>NC_134863.1:8027500-10427500 GCF_049852395.1 Peromyscus maniculatus bairdii | reverse complement strand
TGACTGTCCTGGAGGCTCACTCTGAAGTCTCTATTCTTACCTTGAACTCACGGAGGTCCACCTGCCTTTGCCTCCCAAGTGCTGGGATTAAAGGTGTACACCACCACCTCCTAGCTAAAATCTATATTTCTTTTTTATCTTTTTTATTAAGAAACTTTCTATACATTTTACATACCAACCACAGATCCCTTCCCCTCTCTCCTCCCACCCCCCAGGCTTCCCTCTCATTCCCACCTCCTTAAGACAAGGGGAGTCAGCAGAGCCTGATTACACTCAGTTGAGGCAGGTCCAAGCTAAAATCCGTATTTCTTAACTCACTCAAAGAGCACTTGTGAATCCTGGTGTGGCAGCGGCACATGTGTGCAATCCCAGTACTTGGTAGCAGAAGCAGGAGAATCACTACGAGTTCTAAGCTATCCAAGCCTACATAAGCAGCCCAGGACCTTTGTTACTACCCAGTGGCATTTAGTGCATCAAGTGTGATGTTCCAACCTGCTGGGAAGCAGCTAGACTGTGGACTGTGTGAGAACTGGGGCAGCATCCCCAGCACCCACATAAAGCAGGTGGGCGTGACAGCCACCTGTGAGCCCCAGCACAATACCTCGGGGCACGCTAGCTAGCTTAGACTGGCTGGAAATGGCAGGTCCCGGCCTCTGTGAGGAGCCTGCCTCAGTAACTAAGCGAAGAGTGTTTGAAGAAGAACCTGGCATCAACTTCCAGCTTCTGCACACACACACATTCAAACGTGCACAGGCATGCTCGAACATCACACACAGAGTCACGCGCAACATAACAGAAACAGAAGATGCTCCCTAACCTTGAACCCTGTAACCTTATACCTTTGAAATTTGTTTTTCCTTGGCCTCTGGCTAACTTTCTTGTCCTGGCAGGACACTTGGCCCCCTCCCTGGGACACTCGTCCATCCTGCCTGATCCTAACCCGGAACTGGAACCGCTCTGTCCTTTCTGGATGACAGGTGGTGGGAAGAGGTCAGAGCAGACTGTCGCCCACTACCTCTCCCTTCAGTTTGTCAGGACAAATGCTGAGGACGCTGCACACAGGCGTCTCAGTTAACTAAGGTTTGCTTTAAGAAATAGATTTGTTTTTCTACATGAAAGCATAGTATACTGAGTTTGACAGAAAAATGAAAACTATGCTTCTATCTTTTAAAAACAAAGGATGTGCCAGGTGGTGGTGGCACACACCTTTAATCCCAGCACTTAGGAGAAAGAGGCAGGGGGATCTCTATGAGTTTGGGGCTAGCCTGATCTACAGAGTGAGTTCCAGGACTTAAAAAAAAACCACAACAAAAAATGTGAGTCTGCACCCTGTTTGGCCCAGCTTCCTCCTCTCTTTCTTCTCTCATTTCTTATGGTGGACAGTTACTACCTTTTATTCTTTTTTTTTTTTAAACACAAAGACATATACAATAAGTGTATGCAGCGCCGCGCCCCCCACCCCCAATTCAGTGAATGAGTATAAAGTAAATCCCCAAGTCACTACTACTCAGGTCAAGAACATCAAAAGTAACATCATTGTTGGAATACTAACAACTAAAATTATTTTTTATTTTTATTTTTTTTTTAGATTTATTTATTTATTATGTGTACAGTGTTCTGCCTGCAAGTATCCCTGCAGGCCAGGAGAGGGCACCAGATCTCATTACAGATGGTTGTGAGCCACCATTTGGTTGCTGGGAATTGAACTCAGGCCCTCTGGAAGAGCAGCCAATGCTCCTAACCGCTGAGCCATCTCTCCAGCCCCCTAAAATTATTTTTTTTAATATTCTTTCCTGAGTGTCTCGAATGACTGTCTCAGGAATAAAGCAAGACCGTATTAAAGTGCTTGTGCTTAGTAACTGGAAGGCATCTCCTGGGTGCCAGGATCTGCATCTTGTCTCTGGAGTGTCAAAGGTGACAGATGCACCAGCAGTTACTCACCGCGACAGCCCGAGGCTGCTTGTGTCACACAGAGATGTGTTGAGAGTGTGTTAGCTACTAGCTGCCCTCAGTCCACATTTCCCTCCCAGGGAACCTCCTAAAGCACAGTCTTAGCTAGCAGAGGAACTATCAGCATTAACTTTTCAAAGTTCTTTCTTCCCGGTTGGGCTGAGTGCCTGCTGTTGACTTCTGTATTGTTACATCTGATTGAGGGTGGCTGTAGATGGTCTGGATTGTTACATACGATTGAGGGTGGCTGTAGATGGTCTGGCTTGTTACATCCGATTGAAGAAGATAACTGTAGATGGTCATCGATTAGTAGACTTCACCCAACCAGAACTCAGAACTCTAATCAGCGTTTGACTCATCATGTGTATGTTCATACATTTGTGGGTCTGCCTGCGTGTTTGTATGTTGAGAACAGAGGCCAACATCGGGCATCTCACTCATTTGCCTCTTTCTCGTTCTTTGAGACAGTTTCTTGGTGAACATGGAGCTTACCAATTCAGCTGTATTGGCTGGCCAACAGGCCCCAAAAATCTTCCTGTCTCTGCCACCTCAGCACTGGGATTACAGGTATAAGCTGCCTCACCTGGCTTTTAACAATGTGGGTGATGAGAGCCAGGCATGGTGGTGTACACCTTCAATCACAGCACTTGGGATGCAGAAGCTGGCAGAACTCCGTGAGTTCAAGGGCAGCCTGGTCTACATAATGGGTTCCAAGGCATCCAGGGCTACATAGAAAGAGACCCTGCCTGAGGAAAAAAAATGTTATGCAAGTCATTCATGTTTATTAGAGTGCCACTTCCCAAGAAGCTTGGTTTCTTAGGGCTTTGACTTCTGTTTAAGCGTAGATTGATGAATTCTTGAGCTTGCCGAGTCTTGCTGACCCTAAGTGGAGTCTATCGGAACCTGACTGAGAACGTCACAAGGGCTGTGACAGGCTACCGGTCACAAGCAGTGACCATGGATACAGTGCACGTGTTTCCTCTGCTCACACATGCCCACGTTCAAATTAGAGGAACTAGTAAGATTTCTGAACCAGTGCTCAGAAGTCCAGTGTCAGAGGATCCTGTGAGTCTGAGATAAGATCTTGGCTCTCTCCAGCCCCAGTTGTATTTGGTAACTCTGGTATAAGGAGGTACTTAGAGTTATAAGCTGTCTTTCCTTCCTTCCTTCCTTCCTTCCTTCCTTCCTTCCTTCCTTCCTTCCTTCCTCCCTCCCTCCCTCCCTCCCTCCCTCCCTCCCTCCCTTCCTCCCTTCCTTCCTTCCTTCCTTCCTTCCCTCCTTCCTTCCAGAACATCATGTGTATGGGTGTTTTGCCTGCATGGATGTCTGTGCACCACATATATTCAGTTCCTGCAGAGGCCAAAAGAAGGCATCAGATCCCCTGGAACTGGGGTTACATGAGCCATCACATAAGTTCTGGGAAGAGAACCTGGATCCTCTGGAAGAGCAACAAGTGCCTTTAACCACTGAGCCATCTCTACAGCCCCCTAAACTGCCATTTCTTTAAAAAAAAAATGATGAAAAGCAAATTGATAAAGGAAAGTGAATTTATTTACATTTTAAGCAGTGAGAAAAAGAGCCCTAGTTGTTTTCATGTTTCCTGGGTCACTGTTGGAAGTTTTATAGAAGACCAAACCAAAGCCAGAAAGTTAGTGTATGTTCCTGGGGGGTGAACTCTGCCTCTGCCTGGCATCCGGGATTCAGCCTTTGCCTCCCCCAACACAGGGTTCCTGGAGAAATGTTCCTTCTTTGCTGTCTGTTGTTCCAGTAGCCTGAAAGCAGGAAGGAAGGGCTCGTGGGTAGTGTGTCTTGGGAATAGTTTGTTAGGGAGGCTGTTACAGTGAGTCTGTCTGCTTCCCATATCTTTGCTTTAATTGTGCAAATGAGACATGCACATTTTCGCGCACAGTGTTGGTAGAATTTTATATCAAAGCTTAGGTCACAGATTTGAACTACCCCCTTTTGGTTTGTTTTTTACTGTAGGGGTTTTTGGAGAAGTCTTGAGAAACCTAGAGTGTTTGTAAGGGTGGGGTACGCATTGGTTACAGAGACATGTCGGCAGATTGGAAGGAATTTAAAGAGGAGCCAGCACTGTTGGAAGGAAGGACATAGGAGACATGAAAGGAACTGACTAGCACAGCATGGCCAGAGACTGCTGGGAAAGGATGACTGTGAAGGACAGAAACACCACGTGTTTAGAACCATCAAAACAAGAAAGAAAAATGAATGCTGGCCATGAAAACGCTGCAGCAAAACCCATGACTCTGTATACTAACCCAAAATACTAATTAAAAAAAAAACATATATGTCTGAGAGTTTTGTTGGCTGCCAGTGGGAGCCAGAAAATGGCTTGGATCCCCTGGAACTGGAGTTGCAGATAGCTGTGCCCGCCATGTGGGGGCTGGGAACTGAACCTGTAGCAGGAATCTTAAAAGTTCTTATTAATAAAATCAAACCCGAGGCAAGTTATTGGGGTCCATGCTGGTAGATCAGAGAGACAGAACAAGCCACAGCTATCTCACCTCACCTGGTCAACTTCTCAGCTGGTCCTGTTTCCTCAGACTGGAAGCTTCTGTGTCCTCATCCGGAATGGGTCTCAGCTGAATTACTGCTCAAAAGCCTGAATGCTTAACCAGCCAAAATCTTAACCAGCCAAAATGCCTCTAGTTTCTGGTCCTCACGCTTTATATATCTTTTTGCTTTCTACCACCACTCCCTGGGATTAAAGGCTGGCTTTCTGGGATTAAAGGTGTGTGTCACCATGCTTGGCTATTTCCAATGTGGCCTTGAACTCACAGAGATCCAGAGGGATTTCTATCTCTGGAATGCTAGGATTAAAGGTGTGAGTGCCACCATTTTCTAGCCTTTGTATCTAGTGGCTGTCTGTTCTCTGACCCCAGATAAATTTATTAGAATACACAATATTTTGGGGAACACAATACCATCACATTTCCTCTCTTTTTGTCTAAAATTAAAAAAGCTTATAACTAATACAAGAAAAACTATCTTCAATAAGTATATGCAATATACAGTCAAGATTACATTAACAATGTCTAGTCCATTAACATTTGACAGATCCAGACAAAAAACTCCATTATATATATTAACAATGTCCAGTCCAGTAACATCTGATAAACTCAGACCAAAAAATTTTCATTACTTATCTTATTTAAAACAAGTAGTTGCTTTTTAAAAGTAGATTCCATAATCTCCCTTTTTATCTTATCATATCCATATTCTTTCTCTTTTCTTTTCATAATAGATTCATTAGTCTACCTTTTGTCATTTTTATATCTTCCCATTTTTCTTCAGTGTAGATTCAGTGATCTACCTATTTATCCTATTATTTCTTTATCTTTTTTCTCAGAGTAGATTCGATGATCTATCTCATATCTATATTCTCTTTTTCTTTTTGCTTTCTAGGGGTGAAGGTATCTTTAGGGAATCTTGAAAAGAAAATTTTTGGGTTAATTGTCAAGTCCTGTATCATTTGTCCAGTCTTTGCATAAAAGGAAAGTTCAGGGCTTGTTTCAAGTCCTTGTTTGAGTAGTCTGTTAGGCTGGATCATCTCAACTAGTCCTCTCGAAATTGTTCTGACCAGTTTGTAGTCCAAAGTCGATTTTTCCATGGTGTTAATCGGCTTAATGGCTTTATCATAGTCCATGTGGAATCATCGTTGTAGGATCCTGTCATCTTTTTGAAGATTTCAAAGTCACTGTTAGGCATGGTCATGGTTTCCTGCAGACTTTTTTTTTTTTTTTTTGCCGCCTCTGTGGTTTGGAGCAATCATAGTCTGATAAATGTCTGTCTCTCGGAACCATGAACATGCTTCCCTAGAACAGAAAATCTTCACAACAATTTCTCCCCACCATTTGTCTTGCCAAAATTTTCCAAACTGACCTTTGCCGATGCTTTCTTGTAACACGATGGTCCTGGCAATTCTTCTCTGAACCAGCAGCAGTAAACCCTTCATCCCTGGTAGCAGCAGCATCGAAGTCACCAACACGATGAGAAGGAGCTGGCAACGTGGAGCAGTAGCCACTGCTTCCATGGTCCCACCACTGTTTGTGGCTCAGTCCGGGCGAAGCTTCTCCCAAGCCTCCTAGGCTGGCCTCAAACTCGGGATCCTGCTGCCTCTGTCTCCTTCAGCAAATCCTACCAGCGTGCACCACCACAACCGGCTGAGTGTAGCTTGGGCCTGAGCTGGGGCTCACAAGGCCACAGGCAAACAGCTTTTTCATGAATTCGTAACACGAACGTTGGGCGCCAGATTTAGCAGGAATCTTAAAAGTTCTTATTAATAAAATCAAACCCGAGGCAAGTTATTGGGGTCCATGCTGGTAGATCAGAGAGACAGAACAAGCCACAGCTATCTCTGCAAGACCAGTCAGTGCTCTCAACCACCAAGCCAACTAGAAATTAGCCCCTAAAACCCATTTTTAAAGAACTCTAAAAGAGCTGGGCAGTGGTAGTACATGGCTTTAATCCCAGCACTTGGGAGGCAGAAGTAGACCGGTCTCTGTGAGTTCAAGGCCAGCCAGGTCTATAGTGTGAGATCCAGGACAGCCAAGGCTGTTTGTTACACAGTGAAACCCTGTCTTGGAAAAACCAAAAGAAAAAAAAAAAAACTCTAAAGGAAAAAAAAATAATGTTCAGCACAACAAAAAATATCTATTTTTATGGCGAAACCTATTAACTTGAAATTAAAGTCTGGAAGGAATGTCAAAAGCTGCTGTGCAGGAGACACTCTGAGCTGCTGAGGGCTTTCGTCCAGGTCTAATTTTGAAGGCTGAGGTCATGCTCTTCCTAGCGTGGATTTGCCACCCAGTTCTGATTACACAGTTTTGCATATCAGAGTCAGCAGGAGGCATCAGGTTGCAGTCCGTGGGAGCTGACTCAATCTGATGTTATGGAGACTCATTGAAACTGAGACTACGGTTCCTTCTAAACTCCATCAGCTTCCTCCCTCCTGGTGCCCTCTGCTGGGATCTCTGAGTATAAACAGGGTGGAAGAGCGCAGTGATGAATGGCCACAGTGGGTGAAGCTGGGCAGCCGGTTCCTTGCAGCTCAGTTGCCCTTGAATTGTCATGGCCTGAGTGTGGCGTGATCTTGCATGTGTTGTAGTTGGGAGGTCATGTTCCAGGAGGGAACAGACACCAGAGCCAGCCAATGGGAGCATCACATACAATCTTAGGTGAAAGCTGCAAAAACATTCACCTTTCATTGAGAGAGTTTGCAGGATCAGAGTCTTGGCTCTGGCAACCTTATTAAGCCAGGTTTGGCCTCTCAATCTCATAGGCCAATTAAACAATCATGAGAAGCAGAAAAAGGAGATGTATTCAGTGTGGCCGAATTAGGAAGAAGAGAGATCCAGTGAGAACTCTCTCCCCCAAGTCCATCTGTCCTGACATGAAGTTTAGGTTTAAATAGAACCAAAGTCCCAGCCTTTGCACCTCCTAGCCTGAGACTCCTGGGGAAATTCCAATTTCTTGGGGTCCATCATTTCAACAGTCAGACAGCTGAGGAGGAGGGGCATAAGTGTCCCCATAGAAGGCCTTGATTCCTGCCTGGACAGTTGCAAGGTAGCCTTGGAATTATCTCTGCTTTGAGAAACTCGGGCAGGGGAGATCGCCTTCAACTCAGAAACCTGAAAGGGGTGTGGTGCCTGATGGGGAAGGAGCCTGAGGGAGCCCGCTGAGGCTCTTGGAAGGAACCGTACGAGGCAGGTCCTGGGTCCAACCAGATGGGGGAACAAACAACTTTATTATAATGTGGTTGGTCTGATCCAACAGTATTGTAAAGGGAAACCTGAGGGCCGCCAGGGAGCCAGACACTACCACCGAGTAAAACTTCCAGGAGGGAGCAAGCCAGCTCCTTTTCAGAGGCCTCTTACTGGAGTGGCCAGTGTGGTCAGAGTGGAGTTAGTGAATGCATGCGTGTGGTTTTAGACTGATCGGCTCCCACTGGGTGTGGTGTTTCTATTCACTCATCTAACACGTTTTATGAGCCTCCCTTAGGGGACTAGTTTGGAGTCTGGCGGTGGTGTCCACAGGACTGGGGGTGCAGTGAGTTCCGAGACCTGGCAGCTATGAAGTGGGCTTGGGGAGTATTTAGTGACTGTGGCCACAAACTGGGTCTTAGATTTTTGGCCTCATACCTGTTGTGTAAAGCTCACCGTGTCTTCCCTGAAGAGTCCTGTAATTAAGTTTTTATTTCCTCACCAAGGTCTCGGCTTCAAATTAGACGCACATGTGACAACAGCATCATAAAAGCAAAGATAAGAGAAGATGCTGTCTCTGGCCTTGGGCACGTCCATCTTTTTCCTTCTTGCAAAAGGAGTTGATGATTCGGATTTTTAAGATAGGATTTACCTATGTGATCCCGGCTGGAAGGAGTTCATACTTTTTTCTGCCCGGCTAGGAACTGTTGGTAGAATTTAATAATACAGACTGGGGAAGGCATTTAACACACACACACCTGCAGATGCTGATTCCTGCTGGGCCGCCTGGCCCAATAGATGCTCTGGCAGAGGTGAGCAGCCTTCTGAGGAATTGGGGGCTTCCCTGCCGCTGCTGAATCTGTAAGGAAAGCTGCGCCCCCTTCTGACAAAGATGTTAAGAGCAGCCTTGAGGCTGGGGGAAAGAAGGGCTGGGACTTGCCTGTACTGGATGTGCCGCCCATGGGAGGACTTGCCTTCTTGTGGGGGCGAGTTGGGGTGGGTAAGAGGGGGTCTGAGAGGGGTGGGAGGAGGGAAGAGGGGGATCTTTGATTGGTGTGTAAAATGAATGAAAAAAGAAGAAAAAAAAGAGTGTAAGATCGTGCTGAAGTCCTGGTGATGTTTGAATACCTGAATCTTCTTGGTTGGTTGGTTTTGGTTTATCAAGACAGGGTTTCTCTGTGTAACAGCCCTGGCTGTCCTGGAACTTGCTTTGTAGACCAGGCTGGCCTCAAACTCACAGAGATCCACCTGCCTCTGCCTCCCGAGTGCTTGGATTAAAGGCACGAGCCACCATACCCGGCTCAGAACAAATGCTTTTTTTTTTTTTTTACACTATCACCAAGTTTGTTTCCCCTCTATTTCTTTCCTGTTTTATTGATAGAGAGCATCCTAGGCCTTTTATATTCCTACTCTACTATATGTATTTAAGGGATATGTGTTTATATTTATTTCATTTATTTTGCTGTGGTTTCTCTGATTTCTGATTTTGCTCTAATATCTGTTAAATCTGAGGAACCCCCCCCCCCGCAGCTTCCGCCTTTGGTCTGGCATGTAATGTTGATGGGATTAAGTACATACTAACATTTCTCTTTTAACTATTCCTCCGCTCCTTCCCCCATTGTCCTTGTATGCCGGTTTCCCAAAGTTGGGAAGATAGGACATTTCTGTCCTCTGCCGTTGTCTGTCAGCTCAGTAGTAAGATAAAGGGATGAGCGTGGGTGGGTTCTAAGGCTGTCGCTCTGTAGGGTTAAAGAAACAACATTGGTGTTGCACAGACCTGAGATGCTTCACTGCAGCCTTCCCTAGTTCCTGGTGAATGCTGAGAGCATGGCGGAGCCAGGTGCCGAAGGAGGGAAGGGGTAGCAGCTGGATGACAGCATCGTGGTGAGGAGTGGGGGTGGACCCCGGCAGTGACTGAGCCAGACGCTGTGGCAAGCTGAGGTGTGTGAGCGTTTCTCATGATCTACATTCTCCATGTGTAGAGAAGGGGAGAGAACAGCTTGTGGGAGAGTCAGTTCTCTGCTTCCGCCATGTGGGTTCCAGAGGTCAAAGTTAGGTTGTACCCATTGAGATGACTCGTTGCCCCAGAAAGGATATTTTAACAGCCTTTTCAGATAACCGTGTGTGTCTTTCTTTAATGCTGCACCAAAATTGACAAGTGGTAGTTTCTCCTTTTAGATCGGTTAATTTCATGTGCAAGTGTTTTACTTACATGTGTGACTGTGTGTCGCAGGTGTGCGGTACCCATGGAAGTCAGAAGAGGGCATCAGATCCCCTGGGACTGGAGTTACAGGTGGATTTGAGCCTCTAGGTGCTGGAATTGGACCTGGGTCCTCTGGAAGGACAAGCAAGTGTCCTAGGCCATCTCTCCAGCCCTCAAGCGATAGTTTTTTTTTAAAAGTTTCATTGCTGTGTTGTATCTGAAACCATAGGAACAACTAGCTAACTGACTTTTTCCTTCCTTCCTTCCTTCCTTCCTTCCTTCCTTCTTTTCTTCTCCCTTTCTTCTTTCACTCCCTCCCTCCCTTCCTTCTTTTTTCTTTCTTCCCATTTCTAAAATTGAACCCGAAGCCTCACACACACTAGACCAGCTCTCCATGGACCTCACATACGTTAGACCAGCTCTACACCACAGACCTCACATACGCTAGACCAGCTCTCCATGGACCTGACATACACTAGACCAGCTCTCCATGGACCTGACATACACTAGACCAGCTCTCCATGGACCTGACATACACTAGACCAGCTCTCCATGGACCTGACGTACACTAGACCAGCTCTCCATGGACCTGACGTACACTAGACCAGCTCTCCATGGACCTCACGTACACTAGACCAGCTCTCCATGGACCTGACATACACTAGACCAGCTCTCCATGGACCTCACATACGTTAGACCAGCTCTCCATGGACCTCACATACACTAGGCCAGCTCTCCATGGACCTGACATACGTTAGACCAGCTCTCCATGGACCTCACATACACTAGACCAGCTCTCCATGGACCTCACATACGTTAGACCAGCTCTCCATGGACCTGACATACGTTAGACCAGCTCTCCATGGACCTCACATAAGTTAGACCAGCTCTCCATGGACCTCACATACGTTAGACCAGCTCTCCATGGACCTGACATACACTAGAGCAGCTCTCCATGGACCTCACATACGCTAGACCAGCTCTCCATGGACCTGACGTACACTATATAGACCAGCTCTCCAGCATGGACCTCACATACACTAGACCAGCTCTCCATGGACCTCACATATCTTAGACCAGCTCTCCACCATGGACTTGTATCCCAGCACTCATTTATTTCATTTTGATGCACGGTCTCACTAAATTGTCTAGCATGGCCTTGATTCAGCTCTGAAGCCCAGGCAGGACTTGAAATTATGATCCTTCTGCCTCAATTTCCTGAGTAGCTAGGACTCAGGTCTGTATCGTTAGGCCTGGCTCTATAGGAATAATCTTAAAAAGAAGATTCATGGATTTCTTTTTATTGTGTGTGCACGCACATTCACATGCACTTACATGTACCACGTGAATGTAGGTGCCTAGAGGTGAGAGGCAGTTGGAACGCCTAGAACCCAACTGGGTGTCCTCTGCACATGGGTGTCCTCTGCAAGAGCAGTCAGTGCTCTTAAACACTGAGCCGTTTCTGCAGCCCTGTGACTGACTCTTAATATACGTTACTTTAAAACCATTGACTGCCGCGGGATGGTGCCGTCATTTAGAAAATATTAGATTGTTGGGCAGCTCAGAGCTTGTAAATGTTGACTTGTTAAACCAGTGTCATAAAACTGCGTGCACCACCTCCGTGACCACTCTCACCCCCAAACCTTCAAATACGGAGAAGTTGTAGGCTCATGGCCTAAAACATGTACACACGTTTTCTAAAAATCGAAGTTTTGCCCGAGATACCAAATTTCAGCATTGGCAACAAATACTGGTGTAACAACTTCTTTTGTTCATTTTCAAGAACTGTCTGTCAGAACCCCAATTCCAAGTGTCTCTTGTTGCCAGTCACTGTGAGTGGATTTGAATTTCCGTGCCGAAAGTAGCTGTTCCCATGTCTCTCCTGAGTCATCTTACTTCAGTATGCAATACGAGTGCTATATTCATCCTTGCTGCATCACATTTTTTTAGATTTGACTCTGGAATCTACAAACTAAACTTTAATCATTTTTACTGCTTCATCAACACATGACAGAGGGACCCCTGGACTCTTCACACAGCTCAGTGCACACGCCTCCAGTCAGGCTGAAGCACCTGTAGTTAGCTCATTGCCCACGCCTCCGGTCAGGCTGACACATCTGTAGTTGAATCTACCATTGATTTGTAGAACCTTTGCAAATATCTGCAAGTGGAAAGCATCTTGACATGATGAGGAAAGTAGTTTTATTCCTATGGACTCCCAAAAGGATCTTGGGCACCCCGAGGATCTTCAGATCACTCTGAGCACTGTGGGAATTAGTAGTCAAGAGTAAGACTGGGTGTCTCTAGAGTGTGAGTTTGGACCTTGCTGCTGCTTCTTACTGGCTGTGACTTGGCAAGGTTACTCAGCCTTGCTGTGACTGTTGCCTGTCGTTAAATGGGTGTGATAATAATAGGCACTTCCCTGAATGAGTTGATCTGCCCAGTAGTTAAGCTACAGTGAGTGTAGGTAGGACTCCGTACTTAGGTTATTGGTTGCATGGTTGGTTGGTTGCTTGCCCTAAAATAGTTCTCTTCTTTCAGCCTTCTAGAATGCCCAAGACATCCACCCATCCATTGCAATTCCTCCTGTATAGTGCCCGTATAATGGTAAGACACATCTTAACTACGTTAAAGCTTGTATCCCAGATGGTAGGTATATCAGCTAACAGCTTGGCAGAGATTGGTCTGTCTGGTGATCCTACCTCTTCCGTCCTGAGTCCAGACTCTGAAGGAATGGAGAGAAGAGAGTGCTTGATGGCAGGTTGAGTCAGGGATACTGTGGAGCATGTCTTGGTCAATTGGACAGGAGCATGGGCGTGCTGAGAGAGAAGGCTCTCCAAAGACAAGGGTGATAACAGGAACTTTGCCTCTCACACAGAGTGGTTCTGACACGTGTGTGAATTGCTGTCTAGGTGGAGGTATCTATGATATATATGATGGAAGTGCCCCTCCATACAGTCTCCGGTTCTAGGGTATAGTCGTTGTTAGAGTCATTACCACAAAGCTCATTAGCTCACACTTGACTAATGCTGAACTTCTTACTCTTTCTATTTATTTGTTTGTTTGTTTGTTTGAGACAGGGTTTCTCTATGTAGCTTTGCACCTTTCTTGGAACTCACTCTGTAGCCCAGGCTGCCCTCGAACTCACAGAGATCCGCCTGCCTCTGCCTCCCAAGTGCTGGGATTAAAGGCGTGTACCACCACTGCCCAGAGAACTTGTTACTCTTAAGAGGCACCTCTTACCAGGTTGATCTGTCCAGCCCATGGGCTCTGGAAGCAGGCTTGCCAGGCCTGCTTGCTGACTCCGGCATGGACTAGTTGTACAGATTTGGCAGTACAGCTGTACCCCTTCCAAATGTTCATTTGGTCTCTATAAAGTGGGGCTGCCAGACTTTCCTTAAAGTATTGTTAAGTGTTAAACCAAATAGTGTGCAGTAGGCAGCCAAATGCCTTCCTTATGCTCGCTTGATTTTTCTTAAACCTCGGATCTCTTCACTTATTAAAAAAAAAAAAAAAAGCCCCTGCATGCTATTCAGACATGATCATCATTGCCTTCCTTCATTAAAAACAGTGTTTTGGGGAAAGTAAACATAGCACTGGAAGAATTTTAATGTCGTTTCTCCAGGAACTTCTAGCGAGGTCTTAGAAAAGTGTAACTTCTCTTTGCTCTCACTCTTGCTGGGGACTGAGGTGCTCTGATCTGCAGAACTGCCTCTTTGCTGACTCTGCTTGTGGGTTATCCAGTTACTGTTCTGCTTTTGAGGTCCAGCGTCCCAGTCCAGCCCAGCTGTTTGATGCTGTGTCTGCCCACTGGGAAGAAGCAGGGTAACCCACATGAAAGCAGGCATAAGACCACCTCCTTCTCAGAGCCCATGCCTCCCTGTGCTCTGGCATCCTGTTCTTAGAATGCTCATTTCTGGAATTCACTGTTTTTGTTTCTCCAATCAGGGTCTCCACTTCTTCCTCTTCTTCATATCACTTTTGAGTGAGATTCAGAGCCTTAGAGTTGTTAATGAATCTATTCCACCCACAACTTTCCCAGAACAGCTTTTTGATCAAAGAATTTACTACAGACATAAAAGGAATCCAGCCAGCCGGATTTCTTGTGCAGTTTCCCAGGTAGAAGGCTGCCCCATCTTAACCCTGCCTTGGTTTTTGCCTTGCAGTCTGGACGGCCTGTTTCCTTCGGTGATACTCTATACCACCCAAGAAATTTGTGGGGTTCAACTGACGCTAGAACCATTCTCCTAAAGTTTGAAGGACGGGCTGGGGAACTCAGAGAACTGTCTAGGAACCTAGTGTGTACCCTGGAGATAGACAAGTGCATGTGGCCATGTGACCCCCACACTCTTAGAAATGTACATTTTGTCGTCTCTGTTCTTCAGTCCATGTGTCTGTTTGACTTTCCGTCAGTGGCAAAGAGGTTCTCCTCTAATCTTGGCCTTTTTAGGCCCCAGTTGTTTGGATCAATATCAGTCATTTGTCCCTTTGATTACATCTTTCCAGAAGCTGGTTGGCACTTTGAGAAGTCTGTCTCTTTGATGGAGCAACCCTAGTCCCTCCTGTTTGTTGATTTAACTGAATGTTGTAGGCACCTGGAGGCCAGAACTTTCTTAGTATGGTCTCATTCATTTCTAAGGTTTCAGCCCAAATCCTTCATTAGTCAACTTCTGGTCATGAATGTCTAACTTCTTGCTTGCTGGGTGCCTCACAGATTGTCTAGACATCATGTAGGCCCAACATGTTCAGGATGGTGTCTTAGTTTTTCTTTTGCTGTGATGAAATAGTCCAGTGAGTGTGACTCAGAGGATAAAAGATGTGTTCTCACAGTTCAGGGCTAGATTCTGTCATGGTGGGGAAGCCATGTTTGAGGCTGCCGGTTACATTGCATCTACAGTGAGAAGTAGAAAGCAGGGGATGGTGGTTGCCCATGCTTGGTACCCTCCTCCATCTTACACAGTCTAGAATGCCCTGACCAGAGGATGCTTCTGCCTACAATCAAGATTGATTTTCCCATGTCGATTAGTGTTAAGACCTCATAGCATACCCAGAGGCCCATTCCTCAGGTGATCATAGGCTCTGTCAAGTCAGCAGTTATCACTAACCATCACAAACCCACCCTTTGTCAGCTAGACACCCACACACGTTTCTTCAGCTGTCACCTTCCATCTCTTGTCCCTATAGGCTCATGACTGTGTTACAATGTAAAATGCATTCTCTCCAACTTTAAAAGTCCCCATACTCTTGAACAGTTCTAACACTTTAAAAGAGCCAAGTCTTGGAACTGTGAGCTCTTTTTTAAAAACAAAAAAACAAAAGTAAAAACCAATAAACAAACAAACAAAAAACAAAATTCTTTATTCCAACATGTAATGGCACAGAATAAGCATTCTTATTCCAGAAGAGAGAAATCTTGGCATAGCAACAAATGATCAGACTACAATCCAGCAGGGCCGACACCCAATCCTGCAGCCCCGTGTGTGGCATCTGAGGCTCATGGTAAAACTGAGTGGCTCCAAAGGGCTTGCTTAGCCCCAGCTCTGCAGCTCTTTCTGCAGCACGCACAGCCTCTCTCTATGCCTGGCTCCACTCTATGCCTGGAGCTGTCCGTGACGGACGTCCCATCGTCTTGGCATCTCTGGTAGACACCCTGAAGTTCCTACTGCACCTTGGGCTTGGCCGTCATAATACATAGTGGGCTCTGAAGGGTCCCTGGCAGGAGCTCTGACCCCGCCACACATGGCCAGGTCTCAGCTGCTCTCTGAAACCCTGGAACAAGGCTCCAGAATCCTCTCACTCTTACATCTTTCATACCTCCCAAGTTCTGCTGCCAGCTTGAGATATAGCCTGGCTCCCATGGGCCACAGGTGTATCAGCTGCTGTGTGCTGACCCTTGGAAAACAGTCTCCTTGGAGGAGGAGGGATCCTGATTGCTCAGCCATATTCTCAGTTCCAGCTCTCTCTCTTCGAAAAGCTTGTTTTCACATGTTGGAGCCTTTGATGTGTGAGATTTTTGTCTTCAGGAACTCATTCCTTCTTAGCGATTACATCTACTTTCTCAGCATCTATCCTGTCTGAAGATTCTCGCTACCAAACACATTAGTTCTATACGTTTGAATTCCTTTAGACTCAGGTTCTCAGGATGCAGACAGAATGCAGCCAGATTCCCCAGAGCCCAGTTCCTCATACACTTTTTCTTTTCCCATCCGAAACCTCATGAGCTGACTTCACTCACTGTCTCTGTCTTCTAAGCATTCTTGTCTCCTAAACACTCACCAGAATGGCCCATTAAGCCCTGCTTCCAGCGCATTAGGGCTTTTCTAGCACGAAGCACCAGACTCCTCCACATTTTAACTATGAAACCATTCCCAGGGCTTCTACACCACCACCCCATGGTCAGGTTTATCACAGCCACAAACCTGCTCCTGGTGCAACAATTTCTTAGTTACTTTTTGTTGTTATAAAACACTCTGATTACAGCAACTCAAAAGAGAAAGAATTCATTCTGTTTACAAGTCCAGATGGCAGGCCGTCATGGCGGCAGGATCAAGGTTTCAGGAATTTGAAGTAACTGGTTACATTGTATCACAACAAGAAACAGAAAGCAAGGAATGCCTGCCGCTGCTCAGCCTGCCGTCTCCATTCTCCTGCCTCCTCCAGGAGCCCCTGCTCAGGGAATGTCTCACCACCATTAAGATGGGTCTTCTCACATCAGTTAATGTATCAAGATAACACCCCACAGGCATGCCCAGATTCTCATCTCCCAGATGAGTCTAAATTCTGTCAAATTAACTCCAATCATCGCAAATAAAATTTACTTTCTTTCTCCGCTCATTATCTACCAAGAACACCTGTTTGGAGATGTCTGATTCTGGCGGTTGTGTTAGTTCAGGTGTTGGAGTCATTTGAATATCTCACTTTTCCTTGACCTCTGAATCTAATATGTACCTGTAAACTGCTCCTACCAGGACATTCAGTGTTTGCATTCCACAAGATTGGTGATTTCCTCCAAATACACTCCCCTCACCTCGGGTGACCACACTCAGGTTAACCTAGAAACCTTCAGCTTGCTTTTAACGACTCCCAAACATTTTCAGGATCCTCCATTGCCTTAAAAGACTTTGTATCTGTTTGCAGTCTCTGTTGTTACATAGGAAGCCCAAATTAGGTGGCTTAAAATAAAACCTGTGTATTTACAGATTCTGTGGGTCAAAAATGGAAAGGGTGTAGTCAGACATATTTTGTCTCTGCCCTGTGTTGGGCCTTCTGCTGGGAAGACTCAGTGGCCAAGATAATTTGACAGCTGGAGGCCGCTTTCTCCTCTCTCTCTCTCTCTCTCTGGCAGGTCGATGTGGCTGACATCTGGGACCTCAGCTGGGCTGTTGGCTGAAGCTGTGGCTTTTCTCTGTGGTTGCTTACTCTTCCTTCTACCATAGTGGCTGAGATCTGACGGTAGCATTCCTCAGAGAAGCATGCTGTGTGTTCTAGCTTCAGAAGTAAGAGACTCATTTTCTCATTGGTCATGAGCCTGGCTGGATTTCAGAAGAATATCTCAGTGGGGAAAAATAGCAAAGTCAGGGTGGGATTTTTTTTTTTTTAAATGAAGTCATCTTTAGGAAATTCCATCTACCACAAAATCCAGACTAATTTGAGAACACCGATACAATCTGGTTCATCTTCCTTTTAGCTAGAAAAACAGAACAGCTATGTGACAGAAATCATGGTGGCCCTTCGTAGGTACTCTTCCAACCTAACAGTTCTGAGACCAGATAAGAGTTGAGTTGGTGAGGTCCAACAGTTCCCCCAAGGTCCACTAAATACCTGGGTAGATGGGCTTTGAACTGGAACCTTTGGCTTTTCTAATTCTGTACTATGGTGGGAGCGGCACATGACATTTATAAGAATTTATTAACAATGCATTTTGTTTAGACTCTGACCTCTCACTGTTACTGGAGCTATTTAGGGTTAGAGCCTGAGCCTTGACTTCCCTAATAAGCCAGGTTCAGCCACCCACCCTCACAAGCCAATTAAACCAGTAGTGAAAAGACAAAAAAAGAATCATTCACTGTGGCCACACGGAGAAAGAAGAGGGTTAACGATGTCCAGCGGCTTGCCCCCGCCCCCAAGTCCGCTTTCTGGCTCCAGACTTAGGTGGAAGGCTAGATAGGTAAGTGGTTGTACCCAGGGTGTCCCGCCCGTTATTAACCCATCGTTGTCTGGGCTCTAGTTTCTCCTGCAAGGTGGCCACGCAGTTGGTCAGGACTATGTGGGATCTCCTCTAGGTAGTGGAGGGAGGGGACAGGAGGACAAATGACCCCGGCTGGCTGGCACCAGGCTTTGGCCACCTCCTCCCAGCTTGAGATTCCTGGGGGGAAATTCCAGTTTCTTGAGGACCTTTGTCTAACAGTTGGGATAGCCAAAGGAAGCTCTGCAAGATCTCTAGAATATTCTTGTTCCTTCCAGGCCCGTCACACCCCTTGTCCATTTGCAGCCCCAGAGGGCTCACACCTAATGGGAAACAAGACTCTTGCTGGCTGAGGGGTCAAGACTGTTTAGTCTGTGGACGACACATGGCCGCTGTGGGCAAGCAGAGCCCACGGGTTGGTCCTAATGTCTGTCTGTCTCTGTGTCTGCCGCTGCAGACCGCATCCAGGTGCTCTGCCTGTGAGTTGTTGGGTGGGGGTGAGGGTGGGGAGATGGCTCCCTCTGTGAGCGCTCTCCTGACCTGTCCCCTCCCACCCCCCGGGACTCCTGATCCTAGCGTGTATTTGTTTGGCCTCGGCTCATTGCAGCCTTGTGTAGCATCACAGTGTGCTTTCTCTGTGTACTTTGGCGTCTCAGTGATTTGGGACTTTCCTGAGTTTGCCCATATTGAACCTGCTGCTACCTGGTTGGGATTGCCAACCTTACTTACGCCGTTTTCTCTGCAGGATAAATGCCCTTTGCTCTTCTTTCTGCCGGATGTCTGTCCTTCCTTCAGGATTAAACTTAGTTCCTACACACCTCCTCTCCTCTGAGCTCTGTACATGGTCCTCAAGTGGTCGCACTGTATTCTGTAGGCATTCTTTGGTCTAGTTATGTGGAACGCTCACTAGTCTGGAAGGTCCAGCAGGAAAGAAGCTGTGGGTCACTCTTCCTGTAGCCTTTAGTGCCTCTTTGTAACTGAGAGCCAGGGATGCATCCTTCCGAGGGGCATGTACATCATCTAGTGTACGGATGCCAGTGCCTGTCTGGGGCAGACACAGAGATGCTGGGGTGGAAGGAAGAAACAGAGATGTTGGTGTTAGACCATATGGATTCTTGGGCTGAACACTATTATATTCCTTTGTCGTTGTGTATGAAGTGAAGGAAGTTGTGGAACACAAAACCATTTTGGTCAGAACAGTTGTGCAAGTGACCCCCAGATCAGGATTAGTGACCGTTGATGTTTCTTCGTGGCAGAGATGTGGGGAGGGTTGTTGGACCCTCACCTGAGGGTCTGCCATCCTGTAGCACCTCCCGGGCATTTGTATACAGTTCTGCCCTGATTGCTGGCACTCTGGTGGTCTTGGGAGGTGCTGGAGCATTTAGACTGTGGAAGTTAGCTGCGATGCTATGGGGAAGTCATCCATGCTGGCATGAGACCTTTCAGTGGCCTGGCTGTCTTGGGGTCACCCTCACGCATGCTCTGTAAGTAGGTTCAATGGGCTCATTGGTTCCTCAAGTTGGACTTGAGCAAAATGGTGCCTTGGTTTTGTTGGTGCTCAGTAATGAAGGTTTTTGTTTCCACCTCCCTAGGGAGAGTTCTTATAGCAGTTGCCCTGAGAGTTTTTACAACCATATATTCTTAAGATGACTTTTTCTAAAACTTGGCTACAGGCTGCCATGTAAGCAAGCATTAAATTTTGAGTATTGAAAAGATAACTTTGGGCTAGGGATGCGGCTCGGTGACAGGCCCCATCCTCAAAAGTGAATTTCTTTTTTCTTTTTGGTTTTTTTCGAGACAGGGTTTCTCTGTGTACTTTTGGTGCCTGTCCTGGATCTTGCGCTGTAGACCAGGCTGGCCTTGAACTCACAGAGATCTGCCTGCCTCTGCCTCCCAAGTGCTGGGATTAAAGACGTGCACCACCGCCGCCTGGCAAAAGTGAATTTCTGTGTATTCAGATTGTATAATTGTTAGTGCTAGAAGCGAATTTAAAACAAGAATTAACATGTTGCAGTTTGGCTTTTCATTGCCGTAACAAGTCCCCGAGGCAGCTAACGTTGTAGAGATTAAAGGGTTACTTGACACACAGATTTGATTTGAGCCCGTAACAGCTGTCGGCACATGTGAATAGTACTGAAGGGAGTTGCACCAGTGAACATGTGATGTTTTGAACAAGGAGGGTAAGAGCTGCCAAAGGAGTCACAAGGAAATGCCTCATGTCCCCAGTGACCCAAGAGCGTTATGCTTGGCTTACTTCCCAGAGGTTCCCTTGCTCCTTACAGGTGTGTGCCCCTGCCTCCACCCTGTGGACCCTCAGGGATTCCCAAACCACAGCACCTCCTGAGATGCCAGAGGTGGTCATTGACTGACATCTCTTCGTGACCTTCAAAACGTGCTTCTTGCTTGGTCTTGATTACAGACTGCTCTCAAATTTGCTCTGTAGCCAAGGCTAGCCTTGGACTTAGGAGCTTTTTCTGCCTAAGGTTCCAGAGAGCCAGGATTACAGGTGTTCCACCCCCCCCCCCACTTCGGAGAAATTACTTTTCTGGATCACCTTGCATTATGATAATTAGCCATTAGAACTTTCTCCTTCCTGTTCTTCCTCCTGGAGCATGTTGCAGATGCATCCTAGGATTTTGTCGCTCTCCTGTGTGGCAAAGAGAAACTCCGAGAGCTAAATGCAGGGGTGGAGTATGGGTGTAGAGGAGAGCTTTTTCAACAGGCCCATGCTACAGCGGCAGGGCCCAACACCAGCTTTCCCGGGGGCTCTTTGCCTTTACTGGAGTGTGTTACATCACAAGGATGTTATACAGGCATGGGCATTTAAAGGTGCTTTGTTTTTAGTAGGAAAAAAAAATATCTAAAAATGAGCGAGGGAAAGATAGGGACCTGGATTGAGCAAACAGCTGTCCTAGTGTTTATGAGAATGGAGGCTGGTGTTTCACTCCCTAGAGAGTAAGCTGCAAAGGTTATGTTACTTTGTTCCCTGACCCCCCGGTGTACAGGTGTTCAGCCTTTTGATATCATGACATGATGTCACCTGCAGGTGTGCTGGGCCACAGTCACAGCTATCCTGGGTTGCATGCAGCCCACGGGTTGGACAACTTGAAAGGACTGGCTTCTCATAGATACAGCAGGTGTTTGTTGCCTGATTTGGCAATACTTTTAGTTAAAACCTTTAAAGATCATCCTAGTCTTCAAAATCAATCACAGTACTATTAGCTTTTGGTAGGAATATTTGGGTACTGGTGGTCCAATTGTTCAGGACCCCAGGCCTCACACACGATCTGATTGGCCTGGTGGAAGGTGCTTATGAGGGGGAATATGTGGTTTGCACAGCTTTGGACTCCAGAGAGAATTTAACATCAGTAGTATTCATCATGACTATAATGATAAAGATGGTGGACACAGTTTCTTCTTTTGGGGGCGGGGGATAAAATGGTGTTGGCTCATTGTTTATAATGTGAAATGGAAGAGGTGACTTGTTTAGAGACTAGCCACTGTCATCAACAAAATGGGGTGGACCAGGGGAAAAGGCAGCTGATGCTCAGAGGCTGCTGGTCGCTGAACATTGCTGTGGTCCTGCCTTCTGGGGCAGAAGAAGAAAAGTGAGAAGGATGCTGAGCAGAGGGGGAAAAAACAGGGTAGATCCAGGTATGACGTAGAGAAATCGGTGGGTGTGATGCTAAGGAGCGAGCCTGTCCAGGTGCCACATCAGAACTTGGGTTCTTTGTTATTTATCTGAACTCCCTGATGTATGTAAATATTTGTTTGTAACATGGTTAGTTTTAATTATACAGATTTTTAAGTCAGGGCTCGTATAAAGCTAGTTAATCACTTTTCGAGAAATGGGTTTTGTTAAGTGGAAACTTCATCACACATGAAAGCACATACTTGTAATCCCAGCACTCAGGAAACTGAGGCAGAAAGATCATGAGTTTGAGCCAAGCCTGGGCTATATAGCTAGTTCAGGGCCAGCCTGAGCTACATTCCAAAACTGTGTCTCAGAACACCCCCCCACCCCCAGCAGCCCTTCCATCACAGCAGAATGAGAGACTAAATGGAATGCTTACTTGCGTTTTTGTTTCTTCTGTTTCAACCTTGGAAAGCTGAAGCAAAGTGCGCGTCTTTGGGATGCACAGACAGATGCAGTCTTTGTATCCAATGTCTCACGTCCCTGAATTCCAATGTGTTCTTCTTTTCAGGCAATACACTATTACTCTTCTCTGGGAGCTCTCTGGAATGTGTCCCACCTGTATTTTGGGGAGGTTCTAAAACTTGGTCTTGCCCCATGAGGCATGGCACAGCCTGGCAAAGCTGAAGAAGGTGACTTTTCCACATGTCCCCACCAGTAGGAGATGGTGTGGTGAAAATCTGCAGTGAGGTTGATGTTGCAGGAAAGGCTTACACGTTCATCCCTAAGGCTAGTAGTTCTTCTGTCTAAGGGGATGCATCCTACCCAGGGTCTATTGAAACAGAAATACATCCTTGAAATACAAACTTTTGTTGTTGAATTGGCAATTCCAGTGTGACATTTTTAAATATTTAAATATATAAAGCAAAAAACCTGTCACTCCCTAACTGAGACTTAGATAACTCGGTTTATTTATCTGAAAATTTTTGACAGTGATAGGCACTTCACTAGCAGTGGTAAGGCTTCAGTGAGAAGCATAGAGCCGTTGATATAAGGAGCACTTGTAGTGTGGGGATATCTTCCTGCTAAAAACTGTGAAGGATGTTTTGGATGTATCTTTGGGATTTTATTAGTCTACATCCCATTAAACCGATAGAGGGGTGAGCAAGAGAGTATCGGTGAGCCCACAGAGAAGATCGGGAAAGCTACCATTATTTTTCTTTATATTGTAAATAATGGGTTGGAGGAGCGTGATGCGGGATGTTATCTAGAGGGAATGATATTCAGAGCTTCAGAAAAGTGTTGGAATTTTCCCATGACAACATCTCCCCATCCCAGTCTCGCCCTCCTCCTTCCCTCCTTTGCTCTTCCTCTATTTTATCATCCCTCTCATGTTGTTCTTCCTTTTGTCCTTTGAGACAGTCTCACTGTGTAGCCCAGGCTAGCCTGTAACTCTCAATCCTCCTCCCCGAGCCTCAAGGGCACTGGGATTATAGGAATGCCCCTCTGGGCCTGGTTTCCAATTTCCTAAAGAGGTTTTTGTCCAGGCTGTTGGTCCTTCTGTGGTGATCTCCAACCTCCTTTCCCAGTTCTCAGTTCCTTTATTCCTTGATGTGGACAAGCATTTTAGAGATTATGTTTCCAAGCATCCTGACATGGGAATTTAATCAGGTCTGCTTTCTGCTCACCTGAAATGCAGCCTTCACATGGAAGTATCTGTTGCAAGAAGCGCCGTCATTTGAGGGCTGTTCAGTTAGGGTATGGGATGAGCTACCTGTAGTTCCTCTGCTGTTGCACTTGAACAGATGATTTGTCAAATAAACTGACGCTCTGCAGTAATAGAGCAGGAGATAGGAATGTTGACTGACACAGTCCTGTTCCCTCTTTACTTAGCAAGTTCTGGTATGCTTTTAATGAATAAATCTTACATATTGATTAAAATGACAGTTATGTCAATTATACCCTGCTTATCAAAGACTTAACAGTTAACACCCACATGTAAGCAAATGTATAACCATATTTGTCTTTTAGGGTCTGGGTTACATCAGAACTTTCATGATTACCTGTGACTTTCATGATTTCGATTTAACAGCTGAGTAGTAGTCCATTGTGTAAATAAATGTACCACATTGTCTTTCTCTGTCTGCTGATGGAGATCTAGGCTGATTCCAGCTTTCTGGCTATGATGAATAGAGCAGCAGTGAACATGGTTGAGAAAGTGTCTATAGTAGAATGGATAGTCCTTTGGGTATATGTCCAAGAGTGGTATAACTGTATCTTGAGGTAGGTCTATTCCCGCTTCCTGCGGAATTGCCACACTGATTTCCATAGTGGGTGTACAAGTTTACATTCCCACCATTTAACCACAGAGTCCAGGTATAGAGTAAGGGACTAGTGGAGAAGGAAGCATCTCCCTAGGGAAGAAAAATACAAAAGATAGTTATGGGTGGGTGAGGAGAGGCTGGGGGATGCAGTGTGATCGTGGACTGGAACAGGAGGATCAAACCAGAAGAGAGGAAAAGAAGGGGGCCATAGGGGAGGAGAATGGGGAGGGACCACTAAACTGAGGGTCATTTGAGGGTTCATATGGAAATCTAATAAAGTAAAAGCTTCTCTCTGTCTTTTTTAAATGACAGGGTTTCCCTATGTAACCCTGACTGTCCTGTAACTGTAGATCCGCCTGCCTCTGCCTCTGGAATGCTGGGATTAAAGTCATGTGCCACCACCACCCAGCAAGTAAAAGCTTCTTAAAATATGTCCATATGTGAAAGAGATTTAAATGGAATCGTTGAATAAAGGGCCCCGCCAAACATCTCTTGTCACTCAACAAAACCTCCAGTGCAGGAAATGGGTAACTTTTAATCAAGGTGTTGGCCAAAGGGGTCCCATGGAAACCCCTAAACAACCCAAGCCATGGGTGGCTCCCCACAAACGGATGCTAAGGCCATATTGCTGAAGACAGCCCCTGCATAACTCACAGAACACGAAGAAGTCGGGCTGACGTACATAGAACAACCTTCACCTGACTGACTAGCAGTCACGGTGCCGAACGGCACTGCACGTGCTCCCGAAGGAGAAAGACAAACGGACCCAGCTGCAAGCTCTTCTGTCTTCCGTGGCGGCCTGCCTGCCACACACACTGGTGCAGTGGTGGTACAAAGCTTGTGGGAGTGGCCAGCCACCACCCGATTAGATTTCGGGCCCACTCTGTGAGATGGAACCCCGGCCCTACACTGCCTGGGTGGCCAAGGCACGGAGACTGCATAGGCCGTGGACCTAGGAGAAAACCAAACACTACTGTTCTGCTGAGGGGATGAAGCAATAACATGGCTCCGAGCGACATTCTGCTGTACTCATAGATCAGTGCCTTGCTCGGCCGTCGTCAGTGAGTTTCCTGCACGTATACATGTGTACAGACCTACTCTTTGGTGCTCTGGATTGCTGAGCTGTGTTTCTAGCCCTGTCTTACTTGTTTAAAAACAAATATCAACAATTAAAACTCTTATAGTAGCTGAGGGGCTGAGAAAGGAGAATCTATCTCCACAAGTTCAAGGCCATCCTTGGCTACATAGTAGGTACAAGCCAGCCGTAATAACAGCCCGTATGTTATGGTCTGCGTCCGGGGGGCTGGTGATGTGGTTCGGTGGCTGAGAGCATGAACTCCTGTAAGAGGATCGAGTTCAGTTCCTAGCACCCTTGGTGCTTGGCTCCCAACCACCTGTAACTCCAGTTCTAGGGGGTCTGATTCTGGCCTTCATGGGCACCCACACATAGTGCACCCCCCGCCCATGTACACATATACATACAAATAATTTACAAAACCAGGATCAACTTAATTAGTAACTGGTTTTCTGTAACGACGTGCCATAGAGAGTTCCCTGCAAGGGTACGTGTGTGTATATACCTACTCTGTTTTTAATAGTTGTCTGTTATAACTCTGTACTTATTTATATATAGCTATATATGACTATATATATATATATATATATATATATATATATATATATATATATAACTTATTTATCATGTGCTGATAGATTCTGTGCAGTAGCTATGTTTGTTCGGATAAGTTGCTGTCTGTGGGCTATATTTTTGGTTAGCAGTTAGTCAATATTTATATTTGGAAACAACAAACTTTTTTTTTTTTAGACATACTCTATCTTCTTAAATTCCGATGACTTTTCTACAGATGGTTTGGTGCACCGTCTGTAGGAAATTTCCGTGCAGCCACCGTAGGCCTGCCTCTTTATGAAGAACAGGGGCCAAAGAGTGCGCTAAGCCAGGCTTTAGGACCTGGAGACAACAAAGTGGCTCTTGATTCTTGCTGCTTTTTCCGTCCGGCCATGAGATGTGAGGTTTTACATCCTCACCCGTACTAGCCATTAACACAGCGCATTCACACTTTAAAGACTACACGGCAGCTCACGCGTGTGACCCTGCACCAGCCAACCTAGTGTACCTAGTAGCCTTGGGGAGCTCCAGGCTGCTGCAAGACCTTGTCTCTTGGCTCCCGGAGTCTGCCGGAACACACCCGAGGCTGGCCTCTGGCCTCCGCGGGCACTTTCTCAAACCTGCACGTGCAGGGAAGAGATGAGCTGCTCGCTTCACTGGTTTTCCTTCTCGTAGTCTGTACTTCTTTGTTCCTCCAAGGCTGTTACCAAGGTTGAAGCCATGGGGATGCATGTGGCCGTGTACAAACACTGTTTGGAAATACGAGCACCAGAAAGAAGGAAAAAGGGATGGGGACCACATCCCTCCTCCAGCATTCCCCGAAAATGAGTGTTGATGGAATTTGAGCTCAATGAAAATTGCACTTCTGTACACTGGTGGGTCTTCCCAGGGTTTAATAGGGTCTCAGCAGATGAGAATAGAAAGACCATGCTGCCTTTCTTCCCAGGCTGGCTTTGAACTTATGATCCTCCTGTCTTATGATTGTTAGTATAAGAAACCTAGATCGCCATGCCTGGCTTATTTTCTGTGTAATTTTAATTACATTTTCTATGTAATTGTTTACATAAAAAAAAAAAAGGCAGAAGAAGAGCTGGGCAGCACATACCTTTAATTCCAGCACTCGGAGGGCAGAGGCAGGAGGATCTGTATGAGTCTGAGGTCAGAGCAAGTTCCAGGACAGCCAGGGCTACATATAGAGAGACCCTGTCTTGAAAAACAAAAACAAACACAGAAGAAGATACCTAAATCATTTAGAGCCGTCGGACTTTCAGGGTGTCTTAAGAAAGGCCTCTGAATTTAGAGAGGAAGAGGGAGGGGAGAGGGGGAGGGGAGGAGAGAGGGGGAGGGGAGAGGGGAGAGTTTAAATACTCACGATAAGGAAAGTGGCTAGATGAAATAAATGCCAGACATTCATGGGGTAGGAAACAGACAAGGAAGCTTTCTAAGACAGGAAGATTGTCAGTGTGTTACTATCAGGTGAAAAAACAAGGTACAGACTGGAGAATGTACCGGTGCTTCTGTAAGAGACGTAAGTCTGTATTTTTACATGAAACTGAAGATATGCAGAAACAAGTTGCTTCCAGCGAGGAGCGGGAGATGGAAAATTGTTATGATGTTTTAATTTCGATGTGCAAATAAATTACCTTCTGGAAATAAATTTTTAAATGAAATTTGACATGAAACAAAATCTGATTTTGTTTAAGCCCATACTATTTGTGACCTTACCCAGTGTGTTTGAACCTGGGGGTAGGATCAGTTGCAAGCATGAATGTTTTGAGAGAATAATCATAGAAACAATATATGGTGGTTTATCTTCTGACTTCTCTAGTAGGAAATTGGAAATGTAAATCTGTATTTAAATTGTAGTTTCTTTAACTTGTTGGGATTTGTGGATTTTTTTTTTTTCCTCCCAAGGTAATTGGAAACCTTAAAACCCGGAGCCTGCTATCCACTGTAGGAATGTTCTCTGTGTGGGGGGGGGTGGGGGGGGTGGGGGGGAGGGTTGGTGCATATAGTTGGACAGAGAACTTGGTTTATGATCTTCTGTCTGATTTTGTTATTTGCTGAAGTTGGAGTGTATGGAGAAAATGTTCTAGACTGCTCTTGTCTTTACAGGAGCAGAAAAATCCAGATTCGAAACATCCCGCCTCACCTGCAGTGGGAGGTAAGCCGGGACTCCAGACACCTCCTTGCCTTAGCTTCCTTTTGCTTTAGGACTCAGAGACCTTGAGACGTGTCCCCCACACCTCTGGGTCCTGTCCTTCCTCTCCAGGGCTGGGGCACACAGTGCGATTTAGAGGTTGTTTGTTTCTCCCTCCCCAGCCAAGTGCCCTCTGGCCTCTCAGTCTTCGCCCTCAGGTACCACACCACAAACACCCGCACACCAGCCAGGGGACAAAGTGTGCACCTCTTTGTGATTCTTAGCGTATGATCTGATGAACGATTTTTGTTGTTCCCCATTCTGATTGGCTGAGGCACCGGGAAACCTATGGAAACAGAAAGTTCTTTGTCGGGGTCGATTTGTTTGTTTGTTTGTTTGTTTTTGTTCTGAGGTAGTTGCTATGAGTAACCATTAAAGATATATCTGCAGGGCACTCCAAGTCTAAGATTGCTATCTTAAATACAGTAGGATGCAAGGAGTGGCCCCACTGTTAGGAACAAACTGCCCTAACCCACAGGATACCAGACCAGCCTAAAAAAAAAGCTGTTTTATCTTTGTCTTTAAAAGCAGAAGAAGAAACAGGACGAGGCTGAAGAGCTGCCTTTGCAGGGGACCCAAGTTCCATTTCCAATAGTCAAATTGAGTGGCTTACCTATGACCCCAGATCCAATACCTCTGGCCTCTGCAAGCGCATCTCTCTCTCTCTCTCTCCCTCTCTCTCTCTCTCTCTCTCTCTCTCTCTCTCTCTCTCTCTCTCACACACACACACACACACACACACACACACACACACACACACACACACAGTAACCAGGCATTGTGGTGTATAGTGGTGTGTGACTTGAATTCCAGTGCTTAGGAGACTGAGGTAGGCTGATCTCTTGAGTTTGAGGCTAGCCTGGTCTATGTAGGGATTTCCAGGACGGCCAGACCCTATCTCAAAAATAAATCTTTAAAAAAAAAAAAAAGCAAACTTTTGCCAGGTGATGGTGGCACACATTTTAATCCCAGCACTCGGGAGACAGAGGCAGGCGGATCTCTGAGTTCGAGGCCAGCCTGGTCTACAGAGTGAGTTCTAGGAAAGGCTCCAAAGTTGCATAGAGAAACCTGCCTCAGAACAAAACAAAACAAAGCAAAAGAACAAATTTTTAAAAAGATTTATTATTTTTATGTGTATGTGTGTGTGTCTGTGTGGGTCTTTGTACACCACATGTGTTCAGTAGCACATGAGGCCAGAAGAAGTCATTTGATCCCCCGGAACTGGAGTTGCAGGTGGTTGGTTATAAGTTGCCATGTGGGTGCTGGGATCTCGCCATCCTCAAGAACAGTTTTTTACTGTGGAAAAGTCTACACAGTCTATTACTTGAATAAATAAGGAGGCCCCTTGAGGAAATCCAAAGGAAGAATTGTTAAATCCCCTAAAGAAAAATGAGCTCTGTCCTCTAGTCTGCTTTTCATTTCAACAGCATGGTCTTGAGTCATCAGATGAGTATAACTGTTCAGTTACCAGACTCCAAAATTATGTAGTGTCATCTTATTGAATAGGCTGTTGGGAAGCAATCAGCAAAAAGTCCTGAATTCTTAGATGTGTAGAGTTCTTATGGAAGACCTGAAATGCCAACTTATTTACACTATTCCTATGTCTCTGTTTTAATGTGTTTCACTTGTGGAGGCAAATCAGTGTCTTTTTTTATGATCTTTTCTTCCTGTTCCTTTACAGGTATTGGATGGACTGTTGGCTGAGTGTGGGACAGTGGAGAATGTGGAACAAGGTAATGAGCGAGGAGGTTAAACACATGAGGAGGTTAGCTCACTGAATTGTGGAGAGGGCATTGTATTTCTTACAGGTTGGGGTCATCAGAGAAGTAGTAAGTCCCAATGCTTTTGACATGTTCTTCCGCTAGTGTCTATTTGTACACCTGCCTGTCAGAGGCATTTATCTGTCATCTCTATATATCTATATAGTTCAGTTCGAGGAATATTCTTTTCAGGGTATCTTTGTGTAGCCCTGGTTGACCTGGCACTCAATATATATATATATGTGTGTGTGTGTGTGTGTGTGTGTGTGTGTGTGTGTGTGTATACATACATACATACATACATACATACATACATACATACACACCAGGCTGGCCTTAAACTCATATAGAGGCCTGCCTGCCTCTGCCTCCGAGTGCTGGGATTGGAGGTGTGGCCACCTCACCCAGCATTCAGACTTCTTAACACCTGCAGTGAGCATAAGCTCTGGATAAACATAGTTTGGATGGGGCAAGCTTAATTCATCTGAGAATAGTTAACACTGCTGTTACTTAACTAACTCCAGCTCACTAGGAGGTGAGGACACAACCTAACATCTGTTTACTATGAGGTAGATTTTCCCTGCCAGGAGTCTTGAGACACTTATGAAAATGTAGGTTCCTAGGGTTCACCACAAACCTGCGGAGACTCAGGGTGTGTTGCTGGATTTTAACGGCTCCCTTGCAGGGAGAGATCGAGAAGGCACAGCATCAATGACACAGACACTGGGAGTCAGTTGAAGGCAAACAGCAAACTCATTTATTCAATAACGGGGAAGGCCTTATATACCCTCCTCCCAGCACCCACGCTGTGTCCCAACCTGGTGGCATTGTGTGGTCATCCCTCACTGGCTGGGCATGATCAGGACCTCTGACAGCGTCTGTTGCTAGGCCCTCAGGCAGACTCCAGGTCGGCTCATAAGGAAGTACGTTATGTCCCATGCCTTGGCTACTGGTTTGAGCCCATTTCCTCGACCATTCCTACTTCAGGGGTGGAGGGAGTGGCTCATGGTTGAATCAAGAATCTCTGAGTGGTTTTGTGTGCACTCAGATCTGAGGCCCACCATCACAGGAACAGCACTGCATATGCCCAGGAAATACTTCCTTCTCTCCTGCTACTCGTTTTTATCGGCTAAGGACTGAAGCACTGATTTTTAAGGGGAACCAAAAGGGCACCTGAAGCTGATGTCCCGTACAGCTCTGTAGGAGTCTCGGAAAGGTGGATCCCAGGACACTGACAATGAAGACACCGAAGTATGGTAAAGGTGGCGTTTACATTGGCCCTGATCGCCCCCTGCCTGTGAACCCGTGGGCAGTCGCTCAGCCTCACCAACTGAACCACACCGATTCCTTCTCCACTTACGTAAAATAAATGTGATTTCTACCCTTCCTATAGCGTTAATGGTCACATCACTCAGCGGAAACCTGTTGATGTATTTTGTAGACAAGTGTAAAGGATCACAAAGTCCTTAGGGAAAGATCATATAGAATCCGATTTCTTACAGATAGTCCAGTCTGTCAGTGTACTAAGCATACTCATTTTGAAGCAGCAATGATGTGGCTGTGCTCCCCTCCACGATTATTAAGAACATTTCTCTGTTTCTCGTAACTGCTTGCCCATGCTCAGAGTTGAGAGAAAAGCACTCGGAAGGAAAAATGTTTTCACTTCCTTGTCGTTGAAAGGAAGACATTCTAGTAGTAGCAGGTGGGAACTTGGGGAAAAAAAAGTTGCAAAGACAAAGTGCTGGTCTGGGTGTGGTGGCCCATACCTGAAATCCCAGATTTGGAGAGAGGGAGACAGATTAGCAGCTATAACCATGAGATCGATTCAGGATGGTGCTACCTGAGAAGATGTTCAAGGGCCCTGGGGCAGCAGGCTGCCCTTCAGCACCTGAGCACTGGAGACTGCCCAACTTCCAGCACCTTGAGGCACAGAGCAAGCCACCGAGCTGCTCATTTGTCGTGTTTCTTGGGTGATTTTGATCCAGTAGAGCCTGTCAGTCAAGTCTTAGGAACATGGCTTTCATGAGCAATGAAGTAAATTATTTAAATGGAGCTCAGCTTCCTCTAGAATTAAGGACCACGTGACTTTCAGAAGACATATCTTTGAAGGGCAGAGACTATTAGTGAAAAGCAAGAGCAAAATCTCAGGATCCGGGATTCCTAGAGGATGTCTTTTCTGGGAGTCTGCATCTGCAGCCTTCTCTGTCGGTCTAGAAAGCCGCAGACTGGAAGCCTCTGACTTAGCACTGACAGTGAGTGAGGACGGTGATACACCCCCCGCTTGCTCTGTGGGCATCTGTGAGTAAGAACCATTAGGAGCAGCCTGAGTGCACCAGGGCAGAGGCCAGGGCCGGGATCGGTGCTGATGATGTGTCAATCATTGTGCTGATAGCTACTGCTGACTGTGCACCTCCTTCCTACCTGTCCCCCAGCATCCCTCCACCAAGTCTGATGCTGCTTTGAAATTACTGGGCAAAATATGTTTTTATCCTAGACTCTTTAATGTTTGGGGGATGCCAGATTCCTTTGAGAATCTCAGAGTCACATTTCTTTACATTTTAATAATGTTACAACGGGGATGGTCCTAGAACTCCTGAAGTTTAAGAAGGAGTATTGCTACTTTGAAAGGGAGCTTTATCATGACTTTCCAGAATTTTTTTTTACTGCTGTTGACTTTAAATTCCACAACGTCTTGTTTTGAATAGAGGATCCAATTTAGTCATTCTTGGTTTTTGTGTAAACATACTTTTCATTTAGGTTTTCTGGGTTAAAGCAAGCTTCATCAATCACGCCCTTTGAATGAATTTGTGTGTGTGTGTGTGTGTGTGTGTGTGTGTGTGTGTGTGTGTGTGTGTGTCTGTCTGTCTCTCTGTCTGCATGTCTGTGTCTGTTTAGAGATAGGGACTTGCTGTATAACCCAGGCTTCCTGTCCTGCCTCAGTCTCCTGTTGTTATCATGGATGGATGGATGGATGGATGGAAACACACACACACACACACACACACACACACACACACACACTCTGCATGCCACAGATATATATGGTTGACTTTCCTTACTATTGTATGTATATATATATGGTGGATATTGTAACTAGAAGGCTCAGGCCCAGCCATTTCTGGGAGTCAGAGTCTACAGGCTGCAGATTGGAAACTTTTAACAGTCTCTGTGTTTTAAATTAACAATGAAATGTAATTCAGAATACAGAGTCCAGCGGTGTCTGCAGTCGAGGTGACTTAGCACTTCAGCATGACAGGCCTGGGGACAACACGTTCCCAAACACCCCATGGTGAAGCAACTCATGACCTGTTTGCTTTTGTGCCCATATTGAAAGTGAAAATACATAACTATACAGAGATAGTTCACTTACTCAGAAGTACTTATAAAGTAAGTAAAATTCCGGCTGGAGAGATGGCTCAGTGGTTAAGGGCACTGGTTGTCCTGCCAGATGGTCCTGATTCAATTCCCAGCAACCACATGGTGGCTCACAACCATCCGCAATGAGATCTGGTGCCCTCTTCTGGCCTGCAGGTGTACATGCAGGCAGAACACTGTATACGTAATAAATAAATAAATCTTTAAAAAAAATAAGGGAAATTCAGGGCACCGTTTTATAGGTGCAACTGATTACAGAGTGTGGTATACGTTTGATTTACAGATTCTATAATGGTAGTAAACAGAGGTGCACATGACTCCGGTTAAGGGTTTCCCCCTGAAGTTAGCCTTCCCCGGGCTGGAGGGGGATAGCTCTTTTTAAATGATGATGCGATTTTCATTTCTCCCCAGTCAATACAGATACAGAAACTGCTGTTGTCAACGTCACCTATGCGACCAGAGAGGAAGCAAAGATGTAAGTGGGTCTGGGTTTGCCTCCTTGCAGGGGTGTTCGGGCTTGTCTCTGGTTTCCTTTGAGTCCTGCTCCTGGAAACCCTTCCTGAGAAGACAGGTGCCAGCCAGTCCACATCCTCTTGGACATGCCAGGACAACTCCAGGGTATCCATGTCTCTGCAACCCCAGGGATCTCGTCCCAGGCTGCTGGGTGATCATCCAGGGGACTCCGTATTGAACAGTGTTGAACTTGGCATCAGCAGGAAGGGAAGGATACCAGCGTTATGATACTGCACCCATGGGCTCACTTTGACGAGCTTCCTGGGGCCTCTTTACCTGGAGCATGCTCGTTCTCCACAAGGAGTGTGCACAGCCGTCTGTCCACACTCACTGAATGGAGACGAAAACAGTAGTTTTTAATGTGTACGATATTTTAAAAAGGATTCACCTCAGCGACAACAGCAGGCTTAATTGTCTGGGAATATTCCACCCATGTGCCGGACTGGGACTCTCTACTCTTATTCCGTTCATTACTCTGTTGCTTCAATAATGATTAGAGTTTACTCTAAAAGTTTTTTAAACAATAACAAAAAACAAGATTTTTTTTTTTTAAATCTTTTGGGCTTGAGGTGGGGGGATTATAGCCATGTCCTGCCATGCCTAGCTAAGAAGTTTCTGTTGGTAGGAGGTCCTTGAAGTGCCTCATAGGCCAGTGAACTTAGAAGTATAACAGGTAGTCGTACTTCCTGGCTGTGTGTAGCCCAGGCTATACCCATTCCAAGGTAATTACCTCACTGCTGTTGCAGTTCTCAGCACGTGTGGAGACATAATGTACCCATTTTTCCTACCGACAGGCTCAGGAAGGTAAATAATTGGTCATTGCTAAACGTACGGACTCATCCGCTGTGAAGCTTGGCCAGGCCACGCCACCTCTGCCCATCCTAGCCATAGCCCAGTGCCACTTGGCTGGTATCTACACGTTACCCGCTTGCCTTCATTGAATTCAGAAGGTTCTGTTTTGGAATGAATTCGCAGACCCTCAGTGTTACCCAGTAGGATGGCTGCGGAAACATGTAAAGGCATTCTCCCACTTCATGTACAGTTTTGAAAACACAGAGGTAGATCTTGTTGTTTATAATGGTTATTTGTAGATAATCTGTAACCTTGAGGACTGAGGGCAGACACACCCTATCTGCTAGAGAATAGTGAATACTGAGACGTTACCAGCCAGACACTGGGCAGTCTGGTCTCTAGGCGTTTGCCCCTGAGGAAGAGCTGTAACTTCAGAGGTACCCAGGGTAACGTGATTTTTCAAGAGACTGGGCCTAATGTCCAAGCTTAGGGAGGCTCAGTAGCAAAGGTTACAGCGAACGGGGAGAAGGCTGACCTCGTTTACAGTTGTGTCCAGTGGAGAAGGCTGACCTCGTTTACAGTTGTGTCCAGTGGAGTGGGCAATGGATTCTATAAAAATATTTGATGATGGAAAATGTTTAGCGTGTTAACTGAGTTTTAAGGACCAGAAATAGAATATTCATTTTTAATACATTTTAGTAAATATTGCATAATAAGGACAAGGAAACTATCCATTCTATAGCTTCCCTCATTTGTGTTTATGGGTTTCTGAATTTCTCGAATATATTTAAATTTGTGATATGATTAAGATAATCATGAAGACGTGTTACAGTTAGAAAGCAATTCTCTTGGACCCCTACTTAGAGTTTTTGGTGAGAGGAGTTTAGTCTCAGGGGTGGGGATGGGGATGGGGATGCAAACCGCAGAATTGTGCCTTAGTCACCTAGACCTAGATGCGGAAAGATTGTCCCCTGAGACTCCAGGGGTGAGACGGGATTTGTCTCTGCATCCTTGGTGCTTGGCACAGGCACCACATAAGTGGCTAGTGAGCGAAGTGAGTCAGCCCCCCCTCCAGACACCCAGGCTTTCCTGTACTCTCCGCTAAGCCTCCCTACCCCGCTGTGTTTCAGAGCCATTGAGAAGCTGAGTGGGCATCAGTTTGAGAACTACTCCTTCAAGATTTCCTACATCCCCGATGAAGAGGTGAGCTCTCCTCCGCCCCCTCAGCGAGTCCAGCGTGGGGACCACTCCTCCCGGGAACAAGGCCACAGCCCCGGGAGCTCTTCTCAGGCCAGACAGATTGATTTCCCGCTGCGGATCCTGGTCCCCACCCAGTTTGTTGGTGCCATCATCGGAAAGGAGGGCTTGACCATCAAGAACATCACTAAACAGACCCAGTCCCGGTACGTGCCGCCAGGGCTTCCTTTGCTTCCTTCTGAGGGGTCGCCTGCATCCTGTCTCCGCCATGCTCGGAGCACTTGTTGCTATAGTGGAAGGCTTTGCCATATGGAGCAGTTCTTGTCCCGATAGACTGGCTAGACTCACCTCAGGTGGGGGCTGTGGTGAGTGGTCATGCTGATGACGTAATCATCATTCCCTGAAAGGCTGAGTCCGTGAAGAGAAGACTGAGGACCTCCAGGAAGGATGGTCCCGTTTGCTGGCGTTCTGTGAGCAGATCTGGTTCCACAGTGGCTGAGAGGAGCCCTGGTCATAGGATGCTCTGGTGTGAGCTCTTACCTTCTACTGAGTCAGACTTGGGTTAGCCATTCTTTAGACCATCTAGGTTGTCTTCTGTAGAAGCTGTGGGTCACTGCTACATTGAACAAGAAAGTATCTGGCTTTGTGTCTGGCTTTCTGTGTAAGAAGACTGAACTGGAGGTAGCAGCCAGTGGGCAAAATGATTTGTACAATTGTTGATTTTTATATGACCGTTAAGACCACAGCACACTGTAATGAAAACGTAGGACTTGAAAACAGTGACGTGTGTGCAGGTTTTTATGAACTAGTTCATTTCTTTGAGTATCAGTTGCTTCTGTGAAAAAGGAAGCCACTGTGTTTTACCAGGATCGTTGTGAGAATGCACACAATTGGGCAGATCAAATGAACTGACGTTGCAAAGCACCAGATTGCTAGCAAATACTCTTACCTGAGCTGGTGTGTCTTACTCCAGTCCTTGAGTGAGTGTCCTGTAACCTGCAGAGGAAACCCCCCCCACCCCCCCATCCCCCCACCCCCCGACACTGATGGGTAAGACCCAGTGTGCATATTCCCTGGAGGGAAATGCTGAAGTAAGAAGTTGTAGTCTAGCTGGGTGTGGTGGCGCATGCCTTTTATCTCAGCATTATAAAGTAATTTTTATGTCTCTGTTCTGATTGCAAAAATTGTATAAGGTGGCTTATGTTTCAGTGAAGTGACATTAGTTCTCAAAGTGTGGGTCCCAGTTTGAGAAAGAGGTTGAAGACTGGGTTCTTTCTAACAGTGAAGTGGAAGGGGCTGCCATCAGTTACAAGACTCTGAAAGTGGACAGAGCCTGGAGGAAGGCAGACTGCCAACAGAAAGGAAACCAGAACCTTAGGAAGGCAGAGAGGCAGACCTTTGTCCCTCTGTCTCTCTGTCCCTCTGCCCACGCTCCGATACACAAAGCTTGGTTGAGTTTGGTGTTGGAATTCGGATTCACATATGGCAGAGGTCAGCACTGCTCTGTTGGGCTGCCCCCTTCTCACGTTGCTCTTCACTTCTCTAGACGTTTGAAGGCTGCACAAAAGACTTCATTAGCCAAGCTGGCTTTAGTACCAGGTTGTCTGGGCACCTTGGTCCTGCACCACTCCTGCCAGAACGGCCCCCTTCTGACCGGAGCTGCGGGGGGCTTACATTTGGTCCAAGCCCCCTTGCACACCGGCCCCTCGGAGAGCAGCCTGACCTGCAAGTGTGCTGATAGCATTTCCGCTCTCCTCACTGTGTTGGCCGGGGCTGTGCTTTCTTGCGTCCAAGACCCTGTTGGGCATTGCTGTGCTATGGCTCCTGATTCTTTCCCTATAGGGTAGACATCCACAGAAAGGAGAACTCTGGGGCTGCAGAGAAGCCTGTCACCATCCATGCCACCCCAGAAGGGACATCTGAAGCGTGCCGCATGATTCTTGAAATTATGCAGAAAGAGGCTGATGAGACCAAACTGTAAGTTCGTGCAGTGCTGTAAGATTAAGAAATATGTTAAAAAGCTCCGCCAGAACACAGCACACAGAATCACCTGTCTAGGATGAATGGGGCTCACAGAGGCCAGGGAGCCTGTAGGGTCTGGCCCAGGTCCTCTGCGTGTGTGTTATGACTAAGTACCTTGGTGTTTTTTGTAGGATTCCTAACAGTGGGAGTGGGGGCAGTCCCTGACTCTTCTGCCTACTTATGGACTCTCTTCCTCCTCCCATTGAGGCTTTTACAAATAACACCCCCCTTGGTTCTTTTGATTAGTTGTACCCCACTTATAAAATGGCTGCCAGATGGTTGTGTGGATGGGGATTTTAAGATGTCGGATAGAACCACGATAGAGTTTGAATGTCTGAGTTTTTCTGAGCAGCTGCCCTGGGCCGAGCACTGAGCTTCGTGTAGAAGCTACAGCTATGAGCAGGACTATGAGCAGGACTATGAGCAGGAGTAAACACGGCGGTGAGAAATCAGCCTGGTGGCTGCACACGAGACTCATCCAAGACTCGGGGACGCAGGGAGTGACTCGAGAGTCCCGGGAGGACAGGACCAGAGGGGGCGAGGACAAGGCACATGATACACGATAAGACACTAAGCTTCCTTTAATTTGCCACGTGTGCTGGATGTGGCTGTATGCACTGGGGATGGGCAGGGAACAAGGCAGACAGGCTCCTCTGCCCTCTGAGGGGTGCATCCTGGGACAGCCCCTAACCATATTGCTGATTTGGGTGCCTTGCAATGATGTATGTGCCTCTCAGATGCTTCCGTTCTCAATTAGTAGAAAATACAAGTGGCATAAATAGTGAGAAACTGTATTGTCAAATAACACAGAGCCCTAAGTTAGAAAAGCTCCAAGGTCGCTGGAACCTTGGGCTCAAAGATCTGGGATGTTTGCTTTGCTTTCCTTACAGTATCGCAGGCCTTGTATCACCACAGGAAGATATCCCATACTTGAAAGGAAGGCTGTCACGTTGTGTGCCTTTTTAAATGTTTGGAAGAATTGTGGTAAAATACACATAACAATGTATTCATTCACACTGTTATAAAATACATGTCCAGAATTTTCTCAGGTTACAAACCTGAACCTCCCTCTGCCCATTAAACAGCTTCTGACTTCCTAGTCTCATCTCACTGTTCTCACCAATTGGGTTACTTAGACCAATGGTTCTCAACCTGTCGGTCACAGCCTCCTGGGGTCAAACACCCGTTTCACAGTCACATGTCAGGTGTCCTCTCTAACCAGATATTCATGACAGTAGCAAAATTAGTTATAGAGTAGCAACAAAAATAATTTTATGGGGGGCTAGAGAGATGGCTCAGCGGTTAAGAGCACTGACTGCTCTTCCAGAGGTCATGAGTTCAATTCCCAGCAACCACATGGCAGCTCACAACCATCTGTAATGAGGTCTGATGCTCTCTTCTGTAATGCAGGCAAAACACTCATACAACTACACAGAGAAACCCTGTCTGGAAAAGCCCCCCCCCCAAAAAAAAAAAGAAAAAGAAAGAAAGAAAGAAAAAGAAAAGAAAAGAATATAATGGTGGTTGGGGGTCACCACAACATGAGGAACTGCATTAAAGGTCCGCAGCATTAGGAAGGTTGAGAACCGCTGCCTTTAATACTTGCTATGAGTGGGTCACATGGATCTGTCTTCCTGTGACTGGTTTATCTCAGCCCTCAAGTTCCTCCACACTGTAGCACATAAAATGTCCACCCCCTAATCTGGATTACACTGCTGTGCCTTGACTGCTTCTTGGTGATATTGCTGTGAATGTCGGTTTGCAAATAGTCATGGTTTTGATTTCTTTTTGATAAATACCCAGAAGTGGGATTGCTGGATTCTATGGGACTCTATTTTTTAGTGTAGTTCCCACTGGCCTGCCTCTGGACGCACTCACTGTCACCTGGCTACTAGTGAGTAGAAACTGGAAGTAGAGTTACCACCGTGTGGCTCATTTCAGTCAGGATTTATTAGCTGAGGTTGGGAAAGAACCTTAAAAAATGGGTTTCCATTTGTAAGAAGTGAAGATAACGACACCTGGAGACAACGCAGCGTCTGTTCTAAGTGGTGAATCTACTTTCTCTTTTTTAGAGCTGAGGAGGTGCCTCTGAAAATCTTGGCCCACAATGGCTTGGTTGGAAGACTGATTGGCAAAGAAGGCAGAAATTTGAAGAAAATTGAACATGACACAGGGACCAAGATCACCATCTCATCGTAAGCTCCCCCTTCAGACTACTTATGTTCAGGAGCGACTGATTGAGCCTTCCTAGCCTCTACTTTTCTCCAGAGGGGAAATGCTCAGCCGTGCCATACTCTGAGCAGCAGGAAGCAGGTCCATAGGGTTGGCTCTATAGCCCACCAGAGCACTGACCAGCAAGAGGGGGGCCCTGGGCTCCATCCCCAGCACCATGAAATTGTTAAGATAAAAAAAAAATCCGGTCAGTTCTGCGGCACAAGCTTGTAATCCAGGCTCTTGGGAGAAGAGGCAGCTGAAGCAAAAGTCCAAGGCTGGCCTTGGCCACACAGTGAACTCAAGGAGAGCTTTAGTGAGACCTTTCTCAAAATACAATTAAGATTTGGGGCTAGGGACATAGCTCAGAGGTAGAAGGCTTTCCTTGTAGTCAAAATTTTCTGTCACACCAGCCAGCTCCCAAATAACCTCACAGAAACTTTTAATTATGAAAGCTTGACCGATAGCTTAGGCTTGTTTCTAACTAGTTTTTATAACTGAAATTAACCCATATCTTTTTTTTTAAAAAAAAAAAAAACACATTTATTTATTTATTTATTTATTAAGTATACAGTGTTCTGTCTGCATGTGTGCCTCAGGCCAGAAGAGGGCACCACATCTCATTACAGATGGCTGTGAGCCACCATGTGGTTGCTGGGAATTGAACTCAGGACCTCTGGAAGAACAGCCAGTGCTCTTAACTTCTGAGCCATCTCTCCAGTCTTAACCCATATCTTTTAATCTATGTTTTTTTACTTTTTCTACTTCCTCTCCATCTGGCTGGTGACTCCTCTCTTCTTCCCAGCATCCTATGTGCCTGAAAATATTGCCTAACTATTGGCCATTCAGCTTTTTAGTAAACAAATCAGAATAACATATCTTCACAGTGTACAAAAAGATTATTCTACAACATTTCCTAGCATTCGTGAAGCCAAGGTTCATAGTACTAGTCACTAGTAAGACTTGCGACTAGATAGCAGGATTCTATGCTACAGTGTTAGGAAAAAAAATCAAGTCTTTACCAGAATGTGTTTGTGGTCTGGAATTTTATTCTTCCTGTCTTTTCCTCATTGGCCAGCTTGCAGGATTTGAGCATCTATAACCCTGAGAGAACCATCACGGTGAAGGGCGCCATTGATGCATGCGCCAATGCTGAGATAGAGATCATGAAGAAGCTGCGAGAGGCCTTCGAAAACGATATGCTGGCCGTTAATGTAAGTGCCCAGCCCTTTCTTCGCTTGGCTTTCCGACAGCTAAGGCAGGACCCGAGCTCTGTAAGGATAGCTGTCCTTCAGCTGAGGAGGAAGTGCCTTAGGGCAGATGGGAAGAGCGTCCGACTTCCTAGGATTAAAGATGTCTTTAATCTGGTAAACACAGATGAGCATGAGCCAGTAAAATCATACCTTCCAGACCGCAAAGTGGGGGGATGCTCAGGATCACATATATTGGAACAGGAAGGTTTCAAAGCTGGGCTACACACACACACACACACACACACACACACTAATGTGGGTCAACAGGGCTGGATGCTGTGATACGAGAATAAAAATTACGGGTCCAGGAAAGTGGGTTCCCCTGTTTTCTAAACTTTGTGTAATATTGTTGTGTCCTCTCTTTCTTTAAAATCCCAAGTATATGCTTTAGCCAGGCCTGGTGACACACACCTTTAATCTCAGAACTGGAGAGACAGAGGCAGGTAGATGTCTGTGAGTTCAAGGCCAGCGTGGTCTACATAATGGGTTCCAAGCCAGCTGGGGGTGCATAGTGAAACCCTGTCTCCTTTATATATTTAAAAGACTGGGCTGGAGGTTTACCTCTGTGGTAATATGTGTGTAGCATAGGTAAGGCCTGGAGTTAATTATTCAGGGTTAAAACAGATGGCGTCATAGGGTAGAGAGACCATGTCTAGTCTGGGCTGTTTGAGGGGAAAGTCTATCTGAAGCAGGCATTTCAGAGTGGCCGGTGGGAGGAAGGGAGGGGCTAGCTCCGGACTGGCATCTCTTGCTTGCTGGTTGGCGCTTGTAGTTGGCCTAGTAAATGCTGTCACCCACTTGAGCGCTCTCTAGCACATTCTTCCTGTTCCTTAATTCTCGCCTTATTAATTGTTTAAAATTATTTTCCCGTCAGCAAAGTCCAGGCTCATCTCAGAAGAGTGAAATCTTTCATTTTTCACTATCATCTTCTGAGACTGGAAAGGGTCCTCTGATCAGCCGTCATGGGCCACAGTTCAGCCCCCACAGTTATCAACAGTCACTGACCTCTGGGCTCCATTGGACCCTTCCTCTTCTTCCCATCCCCGGCACTCACATCTCACAGAGGAGTAAACACTGACCCGGTGGCGATCTGTGTTGCCACCCCGCCTCCCTCAGCAACACTGCACAGGTTCTTCCCCGGGTCAGCGTCCCATCCCCCACCTCTGCCACCCCCCCCCATGACTGCCTACCACACAGTAATTGTGGGCCAGGATGGGCAGAGGCAGAGCATCCTGAGTGAGCAGCGTGGTGGCATTTTCATCTGGCCATTTCATTCTCCTGGGGACTCTGTCTTTGCTAAACATCTCTTTCCGTGAACACCTGGATGTGCTCAGAAGGGGTGTAGGTGCCCTACACATCACCATTTCAGTGCATGTCCCTTAGACACCTGTGCCAAGTCCATGCTCTGTGAGAGAAATCACACAATCACCAGCTCTTAACATACAGCGTGAGGCGATGGTGAAGGATCCAGGCTTGCTGTTCTCCATTTTCACAAAAAGGGACGTTTTTCTAGAGTGACTTTACCCACAGAGAAGGATTGGGGCAGGCTGGGCACAGGCCAGCATAGGGACTACATTTCTCTGCCTCCAGCCCTGGTGAGGATGCTAGGTAGAAATGTGAAATAAGGAGATCTTGAAGGTTCTGACCCGTCCTTGGGTGGTTAGAAAAGACTGATGTTTGTTCTCATTCAGCAAATGTTAATATGGAGTACCGTGTGTCAGATATTGAATACAGCTCTAAGTAACATGGCCACTGACCCCGGGAAGTGAGGCAGAAGCGAGCCACTGAGCCCGTGATTCTGTCCTGTATCTTGGAGGGAATAGGAGCGTTAGGAGAGCCTAGAAAAGGCCATGTCAACTGGGAGGGGGTCGGGTAGACACCTGGACAGGGGAGCAGGAAGGACCAATGATAGGGCACCGGAGTCCAGAGGTGAAAGGGCGCAGGGTGTGGAGGGAGCAGTAATGGTGGGGTAGCGGCCGGGGCTCAGCAGGAAAGCAGCTGGTGAAGGCGTGGCTGACCACAGTCAGATGCGTAGCTACACCCAAGGGGGACGGGGAAGCTTTGAGGGAATGTCAGAGTTAGGTTGAGAGGGTGAGGTTTGTTGTCCACGCCCAGTACAAGGTGAGGAAGTCCAGGTACCGGGGCGGAACAGTCAGGGAAACACTGGTGCTGTGCAGACAGGAGGTGGGGAGTGGCCACGGCCGGCCTGGCCTCTCTGGGCTTCTCTCCCTCATCTTTTTTCTTCGTTTCTGTCCCCAGCAACAAGCCAATCTAATCCCAGGGTTGAACCTCAGTGCACTTGGCATCTTTTCAACAGGACTGTCCGTGCTTCCTCCACCACCAGGGCCCCGTGGGGTCCCCCCCAGTGCCCCCTACCACCCCTTCGCTGTAAGTAGCTCCCTCAGGCTGGGCTCCTCCAGGCAGCACAGCTACTCGGCCATGTTGAGTAAGGGCAAAAGCGGTTATTTGCATTCTGTCTCCGTGGGTGATTATTATTCGAGTGAAAGCTTTTCCAGTGGGAGATTGACACCGATCCAAGCTCTGAACGAGTGCTCTCAAACATGGTAAGTGTCCTGCCACAGAGAAAAAGAGCCGCTCGCTCCCCGATTCATTCACTCGAGGCCCGTTTTATACAAATAAAAGTTGTTGGTCTGGCAGTGGTGGTGCACACCTTTAATCCCAGCCCTCAGCAGGCAGAGGCAGTTCGAGGCCAGCCTGGTCTACAGAGCAAGTTCCGGGACAGCCAGAACTACACAGAGAAACCCCGTGGCTGTTTCAGACAACATTCATGAGTGTTCCTTGTTTAATACAGATGACACTTGGATTATTCTTGAGTAGATACACATTCCCACCTTTGTCCATAATTCAGACATACTTTATTGAAAGGAAGTTTTAAAAGGAAAAGGCCCCAGCGTCTGAGTCTAAACAGCACACTGCCTGATATTTAGTTGGTTATCAGTCAGTGTGGTTTGACTCATAACTCTCGGCAGAAGAAACGTGAGTGGTATGTTTCCCGCTTGTTGCCCTCATTCACAATCATCATTCAGGATTAGTACATGACCAAGTGGGGCCTGAAGACACCGGACACCAGACACGGGACAGCTGCCCTCCCCCGCTTTTTCTTCTCTAAACACATGGCTTGTTTTGTGTATAAACTGTCTCAGTGGGGAAGAATCAGGTGGGTGAGCCAGTTCTGTTCTGCTCCCTGGTGTAGTGGGCGTGGCCCCTTGTGTTCACTCAAAACCGGCACGAGCTGGCACCAGGCCCAGCACCTTCCATCCGGCAGAAGCTTTTCTGAGGTGTTGGGAGTCACCGCATACCATCTCTTCGGTTCTGTCCAATTTCCCTTAAAGGAAAGGAAGGAGCCACCACTGGGCTGTGTAATGGAGGGGTCGTGGCAGACGCACACGGGGCGGCGGATGGGGAGTTCACATCCTTTACCTTTGCTGTGAGACGTAATCTCCGAATAAGTGCCGTTAGAAGCCACCGAAGACCGCTCACTTCCTGGGACGGGCTGAATAAGGGGCCTTGTAGAGTCTGTCTGAAAGCTAAAGCCCCTGATAACTGGAATTACAGTAGGAAATGATGTATGCAATTTAACCGTCACAGCATTCTCTTAGACCAAATTGGTGCTGGATTTTTAAGCATAAAGATAATGTTTTCTTAATTCTTGAATGGTGGATCCTGCCTCTAATCATAGCACCTGAGAGCCTGAGGGGGTAGGATTCCAGAGGTTTCAGGCAGTCTGGGCTACGTAGGTAGACCCTGTCTCAAGAAAATGAAACAGATAAATAAATAAAAGCTGAATATGTGGTTTTTTTGGGGGTGGTGGTGGCCTTTAATGCCATGCTAAGGAAAAAGCCTCTTCATTCAAGACTGTAAAAATTTTTCCTTACACTAATTTTTAGTTGCTGGTTTTGCTGGGGGTTGTTCATAACTGTATTTTACAGGGGATTTATCTTGATCTAACTTTATTATTTTTCCAAGTGAATAGCCAGTTTCCCAAAGTAATTTATTGAGTTATCTGCTGTTTTATCAGTCAACTGGAAATCCAGCTCTGCCTTTGTTTTGCTTGTGATTCTTTGAGACAGGGTCTCAGGTAGCCCAAGCTGGTCTCACTAACTGTGGCTTCGAGCCACTGATCTCCTGTCCCACCCCACCCCCGCCCCCGCAAGGGTGAATGCACCACCTTGCCCAGTTCCAGCTGTCTCCCAGCCTTCCTCATCGCATTCCTGCACCTCATCCCATTCCGTTCAACTGTGTCTACACGGGAGTCACTACACTTTTATACTGTCTGGCGGTTTCAGCAGAAAGCTGGCTTGTGTTTTTGTGGTTTTTTTCCCACAAAGAATGGACTGGAAAGCTGGCGGCTTTTACTATTTGACAAAATGAAAGAAAATATACTGAGTTTTGTTGTTGTTGTTGCTTTTAGATAGGATAAATTCTACTCATGAAACATCTTGATCTGGCAACTTTTGTTTAGAAAAAGATGACTTTTTTTCCATTTCTTTTCAAAGTTTTTGGCCTTTTTGGTTAGTTTGTAATTTCTATGAAGTGTCCATTTCAGTTGTTGGGTTGAGAGTCGGTGGAGGGATGCTTGCCTGTCACATGCAGGGCCCTGGGTTTGCTCTCCAGCGTGAGGGGAGAATCCATTTTGTCTCTATTTTAGAAACAACAACACCATGAGGCTGTGCATAACAGATTGTTTCCATTTTTTAATATCTGACCTTGTGGTCATTTGCTTCTTGATTCCCAATAGTGTATGTGTATATATATATAAATCTCTCTCCCGCCCATGATGCCTCGTGGCAGATGGCAAGGGGGGCGGCTCTCCCATGCTCACAACTCCGGGGCTGGCTCACCCACGCCCCTGCCAACGGGACTGGTGCGGCCTGAGCTCTTAACCACTCTTCAGTGAGGTCAGGTAGAGCCTCGGGAGAACATTATCAACAAACCTCCCCATGGTCTCATTAATATATCCTCTCGAGTTAACTTAAATACATGAAAGTACAATGAAATCTCATTGGGCATGTATAAAGAATCAGTGTTGGGGGTGGGGTGGGGTGGGGTAGGAAAGGTGGCTCAGTGGTTAAGAGCACTGGCTGCTCTTCCAAAGGACCTAGGTTCAATCCCCAGCACCCTCACGGCAGCTCACAACCGTCTGTAACTCCAGTTCCAGGGGATCTGACACCCTTACACTAATGCACATAAAATAAAATTGAGGGGGGGGGAGGGCAGCGAGGCCAGTCAACAGACACAGTGATCAAGTTCTGAAAGAAAGCAAGATCCCAGAGAATGCAGGAGACAGCCACAATGAGCAGGAAACCCTTATCACCTGTAGATTTAACAAAAGTCCCTAGCAGGAGACTGGGCCGGCGCTCAATTGGTAAGTACTTGTGAAAGGCAAAGAAGCCCAGGGCCTGGTGCCCGCAGGAGCCAGGTGTGAGGCCCAGGGCTGGGTGCTGGGCACCGCAGGAGCCAGGTGTGTGGAGTCACGTGTCACCAGAGCACAGAGGGGTGAGGCAGCAAAGCAGAGGTTCATCCTCGGCTACACAGGGAGTTTGAGGCTAGCCCGGAATACAGGGAACTGTCACCAACAAATACATAAGCCAGCAGAAAATGGGAAAGTGAAAGTCTGCAACTCTTATTAAGAAAATTAGAGCGAGCCACACAGTGGTGGCACACGCCTTTAATTCCCACACTTGGGAGGCAGAGGCAGATGAATTTCTGTGAGTTCGAGGCCAGCCTGGTCTACAGAGTGAGTTTCAGGTCAGCCAGGGCTACAAAGAGAAATCCTGTCTTGATAAAACCATTTAAAAAAAAAAAAAAAGAATATGCCCGGCAGTGGTGGCACACACCTTTAATCCCAGCACTCAGGAGGCAGAGCCAGGCGGATCTCTGTGAGTTTGAGGCCAGCCTGGTCTACAGAGTGAGATCCAGAAATAGCGCAGTTACACAGAGAAACCCTGTCTCAAGAAACCAATATATATATATATATATCACCAGAGGAAACAATTTATCACTTTCTATTGGATACCGTCACCGCCACCTTAGCAAGGGGAGATGGGAAGAGAAAGGACACAGACACCGACTTCATTGTAGATAAATACTCATTCGTACTTGAAACAGTCCACACTCTTTGGCTCACAGATGTTCTTGAGGTCAGTCCACATCTGGACCAGGCCTACAAGGCATGATCTCAACCCCCTGCCTTCTCCTTATGCCCTTCCAAATGCCTTTGTATTTGCCATGCTAGCCTTCTGTCTAAATTTCAAAGAGGCCAACCTATCCTGGCCTGACCTAGGAACCCCGCTGCTCCACATACTTCTTGCCGAGGGCCATGTGTGATCTTGGGCTTGGAGTCTCCAGGCCCAGCTGGAGGGGCTGCTCGTTCATTCCGTCTTTGTGGTCAATGTCTGAAGACTTCTCTGAAGTTCTTTTCTGCATTTGTCTCTCACATAGACCATAAATCCCTTGTGTCCCTGTCTCCTAAAATAAGGTCTCCCACATGGGTGCTCAAAAGCTTGGGAGTGAGTGAGTGGATGGTCAAATACAATCAGATCTAGGCATTTGAGTCTGTGGGTGAACTCAGAAAGCTTTGAAAAAATGGTCCACTTTGTAAAAGAGCTAGAGATTCAGACTCGATTAGGTCCGAGTCTCAGCTAGAAATGACTTCCTGGTTGCTGAGAAAGAATTCTGTCCTTCTAGCAATCCTGTGGCTCTGACTTAGGGATAAAAGGAGTCTGTCCTCATCACCCTTTTATAGCTTATTTTAAAAATCTCTTCGTTGTCCCAGGATGGTTCTGATTTGGGCTGTGTTCATGTTAGGACCCTGAGGACTCGGAATACAAGCTGTGCTCTAGATCTGTTCTTGGCCTTGCATGGGTGTTAGAATCACAATTTACAGGAATCACTTTTGCTATGAGAACTGAAGGAATAATGCTTCTGGCCAGAGGCAGGCAGAGGCCCTATCTCCCTTGGTTAGAGCCTTGAGCGGAAAAAGCTACAGGAATCGTCTCCCCTGTGCCTACTAGCCGCACCCCAGAACAGGAACTTGCACCGAGAAAGGGCTGGAGTCCCTGTGCTTCCCAGAGAGTTTTCAAAAAGATGCAGCTCTCTCTTGGCCCACCTTCAAAATGTGAGGCTTTCCTGGGATCCCAGTCTGGTGGTGCCCTCTTGTGGGCAGAGACATCACTGCAGTCTCTTCAGTTCAACCGGAGCAAGAGCCCTGATGCTGCCCACAGCTGTGGCCCTCCCTAGAACCTGGGAAGCACTCATCTTTTCTTTCCGAGCTCAAAAGAACAGTTGGTTTTGTTGGTAAGAAATCACAAGTGGATCCTAATCTGGAGCTGAGTCTAGCTGGAGATGCAGACGGTGGGAGACACACACATCACCCTGAAATGTGTTCGCGGCCCTCAGCTGTCCTCGGGCTCCAAGCTTCATCCACATCGCTCTCTGTCGGGCAGGGCTGTGTGCCTTGGTGCTCCGCACCTGCCACCGTCTTGCTGGTGGTAACAGTGATAGCACTGTTTACATGACCTTATGTAAAACATAATTAACACAGCTTTGCTCACTTCAGTAAGTGTCCTACCCAGAAGACTATGAACTCGGATATGTTATCACTATGCGGGTTAAGAATTTATAAATAGATGTAGCATATCATAGTCCCTGCTATACTGCAGGTATTCAATTATAAGTTGCTACTGCTTCAACTGTGATTTCTTCATAGCTAGCTCTGCGTCGTGAGTCCACATCTGCCCTCCTGATTCTCCTCTCCACATCTGCACACGATGTCTTTGTCTGCTCCCTCTCTCTTACTGACGCCCTCAGTTTCTCCACACTGAGCTTCTGTTCCTCTGGGAATCTCTGATGCAGCTAACTGCTCCGTCCTCCCAAGATCACATTTGCTTGTTCTGAATAATTCTTGGCTTCTGACCCCAGGATTCTCTGTGCTTGTAATGCACAACTTGTCATTCCCCCATGGAACAGGAGCCACGAGGCCTGTCCTCACTGAAAGGCGGGTCTGAGCAGTGGGAGTGGGCTGAATGCCTAGAGAGCAAGGCTCATCTTAGAAGCTGCGGCCCGGGGCCTGATGCAGCCAGGTGACACCTTGTCAAGGGTTCAGGTATTAGGGACACAAAGGCACAAGTTTGTGGATGGGACGGTGGTGCTGGTTACAGAGCACATGTGCTGCCTGGAAACGGACACCTGACTCACTGAACGTCTCATTAATATGCAGACCCACTCCGGATACTTCTCCAGCCTGTACCCTCATCACCATTTCGGCCCATTCCCGCATCATCACTCCGTAAGTGCCCCTCAAACCTGCCCCGGCCACCATTCTTCCTGCTCCACAGCTGCCCCACATGGCCCCGGTGAACAGGCCAGTGACTGGTTACAGTGTGACTGATCACTGTGGCTCTAGGCTGTCCCAGAAGGATACAGCTCAGAGTGTAAGCACAGAGCCACCCTGCTTCACACTCAGTGTTGGGGAGCCTCCTCGACTGTGTGGCCTCTTAGGTGACCCTGGGAGTGGGAGGTGGGAGGATCAAGTTTGTGGTCAGCCTGGGCTGTGTAGTGAGTTTCCTGCCAGCCTAAGCTACACACAGGGTAAAATCCTTCCTTAAAGAACCAAAGACTTAGAGCTGTGGCTCAGTCATTAAGGGTGCACACTGCTCTTCAGAGGACTGGAGATGCCAGCACCCACATCAGGTGATTCACGGTCACGTGTAACTCCAGGGGATCCAGTGTCTCTAGCCTTCATAGGCACTTGCACTTACATACATACATACATACATACATACATACATACATACATACATACACACACACACACACACACACACACTTTTAAAAATTATTAAAAACACAAAGAAAACCAGTTAGCAAATATTAATAAGCTAAAGAAAAGTTTCCAGCAGGCAAGGGACGTGGCGCAGTTGGCACAGTACTTGCCATACAAACATGCAGACCTGGGTTCAAATCCTCAGCACCCACATAAAAGCCAGGTGCGGTGGTGCTCCTAGTGCTGAGGAAGTGGTGACAGGACCCCTGGATCTCACTGGCCAGGTTCCATAGGATTCTTGGTGTCAAAGCTAAGGGAGAGAGTGAGTGAGGAAGACGGCAGCATTGACCTCGGGCCTCCAATGTGTGTGTGTGCCCATGAATGTGTGCATAGGCACACACCACACCACACCTTTTTTTCTTGTCAGTGTTCTTTAATCAAAGTCTGACCCTGAAGACACAGCACTCCCACAAGAACCATTGGCAGCCTGACCTAAGAGCCGCTCTTTCCTCGGGGGTTTCCAGGGACACGTGGCTTGCCCACCTCCCTGGGTACTCGCCATGGGGCCTGGGCACAGCAGGGGGAGCCGCCTTGTGAAATGGTATTTCTAGTTATGGAGGGACTGGACAGCTGTCCCTCTGTCTGTGGGCAGGTGTGTTTGGCTGGCCAGGCCAACTTTCAGAAAATGTCTCCTCCCACCATGGTTCCAGGGATCAGACCATCAGGCTTGCGTGACAAGCACTTTTTAATTCACTGAGCCACCACAACCATTCTGGTCTCGGATGAAGGCACAGGAAACATACATATCAAATCTGTGCATGTCAGAGAACCCAGGCTGCTTGTGCCCAGCAAACAGACCCAGAGGGGAGTGTAGGCTCATGCAAGCCCGCTTGGGTTCATGTAGAGAGCACCAGGTCACACAAAGAGACACCATGCCGTGTTGGCCATCTCCCTGGGTAGTGAGGCCTTCCCATACTCTTACGGTACTTGGCTGGGCTGTGAAGTGCCCAGTGAGCATAACAGTACGCACATGTTCTTTTCTAGTACCCAGAGCAGGAGACTGTGAATCTCTTCATCCCAACCCAGGCTGTGGGTGCTATCATCGGGAAAAAGGGGGTGCACATCAAACAGCTGGCTCGATTTGCTGGTGCCTCTATCAAGGTAAGATCATTGCTGCCAGCTGCCTGTCCCCTTGGTCTCCTCTGGTCAGTGCCAGACAGTTTTTACACCATCCAGAGACAGAATCTGCAGAATGTATTTCCAGGACCCTTCCTGTCTGCTCCCATTCTTCATCATAGTCCTTTCCAGTTCCACCAAACAACTACGTTAGAAGAAAGATACTAGTACTGACCAAACCGGGTCCTCTGAGGATTGGCATTGTCCCCTCTTCTCAGAGGATAAAAGAAGACTGAAGACCCGCCACCCCAGCTGAGGGGATGCGCTCAAGTGGAAGGAGCATTTGTGCTAGCACTCAGCACACCGGTGCGTCATTAGTCTGTAGCTAGAGTTTTCCTGCCTTGCCCACAGTCAGGACAAATCTTTGTCACCCGCCAGTCCCACAGCCGCTCAGACCCAACCAAGTAAACACAGAGACTTATATTGCTTAGAAACTGTATGGCCGTGGCAGGCTTCTTGCTAACTGTTCTTATATCTTAAATTAATCCATTTCCATAAACCGATACCTTGCCACGTGGCTCATGGCTTACCGGCATCTTCACATGCTTTTTGTCATGGAGGCTGGCAGTGTCTCCTTCTGCCTTCCTGTTCTTTCTTTTCTCCTCTCTGTTAGTCCTGCCTATACTTCCTGCCTAGCCACTGGCCAATCAGTGTTTTATTTATTGACCAATCAGAGCATTTTAACATACAGACCATCCCACAGCATTAGTCTATGCTTCAAGGACTTACAGACTATGAGAAAACAAATTGAATGAAGAACTTTCTGGAAGGTGCTGATAAAATCATGGGCAGACAAGAGCTGATGGCATCACCTGTTAGGAGGCCAGGACTGAGCAGAAGGCTAGGGACGTCCTCTTTGCTTGAAAATCGGTGTGTGCAGATGCGGCTGCAGTTAGCCCCAGATTCTGCCTCTCTCGGTTGTCAAGGATTGTTTGCCCTGCGCCTGCTTCAAGCCCGGCTGTCAGCTCTGCTGAGACGCTGAACACTGCCGGGAACACTTCCCACTGCTGTGGAAGACAATTTGCTACCATGAGACAACCCCGAATTATGAAACCGAGTCTCATGACTTGGAGAGAAAGAATACTTACACTTTCTCCCTAAGAGCTGGAGTTTCTCCCGCAGCAAGTATGACAGAGAAAATAATAAACAAACAAACAAACAGGAAAACCCAGAACATTCTGAATTGTTCAGAATGAGGACTGCAGTGCCATTGGCAAAGAACTGCACCTTGCTGCACCCTCAGCCTGCATCTGTCTGCTTGCAGTCAGAGACGAGCACTCACACAGGGTGAAGCCTAGACCGGGCGGCTGTGATGCGGACATGTGGTCCTCTATGCCCAGTGGCCTGACACAGGTAGCATCCTGGCCTAGACAGTGGAGAAAGTGGGGATGAGAACAGGCTGGCTGCATCCAGGAGATCTTTGCTGGTGCTCAGTGCTGTAGTCTGAGATGCTGAAAACCCACAGTGAGACTATTTGGACCAAAGAGCTTTGAGGGGTTTCTTCATCCAAGCCCCACTTTACTGGAAGAAGTGAGACACAGAATAGGAGCTGAGCAAGGAACCTAAGTGGGCAGCCTAGCTCTAAGATATAAATCCCATTGACCTCTAGGACCCTGACCACCTGCTACTGCTGACCACAGCAATAACTTCCCCATTTGCTAACGCTTATGAGAAATGGAGCCAGGAGGTCTGACTATCTACCCATGCCACAAAGCTACAGAGTGTGACAGCCGAGACTTGCCCAGATTGTCCTGTTTCTGCTCCACGGCCTCCTCCTCCCGTAGCAACCTTACTGATCATCAGAGTCATTCCCAGTTAGCGCCTTCAGGGAAATGAAGAGTGAGGGAGTTCAGGCGCAGGTCTGATCAGTCCTGTAGGCATCGCTCCACAGCATTCTCAGGACTCTGTGCCAATGGTGAATCTTGAAGTAGACGGGGCTTCCTGCCACCTGTCTCAGGGCCAGCCTGCCCCAGTCTCCATCCCCTGAACAGGCTGCGGCTACCACCAAGCAATAACTGCCCACCATGGAGGGTGGTCCTCGGGAGCTTGCTTACTGGTTACCTATGTCTTCCATTTGTCCTCATGCTACAGAGTAAGTAAACAAGGCCAGAAGAGTCTCCAGAGGTCTCGATGAAGGGTCCTCCTTTCTAGATCAGTGAAGGTGACACCATGCAGTGGATGAGTGTTCCCAAGGAAGCTGGGACACAGCACTGGACCCTGAAGTCCCAGGGTAGACCCTGGCTTAGAGCCTAGATGGGGTGAAAACAGAATCAGACCTCTGAGTAGAGGTCTCCTCTGAGCTTTGGAGACAGTATACCACAGAGCAGAGGGAATGGCACCTCCCTGACCCTGGGTTCCCTCGGCCTGAGCGGCCCTGTAATGGACGATGTTCCCCCTATCTTTTGTTTGCTTGCCTGCGACTTGGTCTCATAGCCTAGGCTAACCGCCAGCTTACCTTGGCGCCTGTGATGACCTTGAAGCCCTGATTCTCCTGCTTCCACCTCCTGAGTGTGCTCTGCTCTGCTGTCACTGTGCTCGGCTGGGCCAGTGCTCTAGAGAAACTGAGTTGAGAATTGTGTCAGGCCTTGCACAACGCATTGTGTGCTCACCTGTGGCTCCTGGCTCCTCACCCCTGTGTTCCTGATGTGCTTCCCATTCATTTGACTTTGAATTATGTTTCATTCTGCCATGATTTGATGATTGAGTTTTAATTTACTTGTTTTGTTTTTGAGAGGAGAGGTGTGTGTGTGTGTGTATGTGTGTATATGTGTGTGTGTGTATATGTGTGTGTGTGTGTGTGTGTGTGTGTGTGTGTGTGTGTGTTGTCAAGCTAACCTTTAACATCTAGTCTCCAATGACCGTCCTGTCTCGGCCTCCTCAGTAGCTGGGGCTACTGCCAGGTCCAGCTCATTTTTGTTGTCACTTTCTCCTTTTTCCTCTTCCTCTTCCTCTCCTAAAGATTGTTTAAGGAAGTTGAGATGTGCTGGGAGAAAATGTAATAAAGATCTTGTCTCAGTCGATGTTCCACGAGTGTGCCATTCCCTAGACGTTCCAAGTGAACCTCTGGAGGTCATTCTTATTCAAACCATCACTTTCCACTCCCTGACCCCTGAGGTCTTATAGCTGTATCATAATGCAAAAACGCATTCAGTCCAGCTTCAAAAGTCCCTGTGGTGTATAATAGTCTCAACACTGTTTAAAATTCCAAAGTTCAAAGTGTCTTCTGAAATGCATGACAATCTCTTAACTATAATCCCTATGAAATCAAAATCAAAAAGCAGGTGCCATACTTTCAACATACAATGTCACAGAATATACTTTACCACTCCAAAAGAGAAGAAAGAGAGCATAGTGAGGAAATACTGAATCAAAGCAAGACTGAAAACCATCTGGACAGACTCTAAACTCTGCATCTCCAGGTCTGATATCAAGCGCTCTTCAGATCTCCAGCTCCTTTCAGCTCTGTTGACTGCAGCACACTGCTCTCTCTTGAGCTGGTTCCACTCCCCATGAGCAGCTTTCCTCAGCAGCTACCTCATGACTGTGGCATCTCCAACATCTTGGGGTCTCCAGTGAAATCCAGGCTTCACTTTCACAGCATCACACAATGGCCTCTTTGGGCCCCAGCACATTGGTGTCTGTAGCTTTTCTTAGCCATGGAGGGAGCGTCCACAGCACCTGACTTGTATCCTGGACTCTAAAGCCAGAACCACATGGCTGAAGCTGCCAAGTTCTGTTTGCTGGTCCTGGAACTTGGCCGCCTCATTCAAATACATTTTCATCTTCTTTCTGTTGCTGATGGTTTTCTTCATGACTAAACTTTTCTTTAATTCCTTTTCACAAGTTGGAAGCTTAGCTGGGTGGGATCTTGCCCTGAGGTCACCACTCCCTTTATTCCATTGAGCATCAGGCTTTTCTTGAAAGATTATCTCCCTGAGTACTAGACTTAGCTCTATTACACTTCCAGGTGCTCCTTTTCTCCTCAAACTGTATATTTTGTATTTTCCCTTTCTCAGCTTGCTCCTTTTCATTATAGATCTGCATGAGAGTGACCACTAATATCCAGACAACAGAGTCAGTGCTAGTCTATCTTGAAATCTCTGCTAGTGCCATTAATCCAAAAATGCTTCAATTTTGCCTCAGGCAGATTTTTTGGGGGGTGGGGGTGGGGACAAGAGCAAAAAGCAGCCCCCTTTTTTTTTTTTTTTTTCAGCCAAACATCGCAAGAATGGTCTCTAGGCCATTTACTAATACCCTTCCCCTCTGAACCTTCTTGAGCTGGGACTTCACAGTCCAAATTGCCTTCAACACTGGCCGTCATGCTCCTAGTGATAGTGGCTCCTTAAGCCCTGCTTAAAGCATTCAGCTGCTTTCCTAATCCAAAGTTCCAAAGTCTACATTCCACCCCCAAGCAGCGTGGTCAGGCCTGTCACTCCCTGGTGCCAACTCCTGTCACAGTACATGTTCTGTTGCTGTGAGGAGACACCATGACCACCACGGCAGCTCCTATAAAAGAAAGCATTCAGTTGGGGCTTTCTCACAGTTCAAAGGTTTAGTCCATTTTCGTCATGGCGGGAAGCAGCTAGATACCAGTTGGACAGCATTGTGGACTAACCTTTCCTTCCCTCTGGGCCTGGGGGTTGGCAGAGCCTGTATTTCCTAGGACTTGGCTGAGGGAAGAGGCAAGTTCTGGAAGGGTGCTCACTGCAGGGACAGGCAGTAACTACTGGCCCTGGGTAGCCAGAGACCCATATTTGATACTGAGAATTACAGTCAGACTTGCTAAGACCCAGGGCAGAGGTGGCACTATGTGTGGCACTCAGAGGCAGAGGCTGGTCATCAGCTGGTGTCGTCGTGCTCTTAATGCTCTCCGGCAAGCACAGGAGCTTTGGCATCAGCACGTTCCTTTTCTCAAACCACAGATAGCTCCGGCAGAAGGTCCGGATGTCAGTGAAAGGATGGTCATCATCACCGGGCCACCTGAAGCCCAGTTCAAGGTCAGTACCAAAAGCCCATGCCGGCCCCGCAGGCTCTGGGTGCCGGGCAGACGGCCCAGGGGAGTTGAGGTGCTGCTTTGCCAGCCTGGTGTCCACTTCCCCTTCTGCTGCTCACGGGTCAGACTTGTGCCTGGTTCCTCGTTTCTCCTCTGTGCTCTGTCTTCTCTCCATGGAAAGGCAGGTGTCCGTTGGTGCCCAGTTGGCCAGTGCCTCCAGCATGTCTCTGAGTGGGCGGCCGTCTTGGGCTTCTCCAGCTGAGAGCGTTAACAAGGGTGCAGAGGAGAACCTTTTGTCGTGGAAGTTCTGGCAGTCTGTGAGGGAATTCTAGCAGCATTGGGGGAGAGTTCTTTTGCGAGGACCATGGCTCTGTGTCTGATGTCCTTCCTCGAGGAACGTTAAAACTTGAGTTTCAAGAAGTCAGAAATGCGCTTTAATTTATAAAAGTTCAGCTCTTACAATGAAAATCACAGGGGACCAAAAGCTTGGCACTGAGCAAACAAAATGCGGTATGTCCACAAAAGAGAATGATTTATCCAATGCGTGCTACAGAGAAGTGACCCTAGAGAAATAAGAGCATGTACACATCCACGTGCATGTGTCCAGTAGCAAACCATAGAGAAAGACGTAGGCTGGTTGAGAGTAGCGGGCAGTCCTCGGGATTGAGCCCAGGGCCTCACACATAGGGGCAAGCACTCGGCCACTGAGCCACATTCCTAGTCCTCTTCTTTCAGTTTTGATTCAGGGCCTCACTAAATTGCTCAGGTTGGTCTTAACCTGCAATTCTTTTCCTCGGCTGTCCAAAGGTTGGGATTATGGGCTTGTCCCACCCCTGAGATGGATCCAGAATATTCTGGATAGTGGCGATGGTCCCACAACATACTAACAACTAAGTACAGGATGAGATGATGACTTGGCCAGCATGTGCAAGGCCATGAGTTTGATTCTCAGCACCACAAAAGCAGCGGCGTGTTGAGACTTAGCAGATCCTGTTGCCTCGTTCAGTAACCAGAGAACTGAGCATACAGTGGAGGGGGGTTAAGAATGCCTTAAACACATTCAGCCAATCACGCACTTACAGGCACTGGGCATATGAAAACAGGGTGCAGTCTTGGTGGCTCACGGTTGCCCTTGCCTAGACACACACGTTCCTTAGAGGAAGCAGTCACCTGCAGATCACGAGGCTCGCCAGCGTGCACAGATGGTGGAGCGTGGTGGCTGAGATGGGTGGCAGAACTGAGGCGGGTGGGCAGCTGCCCCGTGCCTGGAGGGAAGCCCACACATCCCGTCCCTGGGACTCCGAGTTCCCGCACAGCGCTGACCGAGTGGCCCGATCACCAGTCATCTTGTCCTCAGGCTCAGGGACGGATCTTTGGGAAGCTGAAGGAAGAAAACTTCTTTAACCCCAAAGAAGAGGTGAAGCTGGAAGCCCACATCCGTGTTCCCTCGTCCACAGCCAGCCGCGTGATCGGCAAAGGGGGGAAAACCGTAAGCTGGCTCCCGACTCCCTTCACCTGGATGAGTTCCCTGCCCTGGCCATGCCCGATTCCCCTCAGACCCTCACTCGCTCCTTTGCTCGCTCTCAGCATGTCTGAGGGCCTTGGGCTGACACGCTTGGGCTCCGGCACGTGCAGGATGCATGAGGCATGGGGATTCCAAGGACAGAAAGGTGATCCGCAGGGATCTAGCACTAAGGGCCCAGTTCCATGGTGTCAAGCCCACCCTCTTCCTGAGCACTATGCCACCCAGCCCTGTTTATATCCCAAGACAAGAAGGCCATCTCCCATCCCACCCTCCCCTGCCCTCACATCCACATGTAGCAGATAGAACCCGTTGGAGACCCCTCTCTGCCTGGTTTCCAAGTTCGGAGGCTGCAGCTGCCCTGTGCTCTCTCTGACGACAGTCTCCAGGGGCCTCTCACTCCCTACTGCACATCCCTTTTCCGGTTCTTTCTCAAGTCTGGCCATCCGCTCTAGGGGAGTTAGCTCAGCAATAGGGTGAGAAAGTGTAGTTTATGTGTCCAGTCTGAAGGTCTCAGTAACACACGTCAGCTGGATTCCGGAGCTGGAGGCATAATTCAGCGATAGAGCATGCACTTAGCAAGTATGGGACCCTGGGGTCAACCTTCAGCCACCCCCCCCCCCGAGAAAAGAATATTGATCCCTAGACATCAATCAATAGGTTATCTGTGGACACAAGAATATGGCTTTCTCACTTGGTGAGGAGGTGACTGGAGCAGTTCTGGGCCTGTGATGATGAAGTGACGTTGAGTGGCAGGAACTGGGGTCGGGGAGCGCAGGTTCTAGACGTGGTGAGTCATGCACAAGAGAATGTAGTTGGCTTGGATCCACAAGTGCAGTCCAAACCCCAGGTACACACACTGACCGCTCGACAGACTTGAAGTGTTGGAGACCGTCTCGGAAGCGGTCACTGAATCCTCTCTCTCCCCAGCTGTGGGTGGCCGCCCCTCTGAGCCCCTCACCCTGCCTGTGAGCTGAGCATCAATGCCAAGGGCCAGGGCAGGTAGAACCCAGCCAAACGGAGAGTGGAGGATAGAAGTGCATGGTCATCCTCGCCTATAGAGCAAGTTCAAGGCCAACCTTGGCCCAAAGGGAGCAGAGGGGGAAAAGGAAGGAAAGAAGGGGGGGTGGTGAGGAGAGGGAGGAGATGGAAGTGGCTGGGTTTATTCTGAGTCAGAGGAGGCCATAGCTCCTGGCCAGCAGCCAGGGAAGCAGGTCCAGAAGTGGGCCACTAACCTGGGCTCTTACTAGAAGTCCGCACGAGTGTCTGCAGAATGGGAGCATTCAGCCTGAGAGGCAGAGCCTCGTGGAGTTAGGGCTACACCCCCATTTCTCTGTCAGTCAAACCTACAGGAGCTGAGGCAGGAGAAGGAAAGGGGGGGGCGGTTAGCTTCTCCGTCCACAGCCCAAGTATCAGCTTCATGGGTGACCGGGGTGGGCGGGCTGGGGGGCCGGGTGTGTGTGTGTGTGTGTGTGTGTTACTCACTCACTTCCTTCTCTGCCTTTCCAGGTCAACGAGCTCCAGAACTTGACAAGCGCAGAAGTTATCGTGCCTCGTGACCAAACCCCAGATGAAAATGAAGAAGTGATCGTCAGGATCATCGGACACTTTTTCGCCAGCCAGGTACTATCCTGTGAGGGCCCTGCCTCCTGCCCAGCTCCTCCCACTAGTTCACGTACTGTATTTGTGTCGAGTGGCCGTGTGCTTTAAGCCCCTCCTGACCACCACACAGCAGGCACGGTGGAAGCCCTCCCTGGCCCCTGACCTCGGGGACTGGAAACGGTTGGTGCAAGGCTCCTAGCATGATGCGCTGGGGTCGGGAGCTTAGCGTCGCTTGCTCTCCCAGCCTTCCTCTGAGGAGCCCCATGTCCAGCCAGCCCCCAGCAGAGCAGCCAGGTGGCCACGTTTCACTGTGGAAAGGGACTACTCACCAAGGTGTTGTGACTAGGGAGGCCTTGGCGGGTTGGGCCAAGGTGCCCTGGTGGGTGAGGGAGACCGGCCATGCAGATGTGTGGAGAGGTGGAGAGTTTAATCTCAGCATCCAGACACAGATGTCCACGTGGAAAGTTTGTTATTAAAGGGGGAGAGAGAGAGAGAGCGCGAAAGAGGGAGGTGCACTCTACCTCTGGCATGAGTCAGGAGAGACAATGAAGGGGGAGTTTTTTCTTAAAGAGGACTTTACATAAGACGACATCAGGACGCTGGGCAAGAAGTCCCCAAGGGGCGGCTCAGAATACCAAGGAAAGGGACCTAGTATTCTGCCGCTCTCTTCCCGGGTCTCCCCAGAACTCCACGTCACTGCTGCCTTGCACTCACAGAAGCCAGCGCTGCAGGGACATGTGGCCCAGTGTGTGGCCTCGATGTCTTGATGCTTTTTTGCTGGGCGGGTTTTAGAAGAGGGCGGCTGTGATCCTCCTGGAGGCCAAAGAAGAAGGGCAGCTGTGAAAACGACTCCCAGCTGCTCGGTGGCCAGCTGCCTGTGACTGCTGCCTGGGCCAGTGGCAGAGTTCAGCCCGTGGGAAGCTGTGGCTCAGGGTTGGAACTCCTGTTCTCCAGGGCTTGTCAGGGCGCTAGTGTCTCCCCTTTCCTGGTCTTTCCAGTGCTTCGGAAAGGGGTGGGGAGGGGAGGGGCACACCAGAGCTCAGGTGGGCGTGGCAGGGCCCTTGGCCTCCACCCCATCACTGACCTCTCCTGCTACTCCCTGGCCATCTGCTCCCTGTGAGCTGCTAGGTACCCCCCCCCTCCCACCCCAGTGCACCCTCCTCTCCCCGCCCCCTCCCACCTTGCACCCGGCTGGCTTGGTGAAGGGAAGAAAACTTCTGTCCCAGGCGGCTGAGCGTGGGCAGAAGGGACCTGGGGGAAGTAAGATTGGTCCGAGCACTCAACCTTTCCCAAGTCCGGAGCCCTCTGTTTCCCTGTGGGGGCCCCAGAACTGGGATTGTCTCTTCCCTGTGCCCTCCCTCCCTCTCTCCGCTGCAGACTGAGCAACGCAAGATCAGGGAAATTGTACAGCAGGTGAAGCAGCAGGAGCAGAAATACCCTCAGGGAGTCGCCTCACAGCGCAGCAAGTGAGGCCCCCACAGGCGCCAGCAAACAAGAGATGAATGTAACCCTCCCAACCCCCCCGAGAGAGACGAGACCAAACAGCCAGCAGATCGTGAGCAAACCAAAGACCATCCTGAGGAGTGAGAAGTCTGCAGGGCAGCCAGGGCCTGCAGACCCCTGCACATCCTGGGATCCAGGAGGCCATAGGGAGGGCCCGGGTTCCCCAGAAACACCAGTTGGCCTGTGCCCAGCTTCCCCTGGCTTCTGCAGGCTTCCAGCCATCCACTGCCCATCCACTCAGATCCCTCCTCGGCTCCCAGGACGCTCTCCCTTTCAGTTGAACTAACATAGGTGACTCAAAGCAAAGCGAAATCCGCAGCCTTTTCTTTGCTGTGGAGCGTTGTCTCTGTACATGTCTGTACATACTAGAAGGGGAAAGATGTTAAGATGTGTGGCCTGTGGGTTACACAGGGTGCCTGCAGCGTTAATATATTTTAGAAATAATATATCAAATAACTCAACTAACTACAAGTTTTACTCGATTATTAATTTTGTTTTCTTTTTGAAGAGAAAGCAGGCTTTTCTAGACTTCAAAGAATAAAGTCTTGGGTGAGGTCCATTGGTAGAGAAAGGAACTTTGAGCCGCCCACACGAACTTCACTTGGAGGGAGATCTCGTCAGGAACACTTAATGGCAGTCGTGGGTCACCTGTGTCTATCAACAGAAGGGATACCGTCCCCGAGGAGGGGCCCCAGGCCCTTGTCACCTGTTTACCCCATGCACCCCTTTCTCTGCTTCACAGGTTTTAAACTGGTTTTTTTTTTTTTTTTGCATACTGCTATATATTTCTATCTCTCTCTGTTTATCTCCCTCCCCTCCCTTCCTCTTTGCCCGCCATCCTTCTGAACCCCTTCGTCCTTTTCTGTTCCCCCATATCTATGCACCACCCCCCCCCCAGGCAAAGCAGTGCTCTGAGTTATCACATCACACAAACGGAACAAACGTGAAACACACGAACCAGCTTCAGCTTACACTTGGTTCCTCAAGCGAACAAGAGTCGATGGCACTCCTCCCATCTCGGAAGAGGAAAGCGGGAACCCTCCAAACCAACCAGCCAACCAAACAAAGGAAAACTCCAGAAAGAAAGAATGTACTTTGTCTTTTTACATTTTGGTATACAAGCCATCAACATTTAGTAGTGAAATTATTTCTTTCTTTAAAAATTTAAAGTGCAGGAAAATAGCAATTTATACGAGGTTGTTGGCCCAGGGCATTAAATTTGCAGATTTTTTTAAAATGAGAAAAACACACAAATAAAGCTACCTCAGGTGTTTTTTACCTCAGCACCTTGCTCTTGTGTTTCCCTTAGAGATTTTGTAAAACTGATAGTTGGAGCATTTTTTATTTTTTTAATAAAAATGAGTTGAAAAAAAAAAAAGATTTCAACTGCCAGCCTGGAGCAGGCGGCAGCCCAAGTGTGCAGCGACTGTTCAGACTTGTCTTCCGCTAGCCAAGAGCCTGCGTGGCCTTCTGTGGACAAATCTAAAAATGTTTATTTTTAAAAAACGACAAAGAAAAACAGATGATATTGGAGCCGTCCTGAATTTCAATAGGGTACGTGCCATGAGGGCTTTTGCGCTGAAGGATGACCACGTCCTGGTTATGTGAAGAAGCCAAGACACCACCAGACTGCAATGCCGATTTCCTCTACTGCAAACAGTGTTCTGTGACAAAAAAAAGAAAAAAAAAATATATCCAAGCTAACAAGATCCTGGCGTCCTGGTGTCTTATTTGCTGAGCCTTGTGTCCCCCGGGGGTGTCAGCTGGAGGCCTAGGGGGACAGTAGTTGGACAGTCGGACCCGGGCAGCTCCTTGTCCACCTGGTTCTTGGGAGGGACCCAGCTCCGTGAGTCAGTGTGCAGCGGGCACAGCAGTCTCGCCTGGGGGCTTGTGGGAAGTGCGCCTCTGCTGGGTCCCCGTGGGATGGCAGTTTGTGCGGATCTGTAGAACTACATGCCCGGGCAGGACATGTCAGGCAACTCAGGACAGAGGCTCTCCCTTCCTCTAGAGCAGCGGTTCTCACCTTCCTAATGCTGACCCTTTAATGCAGTTCTTCATGTTGTGGTAACGCACAACCATAAAATTATCTCATCGCCACTTCCTAACTGTAATCTTGCTACTGTTATGAATCATAATGTAAATATCTGTCTTCCAGTGGTCTTAGGTGACCCCTGTGAAAGGGTCTTTCAACAACCCCCAGGGGTTGCGACCCATAGGTTGAGAACTGCTGAGTTGGCCACCTGTCTCCTAATTGTCCCTCTTTAAATATCAGTACAGATGGAAGCTTAGAAATATGTAAAACGGGCATGGTGATGCACACCTTTAACCCTTTAATATAGCTACAGGTTCTGAATTTTTTCCTGGTAAAATTTCTAATGGGCTATAATCCCCCAAAAAAGTTGTGAAACAAAAATTCAGAAGCAAAAATCAACCCAGTTTTAGGTCTCTTTGTTTGGTTCCAGAAGGAAATCTTTTTTTTCCCTCCATTTTTTTAATTAAGAATTTTTTTTCATTTTACACACCAATCAGATCCCCGCTCTTCCCCCTCCCATTCCCCCAGCCTTCACCCCCAACTAACCCCCCACTCCCCCCACAAGAAGGCAAGGCCTCCCAGGGGGAGGCACATCCAGTAGAGGCAAGTCCTAGCCCTTCCCCCTGCCTCAAGGCTACACGTGGTGTCCCATCATAGCCAGAAGGAAATCTTAAGAAGGCTATGCATCAAGGTTAATTAAATTAACAAATTAAGGCGTACAGATTATGAAAGGTTATACGGCACTAGATCAGCGCTGGTTTCAGCGGCGGTGCTGGTTTGGTGGATGGTGGAAGAATCATGGGTGGAAGAATCATGAGCCATGGTTACCAGAGTTAGAATGGGCTTTATTAGAAGAGGGGATAGGACAGGAGAAGCCAGGCCTGGCAGAGAAGAAACAGAAGGAGAGGGGTGCAGAGAGACAGAGACAGAGCAGAGACAGAGACCAAGAGCAGAGAGGGTGTGTGTGGGAGAGAGAGAGAGAGAGAGAGAGAGAGAGAGAGAGAGAGAGAGAGAGAGAGAGAGAGAGAAAGAGAACATGGGGGTGCATGTCTGGCTTTTAGGCTGGGACGCAGTCGCCTGCTGATGACATCTAAGGCACCAGATGTGCATCTGTGCATCTACAGAATCCTTACAGATTACTCTTTACCTCCATCTCCTCTTAGCTCCCCTACACCCTTGTCTACCCCGTATCTCCCACACCTTCTCATCTGTTAGCTTTGTCCTATGTGACTTTCCATGGCTTCCTTTGTAGCCTGGTGGGCTCAGCAGTGGCTATACAACTGAAGACAACAGCTCCCCCTCCTTAAGAATCTATCAATAACCGATAGTTCAGCAGGAAGTGGTAGAACCCTGTGAGCCCACCCCATCCATGACTGTTAGCAGGACTGGTCTTGCGAATGCCCAGGGCAGGCAACCCCAGCACTGCGTTCCTGATTGCAAGGGTGATGCTGTACTAGAGGACAGCATTGAGCAGCACATCTGTGTTCATTGCTGTTACGAATTTGCAGGAGTGGAGAACTCCCAGCTGGCCAGGCCAGGGTATCCCACATGTGAGGGAAAACACACTGGGCAGATGCAGCAGGGGCAGCTGCACGTGGAAAGTCATTCACACCCAGGCGCTGCATTCGCGTGGAGAGTTTATTATAATAGATGGAAAGAAAGGAAAGAGGGAAACGGAGGAAAGATAAGAGAGAAAGCTGAGGTGTGCACACATCATGGAAATGGAGAAAGAACAGAAGAGAGAGGAAGAGGGGAGGAGATTTTCCTTAAAATGAGGCTTTTATGTCAGGACCCAGGGTGGCCCCAAGGGATGGGTCAGAATATTAACAATTGCTGTTCTATTCACAGTAACTAAGAAACAGAAGCAGCCTAGATGATGAATATATAATGAAAATGTGGTACATGGGGCCAGGGTTATGGTTCAGCATTAAAGGGGCTTACTGCTCTTCCAGAGGACCTGGGTTTGGTTCTCAGTACCCACATGGTTCAAAACTGCCTGTAACTCCAGCTCCAGTTACTCAGGCAATCCCACACATGTGAGGCTCACAAACACATAAGACTAAAAAGTTTAATAAAAAGAAAATATAGTGTCTATACGCTTAATTTTATACAGCTGTTAAGAAAAAATTATAAAGTCTGCAGCTGATGGAACTAGAAAAAAATGTACTATTGAGATCACCTAGCTCCAGAAAGACACATGCCACGTGGTATCTCTCACATGTGAATCCTAATTGTGACTCTTGTTTTTTTTTGCTGTGAAAGAAAGGAAAGTAGGAAGTGGGCATTGGAGGGCAGAGGGGTGGTGCCTTCAGGCATGAGAAACAGAACCACAGGTAAAAAGAAAGGGGAGTATTAGTGTTAGTTATTTAGCTGCGTTGTGTTCTTACCCTGCAAGGAAACGTCACGAAACACGACAGAATCCGCTTATAAGAGTTTATTAGAGATAGAGGGATAGAGAGTGCGCAGGCCTGTGGGAGAGACACGTGCGTGGAGAAGAGAGAGAGAAGATAGAAGAGAGGGAGAGAGAACCGGGAATATGGCGCTCCGCTTTAAAAACCGGCTGGGGGCGTGGCCAGGTCACGTCACTACTCCACGCGTGTGTGTAGATCACATGGTCACGTTGCACGCTGCCATGTAATGTCATGGATTCTGGTCACGCGAGATGCCTTGGCCGGAACTTGCTAGGCGGAGGTGTCCGGCCTAACCGGAATTGGCTAGGCGGAAGTGTCCGCCTGGTAAATGCGACCGTTGGGGGGGCATGTTGTGAACCCTTCATTCCCTACTCTTATTTTTTAAAAAAAGAAAAAATTGTGGTTGACTGGGTACGGGGGCGACGTTTCTCTCAAAGACTGCTTCCAGCTGAATAGTGGGCGTTGGTTGGCTCTTTGGGGGGGGGTGAGGGGTATCTTGTGAAGTCCAGGGATGATGGTGGAGGTCCTGGAACGACGTTCTGCCGTCTCCTGGTTCTGCGGCTGTCCATCCGTGCTGGTGCTGGGGGCCTCCCATTTAACAAGATACTGTTGACATAGAGAGAGCTTAGAGAGAAAGAATCATTATTATTTTATTTTGGAGTTGGCATTTGTCTGAGGTAGATTTGGCCTGCCCAGATAGAGGCATGTGACATTTACCTGAGGTAGATCTGGTCTTAGTACTCTGCTTAATTTCTACCTGAGACAAGCCTCATTAGAGGTAGTTCATTTAAGGCACCTGTTTTCCTCAGGCAAGCCTTGCTGGAGGTAGTTTATTTAAGGCACCTGTTTCCCTTATTAGGTTAGCACTTAGGAAACACAGGTGATCAGTTGCTGAGTATTGAACAATGATAAATTGTTGTATTACATTATTCTTTACCGCCTAGGTATTTTTGATGGTTCTTTTTGCCTCCGGCTCTGTGTGGCCCTGGTTGGGAAAGGAAGGGGTGATACCTTATTCCTCTGGAATCGGTGACAAGGCAGTGGATCCTGATGTCCTCTGGAGCTTGAGAGTGAGAGGCCCTGTTTGTTTCACTGTATATGAAGAGAGATTTTTCTGGGATGGAGGTGAGATAAAGGGTTTTAGGTGAGACAGGTGGACCCAGTGAGGAAAGCCCTCGAGTTTAGCAGCTGTGGGGGTTACAAGAATTACCTTGAAGGGTCCCTGCCACTTAGGGGAAAGGGGCAAAGGGCGCTGGCCTGGAGGAAAGAGAAGAACCTGATCCCCAATATGTATTGGAGATGGGCAAGGATTGTCACACGGCTGAGGCAGTGAACAGTCCGCATAGCTCCATAGAATAGACCTTAGGTGACATAAAAGAGGAGTTAACAGGCTATCTGGAACAGTTGGAGGCTTGGAAAAAAGACCTGGTGTTAGAACTGGTCTGAGGAGATATTTAACTTTTCCTGACGGTGGGCATATGGGTAAAATCGAGCTGTAGCCCTGGGGAGGTAGGAAGCCTCCAGCATGGCCATTATATGGCCTGAGTTAGACACGGATCCTCCTTTTGCTGTGAGAAGTCCACGCTCCCTCCAAATAGCAGCGTGGGACAGGAGGATATGAAAAGCATATTTGGAGTCTGTAGAGTTACTGGCTAGGAGAAGTCGGAGAGCTGCTGGCGTGTCTGGGAGGAGGCAAATGTGTGGAGTGAAAAGAAATGGACGCTCCTACCTTAGCTAGGAGATCCTTCCCCATTAAAGGTACAGGGCAACTTGGCACCACTAAGAATGTATGTGTGAGAGGGATGCCTCTGAAAATACAATTAAATGGCGGTGTCTGCTGAGGTAGATAAGGCTGTCCCCCAACCCCGACAATAAAGGAGGTGGCATCCCAAAACTCCCAGGACTGAGTCAATGGCTCTGGTGTCCAGAAGGAAAGAAACGGATCGCTTCCCTGCTGCGTTCTGGGTTCCCTGTCATGTCTGTAGCCAAGCCTAGGTCTGTTGGAGGTCTTAGCTTGATGTACCCATGCATCTTGGTGCCTGGGGGCAGTCAGCTGACTCTGTCTTTCTAGGTGGCACTTTTAACAAGGTTGTTGATGGCCTGGCAGGGCATTCGGTAGCCCGTGGCCTTTTCCTCATTTAAAACAGGGACCCAACAGCTTTTGGAAGTCAGTGAGTGCCAGCACTTGGCAATTTTGTTTTCTGGCTTTTATCTCTTCCCTGGCCACAGGTGACTCTTTTGCCTGTGGGGTCAGGAGCCTTGCTCTCCAGATGCTTAAGTTTTAGTCAGGTAGGTCTGGGGAACAAGAGACAGATTTTCGTATTTATCCTGAACTATTTACTGGTTTTAGGGCAGCCTTACAGAGGCCTGTCAGGAGACAGGTAATAAACCTATCTCTGGCTAGACAGCCACTCTGGGTGTTGTAGTCCCAGTGTGGCTCTCGGTCAGGAACCGCTTCAGCTCCTGGGGGATGTGAAAGGTTAGTTTGATGAATTTCGTCTGTATGAGTCCTAGCCTGCTCCCATACACACCTGAGCTCCTCAGGAAATCATGAAAGGTGAGACTATAAGATTGAGTTATATATTGAAACTGTTTAATAAAGGAAGCAGAATTAGATGTATAAGAACCCAGCTTACTTTGTATCTGAGAGAGTTCTGTTAGAGAGAGAGGATGGAACATGAATTTTAATTATTGGTTCCTTAGCAAGATCTAGAGTCAGAGATTCCGGAGTCAGAGAATCCTCTGGTTTACGTACAGCTAGGAGCATATGAGCAGGAGAGAAGGAAACGAGAAGAGACAGTTTAGCGTTGAGAAAGAAGAAAGCAACTCTTTCCATTTGCCTGAACACCGACAGTGATTGGATAGCTCCCGTGAAATATCGGGATCTAAGGAGCCGCTCGGCGGCTCTTTGTTATTTTTTAAAGCATACTTTGGCCACTTTTTTGAACATAAACAAGTTAGCTTAGAAATCTTTACGTAAGGCATTAAACTGAGAGGTTTTAAAGCTTCAACAAGACAGCCTAACGGAGAGGAAGGACTAACAGGGTTGGAAGCCTTGTTTTCCATGTCTGCATCGGAGGCAGAAAAATAAAAAATAAATGTGATCCGGAGCCAAGGCCCCAGGCGTCCCCAAGGCCAAGGGCAGATACCGGGCACAGGCTGCTCCTTGACTCGTCAGCCACAGAAGCAGGGGCCCCCTCCACGGTGAGGAAAGGATTCCCCGGGAATCCAGACAACGTTTGCCCCTTCATCAAGGAGATGGACGTGCCGGCCTCACGTGGCTCCCAGGACGCACCAACGGTGGTGGCCCTAACGCGAGAAATATCTCAGGCTGCAGACGTGGGAGATGGCTAGAAAAGTTAGGCCTGCGATAGGGGCTGACCGTAGCCAATGAAGACCATGGTCGGGGGTACCCCCGGTCTCAAGAACACGTGTGAGGCGCCGGAAGTTGCTAGGCGGAGGTGTCCGGCCTGACTGGAATTGGCTAGGCGGAAGTGTCCGCCTGGTAAATGCGACCGTTGGGGGGGCATGTTGTGAACCCTTCAATTAGGGGCAGAAAGGTTTAAGCAGGGGACACACTGGGGGATTGAAAATCAAGGGGTCAAGGGGTAAGTGATAGCCAAAACAAGGGGTGTACAAAAAGCTATGTGGAAGCCAGGCAGTGGTGTTGCATACCTTTAATCCTAGCGCTCAGGAGGCAGAGGTAGGCAGATCTCTGTGAGTTCAAGTCCAGCCTGGTCTATAGAGTAAGATCCAGGACAAGCTACAAAGCTACACGGAGAAACCTTGTCTCGAAAAAAAAAGCTGTGTGGAGACACTATCTTGTAACCCAATTAAAAAAATGCAAAAGGGATTATAGGCAGACACCCTGCATGGGTAATACTGTTGCCCCTAGCAAAGGGTCACTAAATAAACCCTGGTACTGGGTGTGGGACACCATCATGGGATTGTAAATCTCACCTGATGAGAATAAGACCACAACTACAATTTTTGAGCCCAATTTGAAGCAGGCTTTATTAAATACTGGCCAGGACAATGGACACTGGCCAGGTTCATACCCGGGATTGCCATAGTATGGATATAAATTACATTAGTCAGGAGCCTATAAAGGCACAAATCACAAAGGTATATACTCCCCACTTTTGTCCAATTGGGCAAACATACATCCTGACATTCTTTCTGCCTGTGTGTAATCAAGCACATCCTGTGCAGTTGGGGCAACCAAGCTTTTTTACAGAAGAGAAAAGGTGTGACTTGTTATCTTGCATGAATAATAAATAGCCCCCAGGATTCCAGGAAGTGATCTGTCCTTGGTCAATTAGGATTTACATATTAGAGGCAATTTTGCTTTAAAGATCTCCTAAGCACAGTATTTTAAAATACAACTGTAGCCATCACAGGATCTGATCAGGGAGGACTCAGAAACCTTTAGAGCAATACAGGCTCTTGTCAGTTACTCATCAGAACTAGAGGATGAAGCCTCCATGGAAGACACCATGCATCTTGATTGCAACATTCAAAGAAAGCAAGCTAGAACTGAGCTGGAAACTACTTCTTCCCTGTTGGCTAATTTTCAAAGTTCCCACAAGATGTGAAGCAGGCAGCTGGGCAAGAAAAGTTACCAATGGTCTCTTCCAATTGGAAGATCAAAACTAACCTGCCAGGCCAGATGTGCCCACCTGTGCAATAATGGCACAGTGTTATAGGAACAACCAACTTCTCCATGCTGGATTTGAAGCCTACCCAAATGGAGGGAGTGAATGCCTGGTGTTGTAAGTCTGGTTAATGACTCATGCATAGGCCCAAGGAGGTAACTTACTATTGGAGATTTTTATACCCAAACTACCTTTTTGCAATGATTCAGCTGAGAGTATTCCCAGGCCACTAATAGTGGCAGATATCTGTAATCTCAACTTTCAGGAGGCTGAGGAAAGAGGATCATGGTCAAGGCCAAGCTGGGCTGCATAGTGAGACCCTCTCAAAGAAAAGAACCAGTAAGATGACTTTGAAGGTTAAGGTTTTTGCCAAGTAACTATGCAACCCATGGGAAGGAGGAGGGAGAAAACAAACTTTACAAAGTTGTTCTCTGACCTATGCACACACACTCCACACATATGCAGTAATAAAAAATTTAAAACAGAAAAAAGATTGAATAAATGTTAAAGATTGCTGCAAAGTGCTATCTGATTAGTCCTCAATCACACTGTATCCTAAAGATCCTTGTTGAAAGATGTGGCCCTATGACTAAGTTCTAGCCACAGAACATGAACAAATGTGATTCATGCCTCTCCCATGACTACCCATTAAAAACTGCCTGCCACTCTCCTCCTAGGTTTCCACTGGCTGGTTGTTAAGGACTGAAATGCTCTAAATCAGAGAGGCTCATCACCTTTAGCTAGAAACAAAATAAGTATTTCAGGCTTTGCAGGAAACAGCAGGGAGTGATACAAAATAATACCTCTTGGGGGCTAGAGAGATGCTCAGTGGTTAAGAGCACTGGCTGTTTTTGCAGAGGACCCAGGGTCAATTCCCAGCACCCACATAGCAGCTAACTACGATAAGTCTAGTTCCAGGGAATCTGATGCTCTCTTTTGGCTTCCAGGGGCACTGCATGAACATGATACATAGATATACATACAGGCTTGTGGGGAGCCATCCCACCCCTACTTTTCCCCAGAGTACTCTTGAGTAGGAGCAGCAGGAAATATTAGAAGTATAGAGGGGAGAGAAGCAGATAGAAAATACAGGATAGCCTCGGGAGGGCCTGTATCCTAATCCATCAAGCCAGAACTTTATTCCAAAGGGCTTTTTATGACAATGCCAAGGGATCCTCCTTGCTAGGTACATCCAAGTGTAGATACTTCCAAACACCTGCTACTCAGGCCCATAGTCCAATCATCCTCTTTATGCAAACCTGCTGGATAAAGCCACCACAAAACCTGGATGAGCTCCAACAGGTCCCCCTTCTTAATATTTATAAAAAAGAAAAAGAAAAATATTCCTATTAAGAGCTCACAGCAATCTCCAAATCTGTCACACCTCCCACTGAAGGAGTAGAAGATGATATAGATGGAATGTCCTTTTGGGAATTGGTCTAATATGACTACAGCAGTCTTAGCTGCATCAAACCCTTTTAAAATAAAAAAAAACTCTTGATGCAACTGCATCAAACAAGTCAAACTCCTGATGCAAGTGCATCAAACTTAAAAACTCACTTAGCTTCATCATTAACATTAGCAGGTTAACATAATTCTAACATAAGTATTGCTATACATCATTACAGTTCTCTCAAATTTACATCCAAAAGCAAACTCTGAATAGAATCATTAACACTTAAAAAACTTTAGCAAAAAATCCAAAAGCAACTTTTTAATAAAACTCTTTACACTTTAAAGCAATCTCTTAATATAACCTTTGGATTTCTTACTAACACAACATAGGATAAACTTCTGATGCATCCACATCAAACTTAAATACTCCCTGAACTTGAACTAACTTGGTGTATCAATATCAATAGATTAATAACTCTATCATAAAAGTTACCATACACAATTACAATTCCTACAAAGCTACATTCAAAAGCAATTTCTTAATAGAACTATACAAACATAACATTAATCCACTCAAGTAACAAGAAAATATTTTTTAAATTAAATAGCCTGAGAATATAACATTTCCTTTTGTTTATAATTTCTTAAACTAAATTTCGAGCCTAGTTAGAAGAAAACCCAAACTTCTCCTTTTAGGATAACATAATAACTAACATAAATATTATATACAATTATAATTCCTACAAACCTACATTTAAAAGCAATATTCTCAATATAACCATTAACACTTAAAAAAAACTTCAGCAAAACATTCAAAAGCAATTTCTTAATAAAACTCTCTACACTTTAAAGTAATCTCTTAGTATAACTATTTGCATTTCTTACTAACAAAACATAACATTAATCCACTCAATAAGAAAATACTTTTTTTAAATTAAATAGACTAAGGAATATTAATTCCCCTGTTTCTTTATAATTTTTAAACTAAATATCAAGCCTAGTTAGAAAAAAAACTCCAATTTCTCTATTTAAACAGTTCCATTTGTAACACAAAACCAGTTCCATAAGCAGTTTCTTTTTTATATAAATAGTTCCATTTTAAACACAAAACAATTCATGAATCACCACAGCTAATAAAGCACATATGCATACACTTCATCTTGAGCTTAAGCACAAAAAATAAATTTCTCCATTTAACCAGTTCCATTTTTTAACAAAAATAGTTCCATAAAACAGTTCCTAAGTCATCACCATTGATAGGGTCTATATACATAAGTAAATTCAAAATTGTCCCATTGCAATGAAATCAACCCTATGCAATTCATTTCTTAAGTCCAAAGATTCAAATAATAAATTCTGGTACCAGCTTTCCAAATATGGAGAAACCTATAACCAAAACCTTTTTGTAGTTTTATCTCAGTTTTTCAAGTGCAAAAAGTTAAAAAAAAATTCTGGTATTAGACTTCTACTTCCAAATATGAAGAAATGTTTCTCACAACCAAAACAATTTTAGTTCAAACAAGCATCTCTGCAACTTTTGTTCTCATGGACAGAAGTACTTTCAATTACAACAGCATTTTATACTAGTCTTTCCCTCGGGATGAAAGCTATTAGCTCCACAAGAGCTGATTGGTGAAAAGCCCTCTCAAAAGAGACTTTCTTTTAGCCAGCAAACAGAAACTGCAAAGCCTTTGCTGCCAGCTCAGTTTTACAGCTTTTACAGTCCCAGTCTGTCTGTGCCTTTCATAACCGGTCATTTCTGGGACCTCCGAGTCCTGAGAATAGAAAGCTTTCAATCACCTTACAGCCACACAGGCTCAAGGCTCCTTCAGCTGCCATGAGCTGTTGCTTTCCTACAGCAACCCTGGCTCTGGGAGGAAATCCAGCTGCTACTGTGGCTTCCTTGGGTCCCATTACCTGCTTCCAGCACTCTGGGTCCCAGAAACTTCTGGATGCTTTCTTGTTGCATGCTGAATATAACCCCAGGGCGATACCATGGCTCCAGCCACACCCTGCTGCTGGGAGGCTGGGCTGTGTCCCAGCAGTTCCTGCAGAGCCCCCGCCTGAAGCATGCCTCTAGCTCCCTGGGCTCCAGCACTCCAACTGCTCGCTTGGCTCTTGGCCTCTTCCCTGTCACCTCTGCTGTGTCACCTGCTCAGCTCTCTGCCTTTCCCATGGCATCTCGGGGCTCTGACTGCCAGGGACTACGGTTCCAAGAGGCAAGACTGTACCAGCCACTAGGGTCTAATGAAGCCTTGGCTGTGCTTCCATCCACTACCTGCTGTGGTCTTCACTCCTCTCCGCACTGCTGCTTTCTCTCTGCAGAAAGCTTGCAGGCCCTCGGGCATCTGCCACCTGCACTGCGCTAATGTCCCTCGGGCCTCAGCTGCAGATGCCTGGCTGTGGCTGTTTTGCTGCCCCTAGTGTCCATCATTCTTAGCGGCGTCTGGAGTTTCTGAAGCCGCTCAGACTGCCAAACTCGCAGACTGCCAGACACACTACTCTCTGTGTGCTAGGCTGGGAAAACCTACTCCAGTACTCCACTCTAAATTCACCTAAGCCTTCACAAGGTATATACCTAAAGCTTATTCTCCCCTAATATCTCAAAGTAAGTTTGTGGCTTATTTTACTAAAAAGAGAGAAAAACATAGAGAAACATAGACAAAGACAAACATTTACTGTAGCACTTGGGGATCCTTTAGGCCCCTTTTTTTCTTTTTCTCCTGAGGATAAACCCCCCTGCCTCATTTAACATTTTTCACTACAAAATTGGACTGATTCAACTGCTTACTGGCAGGTAGGTCCTTACTCTCACTTTTGCCAAGTACTCTGGATTTTCTTTTTGTCTTTGTCCTTGTTCACTGGCACCATCTGTGGGGGGCCATCCCACCCCCACTTTTCCCCAGAGTACTCTTGAATAGGAGCAGCAGGAAATATTAGTTAGAAGTATAGAAAGGGAGAGAAATAGATAGAAAATACAGGATAGCCTCGGGAGGGCCTGCATCCTAATCCATCAGGCCAGAACTTTATTCCAAAGGACTTTTTATGACAATGCAAGGGGAGGAGCAGAGGACCTCCCCCTTGCTAGGTACAGCCAAGTGCAGACCCTTCCAAACACCTGATACTCAGGCCCATAGTCCAATCATCCTCTTTATGCAGACTGCTGGATAAAGCCACCAGGAAACCTAGATGGGCTCCAACACAGGCCAAACAAACACACACACACACACACACACACACACACACACACACACAAATTTAAAAATGAAGCTAGTTGAGAGGTGGCAGTGCACACCTTTAATCCCAGCACTCATGAGGCAAAGGCAGGTGGATTTCTGTGAGTTCAAGGCCAGCCTGGTCTACAGATTGAGTTTCAGGACAACTAGGGCTACACAGTGAAGCCATGTCTGGGGATGAGGGGAGAAGCAGCTACCTCTGTGCAAGGAAATTTGGCAGTACCTAGCAAAATGACAAATGCTCCTGGGTATTTGACCCAGCAACCCCATTTCAAGTAACCTACCCCCAAGACAGGTACCTGTCTCACTCTACTGTTCATGATAAGAAAGACTGGTACCCTCAACATCTGTTTAGGAAGGTACAGCAATAAGCCACAGTGCCTTAAATTACTCAGCAATGCGAAGGAACATGAGGAATTGGGTCTAGAACAGCTGAGGTTAAATCAAGGGCTGTGCATGGTTTATTATACCTTCTTTAGGGAAGCAATAGAAAAACATGTAAGTCTTGGCTATATCCAGAAGTCTGGAGGTAAACACGTGAGTGCTGCAGGGAGAACAGGGTGGAAGTGGCAGACCTACTATGAACACACCTTGCCATGGAACTTCGCCCCCATCGTTTGCTCTGTGTAAGCAAAAACAGAGACAAAAGTCCCCAGTCACAAATACAACTTTATACTGAATTGATAGCACAACCACTCATAGTGTGAACAGAGGGGGTTTTGGTGGCATTGGGGATCAAACTCAGGGCCTCAGGGCCGCACCACCAGTTCTTTGGTTTTCAGATGAGTGCTCTCATCATGACTCTAGAACACATCTCATACTGGGCTTAGTGGTCCTGTGAGTAGAACACTGGCATTGAGACTGTGGCACCACTATGGTATATGTTAGGACCAAGCAAATGATTGTTGATGCAGAAGGCCACCCTGATGTGCAGAATTATGGTATAAGAAGAGAAACCTCAGAGTCTCAAATTTGAAAGTGAAAGCAGTGAAAATTCTTCTCTTCAAAGAAAGGCATTTCCTCTTCTATTGCAAAGGTCTGGAAGTACCAATAACCCAGGGATGAGAGCAACTGTGCCCAAATATGGCTTTCTAAATGACCTATGAAAGAAAATCGGGACAGCAATAGGAAATTCCCAGTTTAAGGCAGGGACTGTGTGGTAACAAAACAATAACAATGAACTTAAGCGCCATGCCGTCCCCCACTGTGTAAAATACATGCGCAGCCAAATGGTTGGGAGCTTTTTCTTCCTAGAACAATTCAAACTCATGAGCACAGGAGTAGTGACAGAAATATAAAGTCAGCATTTTGTAATTATGAATGAAACAGCACACGTGCACACACGTGCACACACGTGCACACGCACACTTTAAGAAGGATTTATCAAAACCCACAACGGAGTTCAGACCAACATAGCCTGCACCGCTGACCACAACCAGCGCCACTAACTGGCACAACTTGACATTCCGGGTTCTTGTTGCAGTAAAGTCAGCTAAAGGGGGTCCTCGCCTAATAAACCAAACCAACTACCTGAGAAAATCAACTTCAAAACCTTAGCTCCTGGTTGGGTAGCAAGGCACACAGTGTGGTACATGATAAATGGAGCAAACCCCAAAATAGTTTAGATTCTAACATATTCTTAAAATAATCGGGGAGCTATGGAACTGGATATGGGGATTTTTTTTAATCAATTATTTTGTTAAATGTGAAATGACTCTCTTTGTTGTGAGGGAGACATCCTGATGCATTTATGAAGAACATGACGGCTCATCGGGGTTTTGCTTGCCAGGTTTGACCATCCCCCATTAGAAGAAATAGGTGAACTAAATCAGCATTGTTGCTTTTGTTTTTTAGATAGGAGTTCAATATGTAGCCCAGGCTGGCCTGGAACCCATTGTGCAGACCAGGCTGGCCCAGGACTTTTGTATAATATTTAAGGGTCCAGCCTTAAATTTATACAAATCCAGGGGCCCAGGAGAGACACTACCATTGGCGGGCATGAATCCAGTTGCTTGGATTCACCATCATTCAATCACTAGTTCAACTCTGTCAGATCTCTTCATTTCCTTAGTTCCCTCCATCCTCAGTTCCCTCAAATCTTCAATCCCTCAATCCTCCTCCCTCCTCCCCCAGGACTGGTCTATATCCTATCCCAAACAGCAACACCTTATGTTTTATATACAGCACAAGATTGTAGGGGTCCCAGCTAGAGGCTTCCTGGCAATTTATTTGCAACCCACAAGGGGAGAGGTAAGAGTGGAATCAGTTAGTAGTTAGGATAAGTCAGAAAAGGAATTTGTATGCTAGAAATATATCCTTACTGTGGTTAGGAGAAAGCATTATGAGTCTATCATAAATGTGTTCAACTATAAACTTACAGGTGATAGGGTAGGGAAAGTCTGTAGGTCACTAAAAGTTAAAACTCACTTTTTTCCTCTGCCACCAGTTTCCTGACAGGGCTGGGAAAGAGTACTGATAGCTGGTCAATGTGCATCACAACTTGAAACACCTGCTGAGGGGGAACTCTCTTTGATCTAAGAGGTTCTCTAGGAGAGAGAGAGAGAGAGAGAGAGAGAGAGAGAGAGAGAGAGAGAGAGAGAGAGAGAGGCCTTGATTTGCACAAGAAACAAAGCTTGTTTGTCTAGTTGGTAGGCATTTGACCTGTGAGACATGTAGTCTCAGAAAGGACATTTTATCTTAGTTTGGGAAGTTTTCAGGCATCTAACAGACAGCCTGGTAGCTATCTGTTCCTTGCTTGTCTTTTGAGACTTTGTTTGGGGTTGGCTCTATCTTAGGAAGTAGCTCAAGAAGGGTGTTTGCAAAAGGCAGAAACCCAAAACAAGTGCTAAAGAGGGGGCCTGGAGCTCAGAGCAGAAGGTTCTGTCTACCTGACTATCCAGGTGCTTTGAAATAGAGATTCACACACATACACATTTTAGGAGAATTATGAGCACAAGGAATTCACAGCAAGGCACAACTGAATAGTAAGCCGCATAACACCAATAGACATTGCTGATTGGCTTCCCACTCGACTGACCCCTGGCTTTATCAAAGTATGGCTTATAATATACAGCTGGACTTTTATTTTATATTGCTACGGCTCACCACACAGAACTCTGTTTCCCAAGTGCTGGGATTAAAGTGTATACTGCCATACCTAGTAGAATTATTTGTACTTTAATAACTGCAGAACATATTTGCATAAAGGCTCATTACCCTATATTCTCTTTTTGTCTCTTCAAAATTTTATAAAAAAAAATTCTTGTAAAACTTCTGTGAAGTTCAAGTCATCCCCTGAGATGATTCATTCTATCCTTCAGTGTGCACTGAATAAAGGCCCACCTGTGAAAAATGTAGGCATTAAATCCCTGGAGACACAGACCTGTTCTGCCCAGATTAGGATCCCCAAAGAGACCACTGGAGACCAAAGATGTCCAGAATGCAACAGCAAGGTTTAATTCAGTGCAAGTGCATAGTTCAAACTAGCAGGGAACCCTCGTCCACCACACCCGATGCAGTGAGGCAGAGAAGAGAGTTCCTCTTTCTTGGAGAAGTTAGTTTTTATAGGCAAAACCCACAAAATTTCTTAGAGGGGAGGGGGTTAGTACAGGTCCATCCTTGATTGGTCCAGTTTTTCCCGGGCCTGGACTTTGTCTTATTCTAGCTTAACTGTTTGCCCAGTCAGGAGTTTTACAACCCATCTCTGGGGTCTGGTCATGTTATCTCTGGAGAGGGGCATCTTGCAGTTGATTGGTCACCACCAGACATCTTGACTTTGTTCTTTTAAAAACACCTGACTTCACCCTCTCCAGGAGGGGGGAACTGACTCAGTTCTGTTAATTTTTAAGATATCTCTTTCCTCAGGTCTTTTGGGTTTCTGGGGGAACTGTGTCTGGGCCTTTGGAACTGTGTCTGGGCCTTTGGTGGGGGTCTTTCAAGACCCTTATCCCATGCTGGAAAGGACAATCATTATAGCTCTGGAGAGTGTCTGGCTACAGGCGTATGCTACCATGCAGTTAACACACACCTAAGTGTTAGCCTAGACACCCAGCCTATGACCAGCAACCTAGATCTTAATGATTCCATTTTGTTCTAAGAGGAAAAGCCAAATATTGTATAAAATGTTATATGTAATGATCTTACAGTTATGGCCATACCTTAGATTGTGAAGCAATTGTGACACTGACATGAAGATATGGTCAGGATCAATGTTCGAGATGATGTGTAAAAATAAAAATGATAAAAAGGTATCATATAAGCACAACATGGTATATTTGTTGAATTAAAAATACTCACACATAAGCATGAATATGGTGGAAGGCAGCCAGGATATATGCCAAACAACGTCACAAGCTAACTCTGCATGGTTAAGTTGCAGAATTTTTATTCTTTTCTTTTTTCCTTTAAAAGTTTTTTGAGATTATAATCTAATTACAGTATTTCTCCCTTTTATTTCCTCCCTCCAAATCCTCCCATATACCCTTCCCTGCTCTCCTTCAAACTCATGTCCTGTTTTTTTTAACCAATTGTTATTTGTATGCATATATGGATATGGATATACATATGCATTACTAAGTAGAGTCTGTTCAGTCCATATAATGCTACGTGTGTGTATAGTTTCAGGGCTGACCATTGGGCGCTGAATCAGTTGGTATGCACTTCTCTGGGAAGGCCGCCTCCCGCCTCCCATTTCTAGCCATCCTCAGTTATCTGTATAGTTCTCTGTAGGGTTGAAGCCTCGTGGGTTCTCTATGTAGATTGTCATGTCCATTGGTGTTATCCTTGTTCAGCTCATGTTTGGACAGTCATGCTGGCCAGACATGACTAGGAGACATAGTCCCACAGCAAACTCCCTGATCCTCTGGCTCTTACAAACTTTCCATTTCCTCTTCCACAATGTTCACGGAGGCTTAGGCACAGGAATATTTTGGAGATGCATCCATTGGGACTGGGCTCTATAATTCTGCATTTTTATTGCTTGTGGATTTCTCTAATAATCTCTTTGTGTTGTGAAGAGAAGTTTTCTTGACGAAGATGAAAAATACACTTATCTGTGGGTATAAGGACAAATGATTATAGGCTTTTGATAGAGGTCATGCTAGTTTAGTAAATTAGTGTTTATAGATTCTCTTCCAATAACCATGACTTCACTAGCCCTGATTAGCTAACAAAGTTACCAGTGCCAGGCATGGTTTACCTCTTGTTGAACTTGTCAAGTCCAATCAGAGAGCTACTGGTACCACCAAGGTATGTGTACCACTACCGTCTCTTTAGGGTTTTCCTGCCATGCTGGTCTTTGATGTGGCTCACAGGTGTCATAGCTGGGTAGGACTGTTGGTTGTCTCCCTCCCTTGGAAGCTTGCATAGTGCCTTCAGATACCATGAAAGCTGGTCATCAGGGAGGGGACTTTTCAAGTCTGTCCCAGCTTGTGGGCCTCCAGGCTCTGTTTCTGCAGTACCTGTGTCTTCAGCAATAGGGACTTAACTTCACACCTGAGGAGTAGCCAAGGGAAATTGCAATTGACTGTATGTTTTGGGAGTCTCTTAGACAGCCCTAGACAACAACTCATAAGAGTACTTTTCCTGTATGCTATTGGGGTTTTTGTTAGGTGATCTTTGGCTCTTGGAGGGAGCACAAAAAGTCCAGATGAGAAAGGTTCATTAAAATATATATATGTATATTTATACACACAATTTCTTATATTATGTTTTTTTTGGTAAATAATAGTATGATTCCTTGTAGCTTTTTCATATGTCCTTGTTTGTTTTTTGTTTTGGTTCTGGTTTTTGAAGACAGGGTTTCTTCGTGTAGCTTTGGCTGTCCTGGAACTCGCTCTGTAGACCAAACTGGCTTTGAACTCATAGAGATCCTCCTGCCTCTGCCTCCTGAATACTGAGATTAAAGGCGTGTGCCACCACCATGTGGCTAGATATCCTTATTGTTATTTGACCCACCTCTCCTCCTTCTGTATATACTTCCCTCTTCAGTCCCTAAAGAGCCTGCCTTTCCCATTTCCCCATCAAATCGCTTGCGTCCTGCTATTCCCCTTTACCCCCCTTTCACCCTCTTCTGTATTTACTCCCCTCCCCCACCCTAGGGACTCCCCGCTCCCATTTCCCTGGCACCTTGCTAGTCCCCTCTCTATTGTTCCCCTACCTCCCTACCTTGACAATGGTTCTGTTTTACTTTCCTTGTTTCCGTAGTCCCTATAGGCTACGTATTCACATCTGAAGATTGGTGCTAGGAGCCTCCAATAAGAGACCGTACAGTGCATGTCGTTTTGGGTCTAGGTTACCTCTCTCAACTTGACCTTTTCTACTTCCATCTGTTTACCCGCAAAGTTATTTCATTTTTCTTTACAGCTGATTAGTATTGCCAGGGTGTATGTGCCACATTTTCATTATCCATTCATCTATTGTAGGACTTGTTTCCAAACAATAAAAACCAGAAGCTTTTGTAGTTTCACGGAGTCCCACTTGTCAATTGCTGGCCTTCAACCTTGTGGAAATGGAGTCCTGTTCAGAAAGTCCTTTCCTACACCTGTATCACTAGGGTATTACTGTTTTCTTCCAGCGGTTTCAGGTTTCAGGTTAAGGTCTTTGATCCATTTGGAGTTTGTTTTTGTGCAAGGTGATAGATACTGTGTACTGCATGTGGACATCCAGTTTTCCCAGTACCATTTGTTGAAGATGCTTCCTTGTTTCCAAGGTTGTTTGGTTTTTGTTTTTGAGTCTTCATCAAATATTAAATGGCTGAAGTTATGTGTGTTCAGGAAAACCGAGGTACCCGATGATATGGATTCACAACACACCCCCAAGGTTGGGCATGGTTGTGCATGCCCCGCGGGACCTAGTCATTTCCGCCTAGTCATTTCTGGGTCGAAATGTCTAGCATGACCAGGACCCGTAAAGCATGCAGCGCAACCATGTAATCTATGCGCATGTGTGGAATAGCCACATGAGCCTGTGTGTGCAGGTGCGGCCCAGCCTTTATAATCTGGCGCCATGATTCCCGGCTCCATCTTTACACATGTGTCCTCTCCATAGGCCTGTGCACCTCTGTCTCTTTACCCTATCTTAATAAAACTCTAGTTAGTGGATTCTGTCACATTTCATGACATTTTCTTGCAGGGTAAGATCGCTGCAAATAACCAACACCTGATAAATCATGTAATTTGCACTTGGCATTTGGTCTCTGGGAGCTCCTTTTAGGGTGCTTTGAAGGTATGGAAATTAGCTGCCTAAACTATAATAGAGAGTAAATAAAAATACCCTAGGCAGAGGGAAAGTGCTTCAGTCCTTCGAGACTGGACCCCCCTGCAGCCATGAAAGGCTAGATTCATTCTTAAGATGCCTCTGAGTCTTCATTCCATGGATCTGAGTGGAGCCACACACCCGGGTTGCAACCACACATTTGGTGCCCAACGTGGGGCTTGAAGAAGGGAAAGGATCCACTGAAGGACAGAGGAACCGGTCATCTTAGGAAGTGGAGGGAACATTCGCAGGGTAAGAGGACTCCAGGATTGGCAGGGTCATGGGGAATTTAAACTCCCCATCTCAGGAACAACAAAATGTACAGTTGCTAAATGCTTGTCAAAATAAAAAGTGGTAACTGCACAACTTTTAAAGATAGAAATACAATGGCTCCTGAGACAGGAAAAAAAATAATGAAAAAAGATCTTTCTCAATAGAAAAAAGGGAAAGAAAGAAAATAAAAAAGGAAGTCTTCCCAATAGAGAAGAGGGAAGGGAAGGAAATAAAAGGAAATTCCCAATAGAAAAGGGAAATTTTTTAATCAAGAAAAAAGGATTTTCCCAGTAAAAAGGGGAAAAATATTAAAACTAGGTTTAAAGATTATAAAGTGACCCAGCCAGCAGGGCTATAACGGGTACTCGACCACCCTAAGGATGGAATGTAGGGACAGGAGACACAAAGGAAATACACCAAGTCAAGCTTCTGATCAAGGTGCAACTTAATTTTTCTCCAGGGGGGTTTATATAGCTCCTGCAGGGTGGAGGGAGCAAGAAGCTGTTATCTGCATAAGGTGGGGCAAGCTAACGGGATGTTTGTATAGGATGTTTACAGGGTGAAAGGGTCAAGGGCTCTGACTCAATGTTCTGTTGCTAGACAACCTGACTGTAAGCTGATCTAGTTCCCTGTCTTATCGGGGGTCTGTATTTTTCCACTAACTATAGATTCTGTCCTTGTCCCTGACATCTCCCCCTTCTTAGTAATAAATCTAAGGGCCAACATAAACCAGGTTCGAATGGTCTAAAAGGAGGACTCTGAAAGAGGCTTTGCATGGAGGATTACAGAGGCCCTATCCCTCTAAGGGTTGTGAAAAGGTCCGAGAGGGAATGTCTCTCCAGACTCAAGCACCACAGGCATCCCCATAGTGCGGGAATCAGTGGACCATGCAGTTTTTTGAGGGAGCAGAAATGGGTAAGCGCAAGGTTGCTACTGCACAATCGCTATGCAACAGGGCATATAATCCAGGCTCTCGGGATTTTGGGGTACCATGGTCCCCAGCCTGTGCAGTCCCAGCTGCACTCCAATCATGCCTTGAGTGAGCCCTTTTCCCACACACAGGTGCAGCCTCGCCTGAGTGAAGGGGTCTGTGTGGGGCATCTCTAGTGAGGGGAAATTTCAACCCTGGAGTCCTGCATATCAAAGCAGTGGTAATGAACCTGGATCTGCCTGGCCCCAGGTCTGTTATTTGGCTTCGGATGAACGGAGTGAGCTGGGAAAGTGCCCATGGCCCAAAGGCAAGGACCAGGAGCAGGCCTACAACAGGTCCTGGGAGGGAGGGAAGAAGGGTTGTTAGCCAAGGGGAGGCGGAAAACCAAATCTAGAACCACCCAAGCTCTTGTTCTCCTTTTCTTTTCTCTTTTTCTAGTCCTTTCTTAACCTTTACTATACTGTCCCTGACTACCCCAGTGTGGTCTGTAAAGAAGCAACATTCTCTTTGGACACAGTACAAAGGCCACCCTGTTGTAAAAAGAGGAGATCCAGGCCTCTCCTGTTCTGTAAAACTACCTCAGCTAGGGAGGAAAGGGATGACTCGAGGGCAGAAATTCCCCGTTCAAGTTGGGCAATATCCTCATCTATGGAGAGTTGAAGCTCAGAGTAATGTTGGTTGAACAGGACCAGAGAGGCAATTTCTGTGCCTGTTCCCGCTGCTCCAACCCCCAAAAGGACTGCTAAGGTGATGGCAGTAACAGGCTCCCGTCAAGGCATTTGTCTCAGCACGGCTTCTCTTCCTAGAGGTCTAGGAATTGATCTGGGGAATAATAGGTTGGTCTAGGTGGAAGGAACCTGAGTGCCCTGAGTGGCAACACAGTGACCCGACCCAGTGATCTGCAGGTGCACTGCATATGATGGGACCGGTGGGCTTCCTCTGCCATCAGTGTTACAGGATTTTTTAAAAGAGTATCTTTATGAGCAGAAGGTTAGAATCAACTGAGCGAGGAAGATTTGGGTCTATGGCACACGCATGTGCCTAGTACAAGGCATCTTCTACCATTGCTCCAATGAGGATGATGAGGGCTCCTGCGCTGACCTTCCCTGCTCCTGCTCCCGCTCCCACTGCTGTACCCGCCGGTCCTTCATGGGTGCCCTCTCTCTGGTGCTTCCCTGTTTGCTGTGCTACCTGCCAGCCACAGGCCGTGTCAAGCTGGCCCAACATGGCCATGTCCACCTGTGACACCAAGGCCAGCAGGTCCGACAAGCCTTTCTGACACTTTGGATGAAAATTCAGCACTGCCCTTGGAAACATGGCCCCTGCAGTCAGACTGGATTTGTGACAAGCAGTGTCCCTGCTCAGCCCAGAACGTGACTGACTATGGGACTTGTGTGCTGTGTGAAAGGTCTCAAACACAGTTTGCTGTGAAATTCCCACTGTCCCCCCACAGGAACTCTGAGCAGAGTGATAACAGAGCTAAAGGGCTGGTGGGGGTTGCTGTGGGCGAGGACAACAGCCTGGGGGGCTTGCTGGAGGGACAGCATTTGAAACAAAAGAAGTTTCCTCAGGAGAGGGGCTGTCTCTCCTGGGCAGATCAGGTATATTTACAGCTCTAACCAGGCATTCCGGTAACCATCCGGGAGCAGAGTGTATCTCTTTTATGGCACCATTAACAGGATTTAGCCTTTCTGTGATGATCAGCAATGGTGTTAATGCTGAATGTTCTCCTACGTCACATCATGAGAATCAGAATGCTGCTGCCCCCCCCCAGAGTCCCCCTCCCCCTTCCGGCCCCTGTGACTCTCTCCCCATGAATGAAGGAGCCAGGAGGCGCCAGGGTGGAAAGGCCCTCCCCTCCCCCCTCCACGGCCCCACAAGCTCCCCTCCCCCCAGTGCCACCAAGACCTGACCCTCCACAACAGCAAGCATCCGGCCCCACCAGCACCTCAGTCCCAGGAACCACCTCCAAGGCCGGCTCCAGCCCCCCTCCCCCATAAAGACAAACCATCACCAACACCTCCTACACTTCCAGATCCTCCACTACCACCCCCTCCAGACCGGCCTTACTCTGTTGGAGCAGAAACATGATCTCAGAGACGACCCCATCCTGCACACCAGGCGACTGCCCATCCAGAGACAAAATGTCTCCTGTCCCCTCTAGCCACCCAGGGGACTCATGGTTGCCTCAGCAAATCCTGAAAGCACCAGTAGCTACCCCATGCCCTAGTTCCTGGCAGGCAGGGTTTGCGTTTTCAAAGGCCAAGTGTTTAATGTAGGGAATTTTGCCTGTGCTGCATTTGTATCATAGGGGGAGTTGCCGAGAAGTTTCTTTAGCGTCCAAGTTTTTGAGGATGGCTGTTCAATATTCTTTTGAGCAACTTCTCCACAATTTTCTGTAAATTCTGTTTTCCAGAGGACAAAGTCACCCCCAGAAAGAGCCGCACGGGCAAGGAAATACCAGTCATTAGGGGTCAACCAATGTTCACTCTGGTTTTCCACCAAGGCCAGTGTAAAAGGAGCTATAGGACCATACTGAGCACAGGCGGATTTCAGCTTTTTAACAAGGCGGAAATTTAATTTGTGATAAGTCTGTCCTGGCGGGGGTCCTCTGATGACGGCTCCTCCTTCTTCTCCCCCTCCTCATTTTGGTCTTCCAAACCCCGAGGGGCCGCTCTGGGCGGCCGCCTCGGATGAGTCCCCAGAGGTCTGGCTCTGGGTAACGGGAAATGCCAGGACAGGCTGAGGCTTACTTTTTGATTTACTAGATTTTTGAGATGGTTTTAGCAGGCCAGGAGCTACCACTTCAAGGGCAAGATCTTTAAGTTCTTTGTCAAGAGTTTTCAATTCCCTTAAAAGCTCAACAAGTTCCCTGCGAGCCTGGAGGGCCCGTCGCAGTGAGCTGAGATCTAGGACAGGGGGAGCCAACTCATCAAAAACGGGCCTGCAAAAGTGGGAAAACGAAGAAACATAGGGAGGGGGCATTGCAGAAGGGGGAACCGCCGGAGGTTTTTGAGGGGGTATAAAAGGGTCCAAGGACTCCTGTTTTAAGGGGAGATTTTTGCAGGGGGGCCAGTCTGGATTATGGTAACGGGCAGCCCCTTTCTCTAGAAAAGCCTCCTCGGTGGGGTCTGGAGGGGAGTTAGAGGTAAAATTATTAGCAGAGGGATAAAGATGGGCAGGAGCGGACTCCTGGGGATTGTTAGGTTTAAAAGTCGTGAGCGTCTCCTCTTCCATAGAGCACAGGTGGTGATCTGAGGGAATGTTTACAGACCCTAAGAATGTCATTAATAATCAAAAAAGGCTTTAAGAACTTTTTTCTTTACCCTAGTTCCTTGTGTCTTGAGGGACTCTTTTAGGTCAGAAATGAATAAATCTTGTGACAAAGTTGCCTGTCCCATGGCTCGTCACTTTCTTACCTGCGTCACCTCCACGCTCCTCCGGGATCGCGTCCTGACCCAGGCGATTTCAGGGGGATCCAAAAACTTCACCAAGGCCTTGGTCTTTCCTCCAGGAGATGACGTTCCGAATCCTCAAGAGGTGGTTTCGTCCATGTTGGGTGCCAGTTGCCCCGGCCAGCAGGGCTTCAACGGGTACTTGACCACCCTAAGGATGGAATGTAGGGACAGGAGATACAAAGGAAATACACCAAGTCAAGCTTCTGATCAAGGTGCAACTTTATTTTTCTCCAGGAGGGTTTATATAGTTCCTGCAGGGTGGGGTGGGGGGGAGCAAGAAGTTGTTATCTGCATAGGGTGGGGCAAGCTAACAGGATGTTTGTGTAGTATGTTTACAGGGTGAAAGGGTCGAGGGCTCTGACTCAATGTCCTGTTGCTAGGCAACCTGACTGTAAGATGATCTAGTTCCCTGTCTTATGGGGGTCTGTATTTTTTTTTTTTTTTACTAACTAGAGATTCTATCCTTGTCCCTGACAATAAAGCCCCATAAAAGTAAAATAAAGGAAACAAAAACGCCTCTTCTCAGTAGTAATAGAGGGGGGAAAAAGGCTTTTTCTGTGAGACCAAAGTTCCTGCATTTTTACAGAATAACAAGTTAATCATGTGATAGTGAATGTATGACCATGGAATGTCCCAATTCTGGTCTCCATGGTGATTGTTTAACCACAGAATGTCCCCACCTGAGGGCAGCCAATGAGAAATGGTTATGGGCAACCACCCCCCTTAGAAGTAAGATTAAACCATGATTTCTGGAAAGTCCCTAGAAATGAGCCAATCAGAAATGTACATGTATGGAAATCCCCTGCTATTGTAATCTTGTGGATTTTGTCTTTAAAAGCTGTGCACAATTCAGGCTGGGCACTTCCTCCAGCCTCCACTGCATTGGATGTGTTGAACGAAGTCCCTGCCTAGGCTTGTATTGCTCCTGAATATCCTGAATTAAAGCCTTGCTTTTGCATTTTGGTATGCTTGTCTTTCGGTGGTCTCTCTGGGGGTTCGCGATCTGGGCACAGCACTTTCCAATATAAACATTTCAGGATAGCTACAACTCTGAGCTCTTTCTGTCTGTGAGCAGAGTGTTGGTATCTGAATTACAAAGAATCAACAGGTGGGCTTCACTGCTGCTGGCTGGACAAGCAAGCAAGCCCAGAGCTTAAAATTTTGTCTGGTTGCTTAACTTTGGTTTAAATGCGGGAATAATTCAATGTTAAAGATCTCTTTGTGGGAAATGTTTTCTGTTTTTCTCTAATGGTGGGAATAATTCATTATTAGCAGTCCCTTCATGGGAGAAAGAGGAAGTATAAATGGGCTCAACTTCTGGTGAAGAATGGTTTCAGTCAGGACTTGGAATGCTAAGTTGATGCTGTTTGAATTTCCAGAGATATTAATCATTAAGTGTATAGAAGATGTTCTTTCCTTTTGATTGTCTAATAAATGTTTGGATGGAAGTTTGATAAACTAAAGGAACATGATTCATAATTTTAAATTATATACTGGTTATGCTCTTGTCTATTGATCATTACTGAGTATTTGGATCTGCTCTTTAAGTTACTTTCTAAAAATTTTTGGTTAAATTCTATAGAAATGTAATACCTAAAACAGATTGGGTTGTTAGCTTATTAAATAATGTGATTGCTAGGATAAAAACTCATAGAAAAAAAATCTGTTACTGATAAAGAGGTTATTTTTTTTCAGTAAACAAAATACAAGTAAATTGTTTGGTCCACACTGTTAATAATTGGCGAGTTGCATTAATGTGTTACTTGGAATCTATAAAAAAAAAGGAGCTTCTTTTTAAGATTTTATAAAAATATTTCAGAATATTGCCTAAAGTTACCTCTTAAAATCCTATAGAGATTGTATTTAATGCTTTTATAAATAGCATATGTAAAATTAGAAGCTGGTGATAGAATTGCTCAATTATTATTACTTTCATATCTTAAATGCAAAATGGCACCTATATTTAGAACTGGAGGCTTTGGAAGTACAGAAAAAAATGTGTTTTGACAAACAGTTATCAATGATGAATGGCCCAAATTAAAAGTAAAATTAAATGAAATTGAGATTAAAAGATTATTGGATTCTGATGCTGGATGTTTCTATAATTTCACAAGAATCCTGGGATCCCAACTGGTCTTTACAAGAAGTCTCCACTCAATTTGTTGGAATCCCATCTAAAATAAAACAAAGTATAAAATATATTAAATGTATAGAGCCTAAAGAACAGATAGGAATGTTAAAGCCTTATATGGCTGATACAGCCATGAATTTATGGGGTAGAGATTTGTTACAACAATGGTGAGCTCAAATTAATATTTCTATAATTTCAAAAACAGCTTGTAAATTGTTAATCCTCCAATTAACATAGTAGTAACTTGGGGAGATAGAAATATTCCTGTAGTGGTTAATGAGTCTTCTTGGCTACCTATGTCAACCAAGGTCCCCCTTAGCAAATGGAGGAGGGTAAAGTGATTGACAATTACACTGTTGGAGTACAAGGAATTCCTATTTTCATGGGAAAATAACCTCTCAAGTATGGCTATCCATAGTCAATACTACCCAAGATTATCATACTAAGTTTTATATGCTTCATACATCCGTTTTTTAAGGACAAGAGATTAATGCTACTAGTTCCATAAATCTACCGTTCTGTGAGATGAGGGTTACCAACAAGGAATCTGACTGGGTACATTGGCAACAGTGTAAGAGTGAGAAATCTCGAGTGCTAATTAATATCTTCCAAGGAGACATCATTGATTGGAGCCCTTATGGCACCCCTCAAGGAAATTATTCTCACTCAAAATTAAGATGGAAGTGGTACAATTTAAACGGAACTGTGGAAATCAATGCTTCTATTAATGAACCTACTCGGTGGCATGGAGTTGGAATGTCAAGTCCTCTCCTGCAATTTGGTGATTCATTTCAGACTTACTCATGGAAATTGACAAGTGCCTTCTACCCCCTTAAAGCATGGGAAGGAAAAATAAACATTAAGGATGATAAATACACTCTGTCTTTTAGACTAAATCAAAGCCATCCTATTATGGCATGTGTACCATTACCTTACTTGCTATTAAAGGAGCCTGTACAATGGCACCCAAATAATTACAGCATCACTTATGAATGGTGTACCCTGCATATCTGTGTTAATTCTAGTATGTTTTTAAATTTGACCTTTGAAAGTTTATATATTCTTAGGACAAGGCCAGCAATCTGGATACCGGTGAAGTTGTCGAGGCCTTGGCAAGACTCTCCTGTGATGATCTTGGTATAGAAACTCGCTGACAGAATATTAAAAGAACACATTGACGGTTGGACTGGTGGTTGCAGTTATTATGGGAATCATTTCATTGACAGCTATGGGAACAGCAGCTGAGTGGCCCTTCATAAAGAAATCCAAACTGCTGAATTCATTAGAGACTGGCATAGACATTCAGAAGAACTTTAGACTGAACGAAATAAAATTGATAATGAGATAGTAAATGAATTAGATGAATTAAGGCAAGCTGTTGTATTGTTAGGTGCTGTGGATGATTGATTGATTGATAAATAAAGTACTGATTGGCCAGTAGCCAGGCAGGAAGTATAGGCGGGACAAGGAGAGAGAAGGCTGGGAAGTGGAAGGTTGAGGCAGAGGGATGCTGCCAGCCACTGCCATGAAAAGAGAGATGTAAGGTACCCGTAAGCCACGAGCCATGTGGCAACTTATAGGCTAATAGATATGTGTTAATTTGAGATATAGGAACTAGGATAGCAAGAAGTCTGAGCCATTAGGCCAAACAATTTAAATAATATAAGTGTCTATGTGTTTATTTTATAAGTGGGCCGCAGGACTGACTGGGCTTGCGGGAACTGGAGAGAAACTCTCAAGCCACAAATGGTGCTAGAACGTGGGGCAAGAATTTCCACCTAAAACCTGAGAAAGAAGATTCTAAAAGAGCTAAAAACAGCTTCCTAGTTGTCTCAAGTTAGTGGCAGCCTGCAGTTTGAGCTACTATGTCAGGGTATGTGAGCTTGACCTATAGTATGGCAGGAATGAGGCGTCTCCAAGTGGCACATTATGCTGCATGGTGAATTTAGCCTTTGCTAGTACAATTAAAAAAAAAAAGGTTTCTGGGCTACACACTGCTTTGATAGAGGCATAGACCCACTGCCTCTGGCGGTGAGCATGGTTCCTCCAAAGCTGGAGGTAAACATACCATCTCCATGGGAAGCTGAGGTGGGCAGAGCCACCAGCCAAAGCTGCTGTTTTAGCCCTAGTAATGCTGCAGTTTAAAGCAATAGTTACACAATAAGGCAGATTCAGATAGAACAAGACTTTAAATGCTTTACAATGTGTGTAAAATTGTACATAGGCTTGGAAGAGTGATAAAATGGAATATATGCAATATATATATATATCTTAAAATATATATATATATATGCAATATATATATATATGAGTGTACATAGGCTTGGAAGAGTGATAAAATGGAATATATGCAATATATATATATATCTTAAGATATATATATATATATGCAATATATATATATATCTTAAAATATATATATATATATGCAATATATATATATCTTAAAAAGATAAAGTCTTTAAAGAGACAGTAAAGGTAGTATAAAAATAAGCCACATAAAGATGGATATTACACAGAGAATCTGGATTGTGTTGTCTTTGGGATTCTTAACTGCAGAAAAACATTTGATTGTATAAGCTGTTGAGTTAAGCCAATATGTATATTTTAAAGATACCTTGACTTCAAAATTTGGATGTAAGGATATGTTGCTTTGGAAAGGAGGCTCTACTTCTGTTTCCACAGAAAGCCAGAGGCTATGGATTTGTTCCAGATTAAGATACATCAGGTTTGACCAGCCAAGACCCCCTGAAAGGTCTCTGATGACACCATGGCCCAGATGATCCAACATCCAGAATGGATTCAAGGCAACTGGCTCAGATAATACACCCTCATGGACTACTCCACAATCCTAAAATTTTCTTTGTGTCCCCATAAGATACAGTGTCCTCATCCAGAAGGAAGTAGTATGAGAAGCTATGCCCAAATTCCCAAATATACCAAGCTGGCTTTGGAGATGGAATTGGCTTACTCCTTCTCTAAACCCAGGCATATTCCTAAAAGAAAAGGTTGAAAGATTCTTGTATCCCATATCAAAAGAGCCCTCTGGTGTGGGACAGAGAAAAACCAATATTTTTACTTAAAGCAGGTTGATTATAAATACAATCTCTTTCTAAAGAAGAAAAGGGGATAGTTTAGATATGACAGGATGAAAGGGTAGATTAATGAACCTACTTTTAAAGTTTAACAACTTGTTTAAAAAATGTTTTACATTGGTATAGATTTTAGTTTATTGATACAAATTTAGAGTTGGTTTTGTTCTAATATATATATATATATTTCTACTCTTGTTTAAGGTGCTATGTTTATGTAACTCATTTAGATTGTAATGGATAATTAAGAAATACAGATTTATAATTAGTCTTCTATGATAGTCAAACTTATAGCCATGTTAAGTTTTCTAGGTATACATAGATATAATTCAAACACTTCAAAGACCTACAGAATATGGAATTTAAAATATTTTTAAAAATTTAGACTTTCTGGACAGTGAGACATATCTGCTCCTGGCAGCACCAATTTACTTCAGAGAGGAGGATGGGCATTGAAGACACTCTATATGGAGTTTATCTTCTTCTTGGCCAAAATAGCCATTTGGGCAAAAAATTGTTCTTGCCTGGACTGCTTGATCGACTGGACATGCAGCACCCATAGGAAGGTGACCACTGAACTTTGCTTGGCAAAATGGTCCTTCTGGTTCCTGCTTCACAGAGGAAACTGCCAGACATTCTACAGGACACAGAGAGAAGTGACTGAGAGACTCAAGGCCTGTGGGCTGAAGACAGATGCCCCAACTTTACAGAAGAACTCTGGATGACTGTCCAGGCTGCCAGCTGTCGCTGTCTATTCTCTCAAGACTCCTGAAAGTTGCTTGCATCCTTCTCCCACTTCTCAGGTAATATTGTATCCTTCTGAGGTCTTTGATGTAGTTGAACACTAGATAGTTATAGTTTTCTTACTCATGATAAAAGATAAGTTATATATGAAACCTTAGATTCACAAATATAGGATAGATAGGATATTTTCTTTAATTTTGCCAAATACAAATAGACTAGATATTATAAATAGACTAGATATTGTAATTGTAATTCTTGCTTAATAATTGTTTTGTTATATGCAATTTTGCTATGTTAAAGTTAAAACCTTCCTTTGTGAAAAAAAGAAAAGGGGAAGTGCTGTGGATGATTTATTGACAAATAAAGTACTGATTGGCCAGTATCCAGGCAGGAAGTATAGGCAGGACAAGGAGAGAGGAGAAGGCTGGGAAGTGGAAGGTTGAGGCAGAGGGATGCTGCCAGCCACTGCCATGAAAAGCGAGATGTAAGGTACCGGTAAGCCATGAGCGATGTGGCAACTTATAGACTAATAGATATGTGTTAATTTGAGATATAGGAACTAGGATAGCAAGAAGCCTGAGCCATTAGGCCAAACAGTTTAAATAATATAAGCGTCTGTGTGTTTATTGTATAAGTGGGCCGCAGGACTGACGGGGCTTGGTGGGAGTTGGAGAGAAACTCTCAAGCTACAGTTAGGGGATCAGTTAGAGATTTTGAAGGAGCAGATGAAATTAAACTGTGATTGGAATGTTTCTTGTTATTGTATCACACCCTTAAGATTTAGTGAAAGCAAATATGATTGGGAAAAAGTTAGGATGCATTTGTTGGGTCACCCTAATTCTTCTCAAATGGTTTTTGATTTACAGAAAGAAATCAAAGAAACTTTTGCAAAAAAAGTTACCTGATACGACAGGAATGGACATTATGGAAAGTCTTGCAGGTACTATAGCCTCATTCAATCCTACGAATCACTTTAATAGATTTCTTATCCTAGCAGGTGGTGCCCTTGTTCTAGCAATAGTAACTTTATTGGCTTTAAAATGTGTTTTGGTCTACTTACATAAGATTGTAAGACAGATAGAAAAAAGACTATATTTACTATAAGGCCGCATAACCTTTGAGATAATTGATTTTTTAAATGAAAAAGGGGATCTGTAGTGTATTCCTGCTGAGCTCCTGGCTTGGTTCCAGAGAGTAGCACCTAGACTTAATCCTTCCTTTGTTTAGCCACACCTTTTGTTTCTCTTACCTTTTGTTTCTCTTATTGCCCCATGTGAATCTTGTCTGAGAGTCAAGGATCAGAGAGTCCCCCAAGGATCAAAGGCCTATGCAAAACTTGGTTCAGGAAACCTGGAAAACCATGGTACCTGATAAATCAAGTAATTTGCACTTGACATTTGGTCTCTGGGAGCTCCTTTTAGAGCGCTTTGAAGGTAGGTACATCAATTAACTGGCTAAAATATAATAGAGAGTAGATAAAAATGCCCTAGGTGAAGGGAAAGTGCCCCCTGCAGCCATGAAAGGCTAGATTCATTCTTAAGATGCCTCTGAGTCTTCATTCCATGGACCCGCGGGAACCCACACACCCATGTCATGACCATTCAGTTACATTGGATGTCCAATTTTGTTCCTTTGGTCCACATGTCTGTTTTTTTTTTTGTTTTTGTTTTTGTTTTTGCCAATACACATTGTTTTTATTACTATGTCTCTGTAATATATCTTATGATCTGGAGTTGTAATCCCTCAGCATTAATTATTCTTTTTATCAAGGGTTGTTTTTCTCTCTCCATGGTCTTTTGTGGTTTCATATGAACTTTAGAATACCTTTTTATATTTCTGTGAAGAATGAGGTACAGATTTTGATTGGGATTGAACCTATAAATAGCTTTTGGTAGAATGGTCATTTTTACAATGTTAATTCTACTAATCCACAGACATGGGTGTCTTTCCATTTTCTTGTGTCTCTGTCTCTTTCTTCAGCAGATTTAAGTTTTCATGTAGAGGTCCGTCCCTTCCTTGGTTAGGTGTACCCCTAGATACTATATTTTCTTTGAGGCTATTGTGAATGAGTGTGTGTCTATAACCACATTCTCTGTATGTGTTATTGGTATAGAATACCAATAGAAAAGCTATTGATTTGTGCACATTGATTCTGTATCCTGCCACATTGCTGCTTCTGCTATGGCTTCCTATCAGCTCTGACCCCCAGGCAACTTTATTTATTAACATACAAATAAAATCACATTTCAGTACAAATAAAATATCACCATAGAGTGGGGTAGTAGGTGGCCAGAATTTTTATTCTTTACCTTCTATCAGTATTTTTCTACCATAAGTACTTTTTATTGACATTATTAAATGAAATTATAAAAGGTATCAGATACTTAGGAATCACACTTATGACTGCCAAATATGTATGTAACATGCCTGACATATGACATATAGTATGTATGTGTGTGTGTGTGGGGGGGTGTTTACAGCAGGGGTGTAGAACTTTTCTTTATATATTTGAATCACATGCCCCCAAGAACTCTTATAGTTCTAACAGCTTCATGTAAACAGTCCCATAGGAGTCTTGGAGACAAGAACTCAATATCTACATTTGAAAGATGCTAGGCTAAGACATTTAGCTAGGCATAGTTGTGTGTGTCTGTAATCCCAGCACGAAGGAGGCTGAGACAAAAGGGTTGTAGTAGGCTTGAGGACAATCTGGACCTTAAAGTGAGTTCCAGGCCAGCCTGAGTTATGGAGACCTTTCTCAAAACAAAATAAAAACAAAGACATAATTTGTTAATGTAAAACCTTCGTGTTGGCTATGCATGTTCAGAAAGAAGACACACTTCTCACATTCACTCAGCCAGGCTCCTTTGTGTTTCTAAATCTGAATGTGTGTGTGTGTGTGTGTGTGTGTGTGTGTGTGTGTGTGTGTGTGTGTGTGTTGGCGTTGCATATGGAGGTCAGAGGACAGCTTTTGGATGGTGGTTCTCTCCTTCCCCCGCAGGTTCTAGGGAGTGAACTCAGCTGCTTGTTGGGCCATCCTGTCAATCCCAGATTCCGTCTTAACACCTATGTAGAGAAGGAACAGGACTTCTACTGGAAATGCCAATGTACAAACCAGAGTGATTACCCTACAGATTTCCATTAAGGATCTGGAAGCTTCTAGCCTGTTTGCCTAGGTTTAGATGGATCATTCGAATCAGCCTGTGCCTCTCTTTCACCCTCTTTCCCTCCCTCCCTCTTTGCCCATTTCCTGTCTTTAAAAACCTTTCATTTTGCTTTCCTGTCATTAAGAGCAGTGTTTTCAACTATGGCTGGGGAGTCTATTCTGTGATAGCAAACTTGCCCAGCACACCAAAGCCCCTGGATTTGCCCCCAGTACTTCGGAATGAAAAAAAAAAAAAAACTTAAAAAGAAAATTTAGAAGTAGACATCCTGGTGCATGCTTTTAATCCCAGCACTGGTGAGGGAGAGGTGGGCAGACCTCTGTGGATTCGAGGCCAGCCTGATTTATATATTATAGGACAGGTGGGGCCCTGTCTCAAAATTTTTATTTTTAATTATCTGTGTGTGGGGTTTGTGCATGGGTGCCAAAGGAGGCCAGAATAGAGCACTGGATCCCCCGAGGCTCAAAGCAGGTGCTCTTTAAGAACTGAGCCACCTCTCCAGCTGGTCTGACTGTGTGTTTGTCTATGTGAGTGTGTACCATGTATGAGTGTGCAGGGCCCAGAGAGGGTGGTGGATTCCCTGGAGTCAGAATTACAGGCCCTTCTGAGCTGCCCAGTGTGGATGCTGGGATTTAAATTTATGGTCCTCTAGAAAACCAGCAAGGGCTCTAACTGTTGCGCCCCCTCTCCAGCCCAAAAAAGCAAACGTTTATTTTACAAAATAAATTGTGTACATGTGTATTATGTATTGATCATAGGATAAAATATATTAATGAGTTTCAATACAAAATCTAAAAGGCCACTTAAGAGATTAATTTATTGGTAAAGAGATAAAATTAGTATCTATTCCAACACACCCAAAATCATCCTTGTGCATATTAAATAATTAAAACAATAAATTAGCAAGCCAGCTGTATCCCTACCTTACAAATAAGTTCTAAAAACTTATTTGATATGGAGGTCTTCTCAAAATCAGTTCACAAAGCCACTTAAATAATGTGAGTTGACTACAGTATTTTATGTTGTTTATGTATTTGGGGTTTACTGTATCTTCAGGAAGACTCCTCATACACACACAAGGCCTCAGGATCATGTGCATCTTCTCGGTGTAGGTGAACATCTAGTATCACCTCAGCAGTCCCCAAGTTGTGTCTAGGACTCAGAAGAGAAGGAATAGGGGTTCTAACAGCCTTAACCAACCTGGGTAGGATACAAAGTGTGGTGATATTTTATTTGTGCTTTAATAAATAAAGCTTGCCTGGAGATCAGAAGAAAATGCCAGCCACAATACAGAAGTCATGCAATGTTAGCACATGCCTTTAATCCTATCACTTGGCAGGCAGGATCTCTGTGTGTTCAAGGCCACACTGGAAACAGAGCCAGATGTGGTGGCACACGCCTTAAATTCCAAAACTAGTCAACCATGGAGGTCTGTAGGTCTGTACAGACAGACAGGAAGTAACAGAGCTGTGTAGGAAGAGGAAGTGATGTAGTTGAATGGAGAGAGCAAATCAGATGGCAGAACAGCAAGACATAAAGACATGGGTAGACAGGAAGGAACTCGCATTTGGAAGCTGCAGAGTTGGTGAGGTAAGGTTAGCTGTGGCTATTTCCCTGATCTCTCTAAGGTTTTCACCCCTATATCTGGCTCCATGTTTTGTATTTAATAAGACCATTTAGAAATTTATCTGCAGTGAAATCTGCAGGGGTGGTTGGACAACTTTCCTCCACCCCAACTCCAGGTAAAGCACAAGCGTAAAGCAGTCGACTGCAGAAAGAGAAGTCACCAACACTGGGAATTTCTTAAAATTTACTCATTTTCAGAGACTGTGGGCTAAACAGAACAATGCAACACTTTTTCAGGTCCCAAAATTGAAATTTCACACACACACACAAATCCCTGGCTTTAATTTTGCTGATTCACTAGTTACACCAATAGCTGTTTTATCACCTATTTTTGTTTCATAATCTGCTTGACTGTAACACTTCTATTACCCACACACTTCTCACAGAACCATGGGTTGTGGTGCCTTAGCCTGGATTCCGGAATTCAGGCAGAGCAGTGCAGCTGCAGCTTCACATCTGTACTCGCTACTTTGCTGTTGTGTGAAGACTTACTGTGTGTCTGCACGAGTGTGGTGTGTGCACATGCCTGCAGATGTGTGCACGAGGCGCCCGGGAGAGGGGTCAGTGTCCTCCATCACTCCTCCTGCTCCTCAGGGTCTGGTCCTCCTGCCCCTATTCCCTCAGAACTGGGATTACAGATGTGAGCAGCTGCCCAGCTTATGACATGGGTGCTGGGCTGAGACTGGGAGTGAATTCTCTTTAGCTTCCTGTTCTGAATTAAGAATAGCTCTCAGGGGCACACATGGGTGAGAAGCTCAGAGGATGCCCCTCAAATACCACATCAACCACAGCACCACTCACCTGAGTGGAGAACAAATCACCATCCAAGAGAACAAAGCCAACAGAAACAAACCTTATCCAAGGCCCTCAATTCCTTTTAAAATCTACTTATTACTATTATGGTGCACCTGTTGGTGTGTGCCAGTGTGCAGGTTAGAGGACAATTTGGGGAGTCAGTTTTCCTTCCATGGTGGGTGCAGGGGATTAAACTCAGGTCAGGCAGCCATCTTGGTATGTCTGTGCCATAAACTCTCAGGTAGAATTCTAGCATCCAATTTTCAGCAGTGTAGACACAGTCAATGTCTGAGCTCCTTTGGTTATAGCTGGATCCCGGCATCACTGGCACAACTCCTAGGGGGGCCAGGAAAAGGGTCTAGGCTAAAGGAAGGGATCTCTGTACAGTCTGTCCTATGGAAGAAGAAGCACAAACAGTTCACCCCTGAACCACTGGACCACATGCTCTCAGGTCTGGCCAGGCCACCAGGTCTCGTTGGGTAGGCTCAGTCATTTGGTCTACATCACAGGCCCAGCTTCCATACCAAGGCCACTTCAAGTCTCAGAAAAAGCAGATTTCAACTGTTACAACCTCTAAGCAGCTTGCCCAGGATTCTCAAGAGCAGATATGTGCATCTGTATCTAACATGCGTGCAGCTTTTCCGAGTTTATCTCTTCTTTTTGTTTGTTTCCAGAACAAGTTTGGAAAGTTGAAGCCGACAAAAGAGGAGAAATTATCAGCATATTCTAGGTTCTGCCAGACAGTCTTTTATTACATGATAAAAGCAACACTAGGCACTAGATCTTGTAAAATATGCTCTGACCAACTTTCTGAAATTAAAAATGCATAACCACATCTGTAGGATTTTTAATGAACAAAAAAGTTAAATACAAACTTTCATATACAAAATAAATGACTGTAAAGATGACCTCAGAGCCAGGTATTAAATCTCTCTCCAGAGGCCTCAGTGGGCATGCTAATGAGCCAAGAACTTAATTTCAGCTTTATATATATTTATATATTTTTTAAAGAAAAAAACTCTGAAGAAAAATAGGCTTAAATTGAGGAGCATCTTCTGAAATAGACGGTTCAGGCCAGCCCTTTACCATTGTGAGGGTCATACTCAACCACACCTAGGATGAAACATTTATGGTCACAGTTACTTTGAATCCAGTTTCGAGAGGAAGCCAAGCTACTTCAGTTCTAAAAAAGAAAGTCTCTAAGATGAGCACGCACTGCTCTGAGGACACAGAGACTGAGGTCCTTGGCCACATTTCCATGAACTGTGCCTGTGTCAGAGCGGCAGAGCCTCTAAGAGGCAGCCAGATCCCCACAACACAGCAGCGTCATTTCTTCTGGCGTTTTCAAGCCTCAAAAGGGAGAACGTTAACTTCATGTCGGCAGTTCCTACTACAGCATTAGAGAAGCTAGTCAACACCCCCTCCCTCCCCCTGCTGAGGCCCCTCTGCAGCAGGGGGTGGCAGTTTGATTACATTCTTTTCAGAAATAAATAGTCCAAACAAATTATTATAGTTAATTATAAAAGAGCAGTGAGAAAAGGGCACTGCCCAGTGTTTGCAAATGAGTGAGTGAATGAATGCATGGGAACAAACACAGAAAAAACAATTCATAGAACAAAGCCTGCATTTCCCACATTCATATGGAAATAACTTTAAAACAAACAACATTAATTAGCAGTTGTTCTTGTTTGGGGTGAACAGTCCAGGGCTCTGGGCAGGCACAGCCTTGCAAACAGGGCTGCAAGCAGCCCCTCCACACCCCAAGTCAGGGCTACTGTGGAGAGGCCTTCATGCACTCTTGATAGCCCAGTACCTGTGAAAGAACAGAAATGATACGGGGACTTTTAACCCATAATGCATGAGGTATATGGAAACATCCATGAAAGAACCACCAGCAGCTAGAAGACCCAGGGCAGGGCACTGTCACAGCAACTGCTGGTGGAGGATTTCCCACACCATCTTCTTCCGGAAGAGAGGCATCTGGTGCTGAAAAGAATCCCACAAACAATAGTATTACACACTTCTGCACACAATATCACAGCATGACAGCCTTTAGGTGTCATCACATACATAAAATAGGATGCACATGTCTATCAATCAGCTTTACATCATGTATAAATTTCTGAAGCACAATAGGCTTTCTTGTCCTAACCTTCCCGCCTATACCTCCAGTGCTGGGATTATAAGGATTATAAGGCATGTGTTGCCATGTTTGACAAAGGTTCTTGTTTTATTTTGTTTGTTTGCTTGAGAAGGGTCTTGCTTAAGAGCCTAAGCTGCTATGGTCAAGAGCTTCTCCTGCCTCAGCCTCCCCAGTTCTGGGATTGTAAGTGTCCCACACTTATATACATACATTATGTGTGATTACATGTGCATACATATGCACTTACAAGTTAGAAAAACCAAAGCTGAATACAGAATAATATACTACAGGGACAATAATAAAAATAGCAAAGAGAAGAAGAAAAAAGAGGAGGAAGAGGAGAAGAAGAAGAAGAAGAAGAAAGCACCAATTGGAAATGTCCAAGCAGTGGTACAATAGGAAACTTTTCTACATTCTAAGTAAACATCACTTTAAAAAAAATCATTCACTTTTATATTAAAAAAAAAAATGACCTTAGGGCATGAAGGTATGGCTCCCTGGGAGAGGTCTTGCCTAGTATTTATGAGGCCCTGGTTTCAATTTAAATGACCTTTATTTAAAATGCAGGAAAAAGACAGGTGGTGATGATGCATGCCTTTAATCCCAGCACTCCAGAGGCAGAGGCAGGTGGATCTCTGTGAGTTCAAGGCCAGCCTGGTCTACAGAGTGAGTTCCAAGACAGCCAGGGCCACACAGAGAAACCCTCTCTCGAAAAATTAAAACAAACAAACAAACCCCAAATAAACAGAGGGTGCCACCTTTGGCCTGTTTGTGGTGCATTGCTATACATAGGGGGAGCTAGCTCTCTGCTCTCTATTACACACTCCTGGGTTTCTGGAGGATGTGTGTGGCAAAAGTCTTAATACATGATCATACAATTTTTTTTCCAGACAAGGTCTTTCATTATGTAGCTCTGGCTGGCCTGGCACTCACTATGCAAACCAGACTGGCCTGAAACTCACAGAGACCCTCAGGTATCTGCCTCCCTAGTGCTGAGATTAGAGGCATGTACCATATGCCCAGCCTTAACATGATTCTTAAGTTATTTTAAATAGTTCAAGACATCCAAGGGCTCAGCAGACTATATGCCTAATATGCACAGTGGTGCACACTTATAATCATAGCAATCAGGAGACAGAGGCAGGAGGATGAGAAGTACCAAGGTCATCCTTGGCTACATAGTGATTTCCAGGCCAGCCTGTGCTATGGGAGATCCTGTGTCTCTCTCAAATAAATAAATAAATAAATAAATAAATAAATAAATAAATAAATAAAAAATAAACTCACGTAAAACATTACTTTATTCCTAGTAAAGCTGAGAGTGTATTCTCCGAGATCAGAAAGATATGCATTCAGCAGGGCAGCCCTGGTTACTTCATGTTCCTCCAAAGCATTTAGTTCTACTAGTCAATGAACAGTTTGTTTGGCATACAGGAGCTATCCAACAGAGGTCTATGGATGAGAAATATTTCTGATTGGGGTTAACTCTGGCTGTAGAAAGATTGAGAGTCCACTATCAAACAGGAACTTAAGGGTTCCTGATGTACTTGAATTTCCTCTCAAATACGACATCTTTCAGAAAGGAAAGCACGTTCATTTATGCTTCCATCTTAGACCGGGGCTGAAGTCCTCACAAGGCGGGGTTTCTCCTCACTGTCATCTATCCTCACATGCCTCCCTTTAGCTAAAAACAGTAACAATAGGAACCAATCAAAAATGGAGTTCAAGGATAAGCAAATTATACCACCCGTCATCAAGAATTCTTGGTCAAGTCCAGGAATACAGCCCATGACGAGCATGCACATCACTGATTCTGAGTGGGGCCTCACCTAAGGTTCCTAGAACAGTCTGTCTGTGAGAAGAGCCTGTCGTGGGCCAGGCACTGCCAAAGGACAGGAACAAGCAAGGACACGAGAAGCAGCTTGGACTCACCTGAGTAAATGTGATAGGTTTGTCCCTAGAAATATAATCTGCATATTTACAAGTAAACATTCCACAATCACTCCCATTCAACTGTTGAGGAATCTCCTAAAACAAACAGAAAGGGGGAAGAGGTAAAATATTGTTACATACACACCCTTAGTCTCTCTCTAAACATCACTGTGGAAAAACAGTACGACAAAGGTGGATAAATCTGGTGTTGCACACACACAGATGCACACACAAACACAATCACTCATACTCTTTGTGGTATAAAAACCCTAATCATGACACAGCATATGAGGCCCCATAGAAACATCTGACAGAAAAAAGAAGTAAAGCAAGTGAGAGTTCTAAGAGAAACAGAACCCATCAGACATGATGGGGGTGGGAGAAGGAGGAAGAGCATTTGATCATGACAAGAACACTAGTGGTGATTATTTCAGATTATTATAAGCTTTAAATGTGCTTGAATATGACACATATTTACTTCAATATGAAGAGGTCTAACTTAACATTGGTGCAGCCATGACAGGCTGCGGACTAACACTACTGGGCCTGGGCCTCACCATTACAATAACCAGGAAAAGCCACAAACTGTACCCTGTGGGAGACCCATCAGAATTGAGACAAACAAGCACTAAATGCTCTAGAACATGAAGGACAGCTCACACAATCTGTCTATAGATCGCCAGTTTCCTTGCAGCAAATGCCAGTACCAGTCACTGTTTGATACAACTGAGCTCAACGGTCTCCCTGGTCCAATAGCTGTGTCGGAACCGATGGGAAGTCCAAGCTCGAGCTTGCAATAAAGGTTCTTTGCTTTTGCATGTGAACTCTGACTCCTGGTGGTCTCCGGGGGCTCATGACGCAGGCATAACAAATACTGCAGAGGTTACACGGTTTTAACAACCAGAACAACTGCCGGCTGCTTAGGATCCCTAAAGTTGCACGTGAGATGAGAAAACCATCTCAGAGGTTTTAACCAACTAGGATCACTCCTTGAGTTATGTCCCTGAGGCAGAAACAACTAGGAGCAAGCAGCTCTAGGAACATCAGAAGATAAACTCATATGGAAAAAGCTGTGTGCCAAGGTCTGTATCATCCCCATCTTGGCTTGACATGACCGTGGCCATCTTGAAATGTGACCCTAACTGAGCCTGAGTTGAACCTGGTCAGTTTCCCCAGCATATAGTTTCCTAGTATACTGTGGCAGGTAAAGCCATTGAAGTGGTATGTATGGGAGCTGTAGGACCAGACTTTGACACCGAGAATACACAGAATGTGCCTTTATTCTCTAATATTAGCTCAAGAAAAAAAAAAACAGAAAATTATTGTTAGATGGGGCCATTTCTATTGTGACCTAACCTTCTGAGCCAATCAGAGGTAGCCACTGGGCCTGCTGCCACTTTGTGCCATGCTTCTGTCCACATGGACTATAAGCTGCAGTCTGTAGTCAGGGGTCTGCCTGCCTTTGATCTCACAATACCCTGGGTCCCATTTTCAGACACGAGACTGGACTTTCCCAAAACAGTTTATATTTAAAGCAAGATAAAAGACAAGAAGCAACTATCTTGGCTATACTGAATGGCTATAGGTTCAGAAGTAGGCCACTTAAGAAATATAAGCTGGGGCTGGAGAGATGGCTCAGCAGTTAGGAGCACTGACTGTTCTTCCAGAGGACCCAGGTTCAATTCCCAGCACCCACATGACATTTCACAACTGTCTGTAACTCCAGTTCCAGGAGACCTGACACCCTCACACAGACATACAGGCAGGCAAAACACCAATGCACATAAAATAAAAATAAATTATTATAAAAAAGAAATATAAACCTTAGGACTGAGATTGTATCCACAGAGCCTAAATTTAATCTTTAGTGTCACAGACACACAGACACACACACACCCCAACCACACTTCTGGAAATTGTGTGCTTACAGAATGAGAGAAACAAGAAAGAAACACAGACAAGTGTCACTTACATGTGGCTTCATGTTGTAGTGGGCGAAGGGGTTTAGAGTGGCGATCGTGGCTGGCCGTGGCTATCACAGTGGCTGTGGCAGAGGAAGAGAGTGCTGGATGCTGTGGTGGCAGAAGAATCACGAGCCATGGTTACCTTTTTAGAGCTTTATTAGGAGGAAGGACAGAGAGACAGAGAGAGGGAGATAGAGACAGAGAGACAGAGAGAAAGACAGCACAGAGGACAGAAAGAATACAGAGAGTGAGAGACAGAGACAGAGATAGTGAGACAGAGAGAGACACAGAGAGAGAAAGAGACTGTGCGGAGGACAGAAAGAATACAGAGAGAGAGAGAGTGGGAGAGCATGTCTGCTTTTTAGGCTGGGATGCCATCGCAGGCTGATAACATAATAAGGACAGAATCCTTACATCCCGGACTTTCGCTTATTATAAAAGCAGCAGGTAGATGGGAATAGGGGCATCGTTTCTCTCAAAAGCTGCTTCTAGCTGACTGTTGGACATCAGTTGGCTCTGGGGGGAATGGGGAAGGGGGGTCTTCCAAGGTAGACAGGCGTTGTGAGATACTGTCTGCTGTCCATTGCTCTGGAGACATGCATCCCTCTTGGCTGTGCTGGGAACCTTCTGTCTGACAAGATGCTGGTGACACAAAAGAATGCTTAGAGAGAAAAGAATAGTTATTATTTCATTTTTTGGAGTGTTTTTAGACCAAGGGAGTTGGCACTTATCTGAGGTAGATCCAGCCTGTCCAGTTAGATTTAAGCTGGTTTTGAAACATGTTAAGCTTTATCAGAGACAGATTATTTTAAAGCACCTGATTCATTTACTAGTTCGGCATCCAGGAGACAGATGATCAATTATTAAAAGCATTTTGTAGTAATAGATGTTTATGTTAAAGTCTTTTTTGTAGTGCCCAGAAGCTTTTGGGTCTGGGGGTGTAAATACCTTTTAGCTGTTACAGTTTCTTACTTAATGATCTCTGGACTCCAGATCTGTGGTGGTCCTGTACCATTAGCTGAACAGTGAGTTAGAACAGGGAACTGGGAAGAGAAAAGCTTGTGGTGCATGAGAACTTACTTTTTGGAATTAGGGACAAGGCAAAGATCAGGGACCTGTCTGTGTGGACGTGAGAAACACAGGCTAGTAGATCTGGAGTGAGGCAATGAAATGAAAGCTCCTATCTTAGTTGGAAATCTTTTCCCATTAAGTAACTCTGAAAGTTCAATTAAATCTGGTGAGGTGGGTAAGGCTGTCTTTTGTACCCCGACAATAGGGAAATGAGGAGAGGTGGCATCCAAAAACTTTCAGGACTGTATCGGTGGTTTTGGTGTCCAGAAGGAAAGAAATGGATCGCTTCCCTGCTGTGTTCTGGGTTCCCTGCCATGTCTGTAGCTAAGCCTAGGTCTGCTGGAGGTCTTAGCTTGATGTACCCATGCGTCTTGGTGCCTGGGGGCAGTCAGCTGACTAGCTGTCTTTATAGGTGGCACTTATAACAAGGCTGTTGATGAGCATGGCAGGGCACTTGCTAGTGTGGCCTTTTCTTCACTTAAAACAGGGACCCAACAGCTTTTGGGAATCAGTGAGTGCCAGCACTTGGCAATTTTGTTTTCCGGCTTTTATCTCTTCCCTGGCACACCTTAAATGCCACAGATGACTCTTTTGCCTGTGGGGTCAGAAACCTTGCTTTTCAGATGCTTCAGTTTTAGTCGGGGTGGTCTAGGGAACAAGAGACGGATTTTACTCTGTGTCCTGAATTTGTTTTTTTGTCTGATGATTGCTGGCTTAAGGACAGCTTTTGGAAGATCTGCCAGGAGGCAGACTATAAATGATCCTTTTGGAAGACTTGTCTGAGGCTATAGGCTGATTTTTGGCTTAAGAGCCATCCTGATTACTGTAAACTTATTTGTATGGATCTTAGCTGCTTCCAGACCTGTCTGTGCCTCTCAAGGCAGTTTGAGAATGAGTGGGTGGAGTGAAGGCGAGTTAGGGCTAGAGTCAGTAGAAGCCACCCAAGCCCGCCCATTTGAGCCTGCCACTGCCGGTCGAAGTCAGACAGAAAAGGTTGCACGTGGTAGAGGAAAAGAAAACATCAGAAGTAGGGAGGGAGAAGGGTTCATAGCTTTAGCAGAAAGCTTGGGGATAAAGTAACTCTTTTATTTGCCCGTTCACTGGCAGAAGTTCCCGCAAAGCTGTTTTGTAGCCAGATTTACCCGTATATATATGCCAATGTAAGTGGTAAATGTATCCGCCCCTTTGTCCCACGGCTCTAGCCGAGAGAAAAATAAAAAATTAAAATAACAAACTGGGATCAGACTCCAGTCTCAGGCATCCCCGAGGAGAGAAGAAAGATCTATGAATCAGCTCAGGTTAGCCACCCTCTTCATCAAGGGATGCTAAGGGCTGAGGTGTATGCTGGAGGTGGTCCACCTGATGGACCAAGACAGCATTGACCCCCTTGTCAGGAGCAGCAAAAATGTGTCATTGCCAGTGCAGCCCGAGGACAATTCCCAGGGTGTCTGTCGCAAAGACTATAGGTCAGACTACAGCCTCGAGAATGGCAGAGGAACTCACTGTGTAGTGAAGAAACATGGCGGGAGCAGTAGCGGTGTGGGGGTCCCGCAGAGGTGAGGGACTCACACGCACGCTCGTGGTCTCCGGTCTTGTGGTCTCGCTGGAGTGGGGAGGAGGCAGTGGCGGCGGTGGTGGTCGCAGCAGGTCCTAGTTGATCTCCCCAAGTCTGAATGGCACCAATGAAGGGGTTTAGAGCGGCAGTCGTTCCTGGCCGCGGCTATGGCAGAGAGAGAGAGAGAGAGAGAGAGAGAGAGAGAGAGAGAGAGAGAGAGAGAGAGAGAGAGAGAGAGAGACTGTGTGGAGGACAAAGAGAATATATAAAGAGAGTGGGAGGGCACGTCTGCTTTTTAGGCTGGGACACCCTCGCAGACTGATGATGTAATAAGGACAGAATCCTTACAGTGGGTCCACTCTAAGAGATTGAGATCTGTATTTCTTTTGGTCTTACTTTCATCCTGCAAATACTGACTAAAGAAAACAAAAACAAATAGTGACATGTTGAAAGGTAATCATCATGCATGCCTACTTAAAAAAAAAACAAAAACCTTTAAAACAAACCAACAAAATTAAATAAAAAAAATTAAGTAAGCAAGCAAGCAAGCAAAGAAATAACCCCAGATGTGTAAACCCTAATGCATTAAAGAGGAACAGAAAAAAAAATCAAGACAGCATACCTCCTCTAGAATTACTGTATTACTGATTAACCATCCAGTAATGGTATCTAGTAAGAGTGATTTTGATGAAATCCCAGAAAACTCAAGATAATGATAACAAACATGTTCAAGAACACAAACAGATGAATAAAATAAAGATGATTGTGGTGAGCCACAAGATATAGTATAGAGATTCAGTTGTGTATTAAAGCTATAATTTGACTGCCCAAGGGTCTGTCAAAAGGCAAGCCATTTATTATGAATATTTGCTGTTATCCAGCTTTTAATGTTTCAGCTGTATTCTGCTATGAAATTTGTGCATGCCCAAATATTCCCAGACCATTTGGCAAACAGGTCAGCTCCTCAGACTTGCTGAACTTCTAGGTAACTAACTCCCCCAATAAGCCTAGGAGACAGGCTGGCTGGAGAAACATAGCTTGGTTTCTTGTGCACATGAAGCTCAGGCCATGCTCTTGCCTTGAGGCCTAGTGGTTCTTCAGAGCAGCTGACTGAGAACAAAAGAGGTTTTTACATATCAAGGTGGAAGGTAGGGTGGAGCAACATTCCCGAGGGGGCAAAGATCCAGGTGGCCAGGGGAAGAAGGGACAGGCGTTTTCTGTAGAGGAGACAGAACAACACCGCCCAGGAGAAGGGAAGAACACAGAGATTTCATAGATGGTAAGACAGAACTCTTGTAGAGTTCATCAGAGCCACAATAGAGAGCAAGTAGAGATGGAGGGTGAAGAAACAGAGGATGAAGATGAAGCTGGAATCATAAGAGCTTAGTTGTTAGCAGGACTATGAGAGGACAGGAAAAGAGGGGACATAGAGGAACTGAGTGTCAGGATGGAGCTGAAGCTATGTAGACAGGATTTCATCCCAGAGAAATAAAGTAGACGTACAAAGAGCTTGGTGTATCTAGTTTTATTCCTGCCTTGAATGCCTGATGGAGCTGTAGCTGAATTGATAAAATTTTGTCTTAGAGGAATAAAGTTAACAGACATAAGAGCATGGTATACATAGATTTTTTTTTCCCTTAGCTATCCCACACCAGACATAGCATCTTCCCTGGACTCTGGGCAATCCATAAGTGATGGATGTTATGAAAGAAAAAAATCAACAAAGAGAGAGACACTGAAGAAAGCCAAGCAGAAATGCTGGAAATAAACCCTGGCAAGTCAAAATTTAAAACTGTGGGAGTCTCAGCAACAGAACAAGTCAAGAAGAGGACAGAAGAGAAATGAAACAACCCCACAAGGCTAAAGATCAAACAATAAAAAGGTACTGGTGGGAAGTACAAGATATATGTGACATTCTGAAAAGATCCAATTTATGGATTATAAGGATAGAAGGAGAAATCTCATTCTAAAGGCACAGAGGCCATTTTCAAAAGAATCACAACAGAAAATTTCCTAGCGTTAGAAAAACAAATGCCAACCTTGATACAGGAGGCATATAGCACTGAACAAACCAGAAAAGTCCCTCCCTGGTCATGTTACAGTTAGAATGCTACAGACACAGACAGGAAGTATACTGAAGGTGGGCGGCAAGAGGGAACACCAAGCCGCAGCCCATCTGAGTAACTGTGGGAGCCCACAGAGGCTTCCTTAGTGAGAACTTACTCAGGATCAGAGAATCTGAGCTGCTTCACCCAGCAGGGCTGCATAATGGGATGATTTCACCATGGGTGTGATTACACTTGGCTGGATGGTGTGCTTGGATCTTGCAAGCAGGTGGTCTTTTGCTTGGCCCATGGCATGTTATAAAAGCCCTTTTCTTTTTTTTTTTTTTTTTCTTTTTTTTTTTTTCTTTTTTTTTTTGGTTTTTCGAGACAGGGTTTCTCTGTGTAGCTTTGCGCCTTTCCTGGAGCTCACTTGGTAGCCCAGGCTGGCCTCGAACTCACAGAGATCCGCCTGCCTCTGCCTCCCAAGTGCTGGGATTAAAGGCGTGCGCCACCAACGCCCGGCTATAAAAGCCCTTTTCAATGAAGGACAAGGCTGGTGGGTATTGACCAGGCCCTCCCGAAGCTATCCTGTGTTTCTGTCTTTCTTCTTGTCATCTAGGTCTCTCTTTCCATCTGACATTCCTTAATTCCTCTCTCCTCTACCTAGGAACCTTCTAAAAGGTGGGAGCTGGACCCCCACAAATAATGCCAATTTGTAGATGAACAATCTTATTAAATAAGAAACACAGAGCCAATTGCAGAGTTAAAAGCCCAAGAGGTCAGAGCAATAGCTAAGAGCTAAAAACCTTGCCCTTCACTGCCGCTGCTGTCCTCCTCAGCAAGAGAGCTACTTCATGTGTATCTGTCTTCTTATAGACTTTCTGTTCTGTCTCTGACCCCAGATAAGTTTATTAGGGTGCACAATATTTTGGGGAACACAATACCACCACACCAATTAGTCAACAAACATTAAAATCCAGAAGGGCTTGGGGTGATATTTATCAAGTTCTGAAAGTTATCTGCCAGTGTGGAATAATATAAGCAGGCAAAGTTACCTGCCATTATTGGAGGAAAAATAAAAAATTCTGATAAAGATAAAAGTAATTTATGACTATACCAATCCAACTCTGCAGGTGATTGTTAAAGAGATCCTGACTAAAGAGAAAAAAAATCTACCCATGAGGCTCAGGCCAGATGAACCATGCTAGAATTAAATACTAAGGAAGGACAACCCCAAACAGTACAAAACAAATAAAATGGCAGGAATCCGATAGCTTGGTTTAGTCTTAACAAACCTAGGAAAACAGAAGTAATTCTTTGTATCCTATGTTGTGCCCAGATCGCGACCCCCAGAGAGACCACCAAGGACGAGCAAGCCGGAATGCAAAAGCAAGGTTTAATCGTGGATATCCAAATGCAACACAAGCCTAGGCAGGGACTTCGTCCAACAGATCCAACGCAGTGGAAGCTGGAGGAAGTTTTTAAAGGGAAAAATCACAAGGTTACATCATTTAGGAGGTGCTAGTATGGGTACAATTCTGATTGGCTTGTGTCTAGGAATTCCAGAAATCACAATTCAGTTTTCCTTCTAAGGAAGTAGTTGCCCACCACCATTTTTCATTGGCTGCCCCCAGATGGGGGCATCTGGAGATTACCCAGTCACTATGGAAACTAGGGTTGGGACATTCTATGGTCAAGCAGCTGCCTAGGGAGCCAGGGAGAGGACATTCCATAGTCCGGCAGCCATTACCTCCTGACTACCTTGTGACTCTGTACTTTTACACTTCCTGGTTTCTGGAATCTGAACTGACTGGTCTCAGTAACTTCTGGCCTGTTCCAGTAACTTATGGCCTGTAGCTAAAAGGAGTAGTCTTAGGCCTTTACAGTCTTAGGCCTTTAGTTTTGGGGTGAGAGCATTTTGGTCTTATTTTGGTTCCACACCTATTCATCACAATGGAATATGTCTACAGGTGAACATCAAGAGAAACCCTAAGGCACACACAACTGATGTTGATGAAGCCAGTGGAATATGTCTACAGGTGAACATCAAGAGAAACCCTAAGGCACACACAACTGATGTTGATGAACTGTGAAAGCCTAGACTTAACTTCACAGGCTCAGGAATATGCCATGATAACTTGAATGGATACAGAGCAGTATTCTCCTGCAGACATCCTGTCTGCTGTTTAAAGGAAAGCTTAACAAGATCCTGTCTGTGGTTTATGGCCCTTGGAGATATCTACATAATCCTGCTGAGCAGTCCAGATAGTCCTGTTCAGCGGGTTGTTGTTCCCTGCCGAAAGTTTAGACCAATAGTTTAAAAAAAAAAAAATCACCGTGCCCCTTCTACCCAATCCCAAGTTGCCAGTTCCCAGCTTGTGGTTTTTCCCTTTAAAAATCCTCTGCACCTGGGCTTGTGGCTGTCGTCATCTTTCCTTCCATCTGCCTTGCAGCGGCCCATGTTGAACCTGAATGTAGCGATAACGCCCGTACTACCTGTGTACTGAAAAACAGAGACAAAAGACAGCGGATCATTCACCTCAGCTGAATGCCGAATGCCGTTTATTGAAAGAGGGAAGAAACCTTAAATACAGGCTTACAGCACAATGGGAGAATCCCAGAGGGCAGAAGTTTGCTACTGATGTTTACAATCTTGCATCTAAGCTGTTAATGCCCAATATGCAGGATACACAAACAAGGAACTTCCCTTAAGCATTCAGAAGGGTGGAAACCAGCAGGGAATTAGCATAGGGAGGACATCTGGTCAAGGTTGGCAAGCAGGCAACAGTTACCCAAAATGGGAGGGCCAGGGCCCTACAGATCCCCCCTTTTTACTAAAAAATGAGCTTCTGACTTAGGTTGTGTGGGACATCAGCAGGTCACCTTACCTGTCATGGAGACACATGCCCAGGCCACACAAATGCTCTGTCTTAGGTTGGTGAGTGCCCCCCACGCATTACCCGTCTCTGAATACTCATTATCATACAGGCTCAACCACGTGAGCTGTAGAGTTAACTGCTGCCAAAGATCTCAAAGTGGCACTGGGCTTGCAATCTGTGCATTTGACACAGAGAAGACCAACAGAAGTCCAAATGCACCAATAGCCAGTAGGCTAAAGGCAATTGAATCATTCCCTACCTTAATGAGCCTTACTGCAAATTGGAGTCCTTGTAAGATGGTATCCCAAAAGCAAGTGGAACTTGAGTTTATAAATTTTATAACTTTCAAAGCCAATCAAAATGTATTTAACTGTTGAATTAAATTTATCATGCCCAATAGAATAAAAGAGTAATTAACTGTGGTAGCTACTCTTGCTGCCAGGGTCTCCATTGTGCTAGCTGTAGTAACCAATTATGAAATAGCAATCCCAGAAACAGTAGCAACAGTGGCCACCACTGTGATAACAACAACATTGGCAACAGCAATTTCAGAATCTCTTCTGGAGCGTGTGAGCACCATCTGTGTCTTACTGCCACAGTCCACTGGCATGGACACAACTCCAGGAACAAGAACCACCAAGGCCCATTTTTCTTGATCCCAGCATGACTTAAGCTGGCAGCTCTGCAAAAGAACAACTAAGAACCATAAAGAGAAAACAGACAGCATACAAGGAGCAGAACTAATGGTCTCAATAATGGCTACATTCAGGCTCACAAATTTTAAGGTATCTTCAAAAGAGGCTAGATGAATTTCAGGAGGCCAATAAATGTTTCACAGAGCCACTCCTGAAAAGTAGGTACTACACCAGCTTGAAGAGGGTTACAAAATGTGAAAAGGCTTAGCTGGCATGCTACTGTTAACAAATGGAGGTCAGTGACCTTCAGGGTTATCCTTAATCTCCAAGGTGTCTAGGTGACACGTTCTCAAACATACTTGAAAAAGCAGTTACAGTACCTTACCTTCTGAAGAATCCAACTGCATGGCTACAGTTCCTAGGCTTACATTAATGCTTGCCAAGGCTGGCCATATTGAGCTCTCAATCCCCATTGGCATCAGAAGGGGAGAGTTCTTCACAAAGGACAATAGGTCTCTGCCATGTTGGGATTCAGCAGCAGCTACAGGGTGCACACAGCACTCAGGAACCCAAAGAGGAACCTCATTGTCCTGTGTAAAGACACAAACAGATCCCTGGGCCCACACCAACACTGTATCGGGTCCCCTCCAAGTGCCAGTAGAAAGATCCTTCCATTGCACCAGAGGATGATTTGCAACAGGAGCCCTCCAGTGCTTATCTGCAGCAGATACTCCAGCAAAATCCACCAATAAAAAATTTAAAATATATAAAATAAGGGAAAGAATAGAATGTGGAGAGGAGAGATGAGCCCCTAGCTCCCCCTTTTTACTTTAGCAATATATGTTTTTAAGGTACAATGGCAGTGTTCTACTATAGCCTGTCCTTGAGGATTATAAGGAATACCAGTCTTATTAATGATAGAAAAATCTTGGCAGAATTTTGAAAATCCCATAGTGCTGTAGGCAGGACCATTATCAGTCTTTATGCATGTTGGCACTCCCATGTAAGCAAGAGCATGAAGACAATGATTCTTTACATCTTTAATTTTTTCCCCTGAATGGGCAGAAGCAAAAATTAGAGAGGAGTATGGATCAATAAACACATGGACATATTGTAATTTTCCAAAGGAAGGCACGTGTGTGATGTCCATTTGCCACACATGATTAGGTAAAAGTCCTCAGGGATTAACTCCCAAATGAGGAACAGTTAAAAATTCAGCACAAATAGGACATGATTTAACTATCTGGATGGCTTGTTCCCGGGTTATGCCCGTATGATGATGAAGAGATCCAGCATTAAGATGATAACATTGATGCAACTGAGTAGCCTTTTCAAAGGCAGAACAAACTAATGTGATAGCCATAATGAGTAATGGCATCAGCCCTCTGATTACCTTTGCTTAGAGGTCCAGGCAATTGAGTATGAGCTCTAATATGGCCCACATAAAGGTTATGTGAGTGGGGCCATATGAGTCCTTGCACTTGCAATAAATATTCATGAATGGGAGAAATGGATGGTTTGTAGGCTGGTGTCTCCAAAGGCATAACTGCATGTGCCACATATTGGCTCTCAGTATAAATGTTTAAAAGCTCATCAGAAAACATCTGTAAAGCAAGCAACAGTGCCCATACCTCCACCATCTAGGCAGAAGTGCCTTGGACTTTCATTCTCTTCACTATGTTACCAGAAATTACCACAACAAAACCACGTGAAATGCCATCAGTAAATACCACACAGGCCTGAGGAATAGGAGTCATCTACACTATCTTGGGAAATATAACAGGATGCAATTAAAAAAATTGACACACATTATTAGAGGGCTAGTGAGTATCAAACCGACCCTGCATGGAGCATGTCAATATGGCCCAATCATTATCATTAGCTTGCAACCACTTTGAGACTGGGTGTCTGGGGTCACCACAATATCTGGCTCTTTATCAAAAGTTTGAACATTGATCTTGATTCCCTTAAATATAATCTGAGCAACAGCCTGAGGATAAGGAGTAATGGTTTTTGCTGGAGAAGCTAGGGAATATACCCATAGAATAGGACCTGTTTGCCAAAACACTCCAGTAGGTGAATGAGTAAAACAAAATATCAAATACAATAAGGGAGAAGAAAGATCTATATACTGCATGTGAGCCTGTTCCAGGGCCCCTTGGACACACTGTAGGCCTGTATGCCCTTCAGCTGTTAATTCATGGGGAGATAAAGGGTCAGGGTTGCCCTTTAAGACATACAAAGGATGAAGCTGACCTGTTGGAATCTTTAAAGTGGACCAAAGCCATTGAGTATCTCCCAGAAAGGTTTGGAAATCATTAAGCGTGGGTAGCTGATCCATACGCAGATTAATCTCTTGTGGAAGTATGCCTGTGTGTAACAATTCATGACCTAAATAATGATGGAGAAAGGATACCTGTATCTTTTCTGGGGCTATCTGTAAATTAGCCAGGCTAAGAACCTCTTGTAATTTAGAAAAGGCATCAAAAACAAGTTTTTTATCTTTAAAATATCATCCATATAAGTCAATCACAATTAAATGTCAATATTTAGGAATTGCCACGGGGCAGGCAAACCAGGCTGTGTTGCTCCCATGATTGTATTTACAGCTCTAAGATCTTGTAATAGCCCTCATTTTCCTGATTTCTTGTGGAGGCCATTTTGGATCTCAGGATTCTTGTAAACTATAGATATGTCCCGCACCAGAATCCAGTAGTCTTTCAATCTCAATCCCATATAATTGTATTTTTAATTTAGGCTGTTTATCATTGATATCTGTTTGTCAAATCACCTTTTCTCCTGTACTTCAAAAACCTCCAGTTCTATATATAGGCACAATTTTGCATTTGAAATATGAAAGCAATAATAATTGAGCAGTTCTATCACCAGCCTCTATTTCCATGGTCCTTTTTACATATGTCAATTATAAAAGCATTAAATACAATCTCTATAGGATTTGAAGAGGTAACTTTTGGCAATACTCTGTAGTATTTTTATAAAATCTTCAAGTAACACATTAGCACAAATAGCCAATTATTAACAATGTGGATCAAACAATTTATCTGTATTTTATTTACTGGAAAAATAATTTTGTAACCTCTTTATCAGTAAGAGATTATTTTTTATGGGTTTACCTTAGCAATAACATTTAATAAGCTAACAACCCAATGAATTTCAAGTGTTATATTTCTTTTCTTTCTTTCTTCCTTCCTTCCTTCCTTCCTTCCTTCCTTCCTTCCTTCCTTTCTTTCTTTCTTTCTTTCTTTCTTTCTTTCTTTTTTTTTTTTTTGGTTTTTCGAGACAGGGTTTCTCTGTTTAGCTTTGCGCCTTTCCTGCAACTCACTTGGTAGCTCAGGCTGGTCTCAAACTCACAGAGATCTGCCTGGCTCTGCCTCCCAATTGCTGGGATTAAAGGTGTGCACCACCACCACCTGGCTCAGGTGTTATATTTCTATAGAATTCTAGAAAGCAACTTAAAGAGCAGAGCCAAATTTTCAGTAATGATCAACAGACAAAAGCATACCTAATATATAGTTCAAAATTATGAATTCTGTTCCTTAGTTTATCTACCATGAGAGTCAATCATTCATCTGAGAATTTATTAAGACAATCAAAGGAACAGAACATCCTTTATACATGAATGATTAATATCCCTGGAAATTCAAACAGCATTGACTTAGCATTCCATGTCCTGACCGAAACCATTTTTCACCAGAAATTGGGCCCGTTTAAACTTTTAGTGCTAGTCCCTCTCCTGGCCTCTGCTCACTTGCCCGCCCATGAGCCTGTTCCCCTCATGGGCCTTGTGGCTATGCCTCCTGCCTGTGTGTACCCGCCTGCCTGCTGCTCTGGGCTGTCTCGCACACGCCTTCGCTGCCTTGCTGGACGCGTGCCCCACACACGAGCACTCACATTTAAACGTTCTCTTACTCCCATGAAGGGACTACCTAATAATGAGTTATTCCCACCATTAAGGGAAAAACAGAAAAACATTTCCCATGAAGGGATTCTATATATTGAATTATTCCCACTCTGAGAAAAAAATGAACATTTAAACCAAAATTAAGCAAACAGACAACGAAACTTCTATGACTCTTTGTAATTCAGATGCTGCCGCTCTGTGCTGGCAGGCAGAAAGAGCTCAGAGTTTTGGCTATCTTGAAAATTCTAAAATTGGAAAGAGCCTTTTCTTCCTCCATTACCACTTGGAAGAGGCTTTTATCTTTTCTTCATCCTTCCTCCACAGGGCCCTAAAAATCTTTAGGTCTAGTTTCAAAAATTTCCCCCCTTTTACCGGGAAAATCCTTTTTTCTTGATTAAATTTTTTCTACCTTTTCTAATGGGAAATTTCCTTTCCCTCCCTCTTCTCTGTTGGGAAGATTTCCTTTTTTATTTAAAATCTTTAGCTGTCTTGCCCTATCTTAACTTCAGTGCCCTCCTGCTTCAACAGTCCAGTTAACTGACTGTGAGCTAGCTGCACCCATTTCAATTCACCCTTATCTTTTCTTTTTTTTCTTTAAATTGCTGGCCAGGCTTACCTGGGTGTCCATCAGCGATGTCCCTTCTTTCTTGGATCTCGGGACCTCCATTTGTAGCAATAACACCTGCGCTACCACCACCCATTCACCATGTCTGAGTGAGGGGCTGTGGACTGAAAAACAGAGACAAAAGACAGCGGGTCATTCGCCTCAGCAGAATGCTGAATGCTGTTTATTGAAAGAGGGAGGAAACCTTAAATACAGGCTTACAGCAAAATGGGAGAACCCCGGAGGGCAGAAGTTTGCTACTGATATTTACAATCTTGCATCTAAGCTGTTAATGCCCAATATGCAGGATACACCAACAAGGAACTTCCCTTAAGCACTCAGGAGGGTGGAAACCATCAGAGAATTAGCATAGGGAGGACATCTGGTCAAGGTTGGCAAGCAGGCAAAAGCTACCCAAATTGGGAGGAGGTCAAATTGGGAAAAGGACCCTTATGTGCTTTCACTGGAAAAAGACTTCTTGGTGGTCTTTGGGGGTTTTGTGAAACGTGTACAACAGAAGCAACAGACTATTGAACAATGAATGGGTCCTGAAACTAAATGACAGTGAAAACAATGTCTCAGAACCTCTGGGACACAATGAAAGCAGTCCTACAGGGACCTTTACAGCTCTACATGTTGATGAAGAAATCAGAGACATTGCAAATACTATGAATGATACACCTTAAAGGATTTTCGTAAAAAGGAAAAAAAAAAAAGAATAAGCCAAACCTCAAGTAAGTAAATGAAAAGAAATCTTTATGATCAGTCCAGAAATTAATGAAATAGAAATGAAAAGAAAAACATAATCATTGAAACTAAGAGTGGGTTCTTTGAAAAGATAAATAAGATTGACAAACCAAACTAACCAAAAGAAAGAAGACACCAACTTATACAATTACAGGTAAAAAGGGAACCATCACACCAGATACCAGTGAAATGAAAAACATCAGGTCTGGAGGTTAGAGACAGCTCACTGGGTAAAAGCACTGGTTGCTTTTCCAGAGGACCTGGGTTCAATTCCCAGCACCCACATGGTAGTTCACAGCTGGTCTATAAGTTTGGTCCCAGGGATCTGATGGCCTCTTCTGGCCTCCTTGGGCACTGCAAAATATGATGCACAGACATACATTCAGGCAAAACACCCATTCACATCAAACTAAAACATATAAACAAAAACATAACTTACACAAAACACCACATCTCATGTTGAAAATACATATTCCACTAAGTCAGAAAATCAAAAAGAAATGGATGAATTTCTAGACAATGTGACTTACTAAAATTGAACCAAGATGAGATGAATAGTTTTAAAAGATCTATAACATGCAATGGATTTAAGCAGTAATTAAAGCTCTCCCAACAAAAAGCAGTCCAGGCCCAGATGGAGTCATGGTGATGTTTATGAAGCCCTCCCATGCTTCTCAAGCCACTCCATAGAAATGGAAGAAACACTTCCAAACCAAAGGCAGATAAAGACATGGAGTGAGAGAATCAACAAACTAATTCCCATGATGACCTTAAACTAAATAATTGCAAATACATCAAAAAGATCATTCACCATGATGAAGCTGGTGGTGTAACTTGATCAGAGATACAGGAACGCAACAGATGTGAGCCAATAAATGTTCTAAGTCACACAAATGGAGCCGAGGACAGAAACACCATGGACATCTGGACAGATGTAGAAAAAACACTGACAAAACCTATCATTCCTTCATGGTAAAGGTTCTGACTTGGATTAGGAAAAAAAAATCGTAATATAATAAAGCCTACATATGACAGCCTACAGCCAACATGATATTAAATGGGGAAAACCCTCAAAGCACTTCCACTAAAATAAGGAACGAGACAAAGGTGTCCAACTTTTCCACTCTTCTTCAGTATAGTCCTGGAAGCCTTAGCTAGAGCAAGACAAGGGGAGCACATAAAAGGATACAAACAGCAAAGGAAAGAAGCCAAAGGCCCCTATCTGCATCTGCTATGATTTATACATAAATCATAAAACTATGATTTATTTATAAAGACTAACCAGAAAACTTTTAGAACTGATACACACGTTCAATGGCAGGACACAAAAGTAACACACAAATCCTTCCTATATATCAATGACAAAGAAACTGAAATCTTGGAAGTAATCCAATTTTTTTTTTTTTTTTTTGGTTTTTCAAGACAGGGTTTCTCTGTGTAACAGCCTTGGCTGTCTTGGAACTCACTCTGTAGACCTGGCTGGAGTCAAACTCACAGAGATCTGCCTGCCTCTGCCTCCTGAGTGCTGGGATTAAAGGTGTGTGCCACCACCGCCTGACAGTGATTCAATTTTTAACAGCCTCAAAAAAGAAAAAAGTACCTTGGAAAAACCTAACCAAGGATATGAAAGATCTCTAAAATGAAAAATTCAAAATACTCAAGAAAAAAAAATCAAGTAAGACACTAGAAGATGTAAAACATGTTCATGGATTTGAAGGATCAATAATTGTGAAATATGGTAGTATTCTATTTGTACTGAAATGTGATTTTAATTGTATGTTAATAAATAAAGTTCCCCGGGGGTCAGAGCTATTACAGCCATAGAAAGAGCCTGGCAGTGGTGGCGCACACCTTTAATCTCATAGATCTCTGTGTGTTCAGGGATACAGCCAGCATTGGAGACATACGCCTTTAAGACCTAGAGGGTTGTACTTACAGGCAGTGACGAGGCAGTCATGTGTCTGGGTTTACAGCCAATGAGAAGGCAGAACAGAAAGACTATTTAAAGATATACACCCAGGAAATAGCTCTCTTTCGGGGAGCTAGGAGCACCGCAGGAGGAAGGGTAAGATTTTAGCTCTGAGCTCTGAGCTCTCGCCTTTCTCTTTTACATTGGTTCTGTGTTTCTTATTTAATAAGACGGTTGGTTACAACTACAGTGAAAACAGTATCTTACAAAATCCAATATAGAGTCAATACTGAGCAATCTCAACCAGACATCCAGTGACATTCTTCACAGAAACAGAAAAGCAATCTTAAGTGAGGTATGGTGGCTCACAATTTTTAATTCCAGCACGTAGGGGGCAGAGGCCAGTCTCCTCCACAGAGTGAGTTCCAGAACATCCAGGACCATTACACAGAGAAATCCTGTCTTGAAAAAAACCAAAACAGACACACTCCCCTCCACACACAAAAAAGCAATTTTAAAGTCCATATGGAAACACAAGAGACTCTGGAGAGGCAAAACAATCCTAAGCAAAAACCAAATCACTGAAGTTATCACCATACCTGATTTGAAGTTATATTACAGATCCATATTAATAAAAAGGGCATGGTACTGATGTAAAAACATATTCAATTGTAGTGATAATTCATCTGTGCCCCAACAATAGAGTTTATCTGAGGTCAGAGGAAAAAGCCAGCCACTATATTTGACGTAGAAGTCAGACAATGGTAGCACACGCCTTTAATCCTATCACTGAGGAGTCAGGGATCTGTCTGGATCTCTGTGAGTTCAAGGCCACACTAAGAACAGAGCCAGGTGTGGTGGCACATGACTTAAATTCCAACACTAGTTAACCATAAAGGTCTGGAGGTCTGTATAGACAGACAGGAGGTGACAGAACTGGACAGGAAGAGGAAGTGATATAGCTGGGCAGTGAGAGGAAATGAGTTAGCAGAACAGAAAGGAATGAATATAGGTGTAGGTATACAGGAAGTAGGTCTCTTTGGAGACTGAAGGTCAGTGAGGTGAGGTTGGCTTGTGGCTTGTCCTATTCCTCTGATCTCTCAGCTTTAACCCCAATTTCTGGCTCCATGTTTTTTATTTTATAAGACCTTTTAAGATTCATTTTACAATTGGTGCTCCGAGAATTGTGGCAAGAATTGCCTGAAAAGCTGCTTGTGGCCTTACAGCTTAGGCCAGAACTGCACGAAGTTGGATCCCTACCTCACATGGGCCAAAGTCTCTTTGGCTTTTTCTCTCCTGGTGGGTGGTGGACTCTCTCTGGATTCTCATCTCAGACTGCTACCACATTAGGTAGCTGCTTTGAAATTCCCTCGGACTTCTACTGTTCTACACAGTTAACAGACTTGGTAACTCAATTAAGATATCTTAAAAGGAGAAATTAGTTAAAAGGGAATTTTTTCCCACATTAAAAAGTGGGAAACATTTTTACAATGGAAGGAATTTGGTCTCTGTTTGATAACACATTAGGCAGTCTGAAAATGGAACAATTAAATGAGAGGATAACTAATGTTGATGAGGTGTACATAACATTAATTATGAATATTATTTGCTTGATCATTTTTATTTTAGCATTAAAAAGGTTGACCAATTTGAGTGCCAAGATAAAAGCTTTAGAAAAACCTGTTAAAATGAATTATAGAGAAATTCAGACCCAGACAGAAGAATTTAAAGGTGAATGTATCTCAGGATTGAATCATGTGGTTACAGAGAAACAGCCTCAGGTTACCAGACAGCAAACATTAATCTACCTGCTAACCTTACAGGAACTGCCACATGCTCAAGGGTGTGTACGAGCTAACTGGACTCCAGTGGAAATGTTAGATCTGAGGAGATTTAAAGAAGCTATAGTATCATATGGAATGCATTCTCCATTTGTAAAGTAACACTAACAATAACAGGTCCAGCCTATATTGTTTGCTCCCAGGGTCCGTGGAAGAGTCCAAAAAGCAGCTGAGGACTCTAATCTGAGGGATATCCAATGAATATAAGCATACTGAATTCCTTAGTCCATTCACTATATCCTTCTAAGTCAATTCTATCTACACAGTTTCTTTTCCGTTCTCATATTTAGCTTTTCTCAGTCCCTTCTGGTCTCGGTCCTTTCTGCTCTTCTCTCGTGTCTATCTAGTTCTTTCTGTCTCTGTCCTCATCTTTGTTCTTCTCAATAAATTCTCTTCAGTGCTCTCAGAGAACCAGCATATATACCCAAACAGTAATTCTTTGGCAAAGCAATGTGAGGCTTGAAGTTTTCAGGGTCTCAGAGAGAGGGGATAAGGATCCACACATAAAGCAATAATTGTCAGCTTCCAATTACAAACCAAAAGGGGAGTGACTAAAGGGGAGTTCTCTGGTAGTGTCAATTAAAGACTAAGATCAATTAGGAAATTTATGTGCTCAAACTATAATCTAGAAATGGCTAGGTAGACTGTTAGGGTTCAATAAGTCACAATAAAGTAAACTGTCTTTGGTGCCATTTTTCCTGCTCATCCTGGCTGCAGCTGCTTTCTGATAGGAAGGGGGCATATGCTAGGTGGCTAAGCAACCTATGTCAGAGCAAGTAGCATTTGGTTAGAAAAAGCACTTTCACTCAGAGTAATTGCTGAGCAGAAAATCTAGGAATAGCACCTGACTGAGGAGGAATTAAAACTTAATTTGCACAAGAAAGAAGGTTGGCACCTATGCCTGCCTGGCCTTGAAGGCAATCTCCTTGGGTCAGTGGGAAGTAATTGCCTTAACTCAGTAACTAGCAAATAGCTAAAACATCATCCCTGGAATGTGAGCAGTAAATCTCTTAAGTTAGGGCCTTGTATAAATAACCCGGGGTGAAGATAAGGAGTTGAGGATTTAATTGTTAGTGGTTCTTTTCTCTATCTGTGGGTGAGATGAGCTAATGTTTATTTCTCTGCATTTGTCCTTGGAAAAAGGTATCTTTGCTGAAATACTTTTGTCCAGAGAATGGCCCTGGCCAGATATATGTTAATGAAAAATAGACACAGCTAGGGACAGTTATCCAATTACCCCAAATGTATAGGGAAAGTTGTGCCCAAGATTGAGATACAATCGTGAGATTATATGTACATACAACATGGAGATGCACGGTAAATAGGGAGAATCATAGCTGTTATTGCACAAGAAGTTTACAACAAGAGACAGCCAGTTCATTCAAAAGGCAGTAATTCCACAATGCCTTGCATGATGGTTTCCTCTAACAGAACCCTTAGTTCTGATAGGTTGACCTTCTGAACTCTAGTTGTCACTGCTGTATACTCCATGGACTTTTGCTACCAGTGGCTCTCAATAGAAAAGCAAATGTTAAACTCATGCCCATCTTGTAATAGAATTATTCCTCAGGACTGGAAAGAATTGGTTACAGCTGTCCTAGAGGTCAGTCCACAGTTATAGTGGAGAATGTGGTGGATAGAGGAGGCCAAAACTATAGAACAATAATGTAGGACTAGAGGTGTGGAAATTTCCCAGGATCAGCTTCTTGGAGAAGGTGATTATGCTGATATACAAAGACAATGTTTATATGATAACCTAACCCTAATCCTATGCCACATGGAAGCCATGAATTCATGGGACAGAATTCAGGAAGCAGAAAAAAAAATGAGTCATTTAAGAAAGTTAAACAGGGCCTGAAAGAACCTTCATAGATTTTTTTACAAAGGCCGTCTTCAGCAGAAAATAGAATGATACCAAATTCAGAAGCTAGACAGATAATAATTGAATCTTTGGCTTTTGAGAACATGAATGCAGCATGCAAAAGAAAAATCAGGCCATTAAAGATCAGACCAGCACCCTTGGAGGATCAGATCAGGGACACAATTAACACTGAGTCTCATGACCATGATATGTGGATAGGAGAGGTGATTTTAAGAGCTTTGAAGAAAAATAATAATGTTAGATGCTTTAATTGCAGTAAACCAGGTCACCTATAAAGGGACTATAAACAGGGTATTTCTAGAAACAACGTTTCTTCAAGGAACAATGGCAACAGAATGCCCCTCCCTTCTAGATTATGCAGAAGGTGTGGTAAAGGTAAACTTTGAAATAACAAATGTAGATCAACAAGGGACAGACAAGGTAATCCTTTGCCTTTGCTGTTGGAAAACCCCCTGAGAGGCCTCTCACAGGCACCCATGGCAAATTCTGTTCAGTCTTTTCCTGCCATCTTAGAAGAAACCCCTTCTCAGAGCAATTAAATAACCAAATACCAATTGGAATAAGCCAGACTGTTTGAGGTGATAGAACAGCTATAGCAGAGAGAACAGAAAATTCAGGAGAAACCATAAAGTTAATTTTTTGGCTAACTTCTATAAATGAACAAAGACCAAAATTAAAAATACAAATAAATGATGTTCTCTTGGAAAGTTTTGTAGACAGAGGTATGGATATCACAATAATTGCATCAGCATTTTGCATCCAAATTGGCCTGTTCAGGAGGTAAATGTTCAGCTGTTAAGGACTGGAACATTATCTCAAGTGAAACAGCACAAGATGAGTCAAATATATAGGGCCAGAAGGACAGAGATGAAAATTAAAGCCATATATGGCTAATATAGCTATGAATTTATGTAGCCATGATCTATTACAACAATAGAATACCCAGATTAACATTCCTCCAACCTCAGAAACAAACCATAAACTAACACATGTTTCTGAGAGGAATATTAAGAGGTATTATAAAGAACAGTCACTGGCCATCCAGCTTGTATAAGAACTGGGCACAACTGCTGATCCTCCAAAGACACCAACAGCTCTACCTTTAAAATGGTTAACAGACAAGCCTGTATGGGTTCAACAATGGCCTTTAACAACAGAGAAACTGAAGGCTCTAGAAGAGCTGGTACAAGAGCAGTTAAATGGTCATCATATTGAAGAATCAACCAGCCCTTGGAATTCTCCTGTATTTGTTATTGAAAAGAAATCTGGTAAATGGAAAATGGTAACAGACATAAGAGCAATTAACAAGGTAATTCAGCCAATGGGCTCTCTACAATCTGGAATTCCTTTGCCTATTTTGTTACCTAAAGGATGGCCTCTTATAGTTATTGATTAAAAAGACTGTTTCTTCTCAAGACCCTTACAAGAAAAAGACAGAGAAAGATTTGCCTTCATAGTGCCTACTTATAATAATTCTCAGCCGGTTAAGAGATATCTATGGAAGGTTCTCCCACAGGGAATGTTAAATAGCCCAACTTTGTGCCAATATTTTGTATAACAGCCATTGGAAGTGATATGTAAACAATTTCCTAAATCTATAATTTATCATTACACGGAAGATATTTTACTAGCTGATTCAAATGCAGATATCTTAGAAAGAATGTTTGATCGCCTGGCGGTGGTGGCGCACGCCTTTAATCCCAGCACTCAGGAGGCAGAGCCAGGCGGATCTCTGTGAGTTTGAGGCCAGCCTGGGCTACCAAGTGAGTCCCAGGAAAGGCTCAAAGCTACACAGAGAAACCCTGTCTCGAAAAACCAAAAAAAAAAAAAAAAAAAAAAGAATGTTTGATAAAGTAAAGAAAATTTTGCCTTGTTGGTGATTACAAATTGCTCCTGAAAAGATGCAAAGAGGAGATTCTACTAATTACTTAGGCTATAAAATAGGTTTACAAAAAATTAGACCCCAAAAGGTACAAATTAGGAGAGATCGATTACAGACTTTTACTGACTTTCAAAAATTATTTGGAGACATTTCCTATCTATGGTCTGTTGTTGGGGTAAAAAATGATGAACTAAGCAATTTGTTTAAAACCTTAGAAGGTGAGCAGGACTTATATAGTTCAAGAAAATTATCAGCTGAATCTGAGAGAGAATTGGCCTTGATGGAAAAGAAAATACAGGATGCATGTGTGGATCATGTAGATCCAAAACTTGATTACATATTGCTTATTTTACCGTCTAAGCATTCTCCTATAGGAATTTTAATGCATAGGGAAGATATTATATTGGAATGGATATTTCTACCAAATAAACAGAGTAAAAAATTAAAAACTTCTGTGGAAAAGATCTGAGTTGATTTTAAAAGGAAAATTGAGACTTCATCAATTAGCAGGAATAGGCCCAGCAGAAACTGTAGTACCTTTAACTAAGGATGACATTGACAAATTATGGGTAGAAAGTGAACCTTGGCAAAGAGCTTACAGTAATTTTTTTGGTAGAGATTAACAGCAAATATCCCCAAAGTGATAGAATTGAACTTATAAAGAGAGCTGATTGGATTCTGCCTCATATTGTATGGGAAACACCCATGCCTAACAGCAAATTTGAAGTCTCCAGAAAGATGATGGGGGTTCCACAATGATGATTCCACATGGACAATAATAATACCACTAAGCTGACAAACGTCACCCAAAGATCAGCTCAGGACAATTTCAAGATGACTAGCTGAGATGATCCAGCCTCACAGACTACTAGAACAAGGACTTGAGATAAGCCCTGCACTTTTGCATTATGCAGAGACTGGACAACAAATGATACAGCTACCTCTCCCAGAACTTGACAATTAACACAAGATTTTTCTTTTCAGGATCCCCTAAAGATGCCTTTACCCCCAAACAGCAGGAAGTAAATTTAAGAATATGATGCCCTCATTCCCAAGAGGTAGGGTGGGTAGTTTTTGGTTTTTCAATGGGTTTTGGATAATTGTCATTGTTTAGGATGGTTGGTTACAAGTTGTTATTATTAATGGTCAGGAAAAAGGCTAAACAAAGGAGATTAGATTTAAGGTTCTTGTTTGAAAAAAAGAAAGAAAAAAAGAAAAAGGAGGATATAGATAAGAGGTAGATTATTGAATATACTCTGAAAAAAGATATAGAGATGATAGAATAAAGGGCAGATTATTGAATCTACTCTGAAAAGAAAAAAAAAGCAGATATAGATATGATATAGATAAAAAGGTAGATTATTGAATCTACATTTAAAAGGCAACTACTAGTTTTAAATATTTTACATTGGATTAGATTTTTATATATTGTATAAAAATTATATATTGCTACAAATTTGAGACTGATTTATATAGATATAAGATAAAAAGGTAGAGTATTTAATGTACTTTTAGAAAGCAACTACTAGTTTTAAATATTTTACATTGGATTGGATTTTTGTATATTGTATACAAATTATGTATATTGATACCAATTTGAGATCGATTTTGTTAGAATATATTATATATATATATTTCTAATCCTGTTCAAGTTATTGTACCTATACATTTTATTTAACAGTGTAATGCAGTCTGCTAATCCTTGAAAGTTATTATTACCAACTAATTAGGATATAAAGGAATGTAAGTTAGTAGTCATTACAATCAAACTTGTAGTCATATTAGGTATGTTTTCAAGGTCAAGCAGAGATATATTTAGATAGACAGGTCATCTTCAAATCCTTCAGAGGTCTACAGAATATGGCATTTAAGATGTTTTAATAACATAGTTTTTTCTTCTTTTTTTTTTTATGACTATGAGACATGTCTGCTCCTGGCACCACCAATCTACTTCAGAGAAGATGGGCATTGAAGAGCCTCTATATGGAGTCTATTTTAACTGTGGCAAAAGTTAGCCACTAGGCAAGAAAGTCCCCTTGCATCAAGTATTGACAGTATGCTATCCAAATTGGACAAGCAGGACACAAAACAAAGGACTGCCAATCCTTGCCAAGACAAGGTAGGAAGGCTCTTTAGAAAACCCTGCTACACAGATGCATCTGTCAGATATGCTAAGCCTGTTGGCCCAAGATGATGCCCCAATGTTACAGAGAAACCTCGGGTGACTGTCCAGGTAGCTGGCTGTTTCTGTCATAACTCACATATTTTGGAAGTCACTTGTTTGCACTTACTAGGTAATATTATTTCCTTCTCAGATCTCTGAGGGAGTTGAAGATTAGATAGTTATAGTTATAGTTTTACTCATTAACAATTTCAGAAAAGAAACTCACTAAGAGGTGTAAAGTGTATAATTTTGAAAGACATAGAAGATAGCTTTTGGTTGGTAATACAAGTTAGGATAGAAAGTGAATTAGGTACATTTTGGATTTACCAAAATAGGATAGATAACGTAATATTTTCTCTGAATTTGTCAAATGCAAATGGACTAGACATCATTAATGTATTTATTGCTTGTATATATTGTATATAGTTATTGTATTATTGTATGTAATTTTTCTTATATTAATTATAATTTTTTATTTTTATTAGACAAAAAGGGGAAATGTGGTGATATTTTATCTGTGTCCCCCCAATAAAGTTTATCTGAGGATCAGAGGAAAAGGCTAGCCACTATGTTAAACATAGAAGTCAGGCACATGCCTTTAATCCTATCACTCAGGAGACAGGGATCTGTCTGGATCTCTGTGAGTTCACTGGGAACAGAGCCAAGCATGGTGACACATGCCTTGAATTCCAACACTAGTTAACCATAAAGGTCTGGACAGACAGACAGGAAGTGACAGAGCTTGGCAGAAAGAGGGAGTGATGTAGCTGGGTGAAGAGAGGAAGTGAAATGCAGAACAGAAAAGCAAATAGGTGTGGGTATACAGGAAGTAGGTCTCTTTGACTGGGGATCTCCAAGTGGTGAGAATGTGGCTGGCTTCTTTCTGCTTTTCTGATCTCTCAGTTTTAACCTAAATATCTGGCTCCAGGTTTTTTTTTTTTGGTTTTTCGAGACAGGGTTTCTCTGCGTAGTTTTGCGCCTTTCCTGGAGCTCACTTGGTAGCCCAGGCTGGCCTCGAACTCACAGCGATCCGCCTGGCTCTGCCTCCCGAGTGCTGGGATTAAAGGCGTGCGCCACCACCGCCCGGCCCAGGTTTTTTTTATTAATAAGACTGTTTAGCACTTCATCCTACATATGTTGTTTTCTAGTTAAGGCGTAGTGAACCCTCTAGTACAAGTTGTCTTCAACTTTGGATGTAGAAGAGTGAAGGAAAAATTAAGAGCACTTTCCTCATAGGTCCTTCCTTCTAATAAAAAGCAAAAAAATCTTATATTGCATCTTCTTACTTTTTAGCATTATATGGTTGCTTTTCTTGCTTGTTTCTTGAGACAAGATCTTTGTATGTAGCCCTGGCTGTCCTGGAACTCACTATTTAGATCAGGCTGGCCTTGAACTCATAGAAATCTGCCTGCCTCTGCCTCCTGAGTACTGGGATTAAAGTGTGAGGCACCATGCCTGACAGCTATAGTTACATTTTTAATAAAAGCAACTCTCAAAAGAATAGTTATGATTAATTCATAATTAATTAGTTCATAACACATCATTTTTTCCACACTAGAATCAAACTAAGTTTGAAAATATCTTATACTTGAAACAACATAATATGGAACAGTGGTTCTCAACCTTCCTAATGCTGTGATCTTTAATACAGTTCCTCATGCTGTGGTGACCCCCAATCATAAAATCATTTTTGATGTTACTTTATAACTGTAATTTTGTTGCTGTTATGAATTGTGATGTACATATTTTGCCAAAGGAGTCACAGCCCACAGATTGAGAACCACTGATACAGAATGATGTGAATTCTTCTTTCTCTGACTAAAATCTTTAGTGGTTTTGTCAAACCTGGAAGAGCATTTTGTCCTTTCAGCTCCAGGATTAGAAAATGTTTATCTCCCTAAACAGCACAGTCATTGGTTATTTGGTCATGTTTCAGCACATATTCAATTGTTTCATTTTAATAATTCTGGGATGTGGCTGAGTAGTTGATTGTGAGATCAAAACAGGGACTTGGCTGAAAAACTCCACTGCAGAGGACATTGTCATTTTTTTTTGTCCAAAAATTTTGGACAAAGCAATAGCCTACAGAATGTGAAACAGTTTTTACCAAGTACATGCTTGATAGAAGGCTAATAAAACATAAAGAACTACAAAAATCTAGATATCAAGAAATCAAATAACCCAACTAAAAACTGGGGTACAGATCTAAACAGAATTCTCAACAGAGGAAACTCAAATGGCTGAAAAACATTTAAAAAATGTTCATCATCCTTAGCCCTCAGGGAAATGCAAGTCAAAATTACCTTGAGATTTCATCTTATGCCTGTATGAATGGCTAAGATCAATAAAGTAAGTGTTAGCTCATGCTGGGAGAATACAGATTATGGGCAATGCTCATCCATTGCTGGTAGGAGTGCAAACTTGTACAGCCACTATAGAAATCAACGTGGTAGTTACTTGGAAAAATAGGAATTGAGCTGCCTCAAGATCCAGCTATTGTGGGGGTATCTTTGTGGATTTCTGTGGGCCTCTTTAGCACTTTGTTTCTTCCTTTTCTCATGTGGTCTTCATTTACCATGGTCTCCTATTCCTTGTTCTTCCTCTCTGTTCTTGATCCAGCTGGGATCTCCCGCTCTCTTTCCCTCGACCCTCGCCCTTCATTGCTCCCACTCATGTCCAGGTTGTTCATGTAGATCTCAGCCATTTCTCTGTCATTGGGCGATCCTCGTGTCTTTCTTGGGGTCCTGTTTTCCAGGTAGCCTCACTGGTGATGTAAGTAGCAGTCCAGTCATCCTTGTTCCACATCTAGTATCCTCCTATGAGTGAGTACATACCATATTTGTCTTTCTGAGTCTGGGTTACCTCACTCAGGATGATTTTTTTCTAGATCCATCCATTTGCCTGCAAACCTCATGATGTCATTGTTTTTCTCTGCTGAGTAGTATTCCATTGTGTATATGTGCCACAAGTTATTTATCCATTCTTCAGTTGAAGGGCATCTAGGCTGTTTCCAGGTTTTGGCTATTACAAACAATGCTGATATGAACATAGCTGAGCAAGTGCTCTTGTGGTATGATTGAGCATTTCTTGGGTATATGCCCAGGAGTGGTATAGCTGGATCTTGGGGGAGATTGTTTCCCAATTTTCTAAGAAAGCGCCATATTGATTTCCAAAGTGGTTGTACAAGCTTGCATTCCCACCAGCAGTGGAGGAGAGTTCCCCTAGTTCCACATCCTCTCCAAAATAAAGTGTCTTCAGTGTTTTTGATCTTAGCCATTCTGACAGGCGTTAAGGTGGTATCTCAGAGTTGTTTTGATTTGCATTTCCCTGATGATTAGGGATGTTGAGCAATTCCTTAAATGTCTTTCAGCCATTTGGGTTTCCTCTGTTGAGAATTCTCTGTTTAGTTCTAAAGCCCATTTCTCAATTGGACTGTTGGTCGTTTTAATGTCTAATTTCTTGAGTTCTTTATATATTCTGGATATCAGTCCTCTGTCACATGTGGGGTTGGTGAAGATCTTTTCCCATTCTGTAGGCTGTCGCTTTGCCTTGTTGACTGTATCCTTTGCTCTACAAAAGCTTCTCAGTTTCAAGAGGTCCCATTGATTGATTGTTTGTCTCAGTGTCTGTGCTACTGGTGTTATATTTAGGAAGTGATCTCCTATGCCAATGCATTCAAGACTACTTCCTACTTTCTCTTCTAGCAGGTTCAGAGTAGCTGGATTTATGTTGAGGTCTTTGATCCACTTGGACTTAAGTTTTGTGCACGGTGACAGATATGGATCTATTTGCAGCCCTCTACACGTTGATATCCAGTTATGCCAGCACCATTTGTTGAAGATGCTTTCTTTTTTCCATTGTACACTTTTGGCTTCTTTGTCAAAAATTATATGTTCATAGATGTGTGGGTTAATGTCAGGGTCTTCACTTCGATTCCATTGGTCCACATGTCGGTTTTTATGCCAATACCAAGCTGTTTTTATTACCGTAGCTCTATAGTAGAGCTTGAAGTCAGGGATTGTGATGCCTCCAGAGGTTGTTTTATTGTACAGGATTCTTTTGACTATCCTGGGTTTTTTGTTTTTCCATATGAAGTTGAGTATTATTCTTTCCAGGTCTGTGAAGAATTGTGTTGGTATTTTGATGGGGATTGCATTGAATCTTTAGATTGCTTTTGGTAAGATTGCCATTTTTACTATGTTAACCCTGCCTATCCATGAGCATGGGAGATCTTTCCATTTTCTGACATCTTCTTCAATTTCTTTTTTCAGGGACTTAAAGTTCTTGTCATATAGGTCCTTCACTTGCATGGTTAGTGTTACCCCAAGGTATTTTATGTCATTTGTGGCTATTGTAAAGGGTGATGCATCTCTAATTGCCTTCTCAGCTTCTTTGTCCATTGTATATATGAGGGCTACTGTTTTTTTTTTTTTAGTTGATCTTGTATCCTGCTGTGTTGCTGAAGGTGTTTATAAGCTTTATCAATTCCTGGGTGGAATCTTTGGGGTCACTCAAGTATACTATCATGTCATCTGCAAATAGGGAAAGCTTGACCTCTTCCTTTCCAATTTGTATCCCCTTAATCTCCTTATGTTGTCTTATTGCTCTGGCTAGAACTTCAAGTACTATATTGAATAAGTATGGGAAGAGTGGACAGCCTTGCCTCGTTCCTGATTTTAGTGGAATTGCTTTGAGTTTCTCTCCATTTAATTTGATGTTGTCTGTTGGCTTGCTGTAAATTGCCTTTATTATGTTTAGGTATGTTCCCTGTATTCCTGATCACTCCAAGACTTTTATCATGAAGGGGTGTTGGATTTTGTCAAAGGCCTTTTCTGCATCTAGTGAGATGATCATGTGGTTTTTTTCTTTGAGTTTGTTTATATGGTGTATTACATTGATGGACTTTCGTATGTTGAACCACCCTTGCATCCCTGGAATGAAGCCTACTTGATTATGGTGGATAATTGTTCTGATGTGTTCTTGGAGTCTGTTTGCCAGTATTTTATTGAGTATTTTTGCATCAATGTTCATGAGGGAGATCGGTCTGTAGTTCTTTCTTTGTTGCATCCTTGTTTGGTTTAGGAATCAGGGTAATTGTAGCCTCATAGAAGGAGTTTGGTAATGTTCCTTCTGTTTCTATTATGTGGAACAATTTACAGAGTATTGGTATTAACTCTTCTTTGAAGATCTGGTAGAATTCTGTGCTGAAACCATCTGGTCCTGGGCTTTTTTTTGTTGGGAGACTTAATGACTGTTTCTATTTCCTTAGGGGTTATTGGACTATTTAAATAGTTTATCTGGTCTTGATTTAACTTAGGTATGTGGTACCTATCCAGAAAAATGTCCATTTCTTTTAGGTTTTCCAGTTTTGTGGAGTAGAGGTTTCTGAACTATGACCTCATAATTCTCTTGATTTCCTCAATGTCTGTTGTTATGTCCCCCTTTTCATTTCTGATTTTGTTGATTTGGATTCTCTCTCTCTGTCTTTTGGTTAGTTTGGATAAGGGCTTGTCTATCTTGTTGATTTTCTCAAAGAACCAACTCTTTGTTTCATTAATTTTTTGTATTATTCTCTTAGTTTCTAATTTATTAATTTCACCTCTCACTTTGATAATTTCCTGGCATCTATTCTTCCTGGGAGACTTTGCTTCTTCTTGTTCTAGAGCTTTCAGGTGTGCTGTTAAATCACTAGTGTGAGATTTCTCCAACTTCTTTATGTGAGCATTTAGTGCTATGAATTTCCCTCTTAGCACTGCTTTCATAGTGTCCCATAAGTTTGGGTATGTGGTGTCTTCAGATTTTCATTGATCTCTAGGAAGTCTTTAATTTCTTTCTTTATTTCTTCCTTAACCCATTGGTGATTCAGTTGAGCATTATTCAGTTTCCATGAGATTGTAGGTTTTCTGTAGTTTTTGTTGTTGTTGAAATCTAACTTTAAACCATAGTGGTCTGATAGAACACAGGAGGTTATTCTAATTGTTTTGTATCTGTTGAGATTTGCTTTGTGGCCAAGTATGTGGTCGATTTTAGAGAAAGTTCCATGGGGTGCTGAGAAGAAGGTATATTCTTTCTTGTTAGTATGGGGTGTTCTGTAGATATCTATTAGGTCCAATTGGGTCATGACATCAGTTAAGTCCTTTATTTCTCTGTTAAGTTTCGATTTGGGAGATCTGTCCAGTGGTGAAAGTGGGGTGTTGAGATCTCCCATTATTAATGTGTGGGGTTTTATATGTGGTTTAAGCTTTAGTAATGTTTCTTTTACATATGTGGGTGCCCTTGTGCTTGGGGCATAAATGTTCAGAACTGAAACTTCATCTTGGTGCATCATTCCAGTGATGAGGATGTAATGCCCTTCTTGATCTCTTTTGATTGATTTTAGTTTGAAGTCTATTTTGTTGGATATCAGGATGGTTTCACCCGCTTGTTTCTTAAGACCATTTGATTGGAAAGTCTTTTCCCAGCCTTTTATTCTTAGGTAGTGGCTGTCTTTGAATTTGAGATGTGTTTCTTGTATGCAGCAGAAAGATGGGTCCTGCTTTCATATCCATTCTGTCCCGCAGTCCCACAATCCACTTATAAAATAATCACTCAGACGCTTATATCACTTATAAACTGTATGGCCGTGGCAGGCTTCTTGCTAACTGTTCTTTTATCTTAAATTAACCCATTTTTATAAATCTATAACTTGCCACGTGGCTGGTGGCTTACCGGCGTCTTTACATGCTGCTTGTCCTGGCGGTGGCTGCAGTGTCCCTCCCTCCTTCTTCCTGTTTCCCCAATTCTCCTCTCTCCTTGCCCGCCTACACTTCCTGTCTGGTCACTGGCCATCAGTGTTTTATTTATATAGAACGATATCCACAGCAAAGTCTATGTCTTTTTATAGGTGAATTAAGTCCATTGATATTAAGGGATATTAATGACCAGTGATTGTTCATCCCTGTTATTTTTGGTGGTAGTGTGTGTGTACTTCTCTTCTTTGGGGTTTACTGTTGTGGCTTTATCTATTGCCTGTGTTTTCGAGTGTGTATCTGACTTCCTTCGGTTGGAATTTTCCTTCTAGTGCTTTCTGTAGGGCTAGGTTTGTGGATAGGTATTGTTTAAATCTGGCTTTGTCTTGGAATGTCTTGTTCCTTCCGTCTATGATGATTGAAAGTTTTGCTGGGTATTAGTCTGGGCTGACATTCATGGTCTCTTAGTGTCTGCATTACATCTGTCCAGGTCCTTCTGGCTTTCAAAGTCTCCATTGAGAAATCGGGTGTTATTCTGATGGGTTTACCTTTATAGGTCACTTGGCCTTTTTCCTTTGCTGCTCTTAATATTCTTTCTTTATTCTGTACATTTAGTTGTTTAATTATTATGTGTTGAGGGGACTTTTTGGGGGTCTAGTCTGTTTGGTGTTCTATAGGCTTCTTGTATCTTCATAGGCATTTCCTTCTTTAAGTTGGGAAAGTTTTCTTCTATAATTTTGTTGAATATATTTTCTGTGCCTTTGAGTTGGTGTTCTTCACCTTCTTCTGTCCCTATAATTCGTAGGTTTGGTCTTTTCATGGTGTCCCAAATTTCTTGGACATTTTGGTTCATGACTTTGTTGGCTTTAGTGTTTCCTTCAACTGATGAAACTATTTCTTCTACTGTATCTTCAATGCCAGAGATCCTCTCTTCCATCTCTTGCATTCTGTTGGTTATACTTGCATCTGAAGTTCCCGATCTTTTACTCAGGTTTTCTATTTCCAGCATTCCGTCTGTTTGTGTCTTCTTTATTTTTTCATTTTCCCTTTTCAGGTCTCGGACTGTTTCCTTTGTTTGTTTCATTGCTTTTTCATGATTTTCTTTCAGTACTTTATTGTTTTCTTCCAGTACTTTATTGTTTTCTTTCAGTACTTTATTGTTTTCTTCTAGGACTTTATTGTTTTCTTCCAGGACTTTATTGCTTTCTTGCAGGACTTTATTGTTTTCTTCTAATTTGTTTGCCCTTTCCTCTAGTTGTTTACAGCGTTCTTCCAATTTTCTTGTCTTTTCCTCTACACAAGCCTCTACCTTCTTCATGATGTTACTCATAAGGCTACTTTCTTCTGCTTCTTCCAATTTTTGATGTTCAGGTCTAGATGTTGGAGGCGGGCTAGGTTCTGGTGATGCTGTATTGCTCTTCATTTTGTTGTATGTACTTCTGCCTTGACGTCTGTCCATCTCCTTGTGGTTCCTTCTTGGTCGTATCAGTGTACTTGGTTCAGAAAGAGCTGACAGATTCAGGAAGTCTCTCTCTCTTGTCCAGATGGGAGTTCTCTTGTCCAAATGGGAACTCCAGGGCAGGATGGAAGCTCTTATCTGGACCAGAAGTCTCTGGTCCAGAAGGGAAGTTGGGAGCAGGATGGGAGCTGGGGGCCGGTCTCTAAGTCTCAGGAGGTGGCTGGGGTCTTGGGCAGATGGGCGTGGGGGTTGGGCAGGTCTTCCCAGAGTGGCTGGTGCCCAGGGATGGGGTCTGGGTTGGGCCCGGATGCTCACCTCTGGTCCAGAAGGGAAGTCGGGGGCAGGATGGGAGCTGGGGGTCAGTCTCTAAGTCTCAGGAAGTGGCTGGGGTCTCGGGCAGATGGGCGTGGGGGTAGGACGTGGAGATTGCAGGGGCTGCCGGGGGGCTTGGAAAAGGGGATCCCTCCTGGTGGGGCTAGAAGGGCACCTGCCCGGTGGCCAGAATCTGGGGCCAAGTTGGGCATGTCTTCCCGGAGTGGCTGGTGCCCAGGGATGGGGTCCGGGTTGGGCCTGGATACTCACCTCTGGTCCAGAAGGGAAGTTGGGGGCAGACATTTTCAAATCTTGAACTGTTTCCTTCACCTGTTTTTTTCTTAGCGTTCATGAAGCGGTTTATTGATTTCTTCCAACTGTTTTGTTTGTCTTTTCCCCCATTTCTTAAGGAAAATTTTCATTTCCTCTTTAAGGGCCTTTATCATCTTTATAAAGTTATTTTTTAGGTTGTTTTTTTCTGCTTCTTCTACATTGGGGTGTTCAGGTCTTGCTGTTGTAGAACCACCAGTTTCCAGTGGTGCCATATTGTTCTTTATGTTGTTGAATGTATTCTTACACTGTTGTCTACCCATCTCTTCCTCCAGTTGGTGCAGGTGGGACCTGTGGCTTAGGTGGTTGCTCTTCTTCTGGTGCAGTTGGGGCCTGTGGCTCTGATGATCTCTGATGCCTCAGGTGATGTTTGTGGGTATTTGGAGGCAGCTGCCAGGTCACTGGGGCTTTGATGTCTGAGGGTGAGGGAGAGGCAAGAGAAGTACCCCTAGGGGCTAGAGTCTAGGCAACAGGGCTATCCACCAGGGTGCCCAGACACTCAGATCCTCCTCCAGGTGCAGGTGGGGCCCTAGTGGTCACTAATAAGGCTGGGATGGCTGGAGGTGGGTAGATGCCGCTGTAGTGTCTCTGGGGCTTAGGTGTCAGTATATAGGGTAGAGACAGGAGATGTGCCCCTGGAGGCTAGGTCCTAGGGAGCAGGGCTATCCAGCTAATGTTATTTTTAAGATGTTATTTTTTTAACAGCTGAGTAATAACCCATTATGTAAATGTAGCACATTTACTTTCTATTCTATTTCTATTCTTCTGTTGAGGGACATCTAGGTTGTTTCCAATTTCTGGCTACCATGAAGAGCAGCAATGAACATAACTGAACATGTTTCCTTGTGGTAGGATGAAGTGTCATTTGAGTTATTTGCCCAAGAGTGGTAAAGCCTTTTGTGTTTTCTCTATGGAGAATTCTGTTTAGATCTGTAACCCATTTTTAATTGGGTTGTTTGGTTAGTCTTGAGATTTTTATATAATTTGGGTATTAATCTTCTACTAGATATGGAGTTGTTATAAACTTTTCCCATTCTGTAGGCTGTCACTACTATTTGTAGGAATGATGGTGTCCTTTGTCTTACAGAAGCTTCTCAGTTTCATGAGGCCCCATTTATCAATTGTTTAATTTTATGTCCACACTAACAGTGTTCTGTTCAGAAAGTCATCTCCTGTGTCTACAAGTCAAGACTATTTCCTACTTCCTCTTCAGTAAGGTGCAGTGTATCTGGTCTTATGTTGAGGTCTTTGATCTATTGGGAGTTGTTCTGTGAGGGGTTGTAAGTATAGATCTATTTTCATTCTTCTACATGCGGTCATCCTATTTTACCAGAACCATTTGTTGAAGTTGTTCTTTTTTTCCAAAGTGTATTTCTGGCTTCTTTATAAAAATCAGGTGCCAAAAGAGTGTGGATTTATGTCTGGTTCTTCAATTCTATTCCATGCATCAACATGTCTTTGTTTTTTATGCCAATAAAAACAAATATGGTTTTTGTTAATATAACTTTGTAGTACAACTTAAAATCAGGAATAATGAGATCTCCAGCAGTTCTTTTATTGTTCAAATTGTTTTAGCTATCCTAGATTTTTGTTTTTCGATATGAAGTTGAAAATTGTCCTTTGAAGTTCTGTGAAGAATTGTGTTGGGAATTTTGATGGGCATTACACTGAATCAGTAGATTGCTTTTGGTAGGATGGCCATTTTTAGTATGTTAATCCTACTGATCCATGAGCATGGGAGATCTTTCCATCTTCTAATATTTTCTTCAGTTTCTTTTTTCAAAGACTTTAAGTTTTCATCATATAAATCTTTTACTTTCTTGAGTAGAGTTACCCCAAGATATTTTATATTATTAGTGGCTATGGGGATAGGTGTTGTTTCTCTGAGTGTTTTCTCAGTCCATTTGTCATTTGCATATGGGAGGGCTACTGATTTTTTGTGAGTTTATTTTGTATCCAATTACTTTGCTGAAAGGTTTATCAGGTTTATGAGATCCCTGGTAGAATTTTTAGGTTCACTTATGTATAATATCATATCATCTGCAAATAAAGATTCTTTGACTTCTCTCTTTACAGTTTGTATCCTTTTGATTTCCTTCAGTTGTCTTATTGCTGTAGTTAAGAGTTCAAGTAGTATGTTGAATAGATATGGAGAGAGTGGACAGCCTTGTCTTGCTTGTGATTTTAGTGGAGTTGTCTTGAGTTTTTCTCCATTTGTTAATGTTGGCTACAGGTGTACTGTAAGCTGCCTTTATTATTTTGAGTATGTCCCCTGTATCCTTAAACTCTCCAGGATTTTAATAATGAAAAGGTGTTGGATTTTTTTCAAAGGTCTTTTCTCCATCTACTGAGATGACCATGTGTAGTTTTTTCTTTCAGTTTGTTTATATGGTAGATTTCATCTATTGATTTTCACATGTTATCCCATCTCTGCATCTCTCAGATGAAGCCTCCTTGATCATGGTGGATGATCTTTTCGATATATTCTTGGATTTGGTTTTCAAGTATTTTATTGAGTATTTTTGTACCTAAGTTCATAAGGGAAAGTGGTCTGTAATTCTCTTTCTCTGTTGGGTATTCATATGGTTTGGGTATCAGGAAAACTGTGTCCTCATAAAATTAATTGGGCTATGTTCCTTTTGTTTCTATTTTGTAGAATAATTTACAGAGTATTAGCATTAACTCTTCTTTGAATGTCTGGTGAATTCTGCACTCAAAATACTTGGCCCTAGGCTATTTTTAGTTGGGAGACTTTTAATAACTGTTTCTATTTCACTAGGAGTTAGGGGTCAGTTTAAATTGCTTGCATGATCTTAATTTAACTTTTGTAAGTGGTACCTATTCAGAAAATTATCCATTCTTTTAGATTTTTCAATTTAGTGGAATACAAGTTTTTAAACTACACCCTCACGATTCTATGGGTTTCCTCTGTCTGTTGTTATGTCCTCCTTTTCATTTCTGATTTTGTAACTTTGGACATTCTCTTTCTGACTTTTAGTTAATTTCGATGAGGGTTTATCTATCATACTGGATTTCTCAAAGAACCAATCTTTAATTGATTCTTTGTATTGTTCTCTTTGTTTCTCTTTTAATTGATTTCAATCTTGGCTTTGATTATTCCTTGCCATCTACTCCTTTGTGTGTGATTTCTTCTTTTTGTTCTAGCGTTTCAGGTGTTCTGTTATATCTTGCTATCATGAGAACTCTTTTGTGGAGTCCTGCCCCACCAGGAACCTAGGTCCCCGAGAAGAGAGACCTGGAACTGAGGAAAGGTAAGTGCACTGCTCGCCAGCCTCCCTTTTACCCGGAATCAGACGCAGCAAGGAGCCAAGTCAGGTAGGGACTCATTTATTTAAAAACAACAAGCTCCTTTTAAAAGCATAAAGAATGAGACTGGGGCAGGGGAGGGGCAAATGCCCCATTGTGCAGATCAGCTTAAAGGTTACCCAATAACACACCTGCAGAGTCTACAGAATTTACAGTGTTGTCTATGAGGGAATTATGTACTGACATCACCTTTCTTGACCTGAAGCACCAATCATATTTTTTTTTGTAAGCAACTTGGATTCCACCCTGTACACTCTCCCTTAGGGCCAGCTTTACTAGCACCTGGTTCCATTACCCCCCACCCCCTTGCTTCAGTTGTTTTTTTTTTAATTAATTTTTTTTATGTAGGTACTTGGTGCTATGTACTTGCCTCTTAAAATCTCTAGGTCTGCTCTTTTCTGAAGGGAAACAGGAACAGTGGATCTAGGGGAAAGAGGAGGTGAGGGGATTATGAGGAGGGGATGGAGTGGAAGATAAAGACAGGATTATTATATGAGAGAATAATTTTCATTGTATCCCATAATTTTGGGTATGTTGTATATTTATTTTCATTTAATTCTAGAAATTCTTTGTGGTGGTTTGAATGAAAATGGCCTACGTAGGCTCGTAGTGAGTGACATTATATATTGATCTGGCCTGGTGGGAGTAGGTTTGGCTCTTTTGGAAGAAGTGTTCCAAAGAAGGCTTTGAGGTTTCAGAAGTACAAGCCAAGCCCAGTGTCTGTCTTTCTTCCTGCTGCCTGCCAAACCACATGTAGAACTCTCAGTCACCTCTCTAATACCATGTCTGCCTGTGTGCCACCATGCTTACTGCCATGATGATAATCAACTAAACCTCTGAACTGTAAACCATCCCCAATTAAATGTTTTTATTTAAAAAGAGTTGCCATGGTCATGGTGTCTCTTTACAGCAATAGAAACTCTAATGTAGTCTTTAATTTCTTTATTTCTGTCTTGACCCATTTTTCATTTGGTAGAGAGTTGTTCAGTTTCCATGAGTTTGTAAGCTTTCTGTTGATATCAACCTCTATTCTGTGGTGGCTTAATAGGATGCAGTGAGTTATTTCAATTTTCGTGCATCTGTTGAGACTTGCGTTGTGTCCAAGCATGTGGTCAGTTTTGGAGAAAGTTCAATGAGGTGCATAGAAAGTATATTCTTTTTAGTTTGGGTGAAGTATTCTATAAACATGTTTGGTCTATTTAGTTTATAGCATTTGTTAGCTCAAATATTTCCCTGTTTAGTTTTTGTTTGAATGACCTGCATATTGGTGAGAGTGGGGTATTGAAGTTATACACTGTCACCACATGAGGGTCAATATGTGATATAAGCTGTAGTAGTGTTGCTTTTTACAAACTTTGGTGCCCTTGTGTTTGGGGCATAGTTGTTAAGAACTGAAATGTTATCTTGGTGGATTTTTCCTTTGATGAGTATGTAGTGTCCCTTCCCATCTCTTCTGATTAGTTCTGGCTTGAAGTCTGTTTTGTTAGGTAGTAAAATGGCTGCACAACCTTGCTTCTTAGGTTCATTTGCTTGGAATACCTTTTTTCAAATCTTTACTCAGAGGGAATGCCTATTCTTGGTTTTGAGGTATGTTTCTTGAATGCAACAGAAGGATAGATCCTGTTTTCATATCCATTCTATTGATGTCTATGTCTTTCTGTTGGGCAGTTGAGATCATAGCTATTGAGATATCAATGACCGATGATTGTTGATTCCTGTTGTGTTGCTGTTGTTATTGTGTTTTTGTTGTTGTTGTTGGTGGTGTGTTTGTGTGTGTGTGTGTGTGTGTGTGTGTGTGTGTGTGTGTGTGTGTTTTACCTTCTTTTTGTCTTGCTGGTGTGAGATTATTCCCTGTGTCTTCATGGTTGTAGCTGACCTCCTTAGGTTGCTGTTTTCCTTCTAGCACCTTCTGTAGAGCTAAATTTGTAGATAAATACTGATTAAATTTGGCTTTTGTCTTATTTAGGGTTTCTATTGCTATGAGAAGATACCATGATTCAGAAACTCTTATAAAGGAAAACATTTGAGATGACTTGCTTACATTTTCAGAGGTCTAATCCATTATCATCATGGCAGAATGCAGGCAGGCATGGTACTGGAGAAGTAGCTGAGAATTTACGTCTTGCAAGCAACAGAAAGTGATCTGAAACACTGGGGTGATATCTTGAGCATATATGAGACCTCAAACCCTGCCTCTACAGTGACATGCTTCCTCCAACATGACCACACTTACTCTACCAAGGTCACATCTCCTTATAGTGCCAATCCCTTTGGGGCCATTCTCTTTCAAACCACCACGGCTTTATCATGGAATATCTTATTTTCTCCATCTATGGTGACTGAAAGTTTTGCTGGGTATAGTAGTCTGGGCTGGCATCTGTGGTCTCTCAGAGCCTATAGAATATCTGTCCAGGCTCTTCTGGCTTTTAGAGTGTCCATGGAAAAGTCAGGTATAATTCTAATTGGTCTGCCTTTATGTTACTTCATCTTTTTCCCTTGTAGCTTTTAATTTTTTTTATTGTTCTATATATTTAGTATTCTATTATGTGCTGAGAGGGACTTTCTTTTCTTGGTCCCACCTATTTAGTGCTCTGTATGCTTCTTGTACCTTTTATTCACATCTCCTTTTTTAGGTTAGGAAAATTTTATTCTATGGTTTGGTTGAAAATATTTTCTGGGCATTTGAGCTAGATTTCTTCTCCTTCCTCTATTCCTATTATTCTTAGATTTAGTTTTTTCATAGTGTCCCATCTTTCCTGGATATTTTGTGTCAGCGGTTTTTTAGAATTACCATTTTCTTTGACTGATGTATCAATTTCTTCTATCATACCTTCAACACCTGATATTCTCTCATCCTCTCTTGTATTCTGTCAGTGAAGCCTGCCTCTGTGGTTCCTTTTAAAATTTCTAAGTTTTTCATTTACAGAATTCCCTGTTTGGTTTGTTGTTGTTGTTGATTCTATTTTCATTTTCAGGTCTTGAATTGCCTTATTCATCTTCTTCCTCCATTTGTCTTTTCCTGTATTTAAGGAACTTATTCATTTCCTCCCACTGTTTGCTTTCCTGGACTTCTTTAAGGGATTTATTAATTTCCTCTTTAAGGACCTCTATCATCTTCATACAGACTGTTTTAAGATCTTTTTTTCTAGTGCTTTTAGCTAAACTGGAATATCCAGGGCCTGTTTTGGTATGCCGTGGAATAATCTTTCTACACTGTGAATATGTATTGCTCTCACTGTAAATAAAAAGCTGTTTGATCCATAGCGAGGCAGGATTTTCAGTGCAGAGAAAAATGTTGGGAAGGAGAGCAGGGTCTGAGAGGTCTCCAGGAAATACAGAGGGAAGGAGACATACTGGAGGACAGGTAAAGCCATGAGCCATGTGGAAATTCATAGATTAATAAAAATGGGTATATTAAAGTTGTAAGAATTAGTTGGTAATAAGCCTGAGCTATCAACCAAGCATGTATAATTTATATTAAGTCTTCATGTCAGGTATTTGGGAACTGGTGGACAGGAAAGAAAAGTCTACCTACAGTGGTATGGTTGCAGGGCTGTTTCCTTGGACTGTTCACCTGGTGTTTTTCAAATGAATGCCTGCTGGTGGTATTGGAGCTTGAAATAATGGGATGAGTTGGGGGAAGGAAGGTTGTAGGAAAAGATCTTTGTGGTCCACTGGGGATGGGGTCAGAGAAGAAGGGGAGACTGCAGCAGGTGTTCTGCAACAGAGCTCGGGTTGAGACTGGGTGGATGAATCTGGTGGAGCAGAAGTGGTGAAGATGTCCTAATTCATACTTTTCAAACCACTTGACCAATATCCTCCCATCCACAGACCTTTCAGACAATGGATTGGGGAAGAGGGATTGAGTCTGCTCCTTATCGGGCTCTGAAGATGACAAATATGATGTCCATGCCAAACACTCTTGGCTCTCTTCTGTGTAATCCAGATTGCTGACCTAGTAAAAAGCTTTACCTCCAAGGCCACCTTCCCAGAGGTTGATGATCAGTGGCAAAAGCACCATGGTGTAGAAGATGCATGAGGAAAGTCTTACCTATGTCTCAAGTCTCTCACTTAGTGACATAGATGATGAGCTCAAAGTCATTCTGCACCTTGCCAGTCATGAGATCTATGCACAAATCATCCCAGCCTCCCTAGTGTCTGTTCATGGGCCTTTGGGCCTGCTCTCTTCTTCTGGCTCTGTGGACAAAGTACATCCTGATTTACCTTCTTACCTGAACAGGTGTGGACAATGGTGTGAACTTCCAGATCAGTCAGTATGTTGAGAGTTTTTGTGATCTCTTGGGGCCAGGCTGTAATCTTAAGTTGAGCTTCTATAAGAAAAGACTTTTGTGAAGAAGACAACTTGCCCTAGCAGCAGCATTTGACTATGCTGGAACTTGTAGTTTTCTAGGTATTATAAAACTGGGCTAAACCTCTTCCTGGGTGCATTCTGGATGTCCAAGTTCCAGGCCATGAACCTAAGCAGCCAGCTGTGTACTCAGAATCTGCTTCCTTTAGCACACTGTGTGATGATGTTTTGTGTATGCTCTAACAAAGCTTGCCTAAAGATCAGAGGGCAAAGCCAACCACTAGCTAGCCATAGAGGCCATTCAGTGGTGACATACACCTTTGAGGTCAGCTTTTGGGATCTCACGCCTTTAATCCCAGCACTAGGGAGGTGAAGACAGGAAGTGATATGGCTGGGTGGAGAGAAGAATGTAAGGTAGGAGGAGACAGGAACCCAGTCCCCTTTCAGTCTGATGATTTTGAGGAGGTAAGAACTCTAGTGACTGGCTGCTCTGCTTCTCTTATCTTTCAGCTTTCACCCTGACATCTGACTCTGGGTTATTATTATTATTATTATTATTATTATTATTATTATTATTAAGATCAATTAGAATTAATCTACAACACTGGGTTTCTTTGCTAATCCCTGGGCTACTTTCAGAGGCATCATACAGGTAGCCCATGTGATCTTTGGCCCTAGACATGAATTTCTCGCAGGCAACTAGATTAGCTCTCGCCACACTTGCTTTGCTCACCCAGTGAGGATGACCTCTCAGTGGGCACCCAATCCCACAGTGTCTAGGACCTGTTGAGGGTACACGGGACCCTTCAAGGAAGGGCTTTGGTCTGGTGGGCCATATTCAAAGCCTGAAGCCACCGAAGCAGGTCCCCTCAGTCATGTGGCAGGGGGAGGGCCCTTGTCACTTTTATCTAAGGACTGGAGATCTGGAGGGCACCCCAGGGAACAAGCCTAGCCTCTGAAGGAGCACCATTGAAATTTGCTATCTTAGGCTCCCCAGCTACCCAGTGAGGTTCTGAGGTGTCTCTGGAGGAACTTTGCCTATGTTGGCCTCCAGGACCCGAGTATACTACAAGGGGATGTTCAGGGATGATATACTCCTCTTGGAGACATCCACACCTGTCTTAGGTGTTAGAAGTATTCTGGGGGAGTGCTTTTAAGCCCATCTGTATCTGTGGATAGATACTATCAAAATATCAAATGTGCCTTCAAGATAAGAGATCTGGGTACTAGAAAGATGGCTCAGCAGCCAAGTGTGCTTGCTACTCTTACGGAGAACTAAGTAGCTCCACAGGATGGGTTACAACTGTCTATCACAACACCCTGGAGGGGTGACTCCAGTGGGCATGCTCAGAGACATAGAAATAAAAACAAAAAACACATTTATATACGATTATAGGCATTATATTTTTATTGGTACTAGCTTTTCATCCCCCCCCTCCTCCCCCTCCTCCTCCTCTTCTTTCTCCTCCTCTGCCTCTTCCCCTGCTGCCTCCAACTCTACCACCTCCTCCTCCTCTTCTTCCTCTGCCTCCCCTGCTTCCGCCTTAGGCGCCGCCGCCGCCTCCTCCTCCTCCTCTGTTTCCGCCTCCTCATCTGTTGCCGCCTCCTCCTCCAATGCAAACTCCTCCACCGGCTCCTCCACCACCACCTCTTCCTCCTCCTCCTCATTCGTATCTTCATTTGAAGATTTAGGTGGGGCTTGGTATAGTACATTTATCTCTAGGGATAGAGTAGGAATAAGTTCAAAATAGGGAAGGAGTCATGGCACAAAGTGTAGCATGAATCTTAACTGGTCTTATTAATAAAATCAAACCTGTGAGCCAGGTATTGGGGTGAAGCTGGAAGATCAGAGATACATAACAGGCCACAGCTAACCTCACCTGGCCAACTTCTCAGCTGATCTTGTTTCCTCAGACTGGAAGCCTCTGTGTCCTCATATCCCAATGACTCTCAGCTGAACTGTGCTGTTCAAAACCTAAAAGCTTAACCTGCCAAATGCTTAACCAGCCAAACACTGCTAGTTTCTGGTCCTCACGCCTTATATACCTTTCTGCTTTCTACCATCACTCCCTGGGATTAGAGGCTTGCTTTCTGGGATTAAAGGCGTGAGTCACCATGCCTGGCTGTATTCTTGAACACATGGATTTCTGCCTCTGGAATGCTAGGATTAAAGGCGTGTGCTACCACTGCCTATCCTAAGTATCTAGTGGCTTTTCTGTTCTCTGACCCCAGATAAGTTTATTAGGGTACACAATATTTTGGGGAACACAATACCCCACAACAAAGCTCTGGGACACTGCTGGGTATTTCTTGCAGGGACCAGGTTGGCCATCCTAGGTGAGTGACTGCTCCCACATGTGCCACCATCCATGCTACCAACATTGTTGGGGACAATTTTCTATTGGCTGCTGTTCTGTTGTTTGTAACTTTTGGATGTTGGGTCTCCTTTCACATCAAAAACAAAGCTTTGCTTGCTAACTGTGTTGTGCTTAGCATCCCTGTTCCCACTCTGTTCAGCTCCCTGCTTTCCCCAGCTAGGCAAGAACAGCACTTCACCTCTTTTCCACAAGTAATGGTGTGACTAGATGACCTGGTAAGACTCAATTGTGTCTAGCTGGGCATGTCCCTAAGCAATGTCCCATTGTATACACTTCCTATTGGGATTTTGGCTCTCCCATAAACTCTGTAAAGGACTCAGGTGAGGCCACATTTCAAGGGAAGGGGAAGACAACTGGGTACACTTATGCATAAAACAGGAATGAATCCAGGGATCCATGATGGATTAGGTTAGGTCCGATCAGGTGGGCCAGTCAACTCGGTATGCAGAATCAAGAACAAGGCAGCAGGGACACACTTTCATGGATTACTGGGCATAACGTGCAGAGCCGCCATTCCACTCAGGAAATAGGGAGGAGGGTGGAGAAGGCTCTAGGTAAGGGACAGAAGAGTGGTCAAATGATGTGGCCGGTGAAGTGGGCTCCTTCATCGCTGTGGACACATTGATTAGAAAGAGTCGTCCCTGAGTTTACACAAGCAGAATCAATCCATCAGAAGTAGAAGGGTACAGGGCAGGCAGACATACTTTGCAGTGAAGAAAGACCCTCACCTTACTGCAGGGGTTCCATAAAAGACCTTTGGGGAATATAATCTCCTTTGATTCATACTCTAGACCCGTGGAGACAGGTGAGAACTATACTAAGCATGAAGCCGTATCAGTTTCAGACAGCTTAGAGGACAGAACACACTGGAAGATATGGCAAGGTGATCTGATGAGATGGCAGGAAACTGAGGTTCTGACACACAGAGGATAAGTCAGAGAGGACTCAAGAGATAAAATACAAGTGGCCATGCACTTTAATTCCTGGGATTTTGTACATCCATGATGAACTAGTAATATCTGGAAAGGAGGCCTTATCTGGACCACAGAGTCCCAGATCCATGCTCAAGTACTAGGTCAGAAGCTCCAAGATAGGTGTCAATGTGTCCTTTGACTCATTTGCCCTACAGGTCAGTCTAGTGTGAGGAGCACAGGCTGGAAATGAGCTCACACACAGGCTTCCTCCTGTCCCTGTCCCCACTGACACCATGTCCACATGACAGAGTAGACCCAGAATGCAATGTTGTTACCTACTTGGAGCTATAGGACTTGACTCCTTTCCCAACTCCCTGAGTTGCAGTTCAGGAGCATCACCTGGAAGAAAGCAACAGAGTGGCTCATTCTGCCTACAGAAGATACAGCCACATCAGCTCACACCAGATCAGCCCCAGCTTCCCACTGGTTCCTTGACATCTTAGGTTATGGAAGGTGCTTCAGTGAGGCCAGTCTACTCACTCTGCCACCCACCCATAAGATTGTCTTTTATATAAAGACTGAATGGGGGCTGGAGAGGTGGCTCAGAGGTTAAGAGCACTGGCTGCTCTTCTAGAGGTCCTGAGTTCAAGTCCAAATAACCACATGGTGGCTCGCAATCATCTATAATGAGATCTGGTGCCCTCTTCTAGCACACAGGCATACATGCAGGTAAAACACTGTATATATAATAAATAAATAAACAAACAAACAAATGAATAAATAGAAGTAGGCACTTCAATATTTTAAGGAAAAAGAAGACTGAATGGAAACATGGAGGTACTGTTATAAGTCCTGCAGGACCAGCCAGAAGAGGATTCACTTCTGCATTATTGGGCCCACACTACAAGACCTTTGTACTCAGGTTCATGTCATTGACTACCGACAGTTGTGAGCCACTGACAGTTTCTTCTATCACAACTCACCAATCAAAAGTGAGCACCAGATATACACATATTTCCAGACTACACATATTTCAGAATACACACAATTTCCGAGGAACGCTACTGATTACAACTGATGGCTAGGAGCGTTGTCGGGGACAGAGGCAGGAAGGATGGGTGTTCCGGTGAAGACCATACTTTTATTTCTAAGTTTGTTTCATCTGCATTGCCTGCATATGAATGCTTGTATATCACATGCATACAATGCCAGGCAAGATCAGAAGAGGGCATGAGATACCCTGGAACTGAGTTACAGATAGTTGTGAGCAGCTCTATGGGTGCTGGAGCTCAAATCTGGTCCTCTGGTAGAACAGATAATGCTCTTAATCAAAGAGCCATCTCTCCAACTCCCATTGACAGTGGGGTTTGGTATGTTTGCTTCTACCTCTCTTTACCATTATGCCTGGATGGAGTAGTATTTAAATCTCCAGGCAAATTTACATCTCACTGATACCTTTCATACTGCCTTAGCCTGCCAAGCAGAAGGTACAACCTTACTGTTTCCTGGATCCTCTCCTATCAACTCCAACAGGGCATGCTGTTACTTACTAGGAAAGCTTTCTTTACTACTGATATTCTGATGCTCTTCAACATCTGTGTCCCCCACTTGGGCTATATCTGCAAGAACATCAGGACATAGTGTACCAGGTAAAGCCACACCAGCTCACACAAAGTTGACCCAGGTTCTTCTTGGGATTTTCCACAGAGCCTCTATGGCAGAACCATTTAATCATTTAACTTTCAACTCTCCTTTCCAACAGGAATCCTGATTCAGGCTTCTTAGGAATGAAACACTAAGGTATTTCCTGAACAAGAGAGAGATTTCAGATACTTACGATTTCCAAACACAACAGATGTGATCTGCAACTATGAAAAAGAAAGCATTGTTAAGATTGGGCTATACTGTATCCTTCACAATGGTCTGGTTTTCTCTGGATGACTTAGAGACCGGTGGAAATAGAGCTCTACTGGTGCTGCATATGACACCAGTAGAGACGGAAAGAGCCTTCCTTCCTGGCACTGTACCTCCCAAGTCCACTAACATTGCAAGCAAATCCTTACTAGAACAGGGAAAGGAGTTTCTGAGGGAACTCCTTCTATGTTTCAATTTTAATGAATATGGTGATGTCAACGATACCAGAGAGCTGGAGACCCTGAACTCCACAAAGGAAACTGTCTTTCAAAAAGTAACACACATGGAACCCAAATAGAGCTGTATTTCTACAGAAGACACACAAAGGTATGCTTACCATTTGTCTGGATTCTGGTACACTAATAGCACCAGATAAATCTAGGAGAAAACAGAGTAACTGTGAGGATGTTGGCAACTAATGATTATAAAACACTCAGGGAATATTTTCAATGTGCACACGTGTGTATGGAGATAGCTTGGGCTGCTGCTGGGCCATCCTCCAGTGTAGAAGGATGTTCCAGAAAAGAAAAAATAAAACAGATCAATATGAGACCTAGGTTCCTTGTTCCTCAATTAAAGCCACTTTAAACAATATAAAATAAATCTAGCTGGTTCACACTTTGTGGCATATACTTATTGCTTTTTTTTTTTTTTTGGAGCTGAGGACCGAACCTGGGGCCTTGTACTTGCTAGGCAAGTGCTCTACCACTGAGCTAAATCCCCAACCCTTATAATCCCAGCATTCAGGAGGTAGTGGAAGGAGGACCAGGCCTCAGCTTCAACCATAGAGCAAGATAGAGGCAGCCTGTGATAAATGTGTCCCTGTCTCAAAATAAAAATAATAACACTAAAGCTGCATAATTTCTAACTGTATTCTAAATATTTATCCTATACTTGCAGGTCAGTGTAGCTTTTACCATCCAACAGAACAATTTCTCTTTGCAACAGAATGAAATCATAACAGAAAACTACAACAAATAAAAATGCAGAGATCAGGTGACTGTGGGGGGCCTGGCCTGAACCTTCCATCTAGAACATTAGTGCTGCAACCAAAACTGTGGAGAGTGGGAGAAAAAAATCCTCTTCCCCTGGGAACAGCCCAGTTGGTTTTCCAACAACAACTGGTCAGCTCTGAAATCTCATAATACAGATAACATTGTATGGAAAGAGTGGATTATATCTATATATTTAGGAATATATCACACACACACACACACACACTCACACACACTCACAAATGCTCTCTCTCTCTCTCTCTCTCTCTCTCTCTCTCTCACACACACACACACACACACACACATGTAACTACAATCTACAGTTGGAGGGAAGGAGGCCAGAGGTCATAAATTCGAGGAAGAAAGGGGGTGACGCATGGGGATGGTCAGAGGGAGGAAAGAGGAAAATGATATAATTTAATTTCAAAAAACAAAAAGTTTCAAAGCACAGTATGTGTGATTGTTAACACTTGCTATGTGTCACCAACAGGTGTTTCTCAGAACTGCACAGGCTGCTCAACTGATCTGCTTTGGTTACTGACAAGCTGGGTTGGAAAATCTTATTGCTCATAGTGCTATTAGAAAGTGTACTATAATATTTCAGTTGTTTTTTTTTTGTGTGTGTGTGTGTGTGTTTGTTTTGTTTTGGGACAGCTTCTAAGACATGAGTCCAAAATCTACAGAAGTAAGTCGCCTTGTCCTACATGATTGCTTTAAACTCCAAAGGTCTGTGTGAAATGACCGGACACAGCAGGGAGTCTTTGGATTTTTCACACAAGTGACTTCAAGCATCTGTGGATGTGGTCTAGTTTAATATGCAGTTAACATGACATGGAGGCAATTTGTCATGGACAGGCAGCATCTCTGAACCACATGGTAAACCCTCAGCCCTGCTGACAATGCTCTCAAAATTTTCTTAAATGAATTTAAGGCTCAACCACGGAAGCAAGAGCAATGGATTGCCCAGATGGATTCATGTTTTAACTTTCTGCTTTTGACTTTGATCAGAGATTCTTCATTTTTGTTCTGAAGCAGGGGTTATAACAATCCCCAAGCACAAATGTCATGAAGACTAGATGAACTAATAAAGTATAAAGTTCATTTAAAGTATGAATGGGAGCATAAACTATGTCCTCCATAGACCATTACCCATGCAGGGAAACAAGACATTGAAGCACCTGAAACCCTAATATTCTTTATGCACACAGCCTCATGGAAATCTATGCAGAAACCTGGCTGTCAAGGGCATCTAGAACACCCTTAAAAAGTCGTGTTGACTGTTTTGCTCTCTCCAGAAACAGCAAGTTGGGTGGCCTTTCAAAGAGAAGACAGTAAGGGACACCCTACCTATCTTAACATTTACATTCTTCCTCACCAAGGAGTTAAACAATACTTACCGCTTTGGTCTTCTTCCCAGGCTCCCTGAAATTATAGAAACAAAGACATTTTGAGGGTAACATCATGGGGCATACAGGCACATGTCTTTCTCTTTTTTTTAATTAAGATTTTTTTCATTCATTTTACACACCAATCAAAGATCCTCTTCTTCCCTCCTTCCATGCCCCCAGCCTCCCCTCCCAATCCACCCCTCACTTCCTCCCACAAGAAGGCAAGTCCTCCCATGTGGAGGCACATTCAGTAGAGGCAAGTCCAAGTCCTTCCCCCCTGCCTCAAGGCTGCACGAGGTATCCCATCATAGGTAGTGGGCTCCACAAAGCCTGCTCATGCACCAGAGATGGTAACTTGTTATGTACACACTCATAAGTGGATACTAGATATAAAGCAAAGAGTAATCAGGCAACAACCCACAACCCCAGAGAAGCTAACTAACAGGGAAGACCCAAAGAGGGACACATGAACTGCCCTGGGAAGGGGAAACAAATGAGATCTCCATGAGTAAACTGGGTATGAGGAGTGGGCAATGGAGGTTAGGGGATAGGGGATGAGAACATAAGGGAATGGGATGGTTGAACTGGAACAGGGAGGGGGAAAGCAATGAAAGAGATACCATGATAGAGAGAGACATCGTGGGGATAGAGAAAAACCAGGTGCTAGGGAAGTTCCCAGGCATCCCCAAGGATGACCCCAGCCTGGACTACTAGCAATAGTAGAGAGGGTGCCTGAACTGAACTGGCTTGCCCCAGAGATCAGACCGGTGAATACCCTGTCATCACAGAACTTTTCTCCAACTAATGGAAGCAGATGCAGAGATCCACAGCCAATCACTAGACCGAGCTCCAGGAGTCCAGTCAAAGAGAGAGAAGAGGATTCTATGAGCAAGTGCATCAGGATCATGATGTGGAAACACGCAGGGACAACCAAACAAACAAGAGGGAATTCATGAAAGTTGGATCAATGGCTGTGGTGCCTACATGGGACTGGACTAGGTCCTCTGCATGGTGAGACAGTTGTGTAGCCTTTATTTCACTGCCAACATTAATGGCTGGCAAAACAAAGATATATCTGTGACAAACCTACGATATTTTTCAGAATGATGTATCTCTAACCCTCCTTCAGTCACCAACCACAAAATAATCTAAAGAAGAAGCATTGTTTTCCAGAGGGACAGGTGATAGCATATATTCTGTACCCTGACTGTGCCATTCACAAATGCTCTTTCTCATAAGGTGTCCATCGGCAAGGAACTATTCTACTATTCCAGAAAACACAGCATAGTATATATACATACTGTCATATTTTAATAGGCAAACTCAAATAAAATAGGAAAGTCAGACAGCAACATTTCTATTTCAGTCATAGAAAGTCCACCTTACCTCAGTAGAATGGTCGATTTCTTCCTCTTTAGAAAATAACTGTTTAATATCAGGGGCATCTTTAGTATCTAGGAAGAGAGAGTGACTGTTCATCACTGGTGCTGTGGGCCATGGCTTCCTTAGAGAACAGTGCTTAGCTTACACAACAGGCTTATATGTATGGCTATGCTCTCGAGGCTAGACCGAGGGGCTGCTGGAGCATCCTCATTGAAAGCACTGAGTCAACGAGAAGCAGGGAAAAAATGGAAAATGGAACACTTGCAGTGTGCTGATGGGAACAGAAGACAATAAAAGTCTTCCAAGGGTACAAGCTTCCCATTACTCCTATCAATCACTTGAAGACCAGACGGATGGTCTTCTAAAACTAAGAAACAATGTGAGTTTTAATTTATGCTAAGTTGCCATCTAGTACACACTTTCCAGGGTACCAAAAGGAATATGGTTTATGGAGTGGTATTGGTGAACACGAGAAAATAAAGACCATGATAACGTGTCCCCTCTGCAGCACATCTGGGTAACTCAGAATGCTGGAAACAAAACAAGGCTCACAGCAATCCAGAAGCTAATTCAATGAACCACTGAATTAGCATTTTAACCTCTAGTGGCACCATGCTCCACTCCCTAGTTCAGTGCATGAACCATAAAGGGGCAGTCACATCCCAGGGAAAGGAAAACCTTAAATGCTGTTGTGTTGGAGCAGCACAGCTTTTCTCTGGAATAGATACTATTTTTAGAGTAGGCTAATAGAGCAATGTAATTTTTCTCTTTGGAGTAGAAAGCACTTTCCCAAGTCATCTGCTAAAAGCATTGGCAGACCATATTTTTCCAGTGGTTTCCTGTGGTAATAGGTATATTCTGGGGCAAACATTCCATAAAATGAAATCACAATAAAACGAGTATCATGGAGATAATTTACACACTTCCTACATTCTTTTGGTTAATCTAAGATTCACACAAATGGAGGACAATGTACACACACACACACACACACACACACACACACACACACACACACACGGTTCTGAACAATCAAGACATGAGGCTTTATTTCTTTTCCCATGGACACTGAAGTTCTGTTCACATAGGAAGGTTAAACTAAGAATTCTGTACCCTCCAGTGTATTGAAGCTCTCCCCCACAGACCAGTAGAATCCCATGACAAAGACAGGATACTTGCTGGTTGTATGCAGTTAAAACTCACTCCAATCACTAATTCACTATTACAGAAAACCCCCAGAAACACACGAGGAAGAGAATAATCATTGTAAACAATTCATTCACAAAGTCACTAAAGAAACTGAAGATTTAAAACACACAGGAGCAATAATCAACTTCAAGGTAGTAAAACCATTTTATAGCAATGTCTGATTAACAACAAAAACCATAAGGTATTTTTGAAAACATGAAATATGTAGTAATGTGCTACTAAAACTCAAAGTTTCTAGTTGGTAGCTTTAAAAGGACATTATCATAATATTCATCTGATTGTAGTGTGAAATTTAAGATTTAGATACTAACTTGGAGAACCTATAGAGTTCAGGAGACTAGAAAGGGAACATTAATTGGTAAGGAGGAAGGAAGATAGTAAGGGGGTCATGGGGGAGCACAGGTGACATGAAGGGAAAAGGGGGAGTAAAGGGAGGGAGGTCTGAGTGGGGAAAGGGATGGCAGAACAGAACAAAGGAGGGACAGCACGGAGGATGTTTGAAAAGGCTCAATGGAAGATCATAAGATTAAATAGACACACAAATAGTCAAACAAAAATGTATAATTGGGATTGCTCCAAACAGGGAATTATGCCAGATGCCATGGCTTGCCATGTAAACATTTGACAGCCTGGAAAGATGGCTGAGGTAAAGGTCATCTGTCTTTTTCAGAGGACATGGTTGTGATTCTTTGATAGGTTGTATATATTTTATGGAATTATAAAATGGATCATTTGCTTCCGAAAGAGGAAAAGCACAGGAACCTCCCATTTTCCTCGTACTTACAGATCTCTTTCCTGCTTTCTCGCACTCCCAAGCACAGGGTGTGACATGGCCACTACTGGGACCCTTTCCCATTGAACCTGGCCAAGAAGGCTGTTACATATTTCAAATTTCACTTTACTTTGGGGACTCTTCAGATCTAATCCATCTGTGTCACCCACATGTGGATTAATGTGGGGCGTTTACCCACCACCCCCACAGCTTGCTAGAGTTTTCTTGAGTGCGATCAGCAGGAAATATTAGATAGAAGGATTTATAGCGGAGAATCTTGCGGAGATAAACAGATAGAAAATAAAGGATAGCCTCGAGAGGGCCTGGAACCTATTTCAACGGGCCCCGACTGTCTCTTGCCCAGGGTTTTTATAGAGACGCCAAGGGGTGGAGCAAAAGACCTCCTCCCCCAGCACAGCCAAGTGCAGACCATCTCAGACACCTGCACTCAGGCCCGTGGTCCTGATCATCCTCTATTCGGACCTGCTGGGTAAAGCCACGAGGAACCCCAGAACGGGCTCCCACAGATTAAGTAGCAGATAGGGTTACTCACCTGTTTCTGCCCATATCAGGTGAAGCTACATCAACTTATACATGTGCCCCAGCTTTCCTCTAGTTCATAGTATTCAGCGAGAGCCAAAGTGACTTTTATTTTTATTTAATTTTTTAAATACCTCTTAAAATTCTATGGTTGTATTTCTAGGGATGAGATAGATACACTGATATATTTCAGATAGTGAAAGTTCTGGTAAATCTGTTCAGTTTTACCTATGGCACAGAGGATAACTGACTACTACATATAATGGAAGCAAAGCCTCAATATGTACAGTACCTTCCTCTTGGGTTTGTATTATTTCATCAGATGCGCTACCACTGCCTGGAACAGCAACTGGAGTAGCTGGAGGTTCCTCCGTAACTTGAGGGATGATAATTTTTTTCCTACAAAATCTTCTAAAGAATGAAGTAACTGAAAATGTAGTCACAACAGGGAGAGTTATGTTAGTTTACGGCAGAAAACCAGAAAACTAATCATGGCTGTGTGTTTGTAAATATGGTCTAATTTCCTGTTCCAGCTAGTCATCAGTGTCAAGAGTGTTGCTTGTGGAAGATCACATTTTGTGATTAAGCAGTATACAGACAATATAGGTACTGTCTGCATTTACGTGGCTGGTGCAATACAAAAGGAGCAGGACTGAATGTGTTGTATGGGTTTGGTGCCAGATGGCAGCCCTTCCTTCTGACAATCGCATGAATACACTGTTGTTCATACGATTCCTCTTTCTTCCATGCTTTTCTCCAAACACTGGAAGTTTCAGAAGGACTTCTCATGATACTTTCTAGTCTAAAAGAGAACTACAAATGGTAAATCATAAGGAAAGGCACATGTACAGCAGAAATACTCCAATGATGTTTGTTAAATATCAGAGGAATTCAGCTAGAAGCTAGTGACTGAATTTAGAGCGATCCATTGCATCCAGCATGGGAAGTGTGGCTGTTGTTGACTTTCATTCTTTATTCACCTGTGGTCCTTGTAGCTCACAGAGAACATACGGTATTAATAGCCTTACATGACTGAGAAGTAAACAACTGTGTGCACTCCCGACTTTTCACCGTTAGGACCACATTAGTTACACCCCTGTCACTGTGACCAAACCCCTGACAGGAGCAGCCTGAGAGAGAGAGATATTCTTTACCTTCCAATCCCTGACTCAAAACTGGAGTCACTGGAGGGCACTGGCTTAGTACAAATATGTGACTCTTCTCTTGCATCTTCAACCTGTCATATCCCTCCCACTGACTAATTGTGACTGCCAGGGAACCCCACTGAGAGATTATAGATTCGAGCATATTCCTTAGAAATACTCAGAGTCCAAATCATTCTACATCATGTTATTGCACGATGGTTTGACAAAAATGAAACTTCCCTTCAATTGGCCAAGCCTTCCTTGATGTCTTCAACATGACCAGGTAAGGAAAGCAGTCTGGCATTTGGGTGGTAAGTATGCACATGGCTTTCTAGATGACAAATATCCTCAGCCACTGTATGGACAACCCAGATAAATGTAGCTAGAAGGGCAGGGTCTGTATTAGCACCAAGTGTGCACCACAGCTGCTCTGCTCGACTCATCAAAGTCCAGTTTCTACACACTCTTCTACCCACAGACTCTACGGGGCAATTGAGTCAAGCTCATCCCCTAACCATTATTTTAAACTTCTAGAAATACCTCTAATGCAAGATCAGGCTGAAAATCCCTATGTATAAAAGGATGAGTTTCAATTTATGGTTCTCCTCACTCTAGCTCTGAAGAATTGGGTTTACAGAAGTGTGCCACAATGGGCACATATTATACAGTCATTGGGATCAAATCCAGGGTTGTGCACATGCTAGAAGCACACTAAACCGAACTGGTCTTTACATTCCTGCCCATTGACCCTCTTTGACAAATCTGACTGTGAGGTTACTCTAACACAGCCAGCATCTTCAGAATGATGATACCCAGCCATGCTCTGCCTGTGTAACTCACTGCTGCTTATATCATTCCACTGAGTGCTCAGAAACAGCAGGCAGCAGGGAGACTGACTGCCAGTAATAGAAGTAATACTGGAACACAAACTCGAGCTCACCTTTAAAGATGTATAGATAGCCAAAAGAATGATCCAGTGCAGCTCAAGAATGAAGGGATGACTGGAGGTCTTAGTGGACATTGCCTATAAATTGTGTGGCTCTTTGGGCTCATGTTAATGTTGTCTAATCTGTTAAGCTTTTACAATAGTTCTTACTGGAATGAGCCATCTCTTCCATAAATCCAGTTATCACACACATCCGACCTATTTTTCAGTGCAGTCTCTCCTATAGTCAAATGCTCTGATCTGACCAAACATATGGACTTTCTATGGTGGTATTTTATTTGTACTGAAATGTGATTTAATTGTATGTTAATAAATAAAGTTGCCTGGGGTCTGAGCTATTAGAGCCATAAAAAGAGCGTGGCGGTGGTGGCACATGCCTTTAATCCCAGCACTTGGTAGGCAGAGCTAGGTAAGTCTCTGTATGTTCAGGGATACAGCCAGCATTGGAGACACACGCCTTTAAGACCTGGAGGGCTGTACTTACAGGCAGTGACGAGGCAGTCACGTGTTTGGGTTTACAACCAATGAGAAGGCAGAACAGAAAGACTATATCAAGACAAACACACAGGAAGTAGGTCTCTTTCAGAGAGGTAGGACCACCACAGGAGGAAGGGTAAGGTTTTAGCTCTGAGCTCTGACCTCTTGGCTTTCTCTTTTACATTGGTTCTGTGTTTCTTATTTAATAAGACGGTTGGTTACATCTACAAATTTCCATCTATCATACTTATGAGTGTCTGCAGGCAGCTAAAGAGTACTGCCTGGCTTTCTGCCCACTTGGTGCTCATCATTGTCTGCTGTTTACCTAGGGCTGGGTTATTGCAGGCAGATGCTGGGAAGATGGGCCTCTCACATAGGTATCCCTGAGCCCTTGACAAAATAAAAAGTACTTCCTGAGCTCTACCACTGGAAAGACTGATGACCTATCCATACACTTTGAGCTATCATTCTCCAGAGAAATGCACAAAAAAAAAAACAAAACAAAACCAAGTCTATCACACATCTGTACGGTGAGCTTTGAACACTTTTTTTTTTAAGGTAAAATGTGTATCTTGCTTTTTGAATTGACAAATTTGTCACTGGAAAGTGGACTCTGTCATAGGGATAACTGTATTGGGAAAAAAATCTATTTAGACCCTGCCTGGTACACAAAATGCCAAAATAACTAGAGGCATCAGAACTGAAAGCAGTGACTGTAGACACATTGGTAAGACTCGTTACTTAGGGCATTGCCTTTTCCCTGCTTAAATTCCCAAGTTTCACTCCCAATAGGAGTCTTATATCACATTGGTGTGCCAGAGAAAAGACAGCCAGCATTTAAACAATTCTAAAATGTGTTTGAGAGATTCCGTAATACATACAACAATTAAATTTCCTCTTCTCCACCTGTAATTGAAAGGAAAGAAAACACTTTGAGGTTCAGGTCATACAGAGTCTTTTTGCATAGCTCTTTAGTTCACCCTATGACACAGCATAGTGTAAAGCAGGATAGGAAAAAGACATTAAAAAAAAGACTGTATTCATACATTATGTGATGATGTCACAGAAAACCAGGGCTACGTACTTTGTGACAAAAACTAATACATCACACACTAATGCTGACTCAAAGTGAGAGCAGAGCACCTCTTCTGTTTGGCCTTCACTGAGGGCTCCCTAAGCTACATCCCAGCATGGCAGACCAACTTAACAACCTGCCCTGGGAGATTAATTCCTTCTAAGAGGGGGCCTCCAATTATTTGCACGAGTGCACATGTTTTAAATGTATTATACCCCAAATATTCAAATATTGGATGCATGAAGCTTCCCACCATATTGAGACTTTTGGGGAACAACACAAATTCCATCTAGATGACAGGATGGGAAAACAAATAGGAGAGGCCCCTTAAGGAAAAACACACATCTTAATAGATGATATGCCTGTTAACTTCTGAGTCAATATTACACACATTTATCTAAAGAGGAGCCTTTTTTCTCCAGAAGAAAAGCCCCCCTCATACAGACTGTGACACTTGACACGGGAAGATTTGATTCAGTCTGGACCAAGATGGTACAATTCCACTTTGTCCTCTTCCTAAATTAACTCTCTAATACCCATGATGCCCTGCTCAGTTTCATTGTTCAATGGGATATGCACTGAAACATAAGATCACTAGAATAACCTTTCTATCTTAGAGAAAAGAAAGGCCCCCTTACCTTCTCCACCTTTATTTCTGTCTCTTCAGGTAGCACTAAAGGGGACAGAAAGTGACTGTCAGCTCATGGTCTTGCTTCCTACTTATGCAGCATCCTTACTTGATGTGACTAAAAGTGCATAGACTTAGTACATGTGACTAGACCTACTGAACAGGATTGTTGGGCAGCTGCTGAACTGTCTTCCCTTGAAGGGAAATTAAAACAGAAAAAGGCCTGGAGAGATATGAGTAACAGAATTGTATTTCCAGACAGTGGGGGACCTAAAGCAACATAAAATAATCTATCAGATTGAAGATTAAATACAAATCTTCACAGGTATTCTCTTTGGAGTGACCACTGGTATGCTTCAGTTTGCATGTAGAGGTCAGAAGACAAATTGTGGGATCCCAAATTGTAGATGCATAAGATAACCCCCACACCTAAGGCTCAGGGAACATTTTGGTAGAGGATTGGAAAGACTATAAGAACCAGAGGGACAGGACATATGCTGCTAGATAGTGTCTTCTAGACATGGCAGGGATGATATAGCCCATGAAATCTCAACACAGTTCCCCAAATAGGACCTGCATCATGACAGCCCCTACTGATATGGCACCCTAGACCAGGAGCTACAGAGAGGTTGCAGAGAGATGAATTTTCTCCAGAGGTAAGTCTCCTCATAAGTTATCTAATCCTGAACTAACTGCACTAAACATACAAGAGCACACATAGGTATATATAAGAGCAACATTAAATGAACTCCTCTGTTTATGTAAGTATAGTAGTTATCAGAGAAGAACTCATATATTTGAAGGGGGGACATGGGATGAGATGGATTGAGGAGAAGGTGGGATAGAATGATGTAAACACAGTAGTCACATTAAATTCTCAAAGAATTAAAAATGTAAATTATAACAATCCTGGTCTTTCACTTTTGTCTTCCTTCCTTCAATCAAGGTTTTTCATTGAAGCTAAACTGAAACTAATAGTCATCAGGACCCAGAATCATCCTTCTCTGGCCCTGAATATGCTGGGGTTACGGGTGTGCATAGAATTGTCTGAACTTTTTTATATGTGCACTGGAGATTAAATCATGCTGAGTGAGGTAACCCAGACTCAGAAAGAAAACATGATATGTACTCACTTATAGGAGGATACTAGATGTAAAACAAAGATGACTAGACTGCTACTCACAATTCCAGGGAGGCTACCTAGAAAACAGGACCCCAAGAAAAACATAGGGATCACTCAATGACAGAGAAATGGACGAGATCTACATGAACAACCTGGACGTGAGTGGGGGTAATGAAGGGCAAGGGTGGAGGGAAAGAGAGCTTAGGGGAACAGGAGATCCCAGATAGATCAAGAACAGAGAGAGAGAACAAGGAATAAAAGACCATGATAAATGAAGACCACATGAGAATAGGAAGAAGCAAAGTGCTAGAGAGGCCCACAGAAATCCACAAAGATACCCCCACAATAGACTACTGCCAATGGTCGAGAGACAGCCGGAACTGACCTACTCTGGTGATAGAATGGCCAAACACCCTAACTATCATGCTAGAAACCTCATCCAATGACTGAGGGAACCAGATGCAGAGATCCTCGGCCAGGCCCCGGGTGGAGCTCCAGGAGTCCAATTGGCAAGAAAGAGGAGGGTTTGTATGAGCGAGAATTGTTGAGACCAAGGTTGGAAAAAGCACAGGGACAAATAGCCAAATGAAGGGAAACACAAGAACTATGAACCAATACCTGAGGAGACCCCAACTGGATCAGGCCCTCTGGATAAGTGAGACAGTTGATTAGCTTGATCTGTTTGGGAGGCATCCAGGCAGTGGGACCGGGACCTGCCCTCAGTGCATATGCTGGCAGTTTGGAACCTGGGGCTTATACAGGGACACTTGGCTCATCCTGGGAGGAGGTGACTGGACCTGCCTGGACTGAATCTACCAAGTTGAACTCAATTCTCAGGGGAGTCTTTGCCATGGAGGAGATGGGAATGGGGGGGGGGGCTGGGAGGAAGGCAGGGGGAGGGCAGGAGGGGGGGAGAACAAGGGAATCCATGGGTATATGTAAAATTAAATTAAATTATAAAATAAAAATTTAAAAAATTAAAAACAAAACAGGGTACCAATGTGTGCACAGTCTAATCACCTTCTGAGTATCTGTACACCATGTATTTAACTTTAAACAACTATTTAAAAGTGAATGTTCATGTCCCATTACATTATCTCTCAAAGGTAAAAATGATGCAATCTTGGTAAGTATGAATAATGAGATAAATTGCAATAATTCATCATATGTGGTGCATATTTTATGAAAGAACAATGCACAATGGCTAATCTACATGTGTTTATGAACATGGTTTTCTGGTCTTTATAACACTTCAGCTTTGTGATATATATATGTATATATATAAACATATACATATATATCTGCAAGCCCTTTAAACTTACCAAAACTCCTAAATAATGATTATAAGTTGTGCATTTTTGGCAAGGTGAAGACCAAAGACATGAGACTTCTCTTAGAGAAGGCACAAAGGCTAGGCATTTCTCAGAGGTGATCCTTTCCATGCAAAATGGGGGCCTGTGAACACGAGGCTGCCATCAGTATATAGATGCAGGTAAATTCAAGACAAGGTCATTGTAGGGAGCAGATATTCTAATAATTGGAGTCACAGCTTCAGGTGTTTGGTCCAAATGACCATAACATGTCAGTGACTTGACTGTTGTCACACTTCCTAAGATTTCAGACAATGTTCTTCTGTTTGTGTGTGTGTGTGTGTGTGTCTGTGTCTATATCTGTCTGTGTGTATAGTGTCTGTGTGTATATGTGTGTGTCCCTGGGTGTGTCTTGGTGTGTCTATGTATGTGTTTTCACTTAGTTGTTTTTTTTTTTTTCGAGTCAGGGTTTCTCTGGGTAGCTTTGCGCCTTTACTGGAACTCACTCTGTAGACCAGACTGTCCTTGAACTCACAGAGATCCACCTGCCTCTGCCTCCTGAGTGCTGAGATTAAAGGCGTGTACCACCACTGCCCGGCTCATGTAGTTGCATGGATCACTTAGTTTTTTTTTTCTTATTGTGCCTTGTGTCACTCTGTTTATGTGACTGCTCCAAGCTGACTCTGGTTAACGTCTCTGTCTTTACATGTTCAAGAACTTCAGTTGCACACAACCAGCCTTCTACCTATGCCCATCAGGTGAAGGGATGAGCCAGATGACCTAGTAAGATTCAAATGTCATTCTGTAAATGTAGTACACTAGAAGTTTTGGGTTCCGGACTCTTTTCTTGTGACTGATAAGTTTAGAGAAGGAGGAAGAGAAAATTATAGAATATAAAAGACACGACACATAGAGACTCATTCTGGGGACACTTCTGAGAAATGTTTTATAGTATGAAACACCATGAAAAAATTCCCGAAATAAGGGAATTGTCACACATTGATGTATTACTAGGTACAGAGTCTAGAGTCAACATGGCATTCCAGAAGTAGGAGAAAGTGGCTAGAGAAGAGAGAGATGGAGGATTATGGGGGTGGAGACTGGTCCTGGATCTCTGTGGGGCAACTTGAAATTCCCAAAAGAAAGCCACGAATACACAGAACACTATGGACAATCACAGCCTGTGGCAAGATGTGTGTCAAGAAGGTTGCTCCCCAATTGCTCATGTCCTTCAGCTCTTGGAACATGGGTATTAGCTTATGGGAACTTCCTAAGGCACCATCTGTATCTTGGAATCAGAATCAAGAATGCATGAAAAAGAGCCAAGGCAGGGGTCAGAGATCAGATCCCTGCTCACTCATAAGGTCAGAGGTTCAAGGATGAAGGAAAAGTCTCTGACCTCCTCTACACCTCAGTCATCCTGCATGGCAGTCCAGGATGAGGCGCATAGGCTGGGAATGAGCTACACATTAACACTAGGCCCTTCCTTGCCAGTATATTGCAGATGTGGTAGTTGTGTCAGACTAAACAGCCATTTTACCCAGCACTCTACCCTGTTGGTGCCACGTGAAGCAGGAGTTAACAGTGAACAGAGGACTATGCATGGACTGCTACAAGTCCTGAAGGAAGAAATGGAAGGGCTCTGTTCTTCCTTTATCATTGGGCTTACTCTGCTAGACTATCACCTACAGGTTCCTTAGAGTACAAAAGAGAATACTGTTCCTCCCCAGACACAGTGGATCTATCACAGGTAAGGACACAAAGTGAACACAACACTTCATGGGCACTGTCATGGTGAATCTCAACAGTCAATTGGATGATACCCAGTACTGGGCAGCAAGTGTGAGATTAGAGCAGTTTAGTTTAGGTGAGGTGGAAAGACTACTGAACTCTGCATGACATCATGGCTTAGGAAGGGATCAAGGATATATAAAAAGGTAAGCTGAGCATGAGCATTAAATCTTCTGGTCACTGACAGGTTATAATGGGACTCTGCCACAGACTCCTGCCTGTATATATAATTACCCCGTGTTACAGTCTATAAGCTGAGACTATATTCAAAAAAGTACCAATTCCCTTTTAGGTTATCTTCACAGGAATTTTTAACAACAACTGAATAAATTATTCAGACAGGCAGAAGTAAAATGCAGAGCTAGTAACTGAATCCCAAACCCTGAAAGTTTGGTAGTATCACGGACTTAAAGAATAAATGTTCTGCCGGGCGGTGGTGGCGCACGCCTTTAATCCCAGCACTTGGGAGGCAGAGCCAGGCGGATCTCTGTGAGTTCGAGGACAGCCTGGTCTACCAAGTGAGCTCCAGGAAAGGCGCAAAGCTACACAGAGAAACCCTGTCTCGAAAAAGCAAAAAAAAAAAAAAAAAAAAAAAGATAAGATTGGAGCTGGAAAGATGGCTCAGTGGTTAAGAGCACCGACTGCTCTTCCAGAGGTCCTGAGTTCAATTCCCGGCAACCACATGGTGGCTCGAAACCATCTGTAATGAGATCTGGTGCCCTCTTCTGGCCTGCAGGGACACATGCTGTATACATAATAAATAAATCTTAAAAAAAAAAAAAAAAGAATAAATGTTCTGGGGAAATGTGTACAAAGGAGAGGAGGATATGCAAAGCACATTTAATAGCACACTCTGCTCACTTTCCATCATGTCCCTGTAATTGGAATAGAACAAGAACCTTCTATTTTCCTTGTCCTTAATGAAATCTTGACCACATTCCTAACTCAAAGACAATGCATAACATGACCACTAGTGGACCCTTGCTCATTGATTCAAACCAGGTACACTGATCCAAATTCACTGAGTTGAATTTCACCCTCAGTCATGTGACATTGGAACAATGTGCCTTGAGGAACATCAGCTCTACTCCATCTGCATTACCCACATGTGGGAGAAAGGATTAGAGGGTGGTCCACCCATTCCTGTCTACAGCAGGTGAAGCCACCCTGACTCATACTAATGAGCCTCAGTTTCCACTGGTTCATGCTATTGAATGAGAGCCGAAGGTGACATCAGATGCATTTTAAATTCTTTAGCTGTGTTTACATTGAAAACTTAGATATATTAGTATTAACCTACATAGGAAAAATTGTCTTAAACTTCTCTCTAGATTTACATATGAAAGAAAATGATTATCACCACATTACACAACTGGACAGAATTACAGAATTCACAACATGCCTTTTTTCTTATCAGTTGTTTCTGTAGAATAAAATTTACAGAATTCTGGTATCATCACATCTGTATGGGGTATAGCTTGTCTCTGCTGAATTCTCTCAATAAAGGAGAAACTGGGAATGCATCGAGAATAGAGTTTCATGTCAGCCTCATGGCAGAAAAACAGAGGAAACTAACAACTGTGTGTTTGTACATTTGATCTGATTGCTTGTTTCCGGGTACAGTCATCAGAGTGAGATTGTGCTTCAGGAGGATCACTGAATAGTGTACAACCAGTTAAGCATTACATGAACATGACAAGTAAAATCTAATTTATGTGGAAATACAGAAGGAAGAGCCCCATGACTGAACACACTTTGTGAGTGTGGTGCCAGAGCAGAGTGGTATCACTCTAATCCTTCTTAGAGCCCATGACACCCTTGCAATGGCTCCATTCACCGCTGTTCACTAAGACCCTAAGAATTTCTTAAGGACTACCCACAGGACTCACTAGGCTAAAACAGATCTTTGTAATGTATACTGTAGGAAAAAGCACAGGCATTCAGAAGTGCCCTGTGATGTCTGTGAGATACCAGAAGACTTCAGCTACACAGGAGTAACTGAATTCAGACAAACTGTTTCATTTACTCTAGAACACTGGAGAACCGCTATTCTTCATTCTTTGACTACCCCTTATATAATAGTACATCTCATGGACAATGTATGGCATTGTCCATGGGAGGTAGGAAGGTAAGAAGCTTTGAAAACTTGTGACATTTCACACAATGGAGCAGTAACAGCTGCATTTGTGTGCCAGTGACGACCTCTCCTGACAGAAACAACTGACAGGAGACATGCTCTGCCAGGCAGTCCCTGACTCCAAGTGTGAGCTTCATCCGAAGTGAGCTGTGGGATTCCTGGATCAGTAAACAGCACCTTCCTCTATCATCCTCAACCTGCCACTGGCCTCTCAGTGACTGAGTCTGAACCTCCGGAACAAAATTGGGAGGGTACCAATGCTTCCAGGCTCCAAGTCAATCTAAACCAAGTTTTTACATGGAGGATGGGAGAAAAGGAAACTCTTTTAATCTCACCAAACCTGGATAAACCCTCTACAGGAAGAGGCTGGAAAAGCAGCCTGGTGCCATTGTAGGTGACAGATGTCCCCTGAAACTGTGTGGACAGTCTGAACTGAGTTCAGCTAACAGAATGGTAGTCTACACAGGCTACATGTGAGTTTGCAAGGTGCTGTTCATCCATTCTTCATGAAAGCTCTGTTTCTCCAGAATCTTTTCCCACACAGAAACACACCGGCAATGGACGAAGTCCTACTCCCCTCTGTTGTTTTCTTTTCCCTTTTTCAGAGAAACGGTCTCTGGCCCACAGTGATCTCAATGCCACTTTGTAGAAATGGATGACTTTGAACATAAAATTCTCCCATCGGTTTATAAAGCTATACAACCACAGCACATCTTTTGCTTACTGGGAGCTCAAACTCAAGGCCTTAGAAATGGTAGGTATGCAATAACCACATTCTCTCTCAAGAACTAGCTCTTCTTTGCCAAAGGCCTTCATAGCACATGCTTGAGCAAATACACAGAAACCATTTTGCAAATAATGATGCTCTTCTCACTCCTACCTGCTGCCTGTGGTCCCCCTAGTGCTCCCACTCACAGGCAGTATGGACACTGACTACCAGTGAGCAGAAGACCCTTGGAGCCCAGAGTCTAGGTCACATTTAAAAACCTGTTGCCAGGAGCAAAGGAGACCAGAGGTTAACATCCCTTGCTGTTCCTGCAGAGGACACAGGTCTGGTTGGTTTCTAACACAGAAAAAACAGCTCAAAACAGTCTATAACTCCAGTTGCTAGAAACCATACAGCTAATTTGAGTCTGCATATGTATCATAGATACAAATGGTGCACATACAATCATACAGGTGAATACTCACATACCCAAAATAAAAATAAATATATCTTTAAAAAATGTCTTCCTATTAGGAAAATGTGTCAGCATAGATCCAGAGCCAAGTGGTAACTGGACACCTGCCCCATCTCCCCATGCAGTATCTGTTTCCCATTCTCAGAATCAGTGATCTGACTAGAAGCCTGTGAGCTTTCTAACCTTTCATTCTTCGGAATGTCTGTATGTAGATGAGAAGTAATGCCCTGGGCTCTCTGTGGTAGTCACTACAGGGTCCTGATCTCTGCAGTTTTGACCTATTGAAGGCAGATACTGGGATGTTCCAAGTTAGGGATTACCAAGTGCTGGGGCTATAGAAGGTCTCTTCATCTCCATGGACAGCCTCATCACTTATCTCTGTGCCTTGGTTTATTCTTTCACAGAGTAGCACACAAACAAATAAATGTACTGCATATGATGGGCTTTGAACATATATACTTTATAAAGGTCAAGCGTGTATCCTAATATGGTAATTCAACAGCTTGTCCCTGTAGATTGGACTGAGCAATTGGGATACCTATCTTGGGGAAAAACAGATTTAGATGTAGCCTGTTGTACACCATTCCAGACTAACTACAGGCATCATAGCTGAATCCAGTGCACATGGACAAATACCTCCACTATTTATTTTAACTTAGAGACCCACTTTTTAAAAAAATACGGTCCAAATGCTTCCCAATAGGTGGCATAGATCACAGTGCCTGGTTAGATATAAGGATACCAAGTATTTAAACAGTTCATTCCTAAAACGTGTCTTAGGAAAAAATTCCATAATACATACCTCGTCTTTGGTTTCTGCAATGCACCTGAAATGTAAAGGAAAGAAAATAGTATGTGGCCTAGGTCATGATGATTTCTGTTTGCAAGGGTCCTTGAAATACATATCAACATGATATAATGGCAATCAAAGTGGGAAAGAGTCTTCAAATAAAAGACTCTGTTTTAGTATATCATATGATGGTGTCACAAAAGAACTGGGGTTCCTCACTTGTACCACTTCCCACTTTTGCTGGTTCACACACCAGATCAAGAGGCACTATCTGTTTGGTCTCTGCTGCATGTTCCCTAAGCCACACTGCAACATGCTGGAGCATCTTTATGATCCTGCTATGAAATTAACCCTGCCACAGTGTAGCCTCAATTATTTACACTAATGCTCATGTGTTAAAAGGCTAACCACCTGCAACCCCACACTAGACATAGGAAGCTTGCTCCATATGACTGTTGTGGAACATACTGCATGGAAATTGAGGGGATCTGAAGTGCCTGACAACTTCTAAACCAAAACTTTAAGTTTTATCTAAAGAGAACCTTTTTTCTCCAGAAGAAAAGGCCTGCTCACAAGACTGATAATTAACACTGGATGCTTTGATGCTCTATTCAGTTTGGACCAGGCTGGTACAATTCTTCTTCTCCCCTTCCAAACTAACTCTCTAATACCCATGATGCCTGCTCAGTTTTGTTGTTCAGTGGGATATCCTCTGAAACATAAGATCACTAAAGTAACCTTTCTATTTTAGAGAGAAAAAGGCTCTCTTACCTCCGACGAATTTTCTTCTGTCGTTGTGTGGCCATCTCGTCTAAGTGTGTTTTCATCATTTTCCGGTATTACTAGGGGGACAGAAAGTCATGAGCTTGCAGACTGACAGCTCTTGGTCCTGCTTCCTACCTATGTAGCATATTTGCTTGATGTGGGTAAAAGTGCATGGACTTAGGACATGTGACTAGACCTACTGAACAGGATGGTTGGGCAGCTGCTGAACCGTTTTCCCTTGAAGGAAATTAAAGCAGAGAAAGACCAGGAGAGATATGAGTAAGAGATTTGTTGCATTTCTAGACAGTGGACACCCAAAGCAACATAAAATAATCTGTCTTTGATTGTGTATTGTTAAATTAACATTTTCACATGTATTCTGTTTAGGGCCACTTGTGAGGTCTCGTTTTACGTGTGGAGGTCAGTGGATAGCTTGTGGGATCTGTTTCTCTCCTTTGCCATGTGTGTTCTGAGTTTCAAATCCAGGTCATTGGGCTTAGAGAAGGCATCGATTTCCTTGGAAAGAAGAATTTTATCCTTCCCTGTGGCCAAACTTGTGTTTAAACTTTAGTGTGTGTGTTTACAATTTTTATCATTCCAATTTCAGGAAAGACTTGACAGATGAGGACGGCAGGAATACAATCTTTTATGTTCTAAATGTCTCACATGAAACTCTCAACTTGGAAAGAAGAGAATCACTATGAAGGAAGCAGCTGTATAGGATGTCAGCATTTTACTCCAAGATCAAAAAACATAAAGAAATTTGCACGGACTAGGAAGAGAATCACAAGCTAAGAGCACTAGAACTAGAAATACAAAAGAAACTCCAGGACTTAGAAGATGTGTAACGATAGAATGTTGGCAGATAAATGCCTAGTGATATATGAGAGTGCTTTCATTAGCCACTCTCAAGAAAAAAACCCATGAACTACTAGGAGAAGCAAAGACCATTTTGAAAGATGAAATAGGAAACTTTGAATCCAGAGTGACATCCATTCAGCAGGTGTTAGCACATCTGAAATTTCAGTTGGATGCAAAATTATCCTTCAACATAACCAGTGAGGTTGATGAAAAGGAATCATATCAGCATACATTTAAAATATTTGTCTATCTTCTATGGAGCTGTGGGTTGTAGTTTGGTTAACTTTGCTTTACTTCTGGTAATGAGTGAGTAAATACAAGAGATGCTAGGTAACAAGGCGGATGCTAAAAGGGACACGAGGAACGCCCTCAGAAGGGGAAATAGATGAGAACTCCTGAGAAACCTGGGGGTTAGGGTGGGACAATGGAAAGTAGGGATATGGGATCGGGGCATAGGGAAATGGGACAGTTGAGCAGGGGATGGGATGGGCAGCTTGGGAGAGCAATGAAAGAGATAACTTGATAGAGGAAGACATCATGGGGATAGGGAGAAACCTGGTCAGGGAAGTTCCCTGGAATCCACAGGCATGACCCAACTTAGAATACTAGCAGTGGTGGAAAGGTTTCCTGAGCTAGCCTACCCTGGTGATCAGATTGCTGAATACCCTAACTGTCATCATAGAGCCTTCATCAAGTAACTGATGGAAACAGATGCAGAGAGCCATGGCCAAGCATGTTCAGTCGAAGAGAGGGAAGAGTAATTCTATGAGCAAGGGGCATCAAGACCATGATGGGAAGACTTACAGATACAACTAAACTAAGCTGGTGGGCTGTGGTGGTAATCTAATTGTATTGAAATATTATTTTGATTTGTACTGAAATATTAATTTGATTGTATGTTAATAAATAAAGTTGTCTGGGGGTCAGAGCTATTAGAGCCATAGCAAGAGTGTGGCGGTGGTGGCACACGCCTTTAATCCCATAGATATCTGTGTGTTCAGGGTCAGAGCTATTAGAGCCATAGCAAGAGTGTGGCGGTGGTGGCACATGCCTTTAATCCCATAAGATCTCTGTGTGTTCAGGGATACAGCCAGCATTGGAGACATATGCCTTTAAGACCTAGGGGGCTGTACATTCAGACAGTGATGAGGCAGTCATGTGTTTGGGTTTACAACCAATGAGAAGGCAGAACAACATACTTTAAAAATACGAACCGACAGGAAGTAGGTCTCTTTTCACGAAGCTGGGACAGCAGGAGGAAGGGTGAGATTTTAGCTCTGAGCTCTGACTTCTCGGCTTTCTCTTTTACATTGTTTCTGTGTTTCTTATTTAATAAGACGGTTGGTTACATCAACATCTGGCGCCCAACGTGACAAGAATCCATTAAAAACCGCTTGGCTTGACGGCAAGTCCGCTTTCCCGCAAGGGCGGCAGGCGGTGGCAGGCGGCGGAGGAAGCGGCAGGAAGCGGTCGGCGTCTTAGTCCGAGCTGCCGGCGTCCTAGTCCGAGCTGCCAGCTTCCTAGTCTGAGCTGCCGGCTTCCTAGTCCAGGTAGCAACTTCTAGCCCGGGCCTAGGTCTGTGAGCAGCTTGCCTAAAGCCGGTGCTACAAACAACTCAGACCTGCCCTGCCGAACAGGGCCCTGCCTGTAAAGCCAACGCACGTGGTCGGAGCTTAAGGAAGCCAGACCCAAGCCTTGACTCGGCACAAGAGGGAACACGTGGCTGCATTTAAGCTTTGGCCGGCTACGCTTTCTTGTGCGTTCTCTCTTTCCTCTCTCTCTCTCTCTCTCTCTCTCTCTCTCTCTCTCTCTCTCTCTCTCTCTCTGGATTTACACCTGGGACACTAGGTGGCTGCTTTGAAAATCCCCTCGGATTTCTACTGTTCTACGCAGATTTGGTAAGTCATAATATATCAGATATTTTAAAGGAAACTATCTAAAAGAGAATTTTTTTCCACATTAAAAAACAAATGGGTTTTATGTGTACATTAGAAGAAAATTGGTTTTTGTTCGAAATTTTAGGCAGTCTGGCAATGGAACAACTATATAATATTAGTATTGGTGGAATTATGCACCTTATCACTATAATTATCCACATTTTAATATTTAAAAAGATAGTCAATTTAAGTGCCAGGATAACAGCTTTAGAAGAACTTGTTAAACCTGTAAAAATTCAGACAGAAGAAATTAACAGTGAAGTTGTTTCAAGTCGGGATCATAAGGTTGCAGAAAGAAAGCCTGTTTTCACACAGTCACCCTTAATTTATCCTGTAACAGTACAGCAGATGCCTGATCAAATGGCTACACAAAATACTTGGGCTCCAATTGAAATGTTGGATTTAAAAAGGTTTAAGGAGGCAATAGTATCTTATGGCATGCATTCCCCATATGTAAAGCAAATGTTAAACACTTGGTCAACATATAATAGGATAGTACCACAGGACTGGCGGGACCTCGCACAAGGTGTTCTGGAACCCAGCCAGAGACTTCAATTTCTGACTTGGTTTAAGGAGGAGGCTAAAAACATAGAAAAACAATGGAGGGATAAAGGAGTACAAGTTTGCCAGGATCAGCTTATGGGCGAAGGCCAATATGCTTCAGCACTAGCACAATGTTTATATGATGTCCAAACCCTAATTTTATGTCGAACGGCAGCCTTGAATGCATGGGACAAAGTTGAGGAACCAGGAAAAAAATCTGAGTCATTTACAAAGGTGAAACAAGGCCCAAAAGAGTCTTTTGCAGATTTTTTACAAAGACTGGCTTCAGCAGTAAAGAGAACGGTCTCGGATTCAGAAGCTGGTAAGGCAATAATTGAATCTTTGGCCTTTGAGAATGCGAATGCAGCATGCAAAAGAATAATCAGGCCATTAAGGGCAAGATCTGCACCTATGGAAGATTGGATTAGAGAAACAATTAATGTTGAAGCTGATGAGCATGATGATACATGGGTAGGAGAAGTAATTTCAAAAGGTTTGAGGAGTGTTAGATGTTTTGGATGTGGAAAGCAAGGACATTTGAAAAGGGACTGTAGACAGGTCATTTCCAGAAACAATGTTTCTTCAAGGAACAATGGCAACAGAATGCCCCTTCCTTCTGGAGTATGCAGAAGGTGTGGTAAGGGAAAACACTGGACCAACGAATGTAGATCAACAAAGGACAGACAGGGTAATCCTTTGCCTCAGTCTTCGGGAAACTCCCAGAGGGGCCTCAGGCAGGCCCCCAGTGCAAATCCAGTTCAAACCTTTCCGGCAGCCATAGAGGAAATGCCTGCTCTGGAGAGCGATTAAATAACCAAATGCCTATTGGAATAAATCATGCTGGTCAGAATGATGAAACAGAGAGAATAGAAAATTCAGGAGAAAACATAAAGAAAATTTTTTGGCAAACTTCTATTAATGAACAAAGACCAAAATTAACGATAAAAATAAATGGTGTTTTGTTGTCTGGTCTGGTAGACACAGGTGCGGACGTTACCATAATTGCACCAGAATTTTGGCATCCAACTTGGCCTCTTCAGGAGGTAAACGTTCAACTGTTAGGAATTGGGACATTATCTCAGGTGAAACAGAGTGCAAGATGGCTTGAATGTATAGGTCCAGAAGGACAGAGAGGAAAATTAAAACCATATGTGGCTAACATAACTATGAACCTGTGGGGTCGAGACTTGTTGCAACAATGGAATACTCAGATTAACATCCCTCCAATCTCAGAAACAAATCATAAACTAGCACATGTTACTGAGAGAAATATTACAAGATATTGTTCTAATGAGTGGTCACCAGCCATCCATATTATACAAGAACAGGGCACAATAACTGATGATCTTCCAAAGACACCAACAGCTCTACTTTTAAAATGGTTAACAGACAAGCCTGTATGGGTCCAGCAATGGCCTTTAACAACAGAGAAACTCCAGGCTTTAGAAGAGCTGGTAGAAGAACAGTTAAATGCTCAGCATATTGAAGAATCAACCAGCCCTTGGAATTCTCCTGTATTTGTTATTAAAAAGAAATCTGGTAAATGGAGAATGGTAACAGACCTTAGAGCAATTAACAAAGTAATTCAGCCAATGGGCTCTCTACAATCTGGGATGCCTTTGCCTACTCTGTTACCAAAAGGATGGCCTCTCATAGTTATTGATTTAAAAGACTGTTTCTTTTCAATACCCTTACAAGAAAAAGACAGAGAAAGATTTGCTTTTACAGTGCCTACTTATAATAATTCTCAACCGGTTAAAAGATTTCAATGGAGGGTCCTCCCACAGGGAATGTTGAATAGCCCAACTCTGTGCCAATATTTTGTACAACAGCCATTGGAAGTGATACGTAAAAAATTTCCTAAATCTATAATTTATCATTATATGGACGATATTTTACTAGCTGACTCAAATGCAGATACTTTAGAAATAATGTTTGAAGAAGTAAAGAAAATTTTGCCTCGCTGGGGATTACAAATTGCTCCTGAAAAGATACAAAGAGGAGATTCTATTAATTATTTAGGATCTAAAATAGAGCTACAAAAAATTAGACCCCAAAAGGTGCAAATTCGGAGAGATAGACTACAGACTCTTAATGACTTTCAAAGATTATTTGGAGATATTTCTCATCTACGAACTATTGCTGGGGTAAAAAATGATGAACTGACTAATTTGTTCAAAACCTTAGAAGGTGACAAGGACTTAAATAGTCCAAGAGAATTATCACCTGAAGCTGAGAAAAAATTAGCCTTGGTAGAAAAGAAAGTGCATGAAGGACACGTGAATCATATTGATCCAAAGCTGGATTGCATTTTGGTTATCTTACCTTCTAGGCGTTCTCCTACTGGAATATTAATGCAGAGGGAAGATATTATATTGGAATGGATATTTTTACCAAATAAACCAAATAAAAAATTAAAAACTTATGTGGAAAAAATCTCTGACTTGATTTACAAAGGAAAAATGAGACTTCGTCAATTAGCAGGCATAGACCCAGCAGAAATTGTCGTACCATTAACTAAGGAGGACATTGAAAAATTATGGACAGAAAGTGAACCTTGGCAAAGAGCTTGCAGTAATTTTTTGGGAGAAATTAACAGCAAATATCCCAAAAGCAATAGAATTGATCTTATAAAGAGAGCTGATTGGATCTTGCCTCGAATTGTACGGCAAAAACCCATATCTGGAGTTCGTACATTTTATACAGATGCCAACAAAGAAGGAAAGGCAGGTTACAAATCAGAAAATTTAAGTAAAGTGGTTCAAAGTCCGTATAATTCAGTTCAAAAATCAGAATTGTATGCTATTCTGTTGGTATTAATGGATTTTTCAGAACCTCTCAACATAGTAACTGACTCTCAGTATGCTGAAAGAGTGGTGTTACATATTGAGACTGCAGAATTTATCCCTGATGCTTCAGAATTAACTTCACTATTTATTCAATTACAAGATACAATCAGGAAAAGGAATCATCCTTTATATATAACTCACATTCGATCCCATACTGGTCTGCCAGGCCCTCTAGCACAAGGCAATGATGAAATTGATAAATTATTGATAGGAAATGTGCTGGAGGCCTCAGAATTTCATAAAAAACATCACGTTAATAGTAAAGGTTTAAAAAAGGATTTTTCCATAACCTGGCAACAAGCCAAAGAAATAGTAAAGAAATGTCCTACTTGTTCCTTCTACAATCAGACGCCATTACCAGCAGGATGTAACCCAAAGGGTACTCAGAGAAATGAAATCTGGCAGATGGACGTGTTTCACTTTGCAGAATTTGGAAAATTGAAATATGTACACCACACTATCGATACTTATTCAGGATTTCAATGGGCAACTGCTTTGAGTTCTGAAAAAGCTGATTCTGTAATCACTCATTTGCTAGAAGTTATGGCCATCATGGGTATACCTGCACAAATCAAAACTGACAATGCTCCATCATATGTCTCTGTTAAAATGAAACAGTTTTTTGCTTATTACAATATAAAGCATATTACAGGAATACCACATAATCCTACAGGTCAAGCAGTTATAGAAAGATCAAACAGAACCCTAAAGGATATGCTAAATAAACAGAAATGGGTAACAAAAACCCCCAGAAATAGACTACATAATGCTCTTCTAACTTTGAATTTTCTGAATGCCAATGAGAAAGGAACAACAGCTGCAGAGAGACATTGGATAATAGAAAAAACTACAGAATTAAATCAGCCTATATACTTTAAGGATGTGCTGACCTCAGAATGGAAACCAGGGTATGTATTACATTGGGGACGTGGTTTTGCTTTTGTTTCTACAGGAGAAGATAAGCTGTGGGTACCATCAAAATTGATAAAGGTTCGATTTGAACAAGAGAGACCTCTTAATTAGAGGAGGTGATAGTTCATCAACCAGCATGAACATCCAATTTAAACTAACTTGTATCAATAAAACATGCCTTTTCATTTCATCAGATAATAACTTGCCAAAAAGGAACATCCCCAAAATTAGTCTTGGGGAAAGGTTTTTGTTTTTATCTTTTAGGAGAATGAAGGTTAAGGAATCTGAAGAACACTGGACAAATGAGACAACTGAAGAAAAGGGACAAATCATCTATCCCAAGAAACAGAGTGAAACGGTGTATGGGTATATATTATCTAAAAAAATTTTATGTCTTCCTAAATGTTTGTTTCTGCTTTTCTCTAAAGATTTAACACTCTTGGTTTTCTAATAGTCCCAGTTCAATTAAAATTTAAAGCTGACTTTGGAGTTGGAGAATGGCTCTCTCCTTCTTTAAAATCAAGCATGTTGTTAAAAGGAAAATGCAAACTCCCTGTGTCATGCCAGAATAAGAGCCATCTTCTGCTATGGTACAGGACAAAAGCAAAATTAATTAAGGGATTATTCTATTACTAATCTCAACTCTTTGATTCTATTCTGATTCTTTAAACTTTTCTGAAAGTATAAATTTTATATCAAAATTTACAAGATTAATATATATATATACATTTTAAACTTTGTTAAGATATGAATGGTCACATAGAGTACTAACTAATTCTAGAAAAAAGGCTAGCTGCATATATATGTTTTTGTGTTCGAGTCTCTTATCAGTTTTCTGCAGGAAATCACGGCCTGGCCTAACATCAACTGAAGTCTCCAGAAAGAAGATGGGGCCCCACAACAACAACAATTCCACGTGGACAATAATAATATCATTAAGCTGACAAACATCATCCACAGATCAGCTTTGAACTACAAGGTGCTCAGAGCAAATTTGAGATGACTAGCTGAGATGATCCAGTCTCAAAGATTACTTGAATAAGGACTTGAGATAAACCCTCAACTTTGGCATTATACACAGACTGGATAATGAAGGATATAGTTACCTCTCCTAGAATTTGACAATTAACCTAAAATTTTTCTTTCAGGATAAAGAAAACTTCGCCCATACCCAGCAGGAAGCAATTTTAAGAATACGACGCCCACATTCCCAAAGAGGTGGTGTGGGGCGGGTGGTTTTTTGGTCTTTTTAATGGGTTTTGGGTCTGGGATAATTTTCAGTATTTAGGGGGGTTGGTTACAAGTTATTGTCAAGGGTTAGGAAAAAGGCTAAGCAAAGGAGATTAGATTTAAAGTTCTTGTTTAAAAAAAAAAGAGAAAGAAAGAAAAGAAAAAGACAATTACTAGTTTTAAGTACTTTACATTGGATTGAATTGTTTTATATTGTACACAAATTTGAAACTGATATTGTTAGAAAATGCTATATGTATATTTCTAATTGTATTTATTCCATCCATTTAACAATGTAATGCAAATTTCTGATCCTTGAATGTTATTATTATCAACTATTAGGATATAAAGAAATGAAAGCTAGTAGTTAGACATTATCATAGAACTTGTAGTCATATTAGATATGTTTTAAAAATTGAGCAGAGATGTTTTAGACAGGTCATCTTCAAACCCTTCAGAGATCTACAGAATATGGCATTTAAAATGTTTTAATAACTTAGAAAATTTTTCTTTTTTGAGACATGTCGGCTCCTGGCAGTACCAATCTACTTTAGAGAAAATATGGGCATTGAAGAAACTGCATATGGAGTCAACTTTCATTCTGGCAAAAGTTAGCCACTGGACAACAAAGTATCCTCGAATCAACAGGACAAAATGGACAGACAGATCACGAAACAAGGGACTACTGATTCTTGCCAAAACAAGTGTGGTTATGGCTTTATCAAAAGGCATCTTCTGAGGCCAGGACAATATGGCCCCATCCCTGAAGTGGCCTTCGCATCCGGAAAAGGTACGGTGCCCTTTTCTTCGAAGGCAGCTTAACAGGCAGAGGGCCGATGGATTCTGTTGTACAATGGAACAGCAGCTGAAAGCTCATGCCTCTCAAAAGTAGACTGGCATTTAATAGAGGGATGTGGAGAAGAAGGGGATGCTGAGATGAAGCCATATATACACAGCCAAGAAGAATGGACAGCTGAATTAAAAAACTGTCAACAATTTCCAAAATTTAAAATCTTGAATCATGACAGGACACTAGTGGAATTCAGGTGTTTCTGGTACGTGGACTGCTCTCACCCAATGTGAGGTTGAACTGTTGACCTTGTGTACATCCTACTTCACAAATGAGTCTGTCAGATACACTAAGCCTATAGGCTGAAGATGATGCCCCAACACTGTGGAGAAACCTCAGGTGACTGCCCAGGCAGCTGGCTGTTTCTGTCAACTCACAAAATTTTTTGGAAGTTGCTTGCATGCACTTCCTGTTTTTATTTTTGTTAGCTAATATTATTCCCTTCTTGGGTCTCTGAGGGAGTTGAAGATTAGTTAGTTATGGTTGAAGATTAGTTAGTTATAGTTGAAAATTAATTAGGATAGAAAGTACATTAGATACATCTTGGAATTATCAAAATAGGATAGATAATGGAATTATTTTCTCTGATTCGTCAAATACCTGTTTAGGTATTTATTACTTGTATATATTGTATATAGTTATTGTACTTTTGTATATAGTTTTTCTTTTGTTAGTCATAACCTTTTGCTTTTTTTCTTTTTATTAAAATAGAAAAGGGGAAATGTGGTGGTAATCTAATTGTATTGAAATATTATTTTGATTTGTACTGAAATATTAATTTGATTGTATGTTAATAAATAAAGTTGTCTGGGGGTCAGAGCTATTAGAGCCATAGCAAGAGTGTGGCGGTGGTGGCACACGCCTTTAATCCCATAGATATCTGTGTGTTCAGGGTCAGAGCTATTAGAGCCATAGCAAGAGTGTGGCGGTGGTGGCACACGCCTTTAATCCCATAAGATCTCTGTGTGTTCAGGGATACAGCCAGCATTGGAGACATATGCCTTTAAGACCTAGGGGGCTGTACATTCAGACAGTGACGAGGCAGTCATGTGTTTGGGTTTACAACCAATGAGAAGGCAGAACAACATACTTTAAAAATACGAACCGACAGGAAGTAGGTCTCTTTTCGCGAAGCTGGGACAGCAGGAGGAAGGGTGAGATTTTAGCTCTGAGCTCTGACTTCTCGGCTTTCTCTTTTACATTGTTTCTGTGTTTCTTATTTAATAAGACGGTTGGTTACATCTACAGTGGGCACTCATGAACTTTGGACCCATAGCTGTGGATCATGCATGGGAAAGGACTGGGCCTTTACTTGGGCAAGACCGTTGTGTAGCTTGGTGTGTTTCATGGCACCCTGACAGTGGGAATAGGATCTATCCCTGGAGCATGAACTGGCTTTTGGAGCCCATTGCCCATGGTAGGGACACCTTGCACAGCCTTGATGAAAGGGGAGAGATGTAGACCTGTCCCAGCTGAATGTTCTGGGCTTGCTGACTCTCCATGGGAGGCCATACATTTTCCAAGGAGGGGATGAGGGGTAGGCTGGTGGAAAAGGCTGGAGTGGGAGCAGAGAGGGAATGAGGGACAAATCTGTGGTTGGTAAGTGAAATGAATAAATTAAAAGATTCCTAAAAAATGTTTGTCTAGCACACTCAAGCATTGTTTTAAATGATAATTTCCATTCTTCAAAGGACATGGATGGGAGTTTTAAACATTTCATTTCATTAATGGAAATCTGTGTATTTAACATATATTGCTTCTTTATTTCATATGTTGAGAAGGAGACAATATTCATGTTCCATTTATATCATAAGTATATCAATTTTAGTAGGTTCATGTGATATTCATAAAATCAGCTAAACCAACAACAACGAGAACTTTAGATTTTCTAAATATTGTGTAGGAAATTGCTGTCTTATGATTGAAATAAACACTCAAATTGAGCAAGTGAAATGTTACATAAATCAGTTCCAATGGAATAGAGCCCCAAGAAAACAATCTCTGCAATGAGCAATGACATGGAAACTCAAGCAAATCATGCAAGTGATTATGTATCTCAATGGTGGCATGATATTTGCCAATAATTAAACTTTACTACAACTTTCACCACAAATGGTTATGATTTTATTGTAATTGTGCACATGCCATTCAGATTTCTTGTTCATGGGTATGCATGAATGTGCATGTGTGAGTGTAGTTTTGATCATAGGTGTGGATTAGATGCATTTGCTTGGTTGCATGTAAGTGTTCGTGTGCATGGATGTGAGAGGAGTGTGTGGACTATCCTACATTAGTCCACACACTCAGTTACCACCTGCCCTCCATTCTGATCCCCTAATGTCAGAACCCACAGTGGTGGTATTGGCAGGGATCATCCTCCATAGTCCTTCCTGCCTAGCTTTATGAAGGACCCTCAAACAAATGCCAACTCAGGGTTGGACACAGGCAAGAGCCCCATATCCAGGCTCTCTGGAGTATTCGAAACCTATTCTAAACCTGTTCTATGATAATGTGCTGCCCACCCATGAAGGCCCTCTATGCCCAGACCCAGGCAGATTTATCAACTCTCTTATGAGTCTGAATCACTTCTCTCCTTCCATTCCACCCATCAGCAGGCCCAGACCCAGAAAGGCAGCACATCTGTCAGCCCTTTTGCTGACTGTGACCCATGATACTCATTCTTCACCCTGTGTGACAATGCCACACCAAACAGATTATGGAGGCCAATACTAGGACCATCTTTTGAAATCTCACCCAGGACCCTTAACTCATCCCACCACTTAGTCTCAGACACAAGGTAGCCAGATCCATGAATAGAAGTCATACATTTTTGGCAAGGCCTAGGTGAAGGCCATATGTGTTGTCTTCAAAAAAGCATTAACGGTAGATACTTCTCAGAGGCTTCTGCCTTTCCATGCAAAATGAGGGTGTTTGTACATGAGGCTGCCTGCAGCACAGCTACAGACGGGTATAAAGAAGAGACAGTGTCAAGGAAGTTACCAGACATTGCACTAATTGGGGTCAGAGCATTAGGTGTTCGAGAGTTCCAAATTGACCATCAAAAGTCAGTGGTTTGGCTTTGTCAATTTCCATAAATTTTGGGACAATTTCCTTCAGTTTTTTTTTATATAATTTAGTTATTCTTTTACACTACTCTGATTAGGAGACCTTTCCTAGCTGATTTTAGACTCAACTCTTCCCTCTCTTTTCTCATATTCAAGTGCATTATGTATTCAACAGCAGACTTTCACCTCTACCCACCAGTATCATAAGAGACTCAGATGGGCATTCTTTTGAGCAATGTTTCAATGTTCCCAGGTAGAAAGAATATCCCACACCTTGATGCAATACCAGGTACAGTGTCTAGAGGACTCAGTATCCCAGAGGTAGGTACCAGAGAAGGGAGGAGGAAGATAAAAGGGGTAGAGACTGCTCCTAGATCTAGGAGGGACACCTTGCTCAGAAGTAATAACTGTTGAGTTTAAGGAGAGGAGACACAATGTATTAAGGCTACTGAGATTGTCTATGAAAAGGAGCCAAGCCCCAAGTAGTTCAATGAGATAATGCGGAAGATCAGACAGACTTGTAAAGATCAAAGTCCATCAACCTACCAAAGAGGGGAGAGCCTGGAGGAACCACAATCCTCAGATATGAACTCATTTCTGCCCAAAGAACACCATATCAGATACTCGAGTACAAAGTCATAAATATACAAAACATAGAGGACAGACACAGCCTGTAGCAAGATGTGTGTCAAGAAGGTGGATCCCCAATTGCTCATGTCCTTCAGCTCTTGGAACATGGGTATTAGCTTATGGGAACTTCCTAAGACACCCTCAGTATCTTGGAATCAGAATCAAGAATGCATGAAAAAGAGCCAAGGCAGGGGTCAGAGATCAGATCCCTGCTCACTCATAAGGTCAGAGGCTCAAGGATGAAGAATAAGTCTCTGACCTCCTTTACACCTCAGTCATCCTGCATGGCAGTCCAGGATGAGGCACATAGGCTGGGAATGAGCTACACATTAACACTAGGCACTTCTTTGCAGTATATTGCAGATGTGGTAGTTCTGTCAGACATTTTACCCAGCACTCTACACTGTTGGTGCCACATGAAGAAGGAGTTAACAGTGAACAGAGGACTATGCATGGACTGCTACAAGTCCTGAAGGAAGAAATGGAAGGGCTCTGTTCTTCCTTTATCATTGGGCTTACTCTGCAAGACTATCACCTACAAGACTATCTTGTTCCTTAGAGTAAAAGAGAGAATACTGTTCCTCACCAGCCACATTGGCTCTATCACAGGTAAGTACACAAAGTGAACACAACACTTCATGGGCACTGTCATGGTGAATCTCAACAGTCAATTGGATGATACCCAGTACTGGGCAGCAAGTGTGAGATTAGAGCAGTTTAGGTTAGGTGAGGTGGAAAGACTACTGAACTCTGCATGACATCATGGCTTAGGAAGGGATCAAGGATATATAAAAAGGTAAGCTGAGCATGAGCATTAAATCTTCTGGTCACTGACAGGTTATAATGGGACTCTGCCACAGACTCCTGCCTGTATATATAATTACCCTGTGTTACAGTCTATAAGCTGAGACTATATTCAAAAAAAGTACCACTTCCCTTTTAGGTTATCTTCACAGGAATTTTTAACAACAACTGAATAAATTATTCAGACAGGCAGAAGTAAAATGCAGAGCTAGTAACTGAATCCCAAACCCTGAAAGTTTGGTAGTATCACGGACTTAAAGAATAAATGTTCTGGGGAAATGTGTACAAAGGAGAGGAGGATAAGCAAAGCACATTTAATAGCACACTCTGCTCACTTTCCATCATGTCCCTGTAATTGGAATAGAACAAGAACCTTCTATTTTCCTTCTCCTTAATGAAATCTTTACCACATTCCTAACTCAAAGACAATGCATAACATGACCACTAGTGGACCCTTGCTCATTGATTCAAACCAGGTACACTGATCCAAATTCACTGAGTTGAATTTCACCCTCAGTCATGTGACATTGGAACAATGTGCCTTGAGGAACATCAGCTCTACTCCATCTGCATTACCCACATGTGGGAGAAAGGATTAGAGGGTGGTCCACCCATTCCTGTCTACAGCAGGTGAAGCCACCCTGACTCATACTAATGAGCCTCAGTTTCCAACAGTTCATGCTATTGAATGAGAGCCAAAGGTAACATCAGATGCATTTTAAAATCTGTAGTTGTGTTTACATTGAAGACTTAGATATATTGGAATTATCCTACATAGGGAAATAGTCTTAAGCTTCTCTTTAGATTTACATATAAAGAAAATGATTATCACCACATTACACAACTGGACAGAATTACAGAATTCACAACATACCTTTTTCATTAGGAATTTCTATAGAATAAAATTTACAGATTTCTGGTGTCATCACATCTGTATGCGGTATTGCTTGTCTCTGCTGAATTCTCTTCAATAAAGGAGAAACTGGGAATGCATCGAGAATAGAGTTTCATGTCAGCCTCATGGCAGAAAAACAGAGGAAACTAACAACTGTGTGTTTGTACATTTGATCTGATTGCTTGTTTCCGGGTACAGTCATCAGAGTGAGATTGTGCTTCAGGAGGATCACTGAATAGTGTACAACCAGTTAAGCATTACATGAACATGACAAGTAAAAGCTAATTTATGTGGCAATGCAGAAGGAAGTGCCCCATGACTGAACACACTTTGTGAGTGTGGTGTCAGAGCAGAGTGGTATCACTCTAATCCTTCTTAGAGCCCATGACACCTTTGCAATGGCTCCATTCACCAGCTGCTCACTAAGACCCTAAGAATTTCTTAAGGACTACCCACAGGACTCACTAAGCTAATACAGATCTTTGTAATATATACTATAGGAAAAAGCACAGGCATTCAGAAGTGCCCTGTGATTCTGTGAGATACCAGAAGACTTCAGCTACACAGGAGTAACTGAATTCAGACAAACTGTTTCATTTACTCTAGAACACTGGAGAACTGCTATTCTTCATTCTTTGACTACCCCTTATATAATAGTACATCTCATGGACAATGTATGGCATTGTCCATGGGAGGTAGGAAGGTAAGAAGCTTTGAAAACTTGTGACATTTCACACAATGGAGCAGTAACAGCTGCATTTGTGTGCCAGTGACGACCTCTCCTGACAGAAACAACTGACAGGAGACATGCTCTGCCAGGCAGTCCCTGACTCCAAGTGTGAGCTTCGTCCCAAATGAGCTGTGGGATTCCTGGATCAGTAAACAGCACCTTCCTCTATCATCCTCAACCTGCCACTGGCCTCTCAGTGACTGAGTCTGAACCTCCGGAACAAAATTGGGAGGTTACCAATGCTTCCAGGCTCCAAGTCAATCTAGACCAAGTTGTCACGTGGAAGTTGGGAGGAAAGGAAACTCTTTTAATCACATCACGCTGCATAAACCCTCTACAGGAAGAGGCTGGAAAAGCAGCCTGGTGCCATTGTAGGTGACAGATGTCACCTGAAATTGTGTGGACAATCTGAACTGAGTTCAGCTAACAGAATGGTAGTCTACACAGGCTACGTGTGAGTTTGCAAGATGCTGCTCATCCATTCTTCATGAAAGCTCTGTTTCTCCAGAATCTTCTCCCACACAGACATAGGGGCAATGGACGAAGTCCTACTCCCCTCTGTTGTTTTCTTTTCACTTTTTTTTAGAGAAAAGGTCTCTGGCCCACAGTGATCTCAATGTCACTTTGTAGAAATGGATGTCTTTGAACTTAAAATTCTCCCATCAGCACCTCTGAAGGAGGTTTATAAAGCTATACAACCACAGCACATCTTTTGCATACTGGGAGCTCACACCCGAGGCCTTAGAAATGGTAGGTATGCAATGAACCACATTCTCTCTCAAGAACTAGCTCTTCTTTGCCAAAGGCCTTCATAGCACATGCCTGAGCAGATATACAGAAACCATTTTGCAAATAACAATGCTCTTCTTACTCCTACCTGCTGCCTGTGGTCCCCCTAGTGTTCCCACTCACAGGCAGTATGGACACTGACTACCAGTGAGCAGAAGTCCCCTTGGAGCCCAGAGTCTAGCTCACATTTAAAAACCTGTTGCCAGGAGCTAAGGAGACCAGAGGTTAACATCCCCTGCTGTTCCTGCAGAGGACACAGGTCTGGTTGGTTTCTAACACAGAAAAAACAGCTCAAAATAGTCTATAACTCCAGTTGCTAGAAACCATACAGCTAATTTGAGTCTGCATATGTATCATAGATACAAATGGTGCACATACATTCATACAGGTGAACACTCATATACACAAAATAAAAATAAATATATCTTTAAAAACATCCTCCTATTAGGAAAATGTGTCAGCTCAGATCCAGAGCCAAGAGGTAACTGGAGTTCCTAGTGGACACTGTTGTTAAGATGAGTGTCTCTTTTGTGCTCATGCTATTGGTTTTTTTTTGCTAAATCATTTATTTCTTTTTGATATATAGTACTTTCATTTTTTCTATTAAAATCTTGATCTTAAATTTGCATGAGAGAATTTTTAAATTTTTCATTTTTTCCCTTTTGTTGGAAATGGATTTTTTTCATACAATATTCCAAATTATAGTTTCTCCTCCCCTTGTTCCTGCCAGTTCCTCCCAATCTCCCATCTCATTTGGATCCATTCTGTCTGTCTCCCACTAGAAAAAAATTTCTGAAAGATAACAACCAAACATGACAAAAGAAATATAAGATATAGAAAAACCATCATATCAAACTATTTCTTTAAAAAATCTTTTTTTTTTGATATTATAATAAGGACATCATTTCCCACACCTGTTTCTCAATGAAAACCCTCCTCTAGACCCATAAACCTTTCCTTGCTCTCTTTCAAAACATGGCTCCTTTTCTCACTAACTGGAGTGTGTGTGTGTGTGTGTGTGTGTGTGTGTGTGTGTGTGTGTGTTCCAAATCAAATAAATAGAACCTGATCAGTATACATAATATTACTTTTATGCTTTATATGTATATGTGTTCAGGGCTGAGCATTGTATAAACAATTGTTGTGCTCTTTTTCTGAGAAGTGTTCCTTCCATTTTTCATTAGTTCTTATTGGATTAATCCATGTACTATAAAATTCTAAATGAAACACACCTGCCCCATCTCGCCATGCAGTATGTTTCCCATTCTCAGAATCAGTGATCTGACTAGAAGCCTGTGTGCTTTCTAACCTTTCATTCTTCGGAATGTCTGTATGTAGATGAGAAGTAATGCCCTGGGCTCTCTGTGGTAGTCACTACAGGGTCCTGATCTCTGCAGTTTTGACCTATTGAAGGCAGATACTGGGATGTTCCAAGTTAGGGATTACCAAGTGCTGGGGCTATAGAAGGTCTCTTCATCTCCATGGACAGCCTCATCACTTATCTCTGTGCCATGGTTTATTCTTTCACAGAGTAGCACACAAACAAATAAATGTACTGCATATGATGGGCTTTGAACATATATACTTTATAAAGGTCAAGCGTGTATCCTAATAGGGTAATTCAACAGCTTGTCCCTGTAGATTGGACTGAGCAATTGGGATACCTATCTTGGGAAAAAACAGATTTAGATGTGGCCTGGTGTACACCATTCCAGACTAACTACAGGCATCATAGCTGAATCCAGTGCACATGGACAAATGCCTCCACTATTTTTTTAACTTAGAGACCCACTTTTTAAAAAATACAGTCCAAATGCTTCCCAGTGTCATAGATCACAGTGGCTGGTTAGATATAAGGATACCAAGTATTTACACAGTTCATTTCTAAAACGTGTCTTAGGAAAAAGATTCCATAATACATACTTCGTCTTCGATTTCTGCAATGCACCTGAAATGTAAAGAAAAGAAAACAGTCTGTGGCCTAGGTCATGATGAGTTCTGTTTGCATGGGACATTGAAACACATATCAACATGGTATAATGCAAATCAAGGTGGGAAAGAGTCTTCAAATAAAAGACTCTGCTTTAGTATATCATATGATGGTGTCACAAAAGAACTGGGGTTCCTCACTTGTACCTCTTCCCACTTTTGCTGGTTCCCACACCAGATCAAGAGGCACTATCTGTTTGGTCTCTGCTACATGTTCCCTAAGCCACACTGCAACATGCTGGAGCATCTTTATGATACTGCTATGAAATTAACCCTGCCACAATGTAGCCTCAATTATTTATACTAATGCTCATGTGTTAAAAGTCTAACCACCTGCAACCCCACACTAGACATAAGAAGCTTGCTCCATATGACTGTTGTGGAACATACTGCATGGAAATTGAGGGGATCTGAAGTGCCTGACAACTTCTAAACCAAAACTTTAAGTTTTATCTAAAGAGAACCTTTTTTCTCCAGAAGAAAAGGCCTGCTCACAAGACTGATAATTAACACTGGATGCTTTGATGCTCTATTCAGTTTGGAACAGGCTGGTACAATTCTTCTTCTCCCCTTCCTAAGCTAACTCTCTAATACCCATGATGCCTGCTCAGTTTTGTTGTTCAGTGGGATATCCTCTGAAACATAAGATCACTAAAGTAACCTTTCTATTTTAGAGAGAAAAAGGCTCTCTTACCTCCGATGAATTTACTTCTGTCATTGTGCGGCCATCTGGTCTAAGTGTGTCATCATTTTCTGGGATAACTAGGGGGAGAGAAAGTCATGAGCTTGCAGACTGTCAGCTCTTGGTCCTGCTTCCTACCTATGTAGCATCTTTGCTTGATGTGGGTAAAAGTGCATGGACTTAGGACATGTGACTAGACCTACTGAACAGGATGGTTGGGCAGCTGCTGAACCGTTTTCCCTTGAAGGATATTAAAGCAGAGAAAGACCAGGAGAGATATGAGTAAGAGATTTGTTGCATTTCTAGACAGTGGACACCCAAAGCAACATAAAATAATCTGTCTTTGATTGTGTATTGTTAAATTAACATTTTCACATGTATTCTGTTTGGAGGGCCACTTGTGAGGTCTCATTTTGGGTGTGGAGGTCAGTGGATAGCTTGTGGGATCTGTTCCTCCCCTTTTGCCAGGTGTGTTCTGAGTTTCTAATCCAGGTCATTGGGCTTAGAGAAGGCATTGATATCCTTGGAAAGAAGAATTTTATCCTTCCCTGTGACCAAACTTGTGTTTAAACTTTAGTGTTTGTGTTTACAATTTTTATCATTCCAATTTCAGGTAAGAGTTGACAGATGAGGACGGCAGGAATACAATCTTTTATGTAGTAAAAGTCTCACATGAAACTCTCAACTTGGAAAGAAGAGAATCACTATGAAGGAAGCAGCTGTATAGGATGTCAGCATTTTACTCCAAGATCAAAAAACATAAAGAAATTTGCACGGACTAGGAAGAGAATCACAAGCTAAGAGCAGAACTAGAAATACAAAAGAAACTCCAGGACTTAGAAGATGTGTAACGATAGAATGTTGGCAGATAAATGCCTAGTGATATATGAGAGTGCTTTCATTAGCCACTCTCAAGAAAAAACCCATGAACTACTAGGAGAAGCAAAGACCATTTTGAAAGATGAAATAGGCAACTTTGAATCCAGAGTGACATCCATTCAGCAGGTGTTAGCACATCTGAAATTTCAGTTGGATGCAAAATTATCCTTCAACATAACCAGTGAGGCTGATGAAAAGGAATCATATCAGCATACATTTAAAATATTTGTCTATCTTCTATGGAGCTGTGGGTTGTAGTTTGGTTAACTTTGCTTTACTTCTGGTAATGAGTGAGTAAATACCAGAGATGCTAGATAACAAGGAGGACCCTAAAAGGGACGCGAGGAACGCCCTCAGAAGGGGAAATAGATGAGAACTCCTGAGAAACCTGGGGGTTAGGGTGGGACAATGGAAAGTAGGGATATGGGATCGGGGCATAGGGAAATGGGACGGTTGAGCAGGGGATGGGATGGGTAGCTTGGGAGAGCAATGAAAGAGATAACTTGATAGAGGAAGACATCATGGGGATAGGGAGAAACCTGGTCAGGGAAGTTCCCTGGAATCCACAGGCATGACCCAACTTAGAATACTAGCAGTGGTGGAAAGGTTCCCTGAGCTAGCCTACCCTGGTGATCAGATTGCTGAATACCCTAACTGTCATAAAGAGCCTTCATCTAGTAACTGATGGAAACAGATGCAGAGAGCCATGGCCAAGCATGTTCAGTCGAAGAGAGGGAAGAGTAATTCTATGAGCAAGGGGCATCAAGACCATGATGGGAAGACAGATACAACTAAACTAAGCTGGTGGTCACTCATGAACTTTGGACCCACAGCTGTGGATCATGCATGGGAATGGACTGGGCCTTTGCCTGGGCAAGACCGTTGTGTAGCTTGGTGTGTTTCATGGCACCCTGACAGTGGGAAAAGGATCTATCCCTGGAGCATGAACTGGCTTTTGGAGCCCATTGCCCATGGTAGGGACACCTTGCACAGCCTTGATGAAAGGGGAGAGGTGTGGACCTGCCTCAGCTGAATGTTCTGGGCTTTGCTGACTCTCCATGGGAGGCCATACATTTTTGATGGAGGGGATGAGGGTTAGGCTGGGGGAAAAGACGGGAGAGGGAGGAATGAGGGACAAATTTGTGGTTTGTATGTGAAATGAATAAAGAGATTCCTAAAAAGATGTTTGTCTAGCACACTCAAGCATTTTTTTAAATGATAATTTCCATTCTTCAAAGGACTTGGAGGGGAGTTTTAATCATTTCATTTCATTAATGGAAATCTGTGTATTTAACGTATATTGCTTCTTTTTTCATATATTCAGAGGAGACAATATTCATGTATCCATTTATATCATAAGTATATCAATTTTAGTAGGTTCATGTGATATTCATAAAATCAGCTAAACCAACAACAGCGAGAATTTTAGATTTAATAAACATTGTGTAGGTAATTGCTTTCTAATGATTGATGGTCTTATTAGTGAAGTAAACACTCGAATTGAGCAAGTGAAATGTTACATAAATCAGTTCCAATGCAATAGAGACCCAAGAAAACAATCTCTGCAATGAGCAATGACATGGAAACTCAAGCAAATCATGCAAGTGATTAAGTATCTCAATGGTGGCATGATATTTGGCAAAAATTAACTTTACTACAACTTTAACCACAAATTGTTATGATTTTATTGTAATTGTGCACATACCATTCAGATTTCTTGTTCATGGGTATGCATGAATGTGCATGTGTGAGTGAAGTTTTGATCATAGGTGTGGATTAGATGCATTTGCTTGGTTGCAGGTAAGTGTTCGTGTGCATGGATGTGAGAGGAGGGTGTGGACTATCCTGCATTAGTCCACACACTCAGTTACCACCTGCCCTCCATTCTGATCCCCTAGTGTCAGAACCCTCACTGGTGGTATTGGCAGGGGTCATCCTCCATAGTCCTTCCTGCCTAGCTTTATGAAGGACCCTCAACCTAATGCCAAAACTGGTATGGACACAAACAAGTGCCCCATACCCAGGCTCTCTGGAGTATTCGAAACCTATTCTAAACCTGTTCTATCATATAGTGCTACTAACCCATGAAGGCCCTCTATGCCCAGACCCAGGCAGATTTATCAACTCTCTTATGAGTCTGAATCACTTCTCTCCTTCCATTCCACCCACCAGCAGGCCCAGACCCAGAAAGGCAGCACATGTGTCAGCCCTTTTGCTGACTGTGACCCATGATACTCACTCTTCACCCTGTGTGACTATGCCACACCAAACAGATTATGGAGGCCAATACTAGGACCATCTTTTGAAATCTCACCCAGGACCCTTAACTCATCCCACCACTTAGTCTCAGACACAAGTGGTAGCCAGATCCATGCATAGAAGTCGTACAATTTTGGCAAGGCCTAGGTGAAGGCCATATGTGTTGTCTTTAAAAAAAGCACTAAAGGTGGATACTTCTCAGAGGCGTCTGCCTTTCCATGCAAAATGAGGGTGTCTGTACATGAGGCTGCTTGCAGCACAGCTACAGACGGGTATAAAGTAGAGACAGTGTCAAGGAAGTTAGCAGACATTGCACTAATTGGTGTCAGTGCATTAGGTGTTTGAGAGTTCCAAATTGACCATCAAAAGTCAGTGGTTTGGCTTTGTCACTTTCCATAAATTTTAGAAAAATTTCCTTCAGTTTTTTTTATAATTTAGTTATTCTTTTACATTAATCTGATTAGGAAATCTTTCCTAGCTGATTTTAGACTCAACTCTTCCCTCTCTTTTCTCATATTCAAGTGCATTAGGTGTTCAACAGCAGGCTTTCACTTCTACCCACCAGTATCATAAGAGACTCAGATGGGCATTCTTTTGAGCAATGTTTCAATGTTCCCAGGTAGAAAGAATATCCCATACCTTGATGTATTACCAGATGCAGTGTCTATAACACTAAGTATCCCAGAGGTAGGTACCAGAGAAGGGAGGAGGAAGATAATGGGGGTAGAGACTGCTCCTAGATCTAGGAGGGACACCTTGTTCAGAAGCAATAGCTGCTGAGTTTAAGGAGAGGAGACACATTGTATTAAGGCTACTGAGATTGTCTATGAAAAGGAGCCAAGGCCAAAGTAGTTCAATGAGACAATGCAGAAGATCAGACAGACTTGTAAAGATCAAAGTCCATCAACCTACCAAAGACGGGAGAGCCTGGAGGAAACACACTTGTCAGATATGAACTCATTTCTGCCCAAAGACCACCATGTCGGATACTCGAGTACAAAGTCATAAATATACAAAACATAGAGGACAGACACAGCCTGTGGCAAGATGTGTGTCAAGAAGGTGGATCCCCAATTGCTCATGTCCTTCAGCTCTTGGAACATGGGTATTAGCTTATGGGAACTTCCTAAGGCACCATCTGTATCTTGGAATCAGAATCAAGAATGCATGAAAAAGAGCCAAGGCAGGGGTCAGAGATCAGATCCCTGCTCACTCATAAGGTCAGAGGCTCAAGAATGAAGGACAAGTCTCTGACCTCCTTTACACGTCAGTCATCCTGCATGGAGTCTAAAATGAGGCACACGGGCTGGGAATGAGCTACACATTAACACTAGGCCTTTCTTTGCCAGTATATTGCAGATGTGGTAGTTCTGTCAGACATTTTACCCAGCACTCTACACTGTTGGTGCCACATGAAGCAGGAGTTAACAGTGAACAGAGGACTATGCATGGACTGCTACAAGTCCTGAAGGAAGAAATGGAAGGGCTCTGTTCTTCCTTTATCATTGGGCTTACTCTGCAAGACTATCACCTACAGGTTCCTTAGAGTACAAAAGAGAATACTGTTCCTCCCCAGACACAGTGGATCTATCACAGGTAAGGACACAAAGTGAACACAACACTTCATGGGCACTGTCATGGTGAATCTCAACAGTCAATTGGATGATACCCAGTACTTGGCAGCAAGTGTGAGATTAGAGCAGTTTAGTTTAGGTGAGGTGGAAAGACTACTGAACTCTGCATGACATCATGGCTTAGGAAGGGATCAAGGATATATAAAAAGGTAAGCTGAGCATGAGCATTAAATCTTCTGGTCGCTGACATGTTATAACGGGACTCTGCCACAGACTCCTGCCTGTATATATAATTACCCTGTGTTACAGCCTATAAGCTGAGACTATATTGAAAAATCTACCATTTCCCTTTTAGGTTATCTTCACTGGAATTTTTAACAACAACTGAACAAATTATTCAGACAGGCAGAAGTAAAATGCAGAGCTAGTAACTGAATCCCAAACCCTGAAAGTTTGGTAGTATCACGGACTTAAAGAATAAATGTTCTGGGGAAATGTGTACAAAGGAGAGGAGGATAAGCAAAGCACATTTAATAGCACACTCTGCTCACTTTCCATCATGTCCCTGTAATTGGAATAGAACAAGAACCTTCTATTTTCCTTGTCCTTAATGAAATCTTTACCACATTCCTAACTCAAAGACAATGCATAACATGACCACTAGTGGACCCTTGCTCATTGATTCAAACCAGGTACACTGATCCAAATTCACTGAGTTGAATTTCACCCTCAGTCATGAGACATTGGAACAAGGTGCCTTGAGGAACATCAGCTCTACTCCATCTGCATCACCCACATGTGGGAGAAAGAATTAGAGGGTGGTGCACCCATTCCAGACTAACTACAGTAATTGTAGCTGATTCCAGGGCATATGGAAAAATGCCTCTAGAATTTTGTTTTTAACTTAGAGGCCCACTTTTTAAAATGTACAGTCCAAATGCTTCCCAATAGGTGGCATAGATCACAGTGCCTGGTTAGACATTAGGATACCCAGTATTTATACAATTCATTTCTAAAAGGTGTCTTAAGAAAGAGATTCCATAATACATACCTCGTCTTCGGTTTCTGCAATTTACCTGAAATGTAAAGAAAAGAAAACAGTCTGTGGCTTAGGTCATGATGAGTTCTGTTTACATGGGTCCTTGAAACACATATGAACATGATATAATGCCAATCAAAGTGGGAAAGAGTCTTCAAATAAAAGACTCTGTTTTAGTATATCATATGATGGTGTCACAAAAGAACTGGGGTTCCTCACTTGTACCTCTTCCCACTTTTGCTGGTTCCCACACCAGATCAAGAGGCACTATCTGTTTGGTCTCTGCTGCGTGTTCCCTAAGCCACACTGCAACATGCTGGAGCATCTTTATGATCCTGCTATGAAATTAACCCTGCCACAATGTAGCTTCAATTATTTACACTAATGCTCATGTATTAAAAGTCTAACCACCTACAACCCCACACTAGACATAAGAAGCTTGCTCCATATGACTGTTGTGGAACATACTGCATGGAAATTGAGGGGATCTGAAGTGCCTGACAACTTCTAAACCAAAACTTTAAGTTTTATCTAAAGAGAACCTTTTTTCTCCAGAAGAAAAGGCCTGCTCACAAGACTGATAATTAACACTGGATGCTTTGATGCTCTATTCAGTTTGGAACAGGCTGGTACAATTCTTCTTCTCCCCTTCCTAAGCTAACTCTCTAATACCCATGATGCCTGCTCAGTTTTGTTGTTCAGTGGGATATCCTCTGAAACGTAAGATCACTAAAGTAACCTTTCTATTTTAGAGAGAAAAAGGCTCTCTTACCTCCGATGAATTTTCTTCTGTCATTGTGCGGCCATCTCGTCTAAGTGTGTTTTCATCATTTTCCAGTATTACTAGGGGGACAGAAAGTCATGAGCTTGCAGACTGTCAGCTCTTGGTCCTGCTTCCTACCTATGTAGCATCTTTGCTTGATGTGGGTAAAAGTGCATGGACTTAGGACATGTGACTAGACCTACTGAACAGGATGGTTGGGCAGCTGCTGAACCGTCTTCCCTTGAAGGAAATTAAAGCAGAGAAAGACCAGGAGAGATATGAGTAAGAGATTTGTTGCATTTCTAGACAGTGGACACCCAAAGCAACATAAAATAATCTGTCTTTGATTGTGTATTGTTAAATTAACATTTTCACATGTATTCTGTTTGGAGGGCCACTTGTGAGGTCTCGTTTTACGTGTGGAGATCAGTGGATAGCTTGTGGAATCTGTTCCTCCCCTTTTGCCAGGTGTGTCCTGAGTTTCAAATCCAGGTCATCGGGCTTGGAGAAGGCATTGATATCCTTGGAAAGAAGAATTTTTTCCTTCCTTATGGCCAAACTTGTGTTTAATTTGTGTGTGTGTTTACAATTTTTTTTTTTTGGTTTTTCGAGACAGGGTTTCTCTGTGCAGCTTTGCGCCTTTCCTGGAGCTCACTTGGTAGCCCAGGCTGGCCTCCAACTCACAGAGATCCACCCACCTCTGCCTCCCGAGTGCTGGGATTAAAGGCGTGCACCACCACCGCCCGGCTGTGTTTACAATTTTTATCATTCCAATTTCAGGTAAGAGTTGACAGATGAGGACGGCAGGAATACAATCTTTTATGTACTAAATGTCTCACATGAAACTCTCAACTTGGAAAGAAGGGAATCACTGTGAAGGAAGCAGCTGTATAGGATGTCAGCATTTTACTCCAAGATCAAAAAACATAAAGAAATTTGCACGGACTAGGAAGAGAATCACAAGCTAAGAGCAGAACTAGAAATACAAAAGACTCCAGGACTTAGAAGATGTGTAACGATGGAATGTTGGCAGATAAATGCCTAGTGATATATGAGAGTGCTTTCATTAGCCACTCTCAAGAAAAAAACCCATGAACTACTAGGAGAAGCAAAGACCATTTTGAAAGATGAAATAGGCAACTTTGAATCCAGAGTGACATCCATTCAGCAGGTGTTAGCACATCTGAAAGTTCAGTTGGATGCAAAAATTGTCCATCAACATAACCAGTGAGGCTGGTGAAAAGGATACATATCAGCATGCATTTAAAATATTTGTCTATCTTCTATGGAGCTGTGGGTTGTAGTTTGGTTAACTTTGCTTTACTTCTGGTATATACTAATGAGTGAGTAAATACCAGAGATGCTAGATAACAAGGAGGACCCTAAAAGGGACATGAGGAACGCCCTCAGAAGGGGAAATAGATGAGAAACCTGGGGGTTAGGGTGGGACAATGGAAAGTATGGATATGGCATCGGGGCATGGGGAAATGGGACAGTTGAGCAGGGAATGGGATGGGTAGCATGGGAGAGCAATGAAAGAGATAACTTGATAGAAGGAGACATCATGGGGATAGGGAGAAACTTGGTCAGGGAAGTTCCCTGGAATCCACAGGCATGACCCAACTTAGATTACTAACAGTTGTGGAAAGGTTCCCTGAGCTAGCCTACCCTGGTGATCAGATTGGTGACTACCCTAACTGTCATAAAGAGCCTTCATCTAGTAACTGATGGAAACAGATGCAGAGAGCCATGGCCAAGCATGTTCAGTCGAAGAGAGGGAAGAGTAATTCTATGAGCAAGGGGCATCAAGACCATGATGGGAAGACAGATACAACTAAACTAAGCTGGTGGTCACTCATGAACTTTGGACCCACAGCTGTGGATCATGCATGGGAATGGACTGGGCCTTTGCCTGGGCAAGACCGTTGTGTAGCTTGGTGTGTTTCATGGCACCCTGACAGTGGGAATAGGATCTATCCCTGGAGCATGAACTGGCTTTTGGAGCCCATTGCCCATGGTAGGGACACCTTGCACAGCCTTGATGAAAGGGGAGAGGTGTGGACCTGCCTCAGCTGAATGTTCTGGGCTTTGCTGACTCTCCATGGGAGGCCATACATTTTTGATGGAGGGGATGAGGGGTAGGCTGGGGGAAAAGACGGGAGAGGGAGGAATGAGGGACAAATTTGTGGTTGGTATGTGAAATGAATAAATAGTTTCCTAAAAAGATGTTTGTCTAGCACACTCAAGCATTGATTTAAATGATAATTTCCATTCTTCAAAGGACTTGGAGGGGAGTTTTAATCATTTCATTTCATTAATGGAAATCTGTGTATTTAACATATATTGCTTCTTTATTTCATATGTTGAGAAGGAGACAATATTCATGTATCCATTTATATCATAAGTATATCAATTATAGTAGGTTCATGTGATATTCATAAAATCAGCTAAACCATAACAATGAGAACTTTAGATTTACTAAACATTGTGTAGGTAATTGCTTTCTAATGATTGACGGTCTTATGAGTGAAATAAACACTCGAATTGAGCAAGTGAAATGTTACATAAATCAGTTCCAATGCAATAGAGACCCAAGAAAACAATCTCTGCAACGAGCAATGACATGGAAACTCAAGCAAATCAAGCAAGTGATTAAGTATCTCAATGGTGGCATGATATTTGCCAATAATTAAACTTTACTACAACTTTAACCACAAATGGTTATGATTTTATTGTAATTGTGCCACATGCCATTCAGATTTCTTGTTCATGGGTATGCATGAATAGGCATGTGTGAGTGTAGTTTTGATAATAGGTGTGGATTAGATGCATTTGCTTGGTTGCAGGTAAGTGTTCCTGTGCATGGATGTGAGAGGAGGGTGTGGACTATCCTGCATTAGTCCACACACTCAGTTACCACCTGCCCTCCATTCTGATCCCCTAGTGTCAGAACCCTCACTGGTGGTATTGGCAGGGGTCATCCTCCATAGTCCTTCTTGCCTAGCTTTATGAAGGACCCTCAACCTAATGCCAATTCAGGTATGGACACAAACAAGTGCCCCATACCCAGGCTCTCTGGAGTATTCGAAACCTATTCTAAACCTATTCTATCATAATGTGCTGCCCACCCATGAAGGCCCTCTATTCCCAGACCCAGGCAGATTTATCAACTCTCTTATGAGTCTGAATCACTTCTCTCCTTCCATTCCACCCACCAGCAGGCCCAGACCCAGAAAGGCAGCACATGTGTCAGCCCTTTTGCTGACTGTGACCCATGATACTCACTCTTCACCCTGTGTGACTATGCCACACCAAACAGATTATGGAGGCCAATACTAGGACCATCTTTTGAAATCTCACCCAGGACCCTTAACTCATCCCACAACTTAGTCTCAGACATAAAGTGGTAGCCAGATCCATGCATAGAAGTCATACATTTTTGGCAAGGCCTAGGTGAAGGCCATGTGTTTTGTCTTCAAAAAAGCACTAAAGGTGGATATTTCTCAGAGGCATCTGCCTTTCCATGTAAAAAGAGGGTGTCTGTACATGAGGCTGCCTGCAGCACAGCTACAGACGGGTATAAAGTAGAGACAGTGTCAAGGAAATTAGCAGACATTGCACTAATTGGGGTCAGAGCATTAGGTGTTTGAGAGTTCCAAATGGACCATCAAAAGTCAGTGGTTTGGATTTGTCACTTTCCATAAATTTTGGGACAACTTTTTCAGGGTTTTTTTTAATGTAATTTAGTTGTTCTTTTACACTAATCTGATTAGGAGACCTTTCCTAGCTGATTTTAGACTCAACTCTTCCCTCTCTTTTTTCATATTCAAGTGTATCAGCTGTTCAACAGCAAGGTTTCACCTCTACCCACAAGGCAAGGGCATGAGTCAGATAACCTATTAAGATTCAACCGTCTTTCTGGGCATGCAGTCTCCAGAGAAGGTTTCTGTTTTGTCTTCTTCTCTCCAAGTTGTCTTGTGACTCTGATGAGCTTAGTGAGGGAGAGAAAATTATGGAATAAAAGAGACATGGGACATAAGAGACTCAGTTGGGCATTCTTTTGAGCAATGTTTCAATGTTCCCAGGTAGAAAGGATATCACACACCTTGATGCATTACCAGGTGCAGTGTCTACAGGACCCATGATCCCAGAGGAATGCACCAGATAAGGGAGGAAGAAGATAATGGGGGTAGAGACTGCTCCTAGATCTAGGAGGGACACCTTGCTCAGAAGCAATAACTGTTGAGTTTAAGGAGAGGAGACACAATGTATTAAGGCTACTGAGATTGTCTGTGAGAAGGAGCCAAGCCCAGATTTGTTCAATGAGACAATGCAGAAGATCAGACAGACTTGTAAAGATCAAAGTCCATCAACCTACCAAAGAGATGAGAGCCTGGAGGAAACACACTCCTCAGATATGAACTCATTGCCGCCCAAAGACCACCATGTCAGATACTCCAGGAGAAATTCATAAATATACAAACATAGAGGACAGACACAGCCTGTAGCAAGATGTGTGCCAAGAAGGTTGCTCCCCAATTGCTCATGTCCTTCAGCTCTTGGAACATGGATATTAGCTTATGGGAACTTCCTAAGACACCCTCAGTATCTTGGAATCAGAATCAAGAATGCATGAAAAAGAGCCAAGGCAGGGGTCAGAGATCAGATCCCTGCTCACTCATAAGGTCAGAGGCTCAAGGATGAAGGACAAGTCTCTGACCTCCTTTACACTTCAGTCATCCTGCATGGCAGTCCAGGATGAGGCACATAGGCTGGAAATGAGCTACACATTAACACTAGGCCCTTCCTTGCCAGTATATTGCAGATGTGGTCGTTGTGTCAGACTAAACAGCCATTTTACCCAGCAGTCTACACTGTTGGTGCCACGTGAAGCAGGAGTTAAAAGTGAACAGAGGACTATGCATGGACTGCTACAAGTCCTGAAGGAAGAAATGGAAGGGCTCTGTTCTTCCTTTATCATTGGGCTTACTCTGCTAGACTATCACCTACAGGTTCCTTAGAGTACAAGAGAGAATACTGTTCCTCCCCAGACACAGTGGATCTATCACAGGTAAGGACACAAAGTGAACACAACACTTCATGGGCACTGTCATGGTGAATCTCAACAGTCAATTGGATGATACCCAGTACTGGGCAGCAAGTGTGAGATTAGAGCAGTGTACTTTAGGTGAGGTGGAAAGACTACTGAACTCTGCATGACATCATGGCTTAGGAAGGGATCAAGGATATATAAAAAGGTAAGCTGAGCATGAGCATTAAATCTTCTGGTCGCTGACATGTTATAACGGGACTCTGCCACAGATTCCTGCCTGTATATATAATTACCCTGTGTTACAGTCTATAAGCTGAGACTATATTGAAAATGTACCATTTCCCTTTTAGGTTATCTTCACAAGATTTTGTGACAACAACTGAATAAATTATCCAGGCAGGCATAGTTACAATGCAGAGCTAGTAAGTCCATCCCAAACCGTGAATTATTGGTAGTATCACAGACTTAAAACAGTAAATGTTCTGAGGAAATGTGTACCAATGAGAGGATAAGCAAAGCACATTAAATAGCACACTCTGCTCACTTTCCATTATGTCCTTGTAACAGGAACAGAACAGATACCTCCTATTTTTGTTGTCCTTAATGAAATCTTTACACCATTGCTAACTGAAAAAACAATGCATAACATGACCTCTAGTGGACTCTTGCTCATTGGATCATACCTGGAACATTGTTATCTAAGGTGAATCTCACCCTCTGTCATGAGATGCTAGAACTTTGCCAGGTTCCTTTTAGGAACATCAGCTCTACTCCATCTGCATTACCCACATGTGGGAGAAAGGATTAAGGGTGATTCACCTATTCCTGTCTACAGCAGGTGAAGCCACCCTGACTCATACTAATGAGCCTCAGTTTCCAACAGTTCATGCTATTGAATGAGAGCAAAGGTGACATCAGATGCATTTTAAAATCTGTAGTTGTGTTTACATTGAAGACTTAGATATATTGGAATTATCCTACATAGGGAAATAGTCTTAAGCTTCTCTTTAGATTTACATATAAAGAAAATGATTATCACCACATTACACAACTGGACAGAATTACAGAATTCACAACATACCTTTTTCATTAGGAATTTCTATAGAATAAAATTTACAGATTTCTGGTGTCATCACATCTGTATGCGGTATTGCTTGTCTCTGCTGAATTCTCTTCAATAAAGGAGAAACTGGGAATGCATCGAGAATAGAGTTTCATGTCAGCCTCATGGCAGAAAAACAGAGGAAACTAACAACTGTGTGTTTGTACATTTGATCTGATTGCTTGTTTCCGGGTACAGTCATCAGAGTGAGATTGTGCTTCAGGAGGATCACTGAATAGTGTACAACCAGTTAAGCATTACATGAACATGACAAGTAAAAGCTAATTTATGTGGCAATGCAGAAGGAAGTGCCCCATGACTGAACACACTTTGTGAGTGTGGTGTCAGAGCAGAGTGGTATCACTCTAATCCTTCTTAGAGCCCATGACACCTTTGCAATGGCTCCATTCACCAGCTGCTCACTAAGACCCTAAGAATTTCTTAAGGACTACCCACAGGACTCACTAAGCTAATACAGATCTTTGTAATATATACTATAGGAAAAAGCACAGGCATTCAGAAGTGCCCTGTGATGTCTGTGAGATACCAGAAGACTTCAGCTACACAGGAGTAACTGAATTCAGACAAACTGTTGCATTTACTCTAGAACACTGGAGAACTGTTATTCTTCATTCTTTGACTGCCCCTTATATAGTAGTACATCTCATGGACAATGTATGGCATTGTCCATGGGAGGTAGGAAGGTAAGAAGCTTTGAAAACTTGTGACATTTCACACAATGGAGCAGTAACAGCTGCATTTGTGTGCCAGTGACGACCTCTCCTGACAGAAACAACTGACAGGAGACATGCTCTGCAGGCAGTCCCTGACTCCAAGTGTGAGCTACCTCCCAAATGAGCTGTGGGATTCCTGGATCAGTATACAGCACCTTCCTCTATCATCCTCAACCTGTCACCGGCCTCTCAGTGACTGAGTCTGAACCTCCGGAACAAAATTGGGAGGATACCAATGCTTCCAGGCTCCAAGTCAATCTAAACCAAGCTGTCACGTGGAGGATGGGAGGAAAGGAAACTCTTTTAATCTCACAAACCTGGATAAACCCTCTACAGGAAGAGGCTGGAAAAGCAGCCTGGTGCCATTGTAGGTGACAGATGTCCCCTGAAACTGTGTGGACAGTCTGAACTGAGTTCAGCTAAAAGAATGGTAGTCTACACAGGCTACATGTGAGTTTGCAAGGTGCTGTTCATCTATTCTTCATGAAAGTTCTGTTTCTCCAGAATCTTTTCCCACACACAGACACACGGGCAATGGACGAAGTCCTACTCCCCTCTGTTGTTTTCTTTTCACTTTTTTTCAGAGAAACGGTCTCTGGCCCACAGTGATCTCAATGCCACTTTGTAGAAATAGATGACTTTGAACTTAAAATTCTCCCATCGGCACCTCTGAAGGAGGTTTATAAAGCTATACAACCACAGCACATCTTTTGCATACTGGGAGCTCACACCCGAGGCCTTAGAAATGGTAGGTATGCAATAACCACATTCTCTCTCAAGAACTAGCTCTTCTTTGCCAAAGGCCTTCATAGCACATGCCTGAGCAAATATACAGAAACCATTTTGCAAATAACGATGCTCTTCTCACTCCTACCTGCTGCCTGTGGTCCCCCTAGTGCTTCCACTCACAGGCAGTATGGACACTGACTACCAGTGAGCAGAAGACCCTTGGAGCCCAGAGTCTAGCTCACATTTAAAAACCTGTTGCCAGGAGCTAAGGAGACCAGAGGTTAACATCCCCTGCTGTTCCTGTAGAGGACACAGGTCTGGTTGGTTTCTATCACAGAAAAAACAGCTCAAAACAGTCTATAACTCCAGTTGCTAGAAACCATACAGCTAATTTGAGTCTGCATATGTATCATAGATACAAATGGTGCACATACATTTATGCAGGTGAACACTTGTATACCCAAAATGAAAATAAATATATCTTTAAAAAACGTCCTTCTATTAAGAAAATGCTTCAGCACAGATCCAGAGACACGTGGTAACTGGAGTTCCTAGTGGATATTATTGTTTAGATGAGTGTCTCTTTTGTGCTCATGCTAATGTTGTCTATTTACTAAATCTTGTAATTATTTTTTATATATATTACATTTATTTTTGTTCTATTAAAATCGTGATCTTAAATTTGCATGAGAGAATTTTTTAATTTTTCATTTTTTCCCTTTTGTTGGAAACAGATTTTTTTCATACAATATTCCTAAATTATAGTTTCATCTCCCCCTGATCCTGCCAGTTCCTCCCAACCCCCCCCCTCATCTGGATGCACTCCCTATCTGTCTCCCACTTGAAATAAAAATTTCTGAAAGAAACAACCAAACATGACAAAAGAAATATAAGAGAAAGCAAAAACAATCATATCTAACTATTTATTTAAAAAATCTTTCTTTCCTATTTGATACTATAATAAGGACATCATTTCCCACGCCTGTTTCTCAATGAAAACCCTCCTCTATACCCATAAACCTTTCCTTGCCCTCTTTCAAAGCATGGCTACTCTTCGAACTAACTGTTTGTGTGTGTGTGTGTGTGTGTGTGTGTGTGTGTGTGTGTGTGTGTGTGTGTGTGTGTGTGTGTGTTCCAAATCAGTACTGTACTGTACTGTAAAACTCTAAGGGAAAAACCTCTGCCGCATCACCCCATGCATTGTCTGTCTCCCATTCTCAGATCACTGATCTGACTAGAAGCCTGTGGGCATTCTAACCTTTCATTTTTCTGAATGTCTGTAGGTAAATGAGAAACAATACCCTGGGCATTTGCCTTCTGTGGTAGTAACTACAGGGTCCTGATCTCTGCAGTTTTGACCTATTGAAGGCAGATACTGGGATGTTGCAAGTTAGGGATTACCAAGACCTCGGGCTATAGAAGGTCTCTTGATCTGCATGGACAGCCTCATCATTTACCTCTGTGCCATGGTTTATTCTTCCATAGAGTAGCACACAAACAAATAAATGTACTACATGTGATGGGCTTTGACATATATACTTTAGGTCAAGCGTGTATCCTAATATGGTAATTCAACAGCTTGTCCCTGTAGATTGGACTGAGCAATTGAGATACCTATCTTGGGAAAAACAGATTTAGATGTAGCCTGGTATACACCATTCCAGACTAACTACAGGCATCATAGCTGAATCCAGTGCATATGGACAAATGCCTCCACTATTTTTTTTTTAACTTAGGGGTCCACTTTAAAAAAAAATACAGTCCAAATGCTCCCAATAGGTGGCATAAATCACAGTGGCTGCTTAGATATAAGGATACCCAGTATTTATAAAATTCATTTGTAAAGGGTGTCTTAAGGAAGAGATTCCATAATACATACTCCTTCTTTGGCTGCGGCAACGCATCTGAAACATAAAAGAAAGAAAACAGTCTGTGGCCTAGGTCATGATGAGTTCTGTTTGCATGGGTCATTGAAACACATATGAACATGATATAATGCCAATCAAAGTGGGAAAGAGTCTTCAAATAAAAGACTCTGCTTTAGTATATATGATGGTGTCACAAAAGAACTGGTGTTCCTCACTTGTACCCCTTCCCACTTTTGCTGGTTCCCACACCAGATCAAGAGGCACTATCTGTTTGGTCTCTGCTGCGTGTTCCCTAAGCCACACTGCAACATGCTGGAGCATCTTTATGATCCTGCTATGAAATTAACCCTGCCACAATGTAGCCTCAATTATTTACACTAATGCTCACGTGTTAAAAGTCTAACCTTCAGCATCCCTACACTGGACATAGGAAGATTGCTCCATATGACTGTTGTAGAACGTACTGCATGGAAATTGAGGGGATCTGAAGTGCCTGACAACTTCTAAACCAAAACTTTAAGTTTTATCTAAAGAGAACCTTTTTTCTCCAGAAGAAAAGGCCTGCTCACAAGACTGATAATTAACACTGGATGCTTTGATGCTCTATTCAGTTTGGAACAGGCTGGTACAATTCTTCTTCTCCCCTTCCAAACTAACTCTCTAATACCCATGATGCCTGCTCAGTTTTGTTGTTCAGTGGGATATCCTCTGAAACATAAGATCACTAAAGTAACCTTTCTACTTTAGAGAGAAAAAGGCCCTCTTACCTCCAAGGGATTTTCTTCTGTGCGGCCATCTGGTCTAAGTGTGTCATCATTTTCCGTTAAACCTAGGGGGACAGAAAGTCATGAGCTTGCAGACTGTCAGCTCTTGGTCCTGCTTCCTACCTATGTAGCATCTTTGCTTGATGTGGGTAAAAGTGCATGGACTTAGGACATGTGACTAGACCTACTGAACAGGATGGTTGGGCAGCTGCTGAACCGTCTTCCCTTGAAGGAAATTAAAGCAGAGAAAGACCAGGAGAGATATGAGTAAGAGATTTGTTGCATTTCTAGACAGTGGACACCAAAAGCAACATAAAATAATCTGTCTTTGATTGTGTATTGTTAAATTAACATTTTCACATGTATTCTGTTTAGGGCCACTTGTGAAGTCTCATTTTGGGTGTGGAGGTCAGTGGATAGCTTGTGGGATCTGTTCCTCCCCTTTTGCCAGGTGTGTTCTGAGTTTCAAATCCAGGTCATTGGGCTTAGAGAAGGCATCGATTTCCTTGGAAAGAAGAATTTTATCCTTCCCTGTGGCCAAACTTGTGTTTAAACTTTAGTGTGTGTGTTTACAATTTTTATCATTCCAATTTCAGGTAAGAGTTGACAGATGAGGACGGCAGGAATACAATCTTTTATGTAGTAAAAGTCTCACATGAAACTCTCAACTTGGAAAGAAGAGAATCACTATGAAGGAAGCAGCTGTATAGGATGTCAGCATTTTACTCCAAGATCAAAAAACATAAAGAAATTTGCACGGACTAGGAAGAGAATCACAAGCTAAGAGCAGAACTAGAAATACAAAAGAAACTCCAGGACTTAGAAGATGTGTAACGATAGAATGTTGGCAGATAAATGCCTAGTGATATATGAGAGTGCTTTCATTAGCCACTCTCAAGAAAAAACCCCATGAACTACTAGGAGAAGCAAAGACCATTTTGAAAGATGAAATAGGCAACTTTGAATCCAGAGTGACATCCATTCAGCAGGTGTTAGCACATCTGAAATTTCAGTTGGATGCAAAAATTGTCCATCAACATAACCAGTGAGGCTGGTGAAAAGGAATAACATCAATATGCAAATATTAAAATATTTGTATATCTTATCTGGAGCTGTGGGTTGTAGTTTGGTTACCCTTTTCTTTACTTCTGGTATCCTTTTATGAGTGAGTACATACCAGAGAAGCTAGGTAACAAGGAGGACCTAAGAGGGATGCAAGGAATTCCTGGGAGAGGGAAATAGATGAGACTTCCTGAGTGAACTGGGGGTTATGGGGGACAATGGAGGGTAGTTGTATGGGATGTGAGCATAGGGGAATGGGATGGTGGAACTGGAACAGGGGCAGAGTGGGAGAGCAATGAAAGAGATATCTTGATAGAGGGAGACATTATGGTATGGATAGGGAGAAACCTGGTCAGAGAAGTTCCCAGGAATCCACAGGCATGACCCCAGCTAAGATTACTAGCAATAGTGGAAAGGGTGCCTGAGTTGTCCTACCCTGGTGATCAGATTGGTGAAAAGCCCTAACTGTCATCAAAGAGCCTTCAGTGAATAACTGATAGAAACCCATGCAGAGAGCTAAGCACCAGGCTGAGTTCCAGAAGTCCAGTCGATGAGAGGGAAGATTGATTCTATGATCAAGGGGCATCAAGACCATGATGGGAAGACTTACAGAAACAACTGAACCAAGCTAGTGGGAACTCATTAACTCTGGACCCACAGCTGTGGAGCCTTACATGGGACTGTACTGGGCCCTCGGTGGGGGTGAGATATTTGTGTAGCTTGGTGTGTTTCACTGCACCCTGACTGTAGGAATAGGATCTATCCCTGGAGCATGAGCTAGCTTTTTGGAGCCCTTTGCCTAATGTGGGACATCTTGCACAGCCTTGATGAAAGGGTGTGGGGCTTGGACCTTCCTCAGCTGAATGTTCTGGGTTTTGCTGACTCTCCATGGGAGGCCATACATTTTTGAAGGAGGAGATGAGTGGTAGGCTGTGGGGAAAGGCTAGAGGCAGAGCAGAAGGGATGAAGGAGGTATCTGTGGTCAATATGTGGAATGAATAAAAAATTTCTTAAAAAGATTTGTCTAGCAAACTCAAGCATTGTTGAAATGATAATTTCCATTCTTCAAAGGACATGGAGAGGAGTTTTAAACATTTCATTTCATTAATGGAAATCTATATATTTAATGTATTTTGCTTCTTTATTTCATATTTTCAGAAGGAGACAATATTTATGTATCCATTTCATATCATAAGTATATCAATTTTAGTGGGTTCATGTGATGTTCATAAAATCAGCTAAACCAACAACGAGAACTTTAGATTTTCTCAATATTGTGTAGGTAATTGCTTTCTAATGATTGACGGTCTTATGAGTGAAATAAACACTCAAATTGAGCAAGTGAAATGTTACATAAATCAGTTCCAATGCAATAGAGACCCAAGGAATCAACAATCTCTGCAATGTGCAATGATCTGGGAATACAAGCAAATCATGCAAGTGATTAAGTTTCCCGATGGTGGCATGATATTTGGCAATAATTGACTTGACTACATCTTTAACCAGAAATGGTTATGAATTTATTGCAATTGTGCCACATGCCATTCAGATTTCTTGTTCATGGGTATGCATGAATGTGCATGTGTGAGTGTAGGTTTGATCATAGGTGTGGATTAGATTCATTTGCTTGGCTGCAGGTAAGTGTTCATGCACATGGATGCGAGAGGAGGGTATGCACTATCCTGCATTAGTCCACACACTCAGTTACCACTTGCCCTCCATTCTGATCCCCTAGTGTCAGATCCCTCAGTGGTGGTATTGGCAGGGGTCATCCTCCATTGTCCTTCCTGCCTAGCTTTATGAGGGACCCTCAACCTAATGCCAATTCAGGTATGGACACAGGTAAGTGCCCCATACCCAGCTCTCTGGAGTATTCTAAACCTATTCTAAACCTGTTCTATCATAATGTGCTGCCCACCCATGAAGCCTCTCTATGCCCAGACCCAGGCAGATTTATCAACTCTCTTATGAGTCTGAATCACTTCTCTCCTTCCATTCTACCCACCGGCAGGCCCAGACCCAGAAAGGCAGCACTTCTGTCAGCCCTTTTGCTGACTGTGACCCATGATACTCACTCTTCACCCTGTGTGACTATGCCACACCAAACAGGTTATGGAGGCCAATACTAGGACCATCTTTTGAAAGCTCACCCAGGACCCTTAACTCATCCCACCACTTAGTCTCAGACATAAAGTGGTAGCCAGATCCATGCACAGAAGTCGTACATTTTTGGCAAGGCCTAGGTGAAGGCCATGTGTTTTGTCTTCAAAAAAGCACTAAAGGTGGACACTTCTCAGAGGCTTCTGCATTTCCATGCAAAATGAGGGTGTCTGTACATGAGGGTGCCTGCAGCACAGCTACAGACGGGTATAAAGTAGACACAGTGTCAAGGAAGTTAGCAGACATTGCACTAATTGGGGTCAGAGCATTAGGTTTTTTGCGAGTTCCAAATTGACCATCAAAAGTCAGTGGTTTGGCTTTGTCACTTTCCATAAATTTTGGGACAAACTTTTTCAGGTTTTTTTAATGTAATTTAGTTGTTCTTTTACACTAATCTGATTAGGAGACCTTTCCTAGCTGATTTTAGACTCAACTCTTCCCTCTCTTTTTTCATATTCAAGTGTATCAGCTGTTCAACAGCAAGGTTTCACCTCTACCCACAAGGCAAGGGCATGAGTCAGATAACCTATTAAGATTCAACCGTCTTTCTGGGCATGCAGTCTCCAGAGAAGGTTTCTGTTTTGTCTTCTTCTCTCCAAGTTGTCTTGTGACTCTGATGAGCTTAGTGAGGGAGAGAAAATTATGGAATAAAAGAGACATGGGACATAAGAGACTCAGTTGGGCATTCTTTTGAGCAATGTTTCAATGTTCCCAGGTAGAAAGGATATCACACACCTTGATGCATTACCAGGTGCAGTGTCTACAGGACCCATGATCCCAGAGGAATGCACCAGAGAAGGGAGGAAGAAGATAATGGGGGTAGAGACTGCTCCTAGATCTAGGAGGGACACCTTGCTCAGAAGCAATAACTGTTGAGTTTAAGGAGAGGAGACACAATGTATTAAGGCTACTGAGATTGTCTGTGAGAAGGAGCCAAGCCCAGATTTGTTCAATGAGACAATGCAGAAGATCAGACAGACTTGTAAAGATCAAAGTCCATCAACCTACCAAAGAGATGAGAGCCTGGAGGAAACACAATCCTCAGATATGAACTCATTTCCACCCAAAGACCACCATGTCAGATACTCCAGGAGAAAGTCATAAATATACAAAACATAGAGGACAGACACAGCCTGTAGCAAGATGTGTGTCAAGAAGGTGGATCCCCAATTGCTCATGTCCTTTAGCCCTTGGAACATGGGTATTAGCTTATGGGAACTTCCTAAGGCACCATCTGTATCTTGGAATCAGAATCAAGAATGCATGAAAAAGAGCCAAGGTAGGGGTCAGAGATCAGATCCCTGCTCACTCATAAGGTCAGAGGCTCAAGGATGATGGACATGTCTCTGACCTTCTTTACACCTCAGTCATCCTGCATGGCAGTCCAGGATGATGCGCATAGGCTGGAAATGAGCTACCCATTAACACTAGTCCCTTCCTTGCCAGTATATAGGAGACGTGGTAGTTCTGTCAGAGTAAACATCCATTTTACCCAGCACTCTACCCTGTTGGTGCCACGTGAAGCAGGAGTTAACAGTGAACAGAGGACTATGCATGGACTGCTACAAGTCCTGAAGGAAGAAAGGGAAGGGCTCTGTTCTGCCTGCTTCATTAGACCCTAACTGCTAGACTGCTCTTGAATAATCCTTTTGTACACTGTGAATATATGTTGGTGTGATTGGTTTAATAAACAAGCTAAATGGCCAATAGCTGAACAGGTAAAAGTTAGGTGGGAAAGCCAAATTGAGAATGATGGGATATGGAAGGGTGGTGTCAGAGGAGTTGCCAGCCAGATGCAGAACGAGTCAGACATACCTAATTGGATAGACGTAAAAGCGCTAAGCCTCATGGGAGAATATACATTAATAGGAATGAGTTGTAAGAGCTAGTTAGTAATAAGCCTGAGCTATTGGGTAAACATTTATAATTTATGTTAAAGCTCAATGTGGTTTTTATGAAGCTGCTGCTAGCACCCAGAGAAACTCTGCCTACAATAGACTATCATCTACAGGTTTCTGTGAGTATAAGAGAGAATGTTGTCCTTCACCAGACAGAATGGCTCTATCGTGTTAGTACACAAAGTGAACTCAATACTTCATGGGCACAATCATGGTGAATCTCAACAGTCAAACAGTCAATTGGATGATACCCAATACTGGGCATGGAAGTGTGAGATTATATCTATTAGGTTAGCTGAGGTGGGATGACTAGTGAACTCTTCTTGGCATTATTGCTTAAGAAGGTGTGATGGTTATTGCTTGCCAACTTGTTTGCATCTGGAATGAACTAACCCCCCAAAATGGAGGGCATATCTGTGAGGAATTTTTTTCTTAAGTTGAAGTAGGAAGACCTACTTCTAATTTGGATCTTTGGAAGAAATAGGCTGTAATGCCAGTGAAGGAATGCACTTGTTAACAAGACCAGAACAATCAGGCAAAGAGCAAAAGCTTCCTTCTTCCATGTTCTTATATAGGCTTCCAGCAGGAGGTGTGGGCTGGATTAAAGTGTGGCTTCCTGCCTCAAGTTCTCAGTTAAAGGCATGTGTCTTCATGCCTCAATTGCTTGTCTTTTCCCAGCTCAAAAGATCTAGATTAAAGATGTGTCTTCCTACATCAAAGGGGGAAGTGAACAGGAGCTCCCATTCCTAACCAAGAAGCTATCTTCATTGGCAAACTCAAGGGAAAAATCAGTTTTCTCCAATAGAGTCTCATTAGGTATATTAACCACGCTTAAGGGTAGACCCAATGCAAGCATGCAAGCTGTAGATGGCCAACACACAACATACTTAATGGTTTTGTAGACTTTTTGGGTCTCATATTGCTTTTGGGGGAGCATTTTTAAAATCTTACTGGTCTTTTACAAGTATATTATAGTTTCTGATTTGGTGTTTTTATGTTGCTTTTTTGAGTGTGTGTGTGTGTGTGTGTGTGTGTGTATTTGTTGTGCTTTTACACTGATTATATATTGGTTTTCTTTTTTAATTTGCTTGTTTCTTTTCTACAGTGAGAGATAAAGATAGTGGATGGGTGGTAAGGTGGGGAGAATCTGGGAAGAGATGGAGAAGGGGAAACCAAGATCAGAATATATTGTATAAGTTTTCAAGAAAGAAAAGGAAAACATTAAATTTTAAAAAGCAACCCTTGAAAAAGGAGTAATGTCCTGGGAAATACTGTCTTCAAATGGCAAAGTACACTTTCCCCAGACTCTGCTTACCACTGTGCCATTGAAAGAGGAAAAGGACACCCCCCTCTCATTTTCCTTGTCCTTATTGATATCTTTCCCACTCCCTGATCCTCTAACACAATGTGTAACATGACCACCCCTGGATCCTTGCTCATTGGATCAAACCAGGAACACTGTTATCTAAGGTGAATTTCACCCTCAGTCATGAGACGCTGGAACTTTACCAGGTCACTTTGAGGAACATCAGACCTACTCCATCTGCATCACCCACATGTGAGAGAAAGTATGAGAGAGGGTGGTTCACCCATTCCTGTCTACACCCGGTGAAACCACCCTGATGCATACAAGATGAGCCTCAGTTTCCACCAGTTCATGCTACTGAATAAGGTGACATCAGATGCATTTTAAATTCTGTGGTTGTATATACATTGAAGACGTAGATATATTAGTATTATTCTACATAGGAAAAAGTCTTAAGCTTCTCTATAGATTTATATATGAAAGAAAATAATTTGCAACAGTATACACAATTGGACAGAATTATGGAATTCCCACAGCACCTTCCATTTTTATTGGTGTTGTTTGTGTGCTACTTCAGGAACGGGAGATCCTTCCACATCCTGAGGGGCAACAGCTTGCTCCTGACAAATTTCCCTTAAGAATTCAGGAACTGGGAATGCATTATAACAGGGAGTCATGTCAGCCTCATGACAGAAAAACAGAGGAACCTAACAACTGTGTGTTTGTCCATTTGATCTGACGGCTTGTTTCCGGGTACAGTCAACAGAGTGAGAATGGAGCTTCAGGAGGATCACTGAATCAGTTAAGCAATACATGGACTGTGTAGGTAAAGTCTAAATTCATGGCAACGTGACAATAGAGAATACTGGAAAAAGCCATGTATAGCAAAAGCCTAAGTGAAAAACCTCTGCCCCATCTCCCCATGCAGTGTCTGTCTCCCATTCTCAGAAGCGCTGATCTGACTAGAAGCTTGTGGGCTTTCTAACCTTTCATTCTTTGGAATGTCTGTATGTAGATGAGAAGTAATGCCCTGGGCATTTCCCCTCTGTGGTAGTCACTACAGGGTCCTGATCTCTGCAGTTTTGACCTATTGAAGGCAGATGCTGGGATGCTGGAAGTTAGGGATTACTAAGTGCTTGGGCTACGAAATGTTTCTTGATCAATTCTTGAACAGCCTCATCACTTACCTCTGTGCCATGGTTTATTCTTCCATAGAGTAGCACACAAACAAATAAATGTACCACATGTAATGGGCTTTGAACATATATACTGTAGGTAAAGTTTTCATCCTAATTTGTTAATTCATTAGTTTGTCACAGGAGATTTGACTGGGTAATCAGGATACCTATCTTGGGGAAAAACAGATTTAGACACAGCCTGGTACAGAACATCTCAAACAATCTAACGAGATCAGATCTGAATCCAGTGACAGTAGACAACCCCAGTTTTTTTTTTTTTTTAACTTCAGGTACTACTTTTTTTTAAAAACCAAAATCCAAGTTCTTCCCTATAGGTGGCTTAGATCACAGTGGTGCATTAGACATGAGGATACCCAGTAATTATACTTTTCTAAAATGTGTCTTAACAAGGAGATTTTATAATACATACTGGTATGTTTTCTAGACTCCACCTGAAATTTAAAGGAAAGAAAACAGTTTGAGGCACAGGTCATACTAAATTCTGTTTACATGGGTCTTTAGAACACATGTTGACATAGTATGATGCCAATCAAAATGGGCAAGAGTCCTATGTGTTAGTATATTATGTGACAATGTCCCAGAAGAACTGGGACTCTATAGTTTGTGCCATTCCCACTTTTGCTGGTTCAAAGGCCAAATTAATTTGTTTGGTCTCTGCTGAATGTTCCCTAAGCCAAGCTGCATCTTTATAACCTGACTGTGAGATAATTCCTCCTCCAGCTGGGCCTCAATTATTTACACTAATCCTCATGCAGTAGAAGTCTTACCACTCAACATCTCCATGCTGAAACCCAGAAACTTTGGAACATAAGTAGAACATAAACTGCATCAAGATTTTAGAAACCAGAAGTGGCTGTCAACTTCTGAGTGAAAATTATACACGCATCTAAAGAGGAACCCTTTTCTTCAGGAGAAACTATCCTCTCACACAAACTGTGATAAATGGCACTGCATACTTTTATGTTCAGTTCAGTCAGGAGCAGGCTGGCACAATTCCAGTTCCTTTTCTCCCTGAGCTAACCCATGATGCACCTGGCTTTTGTTAACTGAATTTCATATCCACTACAATGTAAGGGACAAAGTAACTTTTTATATTACTTTGAGAGGAAAGGCAGTCTTACCTCCACCATCATCACGGGTAGCTCTCCCTGTTTTCTAGAAGAAAATGTAGTGGAGTTTTCGTGTATCTCTAAAAAGACAGAAAGTAACTTGTCAACACATGGTATTGTTTTTAATTACTCCAGGGATGTATAGAAGTCTATGTGGCTAGCATATGTGACTTGATCTAATTGTTCCCCCCAATCCACTCCTCCTCTGCTTCTCTGTTCAGAAAGGGGTAGGCCTCCCGTGGGTGTCAACAAATCATGGCACGACAAGTTGCCATGGGACTAAGCACCCCCCTTGCAATAAGGCTGGGCAAGGCGATCCAGTATAAGGAACAGAATCTTAAGAGCCAGCCAAAGTGTTAGGAATGGTTTGCTTTCTGCTTATTCCAGAACTGTGGATTATATTACTGTCACACAAATTAAGGCAAAGAGAAGAACTGAAGAGAAATGAGGAACAGAACTTTTGGCTTCCTAGACAATGGGAATCTAAATCAATGTGGAAGAATCTTTCACTGCATGAAAGTAAATAAGTCTTTCAAAATACACACTGCATTTATTCTGGTTGGAGGAAACCATGCATGTGTGTCTGTGTGCAGGTGGAGTTAGGAGGAGCTCTTCAGGGGTCTGGTTTTCTCCTTTCACCATGTGAGTTGTGGGATTCAACTGCAGTTAGGTCAGCAGGCTGGGCTGAAAAAGTCATTATGCACTGATCCAACCTATCTTTTCTAATAAAAGAAGCTTTATGATTAAGCAACAAAATACTGTCACTTCCTGTTTTAAAGCAGGGAACAATTGATACTTCCTGAGGCACATGTCTCAAATCTATTTCAACCTCCACCAATCCATATATGTTGAATCAGAATTTATCACTAGTTATGATCCATGCTAATGTATCCATTTTACTTGGGAAATTTTACTAGGATGAACATATCTGAAAATATTCTTGCCTATGTTGTGTGTACATTATTCCCTAAAGTATAGCATATCGTGTATTATATTTTGTTATACTGTGCTGAGTATTGTCAGTATTCTACAGGGTTCTAAGGAGCATGGAGAACATGTATGTGTTATAGCCCTATAAGACACAGTGTAATATAAGGGCTTGATTAGTTTCAGATATTGGTGCTAAGGAGTCTGGAAAAAATTCTAAGGAAATACTGAGACAACTGTACATAGTAACACAACTCTGCAAGTCATGACGAAAGAAGGAAAGGAAGCATGGAACCACCTTCCAAATTCACATTATCTAAGAATTCATCCAAAGTACAATGTGAAAGAATCAATCAAAAATTCCAGAAATTTAAGTTCAATGTTGAGTTAGTAGAGCAATTGGGAAACAGTCAATTTGGGTATAGCTGACAACAATGATATTATCAACTATCAAGTACCAACATTTATGGAATTACCACACAAAAAAGAGCAAAATTAACATATGTCTCAAATTTAAAGGTAACACTGGACAGAAGTCAGAATAAGAAATATATCCTTTTCAATTGGCACAGTATAGTCACAGTGTACCATCACATAGTGTACCACTCTCAGAAGAGCACTTGCATGTAAGACTGCACCCACACCACCGCCTTCTCCTCCCATCTCGTTAGTTCCCTTTACTTTGTTCACATCATATACACATATGTAATTTTATTTTTACATAAAAACCTAGTCCTTCAAATGAAAGAAATTACCTGGGACTTGCCTTTTTCAATGAACATAAGACATTTAACATGGCAAGTATATTCACTTACATCTATGTTCTGCAAATGACATAATCCCATGCTCCTTAATAGTTTACACAGTGTATTACTTAGGGTTTCTATTGCTGTGACCAAACACTATGATCATAAACAACTTGTAGAGGAAAGAGTTTATTTCAGCATACAATTCTCTCTTCACACTCAGTTTCTGGGGGAACTCTGGACAGGAACTGAACAGGGTAAGAACAGAGTCAGGAGAGGATGCAAAGGCCATGAAGGAGTGATGCTTACTCACCAAGGCTCGCTCAGCCTACTTTCTTACAGCACTCAGTGACACCACCATAGGGGTGGCACTGCCTACAGTGAGGTGGGCCTTCACATATCAATCATCAATGAAGAAAATGCACCACAGGCTTGCCTATGGGTGAATCTGGTGGCAGCATTTTCTGAATGGAAGTTTCCTCTTCCCAAATGACTCTGGTTTGTGACAAGTTAAAAAAACAAACAAACAAACAAAACAAAAAACAAAGACAGCACACCTGGATTTCAGGGAGAAGGGGATTCTGACCCCCGTTTTAATTTTTGAAACTATAATTCAGTTACAACATTTCTCCCTTCCCTTTTGGGGAAGGGAATTTAAATTAAGCAAAGTATAAGTAACCTGAAAATTCAAGATGCTAGGAATATGACCTTTCATGAAGTAAAAATCACATATAGACTACTCTACTTCCTAAAATCTTTTCTGTTAATATTAAGCTCCTTGTGGTCTGGCAGCTTTATTGGTGAAATTAAGGGTTAAGGCCAACAACTGAAATGCTATGTATATTAGAAGCAAGGAACTATATGAGAAAGCCACAGACGATCACAACTTTTGTGATTAGAATCTCAAGGATTTTACGATATGTTTGAAATACTTGACCTTATTGCAATAGTAATAGAAGTTGGTTATGAGACTGTTGCAGTAACGTAAAATGTATTTCAGGTAATTGTATCGTGTATGTGTGTGTGTGTGTGTGTGTGTGTGTGTGTGTGTGTAAGTGCCTGACAATTAAAATATGAGAGCTAAAAGAGGGCATGGCATACCATGATGTATCACCCTTTCTCCTTTCTTTCAGACAGGGTCTCTCACAGATGCCGTAGATAGGATGACAGCTAGCAAGCACTAGAAATACTACGGTCTATTCACTCAACAGCATGGGATTACAAATATGAACAGTTCTGTCCAATTTTTTTGTATGTGTGTGAGCAGATTCAAGCTCAGATCTACTGCTTTTTCAGTAAGTATTCTTCTCATTGAGCCATTAATTACCTCAATGATAAATCTTATAAAGCTATTTGAAATGATATGTTGATCTTGGTTGCAAATCTCTCAAACAGAACTCACCATATGGCCTGTAAGTGTGTAAATAATGATCAAATTTAAGATTTTATCATACTTCATACATATTTTGTGGAAATAAACCAAAAAAGATAATGGCCTGTAAATTATGCATGTATGTTTTAATCTTAACTTCATAATATTTCTAGGCCATGTAGTATACATGTAAGCTTTGTACAGCTGGCACAAGTCTTTAAGGAAATTGCAAATACAACAAAAATAAGTAGGGACTTTTTTTCACAAGGTCAATGTCAAGGATACGCACCTTCATTTTACTTCATTTAGGGAAAGCTATAAGGAGAGAGATAACTCAGTGGGGTTTCTGTCCTCCCATGCAAAAGAGGCATTCTGTACAGGACAGGCTGCCTCCAGCCCAGTTACTAGTGGAGAGAGAGTGGAGTGTTGGGTCAAATTTCAGACAAGATACCTTCCTAATTTGTGTCATAGCACTGAGAGTTTCATGAGGGCCAATGTGATGACCACATGCCAGTCACTCCTTCACCTTCTTCCTTACAATCCCTAAGGTTTGGGACAACCTTTTCTGGGTTTATTGTTCTTCTAATATACAGTCTTGCCCTGTTTATGGGACTTCCTCTGGCTGACTGAGTCCAGCCTTTTCTTCTCTCTTCACATATCCATGCCATACAGCTAGGCATCAGGAGCCCTTTAGCTGTGCCTACCAGATCCAGGACTGAACCAGATAAACTACTAAGATTTGATATCTTTGCTCTCAATGGCCTTTCCTGTCCGGTGAGTTTGGTGAGGAAGAGATAATTAGAGATAATACAAAAGGCAAAGAACTATCTGGACTGAGTATGGGAGCATGCCAGAGGGTTAGGCTATATTCTGTGGACAGTGTGTTCTACTATACAGTGTCAGGCACTAAATAATTAGTGGAAAAGAACCTCCAAGACTCTAAGGATAGCCAGGCACAGAACGCAGAATGAACATGGCACCCAGGAAATAGGGAAATTTCTGGAGAAGGATAAAGGGCAAGAAACTGTAACGAGGGATATGAAGTGTGTGCGGCTAGAGGTGGGGTCATGGGGCTCTGTAGGACACGCTACTCACAAGCAGGAGACCCAGAGTATACAGTGAGTAACACAATGCATTAATTCTACAAACACTGCCTGTTATGGTGGAGCCAAACACAGCTAAAGAATGAGAGAATGCAGGAGAAGCCAACACACTTGTGGGGATCAAGGGCCTCGAGCCTAATGAAGAGGCTCCAAGGAAGACACAGGAAACTCATTTCTGAGATTATGAACTCCTTCCCCTAAAGAAGACAAGTCAGGAAAGCCTATAACAAGTGAAAGATACAAATGGTGACAGCACAGAGGACAGACACAGCCCTGTGACCAGATAGGTGCCAAGATAGCCGATACCCAAGTGCCTATAGTCCTTTAGTCCTAGGAACTGAATGTTGAATGTTCTCAATATTGAAGGCTAAACCAAGAATTTCTGAAATGGGGCCAAGTGTGTGCTAGAGTTCAGGATCTAAGATGGATGTCAGACCTCTAATCTCCCTTGTCTCGGCCATCCTGTATGTCAGTCTGAGGTGAGGAACACTGCCTACAAAAGAGTTCAAGTCACCAGGTGGTAGGTGCACACCTATAATCCCAGCTCTCAGGAGGCAGAGGCAGGCAGATCTCCATGAATTCAAGGCCATTCTGGTCTACAAAGAAGTTCCAGGATAGTCATGGCAAATACACAGAGATCTTGAGAAACTAAAAAAAGAAAAAGAAATAAAAGAGCTAAAGTCATACACTGAGCCCTTACTCCCAGGACATTGTAGCCTTGGGGTTTTGACAGAACAAAAAGCCATTCTTGGGTCTCTTTAGCCACTCCACCCTGTGGGGTCCATGAAGTGCTGCTACAAGACCTGGGAGAAAAAGAGAGAGAACCTGTTTCTCGGGCATCACTGGGATCACACTATAAGACATTTACCTATGGGTCCTGGTAAGGAGAGAAAGTTGTTCCCTATAGATAAATTGGCCCTGATACAGGTTATACTCAAAAGTGAAAAACAACACTTCATAGGCTCCATGATGCTGAAACCCAGCTGTCAAACTGATGAGGTCTGTGTCCTCTGGGCATGCCCTTGGGGTTTATCTTGATTAGATTAAGTTAGATGAGAAGAGCTGTTCCCTATGGGTACGAGCATTCCCTTCGATGGGATTCTGGGCAGTATAAAAGTAAGAAAAGTCAGGAGAGTACATTCATTCATTTTTCTTTGCTTCTGGGCTCTGGTTGCAAGGTCAGTCTCCCTCAAGTTTCTGCCTCTACTGCTTCCCAATTATGGACTCCAAACTCAAACTATATGGCAAACTAAACCTTTCTTTGCCCACTGCCTCTGGGAAAGTAATCCTAACAAAATTTCCAAGGAGAGGTATAACAACATTCCAACGCTTGTGCATTGGGAGTGGCAGAGGAAGAACAGTCTATGTGTTCTTGGAAATACAGTCTTTAAATAACAGAACCAGGAGCAAAGCACCCTTAACCCTACCAGTGTTAACTATTATGCACTGGAAAGAGGAAAAGCACACAGGTTTCTGTGTCCTTGCTGATCTTTCCCACTCCCTTGGCCTCCCAAGTACAAGGTCTAAGATGACCATGCCTAGGGCTCTCTCCCAATGGACCTGACTAGAAATGCCTTTATCTAATTCAAATTTCATCCTCATTCTTGAGATTCTGGACATTAAACAGATCACTCTTGAGACTTTCCACATCTGCATCATCCATGTCTGGGACAAAGTGACTGAGAGGGTGGCTCAGTCATTCATGCCTACCCCAGGTGAAGCCATACTCATTCATAGGAAAATCTCAGGTTTCCTATGGTTTACCACTACTTAATGAAAGGCAAAGGTTACCTTTAACCTTTAAACCTATTTATCCTATTTAAATTCTGTGGTTGTATTTCTACAGATAAGCTAGATAAATTAACAGTATCTACACACTAAAAACTACAGCAAAACGTCTCTATAGATTTATAAATAGTGCATAGTATAAAGGGCATCTATTTTACATAACTGAACATAATTCCCTCAGTACCTTCTGTTTTAATGTATGTTTCTTTGGAGGTACCGGAGATGATTTGTGGTCCATCTGTATCAAGTGGGATCACGGTTGTTTTGATGGTCCTTTTCTTTAGTACTGCAGAAACAGGGAATGCAGTCACAACAGGGAAAGTTATGTCAGCTTCACAGCAGACAAACAGAGGAAACTTAGAATAGTTGAGTGTTTGTCACTTGATCTCCTTATTTATTTTCAGGTAAGTCACTGTAATTAGAATGGTGCTTCAGGAAGATCACTGTGTCAGTGTCCAATTAATTATGCATCACATGATGATGTAGATAAAGACTATTATGGTCACATGATGTAGGTAAAGTCTAAATTAGTACAGATGTGACAAAAGAGAAGGAAGAGCAATGTGACTATGTTACGTTGGTGTGGTGACTGATACGCAGCGTTCAAATCCCAGTTAGAGCATCATGACACAGTGAAATCTATGCAATCCCGCTGTGATCACATCTTTGCACCAGTGAACTAAAAATTCATAAGGACCCCCAGGAGTCTTATCGGTGTAAAAGATATGTTAAACCCTAAGGAAAAGCACATGGATTGTACAAGTGTTCTATGATGTTTGTGAAATGTAAAAACAATTCAATTAGACAAGAATGACTGAATCCTGAGCAAGTGTTTAGTGTGCTACACAACAGTGACCAGTGGTTGTTTAATTTCATTCTTTTCTTATCCGGGATATTTCACAGCTCATGCAGGACATATGGTATCACTTTAAGTAGGTTCAGAAGGTAAGCAGCTGTGTATTCCTCTAACTTTTTAACCTTGGGTACCATGTTAGGCATATCCATGATGCTCTGATCAAAGTCCCTGCCAGATATAAGCAAAGAGATAGATGCTGTGCCTTTGATCCCTGACTCCAATTATGTATTTCTTCCAAAATAAGTTGTAGAAGGTCTCTGAATTAGTAAACACAGCCTTTCTCCAACATCTTCATCCTACCAGGTACCTCTCAGCAAGTGACTCTGATCATCAAGGACCCACACTGAGAGGTGACTTATGCTTGTGCCTTCTGTGATGACTCAGAATCTAAGTTATTCTAAATGAAATTGTCACATGAACGTTAGACCAAAAAAAAAAAAAAACAGTTCCTTTAAATTGGCCAACCCTGTATAAACCCTCAACATGAACCGACAAGAAAAGGGGTCTAGTGCTTCATGGTGTAACTACTCTCGAGGTGCCAAGAGATAAGAGGAAGGCAGTGGCTGCACAAGGCATGGCAGTGCGTCTTATCTGCTCACTGTTCCCTCATCGTTTTTAATAAAATATGTGATTCTTTGAGAATTCCATAAAATGTATTTTGATCATATTCATCTCCACTCATCACCCTAACTCTCTTGATTCCATTCATATCTCTCCACTCCTTACCAGCTCTGTGCTCTTTTAGTCTCCCTAAGTAATTCACCAAGTTCAATTTGTGCTAATCACATACATATATATGGGCATGTGGCCAACCTCTGCAATTCAGTCAACCTGTTACTGGCAGAGTCAGCTTCTATACACTCTCCTTCCATCAACAGATCTTCTATTTCAGTTTATTATTTTTGTTTTTTCATTGATTATTTGTTATGTTTTGTTGATGAAAAAGGCCTCTAACCCAGGCTGGCCTAAAATTCACTATTTAGAAAAGGCTGGTCTTGAACTTATGACTTTCTTGAATCTACCACTCTAAATCAAAGATTACAGACTGTGTAATCCTGGGTACATTACATTGAGTACTTGGGATGAAACTCGGGTTTTTAGACACGATAGGCATGTACTAAGCCAATCACCATAAGAGCGCCACTTAACACATCAGCTCACTGGTGAGAGCCCGAGCATGTAGACACCACCAATGTGGATAGAATGATGCCCAGTGGCACTCTTCCCTGCTGCCTGTGTAAATGCACCAAGAGCAAAAATGGAATAGGCAACATGGAGTCTAACTACCCATGACAGGAAGTAGCCTTACTGCTCACTGTCCAGCTCTCCTTTACAAGTATATTGTTGGTTGCTCGCATAGGACCCATATAAGATCAAAGAGGTCAACAGTGTGGTTTGTAGGGAAGAGAGGTTCAAAAACCTTTCTCACCCCTAACTAAGAAGCTATTGGTAATTTATGGCTTCTGTGTGAGGGAGGGAGAGATTAATTAAAGGTGTTGTCCCTGTAGCATTATCCCAGGTTCAGTGGATGCCCCTACATGTTTGCATATATGTTTAACATAAAATGGACTAGCAAGTTATTTTTTAAGGATAAAATTTGGAAAAATGTAAAAAGGGAGAGGATCTATGAACAGTAAGAGTTATAAGGGATGAATAAGATGAAATACGGTGCATAAATATATCAAAATTAATAAAATTATAATAATTAAAAAAATAAAATTTAAATGAATTGCTGGATTGATGATGCAGCACAGATCATTAAATGAATGATGACTGGAAATCTTAGTGCACACTGTCCTTAAATTTTGTGGCTCTTTGTGCCCATGCCAATATTGTCTAATCTGTTAATGCTTTTCTCCAAAACTTACAGGAATACATCAGATCTAAGATAAATCGACTTTGAACTATTCATCCCACTCTCCCCTGTACTTTAATTGTGGGCTTTGTCATCTTAAAAGGAGCACTGTGCTCCTCTACCATTCAAAGCAGTGACTGTCTGCTGCATGCCGAGTGACACTTCCTAGGACTTCCAACCACCACAGCCATCACTGCAGTGTTTGGGATCCCGATCGATCTGCCTTACTGCAGGCAGATGTAAGAAGACAGAGCTCTCCACAGGGATTACTGTGCCCTTGATGAGGTAAGAAGTGGCTCTTAAGATGCACAGCTAAGGAGCCTCATCACTACCTCTTGAGTTCTAGTTAACTCATTTATGAAGGAACACAAGCATGTAACTGACCCTGCATATCTGAGATGAGGTTTGAATACATTTTTGTAGTTACCTTGTATTCTGATTTTCAATGTACACATCTGTAACTGGAAATTGGGTTGTGAAAAAGGCATCCTACTTTTGGGGGGGAAACAGATTTAAACAAGAATCGAAGTACAATACCCTCAAATAACAAAGGATTACTATTGAACACAAGAACCATAGAAATATCCATGATTACTTACTTGTTGTGGCCCTTGCCTTCAAAAGAAACTAAGAAAAAAAATTTAACACAACAATTCTCAAATCATTAATATGTTACATCACAGTGGTGTATCACACAAAATACAACCAGTGTTTTCACAATTCCTACCTCAGGTGTGTCTTAGGAAAATGATCCCACAATAAATACCACATTTATGTCTTATAGTCATCACCTGCAATCAATAGGAAAGAAAATATTTAATGTCATGATCATGCTGAGCAATGTCTACAAAGCTATTTTGCCCACTAACATCGTGTGACTGAAATCAGGACAGAGAAGAGTAGTAACAAAGAGACTATATTAATGGGTACATTATTCGATGATGTCACAGAGATCTGGGACTCTGTCCTTTGTGATACAAACTAGTACTGGGCATACTTTTTCTTATTCAGTGGCAGATCAGGTAAACCTATCTGGCCTATAGAGGGTTGCAAAACTTACATCACATACCATCTATAAAAACTTTTATGTTTCACTAAGGTATTTTTTGTTTCTAGGCTATGGTTTACAAATAACTTGAGTATATGGTTGGAAGCTTAGTGTGTCCAGCTTGAGGATGTTCAGAGGATCTTTCAACCATGAGGACTGGTGTAAACTAGAGGCCCCCACCTTGGTGGGATCACTCATACAGCAGGACACAAAGTTGTGCCACATTGTGATGTATGCTGTCTTGATCAGGACCAAGTTGGTACAGTTCCATTCCCTCCTCTTCCTAAATAAGCTCTCTAATATCCGTGATGACTCAGATCAGTTTAATGAATGAAATGTGATACCCACTGAAGCACAAGGGGACCACCGAGGTAACCTTTCTACCTCAGAGAAATGAAAGTCCCTCTTACCCTCACAGTCGTCACTGGTCGGTGTTGCTTGTAGTGGGGTGAGGCCGCACTGGTGGTAGGTTCAGGGGACACTAGGGGAAAGGAAGCGACTCTCAGCTCACGGGACTTAGTATTATTACAGGGCATCTTTGCTTGATGTGAGTAAAAGCAACTGGACTTGGAACATCTTATTAAACCTAATGAACAATATGGTTGGGTTGTTGCAGGACTGTCTTCCAGGAAGAGAAATAAAGGCAGAGAGTAGCTCTGGAGAGAAATGAGGAGCAGATTTTTTTTGTTTGTAGGGAATGGTAATCTCAATCAGTGAAAAAGCATCTATTATGTGGTGTAATGATGAAATGAATCATTCAAAAATTTCTTTTTATATGTATTCTGTTTGAGAGGCTCAACAGCTGGCAGTGCATCCAGCAGAAGTAACCCTTCTGTACCTGGTTCTCTCAGTCAACCATGTAGGTTCCAGGCTCAAAGTATTGATCTCAGTCTTTACAGCAAGTGCCTTTACTGCTAAGATCTCACTGGTCCCCTATAACAAATCTTATGATAAAAACCACAGAGTACAATCAGTCCCTGAGATGACTTTCAGGGTAGGGCAATGGCTACTCTCTTCAGCTTCAGGTGAAGTTTTTACCTATGTACCTGTAGTACAGGTCTGATCCACACTTTTATTAGAGACTCAACTGACTTTCCAGGCATGTTTTTCTGAAAAGGGTCTTTTCTGCTCTCTACCAGTGATCTTTTCAGTCTCATGAGCTTTGTGAGAAACTGACATTTAGTGATTACAGAAAGACCTAGAACACCCGGGACTGAGAATAAGGACATGTCTGGGACTTAGGACCCATTGCATAGACAATGTGTTGCAGTACGGAGAACCCACAATAAGGTAACACAAAGAAGGAACCACATAAGCTTCTGTGGCAATTATGAAAGAGAAGTGGCTGGGGAAGGAGAGGGGCAGGAGATCATAAGAAGAGAGACAGAAAGGGAGTGACTAGAAGAGGAATCCTGTTTCTCTGTCACACACAGCTCAGAAGCAGGCACTACACACTGAATCCACAGTTATAGTCTATGATAGAGAGCAAAAAAAATCTGTAGAATGAGAGAATCCTAGAGGAGCAGACATAGTTCTGATTAGCCTGGGCTGTGAGTCTACTGAAGAAGTGACAGGGAAGCCACTTAGAGAAGAGAGACTCCTTAGAGCATAATCTCATGTCCCCAGGAAAGAAGAGACAGGTCAGACCACGCCAAAGTGGGAGACTCAAGTACTGACAGCGTAAGAAACAGACACACATTATGGTGCATAGAGAACTGATCCTCTCCTGTCCATACAATTTATTCTGAGAAACATGGGCAGTATTTTAGGGAAGCTCACAAACTCAGTCTCTGCATATTGGAGGCTGAGGCAAGGATGCCTCTAAGAGCACCAAAGATCATCCAGAGGGCAGATCCTTTCTCCCTATGTCATCCATTAATTTAAAGGATCAAAGAAGGATATCACCCTATAACCCTCCTTGACTCAAATTACACAGAATGCCAGTTAAAGTTAAGGAACATAGACTGCTTAGAGCTAATGACACACATGAGGCTTCTATTTATCAGGACATCGCTAAGGTAAGAATGAGGCTAGTGTTGCTAGAGAAGCCTGCTAACTACTTAGCAGTCTGCGATGTCCTACAAGGAGGGACTAAATGGTCCACAGAGGACCTAGTAGGCACTACTACCAATGTCCCCAGGGAGCCGGGAACAGGATCTGCTCATTCTTTACCACCAGGACCATTTTGTAAGTACTTCAAATGTATATTTGAATGCCCAGGAGTAGGTTGTCCCTCACCAGAGACTGGCTTTATCATAGATTGAAACCCCAAACTGATCACCACTGTTTATGGGCATGGTGATGGCAAATCTCAGGAGTCAACTGATAGGTCAGGGCTCTGGTGATGCCTCTATGGCATTACCTTGACAAGGTTAACTGAGGTAGCAAATGGTTCAGCTGTTAGTACATTACTCTTGGACTGAGATCCATGACTGTAGAAGGAGAAGGTGAGCTGAGCATAAAGAAACACTCCTTTTCTCTATTTCTGTTGCACTGGACCTCTGCCTCAGGCTCCTGTATCTATGATTTCTCAGCAAATATGCACACCATACTCATGGTATCATGAGAATACAAGCACTCCTTCTTTGGCATGTTTGGGTCATAGTATTTTATCACACAAACTGGGAAAGAACCTTATGCACAAATTCCATGGAGAGCTAATAAGTACAATGACAGGCTTGGACACTTGGTAGTGGTAAATGGGGATAAGCGCTATGTGTTGAAAGAATGCCTTCAAATGACAGAGATGAACCCAAGAATATTACCCCTGACAAGGCTACCATGATGCCTTTGAAAAGGAAGAACACAGAAACCTCCTTCCATGACCTTGTCTCTGTTCTTTCCCATAAGCATAGGGTGTGACACACTACTCCAGAGACCCACTCCCCTTTGGTCAGACTAGAAATGCTGTTATCTGTTTCAAATTTTGTGCTCACTCTTGACAATTTTGACAATGACCATGCCAATCTTGAGCTTGTTTACATTCAGTTCATCTACATCACCGGTATGTGGGAGAAAGTAACAGAGAGGTTGCCTCACCTATTCCTGCCTACACCAGGTGAAGGGACAGTGACAGAGACAAGATTGAGTTCACCTTTCCTCTGTTTCTTGTTACTCAATGTTTGCAAAAGGTGAATTTACATTACATTCTTAAATCGTGTGGTTGAATTTCAGCTGAGGAACTATGCAAGTCAACATTATCTACACAGGAAACTATGGTAATATCATCACCTTTCCCTCCTATCATACAATGATGATCCACAACTACCATATGTCACTCAATGAGATTAGTGCATTTCAACAGTACCTTCTCTTTCAGTAGTTGGTACATGGCCGGAAGTGTCTGCCTGGACTTCCGGTACTTCAGCATCCTTGGGGGATATCTTCCCTTTCCCAAAGAGTCTTCTTTTAATTCTGGAAACTGGCATGCATTAACAGTAGAGACAGTTATGTCAGTTTCATGGCAGAAAATAGAGGAAACCAGTCTGTTTTAGTATACTCCATGGCATGCCCATTCTCCAGGCACCATCATCAGAGTCACAGTGGTGTTTCAGGAGCATCACTGAGTGCACTGCACACTCCAGCATGCACCGCATTGGTGGTGTAGGCAAGTCCTAAATTCATGGCAGTGTGACAGTGTGTGTGTTTCCTTGCTGAATACATGTACCTAATGAGTGCTCACCTTCAAATCACAGGCACTGACCAACCCTGAGAGGAAAAACACATGGAGCAGAGTGTACCCAACCTTTAAAGATGTATTCCCACTGGATATGGAGTGCACTGCTTTCATAACAGTTCTCTGTAGGCAGAGGAGGTGAAGCTCTGTGATTTCTAGGCCAGTATGGTACATAAGTAGGTAGTTCCAGTATAGATAAGGACAAACTGTGAGTCCCTGAAACCCGCCCCCAAAAGCAATATATTCTCAGAGAATGAGGTAGCACACATCAACCTCCAGGTGGTGACTGCAGTTCTCAGTGCACATGTCCTTAAATTGTGTTCCTCTTTGGGCCCATGCTTCTGTTGTCTACTCTGTTCATGCTATTCTCCAGATCCCAGAGAAACCCATTTTAGAAATATCCATCCTACTCCTCTGTATATTTTATTTAATTGTGAGACTCTGTCATCTTAAAAGGAGCACTGTGCTCCTCTACCATTCAAAGCAGTGACTGTCTGCTGCATGCTGAGTGACATTTCCTAGGACTTCCAACCACCACAGCCGTCACTGCAGTGTTTGGGATCCCTATCGATCTGCCTTACTGCACACAGATGTAAGAGGACAGAGCTCTCCACGGGGATTACTGTGCCCTTGATGAGGTAAGAAGTGGCTCTTAAGATGCACAGCTAAGGAGCCTCATCACTACTTCTTGAGTTCTAGTTAACTCATTTATGAAGGAACACAAGCATGTAACTGACCCTGCATATCTGAGATGAGGTTTGAACACATTTTTGTAGTTACCTTGTATTCTGATTTTCAATGTACACATCTGTAACTGGAAATTGGGTTGTGAAAAAGGCATCCTACTTTTGGAGGGAAAACAGATTTAAACAAGAATCGAAGTACAATACCCTCAAATAACAAAGGATTACTATTGAACACAAGAACCATAGAAATATCCATGATTACTTACTTGCTGTGGCCCTTGCCTTTAAAAGAAACTAAGAAAAAAAATTTAACACAACAATTCTCAAATCATTAATATGTTACACCACAGTGGTGTATCACACAAAAGACAACCAGTGTTTTCACAATTCCTACCTCAGTTTTGTCTTAGGAAAATGATCCCACAATACATACCACATCTATGTTTTTTGGTCTTCGCCTGCAATCAATAGGAAAGAAAATATTTAATGTCATGATCATGCTGAGCAATGTCTACAAAGCTGTTTTGCCCACTAACATCGTGTGACTGAAATCAGGACAGAGAAGAGTAGTAACAAAGAGACTATATTAATGGGTACATTATTCGATGATGTCACAGAGATCTGGGACTCTGTCCTTTGTGATACAAACTAGTACTGGGCATACTTTTTCTTATTCAGTGGCAGATCAGGTAAACCTATCTGGCCTATAGAGGGTTGCAAAACTTACATCACATACCATCTATAAAAACTTTTATATTACACTAAGGTATTTTTTGTTTCTAGACTATGGTTTACAAATAACTTGAGTATATGGTTGGAAGCTTAGTGTGTCCAGCTTGAGGATGTTCAGAGGATCTTTCAACCATGAGGACTGGTGTAAACTAGAGGCCCCCACCTTGGTGGGATCACTCATACAGCAGGACACAAAGTTGTGCCACATTGTGATGTATGCTGTCTTGATCAGGACCAAGTTGGTACAGTTCCATTCCCTCCTCTTCCTAAATAAGCTCTCTAATATCCGTGATGACTCAGATCAGTTTAATGAATGAAATGTGATACCCACTGAAGCACAAGGGGACCACCGAGGTAACCTTTCTACCTCAGAGAAATGAAAGTCCCTCTTACCCTCACAGTCGTCACTGGTCGGTGTTGCTTGTAGTGGGGTGAGGCCGCACTGGTGGTAGGTTCAGGGGACACTAGGGGAAAGGAAGCGACTCTCAGCTCACGGGACTTAGTATTATTACAGGGCATCTTTGCTTGATGTGAGTAAAAGCAACTGGACTTGGAACATCTTATTAAACCTAATGAACAATATGGTTGGGTTGTTGCAGGACTGTCTTCCAGGAAGAGAAATAAAGGCAGAGAGTAGCTCTGGAGAGAAATGAGGAGCAGATTTTTTTTTTTGTTTGTAGGAAATGGTAATCTCAAGCAGTGTAAAAGAATCCATTATGTGGTGTAATGATTAAATGAATCATTCAAAAATTTCTTTTTATATGTATTCTGTTTGAGAGGCTCAACAGCTGGCAGTGCATCCAGCAGAAGTAACCCTTCTGTACCTGGTTCTCTCAGTCAACCATGTAGGTTCCAGGCTCAAAGTATTGATCTCAGTCTTTACAGCAAGTGCCTTTACTGCTAAGATCTCACTGGTCCCCTATAACAAATCTTATGATAAAAACCACAGAGTACAATCAGTCCCTGAGATGACTTTCAGGGTAGGGCAATGGCTACTCTCTTCAGCTTCAGGTGAAGTTTTTACCTATGTACCTGTAGTACAGGTCTGATCCACACTTTTATTAGAGACTCAACTGACTTTCCAGGCATGTTTTTCTGAAAAGGGTCTTTTCTGCTCTCTACCAGTGATCTTTTCAGTCTCATGAGCTTTGTGAGAAACTGACATTTAGTGATTACAGAAAGACCTAGAACACCCGGGACTGAGAATAAGGACATGTCTGGGACTTAGGACCCATTGCATGGACAATGTGTTGCAGTACGGAGAACCCACAATAAGGTAACACAAAGAAGGAACCACATAAGCTTCTGTGGCAATTATGAAAGAGAAGTGGCTGGGGAAGGAGAGGGGCAGGAAATCATAAGAAGAGAGACAGAAAGGGAGTGACTAGAAGAGGAATCCTGTTTCTCTGTCACACACAGCTCAGAAGCAGGCACTACACACTGAATCCACAGTTATAGTCTATGATAGAGAGCAAAAAAAAATCTGTAGAATGAGAGAATCCTAGAGGAGCAGACATAGTTCTGATTAGCCTGGGCTGTGAGTCTACTGAAGAAGTGACAGGGAAGCCACTTAGAGAAGAGAGACTCCTTAGAGCATAATCTCATGTCCCCAGGAAAGAAGAGACAGGTCAGACCACGCCAAAGTGGGAGACTCAAGTACTGACAGCGTAAGAAACAGACACACATTATGGTGCATAGAGAACTGATCCTCTCCTGTCCATACAATTTATTCTGAGAAACATGGGCAGTATTTTAGGGAAGCTCACAAACTCAGTCTCTGCATATTGGAGGCTGAGGCAAGGATGCCTCTAAGAGCACCAAAGATCATCCAGAGGGCAGATCCTTTCTCCCTATGTCATCCATTAATTTAAAGGATCAAAGAAGGATATCACCCTATAACCCTCCTTGACTCAAATTACACAGAATGCCAGTTAAAGTTAAGGAACATAGACTGCTTAGAGCTAATGACACACATGAGGCTTCTATTTATCAGGACATCGCTAAGGTAAGAATGAGGCTAGTGTTGCTAGAGAAGCCTGCTAACTACTTAGCAGTCTGCGATGTCCTACAAGGAGGGACTAAATGGTCCACAGAGGACCTAGTAGGCACTACTACCAATGTTCCCAGGGAGCCGGGAACAGGATCTGCTCATTCTTTACCACCAGGACCATTTTGTAAGTACTTCAAATGTATATTTGAATGCCCAGGAGTAGGTTGTCCCTCACCAGAGACTGGCTTTATCATAGATTGAAACCCCAAACTGATCACCACTGTTTATGGGCATGGTGATGGCAAATCTCAGGAGTCAACTGATAGGTCAGGGCTCTGGTGATGCCTCTATGGCATTACCTTGACAAGGTTAACTGAGGTAGCAAATGGTTCAGCTGTTAGTACATTACTCTTGGACTGAGATCCATGACTGTAGAAGGAGAAGGTGAGCTGAGCATAAAGAAACACTCCTTTTCTCTATTTCTGTTGCACTGGACCTCTGCCTCAGGCTCCTGTATCTATGATTTCTCAGCAAATATGCACACCATACTCATGGTATCATGAGAAAACAAGCACTCCTTCTTTGGCATGTTTGGGTCATAGTATTTTATCACACAAACTGGGAAAGAACCTTATGCGCAAATTCCATGGAGAGCTAATAAGTACAATGACAGGCTTGGACACTTGGTAGTGGTAAATGGGGATAAGCGCTATGTGTTGAAAGAATGCCTTCAAATGACAGAGATGAACCCAAGAATATTACCCCTGACAAGGCTACCATGATGCCTTTGAAAAGGAAGAACACAGAAACCTCCTTCCATGACCTTGTCTCTGTTCTTTCCCATAAGCATAGGGTGTGACACACTACTCCAGAGACCCACTCCCCTTTGGTCAGACTAGAAATGCTGTTATCTGTTTCAAATTTTGTGCTCACTCTTGACAATTTTGACAATGACCATGCCAATCTTGAGCTTGTTTACATTCAGTTCATCTACATCACCGGTATGTGGGAGAAAGTAACAGAGAGGTTGCCTCACCTATTCCTGCCTACACCAGGTGAAGGGACAGTGACAGAGACAAGATTGAGTTCACCTTTCCTCTGTTTCTTGTTACTCAATGTTTGCAAAAGGTGAATTTACATTACATTCTTAAATCGTGTGGTTGAATTTCAGCTGAGGAACTATGCAAGTCAACATTATCTACACAGGAAACTATGGTAATATCATCACCTTTCCCTCCTATCATACAATGATGATCCACAACTACCATATGTCACTCAATGAGATTAGTGCATTTCAACAGTACCTTCTCTTTCAGTAGTTGGTACATGGCCGGAAGTGTCTGCCTGGACTTCCGGTACTTCAGCATCCTTGGGGGATATCTTCCCTTTCCCAAAGAGTCTTCTTTTAATTCTGGAAACTGGCATGCATTAACAGTAGAGACAGTTATGTCAGTTTCATGGCAGAAAATAGAGGAAACCAGTCTGTTTTAGTATACTCCATGGCATGCCCATTCTCCAGGCACCATCATCAGAGTCACAGTGGTGTTTCAGGAGCATCACTGAGTGCACTGCACACTCCAGCATGCACCGCATTGGTGGTGTAGGCAAGTCCTAAATTCATGGCAGTGTGACAGTGTGTGTGTTTCCTTGCTGAATACATGTACCTAATGAGTGCTCACCTTCAAATCACAGGCACTGACCAACCCTGAGAGGAAAAACACATGGAGCAGAGTGTACCCAACCTTTAAAGATGTATTCCCACTGGATATGGAGTGCACTGCTTTCATAACAGTTCTCTGTAGGCAGAGGAGGTGAAGCTCTGTGATTTCTAGGCCAGTATGGTACATAAGTAGGTAGTTCCAGTATAGATAAGGACAAACTGTGAGTCCCTGAAACCCGCCCCCAAAAGCAATATATTCTCAGAGAATGAGGTAGCACACATCAACCTCCAGGTGGTGACTGCAGTTCTCAGTGCACATGTCCTTAAATTGTGTTCCTCTTTGGGCCCATGCTTCTGTTGTCTACTCTGTTCATGCTATTCTCCAGATCCCAGAGAAACCCATTTTAGAAATATCCATCCTACTCCTCTGTATATTTTATTTAATTGTGAGACTCTGTCATCTTAAAAGGAGCACTGTGCTCCTCTACCATTCAAAGCAGTGACTGTCTGCTGCATGCTGAGTGACATTTCCTAGGACTTCCAACCACCACAGCCGTCACTGCAGTGTTTGGGATCCCTATCGATCTGCCTTACTGCACACAGATGTAAGAGGACAGAGCTCTCCACGGGGATTACTGTGCCCTTGATGAGGTAAGAAGTGGCTCTTAAGATGCACAGCTAAGGAGCCTCATCACTACTTCTTGAGTTCTAGTTAACTCATTTATGAAGGAACACAAGCATGTAACTGACCCTGCATATCTGAGATGAGGTTTGAACACATTTTTGTAGTTACCTTGTATTCTGATTTTCAATGTACACATCTGTAACTGGAAATTGGGTTGTGAAAAAGGCATCCTACTTTTGGAGGGAAAACAGATTTAAACAAGAATCGAAGTACAATACCCTCAAATAACAAAGGATTACTATTGAACACAAGAACCATAGAAATATCCATGATTACTTACTTGCTGTGGCCCTTGCCTTTAAAAGAAACTAAGAAAAAAAATTTAACACAACAATTCTCAAATCATTAATATGTTACACCACAGTGGTGTATCACACAAAAGACAACCAGTGTTTTCACAATTCCTACCTCAGTTTTGTCTTAGGAAAATGATCCCACAATACATACCACATCTATGTTTTTTGGTCTTCGCCTGCAATCAATAGGAAAGAAAATATTTAATGTCATGATCATGCTGAGCAATGTCTACAAAGCTGTTTTGCCCACTAACATCGTGTGACTGAAATCAGGACAGAGAAGAGTAGTAACAAAGAGACTATATTAATGGGTACATTATTCGATGATGTCACAGAGATCTGGGACTCTGTCCTTTGTGATACAAACTAGTACTGGGCATACTTTTTCTTATTCAGTGGCAGATCAGGTAAACCTATCTGGCCTATAGAGGGTTGCAAAACTTACATCACATACCATCTATAAAAACTTTTATATTACACTAAGGTATTTTTTGTTTCTAGACTATGGTTTACAAATAACTTGAGTATATGGTTGGAAGCTTAGTGTGTCCAGCTTGAGGATGTTCAGAGGATCTTTCAACCATGAGGACTGGTGTAAACTAGAGGCCCCCACCTTGGTGGGATCACTCATACAGCAGGACACAAAGTTGTGCCACATTGTGATGTATGCTGTCTTGATCAGGACCAAGTTGGTACAGTTCCATTCCCTCCTCTTCCTAAATAAGCTCTCTAATATCCGTGATGACTCAGATCAATTTAATGAATGAAATGTGATACCCACTGAAGCACAAGGGGACCACCGAGGTAACCTTTCTACCTCAGAGAAATGAAAGTCCCTCTTACCCTCACAGTCGTCACTGGTCGGTGTTGCTTGTAGTGGGGTGAGGCCGCACTGGTGGTAGGTTCAGGGGACACTAGGGGAAAGGAAGCGACTCTCAGCTCAAGGGACTTAGTATTATTACAGGGCATCTTTGCTTGATGTGAGTAAAAGCAACTGGACTTGGAACATCTTATTAAACCTAATGAACAATATGGTTGGGTTGTTGCAGGACTGTCTTCCAGGAAGAGAAATAAAGGGAGAGAGTAGCTCTGGAGAGAAATGAGGAGCAGATTTTTTTTTTGTTTGTAGGAAATGGTAATCTCAAGCAGTGTAAAAGAATCCATTATGTGGTGTAATGATTAAATGAATCATTCAAAAATTTCTTTTTATATGTATTCTGTTTGAGAGGCTCAACAGCTGGCAGTGCATCCAGCAGAAGTAACCCTTCTGTACCTGGTTCTCTCAGTCAACCATGTAGGTTCCAGGCTCAAAGTATTGATCTCAGTCTTTACAGCAAGTGCCTTTACTGCTAAGATCTCACTGGTCCCCTATAACAAATCTTATGATAAAAACCACAGAGTACAATCAGTCCCTGAGATGACTTTCAGGGTAGGGCAATGGCTACTCTCTTCAGCTTCAGGTGAAGTTTTTACCTATGTACCTGTAGTACAGGTCTGATCCACACTTTTATTAGAGACTCAACTGACTTTCCAGGCATGTTTTTCTGAAAAGGGTCTTTTCTGCTCTCTACCAGTGATCTTTTCAGTCTCATGAGCTTTGTGAGAAACTGACATTTAGTGATTACAGAAAGACCTAGAACACCCGGGACTGAGAATAAGGACATGTCTGGGACTTAGGACCCATTGCATGGACAATGTGTTGCAGTACGGAGAACCCACAATAAGGTAACACAAAGAAGGAACCACATAAGCTTCTGTGGCAATTATGAAAGAGAAGTGGCTGGGGAAGGAGAGGGGCAGGAGATCATAAGAAGAGAGACAGAAAGGGAGTGACTAGAAGAGGAATCCTGTTTCTCTGTCACACACAGCCCAGAAGCAGGCACTACACACTGAATCCACAGTTATAGTCTATGATAGAGAGCAAAAAAAAAAATCTGCAGAATGAGAGAATCCTAGAGGAGCAGACATAGTTCTGATTAGCCTGGGCTGTGAGTCTACTGAAAAAGTGACAGGGAAGCCACTTAAAGAAGAGAGGCTCCTTAGAGCATAATCTCATGTCCCCAGGAAAGAAGAGACAGGTCAGACCACGCCAAAGTGGGAGACTCAAGTACTGACAGCGTAAGAAACAGACACACATTATGGTGCATAGAGAACTGATCCTCTCCTGTCCATACAATTTATTCTGAGAAACATGGGCAGTATTTTAGGGAAGCTCACAAACTCAGTCTCTGCATATTGGAGGCTGAGGCAAGGATGCCTCTAAGAGCACCAAAGATCATCCAGAGGGCAGATCCTTTCTCCCTATGTCATCCATTAATTTAAAGGATCAAAGAAGGATATCACCCTATAACCCTCCTTGACTCAAATTACACAGAATGCCAGTTAAAGTTAAGGAACATAGACTGCTTAGAGCTAATGACACACATGAGGCTTCTATTTATCAGGACATCGCTAAGGTAAGAATGAGGCTAGTGTTGCTAGAGAAGCCTGCTAACTACTTAGCAGTCTGCGATGTCCTACAAGGAGGGACTAAATGGTCCACAGAGGACCTAGTAGGTACTACTACCAATGTCCCCAGGGAGCTGGGAACAGGATCTGCTCATTCTTTACCACCAGGACCATTTTGTAAGTACTTCAAATGTATATTTGAATGCCCAGGAGTAGGTTGTCCCTCACCAGAGACTGGCTTTATCATAGATTGAAACCCCAAACTGATCACCACTGTTTATGGGCATGGTGATGGCAAATCTCAGGAGTCAACTGATAGGTCAGGGCTCTGGTGATGCCTCTATGGCATTATCTTGACAAGGTTAACTGAGGTAGCAAATGGTTCAGCTGTTAGTACATTACTCCTGGACTGAGATCCATGACTGTAGAAGGAGAAGGTGAGCTGAGCATAAAGAAACAATCCTTTTCTCTATTTCTGTTGCACTGGACCTCTGCCTCAGGCTCCTGTATCTATGATTTCTCAGCAAATATGCACACCATACTCATGGTATCATGGGAAAACAAGCACTCCTTCTTTGGCATGTTTGGGTCATAGTATTTTATCACACAAACTGGGAAAGAACCTTATGCACAGATTCCATGGAGAGCTACTAAGTGCAATGACAGGCTTGGACACTTGGTAGTGGTAAATGGGGATAAGCACTAAGTGTTGAAATACTGCCTTCAAATGACAGAGATGAACCCAAGAATATTACCCCTGACAAGGCTACCATGATGCCTTTGAAAAGGAAGAACACAGAAACCTCCTTCCATGACCTTGCCTCTGTTCTTTCCCATAAGCATAGGGTGTGACACACTACTCCAGAGACCCACTCCCCTTTGGTCAGACTAGAAATGCTGTTATCTGTTTCAAATTTTGTGCTCACTCTTGACAATTTTGACAATGACCATGTCAATCTTGAGCTTGTTTACATTCAGTTCATCTACATCACCGGTATGTGGGAGAAAGTAACAGAGAGGTTGCCTCACCTGTTCCTGCCTACACCAGATGAAGGGACAGTGACAGAGACAAGATTGAGTTCACCTTTCTTCTGTTTCTTGTTACTCAATGTTTGCCAAAGGTGAATTTACATTACATTCTTAAATCGTGTGGTTGAATTTCAGCTGAGGAACTATGCAAGTCAACATTATCTACACAGGAAACTGTGGTTATATCATCCTTTCCCTCCTATCATACAATGATGATCCACAACTACCATATGTCACCCAATGAGATTAGTGCATTTCAACAGTACCTTCTCTTTCAGTAGATGGTACATGGCCGGAAGTGTCTGCCTGGACTTCCGGTACTTCAGCATCCTTGGGGGATATCTTCCCTTTCCCAAAGAGTCTTCTTTTAATTCTGGAAACTGGCATGCATTAACAGTAGAGACAGTTATGTCAGTTTCATGGCAGAAAATAGAGGAAACCAGTCTGTTTTAGTATACTCCATGGCATGCCCATTCTCCAGGCACCATCATCAGAGTCACAGTGGTGTTTCAGGAGCATCACTGAGTGCACTGCACACTCCAGCATGCACCGCATTGGTGGTGTAGGCAAGTCCTAAATTCATGGCAGTGTGACAGTGTGTGTGTTTCCTTGCTGAATACATGTACCTAATGAGTGCTCACCTTCAAATCACAGGCACTGACCAACCCTGAGAGGAAAAACACATGGAGCAGAGTGTACCCAACCTTTAAAGATGTATTCCCACTGGATATGGAGTGCACTGCTTTCATAACAGTTCTCTGTAGGCAGAGGAGGTGAAGCTCTGTGATTTCTAGGCCAGTATGGTACATAAGTAGGTAGTTCCAGTATAGATAAGGACAAACTGTGAGTCCCTGAAACCCGCCCCCAAAAGCAATATATTCTCAGAGAATGAGGTAGCACACATCAACCTCCAGGTGGTGACTGCAGTTCTCAGTGCACATGTCCTTAAATTGTGTTCCTCTTTGGGCCCATGCTTCTGTTGTCTACTCTGTTCATGCTATTCTCCAGATCCCAGAGAAACCCATTTTAGAAATATCCATCCTACTCCTCTGTATATTTTATTTAATTGTGAGACTCTGTCATCTTAAAAGGAGCACTGTGCTCCTCTACCATTCAAAGCAGTGACTGTCTGTTGCATGCTGAGTGACATTTCCTAGGACTTCCAACCACCACAGCTGTCACTGCAGTGTTTGGGATCCCTATCGATCTGCCTTACTGCACACAGATGTAAGAGGACAGAGCTCTCCACGGGGATTACTGTGCCCTTGATGAGGTAAGAAGTGGCTCTTAAGATGCACAGCTAAGGAGCCTCATCACTACCTCTTGAGTTCTAGTTAACTCATTTATGAAGGAACACAAGCATGTAACTGACCCTGCATATCTGAGATGAGGTTTGAATACATTTTTGTAGTTACCTTGTATTCTGATTTTCAATTTACACATCAGTAACTGGAAATTAGGTTGTGAAAAAGGCATCCTACTTTTGGGGGGAAAACAGATTTAAACAAGAATTGAAGTACAATACCCTCAAATAACAAAAGATTTCTTTTGAACACAAGAACCATAGAAATATCCATGATTACTTACTTGCTGTGGCCCTTGCCTTCAAAAGAATCTAAGAGAAAAATTAACACAACAATTCTCATATCATTAATATCTTACATCACAGTGGTGTATCACACAAAATACAACCAGTGTTTTCACAATTCCTACCTCAGTTTTGTCTTAGGAAAATGATCCCACAATACATACCACATCTATGTTTTTTGGTCTTCGCCTGCAATCAATAGGAAAGAAAATATTTAATGTCATGATCATGCTGAGCAATGTCTACAAAGCTGTTTTGCCCACTAACATCGTGTGACTGAAATCAGGACAGAGAAGAGTAGTAACAAAGAGACTATATTAATGGGTACATTATTCGATTATGTCACAGAGATCTGGGACTCTGTCCTTTATGATACAAACTAGTACTGGGCATACTTTTTCTTATTCAGTGGCAGATCAGGTAAACCTATCTGGCCTATAGAGGGTTGCAAAACTTACATCACATACCATCTATAAAAACTTTTATGTTTCACTAAGGTATTTTTTGTTTCTAGACTATGGTTTACAAATAACTTGAGTATATGGTTGGAAGCTTAGTGTGTCCAGTTGAGGATGTTCAGAGGATCTTTCAACCATGAGGACTGGTGTAAACTAGAGGCCCCCACCTTGGTGGGATCACTCATACAGCAGGACACAAAGTTGTGCCACATTGTGATGTATGCTGTCTTGATCAGGACCAAGTTGGTACAGTTCCATTCCCTCCTCTTCCTAAATAAGCTCTCTAATATCCGTGATGACTCAGATCAGTTTAATGAATGAAATGTGATACCCACTGAAGCACAAGGGGACTACTGAGGTAACCTTTCTACCTCAGAGAAAGGAAAGGCCCTCTTACCCTCACAGTCTTCACTCGTCGATGTTTCTTGTAGCGGGGTGAGGCCGCACTGGTGGTAGGTTCAGGGGACACTAGGGGAAAGGAAGCGACTCTCAGCTCACAGGACTTAGTATTATTACAGGGCATCTTTGCTTGATGTGGATAAAACTGCATGGATTTAGTACATGGGTCTAAATATCATCAGACTTTTCTGTCCCCTCAGCAACACCTAAACATTCAGCAGTTGTTTTTGAAATAATTGCGTCCGAGGCTTTATAGTATTTACAAATGCTTGGCCGGTAGCTTAGGCTTATTAATAACTTGATCTTTCACTTATATTAACCCATATCTTATCTATAGTTAGCCACGTGGTGTGGTACCTTTTATCCCTACAGTATTCTCATCTTGCTTCCTCTGGGTCTCGCTGGGGACTCCTGACTCTGCCCTTCCTCTTCCCTGCATTCTCAGTTTGGTCGCCCTGCCTGGCTACTGGCCAATTAGCCTTTTATTAAATCAATTCAAGTGACAAATCTTTACAGTGTACAAGAGGATTCTTCCATGGCAACTAAATCTAATGGAAAATATGGTTGGGTTGTCACTGGACTGTCTTCCAGGAAGACAAATTAAGGCCCCGTACAGGTCTGGAGAGAAATGAGGAACAGATATATTTTCCTTTCTATGAAATCTGAATCTTAAGCAGTGTGAAAGAATAGTTGTATCATGTAAGGATTAAATAAATCTTTCAAAAAATTTCTTTTTACATTCATTATATTTGGGATGCTCAACAGCTGGCAGTGCATCCAGCAGAAGTGACCCTTCTGCACCTGGTTCTCTCAGTCAACCATGAAGGTTCCAGGCTCAAATTATTGATCTCAGTCTTTACCACATGTGCTTTTACTGCTACACACTCAAGAACCACAGAAAAGTAACCTTATGATAAAAATCACAGAGTTCAATCAGTCTCTGAGATGATTTGAACGCAGGATAGCTGCTACTCTCATCAACCTCAGCTGGCCATCAGGAGACTTTTATCTATATACATGTAATAAAGGTCTGATCCACACCCTTTCTAGAGAGTCAACTGACTTTCCAGACATATTTTTCTGAAAAAGGTTCTTTTCTGTTCTCTCCACTGATCTTTTCAATCTCATGAGCTTTGTGAGACAATAAATGATTACAGAAAGACCTGGAACACCCAGGACAAGATGAGAACATGTGTGGGAATTAGTCCACATTGCCTGGACAACGTGTTCCAGTACACAAAATAACCAATAAAGTAACTGGAAAAATGGACCACATAGGCCTCCAAGGTTTTCCAGACCAAGAAACATGGCAATAATGAAAGGGAAGTGGCTGGAGCGAGGGAGAGGGTGGCAAGAGGTAACAAGAACGGAGATGAAAGTCGGGGGGGCTAGAGGAGAATCTTGTCTCTCTGTCACACACAGGTCAGAAGAGGACAGTATGCATTGAACCTACAGATATAGTGCACAATAGGAAGTTAAAAAAAAACTGCAGACTGAGAGAATCCAAGGGATGCAGACGTAGTTCTGATGGGCCTGGGCTGTGAGCCTACTGAAGTAGAAAAAGTAAAGCCACGTAGAGAAGAGAGACTCCTTAGAGCATAAACTCATGTCCCCAGGAAAGAAGAGACAGGTCAGACCACGCCAAGAGTGAGAGACTCGAGTAGTGACAGCACAGGGGACAGGCACCTCCTGCAGGTGTCTGGAGAGCTGACCCCCTCGGGTGTATAACCTGTATTATGAGGAACATGGGCAATATTTTAGGAAAACTCACAAACACAGTCTCTGCATATTGGAGGCTGAAGCAAGGATGTCTCTAAAAGCACCAAAGATCACCCAAAGGGCAGACCCTTTCTCATCCATTAAGTCAAAGGTTCCATGATAGATATCAGCCTGAAATCTCCCTTGACTGAAATCACCTAGCATGGCACTTAAAGTCAAGGAACATAGACTGGTAAAAGCTAAAGACATATATGAGGTCTTTACTTGTCAGGACATTGCCAGTGTTGCAATGAGGCCATACAACAGAAGCCTGCTAGCTATTTAGCTGTCTAATCTTTGGTTGTCCTTTGAAGATGGACTAAATGATCAACAGAAGACCAAGAAAGCACTACTACAAATGTCCCAGGGGACCCAGGGACAGGATCTGCTCATTCAGTATCACCAGGACCACTTGGTAAGAAATTTATACACACATTTGAATGCACAGGGGCAAGTTGTCTCTCACCAGAGAGACTGGCTTTATCATAGACTGGAACCCCAAACTGTTTATGGGCATGGTGATGGCAAATATCAGGAGTCAACTGATAGGTCAGGGCTCTGGTGATGCCTCTATGGCATTATCTTGACAAGGTTAACTGAGGTAGCAAATGGTTCAGCTGTTAGTACATTACTCCTGGACTGAGATCCATGACTGTAGAAGGAGAAGGTGAGCTGAGCATAAAGAAACACTCCTTTTCTCTATTTCTGTTGCACTGGACCTCTGCCTCAGGCTCCTGTATCTATGGTTGCTCAGCAAATATGCTCACCATACTCATAGTATCATGGGAAAACAAGCACTCCTTCTTTGGCATGTTTGGGTCATAGTATTTTATCACACAAACTGGGAAAGAACCTTATGCACAAATTCCATGGAGAGCTACTAAGTACAATGACAGGCTTGGACACTTGGTAGTGGTAAATGGGGATAAGCGCTAAGTGTTGAAAGACTGCCTTCAAATGACAGAGATGAACCCAAGAATATTATCCCTGACAAGGCTACCATGATGCCTTTGAAAAGGAAGAACACAGAAACCTCCTTCCATGACCTTGCCTCTGTTCTTTCCCATAAGCATAGGGTGTGACACACTACTCCAGAGACCCACTCCCCTTTGGTCAGACTAGAAATGCTGTTATCTGTTTCAAATTTTGTGCTCACTCTTGACAATTTTGACAATGACCATGCCAATCTTGAGCTTGTTTACATTCAGTTCATCTACATCACCGGTATGTGGGAGAAAGTAACAGAGAGGTTGCCTCACCTGTTCCTGCCTACACCAGGTGAAGGGACAGTGACAGAGACAAGATTGAGTTCACCTTTCCTCTGTTTCTTATTACTCAATGTTTGCAAAAGGTGAATTTACATTACATTCTTAAATCGTGTGGTTGAATTTCAGCTGAGGAACTATGCAAGTCAACATTATCTACACAGGAAACTATGGTAATATCATCACCTTTCCCTCCTATCATACAATGATGATCCACAACTACCATATGTCACCCAATGAGATTAATGCATTTCAACAGTACCTTCTCTTTCAGTAGATGGTACATGGCCAGAAGTGTCTGCCTGGACTTCCGGTACTTCAGCCTTCTCAGAAGCAACCATGTGTTGCTGTTGATGGTTCTTTTCCAATAGATTGTATTCTGGGACTGCATTAACAGTAGAGACAGTTATGTCAGTTTCATGGCAGAAAATAGAGGAAACCAGTCTGTTTTAGTACACTCCATGGCATGCCCATTCTCCAGGCACCATCATCAGCGTCACAGTGGTGTTTCAGGAGGATCACTGAGTGCACTGCACACTCCAGCATGCACTGCATTGGTGGTGTAGGCAAGTCTAAATTCATGTCAATGTGGTGTTGTTAAAAGAAGAGCAACATGACTGTATTAAGTTTGCTTTTACCTGATAAACAGTGTCCATGTCTCTCTTGGAGTCCCATAAATATGGTAAACTTTATAAACTCCCTCCTTTCTGAGTAGTGTTTACTAGGGTGCTATATACTGTGAAACTTCTCAGTGCAAAACATATGAATAAACATACATACATACATACATATATATATATATATATATATATATATCCATCCACATACACACACATGCATGCATACATGCATGTACACACACACACACACACACACACACACACACACACACAGCTTGACCTCAAATAAATGTACATATACTACCGAATTACTCTGTGGTATTTGTTATTGTCAGAACAGTCAGCTACATTTGAGTGAATCCAGGTAGCATGAGGTTGTGTTGGTTACTCATGCAACCAACGGTAGAGAATGTATTTATTTTCACTGTTTACCTTCACTGTTTACATGAGAAACTATAGAAGGGCCCTAGCTTAGCAGAAATATATGATCTTCCTCCAATATTTTCAACCTGCCTAGTGCCTATCAGTTAGTGATTCTCTAGATAGTGGACCACATTGAGAGGTAAGCAAAGCTTCCATATTTTCTAGAGATGCTCAGATTCAAAGTCACTCAGAGCCAAGTTGTCACATGATGGTTGGGATGAGTAGGAACTTCCCTTCCACTAGCCAGGCCTGGATATGTCCTCATCACGAACTGACAAGAACAGTAGCCAGGTGCATTGGTAATATAATAAACAGTGCCTGTACACGTCATTTTCTAGGTGACATCCTCATTGACCATCTGTACAGTCTTTATTAATTCTGGCTAAGATAGGGGTAATGACTACAGGAGCATCGAGAACGCACTATACCTGTTCATGCCTTTCTCACCCAAGTCCTATCTTCTCTATATTGCCGTTTAATTTTTCCAGAACAGATCTGTGTTCTAGTCTAGCCTGAAATTTCTACAGCAAAGAATGAACTTATGTCTCTCTTTCTTCCACTTCTCAAGGACAAGGACTAATAAGATTGAGACATCCTGGGCACATTTTGAGCAGAATTAGGAGTCAAACTCTGGGTTTAATTAGCAAACTGCGTGTGGTTATGCTAATCATGCACTGAGGCAACTGGGCCACAAGCTCCAGCCCATATTAGCATACTAGCTTTTCTTAATACAAACTACCATATAACAAAGTACTGAAAATGTAAACACACTGTGCATAAAATACTTTTGAAATGATGTTACTGAGCCATATACTCTTCATTGCTGAATATATATATGTGTGTGTGTGTGTGTGTGTGTGTGTGTGTGTGTGTGTGTGTACACACATATATGAGTGGTCACACTGAAAACATGAGGACCAATCACCACTGAGAAGAAAACTCCTGGAGCATAATAGAGTGCACCCCATTTTTAAATATATAATCTCACTGAGTGTGGTAGTGAACTCCTTGTGTAACAGTTCTCTGTAGTCACAGGCAGGCAGAACTGTGTGATATCCAAGTCAGAAGGGTATATATGTAGCTAGTTCCAGGAGAGCCATGGATACATAGTGAGATCCTGTCTCAAAAACAAAACACTATGTTGTCCAAAAAGTCCGACATCACAGATCAACATCCAGGTGGAGACTAGAGTTCTTAGTGGACACTGTGCCTAAATTGTGTTGCTTTTTGTGTCCATACTAATATTGTTAAACACCTTAAAGTTTTTCAGGTTTTACTGGAAGGAGCCCACGAAGTCTAGCACACATCCATCCTATCTCAATGTAGTGGTAAGCAAAGAATCTGTGAACTACACCACAACATGGGCTGTTTTCTTCCACACTTGCTAAATGTGTGCAGGCAGGGTATTAAATGCAGTCGTTGCACTGCATATGTGAAGATCCTCGTCACTTATTCTGGGCGTTGGTGTATTCATCTGCTTAGGAAAACACATATCAACTCACTACATATGGCTGTGGTGAGCTTTAAACACATTGTTATAGGTAAATCATGAATACTATTTTTTTCTCAAGGAATTTACAATTTTAATATAAACCAGCTGGCTCATTTCCAGTTACATTTTTTTTAAATTTTATTTTTCTTTATTAAGAAATTTTCTACTCACTCCTCATGCTATCCACAGACCCCCCTCCTCCCTCCTCCCATCCCCAACCCTCTTTCCCAAGCCACCCCGCATCCCCCAAATCAAGGTCTCCCATGGGGAGTCAGCAGAGCCCAGCTCACTGAGCCTAGGCAGGTCCAAGCCCCTTCCCACTGCACCAAGGCTGTGCAAGGTGTCACACCACAGGCACCGGATTCCCAGAAGCCTGCCCATGTACCAGGGACAGATCCCGATCCCACTGCCTGGGTGCCCCCCAAACAGTTTGAGCCAAACAACTGTCTTCCATGTCCAGAGGGCCTAGTCCAATCCCATGGGAGCTCCACAGCCACCAGTCCACAGTTCATGTGTTCCCACTACTGTGGTCCATTATCTCTGCACGTCCTCTCATCATGATCACAATGTCCCTCACCTGCAGTATCTCTCCTCTCTCTCATCAATTGGATTCCCGGAGCTCAGCCTGGTGCCTGGCCGTGGATCTCTGTATCTGCCTCCATCAGCCACTGGACAGAGGCTCTATGATGACAGCTAGGTTATTTGCTAGGCTGGTCACTAGAGTAGACCGGTCCAGGCACCCTCTGGACCACTGCCAGCAGAACAAGGTGGGGTCAACCTTGTGGACTCCTGAGAGTCTCCCCAGCACCCTGCCTCTTCCTGTTTCCATGATGTCCTCATCTATCATGGTATCTTCCTCCCTGCCCTCCCACTCTGTCCCTGTTCCAGCTTGACCCTCCCATTTCCCTATGTTCTCATCCCCCACTCCTAAAAAAATTGTATTTTGTTTACTCAATCAACATAGATGGAGTAAACAAAATACAGTTTTTAAAAAAAAGTCTCCCAGAACAAGAATGGAGCCTGTGCTATACCCTCCACAGTTGTCTTATGGCCAGCTGGCATGGGGGCTCAGGTCCTTAATTTCTTTTTCACAACAGTTTTCCTGAAAATTGGGTTCAATGACATGGACATCTGTCTAGATAAAATAAGTTTAAACATAGCCTGGTGCACAAAATCCCAAACTAAGGAGGTCACAGCTAGACGTAGCAACTGTAGACACATGACTATGATTTCTTACTTGAGGTATCACTTTTTTTTCTAAATCAAACTCCCAACTGTCAATTGATGAATGTGTTTTGCTTACTGTGGTACACTAGACAAAAGACAACCAGTATTCACACAATTCACATCTAAAACATGTCTTCAGTGACTCTGGAATACATACCACATCCGTCTTTTCCTGGGTCCACCTGCAAAACACAGTAAAGAAAACACTTTGAGACTCAGATTATGGTGAGTTCTGTTTGTACAACACTTTGGCTCACGTGTTTGCTGGGCATTATTACACCAAGGATTGCCAAGCCCTTGGGTGGAAGATTCTGGATTAGTATGTCGTATGATACTGACAGAATATCTCAGGACGTCTTCTTTGTGACAAACACTAGTCTGTTTTTCACTTTTGCTGACTAGAGGCCACATCAGGTATCCCTATGTGTTTCGCCTCCACTGATGGTCAGCTAAGGTATATCACGACATGACAGAGCAACTCTATATCTGGTTATTATTATTTGTTTGTTTGTTTGTTTGAAACAAGAATTAACCTTTATTGAGCACTTATTATGTGCCAGGACAGATTAATATCTTTTAATATTTTAAGGCAATTAAGTAAATATTGTTATTGCTACTTTATTGAGGAAGGCAATGTAGACACAGAAAGGATACGTTTGCCAAAAGTCACAGAGCCAAGAACTCCCAGTTTTTCCAGACAGGAGGCTTGAAGCTCAGAGCTCAGGTTGTCATACCACCAGCTTCCTTTGTAGAGTCCCTCTGTGGCCCATGGGTTGGAATTCCTGGTCAGTGGCCACTCCCCCCCCCCACATGACCGAGCATGTACTGCCAAAATGATTAGTCATTCCAAGGCTTTATGGCCTATGTAATCCATGCGCTGCATTAGGCAATCTATGCGCATACGTGGCATAGCTACATATGCCCTCGGGCAGGGGAATCCATAAAAAGCTAGTCACAGGGGCCGGGTGGTGGTGGTGGTGGTGGTGGTGGTGGTGGTGGTGGTGGTGCACACCTTTAATCCCAGCACTCGGGAGGCAGAGGCAGGCGGATCTCTGTGAGTTCAAGGCCAGCATGGACTACCAAGTGAGTTCCAGGAAAGGTACAAAGCTACACAGAGAAACCCTGTCTCGAAAAACCAAAAAAAAAAAAAAAAAAAAAAACGAAAGCTAGTCACAGCGTCCTGTCCCCTTCTTCTCCTCCCCCCGTCCCCACAGATCTTCCATAGGTCCAAGCACATTCTCTTCTGTCCCTCCTTCCCTAATAAACTCTGAGAGTGGGTTTCGTGGTGCCTCGAACCTTTTCTCGCTCGGTAACAGTGCCGCTTAATGAATAACATCGTGCCGCCACATAAAAGCCAACACCACGTGCTCTTTTGCTCTCCCCAAAAACTGCCGCCGCCGCCGCCGCCTGGTTCTCCCGCGCCCGCCGCCGGGGTTTGCTTTCAAGGGCGCTAGTTCAAAGGCGGCCTCAGCTTCCCACGGGTCTCCCGGAGACTGCATATTCCCTGCCTGGTCCAGGGCGTCCGATTCGCAAGGCCACGCCTTGTGCTGATGCCTCGGGAGTCCCTCTCTCTCCCGGGCCCACAGTCCAGGATGCCAGCGGCGGCATCTTAGAAAAAAGACCTTAGCGTCCAGGAACCGGGCAGGGCGTGAGGAGTGCGAGGCCGGGGTTTTCTGACATAGCAGGGGCTGACGTGGCAGGGCTGGGGTCTCCCCATCGCCACAACAGGTTTCTCTCCGCTGCCCGCGTCCGGCTGCGCGCCTCGCAAGCAAACGCCCCGGGCTCCGCCTTTGACTTTCCCGGGCAGAGAAACCCCGCGGCCCGGTGACTCTCCCGCGCCTCCCTGCATGGCTGCCCTCTGCGCTTGCGCAGACCGTAGCTCGGGTGCCCCGGGAGGGCCGCGCCCACCCGCGCCCAGGCTTCCTGCGGTTTTTCACAAGCTGGAAGCGTGGCTGGCTGCGTGGTGCCTCTCCTCTCTCCTGGCGGCAGCTGAGCGGGGGCGAGGTTAACTTGAGGACTCCGGTCTGCACATGGTGTTGGCAGGGGCTTCCGGAAGGGGAAATACCGTTTTGTTGACCCCAGGTGGCCCCGGGGCTGGCCGGGGGCGGGGGTGTTGGAAGAGGACGTGAATTCTGACTGGAAAATGTCCCCCCTCTCTTCAAGGAGGGCCCCAAACAGGCCCCGTCCGGCCTCCTCTCGAGGCCAGGATCTTAGGGAAGGGTGTGTCCATGAGTTGGGTAGGACCCCCTTACACACGCGCGCGCGCGCGCGTACACACACACACACACACACACACACACGCACGCACGCACGCACGCACGCACGCACGCACCCCAGTCGAGGCCGAGGGTTTCGTGGTCCCCGAGGATAACGTGCACGCCCATGTGTTTGAGTCAGGCATACTGGTCTACACCTGTAGCTCCCGCACTTGGGTGGTAGAAATGCAGGAGACCAGCAGTGTGAGGCAAGTCTGGGTTGTATGAGACCCAGTCCTACATGCCATAGTTTTAGGATATTTAAGGTATTCAGAATTGTAATCGCCCTTATTTAAGACCTCATAGGCTTAGGATGAGTTGGTGTTTCTGTGTTGAGAAAAAAATAGCCCCATCTCTGTTGTGATTTCTAGAGTGGTACAAAAATATCTAAGTTTCCTGTATTCTACTGATTATTATGATTACTATATTACTACTATGCCCTTTTATGAGGCACTCTAATAATGTACGTGCATCCCATGACTTAGAGTTCTGAGCAACTGGACACCCTATACTGGGGCATATGAAGCTTCCACAACATTGATCTTTGGGGAACAATCAAATTTAACCTAAACCAGAGGCTCTAGAAGTCATAAAAGGGGGGGACCCTTACGTGAACATTCAAGTCTACATGGATGATATGCCTATCAACTTCCAAGTGAAATTTACATACTTTTGTCAAAAGCGGAACACCATGCTCCCAAAGACATCCTGTCCCCTTGACTCAAAATCAATACCTGACATAAGCATGTGTGGGTGTTCTATGCAATCACTAATCTGGTCAAATTCTGTTTCCCCTTCTTCCTAAATATACTATTTAACACCCATGATAACCTAACCAACTTTATTTTTCAAGTGTGAGAGCCACCAAAACCTAAGGGAAGAATCATTAAAGCAGCTTTTCACTCTTTCATAAAGAAACTGTTTACCTTTGTCAAAGAACTGGGGGACTTCTGTACATCAGTTGAAGATGGTGTTGCAACTTGATGTTCAGGTGTAACTAGAGGGACAGAAAAATAACTGTCAGTTCATGGTACCATTTACCCACCCAAGCATCTTTACTTGACATGGATAAAAGTGCATGGCATCAGTACATGTGATTAGACTTAGTTAAGCGACTACTGGACTGTTTTTCCTAATGGCAAATGTAGGCAAAGATTAAAAAAATAATAATAAACAGGGTTTTTTTTCCTGCTTTCTAGAGAATAGGAATCTAAAGCAATGTGAGAGTCTGTGTTTCAATATGTAACTACTGAATGCATGTTTTAAAAAGCTTTTATACATTTATTCAGTGTGGGAGGGAGCACATCAGAAGACAACCTTTGGTGGCCAAGTCTCTCCTTCCATTAGGTGAATTCTGGGGACAGAATCAAAACATCAGGTCTGGTGACAAGCACTGATACTTACTGAGCCATCTCACTCTCTCCATTAAAATAAATCTCACAATTAAACAACATATCACCATCAATTCCTGAGATCATTTTGAAGCCCAGAAGAACTAACAATCCCTTCAGCATATCTCACAAACATATTTCAACCTCCATCAATTGATACATTCTGATTCTGCATTCACCACAAAGAACATAGAATTTTAGCCTTGATAACATATACATTTTACTGGGGAAGTGAATTTAGTATGAGGCATATGGTGTAACTGTATTGATCCTTCATCCTTTGACATACAACAATAATTTACTGAAGAGTGGAAACCAATAATAAGCATATTGTGTCTTGTTTCTCCTTCTAGTCTTTTCTTACTATTCTATGAACCTTTGTATTCATGTGTTTTGTGGCATCCAATTTAAAACCAGCAGTGATGGGGAAGAATGATTGTCTGGATCCTGTTGATCATTCAAGTCCTTTAACACAGTTCTACATGAGAGTTGCTTCAAGGGTGATGCATACTCTAAAAACTGGGTAGATATTCTGGGTACTTATGTGTCACTCTTTCAGGGTGTATAGCTCACAAGGTCTCTGTACTTCTAAGGGCCACATTTGTATTGCCATTAGACACCAATCAAAGATCTCCCCATTTGTAATTGTCTTTAGGCCAGGGGTGAAGGTGAGTGTCCCAACCCTAAGTATCTGTGAACTGATGAGAAGTACTGGTACTTCCTTATAATGACTAGGATGAAATGTGACACTGATGTAACAATACCTGTCCTGGGCTATGTCATAAAGTAGATAGTACCTAGGACTTCTACAGACTTGCAGATATCCTGACATGTGTTTAGAGACTCAGGATAGTGGGCAATATGTCTGGGTTCACATCTTGGCTCTTCTACTTAAGCATATTCTCTCTCTCTCTCTCTCTCTCTCTCTCTCTCTCTCTCTCTCTCTCTCTCTCTCTCTCCCTCCCTCCCTCCCTCTCCCTCTCTCTCCCTCTCTCCTCTCTCTCCCTCCCTCCCCTCCCCTCCCCTCCCCTCCCCTCCTCTTCTCTTCTCTCTCTCTCTCTCTCTCTCTCTCTCTCTCTCTCTCTCTCTCTCTCTCTGTTGTGTTATTCCACCCTGGGAATTCACATAGTCAATGAAGAACATGTGTCTATGCTGTTGCTGAGTCATTTAATGAATATAACCCAAGCAGTGTCAACACTTGGGAAGGTTAGATATTGTAAAATATCCTGCTATCCAAAGTCCTGAATTTTAAATTCCCAGGTCACTGTTCTTCAATGGCATATGACTGATAGTCCTAAAGACCTACATTTCAAATTTACCAATCTCTATTGAAAAGAGGTATAGATTTTTAAATGATTCCTATGTTGACCTAAGTATACAATCAATCAAATGTCCATGCCTAAAAATAGCCAGCATTGTTCTCTAGAATATTCTAGCTACTTTACCATGGTCAGTGTATACCTGTTTAATGAAATGAACCCCAGAATTCTTGATGGATTAACATTACATATTAAAATGTCTAGTATTATAAGATCATTGAAAACATACAATCTTAATTAACAGCTCTTCACAAATATGAACATCTCTATATTTAGGTTTTGAACAATTCATGAAGACAGCTATAGCTCTGAAAGAGGTCTTCTATTCACAACCCTGGAGCAGTTCTGGGGAGCTAGCCTCTTCTGGACTGTATTTCAAAGTATTTCATAGAGAATAGAATATACATAATACATAATAAAACATAATTCTAACAACACAGAAGTTATAAATATTTAAAGATATTTTGAGAAACATTAACCAGTCTAATTGAAGTATTCAATGGCTAGTAATGTCATACCTCGACTACAGCAGTTCCCCATTATACTCTAATTCCAAAACAATATCTCTGTATCTATAAGCGTGTATATTGGAGGCAAGTCGCAATATATACTGGCACTCTGCACTGCGGTGCGAACATATCTAAGTACATGTCAGCAGCATGTCATAGAACGTTCATTGTGAACTCATCATACTGTGACACCCAACAGCTGCTATCTAGGCAAGTCAGCTCATATAAGTCCAAGACTACAGCCTGGGTTATTTTAAATGCCACTGTACTTTACTTCATGATGGCCAACTACAAAGTAAATGTTTTCCCTACACACACACACACACACACACACACACACACACACACACACACACAAACACACACACAACTTGCCCTCAAGGAAATGGATGCACTACAGAATTTCTCTGTGGTGTCTATTAAATGGCAGAAGAGTGAGCAACATGAGTGAACTCAGGTAGCATGAGGTTTGTGTTGGTTACTCATGTAACTAACAGTAGAGAATGTATTTATTTTCACTGTTTACCTTCACTGTTTACCTGAGAAACTATAGAAGGGCCCTAGCTTAGCAGAAATATATGATCTTCCTCCAATATTTTCAACCTGCCTAGTGCCTATCAGTTAGTGATTCTCTGGTTAGAGGACCACACTGAGAGGTGAACAAGGCTTCCATATTTTCTAGAGATGCTCAGATTCAAAGTCACTCAGAGCCAAGTTGTCACATGATGGTTGGGATGAGTAGGAACTTCCCTTCCACTAGCCAGGCCTGGATATGTCCTCATTACGAATTGACAAGAACAGTAGCCAGGTGCATTGGTAATATAATAAACAGTGCCTGTACACGTCATTTTCTAGGTGACATCCTCATTGACCATGTGTACAGTCTTTATTAATTCTGGCTAAGATAGGGGTAATGACTACAGGAGCTATGGTGATATTTTATTTGTACTGAAGTGTGATTTTATTTGTATGTTTAAATAAAGTTGCCTGGGGGTCAGAGCTAATAGCAAGCCATAGCAGAAGCTGGGTGGTGGTGGCACACACCTTTAATCCTGATCACATGACAGGCAGATCTCTGTGTGTTCAGGAATACAGCCAGCATGGAGACACATGCCTTTAATCTCAATACCAACCATAGAGACCTAGAGGTCTGTATAGACTGGCAGTGACGAGGGGGTCATGTGGTTGGGTTTACAACCAATAAGAAGGCAGAACAGAAAGTCAATAAAAAGACAGACACACAGGAAGTAGGCCTCTTTCTGAGGGGAAGGACAGCAGCGGCAAGAAGGTTAAGAAGGTGGTTTTAAGTCTCAGCTCTTAGCTACTGCTCTGACCTCTTGGGCTTTTGACTCTGCATTTGGCTCTGTGTTTCTTATTTAATAAGACTGTTACATCTACAACAGTGCCTATACACATCATTTTCTAGGTGGCATCCTCATTGATCATCTGTACAGCCTTTATTAACTCTGGCTAAGATAGGGGTAATGACTACAGGAGCATCGAGAACGCACTATACCTGTTCATGCCTTTCTCACCAAAGTCCTATCTTCTCTATATTGCTATGCTTTCTTTTTTATTTTTTCAGAAAAGATCTCTGTAGTTTCTTTTGTTTTTTACTCTTGCTTTTTGGGGGCCCACCATCCAGCTCCTAAATAAATCACATAGAGGCATATTCTTTCTTATGAATGCCCGGCCTTAGCTTGGCTTGTTTCTAACCAGCTTTTTTAACTTAAATTATGCCATCTACCTTTGCCACTGAGCTTTTATCTTTCTCTGTTTCTATATACCTTTCTTTACTTCTTACTCCACAGCTTACTGTGTAGCTGAGTGGCTGGCCCCTGGAGTTCTCCTCTCCTTTTCTTGCTCCTTGATTTCTTCTCAGATTTCTTCTCCAATTCATTCTCTCTGCCTTCCAGCCCTGCCTATCCTTTCTCCTGCCTAGCTGTTGGACATTCAGCTCTTTATTATACCAATAAGGTGTTTTAGGGAGACAAAGTAACATAGCTTCACAGAGTTAAACAAATACAGCATAAAAGAATGCAACACATCTTTGCATCATTAAATAAATATTGCACAGCATAAACAAATGTAACACATCCCAAGCTAATAATCCACAACACATCAGGTCTTTGGTATTTCCTTCAGTCTGCAGAGATAGTCCTGCTGTCGAGTAACCATTCTGTACACTATGAAGATTTGTCACTGTGATTGGTTTAATAAAGAAGATGACTGGCCAATAGCTGAACAGGATAAGCTTAGGTAGGAGAGCCAAACTGAGAATGCTGGGAAGAGAAAGGGTGGAGTCAGAGGAGTTGCCAGCCCAATGCAGAGGGAGCAGGAGATGTAGGTAACATGCTAATAAAAGTACCGCCACATGCAGAGCATAATTGAGGTACATGGGTTAACTTAAAATGTAAGAGCTAGTTAGTAATAAGCCTGAGCTATTGGCTGACATTTATAAGTAATCTTAAGTCTCCATGTTGATTATCTGGGATCGGGGGTCAGGAGAGGAAAACTCTGCCTATAAATGGCACCCAACTTCCAGGGCCATGTTCCTCCACATAAAGCCTGAGCGAGCTTTAAAAAAGGTTCTAAACACACAGAAATGGAGCCAGACATGACTTCCTAGTCTTGTGTCTCTCATACCTGCTGCAGTACAGTGACAAAGCTCCTGGCAATGGCCACCACACCATGAACTAAGCCACACGGTGGGTTCCCATCACATGGGGCACAGTAGAGAGAAGTATCTCCCAGCAGCATACTGCATGGCAGGTTTAGGGTTTTTGCAGACAGAAAAGGTTACAGATACACAGTAAAGACAGATTCAGATGAAGACTTCTAAATGGATAACAGCATGTTTTAAAATATGCATACCCTTGGGATAGAAAAGATAAAGTGTAGAGGAAAGTCCTTTAAAAAGGAATAGAGTACTTTAAAAAATATAACAAGTCACATAAAGATAGGAAATATCGGGCTGGAGAGGTGGCTCAGAGGTTAAGAGCACTGCTTGCTCTTCCAAAGGTCCTGAGTTCAATTCCCAGCAACCACATGGTGGCTCACAACCATCTGTAATGAGATCTGGTGTCCTCTTTTGGTTGACTTGTGTACAATGCACAATCTATATTTATATTGATACAGATATGGATGTTACCATTAAAAGTCTATATATTTTCAGAACAAGGGGAACAGACACCAATAAAAATGGATGGACCAAGGTGATCTAGCATGCAAAACAGCTTCAAAGCTGCTGACTAAGATGATCCAGCCTCACAGACTACTCTAGCCAAGACTTAACAATTATCCTGATTTTCTCAAAGTTCCCTCAAAGATTAATAGTGCCCCAAGAAAACAGGAAGCAGTCTACAGAAAACAACATCCACATTCCCAAAATATTGGCTATGGATGTTTGTTATAATTTTAGGGGGGTTGATTACAAGTTGTTATTGGTAATGGTCAGAAAAAAAAGCTGACCAAAAGAGATTAGATTCAAGATTCCATTCTGAAAAGAAAAAGGGAGGATATAAAAATAATAGAATAAAATGATAGATTATTGAATCTATTTTTAAACCAAATACAACTACCAGTCTTAAATATTTTATATTGGTATGAGTGTTTATATATTGATACAAATTTGAAGTTAATTTTGTAATACTGCATGTATGTTTCTACTCTTGTTTTGGTTATTATGCTTATGCGTCTCATTTTAAAATGTAATGTATAATTAAAAATACAGATTAAGCCAGGTGATGGTGTTACACACCTTTAATCCCAGCTAGAATTACATAGTGACCCTCACACAGCAATAGTGGGTGACTTCAATACACTTTCTTCAATATACAGGTCATCTAGATAAAAACTAAACAGAGACATGCTAGTGTTAAATAATGCCATAAACCATATGTACCTAGTAGATATCTAGGAAATATTTCATCCAAACACAAAAGAATATACTTTCTTCTCAGCAGCTCATGGAACTTTCTCCAAAATTGACCATACAACTGGACATGAAGTAAGTCTCAATAGATATTTAAAAAAAAAATGGAAATAACATTCTGTATCTTATCTGAACACCATGGATTAAACCTAGATATAAACAACAGCAGAAATGCCAATAAGTGAATGGAGACATGGAAACTAAATAACTAACTACTGATGAAAATTGAGTCAAAACAGAAATCAAGAAAGAAATTTTTCAAATTGAATGAAAATGAAAACACAGCATGCTCAAAGCTATGAGACACAAAGAAGGCATTCTAAGATGCAAGTGTCCACATATAAATCAAACAAACAAAAAAAACAAAGAGATCTAATGTTGGCAACTCAATAGTAAACCTGGAAGCTCTAAAAAAAGAAGGAAAAAGATAATATTGTGAGATACTTGATTACACTGTATGAAAATATGTCACTGTGATTAGTTTAATAAAAAGCTAAATGGCCAATAGCTATGCAGGATTTTGGGGGCACAGAGTATGTTGGAAAGAAAGACAAAGATGCTGAGAGATGGGAATAAACAAAACATGCAGTAGGAGAAGTAACAGACATGACTCATAGCATGACATAGATTAATACAAATAGGTTCATTTAAGTTATAAGAACTAGTTAGAAACAAGCCTAAGCTACAGGCCAAGCTTTAATAATTAATAAGAAATCCCTGTGTCATTATTGGGGAGCTGTTGGTCCCAACAAAAAAATCTGTCTATAAATGGCATCTAATGTGGGGGGTATGAATACCCAAACATAGGGCCTGAGAAAACAAAAAATAAAATTATGGGCAAAGAACTAGTCCTGTAGTCTCTCCGGCAGGCTAGTTCTTGGCAGTGTACAAAGACATGGCTTCAGGCTGCTGCCTGTGGGATGGAGCCAGTTGCCAGCCACTAGTACCATGTGCCAGTGCCATGGGCTAAGCTGAGCTGTATGTCATGTGATCAGAGAATGACGCAGATGCTTAGTAAAGACAGGTCCAAACACAAGCTATTTGTTATAGCCTCTAGACAGGTTACAGTGCATTTAACAATGTGTGAAGGCTTAAGGGGGAAAAAAGGATATAGACAGTTGTAAAAAGCAATAATTTAAAAATAAAGTTGTTGCTGGAGGGCTTCTCTCCAGGTTCCCCAAGCCCCGCAGTCTCACAATCCACTTATAAAATAATCACTCAGACGCTTATATTATTTACAAACTGTATGGCCGTGGCAGGCTTCTTGTTAACTGTTCTTATATCTTAAATTAACCCATTTTTATAAATCTATACCTTGCCACGTGGCTGGTGGCTTACCGGCGTCTTCACATGCTGCTTATCCTGGCGGTGGCCTTCTGTTTCCCAGAATTCTCCTCTCTCCTTGTCCCACCTACTTCCTGCCTGTCCACCTACTTCCTGCCTGGTCACTGGCCATCAGTGTTTTATTTATATAGAACAATATCCACAGCACTTCCCCTTTTTTTCTTTTTTTTAAAAAGTAAGGTTTTAACTTTAACATGGTAAAACTACATATAACAAAACAATTATTGAGCAAGAATAACAGTTACAATATTAAAGAAGATGTCCTATCTATCTTATATTTGTGAATTTAAGGTTTTATATCTAACTTATCTTTTATCATAACTGAGGAAATTACAACTATCTAGTCTTTAACCACATCAAAGACCTGAGAAGGAACATAATGGTACCTGAGAAATGGTAGATGGATGCAAGCAACTTTCGGGAATCTTGCAAGAGTAGACCAAGACAGCTGGCAGCCTGGACAGTCACCTAATGTTTCTCAGCATTGTTGGTGCATTTAAATTGGCTATAGGCCTAGAGTATCTGACAGACTACTTTCAGAAGCAGGATTTTTGAAAGACCATCTTACCCTGTCTTGGCAGAGTACAGTGGTCCCTTTCCTTGTGTCCCGCTTGTCCAGAAAGGACAGCGTTGCATTTGTACTGTCAGCCATCAAGGAAAGGGCAGTTTTTTGCCCAGTAGGCCATTTTGTGCCAAAAAGACAAACTTCCAAATGGAAATGTCTTAGAAGCCCAACATTCTCTCAGGATCAATTGGTGCAGCCAGGAGCAATTGTGTCTCACGTCAACAGAATTCTAAGTTATTTAAATGCCATATTCTCTAGGTCTATGAAGTGTTTGAAGATTACCTATCTATCTGAAATATATCTATGTATACCTAGAAGACTTAACTAACATGGCTACAAATATGATTATCATAGATGACCAATTATTAATCTATTTTTAATTATCCATTACAATTTTAAATGAGTTACATAAACATAATACCTCAAACAAGAATAGAAATATATATATATACATAGAAATATATATATATATATATACAGTATAACAAAATTAACTTTAAGTTTGTATCAATAAACTAAAATTTATACCAATGTAAAACATTTTAAACATAAACTAAAATCTATACCAATGTAAAACATTTTAAACAAGTTGTTCTTTAAAAGGTTCATTAATCTACCCTTTTATCTTATCATCTCCATATCCTCCTATATATCTATATCATATCCCCTTTTCTTTTTTAGAAAGAGATCACATTTATAATCAATCTGTTTTAAATAAAAATATTGGTTTTTCTCTGTCCCATACCAGAGGGCTCTTCTGATTTGGGACACAAGAATCTCTTAACCATTTTTTTTTAAAGCAATATGTCTGGGTTTAGAGGGGGAGTGAGCCAATTCCACCTCTAAAGCCAGCTTGGTATATTTGGGAATTTGGGCGTAGCATCTCTTACTACTTCCTGCTGGAGGGGGGCGCTGTATCTTATGCGGATGCAAAGAAAATTTTAGGCCTATGGGGTAGTCCATGAGGCTGTATTGTGTGAACCAGTTGCCTTGAAACCGCTCTGGATGTTGGATCATCTGGGCCATGGTGTCATCGGAGACCTTTCAGGGGGTCTTGGCTGGTCAAACCTGATGTATCTTAATCTGGAACAAATCCACAGCCTCTGGCTTTCTGTGGAAACAAAAGCAGAATCTCTTTTCCAAAGCAACATATCCTTAAATCCAAATTTTGAAGTGAAGGTACCTTTAAAATATACATTTTGGCATAACTCAACAGCTTTTGTAATCAAATGTTTTTCTTCAGTTACAAATATCAAAGAGAACATAATCCAGATTCTCTGTGTGGTAGCCATCTTTACGTGGCTTATGTTTTATATTACCTCGAGCCTATTGCTTTAAGCTGCACCATTCTAAGACTGAAACAGCGCTGTGGCTGCTGGCTCCGCCCACTTCAGCTTCCCAACATGGCGGTGGTACATTTTCTGCCAGCTCTGGGAGTCATCAATTCTCAGAAATAGTAGGTCTAAGCTTTTATCAAAGCAGTGTGTAGTCCAGAAACCTCTTTTTTTTTTTTTTAAATACTAGTAAAGACTAAATCTACCACACAGCATAATGTGCCACTGGCAGACGCCTCATTTCCGCCATACTGCTGGTCAAACGCACACACCAGGAACCCTCCAGTGTTCAAACCTTCATTTTGCAGCGTCTAGCTGCCCATATGAGACAAGAAGCAGGAACCTGGTTTTGGCTCTGTTTAGAATTGGTTATTAAATATTGTCAGGTTTAAGGTGGAAACTCGAGCCGTTGGGCGCCATTTGTTGCTGGAGGGCTTCTCTCCAGGTTCCCCAAGCCCCGCAGTCTCACAATCCACTTATAAAATAATCACTCAGACGCTTATATTATTTACAAACTGTATGGCCGTGGCAGGCTTCTTGTTAACTGTTCTTTTATCTTAAATTAACCCATTTTTATAAATCTATACCTTGCCACGTGGCTGGTGGCTTACCGGCGTCTTCACATGCTGCTTATCCTGGCGGTGGCTGCAGTGTCTCTTCAGCCTTCTGTTTCCCAGAATTCTCCTCTCTCCTTGTCCCACCTACTTCCTGCCTGTCCACCTACTTCCTGCCTGGTCACTGGCCATCAGTGTTTTATTTATATAGAACAATATCCACAGCATAAAGTCTTTAAAGAGAGAAGTAAAGTTAAAAAATAAAAAAAAGAATAAGCCATGTAGAGATGGGAAATATACAGAAAGCCTGGATCCTGTATAGTGTTGTATTGTCTTTAAACGTTTTGATTGCTGATGAGCAAAATGTTTTGATAGCTGCTGAGAGACATTGGATTATAAAAACTACCAAATTAAACTAGTCTCTATATATATTTTTAAATGTCTTAAATTGAATTTAAAAAATATGTTACTTTGGGGAAGAAGTTATGCTTTTGTTTCCAAAGGAAATAAAAGGCTATGGATTCATTAAAGGTAATTGGGCTCATATTTGATCAGGGGAAACCCCATAAAAATCCTGGCTACAGACATAAAGAAATAATCCTACAAAAACTACAAGACAAGTGATGTATATTTTACCTGCTCAATCAGAAAACTGTTGTTGGCTGTTTTTGTTCTTTTGGGGGTTCCGCTATGCAGCTCTCAAATAAATACACACAGAGAGTTAGTCTTAATTATAAATTCCTGGCCTTAGCTTGGCTTGTTTGAGTCAGCTTTCCTTAACTGAAATTATCCTGTCTACCTTTTGCCTCTGGGCTTTCACATTTCTCTTACTTTTGTATATCTTAATTTTACTCTTCCACCATGGCTGGCTGTGTGGCTGGGTGGCTGGCCCCTGAAGTCCTCTTAGCCTTCTCTGGCTCCTTCTTTCTTTTCCTCCCAGATTTATTCTTCTATTTATTCTGCCAGCCCTTTCCTTCCTTTCTCCTGGCCTGCCACTGGCCATCAGCCCTTCACCAGAATATCAAGTACTCTAGACTGGCAAAGCCTGTCTAGAGTACTTCACAAAGCCAAAAAAACACAACATAAAAGAATGCAACACATCCTTTTATCATTAAGCCAATGTTCTACAGAACAAACAAATGTAATACATCTTAAAATAATATTCTACAACATAAAACAAAAAAATCATCTTTAACTGACTTGTGCACACCACAGAGGCCATACTTGTGATAATTTAGATATGTATGTTACCTTTGAAAGTTTGTGTTTTCAGAGCAAGGGGACCAGACACCAAGGAAAACAGATGGTCCAGGTGATCCAGCCTCTCAGAATGCCCCTGTTGCAGTTTCCTCAGAATTCTGCATCCAGAACAGCTTCAAGGCTGCTGGCTGAGATGGTCTTACCTTGTAGGCTATTCTAGCCAGAACTTGACCATCATTCTAATTTTCTTAAGGTCCCCCAAAGATGTCAGTGTCCCCAGACAACAGGAAGAAGTTAAGAGAGCATAACATCCACATTCCCAAGAGGTGGAGTGAGTAGTTTATGGTAATCCAGTGGGTAATGGATGTTTGTTATAATTTAGTGGGGATATTGTAATATAGGGGAAAAAGATAACTATTAACCTCAAATATTTTACATTGGTATGGATTTTGGTATATAGATATAAATTTAAAGTTATTTTTGTTACACTGAAGGTATGTTTCTACTCTTATTTAAGATATTGTGCCTATGTAGCTCATTTAAAAATGTAATGTAAAGTTCTTGTCCTTGAAAGCTATTTAGGATAATAAAGAAATACAGGTTAGTAGTTAGTCTTCTATTACAATCAAAATTACAGTCAAGTTAGGTATATTTTCAGGGTCAATCAGAGACATATCTTAAATAGATAGGATGGTCTTCCGACACTTCAGAGACCTACAGAATACAGAATTTTAATGTTTTAATAACATAGGGCTTCTCATGACAGTGAGACACGTCTGCTCCTAGCAGCACCAATTTGCTTCAGAGAAGATGATGGCCACTGAAGAAACTCCATATGGAGTTTGCTTTCTTTGTGCCAAAAACTGGCTATTTGGGCAAGAAACTGCCTCTGCCTCTACTGTTGTCACTACACTGCCCAAACTGGACAAACAGGGCATACAAAAAAGCAACCAAGACAGGATAGGACAGTCCTTCAAAAATTCCTGATTCATAGAAAAGTCTGACAGATAGACTGTAGGCAGAAAATGGATGACCCAATATTGTAGAGGCATGTTGGGTGACTGTCCAGGCAGCCAGATGTCTGTTATTTCTACAGGTTTGGAAGTGGCTTATACTGCACTTCCTGTTTACTCAGGTAATATTATATCCTTCTGAGGTCTTTGATGAAGTTGAAGACTACATAGTTTTAGTTATATTTTTCCTTAGCTATGAAAGAAAATAAGTTAGGTACAAAAACTTTGGAGTCACCAAGATAGGACAAATAATGGAGTATTTTCTTTGAATCTGCCAAATACAAATGGACTGGGTATTGTAAATGTAATCCTTACTTGATAATTGTTCTTACTGTATATAGTTTTATTATGTTAGAGTTAAAAACCCTTTCTTTTTTATTTCCCAAGAAGAGGGAAATGTTGCAAGATATTTGGTTACACTGTGTGAAGATATGTCACTGTGAATGGTTTAATAATAAGCTAAAATGGCCAATAGCTAGGCAGAATTTGGGGAGCACAGAGGACAATGGGAGGAAGAGCAGAGGTGCTGAGAGACAGGAAACAAACAAGACATGCAGATGGAGAAGTAAGAGATATGAGCCACATGGCAGGATGTAGACTAATAGAAACTGGTTAATTTAAATTATAAGAACTAGTTTGAAAAAAGCCTAAGCTATAAGCTGAGATTTCATAATTAAATAAGTTTCTGTGTCATTATTGGGGAGTTAACAGTCCTGATGAAAAAGACCAACAGAAGAAGGAGAAGGACAAAGAGAAAGAGAAAGAGAAGAAGGGGGGAGGAAGAGGAGGAGGAGGAGGAAGAGAAGATAATACCCAAAAGGAATAGACAGCAAAAAAATAGTCAACTCATGGCTGAAATGAAGAGATAGAAGCACATGCCACATGCACACGCGCACATGCACGCACACACACACACACACACACACCAAAAAAAAAAATCAGTGAAATGAAGTTGTTCTTTGAGAATATAAATTAACAAACCCTTAGTAGAATGAACTAAAATATGGAGAAGGGGATCAAAATTTATAAAATTAGAGAAAAAAGGGGGAACATTACAACAGACACCAAGGAAATATAGAGAATCATAAGGACATACTTTAAAAATTCTGTACTCTACCAAACTGGAAAACCTAAGAAACAGATGAATTTCTTGATATATATAACCTACTAAAGTAAAATCAAGATCAAATAAGCAATTTAAATAGATCTCCTAGTGAAATAACACCTAGTGAAATAAAAGCATTAAAAGTCTCCTACTCCAAAAAGAGTTTATGGACTGATGAATTTAGCACAGAATTCTATCAGGCCTTAAAGAAGAATTAACTCCATTACTCCTCAAATTATTACAAAAAATAGAAACTGAAGGAACATTGTATAATTCTTTTTATTAAGCCAATATTATCCTAAAAACTAAACCACAATAAAGGAAATTAAAGACCAGTATGCCTTATGAAGATAGCTGGAATAATTCTCAACAAATACTTAAAAAACCAAATTCAAACGCATAAAAAAGATTATCCATCATGATCAAGTTAGCATTATTCTAGAGACATGGGGATGGTTCAACATGGGTAAATCAATCAATGTAATGAACCATATATACAAACTGAAAGACCAAAATGATATGGTCACCTCATTAGATGCAGAAAAGACCCTTTGCAAAATCCAACACTCCTTCCTGAAGAGTTGGGATACCAAGGACATACATTGACATAATAAAGATGACTTACAGAAATCCCACAGCCAACAGCAACCTAAATGTAGAGAAACCCAAAGCATTTCCACCAAAATCAAGAACAGGACAAAAATGTCCACTCTCTCCATACCTATTCAATATACTATTTGAAGTCTTAGCAAGAACAATAAGACAACTGAAGGAGACCAAGGGGATATGAACAGGAAAGGAGTCAAAGTATCTCTACTTGCAGATGATATGATTATATACATAAATTACCCTAAAAATTCCTCCAGGAAACTTCTACAGTCGATAAACATGTTCAGAAAAGTAGCAGGATTAAAAATTAACACACAAAAAATGGTAGCCTTCCAATATACAAATCATAAACAGGCTGAGAAAGAAATCAGGAAAACAACATCTCTCAGAGACCTTGCCTTGGAGAAGGTGGGTTGGAGGAAGGCTGAGGGGCAGGAGAAGAGAAGACAGAAGAATCTGTGGTTGGTATATAAAATGAATAGAAAAATCTCTTTAATAATAATAACAACAACAATAATAATAAATGAAAAAAACCTTGGGATAACCCTAACCAAGTGAAAGGCATATAATAAAAACATTAAGACACTGAATAGACAAATTGAAGAAGACATTGGACAATGGAAAGATCTCCCATGCTCATGGATAGGTAGGATTAATGTTGTAAAAAAAAAGGCCATTCTACCAAAAGCAATCTACAGATTCAGTGCAAGTCTTATAAAAATTTCAATGTGATTCTTCACAGAAATTGAAATGATAATTTTCAGCTTCATGTGGAAACAGAGAGAAAGGGAGGGGGAGGGAGGGAGAGAGAGAGAAATCTCAGGATAGCTAACACTTTCCTGAATAATAAAAGAACTGCTGGAGATCACCATCCCCAACCTCAAATTGTACTACAGAGTATGTACAGTATTGGCATAAAAACTGACACATTGATCGATGGAATTGTATTGAAGATCCAGAAATAAGTACACATACCTATGGGCACCTGGTTTTGATTAAAAAAAAAAAAGCCAGAAATACACAATTGAAAAAAGAAAGCATCTCCAACAAATACTGCTGGTCAAACTGGATAGCTACATGTAAAAGAATTCAAAGAGGTCCATACTTATTGTAGGGAAAAGGGGCCAGCCAAAGAAACCCACCCTGGCCCTGAACCCAGACTCAGTGAAAGAAACACACCCTGAATCTGAGACCTGACCCAGTGAAAGAAACACTTTATCCCTGAACCCAGAAACTAAGAAACATGCCCTGACTCTAAAACCAGTGCCAAAGAAACATACTTTGTCCTTCGAATCAGAGCCAGTGAAATAAATATGCCCTGGCCTTAGAACTAGAGCCAAAAAGCTGAAAAGGGCCAGTTAAAAGAAACAGAGTTTGACCCTGAAACCAAAGCCATCTCTGCCTCCAATCAAGGAAACCAACCAATCCCTGAGCAGGAAAACTAACCAATCTCTGAGTAGAAAATCTTCTCCATCAAGAAACTCCACCCCTAAGAAGCCCTATATAAACATCTCTTCCTGTTCAGTTGTGGACTGTTCCTTCCCACCCTGGCAGAGGCAGCCACTCTCCTGGACTCCTCCTTCCTAATAAGTCTCTTTCTTTTTTCTTCTTTTTTTTTAATTAACAGATTTTCTATTCATTTTACATACCAACCACAGATTCCCCTGTCCTCCCTCCTCCCAACCCCCATGCCCACCTACTCCAAGGCAAGATCTCCCATGGGGAGTCAGCAGAGCCTGGTACATTCAGTTGAGGCAAGTCCAAGCCCCTCCTCCCTGCACCAAGGCTGCACATAGTGTCTCACCATAGGCACTAGGTTCCAAAAAGCCAGCTCATGCACTAGGGACAGGTCCCATCCCACTGCCTGGGGGCCCCCTAAACAGTTCAAGCTAAACAACTGTCTTGCTTATCCAGAGGGCCTAGTCCAGTACCATGGGGGCTCCTCGGGTATTGGTCCACAGTTCATGTGTTTCCACTAGTTTGGCTAGTTGTCTCTGTACTTTTTCCAATCATGGTCTTGATATCTCTTGCTCATAGAATCCCTCCTCTCTCTCATTGATTGGACTCCTGGAGCTCCACCTGGGACCCGGCTGTGGATCTCTGCATCTGCTTCCATCAGTCACTGCATGAAGGCTCTATGATGACAGTTAGGGTATTCAGCCATTTGATTACCAGAGTAGGTCAGCTCAGGCACCTTCTCTACCTTTGCCGGTAGTCTATGGTGGAGTCATCTTTGTGGATTCCTGGGAACCTCCCTAGCACTCTGCTTCTCCCTATTCTTATAGTGCCTTCATTTATCATGGTCTCTCTTTCCTTGTTCTCCCAAGATTCAATACTCTTGTCTCTTCTAACTCCACTTCTGTCAGCTGTCCACTAGTGCAGCTGGTAGAGTTTAATACTGGACTTTAAAAGAAATAGCATTTTCTTTTTCTCAATTTGTACTTCAATAAAGGAACCAATTGCCTACCTCAAAACATTAAAAACAAAAACTTATAATTGACAAAAAAAAAAATGTTAGAAACCAAACTTACCTGTGTGCCTCCGAGCAGTGGCGTTACAGAGATGAAATCAGAAAGGGCCGCCGGCAGGGTTTCAGTGTGAACTTTGGTGCTGGGCTGTTTGCAACTTCCAGAGTGATAAATGTCTTTCTTAAAAGAGTATTAGGTGAAGATCTTCATTTGCAGGTGCAGAACAGAAGAACCTTGCTGAGACATCCCTTAGGGGACTGAGTAAGATGGAGCAGAAAAAGGTAACAGCTTTTCACCAGAGCCTGAGGAGATTGCTACATTTCTGCAGGGGTTTCCCATTTAGCAGAGTGGAGCTGAAGAAGCAACATCTTGGGCCAGAGAGGAGAAGCAGCAGCAGCGCTCTTCTAGGAAGTCCCCCTAAATGGGGGGCGGGGAGGGTGTAGGCAGAACAAAGCTCAGCTGTGATGGCTTTCTCCAGGAGAGGAGCAGGATTGCTCTATACTGCAGGGAGACCGCCCCCCTACTGCATCCCAGCTTCAGGTATAGCCTGACTTTGCATTCAAGATACCTTTCCCTCCAGAGCTGAGCTGTCTGCCCTATTGCAGCTCCAAGTATAGCTTGACTTCCCCAACAGTCAGAATACCTTTCCCTCCAGAGCTGTAAAACAAAAAGCATCTCCAACAAATGCGGCTGGTCAAACTGGACAGCTACGTGTAGAAGAATTCAAATAGATCCATACATATGATCCTGCACAAAACTTAATTCCAAATGGACTGAAGAGCTCAACATAGGGCCAGATGCATCAAATCTGATAGACGTGAAAGTGGGGAATAGTCTTGAACTCACTGGCACATGAAAATGCTCCCTGAGAAGAACACCGGTAGCACAGGCACTAGGACCCACCATTACTAATTGGGGCCTCATGAAGTCGAAAGCTTCTGTATGGCAAAGGATGCTATCATTCAGACAAAGTATCAGGCTATAGAATGGGAAAAGATTTTTACCAATTATGTATTGAATAGTGGCTTAGTATCTAAAATACATAAAAAACTAAAACCACTGAACATCAAGAAAATAACCCAGTTCAAAATGGAATAGAACTAAGCAGAGAATTTTCAAGAGATGAAACACAAATGGCTGAGAAGCATTTAAAGAAATCTTGATGGCTAACATCATTAGCCATCAGGGAAATGCAAATTAAAACTACTTTCATTTTATACCAGTCAACCAAAATCATCAATAAGACAAATGGCAGCTCATGCTGGCAAGGATGTTCTAGTCTAATTACACAATGGAATTTCATTCAGCTTAAAAAAACACAAAATTCCTTTGTGTAAATGTACCACATTTTCAATATCTTCTCAATCAGTCAATGGACATCTAGACTAGAACAGTAATGAATGTGGATGAAAAAGTGTCTCTGTAGGAGGAGGTAGAATCCTTTGGGTACATGCCCAAGAGTGGTATATTTAGATCTTCAGGTAGATCTATCCCCAGATTCCTGAGGAACCACCACACTGATTGCCATAGTGACCGTACAAATTTGCACTCCCACCACCAAAGAAAATGTTTTTTCCTTTCCCCACATCCTTGCCACAAAAAGACCAGTCCAAGTTTTACCCAATTTTTCTCCCGTTTTGTTTTCTAAGAAAAAAAAATACATGAAAAACTTCACCCTGGGCTCTGCCTCTTCTCCCTGGTCCTTGTTATCACTATGGCGAGAATTCTGATGAGACATTTTATAGTACAGGAGGTAGACAGTCTTTACTACAGAGTAAAGTCTGGCACTCTCAACAAGGGTAAGTTAACAGTGACCAAAGATACTATTGTGTCAATTTATGTTTTAAGCAAGCTTTATTCCAAAGGCCCCTGATGGGTGTTTTCCTGTGTGGGTGATTGACAAGAGTCGAATTGACTCTTATGGGGAGTGAATATGGTATCCCTTGCTCATTATCAGAGGCCTCTTGTTAGATAGTAATTTTATAAGATTTTTGTAGCAGGCTGAGTGTTCAGCCACTACAGTAGTAGGGCAGGCATGAGTGTAGAGTTAACAAATTCACTCTTTAGACCAGAACAGGAATAATAGTTTATAGAGTAGATTACAAAAGGGAGGCAGGCTGGGAAGTAACTTCAGTATCCTCTAGAGCACAGGGCAGCGGGCGGGAGACAGGTGTGGGGGTGTCTCCATTTGAGCAAACTACTTTTATAGTAAGGGGGACTTTCCTTGTGTACTTTCCTGGCATGTAGTTCATCCCATGCAAAGAAATGCAGTTCAGATTACCTAGTCTGGGAGGTCAGCATAAACTGTAGTGCACACAATCCTCAATTATGCATTCCTGGGCATGTAAATAGGGCCTGTGCAAATCAGAATCATACAAACAAGAGCAGTTCTGGTTGATTAAAGTTTGGTTCAGGTTAAAGTGTGGGTCACAGGGCAATAGGCTGCAGCTCGGTGATGCCAAGTTGCAGCAATCTGTGGCTAGCAGTTTGAGATATTAGGACCATGCTTTTGAAGATTCCCTAATGGGGATCGGATCTTTTTTTTTTTTTAATTAAGGTTATTTTCTCAATAATCAGGTATTGTCAGTTACCAGGTTTCTCCAGAACCAGGTTTTGACAGTTATCAATTAAAGTTTTCTTAGCAGTTCAAGGTGTCATGTTCCCTTCCAGGATCAGAGATATGACTCAGGTCCCATTCTTCTTGACCATTGATTAGTTGACTGTAGTTGTAGACCTGGGTTTTAAACTATTATGATGTCCTTCAAGCCTACTAATATTGTAGTAGCTATGTAACACTTAGGCCCGAGTAACTCAGCTTTCTCTACCACTTCACAAAGGCCTTGAAAGTTAGTGTGGGGAAGGTGCCAATATACAGTGTACTCATTCATCATCATCTAATTGGAAGTTTATTTACTGCACTGCTGCTAGGTGATGGCCATGAAGCTGAGTGATACAGAAAGGCAAGTCTGTACACCAGGAGGTCACACCAGAATGAGCAACAAGCTGTGTGCAGAAGCTATTAATGCACGGAACAGTAAGCAGTGTGGTCAGTGAAGTCTATCATCAACATGAGGGCTTAGGTCAAGAACTCTGCAAATGCCATCTATTTGACATTGTAGAAAACTTATTTTTCCTCTGCCCATAGGTATTGGTTGCAAATAGCTTCTTGGTTAGGAGTAGGAATCCTGTCCACTTCCCTCTCTCAGAGTGGGGACCCTGTGTGGCTCACCCCTGTGAAGGTGCCACGTGCACTGCCCTGGGCTCTATGAGTTCACATGTGCGTCAATCCTGTTACATCTGGAGGACAGTGTTTCCTTAGAGTGGTTTGTCACCTCTGGCTCTTGAAATCTTTCCACCTCCTCTTCTGCATAGGTCCCTGAACCATGAGGGGCAGACTTGATGAAGCATATCACTTAGGACTGAGTGTTCCAAAATTCGTCTCTCTGCACATTGTCCAGTTGTGGGTCTTTTTGTCCTCCCTGACCCCATAGGTTTGTTTGACTGCATGATGGCTTTAAGTGCAACCATTCTGGAAATAGTACAGATATTCTAAAATGTGGTCGTATGGTTACGAGGGCTATCCTCTTGATTAGATTGTCATGTGTTTATTGGAGCTCAGCCCCTCTTGTTCTTAGGAGAACAAGCCTGGTATTGCCTCAAGAGGCTTTTTATAAGCTTGGGGTGATCTTATAGCTCTTTAGAATTGCTAATCCACCCAGGTTGTAACAGAGGGGTAGAATATGTTAAAGGAAGATCTCTTTAGGCATCCTCAGCTGTACAGTTCCTATACTTGATGTGTAAGTGGTACCTATGTTAGGGTCCAAACCGTGACGCTGAATCCCACTATGGTGGTTCAAATGAAAATGGCTTCCATAGGCTCATATATTTGAACACTTGGTCTACAGTTGTTGGAACTGTTTGGGAAGGATTAAGAGGTGTGGCCTTATTGGAGGAGGTGCTGTTACTGGGAGCAAATTTTGAGGTTTCAAAAGACTTTTTGCCATTGTGTGTGTGTGTGTGTGTGTGTGTGTGTGTGTGTGTGTGTGTGTGTGTGTGTGTTCTTCCTACTTGTGGATCAAAATGTGAGTTCTCAGCTACTGTTCCAGTGCCATTTCTGCCTCCCAGATACCATGCTTCCTGCCATGATGGTCATGGACTCTAACCTTCTGAAACTTTAAGCCCCAAATTAAATATTTTCTTTATAAGTTGCCTTGGCCATGATGTTTTATCGCAGAAATATAAACGTATCTAAGACACTCGCTAACCAATTAAAGACACACTGAGTAGTGGAAAGCAGAAATGAAAGACTGATAAATGAACTCTCTTCTTTGCTTCAGCCCCACCGGACCACTTTCCATGAATGCTGCCCTGACAACACAAGATGGCACCCTATGAAGGCCTGTTGATGTTGGCTATGATAGTACACTGGGAAGAGGAACAAAGAGGTTCATTGACTCCTCCATCAAGACCATCCTCAGGATCCTATCAGAGGTTTAGTTTTGAATAAAATCAAGAGGTATCCATAGCTCAGCAGTGCTGGTCAAGCTAGTCCCTCCCTCCTGACCCCCTCTACCATTGTCTGAGCTTCAGTCTCCTGAAAAGCAATATGATACGTTTTAAGTTTCTTCTCAGAAAATAAGTCCTCCTGGCTTCCTCAAGGGTCCTGGCTTGTTCCTTCTCTCAGTATGAGATTCTTGGCATCAATGGTATCAGTGTCCTAATACCAAAGGGAGGACCAAAAGTATATCTTTACATTGTTTCATGCCTGCAAGGATGGCTATAGAAGTAGATGCTTTGTGACTTGGACACTCCCTTCTTCCTCTACAGTTTCCAGGTATGGCAGAGTAGAATACACAGAATGAAATGACAGAATTTACCGCTCATCATTAATTCTTCTGCATCTAAACTAAGATCTACAAGGGGGACTGAGCTCTAAGGATGGGACTTTGCCCTCAGTGGGAGGCTTGGCCAAGTGCTTTATGTCTAACCGCCCTGCTTAAAAAATATATGAGAGCTAAAATGGGAAAAAAAGATTCTAGAAACACCCCAAGACTTTCTAATGGTGGAGACATATGGCTGTTAAAGCTATCTGCAACTAGGGTTGGTGCCTGAGATGTCAAGAATAATGAAGGGAGGGGGTTTCCTATGGAGCTTACATTTCACTAGATAGATAGAAGCCCCCCCAAGTGTATTAAAAAGCAAAGGCTTTATAGGTAACCCTACTTGCAAGAGTAAAAATATTCTAAATAAAACAACTTGTTTTCTTCCTTTTGGCTATCAGACCATCCTGATGGTCCTCTATAAACTGGAATTTCCTCTGGAGTATCATGGCAGGAAGAAATGGCTGAGTCCCTCATCCCTGCGGGGAATGTTTCCCTGTGACACATACTTCTCTCACCTATTTTCCCAAGGCCAAGCTTTGGGCATGTGGTTAACAGGGAAGAAAGGCAAATGTTCTATATATCTTGGATGCAATGAAGGGTGATGCTTTTCATAAGATAAAAAACACTATGGGAACAGACAAGTGGGAAGTCAAATTTCATTTGGAGATTTTAAAGCCTGAGATGCCTGTTAGATATTTAAGTAGAAAAGTCAGGTAGTCAACTGGATATATAAGTCTAGAGTCTGTGGGAAAGAACTAATAGAGAAATGGTGAGGATAGGAAGCCCTAGAATTGAGCACATTTTGGACCAACATCACCATTCTACACCTGTTACACATGCATTGCTGGAATCCAAGAATTTCCTTTGTTGCCGCTCACTTCCCATTGGCCAGCCACACCATCCTGAGTACAGTTTTGATGAGCAGGTGGATATAAAGTGCTTCAAAGAGTGAATTCAAAGAAGCAGTGACTGTGAGGAAATGGAGGCATATGGATTAAATGATACAGAAAATTATTGTGACAAATTTGAAAATGTAGCAAAGCTGTAGGAGGTTACAAATTAAGGAAGATTTATTTCTTTTTAACATGAGATGAACTATAAAATAATAATAACAACAGGAAATTGTGGGGTTGTTATAGCAAAGCTGGTGTTTTCAGGACAGAGGTGGCAGGAGGTTGGTGTAAATGGAGGCTTTTTTCTGTCCCACCCCATCCCATGGCTGCTTCTAAAATAATCACTCAGAGGCTTGATATTAACTACAAACTGCTTGGCTGAATGGCTCAGGCTTATTACTATCTCTTACTATTTAAATTAACCCATTTCTACTGATCTATGTATTGCCATGTGGCCATGGCATTACCAGTCTGCTGGCATCTTGCTCCTTGGGCGGCTGGCTGGTTTCTCCCAGACTCCACCCTTCTTCTCCTTTATCTCTGTTTGGATTCCCTGCCTGGCTCTATCCTGCCTTGCCATAGCTTTATTTATTAACCAATGAGAGCAACATATATTCACAGTGTACAGAAAGACATCCCACATCCGATTGGCTTAGGCTAGGAACTGCATAAGGAAAGACAGACTTGCCCCTGGTACCTAAGAACAGGCCATCATCTTCAACATCTTTAACTGAGAATTAACCTAGAGTTTAGTAGCTTTGATCCTTGGATCAGAAGGTGGATCAAGTTTTGGAGCTATTATGTGCTATTGTGGTGTATAGAGCCTGAGAATCTGACGTGGCAGACATATACCCAATCCTCATAGCGTCAATCCTCCACTAGGTTAGTGCTCACGAGACTCTGAAAGTACAAACACCAGTCCTCTGTCTGCTTGAGGGACAGCTTTCAGCTCAAAGCTATCCCAGGAGGTACGATCTAGGGGGTCTCTAAAGAGGGCAAGGGCGAGAAAATCTGTGCAGCTCATTATTGTAGTTAAGCGCTGCCTTCTGAGGCCCCCAAGATAACGAAAGGGAAAACTCCCACTGTGAAGGCGGCTCAGGCAAACATCAGACACTTTTCCAGTACAGACTCAGCAACATCAGGAAGAAAAGTGGGCAGAATACTAATCATCAACTATTAATGAAGAAAAAGAAAACAAGTATGACTGTGATGTCCAGGAGCTCTGGGCTGCAGGAAGTAGACCAAATTCTCAAATCTGTAGGATGCAAGGAGCTGAGATACACATTAGGAAGGCACAGAGAACCTATTTAAGAAAATTAGAGAAGAAAATTTCCTAAATCTTAGACAATGAAATAGATATTCAAACAAAGGGCCATTTAGAACACCAAACAGACATGACCAGAATACTTATCCACAACATAGTATTGTCAACATGTCAAAATTACAAAGTAAAAGAAGAATATTGAAAGTGGTAAGAGAAAAACACCAATTCATTTACAAAGGCAGAAACATTTAAACAATAGCAGCAACCCTCAAAGCCAGGAAATCCTAGAATGGTGCTATTTCAAGCCCTGAAAGTAAATTACTGACAATTAGGAGTTTTGCCTTACAAAGACATTTTTAAATAGACAGAAAAAAAAGAAAGAAAGAAAGAAAGAAAGAAAGAAAGAAAGAAAGAAAGAAAGAAAGAAAGAAAGAAAGAAAAAATCAAGGATTCCAAAACAAGCCCACCCCGAGGCAGTTCATTACCACCAACCTCATCTGTGCAGACAGTGCTTAGAGGAACGCTACAAAAGGAAGAGAAAGGAAGACAGGTTCAAATTCAAGAGCACAGGAAACACATGTTATGGGAGAAATGCCTAAACAAAGAAGAGCTGAGAAAGAGGTCATCATGTCCAGCACAATTAACCAGAGAACCCCTGATACAATGATTGGAGAGAAAAAAATCAAATAATAAACAGCTAACAAAATTATTGGACTCAGTAAGTATAGCTTAGTAATAACCTTAAATACAAGTGGATTCAATTCACCAATGAAGAGAAAAGACTGGCTGCCTGAGTTAAAAAAAAAAAAGAAAAAAAACCAACAGATCCAACTTTCTGTTATCTCTAAGAAGCATTCCTTACTAATAAAGACAACCACAGACTAATAACCAATGATGGGAAACAGTCAAACAAATGGAAACATGTGAATCTGACATAGCTACTATTCTACCAGATGAAGTGGATTCAAATCAAGGATAGAAAGGATAAAGAAAACCACTTCATACTAAATAATGGAACAATTACTGAGAAAATATGGCAATGTAAAAATACATGCATTAAATATCGGTGTCCCCAATTTCATAAAACAAAGTCCAAGGGGCATAAAAGGTCAGGTGGATCCCGATACAATAATACTAGATAATTTCAATACTCCACTCTCATTTCAAGAGAAGTGATCCAAATTAAAAGTGAAAAGAAAAAGAGAAAAGGTAGACTATACTGTAAAGTAAATGGACTTAACAGATGTATACGGAACATTTCATCCAACAAAAACAGAATGAACACCCTTCTTAGGGGCCTACCAACCTTCTCTAATACAGACCATATTTTAGACCACAAATCCAATCCAGGCAAATATAAAATTACCAAAATATTATCTTGTATCTTACCAGACCACAGTGCAAAAAAGAAAAACCTATAATTAAGTAGCAAGGACTACACATGACACAGATACATAGAAACAGAACAGTACATTTTTGAATGACCTGCAGAGCTATTGAAGAAATTGAAAGAACCTTAGAACCAAATGAAAATAAAAATACATTATTATGGTGATATTTTATTTGTATTCAAATGTTATTTGTATGTTAATAAATAAAGTTGCCCGGGGGTCAGAGCTATTAGCAAGCCATAGGAAAGCAGGGCAGTGGTGGCGTCTGTTTGTAATCCCAGCACTTGGTAGGTAGAGCTAGGTAAGTCTCTGTGTGTTCATGGATACATCCAGTATTGGATACACATGCCTTTAATCTCAATACCAACCATAGAAAACCTGGAGGTCTATACAGACAGGCCGTGATGAGGCGGTCATGTGGTTGGGTTTACAACCAATGAGAAGGCAGAACAGAAACACTATAAAAAGACAGACACAAAGGAAGTGGTTCTGGTTCGGAGAGGTAGGACCATCGCAGGAGGAAGGGTAAGGTTTTAGCTCTTAGCTCTGACCTCTTGGCTTTCTTCTTTGCATTGGTTCTGTGTTTCTTATTTAATAAGATGGTTGGTTACATCTACATATTATATCAAAACTAAAGCAGTTTTATGAGGAGAAAAATATAGTTTTGAGTACTTTCTAAAACCAGAACAAGGGGCTGGAGAGGTGGCTCAGAGGTTAAGAGCACTGGCTGCTCCTCCAAGGGTCCTGAGTTCAATTCCCAGCCACCACATGGAGGCTCACAACCATCTATAATTTGGTCTGGTGCCCTCTTCTGGCATGTAGGCAGAACACTGTGTACATAATAAATAAATCTTTAGAAAAAAAAAAAACAGAATAATCTAGAGTAAATAACTTAAGGATGTACCTCAAGTTCCTAAAAACAAGAACAGTCTAAACTCTAAAATAGTAGATGGCAATAAATAATAAAGATCAAGGCAGAAGATAAGGAAACAGAGATGAAAAGAATACTATATAGAACCAATAAAAAAAGATTGACAAATTCCTGCCCAATTTGTCAAAAGAGAGAAAAGACCCAAACTGAAAATTTAGAGAAAAAAATTATGTAAAATACAAAGAGTCATTAAAGGGTACATTGACAATTTATACACTTCCCCAAACTAAGGAATATAGAAGAAACGGATAAATCTGTAGAAAAATTATCTACCAAAATACAAACAAGAAGTTATAAAGAACTTAAACAGAACCATAATAATAACTGTGGATCAATTTCTCTGATGAATATTGATCCAAATAGTCTCAATAAAATTCCTACAAGCTGAAATAAAGAACATATTAAGAAAATCAAGTTGGTTTCACACCAGGGAGGATTAAATAAACAAGTGTAATTCAGAACATCGGTAGGCTTAGAGATAGAAACCACATAATTATATTAATCGATGAAAAAAAAAAGGACTTAGATAAAGTCCATCATCCCTTCACAATAAAAACCTCAAAGTAACTAGGAACAGAAGATAAGATAATCTCAAGATAATAAAGGCAGTATACAACAAGTATCAGTGTTATACTAATTGGGGGAAACTTGGATCATTTCCTCTGAAATCTACAAATAAAAAAGAATGCACATACCTTCCATTGTTATAAAATACAAAGTCTTACCTAGAGCATTAAGACACAAGAATTAGAGAAAGAGGATACAAACAGAAAGGAGAGAAGGTGGATTACTGCTATCTGCAGACAGCACAACCTTATACTTAATAGACCCTAACAATTCACCAGCAAACTATAAGCTCTGTCAAACACTTTCAGCAGAGTAGCAAGATATAAAAATTGAAACACAAAAATAGTACCCTTTGTATATATCAATAGTAAACTCACTGGGAATAAAGTTAGGGAGAAATCCCATTCATAATAGCTTTTTTAAAAACAGTTGGGAATAGGCCTAATCATGAAAGTAAAAGACCTACAATGAAAATTTATGAAACTAAAGAAAGAAATTGAGAAAGACACTAGAAAACGGAACGACCTCCTGTTCTTTTGGGTAGGCAGAATATTATATACATATTACTCAAAGCAATGTACATATTCAAAGCAATTTCTGACAAAATGACAATGACATTCTTGAATAAGAATAAGAAAAGACAATCTTAAATCTCATATGGAAGCATAATACTCCTAATAACTAATGTAATTCTTAGCAGAAAGAATAATGCAGGGTATGTCACAGTATCCAATCTCAAACTGTATGGCATAGTTATGGGACAAAAACAGCAGAGCACTGTCATGAAACCAGATGTGTAGATCAGGTGGGCTAGAATAGATGATCTAGGAATAGAGCCTTAGAGTCACAGTCATATCATTTTGGAAAAGCTGTCCGAAATATAAACTGGAGACCAAACAGCCTCCTTTACAAATGGTTCTGAGGAAACGATTAACATGTAAAAGGACACAACTAGATCTCTATTTCTCACCCTCCACAGAATCAATTCAAAATGGATCAAAGATATTAATGTGAGACAATAAACTTTACACTGTTCCAAGAAAATCTAAGAAAACACCTGAAGATACAAGAATAGGCAAACAGTTTTGGAAAAGGACACTAATACATCAGAAATAGTTCTAAGAATTGACAAATGAGAGATTACATGAAATTAAAACATCTTTGGCACTGTAAAAGAAACATTAGAATAAAGCGTCAGCCTACTGAATGGGGGAAAAATCTGCCTATTACTCATAAAACAAGTCATTGATTTCTAGGATATATATATATATATATATATATATATATATATATATCTACAAAAATGGAACAGATAAAAACAAAGCACCTAAACCAGTTAATGGGCCAATGAACTGAACAGACTATTCTTAAATGAAGAAATACAAATGGGCAATAAATACTTGGAAAAGTGTTCCAAGTCATCAAGGAGACACAAGACTATTTTGAAATTCCATTTCAACCCAGTCAGATGGCCATGATCATGAAAACAAATGACATCAAATGCAGGAGAGGAGGGTGTGTGAGGAGAACCCTTATCATTGCTAGTGGGAACCTGTACAGCCACTATGGAAATAAGTATGGAGGCGCCTCAAAAAATTAAACATTGAATGACCATTTCAATCTCCTATGTGATTCTTACGTATATATTTGAAGGATGCCAAGTTAACATAGACAGAAATACCTTACCTACACATCCACATTTATTGCTGTACTATTTATAATTGCCTGAAATAGAACCAGCCTAGATGCTCATCAACAAGAAATGGATAAAGGAAGCATGATACATATTCACAGTAGAATTTTATGATCCTGTAAATAAAAATAAAATCACGACATTTGTTAGGAAAAGAGGTGCAACTGAAATCTTTGTTAAGTGAACTAAGTTGAACTCAAGCCTAATACCACATTTTCTCTCATGTGCCGGACTTATATAAATTCATTTCTCATGACACCAATTTCCCTTCTGTACACTGAATGTGTGCTGCTCTCACTGGTTGATGGTAAAAGTTGACTTGGCCTATAGGCAGGCAGAATAATGCTGGGCGGGAAAGCAAATGGAGATACAGGGAGAAGGAAGGGAGGAGTCGGCAGATTCAATCCAGTCACCCAAAGAACAAGGTGTCAGAGAACAGGTAAGCCAAAGGCTACGTGGCAATGCACAGATTAATAGAAATGAGTTAATCTAAGTATAAGAGCTAGTCAGTAGTTGGCCTGAGCTAATGGCCAACCACTTTTAATTAATATAAGCCTCTGTTGTGTTTACTTGGGTCTGAGCGGCTATAGACTGGGTGGGACACAGGAAAACTTCAGCTACAAATAGTGCCCACTGTGGAGCAAGTGTTTCCACCTAAAACCTGAGAAAGCTTTAAGAAAAAAAAAAAAAAAGATTCTAAAACAGAGCTAAACACAGCTTCCTAGTTGTGTCTCTCAGGCAAGCCGTGAGCTACAGTATGGCGGGTTTGCAGCAGTGTGTGGGCTTGACCTGCAGCATGATGTATTCCCGTGGTACACAGAGGCCTCTCCAAGCCACACATTATGCTAAGTGGTGGATTTAGCCTTTGCTAGTACGCAAAAGGGAGGGGGGCTTCTGGGCTACACGCTGCTCGATGGAAGCATAGACCCACTGCTTACCAGAGTTGGTGGTGAGCCTGGTTCCCAGAGCTGGCTGTAACATAGTTCTGCCATGTTGGGAAGCTGAGGTGGGTGGAGCCAGCAGCCACAGCTGCCATTTCATTCCTAGTCATACTGCAGTTTAAAGCAATAGATACACAATAAAACAGATTGAGATGAAATAGTTTACAATGTGTATAAAAATGCACACAGGCTTGGAAGAGAGAGAAAAAGGAATATATGCAGTTATATAAAGGAATAGATAGTTTTAAAAGAGAAAATCTTTAAAGAGACAGTAAAGGAAGTATAAAAAATAAGCCATGTAAAGATGGATATCGCACAGAGAGTCTGGATTATGTTGTCTTTGGAAAGAGACATTTGATTGTAAAAATTGCTGAGTTAAATCAATATGTATATGTTAGAGGTATCTCAATTTCAAAATGTATGTCTAAGGATATGTTGCTTTGGGAAAGAGGTTCTGCTTTGTTTCCACAGAAGATAAAAACCTGTGGACTGCTTCCAGGCTAATATGGTTTGACCAGTCAAGACCCCCTGAAAGGTCTCTGATGTCATCATGGCCCAGATGATCCAACATCCAGAACTGTTTCAAGGCAACTGGCTCAGACAAAGCAGTCTCACAGACTACTCCAGTCAGGACTTGACCATTATCTTGAATTTTCTCAGGATCCCATATGACTACCTATCAGTGCACCCTATCAGCAGGAACTAGCCTAGAACACTATGCCCACATTCCCAAATAATGGATTATGGATGTTTGTCTTTGTTTAGGTTGTTGGTCACAAATTGTTATCGGTCATAGTCATTATCTTTCTAAAAGAAGAAAGGGGGATATGATGTGGAAATATAGGATATAGATATGATAGGATGAAAGGGTGAATTGTTGAACCTTTTTTTAAAGAGCAACTTGTTTAAAATGTTTTACATTGTTATGAATTTTAGTTTGTTGATACAAATTTAAAGTTAATTTTCTTATACTGTATGTATATTTCTACTCTTATTTAAAGTATTTTGTTTGTGCAACTCATTTAAAACTGTAGTGTATAGTTGAGAAATACAGATTAATAATTAGTCATCCATGATAATCAAACTTATAGCCATGTTAGTTAAGTTTTCTAGATATATATAGATATATTTCAATTAGGTAGTTAATCTTCAAACACTTCAAAGACCCACAGAATATGACATTTAAATATATATATATATATTAACTATATATATATATATATATATATATATATATATATATATACACACACACACACACACACACACACACACATACACACACACACACACATTTCAATTAGTTAGGTAATCTTCAAACACTTCAAAGACCCACAGAATATGGGATTTTAATGTTTAATGGCATTTTAAATGTTTTAAAAAACTTAGACTTTCCTGGACATTGAAACATGTCTGCTCCTGGCAGTACTGATTTACTTCAAAGAAAGATGGACATCAAAGACACTCCATATGGAATTTATCTTTTTCTTGGCAAAAATAGCCATGTGGGCAAGAAATTGTTCTTGCCTGGACTGCTTGACAAAATGTTGTATCGACTGAACATACAGGACCCATAGGCAGGTGATCACTGAACTTTGCAACGTGAGATGGTCCTTCAGGTTCCTGCTTCACAGAGGAAACTGCCAGACATTCTACAGCACACAGAGAGAAGTGACTGAGAGACTCTAGACCTATAGGCTGAAGATGGATGCCCCAACATTGCAGAAGAACTCTGGGTGACTGTCCAGGCAGCTGTCTTTGACATTCTAGATTTTTGGAAGTTGCTTACAATGTTCTTCCTGTTTACTTAGGTAATATTATATCCTCCTGAAGTCTTTGATGTAGTTGAAGATTAGATAGTTATAATTATGGTTTTCCTTGGTTATGATAAGAGATAAGGTAGTTATGAAACCTTAGACTTTCAAATATAAGATAGATATTTTCCTTATATTCACAAAATACAAATAGACTAGATATTGTAACTGTAATTCTTTTTAAAATTTATTTATTTTTATTTTACATGCATTCATATTTTGCCTGCATGTATGTGTGTGTGAAGGTGTCAGATCCCCTGGAACTGGAGTTACAGGTAGTTATGAGTTGCCATGTGGGTGCTGGGAATTGAACCTGGTTCCTCTGGAAGAGTAGCCAGCGCTCTTAACCGCTGAGCCATCTCTCCAGTCCATAACTGTAATTCTTGTTTGTTATATGTAATTTTACTATGTTAAAGTTAAAACCTCCAGAGCCTGCAACTAGTTGACAGGAGTTAGCCATAGAGAGTATGAGGGAGCCAGGCAGACAGACAGGAAGTAGTAGGGAGATTTGGAGTATTGGCAGTCTTTTGGGTTTGGAACAGCTGGAGAGATACTCTTGCTGGGTCACTAGCCAAAGAGGAAGGTCAGTCAGTTGGTTGCTTTTAGGCTTCTCTGAGCTAGCAGGTTTTCACCCCATCATCTGACTCCCAAGTCTTTATTGGTAAATAGAATGATAGAGACTTAGTTAAAACCTGTGGCAGAACCTAGGTCAGAAGGACAGGAAGTCCCACCGGCCACAGCCTGAGTAGAGGGGCACTGGCTGCAGAGCTGCAGACAGCAGCTAAAAATAGCCCTAGATTCAGGTGCAGCTGCCAAGCCGACAGACAGTAAAACAACAGGGGTTTCCTGGCTGTATCCTTAAAGATAACCTCTCCCCTGGCTTCCCATTCCCAGCTTCACTTCCCCCATCCTTTCCCCTTTCATTTCCTTGTGCCTCTGTACCCTTAGATAACGTTCCACCCCAGGTTGCATGATGTTTCTCTGCTTTCTCAGGTATCGATCCACTCACTGAGTTCACAACTAGTTGGGTCTCTGCAGAACTCTCCTGAGCCTTCCTTGGGAACATGGGAAGAAAATTAGGGGAACTCCTGCTTACATTTGTGCTCATAGGATAGCCTGGACCTCAGTCTCCATAGTGAAAATGCACTTCTACCCTGAACCTTGTCACTCGGAGCCTCCAGGTTTTTGTTGTTGTTGTTGTTGTTTGTTTGTTTGTTTGTTTGTTTGTTTGTTTTTAAGACCAAACCAACCAACCAACAAAAATAACCCAGGGAACTGGGGGATGGGTTTGTCTCCAATGGATCTTTCTGACCATGAAGGCCTGACCCCACAGGACTGAAGGAGGTCATGAAAGACACACAGGTGGATTCTTGTGCTTATTTCTCTCATTCTTTTGTGCTTCAACTGTGTTATTAGTGTGTCAGGTCCAAAAGAAACTGGGGACAAATGGCTGACTGTGGTACCTATTAACACACCAAAGAACATGCTGGCCTCTAGGCTCTCTCAGCATTGCGAATACCTGTTATAGAGTCCATGACTCCTCTCAGCTCTTCTCACCCCAACCCCTTACCCTAAACTTCTCCAGCTCATGGCCTTCCCTTTCCCCAGCTTCTCATCCCTATAGGACCCTGCCGATTTGGACATGTGCCTTCTTTTTGTTGTCTTGATTCTCTCTCCCTTTTTTTCAGATTTATTTATTATTATGTATACAGTGTTCTACCTGCATGTACGCCTGCGTGCCAGAAGAGGACACCAGATCTCATTACAGATGGTTGTGAGCAGCTATGTGTTTGCTGGGAATTGAACTCAGGACTTCTGGAAGAACAGCCAGTGCTCTTAACCACTCAGCCATCTCTCCGGCCCCTGTCTTGGTTTTCTTCTCTCTTGGTTCTTGGAACTCTCTCATGGCGCTCCCCCCACCCCCACCCCCACCCCACCCCCTGCCCCCAGTTCAGTATACTGGTCATGTTTAGTCTACTATTTTCTCTCCCTTCTCTGGACTCTTCCAGATACCTCTGGCTGTACATATATACAATAAAAAACTTTTCCTTGCCAGGTGGTAGAGGCGCATGCCTTTAATCCCAGCACTCAGGAGGCAGAGCCAGGCGGATCTCTGTGAGTTCAAGGCCAGCCTGGTCTACAGAGTGAGATACAGGAAACCCTGTCCAAAAAAAAAAAAAAACTTTTCCTCAACCATACCTTGAAGATATCGTCTCCTTATTTTGTATACGTGAAGACCATCATTCTTGACAGAGAATTTGCCTTGGTCTGGGCTTCAGAATAGGGAAGTAGTTATGCTAAATTCAGAGACGTGAAAGAGCCAAGCAGAGTCAGAACTCCCCCATGTCACTTCCAAGGAAGCAGCAAAAAGCCCAGCAAATTCTCAGGTTCCTCCTCTGGGGGAAGAAGTTGACCTCAGTACTTTCTTTTGAAACTTACTTACCTTGTCTTGAGCTTGCATCACCCTGGCTCTTCATCAGCTGGGATGATCTGGGGTTCTGTCCTCTTGTTTCCTATCACAACTGTTGCTTGGTCAGAATGGAAAAGAGTCCCAACTGTTTTAAGTCATCTCAGCCAAATCCTAGACATTAAGGAATAAATACCAGTTAGCCCTATTGGGTCCTGACCAATGTCAGGGTCGTGAGAAACACACACACACACACACACACACACACACACACACACACACACACACACACACACAACCACATGGTTACTATTTTAAGCCTTGAGTATTGAGAGGCTGGCTTATTACAAGCATAGATAGTTGGACATGGGAGTACTTTTACAAGTTCAACGAAAATACACAAGGATATACATACTAATAATCAAAACACTGACAGCAAAAAAAAATGTACAAAAGGATGAAGTTCTTAAATCATTATTAAGCACAAAGAAAAGCCTAGTCAGGCCATGTTTTTCTTTCATGTTTGTGTTGCTGGGGATCGAACCTGGGCAAGCTGCTAACCAGCTGCCCTACAGCTATTATAAATACCAAACCCTGAGCCTAGGGACTTTTTAAATATGGAAATATTGGCAAATCTCTTTCCATCATTTCTCTTTCCAATCAGTCTGCCTCACTTAATTCACAATAGATAAATTTCAGAGCTTCAGAACTATTGCACAGCTCAGACTACAACTGCCTTAGTTTGTAATTCAGGAAATATCTCTATATTTGAACCTACTAGAGTTCTAATCATTCCATTCAATAGATCCTTGTACTGTGTATGGCATGCTATAGTTTTTCCTGGACTGAAAACTCTTTGTAGGCTGGAAAGTTTTTTTTTTCTTTTAAGCCTAGTACACAACAGTCCTGATACATTGTTCCTTAGTCTACATTTATGGAGTAATGTGATGAATGTATGGTTTTCAGTTTCCACCTAGTATGGTTGACCTGCTCAGAGTGTATTGGGGTAGGCTCTATTCTACACAAAATTCTACACATACATGTAGTGGTAGTGAATGATACTTTCCATGCCCTTCCTTGTATGTACTTTCTTGGTCAGCTGCATGCCTCCTACCCTCACTTCCCTCTGCGTACTACTCTGCCTCTAGACCTTTTACACTTTATTTGATATACAAAATTCCGTTTTTATTTTCTTCTTTTTTTTTATTTAGTGGTGATGGTGAAATTTTTTCTTTTTCTCTTTCATCTAGCCTTAAAATGTAATTAATTGGAAACCCTCCAAAATAAGTTAAATAAAGCAACAAAATTCTTTTAAAAAATTTTAAAACATCTCATTTTTGGATTAATATTTCAGAAATATAAAATCTAAATATAGTTGGACCCTTATTTTGAAATAAGCTTTTCACTTATTCAACAAAGATCAACTATTTGCTTTTCTTGGGTCCAGACTTGGGAAATAGGTAGAGGAGTAAGTAATAAGAGATGCAGAAGATACCCTTGACCACAGAAGACTTTATTTAAATTCGTAAGCTGCATTCTTCCATTGCTTTGTCAGAAATTCTGAGCATCATAGGAGTGTGTGTGTGTGTGTGTGTGTGTGTACAATCTTCCTATTGTTTCAGTGGTCCTTAGGATGCCCAAATCTCATTAGAAGCCAGAAAACAGTTTGCCCATGGCCTTGTGATTCTGTGGCTAACAGAAATAGTCACAGAGGAATTTTGCATGGCAAAATTTAATAGAAGTATGGCGGCCCTTTAATCATGAATTCTCTGTTCTGTATGGATACTCCAAAAAGAAGATTCTATGTTAAGTAGATGTGAGGAGATAGCCCAGGGAGCCAGAAGAAACTGGCAAGCTGCAAGAGAGTAATTCAGGACTGATCCTTGTGAGGAAGGAAGAGAAGCATGGAAAGCAGTAGGCTTGGGCTTGGAGAGCTCTCAAGAAGGAGATTAATATAATCGACCTGTTGTGGAAAGTTGTACAACCAGTTGTACAGGAGGGTGGCTTCACAGTTGCTGTCACTGGCTGAGACTGTGGGACCTGTGGCCTCTAGTGCAAAGTTGGAGGTACATTTAAAACAGATGAGCTGGGGCTTTGAATCAATAACTCTCATGTATTTCCATGGCTACCACATGTCTCTCTATTTCCAAGCACCCTAAGCAGCCCCTCTCCCCTCCTCCTCAACTCTATGGTAATGGATCGTAAATACAAGTTGCAAATGAATTTGTCTTCCATGTTTGCAGTTGTTCATAGGAATCTGATGCAAAGAATCAAAACCACAGACAGCATGTATAGAAGGAGGGTAAAAACACATTTGACTTTTCCCCAGACATGAATTGTCTCTATTTCTCCACACTGGCTCTTCAGTTTGAAGCCGTCAGACAAGTATGGCTCCTCATCTTCATGCATTCAGCAGCTGCCTTCCCTGCTACATACTCTGGTGAGGAGACTTAAGCTCCAACCCAAAGTCGGCAACATCACTTTAGCCACTGATTTCACCGTCTCTACCAAGCTTCTCTCCAAATTACCACCAAAGCTCAACAAAATACAAGCTTTCAAATGGTGAGCTTCTGAAGTTCTGTACTCACTGGGTCAGGAGATGACTGAGAAGCCAAATCATCACTAATTCTTAAAAGAATGAAGAGCAGCACCACAAAGCACCTAATCTTACCAGACACGGTGACAGGTGCCCATTATCTAGGTCATCTCCTTTGGTTTCACCTCAGCCCCCTAAAGTCAGTCTAGATGGCTTCTTTTTCCACAGTTCAGGCCACAGGAAGAAGGACTTGTCTACAACTGAGACCAGGCATTGTGACTCTAGGATCATTGCTCCTTCTAATTTCTCCCATGATTTCTGACCCAGATACAGGGAAATGTACATGATTTAAGAATATGTATTAAGGACTAGAAAGGTGGTTCAGAAGTTAAGAGCACTTGCTGCTATTTCAGGGGATCCCACGTTCAGATCCCAGCACCCATACCAGCCTGCCTGTAACTCCAGTGCTATGGGGTCAACACCCTCTTCTGGCTTCCATGGGTACTGCATGCACATGCTGCATATACATAAACTCAGGCACAGGCATGGAACAAAAGGAGATGCATACTTAAAAAAGAATATGTGCTAAGTTGGGCTTAAAGCCAAATTGTTTCCTATCAGAAATTATAAATATGAGAAGAAAGAAGCTAGCTTTTTTTTTCTTCCTTTCAACCTAGTATATCTACATCTCAAGGGTAATATTGCCAGAGCAACTCAGAAGGGCCTCCAGTTCCCAGGAACTTACGGGGATCTGACTTCTCCACCTCCTCTCATTTTTGATGCTTTACTGAATCATAAAAGGAAGAGGAAGTGGTGTTGCTCTGAAACATTTTCCTCCTTCACAGTCTGAGCTTTTGCTTTCACATGTAGCCTACACAGGGACCTATGTAAAGAGAATTCCAGGAGCCTCCAAATAAGATTAGCCCTCCGGCACCAGATCCTGTCTTTGCCTTAGTTGCCTCCTTGGCCTCCGGGTGGACAGCTCCAGTCAGCTCTGCCAGGCAAGATGACTGACTGTGAGTTCATGTTTATCCACTCTGGCTGAGGACTATCTTCAGTACGTCCTGCAGGTACTCGCTTTAGAATTGGCTCCAAGCAAAACATCCAGAGTGCTACAAAGAGTTGCTTTCTCAGTTCAAAAAAAAGTTGAAAAGAACCTGAAATTATACTTGGAATGATTTTGTGTGGGATCCATAGATTCCACCAGAACTATATTTAATCAAGTGATGGAAAAATAATTTGAAGACGGCATCATTAACTGGGGAAGGACTGTGACTCTATTTGCCTTTGGGGATGTTCTCCTCAAAAAAACCCCAAGAGCAGATTGGCTTGGATGTGAATGCTTACAAGCAAGTTTCCAGTTTTGTGGCTGAATTCATAATGAATAACACAGGAGAATGGATATGGCAGAATGGAGGCTGGGTATGTGTGATGACATTCCTTTTACATTTCTCTACTGCAAAGTTGGAATGGAGAGTTTCCTTACTAATTAGAACAAACAAGAAAATAACAACTAAAAGATTTCAGTCTGTTTCTAGATCTTATTTTAGATACTTTTAATTAAAAGTAAAGAAAGCAGAACTCTCCTGGGTCATTTCCAATGGACCCTACAACTCTACGGTCGGCAAACATTGGTCTGCCCAGCTTTTCTTCTCGCTTGGGAACTAGTCTTGAGGTCTGGGACTGGAAGCAGCAGCTTTTGACTGCATCTTCCGGATCAGCAGTGCAGACCCTCAAGTGTCGCCTTTTGCTAGGATTCTCATGACTATGGAGAATTGGGACAGAAAGAGCTGGGATTAGATCTTCTCATTTGTACTTTGCGGTGTTGTAACAGTAACCTGCCCAGTTTTGTGCATTCCTTACTTACACATTGACCTTTCCCATTTTCTAATATATAAATTGTGGGCTATTGAAGTTTCATGATACAAATAAATGATGTACTGCCTCACTGGAAGGAACCTTTTTAAAGGATATTCAAATATAAAAATTTGCTTTTTTTTTAAAAAAAAAAAACAGTATCTCAAAAATCCAGGACTATGCCAAGAATTTTTGGAGCTCAGGTTATCCAGAAGCCTTGCCCAGCTAGATTTAGATGCTTCACTTTGTGTCTCAATATGCTTAACACAGAGCTGAAAAACATTTCTGTCCCCATGTAGTCTCTCTCCCATCCCCAGCCTTTATCTCCCTCAAGCAATGTCCACTGTTACTATTGTATATACAAAGCATGTTTATTGAACACACCCAAAGAAAATACTTGTAGTATCTCCCATTCTCATTTGGAGGAGAGATTTCACCATTTTGCCCAGGCTGGCCTCCAACTTCCAGAGTATAGTGATGCTACTACCCTCAGCCTTCCACAGATCTGGGGCTCTGGATGTACACTACCATGCTTGGCTAGAAAGACGCCCCTTCAGCCCTTTGTCACCAGGGATCAAACCTAGAGCCTAACACAATCTGAACCCATGTTCTATCACAGCACTGTACCCTCAGCCTCATGGTAGTCTTTCTGAAAAATGCTTTACAAATTAGTATCTGGGCTAGACATGGCAGTGCACATCTGTAATTCCTGAACTCAGAAACAAAAGATAAGAGGACCAAAAGTTCAGAGTCATCTTCAACTACACAGCAAGTCAGTAGAAGGCCAGATCTGGTCATATGAAGGTCTGTTTGATCTGTCCACCCTAAATAATACATAGACTTATCCTGTAACTGTTTTTTCAACCCAGTACTTAAAATAGTATTTTAAAGAATACCTTAGGGACTGGGGAGTAGATCAATTATGGAGCTCCTGCGTTGCATGAACAAGGCCCCTAATTCAATCACTAGCACCACAAATAAACAAAATTAAAAGAGTTCTTAATATGTTCTGCTGAATGCACATGCTGTCCAAGAGCTGTTTATTTGGGCTATTTCCAGAGTTTTCTGTCATAAGCAATGTTTCTTTGAATATACCAATATGAATCCTCTCCTGTGTATAGGTGTTTTCTAGAGTGGATATTTGGTCCTAGAGTTATTTGCTCGTGGTTTATATCCATTTTGAAATTACTAGATTTTTCTGCTCCATAGTGGTTCTCCCAAATTATAATCCTGTCAGCAGCGTGTTAGAGTAGCCATCATTTCCTTGGCACAAGGAGGTCCTAGTAATCTATTACAATTTCTCCACTTTGTTAATACATATACTTAGTATCTTATGTTAATTAATTTTGCCCTAGGTTACTAGTATAGTTAAAGTTCTCTTAATGCTGAGCTCAAGTTCATGTTCATTGACTAATTCTTACTGAAAGATTTGCCTGCTTGTTTCTTTTGCCTGGTTTCCAATTGTTTATTAACAAAGGAATTCCTTGAACAACCTGAATGCAAATTATTTTTATACGTGGCAGATTTCTTTTAGTTTGTTGATTATCTTCTAAAGCTGTAGATGTCTTCAGCAATTACAAGTGTTTGGAATTTGATGCAATTGACTTGATTGAACACAGACTTTGTTCCACTTCTGCTTTGGTGAGTCTGTTTGCTAGGTCACACTGTAAAGCAGTCCTCCTTTTTGATTGCTTTCAACTACCTGTATCTCTTCCTTCTAACATGCCTGGATTTGGCTCTAGGTGAAACATGCCAGATGTTTGGTTATGTTTCTCCTGGTTGGCTGTAGGAAGGACTCAGAAAAATCTCTGCTGCACTGTGTGCAAATAAACAGCTCTTGGACAGCATGTGCATTCAGCAGAACATATTAAGAACTCTTTTAATTTTTGTTTATTTATGGGGCTATGGACTGATTTTTAAAGGCCTTGTTCATGCAACACAGGAGCTCCACAATTGATCTACTTCCCCAGTCCCTAAAGTGTTCTTTAAAATACTATTTTAAGTACCCTGGGTTGAAAAACATAGTTACAGATAAGTGAAGGCAGGTGTCTTCTAGCACAGAAGCCACAAATGAGCCTGTAGAGAATAGTCTTACAAGCTCTATAGGTTTACTCTATGTTGCCATCGTCTAGCACAATATGTGTAAGACACAGAATATGTGTTGCTTAAATACATGTTAATATAATATATTGTGTGGATTCGTAGAATTAAAAATGAATGAAGGGTCTCTTAGAATTTCTAGAAATGCATTCGCCTGGGAATCATAGAGATATTAGCATGTACACAGTAGGAAAAACTTATCCTAATGGAGATATAATAGGACATCTCATGCAATACACACACCTTCCCCCTCCCCCCACACCTTCACCCTTCATAAAGTTTCTATGTGGGTTCTCAGATCTCTTCTTTTACACCTGGGAGCTTATGCTGTAGATATATCAGAAGTGCTCCTTAAGATCATTGTAAAGCCATCTCAATACCATTTTCCAGCCAACAGAAATCACTTATTCTGCTGATGGCAAATAGTTCTATAGTGAGCCAATACACACAGGCATCGCAATCTCTTTTTTGTTTGCTTGTTTTTTTCCCCACAGTGCCATTGACAAATCTGCTTCAATGAATGAGTTTACTTTTGTAGAATGATTCATTTTATAGAAAATGCCCGTGTGTTTGCTAGCAGTCAGGGGACCCAGTAGAAAGGGGAAATAGGAATTTTACAATTTTTTCCTTTTTACTTTTCTGAAAGAGAAAACTCTAAAATGATCATAAACATGCAAGCTATAGTCTTGTTACACTTGAAATATGCCTGAAACTTTATGGGAAGTTTTGGATCAAGATATGATAGAGAAGTACAGCACAGATATTAGGAACACCAGCTCCAATTCAAACAGGGCTGGCTTTATTTCAGGGCTCAGTGCTTATCATCTACGTGAATGGGACAACTTATATACCTTCTCTGTACTTCATTTCCTTGTCTGTAAAAATAGGCCATACTACAATCTATCTGCTGGGACTGGTATAAGGATCACATGAGTTACTCACATACAATGCTTCCAGAGCAATTCCTACAAATCTGCACTCAGTACAATTTCAAGACTATTGTTACTACTGATAAATACTCATGTTAATAACATTAATATCGCATAGCTTCTATTTAGCAAATCCAAGGATATCTAGACTCCAAAAGTTATATGGTCCACTTCAGTTAGATATTAGTCACCATAAACCTCAGGTACACTCAAGTAAAAACCATGAGACTGAGCATTAATAATGGGATGCATAATCTCATTCCTTCTTTTTTAAAAACCAGATTGAATCCTTCCCCATCCCTCTCCTCCTCATTCTTTCATCCTTCCCTCTCCTCCCTCTCATCCTTCCTCTGTTTTTTCCTTCTCCTTCATATCTCCTTTAGTTTCCAGCCTGTCATCTCTGCTCTTCTTCAACTTCTACATTTACTATTATTTTCTCCAGTTCCCTCTACCAGTCTGAAGTGCAAAGCTGGACTCATTCTTGCCTGGCAGAAGATTTAATGTGATTTTTTTCAGCTATCATGAGCATTTGGGAGGAAAAGATAGTTCCTAGAGCCACTAGAGCACATTTTAGTAGCTAGTGTCTGCAGTCTCAGCTACATAGAAGCAAAGGATAGAGGAACATTGCACATCTCTGTATCCTTCATGCTTAGCATAGGGCCTACTGCACACAAGGTACCTGACACACAGCTACAGATCTCAGGAACCGACACTGACATCTGAGGCCTGAACTCCAAATTTCCCTGCTTATTAGAGGCATGACTTAGGTTAAGTTACCTAGGAGGCACTCCAAGATTCATGTTTCCTATGTAATATGTATAACAACACAATATAGCATAATGTAATAATAATTATATTAAGTCATGTAATAATATAGCATAAACAATAAAAATGAAGACAACAATACCTATATGCAAAGAACCAGAAAGCTTTCTGATAAAAGTACTTTGTGAGTATGAAAATAGAATTATTCAAGTATGGGGATTACATGGGAAATTCCAAGAAATTTATAGTTTTAAAAACTACTCTAAATACAAAAAGAAACTCCTTTTAGAAGTGGGGATACACTGAATTGGTCCCTTCCAAGTAACTAGAATAGGAAGAGTTAAACTAAGAGGTCCTCTCCTCTTCTCCTCCCCTCCCTCCCCTCCCGACTTCTTTCCTCTAACTCTAATGGCGTGGGTTAATTTGGTTGACAAAGCAAATCAGCAGAGTGGATACACAGATATGTAAAGATGACTGATTAACCATTCATCTCAGTAAAGGCATTTCCAAAGGTATAAATAGCCAAGACCTGTAAATGCTAAGCACATGCTCCACCATCGAGCTTTAGCCCATCTACCAAAACAGCTCTCCAATGAATCTCTAGAGGAGTGACTGTGGTATCCACTTATATCTTTAAAAAAAAATCAGAGCTTTTAATTCTCTTTGGGTTATTGGCACAGTATGTGTCAGCCTGCTTTGTAATGCCATAATGGAATATTGCACAGAAAATGATAATAGAAACGAAGTTGCTAAGGGACTCTGAGAGGGCCAGCATCTAAGGGCACCAGCACTGAAGGGTACCAGTATTGAAGGACTGCATCTGGTGAGAGCCTTTTTGCTGCAGGAAGTGAGATAAGAAGGCAGGGACGGAGGGAGAGAAGGGAGGAGGGAGGGAAGATGACTAGAGGACTGAGCACATCTTTTGATAACAAATCCACCCCTTATGTAATAGTCTCGATCTAGTAGTCATGGAGGGGATGCTCCCATGTGGAATCATTAGCAAACCAGGCAGCCACCAGTCAGGGGAAAGTGTCTGCATGTGGTGTGCAGAGTCAGCTGTGAGGCACGTGAGGTCATGTCCCAATAGAAAAAAAGACATTGCTCATTTCCCTTTATCCTCTTCTTAAAGATTCCAACTCTTTTTTTTTTAAGATTTATTTATTTATTATGTATACAGTGTTCTATTTGCATGTATCCCTGCAGGCCAGAAGAGGGAGCCAGATCTCATTACAGATGGTTGTGAGCCACCATATGGGTGCTGGGAATTGAACTCAGGACCTATGGAAGAACAACCAGTGTTCTTAACCTCTGAGCCATCTCTCCAGCCCCAAGATTCCAACTCTTAATAATATCAAAATACAATTAAGACTCAACATGAGTTTTAGAAAATATAAACACAACATGCAAGCTTGGTATATTACTTATGCTTTAGCCGTTCTCAAAACCAGAGTAGCCCAATTTAGCAAATTTTCACTGCTCCCAGAAGTAATCAGATGTTGGCATTTCTTGTTTATTACCACATTACTGATGTGATAATGAATCCTTATTTGTATATTTATTTTATATTATTTTATATATATTAGCCTTAAGATTCAAATGGCACTATTTCCACTAAAGGAAATAGTTTTGAAAGAATCTGCTTGAAAAAGTATTTTTATAGGTATAAAAAAATTGATTGTATTATAATGTAAAGCTCTTTAATTGATGGTAAAGTGTTTTCCTATATATTATTAGCGATTTATGTCTCAGCGAACTTCTCTTTTTAGCTATTAAGGCCTGATTATTTTTTCTTACATTGGAATGAACTCTTTCCTGATAAATATATTTTCCTGGTTTGTGGTTCTTTAAATTTTAGTTTTTTATAGATTTATGACTGTTTCATACCTTCATTTAACTTTTTCTTTTACTGTCTTTGCCTTAGAAGTTGAAAATATTAGAAGTTAGCATGCTGCCCAGAAATGACTAGTTGTTCTATTAATAAAGGATCATTTTAGAGGCTATCACTGTACCTATCTGCCTCACAGCTGACTCTGCACACCACATGCAGACATTTTCCCCTGACTGATGGCTGCCTGGTTTGCTGATGATTCCACAACTACTAATTTCAAGATCTGCAGAAATTTCCAAAGTCTTCTGACTCTCGAGAAGCTAAACCTGATTCCCATTTTCTGGATTATTCCTATTATGGGATACCCCTTTGGAGACATTGTAATGCTGGAACCTACAAGATGTTGAGCAAATGTTTACTACATGGATATAAAAAATATCAGGGGTGGTGGTACAGAGAGTGTGGTGGTATTCTAATTGTACTGAAATGTGATTTTGATTGTATGTTAATAAATAAAGTTGCCCCGGGGTCAGAGCTATTAGAGCCATAGACAGAGTGTGGCGGTGGTGGCTCATGCCTTTAATCCCATAGATCTCTGTGTGTTCAGGGATACAGCCAACATTGGAGACATATGCCTTTAAGACCTAGGGGGCTGTACACTCAGACAGTGACGAGGCAGTCACGTGTTTCAGTTTACAACCAATGAGAAGGCAGGACAATAATACTATAAAAAAGATGTACAGACAGGATATAGCTCTCTTTCAGGAAGCTGGGACAGCAGAAGGAAGGGTGAGATTTTAGCTCTGAGCTCTGACCTCTCAGCTTTCTCTTTTACATTGTTTCTGTGTTTCTTATTTAATAAGACGGTTGGTTACATCTACATCTGGCGCCCAACGTGACAAGAATCCATTAAAAATCGCTTGGGTTGGCGGCAGGTCCGCTTTCCCGCAAGGGCGGCAGGCAGCGGCAGGCGGCGGCCGGCTTAATAGTCCGAGCAGCGGCCCCCTAGTCCTTGGCCTCAGGCCGGACTAACTGAGCTGCTTGCTTAAAGCCTGCTAGCTTAAAGCCGGTGCTACAAACAACTCAGACCTGCCCTGCCGAACAGGGCCCTGCCTGTAAAGCCAACGCACGTGGTCGGAGCTTAAGGAAGCCAGACCCAAGCCTTGACTCGGCACAAGAGGGAACACGTGGCTGGATTTAAGCTTTAGCCGGCTACGCTTTCTTGTGCGTTCTCTCTCTCTCTCTCTCTCTCTCTCTCTCTCTCTCTCTCTCTCTCTCTCTCTCTCTGGATTTACACCTGGGACACTAGGTGGCTGTTTTGAAAATCCCCTCGGATTTCTACTGTTCTACACAGATTTGGTAAGTCATAACATATCAGATATTTTAAAGGAAACTATCTAAAAGAGATTTTTTTCTACATTAAAAAATGGGTTTTATGTGTACATTGGAAGAAAATTGGTTTTTGTTCGAAATTTTAGGCAGTCTGACAATGGAACAACTATATAATATTAGTATTGGTGAAATTATGCAGCTTATCACTATGGTAATCCTCATTTTAATATTTAAAAAGATAGTCAATTTAAGTGCCAGGATAACAGCTTTAGAAGAACTTGTTAAACCTGTAAAAATTCAGACAGAAGAAATTAACAGTGAAGTTGTTTCAAGTCTGGATCATAAGGTTACAGAAAGAAAGCCTGTTTTCACACAGTCACTCTTAATTTATCCTGTAACCATACAGCAGATGCCTGATCAAATGGCTACACAAAATATTTGGGCTCCAATTGAAATGTTGGATTTAAAAAGGTTTAAGGAAGCAATAGTATCTTATGGCATGCATTCCCCATATGTAAAGCAAATGTTAAACTCTTGGTCAACATATAATAGGATAGTACCACAGGACTGGCGGGACCTTGCACAAGGTGTTCTGGAACCCAGCCAGAGACTTCAATTTCTGACCTGGTTTAAGGAGGAGGCTAAAAACATAGAAAAACAATGGAGGGATAAAGGAATACAAGTTTGCCAGGATCAGCTTATTGGAGAAGGCCAATATGCTTCAGTACAAACACAATGTTTAGATGATGTCCAAACCCTAATTTTATGTCGAACGGCAGCCTTGAATGCATGGGACAGAGTTGAGGAACCAGGAAAAAAATCTGAGTCATTTACAAAGGTGATGCAAGGCCCAAAAGAGTCTTTTACAGATTTTTTACAAAGACTGGCTTCAGCAGTAAAGAGAATGGTCACGGATTCAGAAGCTGGTAAGGCAATAATTGAATCTTTGGCCTTTGAGAATGCGAATGCAGCATGCAAAAGAATAATCAAGCCATTAAGGGCAAGATCTGAACCTATGGAAGATTGGATTAGAGAAACAATTAATGTTGAGGCTGATGAGCATGATGATACGTGGGTAGGAGAAGTAATTTCAAAAGGTTTGAGGAGTGTTAGATGTTTTGGATGTGGAAAGCAAGGACATTTGAAAAGGGACTGTAGACAGGTCATTCCCAGAAAAATGTTTCTTCAAGGAACAATGGCAACAGAATGCCCCCTTCCTTCTGGAGTATGCAGAAGGTGTGGTAAGGGAAAACACTGGACCAACGAATGTAGATCAACAAAGGACAAACAGGGTAATCCTTTGCCTCAGTCTTCGGGAAACTCCCAGAGGGGCCTCAGGCAGGCCCCCATTGCAAATCCAGTTCAAACCTTTCCTGAAGCCATAGAGGAAATCCCTGCTCTGAGCGATTAAATAACCAAATGCCTATTGGAATAAATCATGCTGGTCAGGATGATGAAACAGAGAGAATAGAAAATTCAGGAGAAAACATAAAGAAAAATTTTTGGCAAGCTTTTATTAATGAACAAAGACCAAAATTAACGATAAAAATAAATGGTGTTTTGTTGTCTGGTCTGGTAGACACAGGTGCAGACGTTACCATAATTGCACCAGAATTTTGGCATCCAACTTGGCCTCTTCAGGAGGTAAACGTTCAACTGTTAGGAATTGGGACATTATCTCAGGTGACACAGAGTGCAAGATGGCTCGAATGTATAGGTCCAGAAGGACAGAGAGGAAAATTAAAACCATATGTGGCTAACATAACTATGAACCTGTGGGGTCGAGACTTGTTGCAACAATGGAATACTCAGATTAACATCCCTCCAATCTCAGAAACAAATCATAAACTAGCACATGTTACTGAGAGAAATATTAGAAGATATTGTTCTAATGAGTGGTCACCAGCCATCCATATTATACAAGAACAGGGCACAATAACTGATGATCTTCCAAAGACACTAACAGCTCTACCTTTAAAATGGTTAACAGACAAGCCTGTATGGGTCCAACAATGGCCTTTAACAACAGAGAAACTCCAGGCTTTAGAAGAGCTGGTAGAAGAACAGTTAAATGCTCAGCATATTGAAAAATCAACCAGCCCTTGGAATTCTCCTGTATTTGTTATTAAAAAGAAATCTGGTAAATGGAGAATGGTAACAGACCTTAGAGCAATTAACAAAGTAATTCAGTCAATGGGCTCTCTACAATCTGGGATGCCTTTGCCTACTCTGTTACCAAAAGGATGGCCTCTCATAGTTATTGATTTAAAAGACTGTTTTTATTCAATACCCTTACAAGAAAAAGACAGAGAAAGATTTGCTTTTACAGTGCCTACTTATAATAATTCTCAACCGGTTAAAAGATTTCAATGGAGGGTCCTCCCACAGGGAATGTTGAATAGCCCAACTCTGTGCCAATACTTTGTACAACAGCCATTGGAAGTGATACGTAAAAAATTTCCTAAATCTATAATTTATCATTATATGGACGATATTTTACTAGCTGACTCAAATGCAGATACTTTAGAAATAATGTTTGAAGAAGTAAAGAAAATTTTGCCTTGCTGGGGATTACAAATTGCTCCTGAAAAGATACAAAGAGGAGATTCTATTAATTATTTAGGATATAAAATAGAGCTACAAAAAATTAGACCCCAAAAGGTGCAAATTCGGAGAGATAGGCTACAGACTCTTAATGACTTTCAAAGATTATTTGGAGATATTTCTCATCTACGAACTATTGTTGGGGTAAAAAATGATGAACTGACTAATTTGTTCAAAACCTTAGAAGGTGACAAGGACTTAAATAGTCCAATAGAATTATCACCTGAAGCTGAGAAAGAATTAGCCTTGGTAGAAAAGAAAGTGCATGAAGGACACGTGGATCATATTGATCCAAAGCTGGATTGCATTTTGGTTATTTTACCTTCTAGGCGTTCTCCTACTGGAATATTAATGCAGAGGGAAGATATTATATTGGAATGGATATTTTTACCAAATAAACCAAATAAAAAATTAAAAACTTATGTGGAAAAAATCTCTGACTTGATTTACAAAGGAAAATTGAGACTTTGTCAATTAGCAGGCATAGACCCAGCAGAAATTGTCGTACCTTTAACTAAGGAGGACATTGAAAAATTATGGACAGAAAGTGAACCTTGGCAAAGAGCTTGCAGTAATATTTTTGGGAGAAATTAACAGCAAATATCCCAAAAGCAGTAGAATTGATCTTATAAAGAGAGCTGACTGGATCTTGCCTCAAATTGTATGGCAAAAAACCCATATCTGGAGTTCGTACATTTTATACAGATGCCAATAAAGAAGGAAAGGCAGGTTACAAATCAGAAAATTTAAGTAAAGTGGTTCAAAGTCCATATAATTCAGTTCAAAAATCAGAATTGTATGCTATTCTGTTGGTATTAATGGATTTTTCAGAACCTCTCAACATAGTAACTGACTCTCAGTATGCTGAAAGAGTGGTGTTACATATTGAGACTGCAGAATTTATCCCTGATGCTTCAGAATGAACTTCACTATTTATTCAATTACAAGATACAATCAGGAAAAGGAAACATCCTTTATATATAACTCACATTCGATCCCATACTGGTCTGCCAGGCCCTCTAGCACAAGGCAATGATGAGATTGATAAATTATTGATAGGAAATGTGCTGGAGGCCTCAGAATTTCATAAAAAACATCACGTCAATAGTAAAGGTTTAAAAAAGGATTTTTCCATAACCTGGCAACAAGCCAAAGAAATAGTAAAGAAATGTCCTACTTGTTCCTTCTACAATCAAACGCCATTACCAGCAGGATGTAACCCAAAGGGTACTCAGAGAAATGAAATCTGGCAGATGGACGTGTTTCACTTTGCAGAATTTGGAAAACTGAAATATGTACACCACACCATCGATACTTATTTAGGATTTCAATGGGCAACTGCTTTGAGTTCTGAAAAAGCTGATTCTGTAATCACTCATTTGCTAGAAGTCATGGCCATTATGGGTATACCTGCACAAATCAAAACTGACAATGCTCCATCATATGTCTCTGTTAAAATGAAACAGTTTTTTGCTTATTACAATATAAAGCATATTACAGGAATACCACATAATCCTACAGGTCAAGCAGTTATAGAAAGATCAAACAGAACTCTAAAGGATATGCTAAATAAACAGAAATGGGTAACAAAAACTCCCAGAAAGAGACTGCATAATGCTCTTCTAACTTTGAATTTCTGAATGCCAATGAGAAAGGAACAACAGCTGCAGAGAGACATTGGATAATAGAAAAAACTACAGAATTAAATCAGCCTATATACTTTAAGGGTGTGCTGACCTCAGAATGGAAACCAGGGTATGTATTACATTGGGGACGAGGTTTTGCTTTTGTTTCTACAGGAGAAGATAAGCTGTGGGTACCATCAAAATTGATAAAGGTTCAATTTGAACAAGAGAGACCTCTTAATTAGAGGAGGTGATAGTTTATCAACCAACATGAACATCCAATTTAAACTAACTTGTACCAGTAACACATGCCTTTTCATTTAATCAGATAATAATTTGCCAAGAAGGAACATCCCCAAAATTAGTCTTGGGGAAAGGTTTTTGTTTTTGTCTTTTAGGAGAATGAAGGTTAAGGAATCTGAAGAACACTGGACAAATGAGACAACCAAGGAAAAGGGACAAATCATCTATCCCAAGAAACAGAGTGAAACGGTGTATGGGTATATATTATCTAAAAAATTTTATGTCTTCCTAAATGTTTCTGCTTTTCTCTAAAGATTTAACACTATTGGTCTTCTAATAGTCCCAGTTCAATTAAAATTTAAAGCTGACTTTGGAGTTGGAGAATGGCTCTCTCCTTCTTTAAACTCAAGCATGTTGTTAAAATGAAAATACAAACTCCCTGTATCATGCCAGAATAAAAGAGCCATCTTCTGCTATGGTACAGGACAAAAGCAAAATTAATTAAGGGACTATTCTATTACTAATCTCAACTCTTTGATTCTATTCTGATTCTTTAAACTTTTCTTAAAGTATGAATTTTATATCAAAATTTACAAGATTAATATATATATATAGATATTTATACATTTTAAACTTTGTTAAGATATAAATGGCATCTAGATTACTAACTAATTCTAAAAAAAAAAAGGCTTCAATTACCTGCATATACATGTCTTTGTGTTCGAGTCTCTTATCAGTTTTCTGCAGGAAATCAGGGCCAGGCCTAACATCAACTGAAGTCTCCAGAAAGAAGATGGGGCCCCACAACAACAACAATTCCACATGGACAATAATAATATCATTAAGCTGACAAACATCATCCACAGATCAGCTTTGAACTACAAGGGGCTCAGAGCAATTTTGAGATGACTAGCTGAGATGATCCAGTCTCAAAGACTACTTGAATAAGGACTTGAGATAAACCCTGAACTTTGGCATTATACACAGACTGGATAATGAAGGATATAGTTACCTTTCCTAGAATTTGACAATTAACCTAAAATTTTTCTTTCAGGATAAAGAAAACTTCGCCCATACCCAGCAGGAAGCAATTTTAAGAATACGACGCCCACATTCCCAAAGAGGTGGTATGGGGCGGGTGTTTTTTTGGTCTTTTTAATGGGTTTTGGGTCTGGGATAATTTTCAGTATTTAGGGGGGTTAGTTACAAGTTATTGTCAAGGGTTAGGAAAAAGCACTACTGACGGGAGAGACAAGGGCTCCTGTGACAACGGTGACCAGCACTTAGTACGTCCATTTGCAAACAACTCAGATGGCAGGACTTGACTTTCCAGAGTTGCTGATGTTTTGTTCCCTCTTGAAGGAATAAATGACTGATATCTGTTCCTGGATGTGTTTCATGTTTTAAGTTTTCGAGTCTGCCTGGAACTCCAACAATACTCCACACAGGGACAGGTACTGAAGTAAAGGCTGATGATGACCTGGAGGTAGAGACTCTTCCATAAGGGTGTGCCTATTATCCAACGGCATTCTGTGTCACTAGGCTAAACCATATGGGGCTAAAATCTGCCCCCTGACTCTTTTCTGAGTCCACACTTTATACATCTCGAAGTCCCCGGCTGCTCACAGTTTCTCACCGATGCTCTCCCCTCAACCTGTACTCTCTGGCCTTTCATTTGGGCTTCATGGGTAGGACAGTCAGATGTGCAGTGCTGGGGTCAGAAATGATACCCTAAAAGGAAGGACTCAAACCACTTTTCTCCCCGACCTTCTCTTGCCTTCTTCCCCCACCACTGACCCCCCCCGCCCCCACTTTCTCCCTAGGCAAGATACAAAAGGTAGAATTCACTTCCCCCACGTCAAGTCATAATCAATAGTCAGACTATATGTGATCAGTCTGCCTTTCTAGCAGTCAGGAAGGGATCACTTCTCTTTGTGCTCCTACAGCAGGAAACTGGAGTGGTTTGAAGAAAAACAGTTAAGTGAATGAATATCAAGTCATTTTTAAACTTGATTTTTGGGTGTGTGACAAAACTGTCTGTCTTTTGTTAGACCATCTTCCAATGTTTAGGTCAAGTGTGATGGCCATATTGAAATCCTCTATTTTGATCTAGATCACTTGCATTACATTTCCATTCAGACTATTAATAGAGTCAATCAAGACAGAGCCCCTTTTTCCAAGGGCAGGCACATCTTTACAAGGGATCTCTGTAGACGAAATTCTAAACAGTCTTAGTAAATAAGAAACACAGAACCAAATACACAGGTAAATAGCTAAAGAGATCAGAGAGTCGTGACGACCTTATCTTACCTCTCACCTCGTTGCTTCCCAGAGGAGAGAGTTTCTTCCGATATGACTTGTCTTTTTATTACCTTTCTGTTCTGCCTTCTCATTGGCTCTAAACCCAACCACATGACTTCCTTGTCACTGCCTGTCTACACAGACCTCTAGGTTTCTATGGTTGGTACTGGGATTAAAGGCTCGTGTCACCACGATTAGCAGTGTCCTTGACCACACAGAGACTCTGCCTGCCATGTGATCAGATTAAGGACATGTGCTACCACCACTGGACTTATGTTTAATGGCTTGCTTTTACCTCTGATCTCCAGGCAACTTTATTTATTAACATACAAATAAAATCACATTTCAGCACAAATAAAATATCACCACAGATCTCAGTTATCAACACTATCTCTGCGGTGTGATTCCTAACTGAGGGAATGGAGATATTGGGCCAAGTCAGTACGGACCTTAACACCTGATCCTTCTGTTCCCACAGCTGAGGGTTAGGATTACAGCTACATTATCACCACCAGGCTCTGTGCATACAAGGCAAGCACTCTAACAATGGTGCTTCCTAAACAGCATGGACTTTCTTTTTTTTTTTTTTTACCACCTTTAAACTGGAGAAGGGAAAAGGAATAAGCAAGAAGACCAGGTGGGAAGTTACTTAAAATCCTATTGAGGCGAATCAGAACAAGATATCACCTGTGACCTTTGCTGCCCACAGTGATCCACTTATTAGAAATGTTCCAAAGCACCCCAAAATAGTGCCACCAGATAGGGACTAAGTGTTCAGACACATGAGGCTGTGGGTGGGGGAATTTCACATTCAAACCATGAAACTGTTTGTTTTAAGACACAGTCTCTGTTGTGTAGCTTAGGATGATCCTCCTGCCTCAGTCTTCTGAATGCTGAGATTAGAGGTGTGTGCCACCAATTCAAGATATCCTGTGTGAGATTTCTTTGGTTTGGTTTGGTTTTGTGTCAGGGTCTTCCTATAGACCTATGTGGCTCAGAATGGCCTAGAACCTTCAAGGTTCAGACATTAGCCTGTAAGATCTTTAACAACCTGTTTTCTATATGAACACTTGATCTCTTCTTTTGTTTCAGCTACTCTACAGTGTCAACTACAACATCTTTCCTTAGTGTCTGACACCAGTTTGTTATTGAGTCTTCCTATGATTTTGATTTCTGCTGAAAATAATAGCTCCAGATGGTTGAAAACATTGGGGAAATGGAGATATCAGTGATACTGTCATGAAGCCTTACCTGTGAGAGGACATACAGAACCCTCTGAAGACTCATAACCCCAAAGAGCTTTACACCTAAGGTTACATGTATTTACTGGTGCAACTATATCCTTGATGAAAATGTACATGTGGAACTAAAGTATTTTTGTCAAAGATTGGGATTAAGTTAAAAAAATGTTTTCTCCCATGCCATACTGGACAAAATTATCACTATTTTTGCTGAACTGGTAATCAAACCAAGAGCCTTGTGTATGCTAGGCTTACCCCTCGGTTATATTGACAGACTACGTGTTTATTGCTGAAGGGATGTGCCCATGATATGAAGCCACATAAAATAGCAATGGATATCTAGAAAAAGCCTGCCTCCAAAATTCAACAGCAGCAATTCGCATACAAATTGTGTGTGTGTGTGTGTGTGTGTGTGTGTGTGTGTGTGTGTGTGGTGTTGGTGATAAAACCTAGGACCACATGCACGATAAGTTTTAAATTTCTTCTGCAGATTAATCCTTGCTGCATACATTGATTTATGGTAGTGATTCTCAAACATTAATACGGATAGAGATCACCTGAGGACCATTTGAACTGCCTAGGCGTGGGAATGGCACAGGATTCTCCATACTTGGCATGCTTTTGGGGACGCTGATCCATAGACCACACTCATGTTCAAGTATTGGTAAATGGCTATTACGTGGCCACACTGACCTGAATTGTTAGGTCTCTAAGCGTAAAGATGAGACCACAGATGTAAGTGAATTCACTGCTTGTTTTACGGTCCATGGTAAGAATTCTCTTCTTCTCTGTTCTCCCTCTTCCGCCTTGCTTTGTCTTCAGGCACTTAGATCTGACAGAAATGAACTATATACCTTTTTACATGGGTGCTGGAGATCTGAACTCGGCTCCTCATGCCTGTGTGGCAAGCATTTTACCAACTAAACCATCTTCCCAGATCTGAAAAATTAACTCTTTAAAAGCCAGTCCTCAGCTATTGAATGGTAACATGGGGGGGGGGGTATAAATCCGAGTCAGCCCTCCGCCTCACATCCACTTAATATAATCTCCTCTCTCCACTCAAACATCTGCTAGAATAAAAGGCATTATCTGTCTCTGAACAGCAGGCTCCGACAGCAGCAAAACTCTTCGATAATAATGAACAGCGTGTCTGAGTCCTGAGTTTCCCAGAGACGGGACATCCATCTCCAGAAAGGGCCTGCCATTTGCTGTAACAGCGGCCCCCAAGTCCATCAGTAACGAGCCAACTGGCTGAAACAGGCACTTGGTGGTAAAGCAGAACGTTCTGTCCTTTGGCCAGGAGGAGCCAAGTGTCCACCAGCGATGATGTACGCGCATCTGGCTCGCTCTGCCCTCCTTCTGATGCCTCTTCAGCCCCGCACTGCACACCGTTAAGGTAACTAGACGAGTACCGAGTCCGCAGGTATAGTCCTTTGCTGGACCTTCTGCAGAAGCATGGCTACCTCCGCAGGCTGTGAGGGAGGGTAAATGTCCTGGGCTTGGTGCACAGCCCCCCCCCCTCCCCCAGCTACCGTGCAGGAAAGGCCAAGGACGCCCCAGCACGCTGCCCTTCGCTGCCACCAGACAAGGGCCCGGCTCCGACGCCTAAGAGGCCGGTGCACCTCGGCCAGTCTACAGAGGCCACGCCCCCTTCCCCTTCCCCCTCCGCAGAAGGTGGTGGGCGTGGCCTGGGCGGTGATTGCCACGTGACGGCGGCGGCCGCTGTAAGCAGCGCCCAGAGCCGGGAGCCTGCGGGCGGAGCTGAAGCTGCGTTTGCGGCGGGCGGAGCTGAAGCAGCGTTTGCAGGCGGAAGTGCGGAGGAGCGGCTGCGCCAGTCCCACTCCTCACGCCGAAGGTGCAAGAACGGACTTAAACGCCTGGAAGCTTGGGCTGGGCTCGCGCGTCTGCGCAGGCGCACTTATGCTCCTGGTGCCTGACTGGCTTCCCAGGGCAGGGGGCGGAGCCTGTGGATAGCCCCAGAGCTTCTAAGGGAGGTTGGACCCGGCACGTTTGGAGTTATTTTGTTATTGGGAGGAAAGGCCTTGCTGCGAGCTTAAGAAGATGCCCAGAGTGTCGATCCACACCCTCACCTCCCGGTTTAAATTTAATTCATTCCCATGTGTTTATCACCTAGTAGCAAACCGTTTTGCTGTGTATTGGGTTACAGAGATGAAAAAGATGATCGTTGCCCCCGAAGGATCAGAAGGTCTAGCAGAGGAAGCAGGTGAATGAAAAATTGGAGGGCTGCAGATAAGGCTCAGTGGTACAGCTGTTCAAAAATGTGCTACATTTTATTTCTCCATACTTAGAACACTGAATTTGGGTCTGTTTTTCTAGTTTTAAATTGTGTCGTTGTAATAATCTGTGTTCATCTAGGGGTAGATTAATTTTCACTTGTGAGGCAACTGCATCCGCACAGTCCGGTTTCTGCTTCTGAGTTAGGGTTGTATCTGGAACTCGTTGCCTTCTTTCTTATGTATTTTTTTCTTCTCAACTTTTTTAGATTATATCCTTAAATTATTTTTAAAGAAAATACCAATGTGATTGGCAACCTTTATTTATTTTTAGTTCATATGTATGAATGTTTTGCCTGCATGTGTGTAAGTGCATTGTGTGTGTGTGTGTGTGCGCGTACAAGTGCTCCTGATGCCTTTGGAGGTCAGAAGTGTGTGCCAGATCCCCTGGAAATATAGTTAAGGGTGGTTGTAAGCCCCCATGTAGGTGCTGTAATCTGTTTTTGGTTTGTTTTGGGTTTTTTGGTGCTTTTTGTTTTCTTTTGTTGTTTGGTTTGGATTTGGGTTTTTCAAGACAGGGTTTCTCTGTGTAGTCCTGGCTGTCCTGAACTCCCTTTGTAGACCAGGCTGGCCTCGAACTCACAGAGATCCACCTGCCTCTGCCTCCAGAGTACTATAATTAAAGGCGTGCGCGGCGGCCACCACCACCACCACCGCCACCCAGTGTAGCTGCTATAATTTGAATCCAGGTTGTCTGCAAGAGCATTAAGTGCTCTTAAACTGCTGAACCATCTCTCTAGACCCAGCAACTCCCATTTGGCTGCTCAATTGATTTCAAGTTTTTGATTATTTTTTTCCTCATTCTGTTCAAGATCTATGACTTCCAATCTAGAGACTGATGTTTTTGATTTATGTATTATATCTTGTGGCTTAGTTACTGTTCTGTTGCTGTGAAGAGACACCATAACCAAGGCGACTTATAAAAAGAAGCATTTAATTTGGGGCTTGCTTATAGTTTCAGAGGACTAGCCTGTATCATGGTGGGAAGCATGGAGGCAGGCAGGCATGGTGCTGGAGAAGTAGCTGAGCCCTTACATCTTATCCACAAAATGGAGTAGGTGAAGGAGGGAGGGAGGAAAGGAAAGAGGGAGGGAGGGAGGGAGGAAGGAGGAGAGAGAGAGAGAGAGAGAGAGAGAGAGAGAGAGAGAGAGAGACAGACAGACAGACAGACAGACAGACAGACAGACTGACTGGATGTCATGGGCTGTGGGATTTTGAAACCTCAAAACTCACTCCAGTGATCTCTGAGATCACAGAGGCCAGAAGGGTATCATCAGTGTGAAGCTAGAAGTAAGCCTTCCTCAACACAACTCAGTGGCTGTTGTTGGTTCAAACTTCTAGAGGCTAACAAAGGACAGTTTATGTTAGGCATATTTAAGCACAGCACATTTTGAGAAAAAGTTTTCTGGTGATAATTAATTCAATCCTGTGTGTACAACAAAGCTTAAGACATGGTTACATTGAAACTCTTTCCAAGGTACATGTGTCCTCTCTCATTAAGATGGATTGTATAGATTGACTACATGTGGCATGTTAAAGGTCTGGGGGAAGAGCTGGTGTGGTGTTGGTCATACAGATAGTGCAAAGGTTATTAACCACCTCTGCTCTCATTTGTAAAGTACGTGTGACATCTCCCATAAAGATGGGCTCTACTGGCTGAGAAACAACGCTCAAGATAAGGGTCTGGGGAGGATGACTGAGACAAACATAAGAATAAGGGAGAACCATGTGTGGTCTGGCCATAGAGATAGTTCAGAAGTCACCAGGCTATTGACCAAATTCATTCCCAGCCTTATGGACAGAAAAGAGATGATACATCTCTTCCTTTGAAGAGACAAGCCTTAATGTTTAACGTTCCTGGTTTCCCTAGTGCTTATCTGTGAGCACAAGGACTTCGTGCCCTCTACGCCCACCCTGAGTGACACACCTTCCACAAGAGGTCCTAATCCTTCTAAATAGTTCATCAACTGAGAACACATTCAAATGGATGAGCTTATGGTGTCCATTCTCATTCAAACCACCACATCTTGATAACTAGTTTTCCTCTGGACCTTTTAGGAATTCTTGTTAATTAGATAGTAAAAAGTTTAGATTGATCTTCTGTGTCTCTTAACATTTTTTTCTTATTTTTTTCCTAATTTGTCTCCCCACACAGGATTTCTTCCTAGATTGTTTTCATTTTGTTAATCATGGTTTTAATTTCCAATAATTATTTCTTATTGCTTCCTTTCCATAGCAACCTATTGATGTTTTATAGATCCAGTTATTGTTTTCAGCTTGTCTGAGAAAACTAGAAATTAAAAATAATCTTCATTTTTTTGAATTATCTGTCTAACACTGAATCATTTTTTTTCCTTCCATTTTTCATTTTAGAAATCTTTCTATTTTGTACTTTGGCTTTTCAAAATGGTTGAAAATCATTTATTGGCTATGTATATTTATGTCCTTTGGGGGTACTGGGCATCAACTGAGAACCTTGAACATCATAGTGAAGCCTTCTACCACTGAATGAAACTCCTTCTACCACTGAATGAAACTCCTGGCCCTTCTTGTCTGTGTATACTTATGAATGAAAGTGTGTTAGCTACAAGATGCCTCCTGTTTTTGTAGACACTGGTCGGAATTGTCAGGGAAGAATGGATTCTGCCTACCTCCTGTGTCCATGTTTTAGCGCTGCGCTGTCTGTAAATACTGTCTCGTTCTCCCCCTGTCTTACAGGAATCAGTCAAATTTCTGCTTTGTTGTCTTCATTGTTATGACGGGTTTCCTTTTTTCCTCCCTTCTTAACAAATAGCATGTAAGTGGGCTTGAGGCAGGAAGGCAAATGCATGTGCATAGTCTCACACAGAATTGTAGCTGTGTGCCTTACTGCCTATTCAGCTCTTGGGTTTCTATCCTCTGCTTTAAAGAGATTGAGAAAAGTACTTTCTCATATAGTAAGTGGTGTCAAAGCCTTGGGCCTCCTCCAAATCTGGGTTCCCCCTTTCCATTTTCTTCACTTATGCCAAGCCTTTCAGCAGCTTTACAGCTTTTCAGAAATCAGGGGTTGACTTTCTTCCTCAGCCCTGGTTTGGTATGCTTTGCTTCACTTCTCTCTTCCCTTTGTATTATTGTGACCAGAGACCACCAAAGATGAGCATGCCGGAATGCAAAAGCAAGGTTTAATCCGGGATATCTGAAAGCAATACAAGCCTAGGCAGGGACTTTGTCCAATACATCCAATGCAGTGGAGGCTGGAAGAAGTGCCCACCTGTCTGCAAGCTCAGTTTTTTTTTTTTTTTTTTTGGTTTTTTTTTTTGCTTTTTCAAGACAGGGTTTCTCTGTGTAGCTTTGCGCCTTTTCCTGGAACTCACTTGGTAGTGCAGGCTGGCCTTGAACTCACAGAGATCCGCCTGGCTCTGCCTCCCGAGTGCTGGGATTAAAGGCGTGCCCACCACCACCCGGCAAGCTCAGTTTTTAAAGGCAAAAACCACAAGGTTACATCATTTAGGGGTGCTAGTACGGGTACAATTCTGATTGGCTCGCTTCTAGGGACTTTCTAGATTAAAATCATGGTTTAATCTTACTTCTAAGGAGGTGTTTGCCCATCACCATTTCTCATTGGCTGCCCTCAGGTGGGGGCATTTCTGTGGTCAGTTACCCTGGAAACCAGGGTTGGAACATTCCTTGGTTCAACAGTCATCACCGAATGAATACCTTGTGACTCTGTACTTTTGCACTTTCTAATTTCTAGAATCTGGGTTCACTGGTTCCAGTAACTCAAGGCCTATACCTAAAATGGAGAAAGCTTAGGCCTTATTTCTAAGATGGAGGCATTTTGTTCTCATTTTGGTCTTACAGTATTACATGTAACTTGGCTTTCTTTACTGATCTTTCTGCCAGTCATATTTGTAAGCTGTGTTTGCATTATCCTTCTCTTCTTAGCTTGGAGGACAGGAGAGAACAGAAAAGGAATAGAGAAAAAAAAGGGAGCTAAGGGCCAACTTCTGAGTCTGGTAAGTTCCTAGGGTTTTGAGCAAAACTTAGCTCTCTTTGCCTGATGAGTGATTCTACTAAAAACGGATTCTTATATGAGGAGCCCCTTGCTCCCATTTTAATGAACTTTCTGAACACCCAGTTGAACGGAATAGCATTGGTAGAGACTGTTTTAGGGCGTGTTCTCTGTGGGAGCTTGTGGACTGGTTTAGGACACGTAAGCAGTGATTGACTCATGACTTACCTCCTACAGACTGAAGTGCTGAGTTGTGTATCATTCTAAATGTAGTAAAGCTTCTGCAGAGGTCAGGAAGGTTAGGTCTTGGCTGGGCCAAAAGGGCTAAAATTGGTGGGAGAAATGCCAAACAACCCAAGGACTGGAAAATTGGTGAGATCCAAATTTCAAAGAGAAAATAAACCAAAATCCTCTAGTAAGTCTCTGACATGTACTGGAAACTGGGATCACATCTGGAACTCTGAAGATAGACAGCTTTTCCACTTCATGTCTTCTTAATGAGTTTCCATACAGACTACAGGCCTACCAGAGAGATAAAGGGACCATTGAATATGCAAATCTTGAGTATGGAAATAAAAGCCAGGTATCAAGACATAGCATTAACTCACTGTACCACTTTTACTTAGAAAAGGCTGCGACAAAAGAGAGAAATTAGTAAGAGAAGTTACTAGTTTATAAAAACTATAGTCTTAAAAATTATAATTGCCATCATTTTCCACTTAAGTGATTGCCCACAGTCAGTATCAGAATTCCAAAAGAATTTCCATCTTTTTGAGCATGCAAGATGAAATTGACATGGAAGAGATCATCAAGGACATTTTCAGACAAGTTGAAATCTGCTTCATCCCTCGGTACCAATTCCAGAGCAATCACATGGACATGGACATGAGATTAGCATCACCTGAAGAGATCTCTTTACTTCCCCAAACATCCTGGAATATTCATCAGCCTCGTGAGGGAGATGTTTGGGAGGAGGCCTTATCCACAGGTAAGTGTAGGTGTAACCGTCTTACTAAATAAGAAACACAGAGCCAATGCAAAGATGAAAGCCCAAGAGGTCAGAGCAATAGCTAAGAGCTAAAAACCTTATCCTTCACTGCCGCTTCTGTCCTCAGCAAGAGAGCTACTTCCTGTCTGTTTATCTTTTTTATAGACTTTCTATCCTGTCTTCTCATTGGTTATAAACCCAACCACATGACCGCCTCGTCACTGCCTGTCTGTACAGACCTCCAGGTCTTCTATGGTTGGTATTGAGATTAAAGGCATGTATCTCCAATGAACACACAGAGATCTGCCTAGCTCTGCCTCCCAAGAGCTGGGATTAAAGGCGTGCACCACCACTGCCCAGTTTCTGCTATGGCTTGTTATTAGCTCTGACCCCCAGGCAACTTTATTTATTAACATACAAATAAAATCACATTTCAGTACAAATAAAATAAAATATCACCATAGGTAAGGCATCATTTCTCACATTAAAATACTGACCTAGATGTGTCCTATATCATCTGATCTTGGATGCTAAGCGTTGTTAGGCTTGGCTAGTTTACAAGAATTGATGTCATTTGAATATTTAGGTAATGTCATCAGAATTTTCCTTCTAAAAATCTTCTCTCTCTCTCTCTCTCTCTCTCTCTCTCTCTCTCTCTCTCTCTCCTCTCTCTCTCCCTCCCTGCCTCCCTCCCTTTCCCTCTCCCTCTCCTTCCCTTCCTCCCTCTTTGTCTGTCTCTGTCTCTGTCTCTTGTAACATGAATCTTAAAGAGTTTTATTAATATAATCAAACCTGAGCCAGGTATTGGGGTGAACACTGAATGATCTGAGAAACAGAACAAGCCACAGCTTCCTCACCTCGCCAGTTCCTCAGGTGATCCTGTGTCCTCATCCAAATGGCTCTCAGCTGAACTGTTGCTCAAAAGCCTAAAAGGTTAACCATGCCAAAAGCTTCTAGTTTCTAGTCCTCACGCCTTATATACCTTTCTGCTTCCTGACATCACTCCCTGGGATTAAAGGCTCACTTTCTGAGATTAAAGGCATGAGTCACCATGCTTGGCTGTATCCAATGTGGCCTTGAACTCACAGAGATCCAGAGGGATTTCTGCCTCTGGAATGCTAGGATTAAAGGCGTGTGCTACCACTGCCTATCCTCTCTGCTCTATGTTTAATATTGTGGCTGTTCTCTGACCCCAGATAAGTTTATTAGCATGCACAATATTTTGGGGAACACCATACCACCACAGTCTCTGTCTCTGTCTCTGTCTCTGTCTCTGTCTCTCTCTCTCTCTCTCTCTCTCTCTCTCTCTCTCTCGCTTCTACCAGATATTTTCATCTATTTTATGTCAGATCTATTGTATGTATAGGAAGATAAGGTCCTGTGCCTGAAGGAATTCACACTGTAGCTGGGGAGACAGAAATTTTATAATAATAAAGTATCCCAACTTGTACTATACATCAAATATAAGTATCAAATAAAAAGATACTGAATATTGAAAACATTGAAGCTCAGGGGTGGGTCTTGAAAATGTGCGTTCCCAACACTGGCTTATTCATTTTCATCCTCTGCTCTTTATCAATGCTGTGTTTGTGGCATTGGTGGCATCATTGCTCCCATGATACTTGCAACCCAAGTTGCAGTGGAATGGAGAATGATACTTAAGAGTCGGTTGCAGTCTGAGGCAGAGATCCCTGCTATTTGTAGAAATGTCTAAGCAGGCAGGCTCTCTGTTACCTTCCAACATCACGTTCTCAGTGTGCAGTTTTGCTTGCATCAGCAGTTTAGACTCTGGCAAGTTCAGTGCTAAAGCGTAAATCCAGCTTCACAGTGTTTGAGAGGAGCTGATTGGAGCTCAGATCGTCTCTGCGGTAGCCTTTGTGGTCTGCTCATCTTCCTGGTTTGCCTCTGTTGTCTCAGTTTAGAAGATGGTAAGCTTGTGTGCCCTCAGTTGCAATGATAACTTTTCAAGCAAAAATTTCACATAAGGCATTCTAGTTTTAGGTTTACAACATAATAACCCAGCTGGTAAATGAGATAGAGGGACTGTATCTTTATTGAATTTAAAGTGAGAGCTGCCTAGACAATTTGATCAGCCTGGAGTCCCTCCACTGAGAATTTATAGTCTGATTCAACCTTAATCAACTTGGCTTAAGTACAACTGGGATAATATTGGTACATAAATGGAAGACTATACAGAACAGCCTTAAAGGTCTCTGGATTAGTGTCCTTAGGAGTCAATCTGTCTTTGTTGTGACTCTGTATCTGTGATGGCTTCATGTGCGCTGTGGCCCATGGCACCTTGGACTTGGGCATCACCTTTACAGCTAGAATTCCCAGCAGAAAAAAATAGCAAGTCTAGTTTTCTAACAGTCTCAATAAAACCCTGGTCCTAACTTTCATTGCCCCAAGTGGTCATCCCCAGATTAATCACTGTGACTAGACATGGAATTGCTTTGGTGACTCAGACCTGGGTTGTCATTGACCATTTCTGTTTTTCTGTGATCAGGGAAAAGGACCTATAGTCACCTCTCCAGCCCTCCTCAACTACTGAGCTGAATTGTGGGGCTGAGGTGAGAGTGACATGTGGTGTTATAGAACAAATAGTGATTAAGAAAAAAGACATCTTGATATCAACCTCTACCCTCCATATATACCCACATGGATGAGTGCATCTGTATACATTATACACACACACACACACACACACACACACACACACACACACACACACACACAAATAGAAATTCAAAACACCCTTAGTTTACATAATTAAAAGTGTTCTCTGTAGCCTTTATTTTTATACTAACAAAATTTTGCTGAATACAAGCAGAACACACATATCAAGTGTACAGTTATTAAATCTGAACAAACATATAAACTGACATGATCATGATATGATACACATCAAGACTGAAACACTTCCACCCTCCCACAGAGGTTCCTTGTGATACTCTGTCTTAAGCTCTGTACTTTCGAGCCCTTCACAGATTTCCTTCTCATATACATGAAATCCCCAGGAGCCCCAGCGCCTGGGTCCAGAGCACAGCCCTGGCAGAGCAGCACGTGGTAGCCCTTCACATTTACTCTTTATGTTCATCAGGCCCAGGAGAAGACTCCCCGTGGATCTTTTAAGATGGCATAGAAGGACGAGGCAGTTGTCAGGATTCTATGATGGTTTACAGTCTGTACCACGATTGACATCAGGAGCTCGTCCAGCTTCAGAGAGCAGGAAGGAATTGATCACTGGAAGCACTTAGGCAAGAGAAAAGACAAATTAATCAGTTTGTCAAATGCTTCTTACACAGTATAAACCCTATATGTTCCTACATAATTAAGTATTATGTCCAGTAATACCAGGTATCAATCATCTTCCTTTTATTTTTCTTCAGATTCATAATGCAAATATACTCAGATTTTTACCTCATTTAAACACACTCCATTCCACTTAAATCATAGCTACTTTAGATCACTGCTATCACCAGAGATCACATTATGTTGAAATTTCAATTATAACTATATAGTGATTTTCTGCTAACATGAAGGGAAGAAAAAGTATTTCTTGGGGTATGTCTATACCTATTACCCACTCAAGTATAACTGACCTAGCAACAGAACTACAATGTGGATGTTCAATTTAGTTATTGTCAATAGTTTATGATTCTCGGTTCTATAAAAATGATCTTTTTTTTTTTTACTAATATTACATTCATTTATTTGGGGTGTGGCACACATGCCACGCACAAGTGTGGAGGTCAGAGGACAGCTTGCAGGAGTCAGTTCTCTCACTCCACCACATTGTCACCCTTGGCAGCAAGAGCCCTGCTCACTGAACCATCTTTCTGTCCCCAAACCATGACTTTATACGTGTTCAATTCTGTGACAGGTTGTAGTCAAAGTAGGAAAACTGGAAGATGCTCGAATATGCAAATAAGTATGAAAGTATAAAACGAAATACACTGAGGGTGTTATTTAACAGGGAATGGGGACCTTCGTCGGTACTTTTGCACCAGGCTTCTCAACTCTTAAAGGAGACCCTGTTAAAAAGCGGTTTGAAAAAAAAAAAAAAACGTGGTTTGAGGGGCCACAGAGATAACTCAGTGGGTAGAGTGCTTCCTGCCCAAGCATGAAGCCCTGACTTTGGGTCCTAGCAGCCACGAAACAGCCCACAATGAAGGCATACCTGTCTACAACCCTAGAACTTGAGTGTAGACAGACAGATTCCTCAGAACTCTGGCTTTTCTATCTTGTTGCATCTGGCCACAAGGTGAAAAACTTACTCCACTGTGTGCTCCCTATAAAACCATGTGCTCCCTTTAAATGGCCTGTCTCCGGCTCACTGTTTGTCACGGAGCCGACTAACACACTCTGCAGAGATCACTCAGCAACAGAAACCGGACTGGCATTCTGACCCTTGCTGTAGCCTTCTATAACTCTAATATTGGGGGCAGGGAGCCATCACCAGGGTAATTCCAAATGAAAAACATCAAAGACTTAGAGAATATTAAGAAAATCCATGAAACACCCTATCTTTCCAGAAAGGTTTTTCTCTTTTAGTAGTAACTTTTGGGGTGCTCCACCTGCATGTTTACAAATTCTCCCCAACAGCTTCTGAAATCACTAGAATTTTTTTTTTTTTTTTTTTTGGTTTTTCAAGACAGGGTTTCTCTGTGTAGCTTTGCGCCTTTCCTGGAACTCACTTGGTAGCCCAGGCTGGCCTCGAGCTTACAGAGATCCGCCTGCCTCTGCCTCCCGAGTGCTGGGATTAAAGGCGTGCGCCACCGCCGCCCGGCCTTTTAATTTTTTTTAAAGACTTACTTTATTTGAGAGAGAGTGTGGATGTCCACAGAAGCCAGGGGTGTTGGGGTTCCCTGGCACATGAGTTACAGGCAGTTTGTTGTAAGCCACTGCCTGTAGCTCCAGCTCGTATCCCAGATCAGTGTGCACTCTACCCTGAACCATTTCTTCATCTGAACTTGAAAATGAAGACTCTAAGGCGACTCCATTTAAATGTCTGTCATGTCTGTATATGCCTTAAGAAGGTTATACAGTAGTAGGTTTCCATGTGGTTTTTCAAAAGGACTTTAGTTAGTTGTCCCTCCCCATGTTTCCTCCTGTACCCTGCTCTCCCGTTACCTTGCATATTTAATCCTCCTATTCCAGTTTCCCCCTAACACTGCACTCTATTTCCCCTTCCTCGGGAGGTCCTCTTCTTTCCCCCTGTCCTTTACTAGTGCCTGTCCCAGCAAGTTTTATGTCAACTTGACTCAAGCTAACGTCATCTAAGAGGAGGGAAGCTCAACTGGAAAACAAATGCTTGAGATTGGGCCGTAGGCAGGCAGGCTTGTAGGGCATTTTCTTAATTACTGACTGATGAGAGAGGCCCTAGACTGGTGGTCCTGGGTTCTATCAGAAAGCAGGCCGAGCAAGCCATGAGGAGCAAGCCAGTAAGCAGTACCCCTCCATGGCTTCTGCATCAGCTTCTAGGCTCCTGCCTGGTTTGAGGTTCTGCCTTGGCTTTCCTCAGTGTATGTGATTCAGGACATGCAAACCAAACAAACCCTTTTCTCCCCAGGTTGGTTCTGGTCATGGTGTTTCACCACAGCAATGGTGACCTAACTACGGTAATACCTATCCTCTGTAGGTCTTCAGATTGTAGCATACACATTGAAAGCTTAAAAGCTAACAACCACATATAAGAGTTGTTTCTGGGAGTCTGGGTTTACTAACCCAGAACGTTTTCCCCCCTAGCTTCATCCATTTGCCTGCAATTTTCATATTTCTTAACATCTGAAAAATATTCCATGGTGCAAATGTACCACACTTTCATTATCTATTCATCAGTTGATCAACATCTAGGATGGTTCCATTTTCTGGATTATGTGAATAGAGCAGCAATGAATATGAATAAGAAAGTATCTCTGCAGTAAGATCTAGAGTCCTTTGCATATATGCCTAACTAAATATCTTGTGCCACTAAGTAAAATCTCCAGTACTAGGAATGGGTTACATCTTGTTAAATCACTGGCCAAAGGGGTCCCATGGAGTACCCCTTTCAAACTACAGGCAATTGCCAAGTTTATTGGTTATTCTCCAAAATCTCTGCTAACACTTCTCTCTAAAAAGTTCCTGTTATTCTTTCAAATATAATACTTTCCTCACAGTTAACAAACTGTAGAGTTCTTAGTACAGGTTAGTTTGGCAAACTTAGGGCAATGATTGATATTTTAATTCAAGGCCTATGAAAATTTTGTGGGGTGCATAGTTGAGCACATGTGTACTAAAGTATGAAAGCAGAGTCTGATTAAGTAACAAATATATTATAACACTTGCCTTTGAAAATGTCCTCATACAAGTATATGTATAAAATACAGCATCTGTGGGAATGACTTCAGTTCAGAAAGCAACACTGCTGTTTACTTTCAAAGTACACCTCTTTTAATAACTTACTCCATTCAAAGGAACAGACTTCAAGTATCCATTAAGAAATTGGAGCAACAGAGACATTGGATCCAATTCCCTTTTTCATGACCCTATATGAATAAATGTAACATAACTATATTCAACTCAAAAAACAAAAACAAAGACAGGAGGCCCATCAGTGAGGCCTTCCATGGGAGTAGCAGAGACTGAACAGCAAGACCCTACGTGGGAACAGTAGAAACCCAGAGGTCAGATCCTTGATGGGAACAGCAGAGGCCCATCAGTGAGGCCTTCCTTGGGGACAGCAGAGGCCCATAAATGAGGCAGTCCATGAGAAAACGAGGGGGCCATAAGTATAGACCTCCATGTGAACCACAGAAACCAATAGGTGAGGCCCTCCATGGGAAAAAAAAAGAAACCTACAAGTGAGACACCGCATGGGAGCAGCCAAAGTCCATAAGTGAGGCCCTCCTTGGGAAGAGCACAGGCCCATATGTGAGGCTTTCATAAGAACAGCAAGTCCCTGCATGAGACTGCTATGGGAAAAACAGAGTCCCATACATGGTCTCTCGACCATTGCCAGCAGTCTTTTGCAGGGGTATCTTTGTGGATCTCCATGGGCCTCCCTAGCTCTCTGCTTCCTCCCCTTCTCATATGGTCTTCATTTACCATGGTCTCCTATTCCTTGTTCTCCCTCTCTTTTCTTGATCCAGCTAGGATCTCCTGCTCTCTTTCCCTCGACCGTCGCCCTTCATTGGTCCCACTCATGACCAGGCTGTTCATGTAGATCTCATCCATTTCTCCGTGTCTTTCTTGGGGTCCCATTTTTCAGGTAGCCTCACTGGTGATGTGAGTAGCAGTCCAGTCATCCTTGTTCCGCATCTAGCATCTTCCTATGAGTGAGTACCATATTTGTCTTTCTGAGTCTGGGTTACCTCACTCAGGATGATTTTTTCTAGATCCATCCATTTGCCTGCAAACCTCATGATGTCATTGTTTTTCTCTGCTGAGTAGTATTCCATTGTGTATATGTGCCACAATTTATTTATCCATTCTTCAGTGGAAGGGCATCTAGGTTGTTTCCAGGTTTTGGCTATTACAAACAATGCTGATATGAACATAGCTGAGCAAGTGTTCTTGTGGTATGATTGAGCATTTCTTGGGTATATGCCCAGGAGTGGTATAGCTGGATCTTGGGGGAGATTGTTTCCCAATTTTCTAAGAAAGCGCCATATTGATTTCCAAAGTGGTTGTACAAGCTTGCATTCCCACCAGCAGTGGAGGAGAGTTCCCCTAGTTCCACATCCTCTCCAGCATAAAGTGTCTTCAGTGTTTTTGATCTTAGCCATTCTGACAGGTGTAAGGTGGTATCTCAGAGTTGTTTTGATTTGCATTTCCCTGATGATTAGGGATGTTGAGCAATTCCTTAAATGTCTTTCAGCCATTTGGGTTTCCTCTGTTGAGAATTCTCTGTTTAGTTCTAAAGCCCATTTCTCAATTGGACTGTTGGTCATTTTGATGTCTAATTTCTTGAGTTCCTTATATATTCTGGATATCAGTCCTCTGTCACATGTGGGGTTGGTGAAGATCTTTTCCCATTCTGTAGGCTGTTGCTTTGCCTTGTTGACTGTATCCTTTGCTCTACAAAAGCTTCTCAGTTTCAAGAGGTCCCATTGATTGATTGTTTGTCTCAGTGTCTGTGCTACTGGTGTTATATTTAGGAAGTGATCTCCTATGCCAATGCGTTCAAGACTACTTCCTACTTTCTCTTCTAGCAGGTTCAGAGTAGCTGGATTTATGTTGAGGTCTTTGATCCACTTGGACTTAAGTTTTGTGCACGGTGACAGATATGGATCTATTTGCAGCCTTCTACACGTTGATATCCAGTTATGCCAGCACCATTTGTTGAAGATGCTTTCTTTTTTCCATTGTACACTTTTGGCTTCTTTGTCAAAAATTGTATGTTCATAGGTGTGTGGGTTAATGTCAGGGTCTTCGATTCGATTCCATTGGTCCACATGTCAGTTTTAATGCCAATACCAAGCTGTTTTTATTACCGTAGCTCTATAGTAGAGCTTGAAGTCAGGGATTGTGATGCCTCCAGAGGTTGTTTTATTGTACAGGATTCTTTTGGCTATCCTGGGTTTTTTGTTTTTCCATATGAAGTTGAATATTATTCTTTCCAGGTCTGTGAAGAATTGTGTTGGTATTTTGATGGGGATTGCATTGAATCTGTAGATTGCTTTTGGTAAGATTGCCATTTTTACTATGTTAACCCTGCCTACTCATGAGCATGGGAGATCTTTCCATTTTCTGACATCTTCTTCAATTTCTTTTTTCAGGGACTTTAACTTCTTGTCATATAGGTCCTTCACTTGCTTGGTTAGTGTTACCCCAAGGTATTTTATGTCATTTGTGGCTTTTGTAAAGGATGATGTATCTTTAATTGCCTTCTCAGGTTCTTTGTCCATTGTATATAGGAGGGCTACTGATTTTTTTTTTTGAGTTGATCTTGTATCCTGCTATGTTGCTGAAGGTGTTTATAAGCTTTATCAATTCCTGGGTGGAATCTTTGGGGTCACTCAAGTATACTATTATGTCATCTGCAAATAGGGAAAGTTGACTTCTTCCTTTCCAATTTGTATCCCCTTAATCTCCTTATGTTGTCTTATTGCTCTGGCTAGAACTTCAAGTACTATTTTGAATAAGTATGGGGAGAGTGGACAGCCTTGCCTCATTCCTGATTTTAGTGGAATTGCTTTGAGTTTCTCTCCATTTAATTTGATGTTGTCTGTTGGCTTGCTGCAAATTGCCTTTATTATGTTTAGGTATGTTCCCTGTATTCCTGATGGCTCCAAGACTTTTATCATGAAGGGGTGTTGGATTTTGTCAAATGCCTTTTCTGCATCTAGTGAGATGATCATGTGGTTTTTTTCTTTGAGTTTGTTTATATGGTGTATTACATTGATGGACTTTCGTATGTTGAACCACCCTTGTATCCCTGGGATGAAGCCTACTTGATCATGGTGGATAATTGTTCTGATGTGTTCTTGGAGTCTGTTTGCCAGTATTTTATTGAGTATTTTTGCATCAATGTTCATGAGGGAGATTGGTCTGTAGTTCTCTTTCTTTGTTGCATCCTTGTTTGGTTTAGGAATCAGGGTAATTGTAGCCTCATAGAAGGAGTTTGGTAATGTTCCTTCTGTTTCTATTATGTGGAACAATTTAGAGAATATTGGTATTAACTATTCTTTGAAGATCTGGTAGAATTCTGCACTGAAACCATCTGGTCCTGGGCTTTTTTTGGTTGGGAGACTTAATGACTGTTTTTATTCCCTTAGGGGTTATTGGACTATTTAAATAGTTTATCTGGTCTTGATTTAACTTAGGTATGTGGTACCTATCCAGAAAAATGTTCATTTCTTTTAGGTTTTCCAGTTTTTTGGAGTAGATGTTTTTGAAATATGACCTGATAATTCTCTGGATTTCCTCAATGTCTGTTGTTATGTCCCCCTTTTCATTTCTGATTTTGTTAATTTGGGTTCTCTCTCTCTGTCTTTTGGTTAGTTTGGATAAGGGCTTATCTATCTTGTTGATTTTCTCAAAGAACCAACTCTTTGTTTCATTAATTTTTTGTATTATTCTCTTAGTTTCTAATTTATTAATTTCACCTCTCACTTTGATAATTTCCTGGCATCTATTCTTCCTGGGAGACTTTGCTTCTTCTTGTTCTAGAGCTTTCAGGTGTGCTGTTAAGTCACTAGTGTGGGATTTCTCCAACTTCTTTATGTGGGCATTTAGTGCTATGAATTTCCCTCTTAGCACTGCTTTCACAGTGTCCCATAAGTTTGGGTATGTGGTGTCTTCATTTTCATTGATCTCTAGGACGTCTTCCATTTCTTTCTTTATTTCTTCCTTAACCCATTGGTGATTCAGTTGAGCATTATTCAGTTTCCATGAGATTGTAGGTTTTCTGTAGTTTTTGTTGTTGTTGAAATCTAACTTTAAACCATAGTGGTCTGATAGAACACAGGAGGTTATTCTAATTGTTTTGTATCTGTTGAGATTTGCTTTGTGGCCAAGTATGTGGTTGATTTTAGAGAAAGTTCCATGGGGTGCTGAGAAGAAGGTATATTCTTTCTTGTTAGGATGGAATGTTCTGTAGATATCTATTAGGTCCAATTGGGTCATGACATCAGTTAAGTCCTTTATTTCTCTGTTAAGTTTCGATTTGGGAGATCTGTCCAGTGGTGAAAGTGGGGTGTTGAGATCTCCCACTATTAATGTGTGGGGGTTTATATGTGGTTTAAGCTTTAGTAATGTTTCTTTTACATATGTGGGTGCCCTTGTGTTTGGGGCATAAATGTTCAGAATTGAAACTTCATCTTGGTGGATCATTCCTGTGATGAGGATGTAATGCCCTTCTTGATCTCGTTTGATTGATTTTAGTTTGAAGTCTATTTTGTTGGATATCAGGATGGCTACACCCGCTTGTTTCTTAAGATCATTTGATTGGAAAGTCTTTTCTCAGCCTTTTATTCTTAGGTAGTGTCTGTCTTTGAATTTTAGATGTGTTTCTTGTATGCAGCAGAAAGATGGGTCCTGCTTTCATATCCATTCTGTCCTACAGTCCCACAATCCACTTATAAAATAATCACTCAGACGCTTATATCACTTATAAACTGTATGGCCGTGGCAGGCTTCTTGCTAACTGTTCTTTTATCTTAAATTAACCCATTTTTATAAATCTATACCTTGCCACGTGGCTGGTGGCTTACCGGCATCTTTACATGCTGCTTGTCCTGGCGGTGGCTGCAGTGTCTCTCCCTCCTTCTTCCTGTTTCCCCAATTCTCCTCTCTCCTTGCCCGCCTACACTTCCTGTCTGGTCACTGGCCATCAGTGTTTTATTTATATAGAATGATACCCACAGCAAAGTCTATGTCTTTTTATAGGTGAATTAAGTCTGTTGATATTAAGGGATATTAACGACCAGTGATTGTTCATCCCTGTTATTTTTGGTGTTAGTGTGTGTGTACTTCTCTTCTTTTGGGTTTACTGTTGTGGCTTTATCTATTGCCTGTGTTTTCGAGTGTGTATCTGACTTCCTTCGGTTGGAATTTTCCTTCTAGTGCTTTCTGTAGGGCTGGGTTTGTGGATAGGTATTGTTTAAATCTGTCTTTGTCTTGAAATGTCTTGTTCCTTCCGTCTATGATGATTGAAAGTTTTGCTGGGTATTAGTCTGGGCTGACATCCATGGTCTCTTAGTGTCTGCATTACATCTGTCCAGGTCCTTCTGGCTTTCAAAGTCTCCATTGAGAAATCGGGTGTTATTCTGATGAGTTTACCTTTATAGGTCACTTGGCCTTTTTCCTTGGCTGCTCTTAATATTCTTTCTTTATTCTGTACATTTAGTTGTTTAATTATTATGTGTCAAGGGGACTTTTTTGGGGGGTCTAGTCTGTTTGGTGTTGTATAGGCTTCTTGTATCTTCATAGGCATTTCCTTCTTTAAGTTGGGAAAGTTTTCTTCTATAATTTTGTTGAATATATTTTCTGTGCCTTTGAGTTGGTATTCTTTACCTTCTTCTATCCCTATAATTCATAGGTTTGGTCTTTTCATGGTGTCCCAAATTTCTTGGACATTTTGGTTCATGACTTTGTTGGCTTTAGTGTTTCCTTCGACTGATGAAACTATTTCTTCTACTGTATCTTCAATGCCAGAGATCCCCTCTTCCATCTCTTGCATTCTGTTGGTTATACTTGCATCTGAAGTTCCCGATCTTTTACTCAGGTTTTCTATTTTCAGCATTCCCTCTGTTTGTGTCTTCTTTATTTTTTCATTTTCCCTTTTCAGGTCTTGGACTGTTTCCTTTGTTTGTTTCATTGTTTTTTCATGATTTTCTTTCAGTACTTTATTGTTTTCTTCCAGTACTTTATTGTTTTCTTTCAGTACTTTATTGTTTTCTTATAGGACTTTATTGTTTTCTTCCAGGACTTTATTGCTTTCTTGCAGGACTTTATTGTTTTCTTCTAATTTGTTTGCCCTTTCCTCTAGTTGTTTACAGTGTTCTTCCAATTTTCTTGTCTTTTCCTCTACACAAGCCTCTACCTTCTTCATGATGTTACTCATAAGGCTACTTTCTTCTGTTTCTTCCAATTTTTGATGTTCAGGTCTAGATGTTAGAGGCGGGCTAGGTTCTGGTGATGCTGTATTGCTCTTCATTTTGTTGTATGTACTTTTGCCTTGACGTCTGCCCATCTCCTTGTGGTTCCTTCTAAGTCGTATCAGTGTACTTGGTTCAGAAAGAGCTGACAGATTCAGGAAGTCTCTCTCTCTTGTCCAGATGAGAGTTCTCTTGTCCAAATGGGAACTCTGGGGCAGGATGGAAGCTCTTATCTGGACCGGAAGTCTCTGGTTCAGAAGGGAAGTCAGGAGCAGGATGGGAGCTGGGGGCCGGTCTCTAAGTCTCAGGAGGTGGCTGGGGTCTCGGGCAGATGGGCATGGGGGCAGGACGTGGAGATTACAGGGACTGCTGGGGGGCTTGGAGAAGGGGATCCCTCCTGGTGGGGCTAGAAGGGGACCTGCCCAGTGGCCAGAACCTGGGGCCCAGTTGGGCAGGTCTTCCCAGAGTGGCTGGTGCCCAGGGATGGGGTCCGGGTTGGGCCCAGATACTCACCTCTGGTCCAGAAGGGAAGTCGGGGGCAGCCATTTTCAAATCTTGAACTGTTTCCTTCACTTGTTTTTTTTCTTAGCTTTCATGAAGGGGTTTATTGATTTCTTCCAACTGTTTTGTTTGTCTTTTCCTCCATTCCTTAAGGAAAATTTTCAATTCCTCTTTAAGGGTCTTTATCATCTTTATAAAGTTATTTTTTAGGTTGTTTTTTTCTGCTTCTTCTACATTGGGGTGTTCAGGTCTTGCTGTTGTAGAACCACCAGTTTCCGGTGGTGCCATATTGTTCTTTATGTTGTTGAATGTATTCTTACACTGTTGTCTACCCATCTCTTCCTCCAATTGGTGCAGGTGGGACCTGTGGCTTACATAGTTGCTCTTCTTCTGGTGCAGTTGGGGCCTGTGGCTCTGATGATCTCTGATGCCTCAGGTGATGTTTGTGGGTATTTGGAGGCAGCTGCCAGGTCACTGGGGCTTTGATGTCTGAGGGTGAGGGAGAGGCAAGAGAAGTACCCCTGGGGGCTAGAGTCTAGGGAACAGGGCTATCCACCAGGGTGCCCAGACACTCACATCCTCCTCCAGGTGCAGGTGGGGCCCTAGTGGTCACTGATGAGGTTGGGATGGCTGGAGGTGGGTAGATGCCACTGTAGTGTCTCTGGGGCTTAGGTGTCAGTATATAGGGTAGAGACAGGAGATGTGCCCCTGGAGGCTAGGTCCTAGGGAGCAGGGCTATCCAGCTAATGTTATTTTTAAAATGTTATTTTTTTAACAGCTGAGTAATAACCCATTATGTAAATGTAGCACATTTACTTTCTATTCTATTTCTATTCTTCTGTTGAGGGACATCTAGGTTGTTTCCGATTTCTGGCTACCATGAAGAGCAGCAATGAACATAACTGAACATGTTTCCTTGTGGTAGGATGAAGTGTCATTTGAGTTATTTGCCCAAGAGTGGTAAAGCCTTTTGTGTTTTCTCTATGGAGAATTCTGTTTAGATCTGTAACCCATTTTTAATTGGGTTGTTTGGTTAGTCTTGAGATTTTTATATAATTTGGGTATTAATCTTCTACTAGATATGGAGTTGTTATAAACTTTTCCCATTCTGTAGGCTGTCACTACTATTTGTAGGAATGATGGTGTCCTTTGTCTTACAGAAGCTTCTCAGTTTCATGAGGCCCCATTTATCAATTGTTTAATTTTATGTCCACACTAACAGTGTTCTGTTCAGAAAGTCATCTCCTGTGTCTACAAGTCAAGACTATTTCCTACTTCCTCTTCAGTAAGGTGCAGTGTATCTGGTCTTATGTTGAGGTCTTTGATCTATTGGGAGTTGTTCTGTGAGGGGTTGTAAGTATAGATCTATTTTCATTCTTCTACATGCGGTCATCCTATTTTACCAGAACCATTTGTTGAAGTTGTTCTTTTTTTCCAAAGTGTATTTCTGGCTTCTTTATAAAAATCAGGTGCCAAAAGAGTGTGGATTTATGTCTGGTTCTTCAATTCTATTCCATGCATCAACATGTCTTTGTTTTTTATGCCAATAAAAACAAATATGGTTTTTGTTAATATAACTTTGTAGTACAACTTAAAATCAGGAATAATGAGATCTCCAGCAGTTCTTTTATTGTTCAAATTGTTTTAGCTATCCTAGATTTTTGTTTTTCGATATGAAGTTGAAAATTGTCCTTTGAAGTTCTGTGAAGAATTGTGTTGGGAATTTTGATGGGCATTACACTGAATCAGTAGATTGCTTTTGGTAGGATGGCCATTTTTAGTATGTTAATCCTACTGATCCATGAGCATGGGAGATCTTTCCATCTTCTAATACTTTCTTCAGTTTCTTTTTTCAAAGACTTTAAGTTTTCATCATATAAATCTTTTACTTTCTTGAGTAGAGTTACCCCAAGATATTTTATATTATTAGTGGCTATGGGGATAGGTGTTGTTTCTCTGAGTGTTTTCTCAGTCCATTTTTCATTTGCATATGGGAGGGCTACTGATTTTTTGTGAGTTTATTTTGTATCCAATTACTTTGCTGAAAGGTTTATCAGGTTTATGAGATCCCTGGTAGAATTTTTAGGTTCACTTATGTATAATATCATATCATCTGCAAATAAAGATTCATTGACTTCTCTCTTTACAGTTTGTATCCTTTTGATTTCCTTCAGTTGTCTTATTGCTGTAGTTAAGAGTTCAAGTAGTATGTTGAATAGATATGGAGAGAGTGGACAGCCTTGTCTTGCTTGTGATTTTAGTGGAGTTGTCTTGAGTTTTTCTCCATTTGTTAATGTTGGCTACAGGTGTACTGTAAGCTGCCTTTATTATTTTGAGTATGTCCCCTGTATCCTTAAACTCTCCAGGATTTTAATAATGAAAAGGTGTTGGATTTTTTTCAAAGGTCCTTTCTCCATCTACTGAGATGACCATGTGTAGTTTTTTCTTTCAGTTTGTTTATATGGTAGATTTCATCTATTGATTTTCACATGTTATCCCATCTCTGCATCTCTCAGATGAAGCCTCCTTGATCATGGTGGATGATCTTTTTGATATATTCTTGGATTTGGTTTTCAAGTATTTTATTGAGTATTTTTGTACCTAAGTTCATAAGGGAAAGTGGTCTGTAATTCTCTTTCTCTGTTGGGTATTCATATGGTTTGGGTATCAGGAAAACTGTGTCCTCATAAAATTAATTGGGCTATGTTCCTTTTGTTTCTATTTTGTAGAATAATTTACAGAGTATTAGCATTAACTCTTCTTTGAATGTCTGGTGAATTCTGCACTCAAAATACCTGGCCCTAGGCTATTTTTAGTTGGGAGACTTTTAATAACTGTTTCTATTTCACTAGGAGTTAGGGGTCAGTTTAAATTGCTTGCATGATCTTAATTTAACTTTTGTAAGTGGTACCTATTCAGAAAATTATCCATTTCTTTTAGATTTTTCAATTTAGTGGAATACAAGTTTTTAAACTACACCCTCACGATTCTATGGGTTTCCTCTGTCTGTTGTTATGTCCTCCTTTTCATTTCTGATTTTGTAACTTTGGACATTCTCTTTCTGACTTTTAGTTAATTTCGATGAGGGTTTATCTATCATACTGGATTTCTCAAAGAACCAATCTTTAATTGATTCTTTGTATTGTTCTCTTTGTTTCTCTTTTAATTGATTTCAATCTTGGCTTTGATTATTCCTTGCCATCTACTCCTTTGTGTGTGATTTCTTCTTTTTGTTCTAGCGTTTCAGGTGTTCTGTTATATCTTGATATCATGAGAACTCTTTTGTGGAGTCCTGCCCCACCAGGAACCTAGGTCCCCGAGAAGAGAGACCTGGAACTGAGGAAAGGTAAGTGCACTGCTCGCCAGCCTCCCTTTTACCCGGAATCAGACGCAGCAAGGAGCCAAGTCAGGTAGGGACTCATTTATTTAAAAACAACAAGCTCCTTTTAAAGCATAAAGAATGAGACTGAGGCAGGGGAGGGGCAAATGTCCCATTGTGCAGATCAGCTTAAAGGTTACCCAATAACACACCTGCAGAGTCTACAGAATTTACAGTGTTGTCTATGAGGGAATTATGTACTGACATCACCTTTCTTGACCTGAAGCGCCAATCATATTTTTTTTTGTAAGCAACTTGGATTCCACCCTGTACACTCTCCCTTAGGGCCAGCTTTACTAGCACCTGGTTCCATTACCCCCCCCCTTGCTTCAGTTGTTTTTTTTTTAATTAATTTTTTTTATGTAGGTACTTGGTGCTATGTACTTGCCTCTTAAAATCTCTAGGTCTGCTCTTTTCTGAAGGGAAACAGGAACAGTGGATCTAGGGGAAAGAGGAGGTGAGGGGATTATGAGGAGGGGATGGAGTGGAAGATAAAGACAGGATTATTATATGAGAGAATAATTTTCATTGTATCCCATAATTTTGGGTATGTTGTATATTTATTTTCATTTAATTCTAGAAATTCTTTGTGGTGGTTTGAATGAAAATGGCCTACGTAGGCTCGTAGTGAGTGGCATTATATATTGATCTGGCCTGGTGGGAGTAGGTTTGGCTCTTTTGGAAGAAGTGTTCCTAAGAAGGCTTTGAGGTTTCAGAAGTACAAGCCAAGCCCAGTGTCTGTCTTTCTTCCTGCTGCCTGCCAAACCACATGTAGAACTCTCAGTCACCTCTCTAATACCATGTCTGCCTGTGTGCCACCATGCTTACTGCCATGATGATAATCAACTAAACCTCTGAACTGTAAACCATCCCCAATTAAATGTTTTTATTTAAAAAGAGTTGCCATGGTCATGGTGTCTCTTTACAGCAATAGAAACTCTAATGTAGTCTTTAATTTCTTTATTTCTGTCTTGACCCATTTTTCATTTGGTAGAGAGTTGTTCAGTTTCCATGAGTTTGTAAGCTTTCTGTTGATATCAACCTCTATTCTGTGGTGGCTTAATAGGATGCAGTGAGTTATTTCAATTTTCGTGTATCTGTTGAGACTTGCGTTGTGTCCAAGCATGTGGTCAGTTTTGGAGAAAGTTCAATGAGGTGCAGAGAAAGTATATTCTTTTTAGTTTGGGTGAAGTATTCTATAAACATGTTTGGTCTATTTAGTTTATAGCATTTGTTAGCTCAAATATTTCCCTGTTTAGTTTTTGTTTGAATGACCTGCATATTGGTGAGAGTCGGGTATTGAAGTTATACACTGTCACCACATGAGGGTCAATATGTGATATAAGCTGTAGTAGTGTTGCTTTTTACAAACTCTGGTGCCCTTGTGTTTGGGGCATAGTTGTTAAGAACTGAAATGTTATCTTGGTGGATTTTTCCTTTGATGAGTATGTAGTGTCCCTTCCCATCTCTTCTGATTAGTTCTGGCTTGAAGTCTGTTTTGTTAGGTAGTAAAATGGCTGCACAACCTTGCTTCTTAGGTTCATTTGCTGGGAATACCTTTTTTCAAATCTTTACTCAGAGGGAATGCCTATTCTTGGTTTTGAGGTATGTTTCTTGAATGCAACAGAAGGATAGATCCTGTTTTCATATCCATTCTATTGATGTCTATGTCTTTCTGTTGGGCAGTTGAGATCATAGCTATTGAGATATCAATGACCAATGATTGTTGATTCCTGTTGTGTTGCTGTTGTTATTGTGTTTTTGTTGTTGTTGTTGTTGGTGGTGGTGGTGGTGGTGGTGGTGGTGTGTGTGTGTGTGTGTGTGTGTGTGTGTGTGTGTTTCACCTTCTTTTTGTCTTGCTGGTGTGAGATTATTCCCTGTGTCTTCATGGTTGTAGCTGACCTCCTTAGGTTGCTGTTTTCCTTCTAGCACCTTCTGTAGAGCTAAATTTGTAGATAAATACTGATTAAATTTGGCTTTTGTCTTATTTAGGGTTTCTATTGCTATGAGAAGATACCATGATTCAGAAACTCTTATAAAGGAAAACATTTGAGATGACTTGCTTACATTTTCAGAGGTCTAATTCATTATCATCATGGCAGAATGCAGGCAGGCATGGTACTGGAGAAGTAGCTGAGAATTTACGTCTTGCAAGCAACAGAAAGTGATCTGAAACACTGGGGTGATATCTTGAGCATATATGAGACCTCAAACCCTGCCTCTACAGTGACATGCTTCCTCCAACATGACCACACCTACTCTACCAAGGTCACATCTCCTTATAGTGCCAATCCCTTTGGGGCCATTCTCTTTCAAACCACCACGGCTTTATCATGGAATATCTTATTTTCTCCATCTATGGTGACTGAAAGTTTTGCTGGGTATAGTAGTCTGGGCTGGCATCTGTGGTCTCTCATAGCCTATAGAATATCTGTCCAGGCTCTTCTGGCTTTTAGAGTGTCCATGGAAAAGTCAGGTATAATTCTAATTGGTCTGCCTTTATGTTACTTCATCTTTTTCCCTTGTAGCTTTTAATTTTTTTTATTGTTCTATATATTTAGTATTCTATTATGTGCTGAGAGGGACTTTCTTTTCTTGGTCCCACCTATTTAGTGCTCTGTATGCTTCTTGTACCTTTTATTCACATCTCCTTTTTTAGGTTAGGAAAATTTTATTCTATGGTTTGGTTGAAAATATTTTCTGGGCATTTGAGCTAGATTTCTTCTCCTTCCTCTATTCCTATTATTCTTAGATTTAGTTTTTTCATAGTGTCCCATCTTTCCTGGATATTTTGTGTCAGCGGTTTTTTAGAATTACCATTTTCTTTGACTGATGTATCAATTTCTTCTATCATACCTTCAACACCTGATATTCTCTCATCCTCTCTTGTATTCTGTCAGTGAAGCCTGCCTCTGTGGTTCCTTTTAAAATTTCTAAGTTTTTCATTTACAGAATTCCCTGTTTGGTTTGTTGTTGTTGTTGATTCTATTTTCATTTTCAGGTCTTGAATTGCCTTATTCATCTTCTTCCTCCATTTGTCTTTTCCTGTATTTAAGGAACTTATTCATTTCCTCCCACTGTTTGCTTTCCTGGACTTCTTTAAGGGATTTATTAATTTCCTCTTTAAGGACCTCTATCATCTTCATACAGACTGTTTTAAGATCTTTTTTTCTAGTGCTTTTAGCTAAACTGGAATATCCAGGGCCTGTTTTGGTATGCCGTGGAATAATCTTTCTACACTGTGAATATGTATTGCTCTCACTGTAAATAAAAAGCTGTTTGATCCATAGCGAGGCAGGATTTTCAGTGCAGAGAAAAATGTTGGGAAGGAGAGCAGGGTCTGAGAGGTCTCCAGGAAATACAGAGGGAAGGAGACATACTGGAGGACAGGTAAAGCCATGAGCCATGTGGAAATTCATAGATTAATAAAAATGGGTATATTAAAGTTGTAAGAATTAGTTGGTAATAAGCCTGAGCTATCAACCAAGCATGTATAATTTATATTAAGTCTTCATGTCAGGTATTTGGGAACTGGTGGACAGGAAAGAAAAGTCTACCTACAGTGGTATGGTTGCAGGGCTGTTTCCTTGGACTGTTCACCTGGTGTTTTTCAAATGAATGCCTGCTGGTGGTATTGGAGCTTGAAATAATGGGATGAGTTGGGGGAAGGAAGGTTGTAGGAAAAGATCTTTGTGGTCCACTGGGGATGGGGTCAGAGAAGAAGGGGAGACTGCAGCAGGTGTTCTGCAACAGAGCTCGGGGTGAGACTGGGTGGATGAATCTGGTAGAGCAGAAGTGGTGAAGATGTGCTAATTCATACTTTTCAAACCACTTGACCAATATCCTCCCATCCACAGACCTTTCAGACAATGGATTGGGGAAGAGGGATTGAGTCTGCTCCTTATCGGGCTCTGAAGATGACAAATATGATGTCCATGCCAAACACTCTTGGCTCTCTTCTGTGTAATCCAGATTGCTGACCTAGTAAAAAGCTTTACCTCCAAGGCCACCTTCCCAGAGGTTGATGATCAGTGGCAAAAGCACCATGGTGTAGAAGATGCATGAGGAAAGTCTTACCTATGTCTCAAGTCTCTCACTTAGTGACATAGATGATGAGCTCAAAGTCATTCTGCACCTTGCCAGTCATGAGATCTATGCACAAATCATCCCAGCCTCCCTAGTGTCTGTTCATGGGCCTTTGGGCCTGCTCTCTTCTTCTGGCTCTGTGGACAAAGTACATCCTGATTTACCTTCTTACCTGAACAGGTGTGGACAATGGTGTGAACTTCCAGATCAGTCAGTATGTTGAGAGTTTTTGTGATCTCTTGGGGCCAGGCTGTAATCTTAAGTTGAGCTTCTATAAGAAAAGACTTTTGTGAAGAAGACAACTTGCCCTAGCAGCAGCATTTGACTATGCTGGAACTTGTAGTTTTCTAGGTATTATAAAACTGGGCTAAACCTCTTCCTGGGTGCATTCTGGATGTCCAAGTTCCAGGCCATGAACCTAAGCAGCCAGCTGTGTACTCAGAATCTGCTTCCTTTAGCACACTGTGTGATGATGTTTTGTGTATGCTCTAACAAAGCTTGCCTAAAGAACAGAGGGCAAAGCCAACCACTAGCTAGCCATAGAGGCCATTCAGTGGTGACATACACCTTTGAGGTCAGCTTTTGGGATCTCACGCCTTTAATCCCAGCACTAGGGAGGTGAAGACAGGAAGTGATATGGCTGGGTGGAGAGAAGAATGTAAGGTAGGAGGAGACAGGAACCCAGTCCCCTTTCAGTCTGATGATTTTGAGGAGGTAAGAACTCTAATGGCCGGCTGCTTTGCTTCTCTTATCTTTCAGCTTTCACCCTGACATCTGACTCTGGGTTATTATTATTATTATTATTATTATTATTATTATTATTATTAAGATCAACTAGAATTAATCTACAACACTGGGTTTCTTTGCTAATCCCTGGGCTACTTTCAGAGGCATCATACAGGTAGCCCATGTGATCTTTGGCCCTAGACATGAATATCTTGCGGGCAACTAGATTAGCTCTCGCCACACTTGCTTTGCTCACCCAGTGAGGATGACCTCTCAGTGGGCACCCAATCCCACAGTGTCTAGGACCTGTTGAGGGTACACGGGACCCTTCAAGGAAGGGCTTTGGTCTGGTGGGCCATATTCAAAGCCTGAAGCCACCGAAGGTCCCCTCAGTCATATGAAAGGGGGAGGGCCTTTGTCACTTTTATCTAAGGACTGGAGATCTGGAGGGCACCCCAGGGAACAAGCCTAGCCTCTGAAGGAGCACCACTGAAATTTGCTATCTTAGGCTCCCCAGCTACCCAGTGAGGTTCTGAGGTGTCTCTGGAGGAACTTTGCCTATGTTGGCCTCCAGGACCCGAGTATACTACAAGGGGATGTTCAGGGATGATATACTCCTCTTGGAGACATCCACACCTCCTGTCTTAGGTGTTAGAAGTATTCTGGGGGAGTGCTTTTAAGCCCATCTGTATCTGTGGATAGATACTATCAAAATATCAAATGTGCCTTCAAGATAAGAGATCTGGGTACTAGAAAGATGGCTCAGCAGCCAAGTGTGCTTGCTACTCTTACGGAGAACTAAGTAGCTCCACAGGATGGGTTACAACTGTCTATCACAACACCCTGGAGGGGTGACTCCAGTGGGCATGCTCAGAGACATAGAAATAAAAACAAAAAACACATTTATATACGATTATAGGCATTATATTTTTATTGGTACTAGCTTTTCATCCCCCTCCTCCCCCTCCTCCTCCTCTTCTTTCTCCTCCTCTGCCTCTTCCCCTGCTGCCTCCAACTCTACCACCTCCTCCTCCTCTTCTTCCTCTGCCTCCCCTGCTTCCGCCTTAGGCGCCGCCGCCTCCTCCTCCTCTGTTTCCGCCTCCTCATCTGTTGCCGCCTCCTCCTCCAATGCAAACTCCTCCACCGGCTCCTCCACCACCACCTCTTCCTCCTCCTCCTCATTCGTATCTTCATTTGAAGATTTAGGTGGGGCTTGGTATAGTACATTTATCTCTAGGGATAGAGTAGGAATAAGTTCAAAATAGGGAAGGAGTCATGGCACAAAGTGTAGCATGAATCTTAACTGGTCTTATTAATAAAATCAAACCTGTGAGCCAGGTATTGGGGTGAAGCTGGAAGATCAGAGATACATAACAGGCCACAGCTAACCTCACCTGGCCAACTTCTCAGCTGATCTTGTTTCCTCAGACTGGAAGCCTCTGTGTCCTCATATCCCAATGACTCTCAGCTGAACTGTGCTGTTCAAAACCTAAAAGCTTAACCTGCCAAATGCTTAACCAGCCAAACACTGCTAGTTTCTGGTCCTCACGCCTTATATACCTTTCTGCTTTCTACCATCACTCCCTGGGATTAGAGGCTTGCTTTCTGGGATTAAAGGCGTGAGTCACCATGCCTGGCTGTATTCTTGAACACATGGATTTCTGCCTCTGGAATGCTAGGATTAAAGGCGTGTGCTACCACTGCCTATCCTAAGTATCTAGTGGCTTTTCTGTTCTCTGACCCCAGATAAGTTTATTAGGGTACACAATATTTTGGGGAACACAATACCCCACAACAAAGCTCTGGGACACTGCTGGGTATTTCTTGCAGGGACCAGGTTGGCCATCCTAGGTGAGTGACTGCTCCCACATGTGCCACCATCCATGCTACCAACATTGTTGGGGACAATTTTCTATTGGCTGCTGTTCTGTTGTTTGTAACTTTTGGATGTTGGGTCTCCTTTCACATCAAAAACAAAGCTTTGCTTGCTAACTGTGTTGTGCTTAGCATCCCTGTTCCCACTCTGTTCAGCTCCCTGCTTTCCCCAGCTAGGCAAGAACAGCACTTCACCTCTTTTCCACAAGTAATGGTGTGACTAGATGACCTGGTAAGACTCAATTGTGTCTAGCTGGGCATGTCCCTAAGCAATGTCCCATTGTATACACTTCCTATTGGGATTTTGGCTCTCCCATAAACTCTGTAAAGGACTCAGGTGAGGCCACATTTCAAGGGAAGGGGAAGACAACTGGGTACACTTATGCATAAAACAGGAATGAATCCAGGGATCCATGATGGATTAGGTTAGGTCCGATCAGGTGGGCCAGTCAACTCGGTATGCAGAATCAAGAACAAGGCAGCAGGGACACACTTTCATGGATTACTGGGCATAACGTGCAGAGCCGCCATTCCACTCAGGAAATAGGGAGGAGGGTGGAGAAGGCTCTAGGTAAGGGACAGAAGAGTGGTCAAATGATGTGGCCGGTGAAGTGGGCTCCTTCATCGCTGTGGACACATTGATTAGAAAGAGTCGTCCCTGAGTTTACACAAGCAGAATCAATCCATCAGAAGTAGAAGGGTACAGGGCAGGCAGACATACTTTGCAATGAAGAAAGACCCTCACCTTACTGCAGGGGTTCCATAAAAGACCTTTGGGGAATATAATCTCCTTTGATTCATACTCTAGACCCGTGGAGACAGGTGAGAACTATACTAAGCATGAAGCCGTATCAGTTTCAGACAGCTTAGAGGACAGAACACACTGGAAGATATGGCAAGGTGATCTGATGAGATGGCAGGAAACTGAGGTTCTGACACACAGAGGATAAGTCAGAGAGGACTCAAGAGATAAAATACAAGTGGCCATGCACTTTAATTCCTGGGATTTTGTACATCCATGATGAACTAGTAATATCTGGAAAGGAGGCCTTATCTGGACCACAGAGTCCCAGATCCATGCTCAAGTACTAGGTCAGAAGCTCCAAGATAGGTGTCAATGTGTCCTTTGACTCATTTGCCCTACAGGTCAGTCTAGTGTGAGGAGCACAGGCTGGAAATGAGCTCACACACAGGCTTCCTCCTGTCCCTGTCCCCACTGACACCATGTCCACATGACAGAGTAGACCCAGAATGCAATGTTGTTACCTACTTGGAGCTATAGGACTTGACTCCTTTCCCAACTCCCTGAGTTGCAGTTCAGGAGCATCACCTGGAAGAAAGCAACAGAGTGGCTCATTCTGCCTACAGAAGATACAGCCACATCAGCTCACACCAGATCAGCCCCAGCTTCCCACTGGTTCCTTGACATCTTAGGTTATGGAAGGTGCTTCAGTGAGGCCAGTCTACTCACTCTGCCACCCACCCATAAGATTGTCTTTTATATAAAGACTGAATGGGGGCTGGAGAGGTGGCTCAGAGGTTAAGAGCACTGGCTGCTCTTCTAGAGGTCCTGAGTTCAAGTCCAAATAACCACATAGTGGCTCGCAATCATCTATAATGAGATCTGGTGCCCTCTTCTAGCACACAGGCATACATGCAGGTAAAACACTGTATATATAATAAATAAATAAACAAACAAACAAATGAATAAATAGAAGTAGGCACTTCAATATTTTAAGGAAAAAGAAGACTGAATGGAAACATGGAGGTACTGTTATAAGTCCTGCAGGACCAGCCAGAAGAGGATTCACTTCTGCATTATTGGGCCCACACTACAAGACCTTTGTACTCAGGTTCATGTCATTGACTACCGACAGTTGTGAGCCACTGACAGTTTCTTCTATCACAACTCACCAATCAAAAGTGAGCACCAGATATACACATATTTCCAGACTACACATATTTCAGAATACACACAATTTCCGAGGAACGCTACTGATTACAACTGATGGCTAGGAGCGTTGTCGGGGACAGAGGCAGGAAGGATGGGTGTTCCGGTGAAGACCATACTTTTATTTCTAAGTTTGTTTCATCTGCATTGCCTGCATATGAATGCTTGTATATCACATGCATACAATGCCAGGCAAGATCAGAAGAGGGCATGAGATACCCTGGAACTGAGTTACAGATAGTTGTGAGCAGCTCTATGGGTGCTGGAGCTCAAATCTGGTCCTCTGGTAGAACAGATAATGCTCTTAATCAAAGAGCCATCTCTCCAACTCCCATTGACAGTGGGGTTTGGTATGTTTGCTTCTACCTCTCTTTACCATTATGCCTGGATGGAGTAGTATTTAAATCTCCAGGCAAATTTACATCTCACTGATACCTTTCATACTGCCTTAGCCTGCCAAGCAGAAGGTACAACCTTACTGTTTCCTGGATCCTCTCCTATCAACTCCAACAGGGCATGCTGTTACTTACTAGGAAAGCTTTCTTTACTACTGATATTCTGATGCTCTTCAACATCTGTGTCCCCCACTTGGGCTATATCTGCAAGAACATCAGGACATAGTGTACCAGGTAAAGCCACACCAGCTCACACAAAATTGACCCAGGTTCTTCTTGGGATTTTCCACAGAGCCTCTATGGCAGAACCATTTAATCATTTAACTTTCAACTCTCCTTTCCAACAGGAATCCTGATTCAGGCTTCTTAGGAATGAAACACTAAGGTATTTCCTGAACAAGAGAGAGATTTCAGATACTTACGATTTCCAAACACAACAGATGTGATCTGCAACTATGAAAAAGAAAGCATTGTTAAGATTGGGCTATACTGTATCCTTCACAATGGTCTGGTTTTCTCTGGATGACTTAGAGACCGGTGGGAATATAGCTCTACTGGTGCTGCATATGACACCAGTAGAGACGGAAAGAGCCTTCCTTCCTGGCACTGTACTTCCCAAGTCCACTAACACTGCAAGCAAATCCTTACTAGAACAGGGAAAGGAGTTTCTGAGGGAACTGCTTCTATATTTCAATTTTAATGAATATGGTGATGTCAACGATACCAGAGAGCTGGAGACCCTGAACTCCACAAAGGAAACTGTCTTTCAAAAAGTAACACACATGGAACCCAAATAGAGCTGTATTTCTACAGAAGACACAGAAAGGTATGCTTACCATTTGTCTGGATTCTGGTACACTAATAGCACCAGATAAATCTAGGAGAAAACAGAGTAACTGTGAGGATGTTGGCAACTAATGATTATAAAACACTCAGGGAATATTTTCAATGTGCACACGTGTGTATGGAGATAGCTTGGGCTGCTGCTGGGCCATCCTCCAGTGTAGAAGGATGTTCCAGAAAAGAAAAAATAAAACAGATCAATATGAGACCTAGGTTCCTTGTTCCTCAATTAAATCCACTTTAAACAATATAAAATAAATCTAGCTGGTTCACACTTTGTGGCATATACTTATTGCTTTTTTTTTTTTTGGAGCTGAGGACCGAACCTGGGGCCTTGTACTTGCTAGGCAAGTGCTCTACCACTGAGCTAAATCCCCAACCCTTATAATCCCAGCATTCAGGAGGTAGTGGAAGGAGGACCAGGCCTCAGCTTCAACCATAGAGTAAGATAGAGGCAGCCTGTGATAAATGTGTCCCTGTCTCAAAATAAAAATAATACACTAAAGCTGCATAATTTCTAACTGTATTCTAAATATTTATCCTATACTTGCAGGTCAGTGTAGCTTTTACCATCCAACAGAACAATTTCTCTTTGCAACAGAATGAAATCATAACAGAAAACTACAACAAATAAAAATGCAGAGATCAGGTGACTGTGGGGGGCCTGGCCTGAACCTTCCATCTAGAACATTAGTGCTGCAACCAAAACTGTGGAGAGTGGGAGAAAAAAATCCTCTTCCCCTGGGAACAGCCCAGTTGGTTTTCCAACAACAACTGGTCAGCTCTGAAATCTCATAATACAGATAACATTGTATGGAAAGAGTGGATTATATCTATATATTTAGGAATATATCACACACACACACACACACACACACACACACACACACACTCACACACACTCACAAATGCTCTCTCTCTCTCTCTCTCTCTCTCTCTCTCACACACACACACACACACACACACACACACACACACACACACACACACACATATGTAACTACAATCTACAGTTGGAGGGAAGGAGGCCAGAGGTCATAAATTCGAGGAAGAAAGGGGGTGACGCATGGGGATGGTCAGAGGGAGGAAAGAGGAAAATGATATAATTTAATTTCAAAAAACAAAAAGTTTCAAAGCACAGTATGTGTGATTGTTAACACTTGCTATGTGTCACCAACAGGTGTTTCTCAGAACTGCACAGGCTGCTCAACTGATCTGCTTTGGTTACTGACAAGCTGGGTTGGAAAATCTTATTGCTCATAGTGCTATTAGAAAGTGTACTATAATATTTCAGTTGTTTTTTTTTTTGTGTGTGTGTGTGTTTGTTTTGTTTTGGGACAGCTTCTAAGACATGAGTCCAAAATCTACAGAAGTAAGTCGCCTTGTCCTACATGATTGCTTTAAACTCCAAAGGTCTGTGTGAAATGACCGGACACAGCAGGGAGTCTTTGGATTTTTCACACAAGTGACTTCAAGCATCTGTGGATGTGGTCTAGTTTAATATGCAGTTAACATGACATGGAGGCAATTTGTCATGGACAGGCAGCATCTCTGAACCACATGGTAAACCCTCAGCCCTGCTGACAATGCTCTCAAAATTTTCTTAAATGAATTTAAGGCTCAACCATGGAAGCAAGAGCAATGGATTGCCCAGATGGATTCATGTTTTAACTTTCTGCTTTTGACTTTGATCAGAGATTCTTCATTTTTGTTCTGAAGCAGGGGTTATAACAATCCCCAAGCACAAATGTCATGAAGACTAGATGAACTAATAAAGTATAAAGTTCATTTAAAGTATGAATGGGAGCATAAACTATGTCCTCCATAGACCATTACCCATACAGGGAAACAAGACATTGAAGCACCTGAAACCCTAATATTCTTTATGCACACAGCCTCATGGAAATCTATGCAGAAACCTGGCTGTCAAGGGCATCTAGAACACCCTTAAAAAGTCGTGTTGACTGTTTTGCTCTCTCCAGAAACAGCAAGTTGGGTGGCCTTTCAAAGAGAAGACAGTAAGGGACACCCTACCTATCTTAACATTTACATTCTTCCTCACCAAGGAGTTAAACAATACTTACCGCTTTGGTCTTCTTCCCAGGCTCCCTGAAATTATAGAAACAAAGACATTTTGAGGGTAACATCATGGGGCATACAGGCACATGTCTTTTTCTTTTTTTAATTAAGATTTTTTTCATTCATTTTACACACCAATCAAAGATCCTCTTCTTCCCTCCTTCCATGCCCCCAGCCTCCCCTCCCAATCCACCCCTCACTTCCTCCCACAAGAAGGCAAGTCCTCCCATGTGGAGGCACATTCAGTAGAGGCAAGTCCAAGTCCTTCCCCCTGCCTCAAGGCTGCACGAGGTATCCCATCATAGGTAGTGGGCTCCACAAAGCCTGCTCATGCACCAGAGATGGTAACTTGTTATGTACACACTCATAAGTGGATACTAGATATAAAGCAAAGAGTAATCAGGCAACAACCCACAACCCCAGAGAAGCTAACTAACAGGGAAGACCCAAAGAGGGACACATGAACTGCCCTGGGAAGGGGAAACAAATGAGATCTCCATGAGTAATCTGGGTATGAGGAGTGGGCAATGGAGGTTAGGGGATAGGGGATGAGAACATAAGGGAATGGGATGGTTGAACTGGAACAGGGAGGGGGAAAGCAATGAAAGAGATACCATGATAGAGAGAGACATCATGGGGATAGAGAAAAACCAGGTGCTAGGGAAGTTCCCAGGCATCCCCAAGGATGACACCAGCCTGGACTACTAGCAATAGTAGAGAGGGTGCCTGAACTGAACTGGCTTGCCCCAGAGATCAGACCGGTGAATACCCTGTCATCACAGAACTTTTCTCCAACTAATGGAAGCAGATGCAGAGATCCACAGCCAATCACTAGACCGAGCTCCAGGAGTCCAGTCAAAGAGAGAGAAGAGGATTCTATGAGCAAGTGCATCAGGATCATGATGTGGAAACATGCAGGGACAACCAAACAAACAAGAGGGAATTCATGAAAGTTGGATCAATGGCTGTGGTGCCTACATGGGACTGGACTAGGTCCTCTGCATGGTGAGACAGTTGTGTAGCCTTTATTTCACTGCCAACATTAATGGCTGGCAAAACAAAGATATATCTGTGACAAACCTATGATATTTTTCAGAATGATGTATCTCTAACCCTCCTTCAGTCACCAACCACAAAATAATCTAAAGAAGAAGCATTGTTTTCCAGAGGGACAGGTGATAGCATATATTCTGTACCCTGACTGTGCCATTCACAAATGCTCTTTCTCATAAGGTGTCCATCGGCAAGGAACTGTTCTACTATTCCAGAAAACACAGCATAGTATATATACATACTGTCATATTTTAATAGGCAAACTCAAATAAAATAGGAAAGTCAGACAGCAACATTTCCATTTCAGTCATAGAAAGTCCACCTTACCTCAGTAGAATGGTCGATTTCTTCCTCTTTAGAAAATAACTGTTTAATATCAGGGGCATCTTCAGTATCTAGGAAGAGAGAGTGACTGTTCATCACTGGTGCTGTGGGCCATGGCTTCCTTAGAGAACAGTGCTTAGCTTACACAACAGGCTTATATGTATGGCTATGCTCTCGAGGCTAGACCGAGGGGCTGCTGGAGCATCCTCATTGAAAGCACTGAGTCAACGAGAAGCAGGGAAAAAATGGAAAATGGAACACTTGCAGTGTGCTGATGGGAACAGAAGACAATAAAAGTCTTCCAAGGGTACAAGCTTCCCATTACTCCTATCAATCACTTGAAGACCAGACGGATGGTCTTCTAAAACTAAGAAACAATGTGAGTTTTAATTTATGCTAAGTTGCCATCTAGTACACACTTTCCAGGGTACCAAAAGGAATATGGTTTATGGAGTGGTATTGGTGAACACGAGAAAATAAAGACCATGATAACGTGTCCCCTCTGCAGCACATCTGGGTACCTCAGAATGCTGGAAACAAAACAAGGCTCACAGCAATCCAGAAGCTAATTCAATGAACCACTGAATTAGCATTTTAGCCTCTAGTGGCACCATGCTCCACTCCCTAGTTCAGTGCATGAACCATAAAGGGGCAGTCACATCCCAGGGAAAGGAAAACCTTAAATGCTGTTGTGTTGGAGCAGCACAGCTTTTCTCTGGAATAGATACTATTTTTAGAGTAGGCTAATAGAGCAATGTAATTTTTCTCTTTGGAGTAGAAAGCACTTTCCCAAGTCATCTGCTAAAAGCATTGGCAGACCATATTTTTCCAGTGGTTTCCTGTGGTAATAGGTATATTCTGGGGCAAACATTCCATAAAATGAAATCACAATAAAACGAGTATCATGGAGATAATTTACACACTTCCTACATTCTTTTGGTTAATCTAAGATTCACACAAATGGAGGACAATGTACACACACACACACACACACACACACACACACACACACACACACGGTTCTGAAGAATCAAGACATGAGGCTTTATTTCTTTTCCCATGGACACTGAAGTTCTGTTCACATAGGAAGGTTAAACTAAGAATTCTGTACCCTCCAGTGTATTGAAGCTCTCCCCCACAGACCAGTAGAATCCCATGACAAAGACAGGATACTTGCTGGTTGTATGCAGTTAAAACTCACTCCAATCACTAATTCACTATTACAGAAAACCCCCAGAAACACACGAGGAAGAGAATAATCATTGTAAACAATTCATTCACAAAGTCACTAAAGAAACTGAAGATTTAAAACACACAGGAGCAATAATCAACTTCAAGGTAGTAAAACCATTTTATAGCAATGTCTGATTAACAACAAAAACCATAAGGTATTTTTGAAAACATGAAATATGTAGAAATGTGCTACTAAAACTCAAAGTTTCTAGTTGGTAGCTTTAAAAGGACATTATCATAATATTCATCTGATTGTAGTGTGAAATTTAAGATTTAGATACTAACTTGGAGAACCTATAGAGTTCAGGAGACTAGAAAGGGAACATTAATTGGCAAGGAGGAAGGAAGATAGTAAGGGGGTCATGGGGGAGCACAGGTGACATGAAGGGAAAAGGGGGAGTAAAGGGAGGGAGGTCTGAGTGGGGAAAGGGATGGCAGAACAGAACAAAGGAGGGACAGCACGGAGGATGTTTGAAAAGGCTAAATGGAAGATAAGATTAAATAGACACACAAATAGTCAAACAAAAATGTATAATTGGAATTGCTCCAAACAGGGAATTATGCCAGATGCCATGGCTTGCCATGTAAACATTTGACAGCCTGGAAAGATGGCTGAGGTAAAGGTCATCTGTCTTTTTCAGAGGACATGGTTGTGATTCTTTGATAGGTTGTATATATTTTATGGAATTATAAAATGGATCATTTGCTTCCGAAAGAGGAAAAGCACAGGAACCTCCCATTTTCCTCGTACTTACAGATCTCTTTCCTGCTCTCTTGCACTCCCAAGCACAGGGTGTGACATGGCCACTACTGGGACCCTTTCCCATTGAACCTGGCCAAGAAGGCTGTTACATATTTCAAATTTCACTTGTACTTTGGGGACTCTTCAGATCTAATCCATCTGTGTCACCCACATGTGGATTAATGTGGGGCGTTTACCCACCACCCCCACAGCTTGCTAGAGTTTTCTTGAGTGCGAGCAGCAGGAAATATTAGACAGAAGGATTTATAGCGGAGAATCTTGCAGAGATAAACAGATAGAAAATAAAGGATAGCCTCGAGAGGGCCTGGAACCTATTTCAACGGGCCCCGACTGTCTCTTGCCCAGGGTTTTTATAGAGACGCCAAGGGGTGGAGCAAAAGACCTCCTCCCCCAGCACAGCCAAGTGCAGACCATCTCAGACACCTGCACTCAGGCCCGTGGTCCTGATCATCCTCTATTCGGACCTGCTGGGTAAAGCCACGAGGAACCCCAGAACGGGCTCCCACAGATTAAGTAGCAGATAGGGTTACTCACCTGTTTCTGCCCATATCAGGTGAAGCTACATCAACTTATACATGTGCCCCAGCTTTCCTCTAGTTCATAGTATTCAGCGAGAGCCAAAGTGACTTTTATTTTTATTTAATTTTTTAAATACCTCTTAAAATTCTATGGTTGTATTTCTAGGGATGAGATAGATACACTGATATATTTCAGATAGTGAAAGTTCTGGTAAATCTGTTCAGTTTTACCTATGGCACAGAGGATAACTGACTACTACATATAATGGAAGCAAAGCCTCAATATGTACAGTACCTTCCTCTTGGGTTTGTATTATTTTATCAGATGTGCTTCCACTGCCTGGAACAACAACTGGAGTAGCTGGAGGTTCCTCCATAACTTGAGGGATGATCGTTTTTTTCTTACAAAATCTTCTAAAGAATGAAGTAACTGAAAATGTAGTCACAACAGGGAGAGTTATGTTAGTTTACGGCAGAAAACCAGAAAACTAATCATGGCTGTGTGTTTGTAAATATGGTCTAATTTCCTGTTCCAGCTAGTCATCAGTGTCAAGAGTGTTGCTTGTGGAAGATCACATTTTGTGATTAAGCAGTATACAGACAATATAGGTACTGTCTGCATTTACGTGGCTGGTGCAATACAGAAGGAGCAGGACTGAATGTGTTGTATGGGTTTGGTGCCAGATGGGAGCTCTTCCTTCTGACAATCGCATGAATACACTGTTGTTCATACGATTCCTCTTTCTTCCATGCTTTTCTCCAAACACTGGAAGTTTCAGAAGAACTTCTCATGATACTTTCTAGTCTAAAAGAGAACTACAAATGGTAAATCATAAGGAAAGGCACATGTACAGCAGAAATACTCCAATGATGTTTGTTAAATATCAGAGGAATTCAGCTAGAAGCTAGTGACTGAATTTAGAGCGATCCATTGCATCCAGCATGGGAAGTGTGGCTGCTGTTGACTTTCATTCTTTATTCACCTGTGGTCCTTGTAGCTCACAGAGAACATACGGTATTAATAGCCTTACATGACTGAGAAGTAAACAACTGTGTGCACTCCCGACTTTTCACCGTTAGGACCACATTAGTTACACCCCTGTCACTGTGACCAAACCCCTGACAGGAGCAGCCTGAGAGAGAGAGAGATATTCTTTACCTTCCAATCCCTGACTCAAAACTGGAGTCACTGGAGGGCACTGGCTTAGTACAAATATGTGACTCTTCTCTTGCATCTTCAACCTGTCATATCCCTCCCACTGACTAATTGTGACTGCCAGGGAACCCCACTGAGAGATTATAGATTCGAGCATATTCCTTAGAAATACTCAGAGTCCAAATCATTCTACATCATGTTATTGCACGATGGTTTGACAAAAATGAAACTTCCCTTCAATTGGCCAAGCCTTCCTTGATGTCTTCAACATGACCAGGTAAGGAAAGCAGTCTGGCATTTGGGTGGTAAGTATGCACATGGCTTTCTAGATGACAAATATCCTCAGCCACTGTATGGACAACCCAGATAAATGTAGCTAGAAGGGCAGGGTCTGTATTAGCACCAAGTGTGCACCACACCTGCTCTGCTCGACTCATCAAAGTCCAGTTTCTACACACTCTTCTACCCACAGACTCTATGGGGCAATTGAGTCAAGCTCATCCCCTAACCATTATTTTAAACTTCTAGAAATACCTCTAATGCAAGATCAGGCTGAAAATCCCTATGTATAAAAGGATGAGTTTCAATTTATGGTTCTCCTCACTCTAGCTCTGAAGAATTGGGTTTACAGAAGTGTGCCACAATGGGCACATATTATACAGTCATTGGGATCAAATCCAGGGTTGTGCACATGCTAGAAGCACACTAAACCGAACTGGTCTTTACATTCCTGCCCATTGACCCTCTTTGACAAATCTGACTGTGAGGCTACTCTAACACAGCCAGCATCTTCAGAATGATGATACCCAGCCATGCTCTGCCTGTGTAACTCACTGCTGCTTATATCATTCCACTGAGTGCTCAGACACAGCAGGCAGCAGGGAGACTGACTGCCAGTGATAGAAGTAATTCTGGAACACAAACTCAAGCTCACCTTTAAAGATGTATAGATAGCCAAAAGAATGATCCAGTGCAGCTCAAGAATGAAGGGATGACTGGAGGTCTTAGTGGACATTGCCTATAAATTGTGTGGCTCTTTGGGCTCATGTTAATGTTGTCTAATCTGTTAAGCTTTTACAATAGTTCTTACTGGAATGAGCCATCTCTTCCATAAATCCAGTTATCACACACATCCGACCTATTTTTCAGTGCAGTGTCTCCTATAGTCAAATGCTCTGATCTGACCAAACATATGGACTTTCTATGGTGGTATTTTATTTGTACTGAAATGTGATTTAATTGTATGTTAATAAATAAAGTTGCCTGGGGTCTGAGCTATTAGAGCCATAAAAAGAGCGTGGCGGTGGTGGCACATGCCTTTAATCCCAGCACTTGGTAGGCAGAGCTAGGTAAGTCTCTGTATGTTCAGGGATACAGCCAGCATTGGAGACACACGCCTTTAAGACCTGGAGGGCTGTACTTACAGGCAGTGACGAGGCAGTCACGTGTTTGGGTTTACAACCAATGAGAAGGCAGAACAGAAAGACTATATCAAGACAAACACACAGGAAGTAGGTCTCTTTCAGAGAGGTAGGACCACCACAGGAGGAAGGGTAAGGTTTTAGCTCTGAGCTCTGACCTCTTGGCTTTCTCTTTTACATTGGTTCTGTGTTTCTTATTTAATAAGACGGTTGGTTACATCTACAAATTTCCATCTATCATACTTATGAGTGTCTGCAGGCAGCTAAAGAGTACTGCCTGGCTTTCTGCCCACTTGGTGCTCATCATTGTCTGCTATTTACCTAGGGCTGGGTTATTGCAGGCAGATGCTGGGAAGATGGGCCTCTCACATAGGTATCCCTGAGCCCTTGACAAAATAAAAAGTACTTCCTGAGCTCTACCACTGGAAAGACTGATGACCTATCCATACACTTTGAGCTATCATTCTCCAGAGAAATGCACAAAAAAAAACCAAAACAAAACCAAGTCTATCACACATCTGTACGGTGAGCTTTGAACACTTTTTTTTTAAAGGTAAAATGTGTATCTTGCTTTTTGAATTGACAAATTTGTCACTGGAAAGTGGACTCTGTCATAGGGATAACTGTATTGGGAAAAAATCTATTTAGACCCTGCCTGGTACACAAAATGCCAAAATAACTAGAGGCATCAGAACTGAAAGCAGTGACTGTAGACACATTGGTAAGACTCGTTACTTAGGGCATTGCCTTTTCCCTGCTTAAATTCCCAAGTTTCACTCCCAATAGGAGTCTTATATCACATTGGTGTGCCAGAGAAAAGACAGCCAGCATTTAAACAATTCTAAAATGTGTTTGAGAGATTCCGTAATACATACAACAATTAAATTTCCTCTTCTCCACCTGTAATTGAAAGGAAAGAAAACACTTTGAGGTTCAGGTCATACAGAGTCTTTTTGCATAGCTCTTTGGTTCACCCTATGACACAGCATAGTGTAAAGCAGGATAGGAAAAAGACATTAAAAAAAAGACTGTATTCATACATTATGTGATGATGTCACAGAAAACCAGGGCTACGTACTTTGTGACAAAAACTAATACATCACACACTAATGCTGACTCAAAGTGAGAGCAGAGCACCTCTTCTGTTTGGCCTTCACTGAGGGCTCCCTAAGCTACATCCCAGCATGGCAGACCAACTTAACAACCTGCCCTGGGAGATTAATTCCTTCTAAGAGGGGGCCTCCAATTATTTGCACGAGTGCACATGTTTTAAATGTATTATGCCCTAAATATTCAAATATTGGATGCATGAAGCTTCCCACCATATTGAGACTTTTGGGGAACAACACAAATTCCATCTAGATGACAGGATGGGAAAACAAATAGGAGAGGCCCCTTAAGGAAAAACACACATCTTAATAGATGATATGCCTGTTAACTTCTGAGTCAATATTACACACATTTATCTAAAGAGGAGCCTTTTTTCTCCAGAAGAAAAGCCCCCCTCATACAGACTGTGACACTTGACACGGGAAGATTTGATTCAGTCTGGACCAAGATGGTACAATTCCACTTTGTCCTCTTCCTAAATTAACTCTCTAATACCCATGATGCCCTGCTCAGTTTCATTGTTCAATGGGATATGCACTGAAACATAAGATCACTAGAATAACCTTTCTATCTTAGAGAAAAGAAAGGCCCCCTTACCTTCTCCACCTTTATTTCTGTCTCTTCAGGTAGCACTAAAGGGGACAGAAAGTGACTGTCAGCTCATGGTCTTGCTTCCTACTTATGCAGCATCCTTACTTGATGTGACTAAAAGTGCATAGACTTAGTACATGTGACTAGACCTACTGAACAGGATTGTTGGGCAGCTGCTGAACTGTCTTCCCTTGAAGGGAAATTAAAACAGAAAAAGGCCTGGAGAGATATGAGTAACAGAATTGTATTTCCAGACAGTGGGGGACCTAAAGCAACATAAAATAATCTATCAGATTGAAGATTAAATACAAATCTTCACAGGTATTCTCTTTGGAGTGACCACTGGTATGCTTCAGTTTGCATGTAGAGGTCAGAAGACAAATTGTGGGATCCCAAATTGTAGATGCATAAGATAACCCCCACACCTAAGGCTCAGGGAACATTTTGGTAGAGGATTGGAAAGACTATAAGAACCAGAGGGACAGGACATATGCTGCTAGATAGTGTCTTCTAGACATGGCAGGGATGATATAGCCCATGAAATCTCAACACAGTTCCCCAAATAGGACCTGCATCATGACAGCCCCTACTGATATGGCACCCTAGACCAGGAGCTACAGAGAGGTTGCAGAGAGATGAATTTTCTCCAGAGGTAAGTCTCCTCATAAGTTATCTAATCCTGAACTAACTGCACTAAACATACAAGAGCACACATAGGTATATATAAGAGCAACATTAAATGAACTCCTCTGTTTATGTAAGTATAGTAGTTATCAGAGAAGAACTCATATATTTGAAGGGGGGACATGGGATGAGATGGATTGAGGAGAAGGTGGGATAGAATGATGTAAACACAGTAGTCACATTAAATTCTCAAAGAATTAAAAATGTAAATTATAACAAACCTGGTCTTTCACTTTTGTCTTCCTTCCTTCAATCAAGGTTTTTCATTGAAGCTAAACTGAGACTAATAGTCATCAGGACCCAGAATCATCCTTCTCTGGCCCTGAATATGCTGGGGTTACGGGTGTGCATAGAATTGTCTGAACTTTTTTATATGTGCACTGGAGATTAAATCATGCTGAGTGAGGTAACCCAGACTCAGAAAGAAAACATGATATGTACTCACTTATAGGAGGATACTAGATGTAAAACAAAGATGACTAGACTGCTACTCACAATTCCAGGGAGGCTACCTAGAAAACAGGACCCCAAGAAAGACATAGGGATCACTCAATGACAGAGAAATGGACGAGATCTACATGAACAACCTGGACGTGAGTGGGGGTAATGAAGGGCAAGGGTGGAGGGAAAGAGAGCTTAGGGGAACAGGAGATCCCAGATAGATCAAGAACAGAGAGAGAGAACAAGAAATAAAAGACCATGATAAATGAAGACCACATGAGAATAGGAAGAAGCAAAGTGCTAGAGAGGCCCACAGAAATCCACAAAGATACCCCCACAATAGACTACTGCCAATGGTCGAGAGACAGCCGGAACTGACCTACTCTGGTGATAGAATGGCCAAACACCCTAACTATCATGCTAGAAACCTCATCCAATGACTGAGGGAACCAGATGCAGAGATCCTCAGCCAGGCCCCAGGTGGAGCTCCAGGAGTCCAGTTGGCAAGAAAGAGGAGGGTTTGTATGAGCGAGAATTGTTGAGACCAAGGTTGGAAAAAGCACAGGGACAAATAGCCAAATGAAGGGAAACACAAGAACTATGAACCAATACCTGAGGAGACCCCAACTGGATCAGGCCCTCTGGATAAGTGAGACAGTTGATTAGCTTGATCTGTTTGGGAGGCATCCAGGCAGTGGGACCGGGACCTGCCCTCAGTGCATATGCTGGCAGTTTGGAACCTGGGGCTTATACAGGGACACTTGGCTCATCCTGGGAGGAGGTGACTGGACCTGCCTGGACTGAATCTACCAAGTTGAACTCAATTCTCAGGGGAGTCTTTGCCATGGAGGAGATGGGAATGGGGGGGGCTGGGAGGAAGGCAGGGGGAGGGCAGGAGGGGGGGAGAACAAGGGAATCCATGGGTATATGTAAAATTAAATTAAATTATAAAATAAAAATTTAAAAAATTAAAAACAAAACAGGGTACCAATGTGTGCACAGTCTAATCACCTTCTGAGCATCTGTACACCATGTATTTAACTTTAAACAACTATTTAAAAGTGAATGTTCATGTCCCATTACATTATCTCTCAAAGGTAAAAATGATGCAATCTTGGTAAGTATGAATAATGAGATAAATTGCAATAATTCATCATATGTGGTGCATATTTTATGAAAGAACAATGCACAATGGCTAATCTACATGTGTTTATGAACATGGTTTTCTGGTCTTTATAACACTTCAGCTTTGTGATATATATATAAACATATACATATATATCTGCAAGCCCTTTAAACTTACCAAAACTCCTAAATAATGATTATAAGTTGTGCATTTTTGGCAAGGTGAAGACCAAAGACATGAGACTTCTCTTAGAGAAGGCACAAAGGCTAGGCATTTCTCAGAGGTGATCCTTTCCATGCAAAATGGGGGCCTGTGAACACGAGGCTGCCATCAGTATATAGATGCAGGTAAATTCAAGACAAGGTCATTGTAGGGAGCAGATATTCTAATAATTGGAGTCACAGCTTCAGGTGTTTGGTCCAAATGACCATAACATGTCAGTGACTTTACTGTTGTCACACTTCCTAAGATTTCAGACAATGTTCTTCTGTTTGTGTTTGTTTGTGTGTGTGTGTGTGTGTGTGTGTGTGTGTGTGTGTGTGTGTGTGTGTGTCTGTGTCTATATCTGTCTGTGTGTATAGTGTCTGTGTGTATATGTGTGTGTGTCCCTGGGTGTGTCTTGGTGTGTCTATGTATGCGTTTTCACTTAGTTGTTTTTTTTTTTTTTTTCCGAGTCAGGGTTTCTCTGGGTAGCTTTGCGCCTTTCCTGGAACTCACTCTGTAGACCAGACTGGCCTTGAACTCACAGAGATCCACCTGCCTCTGCCTCCTGAGTGCTGAGATTAAAGGCGTGTACCACCACTGCCCGGCTCATGTAGTTGCATGGATCACTTAGTTTTTTTTTTCTTATTGTGCCTTGTGTCACTCTGTTTATGTGACTGCTCCAAGCTGACTCTGGTTAACTTCTCTGTCTTTACATGTTCAAGAACTTCAGTTGCACACAACCAGCCTTCTACCTATGCCCATCAGGTGAAGAGATGAGCCAGATGACCTAGTAAGATTCAAATGTCATTCTGTAAATGTAGTACACTAGAAGTTTTGGGTTCCGGACTCTTTTCTTGTGACTGATAAGTTTAGAGAAGGAGGAAGAGAAAATTATAGAATATAAAAGACACGACACATAGAGACTCATTCTGGGGACACTTCTGAGAAATGTTTTATAGTATGAAACACCATGAAAAAATTCCCGGAATAAGGGAATTGTCACACATTGATGTATTACTAGGTACAGAGTCTAGAGTCCACATGGCATTCCAGAAGTAGGAGAAAGTGGCTAGAGAAGAGAGAGATGGAGGATTATGGGGGTGGAGACTGGTCCTGGATCTCTGTGGGGCAACTTGAAATTCCCAAAAGAAAGCCACGAATACACAGAACACTATGGACAATCACAGCCTGTGGCAAGATGTGTGTCAAGAAGGTTGCTCCCAATTGCTCATGTCCTTCAGCCCTAGAAACATGGATATTAACTTATGGGAACTTCCTAAGACACCATATGTATCTTGGAATCAGAATCAAGAATGCATGAAAAAGAGCCAAGGCAGGGGTCAGAGATCAGATCCCTGCTCACTCATAAGGTCAGAGGTTCAAGGATGAAGGAAAAGTCTCTGACCTCCTCTACACCTCAGTCATCCTGCATGGCAGTCCAGGATGAGGCGCATAGGCTGGGAATGAGCTACACATTAACACTAGGCCCTTCCTTGCCAGTATATTGCAGATGTGGTAGTTGTGTCAGACTAAACAGCCATTTTACCCAGCAGTCTACCCTGTTGGTGCCACGTGAAGCAGGAGTTAACAGTGAACAGAGGACTATGCATGGACTGCTACAAGTCCTTAAGGAAGAAATGGAAGGGCTCTGTTCTTCCTTTATCATTGGGCTTACTCTGCTAGACTATCACCTACAGGTTCCTTAGAGTACAAAAGAGAATACTGTTCCTCCCCAGACACAGTGGATCTATCACAGGTAAGGACACAAAGTGAACACAACACTTCATGGGCACTGTCATGGTGAATCTCAACAGTCAATTGGATGATACCCAGTACTGGGCAGCAAGTGTGAGATTAGAGCAGTTTAGTTTAGGTGAGGTGGAAAGACTACTGAACTCTGCATGACATCATGGCTTAGGAAGGGATCAAGGATATATAAAAAGGTAAGCTGAGCATGAGCATTAAATCTTCTGGTCACTGACAGGTTATAATGGGACTCTGCCACAGACTCCTGCCTGTATATATAATTACCCCGTGTTACAGTCTATAAGCTGAGACTATATTCAAAAAAGTACCAATTCCCTTTTAGGTTATCTTCACAGGAATTTTTAACAACAACTGAATAAATTATTCAGACAGGCAGAAGTAAAATGCAGAGCTAGTAACTGAATCCCAAACCCTGAAAGTTTGGTAGTATCACGGACTTAAAGAATAAATGTTCTGCCGGGCGGTGGTGGCGCACGCCTTTAATCCCAGCACTTGGGAGGCAGAGCCAGGCGGATCTCTGTGAGTTCGAGGCCAGCCTGGTCTACCAAGTGAGCTCCAGGAAAGGCGCAAAGCTACACAGAGAAACCCTGTCTCGAAAAAGCAAAAAAAAAAAAAAAAAAAAAAAAAAAAAAAAGATAAGATTGGAGCTGGAAAGATGGCTCAGTGGTTAAGAGCACCGACTGCTCTTCCAGAGGTCCTGAGTTCAATTCCCGGCAACCACATGGTGGCTCGAAACCATCTGTAATGAGATCTGGTTACCTCTTCTGGCCTGCAGGGACACATGCTGTATACATAATAAATAAATCTTAAAAAAAAAAAAAAAAAAAAAAAGAATAAATGTTCTGGGGAAATGTGTACAAAGGAGAGGAGGATATGCAAAGCACATTTAATAGCACACTCTGCTCACTTTCCATCATGTCCCTGTAATTGGAATAGAACAAGAACCTTCTATTTTCCTTGTCCTTAATGAAATCTTGACCACATTCCTAACTCAAAGACAATGCATAACATGACCACTAGTGGACCCTTGCTCATTGATTCAAACCAGGTACACTGATCCAAATTCACTGAGTTGAATTTCACCCTCAGTCATGTGACATTGGAACAATGTGCCTTGAGGAACATCAGCTCTACTCCATCTGCATTACCCACATGTGGGAGAAAGGATTAGAGGGTGGTCCACCCATTCCTGTCTACAGCAGGTGAAGCCACCCTGACTCATACTAATGAGCCTCAGTTTCCACTGGTTCATGCTATTGAATGAGAGCCGAAGGTGACATCAGATGCATTTTAAATTCTTTAGCTGTGTTTACATTGAAGACTTAGATATATTAGTATTAACCTACATAGGAAAAATTGTCTTAAACTTCTCTCTAGATTTACATATGAAAGAAAATGATTATCACCACATTACACAACTGGACAGAATTACAGAATTCACAACATGCCTTTTTTCTTATCAGTTGTTTCTATAGAATAAAATTTACAGAATTCTGGTATCATCACATCTGTATGGGGTATAGCTTGTCTCTGCTGAATTCTCTCAATAAAGGAGAAACTGGGAATGCATCGAGAATAGAGTTTCATGTCAGCCTCATGGCAGAAAAACAGAGGAAACTAACAACTGTGTGTTTGTACATTTGATCTGATTGCTTGTTTCCGGGTACAGTCATCAGAGTGAGATTGTGCTTCAGGAGGATTACTGAATAGTGTACAACCAGTTAAGCATTACATGAACATGACAAGTAAAATCTAATTTATGTGGAAATACAGAAGGAAGAGCCCCATGACTGAACACACTTTGTGAGTGTGGTGCCAGAGCAGAGTGGTATCACTCTAATCCTTCTTAGAGCCCATGACACCCTTGCAATGGCTCCATTCACCGCTGTTCACTAAGACCCTAAGAATTTCTTAAGGACTACCCACAGGACTCACTAGGCTAAAACAGATCTTTGTAATGTATACTGTAGGAAAAAGCACAGGCATTCAGAAGTGCCCTGTGATGTCTGTGAGATACCAGAAGACTTCAGCTACACAGGAGTAACTGAATTCAGACAAACTGTTTCATTTACTCTAGAACACTGGAGAACCGCTATTCTTCATTCTTTGACTGCCCCTTATATAATAGTACATCTCATGGACAATGTATGGCATTGTCCATGGGAGGTAGGAAGGTAAGAAGCTTTGAAAACTTGTGACATTTCACACAATGGAGCAGTAACAGCTGCATTTGTGTGCCAGTGACGACCTCTCCTGACAGAAACAACAGACAGGAGACATGCTCTGCCAGGCAGTCCCTGACTCCAAGTGTGAGCTTCATCCGAAGTGAGCTGTCGGATTCCTGGATCAGTAAACAGCACCTCCTCTTTCATCCTCAACCTGCCACTGGCCTCTCAGTGACTGAGTCTGACCCTCTGGAAAAAAAAAAATTGGGAGGGTACCAATGCTCCAAGTCAATCTCCAGGCTCCAAGTCAATCTAAACCAAGTTTTTACGTGGAGGATGGGAGAAAAGGAAACTCTTTTAATCTCACGAAACCTGGATAAACCCTCATCAGGAAGAGGCTGGAAAAGCAGCCTGGTGCCATTGTAGGTGATAGATGTCCCCTGAAACTGTGTGGACAATCTGAACTGAGTTCAGCTAACAGAATGGTAGTCTATACAGGCTACATGTGAGTTTGCAAGGTGCTGTTCATCTATTCTTCATGAAAGCTCTGTTTCTCCAGAATCTTTTCCCACACAGAAACACACCGGCAATGGACGAAGTCCTACTCCCCTCTGTTCTTTTCTTTTCACTTTTTTTTAGAGAAACGGTCTCTGGCCCACAGTGATCTCAATGTCACTTTGTAGAAATAGATGACTTTGAACTTAAAATTCTCCCATCAGCACCTCTGAAGGAGGTTTATAAAGCTATACAACCACAGCACATCTTTTGCATACTGGGAGCTCACACCCGAGGCCTTAGAAATGGTAGGTATGCAATGAACCACATTCTCTCTCAAGAACTAGCTCTTCTTTGCCAAAGGCCTTCATAGCACATGCCTGAGCAAATACACAGAAACCATTTTGCAAATAACGATGCTCTTCTTACTCCTACCTGCTGCCTGTGGTCCCCCTAGTGTTCCCACTCACAGGCAGTATGGATACTGACTACCAGTGAGCAGAAGTCCCCTTGGAGCCCAGAGTCTAGCTCACATTTAAAAACCTGTTGCCAGGAGCAAAGGAGACCAGAGGTTAACATCCCCTGCTGTTCCTGCAGAGGACACAGGTCTGGTTGGTTTCTAACACAGAAAAAACAGCTCAAAATAGTCTATAACTCCAGTTGCTAGAAACCATACAGCTAATTTGAGTCTGCATATGTATCATAGATACAAATGGTGCACATACATTCATACAGGTGAACACTCATATACCCAAAATAAAAATAAATATATCTTTAAAAACGTCCTCCTATTAGGAAAATGTGTCAGCTCAGATCCAGAGCCAAGAGGTAACTGGAGTTCCTAGTGGACACTGTTGTTAAGATGAGTGTCTCTTTTGTGCTCATGCTATTGGTTTTTTTTTGCTAAATCATTTATTTCTTTTTGATATATAGTACTTTCATTTTTTCTATTAAAATCTTGATCTTAAATTTGCATGAGAGAATTTTTAAATTTTTCATTTTTTCCCTTTTGTTGGAAATGGATTTTTTTCATACAATATTCCAAATTATAGTTTCTCCTCCCCTTGTTCCTGCCAGTTCCTCCCAATCTCCCATCTCATTTGGATCCATTCTGTCTGTCTCCCACTAGAAAAAAATTTCTGAAAGATAACAACCAAACATGACAAAAGAAATATAAGATATAGAAAAACCATCATATCAAACTATTTCTTTAAAAAATCTTTTTTTTGATATTATAATAAGGACATCATTTCCCACACCTGTTTCTCAATGAAAACCCTCCTCTAGACCCATAAACCTTTCCTTGCTCTCTTTCAAAACATGGCTCCTTTTCTCACTAACTGGAGTGTGTGTGTGTGTGTGTGTGTGTGTGTGTGTGTGTGTGTGTGTGTGTTCCAAATCAAATAAATAGAACCTGATCAGTATACATAATATTACTTTTATGCTTTATATGTATATGTGTTCAGGGCTGAGCATTGTATAAACAATTGTTGTGCTCTTTTTCTGAGAAGTGTTTCTTCCATTTTTCATTAGTTCTTACTGGATTAATCCATGTACTATAAAATTCTAAATGAAACACACCTGCCCCATCTCGCCATGCAGTATCTGTTTCCCATTCTCAGAATCAGTGATCTGACTAGAAGCCTGTGTGCTTTCTAACCTTTCATTCTTCGGAATGTCTGTATGTAGATGAGAAGTAATGCCCTGGGCTCTCTGTGGTAGTCACTACAGGGTCCTGATCTCTGCAGTTTTGACCTATTGAAGGCAGATACTGGGATGTTCCAAGTTAGGGATTACCAAGTGCTGGGGCTATAGAAGGTCTCTTCATCTCCATGGACAGCCTCATCACTTATCTCTGTGCCTTGGTTTATTCTTTCACAGAGTATCACACAAACAAATAAATGTACTGCATATGATGGGCTTTGAACATATATACTTTATAAAGGTCAAGTGTGTATCCTAATAGGGTAATTCAACAGCTTGTCCCTGTAGATTGGACTGAGCAATTGGGATACCTATCTTGGGAAAAAACAGATTTAGATGTGGCCTGGTGTACAGCATTCCAAACTAACTACAGGCATCATAGCTGAATCCAGTGCACATGGACAAATGCCTCCACTATTTTTTTAACTTAGAGACCCACTTTTTAAAAAATACAGTCCAAATGCTTCCCAGTGTCATAGATCACAGTGGCTGGTTAGATATAAGGATACCAAGTATTTACACAGTTCATTTCTAAAACGTGTCTTAGGAAAAAGATTCCATAATACATACTTCGTCTTCGATTTCTGCAATGCACCTGAAATGTAAAGAAAAGAAAACAGTCTGTGGCCTAGGTCATGATGAGTTCTGTTTGCATGGGTCATTGAAACACATATCAACATGGTATAATGCAAATCAAAGTGGGAAAGAGTCTTCAAATAAAAGACTCTGCTTTAGTATATCATATGATGGTGTCACAAAAGAACTGGGGTTCCTCACTTGTACCTCTTCCCACTTTTGCTGGTTCCCACACCAGATCAAGAGGCACTATCTGTTTGGTCTCTGCTGCATGTTCCCTAAGCCACACTGCAACATGCTGGAGCATCTTTATGATACTGCTATGAAATTAACCCTGCCACAATGTAGCCTCAATTATTTATACTAATGCTCATGTGTTAAAAGTCTAACCACCTGCAACCCCACACTAGACATAAGAAGCTTGCTCCATATGACTGTTGTGGAACATACTGCATGGAAATTGAGGGGATCTGAAGTGCCTGACAACTTCTAAACCAAAACTTTAAGTTTTATCTAAAGAGAACCTTTTTTCTCCAGAAGAAAAAGCTGCTCACAAGACTGATAATTAACACTGGATGCTTTGATGCTCTATTCAGTTTGGAACAGGCTGGTACAATTCTTCTTCTCCCCTTCCTAAGCTAACTCTCTAATACCCATGATGCCTGCTCAGTTTTGTTGTTCAGTGGGATATCCTCTGAAACGTAAGATCACTAAAGTAACCTTTCTATTTTAGAGAGAAAAAGGCTCTCTTACCTCCGATGAATTTTCTTCTGTCATTGTGCGGCCATCTCGTCTAAGTGTGTTTTCATCATTTTCCGGTATTACTAGGGGGACAGAAAGTCATGAGCTTGCAGACTGACAGCTCTTGGTCCTGCTTCCTACCTATGTAGCATCTTTGCTTGATGTGGGTAAAAGTGCATGGACTTAGGACATGTGACTAGACCTACTGAACAGGATGGTTGGGCAGCTGCTGAACCGTCTTCCCTTGAAGGAAATTAAAGCAGAGAAAGACCAGGAGAGATATGAGTAAGAGATTTGTTGCATTTCTAGACAGTGGACACCCAAAGCAACATAAAATAATCTGTCTTTGATTGTGTATTGTTAAATTAACATTTTCACATGTATTCTGTTTGGAGGGCCACTTGTGAGGTCTCATTTTGGGTGTGGAGGTCAGTGGATAGCTTGTGGGATCTGTTCCTCCCCTTTTGCCAGGTGTGTTCTGAGTTTCTAATCCAGGTCATTGGGCTTAGAGAAGGCATCGATATCCTTGGAAAGAAGAATTTTATCCTTCCCTGTGACCAAACTTGTGTTTAAACTTTAGTGTTTGTGTTTACAATTTTTATCATTCCAATTTCAGGTAAGAGTTGACAGATGAAGACGGCAGGAATACAATCTTTTATGTAGTAAAAGTCTCACATGAAACTCTCAACTTGGAAAGAAGAGAATCACTATGAAGGAAGCAGCTGTATAGGATGTCAGCATTTTACTCCAAGATCAAAAAACATAAAGAAATTTGCATGGACTAGGAAGAGAATCACAAGCTAAGAGCAGAACTAGAAATACAAAAGAAACTCCAGGACTTAGAAGATGTGTAACGATAGAATGTTGGCAGATAAATGCCTAGTGATATATGAGAGTGCTTTCATTAGCCACTCTCAAGAAAAAAACCCATGAACTACTAGGAGAAGCAAAGACCATTTTGAAAGATGAAATAGGCAACTTTGAATCCAGAGTGACATCCATTCAGCAGGTGTTAGCACATCTGAAAGTTCAGTTGGATGCAAAATTATCCTTCAACATAACCAGTGAGGCTGATGAAAAGGAATCATATCAGAATACATTTAAAATATTTGTCTATCTTCTATGGAGCTGTGGGTTGTAGTCTGGTTAACTTTGCTTTACTTCTGGTAATGAGTGAGTAAATACCAGAGATGCTAGATAACAAGGAGGACCCTAAAAGGGACGCGAGGAACGCCCTCAGAAGGGGAAATAGATGAGAACTCCTGAGAAACCTGGGGGTTAGGGTGGGACAATGGAAAGTAGGGATATGGGATCGGGGCATAGGGAAATGGGACGGTTGAGCAGGGGATGGGATGGGTAGCTTGGGAGAGCAATGAAAGAGATAACTTGATAGAGGAAGACATCATGGGGATAGGGAGAAACCTGGTCAGGGAAGTTCCCTGGAATCCACAGGCATGACCCAACTTAGAATACTAGCAGTGGTGGAAAGGTTCCCTGAGCTAGCCTACCCTGGTGATCAGATTGGTGACTACCCTAGCTGTCATAAAGAGCCTTCATCTAGTAACTGATGGAAACAGATGCAGAGAGCCATGGCCAAGCATGTTCAGTCGAAGAGAGGGAAGAGTAATTCTATGAGCAAGGGGCATCAAGACCATGATGGGAAGACAGATACAACTAAACTAAGCTGGTGGGCACTCATGAACTTTGGACCCACAGCTGTGGATCATGCATGGGAATGGACTGGGCCTTTGCCTGGGCAAGACCGTTGTGTAGCTTGGTGTGTTTCATGGCACCCTGACAGTGGGAATAGGATCTATCCCTGGAGCATGAACTGGCTTTTGGAGCCCATTGCCCATGGTAGGGACACCTTGCACAGCCTTGATGAAAGGGGAGAGGTGTGGACCTGCCTCAGCTGAATGTTCTGGGCTTTGCTGACTCTCCATGGGAGGCCATACATTTTTGATGGAGGGGATGAGGGTTAGGCTGGGGGGAAAGACGGGAGAGGGAGGAATGAGGGACAAATTTGTGGTTTGTATGTGAAATGAATAAAGAGATTCCTAAAAAGATGTTTGTCTAGCACACTCAAGCATTTTTTTAAATGATAATTTCCATTCTTCGAAGGACTTGGAGGGGAGTTTTAATCATTTCATTTCATTAATGGAAATCTGTGTATTTAACGTATATTGCTTCTTTTTTCATATATTCAGAGGAGACAATATTCATGTATCCATTTATATCATAAGTATATCAATTTTAGTAGGTTCATGTGATATTCATAAAATCAGCTAAACCAACAACAGCAAGAATTTTAGATTTAATAAACATTGTGTAGGTAATTGCTTTCTAATGATTGATGGTCTTATGAGTGAAGTAAACACTCGAATTGAGCAAGTGAAATGTTACATAAATCAGTTCCAATGCAATAGAGACCCAAGAAAACAATCTCTGCAATGAGCAATGACATGGAAACTCAAGCAAATCATGCAAGTGATTAAGTATCTCAATGGTGGCATGATATTTGGAAAAATTAACTTTACTACAACTTTAACCACAAATTGTTATGATTTTATTGTAATCGTGCACATGCCATTCAGATTTCTTGTTCATGGGTATGCATGAATGTGCATGTGTGAGTGTAGTTTTGATCATAGGTGTGGATTAGATGCATTTGCTTGGTTGCAGGTAAGTGTTCGTGTGCATGGATGTGAGAGGAGGGTATGCACTATCCTGCATTAGTCCACACATTCAGTTACCACCTGCCCTCCATTCTGATCCCCTAGTGTCAGAACCCTCACTGGTGGTATTGGCAGGGGTCATCCTCCATAGTCCTTCCTGCCTAGCTTTATGAAGGACCCTCAACCTAATGCCAAAACAGGTATGGACACAGGCAAGTGCCCCATACCCAGGCTCTCTGGAGTATTCTAAACCTATTCTAAACCTGTTCTATCATATAGTGCTACTAACCCATGAAGGCCCTCTATGCCCAGACCCACGCAGATTTATCAACTCTCTTATGAGTCTGAATCACTTCTCTCCTTCCATTCCACCCACCAGCAGGCCCAGACCCAGAAAGGCAGCACATGTGTAAGCCCTTTTCCTAACTGTGACCCATGATACTCACTCTTCACCCTGTGTGACTATGCCACAACAAACAGATTATGGAGGCCAATACTAGGACCATCTTTTGAAATCTCACCCAGGACCCTTAACTCATCCCACCACTTAGTCTCAGACACAAGTGGTAGCCAGATCCATGCATAGAAGTCGTACATTTTTGGCAAGGCCTAGGTGAAGGCCATATGTGTTGTCTTTAAAAAAAGCACTAAAGGTGGATACTTCTCAGAGGCGTCTGCCTTTCCATGCAAAATGAGGGTGTCTGTACATGAGGCTGCCTGCAGCACAGCTACAGACGGGTATAAAGTAGAGACAGTGTCAAGGAAGTTAGCAGACATTGCACTAATTGGTGTCAGTGCATTAGGTGTTCGAGAGTTCCAAATTGACCATCAAAAGTCAGTGGTTTGGCTTTGTCACTTTCCATAAATTTTAGAAAAATTTCCTTCAGTTTTTTTTTATAATTTAGTTATTCTTTTACATTAATCTGATTAGGAAATCTTTCCTAGCTGATTTTAGACTCAACTCTTCCCTCTCTTTTCTCATATTCAAGTGCATTAGGTGTTCAACAGCAGGCTTTCGCTTCTACCCACCAGTATCATAAGAGACTCAGATGGGCATTCTTTTGAGCAATGTTTCAATGTTCCCAGGTAGAAAGAATATCCCACACCTTGATGTATTACCAGATGCAGTGTCTATAACACTAAGTATCCCAGAGGTAGGTACCAGAGAAGGGAGGAGGAAGATAATGGGGGTAGAGACTGCTCCTAGATCTAGGAGGGACACCTTGTTCAGAAGCAATAGCTGCTGAGTTTAAGGAGAGGAGACACATTGTATTAAGGCTACTGAGATTGTCTATGAAAAGGAGCCAAGGCCAAAGTAGTTCAATGAGACAATGCAGAAGATCAGACAGACTTGTAAAGATCAAAGTCCATCAACCTACCAAAGACGGGAGAGCCTGGAGGAAACACACTTGTCAGATATGAACTCATTTCTGCCCAAAGACCACCATGTCAGATACTCGAGTACAAAGTCATAAATATACAAAACATAGAGGACAGACACAGCCTGTAGCAAGATGTGTGTCAAGAAGGTTGCTCCCCAATTGCTCATGTCCTTCAACCCTTGGAACATGGGTATTAGCTTATGGGAACTTCCTAAGGCACCCTCTGTATCTTGGAATCAGAATCAAGAATGCATGAAAAACAGCCTAGACCGGGGTCAGAGATCAGACCTCTCCTCACTCATAAGGTCAGAGGCTCAAGAATGAAGGACAAGTCTCTGACCTCCTTTACACCTCAGTCATCCTGCATGGAGTCTAAAATGAGGCACACGGGCTGGGAATGAGCTACACATTAACACTAGGCCTTTCTTTGCCAGTATATTGCAGATGTGGTAGTTCTGTCAGACATTTTACCCAGCACTCTACACTGTTGGTGCCACATGAAGCAGGAGTTAAAAGTGAACCGAGGACTATGCATGAACTGCTACAAGTCCTGAAGGAAGAAATGGAAGGGCTCTGTTCTTCCTTTATCATTGGGCTTACTCTGCAAGACTATCACCTACAAGACTATCTTGTTCCTTAGAGTAAAAGAGAGAATACTGTTCCTCACCAGCCACATTGTCTCTATCACAGGTAAGTACACAAAGTGAACACAACACTTCATGGGCACTGTCATGGTGAATCTCAACAGTCAATTGGATGATACCCAGTACTTGGCAGCAAGTGTGAGATTAGAGCAGTTTTTTAGGTGAGGTGGAAAGACTACTGAACTCTGCATGACATCATGGCTTAGGAAGGGATCAAGGATATATAAAAAGGTAAGCTGAGCATGAGCATTAAATCTTCTGGTCGCTGACATGTTATAACGGGACTCTGCCACAGACTCCTGCCTGTATATATAATTACCCTGTGTTACAGCCTATAAGCTGAGACTATATTGAAAAATCTACCATTTCCCTTTTAGGTTATCTTCACTGGAATTTTTAACAACAACTGAACAAATTATTCAGACAGGCAGAAGTAAAATGCAGAGCTAGTAACTGAATCCCAAACCCTGAAAGTTTGGTAGTATCACGGACTTAAAGAATAAATGTTCTGGGGAAATGTGTACAAAGGAGAGGAGGATAAGCAAAGCACATTTAATAGCACACTCTGCTCACTTTCCATCATGTCCCTGTAATTGGAATAGAACAAGAACCTTCTATTTTCCTTGTCCTTAATGAAATCTTTACCACATTCCTAACTCAAAGACAATGCATAACATGACCACTAGTGGACCCTTGCTCATTGATTCAAACCAGGTACACTGATCCAAATTCACTGAGTTGAATTTCACCCTCAGTCATGAGACATTGGAACAAGGTGCCTTGAGGAACATCAGCTCTACTCCATCTGCATCACCCACATGTGGGAGAAAGAATTAGAGGGTGGTGCACCCATTCCAGACTAACTACAGGCATTGTAGCTGATTCCAGGGCATATGGAAAAATGCCTCTAGAATTTTGTTTTTAACTTAGAGGCCCACTTTTTAAAATGTACAGTCCAAATGCTTCCCAATAGGTGGCATAGATCACAGTGCCTGGTTAGACATTAGGATACCCAGTATTTATACAATTCAATTCTAAAAGGTGTCTTAAGAAAGAGATTCCATAATACATACCTCGTCTTCGGTTTCTGCAATTTACCTGAAATGTAAAGAAAAGAAAACAGTCTGTGGCTTAGGTCATGATGAGTTCTGTTTACATGGGTCCTTGAAACACATATGAACATGATATAATGCCAATCAAAGTGGGAAAGAGTCTTCAAATAAAAGACTCTGCTTTAGTATATATGATGGTGTCACAAAAGAACTGGGGTTCCTCACTTGTACCTCTTCCCACTTTTGCTGGTTCCCACACCAGATCAAGAGGCACTATCTGTTTGGTCTCTGCTGCGTGTTCCCTAAGCCACACTGCAACATGCTGGAGCATCTTTATGATCCTGCTATGAAATTAACCCTGCCACAATGTAGCTTCAATTATTTACACTAATGCTCATGTATTAAAAGTCTAACCACCTACAACCCCACACTAGACATAAGAAGCTTGCTCCATATGACTGTTGTGGAACATACTGCATGGAAATTGAGGGGATCTGAAGTGCCTGACAACTTCTAAACCAAAACTTTAAGTTTTATCTAAAGAGAACCTTTTTTCTCCAGAAGAAAAGGCCTGCTCACAAGACTGATAATTAACACTGGATGCTTTGATGCTCTATTCAGTTTGGAACAGGCTGGTACAATTCTTCTTCTCCCCTTCCTAAGCTAACTCTCTAATACCCATGATGCCTGCTCAGTTTTGTTGTTCAGTGGGATATCCTCTGAAACGTAAGATCACTAAAGTAACCTTTCTATTTTAGAGAGAAAAAGGCTCTCTTACCTCCGATGAATTTTCTTCTGTCATTGTGCGGCCATCTCGTCTAAGTGTGTTTTCATCATTTTCCAGTATTACTAGGGGGACAAGAAGTCATGAGCTTGCAGACTGACAGCTCTTGGTCCTGCTTCCTACCTATGTAGCATCTTTGCTTGATGTGGGTAAAAGTGCATGGACTTAGGACATGTGACTAGACCTACTGAACAGGATGGTTGGGCAGCTGCTGAACCGTCTTCCCTTGAAGGAAATTAAAGCAGAGAAAGACCAGGAGAGATATGAGTAAGAGATTTGTTGCATTTCTAGACAGTGGACACCCAAAGCAACATAAAATAATCTGTCTTTGATTGTGTATTGTTAAATTAACATTTTCACATGTATTCTGTTTGGAGGGCCACTTGTGAGGTCTCATTTTACGTGTGGAGATCAGTGGATAGCTTGTGGAATCTGTTTCTCTCCTTTGCCAGGTGTGTCCTGAGTTTCAAATCCAGGTCATCGGGCTTGGAGAAGGCATTGATATCCTTGGAAAGAAGAATTTTTTCCTTCCTTATGGCCAAACTTGTGTTTAATTTGTGTGTGTGTTTACAATTTTTTTTTTTTGGTTTTTCGAGACAGGGTTTCTCTGTGCAGCTTTGCGCCTTTCCTGGAGCTCACTTGGTAGCCCAGGCTGGCCTCCAACTCACAGAGATCCACCCACCTCTGCCTCCCAAGTGCTGGGATTAAAGGCGTGCGCCACCACCGCCCGGCTGTGTTTACAATTTTTATCATTCCAATTTCAGGTAAGAGTTGACAGATGAGGACGGCAGGAATACAATCTTTTATGTACTAAATGTCTCACATGAAACTCTCAACTTGGAAAGAAGGGAATCACTGTGAAGGAAGCAGCTGTATAGGATGTCAGCATTTTACTCCAACATCAAAAAACATAAAGAAATTTGCACGGACTAGGAAGAGAATCACAAGCTAAGAGCAGAACTAGAAATACAAAAGACTCCAGGACTTAGAAGATGTGTAACGATGGAATGTTGGCAGATAAATGCCTAGTGATATATGAGAGTGCTTTCATTAGCCACTCTCAAGAAAAAAACCCATGAACTACTAGGAGAAGCAAAGACCATTTTGAAAGATGAAATAGGCAACTTTGAATCCAGAGTGACATCCATTCAGCAGGTGTTAGCACATCTGAAAGTTCAGTTGGATGCAAAAATTGTCCATCAACATAACCAGTGAGGCTGGTGAAAAGGATACATATCAGCATGCATTTAAAATATTTGTCTATCTTCTATGGAGCTGTGGGTTGTAGTTTGGTTAACTTTGCTTTACTTCTGGTATATACTAATGAGTGAGTAAATACAAGAGATGCTAGATAACAAGGAGGACCCTAAAAGGGACTCGAGGAACGCCCTCAGAAGGGGAAATAGATGAGAAACCTGGGGGTTAGGGTGGGACAATGGAAAGTAGGGATTTGGGATCGGGGCATGGGGAAATGGGACGGTTGAGCAGGGAATGGGATGGGTAGCATGGGAGAGCAATGAAAGAGATAACTTGATAGAAGGAGACATCATGGGGATAGGGAGAAACCTGGTCAGGGAAGTTCCCTGGAATCCACAGGCATGACCCAACTTAGATTACTAACAGTTGTGGAAAGGTTGCCTGAGCTAGCCTACCCTGGTGATCAGATTGGTGACTACCCTAACTGTCATAAAGAGCCTTCATCTAGTAACTGATGGAAACAGATGCAGAGAGCCATGGCCAAGCATGTTCAGTCGAAGAGAGGGAAGAGTAATTCTATGAGCAAGGGGCATCAAGACCATGATGGGAAGACTTACAGATACAACTAAACTAAGCTGGTGGGCACTCATGAACTTTGGACCCACAGCTGTGGATCATGCATGGGAATGGACTGGGCCTTTGCCTGGGCAAGACCGTTGTGTAGCTTGGTGTGTTTCATGGCACCCTGATAGTGGGAATAGGATCTATCCCTGGAGCATGAACTGGCTTTTGGAGCCCATTGCCCATGGTAGGGACACCTTGCACAGCCTTGATGAAAGGGGAGAGGTGTGGACCTGCCTCAGCTGAATGTTCTGGGCTTTGCTGACTCTCCATGGGAGGCCATACATTTTTGATGGAGGGGATGAGGGGTAGGCTGGGGGAAAAGACAGGAGAGGGAGGAATGAGGGACAAATTTGTGGTTGGTATGTGAAATGAATAAATAGTTTCCTAAAAAGATGTTTGTCTAGCACACTCAAGCATTGATTTAAAAGATAATTTCCATTCTTCAAAGGACTTGGAGGGGAGTTTTAATCATTTCATTTCATTAATGGAAATCTGTGTATTTAACATATATTGCTTCTTTATTTCATATGTTGAGAAGGAGACAATATTCATGTTCCATTTATATCATAAGTATATCAATTATAGTAGGTTCATGTGATATTCATAAAATCAGCTAAACCATAACAATGAGAATTTTAGATTTACTAAACATTGTGTAGGTAATTGCTTTCTAATGATTGACGGTCTTATGAGTGAAATAAACAATCGAATTGAGCAAGTGAAATGTTACATAAATCAGTTCCAATGCAATAGAGACCCAAGAAAACAATCTCTGCAACGAGCAATGACATGGAAACTCAAGCAAATCATGCAAGTGATTAAGTATCTCAATGGTGGCATGATATTTGCCAATAATTAAACTTTACTACAACTTTAACCACAAATGGTTATGATTTTATTGTAATTGTGCCACATGCCATTCAGATTTCTTGTTCATGGGTATGCATGAATGTGCATGTGTGAGTGTAGTTTTGATAATAGGTGTGGATTAGATGCATTTGCTTGGTTGCAGGTAAGTGTTCCTGTGCATGGATGTGAGAGGAGGGTGTGGACTATCCTGCATTAGTCCACACACTCAGTTACCACCTGCCCTCCATTCTGATCCCCTAGTGTCAGAACCCTCACTGGTGGTATTGGCAGGGGTCATCCTCCATAGTCCTTCTTGCCTAGCTTTATGAAGGACCCTCAACCTAATGCCAATTCAGGTATGGACACAAGCAAGTGCCCCATACCCAGGCTCTCTGGAGTATTTGAAACCTATTCTAAACCTGTTCTATCATAATGTGTTGCCCACCCATGAAGGCCCTCTATTCCCAGACCCAGGCAGATTTATCAACTCTCTTATGAGTCTGAATCACTTCTCTCCTTCCATTCCACCCACCAGCAGGCCCAGACCCAGAAAGGCAGCACATGTGTCAGCCCTTTTGCTGACTGTGACCCATGATACTCACTCTTCACCCTGTGTGACTATGCCACAACAAACAGATTATGGAGGCCAATACTAGGACCATCTTTTGAAATCTCACCCAGGACCCTTAACTCATCCCACCACTTAGTCTCAGACATAAAGTGGTAGCCAGATCCATGCATAGAAGTCGTACATTTTTGGCAAGGCCTAGGTGAAGGCCATGTGTTTTGTCTTCAAAAAAGCACTAAAGATGGATATTTCTCAGAGGCATCTGCCTTTCCATGTAAAAAGAGGGTGTCTGTACATGAGGCTGCCTGCAGCACAGCTACAGACGGGTATAAAGTAGAGACAGTGTCAAGGAAATTAGCAGACATTGCACTAATTGGGGTCAGAGCATTAGGTGTTTGAGAGTTCCAAAATGACCATCAAAAGTCAGTGGTTTGGCTTTGTCACTTTCCATAAATTTTGGGACAACTTTTTCAGGTTTTTTTAATGTAATTTAGTTGTTCTTTTACACTAATCTGATTAGGAGACCTTTCCTAGCTGATTTTAGACTCAACTCTTCCCTCTCTTTTTTCATATTCAAGTGTATCAGCTGTTCAACAGCAAGGTTTCTCCTCTACCCACAAGGCAAGGGCATGAGTCAGATAACCTATTAAGATTCAACCGTCTTTCTGGGCATGCAGTCTCCAGAGAAGGTTTCTGTTTTGTCTTCTTCTCTCCAAGTTGTCTTGTGACTATGATGAGCTTAGTGAGGGAGAGAAAATTATGGAATAAAAGAGACATGGGACATAAGAGACTCATTTGGGCATTCTTTTGAGCAATGTTTCAATGTTCCCAGGTAGAAAGGATATCACACACCTTGATGCATTACCAGGTGCAGTGTCTACAGGACCCATGATCCCAGAGGAATGCACCAGATAAGGGAGGAAGAAGATAATGGGGGTAGAGACTGCTCCTAGATCTAGGAGGGACACCTTGCTCAGAAGCAATAACTGTTGAGTTTAAGGAGAGGAGACACAATGTATTAAGGCTACTGAGATTGTCTGTGAGAAGGAGCCGAGCCCAGAGTTGTTCAATGAGACAATGCAGAAGATCAGACAGACTTGTAAAGATCAAAGTCCATCAACCTACCAAAGAGATGAGAGCCTGGAGGAAACACACTCCTCAGATATGAACTCATTGCCGCCCAAAGACCACCATGTCAGATACTCCAGGAGAAATTCATAAATATACAAACATAGAGGACAGACACAGCCTGTAGCAAGATGTGTGTCAAGAAGGTTGCTCCCCAATTGCTCATGTCCTTCAGCTCTTGGAACATGGATATTAGCTTATGGGAACTTCCTAAGACACCCTCAGTATCTTGGAATCAGAATCAAGAATGCATGAAAAAGAGCCAAGGCAGGGGTCAGAGATCAGATCCCTGCTCACTCATAAGGTCAGAGGCTCAAGGATGAAGGACAAGTCTCTGACCTCCTTTACACTTCAGTCATCCTGCATGGCAGTCCAGGATGAGGCACATAGGCTGGAAATGAGCTACACATTAACACTAGGCCCTTCCTTGCCAGTATATTGCAGATGTGGTCGTTGTGTCAGACTAAACAGCCATTTTACCCAGCAGTCTACCCTGTTGCTGCCACGTGAAGCAGGAGTTAACAGTGAACAGAGGACTATGCATGGACTGCTACAAGTCCTGAAGGAAGAAATGGAAGGGCTCTGTTCTTCCTTTATCATTGGGCTTACTCTGCTAGACTATCACCTACAGGTTCCTTAGAGTACAAGAGAGAATACTGTTCCTCCCCAGACACAGTGGATCTATCACAGGTAAGGACACAAAGTGAACACAACACTTCATGGGCACTGTCATGGTGAATCTCAACAGTCAATTGGATGATACCCAGTACTGGGCAGCAAGTGTGAGATTAGAGCAGTTTAGGTTAGGTGAGGTGGAAAGACTACTGAACTCTGCATGACATCATGGCTTAGGAAGGGATCAAGGTTATATAAAAAGGTAAGCTGAGCATGAGCATTAAATCTTCTGGTCGCTGACATGTTATAACGGGACTCTGCCACAGATTCCTGCCTGTATATATAATTACCCTGTGTTACAGTCTATAAGCTGAGACTATATTGAAAATGTACCATTTCACTTTTAGGTTATCTTCACAAGATTTTGTGACAACAACTGAATAAATTATCCAGGCAGGCACAGTTACAATGCAGAGCTAGTAAGTCCATCCCAAACCGTGAATTATTGGTAGTATCACAGACTTAAAACAGTAAATGTTCTGAGGAAATGTGTACCAATGAGAGGATAAGCAAAGCACATTAAATAGCACACTCTGCTCACTTTCCATTATGTCCTTGTAACAGGAACAGAACAGATACCTCCTATTTTTGTTGTCCTTAATGAAATCTTTACCCCATTGCTAACTGAAAAAACAATGCATAACATGACCACTAGTGGACTCTTGCTCATTGGATCATACCTGGAACATTGTTATCTAAGGTGAATCTCACCCTCTGTCATGAGATGCTAGAACTTTGCCAGGTTCCTTTTAGGAACATCAGCTCTACTCCATCTGCATTACCCACATGTGGGAGAAAGGATTAAGGGTGATTCACCTATTCCTGTCTACAGCAGGTGAAGCCACCCTGACTCATACTAATGAGCCTCAGTTTCCAACAGTTCATGCTATTGAATGAGAGCCAAAGGTGACATCAGATGCATTTTAAAATCTGTAGTTGTGTTTACATTGAAGACTTAGATATATTGGAATTATCCTACATAGGGAAATAGTCTTAAGCTTCTCTTTAGATTTACATATAAAGAAAATGATTATCACCACATTACACAACTGGACAGAATTACAGAATTCACAACATACCTTTTTCATTAGGAATTTCTATAGAATAAAATTTACAGATTTCTGGTGTCATCACATCTGTATGCGGTATTGCTTCTCTCTGCTGAATTCTCTTCAATAAAGGAGAAACTGGGAATGCATCGAGAATAGAGTTTCATGTCAGCCTCATGGCAGAAAAACAGAGGAAACTAACAACTGTGTGTTTGTACATTTGATCTGATTGCTTGTTTCCGGGTACAGTCATCAGAGTGAGATTGTGCTTCAGGAGGATCACTGAATAGTGTACAACCAGTTAAGCATTACATGAACATGACAAGTAAAAGCTAATTTATGTGGAAATGCAGAAGGAAGTGCCCCATGACTGAACACACTTTGTGAGTGTGGTGTCAGAGCAGAGTGGTATCACTCTAATCCTTCTTAGAGCCCATGACACCTTTGCAATGGCTCCATTCACCAGCTGCTCACTAAGACACTAAGAATTTCTTAAGGACTACCCACAGGACTCACTAAGCTAATACAGATCTTTGTAATATATACTATAGGAAAAAGCACAGGCATTCAGAAGTGCCCTGTGATGTCTGTGAGATACCAGAAGACTTCAGCTACACAGGAGTAACTGAATTCAGACAAACTGTTGCATTTACTCTAGAACACTGGAGAACTGTTATTCTTCATTCTTTGACTGCCCCTTATATAGTAGTACATCTCATGGACAATGTATGGCATTGTCCATGGGAGGTAGGAAGGTAAGAAGCTTTGAAAACTTGTGACATTTCACACAATGGAGCAGTAACAGCTGCATTTGTGTGCCAGTGACGACCTCTCCTGACAGAAACAACTGACAGGAGACATGCTCTGCAGGCAGTCCCTGACTCCAAGTGTGAGCTACCTCCCAAATGAGCTGTGGGATTCCTGGATCAGTAAACAGCACCTTCCTCTATCATCCTCAACCTGTCACCGGCCTCTCAGTGACTGAGTCTGAACCTCCGGAACAAAATTGGGAGGATACCAATGCTTCCAGGCTCCAAGTCAATCTAAACCAAGCTGTCACGTGGAGGATGGGAGGAAAGGAAACTCTTTTAATCTCACCAAACCTGGATAAACCCTCTACAGGAAGAGGCTGGAAAAGCAGCCTGGTGCCATTGTAGGTGACAGATGTCCCCTGAAACTGTGTGGACAGTCTGAACTGAGTTCAGCTAAAAGAATGGTAGTCTACACAGGCTACATGTGAGTTTGCAAGGTGCTGTTCATCTATTCTTCATGAAAGTTCTGTTTCTCCAGAATCTTTTCCCACACACAGACACACGGGCAATGGACGAAGTCCTACTCCCCTCTGTTGTTTTCTTTTCACTTTTTTTCAGAGAAACGGTCTCTGGCCCACAGTGATCTCAATGCCACTTTGTAGAAATAGATGACTTTGAACTTAAAATTCTCCCATCGGCACCTCTGAAGGAGGTTTATAAAGCTATACAACCACAGCACATCTTTTGCATACTGGGAGCTCAAACCCAAGGCCTTAGAAATGGTAGGTATGCAATAACCACATTCTCTCTCAAGAACTAGCTCTTCTTTGCCAAAGGCCTTCATAGCACATGCCTGAGCAAATATACAGAAACCATTTTGCAAATAACGATGCTCTTCTCACTCCTACCTGCTGCCTGTGGTCCCCCTAGTGCTTCCACTCACAGGCAGTATGGACACTGACTACCAGTGAGCAGAAGACCCTTGGAGCCCAGAGTCTAGCTCACATTTAAAAACCTGTTGCCAGGAGCTAAGGAGACCAGAGGTTAACATCCCCTGCTGTTCCTGTAGAGGACACAGGTCTGGTTGGTTTCTATCACAGAAAAAACAGCTCAAAACAGTCTATAACTCCAGTTGCTAGAAACCATACAGCTAATTTGAGTCTGCATATGTATCATAGCTACAAATGGTGCACATACATTTATGCAGGTGAACACTTGTATACCCAAAATGAAAATAAATATATCTTTAAAAAACGTCCTTCTATTAAGTAAATGCTTCAGCACAGATCCAGAGACACGTGGTAACTGGAGTTCCTAGTGGATATTATTGTTTAGATGAGTGTCTCTTTTGTGCTCATGCTAATGTTGTCTATTTACTAAATCTTGTAATTATTTTTTATATATATTACATTTATTTTTGTTCTATTAAAATCGTGATCTTAAATTTGCATGAGAGAATTTTTTAATTTTTCATTTTTTCCCTTTTGTTGGAAACAGATTTTTTCATACAATATTCCTAAATTATAGTTTCATCTCCCCCTGATCCTGCCAGTTCCTCCCAACCCCCCCCCTCATCTGGATGCACTCCCTATCTGTCTCCCACTTGAAATAAAAATTTCTGAAAGAAACAACCAAACATGACAAAAGAAATATAAGAGAAAGCAAAAACAATCATATCTAACTATTTCTTTAAAAAATCTTTCTTTCCTATTTGATACTATAATAAGGACATCATTTCCCACGCCTGTTTCTCAATGAAAACCCTCCTCTATACCCATAAACCTTTCCTTGCCCTCTTTCAAAGCATGGCTACTCTTCTAACTAACTGTTTGTGTGTGTGTGTGTGTGTGTGTGTGTGTGTGTGTGTGTGTGTGTGTGTGTGTGTGTTCCAAATCAGTACTGTACTGTACTGTAAAACTCTAAGGGAAAAACCTCTGCCGCATCACCCCATGCATTGTCTGTCTCCCATTCTCAGATCACTGATCTGACTAGAAGCCTGTGGGCATTCTAACCTTTCATTTTTCTGAATGTCTGTAGGTAGATGAGAAACAATACCCTGGGCATTTGCCTTCTGTGGTAGTAACTACAGGGTCCTGATCTCTGCAGTTTTGACCTATTGAAGGCAGATACTGGGATGTTGCAAGTTAGGGATTACCAAGACCTCGGGCTATAGAAGGTCTCTTGATCTGCATGGACAGCCTCATCATTTACCTCTGTGCCATGGTTTATTCTTCCATAGAGTAGCACACAAACAAATAAATGTACTACATGTGATGGGCTTTGACATATATACTTTAGGTCAAGCATGTATCCTAATATGGTAATTCAACAGCTTGTCCCTGTAGATTGGACTGAGCAATTGAGATACCTATCTTGGGGAAAACAGATTTAGATGTAGCCTGGTATACACCATTCCAGACTAACTACAGGCATCATAGCTGAATCCAGTGCATATGTACAAATGCCTCCACTATTTTTTTTTAACTTAGGGGTCCACTTTAAAAAAAAATACAGTCCAAATGCTCCCAATAGGTGGCATAAATCACAGTGGCTGCTTAGATATAAGGATACCCAGTATTTATAAAATTCATTTGTAAAGGGTGTCTTAAGGAAGAGATTCCATAATACATACTCCTTCTTTGGCTGCGGCAACGCACCTGAAACATAAAAGAAAGAAAACAGTCTGTGGCCTAGGTCATGATGAGTTCTGTTTGCATGGGTCATTGAAACACATATGAACATGATATAATGCCAATCAAAGTGGGAAAGAGTCTTCAAATAAAAGACTCTGCTTTAGTATATATGATGGTGTCACAAAAGAACTGGTGTTCCTCACTTGTACCCCTTCCCACTTTTGCTGGTTCCCACACCAGATCAAGAGGCACTATCTGTTTGGTCTCTGCTGCGTGTTCCCTAAGCCACACTGCAACATGCTGGAGCATCTTTATGATCCTGCTATGAAATTAACCCTGCCACAATGTAGCCTCAATTATTTACACTAATGCTCACGTGTTAAAAGTCTAACCTTCAGCATCCCTACACTGGACATAGGAAGATTGCTCCATATGACTGTTGTAGAACGTACTGCATGGAAATTGAGGGGATCTGAAGTGCCTGACAACTTCTAAACCAAAACTTTAAGTTTTATCTAAGAGGATCTTTTTTCTCCAGAAGAAAAAGCCTGCTCACAAGACTGATAATTAACACTGGATGCTTTGATGCTCTATTCAGTTTGGAACAGGCTGGTACAATTCTTCTTCTCCCCTTCCAAACTAACTCTCTAATACCCATGATGCCTGCTCAGTTTTGTTGTTCAGTGGGATATCCTCTGAAACATAAGATCACTAAAGTAACCTTTCTACTTTAGAGAGAAAAAGGCCCTCTTACCTCCAAGGGATTTTCTTCTGTGCGGCCATCTGGTCTAAGTGTGTCATCATTTTCCGTTAAACCTAGGGGGACAGAAAGTCATGAGCTTGCAGACTGTCAGTTCTTGGTCCTGCTTCCTACCTATGTAGTATCCTTACTTGATGTGGGTAAAAGTGCATGGACTTAGGACATGTGACTAGACCTACTGAACAGGATGGTTGGGCAGCTGCTGAACCGTCTTCCCTTGAAGGAAATTAAAGCAGAGAAAGACCAGGAGAGATATGAGTAAGAGATTTGTTGCATTTCTAGACAGTGGACACCCAAAGCAACATAAAATAATCTGTCTTTGATTGTGTATTGTTAAATTAACATTTTCACATGTATTCTGTTTAGGGCCACTTGTGAAGTCTCATTTTGGGTGTGGAGGTCAGTGGATAGCTTGTGGGATCTGTTCCTCCCCTTTTGCCAGGTGTGTTCTGAGTTTCAAATCCAGGTCATTGGGCTTAGAGAAGGCATCGATTTCCTTGGAAAGAAGAATTTTATCCTTCCCTGTGGCCAAACTTGTGTTTAAACTTTAGTGTTTGTGTTTACAATTTTTATCATTCCAATTTCAGGTAAGAGTTGACAGATGAGGACGGCAGGAATACAATCTTTTATGTAGTAAAAGTCTCACATGAAACTCTCAACTTGGAAAGAAGAGAATCACTATGAAGGAAGCAGCTGTATAGGATGTCAGCATTTTACTCCAAGATCAAAAAACATAAAGAAATTTGCACGGACTAGGAAGAGAATCACAAGCTAAGAGCAGAACTAGAAATACAAAAGAAACTCCAGGACTTAGAAGATGTGTAACGATAGAATGTTGGCAGATAAATGCCTAGTGATATATGAGAGTGCTTTCATTAGCCACTCTCAAGAAAAAAACCCATGAACTACTAGGAGAAGCAAAGACCATTTTGAAAGATGAAATAGGCAACTTTGAATCCAGAGTGACATCCATTCAGCAGGTGTTAGCACATCTGAAAGTTCAGTTGGATGCAAAAATTGTCCATCAACATAACCAGTGAGGCTGGTGAAAAGGAATAACATCAATATGCAAATATTAAAATATTTGTATATCTTATCTGGAGCTGTGGGTTGTAGTTTGGTTACCCTTTTCTTTACTTCTGGTATCCATTTATGAGTGAGTACATACCAGAGAAGCTAGGTAACAAGGAGGACCTAAGAGGGATGCAAGGAATTCCTGGGAGAGGGAAATAGATGAGACTTCCTGAGTGAACTGGGGGTTATGGGGGACAATGGAGGGTAGTTGTATGGGATGTGAGCATAGGGGAATGGGATGGTGGAACTGGAACAGGGGCAGAGTGGGAGAGCAATGAAAGAGATATCTTGATAGAGGGAGACATTATGGTATGGATAGGGAGAAACCTGGTCAGGGAAGTTCCCAGGAATCCACAGGCATGACCCCAGCTAAGATTACTAGCAATAGTGGAAAGGGTGCCTGAGTTGTCCTACCCTGGTGATCAGATTGGTGAAAAGCCCTAACTGTCATCATAGAGCCTTCAGTGAATAACTGATAGAAACCCATGCAGAGAGCTAAGCACCAGGCTGAGTTCCAGAAGTCCAGTCGATGAGAGGGAAGATTGATTCTATGATCAAGGGGCATCAAGACCATGATGGGAAGACTTAGAGAAACAACTGAACCAAGCTAGTGGGAACTCATTAACTCTGGACCCACAGCTGTGGAGCCTTACATGGGACTGTACTGGGCCCTCGGTGGGGGTGAGATATTTGTGTAGCTTGGTGTGTTTCACTGCACCCTGACTGTAGGAATAGGATCTATCCCTGGAGCATGAGCTAGCTTTTTGGAGCCCATTGCCTAATGTGGGACATCTTGCACAGCCTTGATGAAAGGGTGTGGGGCTTGGACCTTCCTCAGCTGAATGTTCTGGGTTTTGCTGACTCTCCATGGGAGGCCATACATTTTTGAAGGAGGAGATGAGTGGTAGGCTGTGGGGAAAGGCTAGAGGCAGAGCAGAAGGGATGAAGGAGGTATCTGTGGTCAATATGTGGAATGAATAAAAAATTTCTTAAAAAGATTTGTCTAGCAAACTCAAGCATTGTTGAAATGATAATTTCCATTCTTCAAAGGACATGGAGAGGAGTTTTAAACATTTCATTTCATTAATGGAAATCTATATATTTAATGTATTTTGCTTCTTTATTTCATATTTTCAGAAGGAGACAATATTTATGTATCCATTTCATATCATAAGTATATCAATTTTAGTGGGTTCATGTGATGTTCATAAAATCAGCTAAACCAACAACGAGAACTTTAGATTTTCTCAATATTGTGTAGGTAATTGCTTTCTAATGATTGACGGTCTTATGAGTGAAATAAACACTCAAATTGAGCAAGTGAAATGTTACATAAATCAGTTCCAATGCAATAGAGACCCAAGGAATCAACAATCTCTGCAATGTGCAATGATCTGGGAATACAAGCAAATCATGCAAGTGATTAAGTTTCCCGATGGTGGCATGATATTTGGCAATAATTGACTTGACTACATCTTTAACCAGAAATGGTTATGAATTTATTGCAATTGTGCCACATGCCATTCAGATTTCTTGTTCATGGGTATGCATGAATGTGCATGTGTGAGTGTAGGTTTGATCATAGGTGTGGATTAGATTCATTTGCTTGGCTGCAGGTAAGTGTTCATGCACATGGATGCGAGAGGAGGGTATGCACTATCCTGCATTAGTCCACACACTCAGTTACCACTTGCCCTCCATTCTGATCCCCTAGTGTCAGATCCCTCAGTGGTGGTATTGGCAGGGGTCATCCTCCATTGTCCTTCCTGCCTAGCTTTATGAGGGACCCTCAACCTAATGCCAATTCAGGTATGGACACAGGTAAGTGCCCCATACCCAGCTCTCTGGAGTATTCTAAACCTATTCTAAACCTGTTCTATCATAATGTGCTGCCCACCCATGAAGCCTCTCTATGCCCAGACCCAGGCAGATTTATCAACTCTCTTATGAGTCTGAATCACTTCTCTCCTTCCATTCTACCCACCGGCAGGCCCAGACCCAGAAAGGCAGCACATGTGTCAGCCCTTTTGCTGACTGTGACCCATGATACTCACTCTTCACCCTGTGTGACTATGCCACACCAAACAGGTTATGGAGGCCAATACTAGGACCATCTTTTGAAAGCTCACCCAGGACCCTTAACTCATCCCAACACTTAGTCTCAGACATAAAGTGGTAGCCAGATCCATGCACAGAAGTCATACATTTTTGGCAAGGCCTAGGTGAAGGCCATGTGTTTTGTCTTCAAAAAAGCACTATAAAGGTGGACACTTCTCAGAGGCTTCTGCATTTCCATGCAAAATGAGGGTGTCTGTACATGAGGCTGCCTGCAGCACAGCTACAGACGGGTATAAAGTAGACACAGTGTCAAGGAAGTTAGCAGACATTGCACTAATTGGGGTCAGAGCATTAGGTGTTCGAGAGTTCCAAATTGACCATCAAAAGTCAGTGGTTTGGCTTTGTCACTTTCCATAAATTTTGGGACAAACTTTTTCAGGTTTTTTTAATGTAATTTAGTTGTTCTTTTACACTAATCTGATTAGGAGACCTTTCCTAGCTGATTTTAGACTCAACTCTTCCCTCTCTTTTTTCATATTCAAGTGTATCAGCTGTTCAACAGCAAGGTTTCACCTCTACCCACAAGGCAAGGGCATGAGTCAGATAACCTATTAAGATTCAACCGTCTTTCTGGGCATGCAGTCTCCAGAGAAGGTTTCTGTTTTGTCTTCTTCTCTCCAAGTTGTCTTGTGACTCTGATGAGCTTAGTGAGGGAGAGAAAATTATGGAATAAAAGAGACATGGGACATAAGAGACTCAGTTGGGCATTCTTTTGAGCAATGTTTCAATGTTCCCAGGTAGAAAGGATATCACACACCTTGATGCATTACCAGGTGCAGTGTCTACAGGACCCATGATCCCAGAGGAATGCACCAGAGAAGGGAGGAAGAAGATAATGGGGGAAGAGACTGCTCCTAGGTCTAGGAGGGACACCTTGCTCAGAAGCAATAACTGTTGAGTTTAAGGAGAGGAGACACAATGTATTAAGGCTACTGAGATTGTCTGTGAGAAGGAGCCAAGCCCAGAGTTGTTCAATGAGACAATGCAGAAGATCAGACAGACTTGTAAAGATCAAAGTCCATCAACCTACCAAAGAGATGAGAGCCTGGAGGAAACACACTTGTCAGATATGAACTCATTTCCACCCAAAGACCACCATGTCAGATACTCCAGGAGAAAGTCATAAATATACAAAACATAGAGGACAGACACAGCCTGTAGCAAGATGTGTGTCAAGAAGGTGGATCCCCAATTGCTCATGTCCTTTAGCCCTTGGAACATGGGTATTAGCTTATGGGAACTTCCTAAGGCACCATCTGTATCTTGGAATCAGAATCAAGAATGCATGAAAAAGAGCCAAGGTAGGGGTCAGAGATCAGATCCCTGCTCACTCATAAGGTCAGAGGCTCAAGGATGATGGACACGTCTCTGACCTTCTTTACACCTCAGTCATCCTGCATGGCAGTCCAGGATGAGGCGCATAGGCTGGAAATGAGCTACCCATTAACACTAGTCCCTTCCTTGCCAGTATATAGGAGACGTGGTAGTTCTGTCAGAGTAAACATCCATTTTACCCAGCACTCTACCCTGTTGGTGCCACGTGAAGCAGGAGTTAACAGTGAACAGAGGACTATGCATGGACTGCTACAAGTCCTGAAGGAAGAAAGGGAAGGGCTCTGTTCTGCCTGCTTCATTGGACCCTGACTGCTAGACTGCTCTTGAATAATCCTTTTGTACACTGTGAATATATGTTGGTGTGATTGGTTTAATAAACAAGCTAAATGGCCAATAGCTGAACAGGTAAAAGTTAGGTGGGAAAGCCAAATTGAGAATGATGGGATATGGAAGGGTGGTGTCAGAGGAGTTGCCAGCCAGATGCAGAACGAGTCAGACATACCTAATTGGATAGACGTAAAAGCGCTAAGCCTCATGGGAGAATATACATTAATAGGAATGAGTTGTAAGAGCTAGTTAGTAATAAGCCTGAGCTATTGGGTAAACATTTATAATTTATGTTAAAGCTCAATGTGGTTTTTATGAAGCTGCTGCTAGCACCCAGAGAAACTCTGCCTACAATAGACTATCATCTACAGGTTTTTGTGAGTATAAGAGAGAATGTTGTCCTTCACCAGACAGAATGGCTCTATCGTGTTAGTACACAAAGTGAACTCAATACTTCATGGGCACAATCATGGTGAATCTCAACAGTCAAACAGTCAATTGGATGATACCCAATACTGGGCATGGAAGTGTGAGATTATATCTATTAGGTTAGCTGAGGTGGGATGACTAGTGAACTCTTCTTGGCATTATTGCTTAAGAAGGTGTGATGGTTATTGCTTGCCAACTTGTTTGCATCTGGAATGAACTAACCCCCCAAAATGGAGGGCATATCTGTGAGGAATTTTTTTCTTAAGTTGAAGTAGGAAGACCCACTTCTAATTTGGATCTTTGGAAGAAATAGGCTGTAATGCCAGTGAAGGAATGCACTTGTTAACAAGACCAGAACAATCAGGCAAAGAGCAAAAGCTTCCTTCTTCCATGTTCTTATATAGGCTTCCAGCAGGAGGTGTGGGCTGGATTAAAGTGTGGCTTCCTGCCTCAAGTTCTCAGTTAAAGGCATGTGTCTTCATGCCTCAATTGCTTGTCTTTTCCCAGCTCAAAAGATCTAGATTAAAGATGTGTCTTCCTACATCAAAGGGGGAAGTGAACAGGAGCTCCCATTCCTAACCAAGAAGCTATCTTCATTGGCAAACTCAAGGGAAAAATCAGTTTTCTCCAATAGAGTCTCATTAGGTATATTAACCACGCTTAAGGGTAGACCCAATGCAAGCATGCAAGCTGTAGATGGCCAACACACAACATACTTAATGGTTTTGTAGACTTTTTGGGTCTCATATTGCTTTTGGGGGAGCATTTTTAAAATCTTACTGGTCTTTTACAAGTATATTATAGTTTCTGATTTGGTGTTTTTATGTTGCTTTTTTGAGTGTGTGTGTGTGTGTGTGTGTGTGTGTGTGTGTGTATTTGTTGTGCTTTTACACTGATTATATATTGGTTTTCTTTTTTAATTTGCTTGTTTCTTTTCTACAGTGAGAGATAAAGATAGTGGATGGGTGGTAAGGTGGGGAGAATCTGGGAAGAGATGGAGAAGGGGAAACCAAGATCAGAATATATTGTATAAGTTTTCAAGAAAGAAAAGGAAAACATTAAATTTTAAAAAGCAACCCTTGAAAAAGGAGTAATGTCCTGGGAAATACTGTCTTCAAATGGCAAAGTACACTTTCCCCAGACTCTGCTTACCACTGTGCCATTGAAAGAGGAAAAGGACACCCCCCTCTCATTTTCCTTGTCCTTATTGATATCTTTCCCACTCCCTGATCCTCTAACACAATGTGTAACATGACCACCCCTGGATCCTTGCTCATTGGATCAAACCAGGAACACTGTTATCTAAGGTGAATTTCACCCTCAGTCATGAGACGCTGGAACTTTACCAGGTCACTTTGAGGAACATCAGACCTACTCCATCTGCATCACCCACATGTGAGAGAAAGTATGAGAGAGGGTGGTTCACCCATTCCTGTCTACACCCGGTGAAACCACCCTGATGCATACAAGATGAGCCTCAGTTTCCACCAGTTCATGCTACTGAATAAGGTGACATCAGATGCATTTTAAATTCTGTGGTTGTATATACATTGAAGACGTAGATATATTAGTATTATTCTACATAGGAAAAAGTCTTAAGCTTCTCTATAGATTTATATATGAAAGAAAATAATTTGCAACAGTATACACAATTGGACAGAATTATGGAATTCCCACAGCACCTTCCATTTTTATTGGTGTTGTTTGTGTGCTACTTCAGGAACGGGAGATCCTTCCACATCCTGAGGGGCAACAGCTTGCTCCTGACAAATTTCCCTTAAGAATTCAGGAACTGGGAATGCATTATAACAGGGAGTCATGTCAGCCTCATGACAGAAAAACAGAGGAACCTAACAACTGTGTGTTTGTCCATTTGATCTGACGGCTTGTTTCCGGGTACAGTCAACAGAGTGAGAATGGAGCTTCAGGAGGATCACTGAATCAGTTAAGCAATACATGGACTGTGTAGGTAAAGTCTAAATTCATGGCAACGTGACAATAGAGAATACTGGAAAAAGCCATGTATAGCAAAAGCCTAAGTGAAAAACCCCTGCCCCATCTCCCCATGCAGTGTCTGTCTCCCATTCTCAGAAGCGCTGATCTGACTAGAAGCTTGTGGGCTTTCTAACCTTTCATTCTTTGGAATGTCTGTATGTAGATGAGAAGTAATGCCCTGGGCATTTCCCCTCTGTGGTAGTCACTACAGGGTCCTGATCTCTGCAGTTTTGACCAATTGAAGGCAGATGCTGGGATGCTGGAAGTTAGGGATTACTAAGTGCTTGGGCTACGAAATGTTTCTTGATCAATTCTTGAACAGCCTCATCACTTACCTCTGTGCCATGGTTTATTCTTCCATAGAGTAGCACACAAACAAATAAATGTACCACATGTAATGGGCTTTGAACATATATACTGTAGGTAAAGTTTTCATCCTAATTTGTTAATTCATTAGTTTGTCACAGGAGATTTGACTGGGTAATCAGGATACCTATCTTGGGGAAAAACAGATTTAGACACAGCCTGGTACAGAACATCTCAAACAATCTAACGAGATCAGATCTGAATCCAGTGACAGTAGACAACCCCAGTTTTTTTTTTTTTTTAACTTCAGGTACTACTTTTTTTTTAAAAACCAAAATCCAAGTTCTTCCCTATAGGTGGCTTAGATCACAGTGGTGCATTAGACATGAGGATACCCAGTAATTATACTTTTCTAAAATGTGTCTTAACAAGGAGATTTTATAATACATACTGGTATGTTTTCTAGACTCCACCTGAAATTTAAAGGAAAGAAAACAGTTTGAGGCACAGGTCATACTAAATTCTGTTTACATGGGTCTTTAGAACACATGTTGACATAGTATGATGCCAATCAAAATGGGCAAGAGTCCTATGTGTTAGTATATTATGTGACAATGTCCCAGAAGAACTAGGACTCTATAGTTTGTGCCATTCCCACTTTTGCTGGTTCAAAGGCCAAATTAATTTGTTTGGTCTCTGCTGAATGTTCCCTAAGCCAAGCTGCATCTTTATAACCTGACTGTGAGATAATTCCTCCTCCAGCTGGGCCTCAATTATTTACACTAATCCTCATGCAGTAGAAGTCTTACCACTCAACATCTCCATGCTGAAACCCAGAAACTTTGGAACATAAGTAGAACATAAACTGCATCAAGATTTTAGAAACCAGAAGTGGCTGTCAACTTCTGAGTGAAAATTATACACGCATCTAAAGAGGAACCCTTTTCTTCAGGAGAAACTATCCTCTCACACAAACTGTGATAAATGGCACTGCATACTTTTATGTTCAGTTCAGTCAGGAGCAGGCTGGCACAATTCCAGTTCCTTTTCTCCCTGAGCTAACCCATGATGCACCTGGCTTTTGTTAACTGAATTTCATATCGACTACAATGTAAGGGACAAAGTAACTTTTTATATTACTTTGAGAGGAAAGGCAGTCTTACCTCCACCATCATCACGGGTAGCTCTCCCTGTTTTCTAGAAGAAAATGTAGTGGAGTTTTCGTGTATCTCTAAAAAGACAGAAAGTAACTTGTCAACACATGGTATTGTTTTTAATTACTCCAGGGATGTATAGAAGTCTATGTGGCTAGCATATGTGACTTGATCTAATTGTTCCCCCAAATCCACTCCTCCTCTGCTTCTCTGTTCAGAAAGGGGTAGGCCTCCCGTGGGTGTCAACAAATCATGGCACGACAAGTTGCCATGGGACTAAGCACCCCCCTTGCAATAAGGCTGGGCAAGGCGATCCAGTATAAGGAACAGAATCTTAAGAGCCAGCCAAAGTGTTAGGAATGGTTTGCTTTCTGCTTATTCCAGAACTGTGGATTATATTACTGTCACACAAATTAAGGCAAAGAGAAGAACTGAAGAGAAATGAGGAACAGAACTTTTGGCTTCCTAGACAATGGGAATCTAAATCAATGTGGAAGAATCTTTCACTGCATGAAAGTAAATAAGTCTTTCAAAATACACACTGCATTTATTCTGGTTGGAGGAAACCATGCATGTGTGTCTGTGTGCAGGTGGAGTTAGGAGGAGCTCTTCAGGGGTCTGGTTTTCTCCTTTCACCATGTGAGTTGTGGGATTCAACTGCAGTTAGGTCAGCAGGCTGGGCTGAAAAAGTCATTATGCACTGATCCAACCTATCTTTTCTAATAAAAGAAGCTTTATGATTAAGCAACAAAATACTGTCACTTCCTGTTTTAAAGCAGGGAACAATTGATACTTCCTGAGGCACATGTCTCAAATCTATTTCAACCTCCACCAATCCATATATGTTGACTCAGAATTTATCACTAGTTATGATCCATGCTAATGTATCCATTTTACTTGGGAAATTTTACTAGGATGAACATATCTGAAAATATTCTTGCCTATGTTGTGTGTACATTATTCCCTAAAGTATAGCATATCGTGTATTATATTTTGTTATACTGTGCTGAGTATTGTCAGTATTCTACAGGGTTCTAAGGAGCATGGAGAACATGTATGTGTTATAGCCCTATAAGACACAGTGTAATATAAGGGCTTGATTAGTTTCAGATATTGGTGCTAAGGAGTCTGGAAAAAATTCTAAGGAAATACTGAGACAACTGTACATAGTAACACAACTCTGCAAGTCATGACGAAAGAAGGAAAGGAAGCATGGAACCACCTTCCAAATTCACATTATCTAAGAATTCATCCAAAGTACAATGTGAAAGAATCAATCAAAAATTCCAGAAATTTAAGTTCAATGTTGAGTTAGTAGAGCAATTGGGAAACAGTCAATTTGGGTATAGCTGACAACAATGATATTATCAACTATCAAGTACCAACATTTATGGAATTACCACACAAAAAAGAGCAAAATTAACATATGTCTCAAATTTAAAGGTAACACTGGACAGAAGTCAGAATAAGAAATATATCCTTTTCAATTGGCACAGTATAGTCACAGTGTACCATCACATAGTGTACCACTCTCAGAAGAGCACTTGCATGTAAGACTGCACCCACACCACCGCCTTCTCCTCCCATCTCGTTAGTTCCCTTTACTTTGTTCACATCATATACACATATGTAATTTTATTTTTACATAAAAACCTAGTCCTTCAAATGAAAGAAATTACCTGGGACTTGCCTTTTTCAATGAACATAAGACATTTAACATGGCAAGTATATTCACTTACATCTATGTTCTGCAAATGACATAATCCCATGCTCCTTAATAGTTTACACAGTGTCTTACTTAGGGTTTCTATTGCTGTGACCAAACACTATGATCATAAACAACTTGTAGAGGAAAGAGTTTATTTCAGCATACAATTCTCTCTTCACACTCAGTTTCTGGGGGAACTCTGGACAGGAACTGAACAGGGTAAGAACAGAGTCAGGAGAGGATGCAAAGGCCATGAAGGAGTGATGCTTACTCACCAAGGCTCGCTCAGCCTACTTTCTTACAGCACTCAGTGACACCACCATAGGGGTGGCACTGCCTACAGTGAGGTGGGCCCTCACATATCAATCATCAATGAAGAAAATGCACCACAGGCTTGCCTATGGGTGAATCTGGTGGCAGCATTTTCTGAATGGAAGTTTCCTCTTCCCAAATGACTCTGGTTTGTGACAAGTTAAAAAAACAAACAAACAAACAAAACAAAAAACAAAGACAGCACACCTGGATTTCAGGGAGAAGGGGATTCTGACCCCCGTTTTAATTTTTGAAACTATAATTCAGTTACAACATTTCTCCCTTCCCTTTTGGGGAAGGGAATTTAAATTAAGCAAAGTATAAGTAACCTGAAAATTCAAGATGCTAGGAATATGACCTTTCATGAAGTAAAAATCACATATAGACTACTCTACTTCCTAAAATCTTTTCTGTTAATATTAAGCTCCTTGTGGTCTGGCAGCTTTATTGGTGAAATTAAGGGTTAAGGCCAACAACTGAAATGCTATGTATATTAGAAGCAAGGAACTATATGAGAAAGCCACAGACGATCACAACTTTTGTGATTAGAATCTCAAGGATTTTACGATATGTTTGAAATACTTGACCTTATTGCAATAGTAATAGAAGTTGGTTATGAGACTGTTGCAGTAACGTAAAATGTATTTCAGGTAATTGTATCGTGTGTGTGTGTGTGTGTGTGTGTGTGTGTGTGTGTGTGTGTGGTAAATGCCTGACAATTAAAATATGAGAGCTAAAAGAGGGCATGGCATACCATGATGTATCACCCTTTCTCCTTTCTTTCAGACAGGGTCTCTCACAGATGCCGTAGATAGGATGACAGCTAGCAAGCACTAGAAATACTACGGTCTATTCACTCAACAGCATGGGATTACAAATATGAACAGTTCTGTCCAATTTTTTTGTATGTGTGTGAGCAGATTCAAGCTCAGATCTACTGCTTTTTCAGTAAGTATTCTTCTCATTGAGCCACTAATTACCTCAATGATAAATCTTATAAAGCTATTTGAAATGATATGTTGATCTTGGTTGCAAATCTCTCAAACAGAACTCACCATATGGCCTGTAAGTGTGTAAATAATGATCAAATTTAAGATTTTATCATACTTCATACATATTTTGTGGAAATAAACCAAAACAGATAATGGCCTGTAAATTATGCATGTATGTTTTAATCTTAACTTCATAATATTTCTAGGCCATGTAGTATACATGTAAGCTTTGTACAGCTGGCACAAGTCTTTAAGGAAATTGCAAATACAACAAAAATAAGTAGGGACTTTTTTTCACAAGGTCAATGTCAAGGATACGCACCTTCATTTTACTTCATTTAGGGAAAGCTATAAGGAGAGAGATAACTCAGTGGGGTTTCTGTCCTCCCATGCAAAAGAGGCATTCTGTACAGGACAGGCTGCCTCCAGCCCAGTTACTAGTGGAGAGAGAGTGGAGTGTTGGGTCAAATTTCAGACAAGATACCTTCCTAATTTGTGTCATAGCACTGAGAGTTTCATGAGGGCCAATGTGATGACCACATGCCAGTCACTCCTTCACCTTCTTCCTTACAATCCCTAAGGTTTGGGACAACCTTTTCTGGGTTTATTGTTCTTCTAATATACAGTCTTGCCCTGTTTATGGGACTTCCTCTGGCTGACTGAGTCCAGCCTTTTCTTCTCTCTTCACATATCCATGCCATACAGCTAGGCATCAGGAGCCCTTTAGCTGTGCCTACCAGATCCAGGACTGAACCAGATAAACTACTAAGATTTGATATCTTTGCTCTCAATGGCCTTTCCTGTCCGGTGAGTTTGGTGAGGAAGAGATAATTAGAGATAATACAAAAGGCAAAGAACTATCTGGACTGAGTATGGGAGCATGCCAGAGGGTTAGGCTATATTCTGTGGACAGTGTGTTCTACTATACAGTGTCAGGCACTAAATAATTAGTGGAAAAGAACCTCCAAGACTCTAAGGATAGCCAGGCACAGAACGCAGAATGAACATGGCACCCAGGAAATAGGGAAATTTCTGGAGAAGGATAAAGGGCAAGAAACTGTAATGAGGGATATGAAGTGTGTGCGGCTAGAGGTGGGGTCATGGGGCTCTGTAGGACACGCTACTCACAAGCAGGAGACCCAGAGTATACAGTGAGTAACACAATGCATTAATTCTACAAACACTGCCTGTTATGGTGGAGCCAAACACAGCTAAAGAATTAGAGAATGCAGGAGAAGCCAACACACTTGTGGGGATCAAGTGCCTCGAGCCTAATGAAGAGGCTCCAAGGAAGACACAGGAAACTCATTTCTGAGATTATGAACTCCTTCCCCTAAAGAAGACAAGTCAGGAAAGCCTATAACAAGTGAAAGATACAAATGGTGACAGCACAGAGGACAGACACAGCCCTGTGACCAGATAGGTGCCAAGATAGCCGATACCCAAGTGCCTATAGTCCTTTAGTCCTAGGAACTGAATGTTGAATGTTCTCAATATTGAAGGCTAAACCAAGAATTTCTGAAATGGGGCCAAGTGTGTGCTAGAGTTCAGGATCTAAGATGGATGTCAGACCTCTAATCTCCCTTGTCTCGGCCATCCTGTATGTCAGTCTGAGGTGAGGAACACTGCCTACAAAAGAGTTCAAGTCACCAGGTGGTAGGTGCACACCTATAATCCCAGCTCTCAGGAGGCAGAGGCAGGCAGATCTCCATGAATTCAAGGCCATTCTGGTCTACAAAGAAGTTCCAGGATAGTCATGGCAAATACACAGAGATCTTGAGAAACTAAAAAAAGAAAAAGAAATAAAAGAGCTAAAGTCATACACTGAGCCCTTACTCCCAGGACATTGTAGCCTTGGGGTTTTGACAGAACAAAAAGCCATTCTTGGGTCTCTTTAGCCACTCCACCCTGTGGGGTCCATGAAGTGCTGCTACAAGACCTGGGAGAAAAAGAGAGAGAACCTGTTTCTCGGGCATCATTGGGATCACACTATAAGACATTTACCTATGGGTCCTGGTAAGGAGAGAAAGTTGTTCCCTATAGATAAATTGGCCCTGATACAGGTTATACTCAAAAGTGAAAAACAACACTTCATAGGCTCCATGATGCTGAAACCCAGCTGTCAAACTGATGAGGTCTGTGTCCTCTGGGCATGCCCTTGGGGTTTATCTTGATTAGATTAAGTTAGATGAGAAGAGCTGTTCCCTATGGGTACGAGCATTCCCTTCGATGGGATTCTGGGCAGTATAAAAGTAAGAAAAGTCAGGAGAGTACATTCATTCATTTTTCTTTGCTTCTGGGCTCTGGTTGCAAGGTCACTCTCCCTCAAGTTTCTGCCTCTACTGCTTCCCAATTATGGACTCCAAACTCAAACTATATGGCAAACTAAACCTTTCTTTGCCCACTGCCTCTGGGAAAGTAATCCTAACAAAATTTCCAAGGAGAGGTATAACAACATTCCAACGCTTGTGCATTGGGAGTGGCAGAGGAAGAACAGTCTATGTGTTCTTGGAAATACAGTCTTTAAATAACAGAACCAGGAGCAAAGCACCCTTAACCCTGCCAGTGTTAACTATTATGCATTGGAAAGAGGAAAAGCACACAGGTTTCTGTGTCCTTGCTGATCTTTCCCACTCCCTTGGCCTCCCAAGTACAAGGTCTAAGATGACCATGCCTAGGGCTCTCTCCCAATGGACCTGACTAGAAATGCCTTTATCTAATTCAAATTTCATCCTCATTCTTGAGATTCTGGACATTAAACAGATCACTCTTGAGACTTTCCACATCTGCATCATCCATGTCTGGGACAAAGTGACTGAGAGGGTGGCTCAGTCATTCATGCCTACCCCAGGTGAAGCCATACTCATTCATAGGAAAGTCTCAGGTTTCCTATGGTTTACCACTACTTAATGAAAGGCAAAGGTTACCTTTAACCTTTAAACCTATTTATCCTATTTAAATTCTGTGGTTGTATTTCTACAGATAAGCTAGATAAATTAACAGTATCTACACACTAAAAACTACAGCAAAACGTCTCTATAGATTTATAAATAGTGCATAGTATAAAGGGCATCTATTATACATAACTGAACATAATTCCCTCAGTACCTTCTGTTTTAATGTATGTTTCTTTGGAGGTACCGGAGATGATATGTGGTCCATCTGTATCAAGTGGGATCACGGTTGTTTTGATGGTCCTTTTCTTTAGTACTGCAGAAACAGGGAATGCAGTCACAACAGGGAAAGTTATGTCAGCTTCACAGCAGACAAACAGATATCACACACCTTGATGCATTACCAGGTGCAGTGTCTACAGGACCCATGATCCCAGAGGAATGCACCAGATAAGGGAGGAAGAAGATAATGGGGGTAGAGACTGCTCCTAGATGTAGGAGGGACACCTTGCTCAGAAGCAATAACTGTTGAGTTTAAGGAGAGGAGACACAATGTATTAAGGCTACTGAGATTGTCTGTGAGAAGGAGCCGAGCCCAGAGTTGTTCAATGAGACAATGCAGAAGATCAGACAGACTTGTAAAGATCAAAGTCCATCAACCTACCAAAGAGATGAGAGCCTGGAGGAAACACACTCCTCAGATATGAACTCATTGCCGCCCAAAGAGCACCATGTCAGATACTCCAGGAGAAATTCATAAATATACCATCATAGAGGACAGACACAGCCTGTAGCAAGATGTGTGTCAAGAAGGTTGCTCCCCAATTGCTCATGTCCTTCAGCTCTTGGAACATGGATATTAGCTTATGGGAACTTCCTAAGACACCCTCAGTATCTTGGAATCAGAATCAAGAATGCATGAAAAAGAGCCAAGGCAGGGGTCAGAGATCAGATCCCTGCTCACTCATAAGATCAGAGGCTCAAGGATGAAGGACAAGTCTCTGACCTCCTTTACACTTCAGTCATCCTGCATGCAGTCCAGGATGAGGCACATAGGCTGGAAATGAGCTACACATTAACACTAGACCCTTCCTTGCCAGTATATTGCAGATGTGGTAGTTGTGTCAGACTAAACAGCCATTTTACCCAGCAGTCTACCCTGTTGCTGCCACGTGAAGCAGGAGTTAACAGTGAACAGAGGACTATGCATGGACTGCTACAAGTCCTGAAGGAAGAAATGGAAGGGCTCTGTTCTTCCTTTATCATTGGGCTTACTCTGCTAGACTATCACCTACAGGTTCCTTAGAGTACAAGAGAGAATACTGTTCCTCCCCAGACACAGTGGATCTATCACAGGTAAGGACACAAAGTGAACACAACACTTCATGGGCACTGTCATGGTGAATCTCAACAGTCAATTGGATGATACCCAGTACTGGGCAGCAAGTGTGAGATTAGAGCAGTTTAGGTTAGGTGAGGTGGAAAGACTACTGAACTCTGCATGACATCATGGCTTAGGAAGGGATCAAGGTTATATAAAAAGGTAAGCTGAGCATGAGCATTAAATCTTCTGGTCGCTGACATGTTATAACGGGACTCTGCCACAGATTCCTGCCTGTATATATAATTACCCTGTGTTACAGTCTATAAGCTGAGACTATATTGAAAATGTACCATTTCCCTTTTAGGTTATCTTCACAAGATTTTGTGACAACAACTGAATAAATTATCCAGGCAGGCATAGTTACAATGCAGAGCTAGTAAGTCCATCCCAAACCGTGAATTATTGGTAGTATCACAGACTTAAAACAGTAAATGTTCTGAGGAAATGTGTACCAATGAGAGGATAAGCAAAGCACATTAAATAGCACACTCTGCTCACTTTCCATTATGTCCTTGTAACAGGAACAGAACAGATACCTCCTATTTTTGTTGTCCTTAATGAAATCTTTACCCCATTGCTAACTGAAAAAACAATGCATAACATGACCACTAGTGGACTCTTGCTCATTGGATCATACCTGGAACATTGTTATCTAAGGTGAATCTCACCCTCTGTCATGAGATGCTAGAACTTTGCCAGGTTCCTTTTAGGAACATCAGCTCTACTCCATCTGCATTACCCACATGTGGGAGAAAGGATTAAGGGTGATTCACCTATTCCTGTCTACAGCAGGTGAAGCCACCCTGACTCATACTAATGAGCCTCAGTTTCCAACAGTTCATGCTATTGAATGAGAGCCAAAGGTGACATCAGATGCATTTTAAAATCTGTAGTTGTGTTTACATTGAAGACTTAGATATATTGGAATTATCCTACATAGGGAAATAGTCTTAAGCTTCTCTTTAGATTTACATATAAAGAAAATGATTATCACCACATTACACAACTGGACAGAATTACAGAATTCACAACATACCTTTTTCATTAGGAATTTCTATAGAATAAAATTTACAGATTTCTGGTGTCATCACATCTGTATGCGGTATTGCTTCTCTCTGCTGAATTCTCTTCAATAAAGGAGAAACTGGGAATGCATCGAGAATAGAGTTTCATGTCAGCCTCATGGCAGAAAAACAGAGGAAACTAACAACTGTGTGTTTGTACATTTGATCTGATTGCTTGTTTCCGGGTACAGTCATCAGAGTGAGATTGTGCTTCAGGAGGATCACTGAATAGTGTACAACCAGTTAAGCATTACATGAACATGACAAGTAAAAGCTAATTTATGTGGAAATGCAGAAGGAAGTGCCCCATGACTGAACACACTTTGTGAGTGTGGTGTCAGAGCAGAGTGGTATCACTCTAATCCTTCTTAGAGCCCATGACACCTTTGCAATGGCTCCATTCACCAGCTGCTCACTAAGACACTAAGAATTTCTTAAGGACTACCCACAGGACTCACTAAGCTAATACAGATCTTTGTAATATATACTATAGGAAAAAGCACAGGCATTCAGAAGTGCCCTGTGATGTCTGTGAGATACCAGAAGACTTCAGCTACACAGGAGTAACTGAATTCAGACAAACTGTTGCATTTACTCTAGAACACTGGAGAACTGTTATTCTTCATTCTTTGACTGCCCCTTATATAGTAGTACATCTCATGGACAATGTATGGCATTGTCCATGGGAGGTAGGAAGGTAAGAAGCTTTGAAAACTTGTGACATTTCACACAATGGAGCAGTAACAGCTGCATTTGTGTGCCAGTGACGACCTCTCCTGACAGAAACAACTGACAGGAGACATGCTCTGCAGGCAGTCCCTGACTCCAAGTGTGAGCTACCTCCCAAATGAGCTGTGGGATTCCTGGATCAGTAAACAGCACCTTCCTCTATCATCCTCAACCTGTCACCGGCCTCTCAGTGACAGAGTCTGAACCTCCGGAACAAAATTGGGAGGATACCAATGCTTCCAGGCTCCAAGTCAATCTAAACCAAGCTGTCACGTGGAGGATGGGAGGAAAGGAAACTCTTTTAATCTCACCAAACCTGGATAAACCCTCTACAGGAAGAGGCTGGAAAAGCAGCCTGGTGCCATTGTAGGTGACAGATGTCCCCTGAAACTGTGTGGACAGTCTGAACTGAGTTCAGCTAAAAGAATGGTAGTCTACACAGGCTACATGTGAGTTTGCAAGGTGCTGTTCATCTATTCTTCATGAAAGTTCTGTTTCTCCAGAATCTTTTCCCACACACAGACACACGGGCAATGGACGAAGTCCTACTCCCCTCTGTTGTTTTCTTTTCACTTTTTTTCAGAGAAACGGTCTCTGGCCCACAGTGATCTCAATGCCACTTTGTAGAAATAGATGACTTTGAACTTAAAATTCTCCCATCGGCACCTCTGAAGGAGGTTTATAAAGCTATACAACCACAGCACATCTTTTGCATACTGGGAGCTCAAACCCAAGGCCTTAGAAATGGTAGGTATGCAATAACCACATTCTCTCTCAAGAACTAGCTCTTCTTTGCCAAAGGCCTTCATAGCACATGCCTGAGCAAATATACAGAAACCATTTTGCAAATAACGATGCTCTTCTCACTCCTACCTGCTGCCTGTGGTCCCCCTAGTGCTTCCACTCACAGGCAGTATGGACACTGACTACCAGTGAGCAGAAGACCCTTGGAGCCCAGAGTCTAGCTCACATTTAAAAACCTGTTGCCAGGAGCTAAGGAGACCAGAGGTTAACATCCCCTGCTGTTCCTGTAGAGGACACAGGTCTGGTTGGTTTCTATCACAGAAAAAACAGCTCAAAACAGTCTATAACTCCAGTTGCTAGAAACCATACAGCTAATTTGAGTCTGCATATGTATCATAGCTACAAATGGTGCACATACATTTATGCAGGTGAACACTTGTATACCCAAAATGAAAATAAATATATCTTTAAAAAACGTCCTTCTATTAAGTAAATGCTTCAGCACAGATCCAGAGACACGTGGTAACTGGAGTTCCTAGTGGATATTATTGTTTAGATGAGTGTCTCTTTTGTGCTCATGCTAATGTTGTCTATTTACTAAATCTTGTAATTATTTTTTATATATATTACATTTATTTTTGTTCTATTAAAATCGTGATCTTAAATTTGCATGAGAGAATTTTTTAATTTTTCATTTTTTCCCTTTTGTTGGAAACAGATTTTTTCATACAATATTCCTAAATTATAGTTTCATCTCCCCCTGATCCTGCCAGTTCCTCCCAACCCCCCCCTCATCTGGATGCACTCCCTATCTGTCTCCCACTTGAAATAAAAATTTCTGAAAGAAACAACCAAACATGACAAAAGAAATATAAGAGAAAGCAAAAACAATCATATCTAACTATTTCTTTAAAAAATCTTTCTTTCCTATTTGATACTATAATAAGGACATCATTTCCCACGCCTGTTTCTCAATGAAAACCCTCCTCTATACCCATAAACCTTTCCTTGCCCTCTTTCAAAGCATGGCTACTCTTCTAACTAACTGTTTGTGTGTGTGTGTGTGTGTGTGTGTGTGTGTGTGTGTGTGTGTGTGTGTGTGTGTGTGTGTGTTCCAAATCAGTACTGTACTGTACTGTAAAACTCTAAGGGAAAAACCTCTGCCGCATCACCCCATGCATTGTCTGTCTCCCATTCTCAGATCACTGATCTGACTAGAAGCCTGTGGGCATTCTAACCTTTCATTTTTCTGAATGTCTGTAGGTAGATGAGAAACAATACCCTGGGCATTTGCCTTCTGTGGTAGTAACTACAGGGTCCTGATCTCTGCAGTTTTGACCTATTGAAGGCAGATACTGGGATGTTGCAAGTTAGGGATTACCAAGACCTCGGGCTATAGAAGGTCTCTTGATCTGCATGGACAGCCTCATCATTTACCTCTGTGCCATGGTTTATTCTTCCATAGAGTAGCACACAAACAAATAAATGTACTACATGTGATGGGCTTTGACATATATACTTTAGGTCAAGCGTGTATCCTAATATGGTAATTCAACAGCTTGTCCCTGTAGATTGGACTGAGCAATTGAGATACCTATCTTGGGGAAAACAGATTTAGATGTAGCCTGGTATACACCATTCCAGACTAACTACAGGCATCATAGCTGAATCCAGTGCATATGGACAAATGCCTCCACTATTTTTTTTTTTAACTTAGGGGTCCACTTTAAAAAAAAATACAGTCCAAATGCTCCCAATAGGTGGCATAAATCACAGTGGCTGCTTAGATATAAGGATACCCAGTATTTATAAAATTCATTTGTAAAGGGTGTCTTAAGGAAGAGATTCCATAATACATACTCCTTCTTTGGCTGCGGCAACGCACCTGAAACATAAAAGAAAGAAAACAGTCTGTGGCCTAGGTCATGATGAGTTCTGTTTGCATGGGTCATTGAAACACATATGAACATGATATAATGCCAATCAAAGTGGGAAAGAGTCTTCAAATAAAAGACTCTGCTTTAGTATATATGATGGTGTCACAAAAGAACTGGTGTTCCTCACTTGTACCCCTTCCCACTTTTGCTGGTTCCCACACCAGATCAAGAGGCACTATCTGTTTGGTCTCTGCTGCGTGTTCCCTAAGCCACACTGCAACATGCTGGAGCATCTTTATGATCCTGCTATGAAATTAACCCTGCCACAATGTAGCCTCAATTATTTACACTAATGCTCACGTGTTAAAAGTCTAACCTTCAGCATCCCTACACTGGACATAGGAAGATTGCTCCATATGACTGTTGTAGAACGTACTGCATGGAAATTGAGGGGATCTGAAGTGCCTGACAACTTCTAAACCAAAACTTTAAGTTTTATCTAAGAGGATCTTTTTTCTCCAGAAGAAAAAGCCTGCTCACAAGACTGATAATTAACACTGGATGCTTTGATGCTCTATTCAGTTTGGAACAGGCTGGTACAATTCTTCTTCTCCCCTTCCAAACTAACTCTCTAATACCCATGATGCCTGCTCAGTTTTGTTGTTCAGTGGGATATCCTCTGAAACATAAGATCACTAAAGTAACCTTTCTACTTTAGAGAGAAAAAGGCCCTCTTACCTCCAAGGGATTTTCTTCTGTGCGGCCATCTGGTCTAAGTGTGTCATCATTTTCCGTTAAACCTAGGGGGACAGAAAGTCATGAGCTTGCAGACTGTCAGCTCTTGGTCCTGCTTCCTACCTATGTAGTATCCTTACTTGATGTGGGTAAAAGTGCATGGACTTAGGACATGTGACTAGACCTACTGAACAGGATGGTTGGGCAGCTGCTGAACCGTCTTCCCTTGAAGGAAATTAAAGCAGAGAAAGACCAGGAGAGATATGAGTAAGAGATTTGTTGCATTTCTAGACAGTGGACACCCAAAGCAACATAAAATAATCTGTCTTTGATTGTGTATTGTTAAATTAACATTTTCACATGTATTCTGTTTAGGGCCACTTGTGAAGTCTCATTTTGGGTGTGGAGGTCAGTGGATAGCTTGTGGGATCTGTTCCTCCCCTTTTGCCAGGTGTGTTCTGAGTTTCAAATCCAGGTCATTGGGCTTAGAGAAGGCATCGATTTCCTTGGAAAGAAGAATTTTATCCTTCCCTGTGGCCAAACTTGTGTTTAAACTTTAGTGTTTGTGTTTACAATTTTTATCATTCCAATTTCAGGTAAGAGTTGACAGATGAGGACGGCAGGAATACAATCTTTTATGTAGTAAAAGTCTCACATGAAACTCTCAACTTGGAAAGAAGAGAATCACTATGAAGGAAGCAGCTGTATAGGATGTCAGCATTTTACTCCAAGATCAAAAAACATAAAGAAATTTGCACGGACTAGGAAGAGAATCACAAGCTAAGAGCAGAACTAGAAATACAAAAGAAACTCCAGGACTTAGAAGATGTGTAACGATAGAATGTTGGCAGATAAATGCCTAGTGATATATGAGAGTGCTTTCATTAGCCACTCTCAAGAAAAAAACCCATGAACTACTAGGAGAAGCAAAGACCATTTTGAAAGATGAAATAGGCAACTTTGAATCCAGAGTGACATCCATTCAGCAGGTGTTAGCACATCTGAAAGTTCAGTTGGATGCAAAAATTGTCCATCAACATAACCAGTGAGGCTGGTGAAAAGGAATAACATCAATATGCAAATATTAAAATATTTGTATATCTTATCTGGAGCTGTGGGTTGTAGTTTGGTTACCCTTTTCTTTACTTCTGGTATCCATTTATGAGTGAGTACATACCAGAGAAGCTAGGTAACAAGGAGGACCTAAGAGGGATGCAAGGAATTCCTGGGAGAGGGAAATAGATGAGACTTCCTGAGTGAACTGGGGGTTATGGGGGACAATGGAGGGTAGTTGTATGGGATGTGAGCATAGGGGAATGGGATGGTGGAACTGGAACAGGGGCAGAGTGGGAGAGCAATGAAAGAGATATCTTGATAGAGGGAGACATTATGGTATGGATAGGGAGAAACCTGGTCAGGGAAGTTCCCAGGAATCCACAGGCATGACCCCAGCTAAGATTACTAGCAATAGTGGAAAGGGTGCCTGAGTTGTCCTACCCTGGTGATCAGATTGGTGAAAAGCCCTAACTGTCATCATAGAGCCTTCAGTGAATAACTGATAGAAACCCATGCAGAGAGCTAAGCACCAGGCTGAGTTCCAGAAGTCCAGTCGATGAGAGGGAAGATTGATTCTATGATCAAGGGGCATCAAGACCATGATGGGAAGACTTAGAGAAACAACTGAACCAAGCTAGTGGGAACTCATTAACTCTGGACCCACAGCTGTGGAGCCTTACATGGGACTGTACTGGGCCCTCGGTGGGGGTGAGATATTTGTGTAGCTTGGTGTGTTTCACTGCACCCTGACTGTAGGAATAGGATCTATCCCTGGAGCATGAGCTAGCTTTTTGGAGCCCATTGCCTAATGTGGGACATCTTGCACAGCCTTGATGAAAGGGTGTGGGGCTTGGACCTTCCTCAGCTGAATGTTCTGGGTTTTGCTGACTCTCCATGGGAGGCCATACATTTTTGAAGGAGGAGATGAGTGGTAGGCTGTGGGGAAAGGCTAGAGGCAGAGCAGAAGGGATGAAGGAGGTATCTGTGGTCAATATGTGGAATGAATAAAAAATTTCTTAAAAAGATTTGTCTAGCAAACTCAAGCATTGTTGAAATGATAATTTCCATTCTTCAAAGGACATGGAGAGGAGTTTTAAACATTTCATTTCATTAATGGAAATCTATATATTTAATGTATTTTGCTTCTTTATTTCATATTTTCAGAAGGAGACAATATTTATGTATCCATTTCATATCATAAGTATATCAATTTTAGTGGGTTCATGTGATGTTCATAAAATCAGCTAAACCAACAACGAGAACTTTAGATTTTCTCAATATTGTGTAGGTAATTGCTTTCTAATGATTGACGGTCTTATGAGTGAAATAAACACTCAAATTGAGCAAGTGAAATGTTACATAAATCAGTTCCAATGCAATAGAGACCCAAGGAATCAACAATCTCTGCAATGTGCAATGATCTGGGAATACAAGCAAATCATGCAAGTGATTAAGTTTCCCGATGGTGGCATGATATTTGGCAATAATTGACTTGACTACATCTTTAACCAGAAATGGTTATGAATTTATTGCAATTGTGCCACATGCCATTCAGATTTCTTGTTCATGGGTATGCATGAATGTGCATGTGTGAGTGTAGGTTTGATCATAGGTGTGGATTAGATTCATTTGCTTGGCTGCAGGTAAGTGTTCATGCACATGGATGCGAGAGGAGGGTATGCACTATCCTGCATTAGTCCACACACTCAGTTACCACTTGCCCTCCATTCTGATCCCCTAGTGTCAGATCCCTCAGTGGTGGTATTGGCAGGGGTCATCCTCCATTGTCCTTCCTGCCTAGCTTTATGAGGGACCCTCAACCTAATGCCAATTCAGGTATGGACACAGGTAAGTGCCCCATACCCAGCTCTCTGGAGTATTCTAAACCTATTCTAAACCTGTTCTATCATAATGTGCTGCCCACCCATGAAGCCTCTCTATGCCCAGACCCAGGCAGATTTATCAACTCTCTTATGAGTCTGAATCACTTCTCTCCTTCCATTCCACCCATCGGCAGGCCCAGACCCAGAAAGGCAGCACATGTGTCAGCCCTTTTGCTGACTGTGACCCATGATACTCACTCTTCACCCTGTGTGACTATGCCACACCAAACAGGTTATGGAGGCCAATACTAGGACCATCTTTTGAAAGCTCACCCAGGACCCTTAACTCATCCCACCACTTAGTCTCAGACATAAAGTGGTAGCCAGATCCATGCACAGAAGTCGTACATTTTTGGCAAGGCCTAGGTGAAGGCCATGTGTTTTGTCTTCAAAAAAGCACTATAAAGGTGGACACTTCTCAGAGGCTTCTGCATTTCCATGCAAAATGAGGGTGTCTGTACATGAGGCTGCCTGCAGCACAGCTACAGATGGGTATAAAGTAGACACAGTGTCAAGGAAGTTAGCAGACATTGCACTAATTGGGGTCAGAGCATTAGGTGTTCGAGAGTTCCAAATTGACCATCAAAAGTCAGTGGTTTGGCTTTGTCACTTTCCATAAATTTTGGGACAAACTTTTTCAGGTTTTTTTAATGTAATTTAGTTGTTCTTTTACACTAATCTGATTAGGAGACCTTTCCTAGCTGATTTTAGACTCAACTCTTCCCTCTCTTTTTTCATATTCAAGTGTATCAGCTGTTCAACAGCAAGGTTTCACCTCTACCCACAAGGCAAGGGCATGAGTCAGATAACCTATTAAGATTCAACCGTCTTTCTGGGCATGCAGTCTCCAGAGAAGGTTTCTGTTTTGTCTTCTTCTCTCCAAGTTGTCTTGTGACTCTGATGAGCTTAGTGAGGGAGAGAAAATTATGGAATAAAAGAGACATGGGACATAAGAGACTCAGTTGGGCATTCTTTTGAGCAATGTTTCAATGTTCCCAGGTAGAAAGGATATCACACACCTTGATGCATTACCAGGTGCAGTGTCTACAGGACCCATGATCCCAGAGGAATGCACCAGAGAAGGGAGGAAGAAGATAATGGGGGTAGAGACTGCTCCTAGGTCTAGGAGGGACACCTTGCTCAGAAGCAATAGCTGCTGAGTTTAAGGAGAGGAGACACAATGTATTAAGGCTACTGAGATTGTCTGTGAGAAGGAGCCAAGCCCAGAGTTGTTCAATGAGACAATGCAGAAGATCAGACAGACTTGTAAAGATCAAAGTCCATCAACCTACCAAAGAGATGAGAGCCTGGAGGAAACACACTTGTCAGATATGAACTCATTTCCACCCAAAGACCACCATGTCAGATACTCCAGGAGAAAGTCATAAATATACAAAACATAGAGGACAGACACAGCCTGTAGCAAGATGTGTGTCAAGAAGGTGGATCCCCAATTGCTCATGTCCTTTAGCCCTTGGAACATGGGTATTAGCTTATGGGAACTTCCTAAGGCACCATCTGTATCTTGGAATCAGAATCAAGAATGCATGAAAAAGAGCCAAGGTAGGGGTCAGAGATCAGATCCCTGCTCACTCATAAGGTCAGAGGCTCAAGGATGATGGACACGTCTCTGACCTTCTTTACACCTCAGTCATCCTGCATGGCAGTCCAGGATGAGGCGCATAGGCTGGAAATGAGCTACCCATTAACACTAGTCCCTTCCTTGCCAGTATATAGGAGACGTGGTAGTTCTGTCAGAGTAAACATCCATTTTACCCAGCACTCTACCCTGTTGGTGCCACGTGAAGCAGGAGTTAACAGTGAACAGAGGACTATGCATGGACTGCTACAAGTCCTGAAGGAAGAAAGGGAAGGGCTCTGTTCTGCCTGCTTCATTGGACCCTAACTGCTAGACTGCTCTTGAATAATCCTTTTGTACACTGTGAATATATGTTGGTGTGATTGGTTTAATAAACAAGCTAAATGGCCAATAGCTGAACAGGTAAAAGTTAGGTGGGAAAGCCAAATTGAGAATGATGGGATATGGAAGGGTGGTGTCAGAGGAGTTGCCAGCCAGATGCAGAACGAGTCAGACATACCTAATTGGATAGACGTAAAAGCGCTAAGCCTCATGGGAGAATATACATTAATAGGAATGAGTTGTAAGAGCTAGTTAGTAATAAGCCTGAGCTATTGGGTAAACATTTATAATTTATGTTAAAGCTCAATGTGGTTTTTATGAAGCTGCTGCTAGCACCCAGAGAAACTCTGCCTACAATAGACTATCATCTACAGGTTTCTGTGAGTATAAGAGAGAATGTTGTCCTTCACCAGACAGAATGGCTCTATCGTGTTAGTACACAAAGTGAACTCAATACTTAATGGGCACAATCATGGTGAATCTCAACAGTCAAACAGTCAATTGGATGATACCCAATACTGGGCATGGAAGTGTGAGATTATATCTATTAGGTTAGCTGAGGTGGGATGACTAATGAACTCTTCTTGGCATTATTGCTTAAGAAGGTGTGATGGTTATTGCTTGCCAACTTGTTTGCATCTGGAATGAACTAACCCCCCAAAATGGAGGGCATATCTGTGAGGAATTTTTTTCTTAAGTTGAAGTAGGAAGACCCACTTCTAATTTGGATCTTTGGAAGAAATAGGCTGTAATGCCAGTGAAGGAATGCACTTGTTAACAAGACCAGAACAATCAGGCAAAGAGCAAAAGCTTCCTTCTTCCATGTTCTTATATAGGCTTCCAGCAGGAGGTGTGGGCTGGATTAAAGTGTGGCTTCCTGCCTCAAGTTCTCAGTTAAAGGCATGTGTCTTCATGCCTCAATTGCTTGTCTTTTCCCAGCTCAAAAGATCTAGATTAAAGATGTGTCTTCCTGCATCAAAGGGGGAAGTGAACAGGAGCTCCCATTCCTAACCAAGAAGCTATCTTCATTGGCAAACTCAAGGGAAAAATCAGTTTTCTCCAATAGAGTCTCATTAGGTATATTAACCACGCTTAAGGGTAGACCCAATGCAAGCATGCAAGCTGTAGATGGCCAACACACAACATACTTAATGGTTTTGTAGACTTTTTGGGTCTCATATTGCTTTTGGGGGAGCATTTTTAAAATCTTACTGGTCTTTTACAAGTATATTATAGTTTCTGATTTGGTGTTTTTATGTTGCTTTTTTGAGTGTGTGTGTGTGTGTGTGTGTGTGTGTGTATTTGTTGTGCTTTTACACTGATTATATATTGGTTTTCTTTTTTAATTTGCTTGTTTCTTTTCTACAGTGAGAGATAAAGATAGTGGATGGGTGGTAAGGTGGGGAGAATCTGGGAAGAGATGGAGAAGGGGAAACCAAGATCAGAATATATTGTATAAGTTTTCAAGAAAGAAAAGGAAAACATTAAATTTTAAAAAGCAACCCTTGAAAAAGGAGTAATGTCCTGGGAAATACTGTCTTCAAATGGCAAAGTACACTTTCCCCAGACTCTGCTTACCACTGTGCCATTGAAAGAGGAAAAGGACACCCCCCTCTCATTTTCCTTGTCCTTATTGATATCTTTCCCACTCCCTGATCCTCTAACACAATGTGTAACATGACCACCCCTGGATCCTTGCTCATTGGATCAAACCAGGAACACTGTTATCTAAGGTGAATTTCACCCTCAGTCATGAGACGCTGGAACTTTACCAGGTCACTTTGAGGAACATCAGACCTACTCCATCTGCATCACCCACATGTGAGAGAAAGTATGAGAGAGGGTGGTTCACCCATTCCTGTCTACACCCGGTGAAACCACCCTGATGCATACAAGATGAGCCTCAGTTTCCACCAGTTCATGCTACTGAATAAGGTGACATCAGATGCATTTTAAATTCTGTGGTTGTATATACATTGAAGACGTAGATATATTAGTATTATTCTACATAGGAAAAAGTCTTAAGCTTCTCTATAGATTTATATATGAAAGAAAATAATTTGCAACAGTATACACAATTGGACAGAATTATGGAATTCCCACAGCACCTTCCATTTTTATTGGTGTTGTTTGTGTGCTACTTCAGGAACGGGAGATCCTTCCACATCCTGAGGGGCAACAGCTTGCTCCTGACAAATTTCCCTTAAGAATTCAGGAACTGGGAATGCATTATAACAGGGAGTCATGTCAGCCTCATGACAGAAAAACAGAGGAACCTAACAACTGTGTGTTTGTCCATTTGATCTGACGGCTTGTTTCCGGGTACAGTCAACAGAGTGAGAATGGAGCTTCAGGAGGATCACTGAATCAGTTAAGCAATACATGGACTGTGTAGGTAAAGTCTAAATTCATGGCAACGTGACAATAGAGAATACTGGAAAAAGCCATGTATAGCAAAAGCCTAAGTGAAAAACCCCTGCCCCATCTCCCCATGCAGTGTCTGTCTCCCATTCTCAGAAGCGCTGATCTGACTAGAAGCTTGTGGGCTTTCTAACCTTTCATTCTTTGGAATGTCTGTATGTAGATGAGAAGTAATGCCCTGGGCATTTCCCCTCTGTGGTAGTCACTACAGGGTCCTGATCTCTGCAGTTTTGACCAATTGAAGGCAGATGCTGGGATGCTGGAAGTTAGGGATTACTAAGTGCTTGGGCTACGAAATGTTTCTTGATCAATTCTTGAACAGCCTCATCACTTACCTCTGTGCCATGGTTTATTCTTCCATAGAGTAGCACACAAACAAATAAATGTACCACATGTAATGGGCTTTGAACATATATACTGTAGGTAAAGTTTTCATCCTAATTTGTTAATTCATTAGTTTGTCACAGGAGATTTGACTGGGTAATCAGGATACCTATCTTGGGGAAAAACAGATTTAGACACAGCCTGGTACAGAACATCTCAAACAATCTAACGAGATCAGATCTGAATCCAGTGACAGTAGACAACCCCAGTTTTTTTTTTTTTTAACTTCAGGTACTACTTTTTTTTTAAAAACCAAAATCCAAGTTCTTCCCTATAGGTGGCTTAGATCACAGTGGTGCATTAGACATGAGGATACCCAGTAATTATACTTTTCTAAAATGTGTCTTAACAAGGAGATTTTATAATACATACTGGTATGTTTTCTAGACTCCACCTGAAATTTAAAGGAAAGAAAACAGTTTGAGGCACAGGTCATACTAAATTCTGTTTACATGGGTCTTTAGAACACATGTTGACATAGTATGATGCCAATCAAAATGGGCAAGAGTCCTATGTGTTAGTATATTATGTGACAATGTCCCAGAAGAACTAGGACTCTATAGTTTGTGCCATTCCCACTTTTGCTGGTTCAAAGGCCAAATTAATTTGTTTGGTCTCTGCTGAATGTTCCCTAAGCCAAGCTGCATCTTTATAACCTGACTGTGAGATAATTCCTCCTCCAGCTGGGCCTCAATTATTTACACTAATCCTCATGCAGTAGAAGTCTTACCACTCAACATCTCCATGCTGAAACCCAGAAACTTTGGAACATAAGTAGAACATAAACTGCATCAAGATTTTAGAAACCAGAAGTGGCTGTCAACTTCTGAGTGAAAATTATACACGCATCTAAAGAGGAACCCTTTTCTTCAGGAGAAACTATCCTCTCACACAAACTGTGATAAATGGCACTGCATACTTTTATGTTCAGTTCAGTCAGGAGCAGGCTGGCACAATTCCAGTTCCTTTTCTCCCTGAGCTAACCCATGATGCACCTGGCTTTTGTTAACTGAATTTCATATCGACTACAATGTAAGGGACAAAGTAACTTTTTATATTACTTTGAGAGGAAAGGCAGTCTTACCTCCACCATCATCACGGGTAGCTCTCCCTGTTTTCTAGAAGAAAATGTAGTGGAGTTTTCGTGTATCTCTAAAAAGACAGAAAGTAACTTGTCAACACATGGTATTGTTTTTAATTACTCCAGGGATGTATAGAAGTCTATGTGGCTAGCATATGTGACTTGATCTAATTGTTCCCCCAAATCCACTCCTCCTCTGCTTCTCTGTTCAGAAAGGGGTAGGCCTCCCGTGGGTGTCAACAAATCATGGCACGACAAGTTGCCATGGGACTAAGCACCCCCCTTGCAATAAGGCTGGGCAAGGCGATCCAGTATAAGGAACAGAATCTTAAGAGCCAGCCAAAGTGTTAGGAATGGTTTGCTTTCTGCTTATTCCAGAACTGTGGATTATATTACTGTCACACAAATTAAGGCAAAGAGAAGAACTGAAGAGAAATGAGGAACAGAACTTTTGGCTTCCTAGACAATGGGAATCTAAATCAATGTGGAAGAATCTTTCACTGCATGAAAGTAAATAAGTCTTTCAAAATACACACTGCATTTATTCTGGTTGGAGGAAACCATGCATGTGTGTCTGTGTGCAGGTGGAGTTAGGAGGAGCTCTTCAGGGGTCTGGTTTTCTCCTTTCACCATGTGAGTTGTGGGATTCAACTGCAGTTAGGTCAGCAGGCTGGGCTGAAAAAGTCATTATGCACTGATCCAACCTATCTTTTCTAATAAAAGAAGCTTTATGATTAAGCAACAAAATACTGTCACTTCCTGTTTTAAAGCAGGGAACAATTGATACTTCCTGAGGCACATGTCTCAAATCTATTTCAACCTCCACCAATCCATATATGTTGACTCAGAATTTATCACTAGTTATGATCCATGCTAATGTATCCATTTTACTTGGGAAATTTTACTAGGATGAACATATCTGAAAATATTCTTGCCTATGTTGTGTGTACATTATTCCCTAAAGTATAGCATATCGTGTATTATATTTTGTTATACTGTGCTGAGTATTGTCAGTATTCTACAGGGTTCTAAGGAGCATGGAGAACATGTATGTGTTATAGCCCTATAAGACACAGTGTAATATAAGGGCTTGATTAGTTTCAGATATTGGTGCTAAGGAGTCTGGAAAAAATTCTAAGGAAATACTGAGACAACTGTACATAGTAACACAACTCTGCAAGTCATGACGAAAGAAGGAAAGGAAGCATGGAACCACCTTCCAAATTCACATTATCTAAGAATTCATCCAAAGTACAATGTGAAAGAATCAATCAAAAATTCCAGAAATTTAAGTTCAATGTTGAGTTAGTAGAGCAATTGGGAAACAGTCAATTTGGGTATAGCTGACAACAATGATATTATCAACTATCAAGTACCAACATTTATGGAATTACCACACAAAAAAGAGCAAAATTAACATATGTCTCAAATTTAAAGGTAACACTGGACAGAAGTCAGAATAAGAAATATATCCTTTTCAATTGGCACAGTATAGTCACAGTGTACCATCACATAGTGTACCACTCTCAGAAGAGCACTTGCATGTAAGACTGCACCCACACCACCGCCTTCTCCTCCCATCTCGTTAGTTCCCTTTACTTTGTTCACATCATATACACATATGTAATTTTATTTTTACATAAAAACCTAGTCCTTCAAATGAAAGAAATTACCTGGGACTTGCCTTTTTCAATGAACATAAGACATTTAACATGGCAAGTATATTCACTTACATCTATGTTCTGCAAATGACATAATCCCATGCTCCTTAATAGTTTACACAGTGTCTTACTTAGGGTTTCTATTGCTGTGACCAAACACTATGATCATAAACAACTTGTAGAGGAAAGAGTTTATTTCAGCATACAATTCTCTCTTCACACTCAGTTTCTGGGGGAACTCTGGACAGGAACTGAACAGGGTAAGAACAGAGTCAGGAGAGGATGCAAAGGCCATGAAGGAGTGATGCTTACTCACCAAGGCTCGCTCAGCCTACTTTCTTACAGCACTCAGTGACACCACCATAGGGGTGGCACTGCCTACAGTGAGGTGGGCCCTCACATATCAATCATCAATGAAGAAAATGCACCACAGGCTTGCCTATGGGTGAATCTGGTGGCAGCATTTTCTGAATGGAAGTTTCCTCTTCCCAAATGACTCTGGTTTGTGACAAGTTAAAAAAACAAACAAACAAACAAAACAAAAAACAAAGACAGCACACCTGGATTTCAGGGAGAAGGGGATTCTGACCCCCGTTTTAATTTTTGAAACTATAATTCAGTTACAACATTTCTCCCTTCCCTTTTGGGGAAGGGAATTTAAATTAAGCAAAGTATAAGTAACCTGAAAATTCAAGATGCTAGGAATATGACCTTTCATGAAGTAAAAATCACATATAGACTACTCTACTTCCTAAAATCTTTTCTGTTAATATTAAGCTCCTTGTGGTCTGGCAGCTTTATTGGTGAAATTAAGGGTTAAGGCCAACAACTGAAATGCTATGTATATTAGAAGCAAGGAACTATATGAGAAAGCCACAGACGATCACAACTTTTGTGATTAGAATCTCAAGGATTTTACGATATGTTTGAAATACTTGACCTTATTGCAATAGTAATAGAAGTTGGTTATGAGACTGTTGCAGTAACGTAAAATGTATTTCAGGTAATTGTATCGTGTGTGTGTGTGTGTGTGTGTGTAAGTGCCTGACAATTAAAATATGAGAGCTAAAAGAGGGCATGGCATACCATGATGTATCACCCTTTCTCCTTTCTTTCAGACAGGGTCTCTCACAGATGCCGTAGATAGGATGACAGCTAGCAAGCACTAGAAATACTACGGTCTATTCACTCAACAGCATGGGATTACAAATATGAACAGTTCTGTCCAATTTTTTTGTATGTGTGTGAGCAGATTCAAGCTCAGATCTACTGCATTTTCAGTAAGTATTCTTCTCATTGAGCCATTAATTACCTCAATGATAAATCTTATAAAGCTATTTGAAATGGTATGTTGATCTTGGTTGCAAATCTCTCAAACAGAACTCACCATATGGCCTGTAAGTGTGTAAATAATGATCAAATTTAAGATTTTATCATACTTCATACATATTTTGTGGAAATAAACCAAAACAGATAATGGCCTGTAAATTATGCATGTATGTTTTAATCTTAACTTCATAATATTTCTAGGCCATGTAGTATACATGTAAGCTTTGTACAGCTGGCACAAGTCTTTAAGGAAATTGCAAATACAACAAAAATAAGTAGGGACTTTTTTTCACAAGGTCAATGTCAAGGATACGCACCTTCATTTTACTTCATTTAGGGAAAGCTATAAGGAGAGAGATAACTCAGTGGGGTTTCTGTCCTCCCATGCAAAAGAGGCATTCTGTACAGGACAGGCTGCCTCCAGCCCAGTTACTAGTGGAGAGAAAGTGGAGTGTTGGGTCAAATTTCAGACAAGATACCTTCCTAATTTGTGTCATAGCACTGAGAGTTTCATGAGGGCCAATGTGATGACCACATGCCAGTCACTCCTTCACCTTCTTCCTTACAATCCCTAAGGTTTGGGACAACCTTTTCTGGGTTTATTGTTCTTCTAATATACAGTCTTGCCCTGTTTATGGGACTTCCTCTGGCTGACTGAGTCCAGCCTTTTCTTCTCTCTTCACATATCCATGCCATACAGCTAGGCATCAGGAGCCCTTTAGCTGTGCCTACCAGATCCAGGACTGAACCAGATAAACTACTAAGATTTGATATCTTTGCTCTCAATGGCCTTTCCTGTCCGGTGAGTTTGGTGAGGAAGAGATAATTAGAGATAATACAAAAGGCAAAGAACTATCTGGACTGAGTATGGGAGCATGCCAGAGGGTTAGGCTATATTCTGTGGACAGTGTGTTCTACTATACAGTGTCAGGCACTAAATAATTAGTGGAAAAGAACCTCCAAGACTCTAAGGATAGCCAGGCACAGAACGCAGAATGAACATGGCACCCAGGAAATAGGGAAATTTCTGGAGAAGGATAAAGGGCAAGAAACTGTAATGAGGGATATGAAGTGTGTGCGGCTAGAGGTGGGGTCATGGGGCTCTGTAGGACACGCTACTCACAAGCAGGAGACCCAGAGTATACAGTGAGTAACACAATGCATTAATTCTACAAACACTGCCTGTTATGGTGGAGCCAAACACAGCTAAAGAATGAGAGAATGCAGGAGAAGCCAACACACTTGTGGGGATCAAGGGCCTCGAGCCTAATGAAGAGGCTCCAAGGAAGACACAGGAAACTCATTTCTGAGATTATGAACTCCTTCCCCTAAAGAAGACAAGTCAGGAAAGCCTATAACAAGTGAAAGATACAAATGGTGACAGCACAGAGGACAGACACAGCCCTGTGACCAGATAGGTGCCAAGATAGCCGATACCCAAGTGCCTATAGTCCTTTAGTCCTAGGAACTGAATGTTGAATGTTCTCAATATTGAAGGCTAAACCAAGAATTTCTGAAATGGGGCCAAGTGTGTGCTAGAGTTCAGGATCTAAGATGGACGTCAGACCTCTAATCTCCCTTGTCTCGGCCATCCTGTATGTCAGTCTGAGGTGAGGAACACTGCCTACAAAAGAGTTCAAGTCACCAGATGGTAGGTGCACACCTATAATCCCAGCTCTCAGGAGGCAGAGGCAGGCAGATCTCCATGAATTCAAGGCCATTCTGGTCTACAAAGAAGTTCCAGGATAGTCATGGCAAATACACAGAGATCTTGAGAAACTAAAAAAAGAAAAAGAAATAAAAGAGCTAAAGTCATACACTGAGCCCTTACTCCCAGGACATTGTAGCCTTGGGGTTTTGACAGAACAAAAAGCCATTCTTGGGTCTCTTTAGCTACTCCACCCTGTGGGGTCCATGAAGTGCTGCTACAAGACCTGGGAGAAAAAGAGAGAGAACCTGTTTCTCGGGCATCATTGGGATCACACTATAAGACATTTACCTATGGGTTCTGGTAAGGAGAGAAAGTTGTTCCCTATAGATAAATTGGCCCTGATACAGGTTATACTCAAAAGTGAAAAACAACACTTCATAGGCTCCATGATGCTGAAACCCAGCTGTCAAACTGATGAGGTCTGTGTCCTCTGGGCATGCCCTTGGGGTTTATCTTGATTAGATTAAGTTAGATGAGAAGAGCTGTTCCCTATGGGTACGAGCATTCCCTTCGATGGGATTCTGGGCAGTATAAAAGTAAGAAAAGTCAGGAGAGTACATTCATTCATTTTTCTTTGCTTCTGGGCTCTGGTTGCAAGGTCACTCTCCCTCAAGTTTCTGCCTCTACTGCTTCCCAATTATGGACTCCAAACTCAAACTATATGGCAAACTAAACCTTTCTTTGCCCACTGCCTCTGGGAAAGTAATCCTAACAAAATTTCCAAGGAGAGGTATAACAACATTCCAACGCTTGTGCATTGGGAGTGGCAGAGGAAGAACAGTCTATGTGTTCTTGGAAATACAGTCTTTAAATAACAGAACCAGGAGCAAAGCACCCTTAACCCTGCCAGTGTTAACTATTATGCATTGGAAAGAGGAAAAGCACACAGGTTTCTGTGTCCTTGCTGATCTTTCCCACTCCCTTGGCCTCCCAAGTACAAGGTCTAAGATGACCATGCCTAGGGCTCTCTCCCAATGGACCTGACTAGAAATGCCTTTATCTAATTCAAATTTCATCCTCATTCTTGAGATTCTGGACATTAAACAGATCACTCTTGAGACTTTCCACATCTGCATCATCCATGTCTGGGACAAAGTGACTGAGAGGGTGGCTCAGTCATTCATGCCTACCCCAGGTGAAGCCATACTCATTCATAGGAAAGTCTCAGGTTTCCTATGGTTTACCACTACTTAATGAAAGGCAAAGGTTACCTTTAACCTTTAAACCTATTTATCCTATTTAAATTCTGTGGTTGTATTTCTACAGATAAGCTAGACAAATTAACAGTATCTACACACTAAAAACTACAGCAAAACATCTCTATAGATTTATAAATAGTGCATAGTATAAAGGGCATCTATTATACATAACTGAACATAATTCCCTCAGTACCTTCTGTTTTAATGTATGTTTCTTTGGAGGTACCGGACATAATCTGAGGTCCATCCGTATCAAGTGGGATCACGGTTGTTTTGATGGTCCTTTTCTTTAGTACTGCAGAAACAGGGAATGCAGTCACAACAGGGAAAGTTATGTCAGCTTCACATAGTTGAGTGTTTGTCACTTGATCTCCTTATTTATTTTCAGGTAAGTCACTGTAATTAGAATGGTGCTTCAGGAAGATCACTGTGTCAGTGTCCAATTAATTATGCATCACATGATGATGTAGATAAAGACTATTATGGTCATATGATGTAGGTAAAGTCTAAATTAGTGCAGATGTGACAATAGAGAAGGAAGAGCAATGTGACTATGTTACGTTGGTGTGGTGACTGATACGCAGCGTTCAAATCCCAGTTAGAGCATCATGACACAGTGAAATCTATGCAATCCCACTGTGATCACATCTTTGCACCAGTGAACTAAAAATTCATAAGGACCCCCAGGAGTCTTATCGGTGTAAAAGATATGTTAAACCCTAAGGAAAAGCACATGGATTGTACAAGTGTTCTATGATGTTTGTGAAATGTAAAAACAATTCAATTAGACAAGAATGACTGAATCCTGAGCAAGTGTTTAGTGTGCTACACAACAGTGACCAGTGGTTGTTTAATTTCATTCTTTTCTTATCCGGGATATTTCACAGCTCATGCAGGACATATGGTATCACTTTAAGTAGGTTCAGAAGGTAAGCAGCTGTGTATTCCTCTAACTTTTTAACCTTGGGTACCATGTTAGGCATATCCATGATGCTCTGATCAAAGTCCCTGCCAGATATAAGCAAAGAGATAGATGCTGTGCCTTTATCCCTGACTCCAATTATGTATTTCTTCCAAAATAAGTTGTAGAAGGTCTCTGAATTAGTAAACACAGCCTTTCTCCAACATCTTCATCCTACCAGGTACCTCTCAGCAAGTGACTCTGATCATCAAGGACCCACACTGAGAGGTGACTTATGCTTGTGCCTTCTGTGATGACTCAGAGTCTAAGTTATTCTAAATGAAATTGTCACATGAACGTTAGACCAAAAAAAAAAAAACAGTTCCTTTAAATTGGCCAACCCTGTATAAACCCTCAACATGAACCGACAAGAAAAGGGGTCTAGTGCTTCATGGTGTAACTACTCTCGAGGTGCCAAGAGATAAGAGGAAGGCAGTGGCTGCACAAGGCATGGCAGTGCGTCTTATCTGCTCACTGTTCCCTCATCGTTTTTAATAAAATATGTGATTCTTTGAGAATTCCATAAAATGTATTTTGATCATATTCATCTCCACTCATCACCCTAACTCTCTTGATTCCATTCATATCTCTCCACTCCTTACCAGCTCTGTGCTCTTTTAGTCTCCCTAAGTAATTCACCAAGTTCAATTTGTGCTAATCACATACATATATATGGGCATGTGGCCAACCTCTGCAATTCAGTCAACCTGTTACTGGCAGAGTCAGCTTCTATACACTCTCCTTCCATCAACAGATCTTCTATTTCAGTTTATTATTTTTGTTTTTTCATTGATTATTTGTTATGTTTTGTTGATGAAAAAGGCCTCTAACCCAGGCTGGCCTAAAATTCACTATTTAGAAAAGGCTGGTCTTGAACTTATGACTTTCTTGAATCTACCACTCTAAATCAAAGATTACAGACTGTGTAATCCTGGGTACATTACATTGAGTACTTGGGATGAAACTCGGGTTTTTAGACACGATAGGCATGTACTAAGCCAATCACCATAAGAGCGCCACTTAACACATCAGCTCACTGGTGAGAGCCCGAGCATGTAGACACCACCAATGTGGATAGAATGATGCCCAGTGGCACTCTTCCCTGCTGCCTGTGTAAATGCACCAAGAGCAAAAATGGAATAGGCAACATGGAGTCTAACTACCCATGACAGGAAGTAGCCTTACTGCTCACTGTCCAGCTCTCCTTTACAAGTATATTGTTGGTTGCTCGCATAGGACCCATATAAGATCAAAGAGGTCAACAGTGTGGTTTGTAGGGAAGAGAGGTTCAAAAACCTTTCTCACCCCTAACTAAGAAGCTATTGGTAATTTATGGCTTCTGTGTGAGGGAGGGAGAGATTAATTAAAGGTGTTGTCCCTGTAGCATTATCCCAGGTTCAGTGGATGCCCCTACATGTTTGCATATATGTTTAACATAAAATGGACTAGCAAGTTATTTTTTAAGGATAAAATTTGGAAAAATGTAAAAAGGGAGAGGATCTATGAACAGTAAGAGTTATAAGGGATGAATAAGATGAAATACGGTGCATAAATATATCAAAATTAATAAAATTATAATAATTAAAAAAATAAAATTTAAATGAATTGCTGGATTGATGATGCAGCACAGATCATTAAATGAATGATGACTGGAAATCTTAGTGCACACTGTCCTTAAATTTTGTGGCTCTTTGTGCCCATGCCAATATTGTCTAATCTGTTAATGCTTTTCTCCAAAACTTACAGGAATACATCAGATCTAAGATAAATCGACTTTGAACTATTCATCCCACTCTCCCCTGTACTTTAATTGTGGGCTTTGTCATCTTAAAAGGAGCACTGTGCTCCTCTACCATTCAAAGCAGTGACTGTCTGCTGCATGCCGAGTGACACTTCCTAGGACTTCCAACCACCACAGCCGTCACTGCAGTGTTTGGGATCCCGGTAGATCTGCCTTACTGCAGGCAGATGTAAGAAGACAGAGCTCTCCACAGGGATTACTGTGCCCTTGATGAGGTAAGAAGTGGCTCTTAAGATGCACAGCTAAGGAGCCTCATCACTACCTCTTGAGTTCTAGTTAACTCATTTATGAAGGAACACAAGCATGTAACTGACCCTGCATATCTGAGATGAGGTTTGAATACATTTTTGTAGTTACCTTGTATTCTGATTTTCAATGTACACATCTGTAACTGGAAATTGGGTTGTGAAAAAGGCATCCTACTTTTGGGGGGAAAACAGATTTAAACAAGAATCGAAGTACAATACCCTCAAATAACAAAGGATTACTATTGAACACAAGAACCATAGAAATATCCATGATTACTTACTTGCTGTGGCCCTTGCCTTTAAAAGAAACTAAGAAAAAAAATTTAACACAACAATTCTCAAATCATTAATATGTTACATCACAGTGGTGTATCACACAAAATACAACCAGTGTTTTCACAATTCCTACCTCAGGTGTGTCTTAGGAAAATGATCCCACAATACATACCACATTTATGTTTTATAGTCATCACCTGCAATCAATAGGAAAGAAAATATTTAATGTCATGATCATGCTGAGCAATGTCTACAAAGCTGTTTTGCCCACTAACATTGTGTGACTGAAATCAGGACAGAGAAGAGTAGTAACAAAGAGACTATATTAATGGGTACATTATTCGATGATGTCACAGAGATCTGGGACTCTGTCCTTTGTGATACAAACTAGTACTGGGCATACTTTTTCTTATTCAGTGGCAGATCAGGTAAACCTATCTGGCCTATAGAGGGTTGCAAAACTTACATCACATACCATCTATAAAAACTTTTATGTTTCACTAAGGTATTTTTTGTTTCTAGACTATGGTTTACAAATAACTTGAGTATATGGTTGGAAGCTTAGTGTGTCCAGCTTGAGGATGTTCAGAGGATCTTTCAACCATGAGGACTGGTGTAAACTAGAGGCCCCCACCTTGGTGGGATCACTCATACAGCAGGACACAAAGTTGTGCCACATTGTGATGTATGCTGTCTTGATCAGGACCAAGTTGGTACAGTTCCATTCCCTCCTCTTCCTAAATAAGCTCTCTAATATCCGTGATGACTCAGATCAGTTTAATGAATGAAATGTGATACCCACTGAAGCACAAGGGGACCACCGAGGTAACCTTTCTACCTCAGAGAAATGAAAGTCCCTCTTACCCTCACAGTCGTCACTGGTCGGTGTTGCTTGTAGTGGGGTGAGGCCGCACTGGTGGTAGGTTCAGGGGACACTAGGGGAAAGGAAGCGACTCTCAGCTCACGGGACTTAGTATTATTACAGGGCATCTTTGCTTGATGTGAGTAAAAGCAACTGGACTTGGAACATCTTATTAAACCTAATGAACAATATGGTTGGGTTGTTGCAGGACTGTCTTCAAGGAAGAGAAATAAAGGCAGAGAGTAGCTCTGGAGAGAAATGAGGAGCAGATTTTTTTTGTTTGTAGGGAATGGTAATCTCAATCAGTGTAAAAGCATCTATTATGTGGTTTAATGATGAAATGAATCATTCAAAAATTTCTTTTTATACGTATTCTGTTTGAGAGGCTCAACAGCTGGCAGTGCATCCAGCAGAAGTGACCCTTCTGCACCTGGTTCTCTCAGTCAACCATGTAGGTTCCAGGCTCAAAGTATTGATCTCAGTCTTTACAACAAGTGCCTTTACTGCTAAGAACTCACTGGTCCCCTATAACAAATCTTATGATAAAAACCACAGAGTACAATCAGTCCCTGAGATGACTTTCAGGGTAGGGCAATGGCTACTCTCTTCAGCTTCAGGTGAGGTTTTTACCTATGTACCTGTAGTACAGGTCTGATCCACACTTTTATTAGGGACTCAACTGCCTTTCCAGGCATGTTTTTCTGAAAAGGGTCTTTTCTGCTCTCTACCAGTGATCTTTTCAGTCTCATGAGCTTTGTGAGAAACTGACATTTAGTGATTACAGAAAGACCTAGAACACCCGGGACTGAGAATAAGGACATGTCTGGGATTTAGGACCCATTGCATGGACAATGTGTTGCAGTACGGAGAACCCACAATAAGGTAACACAAAGAAGGAACCACATAAGCTTCTGTGGCAATTATGAAAGAGAAGTGGCTGGGGAAGGAGAGGGGCAGGAGATCATAAGAAGAGAGACAGAAAGGGAGCGACTAGAAGAGGAATCCTGTTTCTCTGTCACACACAGCTCAGAAGCAGGCACTACACACTGAATCCACAGTTATAGTCTATGATAGAGAGCAAAAAAAAAATCTGCAGAATGAGAGAATCCTAGAGGAGCAGACATAGTTCTGATTAGCCTGGGCTGTGAGTCTACAGAAGAAGTGACAGGGAAGCCACTTAGAGAAGAGAGACTCCTTAGAGCATAATCTCATGTCCCCAGGAAAGAAGAGACAGGTCAGACCACGCCAAAGTGGGAGACTCAAGTACTGACAGCATAAGAAACAGACACACATTATGGTGCATAGAGAACTGATCCTCTCCTGTCCATACAATTTATTCTGAGAAACATGGGCAGTATTTTAGGGAAGCTCACAAACTCAGTCTCTGCATATTGGAGGCTGAGGCAAGGATGCCTCTAAGAGCACCCAGGATCATCCAGAGGGCAGATCCTTTCTCCCTATGTCATCCATTAATTTAAAGGATCAAAGAAGGATATCACCCTATAACCCTCCTTGACTCAAATTACACAGAATGCCAGTTAAAGTTAAGGAACATAGACCGCTCATGACACACATGAGGCTTCTATTTACCAGGACATCCCTAAGGTAAGAATGAGGCTAGTGTTGCTAGAGAAGCCTGCTAACTACTTAGCAGTCTGCAATGTCCTACAAGAAGGGACTAAATGGTCCACAGAGGACCTAGTAGGCACTACTACCAATGTCTCCAGGGAGCCGGGAAAAGGATCTGCTCATTCCTTACCACCAGGACCATTTTGTAAGTACTTCAAATGTATATTTGAATGCCCAGGAGTAGGTTGTCCCTCACCAGAGACTGGCTTTATCATAGATTGAAACCCCAAACTGATCACCACTGTTTATGGGCATGGTGATGGCAAATCTCAGGAGTCAACTGATAGGTCAGGGCTCTGGTGATGCCTCTATGGCATTATCTTGACAAGGTTAACTGAGGTAGCAAATGGTTCAGCTGTTAGTACATTACTCCTGGACTGAGATCCATGACTGTAGAAGGAGAAGGTGAGCTGAGCATAAAGAAACACTCCTTTTCTCTATTTCTGTTGCACTGGACCTCTGCCTCAGGCTCCTGTATCTATGGTTGCTCAGCAAATATGCACACCATACTCATGGTATCATGGGAAAACAAGCACTCCTTCTTTGGCATGTTTGGGTCATAGTATTTTATCACACAAACTGGGAAAGAACCTTATGCACAAATTCCATGGAGAGCTACTAAGTACAATGACAGGCTTGGACACTTGGTAGTGGTAAATGGGGATAAGCGCTAAGTGTTGAAAGACTGCCTTCAAATGACAGAGATGAACCCAAGAATATTACCCCTGACAAGGCTACCATGATGCCTTTGAAAAGGAAGAACACAGAAACCTCCTTCCATGACCTTGCCTCTGTTCTTTCCCATAAGCATAGGGTGTGACACACTACTCCAGAGACCCACTCCCCTTTGGTCAGACTAGAAATGCTGTTATCTGTTTCAAATTTTGTGCTCACTCTTGACAATTTTGACAATGACCATGCCAATCTTGAGCTTGTTTACATTCAGTTCATCTACATCACCGGTATGTGGGAGAAAGTAACAGAGAGGTTGCCTCACCTGTTCCTGCCTACACCAGGTGAAGGGACAGTGACAGAGACAAGATTGAGTTCACCTTTCCTCTGTTTCTTGTTACTCAATGTTTGCAAAAGGTGAATTTACATTACATTCTTAAATCGTGTGGTTGAATTTCAGCTGAGGAACTATGCAAGTCAACATTATCTACACAGGAAACTATGGTAATATCATCACCTTTCCCTCCTATCATACAATGATGATCCACAACTACCATATGTCACCCAATGAGATTAGTGCATTTCAACAGTACCTTCTCTTTCAGTAGATGGTACATGGCCGGAAGTGTCTGCCTGGACTTCCGGTACTTCAGCATCCTTGGGGGAAATCTTCCCTTTCCCAAAGAGTCTTCTTTTAATTCTGGAAACTGGCATGCATTAACAGTAGAGACAGTTATGTCAGTTTCATGGCAGAAAATAGAGGAAACCAGTCTGTTTTAGTACACTCCATGGCATGCCCATTCTCCAGGCACCATCATCAGAGTCACAGTGGTGTTTCAGGAGCATCACTGAGTGCACTGCACACTCCAGCATGCACCGCATTGGTGGTGTAGGCAAGTCCTAAATTCATGGCAGTGTGACAGTGTGTGTGTTTCCTTGCTGAATACATGTACCTAATGAGTGCTCACCTTCAAATCACAGGCACTGACCAACCCTGAGAGGAAAAACACATGGAGCAGAGTGTACCCAACCTTTAAAGATGTATTCCCACTGGATATGGAGTGCACTGCTTTCATAACAGTTCTCTGTAGGCAGAGGAGGTGAAGCTCTGTGATTTCTAGGCCAGTATGGTACATAAGTAGGTAGTTCCAGTATAGATAAGGACAAACTGTGAGTCCCTGAAACCCGCCCCCAAAAGCAATATATTCTCAGAGAATGAGGTAGAACACATCAACCTCCAGGTGGTGACTGCAGTTCTCAGTGCACATGTACTTAAATTGTGTTCCTCTTTGGGCCTATGCTTCTGTTGTCTACTCTGTTCATGCTATTCTCCAGATCCCAGAGAAACCCATTTTAGAAATATCCATCCTACTCCTCTGTATATTTTATTTAATTGTGAGACTCTGTCATCTTAAAAGGAGCACTGTGCTCCTCTACCATTCAAAGCAGTGACTGTTGCATGCGGAGTGACATTTCCTAGGACTTCCAACCACCACAGCCGTCACTGCAGTGTTTGGGATCCCGATCGATCTGCCTTACTGCAGACAGATGTAAGAGGACAGAGCTCTCCACGGGGATTACTGTGCCCTTGATGAGGTAAGAAGTGGCTCTTAAGATGCACAGCTAAGGAGCCTCATCACTACCTCTTGAGTTCTAGTTAACTCATTTATGAAGGAACACAAGCATGTAACTGACCCTGCATATCTGAGATGAGGTTTGAATACATTTTTGTAGTTACCTTGTATTCTGATTTTCAATGTACACATCTGTAACTGGAAATTGGGTTGTGAAAAAGGCATCCTACTTTTGGGGGGAAAACAGATTTAAACAAGAATCGAAGTACAATACCCTCAAATAACAAAGGATTACTATTGAACACAAGAACCATAGAAATATCCATGATTACTTACTTGCTGTGGCCCTTGCCTTTAAAAGAAACTAAGAAAAAAAATTTAACACAACAATTCTCAAATCATTAATATGTTACATCACAGTGGTGTATCACACAAAATACAACCAGTGTTTTCACAATTCCTACCTCAGGTGTGTCTTAGGAAAATGATCCCACAATACATACCACATCTATGTTTTTTGGTCTTCGCCTGCAATCAATAGGAAAGAAAATATTTAATGTCATGATCATGCTGAGCAATGTCTACAAAGCTGTTTTGCCCACTAACATCGTGTGACTGAAATCAGGACAGAGAAGAGTAGTAACAAAGAGACTATATTAATGGGTACATTATTCGATGATGTCACAGAGATCTGGGACTCTGTCCTTTGTGATACAAACTAGTACTGGGCATACTTTTTCTTATTCAATGGCAGATCAGGTAAACCTATCTGGCCTATAGAGGGTTGCAAAACTTACATCACATACCATCTATAAAAACTTTTATGTTTCACTAAGGTATATTTTGTTTCTAGACTATGGTTTACAAATAACTTGAGTATATGGTTGGAAGCTTAGTGTGTCCAGCTTGAGGATGTTCAGAGGATCTTTCAACCATGAGGACTGGTGTAAACTAGAGGCCCCCACCTTGGTGGGATCACTCATACAGCAGGACACAAAGTTGTGCCACATTGTGATGTATGCTGTCTTGATCAGGACCAAGTTGGTACAGTTCCATTCCCTCCTCTTCCTAAATAAGCTCTCTAATATCCGTGATGACTCAGATCAGTTTAATGAATGAAATGTGATACCCACTGAAGCACAAGGGGACCACCGAAGTAACCTTTCTACCTCAGAGAAAGGAAAGGCCCTCTTACCCTCACAGTCTTCACTGGTCGGTGTTGCTCGTAGTGGGGTGAGGCCGCACTGGTGGTAGGTTCAGGGGACACTAGGGGAAAGGAAGCGACTCTCAGCTCACAGGACTTAGTATTATTACAGGGCATCTTTGCTTGATGTGGATAAAACTGCATGGATTTAGTACATGGGTCTAAATATCATCAGACTTTTCTGTCCCCTCAGCAACACCTAAACATTCAGCAGTTGTTTTTGAAATAATTGCGTCCGAGGCTTTATAGTATTTACAAATGCTTGGCCGGTAGCTTAGGCTTATTAATAACTTGATCTTTCACTTATATTAACCCATATCTTATCTATAGTTAGCCACGTGGTGTGGTACCTTTTATCCCTACAGTATTCTCATCTTGCTTCCTCTGGGTCTCGCTGGGGACTCCTGACTCTGCCCTTCCTCTTCCCTGCATTCTCAGTTTGGTCGCCCTGCCTGGCTACTGGCCAATTAGCCTTTTATTAAATCAATTCAAGTGACAAATCTTTACAGTGTACAAGAGGATTCTTCCATGGCAACTAAATCTAATGGAAAATATGGTTGGGTTGTCGCTGGACTGTCTTCCCGGAAGACAAATTAAGGCCCCGTACAGGTCTGGAGAGAAATGAGGAACAGATATATTTTCCTTTCTAGGAAATCTGAATCTTAAGCAGTGTGAAAGAATAGTTGTATCATGTAAGGATTAAATAAATCTTTCAAAAAATTTCTTTTTACATTTATTATATTTGGGATGCTCAACAGCTGGCAGTGCATCCAGCAGAAGTGACCCTTCTGCACCTGGTTCTCTCAGTCAACCATGAAGGTTCCAGGCTCAAATTATTGATCTCAGTCTTTACCACATGTGCTTTTACTGCTACACACTCAAGAACCACAGAAAACTAACCTTATGATAAAAATCACAGAGTTCAATCAGTCTCTGAGATGATTTGAACACAGGATAGCTGCTACTCTCATCAACCTCAGCTGGCCATCAGGAGACTTTTATCTATATACATGTAATAAAGGTCTGATCCACACCCTTTCTAGAGAGTCAACTGACTTTCCAGACATATTTTTCTGAAAAAGGTTCTTTTCTGTTCTCTCCACTGATCTTTTCAATCTCATGAGCTTTGTGAGACAATAAATGATTACAGAAAGACCTGGAACACCCAGGACAAGATGAGAACATGTGTGGGAATTAGTCCACATTGCCTGGACAACGTGTTCCAGTACACAAAATAACCAATAAAGTAACTGGAAAAATGGACCACATAGGCCTCCAAGGTTTTCCAGACCAAGAAACATGGCAATAATGAAAGGGAAGTGGCTGGAGCGAGGGAGAGGGTGGCAAGAGGTAACAAGAACGGAGATGAAAGTCGGGGGGGCTAGAGGAGAATCTTGTCTCTCTGTCACACACAGGTCAGAAGAGGACAGTATGCATTGAACCTACAGATATAGTGCACAATAGGAAGTTAAAAAAAAAAACTGCAGACTGAGAGAATCCAAGGGACGCAGACATAGTTCTGATGGGCCTGGGCTGTGAGCCTACTGAAGTAGAAATAGTAAAGCCACGTATAGAAGAGAGACTCCTTAGAGCATAAACTCATGTCCCCAGGAAAGAAGAGACAGGTCAGACATGCCAAGAGTGAGAGACTCGAGTAGTGACAGCACAGGGGACAGGCACCTCCTGCAGGTGTCTGGAGAGCTGACCCCCTCGGGTGTATAACCTGTATTATGAGGAACATGGGCAATATTTTAGGAAAACTCACAAACACAGTCTCTGCATATTGGAGGCTGAAGCAAGGATGTCTCTAAAAGCACCAAAGATCAACCAAAGGGCAGACCCTTTCTCATCCATTAAGTCAAAGGTTCCATGATAGATATCAGCCTGAAATCTCCCTTGACTGAAATCACCTAGCATGGCACTTAAAGTCAAGGAACATAGACTGGTAAAAGCTAAAGACATATATGAGGTCTTTACTTGTCAGGACATTGCCAGTGTTGCAATGAGGCCGTACAACAGAAGCCTGCTAGCTATTTAGCTGTCTAATCTTTGGTTGTCCTTTGAAGATGGACTAAATGATCAACAGAAGACCAAGAAAGCACTACTACAAATGTCCCAGGGGACCCAGGGACAGGATCTGCTCATTCAGTATCACCAGGACCACTTGGTAAGAAATTTATACACACATTTGAATGCACAGGGGCAAGTTGTCTCTCACCAGAGAGACTGGCTTTATCATAGACTGGAACCCCAAACTGTTTGTGGGCATTATGATGGCAAATCTCAGGAGTCAACTGATAGGTCAGGGCTCTGGTGATGCCTCTATGGCATTATCTTGACAAGGTTAACTGAGGTAGCAAATGGTTCAGCTGTTAGTACATTACTCCTGGACTGAGATCCATGACTGTAGAAGGAGAAGGTGAGTTGAGCATAAAGAAACACTCCTTTTCTCTATTTCTGTTGCACTGGACCTCTGCCTCAGGCTCCTGTATCTATGGTTGCTCAGCAAATATGCACACCATACTCATGGTATCATGGGAAAACAAGCACTCCTTCTTTGGCATGTTTGGGTCATAGTATTTTATCACACAAACTGGGAAAGAACCTTATGCACAAATTCCATGGAGAGCTACTAAGTACAATGACAGGCTTGGACACTTGGTAGTGGTAAATGGGGATAAGCGCTAAGTGTTGAAAGACTGCCTTCAAATGACAGAGATGAACCCAAGAATATTACCCCTGACAAGGCTACCATGATGCCTTTGAAAAGGAAGAACACAGAAACCTCCTTCCATGACCTTGCCTCTGTTCTTTCCCATAAGCATAGGGTGTGACACACTACTCCAGAGACCCACTCCCCTTTGGTCAGACTAGAAATGCTGTTATCTGTTTCAAATTTTGTGCTCACTCTTGACAATTTTGACAATGACCATGCCAATCTTGAGCTTGTTTACATTCAGTTCATCTACATCACCGGTATGTGGGAGAAAGTAACAGAGAGGTTGCCTCACCTGTTCCTGCCTACACCAGGTGAAGGGACAGTGACAGAGACAAGATTGAGTTCACCTTTCCTCTGTTTCTTGTTACTCAATGTTTGCAAAAGGTGAATTTACATTACATTCTTAAATCGTGTGGTTGAATTTCAGCTGAGGAACTATGCAAGTCAACATTATCTACACAGGAAACTATGGTAATATCATCACCTTTCCCTCCTATCATACAATGATGATCCACAACTACCATATGTCACCCAATGAGATTAGTGCATTTCAACAGTACCTTCTCTTTCAGTAGATGGTACATGGCCGGAAGTGTCTGCCTGGACTTCCGGTACTTCAGCATCCTTGGGGGAAATCTTCCCTTTCCCAAAGAGTCTTCTTTTAATTCTGGAAACTGGCATGCATTAACAGTAGAGACAGTTATGTCAGTTTCATGGCAGAAAATAGAGGAAACCAGTCTGTTTTAGTACACTCCATGGCATGCCCATTCTCCAGGCACCATCATCAGAGTCACAGTGGTGTTTCAGGAGCATCACTGAGTGCACTGCACACTCCAGCATGCACCGCATTGGTGGTGTAGGCAAGTCCTAAATTCATGGCAGTGTGACAGTGTGTGTGTTTCCTTGCTGAATACATGTACCTAATGAGTGCTCACCTTCAAATCACAGGCACTGACCAACCCTGAGAGGAAAAACACATGGAGCAGAGTGTACCCAACCTTTAAAGATGTATTCCCACTGGATATGGAGTGCACTGCTTTCATAACAGTTCTCTGTAGGCAGAGGAGGTGAAGCTCTGTGATTTCTAGGCCAGTATGGTACATAAGTAGGTAGTTCCAGTATAGATAAGGACAAACTGTGAGTCCCTGAAACCCGCCCCCAAAAGCAATATATTCTCAGAGAATGAGGTAGAACACATCAACCTCCAGGTGGTGACTGCAGTTCTCAGTGCACATGTACTTAAACTGTGTTCCTCTTTGGGCCTATGCTTCTGTTGTCTACTCTGTTCATGCTATTCTCCAGATCCCAGAGAAACCCATTTTAGAAATATCCATCCTACTCCTCTGTATATTTTATTTAATTGTGAGACTCTGTCATCTTAAAAGGAGCACTGTGCTCCTCTACCATTCAAAGCAGTGACTGTCTGTTGCATGCTGAGTGACATTTCCTAGGACTTCCAACCACCACAGCCGTCACTGCAGTGTTTGGGATCCCGATCGATCTGCCTTACTGCAGACAGATGTAAGAGGACAGAGCTCTCCACGGGGATTACTGTGCCCTTGATGAGGTAAGAAGTGGCTCTTAAGATGCACAGCTAAGGAGCCTCATCACTACCTCTTGAGTTCTAGTTAACTCATTTATGAAGGAACACAAGCATGTAACTGACCCTGCATATCTGAGATGAGGTTTGAATACATTTTTGTAGTTACCTTGTATTCTGATTTTCAATGTACACATCTGTAACTGGAAATTGGGTTGTGAAAAAGGCATCCTACTTTTGGGGGGAAAACAGATTTAAACAAGAATCGAAGTACAATACCCTCAAATAACAAAGGATTACTATTGAACACAAGAACCATAGAAATATCCATGATTACTTACTTGCTGTGGCCCTTGCCTTTAAAAGAAACTAAGAAAAAAAATTTAACACAACAATTCTCAAATCATTAATATGTTACATCACAGTGGTGTATCACACAAAATACAACCAGTGTTTTCACAATTCCTACCTCAGGTGTGTCTTAGGAAAATGATCCCACAATACATACCACATCTATGTTTTTTGGTCTTCGCCTGCAATCAATAGGAAAGAAAATATTTAATGTCATGATCATGCTGAGCAATGTCTACAAAGCTGTTTTGCCCACTAACATCGTGTGACTGAAATCAGGACAGAGAAGAGTAGTAACAAAGAGACTATATTAATGGGTACATTATTCGATGATGTCACAGAGATCTGGGACTCTGTCCTTTGTGATACAAACTAGTACTGGGCATACTTTTTCTTATTCAATGGCAGATCAGGTAAACCTATCTGGCCTATAGAGGGTTGCAAAACTTACATCACATACCATCTATAAAAACTTTTATGTTTCACTAAGGTATATTTTGTTTCTAGACTATGGTTTACAAATAACTTGAGTATATGGTTGGAAGCTTAGTGTGTCCAGCTTGAGGATGTTCAGAGGATCTTTCAACCATGAGGACTGGTGTAAACTAGAGGCCCCCACCTTGGTGGGATCACTCATACAGCAGGACACAAAGTTGTGCCACATTGTGATGTATGCTGTCTTGATCAGGACCAAGTTGGTACAGTTCCATTCCCTCCTCTTCCTAAATAAGCTCTCTAATATCCGTGATGACTCAGATCAGTTTAATGAATGAAATGTGATACCCACTGAAGCACAAGGGGACCACCGAAGTAACCTTTCTACCTCAGAGAAAGGAAAGGCCCTCTTACCCTCACAGTCTTCACTGGTCGGTGTTGCTCGTAGTGGGGTGAGGCCGCACTGGTGGTAGGTTCAGGGGACACTAGGGGAAAGGAAGCGACTCTCAGCTCACAGGACTTAGTATTATTACAGGGCATCTTTGCTTGATGTGGATAAAACTGCATGGATTTAGTACATGGGTCTAAATATCATCAGACTTTTCTGTCCCCTCAGCAACACCTAAACATTCAGCAGTTGTTTTTGAAATAATTGCGTCCGAGGCTTTATAGTATTTACAAATGCTTGGCCGGTAGCTTAGGCTTATTAATAACTTGATCTTTCACTTATATTAACCCATATCTTATCTATAGTTAGCCACGTGGTGTGGTACCTTTTATCCCTACAGTATTCTCATCTTGCTTCCTCTGGGTCTCGCTGGGGACTCCTGACTCTGCCCTTCCTCTTCCCTGCATTCTCAGTTTGGTCACCCTGCCTGGCTACTGGCCAATTAGCCTTTTATTAAATCAATTCAAGTGACAAATCTTTACAGTGTACAAGAGGATTCTTCCATGGCAACTAAATCTAATGGAAAATATGGTTGGGTTGTCGCTGGACTGTCTTCCCGGAAGACAAATTAAGGCCCCGTACAGGTCTGGAGAGAAATGAGGAACAGATATATTTTCCTTTCTAGGAAATCTGAATCTTAAGCAGTGTGAAAGAATAGTTGTATCATGTAAGGATTAAATAAATCTTTCAAAAAATTTCTTTTTACATTTATTATATTTGGGATGCTCAACAGCTGGCAGTGCATCCAGCAGAAGTGACCCTTCTGCACCTGGTTCTCTCAGTCAACCATGAAGGTTCCAGGCTCAAATTATTGATCTCAGTCTTTACCACATGTGCTTTTACTGCTACACACTCAAGAACCACAGAAAACTAACCTTATGATAAAAATCACAGAGTTCAATCAGTCTCTGAGATGATTTGAACACAGGATAGCTGCTACTCTCATCAACCTCAGCTGGCCATCAGGAGACTTTTATCTATATACATGTAATAAAGGTCTGATCCACACCCTTTCTAGAGAGTCAACTGACTTTCCAGACATATTTTTCTGAAAAAGGTTCTTTTCTGTTCTCTCCACTGATCTTTTCAATCTCATGAGCTTTGTGAGACAATAAATGATTACAGAAAGACCTGGAACACCCAGGACAAGATGAGAACATGTGTGGGAATTAGTCCACATTGCCTGGACAACGTGTTCCAGTACACAAAATAACCAATAAAGTAACTGGAAAAATGGACCACATAGGCCTCCAAGGTTTTCCAGACCAAGAAACATGGCAATAATGAAAGGGAAGTGGCTGGAGCGAGGGAGAGGGTGGCAAGAGGTAACAAGAACGGAGATGAAAGTCGGGGGGGCTAGAGGAGAATCTTGTCTCTCTGTCACACACAGGTCAGAAGAGGACAGTATGCATTGAACCTACAGATATAGTGCACAATAGGAAGTTAAAAAAAAAAACTGCAGACTGAGAGAATCCAAGGGACGCAGACATAGTTCTGATGGGCCTGGGCTGTGAGCCTACTGAAGTAGAAATAGTAAAGCCACGTATAGAAGAGAGACTCCTTAGAGCATAAACTCATGTCCCCAGGAAAGAAGAGACAGGTCAGACATGCCAAGAGTGAGAGACTCGAGTAGTGACAGCACAGGGGACAGGCACCTCCTGCAGGTGTCTGGAGAGCTGACCCCCTCGGGTGTATAACCTGTATTATGAGGAACATGGGCAATATTTTAGGAAAACTCACAAACACAGTCTCTGCATATTGGAGGCTGAAGCAAGGATGTCTCTAAAAGCACCAAAGATCAACCAAAGGGCAGACCCTTTCTCATCCATTAAGTCAAAGGTTCCATGATAGATATCAGCCTGAAATCTCCCTTGACTGAAATCACCTAGCATGGCACTTAAAGTCAAGGAACATAGACTGGTAAAAGCTAAAGACATATATGAGGTCTTTACTTGTCAGGACATTGCCAGTGTTGCAATGAGGCCGTACAACAGAAGCCTGCTAGCTATTTAGCTGTCTAATCTTTGGTTGTCCTTTGAAGATGGACTAAATGATCAACAGAAGACCAAGAAAGCACTACTACAAATGTCCCAGGGGACCCAGGGACAGGATCTGCTCATTCAGTATCACCAGGACCACTTGGTAAGAAATTTATACACACATTTGAATGCACAGGGGCAAGTTGTCTCTCACCAGAGAGACTGGCTTTATCATAGACTGGAACCCCAAACTGTTTGTGGGCATTATGATGGCAAATCTCAGGAGTCAACTGATAGGTCAGGGCTCTGGTGATGCCTCTATGGCATTATCTTGACAAGGTTAACTGAGGTAGCAAATGGTTCAGCTGTTAGTACATTACTCCTGGACTGAGATCCATGACTGTAGAAGGAGAAGGTGAGTTGAGCATAAAGAAACACTCCTTTTCTCTATTTCTGTTGCACTGGACCTCTGCCTCAGGCTCCTGTATCTATGGTTGCTCAGCAAATATGCACACCATACTCATGGTATCATGGGAAAACAAGCACTCCTTCTTTGGCATGTTTGGGTCATAGTATTTTATCACACAAACTGGGAAAGAACCTTATGCACAAATTCCATGGAGAGCTACTAAGTACAATGACAGGCTTGGACACTTGGTAGTGGTAAATGGGGATAAGCGCTAAGTGTTGAAAGACTGCCTTCAAATGACAGAGATGAACCCAAGAATATTACCCCTGACAAGGCTACCATGATGCCTTTGAAAAGGAAGAACACAGAAACCTCCTTCCATGACCTTGCCTCTGTTCTTTCCCATAAGCATAGGGTGTGACACACTACTCCAGAGACCCACTCCCCTTTGGTCAGACTAGAAATGCTGTTATCTGTTTCAAATTTTGTGCTCACTCTTGACAATTTTGACAATGACCATGCCAATCTTGAGCTTGTTTACATTCAGTTCATCTACATCACCGGTATGTGGGAGAAAGTAACAGAGAGGTTGCCTCACCTGTTCCTGCCTACACCAGGTGAAGGGACAGTGACGGAGACAAGATTGAGTTCACCTTTCCTCTGTTTCTTGTTACTCAATGTTTGCAAAAGGTGAATTTACATTACATTCTTAAATCGTGTGGTTGAATTTCAGCTGAGGAACTATGCAAGTCAACATTATCTACACAGGAAACTATGGTAATATCATCACCTTTCCCTCCTATCATACAATGATGATCCACAACTACCATATGTCATCCAATGAGATTAATGCATTTCAACAGTACCTTCGCTTTCAGTAGATGGTACATGGCCAGAAGTGTCTGCCTGGACTTTCGGTATTTCAGTCTTCTCAGGAGCAACCATGTGCTGCTGTTGATGGTTCTTTTCCAATAGATTGTATTCTGGGAATGCATTAACAGCAGAGACAGTTATGTCAGTTCCATGGCAGAAAATAGAGGAAACCAGTCTGTTTTAGTACACTCCATGGCATGCCCATTCTCCAGGCACCATCATCAGAGTCACGGTGGTGTTTCAGGAGGATCACTGAGTGCACTGCACACTCCAGCATGCACTGCATTGGTGGTGTAGGCAAGTCTAAATTCATGTCAATGTGGTGTTGTTAAAAGAAGAGCAACATGACTGTGTTAAGTTTGCTTTTACCTGATAAACAGTGTCCATGTCTGTCTTGGAGTTCCATAAATATGGTAAACTTTATAAACTCCCTCCTTTCTGAGTAGTGTTTATTAGGGTGCTATATACTGTGAAACTTCTCAGTGCAAAACATATGAATAAACATACATACATACATATATATATATCCATCCACATACACACACATGCATGCATACATGCATGTACACACACACACACACACACACACACACACACACAGCTTGACCTCAAATAAATGTACATATACTACCGAATTACTCTGTGGTATTTGTTATTGTCAGAACAGTCAGCTACATTTGAGTGAATCCAGGTAGCATGAGGTTGTGTTGGTTACTCATGCAACCAATGGTAAAGAATGTATTTATTTTCACTGTTTACCTTCACTGTTTACATGAGAAACTATAGAAGGGCCCTAGCTTAGCAGAAATATATGATCTTCCTCCAATATTTTCAACCTGCCTAGTGCCTATCAGTTAGTGATTCTCTAGATAGTGGACCACATTGAGAGGTAAGCAAAGCTTCCATATTTTCTAGAGATGCTCAGATTCAAAGTCACTCAGAGCCAAGTTGTCACATGATGGTTGGGATGAGTAGGAACTTCCCTTCCACTAGCCAGGCCTGGATATGTCCTCATCACGAATTGACAAGAACAGTAGCCAGGTGCATTGGTAATATAATAAACAGTGCCTGTACACGTCATTTTCTAGGTGACATCCTCATTGACCATGTGTACAGCCTTTATTAATTCTGGCTAAGATAGGGGTAATGACTACAGGAGCATCGAGAATGCACTATACCTGTTCATGCCTTTCTCACCCAAGTCCTATCTTCTCTATATTGCCGTTTAATTTTTCCAGAACAGATCTGTGTTCTAGTCTAGCCTGAAATTTCTACAGCAAAGAATGAACTTATGTCTCTCTTTCTTCCACTTCTCAAGGACAAGGACTAATAAGATTGAGACATCCTGGGCACATTTTGAGCAGAATTAGGAGTCAAACTCTGGGTTTAATTAGCAAACTGCGCGTGGTTATGCTAATCATGCACTGAGGCAACTGGGCCACAAGCTCCAGTCCATATTAGCATACTAGCTTTTCTTAATACAAACTGCCATATAACAAAGTACTGAAAATGTAAACACACTGTGCATAAAATACTTTTGAAATGATGTTACTGAGCCATATACTGTTCACTGCTGAATATATATGTGTGTGTGTGTGTGTGTGTGTGTGTGTGTGTGTGTGTGTGTGTGTGTATACACACATATATGAGTGGTCACACTGAAAACATGAGGACCAATCACCACTGAGAAGAAAACTCCTGGAGCATAATAGAGTGCACCCCATTTTTAAATATATAGTCTCACTGAGTGTGGTAGTGAACTCCTTGTATAACAGTTCTCTGAAGTCACAGGCAGGCAGAACTGTGTGATATCCAAGTCAGAAGGGTATATATGTAGCTAGTTCCAGGAGAGCCATGGATACAGTGAGATCCTGTCTCAAAAACAAAAAACAAAAAACAAAAACAAAACACTATGTTGTCCAAAAAGTCCGACATCACAGATCAACATCCAGGTGGAGACTAGAGTTCTTAGTGGACACTGTGCCTAAATTGTGTTGCTTTTTGTGTCCATACTGATATTGTTAAACACCTTAAAGTTTTTCAGGTTTTACTGGAAGGAGCCCACGAAGTCTAGCACACATCCATCCTATCTCAACGTAGTGGTAAGCAAAGAATCTGTGATCTACACCACAACATGGGCTGTTTTCTTCCACACTTGCTAAATGTGTGCAGGCAGGGTATTAAATGTAGTCGTTGCACTGCATGTGTGAAGATCCTCATAACTTATTCTGGGCATTGGTGTGTTCATCTGCTTAGGAAAACACATATCAACCCACTACATATGGCTGTGGTGAGCTTTAAACACATTGTTATAGGTAAATCATGAATACTATTTTTTTCTCAAGGAATTTACAATTTTAATATAAACCAGCTGGCTCATTTCCAGTTACATTTTTTTTTAATTTTATTTTTCTTTATTAAGAAATTTTCTACTCACTCCTCATGCTATCCACAGACCCCCCTCCTCCCTCCTCCCATCCCCAACCCTCTTTCCCAAGCCACCCCGCATCCCCCAAATCAAGGTCTCCCATGGGGAGTCAGCAGAGCCCAGCACACTGAGCCTAGGCAGGTCCAAGCCCCTTCCCACTGCACCAAGGCTGTGCAAGGTGTCACACCACAGGCACTGGATTCCCAGAAGCCTGCCCATGCACCAGGGACAGATCCCGATCCCACTGCCTGGGTGCCCCCCAAACAGTTTGAGCCAAACAACTGTCTTCCATGTCCAGAGGGCCTAGTCCAGTCCCATGGGAGCTCCACAGCCACCAATCCACAGTTCATGTGTTCCCACTACTGTGGTCCATTATCTCTGCACGTCCTCTCATCATGATCACAATGTCGCTCACCTACAGTATCTCTCCTCTCTCTCATCAATTGGATTCCCGGAGCTCAGCCTGGTGCCTGGCCGTGGGTCTCTGTATCTGCCTCCATCAGCCACTGGACAGAGGCTCTATGATGACAGCTAGGTTATTTGCTAGGCTGGTCACTAGAGTAGACCGGTCCAGGCACCCTCTGGACCACTGCCAGCAGAACAAGGTGGGGGTTAACCTTGTGGACTCCTGAGAGTCTCCCCAGCACCCTGCCTCTTCCTGTTTCCATGATGTCCTCATCTATCATGGTATCTTCCTCCCTGCCCTCCCACTCTGTCCCTGTTCCAGCTTGACCCTCCCATTTCCCTATGTTCTCATCCCCCACTCCTAAAAAAATGTATTTTGTTTACTCAATCAACATAGATGGAGTAAACAAAATACAGTTTTTAAAAAAAGTCTCCCAGAACAAGAATGGAGCCTGTGCTAGACCCTCCACAGTTGTCTTATGGCCAGCTGGCATGGGGGCTCAGGTCCTTAATATCTTTTTCACAACAGTTTTCCTGAAAATTGGGTTCAATGACATGGACATCTGTCTAGATAAAATAAGTTTAAACAGCCTGGTGCACAAAATCCCAAACTAAGGAGGTCACAGCTAGACGTAGCAACTGTAGACACATGACTATGATTTCTTACTTGAGGTATCACTTTTTTTTCTAAATCAAACTCCCAACTGTCAATTGATGAATGTGTTTTTGCTTACTGTGGTACACTAGACAAAAGACAACCAGTATTCACACAATTCACATCTAAAACATGTCTTCAGTGACTGGAATACATACCACCCCATCTGTCTTTCCCAGGTTCCATCTGCAAAACACAGTAAAGAAAACACTTTGAGACTCAGATTATGGTGAGTTCTGTTTGTACAACACTTTGGCTCACGTGTTTGCTGGGCATTATTACACCAAGGATTGCCAAGCCCTTGGGTGGAAGATTCTGGATTAGTATGTCATATGATACTGACAGAATATCTCAGGACGTCTCTTTTGTGACAAACACTAGTCTGTTTTTCACTTTTGCTGACTAGAGGCCACATCAGGTATCCCTATGTGTTTAGCCTCCACTGATGGTCAGCTAAGGTATATCACGACATGACAGAGCAACTCTATATCTGGTTAGTATGATTTGTTTGTTTGTTTGAAACAAGAATTAACCTTTATTGAGCACTTATTATGTGCCAGGACAGATTAATATCTTTTAATATTTTAAGGCAATTAAGTAAATATTGTTATTGCTACTTTATTGAGGAAGGCAATGTAGACACAGAAAGGATAAGTTTGCCAAAAGTCACAGAGCCAAGAACTCCCAGTTTTTCCAGACAGGAGGCTTGAAGCTCAGAGCTCAGGTTGTCATACCACCAGCTTCCTTTGTAGAGTCCCTCTGTGGCCCATGGGTTGGAATTCCTGGTCAGTGGCCACTCCCCCCCCCTACATGACCGAGCATGTACTGCCAAAATGATTAGTCATTCCAAGGCTTTATGGCCTATGTAATCCATGCACTGCATCAGGCAATCTATGCGCATACGTGGCATAGCTACATATGCCCTCGGGCAGGGGAATCCATAAAAAGCTAGTCACAGGGGCCGGGTGGTGGTGGTGGTGGTGGTGGTGGTGGTGGTGGTGCACACCTTTATTCCCAGCACTCGGGAGGCAGAGGCAGGCGGATCTCTGTGAGTTCAAGGCCAGCCTGGACTACCAAGTGAGTTCCAGGAAAGGTACAAAGCTACACAGAGAAACCCTGTCTCGAAAAACCAAAAAAAAAAAAAAAAACAAAAAACCCGAAAGCTAGTCACAGCCTCCTGTCCCCTTCTTCTCCTCCCCCTGTCCCCACAGATCTTCCATAGGTCCAAGCACATTCTCTTCTGTCCCTCCTTCCCTAATAAACTCTGAGAGTGGGTTTCGTGGTGCCTCGAACCTTTTCTCGCTCGGTAACAGTGCCGCTTAATGAATAACATCGTGCCGCCACATAAAAGCCAACACCACGTGCTCTTTTGCTCTCCCCAAAAACTGCCGCCGCCGCCGCCGCCTGGTTCTCCCGCGCCCGCCGCCGGGGTTTGCTTTCAAGGGCGCTAGTTCAAAGGCGGCCTCAGCTTCCCACGGGTCTCCCGGAGACTGCATATTCCCTGCCTGGTCCAGGGCGTCCGATTCGCAAGGCCACGCCTTGTGCTGATGCCTCGGGAGTCCCTCTCTCTCCCGGGCCCACAGTCCAGGATGCCAGCGGCGGCATCTTAGAAAAAAGACCTTAGCGTCCAGGAACCGGGCAGGGCGTGAGGAGTGCGAGGCCGGGGTTTTCTGACATAGCAGGGGCTGACGTGGCAGGGCTGGGGTCTCCCCATCGCCACAACAGGTTTCTCTCCGCTGCCCGCGTCCGGCTGCGCGCCTCGCAAGCAAACGCCCCGGGCTCCGCCTTTGACTTTCCCGGGCAGAGACACCCCTGCGGCCCGGTGACTCTCCCGCGCCTCCCTGCATGGCTGCCCTCTGCGCTTGCGCAGACCGTAGCTCGGGTGCCCCGGGAGGGCCGCGCCCACCCGCGCCCAGGCTTCCTGCGGTTTTTCACAAGCTGGAAGCGTGGCTGGCTGCGTGGTGCCTCTCCTCTCTCCTGGCGGCAGCTGAGCGGGGGCGAGGTTAACTTGAGGACTCCGGTCTGCACATGGTGTTGGCAGGGGCTTCCGGAAGGGGAAATACCGTTTTGTTGACCCCAGGTGGCCCCGGGGCTGGCCGGGGGCGGGGGTGTTGGAAGAGGACGTGAATTCTGACTGGAAAATGTCCCCCCTCTCTTCAAGGAGGGCCCCAAACAGGCCCCGTCCGGCCTCCTCTCGAGGCCAGGATCTTAGGGAAGGGTGTGTCCATGAGTTGGGTAGGACCCCCTTACACACGCGCGCGCGCGCGCGTACACACACACACACACACACACACACGCACGCACGCACGCACGCACGCACGCACGCACGCACCCCAGTCGAGGCCGAGGGTTTCGTGGTCCCCGAGGATAACGTGCACGCCCATGTGTTTGAGTCAGGCATACTGGTCTACACCTGTAGCTCCCGCACTTGGGTGGTAGAAATGCAGGAGACCAGCAGTGTGAGGCAAGTCTGGGTTGTATGAGACCCAGTCCTACATGCCATAGTTTTAGGATATTTAAGGTATTCAGAATTGTAATCGCCCTTATTTAAGACCTCATAGGCTTAGGATGAGTTGGTGTTTCTGTGTTGAGAAAAAAATAGCCCCATCTCTGTTGTGATTTCTAGAGTGGTACAAAAATATCTAAGTTTCCTGTATTCTACTGATTATTATGATTACTATATTACTACTATGCCCTTTTATGAGGCACTCTAATAATGTACGTGCATCCCATGACTTAGAGTTCTGAGCAACTGGACACCCTATACTGGGGCATATGAAGCTTCCACAACATTGATCTTTGGGGAACAATCAAATTTAACCTAAACCAGAGGCTCTAGAAGTCATAAAAGGGGGGGACCCTTACGTGAACATTCAAGTCTACATGGATGATATGCCTATCAACTTCCAAGTGAAATTTACATACTTTTGTCAAAAGCGGAACACCATGCTCCCAAAGACATCCTGTCCCCTTGACTCAAAATCAATACCTGACATAAGCATGTGTGGGTGTTCTATGCAATCACTAATCTGGTCAAATTCTGTTTCCCCTTCTTCCTAAATATACTATTTAACACCCATGATAACCTAACCAACTTTATTTTTCAAGTGTGAGAGCCACCAAAACCTAAGGGAAGAATCATTAAAGCAGCTTTTCACTCTTTCATAAAGAAACTGTTTACCTTTGTCAAAGAACTGGGGGACTTCTGTACATCAGTTGAAGATGGTGTTGCAACTTGATGTTCAGGTGTAACTAGAGGGACAGAAAAATAACTGTCAGTTCATGGTACCATTTACCCACCCAAGCATCTTTACTTGACATGGATAAAAGTGCATGGCATCAGTACATGTGATTAGACTTAGTTAAGCGACTACTGGACTGTTTTTCCTAATGGCAAATGTAGGCAAAGATTAAAAAAATAATAATAAACAGGGTTTTTTTTCCTGCTTTCTAGAGAATAGGAATCTAAAGCAATGTGAGAGTCTGTGTTTCAATATGTAACTACTGAATGCATGTTTTAAAAAGCTTTTATACATTTATTCAGTGTGGGAGGGAGCACATCAGAAGACAACCTTTGGTGGCCAAGTCTCTCCTTCCATTAGGTGAATTCTGGGGACAGAATCAAAACATCAGGTCTGGTGACAAGCACTGATACTTACTGAGCCATCTCACTCTCTCCATTAAAATAAATCTCACAATTAAACAACATATCACCATCAATTCCTGAGATCATTTTGAAGCCCAGAAGAACTAACAATCCCTTCAGCATATCTCACAAACATATTTCAACCTCCATCAATTGATACATTCTGATTCTGCATTCACCACAAAGAACATAGAATTTTAGCCTTGATAACATATACATTTTACTGGGGAAGTGAATTTAGTATGAGGCATATGGTGTAACTGTATTGATCCTTCATCCTTTGACATACAACAATAATTTACTGAAGAGTGGAAACCAATAATAAGCATATTGTGTCTTGTTTCTCCTTCTAGTCTTTTCTTACTATTCTATGAACCTTTGTATTCATGTGTTTTGTGGCATCCAATTTAAAACCAGCAGTGATGGGGAAGAATGATTGTCTGGATCCTGTTGATCATTCAAGTCCTTTAACACAGTTCTACATGAGAGTTGCTTCAAGGGTGATGCATACTCTAAAAACTGGGTAGATATTCTGGGTACTTATGTGTCACTCTTTCAGGGTGTATAGCTCACAAGGTCTCTGTACTTCTAAGGGCCACATTTGTATTGCCATTAGACACCAATCAAAGATCTCCCCATTTGTAATTGTCTTTAGGCCAGGGGTGAAGGTGAGTGTCCCAACCCTAAGTATCTGTGAACTGATGAGAAGTACTGGTACTTCCTTATAATGACTAGGATGAAATGTGACACTGATGTAACAATACCTGTCCTGGGCTATGTCATAAAGTAGATAGTACCTAGGACTTCTACAGACTTGCAGATATCCTGACATGTGTTTAGAGACTCAGGATAGTGGGCAATATGTCTGGGTTCACATCTTGGCTCTTCTACTTAAGCATATTCTCTCTCTCTCTCTCTCCTCTCTCTCTCTCTCTCTCTCTCTCTCTCTCTCTCTCTCTCTCTCTCTCTCCCTCCCTCCCTCTCCCTCTCTCTCCCTCTCTCCTCTCTCTCCCTCCCTCCCCTCCCCTCCCCTCCCCTCCTCTTCTCTTCTCTCTCTCTCTCTCTCTCTCTCTCTCTCTCTCTCTCTCTCTCTCTCTCTCTGTTGTGTTATTCCACCCTGGGAATTCACATAGTCAATGAAGAACATGTGTCTATGCTGTTGCTGAGTCATTTAATGAATATAACCCAAGCAGTGTCAACACTTGGGAAGGTTAGATATTGTAAAATATCCTGCTATCCAAAGTCCTGAATTTTAAATTCCCAGGTCACTGTTCTTCAATGGCATATGACTGATAGTCCTAAAGACCTACATTTCAAATTTACCAATCTCTATTGAAAAGAGGTATAGATTTTTAAATGATTCCTATGTTGACCTAAGTATACAATCAATCAAATGTCCATGCCTAAAAATAGCCAGCATTGTTCTCTAGAATATTCTAGCTACTTTACCATGGTCAGTGTATACCTGTTTAATGAAATGAACCCCAGAATTCTTGATGGATTAACATTACATATTAAAATGTCTAGTATTATAAGATCATTGAAAACATACAATCTTAATTAACAGCTCTTCACAAATATGAACATCTCTATATTTAGGTTTTGAACAATTCATGAAGACAGCTATAGCTCTGAAAGAGGTCTTCTATTCACAACCCTGGAGCAGTTCTGGGGAGCTAGCCTCTTCTGGACTGTATTTCAAAGTATTTCATAGAGAATAGAATATACATAATACATAATAAAACATAATTCTAACAACACAGAAGTTATAAATATTTAAAGATATTTTGAGAAACATTAACCAGTCTAATTGAAGTATTCAATGGCTAGTAATGTCATACCTCGACTACAGCAGTTCCCCATTATACTCTAATTCCAAAACAATATCTCTGTATCTATAAGCGTGTATATTGGAGGCAAGTCGCAATATATACTGGCACTCTGCACTGCGGTGCGAACATATCTAAGTACATGTCAGCAGCATGTCATAGAACGTTCATTGTGAACTCATCATACTGTGACACCCAACAGCTGCTATCTAGGCAAGTCAGCTCATATAAGTCCAAGACTACAGCCTGGGTTATTTTAAATGCCACTGTACTTTACTTCATGATGGCCAACTACAAAGTAAATGTTTTCCCTACACACACACACACACACACACACACACACACACACACACACACAAACACACACACAACTTGCCCTCAAGGAAATGGATGCACTACAGAATTTCTCTGTGGTGTCTATTAAATGGCAGAAGAGTGAGCAACATGAGTGAACTCAGGTAGCATGAGGTTTGTGTTGGTTACTCATGTAACTAACAGTAGAGAATGTATTTATTTTCACTGTTTACCTTCACTGTTTACCTGAGAAACTATAGAAGGGCCCTAGCTTAGCAGAAATATATGATCTTCCTCCAATATTTTCAACCTGCCTAGTGCCTATCAGTTAGTGATTCTCTGGTTAGAGGACCACACTGAGAGGTGAACAAGGCTTCCATATTTTCTAGAGATGCTCAGATTCAAAGTCACTCAGAGCCAAGTTGTCACATGATGGTTGGGATGAGTAGGAACTTCCCTTCCACTAGCCAGGCCTGGATATGTCCTCATTACGAATTGACAAGAACAGTAGCCAGGTGCATTGGTAATATAATAAACAGTGCCTGTACACGTCATTTTCTAGGTGACATCCTCATTGACCATGTGTACAGTCTTTATTAATTCTGGCTAAGATAGGGGTAATGACTACAGGAGCTATGGTGATATTTTATTTGTACTGAAGTGTGATTTTATTTGTATGTTTAAATAAAGTTGCCTGGGGGTCAGAGCTAATAGCAAGCCATAGCAGAAGCTGGGTGGTGGTGGCACACACCTTTAATCCTGATCACATGACAGGCAGATCTCTGTGTGTTCAGGAATACAGCCAGCATGGAGACACATGCCTTTAATCTCAATACCAACCATAGAGACCTAGAGGTCTGTATAGACTGGCAGTGACGAGGGGGTCATGTGGTTGGGTTTACAACCAATAAGAAGGCAGAACAGAAAGTCAATAAAAAGACAGACACACAGGAAGTAGGCCTCTTTCTGAGGGGAAGGACAGCAGCGGCAAGAAGGTTAAGAAGGTGGTTTTAAGTCTCAGCTCTTAGCTACTGCTCTGACCTCTTGGGCTTTTGACTCTGCATTTGGCTCTGTGTTTCTTATTTAATAAGACTGTTACATCTACAACAGTGCCTATACACATCATTTTCTAGGTGGCATCCTCATTGATCATCTGTACAGCCTTTATTAACTCTGGCTAAGATAGGGGTAATGACTACAGGAGCATCGAGAACGCACTATACCTGTTCATGCCTTTCTCACCAAAGTCCTATCTTCTCTATATTGCTATGCTTTCTTTTTTATTTTTTCAGAAAAGATCTCTGTAGTTTCTTTTGTTTTTTACTCTTGCTTTTTGGGGGCCCACCATCCAGCTCCTAAATAAATCACATAGAGGCATATTCTTTCTTATGAATGCCCGGCCTTAGCTTGGCTTGTTTCTAACCAGCTTTTTTAACTTAAATTATGCCATCTACCTTTGCCACTGAGCTTTTATCTTTCTCTGTTTCTATATACCTTTCTTTACTTCTTACTCCACAGCTTACTGTGTAGCTGAGTGGCTGGCCCCTGGAGTTCTCCTCTCCTTTTCTTGCTCCTTGATTTCTTCTCAGATTTCTTCTCCAATTCATTCTCTCTGCCTTCCAGCCCTGCCTATCCTTTCTCCTGCCTAGCTGTTGGACATTCAGCTCTTTATTATACCAATAAGGTGTTTTAGGGAGACAAAGTAACATAGCTTCACAGAGTTAAACAAATACAGCATAAAAGAATGCAACACATCTTTGCATCATTAAATAAATATTGCACAGCATAAACAAATGTAACACATCCCAAGCTAATAATCCACAACACATCAGGTCTTTGGTATTTCCTTCAGTCTGCAGAGATAGTCCTGCTGTCGAGTAACCATTCTGTACACTATGAAGATTTGTCACTGTGATTGGTTTAATAAAGAAGATGACTGGCCAATAGCTGAACAGGATAAGCTTAGGTAGGAGAGCCAAACTGAGAATGCTGGGAAGAGAAAGGGTGGAGTCAGAGGAGTTGCCAGCCCAATGCAGAGGGAGCAGGAGATGTAGGTAACATGCTAATAAAAGTACCGCCACATGCAGAGCATAATTGAGGTACATGGGTTAACTTAAAATGTAAGAGCTAGTTAGTAATAAGCCTGAGCTATTGGCTGACATTTATAAGTAATCTTAAGTCTCCATGTTGATTATCTGGGATCGGGGGTCAGGAGAGGAAAACTCTGCCTATAAATGGCACCCAACTTCCAGGGCCATGTTCCTCCACATAAAGCCTGAGCGAGCTTTAAAAAAGGTTCTAAACACACAGAAATGGAGCCAGACATGACTTCCTAGTCTTGTGTCTCTCATACCTGCTGCAGTACAGTGACAAAGCTCCTGGCAATGGCCACCACACCATGAACTAAGCCACACGGTGGGTTCCCATCACATGGGGCACAGTAGAGAGAAGTATCTCCCAGCAGCATACTGCATGGCAGGTTTAGGGTTTTTGCAGACAGAAAAGGTTACAGATACACAGTAAAGACAGATTCAGATGAAGACTTCTAAATGGATAACAGCATGTTTTAAAATATGCATACCCTTGGGATAGAAAAGATAAAGTGTAGAGGAAAGTCCTTTAAAAAGGAATAGAGTACTTTAAAAAATATAACAAGTCACATAAAGATAGGAAATATCGGGCTGGAGAGGTGGCTCAGAGGTTAAGAGCACTGCTTGCTCTTCCAAAGGTCCTGAGTTCAATTCCCAGCAACCACATGGTGGCTCACAACCATCTGTAATGAGATCTGGTGTCCTCTTTTGGTTGACTTGTGTACAATGCACAATCTATATTTATATTGATACAGATATGGATGTTACCATTAAAAGTCTATATATTTTCAGAACAAGGGGAACAGACACCAATAAAAATGGATGGACCAAGGTGATCTAGCATGCAAAACAGCTTCAAAGCTGCTGACTAAGATGATCCAGCCTCACAGACTACTCTAGCCAAGACTTAACAATTATCCTGATTTTCTCAAAGTTCCCTCAAAGATTAATAGTGCCCCAAGAAAACAGGAAGCAGTCTACAGAAAACAACATCCACATTCCCAAAATATTGGCTATGGATGTTTGTTATAATTTTAGGGGGGTTGATTACAAGTTGTTATTGGTAATGGTCAGAAAAAAAAGCTGACCAAAAGAGATTAGATTCAAGATTCCATTCTGAAAAGAAAAAGGGAGGATATAAAAATAATAGAATAAAATGATAGATTATTGAATCTATTTTTAAACCAAATACAACTACCAGTCTTAAATATTTTATATTGGTATGAGTGTTTATATATTGATACAAATTTGAAGTTAATTTTGTAATACTGCATGTATGTTTCTACTCTTGTTTTGGTTATTATGCTTATGCGTCTCATTTTAAAATGTAATGTATAATTAAAAATACAGATTAAGCCAGGTGATGGTGTTACACACCTTTAATCCCAGCTAGAATTACATAGTGACCCTCACACAGCAATAGTGGGTGACTTCAATACACTTTCTTCAATATACAGGTCATCTAGATAAAAACTAAACAGAGACATGCTAGTGTTAAATAATGCCATAAACCATATGTACCTAGTAGATATCTAGGAAATATTTCATCCAAACACAAAAGAATATACTTTCTTCTCAGCAGCTCATGGAACTTTCTCCAAAATTGACCATACAACTGGACATGAAGTAAGTCTCAATAGATATTTAAAAAAAAAATGGAAATAACATTCTGTATCTTATCTGAACACCATGGATTAAACCTAGATATAAACAACAGCAGAAATGCCAATAAGTGAATGGAGACATGGAAACTAAATAACTAACTACTGATGAAAATTGAGTCAAAACAGAAATCAAGAAAGAAATTTTTCAAATTGAATGAAAATGAAAACACAGCATGCTCAAAGCTATGAGACACAAAGAAGGCATTCTAAGATGCAAGTGTCCACATATAAATCAAACAAACAAAAAAAACAAAGAGATCTAATGTTGGCAACTCAATAGTAAACCTGGAAGCTCTAAAAAAAGAAGGAAAAAGATAATATTGTGAGATACTTGATTACACTGTATGAAAATATGTCACTGTGATTAGTTTAATAAAAAGCTAAATGGCCAATAGCTATGCAGGATTTTGGGGGCACAGAGTATGTTGGAAAGAAAGACAAAGATGCTGAGAGATGGGAATAAACAAAACATGCAGTAGGAGAAGTAACAGACATGACTCATAGCATGACATAGATTAATACAAATAGGTTCATTTAAGTTATAAGAACTAGTTAGAAACAAGCCTAAGCTACAGGCCAAGCTTTAATAATTAATAAGAAATCCCTGTGTCATTATTGGGGAGCTGTTGGTCCCAACAAAAAAATCTGTCTATAAATGGCATCTAATGTGGGGGGTATGAATACCCAAACATAGGGCCTGAGAAAACAAAAAATAAAATTATGGGCAAAGAACTAGTCCTGTAGTCTCTCCGGCAGGCTAGTTCTTGGCAGTGTACAAAGACATGGCTTCAGGCTGCTGCCTGTGGGATGGAGCCAGTTGCCAGCCACTAGTACCATGTGCCAGTGCCATGGGCTAAGCTGAGCTGTATGTCATGTGATCAGAGAATGACGCAGATGCTTAGTAAAGACAGGTCCAAACACAAGCTATTTGTTATAGCCTCTAGACAGGTTACAGTGCATTTAACAATGTGTGAAGGCTTAAGGGGGAAAAAAGGATATAGACAGTTGTAAAAAGCAATAATTTAAAAATAAAGTTGTTGCTGGAGGGCTTCTCTCCAGGTTCCCCAAGCCCCGCAGTCTCACAATCCACTTATAAAATAATCACTCAGACGCTTATATTATTTACAAACTGTATGGCCGTGGCAGGCTTCTTGTTAACTGTTCTTATATCTTAAATTAACCCATTTTTATAAATCTATACCTTGCCACGTGGCTGGTGGCTTACCGGCGTCTTCACATGCTGCTTATCCTGGCGGTGGCCTTCTGTTTCCCAGAATTCTCCTCTCTCCTTGTCCCACCTACTTCCTGCCTGTCCACCTACTTCCTGCCTGGTCACTGGCCATCAGTGTTTTATTTATATAGAACAATATCCACAGCACTTCCCCTTTTTTTCTTTTTTTTAAAAAGTAAGGTTTTAACTTTAACATGGTAAAACTACATATAACAAAACAATTATTGAGCAAGAATAACAGTTACAATATTAAAGAAGATGTCCTATCTATCTTATATTTGTGAATTTAAGGTTTTATATCTAACTTATCTTTTATCATAACTGAGGAAATTACAACTATCTAGTCTTTAACCACATCAAAGACCTGAGAAGGAACATAATGGTACCTGAGAAATGGTAGATGGATGCAAGCAACTTTCGGGAATCTTGCAAGAGTAGACCAAGACAGCTGGCAGCCTGGACAGTCACCTAATGTTTCTCAGCATTGTTGGTGCATTTAAATTGGCTATAGGCCTAGAGTATCTGACAGACTACTTTCAGAAGCAGGATTTTTGAAAGACCATCTTACCCTGTCTTGGCAGAGTACAGTGGTCCCTTTCCTTGTGTCCCGCTTGTCCAGAAAGGACAGCGTTGCATTTGTACTGTCAGCCATCAAGGCAAGGGCAGTTTTTTGCCCAGTAGGCCATTTTGTGCCAAAAAGACAAACTTCCAAATGGAAATGTCTTAGAAGCCCAACATTCTCTCAGGATCAATTGGTGCAGCCAGGAGCAATTGTGTCTCACGTCAACAGAATTCTAAGTTATTTAAATGCCATATTCTCTAGGTCTATGAAGTGTTTGAAGATTACCTATCTATCTGAAATATATCTATGTATACCTAGAAGACTTAACTAACATGGCTACAAATATGATTATCATAGATGACCAATTATTAATCTATTTTTAATTATCCATTACAATTTTAAATGAGTTACATAAACATAATACCTCAAACAAGAATAGAAATATATATATATATACATAGAAATATATATATATATACAGTATAACAAAATTAACTTTAAGTTTGTATCAATAAACTAAAATTTATACCAATGTAAAACATTTTAAACATAAACTAAAATCTATACCAATGTAAAACATTTTAAACAAGTTGTTCTTTAAAAGGTTCATTAATCTACCCTTTTATCTTATCATCTCCATATCCTCCTATATATCTATATCATATCCCCTTTTCTTTTTTAGAAAGAGATCACATTTATAATCAATCTGTTTTAAATAAAAATATTGGTTTTTCTCTGTCCCATACCAGAGGGCTCTTCTGATTTGGGACACAAGAATCTCTTAACCATTTTTTTTTAAAGCAATATGTCTGGGTTTAGAGGGGGAGTGAGCCAATTCCACCTCTAAAGCCAGCTTGGTATATTTGGGAATTTGGGCGTAGCATCTCTTACTACTTCCTGCTGGAGGGGGGCGCTGTATCTTATGCGGATGCAAAGAAAATTTTAGGCCTATGGGGTAGTCCATGAGGCTGTATTGTGTGAACCAGTTGCCTTGAAACCGCTCTGGATGTTGGATCATCTGGGCCATGGTGTCATCGGAGACCTTTCAGGGGGTCTTGGCTGGTCAAACCTGATGTATCTTAATCTGGAACAAATCCACAGCCTCTGGCTTTCTGTGGAAACAAAAGCAGAATCTCTTTTCCAAAGCAACATATCCTTAAATCCAAATTTTGAAGTGAAGGTACCTTTAAAATATACATTTTGGCATAACTCAACAGCTTTTGTAATCAAATGTTTTTCTTCAGTTACAAATATCAAAGAGAACATAATCCAGATTCTCTGTGTGGTAGCCATCTTTACGTGGCTTATGTTTTATATTACCTTGAGCCTATTGCTTTAAGCTGCACCATTCTAAGACTGAAACAGCGCTGTGGCTGCTGGCTCCGCCCACTTCAGCTTCCCAACATGGCGGTGGTACATTTTCTGCCAGCTCTGGGAGTCATCAATTCTCAGAAATAGTAGGTCTAAGCTTTTATCAAAGCAGTGTGTAGTCCAGAAACCTCTTTTTTTTTTTTTAAATACTAGTAAAGACTAAATCTACCACACAGCATAATGTGCCACTGGCAGACGCCTCATTTCCGCCATACTGCTGGTCAAACGCACACACCAGGAACCCTCCAGTGTTCAAACCTTCATTTTGCAGCGTCTAGCTGCCCATATGAGACAAGAAGCAGGAACCTGGTTTTGGCTCTGTTTAGAATTGGTTATTAAATATTGTCAGGTTTAAGGTGGAAACTCGAGCCGTTGGGCGCCATTTGTTGCTGGAGGGCTTCTCTCCAGGTTCCCCAAGCCCCGCAGTCTCACAATCCACTTATAAAATAATCACTCAGACGCTTATATTATTTACAAACTGTATGGCCGTGGCAGGCTTCTTGTTAACTGTTCTTTTATCTTAAATTAACCCATTTTTATAAATCTATACCTTGCCACGTGGCTGGTGGCTTACCGGCGTCTTCACATGCTGCTTATCCTGGCGGTGGCTGCAGTGTCTCTTCAGCCTTCTGTTTCCCAGAATTCTCCTCTCTCCTTGTCCCACCTACTTCCTGCCTGTCCACCTACTTCCTGCCTGGTCACTGGCCATCAGTGTTTTATTTATATAGAACAATATCCACAGCATAAAGTCTTTAAAGAGAGAAGTAAAGTTAAAAAATAAAAAAAAGAATAAGCCATGTAGAGATGGGAAATATACAGAAAGCCTGGATCCTGTATAGTGTTGTATTGTCTTTAAACGTTTTGATTGCTGATGAGCAAAATGTTTTGATAGCTGCTGAGAGACATTGGATTATAAAAACTACCAAATTAAACTAGTCTCTATATATATTTTTAAATGTCTTAAATTGAATTTAAAAAATATGTTACTTTGGGGAAGAAGTTATGCTTTTGTTTCCAAAGGAAATAAAAGGCTATGGATTCATTAAAGGTAATTGGGCTCATATTTGATCAGGGGAAACCCCATAAAAATCCTGGCTACAGACATAAAGAAATAATCCTACAAAAACTACAAGACAAGTGATGTATATTTTACCTGCTCAATCAGAAAACTGTTGTTGGCTGTTTTTGTTCTTTTGGGGGTTCCGCTATGCAGCTCTCAAATAAATACACACAGAGAGTTAGTCTTAATTATAAATTCCTGGCCTTAGCTTGGCTTGTTTGAGTCAGCTTTCCTTAACTGAAATTATCCTGTCTACCTTTTGCCTCTGGGCTTTCACATTTCTCTTACTTTTGTATATCTTAATTTTACTCTTCCACCATGGCTGGCTGTGTGGCTGGGTGGCTGGCCCCTGAAGTCCTCTTAGCCTTCTCTGGCTCCTTCTTTCTTTTCCTCCCAGATTTATTCTTCTATTTATTCTGCCAGCCCTTTCCTTCCTTTCTCCTGGCCTGCCACTGGCCATCAGCCCTTCACCAGAATATCAAGTACTCTAGACTGGCAAAGCCTGTCTAGAGTACTTCACAAAGCCAAAAAAACACAACATAAAAGAATGCAACACATCCTTTTATCATTAAGCCAATGTTCTACAGAACAAACAAATGTAATACATCTTAAAATAATATTCTACAACATAAAACAAAAAAATCATCTTTAACTGACTTGTGCACACCACAGAGGCCATACTTGTGATAATTTAGATATGTATGTTACCTTTGAAAGTTTTTGTTTTCAGAGCAAGGGGACCAGACACCAAGGAAAACAGATGGTCCAGGTGATCCAGCCTCTCAGAATGCCCCTGTTGCAGTTTCCTCAGAATTCTGCATCCAGAACAGCTTCAAGGCTGCTGGCTGAGATGGTCTTACCTTGTAGGCTATTCTAGCCAGAACTTGACCATCATTCTAATTTTCTTAAGGTCCCCCAAAGATGTCAGTGTCCCCAGACAACAGGAAGAAGTTAAGAGAGCATAACATCCACATTCCCAAGAGGTGGAGTGAGTAGTTTATGGTAATCCAGTGGGTAATGGATGTTTGTTATAATTTAGTGGGGATATTGTAATATAGGGGAAAAAGATAACTATTAACCTCAAATATTTTACATTGGTATGGATTTTGGTATATAGATATAAATTTAAAGTTATTTTTGTTACACTGAAGGTATGTTTCTACTCTTATTTAAGATATTGTGCCTATGTAGCTCATTTAAAAATGTAATGTAAAGTTCTTGTCCTTGAAAGCTATTTAGGATAATAAAGAAATACAGGTTAGTAGTTAGTCTTCTATTACAATCAAAATTACAGTCAAGTTAGGTATATTTTCAGGGTCAATCAGAGACATATCTTAAATAGATAGGATGGTCTTCCGACACTTCAGAGACCTACAGAATACAGAATTTTAATGTTTTAATAACATAGGGCTTCTCATGACAGTGAGACACGTCTGCTCCTAGCAGCACCAATTTACTTCAGAGAAGATGATGGCCACTGAAGAAACTCCATATGGAGTTTGCTTTCTTTGTGCCAAAAACTGGCTATTTGGGCAAGAAACTGCCTCTGCCTCTACTGTTGTCACTACACTGCCCAAACTGGACAAACAGGGCATACAAAAAAGCAACCAAGACAGGATAGGACAGTCCTTCAAAAATTCCTGATTCATAGAAAAGTCTGACAGATAGACTGTAGGCAGAAAATGGATGACCCAATATTGTAGAGGCATGTTGGGTGACTGTCCAGGCAGCCAGATGTCTGTTATTTCTACAGGTTTGGAAGTGGCTTATACTGCACTTCCTGTTTACTCAGGTAATATTATATCCTTCTGAGGTCTTTGATGAAGTTGAAGACTACATAGTTTTAGTTATATTTTTCCTTAGCTATGAAAGAAAATAAGTTAGGTACAAAAACTTTGGAGTCACCAAGATAGGACAAATAATGGAGTATTTTCTTTGAATCTGCCAAATACAAATGGACTGGGTATTGTAAATGTAATCCTTACTTGATAATTGTTCTTACTGTATATAGTTTTATTATGTTAGAGTTAAAAACCCTTTCTTTTTTATTTCCCAAGAAGAGGGAAATGTTGCAAGATATTTGGTTACACTGTGTGAAGATATGTCACTGTGAATGGTTTAATAATAAGCTAAAATGGCCAATAGCTAGGCAGAATTTGGGGAGCACAGAGGACAATGGGAGGAAGAGCAGAGGTGCTGAGAGACAGGAAACAAACAAGACATGCAGATGGAGAAGTAAGAGATATGAGCCACATGGCAGGATGTAGACTAATAGAAACTGGTTAATTTAAATTATAAGAACTAGTTTGAAAAAAGCCTAAGCTATAAGCTGAGATTTCATAATTAAATAAGTTTCTGTGTCATTATTGGGGAGTTAACAGTCCTGATGAAAAAGACCAACAGAAGAAGGAGAAGGACAAAGAGAAAGAGAAAGAGAAGAAGGGGGGAGGAAGAGGAGGAGGAGGAGGAAGAGAAGATAATACCCAAAAGGAATAGACAGCAAAAAAATAGTCAACTCATGGCTGAAATGAAGAGATAGAAGCACATGCCACATGCACACGCGCACATGCACGCACACACACACACACACACACCAAAAAAAAAATCAGTGAAATGAAGTTGTTCTTTGAGAATATAAATTAACAAACCCTTAGTAGAATGAACTAAAATATGGAGAAGGGGATCAAAATTTATAAAATTAGAGAAAAAAGGGGGAACATTACAACAGACACCAAGGAAATATAGAGAATCATAAGGACATACTTTAAAAATTCTGTACTCTACCAAACTGGAAAACCTAAGAAACAGATGAATTTCTTGATATATATAACCTACTAAAGTAAAATCAAGATCAAATAAGCAATTTAAATAGATCTCCTAGTGAAATAACACCTAGTGAAATAAAAGCATTAAAAGTCTCCTACTCCAAAAAGAGTTTATGGACTGATGAATTTAGCACAGAATTCTATCAGGCCTTAAAGAAGAATTAACTCCATTACTCCTCAAATTATTACAAAAAATAGAAACTGAAGGAACATTGTATAATTCTTTTTATTAAGCCAATATTATCCTAAAAACTAAACCACAATAAAGGAAATTAAAGACCAGTATGCCTTATGAAGATAGCTGGAATAATTCTCAACAAATACTTAAAAAACCAAATTCAAACGCATAAAAAAGATTATCCATCATGATCAAGTTAGCATTATTCTAGAGACATGGGGATGGTTCAACATGGGTAAATCAATCAATGTAATGAACCATATATACAAACTGCAAGACCAAAATGATATGGTCACCTCATTAGATGCAGAAAAGACCCTTTGCAAAATCCAACACTCCTTCCTGAAGAGTTGGGATACCAAGGACATACATTGACATAATAAAGATGACTTACAGAAATCCCACAGCCAACAGCAACCTAAATGTAGAGAAACCCAAAGCATTTCCACCAAAATCAAGAACAGGACAAAAATGTCCACTCTCTCCATACCTATTCAATATACTACTTGAAGTCTTAGCAAGAACAATAAGACAACTGAAGGAGACCAAGGGGATATGAACAGGAAAGGAGTCAAAGTATCTCTACTTGCAGATGATATGATTATATACATAAATTACCCTAAAAATTCCTCCAGGAAACTTCTACAGTCGATAAACATGTTCAGAAAAGTAGCAGGATTAAAAATTAACACACAAAAAATGGTAGCCTTCCAATATACAAATCATAAACAGGCTGAGAAAGAAATCAGGAAAACAACATCTCTCAGAGACCTTGCCTTGGAGAAGGTGGGTTGGAGGAAGGCTGAGGGGCAGGAGAAGAGAAGACAGAAGAATCTGTGGTTGGTATATAAAATGAATAGAAAAATCTCTTTAATAATAATAACAACAACAATAATAATAAATGAAAAAAACCTTGGGATAACCCTAACCAAGTGAAAGGCATATAATAAAAACATTAAGACACTGAATAGACAAATTGAAGAAGACATTGGACAATGGAAAGATCTCCCATGCTCATGGATAGGTAGGATTAATGTTGTAAAAAAAAAAGGCCATTCTACCAAAAGCAATCTACAGATTCAGTGCAAGTCTTATAAAAATTTCAATGTGATTCTTCACAGAAATTGAAATGATAATTTTCAGCTTCATGTGGAAACAGAGAGAAAGGGAGGGGGAGGGAGGGAGAGAGAGAGAAATCTCAGGATAGCTAACACTTTCCTGAATAATAAAAGAACTGCTGGAGATCACCATCCCCAACCTCAAATTGTACTACAGAGTATGTACAGTATTGGCATAAAAACTGACACATTGATCGATGGAATTGTATTGAAGATCCAGAAATAAGTACACATACCTATGGGCACCTGGTTTTGATTAAAAAAAAAAAAAGCCAGAAATACACAATTGAAAAAAGAAAGCATCTCCAACAAATACTGCTGGTCAAACTGGATAGCTACATGTAAAAGAATTCAAAGAGGTCCATACTTATTGTAGGGAAAAGGGGCCAGCCAAAGAAACCCACCCTGGCCCTGAACCCAGACTCAGTGAAAGAAACACACCCTGAATCTGAGACCTGACCCAGTGAAAGAAACACTTTATCCCTGAACCCAGAAACTAAGAAACATGCCCTGACTCTAAAACCAGTGCCAAAGAAACATACTTTGTCCTTCGAATCAGAGCCAGTGAAATAAATATGCCCTGGCCTTAGAACTAGACCCAAAAAGCTGAAAAGGGCCAGTTAAAAGAAACAGAGTTTGACCCTGAAACCAAAGCCATCTCTGCCTCCAATCAAGGAAACCAACCAATCCCTGAGCAGGAAAACTAACCAATCTCTGAGTAGAAAATCTTCTCCATCAAGAAACTCCACCCCTAAGAAGCCCTATATAAACATCTCTTCCTGTTCAGTTGTGGACTGTTCCTTCCCACCCTGGCAGAGGCAGCCACTCTCCTGGACTCCTCCTTCCTAATAAGTCTCTTTCTTTTTTCTTCTTCTTTTTTTAATTAACAGATTTTCTATTCATTTTACATACCAACCACAGATTCCCCTGTCCTCCCTCCTCCCAACCCCCATGCCCACCTACTCCAAGGCAAGATCTCCCATGGGGAGTCAGCAGAGCCTGGTACATTCAGTTGAGGCAAGTCCAAGCCCCTCCTCCCTGCACCAAGGCTGCACATAGTGTCTCACCATAGGCACTAGGTTCCAAAAAGCCAGCTCATGCACTAGGGACAGGTCCCATCCCACTGCCTGGGGGCCCCCTAAACAGTTCAAGCTAAACAACTGTCTTGCTTATCCAGAGGGCCTAGTCCAGTACCATGGGGGCTCCTCGGGTATTGGTCCACAGTTCATGTGTTTCCACTAGTTTGGCTAGTTGTCTCTGTACTTTTTCCAATCATGGTCTTGATATCTCTTGCTCATAGAATCCCTCCTCTCTCTCATTGATTGGACTCCTGGAGCTCCACCTGGGACCCGGCTGTGGATCTCTGCATCTGCTTCCATCAGTCACTGCATGAAGGCTCTATGATGACAGTTAGGGTATTCAGCCATTTGATTACCAGAGTAGGTCAGCTCAGGCACCTTCTCTACCTTTGCCGGTAGTCTATGGTGGAGTCATCTTTGTGGATTCCTGGGAACCTCCCTAGCACTCTGCTTCTCCCTATTCTTATAGTGCCTTCATTTATCATGGTCTCTCTTTCCTTGTTCTCCCAAGATTCAATACTCTTGTCTCTTCTAACTCCACTTCTGTCAGCTGTCCACTAGTGCAGCTGGTAGAGTTTAATACTGGACTTTAAAAGAAATAGCATTTTCTTTTTCTCAATTTGTACTTCAATAAAGGAACCAATTGCCTACCTCAAAACATTAAAAACAAAAACTTATAATTGACAAAAAAAAAAAATGTTAGAAACCAAACTTACCTGTGTGCCTCCGAGCAGTGGCGTTACAGAGATGAAATCAGAAAGGGCCGCCGGCAGGGTTTCAGTGTGAACTTTGGTGCTGGGCTGTTTGCAACTTCCAGAGTGATAAATGTCTTTCTTGTTTTTGTTTTTTGTTTTTTTTGTTTTTCGAGACAGGGTTTCTCTGTGTAGCTTTGCGCCTTTCCTGGAGCTCACTTGGTAGCCCAGGCTGGCCTCGAACTCACAGAGATCCACCTGGCTCTGCCTCCCGAGTGCTGGGATTAAAGGCGTGCGCCACCAACGCCCGGCAATAAATGTCTTTCTTAAAAGAGTATTAGGTGAAGATCTTCATTTGCAGGTGCAGAACAGAAGAACCTTGCTGAGACATCCCTTAGGGGACTGAGTAAGATGGAGCAGAAAAAGGTAACAGCTTTTCACCAGAGCCTGAGGAGATTGCTACATTTCTGCAGGGGTTTCCCATTTAGCAGAGTGGAGCTGAAGAAGCAACATCTTGGGCCAGAGAGGAGAAGCAGCAGCAGCGCTCTTCTGGGAAGTCCCCCTAAATGGGGGGCGGGGAGGGTGTAGGCAGAACAAAGCTCAGCTGTGATGGCTTTCTCCAGGAGAGGAGCAGGATTGCTCTATACTGCAGGGAGACCGTCCCCCTACTGCATCCCAGCTTCAGGTATAGCCTGACTTTGCATTCAAGATACCTTTCCCTCCAGAGCTGAGCTGTCTGTCCTATTGCAGCTCCAAGTATAGCTTGACTTCCCCAACAGTCAGAATACCTTTCCCTCCAGAGCTGTAAAACAAAAAGCATCTCCAACAAATGCGGCTGGTCAAACTGGACAGCTACGTGTAGAAGAATTCAAATAGATCCATACATATGATCCTGCACAAAACTTAATTCCAAATGGACTGAAGAGCTCAACATAGGGCCAGATGCACCAAATCTGATAGACGTGAAAGTGGGGAATAGTCTTGAACTCACTGGCACATGAAAATGCTCCCTGAGCAGAACACCGGTAGCACAGGCACTAGGACCCACCATTACTAATTGGGGCCTCATGAAGTCGAAAAGCTTCTGTATGGCAAAGGATGCTATCATTCAGACAAAGTATCAGGCTATAGAATGGGAAAAGATTTTTACCAATTATGTATTGAATAGCGGCTTAGTATCTAAAATACATAAAAAACTAAAACCACTGAACATCAAGAAAATAACCCAGTTCAAAATGGAATAGAACTAAGCAGAGAATTTTCAAGAGATGAAACACAAATGGCTGAGAAGCATTTAAAGAAATTTTGATGGCTAACATCATTAGCCATCAGGGAAATGCAAATTAAAATTACTTTCATTTTATACCAGTCAACCAAAATCATCAATAAGACAAATGGCAGCTCATGCTGGCAAGGATGTTCTAGTCTAATTACACAATGGAATTTCATTCAACTTAAAAAACACAAAATTCCTTTGTGTAAATGTACCACATTTTCAATATCTTCTCAATCAGTCAATGGACATCTAGACTAGAACAGTAATGAATGTGGATGAAAAAGTGTCTCTGTAGGAGGAGGTAGAATCCTTTGGGTACATGCCCAAGAGTGGTATATTTAGATCTTCAGGTAGATCTATCCCCAGATTCCTGAGGAACCACCACACTGATTGCCATAGTGACCGTACAAATTTGCACTCCCACCACCAAAGAAAATGTTTTTTCCTTTCCCCACATCCTTGCCACAAAAAGACCAGTCCAAGTTTTACCCAATTTTTCTCCCCTTTTGTGTTCTAAGAGAAAAAAAAATACATGAAAAACTTCACCCTGGCTCTGCCTCTTCTCCCTGGTCCTTGTTATCTCTATGGAGAGAATTCTGATGAGACTTTTTTATAGTACAGGAGGTAGACAGTCCTTACTACAGAGTAAAGTCTGGCACTCTCAACAGGGGTAAGTTAACAGTGACCAAAGATACTATTATGTCAATTTATGTTTTAAACAAGCTTTATTCCAAAGGCCCCTGATGGGTGTTTTCCTGTGTGGGTGATTGACAAGAGTCAGATTGACTCTTATGGGTAGTGAATATGGTATCCCTTGCTCATTATCAGAGGCCTCTTGCTAGATAGTAATTTTATAAGATTTTTGTAGCAGGCTGAGTGTTCAGCCACTACAGTAGTAGGGCAGGCATGAGTGTAGAGTTAACAAATTCACTCTTTAGATAAGAACAGGAATAATAGTTTATAGAGTAGATTACAAAAGGGAGGCAGGCTGGGAAGTAACTACAGTATCCCCTAGAGCACAGGGCAGCGGGCGGGAGACAGGTGTGGGGGTGTCTCCATTTGAGCAAACTACTTTTATAGTAAGGGGGACTTTCCTTGTGTACTTTCCTGGCATGTAGTTCATCCCATGCAAAGAAATGCAGTTCAGATTACCTAGTCTGGGAGGTCAGCATAAACTGTAGTGCACACAATCCTCAATTATGCATTCCTGGGCATGTAAATAGGGCCTGTGCAAATCAGAGTCATACAAACAAGAGCAGTTCTGGTTGATTAAAGTTTGGTTCAGGTTAAAGTGTGGGTCACAGGGCAATAGGCTGCAGCTCGGTGATGCCAAGTTGCAGCAATCTGTGGCTAGCAGTTTGAGATATTAGGACCATGCTTTTGAAGATTCCCTAATGGGGATCGGATCTTTTTTTTTTTTTTAATTAAGGTTATTTTCTCAATAATCAGGTATTGTCAGTTACCAGTTTTCTCCAGAACCAGGTTTTGACAGTTATCAATTAAGGTTTTCTTAGCAGTTCAAGGTGTCATGTTCCCTTCCAGGATCAGAGATATGACTCAGGTCCCATTCTTCTTGACCATTGATTAGTTGACTGTAGTTGTAGACCTGGGTTTTAAACTATTATGATGTCCTTCAAGCCTACTAATATTGTAGTAGCTATGTAACACTTAGGCCCGAGTAACTCAGCTTTCTCTACCACTTCACAAAGGCCTTGAAAGTTAGTGTGGGGAAGGTGCCAATATACAGTGTACTCATTCATCATCATCTAATTGGAAGTTTACTTACTGCACTGCTGCTAGGTGATGGCCATGGAGCTGAGTGATACAGAAAGGCAAGTCTGTACACCAGGAGGTCACACCAGAATGAGCAACAAGCTGTGTGCAGAAGCTATTAATGCACGGAACAGTAAGCAGTGTGGTCAGTGAAGTCTATCATCAACATGAGGGCTTAGGTCAAGAACTCTGCAAATGCCATCTATTTGACATTGTAGAAAACTTATTTTTCCTCTGCCCATAGGTATTGGTTGCAAATAGCTTCTTGGTTAGGAGTAGGAATCCTGTCCACTTCCCTCTCTCAGAGTGGGGACCCTGTGTGGCTCACCCCTGTGAAGGTGCCACGTGCACTGCCATGGGCTCTATGAGTTCACATGTGCGTCAATCCTGTTACATCTGGAGGACAGTGTTTCCTTAGAGTGGTTTGTCACCTCTGGCTCTTGAAATATTTCCACCTCCTCTTCTGCATAGGTCCCTGAACCATGAGGGGCAGACTTGATGAAGCATATCACTTAGGACTGAGTGTTCCAAAATTCCTCTCTCTGCACATTGTCCAGTTGTGTGTCTTTTTGTCCTCCCTGACCCCATAGGTTTGTTTGACTGCATGATGGCTTTAAGTGCAACCATCCAGGAAATAGTACAGATATTCTAAAATGTGGTCGTATGGTTACGAGGGCTATCCTCTTGATTAGATTGTCATGTGTCTATTGGAGCTCAGCCCCTCTTGTTCTTAGGAGAACAAGCCTGGTATTGCCTCAAGAGGCTTTTTATAAGCTTGGGGTGATCAGCATAGCTCTTTAGAATTGCTAATACACCCAGGTTGTAACAGAGGGGTAGAATATGTTAAAGGAAGATCTCTTTAGGCATCCTCAGCTGTACAGTTCCTATACTTGATGTGTAAGTGGTACCTATGTTAGGGTCCAAACTGTGACTCTGAATCCCACTATGGTGGTTCAAATGAAAATGGCTTCCATAGGCTCATATATTTGAACACTTGGTCTACAGTTGTTGGAACTGTTTGGGAAGGATTAAGAGGTGTGGCCTTATTGGAGGAGGTGCTATTACTGGGAGCAAATTTTGAGGTTTCAAAAGACTTTTTGCCATTGTGTGTGTGTGTGTGTGTTCTTCTTACTTGTGGATCAAAATGCGAGTTCTCAGCTACTGTTCCAGTGCCATTTCTGCCTCCCAGATACCATGCTTCCTGCCATGATGGTCATGGACTCTAACCTTCTGAAACTTTAAGCCCCAAATTAAAATATTTTCTTTTATAATTTGCCTTGGCCATGATGTTTTATCGCAGAAATATAAACGTAACTAAGACACTCGCTAACCAATTAAAGACACACTGAGTAGTGGAAAGCAGAACTGAAAGACTGATAAAGGAACTCTTTTCTTTGCTTCAGCCCCACCAGACCACTTTCCATGAATGCTGCCCTGACAACACAAGATGGCACCCTAGGAAGGCCTGTTGATGTTGGCTATGATAGTACACTGGGAAGAGGAACAAAGAGGTTCATTGACTCCTCCATCAAGACCATCCTCAGGATCCTATCAGAGGTTTAGTTTTGAATAAAATCAAGAGGTATCCATAGCTCAGCAGTGCTGGTCAAGCTAGTCCCTCCCTCCTGACCCCCTCTACCATTGTCTGAGCTTCAGTCTCCTTAAAAGCAATATGATACGTTTTAAGTTTCTTCTCAGAAAATAAGTCCTCCTGGCTTCCTCAAGGGTCCTGGCTTGTTCCTTCTCTCAGTATGAGATTCTTGGCATCAATGGTATCAGTGTCCTAATACCAAAGGGAGGACCAAAAGTATATCTTTACATTGTTTCATGCCTGCCAGGATGGCTATAGAAGTAGATGCTTTGTGACTTGGAATCACTGCTTTGAGCCCTTACACTCCCTTCTTCCTCTACAGTTTCCAGGTATGGCAGAGTAGAATACACAGAATGAAATGACAGAATTTACCGCTCATCATTAATTCTTCTGCATCTAAACTAAGATCTACAAGGGGGACTGAGCTCTAAGGATGGGACTTTGCCCTCAGTGGGAGGCTTGGCCAAGTGCTTTATGTCTAACCGCCCTGCTTAAAAAATATATGAGAGCTAAAATGGGAAAAAAAGATTCTAGAAACACCCCAAGACTTTCTAATGGTGGAGACATATGGCTGTTAAAGCTATCTGCAACTAGGGTTGGTGCCTGAGATGTCAAGAATAATGAAGGGAGGGGGTTTCCTATGGAGCTTACATTTCACTAGATAGATAGAAGTCCCCCCAAGTGTATTAAAAAGCAAAGGCTTTATAGGTAACCCTACTTGCAAGAGTAAAAATATTCTAAATAAAACAACTTGTTTTCTTCCCTTTGGCTATCAGACCATCCTGATGGTCCTCTATAAACTGGAATTTCCTCTGGAGTATCATAGCAGGAAGAAATGGCTGAGTCCCTCATCCCTGCGGGGAATGTTTCCCTGTGACACATACTTCTCTCTCCTATTTTCCCAAGGCCAAGCTTTGGGCATGTGGTTAACAGGGAAGAAAGGCAAATGTTCTATATATCTTGGATGCAATGGAGGGTGATGCTTTTCATAAGATAAGAAACACTATGGGAACAGACAAGCAGGAAGTCAAATTTCATTCGGAGATTTTAAAGCCTGAGATGCCTGTTAGATATTTAAGTAGAAAAGTCAGGTAGTCAACTGGATATATAAGTCTAGAGTCTGTGGGAAAGAATTAATAGAGAAATGGTGAGGATAGGAAGCCCTAGAATTGAGCACATTTTGGACCAACATCACCATTCTACACCTGTTACACATGCATTGCTGGAATCCAAGAATTTCCTTTGTTGCCGCTCACTTCCCATTGGCCAGCCACACCATCCTGAGTACAGTTTTGATGAGCAGGTGGATATAAAGTGCTTCAAAGAGTGAATTCAAAGAAGCAGTGACTGTGAGGAAATGGAGGCATATGGATTAAATGATACAGAAAATTATTGTGACAAATTTGAAAATGTAGCAAAGCTGTAGGAGGTTACAAATTAAGGAAGATTTATTTCTTTTTAACATGAGATGAACTATAAAATGTCTATCTTGCTAATGAAGATGTCTCAGTAGTGAGGGTTCAATTCAGTAAATTATGGAAATAACCCAAGTCATGGACAAAAAAGAAAGGATCCAATATCTTTACTTGGTGAGCAAGGGAAGTCCCACCTAGGTCATATGGAATTGCAGCTCCAGGTACAGCTCAGTCCTATCACCAATAGAAGAGAGCAGGCTGATTAGGGTGGAGAAGACACTGGCAGCTTGCTTACTGAAAACCTAACACATGCCATCTGCTCGTCATGATGCTCCATAGTGAGCAGTGTCTGGTTTTCTCAAGGTTGCTTCATCTTCCAAGATTTTTCTCAGTAGAGCCAATGCCTATTCCACCAATAGCACTGAGTTTGAACCTGTTATATTTGATTTGAGCCGCTTAGTCACAAGTGACAAATAATTTATTGGAAGGACTCTGAGATGTTCCACTTCCTAAATATGGGATGGAACAATTTCAACCTAGGACCCATAGACCTCTAGGGCTCTCCCCAGCAATCTCTTCTCCTTTCTACATATGGGCTTCATTCAATTTTTAAAGACTCTTGATTTTATTTTTTATTTGTATGAATGGTTTGCTTGTATATATATATACACTGTGTGTGTGTGTGTGTGTGTGTGTGTGTGTGTGTGTGCGCGCGCGCGCGCGCGCGTGCGCCTTGTACCTGTGGAGGCCAGAAGAGGGTGCCATATCACCCAGAATGAAGTTAAGGATGGCTGTGAGCCACCATGTGGGTACTGGGAACAAAAACAGGGTCCTCTTCAAGAGTCGGAAGTGCTCTTGACCGCTGATCCATCTCCCCAGCCCTGGACTTCTTTCACTGTTACCAGATTCACAAATTGAGAAACACGGGCACTAACAGGTCTTGATTACCACGTTAGCACTTATATGATGAAGAAGACTGAATTATCTCTGTTATATCTCTTAGTATACTCTATGTCGGCACAACATCAAAACTGATGTTGAAGAATATAGGAAAAAATGTTATCTGACTCGTGATTCTAGTAGCTAGAAAGTCTACATAGTGTGGTGCTGTCTGGTATCCTGGGAAGAGTCCTCTGACTGTGTTGCACAGTCACAGAAAATCAGAAAGGGCACCAGACATGTGTAAAAGGTGCATGAGTTAAGGGCAGGCATGTCTATTTCTAACTACATGATCCACCAGGAATTAACTCTGACAGATCCAGCCCACTCTCTGTATACAGCATTAATCCATTCCTGACACCTGGGGCCTGCCATGTTCTAATTTGTTGGGGGATATTTGATCACACTGTGAACCCCGAGTTTGCATTGTGCTGATTAAATAAAATTAACCTTGGGTCAGGAGGCTGAGTTAGCAATTAGTTGACAGAAAGTAACCATACAGCATCAGAGGGCATCCAGGAGAGGGAGAGACACAGGAAGTAGAAGGGAGGGACTTGGAGTGGCACAGGTTTTTCTGGTTTGGCAAGCAGAAGCAAGAGGAGAAGGTTAGCTTTTTGGCTACTCAGCCTCTCTAAGCTCACAGGTTTTCATCCCAGCCTTTGAATCTCAAGTCTTGCTTATAAACAGAACAATAGAGATTTAGTTAAAGCTACCTTCAGTGGCAGTGACAGAGCTGGTGCCTGCCAGAACAGGATTCCCAGCAGGCTGTGGCCTGAGCAGCCAAGTCCACTGCTGAGAAGTGGGCCCATACTGCAGAGCTGCAACTGCCCGCTGAAATAGCAGTGTGTGAGGGCTCAGCCACTGTGCCTAACTTAAAACATCACTAATTACTTTCTATTAGGCTCTCGACACTGCCATGCTGGAGACCAAGCTCCCAGCCCATAAATCCTGAGAAACAACTCATATAAAAATCTTGAAGGGAGATTCTCATTGCGTAATATCCTACATATATGGTCTGGTCAAATAACAACAGGAGTGCCGGGCGGTGGTGGCGCACGCCTTTAATCCCAGCACTCGGGAGGCAGAGACAGGTGAGTTCGAGGCCAGCCTGGTCTACATAGCAAGATCCAGGACAGGTACCAAAACTACACAGAGAAACCCTGTCTCGAAAAACAAACAAAAATAATAATAACAACAGGAAATTGTGGGGTTGTTATAGCAAAGCTGGTGTTTTCAGGACAGAGGTGGCAGGAGGTTGGTGTAAATGGAGGCTTTTTTCTGTCCCACCCCATCCTATGGCTGCTTCTAAAATAATCACTCAGAGGCTTAATATTAACTACAAACTGCTTGGCTGAACAGCTCAGGCTTATTACTATCTCTTACTATTTAAATTAACCCATTTCTATTGATCTATGTATTGCCATGTGGCCATGGCATTACCAGTCTGCTGGCATCTTGCTCCTTGGGCGGCTGGCTGGTTTCTCCCAGACTCCACCCTTCTTCTCCTTTATCTCTGTTTGGATTCCCTGCCTGGCTCTATCCTGCCTTGCCATAGCTTTATTTATTAACCAATGAGAGCAACATATATTCATAGTATACAGAAAGACATCCCACATCCGATTGGCTTAGGCTAGGAACTGCATAAGGAAAGACAGACTTGCCCCTGGTGCCTAAGAACAGGCCATCATCTTCAACATCTTTAACTGAGAATTAACCTAGAGTTTAGTAGCTTTGATCCTTGGATCAGAAGGGGGATCAAGTTTTGGAGGTACTATGTGCTATTGTGGTGTAGAGCCTGAGAATCTGACGTGGCAGACATATACCCAGTCCTCATAGCGTCAATCCCCCACTAGGTTAGTGCTCACGAGACTCTGAAAGTACAAACACCAGTTCTCTGTCTGCTGTGGTTCCTTTCCAATGCACTTGAGGGACAGCTTTCAGCTCAAAGCTATCCCAGGAGGTACAATCTAGGGGGGTCTCTAAGGAGGGCAAGGGCGAGAAAATCTGTGCAGCCCATTACTGTAGTTAAGTGCTGCCTTCTGAGGCCCCCGAGATAACGAAAGGGAAAACCCCCTCTGTGAAGGCAGCTCAGGCAAACATCAGACACTTTTCCAATACAGACTCAGCAACATCAGGAAGAAAAGTGGGCGAAATACTAATCATCAACTATTAATGAAGAAAAAGAAAACAAGGGAGTATGACTGCGATGTCCAGGAGCTCTGGGCTGCAGGAAGTAGACCAAACTCTCAAATCTGTAGGATGCAAGGAGCTGAGATACACATTAGGAAGGCACAGAGAACCTATTTAAGAAAATTAGAGAAGAAAATTTCCTAAATCTTAGACAATGAAATAAATATTCAAACAAAGGGCCATTTAGAACACCAAACAGACATGACCAGAATACTTATCCACAACATAGTATTGTCAACATGTCAAAATTACAAAGTAAAAGAAGAATATTGAAAGTGGTAAGAGAAAAACACCAATTCATTTACAAAGGCAGAAACATTTAAACAATAGCAGCAACCCTCAAAGCCAGGAAATCCTAGAATGGTGCTATTTCAAGCCCTGAAAGTCAATTACTGACAATTAGGAGTTTTGCCTTACAAAGACATTTTTAAATAGACAGAAAAAAAAAAAAGAAAGAAAAAAATCAAGGATTCCAAAACAAGCCCACCCTGAGGCAGTGTATCACCACCAACCTCATCTGTGCAGACAGTGCTTAGAGGAACGCTACAAAAGGAAGAGAAAGGAAGACAGGTTCAAATTCAAGAGCACAGGAAACGCATGTTATGGGAGAAATGCCTAAACAAAGAAGAGCTGAGAAAGAGGTCATCATGTCCAGCACAATTAACCAGAGAACCCCTGATACAATGATTGGAGAGAAAAAAAAATCAAACAATAAACAGCTAACAAAATTATTGGACTCAGTAAGTATAGCTTAGGAATAACCTTAAATACAAGTGGATTCAATTTACCAATGAAGAGAAAAGACTGGCTGCCTGAGTAAAAAAAAGAAAAAAAAGAAAAAAAAAAACAACAGATCCAACTTTCTGTTATCTCTAAGAAGCATTCCTTACTAATAAAGACAACCACAGACTAATAACCAATGATGGGAAACAGTCAAACAAATGGAAACATGTGAATCTGACATAGCTACTATTCTACCAGATGAAGTGGATTCAAATCAAGGATAGAAAGGATAAAGAAAACCACTTCATACTAAATAATGGAACAATTACTGAGAAAATATGGCAATGTAAAAATACATGCATTAAATATCGGTGTCCCCAGCCGGGCGTGGTGGCGCACGCCTTTAATCCCAGCACTCGGGAGGCAGAGCCAGGTGGATCTTTGTGAGTTCGAGGCCAGCCTGGGCTACCAAGTGAGCTCCAGGAAAGGCGCAAAGCTACACAGAGAAACCCTGTCTCGAAAAAACCAAAAAAAAAAAAAAAATATCGGTGTCCCCAATTTCATAAAACAAAGTCCAAGGGGCATAAAAGGTCAGGTGGATCCCGATACAATAATACTAGATAATTTCAATACTCCACTCTCATTTCAAGAGAAGTGATCCAAATTAAAAGTGAAAAGAAAAAGAGAAAAGGTAGACTATACTGTAAAGTAAATGGACTTAACAGATGTATACGGAACATTTCATCCAACAAAAACGGAATGAACCTACCAACCTTCTCTAATACAGACCACATTTTAGACCACAAATCCAATCCAGGCAAATATAAAATTACCAAAATATTATCTTGTATCTTACCAGACCACAGTGCAAAAAAGAAAAACCTATAATTAAGTAGCAAGGACCACACATGACACAGATACATAGAAACAGAACAGTACATTTTTGAATGACCTGCAGAGCTGTTGAAGAAATTGAAAGAACCTTAGAACCAAATGAAAATAAAAATACATTATTATGGTGATATTTTATTTGTATTCAAATGTTATTTGTATGTTAATAAATAAAGTTGCCTGGGGGTCAGAGCTATTAGCAAGCCATAGGAAAGCAGGGCAGTGGTGGCGTCTGTTTGTAATCCCAGCACTTGGTAGGTAGAGCTAGGTAAGTCTCTGTGTGTTCATGGAATAGCCAGTATTGGATACACATGCCTTTAATCTCAATAACAACCATAGAAAACCTGGAGGTCTATACAGACAGGCCGTGATGAGGCGGTCATGTGGTTGGGTTTACAACCAATGAGAAGGCAGAACAGAAACACTATAAAAAGACAGACACAAAGGAAGTGGTTCTGGTTCGGAGAGGTAGGACCATCGCAGGAGGAAGGGTAAGGTTTTAGCTCCTAGCTCTGACCTCTTGACTTTCTTCTTTGCATTGGTTCTGTGTTTCTTATTTAATAAGATGGTTGGTTACATCTACACATTATATCAAAACTAAAGCAGTTTTATGAGGAGAAAAATATAGTTTTGAGTACTTTCTAAAACCAGAACAAGGGGCTGGAGAGGTGGTTCAGAGGGTAAGAGCACTGGCTGCTCCTCCAAGGGTCCTGAGTTCAATTCCCAGCCACCACATGGAGGCTCACAACCATCTATAATTTGGTCTGGTGCCCTCTTCTGGCATGTAGGCAGAACACTGTGTACATAATAAATAAATCTTTAGAAAAAAACCAGAATAATCTAGAGTAAATAACTTAAGGATGTACCTCAAGTTCCTAAAAACAAGAACAGTCTAAACTCTAAAATAGTAGATGGCAATAAATAATAAAGGCAGAAGATAAGGAAACAGAGATGAAAAGAATACTATATAGAACCAATAAAAAAAAGATTGACAAATTCCTGCCCAATTTGTCAAAAGAGAGAAAAGACCCAAACTGAAAATTTAGAGAAAAAATTATATAAAATACAAAGAGTCATTAAAGGGTACATTGACAATTTATACACTTCCCCAAACTAAGGAATATAGAAGAAATGGATAAATCTGTAGAAAAATTATCTACCAAAATACAAACAAGAAGTTATAAAGAACTTAAACAGAACCATAATAATAACTGTGGATCAATTTCTCTGATGAATATTGATCCAAGTAGTCTCAATAAAATTCCTACAAGCTGAAATAAAGAACATATTAAGAAAATCAAGTTGGTTTCACACCAGGGAGGATTAAATAAACAAGTGTAATTCAGAACATAGGTAGGCTTAGAGATAGAAACCACATAATTATATTAATCAATGAAAAAAAAAGGTCTTAGATAAAGTCCATCATCCCTTCACGATAAAAACCTCAAAGTAACTAGGAACAGAAGATAAGATAATCTCAAGATAATAAAGGCAGTATACAACAAGTATCAGTGTTATACTAATTGGGGGAAACTTGGATCATTTCCTCTGAAAGCTACAAATAAAAAAGAATGCACATACCTTCCATTGTTATAAAATACAAAGTCTTAGCTAGAGCATTAAGACAAGAAAATTAGAGAAAGAGGATACAAACAGAAAGGAGAGAAGGTGGATTACTGCTATCTGCAGACAGCACAACCTTATACTTAATAGACCCTAACAATTCACCAGCAAACTATAAGCTCTGTCAACACTTTCAGCAGAGTAGCAAGATATAAAAATTGAAACACAAAAATAGTACCCTTTGTATATATCAATAGTAAACTCACTGGGAATAAAGTTAGGGAGAAATCCCATTCATAATAGCTTTTTTAAAAACAGTTGGGAATAGGCCTAATCATGAAAGTAAAAGACCTACAATGAAAATTTATGAAACTAAAGAAAGAAATTGAGAAAGACACTAGAAAATGGAACGACCTCCTGTTCTTTTGGGTAGGCAGAATATTATATACATATTACTCAAAGCAATGTACATATTCAAAGCAATTTCTGACAAAATGACAATGACATTCTTGAATAAGAATAAGAAAAGACAATCTTAAATCTCATATGGAAGCACAATACTCCTAATAACTAATGTAATTCTTAGCAGAAAGAATAATGCAGGGTATGTCACAGTATCCAATCTCAAACTGTATGACATAGTTATGGAACAGAAACAGCAGAGCACTGTCATGAAACCAGATGTGTAGCCCATTAGTGGGCTAGAATAGATGATCTAGGAATAGAGCCTTAGAGTCAGTCATATCATTTTGGAAAAGCTGTCCGAAATATAAACTGGAGGCCAAACAGCCTCCTTTACAAATGGTTCTGAGGAAATGATTAACATGTAAAAGGACACAACTAGATCTCTATTTCTCACCCTCCACAGAATCAATTCAAAATGAATCAAAGATATTAATGTGAGACAATAAACTTTACACTGTTCCAAGAAAATCTAAGAAAACACCTGAAGATACAGGAATAGGCAAGCAGTTTTGGAAAAGGACTCTAATACATTGGAAATAGTTCTAAAAATTGACAAATGAGAGATTACATGAAATTAAAACATCTTTGGCACTATAAAAGAAACATTAGAATAAAGCGTCAGCCTACTGAATGGGGAAAAAATCTGCCTATTACTCATAAAACAAGTCATTGATTTCTAGGAGATATATATATATATATATACAAAAATGGAACAGATAAAAACAAAGCACCTAAACCAGTTAATGGGCCAATGAACTGAACAGACTATTCTTAAATGAAGAAATACAAATGGGCAATAAATACTTGGAAAAGTGTTCCAAGTCATCAAGGAGACACAAGACTATTTTGAAATTCCATTTCAACCCAGTCAGATGGCCATGATCATGAAAACAAATGACATCAAATGCAGGAGAGGAGGGTGTGTGAGGAAAACCCTTATCATTGCTAGTGGGAACCTGTACAGCCACTATGGAAATAAGTATGGAGGCGCCTCAAAAAATTAAACATTGAATGACTATTTCAATCTCCTATGTGATTCTTACGTATATATTTGAAGGATGCCAAGTTAACATAGACAGAAATACCTTACCTACACATCCACATTTATTGCTGTACTATTTATAATTGCCTGAAATAGAACCAGCCTAGATGCTCATCAACAAGAAATGGATAAAGGAAGCATGATACATATTCACAGTAGAATTTTATGATCCTGTAAATAAAAATAAAATCACGACATTTGTTAGGAAAAGAGGTGCAACTGAAATCTTTGTTAAGTGAACTAAGTTGAACTCAAGCCTAATACCACACTTTCTCTCATGTGCAGGACTTGTATAAATTCGTTTCTCATGACACCAAGTTCCCTTCTGTACACTGAATGTGTGCTGCTCTCACTGGTTGATGGTAAAAGTTGACTTGGCCTATAAGCAGGCAGAATAATCCTGGGCGGGAAAGCAAATGGAGATACAGGGAGAAGGAAGGGAGGAGTCAGCAGACTCAATCCAGTCACCCAAAGAACAAGGTATCAGAGAACAGGTAAGCCACAGGCTACGTGGCAATGCATAGATGAATAGAAATGAGTTAATCTAAGTATAAGAGCTAGTCAGTAGTTGGCCTGAGCTAATGGCTGAGCAGTTTTAATTAACATAAGCCTCTGTGTGTTTACTTGGGTCTGAGCGGCTGTAGACTGGGTGGGACACAGGAAAACTTCAGCTACAAATGGTGCCCTCTGTGGATCAAGTGTTTCCACCTAAAACCTGAGAAAGCTTTAAGAAAAAAAAAAAAGATTCTAAAACAGAGCTAAACACAGCTTCTTAGTTGTGTCTCTCAGGCAAGCCGTGAGCTACATTATGGCGGTTTTGCAGCAGTGTGTGGGCTTGACCTGCAGCATGATGTATTCCCGTGGTACACAGAGGCCTCTCCAAGCCACACATTATGCTAAGTGGTGGATTTAGCCTTTGCTAGTACAGGCAAGAAGGGTGGGGGGGCGGTTCTGGGCTACACGCTGCTCGATGGAAGCATAGACCCACTGCTTACCAGAGTTGGTGGTGAGCCTGGTTCCTAGAGCTGGCTGTAAACATAGTTCTGTCATGTTGGGAAGCTGAGGTGGGTGGAGCCAGCAGCCACAGCTGCCATTTCATTCCTAGTCATACTGCAGTTTAAAGCAATAGATACACAATAAAACAGATTCAGATGAAATAGTTTACAATCTGTGTAAAAATGCATGTAGGCTTGGAAGAGAGAGAAAAAGGAATATATGCAGTTATATAAAGGAATAGATAGTTTTAAAAGAGAAAATCTTTAAAGAGACAGTAAAGGAAGTATAAAAAATAAGCCATATAAAGATGGATATTGCACAGAGAGTCTGGATTATGTTGTCTTTGGAAAGAGACATTTGATTGTAAAAATTGCTGAGTTAAATCAATATGTATATATTAGAGGTATCTCAATTTCAAAATGTATGTCTAAGGATATGTTGCTTTGGGAAAGAGATTCTGCTTTTGTTTCCACAGAAAATAAAAACCTGTGGGCTGCTTCCAGGCTAATATGGTTTGACCAGTCAAGACCCCCTGAAAGGTCTCTGATGTCATCATGGTCCAGATGATCCAACATCCAGAACTGTCTCAAGGCAACTGGCTCAGACAAAGCAGTCTCACAGACTACTCCAGTCAGGACTTGACCATTATCTTGAATTTTCTCAGGATCCCATATGACTACCTATCAGTGCCCCCTATCAACAGGAAGTAGCCTAGAACACTATGCCCACATTCCCAAATAATGGATTATGGATGTTTGTCTTTGTTTAGGTTGTTGGTCACAAATTGTTATTGGTCATAGTCATTATCTTTCTAAAAGAAGAAAGGGGGATATGATGTGGAAATATAGGATATAGATATGATAGGATAAAAGGGTGAATTGTTGAACCTACTTTTAAAGAGCAACTTGTTTAAAATGTTTTACATTGCTATGAATTTTAGTTTATTGATACAAATTTAAAGTTAATTTTGTTATACTGTATATATATTTCTACTTATATTTAAAGTATTTTGTTTGTGCAACTCATTTGAAACTGTAGTGTATAGTTGAGAAATACAAATTAATAATTAGTCATCCATGATAATCAAACTTATAGTCATGTTAGTTAAGTTTTCTAGATATATATAGATATATTTCAATTAGTTAGTTAATCTTCAAACACTTCAAAGACCCACAGAATATGGGATTTTAGTGTTTAATGGCATTTTAAATGTTTTAAAAAACTTAGACTTTCCTGGACAATGAGACATGTCTGCTCCTGGCAGCACTGATTTACTTCAAAGAAAGATGGGCATCAAAGACACTCCATATGGAATTTATCTTTTTCTTGGCAAAAATAGCCATTTGGGCAGAAACTGTTCTTGCCTGGACTGCTTGACAAAATGTTGTATCGACTGAACATACAGGACCCATAGGCAGGTGATCACTGAATTTTGCAACGTGAGATGGTCCTTCAAGTTCCTGCTTCACAGAGGAAACTGCCAGACATTCTAGAGCACACAGAGAAAAGCGACTGAGAGACTCTAGACCTATAGGCTGAAGATGGATGCCCCAACATTGCAGAAGAACTTTGGGTGACTGTCCAGGCAGCTGTCTTTGACATTCTAGATTTTTGGAAGTTGCTTACAATGTACTTCCTGTTTACTTAGGTAATATTATATCCTTCTGAAGTCTTTGATATAGTTGAAGACTAGATAGTTATAATTATGGTTTTCCTTGGTTATGATAAGAGATAAGGTAGATATGAAACTTTAGACTCACAAATATAAGATAGATATTTTCTTTAAATTCACAAAATACAAATAGACTAGATAGTTTAACTGTAATTCTTTTTTAAATTTATTTATTTTTATTTCACATGCATTCATGTTTTGCCTGCATGTATGTGTGTGTGAAGGTGTCAGATCCCCTGGAACTGGAGTTACAGGCAGTTATGAGTTGCCATGTGGGTGCTGGGAATTGAACCTGGTTCCTCTGGAAGAGTAGCCAGCACTCTTAACCACTGAGCCATCTCTCCAGTCCATAACTGTAATTCTTGTTTGTTATATGTAATTTTACTATGTTAAAGTTAAAACCTCCAGAGCCTGCAACTAGTTGACAGGAGTTAGCCATAGAGAGTATGAGGGAGCCAGACAGACAGACAGGAAGTAGTAGGGAGATTTGGAGTATTGGCAGTCTTTTGGGTTTGGAACAGCTGGAGAGATACTCTTGCTGGGTCACTAGCCAAAGAGGAAGGTCAGTCAGTTGGTTGCTTTTAGGCTTCTCTGAGCTAGCAGGTTTTCACCCCATCATCTGACTCCCAAGTCTTTATTGGTAAATAGAATGATAGAGACTTAGTTAAAACCTGTGGCAGAACCGATGTCAGAAGGACAGGAAGTCCCACCAGCCAAAGCCTGAGTAGAGGGGCACTGGCTGCAGAGCTGCAGACAGCAGCTAAAAATAGCCCTAGATTCAGGTGCAGCTGCCAAGCCGACAGACAGTAAAACAACAGGGGTTTCCTGGCTGTATCCTTAAAGATAACCTCTCCCCTGGCTTCCCATTCCCGGCTTCACTTCCCCCATCCTTTCCCCTTTCATTTCCTTGTGCCTCTGTACCCTTAGATAACGTTCCACCCCAGGTTGCATGATGTTTCTCTGCTTTCTCAGGTATCGATCCACTCACTGAGTTCACAACTAGTTGGGTCTCTGCAGAACCCTCCTGAGCCTTCCTCAGGAACATGGGAAGAAAATTAGGGGAACTCCTGCTTACATTTGTGCTCATAGGATAGCCTGGACCTCAGTCTCCATAGGGAAAATGCACTTCTACCCTGAACCTTGTCACTCAGAGCCTCCAGTTTTTTTTGTTGTTGTTGTTGTTGTTTGTTTGTTTGTTTGTTTGTTTTTAAGACCAAACCAAACAACCAACAAAAATAACCCAGGGAACTGGGGGGATGGGTTTGTCTCCAATGGAACTTTCTGACCATGAAGGCCTGACCCCACAGGACTGAAGGAGGTCATGAAAGACACACAGGTGGATTCTTGTGCTTATTTCTCTCATTCTTTTGTGCTTCAACTGTGTTATTAGTGTGTCAGGTCCAAAAGAAACTGGGGACAAATGGCTGACTGTGGTACCTATTAACACACCAAAGAACATGCTGGCCTCTAGGCTCTCTCAGCATTGTGAATACCTGTTATAGAGTCCATGACTCCTCTCAGCTCTTCTCACCCCAACCCCTTACCCTAAACTTCTCCAGCTCATGGCCTTCCCTTTCCCCAGCTTCTCATCCCTATAGGACCCTGCCGATTTGGACATGAGCCTTCTTTTTGTTGTCTTGATTCTCTCTCCCTTTTTTTCAGATTTATTTATTATTATGTATACAGTGTTCTACCTGCATGTACGCCTGCGTGCCAGAAGAGGACACCAGATCTCATTACAGATGGTTGTGAGCAGCTATGTGTTTGCTGGGAATTGAACTCAGGACTTCTGGAAGAACAGCCAGTGCTCTTAACCACTGAGCCATCTCTCCGACCCCTGTCTTGGTTCTCTTCTCTCTTGGTTCTTGGACCTCTCTCATGGCACTCCCCCCACCCCCCACCCCCAGTGCAGTATACTGGTCATGTTTAGTCTACTATTTTCTCTCCCTTCTCTGGACTCTTCCAGATACCTCTGGCTGTACATATATACAATAAAAAACTTTTCTTGCCAGGCGGTAGAGGCACATGCCTTTAATCCCAGCACTCAGGAGGCAGAGCCAGGCGGATCTCTGTGAGTTCAAGGCCAGCCTGGTCTACAGAGTGAGATCCAGGAAACCCTGTCAAAAAAACAAAAAAAATAAAAAAAAATAAAATAAAATAAAAAACCCAACTTTTCCTCAACCATACCTTGAAGAGATCGTCTCCTTATTTTGTATACGTGAAGACCATCTTTCTTGACAGAGAATTTGCCTTGGTCTGGGCTTCAGAATAGGGAAGTACTTATGCTAAATTCAGAGACGTGAAAGAGCCAAGCAGAGTCAGAACTCCCCCATGTCACTTCCAAGGAAGCCACAAAAAGCCCAGCAAATTCTCAGGTTCCTCCTCTGGGGGAAGAAGTTGACCTCAGTACTTTCTTTTGAAACTTACTTACCTTGTCTTGCGGCTTGCATCACCCTGGCACCCTGCATCAGCTGGGATGGTCTGGGGTTCTGTCCTCTTCTTTCCTATCACAACTGTTGCTTCGTCAGAATGGAAAAGAGTCCCAACTGTTTTAAGTCATCTCAGTCAAATCCTAGACATTAAGGAATAAATACCAGTTAACCCTATTGGGTCCTGACAAATGTCAGGGTCGTGACACACACACACACACACACACACACACACACACACACACACACACACACAACCACATGAATACTATTTTAAGCCTTGAGTATTGAGAGGCTGGCTTATTACAAACATAGATAGTTGGACATGGGAGTACTTTTACAAGTTCAACGAAAATACACAAGGATATACACACTAATAATCAAAACACTGACAGCAAAAAAAATGTACAAAAGGATGAAGTTCTTAAATCATTATTAAGCACAAAGAAAAGCCTAGTCAGGCCATGTTTTTCTTTCATGTTTGTGTTGCTGGGGATCGAACCTGGGCAAGCTGCTAACCAGCTGCCCTACAGCTATTATAAATACCAGACCCTGAGCCTAAGGACTTTTTAAATATGGAAATATTGGCAAATCTCTTTCCATCATTTCTCTTTCCAATCAGTCTGCCTCACTTAATTCACAATAGATAAATTTCAGAGCTTCAGACCTATTGCACAGCTCAGACTACAACTGCCTTAGTTTGTAATTCGGGAAATATCTCTATATTTGAACCTACTAGAGTTCTAATCATTCCATTCAATAGATCCTTGTACTGTGTATGGCATGCTATAGTTTTTCCTGGACTGAAAACTCTTTGTAGGCTGGAAAGTCTACACAACAGTCCTGATACATTGTTCCTTAGTCTACATTTATGGAGTAATGTAATGAATGTATGGTTTTCAGTTTCCACCTAGTATGGTTGACCTGCTCAGAGTGTATTGGGGTAGGCTCTATTCTACACAAAATTCTACACATACATGTAGTGGTAGTGAATGATACTTTCCATGCCCTTGTATGTTCTTCTCGGTCAGCTGCATGCCTCCTACCCTCACTTCCCTCTGCGTACTACTCTGCCTCTAGACCTTTTACACTTTATTTGATATACAAAATTCCGTTTTTATTTTCTTCTTTTTTTTTGTTTAGTGGTGATGGTGAAATTTTTTCTTTTTCTCTTTCATCTAGCCTTAAAATGTAATTAATTGGAAACCCTCCAAAATAAGTTAAATAAAGCAACAAAATTCTTTTAAAAAATTTTAAAACATCTCATTTTTGGATTAATATTTCAGAAATATAAAATCTAAATATAGTTGGACCCTTATTTTGAAGTAAGCTTTTCACTTATTCAACAAAGATCAACTATTTGCTTTTCTTGGGTCCAGACTTGGGAAATAGGTAGAGGAGTAAGTAATAAGAGATGCAAAAGATACCCTTGACCACAGAAGACTTTACTGAAATTCGTAAGCTGCATTCTTCCATTGCTTTGTCAGAAATTCTGAGCATCATAGGAGTGTGTGTATGTGTGTGTGTGTGTGTGTGTGTGTGTGTGTGTGTGTGTGTGTGTGTGTGCAATCCTCCTATTGTTTCAGTGGTCCTTAGGATGCCCAAATCTGATTAGAAGCCAGAAAGCAGTTTGCCCATGGCCTTGTGATTCTGTGGGCTAACAGAAATAGTCACAGAGGAATTTTGCATGGCAAAATTTAATAGAAGTATGGCGGCCCTTTAACCATGAATTCTTCTGTTCTGTATGGATACTCCAAAAAGAAGATTCTATGTTAAGTAGATGTGAGGAGATAGCCCAGGGAGCCAGAAGAAACTGGCAAGCTGCAAGAGAGTAATTCAGGACTGATCCTTGGGAGGAAGGAAAAGAAGCATGGAAAGCAGTAGGCTCGGGCTTGGAGAGCTCTCAAGAAGGAGATTAATATAATCGACCTGTTGTGGAAAGTTGTGCAACCATTTGTACAGGAGGGTGGCTTCACAGTTGCTGTCACTGGCTGAGACTGTGGGACCTGTGGCCTCTAGTGCAAAGTTGGAGGTACATTTAAAACAGATGAGCTGGGGCTTTGAATCAATAACTCTCATGTATTTCCATGGCTACCACATGTCTCTCTATTTCCAAGCACCCTAAGCAGCCCCTCTCCCCTCCTCCTCAACTCTATGGTAATGGATCGTAAATACAAGTTGCAAATGAATTTGTCTTCCATGTTTGCAGTTGTTCATAGGAATCTGATGCAAAGAATCAAAACCACAGACAGCATGTATAGAAGGAGGGTAAAAACACATTTGACTTTTCCACAGACATGAATTGTCTCTATTTCCTCACACTGGCTCTTCAGTGTGAAGCCGTCAGACAAGCATGGCCCCTCATCTTCATGCATTCAGCAGCTGCCTTCCCTGCTACATACTCAGGTGAGGAGACTTAAGCTCCAACCCAAAGTCGGCAACATCACTTTAGCCACTGATTTCACCGTCTCTACCAAGCTTCTCTCCAAATTACCACCAAAGCTCAACAAAATACAAGCTTTCAAATGGTGAGCTTCTGAAGTTCTGTACTCACTGGGTCAGGAGATGACTGAGAAGCCAAATCATCACTAATTCTTAAAAGAATGAAGAGCAGCACCACAAAGCACCTAATCTTACCAGACACGGTGACAGGCACCCATTATCTAGGTCATCTCCTTTGGTTTCACCTCAGCCCCCTAAAGTCAGTCTAGATGGCTTCTTTTTCCACAGTTCAGGACACAGGAAGAAGGACTTGTCTACAACTGAGACCAGGCATTGTGACTCTAGGATCATTGCTCCTTCTAATTTCTCCCATGATTTCTGACCCAGATACAGGGAAATGTACATGATTTAAGAATATGTATTAAGGACTAGAAAGGTGGTTCAGAAGTTAAGAGCACTTGCTGCTATTTCAGGGGATCCCACGTTCAGATCCCAGCACCCATACCAGCCTGCCTGTAACTCCAGTGCTAAGGGGTCCAACACCCTCTTCTGGCTTCCATGGGTACTGCATGCACATGCTGCATATACATAAACTCAGGCACAGGCATGGAACAAAAGGAGATGCATACTTAAAAAAGAATATGTGCTAAGTTGGGCTTAAAGCCAGATTGTTTCCTATCAGAAATTATAAATATGAGAAGAAAGAAGCTAGCTTTTTTTTTCTTCCTTTCAACCTAGTATATCTACATCTCAAGGGTAATATTGCCAGAGCAACTCAGAAGGGCCTCCAGTTCCCAGGAACTTACGGGGATCTGACTTCTCCACCTCCTCTCATTTTTGATGCTTTACTGAATCATAAAAGGAAGAGGAAGTGGTGTTGCTCTGAAACATTTTCCTCCTTCACAGTCTGAGCTTTTGCTTTCACATGTAGCCTACACAGGGACCTATGTAAAGAGAATTCCAGGAGCCTCCAAATAAGATTAGCCCTCCGGCACCAGATCCTGTCTTTGCCTTAGTTGCCTCCTTGGCCTCCGGGTGGACAGCTCCAGTCAGCTCTGCCAGGCAAGATGACTGACTGTGAGTTCATGTTTATCCACTCTGGCTGAGGACTATCTTCAGTACGTCCTGCAGGTACCCGCTTTAGAATTGGCTCCAAGCAAAACATCCAGAGTGCTACAAAGAGTTGCTTTCTCAGTTCAAAAAAAAAGTTGAAAAGAACCTGAAATTATACTTGGATGATTTTGTGTGGGATCCATAGATTCCACCAGAACTATATTTAATCAAGTGATGGAAAAATAATTTGAAGACGGCATCATTAACTGGGGAAGGACTGTGACTCTATTTGCCTTTGGGGATGTTCTCCTCAAAAAAAAAACCCCAAGAGCAGATTGGCTTGGATGTGAATGCTTACAAGCAAGTTTCCAGTTTTGTGGCTGAATTCATAATGAATAACACAGGAGAATGGATACGGCAGAATGGAGGCTGGGTATGTGTGATGACATTCCTTTTACATTTCTCTACTGCAAAGTTGGAATGGAGAGTTTCCTTACTAATTAAAACAAACAAGAAAATAACAACTAAAAGATTTCAGTCTGTTTCTAGATCTTATTTTAGATACTTTTAATTAAAAGTAAAGAAAGCAGAACTCTCCGGGGTCATTTCCAATAGACCCTACAACTCTACGGTCGGCAAACATTGGTCTGCCCAGCTTTTCTTCTCGCTTGGGAACTAGTCTTGAGGTCTGGGACTGGAAGCAGCAGCTTTTGACTGCATCTTCCGGATCAGCAGTGTAGACCTTCAAGTGTCGCCTTTTGCTAGGATTCTCATGACTATGGAGAATTGGGACAGAAAGAGCTGGGATTAGATCTTCTCATTTGTACTTTGCGGGGCTGTAACAGTAACCTGCCCAGTTTTGTGCATTCCTTACTTACACATTGACCTTTCCCATTTTCTAATATATAAATTGTGGGCTATTGAAGTTTCATGATACAAATAAATGATGTACTGCCTCACTGGAAGGAACCTTTTTAAAGGATATTCAAATATAAAAATTTGCTTTTTAAAAAAAAAAAAAAAAAAAACAGTATCTCAAAAATCCAGGACTATGCCAAGAATTTTGGAGCTCAGGTTATCCAGAAGCCTTGCCCAGCTAGATTTAGAAGCTTCACTTTGTGTCTTAATATGCTTAACACAGAGCTGAAAAACATTTCTGTCCCCATGTAGTCTCTCTCCCATCCCCAGCCTTTATCTCCCTCAAGCAATGTCCACTGTTACTATTGTATATACAAAGCATGTTTATTGAACAAACCCAAAGAAAATACTTGTAGCATCTCCCATTCTCATTTGGAGGAGAGATTTCACCATTTTGCCCAGGCTGGCCTCCAACTTCCAGAGTATAGTGATGCTACTACCCTCAGCCTTCCACAGATCTGGGGCTCTGGATGTACACTACCATGCTTGGCTAGAAAGACGCCCCTTCAGCCCTTTGTCACCAGGGATCAAACCTAGAGCCTAACACAATCTGAACCCATGTTCTATCACAGCACTGTACCCTCAGCCTCACGGTAGTCTTTCTGAAAAATGTTTTACAAATTAGTATCTGGGCTAGACATGGCAGTGCACATATGTAATTCCAGAACTCAGAAACAAAAGATAAGAGGACCAAAAGTTCAGAGTCATATTCAACTACACAGCAAGTCAGTAGAAGGCCAGATCTGGTCATATGAAGGTCTGTTTGATCTGTCCACCCTAAATAATACATAGACTTATCCTGTGACTGTTTTTTCAACCCAGTACTTAAAATAGTATTTTAAAGAATACTTTAGGGACTGGGGAGTAGATCAATTATGGAGCTCCTGTGTTGCATGAACAAGGCCCCTAATTCAATCCCTAGCACCACAAATAAACAAAATTAAAAGAGTTCTTAATATGTTCTGCTGAATGCACATGCTGCCAAAGAGCTGTTTATTTGGGCTATTTCCAGAGTTTTCTGTCATAAGCAATGTTTCTTTGAATATACCAATATGAATCCTCTCCTGTGTATAGGTGTTTTTAGAGTGGATATTTGGTCCTAGAGTTATTTGCTCGTGGTTTATATCCATTTTGAAATTACTAGATTTTTCTGCTCCATAGTGGTTCTACCAAATTATAATCCTGTCAGCAGCATGTTAGAGTAGCCATCATTTCCTTGGTACAAGGAGGTCCTAGTAATCTATTACAATTTCTCCACTTTGTTAATACATATACTTAGTATCTTATGTTAATTAATTTTGCCCTAGGTTACTAGTATAGTTAAAGTTCTCTTAATGCTGAGCTCAAGTTCATGTTCATTGACTAATTCTTACTGAAAGATTTGCCTGCTTGTTTCTTTTGCCTGGTTTCCAATTGTTTATTAACAAAGGAATTCCTTGAACAACCTGAATGCAAATTATTTTTATACGTGGCAGATTTCTTTTAGTTTGTTGATTATCTTCTAAAGCTGTAGATGTCTTCAGCAATTACAAGTGTTTGGAATTTGATGCAATTGACTTGATTGAACACAGACTTTGTTCCACTTCTGCTTTGGTGAGTCTGTTTGCTAGGTCACACTGTAAAGCAGTCCTCCTTTTTGATTGCTTTCAACTACCTGTAGCTCTTCCTTCTAACATGCCTGGATCTGGCTCTAGGTGAAACATGCCAGATGTTTGGTTATGTTTCTCCTGGTTGGCTGTAGGAAGGACTCAGAAAAATCTCTGCTGCACTGTGTGCAAATAAACAGCTCTTGGACAGCATGTGCATTCAGCAGAACATATTAAGAACTCTTTTACTTTTGTTTATTTATGGGGCTGTGGACTGAATTAGGGGCCTTGTTCATGCAACACAGGAGCTCCACAATTGATCTACTTCCCCAGTCCCTAAAGTGTTCTTTAAAATACTATTTTAAGTACCCTGGGTTGAAAAACATAGTTACAGAATAAGTGAAGGCAGGTGTCTTCTAGCACAGAAGCCACAAATGAGCCTGTAGAGAACAGTCTTACAAGCTCTATAGGTTTACTCTATGTTGCCATCGTCTAGCACAATATGTGGAAGACACAGAATATGTGTTGCTTAAATACATGTTAATATAATATATTGGGTGAAATTGTAGAATTAAAAATGAATGAAGGGTATGGAATGGTCTCTTAGAATTTCTAGAAATGCATTTGCGTGGGAATCATAGAGATATTAGCATTTACACAGTAGGAAAAACTTATCCTAATGGAGATATAATAGGACATCTCATGCAACACACACACCTTCCCCTCCCCCCCACACCTTCACCCTTCATAAAGTTTCTATGTGGGTTCTCAGATCTCTTCTTTTACACCTGGGAGCTTATGCTGTAGATATATCAGAAGTGCTCTTTAAGATCATTGTAAAGCCATCTCAATACCATTTTCCAGCCAACAGAAATCACTTATTCTGCTGATGGCAAATAGTGCTATAGTGAGCCAATACACACAGGCATCACAACTTCTTTTTTATTTGCTTATTTTTTTCCCACAGTGCCATTGACAAATCTGCTTCAATGAATGAGTTTACTTTTGTAGAATGATTCATTTTATAGAAAATGCCCATGTCTTTGCCAGCAGTCAGAGGACCCAGTAGAAAGGGGAAATAGGAATTTTACAATTTTTTCCTTTTTACTTTTCTGAAAGAGAAAACTCTAAAATGATCATAAACATGCAAGCTATGGCCTTGTTACACTTGAAATATGCCTGAAACTTTATGGGAAGTTTTGGATCAAGATATGATAGAGAAGTACAGCACAGATATTAGGAACACCAGCTCCAATTCAAACAGGGCTGGCTTTATTTCAGGGCTCAGTGCTTATCATCTACGTGAATGGGACAACTTATATACCTTCTCTGTACTTCATTTCCTTGTCTGTAAAAATAGGCCATACTGCAATCTATCTGCTGGGACTGGTATAAGGATCACATGAGTTACTCACATACAATGCTTCCAGAGCAATTCCTATAAATCTGCACTCAGTACAATTTCAAGACTATTGTTACTACTGATAAATACTCATGTTAATAACATTAATATCGCATAGCTTCTATTTAGCAAATCCAAGGATATCTAGACTCCAAAAGTTATATGGTCCACTTCAGTTAGATATTAGTCACCATAAACCTCAGGTACACTAAAGTGAAAAACATGAGACTGAGCATTAATAATGGGATGCATAATCTCATTCCTTCTTCTTTTTTAAAAACCAGTTTGAATCCTTCTTCATCCCTCTCCTCCTCATTCTTTCATCCTTCCCTCTCCTCCCTCTCATCCTTCCTCTGTTTTTTCCTTCTCCTTCATATCTCCTTTAGTTTCCAGCCTGTCATCTCTGCTCTTCTTCATCTTCTACATTTACTATTATTTTCTCCAGTTCCCTCTACCAGTCTGAAGTGCAAAGCTGGACTCATTCTTGCCTGGCAGAAGATTTAATGTGATTTTTTCAGCTATCGTGAGCATTTGGGAGGAAAAGATAGTTCCTAGAGCCACTAGAGCACATTTTAGTAGCTAGTGTCTGCAGTCTCAGCTACATAGAAGCAAAGGATAGAGGAACATTGCGCATCTCTGTATCCTTCAATGCTTAGTATAGGGCCTACTGCACACAAGGTACCTGACACACAGCTACAGATCTCAGGAACCGACACTGACATCTGAGGCCTGAACTCCAAATTTCCCTGCTAATTAGAGGCATGACTTAGGTTAAGTTACCTAGGAGGCACTCCAAGATTCATGTTTCCTATGTAATATGTATAACAACACAACATAGCATAATGTAATAATAATTATATTATGTCATGTAATAATATAGCATAAACAATAAAAATGAAGACAACAATACCTATATGCAAAGAACCAGAAAGCTTTCTGATAAAAGTACTTTGTGAGTATGTAAATAGAATTATTCAAGTATGGGGATTACATGGGAAATTCCAAGAAATTTATAGTTTTAAAAACTACTCTAAATACAAAAAGAAACTCCCTTTAGAAGTGGGGATACACTGAATTGGTCCCTTCCAAGTAACTAGAATAGGAAGAGTTAAGCTAAGAGGTCCTCTCCTCTTCTCCTCCCCTCCCTCCCCTCCCGCCTTCTTTCCTCTTACTCTAATGGTGTGGGTTAATTTGGTGACAAAGCAAATCAGCAGAGTGGATACACAGATATGTAAAGATGACTGATTAACCATTCATCTCAGTAAAGGCATTTCCAAAGGTATAAATAGCCAAGACCTGTAAATGCTAAGCACATGCTCCACCATCGAGCTATAGCCCATCTACCAAAACAGCTCTCCAATGAATCTCTAGAGGAGTGACTGTGGTATCCACTTATATCTTTAAAAAAAAATCAGAGCTTTTAATTCTCTTTGGGTTATTGGCACAGTATGTGTCAACCTGCTTTATAATGCCATAATGGAATATTGCACAGAAAATGATAATAGAAAAGAAGTTGCTAAGGGACTCTGAGAGGGCCAGCATCTAAGGGCACCAGCACTGAAGGGCACCAGTATTGAAGGACTGCATCTGGTAAGAACCTTTTTGCTGCAGGAAGTGAGGTAGGAAGGCAGGGATAAAAGGAGGGAAGGGAGGACGGAGGGAAGATGACTAAAGGACTGAGCACATTTTTTGATAACAAATCCACCCCTTAGGTAATAGTCTCGATCTAGTAGTCATGGAGGGGATGCTCCCATGTGGAATCATCAGCAAACCAGGCAGCCACCAGTCAGAGGAAAGTGTCTGCATGTGGTGTGCAGAGTCAGCTGTGAGGCACGTGAGGTCATGTCCCAATAGAAAAAAAGACATTGCTCATTTCCCTTTATCCTCTTCTTAAAGATTCCAACTCTTAATAATATCAAAATACAATTAAGACTCAACATGAGTTTTAGAAAATATAAACACAACATGCCAGCTTGGTATATTATTTATGCTTTAGCCGTTCTCAAAACAAGAGTAGCCCAATTTAGCAAATTTTCACTGCTCCCAGAAGTAATCAGACGTTGGCATTTCCTGTTTATTACCACATTACTTATGTGATAATGAATCCTTATTTGTATATTTATTTTATACATTAGCCTTAAGATTCAAATTGCACCACTAAAGGAAATAGTTTTGAAAGAATCTGCTTGAAAAAGTATTTTTATAGGTATAAAAAACTATGATTGTATTATAATGTAAAGCTCTTTAATTGATGGTAATGTAAAGTGTTTTCCTATATATTATTAGTGATTTATGTCTCAGCGAACTTCTCTTTTTAGCTATTAAGGCCTGATTATTTTTTTACATTGGAATGAACTCTTTTTTTTTTTTTTTCATTTTTAAATTTTATTGCTTCAAATGCTTCAAACTATGGGAAATCTTTGGTAAAAATAAAGACAATAAAATTTTCACAATAACTTTACACCAAGCATTGCACAACAGTGTTCTTCAATACACGTGAAACACAGGAATGTTCAGAGTCCTCAGTGAGGAGATTAACTGTACAAGATTCAGGGCTTGTCATTTAACAACAAAACTGTTTTCATAAATATTTAAAATATTTCCTATGCTCTTATCACATATTAACATTTGTATTTCAATCAGCAAGTTGAGCTTTATAGTATTTATCATTTAAATAAAAACTGATGAACATCAGTTTCTTTTCCTACCGCCTACCCCAGCATATAGCCCACCTCCCTCCGATTGACCTTATTTCACATAAAACTAGAGGGAGGTACGAAAATAAAAATCAGTATGGTTCTTGTCAGGCCCTCTGTGGAAAAGAGGAAAATGTTTCATGTCTATTATTACACAGACATTTCTCTGGTGGTTGGTTTGTGCAGTCTCAGGCTTGACCAGCTTTGAATTGATCCAAGTGAGTTCTCAGCTCAGGACACAGTTCCAGCAGCAGCAGCTCCATCACGATATATAGCAGGTGCTTATTGGCTCTTGTTTCTTGCAATGCCTTGAATATTTTTATTATACCGTGACGGGCATTTTGCTGTCCAACAAGGCTCTGCAGGGTATCTGGAATGTTCTCTAGCAGCTTCTGCTGTGCCCTCTGCTTCGTCTCCTGACTCTGCCCTTGGCTTCTGACGCGAGTTGGCGGTGCCAATTTCCCATTTGGCCAAAAAGCATCCCGGAAAGCATTGATGTAGTAAACCAACATCTGCTCACTGAATATCCAGTTCACTGTATCGCGGATTTGTTTGTTGATGGTTCTTCCAAAAGTGACCTGGACAAGAGCAATTAATGTTCTTCGCACCCATTTAAACATTCCTCGGAGTTCAAAAATCTCCCCGATCAGCATGAAACAGGGCTCGGCCAAGGCATCCTTCTTCCCATCCACATCATCACCATAATCTGACAGGTCACTGTCTTCCTCCATCTCCTCCTCCTGATGGGAGAAGAAGTCTCGAGGAAGTTTTTCCAGAAATGAAGATAAGGAAAAGGAGTTTTTTTTCCCCTGTACATCAATAACCTTGAGGTAGTCAGGAGAAGGGCTCAAAAAGGCATAGAGTGCTTCGCTCTGACACAGTCTCTCATCTGAAAGCAGGTTCTGTAAAAACTTGTTTAACTGATTCTTCGACTTTTCCAGAAACTTGTGATCTATAGATTTGAAAGGCAGCTTACTGAGAGAAGGCAACTGGACTTTTTTTAAAGAAGGGACACACTCACTAAGTTTCCGATGTAAATTCTGAAACTCACTGAGCCTTCTTGGGACGGTCCAGTTCTTGGTTTCGACCCCTCCAACTTCTTGTAGGTTTACCCTGACCAAGTAGCAAGGCATTTGCTCACCGTTCTCTTCTGTCACCTCTGCACTGGTGATGGCCGCTTTCCACAGGCCCAGGTTCTCACACCACCAATCCGTTCTGGCCATGTGTAGCTGAAGATCTGCGCATTCTTTCTCTATTACGAGTATTTCATCCTTCAACTTGGAAATAATCTTCTTATCAGGTTTTGGTGCATTTTGAATAGAACTTAGAGCTTGCCTTTTATATTCAAGTTTCTCACTTAGCTCTCGAAGTTTGTTTACGCCGAAGCTGGCTTGATCACTAATCCCACTGGTGCCTTCCAGGGCTTCCTCGCCAGCCTCACTTCCAGAACCCAGTTCCTCCTTGTCGGAAGCCTGCTGGGAGGCATGTTTGTTCTCTCTGACCATCAGCTTCTCGTACAGGTCACTGACAATGAACGACGGGTAATACCTGTCCCTCAGCACCTCGTACACATCTGCCTGGATCTTGCTGAACACCTCAATACCTTTGTTTCCTACAAGACATTGCTGGATTTCTTTGTAAAGTGACTTTTCCACGGGTATTTCTTTGCTTTCCACAAAAAAATTCTGATAAATTTCACCAACTAATTGTGGAATTTCACTCTTGTTTGCATTTTTCAGGTGTTCCACAGATTCCCAAAAACCGATCAGAGTCTGCTTGTCCAGCCGCTCCATGTATGTTTCAAAGCGCTCTCGGTAGAAAGGATTGGTCATAATATCTTCAAAATGAAGAATCTTTTGGCTCTGAGGCCCCTCCCCTTCATCCAAGGCCCCGTCCTCTTGCTGGTCGTAGGCAGGCCCTCCTAGGATCCGGATTCTCTTCTCACACTGCTTCTTTGCCACAGTAAGCTGGTTAATGTACCTTTTCATGTTCCGGGCCCTCAAGAGATCGGTTTTCATGGCAGCTGACTCCTTACCCTTGTGCCTCTTCAGCTGTGGAAAGCTGCTAATCGTGGTTGCCTGGATAATTTCCACTACAATTTGATACCTGAGCTGCTTTAAGAACTCCACATCAGAGTTGCTGTTGATCAGCTTGATGAACTCCTCGTAGGAAGGAGCGTATGTGTAGGCTCGCTTGTGGTGCTCATTCATCTGCTCTCTGTACTCCAGCTGGGCCAGGAGCATTTGGTTAATGTAATCCGGATTACTCAGCAATTCCACTACTGGCTTCAAGACTTTTGTTGTGAGAATTTCTGCGAGCATTATACGTAAGCTGAGAGACTGGCTATCCTTCGAAGGGAGAAGACAAAACACCAGGACCCGAGAACACATTTGAAGGAAGCGAACTTCATCACGGGAGTTCTTCAAGCATGAGTGCAGCACAAAAGGCCTTGGCTGTTCTTCATGTCTGGCATTAGCAGCTTTCAGGTCACAGAAGTGAGTGAGCACAGCCTTTACAACATCATTACAGACAACTTTAACTACATCCACGTGATTCAGTCTGTGGCGAATCTGCTTGACAATTTCCCAGAAGTCTTCCAAGAGCAGATGGTAGAGCTGCCCATCATCTCTGCTGAGGTTCCCGTACCAGGAGAGAATATAGTCTCTGTAACTGTAGTCGAACACGTCTTTCAGAGCTCGGTCCACATTGTGAGAAATGACCACTCTTCTGCCCTGAGCTGTCTCCTGGGGATTCCCATATACAGGGCTCCGCAGCGGATAGCGGACGGTCGCCGCCAGGCGGCTCCAGGAAGAGGCGAAGTCCGGCAGCCGGGCGCGCGGGCTCCAGCAGACGAGCGCGATCAGTGTCCCCAGCAGCCAGGCGGCCGCGGCGCCGCTCAGGTACAGACCGAGACGCAGCAGCAAGGCGCCGGGCCCCGCGCCCGCCGCCGGGCCCCAACCGGGGACCAGGCAACACAGCGCCAGAGCGGCCAGGACGGCCAGGGCCGCGGGTCCCCGCCAGCCCCCGCCCGGGCCGTCCGCCGCCCGTCGCCCGTCCGCCGAGCCCCGGGCAGCAGCACGGCCGACGCCGACGTCTGCGGCGGGCGTGGGGCCGCGGCAGACGCCGCTGCTGTCGGTGGCATCGCGGTGCATGCTGCTTCCTGGGCCGCTGGCGACAGGCTCATCTCCCGGCCCGCTGCCCCCCGGCGCCGCCCCGGGCCGTGGCCTGTGCGCGGAGCCCCGCTGCCGCCTCGCCGCCGCCGCCGCCGCCGCCGCTCGCCTGGAATGAACTCTTTCCTGATAAATATATTTTCCTGGTTTGTGGTTCTTTAAATTTTAGTTTTTTATAGATTTATGACTATTTCACATCTTCATTTAGCTTTTTCTTTTACTGTCTTTGCCTTAGAAGTTGAAAATATTAGAAGTTAGCATGCTGCCCAGAAATGACTAGTTGTTCTATTAATAAAGGATCATTTTAGAGGCTATCACTGTACCTATCTGCCTCACAGCTGACTCTGCACACCACATGCAGACATTTTCCCCTGACTGATGGCTGCCTGGTTTGCTGATGATTCCACAACTATTAATTTCAAGATCTGCAGAGATTTCCAAAGTCTTCTGACTCTCGAGAAGCTAAACCTGATTCCCATTTTCTGGATTAGTCCTATTATGGCATACCCATTTGGAGACATTGTAATGCTGGAACCTACAAGATGTAGAGCAAATGTTTACTAGATGGACATAAAAAATATCAGGGGTGGTGGTACAGAGAGGATGCAAGCACAGTCTGGGGACACAGCTCAGTCGGTAGGGTGCTTGCTTGGCATGCACAAGGTCCTAGTGTCTGTTCTCAGCACTTCCTGAACCAGGCATGATGGGGTATGGCTCTAATCCCAGGGCCAGGAGATACAAACAGAAGTTTCAAAAGTTCAAGGGCATTTCTGGCTACTTGGTAAGTTCTAGAAAATAAAATTAGTATAAATAAATAAATAAATAAATAACAATAAATGAAATAAATGTTTTGAACAATTTTATAGTCTTTTTTTGTACTTGTTTTGGAATACATGGAGTGAAAAGGAGTGTAAAGTTTGCATCCCAACCCAGGTCCAGGCAAAAAATTATATTATCTTTTATTTATTTATTTTTGGCACAGCATCTTGCTGTGTAGCCCAGGCTGGCTTGGAACTCACTGTGTAGTCGAGGCTTGCTTACAGAAATCCCCGTCTCCATCTTCTAAGTATTGAGAACATGGTGTGTGCCAATACACACTGTGAGTTGTATTATCTTAGGTAACTTTCCCCCCTCATTCTCAGTATCCTCAATAGATAACATAAGAGTTAGCATGCAGATAGAAGTAATTTCCAATGAAAATGTAATATAATTATAGATTTCAAGTTGTTAAAATATTGTTACAGTGCGCTACAGTTTGTTGGGATTTTGGAGTGTGCGTGCGTGCGTGCGTGCGTGCGTGCGTGTGTTCTGGGGCTTGAATCTAGGAATTCAATGTCCTAGACAGGCATTTCTATCAGTCTGGATTTCCCTAATTAAAAAAAAAAAAGTCCAGCTTCAAAAATAATTATAGTGGAAATAATCAGTATTTTCTTAGACTCAAGGACATTAGTTGAATTTGGATTTACTATGAGTTCTTATAATTCTCAGTATAGCCGGGCAGTGGTACTTTAACTCCAGCACTTGGGAGGCAGGGGCAGGTGGATCTCTGTGAATTTAAGGCCAGCCTGGTCTAGAAAGCAAGTTCTAGGGCAGCCACAGCTGTTAGAAACCCTGTCTCGAAAAACAAACAAATAATAACAATAATTCTCGGTATAATACAATTTATAAATATAAATTTAATTTTCAGTGCTAGGCAACTGAAAGAAAAAGAGAGGAAAACAAAACAACACAAAAAACTGGAGAATTCCTTTCCTTGGAGCTTACGGGCTGTGAGCAACAGAAGCAGGGCTAGTTTGAATGAAGATGAAAGTACTAGTCTTTGGATTTCAGAATATAACATCTCAATAATGACTCCATACTGTCTACACTGCGAAAGAATACTCATATACTAAATCCACATTGAATTAGATAAGTTTCAAATTCTTTTTACTTTTTTACTTCTTGTAGTGGTTTGAATAGGAATGGCTCCATAGGCTTAGTCATCAGGGAGTGGCACTCTCTGAAAGGATTAAAAGGATTAGGAGGCGTGGCCTTGTTGGAGGAAGTATGTCATGCCAACCCCAGAGTCTGTCTCTCTCTCTGCTTATGGATCAGATCAGAATGTAGCTCTTAGCAGCTACTGCATGCCATCTTAGTTCTTACCTGCCTGCGTGCCCCATGCTTCCTGCCATGATGATAATGGACTAAGCCTCTGAAACTATAAGCTAGCCCCCAGTTAAATTAAGAACTACCTTGGTCATGGTGTCTCTTCACAGCAGTAGAAGACTGGCAAAGACACTTCTTAATATATGGCTGCAAAATCCCTTGAAGCTAACATATGTAGCTCAGCTGTATTTCTACTGGGTGGCTATATTCTAAAGGGATTTGGCTTTGGAGTAGAGAACAATGGGGAGAATGAAATGAGTACTCGTGGTGAGAGAATAGAGAGGATTATCTCACTGAGTCTTCAGTCTGCACTTTCTTCTCACAGGAAGATGGCTTCATGAAGAAGTTTGAACCCAAACCTAGCTGGCTGACTTTCCTGGAAATGACAGGGCAGATCTGGGAAATGCTCTTTTTCTCCTCAAGCAGCACTACTGACAAGGGCTCCTGTGACAATGGTGACCAGCACTTAGTACGTCCATTTGCAAACAACTGAGATGGCAGGACTTGACTTCCCGGAGTTGCGGATGTTTTGTTCCCTCTTGAAGGAATAAATGACTGATATCTGTTCCTGGATGTGTTTCATGTTTTAAGTTTTCGAGTCCGCCTGGAACTCCAACAATACTCCACACAGGGACAGGTGCTGAAGTAAAGGCTGATGATGACCTGGAGGTAGAGACTCTTCCATAAGGGTGTGCCTATTATCCAACGGCATTCTGTGTCACTAGGCTAAACCATATGGGGCTAAAATCTGCCCCCTGACTCTTTCCTGAGTCCACACTTTCTACATCTCAGAGTCCCCGGCTGCTCACAGTTTCTCACCGATGCTCTCCCCTCAACCTGTACTCTCTGGCCTTTCATTTGGGCTTCATGGGTAGGACAGTCAGATGTACAGTGCTGGGGTCAGAAATGATTCCCTAAAAGGAAGGACTCAAATCACTTTTCTCCCCGACCTTCTCTTGCCTTCTTCCCCCGCCACCATTTTCTCCCTAAGCAAGATACAAAAGGTAGAATTCACTTCCCCCACGTCAAGTCATAATCAATAGTCAGACTATATGTGATCAGTCTGCCTTTCTAGCAGTCAGGAAGGGATCACTTCTCTTTGTGCTCCTACAGCAGGAAACTGGAGTGGTTTGAAGAAAAACAGTTAAGTGAATGAATATCAAGTCATTTTTAAACTTGATTTTTGGGTGTGTGACAAAACTGTCTTTTGTTAGGCCATCTTCCAATGTTTAGGTCAAGTGTGATGGCCATATAGAAATCCTCTATTTTGATCTAGATCACTTGCATTACATTTCCATTCAGACTATTAATAGAGTCAATCAAGACAGAGCCCCTTTTTCCAAGGGCAGGCACATCTTTACAAGGGATCTCTGTAGACGAAATTCTAAACAGTCTTAGTAAATAAGAAACACAGAACCAAATACACAGGTAAATAGCTAAAGAGATCAGAGAGTTGTGACGACCTTATCTTAGCTCTCACCTCGTTGCTTCCCAGAGGAGAGAGTTTCTTCCGATATGACTTGTCTTTTTATTACCTTTCTGTTCTGCCTTCTCATTGGCTCTAAACCCAACCACATGACTTCCTTGTCACTGCCTGTCTACATAGACCTCTAGGTTTCTATGGTTGGTACTGGGATTAAAGGCTCGTGTCACCACGATTAGCAGTGTCCTTGACCACACAGAGACTCTGCCTGCCATGTGATCAGATTAAGGACATGTGCTACCACCACTGGACTTATGTTTAATGGCTTGCTTTTACCTCTGATCTCCAGGCAACTTTATTTATTAACATACAAATAAAATCACATTTCAGCCAAATAAAATATCACCACAGATCTCAGTTATCAACACTATCTCTGCGGTGTGATTCCTAACTGAGGGAATGGAGATATTGGGCCAAGTCAGTACGGACCTTAACACCTGATCCTTCTGTTCCCACAGCTGAGGGTTAGGATTACAGCTACATTATCACCACCAGGCTCTGTGTATACAAGGCAAGCACTCTAACAATGGTGCTTCCTAAACAGCATGGACTTTCATTTTTTTACCACCTTTAAACTGGAGAAGGGAAAAGGAATAAGCAAGAAGACAGGTGGGAAGTTACTTAAAACCCTATTGAGGCGAATCAGAACAAGATATCACCTGTGACCTTTGCTGCCCACAGTGATCCACTTATTAGAAATCTTCCAAAGCACCCCCAAATAGTGCCACCAGATAGGGACTAAGTGTTCAGACACATGAGGCTGTGGGTGGGGGAATTTCACATTCAAACCATGAAACTCTGTTTGTTTTAAGACACAGTCTCTGTTGTGTAGCTTAGGATGATCCTGGTACCACAATCCTCCTGCCTCAGTCTTCTGAATACTGAGATTAGAGGTGTGTGCCACCAATTCAAGATATCCTGTGTGAGATTTCTTTGGTTTGGTTTGGTTTTGAGTCAGGGTTTTCCTATGGACCTATGTAGCTCAGAATGGCCTAGAACCTTCAAGGTTCAGACATTAGCCTGTAAGATCTTTAACAACCTGTTTTCTATATGAACACTTGATCTCTTCTTTTGTTTCAGCTACTCTACAGTGTCATCTACAACATCTTTCCTTAGTGTCGGACACCATTTTGTTATTGAGTCTTCCTATGATTTTGATTTCTGCTGAAAATAATAGCTCCAGATGGTTGAAAACATTGGGGAAATGGAGATATCAGTGATTCTGTCATAAAGCCTTACCTGTGAGAGGACATACAGAACCCTCTGAAAATTCATAACCCCAAAGAGCTTTACACCTAAGGTTGCATGTATTTACTGGTGCAACGATATCCTTGATGAAAATGTACATATGGAACTAAAGTATTTTTGTCAAAGATTGGGATTAAATAAAAAAATGTTTTCCCCCATGCCAAACTGGACAAAGTTATCATTATTTTTGCTGCACTGGCAATCAAACCAAGAGCCTTGTGTATGCTAGGCTTACCTCTTGGTTATATTGACAGACTACGTGTTTATTGCTGAAGGGATGTGCCCATGATATGAAGCCACATAAAATAGCCATGGATATCTAGAAAAAGCCTACCTCCAAAATTCAACAGCAGCAATTCACGTACAACTTATTTGTGTGTGTGTGTGTGTGTGTGTGTGTGTGTGTGTGTGTGTGTGGTGTTGGTGATAAAACCTAGGACCACATGCACGATAAGTTTTAAATTTCTTCTGCAGATTAATCCTTGCTGCATACATTGATTTATGGTAGTGATTCTCAAACATTAATACGGATAGAGATCACCTGAGGACCATTTGGACTGCCTAGGCGTGGGAATGGCACAGGATTCTCCATACTTGGCATGCTTTTGGGGACGCTGATCCATAGACCACACTCATGTTCAAGTATTGGTAAATGGATATTATGTGGCCACACTGACCTGAATTGTTAGGTCTCTAAGCGTAAAGATGAGACCACAGATGTTAGTGAATTCACTGCTTTTTTTACAGTCCATGGTAAGAATTCTCTTCTTCTCTGTTCTCCCTCTTCCGCCTTGCTTTGTCTTCAGGCACTTAGAGCTGACAGAAATGAACTATATACCTTTTTACATGGGTGATCTGAACTCGGCTCCTCATGCCTTTGTGGCAAGCATTTTACCAACTAAACCACCTTCCCAGCTCTGAAAAATTAACTCTTTAAAAGCCAGTCCTCAGCTATTGAATGGTAACATGGGGGGGGGTATAAATCCGAGTCAGCCCTCCTCCTCACATCCACTTACTATAATCTCCTCTCTCCACTCAAACATCTGCTAGAGAAAGGCATTATCTGTCTCTGAACAGCAGGTTCCGACAGCAGCAAAACTCTTCGATAATAATGAGCAGCGTGTCTGAGTCCTGAGTTTCCCAGAGACGGGACATCCATCTCCAGAAAGGGCCTGCCACTTGCTGTTACAGCGGCCCCCAAATCCATCAGTAACGAGCCAACTGGCTGAAACAGGCACTTGGTGGTAAAGCAGAACGTTCTGTCCTTTGGCCAGGAGGAGCCAAGTGTCCACCGGCGATGATGTACGCGCATCTGGCTCGCTCTGCCCTCCTTCTGATGCCTCTTCAGCCCCGCACTGCACACCGTTAAGGTAATTAGACGAGTACCGAGTCCGCAGGTATAGTCCTTTGCTGGACCTTCTGCAGAAGCACGGCTACCTCCGCAGGCTGTGAGGGAGGGTAAATGTCCTGGGCTTGGTGCACAGTCCCCCCAGCTACCGTGCAGGAAAGGCCAAGGACGCCCCAGCACGCTGCCCTTCGCTGCCACCAGACACGGGGCCGGCTCCGACGCCTAAGAGGCCGGTGCACCTCGGCCAGTCTACAGAGGCCACGCCCCCTCCCTCGCGGCAGAAGTGATGGGCGTGGCCTGGGCGGTGATTGCCACGTGACGGCGGCGACCGCTGTAAGCAGCGCCCAGAGCCCGGAGCCTGCGGGCGGAGCTGAAGCAGCGTTTGCGGCGGGCAGAGCTGAAGCAGCGTTTGCGGGCAGAGCTGAAGCTGCGTTTGCGGCGGGCGGAGCTGAAGCAGCGTTTGCGGGCGGAAGTGCGGAGGAGCGGTTGCGCCAGTCCCACTCCTCACTCCGAAGGTGCAAGAACGGACTTAAACGCCTGGAAGCTTGGGCTCAGCTCGCGCGTCTGCACAGGCGCACTTATGCTCCTGGTGCCTGTCTGGCTTCCCAGGGCAGGGGGCGGAGCCTGTGGATAGCCCCGGAGCTTCTAAGGGAGGTTGGACCCGGGCACGTTTGGAGTTATTTTGTTATTGTGAGGAAAGGCCTTGCTGCGAGCTTAAGAAGATGCGGAGTGTGTCGATCCACGCCCTCACCTCCCGGTTTAAATTTAATTCATTCCCATGTGTTGATCACCTAGTAGCAAACCGTTTTGCTGTGTATTGGGTTACAGAGATGAAAAAGATGATCGTTGCCCCCGAAGGATCAGAAGATCTAGCAGAGGAAGCAGGTGAATGAAAAATTGGAGGGCTGCAGATAAGGCTCAGTGGTACAGCTGTTCAAAAATGTGCTACATTTTATTTCTCCATACTTAGAACACTAAATTTGGGTCTGTTTTTCTAGTTTTAAATTGTGTCGTTGTAATAATCTGTGTTCATCTAGGAGTAGATTAATTTTCACGTTGTGAGGCAACTGCATCTGCACAGTCCGGTTTCTGCTTCTGAGTTAGGGTTGTATCTGGAACTCGTTGCCTTCTTTCTTATGTATTTTTTCTTCTCAACTTTTTTAGATTACATCCTTAAGTTATTTTTAAAGAAAATACCAGTGTGATTGCAACCTTTATTTTTAGTTCATATGTATGAATGTTTTGCCTGCATGTGTGTAAGTGCATTGTGTGTGTGCGCGCGCGCGTGCAAGTGCACCTGATGCCTTTGGAGGTCAGAAGTGGGTGCCAGATCCCCTGGAAATATAGTTAAGGGTGGTTGTAAGCCCCCATGTAGGTGCTGTAATCTGTTTTTGGTTTGTTTTGGGTTTTTTGGTGCTTTTTGTTTTCTTTTGTTGTTTGGTTTGGGTTTGGGTTTTTCAAGACAGGGTTTCTCTGTGTAGTCCTGGCTGTCCTGAACTCCCTTTGTAGACCAGGCTGGCCTCGAACTCACAGAGATCCACCTGCCTCTGCCTCCAGAGTACTATGATTAAAGGCGTGCGCGGCGGCCACCACCACCACCGCCACCCAGTGTAGCTGCTATAATTTGAATCCAGGTTGTCTGCGAGAGCATTAAGTGCTCTTAAACTGCTGAACCATCTCTCTAGACCCAACAACTCCCATTTGACTGCTAAATTGATTTCAAGTTTTTGATTATTTTTTTCCTCATTCTGTTCAAGATCTATGACTTCCAATCTAGAGACTGATGTTTTTGATTTATGTATTATATCTTGTGGCTTAGTTACTGTTCTGTTGCTGTGAAGAGACACCATAACCAAGGCGACTTATAAAAAGAAGCATTTAATTTGGGGCTTGCTTATAGTTTCAGAGGACTAGCCTGTATCATGGTGGGAAGCATGGAGGCAGGCAGGCATGGTGCTGGAGAAGTAGCTGAGCCCTTACATCTTATCCACAAAATGGAGTAGGTGAAGGAGGGAGGGAGAGGGAGAGGGAGAGGGAGAGGGAGAGGGAGAGGGAGAGGGAGAGGGAGAGGGAGAGGGAGAGGGAGAGGGAGAGGGAGAGGGAGAGAGGGAGAGGGAGAGGGAGAGGGAGAGAGAGAGAGAGAGAGAGAGAATGAGAGAGACTGAGAGAGACTGACTGGATGTCATGGGCTGTGGGATTTTGAAACCTCAAAACCCACTCCAGTGATCTCTGAGATCACAGAGGCCAGAAGGGTATCATCAGTGTGAAGCAAGAAAGTAAGCCTTCCTCAACACAACTCAGTGGCTGTTGTTGGTTCAAACTTCTAGAGGCTAACAAAGGACAGTTTATGTTAGGCATATTTAAGCACAACACATTTTGAGAAAAAGTTTTCTGGTGATAATTAATTCAATCCTGTGTATACAACAAAGCTTAAGACATGGTTACATTGAAACTCTTTCCAAGGTACATGTGTCCTCTCCCATTAAGATGGATTGTATAGATTGACTACATGTGGCATGTTAAAGGTCTGGGGGAAGAGCTGATGTGGTGTTGGTCATACAGATAGTGCAAAGGTTATTGACCACCTCTGCTCTCATTTGTAAAGTACATGGGACATCTCCCATAAAGATGGGCTCTACTGGCTGAGAAACAACGCTCAAGATAAGGGTCTGGGGAGGATGACTGAGACAAACATAAGAATAAGGGAGAACCATGTGTGGTCTGGCCATAGAGATAGTTCAGAAGTCACCAGGCTATTGACCAAATTCATTCCCAGGCTTATGGACAGAAAAGAGATGATATATCTCTTCCTTTGAAGAGAAAAGCCTTAGTGTTTAATGTTCCTGGTTTCCCTAGTGCTTATCTGTGAGCACAAGGATTTCATGCCCTCTACAGCCCACCCTGAGTGACACACCTTCCACAAGAAGTACACGTCTCCTAATCCTTCTAAATAGTTCATCAACTGAGAACACACTCAAATGGATGAGCTTATGGTGTCCATTCTCATTCAAACCACCACATCTTGATAACTAGTTTTCCTCTGGACCTTTTAGGAATTCTTGCTAATTAGATAGTAAAAAGTTTAGATTGTAAAAAGTTTAGATTGTAAAAAGTTTAGATTGATCTTCTGTGTCCCTTAACATTTTTTTTTCTTATTTTTTTCCTAATTTGTCTCCCCACGCAGGATTTCTTCCTAGATTGTTTTCATTTTGTTAATCGTGGTTTTAATTTCCAATAATTATTTCTTATTGCTTCCTTTCCATAGCAACCTATTGATGTTTTATAGATTCAGTTATTGTTTTCAGCTTGTCTGAGAAAACTAGAAATTAAAAATAATCTTCATTTTTTTAAAATTATCTGTTTAACACTGAATCATTTTTTTCCTTCCATTTTTCATTTTAGAAATCTTTCTATTTTGTACTTTGGCTTTTCAAAATTTTTGAAAATCATTTATTTATTAGCTATGCACATTTATGTCCTTTGGGGGTACTGGGCATCAACTGGGAACCTTGTGCATGGTAGCGAAGCCCTTCTACCACTGAATGAAACTCCTTCTACCACTGAATGAAACTCCTGGCCCTTCTTGTCTGTGTATACTTATGAATGAAAGTGTGTTAGCTACAAGAAGCCCCATTTTTGTAGACACTGGTCGGAATTGTCAGGGAAGAATGGATTCTGCCTGCCTCCTGTGTCCATGTTTTAGGGCTGCGTTGTCTGTAAATGCTGTCTCGTTCTCCCTCTGTCTTATAGGAATCAATCAAATTTCTGCTTTGTTGTCTTCATTGTTATGATGGGTTTCCTTTTTTCCTCCCTTCTTAACAAATAGCATGTAAGTGGGCTTGAGGCAGGAAGGCAAATGCATGTGCATAGTCTCACACAGAATTGTAGCTGTGTGCCTTACTGCCTATTCAGCTCTTGGGTTTCTATCCTCTGCTTTAAAGAGATTGAGAAAAGTACTTTCTCATATAGTAAGTGGTGTCAAAGCCTTGGGCCTCCTCCAAATCTGGGTTCCCCCTTTCCATTTTCTTCACTTATGCCAAGCCTTTCAGCAGCTTTACAGCTTTTCAGAAACCGGGGGTTGACTTTCTTCCTCAGCCCTGGTTTGGTATGCTTTGCTTCACTTCTCTCTTCCCTTTGTATTATTGTGCCCAGATCGCGACCCCCAGAGAGACCACCAAAGACCAGTATGCCGGAATGCATACTTGCAAAAGCAAGGTTTAATTCTGGATATCCAAATGCAATACAAGCCTAGGCAGGGACTTTGTCCAATACATCCAATGCAGTGGAGGCTGGAAGAAGTGCCCACCTGTCTGCAAGCTCAGTTTTTAAAGGCAAAAACCACAAGGTTACATCATTTATGGGTGCTAGTACGGGTACAATTCTGATTGGCTCGCTTCTAGGGACTTTCTAGAAATCATGGTTTAATCTTACTTCTAAGGGGGTGGTTGCCCATCACCATTTCTCATTGGCTGCCCTCAGGTGGGGGCATTTCTGTGGTCAGTTACCCTGGAAACCAGGGTTGGAACATTCCTTGGTTCAACAGTCATCACCGAATGAATACCTTGTGACTCTGTACTTTTGCACTTTCTAATTTCTGGAATCTGGGTTGACTGGTTCCAGTAACTCAAGGCCTATACCTAAAATGGAGAAAGCTTAGGCCTTATTTCTAAGATGGAGGCATTTTGTTCTCATTTTGGTCTTACAGTATTACATGTAACTTGGCTTTCTTTACTGTATCTTTCTGCCAGTCATATTTGTAAGCTGTGTTTGCATTATCCTTCTCTTAGCTTGGAGGACAGGAAAGAACAGAAAAGGAATAGAGAAAAAAAAAGGGAGCTAAGGGCCAACTTCTGAATCTGGTAAGTTCCTAGGGTTTTGAGCAAAACTTAGCTCTCTTTGCCTGATGAGTGATTCTACTAAATAAGGATTCTTATATGAGGAGCCCCTTGCTCCCATTTTAATGAACTTTCTGAACACCCAGTTGAACGGAATAGCATTGGTAGAGACTGTTTTAGGGCGTGTTCTCTGGGAGCTTGTGGACTGGTTTAGGACACGTAAGCAGTGATTGACTCATGACTTACCTCCTACAGACTGAAGTGCTGAGTTGTGTGCCATTCTAAATGTAGTAAAGCTTCTGCAGAGGTCAGGAAGGTTAGGTCTTGGTTGGGCCTAAAGGGCTAAAATTGGTGGGAGAAATGCCAAACAATCCAAGGACTGGAAAATTGGTGAGATCCAAATTTCAAAGAGAAAATAAACCAAAATCCTCTAATAAGTCTCTGACATGTACTGGAAACTGGGATCACACCTGGAACTCTGAAGATAGACAGCTTTTCCACTTCATGTCTCCTTAATGAGTTTCCATACAGACAGCAGGCCTACCAGAGAGGTAAAGGGTTCATGGAATATGCAAATCTTGAGTATGGAAATAAAAGCCAGGTATCAAGACAGAACATTAACTCACTGTACCACTTTCACTTACAAAAGGCTGCGACAAAAGGGAGAAATTGGTAAGAGGAGTTACTAGTTTATAAAAACTATAGTCTTAAAAATTATAATTGCCATCATTTTTCACTTAGGTGATTGCTCACAGTCAGTATCAGAATTCCAAAAGAATTTCCATCTTTTTGAGCATGCAAGATGAAATTGACATGGAAGAGATCATCAAGGACATTTTCAGACAACGCAAAATCTGCTTCATCCCTCGGTACCAATTCCAGAGCAATCACATGGACATAGACATGACATTAGCATCACCTGAAGAGATTTCTTCACTTCCCCAAACATCCTGGAATATTCATCAGCCTGGTGAGGGAGATGTTTGGGAGGAGGTCTTATCCACGGGTAAGTGTATGTGTAACCATCTTATTAAATAAGAAACACAGAGTCAATGCAGAGATGAAAGCCCAAGAGATCAGAGCAATAGCTAAGACCTAAAAACCTTATCCTTCACTGCCGCTTCTGTCCTCCTCAGCAAGAGAGCTACTTCCTGTCTGTTTGTCTTTTTTATAGACTTTCTATTCTGCCTTCTCATTGGTTGTAAACCCAACCACATGACCTCCTCATCACTGCCCGTCTGTACAGACCTCCAGGTCTTCTATGGTTGCTATTGAGATTAAAGGCGTGTGTCTCCAATGCTGGCTATATCCTTGAACACACAGAGATCCGCCTAGCTCTGCCTCCCAAGAGCTGGGATTAAAGGCGTGCACCACCACCGCCCAGTTTCTGCTATGGATTATTATTAGCTCTGACCCCCCAGGCAACTTTATTTATTAACATACAAATAAAATCACATTTCAGTACAAATAAAATATCACCATAGGTAAGGCATCATTTCTCACATTAAAATACTTACCTAGATGTGTCCTATATCATCTGATCTTGGATGCTAAGCATTGTCAGGCTTGGCTAGTTTACAAGAATTGATGTCTTTGAATATTTAGGTAATGTCATCAGAAATTTCCTTCTAAAAATATCTCTCTCTCTCTCTCTCTCTCTCTCTCTTTCTCTCTTCCTCTCCCTCTTCCTCCCTCTCTGTCTGTCTCTGTCTCTTGTAGCATGAATCTTAAAGAGTCTTATTAATAAAATCAAACCTGAGCCAGGTATTGGGGTGAACGCTGAATGATCAGAGAAACAGAACAAGCCACAGCTTCCTCACCTCGCCAATTCCTCAGGTGATCTGTGTCCTCATTTGAATGGCTCTCAGCTGAACTGTTGCTCAAAAGCCTAAAAGGTTAACCAGGCCAAAAGCTTCTAGTTCCTAGTCCTCACGCCTTATATAACTTTCTGCTTTCTGCCATCACTCCCTGGGATTAAAGGCTCACTTTATGGGATTAAAGGCATAAGTCACCATGCTTGGCTGTATCCAATGTGGCCTCGAACTCACAGAGATCCAAAGGGATTTCTGCCTCTGGAATGCTAGGATTAAAGGTATGACAGATTAAATGACTTTGGTGAACCTTCATAATTTCATTTGTAGATCTTTCCATTTCTAATTTATAAATACATTTGGGGTTATAAATTATAAATGTACTGCCTCCTGTCAACATTGTATACTTCTATTTGATGATTTCTGTGTCAAACATTATATGGAAATGTTTCCAAGTATTTTTTTTTGTATTAAATGTGAATGAATAGAAAAAAAAAAAAAAGGTATGTGCTACCACTGCCTGTCCTCTATGTTTAATATTGTGGCTGTTCTCTTCTCTGACCCCAGATAAGTTTATTAGCATGCACAATATTTTGGGGAACACAACACCACAGTCTCTGTGTCTCTCTGTCTCTCTCTCTGTCCCCCCTCCCTGCTTCTACCAGATATTTTCATCTATTTTATGTCAGATCTATTGTATGTATAGGAAGATAAGGTTCTGTGCCTGAAGGAATTCACACCGTAGCCGGGGAGACTGAAATTTTATACTAATAAAGTATCCCAACTTGTACTATACATCAAATATAAGTATCAAATAAAAAGATACTGAATATTGAAAACATTGAAGCGCAGGGGTGGGTCTTGAAAATGTGCGTTCCCAACACTGGCTTCTTCATTTTCATCCTCTGCTCTTTATCAATGCTGTGTTTGTGGCATTGGTGGCATCATTGCTCCCATGATACTTGCAACCCAAGTTGCAGTGGAATGGAGAATGATACTTAAGAGTCGGTTGCGGTCTGAGGCAGAGATCCCTGCTGTAGAAATGTAGAAATGTCTAAGCAAGCAGGCTCTCTGTTACAACCTTCCAACATCACGTCTCAGTGTGCAGTTTTGCTTGCATCAGCAGTTTAGACTCTGGCAAGTTCAGTGCTAAAGCGTAAATCCAGCTTCACAGTGTTTGAGAGGAGCTGATTGGAGCTCAGATCGTCTCTGCGGTAGCCTTTGTGGTCTGCTCATCTTCCTGGTTTGCCTCTGTTGTCTCAGTTTAGAAGGGGGTAAGCTTGTGTGCCCTCAGTTGCAATGATAAGTTTTCAAGCAAAAATTTCACATAAGGCATTCTAGTTTTAGGTTTACAACATAATAACCCAGCTGGTAAATGAGATAGAGGGACTGTATCTTTACTGAATTTAAAGTGAGAGCTGCCTAGACAATTTGATCAGCCTGGAGTCCCTCCACTGAGAATTTATAGTCTGATTCAACCTTAATCAACTTGGCTTAAGTACAACTGGGATAATATTGGTACAGAAATGGAAGACTGTACAGAACAGCCTTAAAGGTCTCTGGATTAGTGTCCTTAGGAGTCAATCTGTCTTTGTTGTGACTCTGTATCTGTGATGGCTTCATGTGCACTGTGGCCCATGGCAGCTTGGACTTGGGCATCACCTTTGCAGCTAGAATTCCCAGCAGAAAAAATAGCAAGTCTAGTTTTCTAACAGTCTCAATAAAACCCTGGTCCTAACTTTCATTGCCCCAAGTGGTCATCCCCAGATTAATCACTGTGACTAGACACGGAATTGCTTTGGTGACTCAGACATGGGTTGTCATTGACCATTTCTGTTTTTCTGTGATCAGGGAAAAGGACCTATAGCCACCTCTCCAGCCCTCCTCAACTACTGAGCTGAATTGTGGGGCTGAGGTGAGAGTGACATGTGGTGTTATAGAACAAATAGTGATTAAGAAAAAAGACATCTTGATATCAACCTCTACCCTCCATATATGCCCACATGGATGAGTGCATCTGTATACATTATACACACACACACACACACACACACACACACACACACACACACACTAATAGAAATTCAAAACACTCTTAGTTTACATAATTAAAAGTGTTCTCTGTAGCCTTTATTTTTATACTAACAAAATTTTGCTGAATACAAGCAGAACACACAAATATCAAGTGTACAGTTATTAAATCTGAACAAACATATAAACTGACATGATCATGATATGATACACATCAAGACTGAAACACTTCCACCCTCCCACAGAGGTTCCTTGTGATACTCTGTCTTAAGCTCTGTACTTTTGAGCCCTTCACAGATTTCCTTCTCATATACATGAAATCCCCAGGAGCCCCAGCACCTGGGTCCAGAGCACAGCCCTGGCAGAGCACGTGGTAGCCCTTCACATTTACTCTTTATGTTCATCAGGCCCAGGAGAAGACTCCCCGTGGATCTTTTAAGATGGCATAGAAGGATGAGGCAGTTGTCAGGATTCTATGATGGTTTACAGTCTGTACCACGATTGACATCAGGAGCTCGTCCAGCTTCAGAGAGCAGGAAGGAATTGATCACTGGAAGCACTTAGGCAAGAGAAAAGACAAATTAATCAGTTTGTCAAATGCTTCTTACACAGTATAAACCCTATATGTTCCTACATAATTAAGTATTATGTCCAGTAATACCAGGTATCAATCATTTTCCTTTTATTTTTCAGATTCATAATGCAAATATACTCAGATTTTGACCTCATTTAAACACACTCCATTCCACTTAAATCATAGCTACTTTAGATCACTGCTATCACCAGAGATCACATTATGTTGAACTTTCAATTATAACTATATAGTGATTTTCTGCTAACATGAAGGGAAGAAAAAGTGTTTCTTGGGGTACGTCTATACCTATTATCCACTCAAGTATAACTGACCCAGCAACAGAACTACAATGTGGATGTTCAATTTAGTTATTGTCAATAGTTTATGATTCTCGGTTCTATAAAAATTATCTTTTTTAACTAATATTACATTCATTTATTTGGGGTGTGGCACACATGCCACGCACAAGTGTGGAGGTCAGAGGACAGCTTGCAGGAGTCAGTTCTCTCACATTGTCACCCTTGGCAGCAAGAGCCCTGCTCACTGAACCATCTTTCTGGCCCCAAACCATGACTTTATGCGTGTTCAATTCTGTTATAGGTTATAGTAGTCAAAGTAGGAAAACTGGAAGATGCTCAAATATGCAAATAAGTATGAAAATATAAAACGAAATACACTGAGTGTGCTATTTAACAGGGCATGGGGACCTTCATTGTTACCTTTTGCACCAGGCTTCTCAACTCTTAAAGGAGACCCTGTTAAAAAGTGGTTTGAAAAAAAACGTGGTTTGAGGGGCCACAGAGATAACTCAGTGGGTAGAGTGCTTCCTGCCCAAGAGTGAAGCCCTGAGTTTGGGTCCTAGCAGCCACGAGACAGCCCACAATGAAGGCATACCTGTCTACAACCCTAGAACTTGAGTGCAGACAGACAGATTCCTCAGAACTCTGGCTTTTCTATCTTGTTGCATCTGGCCACAAGGTGAAAAACTTACTCCACTGTATGCTCCCTATAAAACCGTGTGCTCCCTATAAAAATGGTGTGCTCCCTATAAAACCATGTGCTCCCTATAAATGGCCTGTCTATGGCACACTGTTTGTCACGGAGCCGACTAACACACTCTGCAGAGATCGCTCAGCAACTGAAACCGGACTGGCATTCTGACCCTTGCTGTAGCCTTCTATAACTCTTATATTGGGGGCAGGGAGCCATCACCAGGGTAATTCCAAATGAAAAACATCAAAGACTTAGAGAATATTAAGAAAATTCATGAAACACCCAATTTTTCCAGAAAGGTTTTTCTGTTTTAGTAATAACTTTTGGGGTGCTCCACCTGCATGTTTATAAATTCTCCCCAACAGCTTCTGAAATCACTAGAACTTTTTAATTTTTCTTTTAAAGACTCACTTTATTTGAGAGAGAGTGTGGGTGTCCACAGAAGCCAGGGATGTTGGGGTTCCCTGGCACATGAGTTACAGGCACTGGCTTGTGACTCCAGCTCGTATCCCAGATCAGTGTGCACTCTACCCTGAACCATTTCTTCATCTGAACTTGAAAATGAAGACTCTAAGGCGACTCCATTTAAATGTCTGTCATGTCTGTATATGCCTTAAGAAGGTTATACAGTAGTAGGTTTCCATGTGGTTTTTCAAAAGGACTTTAGTTAGTTGTCCCTCCCCATGTTTCCTCCTGTACCCTGCTCTCCCGTTGCCTTCCATATTTAATCCTCCTATTCCAGTTTCCCCCTAACACTGCACTCTATTTCCCCTTCCTCGGGAGGTCCTCTTCTTTCCCCCTGTCCTTTACTAGTGCCTGTCCCAGCAAGTTTTATGTCAACTTGACTCAAGCTAACGTCATCTAAGAGGAGGGAAGCTCAACTGGAAAACAAATGCTTGAGATTGGGCCATAGGCAGGCAGGCTTGTAGGGCATTTTCTTAATTACTGACTGATGAGAGAGGCCCTAGGCTGGTGGTCCTGGGTTCTATCAGAAAGCAGGACGAGCAAGCCATGAGGAGCAAGCCAGTAAGCAGTACCCCTCCATGGCTTCTGCATCAGCTTCTAGGTTCCTGCCTGGTTTGAGGTTCTGCCTTGGCTTTCCTCAGTGTATGTGATTCAGGATATGCAAACCAAACAAACCCTTTCCTCCCCAGGTTGGTTCTGGTCATGGTGTTTCATCACAGCAGTGGTAACCTAACTACGGTAATACCTATCCTCTGTGGGTCTTCAGATTGTAGCATACACACTGAAAGCTTAAAAGCTAACAACCACATATAAGAGAAAACATATAAGAGTTGTTTCTGGGAGTCTGGGTTAACTAACCCAAAATGTTTTCCCCCCTAGCTTCATCCATTTGCCTGCAATTTTCATATTTCTTAACATCTGAAAAATATTCCATGGTGCAAATGTACCACACTTTCATTATCTATTCATCAGTTGATCAACATCCAGGATGGTTCCATTTTCTGAATATTATGAATAGAGCAGCAATGAATATGAATAAGAAAGTATCTCTACAGTAAGATGTAGAGTCCTTTGCATATATGCCCAACTAAATATCTTGTGCCACTAAGTAAAAATCTCCAGTACTAGGAATGGGTTACATCTTGTTAAATCACTGGCCAAAGGGGTCCCATGGAGTACCCCTTTCAAGCATTACAGGCAATTGCCAAGTTTATTGGTTATTCTCCAAAACCTCTGCTAACACTTCTCTCTAAAAAGTTCCTGTTGTTCTTTCAAATGTAATACTTTCCGCACAGTTAACAAACTGTAGAGTTCTTAGTACAGGTTAGTTTGGCAAACTTAGGGCAATGATTGATATTTTAATTCAAGGCCTTTGAAAATTTTGTGGGCTGTATAGTTGAGCACATGTGTACTAAAGTATGAAAGCAAAGTCTGATGAAGTAGCAAATATATTATAACGCTTGCCTTTGAAAATGTCCTCATACAAGTATATGTATAAAATACAGCATCTGTGGGAAAGTACCCTTTTTTAACTTTAAGAGGGAAGATACAGGGCACAGCCACAATCTGCATAAGGCAAAACCAAGCTCCAAGAGTGCAAACAAATTCAAAGTTCAGTACCTGGGATTCATTCGCAATCCTTTGGGCTTCCCTGAGGGGTTAGATCACCTCTTTGTTCCAGCTCTCAGCAGCATATACACAGCCTTCCCTCTAGATCCCAGCCAGCTCCATTTCATTGTGGCTGGTGCTTCTGGTGACTGTCACATGGCACCGGCATTTCCAAAACTGCTAGGGTCCACCATTGCTACTGGGCTCTCTCTAGGGACTGTAGCCCGGCCACACTGTTGCAAGCCTCAGCTGCTCCCCTTGACCCCTTCATGTCTTTCATGAAACCGTCACCAGCTGGGTGACTCTAAGTTACCAAGTTTTGCTGCCAGCACAAGGTACATTCTGGCATATGAAGGCATGGAGGTGCAGCTTAATTACCTTATTAAACAAACATTGTTTTTAAATCCCATCTTTCACAAACCTTGTTTTTAGGACAGGATAGAATAGGACAAGACAAGACAAAACATGAATTATCCAAAATTCCATCCTAATCCAAAATACCTTGGAGACCTGTTGTTACCTCCTTGGTAGACCTGTGCCATGGGGTCACCTTTAATCAAGATGGTAGTGAAGTCACATGACATCCATCTTCCCCCCCCCCCAACACTAACAAAGATGGCTGCCAGCCATGTGGCTGCCTAAATATGGTGGCAGTACATGAGTTGCTTATATTGCAAAATGGAATCATGCCACATGGTTCCTTTAAGATTACCTGTGCAGGGTTGGGGATTTAGCTCAGTGGTAGAGTGCTTGCCTAGCAAGGGCAAGGCCCTGGGTTCGGTCCTCAGCTGGGGGGGGGGGGGGATTACCTGTGCATAGAGTTTTAACTCTCAACCCCCACTGTTAGTAGTTTTAAGTTAACTTTTTTCATAGATTCCATAGACTTTTAGCCATATCCAGTAAAATAAATGTATAAATACTGAGGTACAGAATGTTCACATAAACCAAATCTAATTTTTTTGGACTGATCCACTTTCTTTTCCCTGTCGTGGTCTAAGGTGAGTCAGCTGACACAGGACACAGAGGAAACTTTTAAATAGAGAAGGAAGAGCCATAAGCCAACTCTAGCTCCAGCTTTCCAATAAAATAAAACAACTTTACTGTTATTCACGCCCAAAGGACATCTGAACGCCTGATGACCTGTGGGCAGAGAGCCCAGGGATAGATTCTGAGTCCTGGTCGTAGGAGCAGCCATGGTGGCTGTGGCAGCTGGAGACTACTGGCAGCAGAGACAGCAAAAATGTCTGACCTATTTCTGTCTCAGCCCTATGCTTGCAATAAAACTTACAGATACCCAGAAAAACAGAGAGAGATAAAACTTCCCAACAAAGCAGGCAGACACAACTTTCCAACAGACAGACAAAGCCTTCCCTGGGACACAGACAAAAGTTTCCAACCAAAACCAGAACCAGGTATGTGTGTGACATCTCGCTATTTGTCCTGGATGGGAGAATGTTGGGGTCCTGTTGAAGCCCCTCCACTTCCCAGGCATCCCACAAAACAGAACCCGACTATGACTCACCAGGAGGCCTCCTCAGATGCTTGCTGCTTTTCTCAGCGTGGGAGTTCACCCTGAAAATCCACATACCAAAGGTGGCTCTGAGCCTTGGACCATCTCAAGGCACATGCCCCCTGAAGCAGCCCCCCAGCCCCAGAGTTCCAGAGGGAAAGTCTAGCTTTAGAATTTTCGATAGATGGTCTGAATCTCTCTGGGGGGATCCAGGAAATGTTAATAATAAGATGGTCAATAATAAGATGACTACCACAATTTAAAGCCAAATTTGAAGCAAACTTTAATTAAATAGTGGCCAGGTGCATGGGCTCTGCCCAGGTCCACACCTAGGTTCCCCGAAAATGGCCCCAAGTCACGTTTGCAAGGGCTTAAGAAGGAAAACCCACAATTCACTGCGTTTCCCCTCAGGTCCAATCAGAGGCAACATACACCCTGACTTCCTTCCTGCACACCTCCCGCCAGCATCTAGTCCGGGCAAGGGTACATCCGGTCACACTTCCTGCCATGGAACTTCAGGGCGTGTGGGCTCAAGCACATTGGGTACAGATGAGTCAAACAGATGTGTTTGGGGAAGTGAAAACATGTGGCTTGTTATCTCGCTAAAGAGCAGCCCTCAGTGTTTCAAGAAATACTAGTCCCTGGACAAGGGTCTTGCAGATCAGGGGCATTTTTGTTTCATTGTTCTCTTAAGTAAAATGTAAAACTTAACATGGGCTGTCTCGGCAGCAGAGACACTTCTGATCTCATGAAGAGCCTACAAGCTCTTCTGGGCCTCTGCCGTTCCTATGACAGCCTCACTTATGGGCCTCCATTGTTTCTTATGGGAGGCTAAGAAACAGCAGAAGCCCGGGAGCTGGGCCTCCCATTAGAAACAGCAGAAGCCCAGGATCTGGGCCTCCCATTAGAAACAGCAGAAGCCCAGGATCTGGGCCTCCCATTAGAAACAGCAGAAGCCCAGGAGCTGGGCCTCCCATTAGAAACAGCAGAAGCCCAGGATCTGGGCCTCCCATTAGAAACAGCAGAAGCCCAGGATCTGGGCCTCCCATTAGAAACAGCAGAAGCCCAGGAGCTGGGCCTCCCATTAGAAACAGCAGAGGCCCAGGAGCTGGGCCTCCCATAAGAAAAATGTGGTTGGGGGAGGAGGGGATCACAACATTGGGTAGTTTGAGAACCACTGGCTTAGAGAATGTTACTCCTTACCCAGGGTCTATTCATGCTTAAGAATGTACATCTAGCCTCCTTGTCTTTCCTAACTTTGTTAAGCTTAAGCTATTTTTGATAAACTGAATCATATTAAAAAAAACTGTTATATTCTGTAACAGTGCACTATCAAAGGATCAGAAACATTCCCAGTCTCTCTGTGGACTGTGTTTATGAGTTCAAAGTTTTATTTGATACTAAAAAGAGCTTCAATTCAGGAATTGTCATTATTTAAGACTGGCTTGTAAACTGTGAAAGATGATTAAGACATGCAAGTAAATAGCCACCTCATAAAGGATCAAATTCTTTAATATGTTCAGAACTATAATTGTAGTCATGCCAAGCACTAATGTAATTAATTATAGGAAAGAGCTTTATTTAGCCTCCTATATGTGTTTTATAAGGTTAAGCCTAGGTTTGTTTACCTCAGATATACTTAATAGATAATGGTCCTCAAACTTGTCAGAGATCTGATGAATATGGTATTAAAATGTTTAATGAAAAAAGCTTAGCATGACAGAGACCCACAGCTCCTACCAGTGACCCCAAGATCTCCAAAGAAGATGACAGGGCACCATGAAAACTCCACCTGGATCATGGTAATGCTAACCACTTGGAAAGACTGCCCCAAGGCTGCGTCAGCCACCAGAACCCAGCCCAAACTGTGGACAAGCAGGACAGTGAGAGTTCATTGCCCCCCTTTGCCTAGACAAAGTAAGGTCAGTCCCCACCATGTTTCTCCTCCACAGGAAAAGCCTCTCATCTATTGGGTCTGGTGGCTGAAGACTGATGCTGTCCTGGTACTTCTGCCCCCAATGCCAGCGAGACCACAGGAACCTGATATGACCATCTGGGTAATGGACTAGTCTCTGTTATTTTAATTGATACACAGGACATTTGGATTATACTTTCTACTGTCATTTATCCTCCTTGATCTCTGGTGGTATTGACAGCTAGGCTGACTATGTCTTTGTCAGCTTAGCAGCAGCAGGCAACCAAGTTCTTCTCCAAGGCTACAGCCACCTTGTTAGCTGATTTCATATATAAAAATCAAGCCTTGATTTTTCTAGAACCACTAGGTCTCCTGTTGAGAAAGGCTAGACAGGTTTGCCTTGCTAACAGGCTTCATATTAAAAGATAAACATATTTCAGATGTAACTTTCCACTAAAGGAATGTGATTGGCAATGACTGTGTCTCTGGTAAATGATTAGATGGAAAGAAAAGGGTTAAAAGTCTATGCAAGTTTTGAGGGTCTAAGAAAATGTCCTAAGGTATATAAGGTCTGAGGATACAAGAGTCTATGTAAGTTCTGATGGCCTAAGAAAATGATTTCAGGGGTCGGGAATTTAGCTCAGTGGTAGAGCGCTTGCCTAGCAAGCACAAGGCCCTGGGTTCAGTCCTCAGCTCTGGAAAAAAAGAAAAAAAGAAAGAAAATGATTTCAGATGTGTAAATGCAAGTTGTAAAGGTGTAAGAAAGTGATTTAATGCATGAGAAAAATGGGGAATGGTTCTGATTTGTTTCCCCTTCTAAACTATTGTTATACTAGGATTTCGGCATTCTCATGAGCTTACCAGGATCTACTTAGTGTTTAGGCACAAGCTCAAGATTTTAAATTTCTTCTAATTGTCTTGTAAGTACATACTTAAGGTGTTTCTCATCAAGCTATATTTGGCTCTCTAGACAGGAAAAAAATGTTCATACTTTTTAAGCCAATCTACAGCTTTTCTAGGGCTCAAAGGTGTGAGTTATACTCCAGTTGTTTTGTAGACACCTATTACTGACTTTTCTACAATACAGATTTCAGATTGGTAATGCTAATATATCTAAAACCTTTAGGACTTTTTGTAAACTAAAAAAAAAAAAGAAGAAGAAAAGAAAAAAGCTGATATAACTTTCAGAGAACCAAGGAAGTCACAAGACTTGGATCCACTTCTTACAGATCAAAAGGAATTCAGATAATATTGCCTACATTTCCTGACTTTTCTAGTCCTAGGGATGTGATCTCTCTCTCTCTCTCTCTCATTCTGTCTCTCTCTCTGGGCTTGGTACTCCTCCCTTCACTTAACTACTAGGACTAGGGTCCTGAAAGTTCCCAATGTAAGACTGTACTGGTTTGAAAATAAATGCCTCCCAAGTGTAGCTGTAGAGTTTTCTCTCCGGTTCCCACCAAGTCCCAGCAGTCTGACAGCCCACTTATAAAATAAACACACAGACGCTTATATTATTTAAACTGTTTGGCCTAATGGCTCAGGATTCTATCTATCTAGTTCTTACATCTTAAATTAATCCATTTCTATAAATCTATACTTTGCCACATGGCTCGTGGCTTTCCGGCATCTTCACATGCTGCTTGTCCTGGCAGAGGCTGGCAGTGACTCCTTCTGCCTTCCTGTTCTCTCAATTCTCTCTGTTAGTCCCGCCTATACTTCCTGCCTGGCTACTGGCCAATCAATGTTTTATTTATTGACCAATCAGAGCAACACATTTGACATACAGACCATCCCACAGCACCCAAGGGAGTGGCACTCTTAGGAATTGTGGCCTTGTTGGATAAATTGTGTCACTGTGGAGGTGGGCTCTAAAGTCTCATATATGTTCAAGCCATGTCCAGTTTCTCAATTCACTTCCTGTTGCCTGTGAGATCAAGACATAGCTCCTTCTCCAATCTCAGCTTCTTCTCCAGCACCTAGTCTGCCTGCTTGCCACAATGTTGCACCATGATGATAATGGACTAAACTTCTGAGAATGTAAGCTGCCTCCATTAAATGTTTTTTCTTTATACGAGTTGCCATGGTTATGGTGTCTCTCTTCACAGCAATAGAAGCCCTAAGACAAAAATGTTCCTTTATATTCCTGAATTTTAACTTCTGTCCCTACTCTATATCTGTCTCAGCAGATTTCCACTCAGCTGACAGACACCATCCAAGCATCAGCTGCTGACTACAACCTGCTCCAAACAACTGTGGATCAATCAAACCAATGTGATCACTCCCTGTCTTGAGCTGGATCAGCAAACCAGATGCTTCTGATGAGTGCTCCATTGCCTGAATTCCTTCCTTCATTTGACTAGCATTCCAGCCTTCCTGGGCCCTGACAACAATGTCCTAGTTTCAGCAGGAAGGAGTTATAGAAGAGAATCATCCCTTGTCCCCCGATAGGCTGGAATGTTAGATCAAAAGAATACTACCTGGCACAGGAGACAAAGTAGCTACCTACAGTGTCTATTGGCATGTCGGGAAAGGCACCTATTAAAACCAAATAGACCCAGATCTGGCAACAGGTAAATTCATTGGCTGAAACATTTCTACAATATTATAGGGTACTCAACCTGCTCTATGTAAAACAGAGGCTATTGTGTGGCTTCAAGAGAAAATTGTTGTTTCTATATAAACCACTCAGGGATTATTAGAGATAACCTGGGTGTGTTCAACAAAAGCACTGCAAAAAAGGAGACCTGAAATGAAATAAATAATTGGTCCCCATTCTCATCTCCAGGCTCCTTCTAGATAGTGACTCTGATGTCAGCCATCACAGGGCCTTTGGATCTTCTGTTTCTGCTCATTTGTGTTGACTCTTACATCACTGATGCTTTAACTAAGTGATAAGTCCTGTCTGGGTACCATTAAGCTTATGGTTATTAGATCCTAATATATACAGGTACCTATCACAGAGTCCAGGATTTGATACAGTGTATAACTCAAGGTAGAAGGAAGGAAAGCCTGAGTTAAATTTTAAGTTTAAATTACTATGCCTAAGAGATCCATGAAACCAAAATGCCCCTGATCTGCAGTCACCTTGCTCAAAGACAGGTAGTTCCTGAAATGCTAGAGGCTATTATTTATGAGAAATAATAAGCCACATGTATCCACTCCCTAAAGACGTTGTTTGACCCATCCACAACCGATGTGCTTGATCACATGTGAGCGGGACGTAGGTGGGTAGGAAATGTATCAGGATGCCCTTGATTGGATATAGTCAGGAAGTACGCAGGCAAAATAGGGTAGGATGTATGCCTCTACCTGATTGGACCTGATGAGAAATGTAGTAAACTGTAGGTTTGGCCTTTTTAAGCCCATGTAAAATGTGATCTGGGGGCATTTCCTGGGAACTGGGTATGGACATGGGCAGAGTGTATCCTCCTGGACACTATAAAATTAAAGCTTGCTTCAAATCTGCCTTGAAACTGTGATGATGGCTTTATACTCAACCAATGGGGTTAACACAATGAGGCCCTATATGGGAAGAGCAGAGGCCCATAAGGGAGGTCATCCTTAGGAGCAGCAGTACAGGTCCATAAGTGAGGTCCTCCATAGAAGTATGAGAGACCCATAAGTGTGGCCTTCCTTGGGAACAGCACAGGCCCCTATGTGAAATCTCATAAGGAACAGCAGAGGCCAATACATGTAGCCTCCTTAGGAACGTCACAGTCCCATAACTGAGGCCTCCATAGGAACAAGAGAGGCCATCAGTGAGGCCTATACTGCAACAGCAGATTACCATAAGTGAGTCCTCCATAAGAACAGCAGGGGCCCATAATGAGGCCTCCATAGCAAGAGCAGTGTCCTATATGTAAGGCCTCTCTAGGCACAGCACAGGCCCATTCGTGAGGCCTCCATAGGAACAACAGAGTCCCATAATGAGGCCTCCACAGAAACAGCATGGGCCTATAAATGAGGCCCTTCTTGTGAACAGCAGGGGACCATAATTGAGGCCCTCCATGGGAACAGCAGATGCTCATAGGTTAGCCCCCACAGCAACAGCAGAGGCCCATAATGGAGTCCCTCCTTGGGACCAGCGGAGATTCATAAGTGAGACCCTCAATTACAGCAGCAGGTGTCTATAAGTAGGGATCTCCTTGAGAACAGTAGTGGCCCACAGAGAGGCCCTCCACGAGAACAGCAAAGGGCCAGCAGCAAGGCCCTCCATGGTAGAAGCAGCCTAAGAAACAAGTGTTTCAGGTAAGAGTATTTGCATTGCTGGCTTCCAAGTCCATGGCAGACACACTGAGAGAAGGCCCTCCTTAATTCTTAATTTCATTATATAAAAGCAATACAATTCAGTTCCTTTTTAAATAGAAAATACAACTGAACAAAAACTTTAAAATAACCATCCCTTTACCTATGAAGAACCAATTATCTATCACATTGGTAGATGATATTTATACCACATATAGATATAAAACACTTATAGATACACACGCTTGTCTGGGCTTGGAAAGTAAGCCCTCCTGAACCTTGCAACCCGGTTCTGATCGTCTACTTTTATTGTGACCCTATCTCAATAAATGACTATTTACAGCATTAGAATAGCTAATCGGTACTCCTTTAAGACTCCTTTCTAAACTCCTTAACGAGAAACATGATTATAAAATAACTCTTTTAATGTGAAACTTCTCAGGTAAGCCGTACTCTACTGGCAAAGAGGACAAATAACAGCAAATGCACAGCCACCATTACCTTCTTTTGCCCTGTATTCCAGGCTGACGCAGCTTCCTAAGAAGCGGTGATAGGCCCTCATCTCCGCCTCTGTTATCCGCACCACGGTGTAAGGTGGGTATCTGGGGTCTGGTTCTTCAAACTGCCTGCACTGCACAGCTGTGGAGTTCCAGGACACAAGACCACCCCCCTCCTCTCCATGCCGCTCTGGGCACTGCATTCACACTGTGGTTAAACCTCCTCTGCCTAATCTCTCTGAAGATCACACAAGGTCTTTTCCTCGCTGAGAGTTGATCCTGAGGATTAGCGGGTGCGGACAGGGTCACTGCTTCAACAGACTACCAGAACTCCTGATCCAGAAACAACAGAAGGGGAGCTGAGGGGCAAAGACTTTAGGAACAAAGGAAAACACTTGAGCTGCTGATAATAAGAATGTTTCCCTAAAAGCAACACATCGTGAAATATCGGGCCATTGGTGAAATAACAATTAAAATTATTAAATTTTAAAAATGTTTTGAAAAGATAATCTTTGGGAGATTATTTCTGCGAGGTCAGTTTCACTCACCTTCTTTTCCAAGCTCTCCAGGCTGCCAAAGCATAAGCCCAACACTTTAGCATTACTGCCAGGGGCTTCACCGTCTAAGGAAGCACCAGGCTGACACAGAAAATGATAAAGTTTCCCAAGCTCCAACTGCTTCCGAGGAACAGCTGCAGCACATCACAATTCCCAAGTGAAGGATGCTCCTTCCTGCTATGATATCCAAGAGCGTCCCTAGAAACACAAGGAAAAAAAATGACTTCATGTGGCAGAGCTAGGCTGTATACAAAGACACAGGGAGAGGCTGCCTTTTCCTAACACGTTTTGTTCTGTTTTTACGTGATTAATGTCGCTGCTTAATAGTGTTGTGCTCTATAATTTAAAGAAGAATACACCATTAAACAGCCAATAGTTAAGTGAAAAGTATATGAATGTCTAAAGGCTCTGTCTATGTGAGCATCTGTGGTGGTCTCCAGGCTCTGTCTATGTGAGCATCTGCGGTGGTCTCCAGGCTCTGTCTATGTGAGCATCTGTGGTGGTCTCCAGGCTCTGTCTATGTGAGCATCTACAGTGGTCTCTAGGCTCTGTCTATGTGAGCATCTACGGTGGTCTCCAGGCTCTGTCTATGTGAGCATCTGCGGTGGTCTCCAGGCTCTGTCTATGTGAGCATCTGCAGTGGTCTCCAGGCTCTGTCTATGTGAGCATCTGCGGTGGTCTCCAGGCTCTGTCTATGTGAGCATCTACGGTGGTCTCTAGGCTCTGTGATCTCTGAAGGGAAGTTTGTATTGCACCTTAAGCATATTTACAGACCCAGATATGTGTAGCTGTTAGGTCATTTTTCTTCAGTAACATGTTGTTTTATAATTTAACTGGATAACTTGGCAACTATTTCTTAGGATAGCTTTGTAAATGTTTGCTTTTTCAAGACAAGCTGATGGGGATTCGGCTCAAACAGACAGGAGGAAAACTCAGTAAAACTTTAACCCATCCTGTCTCTGCCTCACACAGATATTATGAAACTGTAGCGGAGCAAGGCAGAAGCTAGACTACATCTGTTCATATTAAAATAATGCATGTTTTGTGATGTTTTCATTTTTTATAAGTTTTTTTTCTGTCAGTTTCTCATTCATTTTTATGTCTTAATAATATTATATTGTATGAATAAACCACATTTTATTTCTCTCCAGTATTTGATAGCTATTTGAGTTGTTTTAACTTTTTTACTATTAGCAACACACTGCTGTAAACCTTCATGTACATGTTTCATAGGTGCACATTTTCAGTAGTTTGAGGATATATTCCTAAGGGTAGAATTGTTGAGTAACAGAGTAACAATGTTTTGCATTTTGACCAACCACCAAACTGTTTTGCCAAAGTGGCACACCATTTTACAATCTCACCAAATCCTTGTTTTTAAGGCTCTGATTTTTGTACAAAAGCATTCAATCATTCTGTCAGACCAAACCAGGAAAAGTAAGTTATAGTTCAGAGCTGTTCTATTCCATTTACTATGCAAAGCCATTCTTGGCGTTTGCAACTCTCAGCCCTTTTGAATATTCTTGCAGTGTTCACCTTTTCCTCCACCACTTTTTTTTCTTCTTTTTTTCTGGTTTATTCCTATCTATTACAAATGTATAAAAAATCCTCCATCAACGCTGCTGATAGCAGCAGAACCTTGAGAAATATACCTTTGGTTTGCCTCAGAAAAGGAACACATATTGTACTGTAAAGTTTATAAAATTGGCGCAAAACATTGTGATAATGTTACAATACCAGTTTTAAGAGTTCAGTGACTAATGGGGAGCCGATGGGATACATGCAGAACTGTGAAAGCGATCTCACTTAGCCAGCTGTACACGTAGACTGTAAATCTACATTCAGATCATTTCTGATCTAAGACTATCATCTCAGTTTATCTGTTGAGGTCAACCAGGAAACCCTAGAATATACCTTGATTTTTGCAAAAAACAAAATAGGGGGAGGGGTTTTTTCAGCATTTCAGTCCACGAGTAATAGTATCCTAACAGGCAAAGTGTTCTCTCACTGTCAACATAGAATGAACTGCTGCTGGAGGTCAACTTGGGCTTTAATTTGCATTAGCACTTACATGCATAGTAGTCCAAGTTGTTGACCTCATGACTTTAAAAAGTAACTCTAAAAAAGTAAAATGGCCCTTCTTGGAAGACTAAAGAAAGACATCCAGCCATAGTTGTAAAAAGTCTCATCAAAACAATACACCCTTTTATGAATTACGCCTCAATTAAAAAAAAAAGTAGCCCCAAATAAGAAGCAGCTCTGAAAAAGAAAATATAACTTAAGATATTTGAAAAAAAACAAGGTGAATACAGGTTCAAAAATAATTAAGATACATTTTCTTAAGGCTACCTAGAATTAGACTTTAAAGAATTCTACCATTTCAAGTTTACCACTAGTTACTAGATACCTATTTACAAACAAGATGTTCACCTTTTTTGTTCCTTTATAAAGAGAAAAATCTACCTTCAGACTATGAGGGTGGTGATGGGGAGGGACTAGAAAACAAGATTCAAACAATCCCATGCAAATATCACATTTTTCAAATGGAAGAACTCCAAACTGCACTAGAAGATCCAATCACTAAGACACTTTCCATTGAAATGATTTAAGTACAACTACATGGCACCAAGGTTTAGGCCTAATATAGGCCTGACAACCAAGTCCTTGTTTTTTGGACTCAAAAGTCCCACTCAATTCCACATAACAATACTTCAAAGATCAATTAGGTTTTCCTTTCCTTAATATTTTTGTTTTTGACTTCTAATCTTAAAGACTAGATTAAAACTTAGCTCATTTCCCAGAAGGCATTGCTTCCCTTTGCTCTATGAAAGAGTCCACCAAGACCTCTTCCTCAAAACCATCTAGCCCCCAGCCTGTGCTTGTGATGCATCTTTCTCAACATCCTGAAAAGGTAATGTAGGTAAAATATGCTCATAAACATTAAAACTAGTTGTTATTAAGACGTAACTAGCTTTATAATTTAAGTTTTAGAACATAAATACTTGCAGCTTGATCTGCACTGACAATGATTGTCGAAGCCTAGAATTCAACATTTACAAATTCTCATTCACACACACAAAACACACTATTATCACACAACTTGTGTCTTGAGAGAATCTTCTGCTTTTTAAATCTTTGGCCTCCCAGTCAATCCCAAGTTCAACCAACTTTTCCAAGTTCTGGTAGTTACCTGGACCACTGAGGCATTGCCACAAGACTTCTTCTCTTTTGAAACATCCTTTTTCTCTAGATATTAGGATAGCTACACCAGCTTGTTTCTTCTGTGGTGTATGTTGGTGTGGGATTATCTATTGCTTGATTTTTCATGGATGTGTTTAGCTTCTTTGGGTTGAATTTTCCCTTCTAGTGCTTTCTGTAGGGCTGGGTTTGTAGACAGGTATTGATTAAATCTGGTTTTATCCTGGAATATTTTGTTTACTCCGCCTATGGTGATTAAGAGTTTTGCTGGGTATAATAGTCTGGGTTGGCATCCGTGGTCTCTTAGTGTCTGCATGAGATTTGTCCATGATCTTCTCGCTTTCATAGTCTCTATTGAGTAGTCTGGTGTTATTCTGATGGGTTTACCTTTATATGTTACTTGGTCTTTTTCCTTTGCGGCTCTTAATATTTTTTCTTTGTTCTGTGTATTTAGTGTTTTGATTATTATGTGGCGAGGGGACTTTTTTTTTGGATCCAGCCTACTCGGTGTTCTGTAAGCTTCTTGTATCTTCATAGGTATTTCTTTCTTTAGGTTAGGAAAGTTTTCTTCTATGATTTTGTTGAATATATTTTCTGTGCCTTTGAGTTGGTATTCTTCTCCTTCTTCTATCCCTATTATTCTTAGGTTTGGTCTTTTCATGGTGTCCCAAATTTCCTGGATGTTTTGTGTTATGACTTTTTGTCTTTAGTATTTTCTTTGACTGACGAATCTATTTTCTCTATCGTGTCTTCAGTGTCAGAGATTCTCTGTTCCATCTCTTGCAATCGGTTGGTTATGCTTGTTTCTGTAGTTCCTGTTCGTTTTGTCAGGATTTCTATTTCCAGCATTCCCTTAGCATGTGTTTTCTTTACTGTCTCAAATTCATTTTTCAGATCTTGGAATGTTTCTTTCATCTGTTTAATTGCTTTTTCTTGGCTTGATTTGATTTCTTCCCATTTTTTGTTCGTTTTTTCTTCCATTTCTTTAAGAGAGTTTTTTTATTTCCTCTTTAATGGAGTTTTTCATTTCCTCTTTAAGGGAAGTTTTTATTTCCTCTTTAAGAGAGTTTTTCATTTCCTCTTTAAGGAAAGTTTTTATTTCCTCTTTAAGGTAGTTTTTCATTTCCTCTTTAAGGAAAGTTTTTATTTCCTCATTGAGGGAATGTTTTATTTCTTCTTTAAGGGCCTCAATCATCTTCTTAAAGTCATTTTTAGGGTTGATCTCTTCTGTTTCTTCTGTCATGGTATGTTTAGGTCTTGCAGGTGTAGAATCACTAGGTTCTGATGTTGCCATATAGGTCTTTATGTTGTTGCCTGTATTTTTGCACTGGCGTCTACTCATCTTTTCCTCTGTGCGGTGCAGGTGGTGTCTGTGTCTGAGAGTGCCTCTCTTGTTCTAATTTTTAGTCTTGGTTTAGTAGGGGTTCCTGGTAAAATTGGTGCTATTGGGCTGTTTCTTCAGGGACAGCTGATTTCAGTCGGTGAATTATATACTTATGATTCTGGTGATCTGGTTTAGTGGCTGGGTAGCGCCTTCTTCTGTGTTCCCAGGTCACGTTTTGTTCATTTGTCAACTCCTCAGCTGATCTTGTTTCTTCAGACTTCAAACTGTAGGCATCTGAATCCTCTCCCAGATGGGTTTCAGCTGAGCAGGGTAGTCTCACCAACACCTCCAAGTTGTTGGGTTTCACAGGATCAGCAGTTGGGCCCTGGGTTGTCCCCAGACGGAGTGCCCAGACTCGCCCTGGTTCCGACCCACGGAGATTGCCTCTTCCCCAGGTGTTAGGGCCAGGGGCGTCCCTGCTCCAAGCCGCTTCCGCCCCTCTCCGTCCCTGGGCCTGTCCACCCCTGTGGCCCACCGCCACAGGCCCACCTGCGTCCACTTGTCTCCGCCGCTGGGCCTGTATGTCCCTGTCAGCCGCTGCTGGGCCCGTCTGCCTCTGCGGGCGGCCAACGGGCCTGTATATATCTGCCGGCTGCCACCGCGGGCCTACCCACCTCTGCCTGTCACCGCTGCCGGGCCCATCCACCTCTGCGAACTGCCACCAGGCGTGTATGTCTCTACCGGTTGGCCGCTGGGCCTGTATGTCCCCGTTGGCCGCCGCCACCGGGCCCTTCCACCTCCGCGAGTCGTCGCCGCGGACCCACCCGCGTCCGCCTGTCTCTGCCCAGTGGCCTGTCTACTTCTGTGGGCAGCCACCGCCGGGCCTGAATGTCTCTGTCAGCCGCCGCCGCCGGGCCCGTCCACCTCCGTCTGCTTATCTCAGCCGCAGGGCCTGTCCACCTCTGTGGGCCGACGCTGGGCCTGAACGTCTCCGCCAGCTGCTGCCGGGCCTAAATGTCCCTGTCGGCCGCCGCCGCCGGACCCATCCATCTCCAGGGGCCGCCGCCACAGCCCTACCTGCGTCTGCTTGTCTCTGCCATCTTGAATCTCCTCTTTTTAATTACATCTATAAGTTTTAATAATAAAGTTTATAAAATAAAATAAAAAATGCTAAATGTAGAATATATATTTTTCTTTCCTTCTTCATTATGAAGCCTCTTTATTTTATATAAGGCCTTGACCATAGAGCTGTGTTTCATGGTAAGGTTGGTATTCAGGCTCTTCTCACTCTATTGCCTGATATGGAGGTCTAGGTTAATTTGCCTTCAAGTTTGTGAATCTTGTTGATTTTCTCAAAGAACCAACTCTTCACTTCTTTGAGGCTGTATTTTGCCTTTTCAGTTGTTGTTTCTATTTAGCTGACTTCAGCCCTGAGTTTGATTATTTCTTTCTGCCTATTCTTTTTGGGTCTTACTGCTTCTTGTCTTTCTAGAGCTTTGAAGTATATCATTAATCGATTAATATGAGATGTCCCCGGGTTTTTATGTAGGCACTTAGTGTTTCCCATAGGTTTTGGCAAGTTGTATTTCATCTTCCTTAAATTCTAAAAAGGTTGTAATTTCCTTTTTGATATCTGTCTTGATCCAGTTTTCATTCAGTGGTGAGTTGCTTTGCTTCATGGAGTTCATGTACTTTCTATCATTACTGTTCTTGATGCCCACCTTGAGACATAGTGATTAGATAGGATGCAGGGTATTATTTCAAAGACTTGCTTTGTGTCTCAATGTGGTCAGTTTTGGAGATGTCTTACTTAGGATTTCTATTGCTGTGAAGAGACACCATGACCATGTAAGTCTTCTAAAGGAAAACATTTAATTGGGGCTGGCTTACAGTTTCAGAGGTTTAGTCCATTATCATCATGGTGGGACATGGTGACATGCAGGCAGACATGGGGCTGGAGAAGGAGCTGAGAGTTCTACATCTTGATCCACAGGCAACAGGAAGTAAACTGTGTCACTGGGCATAGCTTGAGCATAGGAGACTTCAAAGCCCACCCCCACAGTGACACACTCTCTCCAACAAGGCCACATCTACTCCACTACCTCCTAACAGTGCCACTCCCTATGGGGGCCATTTTCTTTCAAAGTACCACTGGAGAGTTTAATGGGCCACTTGAGAATAATGTGTTTTCTTTAGTATTTGGGTGTAATGTTCTGTAGCTGTTTCTCTGTTTCGTTTTTGTTTGGATGATCTGTCTGCTGGTGAGAATGGGGTACTGAAGTCACCAATTAACACTTTCTGAGAGTCAGTATGTGATTTTAGCTGTAGTGTTTCTCTTTTGAGATTCAGTGCCCTTGTGTTTGTTACATAAATGTTTAGAATTATCCATTTATGGACATTTTTTTTTCTTTTTGAGTATGCAGTGTCCTTCCCTATTAACCAAATTTAATCTTAAAATTAATAAGATTCATTGTGGTTTGAAGTCTATTTTGTCAGATATTAAAATAACTACACTCCCTTGCTTCTTAGATCCATTTGTTTCAAATACCCTTTCCCATCATTTTACCCTCATGATGTCTTTCCTTGGGGGTGAGAGGTTTCTTGGATGCAGCAAAAATATGGACCCTGTTTCCTAATCTTGTAGCAATAATGCCTGTACTACCACCACCGGTTCACCATGTCCAAGCAAGGGGCTGTGGATCGAAAAACAGAGACAAAAGACAGCGGGTCATTCGCCTCAGCAGAATGCCAAATGCTGTTGATTGAAAGAGGGAGGAAACCTTAAATACAGTCTTACAGCACAATGGGAGAACCCCAGAGGGCAGAAATTCGCTACTGATGTTTACAATCTTGTATCTAAGCTGTTAATGTCCAATATGCAGGATACACAAACAAAGAACTTCCCTTAAGCATTCAGGAGGGTGGAAACCATCAGGGAATTAGCACAGGGAGGATATCAAGGTCAAGGTCTGCAAGCAAGGCAACAGTTACCCAAAACGGGGGCCAGGGACCTACAGGTCCCCCTTTTATTAAAAAATGAGCTTCTGCTTAAGTTGCAAGTGATGTCAGCAGGTCACCTTACCCATCATGGAGATGCCTGCCCAGGCCACACAGGTGCTCTGTCTTAGGTTGGTGAGTGCCCCCCAGGTATTACCCTTCTCTGAATACTCATTATCATATAGGCTCAACCACGTGAGCTGTAGAGTTAACTGCTGCCAAAGATCTCAAAGTGGCGCTGGGCTTGCAATCTGTGCGTTTGAAACAGAAAAGACCAACAGAAGTCCTAACCCACCGATAGCCAGTAGGCTAAAGGCAATTGAGCCATTCCCTTCCTTAAGGAGCCTTACTGCAAATTGGAGTCCTTGCAAGATGGTATCCCAAAAGTAAATGGAACTTGAGTTTTATAAATTTCAAAGCCAATCAAAATGTATATAACTACTGAATAAAATTTATCATGCCCAATAGAATGAAAGAGTAATTAACTGTGGTAGCTACTTTTGCTGCCAGGGTCTTCACTGTGCTAGCTGTAGTAACCAATTATGAAATAGCAATCCCAGAAACAGTAGCAGCAGTGGCCACCACCGCTATAGCAGCAACAAGGCAGCAGTGATGTCAAGTTCTCTTCTGGAGCGTGCAGGCATCCACTGGCATGGACACAATTCCAGGAACACGACCCACCAAGGCCCATATTTCTTAATCCCAGCATGACTTAAGCTGGCAGCTCTGCAAAAGAACAACTAAGAACCATAAAGAAAAAACAGACAGCACACAAGGAGCAGAACAAATGGTCTCATAAATGGCTACATTCAGGCTCATAAATTTTAAGGTATCTTCAAAGAGGGACTAAATGAATTTCAGGAGGCCAATAAATGTTGCACAGAGCCACTCCTGAAAAGCAGGTATTACACCAGCTTGAAGAAGATTGTGAAAATGAAAAGGCTTAGCTGGCATGGTACTGTTAACAAATGGAGGTCAGTGGCCTTCAGGGTTATCCTTAATCTCCAAGGTGTCTGGGTGACACATTCTCAAACATACTTGAAAGAGCAGTTACCATACATTACCTTCTGAAGAATCCAACTGCATGGCTACAGTTCCTAGTCTTACATTAATGCTTGCCAAGGCTGGCCATATTGGGCTCTTAATCCCCATTGGCATCAGAAGGGGAGAGTTCTTCACAAAGCCCCAATAGGTCTCTGCCATGTTGGGATTCAGCAGCAGCCACAGGGCGCACACAGCGCTCAGGAACCCAAAGAGGGAATCTCGTTGTCCTGTGGAAAGACACAAACAGATCCCCGGGCCCACACCAATACCAGATCAGGTCCCCTACAAGTGCCAGTAGAAAGATCCTTCCATTGCACCAGAGGATGATTTGGAACAGGAGCCCTCCAGTCTGATCTGCAGCAGATACTCCAGCAGAATCCACCGTTAACAAAATTTAAAATATATAAAATAAGGGAAAGAAAAAAATGTGGAGAGGAGAGATGAGCCCCTAGCTCCCCCTTTTTACTTTAGCAATATATGTTTTTAAGGTACAATGGCAGCATTCTACTATAGCCTGTCCTTGAGAATTATAGGGAATACCAGTCTTATTAATGATAGAAAATTCTTGGCAGAATTTTGAAAATCCCATAGTGCTGTAGGCAGGACCATTATCAGTCTTTATGCATTTTGGCACTCCCATGTAAGCAAAAGCATGAAGACAATGATTCTTTACATCTTTAACCTTTTCCCCTGAATGGGCAGAAGCAAAAATTAGAGACGCGTATGTATCAATAAATACATGGACATATTGTAATTTTCCAAAGGAAGGCACGTGTGTGACGTCCATTTGCCACACATGATTAGGTAAAAGTCCTCAGGGGTTAACTCCCAAATGAGGAATGGGTAAAAATTCAGCACAAATAGGACATGATTTAACTATCTGGACGGCTTGTTCCCGGGTTATGCCCGTATGATGATGAAGAGATCCAGCATTAAGATGATAACATTGATGCAACTGAGTAGCCTTTTCAAAGGCAGAACAAACTAATGTGACAGCCATACGAGTAATGGCATCAGCCCTCTGATTACCTTCGCTTAGAGGTCCAGGCAACTGAATATGAGCTCTAATATGGCCCACATAAAGGTTATATGCATGGGACCATATGAGTCCTTGCACTTGCAATAAATATTCATGAATGGGAGAAATGGATGGTTTGTAGGCTGCTGTCTCCAAAGGCATAACTGCATGTGCCACATATTGGCTATCAGTATAAATGTTTAGAAGCTCATCAGAAAACATCTGTAAAGCAAGCAACAGTGCCTGTACCTCCACCATCTGGGCAGAAGTGCCTTGGACTTTCATTCTCTTCACTATGCTACCAGAAACTACCACAGCAAAACCACATGAAATGCCATCAGTAAATACCACACAGGCCTGAGGAATAGGAATCATCTGTACTATCTTGGGAAATATAACGGGATGCAATTTAAAAAATTTACAAACACATCATTGGAGGGGTAGTGAGTATCAAACTGACCCTGCATGGAGCATGTCAATATGGCCCAATCATTATCATTAGCTTACAACCATGCTATTTGAGACTGGGTGTATTGGGTCACCACAATATCTGGCTCCTTACCAAAAGTTTGAACACTGATAATCTGAGCAATAGCCTGAGGATAAGGAGTAATGGTTTTTGCTGGAGAAGCTGGGGAATGTACTTATAGAATAGGACCTGTTTGCCAAAACACTCCAGTAGGTGAATGAGAAAAACAAAATATCAAATACAATAAGGGAGAAGAAAGATCTATATAATGCATGTGAGCCTGTTCCAGGGCCTCTTGGACACACTGTAGGCCTGTATGCCCTTCAGTTGTTAATTCACGGGGAGATAAAGGGTCAGGGTCGCCCTTTAAGACATCATACAAAGGACGAAGTTGACCTGTTGGAATCTTTAAAGTGGACTGAAGCCATTGAATATCTCCCAGAAAGGTTTGGAAATCATTAAGTGTGCATAGCTGATCCATACGCAGAGTAATCTTTTGTGGACGTATGCCTGTGTGTAACAATTCATGACCTAAATAATGATAGGGAAAGGATGCCTGTAACTTTTCTGGGGCTATTTGTAAATTAGCCAGGCTAAGAACCTCTTGTAATTTAGAAAAGGCATCAAAAACAAGTATTTTATCTTTAGCAGCCAGTAAAATATCTTCCTTATAAGTCAGTCACAATTAAATGCCAATATTTAGGAATTGCCACAGGGGCAGGCAAACCAGGCTGTGTTGCTCCTATGAGAAGCATGATTTTATTCACAGCTCTAAGATCTTGTAATAGCCACTACTTTCCTGACTTCTTTTAGAGGCCAGTTGGGCTCTCAGGATTCTTGTGAAATTATAGATATATCCAGCACCAGAATCCAATAATCTTTTAATCTCAATCCCATATAATTTTATTTTTAATTTAGGCTGCTTGTCATTGATAACTGTTTGTCAAAACACCTTTTCTCCTGTACTTTTAAAGCCTCCAGTTCTACATATAGGCGCCATTTTGCATTTAAAATATGAAAGCAATAATAATTGAGCAATTCTATCACCAGCTTCTGTTTCCATGGTCCTTTTTACATATACCAATTATAAAATCATTAAATACAATCTCTATAGGATTTGAAGAGGTAACTTTAGGTAATACTCTTTAGTATTTTTATAAAATCTTAAAAAGCAGATCCTTTTTTATAGATTTCAAGTAATACATTAGCACAAATAGCCAATTATTAACAATTTGGACCAACAATTTACCTGTATTTTATTTACTGGAAAAATAATTTTGTAACCTCTTTATCAGTAAGAGATTATTTTTATGGGTTTATCTTAGCAACAACATTATTTAAAAAGCTAATAACCCAATCCATTTCAGGTGTTATATTTCTATAGAATTTCCAAGAATTTCTAGAAAGCAACTTAAAGAGCAGAGCCAAATTTCCAGTAATGATCAACAGACAAGAGCATACCTAATATATAGTTCAAAATTATGAGTTCTGTTCCTTTAGTTTATCTACCATGAAAATCCAAACATTTATTAAGACAATCAAAAGAACAGAATATCCTTTATATAATGAATATTAACATCCCTGGAAATTCAAACAGCATTGACTTAGCATTCCATGTCCTGACTGAAACCATTTTTCACCAGAAGTTGGGCCCGTTTAAACTTTTAGTGCTAGTCCCTCTCCTGGCCTCTGCTCACTTGCCTGCCCATGAGCCTGTTCCCCTCATCGGCCTTGTGGCTATGCCTCCTGCCTGTGTGTACCTGCCTGCCTGCTGCTCCGGGCTATCTCGCACACGCCTTCGCCTCTGTGCTGGACGCGTGCCCCACACACGAGCACTCATGTTTAATCTTTCTCTTACTGCTATGAAGGGACTACCTAATAATGAGTTATTCCCACCATTAAGGGGAAAACAGAAAAACATTTCCCTCGAAGGGATCCTAAATATTGAATTATTCCCACTCTGAGGGAAAAATGAACATTTAAACCAAAATTAAACAAACAGACAATGAAACTTCTATGACTCTTTGTAATTCAGATGTTGCTGCTCTGTGCTGGCAGGCAGAAAGAGCTCAGAGTTTCAGCTATCCTGAAAATTCTAAAATTGGAAAGAGCCTTTTCTTCCTCCATTACCACTGGGAAGAGGCTTCTCTCTTTCCTTCATCTTTGCTCTACAGGGCCTCAAAATCTTTAGGCCTAGTTTCAATTTTTTTCCTTTTTTTCCCAGGAAAATCCTTTTATCTTGATTAAAATTTTTCTCCCTTTTCTAATGGGGAATTTCCTTTCCTTCCCTCTTCTCTATTGGGAAGATTTCCTTTTTTATTTAAAATCTTTAGCTGTCTTGCCCTTTCTTAACTTCGGTGCTCTCCTGCTTCAGCAGTCCAGTTAACTGACTGTGAGCTAGCTGCACCAATTTCAATTCACCCTAATCCTTTCTTTTTTCTTTAAATTGCTGGCCAGGCTTACCCGGGTGTCCATCAGCGACGTCCCTTCTCTCTCGGATCTCAGTGGGACCTCCATTTGTAGCGATAACACCCGCGCTACCACCAAAATATGGACCCTGTTTACTTTTTTTATTTATTTATTTTACAATACTATTCAGTTCCACATAACAGCCACAGATTCCCTTGTTCTCTCCCTTCCTGTCCCCCTCCCCTTCCCCCCAGCCCAACCCCCATTCCCACCGCCTCCAGATCAAGGTCTACCCCGAGGACTGGGATCGACCTGATAGACTCAGTCCAGGCAGGTCCAGTCCCCTCCTCCCAGATTGAGCCAAGCGTCCCTGCATAAGTCCCAGGTTTCAAACAGCTAACTCATGCAACAAGCCCAGGACCTGGTACCACTGCCTAGATGCCTCCCAAACAGATCAAGCCAATCAACTGTCTCACCTATTCAGAGGGCCTGATCCAGTTGGGGGCCCCTCAGCCTTTGGTTCATAGTTCATGTGTTTCCATTCATTTGGTTATTTGTCCCTGTGCTTTATCCAACCTTGGTTTCAACAATTCTCGCTCATATAGACCCTCCTCTTTCTCACTAATTAGACTCCCAGCGCTCCACCAGGGGCCTAGCCGTGGATGTCTGCATCCAGATTCCTCAGTCCTTGGATGGAGTTTATGGCACAACTATTAGGGTGTTTGGCCATCCCATCACCAGAGCAGGTCAGTCCCGGCCGTCTCTCGACCATTGCCAGCAGTCTTTTGTGGGGGTATCTTTGTGGATCTCCGTGGGCCTCTTTAGCTCTCTGTTTCTTCCTTATCTCATGTGGTCTTCATTTACCATGGTCTCCTATTCCTTGTTCTCCCTCTCTTTTCTTGATCCAGCTGGGATCTCCCGCACTCTTTCCCTCGACCCTCGCCATTCATTGCTCCCACTCATGTCCAGGCTGTTCATGTAGATCTCATCCATTTCTCCGTGTCTTTCTTGGGGTCCCGTTTTCCAGGTAGCCTCACTGGTGATGTGAGTAGCAGTCCAGTCATCCTTGTTACACATCTAGCATCTTCCTATGAGTGAGTACATACCATATTTGTCTTTCTGAGTCTGGGTTACCTCACTCAGGATGATTTTTTTCTAGATCCATCCATTTGCCTACAAACCTCATGATGTCATGTTTTTCTCTGCTGAGTAGTATTCCATTGTGTATATGTGCCACAATTTATTTATCCATTCTTCAGTTGAAGGGCATCTAGGTTGTTTCCAGGTTTTGGCTATTACAAACAATGCTGATATGAACATAGCTGAGCAAGTGCTCTTGTGGTATGATTGAGCATTTCTTGGGTATATGCCCAGGAGTGGTATAGCTGGATCTTGGGGGAGATTGTTTCCCAATTTTCTAAGAAAGCGCCATATTGATTTCCAAAGTGGTTGTATAAGCTTGCATTCCCACCAGCAGTGGAGGAGAGTTCCCCTCAACATAAATCCAGCTACTCTGAACCTGCTAGAAGAGAAAGTAGGAAATAGTCTTGAACGCATTGGCATAGGATATCACTTCCTAAATATAACACCAGTAGCGCAGACACTGAGACAAACAATCAATCAATGGGACCTCTTGAAACTGGGAAGCTTTTGTAGAGCAAAGGATACGATCAACAAGGCAAAGAGACAGCCTACAGAATGGGAAAAGATCTTCACCAACCCCACATGTGACAGAGGACTGATATATAAGAATATATAAGGAATATATATTCAGAATATATATACAGAATATGTAAGGAACTCAAGAAATTAGACATCAAAACGACCAACAGTCCAATTGAGAAATGGGCTTTAGAACTAAACAGAGAATTCTCAACAGAGGAAACTCAAATGGCTGAAAGACATTTAAGGAATTGCTCAACATTCCTAATCATCAGGGAAATGCAAATCAAAACAACTCTGAGATACCACCTTACGCCTGTCAGAGTGGCTAAGATCAAAAACACTGAAGACACTTTATGCTGAAGTGGACCCTGTTTTCTAATCTTGTAGCAATAACGCCCACGCTACCACCATCATTTCACCACGTCCGAGCAAGGGGCTGTGGATCAAAAAACAGAGACAAAAGACAGCAGGTCATTCACCTCAGCAGAATGCCAAATGAAAGAGGGAGGAAACCCCTCTTTATTGAAAGAGGGGGGAAACCTTAAATTGAAAGAGGGAGGAAACCTTAAATACAGTCTTACAGCACAATGGGAGAATCCCAGAGGGCAGAAGTTTGCTACTGATGTTTTACAATCTTGCATCTAAGCTGTTAATGCCCAATATGCAGGATACACAAACAAGGAACTTCCCTTAAGCATTCAGGAGGGTGGAAACCGGCAGGGAATTATCTTAGGGAGGACATCTGGTCAAGGTCGGCAAGCAGGCAACAGCTTACTCAAAATGGGAGGGCCAGGGCCCTACATAATCTGGCACTCTTTGTCTTTTTATTAGGGGAATTGAGACCATTAATGTTGATGGTTATTATTGAACACAGCTTATTAATTCTTGTTATTTTGTTATACGTGTTTTCCCTGTTTTGATTAACTGTGATGGAATTATTGATTCTTTTTGTCCTTTCAGGTATAATCAACCTCTTCAGGCCAAAGCTTCCCTTCTGGTGCCCTCTGTGCAACTGGATTGGTGGACAGAAATGGTTTAAACTGGTTTTTATCATGAACTTTTTTCAGGATTTGGAGATAAAATAGAGGAATTGGGCTACAAAAAGAACACGTAGAATACTACCTATTACTACCTCCTCCACCCGCTAGTGACCTTGGGAGATAATAAACTAAATAAGAAAAAATGTATAAATGAAATTTTCTGGAAAGAAGTTGTGCATGCAAAGGCTGATGGACAGATTAAAACTTCAATGGTGGAGAGGTTGGGAAGCTCTAGTTAGAGTCTATTTACAGTTCATCTTGGGTGATCTTCAGCCTACAAATAGCCATTCCTTGCCCCCTTTCTGTCAGACCTAACATCATGTAAATAGCAGAGAAAGCTGTGCCTACCATGACAAACATAAAAACCCCTGGGGTGTATTAACTTAAAGAACCCCATTCTCCACCAAATGGAGGGGATGGCAAAAATCCCTCTACCTGCTGTGACTGCCCACTTAATGTTTTCACCACTGTATTCTTAAAGCACCTTGATTTATAACTTTTGTTGTTCTGATACTGTGAAAACTCCATGGATCTGCTTTCACATTGGATTTGCAGAGACCTGATGCATGCTCCCAGACATAGTCACTCAAGTTTGGCCCCGGAATAAATAATATCTCTTTTTCCCTTTGAGGTGAGAGCTGTTTTTGTTGTTGTTGTTGTTGCTGTTTTGGTTTGGTTTGGTTTTTGTGCTAACTAAGGTTAATTAAAATTGCAGTTCTGTGATGCAGCTTCCATGAGTTAACTGTCTATGATAGTATGGGACTTTGCAGGGATGTAGCTGTTTAGGGGTTACCCACCCTTCTGTAAGTAATCCCTCATCCATGCTCTATAGGAAAGACTTAGGTAAAACCATACTTTTGGTCTGTTATAGTAAGTAGGCATCCTATTGCATCTCCCCAGGAAAAGTTTAGGTGTTAATCCCATAGACGTGAGGAGAAAGGCCATTGATCCAAATTAAGGCAGCTTTATTCATATACATGACCTGTCTCCTTCTAAGGCAGGGTTCATGAGATCAGCACTGGACATGGGGAAGATAAGGTTTTTATAGCTCAGGAGTAGGGGGGTTTCCAAATGGGGGATTTGTCATCACCACTCATGGCTTTTCCACCTGCAAACTACTTTGCGAGGGAGTCATGTTCTTAGGGGCCTTGAACTCCCTTTCTTCATTACCCATGAACAGCCTAGCTAATTCCAAAAGAATAAGCAGGGGGATGACAGTAATGTGTTAGCAGAATAGGTTGTTCTACATTCACTCTAGGTAGCCTTTGTAATTACCACGGCAGTCAGGATGGAGGCTAGGGTCCAGGGGCCTTTTCAAACTCTCCACCCCCCTTGTCTAACTCAGCCCATGTTGACCCCCCTCATTCCTCCTACAGACAATTAAGCTACCCTGTTTTCAACCTGTTCCCCTAAGAGGGCAAGCTTATATTGCTCACCTAGCAGCTTCTAGAAAAAAAAAAAAATCCTGAGGAATTCTGGTAGAGGGAGCTTCCTACCCAGATTAAAGAAGCAATGAAGTCCTTATCATGCTTCTGCTAGCTCATAAAGCAAACAGCTGAAGCAATTTCATATTCAGAGTCCTTTTTTGCTATAGTTGCCAATTTATTCTAAACCACTTCAAATATATAGACTTATTCCAATTTGAGACTAAGCAAAGGAACTGTTACAATTATCACTCTACTTTACTTAAAGAAACCTGGAGACTCAGGACATCTTCTGCATGCCACTAAACATATGACTCTTGATCTGTTTCTGAGTGGTTAATATAACCTACAGGGCCACAAAGCAGTATTAGTTGTAATTTCTACCTCTAAGTAAGATATGGTGTTGTTATTAGGAAAGACTTTATTCAGTAAATGTTTAACCAGCAACCAAAGCATGAATTTGTATTTGCAAAATGTAAACTAACTGCTAAGAAAGAAAGAAAGAAAGAAAGAAAGAAAGAAAGAAAGAAAGAAAGAAAGAAAGAAAGAGAGAGAGAGAGAGAGAGAGAGAGAGAGAGAAAAGAAAAGAAAAGAAAAGAAAAGAAAAGAAAAGAAAAGAAAAGAAAAGAAAAGAAAACAACAAAAAAATAGAAAGGTGACATTGCAGACACCATGACCACAGCAACATTTTTAAAGAAAAAAATTTAATTGGGTGGCTTACAGTTTCAGAGGTTTTGTGTACTATCATCAAGGTGGGCAGCATGGCAACATTCCGGCAGACATGGTGCTGGAGAAGGAACTGAGAGTTCTCCATCTTGACCACAGGCAAGTGAACTGTCTCACTGGGTGGAACTTGAGCACAGGAGGCCTCAGGGCCAACCCCATAGTGACACATTTCCTCCAACTAGCTCATACCCACTCCAACAGAGCTGAGAGGCTGTTCCTCTGTTTGACAGCCAGAGGGATGGAAAACGTCACGATTAGAGAGAAGAAAACAGAGCAGGGAAGGAGGGAGAGTGAGGGGGAATGATGCTGGTATTCCAGGGCAGGGAAAACAGTGGCAGACCTTGGAAGAACAAGATGGAGTGGGCTATTGGTTGCTGTACGGTTGCTTCTTCTTGGTTACCATTATAGGTCGTCATAGATGGAGAAAAACCATTGACTGCTCAAGAGCTGGGAAGAAATTACTAAAGGTGTGACATGGTGATGGACTGTTAGAACCATTAAAAAGAGCAAAATGGGCGTGGGGTGGGGTGGTAAGAAGGTCAGCAGGTAAAAGTGTTTTCTACGCAAGCCTAGTGAGCTCATTGGGCCCAATCAACACATCACAATATCTGGTGGAAGGGAAAGACAAGATTGCTGAGTTAGTGGCTATGGTTGCTTGCACAAGATCAAGCCAGTCAGAATCCCGGACAGATGGGAAGTGGTTCACAAAGTGCCTAGCTGAGGTGCTTTGCAGGTGAAGACTCTTGAGGTAGGAGAGCCTGCTTTCTTAAGGTGTGAGATCTCCCACAGCTAAGCACTGAGTGGAACTCCGGAGTCCAATCAAAGAGAGGGAGGAGGGATTATATGAGCAGAGGGGTCAAGATCATGATGGGGAAACCCACAGAGACAGCTGACCCGAGCTAGTTGGAGCTCACTCCACAGACAGCTGGGGAACCTGTATGGGATTGAACTAGGCCCTCTGAATGTGGATGACAATTGCGTGGCTTGGGCAGTTGCGGTCACTGGCAGTGGGACCAGGATTTATCCCTAATGCATGAACTGGCTTTTTGGAGCCCACTCCCTATGGAGGGACACTTTGCTCAGCCATTTACAGGGGTGTCCCTACTACCTAATGACATTGTGGCTATTAGATATATAAGTCACACTGCAATGTGCTATCCATATGTTTGTAGTGGCACTAGTGTAAACAAGACTACCACCCCACTAGTCATATAAAACTGTAGCACAAATAATTATACATGGTACCTAGCACAGTACTCAACTGATAATAATAAATAACTACATTACTAATTTATGCATTGGCTACACTATGTACTTATATATAGGCTTGTATTCATTCCTTTTCTGTTGCTTTGATAAAATACACTCACAACAGCAATTTAGGGTGGGAAGGGTTTGTTCTGAGTTGCAGTTCTAGAAAGGGGTACAACCCATCGTGGCAGTGATGGCAAGGTAGCAGGAGGCCAGGCCATCACTTTTCATTAGGTGTCTGGATACAGATGGAGAACAGGAAGAAGCAGGGTCTGGCTATAAAACCCTGGCGCCTGTCATTAGTGACATACTTCTCCAGCAAAACCTCACCCCCTGAGGGTCCATAGTCTTCTCAAACAGCACTACTCTCTGGGTAGCAAGTGTTCAACATTCAAACAATGTTCCTCCCACGGTCCCCACATGCTCACGTCCAGCTCATAATCCAAAACGCATTAAGTACAACTTCCAAAGTCTCCATAGTTTTTGACAGTCCCGATACTGTTCAGAAGTCCAGAGTCTAATGGGTCTTCTGAGACTAAAACAATTTATTAACTGTGACTCTGTAATATCCAAAAAATACTTCTAATACATAATATCACAGAGTGTACATTCCCAAATGAATGTGTGAGGGAGCACAGTAAGAAAAGACTGGACCACAACAAGACCAAGACCCACGAGGCTGACATCGAATCCTGAAGTTCCATGTGTGACACCTGAGGCTTCAGTTCAAAGGGCGAGCTGACTCCAGCACTCCGGTTGTGCCGCCTACAAAATACATCTCTCTCTCTTGAAATGACTCCACTCCCTGTACACAGCTCTTCTGGCAGATATTCCACAGTGCTGGCATCTCCAATATCATGTGGTCTCCACAGCAACCAGGATTCACCTTCACGGCTTCACACAATGGGCTCTCAGGGCCTCAGATCCCACCACACACTGTGTGACCTCAGCAAATCTCCGAAACCGTGAAGTAAGAATCCAGGACCCCTCTCAATGCTGCAACTTTCTTATTTCCAAAACCAGAAAGAACAAGTGGCTGACACAGTCAAGTTCTGCTGACAGCTCAGGATGAAGCCAGCCCCCTTGGATAAGAGCTTCAGGAGCTTCTGCAGGATAAAGCTAGTACTTGCTTTCTGGGAGCAATTCCACGGCCCCTTTTCATAGGTGGGAGCTTTTGTGGATGAGATCTTGCCTTCAGGGCACCTTTCCTGTTCTTCCAGTGCAGCATGAGAAGCTTCTCTTTAACGTAGATAATCTCTCTAATGATTGCAGTATCCCCCACCCCCTTCAGCACATGCCTTGGCTTCAATCTTAAACTTTCTATTGCTCTTTTCCTCTACAAACTTTTTGTTTGTTTTGATTTGATTTTTAGAGACAGGGTTTCTCTGTGTAGCCCCGGCTGTCCTGAAACTCGCTCTGTAAACCATGCTGGCCTCAAACTCACAGAGATCTGTCTGCTCTGCCTCCCGGGTGCTGGGATTAAAGGTGTGCACCACCACCACCCAGCTTCTCTGAACTTTTTTTCTTTTTTACTCACTGGTTGCTCTTTTTCATTGTGGGCCTACATATGAGTAACAGGCAGTAACCAGTTCACAGACTCAATGTTATGATGTCCTGAGATTTCACCCACCAAAAAAATTAGTACATTACTATAAAATTTAGCTTTATGCAAATTCTCAAGACATGGGTACAATACAGCCTGATTCATTGCAAGATTATAATTAGAATAGACCCTAGGCCAGTTCCTGTTAAGAGTTCTTGCTCTCCTCTGAAACCTCATGAGCCAGGTCACCACTATCTGATTTTTTTTCCTTCAAGTCTATGCTGGGCATTTCTGGCTCCCACCAGGATGGTCCAATAAACTGTTCACATCTTTCAAGGGTTTTTTAAGCCCGGAATTCCAAACTATTCCACATGCTTCCCACAAATCAGTTCCAAAGTCAGACTTATCACCACAATGTCCCCACTTCTGGTAACAATTTCTGTGTTATTTTCTTTTCTGTTGCCATGATAAAATACCCTGAAAAAAGAAACTTGTCTTACAGTTCCAGAGGGGATAGGCTCCATCCTGAAAATCAAGACATGGTAGCACGAGCATAGGACTAGTCTGTCACAGGAATTACCAGGAAGTGGGGTCAGCACACAAAACCTCAAAGCTACCCTCAGTGATGAACTTTTCCCACCAAGATGCCACCTCCTGAATCTTCCACAACCTTCTTTAAACCAAGGCTGATGTGTACATGTGAGTTTTAAACCAAAAAAAAGTTTAAAACTAAAACTTTAAAATAGAAAAAAATGCTTATAGAATTAGTATATTAAGAAAGTATTTTATATAACTCCATGTGTTTGTACTTTTAAGCTAAGTATTATTACAAAAGAATCCAAACTTTTTTTTAAATTCAAAGTCTTTAAAATAAGAATTTTGTAGTATGTAACTATTAATTATTACCAAAGATGGGAAATGTTTAAAAATGATTCAGTGTGGCCACGTGTACAGCGTGTATAAGGTCTCCAGTAGTGCGCAAGCAGCTCTAGGCATCCACATTCACCTCAAACTCACTCGTTCTCCCAGAGCAGCCAGTCTGTCTGCACCTTACTTGTTAAGTGTCTTTATAAACACATTTTCTTGAATCATCTACACCCTGTTTACATTGTATCCTTTCCGTGGTCAGCCTGTATGCTTTCTGTGCCTGATTTGGGTTACATTGTCTACAGTGCTCAGTACAGTAACTTGTTGTATACATTCTTATCCCAGGCATAGTAGACTATACCATTTACCTAGGTGTGCAGCAGGCTGTATGCCATCTAAGTTATATAACTAATTTTCTTAGCGGTTTGGAGCACTGCTTTAACATATATCCTAGACATTAAAAATGCAATGCTTTATCTTTTTTTCCATTTTATGATGTGTGGTGGTATTGTGTTCCCCCAAAAAATTGTGTACCCTAATAAACTTATCTGGGGTCAGAGAACAGAACAGCCACTAGATATAGAGATCAGGAAATGGTGGCGCACACGCCTTTAATCCTAACACTTGGGAGGCAGAGATCCATCCAGATCTCTGTGAGTTCAAAGCCACACTGGAAACAGCCAGGCATGGTGACACACAACTTTAATCCCAGGAAGTGATGGCAGAAAGCAAAAAGGTATATAAGGCATGAAAACCAGGAACTAGGGCCGGTTAAGCTTTTAGGCTTTTGAGCATCAGTTCAGCTGATCATTCTGGATGAGGACTCAGAGGCTTCCAGTCTGAGGAAACAGGATCATCTGAGGAACTGGCAAGGTGAGGTGGCTGTGACTTGTTCTGCTTCTCTGATCTTCCAGCATTCACCCCAATAGCTGGCACTGGGTTTGTTTTTATTAATAAGACCCTTTAAGATTCATGCTACAATGATGTTTAGCAATTTTGATTTGGGGTTTATTAGAAACAAATTTTTTTATTTCACTTTTTACATTTTTGAAAATGCTTTAATTTTTAATTAGTATTTAAAGTTAGCATTTAAAACAATGGATTTCATTATGGCATTTTTGCATATGTGTCATTATACTTTTTTCCTAATATGTCCCCTTCTTCCTGTGCTCCCCCTCTGTACCCCTACACTATCACTCCCTCTCTGCCCCGAAGAGCCCCCTCCTGCTTTCACGTCACTTGTGTGCTGTTACCTTCTGTTCCCTGTCCCTTAAGATCTTTCCCTCCATCTCTCACCATCCCCTTTCTAGTTTGATCACATGCAACCTTGTGCAAGCATGCATATGTACGATTCTATATATGAGAGAAAATGAGCAGTACTGTCCAGGTTTGACTTACTTCACATAATGGTTTCTGGTTCCCTCCATTTTTCTGCAAAATGCCATAATTTCATTTCTCTTCTGCTGTGGATATCACTCTGTATAAATAAACATTGATTGGCCAATAGCCAGACAGGAAGTATAGGCGGGACTAACAGACAGGAGAATTGAGGAAACAGGAAGGGAAGGGAGAGACTACCTGGAGCCACCACCAGGACAAGGAAGATGTAAGGTACCAGTAAGCCATGAGCCATGTGGCAAAGTATAGATTAATAACAATGGGCTAGACAATGATAGGCCTGAGCTAATGGCCAAGCAGTTTAAATAATGTAAGAGTCTGTATGTTTATTTTATAAGTGGGCTCTGGGACTGGCAGGACTTGGCGGGAGATGGAGAGAAATTCTTGGACTTGGTGGGAGCTGGAGAGAAATTCTCCAGCCACACTCTTCATGGCTGAGTAACATTTCATTGTATATTTAACACTCTTCTATATCTATTCATCTGTTGATGGACATCTAGACTGCCTCCACACCCTCGCCATTGTAACCAGAGCAGCAATGAACATAGATATGAACGTGCCTCTGTGGTGTGTTCACTTACGTCTTTAGGTGTAGAACCAAGGGCGATATAGTTGGGTCACAACAGGAGTTCTGTTTTGAGACAGGGTCTCCCTGTATATCTGTGGCTCACCTGTACGTCGCAGGGCTCTGCAGTGCTGGGATTGTTGGGTGCAGCCACGCTCAGCTATTTTTAGTTCTTTTGAGAAGCCTCAGTACTGATCATTTCTACGATGCAACCCTTTTTCATTCTGACGGCTCTGGCCCTGCTTCTTTGCCTCAGATGCTTCAAGAGTGAAGATCAAAGGCTTTCCACAGACATGCAGCATCCCTATCCCTAGAAGACCCAGGATAGACCCAGGGACCGACCCTACCCCAACCCACATCCCTGCTGGAAAGCAGAGCTGGACCACAATCTTTGCCAACTGGCTTTAGCAGTAACAAACTGATCCGGGAAAGCCTCTTTTGGATTGGCCCATTTCTTTAGTCTAATCTCGGAGGCCAGAGAAAGACAGGCGTCTCCATAGGAACCGAGAGATTGACAAGGGCTAAAACGGAGACACCGTCTCCGCCTCCATGAACAAGGCGGGGTTTAAGGACTTGGCCCGGCAGCTGGCGAACTGCCACTGCCAAGGTGGTAGGCAGAAAGTCTTGAATCTGTGCTCTGTAAAGCAGGGTAGTGACGGGGACCAAGGTACGGAGGCCCTGAACTGAGGGCCCTGGAGAAGGAGCAGGACACGGTTTGCCAGGATTCTGCCTCCAGCCCACCTCACAGAGGGACCACTCCGCCCTCTCTTCTTCACTCTCCACCACAACTATTTTGCTACAACTGTAACCAAAGGTTTCCCATTTGCCTTATTTACTCATCCATCATCTTTTATTCATGGGTGCACAGATTCTTACTTTATTCTTTGGATTACAGTCCGTCTCTCAGCTGTTGCTGTTTGGCCAGTGGGTTTCACCCCTGGTTCCTGTACCTTTCCTACACGCCTCCTTCTTTGCTATTCTCTGGTAGAGCGTGTTCCAAGCTCTCATTCTTTCTCTGTTTCTCCTCAAAGCCACTCACTGCTTCCAAAGGTTCTTCATTTTAATACAGTCCCAGGCACTTCTGTCTCCTTATCTAGCCACAGAGAGACAGACAGACAGAGTGAAGAGAGGGAACAAATCCATCTGGCACTTCCCTTCCGAATCAACATGTTAAGATTTTCTTGGTCCTTTCATTGTGTCTGACTTCTCTGAGTCCAAGAAAGTTGGCTCTCTCTGTCCATGATACAGTCAGAATTAGCTTATACACATAAATCAGTCTCAGAATTACCGCTGTGAAAAACCATACCGCTTTGGAAAACCAACTAAACAGTATTCATCTAAAGATATTTTTGTCTTTGGCTTCTTCTATAATAGAACTGTATTATAAAGTTTATATCAGTTTATGGTTATATAGGCTACAAATTTTCCATAATACCAAATTAATGTGTGAATATATAACAAGACTTGTAGAATAAAACAGAAAATGTTTAGTAGTCCCAAATAGACAACAACTACTAAAATGAGATCACACGTTCATGAGAACAGAACTACATTTTGTAACAAGTGGTTCAGGCTCTCTAGTATGAATAATTGGAATGAGATAAAATTAGATTTGGCCAGATATGATAGTGTGTCTGTTTCCCAACTGCCAGGAAAAGTGAGGCAAGAGGTTATTTTGAGTCTAGAAGTTCAAAGCCATCCTCAGCAACTTATTTGGTGGTGTGTGTGTGGAGGGGTAATCTATACATTGTGGTACATACAAAGTCCAAATAAGTCAAGAATCTAAAGGTAAGTTAATAAACCATTCAAGAAAAGGGCTCCAACATTGGTTCTCAACCTGTGGGTCACAACCCCTTTGACCAACTTCTAGCTACAAAAATAGTTATATTATGATTCATAACAGTAGCAAAATTACAGCTGTGAAGTAACAACAAAATAATTTTATGATTGGGGGTCACCACAACATGAGGAAGTGTATTAAAGTGTCACAGCATTAAGAAGGTTGAGGACCACAGCTCTACAGATTCAAAATCCACAGGCAATTAAAAAAAAAGTTAATAAAGTTGACTATCTCAAACTGCATGGCAAAAAACAGCATTAATAGTATTAAAAGACAACCGATATGCCAAATGTGGTGGCACACTCCTTTAATCCCAGCACTTGGGAGGCAAAGGCAGGCAGATCTTTGTAAATTTGATGCCAGCCTGGTCTACAAAGTAAAAAAAAAAAAAAAAACTGGGCTGGGAGAAAATATTTGGCACATATATCCAAGTAAAGGAATATCTTTGAAACTTAAATTCTAAAACATTTTCAGATCAATTTTCTACATTTGTACGAGCAATGCCCAAATAGCTTTATTTTTACATCAGAAATTTGTCAAAAATACTAATCTCTACTTCCTTCAAAGAGAAATACACTCTATCTTACGGCCCTAGAGTTCATCCCTGAGGCAGAGATTTATGTGCAAGTGATTTATTAGGTGTGGTGATACATGATGATAAAAATATCTCTTAAATTCTAAGAGATGATAAAAACATGTCTCACATTCTAAGAGACTGAACTTTTGCTGGACCTCACAGCCAGAGTTAACAATACACCTGAGGTGTATTAACCCAAGACTGCTGTCCTGCTGTGTCCCCAGTCTGTTTGTAGAACCTGCCTTCTGCAGAAGAGTGTAACAACCTTACTTGCCTTGCATTTCCCATGTGATCAACCTTTACAACCTAAGCTAATGCTTAGCTGTAATCTTAAGTTATATATTTTACCATGCCCCTGACCCAAGAGTGTTTATATGTGTGTGAAGATGATCATTTTCTGGTAACATCAAGTTGGCTGAAAACATCCTTATGAAATGAAAATCCACCATGAGTGCTGGGCGGGATGTGTGGATGTTGCCTGATCAACAACGATGTTTACGATGCCATTTGTTATCTGGGTCAGTTAGAGTCAGTGACTCAATCCTTTCTAAGCTCTGTCAAAGGTTTCTGTGAAGAATCCCTCATCCCTTCCCTATGTGATGCTCTCTGTGCTGTTCAATAGAAGAAAGAGCAAAGCCCTTTGTGAGGAACACACATACACAGAGAGAGAGAGAGACAGAGACAGAGACAGACAGAGAGACAGAGAGGTACAAATCGAAAAGACAGTATTCAGCCAGGCACACATTCGGACTCCTACAACAGACAGGAATGGCAGAAAACACACAGAGAAAAGTGAAGAATTCATAACTGGATTCACTCTTGGTTAAATTATATCAAGGGGAAGTGTTTTTAATTTATTTTCCTTAATACAATGTTAATGAATTCCTGGTGGTTCTGAGTTTATCATTAATGAGTCAAACTAACGCAATTAGGAAGCCTCCATAACAGGTCTGGTGGTGGGTTATGTAACTCCAGCTATAGGGTGTTGAGGGCATGGGGGAGGCTGAGGCAGAAAGATTGCAAGTTCAAAGCCTTTGGGTCTAAAGAGTGGGTTCAAGCCCAGGCTTGAAGACCCTGTTTTCAAATAAAAATGGAATGGCTGGGAATTTATCTCAGTGGCAGAAGACGTGCTTAGCTTGTGCAAGTCCTTAAGTTCGATTCTCAGCATGGCCAAAGAGAGCAAGAGAGAAGAAAGGAGAAAAGAAAGAGGAGGGGGAGGAACTGGGGAAAATAAAAGAACATTTCCTGAAAGGAAAAAAAAAATAGCAGAGGAGTCGTAGTGAAATGGAATACAAGGGCACAAAGGCATGTCAGCCCATCAGTGCCTCTTCCACTCTGTCTCCCTGGAGACGCTCGGTACCATGGGACTCTGAAGTCCACATGGTCACTTCTTGGAGCAGTCCTCACCAGAGAGCCAGCAGCCTGGTTTATTTTATCTCCAATCCAGGCAAGCCTAAATTCCCAGATAATTGAAGTTTCATAAAGATGAAAAGTGGAGGATCTAACTTCCTCTTCTGGCATCCACTGGCATTGAACACACGTGTTACATAGACACCCATGCATACAAAACACTCATACACATAAAAAAAAAGAAAAATAAAGAAAATTACAAAAATAAATTTCTAAGATGAAGAGTGGCATGGGCCTTATATAATCATCTGTTCGGAGCCTTTTTAATTATTGTCCCTACACCACGTGGAGATTTTATTTCAAATGAATGAGAACTAGGTTTGCAGACTGTAGGTGAACAGTCTTATTAAATAAGAAACACAGAGCCAAATGCAGAGTTAAAAGCCCAAGAGGTCAGAGCAGTAGCTGAGAGCTGAGCTTACCCTTCGTTACCGCTGTTGTCCTTCCTCTCAGCAAGAGACCTACTTCCTGTATGTTTGTCTTTATATAGACTTTCTGTTCTGTCTTCTCATTGGTTGTAAACCCAACCACATGACCTCCTTGTCACTGCCCATCTATACAGAACTCCAGGTCTTCTATGGTTGATATTGAGATTAAAGGCGTGTGTCTCCATGCTGGGTGTATCCTTGAACACATAGAGATCTGCCTGTCATGTGATCAGGATTAAGGGCATGCACCACCACCACACGGCTTCTGCTATGGCTTGCTATCAGCTCTGACCCCCAGGCAACTTTATTTATTAACATACAAATAAAATCACATTTCAGTACAAATAAAATATCACCATAGCAGACATGGCTCATATGTCTGAATCTCAACAGCTGAGAAACAGAAGCTTTATTTCTTTCAGGGTACATGAGGATCAGTGCCTTTGTGTTGACTGCTGCCGAGTTCAGCTGCTGTGTGCAACCTAGGCAGTGCTGTGGTGTGGTATTAGCTTCAGGGTGCGTGTGCTACAAATGCCGTGTGCTCACTGGTGTGAACTCATTGTGACACTGTGGTGGTTTCAAAGAAAATGGCCCCCACAGGCTCACAGGGACTGGCACTATTAGGAGGTGTGGCCTTGGAGGAACGGCACAGGACATAGCAGAGTCCTGAAGTGGAGGACACTGCTTGACAAAGCTGTAGTGAAACTTTGCCAAGAGATTCGGTCACTTGTGTGCTGTTTTTGCTTTCACTTTTAGGAGTCAACGTTTGCATTGTTTTGTGCTTATGCAGGCCCTGAAGAAATACATTCATGTTCCCAAGGGAAAACACTGAAGACAGGGGGGTCTTGGCCTGGAAGGGGAGTCACAGAAGAGTCTTCCTTGTGCCCCAAGACTGTGGTACCAATGGGGTATATTCTGAGAAATGTCTTGCTCAGTTGCAGATACAAGATGTCACAAGTATAGACATTGCTCTATACTGGAGCCTATAGAGAGAGAGTAAGAATAGTGTGGGTTGATGGAAAAAGAATGAGATACCAGAATCTTCCTTTCTGAGCACCTGTGAAAAGAACAGGCCTCTGTCATAAAACTAAGGAACAGAAAAATGCAATAACCAGCAAATTAAATGTTTATTGTGAGATATTTTGTAAAGCTTGCATTTTAGAAATCATCAAAGGATCCTACATGTAAATTGGCTAAGGTAAAAATAATTTCAGACTGTCTAACATATTGTAACCATGTGAGCAGCCAGACTAGACACAGGCTGTAAAAACAGAAGGCCCTATGGCTTTACAGACCCTGATAAATTTGTAACTTCCTGATTTGACAGAAGTTAATCTGTCAGAAGACGTTGTTTCAGATAAGACTGTCTGTTTTGTACTTTGTTTTTCATCCTGGGCATTTAATGGGGAAGTGAAAAGAGATGGGGGGCTCTGATGACTGCCAAAGGACTTATGTAGTCAATATGCTACATAAATAAATAGAGAGCTGATGAAGCCTCAGATGTGCGTTTGTCCCTTTCTTACCCCGCTGATTCCATATCTCCTCTTTGGGGCTTGAATCCTGCTGAAGTAGGTGTGGCTTTGTTGGAGAAAGAATGTCACTAGGGGGAAGGCTTTGAGGTCTCAAATGCTTAAGCCAGGTCTAGTGTGACATTTGCTTCCTGCTGCCTGCCAATCTGGATATAGAACTCTCAGCTCCTTCTCCAGCACCATGTCTGCCTGCACGCCACCAAGATTCCCATCATGGCAATAATAGACTTTAACCTCTGAAGCTGTAAGCCAGCCCCAATTAAATGTTTTCCTTTATAAGAATTGGCATGGTCATGGTGTCGCTTCATAGCAATAGAAACCCTAAGACAGAAGTTGGCACTAGTATTGTTGTGATAGACCTGATCATGCTTTTGTTTGGAGGGATGTGGACTTTGGGACTTTGGATTAGAAAAGCAGTTGAACACTATGAGTGGGGCTTAAGGGGTCATACAAGTAGAAGCATGGAAAGCAGTGGTGCTGAGGGTGATTTGAACTGTGGGGCCTAGCTCAAGAGATTTCAGAGAATAATTTTAGTACATGGCTCAGAGACTGTTCTTGTGATATTTCAGTCAAGAATGTGGATGCTTTTTGCTCTTGTCTGAAATGTCAGCCTGAGACTAAAGTGAAGAGTTTTGGATTAATTGTGTTGGCAGAGGAACTCTCAAAATAGCTGAAAATGGACGCTGTCCTATGTTTATTAGTGTTCACTCTTATGCAGATTTATAATGAAAAGTAGCAAACTGAGCAAGGAAAAATGCAAAATGTACACTTTGAGGAGAAAGGGGCACCAAGAAATGGAATGGAGCCAAGTCCTGTGTACAAGGAGATAAACAGATTTTTTTTTTTAATCCTGATGCTAAGTAGAATAGAGAGTTGTAGACTCAGAGCAAGTCCCCATACAGCTAAGCTTGCAACTGTGAAAAGGAATTAAAAAAAGCTAAGGGCCAGGCATAGTGGTACACACATTTGATCCTAGCACTCAGAAGGCAGAGGCTGGTGGATCTCTAAGTTTGAGGCCAGCCTGGTCTACAAAGCAAGTTCCAGGACAGCGGAACTTAGGCAGTGAAGGAAACCAGAAAAGCTGATGAAAACAGAAAGCTGGTAAAGATGTAATTGAATGAGGAAGACATGTTCTAACCCCAGAAAGCAGCAGAATTTGGCAACTTCAACCACGTGGTTCTGGCTTTAGAGCCAAGTATAGAAGAAAAGGGCTATGGAATCATCCTCCATACCTAAGGAAAACCACTGAGGCCAGGCATATGTCAGGGGTGTCCCTGAATGGACCCCCCAGAGAGGCTGTTATATGAAACTGTGAAGGTGAACCCTGGGTTGCCTTAGAGACGCCAAAATGTTGGAGATCAGAGCAGTGCGATAGCTGAGGAAAGCTGCTAATGGAGTGGAACCATCCCAAGAGAAAGAAATGTGTTGCAGTCAACAATGTTGAAAGGAGTTGGAGATGTGAAGAGCATTTTGACATCAGACATGGAGATGCAGAGTTTGGAGTTTGCCCAGCTGGTTTGGGGTCTTGCTTTGGTCCAGTATTTCTTCACTATGCTCCCTTTTGGAATGGTAATGTATATCGTGTGGCACTGTTGGTTAGAGGTACGTGACCTGTTTTTTTATTTTACTTTTATAGAGGATTGCAGTTAAGGGATTGCCATGAGTCTCAGAAGAGACTTTGGACTTTTGTAGACTATGGGTACTTTGAAAGTACTTGAACTTAATGTGTTTCTGCATTATGATACAGCTACAAGCCTGTGGGGGCCAAGGAATGGAATGTGGTGGTTTGAAAGAAAATGGCCTCCATAGGCTCACAGGGATTGGCACTAGTAGGAGGCGTGGCCCTGCTGAAAGGGGTGTGGTCTTGTTGGAGGACGTGTGTCACTGGGGACGGGCTTTGAGGTCTCAGATGCTCAAGCCAGGCCAGTGGATCAACAGTCTCTTTATGCTGCCTGCAGAACCAGATGTAGAACTCTCAGCTCCTTCTCCAGCACCATGTCTGCCACCATGCTTCCCACCATAATGACAATGGACTAAACTTCTGAACTGTAAGCCAGCCCCAGTTAAATGTTTTCCTTTATAAGAGTTGTTGTGGTCATGGGTCTCTCCACGGCAATAGAAATCCTAAGGCACCTGTGAGTTTGGTAAGTTTGAGAGTCTTCCTGAGACTTCTGAGTTGTTTGCTTCCTGGACCTTAAAGACACACCCTGTAGAATTTCCTTGCCCCAGTGTGCATGTAGGATTCAGGGGACGATGCTCTGGGAGTCGGTTCTCTCCTTGCACCTTCTTTTGAGGTAGTTCTCTTTACAGTTTACTGCTACCTTGCATGAGCAAGTATCTGACTGATTATCCTGTCTCTGCCTCCCATCTCACCATAGAGATTCTGGGATCACAGATAAAAAAAAACACACACTGCATCTTGCTTTTGTGTCGGTCCTTGTGATCAAACTCAGGTCATCGGACTTGTGGCTTATGTGACAAGCACTTTTACCTGTGGAGCCACCTCTCTGGCATCCATCCCTGTCTTTCAGCTAATGGTGCTGACACCTGTACCATCCTTTGCCTGTTGTTTCTATGCCTGTACCATTCATAACTACTAATATCCAAATTACTCCTAATAAACACCCTTTCATTGTACCTCTTCTAAGAATCCCTCAACCTAAGAGAGCTGTTCAGCTGATGCCCCTCTTAGTGAGACTAGGCATTATGGCAGGTATGGGTACCTGAATAAATGGACCCAGATTAGCTCTTTGTGCTTAGCATATGTAGTGCCTGGTTTTGTGTCAAGTTGACACGTGCTAGAGTCATCAGAGAAGAAGGGGCCTCAGTTGAGAAAATGTCTCCTTGAGATCCATCTGTAAGCAATTTTCTCAATTAGTGATCAGTGGGGGAGGGCCCAGCCCATTGTGGGTGTTGCCATCCTTGGGTGTAGATGTAGCCAACCATCTTATCAAATAAGAAACATAGAACCAATGTAAAAGAGAAAGCCAAGAGGTCAGAGCTCAGAGCTAAAACCTTACCCTTCCTCCTGCGGTGGTCCTACCTCTCCAAAAGAGACCTACTTCCTGTGTGTTTGTCTTGATATAGTCTTTCTGTTCTGCCTTCTCATTGATTGTAAACCCACACGTGACTGCCTCGTCACTGCCTGTAAGTACAGCCCTCCAGGTCTTAAAGGCATGTGTCTCCAATGCTGGCTGTATCCCTGAACACACAGAGACTTAACTAGCTCTACCTACCAAGTGCTGGGATTATAAGCGTACACCACCACCGCCCTGCTCTCCTATGGCTTGCTAATAGCTCTGACCCCTGGGCAACTTTATTTATTAACATACAATTAAAATCACATTTCAGTACAAATAAAATACCACCATACTTGGGTTGGTGATCCTGGGTTCTATAAGAAAGCAGGCTGAGCAAACCAGTAATCAGCACTCTTCCATGGCCTCTGCATCAACTCCTGCATCCAGGTTCCCGCTCTATTTGATTTCTTGTCCTGGCTTCTTTCAATAACGAAGAGCAACATGGAAGTGTAAACCAAACATACCCTTGTCTCCCCAACTTGCTTTTTGGTCATTCCAGCAATAGAAACCCCAACTAAGACACCATACCTGTTAGCCAAATTAGCTATAGACAAGGACCACATCTCAACCCAAGGGAATACCTGCTTGATCATGGGAGAAGAATGCTGTTTCTCTGCCACTCTACTGAAGATAGTATGAAGTGCAAGAAAAAGACCAAAAGGACCAACATCTGATTAAAAGGAGACAGTCTCAGGGAATGGCTCCATAAAAGGGTATGTGGGGCTGGCTTTCCTGGTTAATATACCTGAATCTGCTTTCTGGTATAATTCCCCTTTTTTAAAGACTTTGCTTACTTACTCTTCTGGAAGGATGGGTATTTCCAGAATACAGGTCATTAAGCTCCACATGGTTTCATCTCAGGGATACTAACCATTACCATCAACATCTGTATTCGTGTTTCTTTGGTGCCTAAGGACCTCTTAACCTGCAAGTAATGTCTCTGGCCTCCAACTTATACAGAACTACTCCATCAACTCTTCAAAGTATCAAACAAATCCTTTATGCTTTACAGTCCTAGGACCCTATGAGAGATCAGCAATCTAGCCAGGGCCCTTCAAGACCCTCCACTTAGCTCTGAATAAGGTCCCAAAGAAAAATAAAGTCCCTTGTTAGTGATTTGACCCTGCTGATGTGACAGAAAAGACGTGCAGAGACAAAAAGAGAAGCAAAACGTCCTCCACTTCAACAATCAGAACCTGACTACAGACTTGGAGCCTGGCCCATGACTGGTGATGTTTTATACAAATGTTTAAAGGCTAGCTCCTGGTACCATAGTGGCTTGTCCTAAATGGCCAATCTCAAGAAAGGCATCTAATGCTGTAAAATTCACTGTCTAACAAGATAGGGAGATGCCCAATTACCTATTTAGAATTGGATTCCACACAACTGGCATGTGGTCCAAAACCAAGTAATGCCCCATAACTACTATAAAAGAATTAAGCTTGCCCTTCAGGAGGGCAGTTAGCCCACTGCATCTCCGTCTCCCCTGAAGAGTATCTTATTCGGTCTTTTTGTACCTGTACTACTCTGGTAAATACTCTATACTCTTGCACCTTTGGCTTATCACCTTCCTTCCCTGCACAGCAGTTTTCTGGAGGGAATGAAGTCTAGGTCACAGGGACATTTCCCAGTCTTCGGACTGGTACCCAACAGAAGCTGAAAAAAAAAATGTTTCTGCCCTGAGCTGTTGGGAGAGCTGACCATCAGGTTGGGGATGAAAGAACCCTTTGCCTCTGGAAACTGTAACCATGGTTTCCCACATTGTCTGCTCTCATTTCTGGACCAGACCAGCCTCTATATTGATGCATTGATCCAGATGTCTCTTGTTTCTTTGCTCAAGAAGCATACGATTCTGCTCTCAATAACGGGACTGAAGTCTTAGACATCCAAACAATGCCTCTCTAAGTCATAAGTCTGTACTGTTCAGAGTTTCTCCGGGGGCCCCCAACCTGTTACCTCTTGGGGTAGTAACCTGTGCCTAGCACTGTGATTTTCGTTTAGTAATCCATGTCTTCTAGGGGAAGAATCACTCACCTATGTGGGGTACCTCTGTTCAAACTCCTTTAATTTACAGAAAATAAACTATTTTTCATACAATATATTGTGGTCATGGTTTCCCCTCCATCAGCTCCTCTCAGATCCTCCCACCTCTCCACTCCCTCAACTTCACTCCTTCTTCCTATATACCTTTAGAAAAATATAGGCAAAGAAACCAGATTTTTTTTTAAAAGGGGGATAAAGGAAGGAAGGAAAGAAGGGGGAAGAGTACAAAACACACAGAGACACAAAAAAAAACAAATAAACAAACAAATAAATCCACAAAATCGGAAACCATGATATACAAGCAAAAGACCAGTAAACAAAAAATGTCCAAAGTAATATGAGACAAAGGTCTACAAAAATACTATTGGATTCACTTTGTGTTGGCCAACTACTGCTGGGCATGAAGCCTGTTCTAACGTGTTGTTAATCAATCCATTGAGAATCAACTGGGAAAAAAGTAAAATTTCCTTCCCCAGTGAATGTTGATTGGAGGTAGCTTCTTTGTTAGGAACAGGAGCTCATGTCCACTTCCCCCTCTCAGGGCTGGGACCCCATCTCACGTAAGCCTGTGTAGGTCCTGTGCATGCTGCCACTGTCTCTGAGTTACATGAATATCAGTCCTGCTGTGTCTGGAAGACTCTGTTTCCTTGGAGTCACCCATCCCCTCTGGCTCTCACAATCTTTCCGCCTCCTTATTCCCTGAGCTCTGAGGGGAGGGGCTTGATGAAGACATCCCATTTAATTGCAACGTCTCTTACTCTCCGCTCATTGTCCAGTGTGGACCTCGATTAGCAAGAAGCAGCTTCTCTGATGATGGCTGAGAGAATCACTGATCTGTGGCAGAATGTTTTTAGGAGGAATTTCATTGTCATGTTCCTTTAGCAGCATCTGGTTTCCCCCTAAGCCCATGGCCTGGCCAGGCTCGGATTCCTGACCACCTGAGCAGTGTCAGGCATGGGTTCCATCTTAAGACGCGGGCCTTAAGCCCAACGGGAGAACGGTTGGTGACCCCCACAGTGTTTGTGCCGCTCTTGCACTAGCATCTCACGCCGGCGAGTCACTGCTGTGGGCGGCTGGGTGGGTGGGTGGGTGGGTGTTTGCTTTTCCCCTCTGGTAGCATCTCACGCCGGCGAGTCACTGCTGCGGGCGGATGGCTGGGTGGGTGGGTGGGTGTTTACTTTTCCCCTCTGGTAGCATGCAGAGTTCCTCCCAACACAGTGAACACTGGTCAGGAGGGGCGGAGGCTCTGGTTAGGCACTGACTTGACTTCTCCACGTTCAATGGGGTGTGTAAGTTCTGTCTCCAGCAACAGAGCCTCACCGTCAGTCAGACTCACTGTTTAAATGCAGTCTGGATTAGCTTACAGTGGTTTTCATGAGGCTTCTTCATTCATCTTTAGTTTTGGTAAAAAAAAAAAAAAAAAAAAAAAAAAAACACCTATCCGTTATCCCCTTTTCTTCCATCCCCATTTAAACCTTTACTCCCAGCCCAGCCCAGTGTTTTCCTCCATTCTTTCACACCACATGTGTTCTTCTAGCCCCCTTTATTAAATTTTTCACTTGGGTTGCAAGATTATAAGTTCCCAAATAGCTTTTACAATTCATTTGGTTAACCTTTGGCCTGTCCCCTTGTTTCCCATCTGTGGTTGATATATTGTGCACCCCAGTAAACTTATCTGGGGGTCAGAGAACAGAACAGCCACTATATTAAACATAGAGGTTAGGCAGTGGTAGCACACGCCTTTAATCCTAGCATTCCAGTGTGAGTTCAAAGTCACACTGGAAATAACCAGGCATGGTGACACACACCTTTAATCCCAGTGATGGCAGGAAGCAGAAAGGTATATAAGGTGTGAGGACCAGGAACTAGAGCCTTTTTAAGCTTTTAGCTTTTAGCAGCAGTTCAGCTGAGATCCATTTGGATGAGGACTCAGAGGCTTCCAGTTTGAGGAAACAGGATCAGCTGAGAAGTTATCGAGGTGAGGTTAGCTGTGGCCTGTTCGGCTTCTCTGATCTTTCAGAATTCACCCCAATATCTGCCCCCAGGTTTGTTTTTATTAATAAGACCTTTTAAGATTCATGTTACACCCATCCCCACCACTTCACTACCTGCCCAGACATTTCTGCCTCTAGTGTACCCCCTCCCTATTCAGTTTGCACATATTCCACTGCCCCGCCCCGTGGGCCACTTCTAGTTTTCTGGCTTCCATATGTACTCCAGGCTAAATACAAAAGATGTGAAGCTAGGATCCATGTTTGAGAGAAAAGAGGTGGGGTCGTCCTTTAGAAGCCTGAGTGACCTTACTTGGTATAAATTATTTTCCCTGATCTCAATGTCTGCACTCTTCCCCCATAGGCCAGTTGGTAACTGTAGAGAGTCACAATGTCCTTATTCTTCTAGCCTGGCCCCTTTCCAAACACCCCATCCTATTGGTTCAGGATGCAAAGACTTGTCTAATGAATATTCTGGGGGGTTGAGACTGCCCCCTTTTCTAAATGTAGCTTAGTCATGCTGGAGACTGCAATTCCCCAGCTCTCACAATTCTGAGACAAGTAGTAGTCGGCCACCAGCTGAGTGAGATCTGGGCTGAGCACCTCCTTGTTGTCTGGGACTCTGTGAACCCCATACCAGAAAAGAAAAGTGGGTGTGACTGACTTGTGTTTTGTGCCATTCTTCCTCAGAATCACCAAGAACAAATGTATGGCTTACAGTTGACAGGCATCTTTGATTCGACTACCCCAAGAGAGAGCAGGCCATAGTAACACAAGAGCTCACTCTGGGAGAAGAGACCTGGCCCTGAACTTCAGGAACACAGCAGCATCCTAGGACTCACTGTTCAGGCAAGGAAGTCATCCCACAGAGAGAAGGGGGGAAATCCATCCAACAAGCCCCAGTCCCTTCTCCACCCATCACCGGGACCCCAGCTGAGGAGCTGCAGACTGCGTTGACCCTCTGGTGGACATGTTTAGAAGTGCAGCCTGCTTTCCACATGAAAATCTTAAGGCCGAATGTGTGGTTTGAAGTCATCTCCAGCCCTTGTTTTTCATTTGGCACAGGTCCTTGGTTTTGCAGATATCACACGGTTAGTAATAAGCCTTTGTGGTCAGGACAAGATCTCCATGCCTGTGTTCAAAGGAAGTTATCCAGCCTCTCTGAGTGTCAGTTTTCTCAACCCAGGCAGCATCAGTTCACACAGAGTTCATACAAGGATCCACAAGGTGGCATTTGTCAAAACTATTTCCTGAGTCAAGGCACACAGCAGACAGGGCTTGTATAGAGAACATTCCCTATCATTCAGATTAGTAGGAATAGGACCTCATGCTGCCAATTTACAAAACATTACATAGTCCAGAAATAAACGTATTTTTCTGATGTGCAGAAAGTATCAATAACAATGAAGTAATTCCTGGGGCATCCGATTCATAGGACTCATCCATAACTCACTGTTCCCAACAGGTACTGATGCAACACTTGCTGAATGTTTGGTGTGGTTCCAGCTGGGGGCTGGGGGCTGTAGACACAAAGATGGACAAGAACGGAGTCCTCTGGCCTGTAAGCTTTTGGTCAAATAAGGACAGTTGTAGCACCTGACATGTTTGGACCATTTACAACATTGGGCAATGAGCTAAGTGTCACTTGAGTATGAGCTCATCTCAGCCTCATTCAAACCATACGGCAGACATACTATTACCCAGATTCACTTTTGCTGTTTTGTTATGGTGTGTATTGTGAGACAGTCTCACATAGCCCAGGCGAGCCTCCAGCTCACTCTCTGTAACTGAGTTCTGTGCGCCTCCACCTTCATCTCCACCTCCCAAGTGTTGGCTGGAGTCACAGGTGTGCACCCTCATAGTCACACGCTGGCTTCTTAAACTGTGGGTTGTGACCCCACATGTAACTGAGTGTGAGGGCTATGAAAATTTTGGCAGTAGGGAAAGATTTCCAGGACACAAGCTGGCCAAGAGTAATCAAGATAAAACACATAGTGAGTCCGAAGTGTTCTGGCACTACTGATCCTGCAGTCTGGTTTCTAAACACAAAGCGTGTGCACTTTGGGACGCCTGTGTCACATGCCGCCACACCACACAGCACCAGAAAGTGCTGCCTGAGACACCTCGGCTCTGGTTGGAGACTGCGCAGTCTGTATTGTACTGTTTTTGCTTTCTGATTGATGCAAACGCATTGGCTTAACTATGGAAAACAAAGGCTTTTAGTGTTTCCCTCCCATCATCCCTTAGCATGTCAACTTCACATCGGCATGCTTCTGTGTTGTCCTGCAGCAGAATGCTTAATTTTTAGAATTGCTGTGTGAGTTGTTGATTTAAGTTTCAAAAAAGACCCCAAAAACAAAAAACAAACAAACAAAAAACCACCCTCTAGATGAGATGGGCTTGTAATCCCAGCACTTGGAGGCAAAAGCAGGCAAAGGCTGATCTATGTGAGCTCAAGGCCATTATGGCCTCTATGTTGAGTTCTAGGCCAGCCATGGTTACAGGGAGAACCTATCTCGAAATAAATACCCTCTCTAAATGAATTTTGATTTGGGATTAGAACAGAATGTCCAATTATTTCTGAAATGGCCCGAAACACACTTCCGCCACCTTTGTTCTGCAACTTTATGTGAAGAAGCATCCTCAGAATTGACAATTACAAAATAACAAAAATATCAGCCTACTCTAAAGACGTCAAAGATGCTCTGTGCCCTGCTGTACCAAATAGTCTGCTAAGGTCTAATTCTTTATATAAAAGCAAACAAGCACACCCACCTCATCAGTATGTGAATTTGCTTTTATTTTTAATAGATAGTAAAATATGTATACTAAATAATTTTTTTTTTTTTTGGTTTTTCGAGACAGGGTTTCTCTGTGTAGCTTTGCGCCTTTCCTGACACTCACTTGGTAGTCCAGGCTGGCCTCGAACTCACAGAGATCCGCCTACCTCTGCCTCCCAAGTGCTGGGATTAAAGGCGTGCGCCACCACTGCCCGGCACTAAATAATTTTTAAATAAACTTTCTTTTCTATTGATAAATGTTTGATTTTTATACATATCTTATATACCTACATGCCCACAGTCATGTAAAGAGTTCTCAGGCAATTGGGGTCATGAATGGGAAAGCTGAAGAAGCCTTCATGACCCTGATTTCAAGATGTGGCCACTGGAATAGGGAACTGTGTCCCACAGCAGTGGCCTTCTAGGGTAGTACTTTCTCAGCACACATCTCCATCCGTGGTTCCCACTGAGGACTGCAACCCACATCCAAGAAGATCAGAAAATCACATTTCTAAAATAACATTTTTGTCACCAAAATTCTACTCTGTATCAGAGCTGGCATATTGTATTCAAGTTTCTAAATGGATTGGTACTTAACAGCTGAAGATATTGATTACTGCTGTCCTCCAGTACCTGTAGGGGTTGGATCAGACTCCTATAGAGCCACAATAGAAGAACACTCAAGTCCCTTATACAAAATAATGTGGTATTTGCCTATGACCTATGTGTATCTCAAATATTTTTAATTCTGTCTAAATTACTTACAAATTCCTAACATGTTGCAAATGCTATGATTGTTATACTATGTCTTTAGGAAATAATGATAAGAAAAGAGTCAAGCCAGGCGATGGTGGTGCATGCCTTTAATCCCAGCACTTGGGAGACAGAGGCAGGTGGATCTCTGTGAGTCTGAGGCCAGCCTAGTCTACAGAGCGAGATCCAGGACACGCACCAAAACTACACAGAGAAACCCTGTCTCAAAAAACCAAAATAAGAAAGGAAGAAAGGAAGGTATGAAGGTATGAAGGAAGGAAGGAAGGAAGGAAGGAAGGAAGGAAGGAAGGAAGGAAGGAAGAAAAGAGCAGTTTGTTTTCAAATATTTTTTATCAATGATTGAACACATGGATGTAGAAGCATGGACTGAAATGGGCCAACCATAGTTTGTATTTGAATGTGCTGGATCTAGGCTTCCTGGTTGATTATGGAAGTATGGGTTTTTGGTTCCTGTTCCCAGTTCTGAAAGACTGGATGTGGATGCATGTGGTTCAAATGCTGCTGTCCTCACTTCTTCAAGCAGTGAGCCTCATTTCTCTATCATCTGAGAAGTTTACCCAAGATACCCTAGGACAGGTCAACAGGCAGTCTGCAGAGCCATCCACAGCCCAACTGGATGTGGGCACCCAGAGCAGGATCAGCAAGACTAACGATACAAGAGTTCAAAGTTTGTTGAGCTCACAAAACTTTGTCGTGGCAATTTCTTGCAACCACCTATAATTCTAGCCAACTTGGATTTGCGAACTGAAGGCCTCGCCCCTTCTCCTTCTCAGGTCTCTGTTCATACTATCTCAAGTGGCACGCACAACCTTCCCCTGCTAAACACAGGCATTTGTCACGGCTTAGCATTATATTAAACACTTACTCGGTTATCCCAAACTAGAGAGCAGGGACTTTCTTTGTTCACAAGTGGAACCTGAAAGGTCTCAGATGTGAGTTCACAAGGGACACTCAGACAGATTGTTGGGGTAAAGAGTTTATTAGAAGGGTTAAGCCAGGAGGCGCACGCCTTTAATCCCAGCTACTAGGGAGACAGAGGCAGACAGATCTTTGTGAGTTTGAGGCCAGCCTGGTCTGTAGAGCGAGTTCTAGGAAAGCCAAGGTTACACATCTACAGCCACATCTCAGGCCCTGCATCTGCCCCTGGCCTGGTCCCTTTTACTGTTTCTCACTTGGTCTTGGGTTTCTGGGAAATTACTCAACAGATACGCCTATTACTACATTTTCGTTATGAAAGAATAGAATTTCACCCACAGAACGCATGTCTAAGGTCAGACTTATGTTTTTCTCTACAGTCAGATATGTCCCTCTGTTTTTTATCAGGGGGCTGCTATTGGGGTTTAATCCCAGCCCACCAACTCTTTCTTCTCACCACCTTTACACAATCAACACCCTCCAGCCTTGTTTTTCAGATGTAAGTTGTGGCTCTCAGCGGTAGGCGATGAAGTTCATTGGGTGGCTGGTGGTGGACTGTGAAAAGCACTTTAACAAACAGCAGAAATGTGCAGTTTATTTGATACTTGTGGGTTATAGTGGATTACCAATAGCACATTAAGGAATGAATGGCAGAGACGTGCACTTTATTTTGACACCTGGTTTTAAAGTCTGAAAATGCTTCTGTCGATAGATGGGTCAAAGTTTTCATACTAGTCACTTCAACATCAGTGCCAGTGGGCAGCCCACCTGGTCCTTTGATTTTATTAACTTCATTAATCAAGGGCCACTCTGCACGGCAGTGCTCAGCATGCCCACCCCATCCAAACCCTTCCTCCAGAGGTGTGGACGACACTCTAACTTATCTTGTAGTAGCTCAAGGCCACACCCCCAAGAATTACCCAACCCTCTCTTCAATTATTGCCTGGGATATGTCAAGGCTGCCAAAGAATTTATAAGCCGTGCATACCCCTGCACTTAGGAACCAGATGGATTACAAGTTTGAGTCCAGCCTGGAGGACATAGCAAAAGCCTGTACATCCTGTAATCTACCACTAGGTGGAGACACAACCTTGTCTACTCCCTTAAGGGTTACTCGAATGGGCAGGTCGGGGATCCTCTGGGAGCCCCTCCCAGGAAGGCAGGCTCACTTGAGATAAAGCGCTTTTCCTTTACAGAGCCCCACCCCCCAGCACAGTCCTCCTGACCTGGGGCAGCTCCTGCAGCTGAGCTACGGTGAGGGTCTGCTGAGTCTGCCTGCTGCTCTGAGGCAATCTTTTGTCAGCCTGTGTCTCAAGCGCCTTCGGTTCTGTAAGATGGTCGTGTCAGGGCTGGGTTCCTCAGGTCTCTGGTGTTCAACATGGAGAAGGCAATGTTCAACAGTCAAGCGTGTGGAGCCTCAAGTTTTTCTGTACTATTGCAAGATCTGTGTCGACATAGTTATTTGGGTTATTAAGTTGTTTGTTTGTTTGTTTTGGCTTGGTTTGGATTTTTTTGTTTGGTTTTTTCAAAACAAGGTTTCTCTGTTGTAGCCCTGTCCTGGAACTGTCTCTCTCTGTGTAGACCAGGCTGGCCTTGAACTCAGAGATCCGACTCCCTCTAGGATTAAAGGCTAGCACCACCACTGCCCAGCCTTGTAGCATGAATCTTAAAAGTTCTTATTAATAAAATCAAACCCGGGGCCAGTTATTGGGGTGAAATGCTGGATGGTCAGAGAGACAGAACAAGCCACAGCTACCTTACCTCACAGCCTGGCTATGAAATTTTTAAGAATAGTCTTTGAGCAGTAAAAAGAAAAACAGTTCTGGGACAAAAAAAGTTTTACCCATTTGGGAAGGGAACAGGAACAAGACAGGAACCTGTTAAGAAATGCAACAGAGAACTGGGGTTTGGGAAGTCCCATAAGGAAAAACAAAACAAAACAAACAAACAAACAAAGAGTAAGGAAGCCCAAAGCATTAGTTACAGAGTTTAAAAGAGGGTTTGAGCTCTGATTGACATCTGAAGGAAAAAGTCAGAAGAGATGAAAAGAAAATAATTAGGCCTTTCTGAGTCAGCCCTCAGAATGGCAGTGCACAAGAAAACAGAATCAAGACAGACAGGTGGATACTCGCTGTCCTGTGCAGTTTGGAAGGACCGGCAGCAGTCTCTGAGCTTCTTGCACGGTGAGGGTCCTTGCTTAAACAGGAGCATGGCACTAAGTATTCCTGAGAAGCCAGGCATTTCCCTGGGGAGAGTGTTGGAGACAGGAGTGGACAGATACCTGAGCTTTGTTGCCAGTATGCTCCACAGAGCTTGGATTTCCCCCTCTCCTGCTAGAAAGCCATGGAAATCTGTATATAAGACATTAGATTATATATAATATACTAGATCATCTCCCTTGGCTTCTATAAAGTAAGTACAGCTGTTGAATAGTATTAGAGGTTAATATTTCCTTTGCCCAAATTTTTCCAACATGCAGCCTTGTACTGAGGCCAGAGAATATTGCAGTAAAACATTAGCCTCCTTTTCAAGGTTCTCGGTATCTGACTTATCCTAATTCTTAAGGCTGTCGTAGCCACAAGACTAAGCACATGTTGGTGATAATCCTAAGGACAAAGAGACAAGTAGTAGAGCCTTGGCAGTGGACTAGGGCACTAGCCCTGAGTCAGGGTTCTCTAGAGGACACAGCCAATAGGAAGAACTTACCCTGTTAGTTGTGAAACAGTCACAGCAGATTCACACTTAGAACTGAGGCTCAGCCATGGCGCTCTATCACGGGATTGGGGGTTGGGCAACAACCAATGGTTACTCAGTCCACAAGACTGGACCTCAGCAGTCTCACTCTGAGGACAGAAGCAGAGATGCTTCCTGGAGAGCAGGAAAGGTTTTTCCATGAGAAAAGCTTGAAAACACTGGTTCTGCTATCTTCGAAGGAATCAACAGCAAATCCATTTGGCACCACAGGGAAGGCCATGTTAGCAAAAGGTGAGAAAATCCTCCTCCTACCATACTCTTAATCTCTGCCTGAGACCAGATGGTTAGTGTGCCTTCCATTACTCCAGATGTTCTTGAGGAAGAATCCTGAGCACAGCCCCAAACAACTGGAAACTGGTTCCTGTATCAGCAGGGGCTAAGTTTCCTGACCAGCGAGAGTCAAGAGCCACAACCAGCTTTCATCAGTGGGTGTCAAGATCACCCCCTTCCAGTAGAAAACGTACCATTGCCTCTTTCAGATACATCATTCATTAACTGTAAGTATTTGAGATGACTGAGAGGATACTTAAAAAGAAAAGGGGGCCTATTCTGGCCACAATGTGTTGGAGGCACAGGGTAACGTAAGTTCCCTTCGGGACTCAATAACTATCTAAAACTTTTTCAAGTGAAAGGACCCACCATTCAGGTCTAGTAGTGCCTCTTTTGGATATATTGCTCAAAGGATGCCTTATTATTTGGGGCATTATCTCTGTACCCATAGGTAAAGGGTTGTGTACAGAAATGAAACTACCAGGAATTGAGAGGGTAACAGGGGTGCAGGTGGTTGTCTAATGGATTGCCAAATTTGTTCTCTGGCACAGACAAAAATCTGAACATCTGGGAAAGACAGAACACCAAGTCCTGAAGAAAAGGAAAGAAGCAACTTTAAGCTTCGGGATTGGAGAGGCCTAATGTAAATTCATTAAATGGACTCTGCCGTGGGTGTTTTGTTTTGTTTTGTTTTGTTTTGTTTGTTTTGTTTTGTTTTGTTTTGTTTTGTTTTGTTTTGTTTTGTTTTGTTTTGTTTTGTTTTGTTTTGTTTTGTTTTGTTTTGTTGAGACAGAGTTTCTCTGTGTAGCCCCGGCGGTCCTGGAACTCACTCTGTAGCCCAGGCTGGCCTCAAACTCACAGAGATCCACCTGCTTCTGCCTCCCGAGTGCTGGGATTAAAGGCATGCGCCACCACACCAGGCCTGTCGTGGGTGTTTTATAGAGCTCTGGGGCTCCCTTTTTACATATTGGTCCTGTTTAGATACCCACACCCAACCCTGTGCCTTCATGTGTTCTTGGAACAAAAGGCCACCACCTCAAGGAGCCTGCTTTCACTTTCCTTGTTTACTTTTGTCCTTCAAGAGCTGTTAGAATAGACAAGAACAAAATAAAGCAAGGAGTATAATTAACTAGGAGTCCTGAGAATGGAAAGAACTTACTGTTTTTATCATATGGGTCTTTCACTTGCTTGGCTAGCGTTCCCCCAAGATATTTCATAATATTTGAGGTGTTGTTTCCCTGATTTCTTTCTCAGTTTGTCATTTGTATATAGGAGGACTATCTATAAATTTTGTGATTTGATTTTGTGAGTTAATTGATTTTTGTGAGTTAATTTTGTGCCCAGTTATTTTGGTGAAAGTGTTTATCACCTGTAGCAGTTTTTGCATCTATGTTCATGAGGGAAATTGGTCTAAAATTCTCTTTCTTTGCTGAGTCTTTGTGTAGCTTGGGGATCAGGCTACTGTGGCCACATAAAATGAATTTGGCAATGTTCCTTCTGTTTCTATTTTGTGGAATAATTTGAGGAGTATTGGTATTAGTATTGGTATTAGTTCTTTGAAGGTCTGGTAGAATTCTGCACTAAAACCATCTGGCCCTGGCTTCTTGTTGTTGTTGTTGTTGTTGTTGTTGTTGTTGTTGTTGTTGTTGTTGTTGGGAGACTTTTAATGGCAGCTTTTATTTCACCAGGGTTATAGGTCTGTTTAAATTGCTAATCTGATCTTAATTTAGCTGTGGCAAGTGGTCAGATACAATTCTTTGCATTGGTTCTCCATTTCCTCCTGTTCTCTTCCTACAATGCTTTGTAGCCCCTGTTAATTCTGCTCGCTCACTTTGGTACAGCACTCCTGGCACTGAGGCTAGCCACTGTCACCTGAATGGCTGGACCTGGAGGAAAAAACTTCTAACATTCTTTGACCTCTCTTGTGTTACAGTTCCTGGCTTCGTCCACTGCTGCCCTTACCTCACCCCTGCTGGGTGCCCCTCTGGTTCTAATTTTTTCTCAGTAAGTGCTTTGGGACGCTCAGCTAAGAGCATAGAGGGGGCACCTAAGGCAAGGGGGGTGCGGGTGTTGGCTCTCCGGGCAGTTGGTGTACTGCCTGCCTGCTCTCAAGGTCCAGCTATGTTCTCTAATTACCCAATTGAAAATATCTTTTTCACTGGCCACAACCCTCCTCTTTTTCCCTCTTCTGGCCACAGTTATGATCCTCCTATGGACTCTACTCTTACCTCTCCCCTTAATCTCTTGCAAGAGAGAGCTGGATACCCCTCTTAAACCAAAATCACCAGCTTTTAAAGGCTTACTCATCCAACTGCTGGGTCTGTCTGCCCACTAAAGTCCAGTGTTCTTGGGCTGCCCCTGTCTCCTTATCACTGTGGATCTACACCCCTCTCAAGCTAATTTTTACATAATGACCAATTCTTCCCAAGGCTCTCTACCCATAACAGACCTCCAAAATCACTCTGCTTTTTCTGACCCCTCTCCATCCCTAACTCTGAGCTATTACTCTCTTCCTACTTATTAACTCTACCAGTATCCTTCCCATTCAGACCCCTGACTCACCTCTGTCAAACACCTCCTATTCCCTGAGACACAATTGCAGATCTTTCCCTGACATTATATGTTCTTACAGGCTGCAAGAATACATCATAGAGATTCAGCTGTGTATTAAAGCTATACCTTGACCAGCCAAGGGTCTGTCAAGAGGCAAGCCATTTATTATGAATATTTGGTGCTATTTCAGCTGTCTTCTGCTATGACATTCCTGCGTGCTCAAATATTTCCAGACCTGCTGAACTTCTAGGTAACTAACTCCCCTGCTGAGCCTAGGAGACAAGCTGGCTGGAGATGCATAGCTTTGCTTCTTGTGCAAAGGAAGCTCAGACCAACCCCCTGACCCAAGACCTAGTAGCTCTCCAGAGCAACTGACTGAGAACAAGAGAGGTTTTTACATATCAAGGTGAGGGGTAGAATAACATTCCTGAGGAGGCAGAGAACCCAAGGGAAGAAAGGGCAGGCATTTTCTGTAGAAACAGACAGAATGGCATGGCCAGAGAGAAGAGAGGATGACAGAGGTTCTGTAGAGGGTAAACAGATCTTGGGTAGAGTTTTCTGAGTGCCAGGAGTAGAGAGCAGCAGAGATGGAGAAAGAGGATTGTGGGCGCCATGGGCCCTGACCCCCGACTGTGAGTGGCTGCAGCCTTGCTTGCCTGACCAGGTGTCCTTCCTATTCAGATTCCCTGCCGGTGTCCTTCTCACCTTAGGATCATCGGAGAGCTTACCGGAGGTTCTTTGTTCCTACATCCTGCTTGTGATGTAAACAACTTAGGTGCATCCTGTATTTGGTGTAAACAACTTAGATGCAAGAATGCAGAACTTTGGGTCTAGAATGTAGATCATTGGTAGCGAACTTCTGCCCTCAGGGGATCCTCCATTTGTGTTGTAAGCCTGTATTTAAGGTTTCTTCCCTCTTGCAATAAATGGCATTCGACATCCAAACGTACGAATGACTCGCTGTCTCTTGTCTCTATTTTTTAATCCGCAGCCCTTCGCTCAGACATGGTGAACGGTTAGCGGTAACGCAGGCGCTACTGCTACAGATGGAGGTCCCACCGAGATTTGAGTAAGAAGGAACAGCTGACGGACGCTCTTGGAAGGCCGGCCGGCATTTTACGGTAAGAGTGGATTGAAATGGGTACAGCTAGCTCACAGTCAGTTAATTGGACTGTTGAAGCAGGAAGGTACCAAAGTTAAGAAAGGGCAAGACAGCTAAGATTTTAAATAAAAAGAAGGAAATCTTCCCAAAAGAGAAGAGGGAAGGAAAGGAAATTTCCCGTTAGAAATGGGAGAAAAATTTTAATCAAGAAAAAAGAATTTTCCCGGTAAAAAGGGGAAAAAATTTTTAAAACTAGGCCTAAAGATTGGGGCCCTGTAGAGGAAAGATAAAGGAAAGAGAGAAGCCTCTTCCAGTGGTAATGGAGAATGTAAAGACTTTTTCCAGTTGTAGAGTTTTCAGGATAGCTGAAAACTCTTGAGTTTTTTCTTCCCGCCAGTGCAGAGCGGCAGCATCTGAATTACAAAGAATCGGCAGGTAGGCCTCATTGTTGCTGGCTGGAGAATAAGCAAGCTTAGAGGTTAGAAGTTTTGCTGTCTGTTTGCTTAATTTAGGTTCAAATGTTTTTTATTTTTTCCCTCAGAGTGGGAATAATTCAATATTTAGGATCCCTTCGTGGGAAATGTTTTTCTGTTTTTCCCTTATGGTGGGAATAATTCATTATTAGGTAGTCCCTTCATGGGAGTAGGAAGTTTAAATGTGAGTTTGTGTGTGCGGGGCACGCCCAGCGGCTGTGGCGGACAAAGGCGTGCACGAGATAGCCCGAAGCAGCGGGCAGACAGGTTTGCGCCGATGGGAGACAAAGCCGTGATGGAATGCGGCCCAGGCAGGCGCTGGCAATAGAGCCTGAGCACTGGGCAGAGCCAGCGAGCTGAGCCTGGGAAGGGACTAGCGCTAAAAGTTTAAACGGGGCCTAATTTCTGGTGAAATATGGTTTCGGTCAGGACACTGAATGCTAAATCAATGCTGTTTGAATAAAGGATGTTCTGTTCTTTTGATTGTCTTGATAAATGTTTGGATAAATGTTTGATTTTCATGGTAGATAAACTAAAGGAACAGGATTCATAATTTTGAACTATATATATTTGGTATGCTCTTGACTGTTGATCATTACTGAAAATTTGGTTCTGCAATTTAAGTTGCTTTCTAGAAATTCTTGGTTTAATTCTATAAAAAATATAACACCTGAAATGGTTTGGGTTATTAGCTTATTAAATAATGTTGCTAAGATAAACCCATAAATAATAATCTCTTACTGATAAAGAGGTTACAAAATTATTTTTCCAGTAAATAAAATACAGGTATATTGTTTGGTCCACATTGTTAATAATTGGCTATTTGTGCTAATGTGTTACTTGAAATTTATAAGAAAGGATCCTCTTTTAAAGATTTTATAAAAATACTCAAGAGTATTACCTAAAGTTTTACCTTTTCAAATCCTATAGAGATTGTATTTAATGCTTTTATAATTGACATATGTAATAAGGACCATGGAAACAAAAGCTGGTGATAGAATTGCTCAGTTATTATTGCTTTCATATTTTAAATTCAAAATGGTGCCGATATATAGAACTGGAGGCTTTGGGAGTACAGGAAAAAAGGTGTTTTAACAAACAGTTATCAATGATAAACAACATAAATTAAAAATGAAATTATATGGGATTGATATTAAAAGATTATTGGATTCGGGTGCTAGATATATCTATAATTTCACAAGAATCCTGAGATCCCAATTGGCCCCTTAAAAATTCTACCTCTAACCTACAAGGTATTGGCACAGCTCAGACGCCATTACAGAGCAGGCTACTTTTAAATTGGAAGGATGAGAAAGGTCATGCAGGAACTTTTCAACCCTTTGTGCTACCTGACATTCCAGTGAACTTGTGGGGACAGGATGTGTTAAATGGTATGAGAATAGTGCTTGCTACACAGCCTGTACAACAGATGCTAAAGAGTCAGGGCTACTGCCCGGGCAAAGGCTTAGGGAAAATGTTGCAAGGAGACCCGCAGACAAAAACTGTGTCACTAGGGGTCCTGGTGATACTAGAGGATTAGGGTCTTTTCCATAGAGGTCACTGCACAGCAGCCTTCAATAATACAACCGATAAAAATCACTTGGAAGAGTGATGACCCTGTATGGGTGGAGCAGTGGCCCCTTGCTAAGGAAAAATTGGAGGCTGCGTATGCATTGGTTAAGGAGCAGTTAGATGCTGGACATATCATTCCTTCCACTTCACCTTGGAACTCACCTATATTTGTTATTAAAAAGAAATCAGGAAAATGGAGGCTGTTACAGGATCTTAGAGCTGTAAATAAAACCATGCTTCTCATGGGAGCAAGCCTGGCTTGCCTGCCCCTGTGGCAATTCCTAAGCATTGGCACTTAATTGTGGTTGACTTGAGGGATTGTTTCTTCACCATTCCTTTGCATCCCGAGGACAGTCCTCGCTTTGCTTTCAGTGTTCCTTCAGAAAATCTTAAGGAACCTTATCAGAGATATCAGTGGGTGGTATTGCCTCAAGGAATGGCCAATAGCCCTACTATATGTCAAATTTATGTGTCTTTGGCCCTAGCTCCAGTTCAAAAAGCCTTTCCAGGTGCTTATATAATTCACTATATGGATGATATATTAATGGCTGCTAAAGATAAAAAACTTGTTTTTGATGCCTTTTCTTATTTACAAGAGGTTCTTAGCTTGGCTAATTTACAGATAGCCCCAGAAAAGGTACAGGTATCTTTTCCCTATCATTATTTAGGTCATGAATTGTTACGCACGGGCATACGCCCACAAAAGATTACTCTGCGTATGGATCAGCTACGCACACTTAATGATTTCCAAACCTTTCTGGGAGATATTCAATGGCTTCGGCCCACTTTAAAAATTCCAACAGGTCAGCTTCGCCCCTTGTATGATGTCTTAAAGGGCGACCCTGACCCTTCATCTCCCCGTAAATTAACAGCTGAAGGACGTGTAGCCCTACAACGTGTGCAAGAGGCCCTGGAACAGGCTCACGTACAGTATATAGATCTTAATTCTCCCTTATTGTATTTGATATTCTGTTTTACTCATTCACCTACTGGAGTGTTTTGGCAAACAGGTCCTATTTTATGGGTACATTCCCCAGCTTCTCCAGCAAAAATCATCACTCCTTATCCACAAGCTGTCGCTCAGATTATATTTAAGGGAATCAAGATCAGTGTTCAAACTTTTGGTAAGGAGCCAGATATTGTGGTGACCCCATACACCCAGTCTCAAGTAGCATGGTTGCAAGCTAATGATAATGATTGGGCCATATTGACATGCTCCATGCAGGGTCAGTTTGATACTCACTACCCCTCCAATGATGTGTGTCAATTTTTTAAATTGCATCCTGTTATATTTCCCAAGATAGTACAAATGACTCCTATTCCTCAGGCCCGTGTGGTATTTACTGATGGCACTTCACGTGGTTTTGCTGTGGTGGTTTCTGGTAACATAGTAAAGAGAATAAAAGTCCAGGGCACTTCTGCCCAGGTGGCAGAGGTACAGGCGCTGTTGCTTGCTTTACAGATGTTTTCTGATGAGAGTGTAAATATTTATACCGATAGTCAATATGTGGCACATGCCATTATGCCTTTGGAAACAACAGCCTACATACCATCCATTTCTTCCATTCATGAATACTTATTGCAAGTGCAAGGACTTATATGGTCTCGCTCTCATAACCTTTATGTGGGCCACATCAGAGCTCATACTCAATTGCCTGGACCTCTAAGTGAAGGTAATCAGAGGGCTGACGCCATTACTCGTATGGCTGTCACATTAGTCTGTTCTGCCTTTGATAAGGCTACTCAGTTGCATCAGCATTATCATCTTAATGCTGGATCTCTCTGTTATCATACAGGCATAACCCGGGAACAAGCCATCCAGATAGTTAAATCATGCCCTATTTGTATGGAATTTTTACCTGTTCCTCATTTGGGAGTTAATCCTCGAGGACTTTTACCTAATCATGTGTGGCAGATGGACGTCACGCACGTGCCTTCCTTTGGAAAATTACAACATGTCCATGTGTCTATTGATACATATTCTTCTCTAATTTTTGCTTCTGTCCATTCAGGGGAAAAGGTTAAGGATGTAAAGAATCATTGTCTTCATGCTTTTGCTTACATGGGAGTGCCAAAATGCATAAAGACTGATAATGGTCCTGCCTACAGTAGTATGGGATTTTCAAAATTCTGCCAAGATTTTTCTATTGTTAATAAGACTGGTATTCCTTATAATCCTCAAGGGCAGGCTATAGTAGAACGCTGCCATCGTACCTTAAAAACTTATATTGCTAAAGTAAAAAGGGGGGAGTTAGGGGCTCATCTCTCCTCTCCACATTCTATTCTTTCCCTTGTTTTATATATTTTAAATTTTTTATCGGTGGATTCTGCTGGAGTATCTGCTGCAGATAAGCACTGGAGGGCTCCTGTTGCAAATCATCCTCTGGTGCGATGGAAAGATCTTTCTACTGGCACTTGGAGGGGACCCGATCCAGTGTTGGTGTGGGCCCGGGGATCTGTTTGTGTCTTTCCACAGGACAATGAAATTCCTCTGTGGGTTCCTGAACGCTGTGTACGCTCTGTGGCTGCTGCTGAATCCCAACATGGCAGAGACCTATTGGGCCTTCGTAAAAAACTCTCCCCTTCTGATGCCAATGGGGATTGAGAGCCCAATATGGCCAGCCTTGGCAAACATTATTGTAAGCCTAGGAACTGTAGCCATGTGGTTGGATTCTTCAGAAGGTAATGTATGGTAACTTTTTTCAAAAAACATTGAGAATGTATCACACCTTGGAGATCAAGGATAACTCTGAAGGTCAATGAACTTCATTTGCTAACAGTAGCATGCCAGCTAAGCTTTTCGCATTTTGCAACCCCCCTCAAGCTGGTGTAGTACCTACTTTTCAGGAATGGCTCTGTGCAACATTTATTTGCCTCCTGAAATTCATCTAGCCTTTCTGAAGATACCTCAAAATTTGTGAGCCTGAATGTAGCCATTACTGAGGCCATTAGTTCTGCTCCTTGTTTGCTGTTTTTGTTTTCTGTTTTCTTTATGTTTCTCAGTTGTTCTCTTGCAGACCTGCCAGCCTAAGTAGTGCTGGGATCAAGAAAAATGGGCCTTGGTGGTTCGTGTTCCTGGAGCCGTGTCCATGCCAGTGGACTGTGGCAGCTAGACACAGATGATGCTCACACGCTCCAGAAGAGACTCTGACATCGCTGTTGCCGTTGCTGCTGTTATAGCAGTGGTGGCCACTGCTGCTATTGTTTCTGGGATTGCTATTTCATAATTGGTTACTACAGCTAGCACAATGGAGACCCTGGCAGCAAAAGTAGCTACCACAGTTAGTTAATCTTTCTTCTTATTGGGCATGATAAATTTAATTCCACTTTTATACATTATAATTGGCTTTGTAAGTTATAAATTATTTAAACTCAAGTTCCATTTGCTCGGGATACCACCTTACAGGACTCCTATTTGCGGTAAGGCTCGTTTAAATAGGGAATGGTTCAATTGCCTGTAGCCCTCTGGCTATGGGTGGGTTAGGACTTCTGCTGGTCTTTTCTGTGTCGCACAGATTGCAAGCCCAGTGCCACTTTGAGATCTTTGGCGGCAGTCACTCTACAGCTCACATGGTTGAGTCTGTATGATAATGAGTATTCAGAGACGGGTAATGCTTGGGCCGCTGCCTCCAACCTAAGACAGAGCACTTGTGTGGCCTGGGCAAGTGTCTCTATGACGGGTAAGGTGGTCTGCTGGTCCCACGCAACCTAAGTCAGAAGCTCATTTAATAAAAAGGGGGGACCTGTGGGCGCCATGGGCCCTGACCCCCGACTGTGAGTGGCTGCAGCCTTGCTTGCCTGACCAGGTGTCCTTCCTATTCAGATTCCCTGCCGGTGTCCTTCTCACCTTAGGATCATCGGAGAGCTTACCGGAGGTTCTTTGTTCCTACATCCTGCTTGTGATGTAAACAACTTAGGTGCATCCTGTATTTGGTGTAAACAACTTAGATGCAAGAATGCAGAACTTTGGGTCTAGAATGTAGATCATTGGTAGCGAACTTCTGCCCTCAGGGGATCCTCCATTTGTGTTGTAAGCCTGTATTTAAGGTTTCTTCCCTCTTGCAATAAATGGCATTCGACATCCAAACGTACGAATGACTCGCTGTCTCTTGTCTCTATTTTTTAATCCGCAGCCCTTCGCTCAGACATGGTGAACGGTTAGCGGTAACGCAGGCGCTACTGCTACAGAGGATACAGAGGACGAAGATGAGGCTGGAAGCACAGGAGTTTAGTTGTTATCAGGACTGTGAGCTAGGGAGCTGGACGGAACTGAAGCTATAGAAACAGGATTTCATCCCAGAGAAATAAAGTAGATGAATATAGAGCTTGGTGTATCTAGTGTTATTCCTGCCCTGAATGCTTGATGCAGCTATAGCTCTATTGATAGAATTTTATCTTAGAGGAATAAAGTTAACAGACATAAGAACATAGTGTATGTAGATTTTTTTCCCTCAGATATCCCACGCCAGACATAGCTAAAACCCTGGGACCCCTGGGCACTCCATAACATGTGACCCCATATCTACAAATAGCCACCTCTCTCAATGGCTCCTTTCTGTATCTCTCCTTCTACTCTTCCTCCTCTACCTCCACCTTCCTGGGCAGTCTCTCTGTTTTGCTCTGTCACTGTGGTGGTTTGAATGAGAATGACCCCAATAGGCTTATATATTTAAATGTTTGAGCAGGATAAGGAGGTGTGGCCATGTTGGAGGAAATATGTCATTGGGGGAGGGCTGAGAGGTTTCAAAGCATGATGGCCATGGACTCCAACTCTCTGGAACTGTGAGGTCCAAATTAAATGCCTTCTTATATAAAAGTTGCCTTGGTCATGGTGTCTTTTCACAGTAAAAGAACGTAATTAAGACAGTAACCAAATCATCCATTTTCGGCCCTCTAATGATTATTTAAATACAGACCTCTCCAGAGACACCAAGTTTTCTGGCCCCCTGAAACACCAAGATGATATATGGAAACCTCCCCGCTTAGATTCTTTGCATGTCCCATGATGTCTCCCCCATGACTGCCACTTGTCCTTGTATGACAACCTTGACCCGTTATCAGACCTCCACAACTGCACCCTGGATACACTGTCCTGATATGGAACAGACGTCAAATTGTTGGGCCCTATCCATTTCTGACTCCTTTACCAGTGCACTCCAGAACTTAACTCTCTACCCTATTCGTTTACAGCTAAAGTCCACCCACAACCAAGACCTTCCAAACCCTCCTTTCTACTACCAACCCCGTTAGCCCTTTTACAATAGCCACAAATAATATAAAATATCCTGGGGTAACTCTAACCAAGCAAGTAAAAGACCTATATGATAAAAACTTCAAGCCTTTGACAAAAGAAATTGAAGAAGATATCAGAAGATGGAAAGATCTCCCATGCTCATGGATCCGTAGGATTAACATAGTAAAAATGGCCATCCTACCAAAAGCAATCTACAGATTCAATGCAATCCCCATCAAAATCCCAACACAATTCTTCACAGATCTTGAAAGGACAATTCTCAACTTCATATGGAAACACACACACACACACACACACACACACACACACACACACACACACACACCGGATAACTGAAACAATCCTGAACAATAAAAGAACTGCTGGAGGTCTCACCATACCTAATCTTAAGTTATACTATAAAGCATTAGTAATAAAAACAGCATAGTATGTGCATAAAAATAGACAGGCTGATCATTGAACGGAATTGAAGATCAAGACATAAAGCCACACACCTATGGACACCTGATTTTTGACAAAGAAGCCAGAAATACATGCTGGAAAAAAAGACAATATCTTCAACAAATGGTGCTGGTATAATGTGTATAGAAGAATGCAAATAGATCCAAACTTATCACACTGCACAAAATTAAAGTCCAAGTTGATCAAAGACCTCAACATAAAATCTGTTACACTGAACCTGGTAGAAGAGAAAGTACCTTGAACACATTGGCGCAGAAGACTTGCAGAACACTGAGAACACAGGCTCTAAGATCAATAATCAATAAATGGAACCTCATGAAACTGAGAAGCTTCTATAAGGCAAAGCACCCCATCAATCAGACAAAGAGGTATCCTATAGAATGGGAAAGGGTTTTTTTTGTTGTTGTTGTTTTGTTTTGTTTTTTGTTTTTTGTTTTTTGTTTTTTGTTTTTTGAAACAGGGTTTCTCTATGTAGCTTTGCGCCTTTCCTGGAAGTCACTCTGTAGCCCAGGCTGACCTCAAACTCACAGAGATCTGCCTACCTCTGCCTCCCGAGTCCTGGAATTAAAGGCATGCACCAGCACCACCAAGAGGGAAAAGATTTTTATCAACTCCACAAGAAAACTGATTTCCAAAATATATAAGAATTCAAGAAATTTGATATAAAAAACCAAATAACCCAATTTTAAAAATGGGGTACAGATCTAAACAAAACTTTCAATAGAAGAAACTCAAATGGCCAAGAAACACTTAACGAATTGTTCAACATCCTTAGCCATTGGGGACATGAAAATCAAAACTACTTTGAGATTCTATCTTACACCTGTCAGAATGGCTAAGTTCAAAAACATAAGTGATAGCTCATGGTGGTGATGATGTGAAGCAAGGGGAACACTCCTCCCCTTGTACAGCCACTATGGCAATCAGTATGATGGTTCCTCAGAAAGATGAGAATTCATCCACCTCAAGATCTAGCTATACCACCCTTGGACATATACCCAAAGGATGCTGCATTCTACCACAGGAACATTTGCTCAACTGTGTTCATTGCTGCTCTGTTCATAATAGCCAGAAATTGGAAACAATCTAAAAGTCACTCAACAGAACAATGTATAAAGAAAGTGTGGTATATTGGCACAATGGAATATTACTTGGCTTTAAAAAAAAATAATGTCATGAAGTTTGCAGGGAAATGGATGGACTAGAAAAAAAAATGATCCTGGTTGAGGTAACCCAGACCCAGAAGGGTAAATATTGTATCTATTTATTTGGTCATATCTGTATATTAGCCATTAAATAAATGATAATCAAGCTACAATCCACAGACCCAGAGAGGTTAGGTATAGAGGAAGGAACTGGGGAGGTGGGGAGAACAATGTATCTCCCTAGGAAGGGAAAATAGAATCGATTTTACTGGAGCTGGGTAGGCAGGACAAGAATGGGAGGATCAAGTGGGAAGAGGGAGGGGATAAGTTCAGAGTCTAAGCTATGGGCCACAGTAGAGACCTTTTTGTTAGTAATTGGAAAAGCCTCTACCTATCCTGAAAATGTAGCTACCATTAATAAAAGATATTTAAACTTTTTTTTTTTTTTTTTTTTTACAGGAGGCATATGGGTAAAGTCCAGTTGCCAGACCATGGCAGGCATTTGGTGTGTAGGAAATGGTAGTGTCTAAGGTTTGAATTGGGGTGGGTTCTCTTGCAGGTATCACGGGAGTTAGATAAGTCCCTTTGGAGCTGTTTTTCTGAAGGTTGGAGGGGAGAGTGTTCTTGGAAAAATTGGGGTAGAACTTGGTTAGAGGGCTGAAACAGAGAGTGTAGGTAGGTGAAGATGTCTTTGGTCAGAGGAACACTAGGGAATGGGGTGGCTTGGGGATGGGAGCCTGACAGGTGTGAGTGATGAGATTTTGTGGTCAGAGGTGGAATCAGTAAGGTAGAGATGAGTGAAGGCAACTTCCTTGAAGAGACTATCAGCGTAATTGTCCTGTGCCAATGAACAACTGAGGCTGTCTCAGTAAAGCAGCATTTAAGAGATTATGGATCTGGGCCAAATTAAAGATGGGAGTTCCCTCTTGGTTGAGAAATCCCCTCTGTCTCCATACTAGGACGTTGGAGTGGATAACATGATAGGTGTGTTTTCAATCTACATGGATGTTGACTTGTTTACTGCAGCCAAGGTCAGGTCTGCAGTTAGGAGTGTGAGTTCTGCCTTGTACAAGGTGGTGTGATGGAGGAAGGGTCTAGCCTCAGCAAGAGTGTAAGATTGGCCCTAGATGATGGGAGAGTCAGCCACAAAATGGGGTGTCATGAGTAAGCTCCCATCTATGAGTGAGCTGAGGGCGACATTTGATGTGGCAATGAAGAGGGGGCAGAAAGAGGGCCTTGGAGGAGGTGGTGGGTAGTAAGATGGTGGGGTTGAGGATTTGGGGAGGGTTAGGAGGTTAGGTTGGGGTCCAGGAGATAGGCATGGAGACCCTGAACTTGTGAAAGTGCTAGGGTTAGGAGATTATCATGGTTAATGGGATCTTTAATCGACTGTGTGAAAAAATAGTGAAGGGACTGTGGAGGGATGTTTTGTTGGCCTCGGGGATGAGAACGGTGGCATTAGCCATGGTCTATAGGAAGGACAAGGAAGACACCCATTAACAAGTCTAGTTGTTTGGATTCAGTTGGGGTTTAAGTGACAGAGGACAGCAAGGGCATGGCCCTGGGTAATGTAAAATGAGAAAGAATGGCCAGGAAGGGTCTGGGAGTGGGAGGTTAAAGACTCTAGACAGAGACTGTTTTCAATTGTCAGTAGTATTAAGGACAGAGGAGGAAGAGGGGAGAACTTCCTTGATAGACCCTTTGGTGGGGATGAGTAATAAAAGATCCCTAACTTAGGGATCCAGATTTAGAAAATTTGAAGAGGCCCAGAAAGACCATAAATTCCCTCTTGGTGTGTGGCATGGGGTAGTTAAGGATTTCCTATACTCACACGAGTGGGATGGACCAAGAATGACAGAGAGGTAGGCTACAGGCAGGACTGAAATCTTGGGCAGAGGAAGTTTGGGCAGAGGGGACTTCAGACCATTTGCCATTTTGCCTGATGAAGTCTGTGAGGACTTAGAAATCAAAAATTCCTAATTCAGGCCAGGTATGGCCATCATCTCATTGATATTCGAGCCAGATATGGAAGGAGAGCAGCCTAAGTCATGAGTCTGAGGCCAATGAGATCTAAAGCTTCAGGGTTTGATTTGAGGCATGTCAAAAAGGTATCCCTAGGCACTGACGATTTGGAACCCATCTCAGAAGGCAAGAGAGGCTACAGACGTTCCACAGTCACCACCTAGGTTCAGACAGCAGCTGGAAGAATGAGCCTGGTTTGCACAAGAGGGCGTCCCCCGCTTGCTGACACCAGGTGGCAAAAGCTGAGGAACTCCTGGGGTTCCAGAGATCTTTGTTTTTCCATACCTTCATCCTTAGCTGCTGACCTCCACCTCCTCTCTATCAGGGATGCTCGGCCACTCGGGATCTGCTTCAGCATGTAGACTGCAATACTGAATGTCTTGTGGCATCCTCATTGAGACCTGGGGTACTCGGGCTCTGAGGTAGTCCCCAGCTCTCCCCATAGTGGTAATGTAGGTTAGAATAGTTAATTTGCTGATGATTTTGGTAGTTTTGTTAGTACTGTTTGGGGTTTTTGTTTTATTTTAGTTTGGGTTTTGCCTTCTGTGGCAGTTTATGTAAGAAATACCCCCCCCCCATAGGCTCTGCCAGGTATTTGAACATTCGGTCCCCAAGCTGGCGGCACTATTTGGAGAGATGGTGCAGCCTAGCTGGAGAAAGCACATGAATGGATAGGCTTTTGAGTTCATAGCCTTTCCCACTCTCTTTTCTGCGTTTGTGGTTAAAGATCGGGCTCTCAGCTTCTGGCTCTGGCTACCTGTGCCATGCCTCCTCACTGTTAAAGACTTCCTTTGGAACTGTAAGCTAAAAGAAGTTGATTTGGGTCGTGGTGTATGTATCACAATGTGCTATTTTATCACAACAAAAGAGCAATGAGACCTCTTAGAAAAGAAACCCGGTTAGTACGGATGTGGCAGGAAAACAGTGTAAGAGGAAATTCCAAAGATTAACAAAGGCTGACATCAGGGGAAAGCCTTTGGTCTAACTTCATTCAGCCAAGAAAGCATGCTGGGAAACCTGTGTTGTGTGAACTTGGGTGATACCGGTACTATGGCACTAGCTCCCTGGAGCCTCACTCCAGCCCTTCTCTCCCTTCCAGCACTCTTGGAGGCAGGTCACCCGCACACTCCAGGCCTTTCTGTATCTCCCTTAACAAGCCAGCTCTTTTCCGGAACCATTCTCGTGTCTCTGTAGGATTCACCATAAAGAGGCACAAGAACCTGAAAGCCTTAGCGCCTGCCTTTGAGAACCACGCCCACACCTCTGACACCTGGAAACCCACAAAACCTGATTGCTCTACAAATTGTACTCAGAGTGACAATGATTTTTCTTTTTTCATGAGCTGGGCAGCTTCAAATGTAGAAGGCTAAATCTTTTTCACAAGAATGTGTGTTCCCACTCCCATGCACTCCTGAGGATCCTTGTTTCTTGAGTACAAACAAGTACCTGTGACTTTGCTACAATTCACATGCTTTTCTGGTAGTAGAAAAATCACACAGCCCTTCCTTAGGAGCTCCTATGAATTCTGAACTAGTCCTGAAACTCAAGACCTCTGCTTTGAGTGAGATCTGTAAGTCGGATTCAAAGTCCGTACCTCCTCAGTGTGCTACAAACTCAGAACTGTGTACCGATCAATCTCATCTAAAGGTGGACACCAGCTCTCCAGAGGTCTGAGGGAGAACTCTCTGTACATGCTGATGAGGTTGCCATGGCATTTGCTCTTCAGCAGCTCTTCCCTGGACCGGTCTTTGGACCAGACTGACTTTTCCTGTGCTCACAAATGGATTCCACCCTCAAGCTCAGAGAGAATCACATAAGCAACTCGACTAGCTAACTTTAATGCCTGAATTCCAGAAGGGACCCACAGAAGGCAGCCAAAACATGGGTGCAGCCTCATGAGTTCATGCGCCTCTCACTTTCAGTTAACTCAAGGAAAGGGTGAATTAGAATATTGTCTGGTGAGCCTTTTACTTATTTTTTGAGTGTCTCTAGGGAAGGGATTTGTCATTCACTAGTCAGACCTGAGTCTCAACAAGCATGGAAGACTCCATGAATACTTGATGAGTTGAACTACAGCGAACTGTTTCAGTTGAGAATACTGTGGATGTGGTTAGTGCTCATGAGTGACAATGTGTTCTAAATGTATGAACATGGAGGAGAAAGAACATACAAAGGTATTGTCCCATCTTCCATCCCATAGCCAGGAGCAGAACTGTCATACTTGACGAGAAGATAGAGCAATGCACACACTGATGTGATTTCTGTTTATCCTCAAAAATCTAGGTAGAAGTAGAAATAACTGGAATTTCCAAGGTTTCAAAATCTAGTTTAAACAGTAGTTTCTTCCAGACATAACTTTTTAATAAAAATTAAATTCACTATCAACTCTAATTCCACTAACTTCTCAAACTGCTGAGGTTTGAGCACAGTATGACCCTCTGACATGAAGTGCAACTCTACAAAGAGAGCTTCTGCCATGAGAATAAGGCATCTTGGATAATGGAGCACTGTTTAGAAGGCGTGGCCAGTAGTCTGAAGGTGTTCCCGAGAGCTGGGGAGAGAAAACACAAAACAGTATTTGCACCCTGAGAGGCCAGGACACCAAACCATTGAGAAGGTAAGGTAATACTTCAAAAACGTTTTTAAATTTTTAATTCGATTTTATTTTTTTAATGTGTGTGTGTGGTGTGGGTGTGTGTTCACAAGTGTGAAGACCCCAAGTTGACGTCAAATGACTTCCTCAGTCACTCCCCACTTCCCACGGCTGAGCCCTCTTCCAGGCAATCACACTCGGTTTTCATTCACGGACACGGTCTCCTGACTGACTGACCTGCCCAGCTTGCCCTAGGGAAGCCCTGGGTGTGCTTCCCAAGCACTGGGACTTCAGGCAGCCACGCCTGCTCTGCTTCCACGTGTGCTCTAGGCTCCGAACACTGGTCTTCAGGCTTGTACAGCAAGAGCTGTATCCACGGAGCCAGCCACCCCCAGCCACTAACTGGCTGTGATAGTTCTAGTCCAAAATGGCACACACATCCTGTAATCAAAAACAACAGTTACGATGTGGGGGAAACGGGACATGTCTTTCCCTTTTTTCAAAACAAATGGGCCTTCCCAGGCTAGTCCCAGCAGACGTGTCCGGTGGGAGATCGTCAGAGATGCTCTTGACCAGCGGCCCAAAAGGCTCCAAGACCAGTGTCTCCTACGGACAAGGAATAAAAGGAGGACAGCACAGAAAAACTCCGTTATTCCTTTGTCTTCAGCCACGCTGCCAGGAGACACCAGCCAAGTTTAGGGTTGGCTTTCAGTTTTCCCGAGTTCAGCCGTGTGGTGTGAGAGACGCCGACTGACATGGAAAGACCTGGGGTTTATTCTGGCTTAGCTGCTTGCTCTCTGAGTGAGCTGGTGAAAGCTGGCCTGTCTGAAATTCCTTTTCTTCACCTCCAAGGCAGGCGTGATACTATCCAGCAGCAGGTCATTACCACGGTTCAGCGAATTACCATGGATGAGTGGCTGGCACAGGCCAGGGCGGGTAGGCATGTATGGAATGTTAAACATTACCCTTCATCCTGAGGTAGGTCGGTCACACAAGCATTCCCGGCTGGTCTCATAAGGTGCCCCCACGATAAGCCTTAAACCCAAGCCAAGCCTAAGGCTCGCAAGGGACCTGAGCGAGCCAGGGTGCTGAATCCAAGCCAAGCCTAAGGCTCGAAAGGGACCTGAGCAAGCCAGGGTGCAGAATCCAAGCCAAGCCTAAGGCTCGCAAGGGACCTGAGCCCTGAGCGAGCCAGGGTGCAGAATCCAAGCCAAGCCTAAGGCTCGCAAGGGACCTGAGCGAGCCAGGGTGCTGAATCCAAGTCAAGCCTAAGGCTCACAAGGGACCTGAGCGAGCCAGGGTGCCGAGTCAGCGCTCAGAGGCTCCGAGGGCACCTCCTTGAGGGTCCCCTGGCAGTCACACAGACACGGCCCCCGGCACAACCCGCCGGATGTGGGTATACGACTTCCTGATGGTGACGCTGCCATGGTGGGACACGCCGCGCGGCAGGACACATTCCTCCGTCAGCTTCCGAGCCTCGGGGTCCCAGCAGAGCACGGTGGCGATGACCTCGTTCTTCTCGTCCCTGCCGCCGGTGACGTAGAGCTTGTTGTTGCAGGGCGCGATGCCGCAGCTGGCCCGCTCATGACTGAGCTGCGTCACCAGGCACCAGCTGTCTTCCAGGGGGCTGTAGGCATAGAGCGCTCGCATGGCACCGCCTGCAAGGAACCAACAGGCACGCTGGGTCTTTTCTCACTAGTCACCAGAGTTCTACTTCCGAGTAGGCCAGCTCTACCACCTCACCAGAGAAAACAGTAGACTGGCGGCTTTCTTCCCAGAAAGCCAGAATGGACCCCCCAGGTTAGTAATGTGGGAGAAACCTCATCTCCTTTAAGTTCTGACCAGGATCGAAAAGATGCCTGACCAGCACAGCTGCAAAGCACACCTTAAGACTGGCTCCCTGGAGGAAGCCCAGCTGATGCCTCGGGTACCTCAGCCTGGCTGCGTTCTGATCTGTGACCCTAAGCACTAAAACCACAGTGTTTATAAAGTAACACAAGGATCATGCGCAGAGGCGGTTCATCAATCGGGCATTAACTAGGAACAGCATCTCTCTAGAGATTACATCAATCGAAGACATCGACCTAGCAGGCCCATCCTAATACTGGACTTTTGAAATCTTTGGGAGCCTGACCACAAGCAAAACTTCAAGAGACCTGAAGCAAGGCAGAGCTTGGTTTTCTACAGTGGATCCCAGTGTTTTACCCCTCAATGCCTTCGCTGATTGGCGCTGATTAATCACGGACCGAAGCTATTTGTATTCTGGCATCTCTTGAATCAGTAGTTCTCTATCGTGGCTGCACATTAACATCAGCTGGAGTTTTAAAGAACACAGCTGTACTATTCCCAGAGACCCCTCTTCCCCTTCTCATTTCACATGCCTGCCATAGGCCTGGCTATTGTAATTTTATAGAGTGCTTCCTGGTGATCCTAAGGAATGGGCGGGACTGAATCACCAGTCTTTAACAATCACATGCCAGCTGTGGTCTTGCTGGCCAAGGGTTCCTCTCAACCGACTACATTTTCTAGGCCCCTAAAACCAAGCAGGAGAGGAACATTCATTCCCATGATGTAAACTAAAACATACGAATGTTTCCTATTTGCTGGGCACTTGTTACAGGGCATGCTTCAATTTCTGTGTATTTGCCGTGTTTGCAAAACAACTTCACTCGCTGTGACTACAGCTCCCATGCTTTGTGTGCCTGTTTCTACCTCCCGGACTTCAAGGGGAATCCCAACAAGGCCTGGTCCAAACCCACCTTCTCTTCCTTCCCAGCCTTATCCACATCACCCAGGCATTCTGAAAACGATAGTATCTTGTCTCTCAGGTGGCCACGGGGGCGAGTGGCTACAGATGTAAGAAGTCATCACTGACTCACCAACAACATAGATGTGATCCTGGAAACTCACTGCATTGATGCATTTAGCCTCTACTGGCATGGCCGACTTCAAAACCCATTTATTGGTCGAAGGATCATAACACTGAGTCTTGTCTGTGGCCAGCTTCCCATTGGGTCCTCCTCCAATGACATACAGCTTCTTCTTGTGGCTAGCAGCCGCAAAGGAACTGACATGGACAAGCAGGGGTGCGGCCTGCAGAGGCAGAGGGCACAAGAAGTCGGTGCGCTGCTCAGATTGCGGGAGAACCTCACAGAACACATGCTTGGGCATGCTTCGACAGAAATGACCAAGCCATGGCTCCCAATAAAATGCAGAGAGAAACAGAACCCACTGTCTCTACAGGCTCCAGGAAGCCTGGAGCAAGCTGTGTCCGAGCTGCTCCTGCTTGTTTACGCCAGAGCCCAGCTCTCAGGGAAGGAGAGATACAGGCCAGACTAAATGTCTATGCACACGAAGCCAGCATATTCACAGTCATTCAGTGGTCAGTTACTAGGGGCCAATGTCGGTTTAAGGTTATGCGCATATGCTGGTGAATCTGTGGGGGATGTCATGGCAACATGATGATATCCTTCCCTTGTGCTTACAGTGACCACGTTTTAAACTTTCTGAAGCTGGAACAAGCTCTGACCATAAGAAAGGAAATCTGCACTTGAGAATGGTCTGGAAACGCTGGTGATAAGGTTGTTTTCTGATCCTGGGGCAGTTTTTAACCAGAGGTAGCTTTGCTAGAGATTTGCACAAAGGCCTGTAAATGGCTGTCATTGAGGAGAAAATAAACACGCCCTGAGTTCTAATTATAACCAAATGACCCTGGGTTCACAAAAGGTGGAGGAAATGGATCCTCGGGCTTCTGGTATGAAGAGAGGGTGGACAGAAGGAGTCTGAGGAGACAGATTCTGGGCCAGGACATGCGACCAAGGGAGTTAACCATCTTAGAGTAGGCTCAGCCTCCCTCCATGTCTGGGGCTCTCGCTAGCACAGGACAATGGCCACACAGAGCCCTGCCACTTGGAAGAACGCTATTACTGGAACTGGATCAGTAATGTTGACTCATGGCTCCTAGGAAGGGAGAAGCTCAGAGCCAAGAAGATGATTTATAGGAGCAAAGTGACCAATCACTAGCCACCACCATAGGCAGGGTTTTTGTTTTGTTGTTGTTGTTTAAGCTCTGAAATTACTCACAGAAACAATCTCCCATACCTCTGACCAGCAGTTGTGGAAGGGGTCATAAGTCTCCACATTGTTGATCCTTTGTAAGCCGTCAAAGCCCCCAATTACATAGACTTTGCCACCCAACACGACCATCTTATGCCTCCAGCGGCCTATGTTTAAATATTCTATCTGAATCCATTTGTTGATTGAAGAATTATATTTCCAAACATCATGCTGTGTTTCTTTGCCACCTACAAGAGACACAAAGCATTTAAAAACATCAAGCAGATGTTTTCCCCCAGCATTCTCCAAACTCTAAAAGTACTAAGTCTTCAGCTGAGTCTCAGCTAAGGGGAGAGAGGGAAAATCCTGAAGTTCTGATAGGAAAGACAAAACAAACTCAAAAGAATGAGAAGCCACAAAAGCTAGGAGTGTGGGCTGTGCCACAAAGGCAGAATGGTGGGCTGTACCACAAAGGCTGGGAGTGTGAGCTGTGCCTCTAAAGCTCAGGAAGGGTGCCCAACCAAGTGAAAGGACCCAGAGAAGGCTTCAGTGACGTCAGTCTGGATGGGTTGGAGCCAAAGAGAGTCTAATCCAGTGTTTGTGACCCCAAGAAGCAGAGAGCAAGGCTGAGCAAGATAGGCCTTGACAGCCAGGAAGTTAGAAGGTAGTTTATGTTCTAACAAAAAAAAAAAAAAAAAATAGAAGCAGCAACAGTGTGGAAGAAATTACCAAGAGATCTTACAACATCATTTTCACTTCCATCTTCAATCTATGTAAAAGAGTGAGTAGTACAAAGAGTGGAATCTACCTCTAGGTGGAGACAGGCCTTTGCCTCCTCTCAAGGGTTAATCCAGTGGGACAGGCCGGAATCGGGCCTGGCGATCCTCCCAGGAAGGCAGGTCCACCTTAAGACAATGTGCCTTTTCCTTCCCAGAATTCCCACCCTAGTGCCCTCCCTGAGTCAGGCAGCCCCCTGCGCTGGACCACCCTTAGGTGGGGCTGCCTCTGTGCCCTTCTCGGTCCGGCTATTGCTGGTTCTTTTCTCCTGTCTTTTTCTGGCAAATGCAGGCCAGAACTTTAACAAGGTTTAAACTCCCTAACCAATGCTTTGGGAATCCACACTCTTTCTAAAGGCATTCCCCCACTCCCCACCCCCCACCCCCAACTCCAACCCCCCAACCCCAACCCCCAACCCCCAACCCCAACCCCCAACCCCCAGCCTCGGAGCTGCGTGTGCCCAGCTGGCTGACCTCCACGCTGTCTTATCCAAAGCAGTGTGACTTTTGTTTTTCTCTCCTCGGTTCCAGGCAGCTGCGAGAGTTACAGCTTTCCTCTCCTGGCTTTTTCTTTTCAACTCTAATTAACTGTTTAATGGCCTTGAGCTTCATTTGAGTCCGTTCTGAAAATCTTTTTAAGGACTCCCAAAGAGAGAACAGGCTTCCTGGGTGCCATCAGGCGGCTCTTCTGGGGCTCCCTAAGATTTCTCATCGCAGTCCTTCCTGCCTTATTACTTCTATAGCTGGCAAAGCAAAGGACCCCATTCCTGCAGCCCTAGATGGCAGTGGGCCTTGTCCTATTTTTTAATTAATTTTTATTATGGAAATGTGAAATGCTTACAATTGATCATTTGAGAGGAAAATGGCCAATGTTTTCTTTACAACTCTCTTAGAACATAAAATTATGTCTAGGTCAAAGGCACATGCTTGTGAATTTTTACAGATGCTTCCAACAGTCCTTCAAGATTGCCCACCCAACCTCCCTCCCTCCCTCCCTTCCTCCCTCCCTCCCTCCCTTCCTCCCTCCCTCCCTCCTTCCCTCCCTCCATCTCTCTCTCCCTTTTTCTCCCTCTCTCTCTCTCTCTCTGAAATAGAGAACAATGGCACAATGATATAACCCCCATGGCAAGAATGAAGCTACTCTGAAGAGATATTTGTGCCCCTCAACCTCTCTTACTACTGAATGAAACCATGGACCCCAGAAATGAGAATTTCTCCAGGAATCTCACGTTGAAAGATGAAAAAGGATGAGAGCGAAGCACTGGCTGGGAGGAGAACGTGTCTGCCACAAAAAGATTCCACAGAGTTCTAGCAACTTTTCAGACAACCTTGTCAGGTCAGACTGAAGCCCCACCAAGGGGTGGGTTATGGATGGGCAGGACCACACCTTAGTGGTCCTTAGGGCTGCTTGCTCAGTACCATGTCCTTGGGCCTCTATTCACGTTCATCTCACCAGTACGGTGGTACCATCTCTGTAATCCCAGAACTCCGCAGGCAGAGGTGGTTCGGAATCTATGAATTTGAAGCCAACCTGGTCTACACAGAGAGTTCCAAGGCTGCCAGGGCTACTTAGTGAGACACTGTCTCACCAAAGCAAATCAAGCCAAAAGCCTGTAGCTTTAGTTTGGGGCCGCAGATATGAACTTGAGCAGGGTCACTGGATCACTTTGTCCCTCTTTCCAATGTGGCCTCACATCGCCTCTTTCTGCTTTTTACTATTAATTTGGGTGTTTTACTTGGCTTTTACTATTAACTGCTGTTTAATTCCTGGGTATAAATGTGGCCAAGCCTGGCTCCTTGGCGTCTAGACTGTGTCCCCAGTTTGGTGGGTGTCACCGTTTGCTCCCATGACTGTGGAGGGGCTGTGCTTCCTTTCCTAGTACTGTGCTCACACGCCTTGAGCATTTGTCTTTGTGCTTTTCAGAGGTCTCTACTCAAGACATCGTGATAGTGATTCCATTTGGGTGGCACTGGAGATTAGAAAGCACCATGAAAACCTTCAACGAGATCTTTATTAAAAGAGAACAAACGCTATGTTTTCCTTAGTGACTTAACACCTGGTTAGTCTGGAAAGCATATTGCATGCAGAGATGAGGAGAGCTGCTGTGGCCGCTGTCCAGGCCCCTCGGGTGTCTGTGTCCTCGGTTCTCTTAAGAGTGTTTAGGGAACGCTACAATTCTAAGATTCACCGGGAAAGGCTCTCTCTGGTGCAGGTGAGGGAGCACACACCAGGCAAGTGTTCCACCACTGCCGGAAGGACTTTTGGGAAAAGCAGAATAGAGAAAGGCTTCCGTTACCAAATATGAAAATATGCTGAAAGCATTAAAAATAAAAATAGTGCGAGTCCAGGATTAGATAAACTGACCAATTAAAATTGAATACAGAAACCAACTCAAATATATAGAAATTATTAAATGTTATTTAGCAGTTGGCCATTTGGAGACAAGTTAGATATAGCAATGTCACTTTATAATTTAAACAGCTTCCCAACGTGACTTGGGGGAGTAACTAGAGAATGCAGGAGACTAACTCAGTGATTTGGAGAACATGACATGAAATTAGAATCTCACAGCAAAGAAAGTTGTTGTGAAAATATAAATCAAAGGTAAAAGACAGCCACCACCTGAAGAGGAAGTATTTACACCACAAAGCAAAGGATATTCAACAAGGAATGCAAAAAGTTAGTAAATAAAAGACAAACATGAAGCAATAAAAAAACAGCCAAAGAGTATGTATGAGCAGACATATTTTAAAATAAATCCAGTTAGCCAGTATTCTATGAAAATCAACCCAACACCACTAAAGATACAAGAGTGTAAATGTATATATTTAGTTTATTACATCAGAAATAATTGGTGATAACAACTGTTATTAGTGATATAGAAAATGTGCACTGGTTGAGCTACAAAATGTGTAATCTGGTTTTTTGTTTGTTTGTTTGTTTTTGTTTTTGAGACAGGGTTTCTCTGTTTAGTTTTGGTGCCTGTCCCAGATCTCAATCTGTAAAGCAGGCTGCAGGCTGGCCTCGAACTCACAGAGATCCGCCTGGCTCTGCCTCCCGAATGCTGGGATTTAAGGCGTGCGCCACCGCCACCTGGCGAAAATGTATAATCTTTGTAGAGGACAATATAGCAACTGACAAATCCTGCAATCACTTACCTTACGACCACTTCTAGGAGTCTTTCCACAAGTGCAGAAACTATGTGTGTGCAAATGTCTGCTAGAGTATTTTTTTTTTCAAGTAGATTACAAACAGCAAATACATGTGCAGTGGCAGAGATCAATTCTGATTACCAAACCTTCCTTCCTGGACAAGTAACTAAATGACATTGCCAACCCCACATCTATTCTGGGAAAGAAGGGCACACTGTTGGCTCTCGCCAGTGGACTATTTGTGGCCTTTGCAGGCCATGGCTTTGTGGAATAGATGTGTCTTCTCTTTCAGGCCATGTGTGGGAGATGGCAGAATCACAAGTCAGAGGGAACCCGAGCCCCTGAATGCCTAAGTTGAGTGATGGCCTCCTGACCCCACCACTCCCACATACCCCTGTGTTCATTCATTAGATGGGACTTAGGACTTGTTAAAAATAGCTAGTATTACTCATCCCAATAGAATATAAAAATATTTTATGAAAACATGGGAAATTATCATGGAACCAAAAAACTGCCATATTTTACTTTCTATTCTCCGTATTGTTCAAATCATATGGTATTTCTGTAGTAAAAAGAAACTTATAGCCTAATCAATATTAAGAACAGAACCGGAGAACAGCTAACGTTACCCTCTGGAGGACACAAATACATAGGATTAGGAAGGGAATGTTTGTCTTCCTTTGGAGATGAGTGAGAAGGACTGGGCTTAGCCCTGGATGGTGATCCTGTCCAGTACCAGGATGTAACCTACATTACCTTCCAGAACCTCTCTGAGTCCCATTTTCTCCTATTTCATCATCTGGCCTCCCCTGCTGTGACTGGTAATTGCATGCCATTGGTTTACCTACTAAGCTCTAAAGATGACAGTGACTGCATCATTAACAAACATCTACTGAGCATCTTCATTGCTAGGTAAGAGAGAGAGTGTGTGTTAACGCTCATGGAACTTCACATCTAAGGAGAAGGCGAGCACAAAGAACTGTTAATGATTAAGTTAGCAATGAAAATGAATACGTGTTCATATTACTTCAGTAGACATGTATCATAGAATGTCTAAGAAATTAGGGAAGGTTGGGTTTATGGCGGGATAAGACATTTCATTACTAGTCGTATACCCAGATCAGTGCCCGGCGCCTACAACAGACTGAACAAGCCCTGACATTACTCTCATTTTTGTTCCTCCATGAGGTCTGGAGCTGTCTGTGCTGCTCACATATCAGTATTTATTAAGTGATAATGTTTTCTCCAGGACAAGACCACCTACGCTCCTGGCCGCATATCCTGACCCACAGAGCTAGACCACGGTGAACTCAGACATTCTTGCAGGGCGGTTGGTTGGTTTCCATTTAGGAAAGTGTAGGATGCTATGGGGGGGGGGACACGGGGGGGGGGGACTGCTTTGATCCCAGCCTCCCGCTTACCTGAGATGTAGACCTCGTTTTTTAATGTCACACAGGCAAACTCCACCCACTTCTTATTCTCACTCTCCAGCTCATGCTCTGTCAGTGGGAGCTTGGCCACCTCCAGGCGACTGCGCCTCAGGGGATCCAGGCAGGTCACCTCTGCCACAAACCGTTCCTCTTTGGTACAGCCGCCAATAATCATGAACACCTCAGACTGGAACTCGTGCATCCTGGGCTTGGTGCGCTCTGAAATAATCTAGAAATCAAGGAGAGGATGTGTGGGCAGGTGGAACACAGCACGATGGAGCGGAGCTTAGGCTGCGGAACCACAGAAGGCGGGTCCCAATCCCCACCTCGACCATTGTTGGCCTCGTGACTTCTCCTTGACCATGGTTTCATCCTCTGTGCAATGGCTTTTGATGCTAACTACCCGGTGGGTTTGTCATATTAAATGGCATAGTTCACGGAATGTGTAGACCCAGGGCCTGCTGTGTAACAGGTACCGAATAAACTGTTACCTGTCGTTTTTGTTGCTGCTGTAAGACAAAAGTCTATTTACCATCAAATGCACTTCCTGCCTCTTCTCTACTGCCTGCTCTGAAACCTGAACTCGTGGAATGAAAGTCAAAGTTAACATTTACTCAATACCTATTGTCATAATGTGAAAAAGGAAGACTAGGGTGGCAGGCCCATGGGGAGGAGCTGTCACACATCACCCTTCAGAAGGTCTTCATTGGGAGAGAGAGAATGTGTGTGTGTGTGTGTGTGTGTGTGTGTGTGTGTGTGTGTGTGTGTGTGTGTGTGTGTGTGTGAGTGTGTGTGTGTGTGTGTGTGTGTGAGTGTGTGAGTGTGTGAGTGTGTTATGAGGGGTTGGGGAGACAAAGACAGAGAGTCTTTGCTTCAAATCCCAAGAAGAAAAGGTGTTTCTGACTCATGGATGTTCAGGAGCTAGGCAAGCTCCACACAGGCACTACCGTCTGTCCTATCCTACCTGCCAAGGGTCATGGAGCAGGCAGCAGGAAGGACCAGAAGCTTGTCCTGCTGGTACAAGGGGGAGGGCCTACCAGCCTGTAGCACAGAATGCTTTTTTTTTTTTTTCTTTACCAACTGTTTGTCCTAGAAAGATAGCTGGGGGCAGGGGAGGCTCATTTGGGGTGGGGGTGGGGGGAGAAACAGTAAGAGGATCTGTGTTCTAATACTCACTATACACCAAGCCCTAGGCCAAGCCCACTATATAATATTACAGTGACGAGTTTATGGAGATGCTCACTGATGCTACTAACATTCCCGAGTAGAAGGAAGAGGGGCCTTTATCTGGGAGTCCAATTGTCTCCTGCTCTCCTCCATCTGCAAGTGATCTTGGGAAACGCTACAGCAAACAGGAAGTCATTGGATAAGTGAAAATGGGACTCTATGGTGCAGTTCGCACAACATCACCATTCATAATGAGGTGAGACCTTTCAGGGATGCAGCTGCTCGGGGGTCACCCCTCACCTATGCTCTGTAAGTAAGTACAATAAACTATTAGCTCACCAAGTTGAACCTCAGTGGAACCGTTATTTTGGTCTGCCATTAGTGCCCTCTCTAGAGTGAATCTGGTAGCTTGTGTCTCCCCATGAAAAGCTCACAAAGCATCAGCCAACACCCCACCTTTGCTCTTCCAGAAATTTTGTTTGTTATTTGTTTTTCTGTGCGAAAGAGCCAGATCCAGTCGATTTTGCATCCCCGGTTTTTCACCTCTGACTGTGGCCATAACATTTGTTAGCTGTGAGTTCAAAGGAAGAATGGGGAGACACGAGGCAGGATAAATCCTCACCACTGTGCTGAGCCTGAGAGCATAGACAGAAGAAAGTCCACAGAGTAAGGAGGGGAGCAGCGGACCAGAGAACTTGGAGACACTTGAAGGTACCAAGGACTTAAGCAATGAGTTGGCACCATAGACAAACTCTGCTTCTCTGCAGCTTTCTTCCCAACATCAGTCTGGTTTCTGTCCCCAAACCTTCCCTCCCCACAGCTGAGGCACAGGCTACAACACAAGCTGGTCATCTTTGTTCAGCGAAGATTTTGGTGCTGTAGGCAAGGCTTCAAGGACAGTCTTATAATTTACTATGAGGACATCCCTTTTTCTCTAATGGATTCTTAGCACCAAGAACAGTATCTGGGTCTTTCAGATTTCTAAGAGTCAGTGGATGGATGGACAGATGGACAGACCGACAGACGAATGGATAGACGGATGAATAGATGGATGGGCAAGACAGGTCACCAAGGTAGCTGTCTACTACTATTTTTTACAATACAAATCACTGTGGTACCCAGTCTCTACAATGGCCTCAAGTAATGTCTTCCTCCCGGAACTCAGAGCCCACATAGTTCCTTCTATACTGGTCCAGAATCAGTCTCTCTAACCAAAAGATTACAGCAGAAATGGTGTTCTACCAGACTAGTAAAGGCACTAAAGCCTTCATATCGATTGCTTTCTTAGTCTCTCTTAGGTAAGTTGCTCTGGAAGAATGCCATCTGCTATGTAGATGACCACATGGCAAGAAGCCACAGCTTCAAGCCAATAGCCAGTCAGGAACTAATGCTTGCCCGCAATACTGTGAGTGAGTATCATGTGAAAGTTCTGATCTCATCTGAACTTTGAGATTGCTGAAGTCTAAGCCAATAGATAATAGATGGACCAACGCCTGGTAAGAGACTTTAGTCAGAGCAACCCAACTGGGTTTGACTTTCTTCTTTTTCCTTTTGCAGTGTAGGATTGAACACAGGGCATCATGCATGTGAGGCAAGAATTCTACCATGGATCCACATCCCTGCCTGCTGCTTTAAACTGTGAAATTGTAGGGTAATTCATTATGTAGTGATTCCATATGGGGTAATACTGGTAGGAGAAAGAAAGGTCTCAAATCAATGTCTTCAACTTCTTCTTTAAGAAACCAGAGAGGGAAAAACAACAAATCCAGAAAGTAAACAGAAAAAAAGAATTCTATCAGGATCAAAATAGAAAGAAAATTAAATAGAAGAAAACAGAGAAAATAAAATGAAATCAGAAATTAGTTTATTGAGAAAAGTCAACAAAATGTATGATATATCTAGCAAGACCAATGGTGGGGGGCACAGAGAGCCACTATCTGGAATTTAAGATGCTACATTACCATAGATTCTATAGACAGTACAAATCCCCATCACTACATAGTCTACAGATAGTATTAATGATGAGGGGAAATTATGAACAGCCTTATGCCAACAAATACGCTACTTGTATGGATGGAAAAATTCTCTGCAACTCAGTTTGAGAAGAAACAGCCAACACGAGCAGCACTGTGCCTGTTAGCATGATGTGATTTGAAGTGAAAATCTCCTCTCCGGGTTGGCCAAACCTGTAATACCAAACACTCAGGATACCTGTGAAGGACAGACAAGAAGCAAACTGTTCTAAGAGCAACCAAGAAATACGGAGATCCACACAGATAAAGGACATCCTCCAGAGGAATAGCAGACAGACACGATTCCTGAACAACTTTGGGCTGAGGTTTCTACTGTACCCTGCAGATGAGGTTTGGAACTTTCACACGGTGATAGGCACATATGAGGTTTCATGAGTGTAAATCAGCAGCAAACTCTCCCCACACTATAGCTTCCTGGTGAGCTTGCTCCTCCACTAAAGCCGGCCTTGTCTTTACAAGATTCTGAGTGAAAAACATCTTCAAAATTTGCAAAGGAGAACAGTTAAGAACAGATGCTTTCTCGGTGCCCATTTTGTCGTCCATAAACATCGATGTTCACAACACACCAGAGATTCCTCCTAAGATCTAGAGATGAAAAGCCCAGGAGCACCCAATTCCTACTATAACAAGCTGCAAGTTTAGAAGATTTACGAGATGATGAATTCAGTGGTTACCATGTGGCATTTGGTGTCACGAGCAAAGATTGAGCCAATGGCCATAAGAACACAAAGGGTCCTCTGGAGAAGGTGACCTCGGATTGAATTTTGGAGTAGAAGCCGAAGTCAGGAATAGGAAGAAGGAAGCATTTAGACAGTATCCGCCTTGTCCTGAAGGCTGGAAAGACATATCCTTTGGGGGAACTGGACACAGTACGTCAAAACCGCAGCAGAATGCATACATCAACAACTAAAGAAAACAGAGACCATGAATTTGAGCATAAGGGAGATACAGGAGAAGAGCTAGAGGGAGTTCATGGGAAGGGAACATTTTGTGATTGTATTTTAATTCAAAAATGGATTTTAATTTAATTTGTTTTTAATTTTTAAAAGCAAAATACAAACATACGCAGTAAAAGTGTGTGATAAATGATGCCAGAGACCTGGGTAGGAGGTATTTTAGTGGATCAGAGTTCAGGGAGCTTTAGGAGAAAGAATGGATGGCTTCCTCGAAGTGATGGAGAGCCAGTGAAGAGGTCAGGCCAGGAGCAAAGTTCACACTGCATCTTCCACCATCCCAGGAGTAGGGATGAGTTGGCGGGAGACCAGACAGGGAGCACAGTGATGAGGTCTAGAAAATTTCTATGAGTTCAGGAAAGAAATGATAGACTCTGGATCTAGGCAATGTCAGACTAGAACAACAGATACAAATTCTCACGAGAGTGGGAGAATTTAAGGAAGTAGAACCCCTTCCGAAGGGTGACTGAACGAGACCACACACAACTGAGCAGAGGAAGGTCACAGGCACCGTGTCGAGAGGTTTCCATTTCTCACTAAATCCTCCCCACAGCTATGTGGAGATGTACTATCATCCTCACTACACAGATCAGGGATCCCCAGCTTCTGGGATGACTGACTCCTCTGTTTGCTGTCCTGGGAATTTGTGAGCAGGGGTCACTTGCATTTCTGAGAGCCCTGGCTAACTCCTTACATTGGTGATGAAACGCAGCAACCTCTCACATCCAACCTACCTCATTGCCAGAGAGGTGGTACATCCTGGCTTCCTGCAGCAGTGGGAAGACCTCAGGACACTGTCTAATGAGAGGATCTGCTTCAACCATCTCCACGAAGTACCACGGGTCCAGAAGCGGTAAGCGCACATTCTCGAGAACACAAGGGAGGAGGCAGAGTCGTTCTGACTGTTTGTGGCGGACCCAGCTCATCACGGTCTCAAACACCTGAGCCTCCTCCGTCACACAAAGGTCGTCACTCTTCAAGATGTGATACAAGGTATCCACCGGAAGTTCCAGGAACTCCTCAGAGTTCAGAATCTGAACGAAGTTTTGAATGATGTAGCTTTGAACTTGCGTCTTTAAACTGTCCAAGGAGTGTGTGTCCGCCAGCCTCAGTATTCCAATGCAATTTTCTGGGTTCAAGGCTTCTGTGAGGAAGCTGGCACAGGCGTCCACCAGCTGCAGAAACTAACAAAAGGGAGGGAGCCAGGAAGTGATTAGTCCACAAGAACATTGATCAGTGTGTGCCAGCAAAAACTTAGAAACAGCCGAATGTCCAACAGTCTCACAGCCAACAACTCCACGAATAATTTAAAAACATAAGATCACATTAAGTCACGTGGAAAATGTAACGTGTTGGGTTTTCAAATCAGTGCACTAAACCTGATCAAACGTCTGGATTTATTTTTGTTTATTTTGTAGTGTTGGGGGTGGAACACGCAGCATCGTGCCAAGCGAGTGCTCTGCCATCGAGCTATTTTTCCTAAATTTAAGCCTCTAGATCTAATCATCAATTTACAGAAAAATTATAGAAGTAGACATATGATAGCGTGAACATACATCCCGCCACATCTAGATGGTGGGAAACTCCATGGAACAACGGGTTTGATTTCTTCTGTAAATATGCTACAGGTGCAAAACAGGCAGAGAAGGAGGAGGCAGTGTAGATCAAGAGCTCTGCCTGCATCCATGAGTCTGTGTGGAGCACAAACTGGGTTCAGTGGCTTGTTTTTAAAAAGGGGGGATCGTGAAGTTGGGAGGAGGGATGAAGGGTCAAGGGTGGGTCCTGAAGGAGTTAGAGGAGAAATAGGGTGTAAATATGATCAAGAAACATTATATGCATGTATAAATTATCACAGAATAAAAATATTAAAGAGGAGAGATTTAGGAGATATATCAACTTACTACCAAGTATGGACCATATTGGGATGCTCGATCTAAGCAACAAATTAAGTCAGAGAAATGTTTACAAGCACTGGTATTTGGAGACATGAAAAATGATTATTAATTCTCTGATGTGGAACCAATCCTCATCCCTTCCTCAGCCTCACCGTGGAGGTGCCTGTAACGGCTCGGCTGGGTGCTCGGCCCAGCCAGGTCAAGCAGTTCAAAGGTTCTAGGTCATGATTTTGTTTTTATTTCCAGCATTATCTACTACAAAAGTCTGACAGCGGGCAAGCTGGAAAGGCCAGATAGAGGAAGAAGACATGTACTAGACATCAGGAATGCACTTAGACCCGTGCGCTTCTTCATCTGTCATTGCACTTAACAAACTATTTTTGGTGGATCGCTTTTATTTAATTAGTAAATAGGATATTCAGATCACATCTGTAGAGAGGAGGAAATAGAGAATTTGGAGTAAAAGACACTGCCTGAGGATACATAGCGGGAGGCGAGATGTTCCCTCAGCTGCCTGCTTGCTAAGGAGAGTGCAGGCTTGCACTGCCGAGCTAAGAAAAAGCCAGGAGACTCTCAAGAGACCTTACGACCACAGGGGAAGGCAGATTTCTCTGACTGCCTAAGTTCTCCCCAAATATGTGTCAGCAAGCACTTCAGAGTGATCCAGCCAGTAGCTAGGAATTTGCTGGCACGCAAGGCAGTCATGAGAACAAGAAACCGTGTTTTATATTATTTGCCTTTGGATAAATTTTCAGCATGCTGTTCCTGGAACTTGGTTTTCAGAAGAGAGAGATGACAAATAATGGCCACAGGTAGCCAGTTTCCTGTTTAGAGGGATGAGTGAATAAAAAGTTACAGTAAACACCTGACTCTTTGACAGGAACTCCTAAAATACCACCAAAGAGACACGACCACACAGGAACTCCTAAAATACCATCAAAGAGACATGGCCACAGTTACCAGAAGAAATGTCTGCCTTAAAAAAGCCATTGATAGGTCTTCTTTTGAGGAGTATCTATTTAGATTATTTATTTATTTTAAGAACTTTTCAGTGTGTGTGTGCGTGTGCATGTGTGTGTGTGTGTGTGTGTGTGTGTGTGTGTGTGTGTGTGTAGTACGACACCTGCATAGTATATCAAACATCCAAATGTCAACGTGGTCGCTCTCACAATTAATAGCCCACTCCAACAGTAATATATAGTTGACACCAGGCCTTCTGAGATGCTGGACTATGGAACTATTTTCTGAACACTCAATTCTACCACACCTAAGTCTCATGTGAACATTGCAAATACTTCAACTAAAAGAACACAGCAGATAAAAAAAAAAAAAAAACTAAACCACGCAAAGAAATAGCACCAAGTACACACAGTCCAAGGACGTAACCTGTGAAAAGCCAAGATAGCATAATTCCTCCAAAAGTTAATTCCACAGTACGACATCTAGTGAGGGTGAATTAAATGAAATCCCAGACAGAGAGCTCAAACGAGTGATTGTAAGTATGCTCAAAGAAGAAGCAACACACCTGGGTTAGGATACAAACGGGTGAATGACGTAAGCAAAGCCACTTGCTGCTGGGCACACTCCCTGACCCAGGAAGTAGGAGGGTGTGCCCTTCTGACAGCTAGAGTACACACAGTGCTCCTTACACACCCCAGCTAGTAAAGCTACAGGCTGCAGGAGGCCCCACTCCGATACACGCTTATCCCACACACTCCTGTGAACCCCAGCTCTGCAGATCAGCTGACATGCAAAGCAGCTGCCCCAGTACAACCCCCCAACACACCCCGGAACTGAGTCTGGGGGTTAGGGTCTAGAAAGTTGGCTCAGCAGGATGACCCAAGTTTGGTTCCTAGCATCCTCATCAGTCAGCTCACAACTGCTACTAAGTCTAGCTGCAAGGAATCTGACACACTCTGCTGGTCTCTGTTGGCATGGGCACACACATCACATTACACACACACACAAAAAAAAATACTACAAATAAAAGTACTAAAAAGTACATTTAAAGAGAAAAGTAGATCTTTTTTATTGTGTGACACCTGCTTTGAGACTGTGAGAGAATCGGGAGACTTGATGACTACTCCAGACTTGGTCATTCAGAAAAATAGAATTTGTGTTCATTGAGCATCTACTTTGGTGCCAGACACTGTATCTGTAACAATAAATGTCACAGCTATTACCATTGCCAGTTCCCATCTTTAGACAAGTCGGCATCCCTCCCTACGTCCCAATAAAGGAAATGAGCATGAAAATAACAAGGACTGCTGGAGCTTCCCTGACACAGAATCCTTCCTCGACACAGAAAGATTGCTCTGAGGGTAGACTGTTGGATAGTGGGCAGGAGCGGATGAACTATAAACACTGAGCATGAAGTTGGTGAGTGCCCCCTCCCCATAAGGAAGAACGGTTTCCTGTCAATCAAAGAGGCTGATGGTGAGCACACAGAGAGAGAGTCGGGGCAGTGAGTGTTAACTGATTTGGGGACATCAGAAAATCAGCCCAGCCGGAAATAACTGGCCTGGCATCTTCAAGATGCCCTGAGGAACCGAGCCAATGAAACTTACTAAACTGGTGGCCACCTGTTACTCAAAATCCCTCAGGACTGCTTTGGAGTGGATTTTCTATTTCCTTTCCCTGATCCTGTCTTTTGTCAGACCTTACAAATCCCTCCCTGACTCTACCCTCAACAGAGCTAATCCCCCTGCCAATAGTCTTGGACCCTGAGCCCCTCGGAGATACTTACCTTCTCAGACTCTGGGTTCTGTTCCCTTCAACTACCAAGTTCATTATGACACAAGCCGACACCACCTCCACAAGAAACAAGCCATGCACAAGATTGGATACTTATCCCCGGTCCCTGGAAGTGACCTGGACTACACCTGGACTCTGTTTCTTCCACTTCTAGGCAATGAGACAACATTAATTCAATGGAATCAAGTTAAATAGTATGATCCTAGACCTAGGCAAAGATGATAACTTTGGGTGGGACCCTTGTTATAATTATTGATGCAACTGATATTATCCATAGTCTAATTATTTTATGAAGCTAGTGTAATGGCTACAATCATATGAAGGGAATATTACTGAATAGAAACAATGTGTCACTTTAAAATAAAGTGTAACTCTCAAGTCCTCCCTCCTCTGTGACACTTCTTGCCTCTCAACGCTCTTCTTTCACAGACACCACAAAGTGCTTGTCACACAGTGTCTCGGTTCCCCCATATCTAGACAGCATCACCCGAAAGCTGCGTGCTGTGGCGGCAAGCAGCAGTCTCTTCGATCAGAAAATTCGGTTTCAAACCACAGCACTTTTAGGCGTCCTCTGCATCGCCTTAATTCCGTGTCTCACTTACGATAAGATCAATGCATGCAGGAAGAGCTGCTGGACCACTGGCTCTAGCTGGGCTGCAACACCTGGCAGCCACTGGGCTGCAGTCAGATACCTCGGCACCACACCCCGCCACACCCCACCCCCGTCCCGGCTTTGTATGGCCATGCAGGCAACACCCCACCCCATCACCTGTCACTAAGTGCCCAAAGAATAAGCATCTTCTGACCTTCAGGTAAGCTTGCTCGCTCTCTCACTCCCCCTCTGTGTGTGTGTGTGTGTGTGTGTGTGTGTGTGTGTGTGTGTGTGTATGTGTGTGTGTGTAAATTCCAGATACAGGTCTGTAGGCCAGCCTAAGCAGGTCTCTCTGTTCTGTGTGTCTGTGTGTGTGTGTGTGTGTGTGTGTGTGTGTGTGTGTGTGTGTGTGTATAAATTCCAGATACAGCTCTGGAAGCCAGCCTAAGCAGGTCTCTGAGGGCTCCCTGCTTTCATTCACTTCAAAGAAGAGCACGGAACTTGGTTCACACACCTGGAAAAGATTGGCAGCCTCCAGAATGCGCTGAACATTCTGCTTGGTGATCAGAGCCTTGCTTGTGTACGTGTAGTTCAGGAGAGCGTGCATGGTCTCAGCGTCCACCCCTTTAATGATGATCCTCTTCTCATACTTCTCCTTTAAGTCGTTGCAGAACATGGCCCTAGAAGAGAGACCTGTGATGTGAATCCTCCGGGACTCTGGGTTCCAGACCTGAACAGATCCCCTTTAGAGTCATCTGCCTGCTGCAACAGTGAAGTCCTGAATCAGAGCCTGAACCGGTTGCCAACATAGAAATGGAATCATTTGACACGCCGACTTCTTGAAATCTTCCCCCTTGGTTCTTAGGCTCTCCTTCTACATGCAAATTCAATAAAGAAGCATAAAGAAGAGCTCTTGAATGAAGTCAGTGTGTTTCAAGGTGACACATCACTAGCCTGACAGGGATCACCTGTACTCTGAACTGAGACGTCATCCCTAAATATGGCTTCTGAATTCTCTCTCAGAAGCACACACAGCGGATAATGTCCTACTCCAGTGTAGCGCACACCCGTATTCCCCAGAAAATCAAGGGGAGCAGGGAAACAGGGAGCAGTACATGGACAAACAAGCAGGACTATATCCACAGAGAAGGCCGCTTCAGCCTAATCCTGCAGGGACTAGAGGGTGCACTCCACAGCTGTCCCAGCAAGAGACAAAGACACTGCCGTGGCACTGTGGGACCACAGACAGCCTTCGGTCAAGGACCGCTCCAGGAACAGGCCATTCTCAAGCATCCTGGTTTTCCAGAAGCCTAGGAGAAAGCTGAAAAGGACTGCTGCCCCATGGCTGTGGTGGGAAGGGGGAGGCTGGAGTCCAGACAATGCTTGAACTCACCCACTCCATAGCATGAATGAGAAAACACAAATCAATGCGTCCGTTTCATGGTTATTGGTAAGTCCCTACCTTACTGATGTCTTTGAAGAATAAGTAAGATACTATACATCAGCCAGAGCTCAAACAAGCAGGATATTCCAGATCAAATCGGGGGAATTTTAGCTGGGGAGAGACACGGGAGTGGATGAATAGTTACTCTTCTTGCTGCGGCAACCAAACACTTAACAAGAAGCCACTTAAGGGAATCCCCCAGCTCCGGGTTTGAGGGCAGGCTACCTTGGGAGAGAAGGTACAGTAGCAAGGGCAGCTGGGGGAGCAGGGGTGCGAGCCAGCGGCTTCCTTGCATTTTCAGATCAGACAGCAGAGACAGGACAGGAAGTGGAGCAGGGCTGCAATTACCAAGGCCTGCTCCCTGAGACCCACTTCCTCCAGCTAGGTCCCACACTCTCCCTAAACAGCACCGCAGCTAAGAACTAAATGTCCGGACACACAGGAGCGTGCTGGGGATGCTTTACATCCAGACTCTGAGAGTGGGTCACACCCCACTGCAGCCTGAACTTGCCAGCATGGGTCCTGGTCTCTCTCAGGTCTCTGGTGTCAGAGTTTCTGCGTGCTGCCCACCCTTAGCACCGCTCTGAGGACACTAACTTTGTAACTGTTTGTGGGAGAGGGGAGAAAAGGAAGTGTAAGGGAAGTGAAATGCCATGATGAAACCCACTCTCTGTATGTTAACTTAAGGCAATGAGAAGAACAATTGTTAAGAATTACAACAGATGCGATGATACATGCCAGTAGAATATGCCAAAGAAGCAGAGGTAGGCGGGTCAAGGAGTTCAAGTCTAGCCCGGGATATATATATATATATATATATATATATATATATATATATATATATATATATATATATATATATATATATATTTCTGGATTTTTTAGGTTAGGTGTAGCAGCACACAACTTTAGTCCCAGCACTCAAGAGACAGAGAGGCAGGTAGATCTCTAAGTTCGAAGCTTGCCTGTCTCAAAAAAAAAAAATAGAAAGAAAAGAAAAAAATGGATATATATACATACACACACACACACACATATATATATATATATATATATATATATATATATATATATATATATATATAGAGAGAGAGAGAGAGAGAGAGAGAGAGAGAGAGAGAGAATAGGGGCCTGGTGAGAAGGCTCATGGGTAAGGATGCCTACCACCAAAAATGACGGCATGAGTTCAATCCCTAGGATCCACATTGTAGAAAGAGAGAACCGACTCCCAGATGTTGTCCTGTGACCTCCACACGTGTGCCCACACACATATTCTTCCGTGCCCCCACCCTCTCAATAATAAAAAGAATAAAAAGCTCACCCCACAGCATGTAAATGAAATATTACATAGTAAGAAGTATTTTCTGGAGCTGGAGAGATGGCTCAGAGGTTAAGAATGCTGACTCTTCTTCCAGAGGACCTGAGTTCAATTCCCAGCACCCACATGGCAGCTCACACCTGTCTGAAACTCCAGTTTCAGGGGACCCCGACACCCATGGCAAAAACACAAATGCACATAAAACCAAAATAAAATATATTTTAAAAAAAAAAGAAGTATTTTCTTCAAAGATATGGACCAACAGTTTCAGAGCAGTAAGCTAGTTGCCCGATAGAGTGAATCAGGCATGTCTCACAGCAGAGCCCAAGTCATCCAGCATGTGTCTCTCACCACAGCCATGGACATCCCCACAGGCTCAAGACTCACCTAGATGATGTCAGGCCCCGGATGAAGACACTCAGCTCTCCAGTGTCTACGGGGATTACCTCTCCATTGAGGTCCCTTCTCAAATGTCATTCCTTCAAAGATGTTCTGCCTCATCTGTACCCAATCTAAAATCATCGCCCCACATTTATCCACTTTCCTTTCCTTCACAGAACTCTCACAACCCGACATTGCCCTGTATACCTATTTATTCGCTACTATAACGTCCTAGCTACCGCATGAACTGAATGGACTGACTGTCGTGGTTACAGAGTTCCCCGTGCCTAGAACAGCGCTCCCAATCCAGTGGAGATTCGGTCTCTAAAGAAATGAGTAAATAAGTGAGTGAGTGAGATCCTTAGAGTGGTTTTTTTGTTGGACATCTGACACTCCAAAAACTGTCAAACATCCTCTAGCGGATGAGGAGGAGCCCAACCCTGCCTGCCACCAAAAAAATCCTATCCTACACCCAGGGCCCGGAATTGGAAAGGGATAAACCTCTACACGTATTCCACTTACTACTCCTGAATAGCCTGAACGACGCTACTGGGATTTTTCATCCATCCCAGATAACCTATGGTTTACCCTCTCCTGCAACCTCCATGCCTCAGAGCTCCCAGCCTCAGCACCAATCGACCCTATAAACAAGCACTGCCCCTCTCACCTCTGCTGTCAAATGCATTTTAACCCCTGCCTGTCCTTCCTTAGGGCCCTGCTCATCCCTCCCCCGCCCTCTTCATGCTAAGAGTTAACTTCTCTGCTTCACTAAGATACTCTGTGTCGTGGCACTAACGTTAACTGTGAAGTGAGTAAAATTCAGCTCAGGCGTGCAGCTGTGTGTAGATGGCTCACATCTGTAGTTCCAGAACTCAGAAAAGGGAAGCAGGAAGATGTTAAGGTCAAGATCAACCTGAGATGAAGAACCTGCTTCAAAGTGTGTGTGTGTGTGTGTGTGTGTGTGTGTGTGTGTGTGTGTGTGTTCACATACGTGTAACTGGGTCAATGAAGAGACATTCTTTTTAATTGTTTAATGTCATCATGTGACGCCCAGTGAGCAGTGCTCTCAAGAAAGGGTTATTGTTCCAGGGTAGCCAATCAAAGGGGTTTCCACGGCAAAAAATCAGGGAGTCACCAGATGCAGCTGTGATGGAAGGTAGAATGGTTTTGCTGGCTATGGTAGCCAGAAACCCTGAGCTGCGGGCATCAAAACCTTCCACCTTCCATTTCCCAAACCAATTCTTACATTTTTTTTTATTAATTCATTCATTTTAACGTGTGTGGGTGTTCTGCCTGTGTGATATGCACTATGTGTATGCAGTGCCTATAGAGGCCAGAAGAGAGCATCAGACAGCCTGGACCTGGAGCTAGAAATGGTGGCGAGCTGCCATGTAGATACTGGAAACTGAACTCAGGTCCTTGGAAAGAGTAGTCAGTGGTCTTAACTGCTGAGGCATCTCTCCAGTCCTTTCCCCAAGCCAATTCTAACCAAAGAAAGCATGCAGCCATTCAGCTCAGTCCAGTTTCTGATCTCTAGCTATTCTCTAATGCCTATTACATCACCTCCCACGTAACTGGAGTCCAGCTTACATCCTTAGCCTCAAGTACCACAGCCTCATGGGATGAGTCACAATGTGAGCACCAAGTCCGGCCACATCTGAATACTGTGTGTGCCTACTAAGAGCACAGAACCCTCAATTTTTACCAACCCCAAATCAAATGAATTAAAATCTTTGGTAATGGGTTTAGCCAGATACATGTGATTAGATCTTAGGTTGGCTCTCATGATTCCTCAGCAAAACAAAACTTAAAAACTGCTGCTCTACTCTGAGCATGATAGCACATGTCTATAATCCCAGCATGAGAGACTGACGCTGGAGGAGCATACATTGAAGGCAAGCCTGGGCGGCTGCCTGGTTACTTTTCTATTGCTGTGTTAAGACACCATGACAAGGTAACTTACAGAAAAAGTTTACTTGGGGCCTACAGTTTTGGAGAGTGAGTCCATAACTGTCACAGCAGGGAGCATGGCAGCAGGCAGGCAGGCAGGCACGGCCTTGGGGCAGCAACACTGAGGACTTAACATCCTGATCCACAAACAGGAAGCTGAGAGAGAAAGCTAACTGGGAATGGTGTGGGCTTTTGAAACCTCGAAGCCCACCCACAGTGACACAAGTTCTCCAGCAAGACCACGCCTCCTAACTCTTCCCAGACACTTCCACCAAGTGGATATCAATCATTCAAATATTTGAGCCTATGGGGATGTTCTCATTCAAACCACCAGCTACAAAATGAGAACCTGTAAAAAAAATGTTTTTAGCCGGGCGTGGTGGCGCACGCCTTTAATCCCAGCACTCGGGAGGCAGAGGCAGGCGGATCTTTGTGAGTTCGAGGCCAGCCTGGGCTACCAAGTGAGCTCCAGGAAAGGCGCAAAGCTACACAGAGAAACCCTGTCTCGAAAAAACCAAAAAAAAAAAAAAAAAAAAAAAAAAATGTTTTTAGTACCTTAACACAGGCCTCTTTGGCCCCTACCTAACAAGAAGTCATAATAATGATCCAGGTTAAGGAAACAGTTGGCTTGGGCTAGGACAGGTATGCACCTGGAAATTCCTTTTTTCCGCTGTAGAGGTTCCCTTCCATCTTTTGAGATCCAGAGCTCCCGGGATCCCATCAGGCCTGGGGATACTTCACAAAGGAAAGGGCCTAGTAACAGCCTCTTCCCGGCCCGGAAAGCTCTCGATGCCCGTCTCTCATGTCTCTAGCTAATACCCTCAGAGAAGGCGCTGCAGCCTGCACTCAGGTAGCACAGATCATTGGAGCTAGGAGTTTCCATAAACAGCCTGACACAGAGCCTTATTAATAATAAATAGCACGCGATTTTGTACTTGTCCGTTGTGAGCATGCAAATCGCTCACACCTGCGAGAGAGCCTTACCGTGGTTTACTCCCTCAGGGTTTGTGTGTTTTAAGCTTCGTCCCCGGTGTGGCGGTGTAGACAGTGTAGATGGTGTAGACATACTGGGACCTTTCAAACACCAAGCACTTAACACAAGTTTGGTCTCTGAGGACACCGCCCTCAGGAGTTCTGATGTGGTTCTCATGGGACACGGCTCAGTTCTCAAAAGAGGGTGATTTGGAAGAGGAAGACGGCCCTACCTCCATGCTCTCTGGCTTCTTTTCTCACCCTCAAGCAAGGGACCTTGCTCTCCCACACATTCCCACCACAATATCACCTACTAAGTGATATTGACTCCATCAAGGCCAGAGCCAGGCCAATGCTAGCATCATGCCCCTGAACCTCCAGGACTACATAACCCTTTATGCTTAAAGTTCCCAGCCTCAGATATTTGTTATAGTACTTAAAAAGTAAAAAAATAAAAAACCAAACATATATATATTCAGAGTAGTACTTGGAAGTACACAGACATCTTTCTTTCTACTGTAGACACAAATCTGATAAATAGCATCCACATTTCTCTCTTGAGCTTGAAGTCACTCCAGCCACTGAACAAGCATTTGAACTAAAATGATAGAAGAGCTTAAAACTGAGATTCCCTCCACAGACTTTAGATGGCATCAGGCCTTGAAAGAACTTCTGTTTGTCAACCTTCTGGCTCACATTTACCAGGCCTCAGTCACTACACACGGCTTTGGGGAAGCAGAAGCCAACTTGCTTACTGTGTAACCAGAACCCTCAAAAGCCCACTGAGGCACTATTGGTGACTCGGCAAGCCATGGAGCTCCGATCATCCAAATTTAAGACAGAAAGCCTTCTTCTGTCCCACAAGATCAGACCCAATAGAATATAACAACAAGTACTTGTGTCCAGGCTCCGATGATGATCCAGACACAGATGTAATGGCGATCCTTGTTTTCTTGCTCAACATCATTCTTACACTGGTTAGTAGGAGCAGCCATGCTTCCCAGAGTGAACTGCCCCTCCTCCTACACTGTCTTGAATGTCTGTGAACAGAGCCTCAGCGATGCCCGTTAATTCATGTGCTGAGTGTTGGCACCGAGACCACACGGCCCCAAAGCCTGAAACCTGCGCTTCCCAGCCCTTGACAGAATAACACTGCGTCAATCCTTTACCTAAAATAAGACGCTGCAAAACTGAATAATCCATGCTTTATCATTCTTCCTCAGTTAATACGTGTAGATAAGAGATTTGGGTCGTTTTCTCACACACCCCTTCCCCTGTCTCAACCCTCTCCTTCTCGTGCTGAAACCTTATTCCCAAGTCCCCCTCCTAGTTAGAAGTTTCTTTCCTGTGTGTGACCACTGAGTTAACTGGAGTTGTTCCACGAGTGTGTGTATGGGGGAGGGGCGGTGGGGGAGTATTTACTGGAGCATGGGCAATTCATCAGTGGTCACACCACTGAAAACGTGACATTTCCTCCAGCACCCATTAACTGTCAATAGACCCCAGGGAAGGCTGGGCCTACGGCCCCTCCCACGTCTGTGATGCGCTGTGCAGCTCACTCTCATGCAGACAACCAGCGCTGCAGTGAGTCATGAGTGCCAGGGCTACCTTGTGTCCGAAGTCATCTGTGCTGCCCATCTCCCTTCCTCTGGCTCTCGGAATCCTGCCACCTCCTTTTCTGTGACGTGGGTGGTGAGATCCTGGGCCCCAGGGAAACCACAACTACTGTTTTGCCAAATGGTCACATCAACCGGCCTTCTAAATTCTCCAGTTTATATCATCACATCAGCGCTACTCTCAGAGAGGCTTACTGTATTGCTGGTGGTCAATGGAGAAACCACTACCTGACCAAAACGCCAGGAACGACCCATGTTTTCTTTTTATTTAATTTATTAACATTTACTTAATTTTTATTTTCTATGTATGACTTTTTCCTGCACGTATGTGTGTATACCACATGTGTGCCTGGCGCCTGAGAAGGTCAGAAGAGGGAATCAGATCCCCTGGAAATGCGATTACAGATAGTTGTGAGCTACCATGTGGGTTCTGAGAATTGAACCTGAGTCCTCTGGAAGAGCGACAAGGGCCCTTGATCACTGAGCCATCTCCCCAGCCCTGAATAATCCACGTTTTTAATTAAGTTGAGGTGCGGGTTCAGAACTGAGTGAAATTGCTTGTTTTGCTTCTGGCCTTGTCTCTGAATGAGCCAAAGGACTGGCAAGGGCACCCTCTCTTATCTGTCCCTTCCCGATCTGTAAACTCAGAGCCGGTCTCAGGGAAAGCATCACATCAGCTCAGTTCCCTGCCAGCCCTTCCAGATGTGCGCTGTAGTTCTCCTCCTAGGCAGTGGGGGCGCCAGGGGATGTCTGTGGTCTGCCTGCTTTCAGGGAGCAGTCTAAAGGATCCTTGAGATCTCGCCTCTGCCTTCATCCTTCATTCCAACCCACATCACTCTCATTGCAACTTTTTTTCTTAAGATAGGATCTTGCCACATGGCTTAGAATGGCCTCCTATTCCAGATCCTCCTGCCTCTGCCTCCCAAACACCAATGTCGCCATGCCCAACTACACTGTAACTTCTGAAGGGTCTCTCTGATGGGGCTCTCCTTACTTGCAGCCTAATAGGGTATTTTCACAGAGATGTCAAATCGTGTCTTTTTTTTTTTAATACTCCTCCCTGGCCTCCTTGCTGGTAAGATACATTGTACTCCTCAGCCACTCCTAACAAAGCCTTTCCTGGGCTGACCCTAGCCTCTCGGCCATACTGCTGCACATCGACTGTACTTCCTCTCCAGCGATCTGCATGTGTGTGTACATGCTACTTCTCCAGGTGGTTCTCCCCTCCAGCTCCAGGTCCACTGCAGGTCTGCCAACTAATATGCTATCCTGAGTCTTAGGATGCTGCTAGCAAATTGATACTACCCCTTCCTCATCTTCCTTGTTTGTGCATGCTGCTGTTGCTGCTGCTGCTGCTGCTGCTGTGTGTGTGTGTGTGTGTGTGTGTGTGTGTGTGTGTGTGTGTGTGTGTCCCTGTGTGTGTCCATGTATATCTGTGTGGGGTTGGGGGGATATGTGTGTGTGTGTGTGTGTGTGTGTGTGTGTGTGTGTGTCCCTGTGTGTGTGTGTATGTGTGTGTGTCCTTGTTTACTAATCCTTCTTTCCAGGATAGTCACTGGGCTCTGACCTTCTCCAAATTCCTCCTAAACCAAAATGTCCCATCAAACTCACTCTATACGATTAAGGATCCCACGAATCTGGGAAGTTTTTTTATTTGATCCAGACATGGATCATTATATCTATCATGTTAGTTTTCCATTTTATCATACTAATATCTGTCATGTTAGTTTTCTGTTTTATCATGTTTTAAAGTCATAGTGGTATCATCACCCATGTAATTAGTATGGGCTCTTCACTGAGACTGAGAGTAAGGTAATTAGTGCACGGGCTTCCAGACAGCCAAGGCAAGTGCAAAGTTACAGTAAATTGGCCACTAAAAGGAAGAAAAGCAGATTTATTATCTGTCTGTAATGTGCATTTACTTCTTTTCCTTTTGTTGAGTGTGTCCCTTTTCTGGGGCACAGTCTCTCCTACCCAGGATTCACTCAGACTACACTGCTCTGTGGAAGCTCTCACTCTTTGGATTTCTCTCTCTCTCTCTCTCTCTCTCTCTCTCTCTCTCTCTCTCTCTCACACACACACACACACACACACACACACACACACACACACACACACCTATCTCCTTCTTGGACTAAGCTCCTAAATTAGGCTGATCATTGTGCCCTAATTCCTTGACACAGTGATTGGTCTAGGAATCATAACTGAGTGGATCTAGGCCAATCAGCATCTTTCCCAGGGCTTTTTATATTAAAAGTAGCAAAAATCTCTTAGGCTCCCTCTGGAGCCAAAGCTGCAAGAAGTGTGTCTCAGATCTACCAAAAAGCAAACGTCAACCTTGTGGCAGGAGTTAGATCTGAAAGGTCTAACCGGAGGTACAGCCAGGCAGAAGTGGAGAGCGAGCGGGCAGCCTGACTGCACTGAAGGCCTGGGGTTCTCCCTGGTCTCTGCCACACTCCAGTCTTTCTATGATATAGAAATGTGCTAAAGCCAACCTCATTTGAGTTTCTATCCCTTGAAACCAGAATCAAACAAAACACAGTCACACCCGCCAACCCACCCACCAAAACGAGCAAACAAACAAAAACCAAAAACAGTGCTGACTAATGCGAAGCATGATGGACGGAGCCGCAGGCCCATCTATGAAAAGCTCAGATGCTACACACAGCCAGCTCTCCTCGGGGACTAGCTGTTCACCATCACACTGCCCAGTCCTCACACACAGTGTTTGTTTGGTTTTTTTTACAAAGGACTGGTTGCACACCCATGGGAAATATTTCTCTATTGTGCTTTAATTGAAAAACTGCAGGGAAAATATTCAAAACTAAAGGACTAGACTTCCTGTTTTTTTTTTTTTTGTTTTTTTTTTAAAGATTTATTTATTAAGTATACAGTATTCTGCTTGCATGTATCCCTTCAGGCCAGAAGAGGGAGCCAGATCTCATTACACATGGTTGTGAGCCACCATATGGTTGCTGGGAATTGAACTCAGGACCTCTGGAAGAACAGCCAGTGCTCTTAACCTCTGAGCCATCTCTCCAGCCCACTTCTTGTTCTTTAAAATAAATACTTTGAAGCCGGGTGGTGGTGGCGCACGCCTTTAATCCCAGCACTCAGGAGGCAGAGCCAGGCGGATCTCTGTGAGTTCGAGGCCAGCCTGGGCTACCAAGTGAGTTCCAGGAAAGGCGCAAAGCTACACAGAGAAACTCTGTCTCGAAAAACCCAAAAAATAAATAAATAAATAAATAAATAAATAAATAAATAAATAAATAAATAAATAAATAAATAAATAAATAAATAAATACTTTGGCCACATTCATTTGCTGCATTTGTGTGTACTTATGGACATGTGTGCATGCCATGGCCGTGTGGCAGGTCAGAGGACAACTGGAAGGAGTTCCCTCTTTCTACAATGTGAACTCAGGTACTCAGGCTTGGAGGCAAGCACCTGTGCAGAGCCAGGACCCCAGGACACTAGTTCTTGATTGGAAGAAGACCCAGATGCCCCAGACACCGGGTGTGGGCGTCAGTCTATTTTAGTTAAAAAAAAAAAAATCAATGAACTTATGACTCTTGCTCTGGAGCACACCACCACTACCCACTTCCCCCTACAATCCCACCCACCCCACACACCTCCTAGTGAAAACCAGCACTGCAAGAATTACTGTGTGGGCAGAGCACACCTGTGTCCACATGATTATGTAAGTGACCTATCGATTCTGTAATATTCTGAAGCATTTTAGATCTGGGGCCTGTGTGCGTATGTGAGTGAGTGAGTGAGTGAGTGAGTGAGTGAGTGAGTGAGTGAGTGCGTGCGTGCGTGCGTGCGTGCGTGCGTGCGTGCGTGTGTGTGTGTGTGTGTGTGTGTACAGACCCATGGATATATGTATAGAGGCCAGAGGTGGACATGGGATGTCTTTCTCTGTTGCTCCCCCATCATATTTTGAGTCAGAGTCTCTCTCTGGATGAGTAGCTAGGCTGTCCCTACCTCCCAGGACTGGGATCACAGGTTTGTACTGCTAAGCCTGGCTTTTAACACGAATGCCAGGGATCTGAACTTGAGTCCTTCTGCTTGCCCAATAAACACTTGACCCACTGAGCATGAATTTTGGATTTTTTTTTTTTTGAGACAAGGTTTCTCTGTGTAACAGTCCTAGCTGTCCTGGAACTCATTATGTAAGCCAGGCTAGCCTTGAACTCATAGAGATCCATCTGCCTCTGCCTCCCGAGTGCTGGAATTAAAGGTGTGCACCACCACCACCCGGCGAATTTTGGATTTTAAATTGGAAAATTTTCAAATTTTTCCTACAATGACCAAACTTCATCATCCTTCCTTTTTCTAAAGCATACAATGGCCTCCCAACCTTGTGAGGACTTCTACTTAATCAGTGGCTCACACTGTAGGAGGACTTTTCGGGTTTTTCCGACTTTGAATATATATGGGGTACCTGCTAAACACCAGCTACTGGAAATGGCACCAAGGACAAAGGAATGAAGAAGGAAGTCACTGCCTTCACATAGCTCACTCTGCATCCCTGGCTGGCCTCGAACTCAGAGATCTGCCAGCCTCTGCCTCCTGAGTGCTGGGATTAAAGGTGTGTGTCCACCATAGGCAGCTCAGTCTGTTCTAAGTCCACCAATCTAGACGTTGCCTTCAGATAGACAGATTCACAGAGGATGGGGAGAGGAAGAATGAGAGTGTGAATGATGGCCGTTTTGCCTGCTGGGACCTTAAGTCACACACCTAATGCCTGTGAGACAAGACTCACAGTGTCTTCTGAAGTTGTGGCCTTGTCAAGATCCCATAACACCTGTTCTTCATCTAATCCAGGCCTGGCCCACAGAAGTCATGTTGGGGTTCCCCAGCATCTGGACCCCTCCATAAGGATGGCAAATTCTCCCTTTTGAGTGGGCCATGTGGCAGGGGCCTCCACTCCACTTCAGAGGCTCGATGCCACTTCTCAGCTCCTGTCCCAGCCAGGCATCAACAGGCAATCAGAGCCGTGAACTTTGACGTGGGACGACAGAGAAGCAAGGACACGAGAGCCTGTTTGTGTAGAAGAAACAGAAGCACCAGCGACTTCCAGTTTCTAGGAATGGGCACAGAACAGGCAGGGAGCTGAAGCTCTATACTGTCCCTTCAGGATTCCCCTGCAGCTGGGCTTCCAACACAGGCACAAAAGGCTGAGATCTTGACTCCCGCCTGACACGTAAATTTCTCTTTCCACACAAGCCAGAGACCACTTCTGATCACAGAAAGTGAGAAATCTGACTTAGTGCCACATGTGACGTGTTTCTAGGCAAACAGATCAAGAAGTGAACTGCCGTATTATTTGCATTCCATGACAACTCACTAGTAAATGCAGCCCCGCAAATCCTTAACTGTGGATACCGGTGCTGAGCCTTCGAGGTCAAGCAGCTCCTCCCAGATGTTATGGAGCCAAGGAGCTAACTCTTAAGGCTTACCATCCTTTGTTCATGTCTCAGTCTCAACAAAGCGTATTTTCCTCCAACTTCCTCATTCTTCCCCAGACGTTAAAATAGATCCACAAAGGGAAATTCGCTGTCTGAGTGACTAATACTGCCCCTGTTTGGCTGACACATTCCGACCCTGCCATCCTCCTGGCACACCACTGAACTCTTGCAACTGCTTGTCTGTGTGTGTGAGATGGGCAGAACCAGCAGGTTGCTTTGGGTTAAATAGCTCCGGTGTACTGACAGGCAAGGGGCTGAGTCTGAGGGAAGTGATCCCTACTCTACCACCAACAGAGGCTGCTGATTTCAACCTGCTGTGGTGTGCTGGCCGCGACAGAGGTCTCACCCCTTTCGAAACCTTAGAAACAACGCAAAGACGCACTGAGTCACTGCCAGACCGAATGTCGGTCCTCAGTCTCAGGACACAAGTTGGCTATTTTTTTTTTTTTTAAGCTGGCATCCTAGACTTCATCCCCGCATCTGCAAGATGGGCCCTATATCCCACCTCATTAGGTTGGGGTGCACTTTAAACGGGCTAGGTGCATGTGACACTGGGCCCACACAACTGCTCAACCAACAAAACAGAGTCCTGTCTCCAGAACTGTGTACCCGGATAGGAAGAAAACTGTGTTGGAAATGCCTGGATGTAAATCTAAAGAAAGAGTAAGAATAAGACCAGGCAATTTGGTTAGAAAGTGTGCATCAGCTTCTCACCACCACCGCCTGCCCCGAGGACCAGCAGAGTGTTTTCTACATCAGCAAACATAGAAGATCTGAGCTGAGGCACCTCTGTTTACGAGGAGAAACCCAAGGACCAAAACAAAGAGATGTCTCAAGGGCAGAGGGCCAGCAGTCCTGTCTCATGAGCAGGCAAACACACTTACAAAATTAACAACTAAGGACAGCAGTTTTTCAGTGACTCACAACAGGAAGAATAAACGGAAAACAAGTACCCAGGACACCGAGGCAAACTGGCTGCCCTTCACTCCTAAGCGAGAAAGCTGGTGGCGAGCACAGCGGCAGGCAGGCGAAGCAGTGTGCGGGGTCAGCCCATTTTCACGACTCAGCTTGCATTTTCCCTAGGTATCCTGCCCACAGAAGGATGCTCCAAACCCAGTGGCAGCCTTGTTCTGCCGTTAAAACAAGGGCTTTTAGAATGTGTGGAATCCCTGCTCCAGCAACAGCCAGGCACAAGATGCACGGCTTCATTTCCTCATCTAAAAAGGGGCCGTCTGTCACCTTCACCATGCCACTGCAGACTGAAACCAACCGTTGTTTGTGGTACAGAGCAGGCGTGACTTCCCTCAAGTTCTCACAGCCCGCTGCCCCTTGCCATGTCAATCTAGGAGAGCTATTTACCCACAGCAACCCGCTGACCCTGCCCTTTGAACTCCAAAGAATTTTCTCCTAAACCCACCATATGATACTTTCTTAAAATCCGCAACCAGAACTGAGAGGTAGAAAAATCTCACTTAAAATAAACAAAGTGATTTCCCACTCCCCTGGTTTCCAAAATACCTCCCTCATTTACACCATCCTTACACGCTAGTTCCCTGTCACGTCCATGCTGATGTGGACAATGCGGGTGCAGCTGTATTCACTGGGGATTTGAACAAAGATGCTTTGAGCAAATGTATCTGCCAGGCACCGTACAAGACCTTTTCACTTCCCCCACAACAGTGATGAGAGAAAACCGTCACTGTCCCCATCTTCCAGTTCACGAGACAGAAACGCAAGAGCACCTGGGACACTTGTCTAAAACCTGCCAGCCGGGGAGGGCCCAAGGGACATGGAAGCAGGTCTTCTGGCCCCAGGTCCCCCACTCTGACGCCCCAGGAGCCTTTCACGCCCACAGCCTTCTTGCACTATTAATCCTTCCCACCTCTCCTTGCACAACAGAAACCCCTAACTTTCAGCAAGTCATCTGATAACTCCAAGAGGCCACATCCTTTTTCTCTACCTCTACTGATGAAGACAGACAACATCATGTTTCTAACACTTCGGTCAAACTGAGGAAAGGGAGGGGGGAAAAAAATCCCCCTGACTTAAGTAATTTCACATCCTTAAAACGAAGGACATACTTTCCTATGTCAAGTTCACCGTGATAAATAAGCACTGCTTCTAAAGGGTCCCAGTTTCTCTTAGAACGTGGCCTACATCCAAAACCTAAAGTTTGATAGTTTCCTTTCTTATATTTTAAGTAGGCACACAAATCTTAGTATATGTACATACATATTTGCATTGTATATAATGTAATATATGATCTAATATATAACATTGTCATATATTATAATAATCAATAACCATAAACTTAACAGTAAGCAAAACGGGTTGAGCTCGCACATCTACAGCTATTTTCCTTGCAGCACGCACACACGCATGCACGCACGCAGGTTGACTCTGATTCAAGGCAGGCTGACCTGAAATAGTTGCTGGCTGCAGCAAGTACCACACGATGGCAAGAAAACTCCTGGACGTCCACACACAGGATGACATCTGTCAAGGCATTTTCCTCTCGGAGGCTCTCCAGGCCGTTCTGAAGAATTAAGGAAAGTTTCGTGTCGTCAAATTTCACCTTCTCCCCATTTAATATTTCCACCACGTCTCCCCTTTTCTGGGAGGGCTTGTCTGTAGTGAGTGTCGAGGGTCCTTCCAAGCTCCTCTCTACCATGTCGTCGCTCATGGTGCAGGCGCCTCTTTGTCCTGCCATCAACGTCCAGACTAAAGGAGCTGCCCAGTTTCGAGGAGGTCACACTGCAGAAGCTGAGCGGATTTCCTGCACGGCCCCTCCACTTATCACCAGCTGTCACACATACATAACAGGAAGTCTCACACTTTCTCATCCTGTTACTACAAACGCCAGCAACAACTCCTCCTCTTCTTCTTTCTGTGGATTGTCGCAGGGTTAGGAATCTCTTCGAGTGGGTGTATGGGACAGGAGAGAAAGGGTGGCCTCTCAGAATCCCCTGGGAGTACAGTTTGGTCATCTCCTGCCTCGCACTCACAGGCAGCAAGCCTCTGGTTTGGGGCTTTACCTGTTTCCTGGTGCTCCCGTAACCCACGACATCAGTGAGAGGTCTCCCATTGTCTGAGACCCCTTTGAAGCCTAACAATCCCCCTTCAGTCAGCACTACACATCTGTCAATCGTTATGACAGTCATCAATACCTCCCACACAGAGCAAGCATCTCCTGACTCGAACATGCCTCTATGAGAGAAAGAGGAGCAATGGTGTCCGGAAGCCCCATCCCCAGAGTCTCATCTCTTACCTTAGGGTAGTAGGTCAATACGTGAGTGCCCTAGCAAGTCTCAGTGTGGCCTGCTCTTACCCAGCATTGACCAACCGTGTATTTAATAGTAGATCACGAACTGTCTTCATTATCTCGGCAGGTCTGTATTGCTTAGTAATACTGTAAGCCCCCAATAAACTGTGTGGTGTTTTGTTTTGTTTGTAAGTTCCTTGGTCACAATGTCATCACAGCAATAGGAATGTAACTAAGGCATAAGCCTTGTAAGACTTTTCCCCATTCACACTGGCATGTCAACTGGTGGTGTCACTTTGCTGGTTTTGTTTAGGTAACCATATTGTTAAGATTTCATGGGAGCAGCTTCCCTATCATATTAGAAGACACTATCTCTCAGCAGATGTCCTGCTCCCCTGGCTCTTACAATGGTCCACATCTGCTACTGCAAAAAAGTGGTTTTTTTTTTGTTTGTTTGTTTGTTTTTTATGGAGGGTGAGAGTTACAATTACCTGTGGGTATAAGGCTAAGTGTTTTTAAATTTAGGAAAGTGATAGTAATAAGTTCTCCGAGGGGTTATGATGTCACCAACAATGAATAGTTGGCTGGGTTTATAGTCTCAGGCATGAATTCCTTCCTATTGATCAGGTCTCAAGTCCAATCAGGTGACCGTTGCTTACTCCTGAGACATAGGTACCATTTTTGCACCTTTGAAGACATCTTGCCATGCTGGTCCTTGTTGTGGTGCAGGCTTTACAGCTGGGTGAGACTGGTTGCTTTTCTCCATCAGCAGAGTGCACAGCACCTCTGAGTGCTATGAAAGTCTTCAAGGAGAAGGCTTCCAGGTTAATTCTAGCTCTATTCCTCCAAGTCCTATGTCTGAAGTCTATTTTGTGTTTAATAATACAATCTTACCTTCAAGTTCTGGGGGGGCAACCAAGAACAATGGCAACAGCCTATACCACTTAGGGAGTGTCTCTGACCATCTGTGATTGCTGGCTTTTAAATTTTTCTAAGGTGTGTTTATTTTTATTTTATGTGAATGGGTGTTTGGGCCTGCATGTATGTCTGCGCACCATATTTATGCAGTGCCCAGGGAAGCATCGGATCCCCTGGAACAAGAGTTACAGGCAATTGTGAGCCTCCATGTGGGTGCTGGGGAATGAACCCAGGTCCTAGTAACACAGAGGAAGTGAGAGAGCTGTTGTTCCCTTAAACTTCCATACTTGCCAAAGGGCGCCCACCATTCTCACGTTTCCTGAAGGAACTGCCAAGAGGCTTGGCTTCTGCCTACTGGGATGCATTATTATCTTTGCATCATTCTGATGATAATCCAACAGGACAACTGTTGTGGAATATTTAACTGTGTAAAGACGGGTTACATTTATTTATGCTGTGGAATATTACTTTAACTGTGGAATATTTAACTGTATAAAGTTGTGTTATATTTGTTTCTATGCCTTTGTTAATGTTGTAAAGACGTGTTACATTCAGCTATACTGCATTTGTTTAACTATGTAAAGATGTGTTGCGTTTGTTTCACCTTGCCTGCCTAAGGCTCCTGATTGGTCTAATAAAAAGCTGAATGGCCAATGGCTAGCCAGGAGAGGAATAGTCAGGGCTGTCAGGCAGAGAGAATAAGTAGGAGGCTAGAAAGAAGGAGAAAGAGAGGGAGATGCTCAGGGCCAGAAGCCAGGCAGCCACCAGCGAGACATGGAGGCAGCAGGAAAGGAAGACACACAGAAGGAAAGAAAGGTAAAAAATCCCTGAGGCAAAATGTAGATAAAGAGAAACACATTAAAGTAAGAGCTAAGCGAAGGCTGAGCATTCAAAACTAATAATAAGTCTCTGTGTCATGATTTGGGAGCTGGTTGGTGGCCCAAAGGAAGCCTGGTACAAACAACTTCAGGACAAAAAGATACTTTGACATGTAGTTACAAAGGTTTCAGTCTGTCATAGCAGAGAAGCCATGGTGGATTCTGTGGTGGTGGAAGCCCCTGGCAAGGGACCAGGAGGCAGTGAATGAAGATAGAACCCGGGCTGAGCTATAGTCTTCAAAGGCTTCCCATAAGACCTCCTCCTGCCAGCTGGGTCCCAGCTCCTAAATGTCCCACAGCCTCCCACAGCAGTGCCACCACTAGGGAATAAGTACTGGCAGCATGAGCCCATGGAGGAGGCTGATTTCACCTCTGCCATTTCTTAACGTGAGGTGCATATAGTCCAACTTTCAGAGTCCTCCACAGGCTTAGTAGTCCCATACTGTTCCAAAGTCCAAATCTTCTGAGGCTCAAGACAATCTCTTAGCTGTGAGCCCCTGTAAAATGGCAAAGAAAAGTTACCTACTTCCAAAACAAAATGGCCCAGAGCAAACATTTTCGTCTCAAAGGGGAGGAGCAAGGAAGCAAAGAAAAGCAAGGCCAAAGCCGGCAGACCCAGTATGGCACCTCTGACCTCTCTCTTGGGCTGGTCGCAGTGTTTGCCTGCAGGTTTCCCCCGAAAAATGCCCCATGTTCCCGGTATTTCAAACATCCTGCCGTCTACATTGCAGCTCTGCCTTGGGACTCAGCATTTCAGGAATCGGCCTTTCGTCTGCTCCCTGCAGGAACTCTGCTGCATGGTCCCCGGCTACAGGCTTTCCTTAAACATCTGGGTACAAGCAAGCCTCCATGACATGACTCATGCACTCCATGTAACTGCAAAACCAGCATGCCATGAGTGGCAGCAAGTTCCGCTGCCTGCTCAAGCAGTGCCCGGGCCCGTGAGCTGCAGCTGCTTCTGCGTCCTTGTGAAGCTGAGCCTGGAAGGTACTCGACCAAGTGGTCCTGCTTCAGCAAGAAATACGTTCTCTCTTCTTAGAGGCAAGTCTGTGGAGCGGTTTTAGGGTTTCACACCTTGGAGCCTTGCCAAATCCAAAAAGGCCCTGGAGGCACATCTCCTGTTGTCCCAGGGCAAGTCGTCTGGCATCTGTATTGGTTTGCTTTTTGTAGCTGTGATAAGTCCTTTTTAACAAAAAGCAGCTTAGGAAAAGGGTTTATTTGGCTCACACATCCAGATCATAGTCCATCACTGAGGGAAGGCTGTAGATGTAACTAACCGTCTTATTAAATAAGAGACACAGAAACAATGTAAAAGAGAAAGCCGAGAGGTCAGAGCTCAGAGCTAAAATCTCACCCTTCTGCCTGTGGTGTCCCAGCTTCCCGAAAGAGAGCTACTTCCTGTCTGTACGCCTTTTTTATAGTATTATTGTTCTGCCTTCTCATTGGTTGTAAACCCAAACACATGACTGCCTCGTCACTGTCTGAATGTACAGCCCCCTAGGTCTTAAAGGCATATGTCTCCAATGCTGGCTGTATCCCTGAACACACAGAGATCTATGGGATTAAAGGTGTGTGCCACCACCGCCACACTCTGTCTATGGCTCTAATAGCTCTGACCCCCGGGCAACTTTATTTATTAACATACAATCAAAATCACATTTCAGTACAATTAGAATACCACCACAGAAGGCAGGGCAGGAACTCAAGGCAGGAACCTAGTGGCAAGAACTGAAGCAGAGGCCATGGAGGAGCGCTGCTCACTGGCTTGCTCTCTCTGTCTTGCCCAACCAGCTCTCTTACACAGCCCAGGACCACCTGCTGAGGGGTGTTACCACCCGCAATGAGATGGACACTCCCACATCAATTATTAACCAAGAAAATGTCCCATAGACATGCCCACAAGCCAGTCTGCTGAAGCATTTCCTCAGACCAGGTTCCTTCTTCCCAGGTGACCCTTGTGTCAAGTTGACAAAAATTAGCTAGCACAGCTTTTTTAAATTACGTGAATACCTTTAAAGTGTGGGGCTTCTCTGCCTCAGCACTTTAAACACTCTGTCAAAATTGTACGTTTGATGTCTTTCTGTTCCTCCCTTTGCTCCCAATTCTCACTGTAAAACTGGCTCAAGAGAGCCCGCAGACATCATATGGGCAGTCCAAATGCTATGCTGTCTTGCAACTTCCTTCACCAAATTAATCAGTTCATTATTTTGGATTTCAGACTTACTCAGGTCTTCAGGACATAGGCAAAATGTAGATAAATTCTATCTCAGAGAGTGAAATGAAGAGAGTCTGCTCCAGTTTCCATAGAATTCTTATTTTAATCTGAAACTTCATGAGTATGATTTTTCCTGTCCATATTTCTGTCAGTTTTATTATCTTCCAAGTTCCTACCAGAATCACCCTGTAAACTTTCTTCCCTTATTTCAGGGCTTCTCTCACATACATCTCCAGACTTTTCCACCTTCCTTCTGCAAATCAGTTCCAAGGACCTAAGAAACATGCTCAGATTTAGTCAAAGCAATGACCTTACTCCTGGTATCAGTTTTCTGTATTAGCTATATTTGCATCATTCTGATGACAATATCTGACAGAGAAATATTTAAGGAACAAAAAATTTATTTCAGTTCAGGATTTCCCCCCTACCATTATGGCAGGAATTACATAGGATAGTGGGTCACTCTCCAACGTTAACATCACGTGGCCTATGTTTGTTCACATGATGGTCAATCAGGAAGCTGAGAGAGAACCAGCAACCTTCGATGGCCTGCCCCAAAATGACCTACTTAAAACAATTAGACTGTACCTCATAAAGTTCCCCAAATGATACCTGTCAGCTGAAAAATAAACATTCAAAACACAGGAATATGGGATGACTTTTCAGAGTCAAACCATAACTATGATTCTAGCTATATCCTCTGGTAAGTTTAAAGAGGATATATAACCACACAACCCAAGCCTCTTCATGGCAACTTGTATCCCATAATCTCTCAAATTATAAACATGAGGCCCAAAACTGCTCTCTCTACCTCCTTACCTCTCCTTCTCACACACACAAAAAATAGAAGAATAAAATTCACTTTCTTGACAGGTAGCGGCAGTGGCAGCGGCAGCGCGTGCCTTTAATCCCAGCACTAGAGAGGCAGAGGCAGGCGGATCTCCATGAGTTCGAGGCCAGCCTGGGCTACAGAGTGAGTTCCAGGAAAGGCACAAAGCTACACAGAGAAACCCTGTCTCAAAAAAAAATTCAATTTCTCTTTCATGATAGATTCTGTCCACCAAACTCCTTTATTGATTTATCTTTATTTTTCACATGAGTCAAAAACCATTAACTTGCCTGTCTCTGCCTCATTCTCTCTCCACAGGACCTCTCTATTATGTAGCTCTGGCTTTCCTGGAACTAGCTATATAGACAAAGCTGGACTCAAGCTCACAGGGATCTGTGTGCCTCTGCCTGAGAGCTGAGAGCTTGGCCTCAACTCTAGTACATACAACTTCTTCCTCAAATCTCTGTGCAGTGCTTCCATACTCCGAAAAGTGGCAATATGCTGGAGGAGGATCAGAGGGTTCGCAAGTGCTACAGGTCTGCCTTGAACTCAATACAGCCTTGGATAACGATCAATTCCTGATCTTGCAGCCTCCATCTCCTGAGTGCTGAGAGTATAGGCCTGTGGCACCAGGATGTCTCCATAATATTTTTTTTTTTTTTGCAAATCAGAATGTATCCCTAGCTCCAAGAAAATGACTTCAACTCTAAGATCTCAAAGCTACAATCTCTACTCTTTGCTCAATTCTGTATTTTAAAAGGCTTTTATGAAGAATAACCACCTTGAATTTAATTAAACATCTTTGTAATATAAAAAAAAACCACTAACTTAACCAGATGTTGGCTCCTTCCCCTTACATATCCTTTACCTAGTAGGCAGGCACATATAAAGTTGTATCATAGGCCTAAGGAGCTCTGTTGGTAAACAGTAAAAATCACAATTACTCTATTTATATGTCAACCTGAATGTGTTCTAAGATTCATCATTAACTAGTACATAGTCTTTATAGACACCAATTCCATCCTGTAGATTTTTTTCTTCCTATAAGGCAATAAAATACATAAGCCACTAGCAAAATTTTGCTGTTTGTTTTTGAGACAAGGAGAGTTCCACCTGCTTCATCCTCCTGAGTTCTGGTATTAAAGGTGTGCTCCACCATGCCTAGCTAGCAAAAGCTTGAATACTGCACAGATAGTCTAATATATATTTCTATGCCAGTTAGATTCATGACACTCATACTAAATAGATTATGTTCCCACAGGAGTAGAAGCTGTGATGCTTAGTATTGATCATCAAATTGACAAGATCAAGAATCACCCTAAATACAAGCCCCCCACTCAGAGCTGTGAAGGATCGTCTAGGTTTTAGTGGCTATTGGGCATACCTGTGCGAGACTGTCTTGAGTAACTAAATTGAGGAGCAAGACCCACTCTAAAAATTGGCAGAAAAATTCCCTGAATATATATTTTTTTAAAAAGCCTTATGAAAACCCACTACTTTGTAAGCCTTTTTAAAAAATATTTTTTAAAGAAGTTTGAATGGAGGTGCCCTGAATGGTCAGACAATGTTGCTCTCAGAAGACACATATCATTACATGGAAATCTCAGTATCAGGCACAGGATACCTTCCCATGAGTCAAGGAGGTGCCTAAGACCTGCAAAACAACAGGCTATTACCATTGCTCTTGGCTCTTGTGCTGTTAATTTATTTTTACCTCAATACCATCTGGAGTCATCTGAGAACAGGAAACCACAATGAGAACATTCACCAATTAGACTGTCCTGTGGGCAAGCCTGTGGGGCATTTTCTTGGTTGATGGTTGATATGGAAGGGGCTGGCCCACTATGGGCAGTGCCTGCCTGAGGAGGTAGTACTAGGGTGTAGAAGAAGGCAAACTGAGCAAGCCAATAAGAAGTATTCCTCTACCATCTTACAAGGACTCCAGTTTGCAGTGAGGCTCGTTAAGGAAGGGAATCTCTCAGTTGCCTTTAGCCTACTGGCTATGGGTGGGTTAGGACTTCTGTTGGTCTTTTCTGTGTCGAACACACAGATTGCAAGCCCAGCACCACTTTGAGATCTTTGGCAGCAGTTAACTCTGCAGCTCACACACGATTGAGCCTGTATGATAATGAGTATTCAGAGACGGGTAATGCCTGGGGGGTGCTCACCAACCTAAGACAAAACGCCTGTGTGGTCTGGGCAGGCGTCTCCATGATGGGTAAGGTGACCCGCTGACGTCCCACACAACCTAAGTCAGAAGCTCATTTTTTAGTAAAAGGGGGACCTGTAGGGCCCTGGCCCCCATTTTGGGTAACTGTTGCCTTGCTTGCTGACCTTGACCTTGATATCCTCTCTACGCTAATTCCCTGCCAGGTTCCACCCTCCTGAATGCTTAAGGGAAGATCCTTGTCTGTGTATCCTGCATAATGTGCGTTAACAGCTTAGATGCAAAATTGTAAAACATCAGTAGCAAAATTCTGCCCTCCAGGGTTCTCCCATTGTGCCGTAAGCCTGTATTTAAGACCTCCTCCCTCCTTCAATAAATGGCATTGGGGGGGGGGGAATTTATACTGTATAAAGCTGATAATAGAAAAATAAATAATAAATAAAAATGAAAACTCCTCTATGGTTCCTGCTTCAGCCCCTGCCCCAACTTCTCTCAGTGATGGAACGCGACCTTGGAGTTGTGAGATGAAATGAACCCTTTCCTCTCCAAGTCTGTTTTGGTCAGTGTTTTATAGTGTTTGGTCAGTGTTAACAGCAACAGAAACCTAACTAAGACCGTGGCCTACCATCACTAGACATTAAGACCCTACTGCTGAAGACCCCACACACTTGAATATAAAACAGAGAAATCAGTATCACACTGATCTGAAAACTTCCTCCTGGCTGGCTAGGTTTCATAGTGTCAGAAGGTGATCTTCAGGCTTCTGGGTCTGACCCGTGCTGAACCCTGCACTCTACAGTACCTGCCAGGACAATGTGCTCACTGTGTGATACTGACATGATGGTCATGAGAGTAACCAACTGCTTTCTGGTTAGATCTGAGGCCTAGTCCACAAGAGGGAGCTTATGCCTGACGCTGTAAACCTGGCCAGAAGCCCATGCATGGCTGGAAAAGTCATGGGCTGTAGAGGGGACATGTTAACCAAACTGCCTCCTAGATGTTTATGTTTATACCCATAGATGAGTGAAGCTCTCAGCCTTGATCAGGGAAGATTCTTTCTGCAGAGGACAGCAGTTTATGCAGAGGCTTATAACTGGCCAGAGTGCTAAAAATGACTAACTGTTGTAACAGGCCCCTAGACCTTAGTTAGGCCCCAGACCTGAGCACAACTAACACCATGATGGAAGCACCGTTCAGGCCATAAAATCTGAATGTAAGCAGTGCTACCAGCCAAAAGGAAAACAAAGACCTACTCCATCAAAGCCCACAGTTCTGGGAAAGTCCCTAGATGTACTAACTTGCTTTTTGGCTTCTGTAGTTCTGCTTCTGGGTAACTGTTCTTGCTAACTGAAGTATCTCGATGGTTTCTGTGCTTACAAGCTCATCCTAAGAAAGGATCTGGGATATATTGGGATCCTGAACACCCAGTGTGGTCACAGGCCAGCTAATAAAGACTTTCTATTGGCTTAAACCCATGTCTGAGCAGTCTTCTCTGGTGGATACCCCCACAACATTTCTGGGGGTCCCCTTGAGATCCCACAGACCAGATCTCAAGACACTGGGGATCTGGGATCAGCTTAGAGAAGGGAAGGGTGCAGTGGTCAAGGAGTTCCTAGAGTTTGTGAAACCTGAGGAGTCCCAGGCCCTCAGGAGCCCCTTTGATCAGTTTCTGCCTGATGCTTCAGAGGAATCTGACACATCCTCCATGAAAGGAAATAAATTACAAAGTTGCCTGGTCTGTCACCTCCAGAGGTAAGTCTGGTTAGTTAGTTAGTAAGTCTGACAAAAGAGGTCAGATGTAGCCACTGGTCCAGTGTCTGGGATCCGTGTAAGACATTACTAAATCCCTGTCTGTTCAGGTGTATGAATGTGCAGTAGCCACCCCTAGTTATCTTTACTGTGTGTGTGTGTGTGTGTGTGTGTGTGTGTGTGTGTGTGTGTGTGTGTGTGTGTGTACAAGTGCGTGCATGTTGGTTGGTTTGGTTTCTCTGTATTGACCAGTGGCTTTCTCTGGCATGAGATCCCCCTGCCTTAAGACTTGTGCCCTCCTGTTTGGGATCTGAATCCTTTTGGCTCTGTCAGGTCATCCAGGGAAAGATTAAAAAGAAAGGAAAAAAAACACCTCTATCTGTTCCACTCCTGGAGCACTTATTTCGTAGCTTGACTCTCACTCATCATCAGGGTCATCCAGGGTCAGCCCCAGTCCCAATCCCGGTCCCAGTCCCTGTGTGGGGTTGGGGAGCCAAGCCTCTCATCCAGGGCCCTCTGCCATCTGTGTGGAAGACACACATGGAGGGAGAAATAGTTCCCAGCTCCAAAGAAGAGAGACAGGTTCTAGAGTTCCTGGGTGTGGTTGGGTTTTGCTGCCTCTGAACACCAGAGTCCGTGGAAATAGCCAGGCCTCCTACACCAGCGCAAGGGGGGGCACCGAGCCCCTAATCTTGACTGAGAGTAAACAAGAGGCATTGGAGGCTTCACAACAGCTCCGACTTCCGCTCCAGCCCTCACGTTTCCAAATGTCTCACAACCTTTCCATCTGTTTGCCATGATACAAAAGACAAAGGGGGTTTTACCCCAAACTCTGGAGCCATGGAAATGCCCTGTGACATGCCTGTACAAACCAAAGGACCCTGTAGCCACAGGAAGGCCCACCTCTATTGGCTACTGTTAGTCTAATGGGGGGGGTGCAGCTAGTTAACTCTGGGTCAATATCTTCTACTCACAGCATCCCATGCCTGGGGCCCTCCTCCTAGGAACACCAGAATGTTAATGTCTAATGTCTGTGTGACCCCAACTAGGCCTTACTCCTGGACTACCCTCAAGTCCAGTTTGAGAAACCCACTGCGATTAATCCTGCTACCCCCCTGCCTGATAAAGACCCAAAGATGCTCATCTGTGACTGTTACAGATGAAGCAGAACTGATTGATCTGACCCAGGCTCTCAGACAGGGAAAAAGAAAGTCCACCACCATATACACGGACAGTGTGGGTATGCTATGCTTTTACTACCATGCATGTCCACAATATGATCTGTAAAGACAGCTTCTCACCACTTGAGGAAATGACATTTAAAACCAAGAAAAAAATCTTGGCCCTCCTAGAGGACATTTGGCTTCCCCTAAGAATCACTGTCCTTCACTGCCTGACAAATAGCCCTAAGATTGGCAGGACCTATTGATATTCTGATGACATACCCCAACCTGGAGCTTCCAGAGACCCCATGGTAAAGAAGAAATGTATGGCTCAGACCCACACGTTGATGGAGGACACCAGAGGGAAAGATCATTCTCCCAGAAACAATTTGCAGGACTCTGGTAACTGATATTCGCCAGGCTACTCATCTGGCATCCACAAAACTTTCAGAATTGCTCAGACCGAGGTATGTTATACCTAACCTACACAGCCTAGTGTAGGATGTCTCAGCCAGATGGCAGGTTTGTGCTCAAGTAAATCCAAACAAAAAATCTTTACCCAGGAAGGGGTCTGAATGAGATGCCAAGACCCCAGTACACTGACTTTACTGAAATCTGGCCTGCCAGGGGAGGGTACAAGTAGCTGTTGGTCTTTATAGATACATTTTCAAGGTGGGTAAAAGCATTCCACACCAAGACTGAAACTACTAAATTAGTAGGTATAAAGCTCCTCCAGGAACTGGTCCCCTGATGTGGCCTCCACCTAGCAATGGGGTCCAACAATGGCCTGCCTTTCATAACCAAAACCTTTCAATTAATAGTAAAAGCTTTCGGGGTGAATTGGAAACTTCATTGTGCATATAGACCTCAGGGTCCTGAACAGGTAAAAAAAAAAAAAATAAACAGGACATTAAAAGAAACTAACAAAACTCTCATTTAGTCAGCCCATTAGTACATGCCCACCAAGCAGTCTCAGGGGCCCAGTAATATTCCTAATATCCAAATGAGTTAACCCACAAGACAGAATAGCAGGCATCAGAATAGAGGGAAGTTCCTAAGTTAAAGGTCTGGGGTGTTAGACAAGTTTTAGCTCCTTGTAAGTCCTCTCATGTTCATTTGGGCTGTCCCCAGTCACAATGAGTTTTGTTCGTCAATGGGCTGACAGTCTGGTTAGTTCCTATTCCTATGTAGTATAGGGGCTGGAGGTCTAAGCCTAACCAGCAACCCTGGCTGGGAATGATGAACTCAACTAGGGAGTCCAGCTGCAGGCATGTATACATTCTGTATTTTTAACTCCAAAGATAAACTCGCATCTTTCCTTTTTCCGGACAACCAGACACATAAAGTGACAACACATCGGTGAGCCAAGGTGAAGATGAATGTGGGTTGCTGGCCGCCAGTCACACTTGCTAACAGCTTCCCTCTATCTGTCTTCTGCAATTGCCAGGCCTGAGGGCAGTGAAGGTTGAACCATAACCCTGTATTTATACCAAACGTAAGACTGAGGAGGAGGTAGAGGGACAGGGAGTGGAAGGGCCTGGGTCCCACTGAAACCTTCTTGGTCCACAATCCAGAGACAGTCCATGTGGCTCTGCCATCTGCAGTATCTACTGTCTTGACCCAGGTGTGGTGGGTCCAGGGTGTCACGCCAGCTACCTCCACAGCTGCAGGAGTGGAGGGAGTCACCGTGTAGGGCCCCTGCGTTGATGTCAGTCTCATGGTCACCCCAGCCAGCTTCTCTCCTGTCAGCACTGACTGGGCCTTTAACTCCCATTCTGATTGGATGAACAGTGGGGCCTGCATGTTAAAACTATATGGCCAATTAAAGATCATGTCAGTAAAATTAATGGTCTTTAAGACCATTCATCTTTAAAATAGGATGAGTCCATGATTTAACCCATTCAGTAAGACTAGTGGAGAGTGTAGTGGGCCCCCAGACCTTTGCACAAACTGACTCCATGATAGGAGTACCATTCGGGCCACAAAACTCAGCATGTAGACAGTACCACCTGCCAAAAACGAAAACAAAGGTCTAATCCATCAAAGTCCACAGTTCTGGGAAAGTCTCTGAATGTACTAACTAACCTTGCCTTTTTAGCTTCTGTTAGTTCCACTTCTGGGAACTGTTCTTGTTAACTGAGGTATGTCAACATAGAGTATGGTAATTCGTACTTAAAAGCTCACCCTGAGAAAGGCTTGGGGCTACACTGGGATCCGGGACACCCAGTGCAATTGTCAGCCAGCTAAAACGGACTTTCTGTTTGCTTAAATCCATGCCTGAGCTGTCTTCTCTGGTGGATATCCCACAACAGTGTGAGTGTTTAGAACTAAATGGTACGTCTATATCAGCCTTCCCACCAAACCCCAGGAGGACAGGGGTAAACCCAAAGTTAGAGGGTAGGGAGGAGGGTCTGGGCTTTTTGTTTCCACCTTTAGTTTTGGTTTAGGTTTTCAAGACAGGGTTTCTCTGTGTAACAGCCCTGGCTGTCCTGAAACTCACTCTGTAGACCAGGCTGGCCTCGAACTCAAAGATCCACCTGCTTCTGCCTCCCGAGTGCTGGGATTAAAGGGGTGCACTACACTGCCTAGTGAGTGTTGTTAAACGCGGTCTTCCGGACACAGCTGTTGCACTCATGAACTCACAGTGGCTGCAGTTACCTAAATAAGACTTGTGCAAGATGGGGCTGGAGAGGTGGCTCTTCTGGAGACCCCAGGCTTGTTTCCCATAACCCTCAGGTGGCTCACAACCTCTGGAACTTCAGTTCCAGAGTAACTGACCCATGCCCTCTTATGGCCTCTATAATCACCAGGTATGCATGTGAAGCACAGACATAAATGAAGCAAGACATCTACACACATCAAATAAAATAAATTTGTAAGCCAGGCGGTGGTGGCGCCCATCTTTAATCCCAGCACTCGGGAGGCAGAGGCAGGCGGATCTCTGTGAGTTCGAGGCCAGCCTGGGCTACAGAGTGAGTTCCAGGAAAGGCTCCAAAGCTACACAAAGAAACTCTGTCTCAAAAAAAAAAAGGGGGAAATTGTACATTCTAAAAACCAAGACTTGCACAAGGTCAAGCCAGTCAACATTCCAACTTGGACAGGGGAGGTGGCAGGGGGCAGGAATCTATAGGTCCTATCCCTCCACGTTCCACTGGTAGCTACACGTGGAAGAGTCATCGTCAGGCAGCCTGTTAGCCCTGTTTAAACTGTCAGTCACACACACCAAAAGTGTGAAAACAAGAAGGGATTTGTTGAGGAGAAGTAAAGTTCCAGCAGGAAAAGTGGGGTAATAAGATAAGGCAATAGAGGTTAGGCGAGAAAAACTAAAATTCATTATGTATATGTATGAAACTATCAAAGAATAAATAGGTTAAAAACAAGACAAGCAAATAAATAATATCAGATGAGAAATTGAGGAAGACACTTGATTTTAACTCTGGCTTATAAGCACGTACTCACACATGCACACATGAACCCACATGAATATACGTGTGTGTACACACACACCACACACACACACCCACATACAGACAATTAATAAAAACCATAGTAGTAATGTCATAAAATTAATATATACAAAACAAACACTCTGAATCCTGATCTATAATCTATAATCAGCTTGGAGGCACCGCCTCCTGTGTCCCTGGTAGCAAAACAACTTTAGGGAAGGTGAATGGGCTGGTCTGAATGAAAATGGTCCCCAAAGGCTCATACATTTGAATGTTTAGTCCCCAGCCTATAAATGTTTGGGAAGAATTAGGAGGTGTGGCCTTGCTGGAGGAGGTGTGTCACTGGGCGTGGCTTTGAGGGTTCAAAAGCCCCTATCAGGTCCAGTGTATCTCTCTCTGCCTATGAATCAGGATGTAGCTCTCAGCTACCTCTCCAGCACCAAGCCTGCCTGCTTGTCAGCTGCCATGCACCGTACCAGCGATGATAACAGACTACAGCCGTCAGCAGACCCCATCACAGTCGCCCCTCCCACGAGGCTGAGACTATGAAAGGGGAGAAAGCATCACTATGCCCTCGGTAAGAATTGAAAAGCCGTATGGAAGGAAGGAAGGAAGGAAGGAAGGGAGGAAGGAAGGGAGGGAGGGAGGGAGGGAGGGAGGGAGGGAGGGAGGGAGGGAGGGAGGGAGGGAGGGAGGAAGGAAGGAAGGAAGGAAGGAAGAAAAGCAGGCAGAAGTAGCGGAACCTTTTTAAGGGAAGGCTATCTCCTCTGGTAAAGGACAGTAATTTGGTAGATTTCATTTTGTTTTCTTTCTTTAATTCTTTCTTTTTCTCTCCCCCGCCCACCCCGCCACTCCCACCCCGACAGGGTTTCTCTGTGTAGCTTTGCTCCTGTCCTGGAACTCACTTTGCAGACCAGCCTGGCCTCGAACTCACAGAGATCCGCCTGGCTCTGCCTCCTGAGTGCTGGGATTAAAGGCGTGCTCCACCACCACCTGGCTCTTTAATTCTTTCTAATCTAGTCTATTTCACGATTTTTTTTTTCTTTTTTCGGTCACAAGAATGAGATCTGAATTGTACCTCTGCCCCTGAGTGGAGACATGACTTTCGGAATTACCAGGAAGATTGTGAAATTACTGCCTAGAGAGAGATTTTCTAGTAAGGAAGAAAACTTTACCTTTGCCCCCTTCTTTAAGAGTTAATCCAGTGGTTGTGGGGACCGCTCAGTGGGTAATGCGCTTGCAATGCAAGCAGAAGGACCTGAATTCAGACCCACAGCACCCACACGGAAGCTGGGCGTGGCAGCACACCCCTGTAATCCCAGTGCTGTGGGACAGAGGCGGGAGTGATTTAAAAAAGAGAGAGAGAGAAACCAGTCAGGCACTGTTAGGACAGGGAACTCACTCAAAATGATAGGCCAACCCTACACAAAGACACGAAGAACTCCAGGCAGCTAAGGAATGCTCAGAGTGGAAGAAACAGTCTTCCCTGAGGAAGAGCACACCAACAGATAGAAGAAAGAAGTGATGTAAGTGCATTATCATCTCAAAAGAAAAACATTTGAAGCAAAATAAATCTTTCAAATGTATTAAGAAAAAAAAAACCCAGAGGGTCTGAGGACAAATAATTTAGTACTGGTCAATCTGGAGCCACATTGTATAATCGTTACATTATTCCATTAGCCTCCTCCTGGTTTGGGTACCACTAAACCAGGGCAGGCCTTTGCTTCCTACCTGGTCTTTTTTTGTTTGTTTGTTTGTTTGTTTGTTTGTTTGTTTTTCGAGACAGGGTTTCTCTCCGTAGCTTTGCGCCTGTCCTGGAACTCACTCTGTAGCCCAGGCTGGCCTCAAACTCACAGAGATCCACCTGGCTCTGTCTCCAGAGTGCTGGGGTTAAAGGCATGCGCCGCCGCCGCTGCACCACCACCACCACCACCACCACCACCACCGCCACCACCGCCACCACCGCCACCACCACCGCCCGGCTCCTACCTGGTCTTAAAACTGCAAAGCGGAAGAGACATTAGAATAGTCATCTCTGTTGTTAAACAATTTCCTCTGAGATAAAACATTCACCTTGGAAGAAAGATACTTAAGAAGAAGAACCTTCTAAATGGGGGTGAACATTCCATCCTTTGGGGAAGCCCCTGAAGCTCAAAAAGGAGAGAACTCAGACAAAGGCTTTGGAAAGTCCCCGGAGCTGACCAGATCCGCCAGGTCCTCTGTCCCCAATCTATACACACAGGACGGACAACTGAGAGACCCTCAAATTGGCCAAGTTTCCTAGAGGACTCTCAGACCAGCCTAGACGGGCATCTACCAAGCTGCCTGGAAAAGATGCTCTGCAGCCTGCTGAGCAGAATGGACGCTGGGCGGTGTGCTCCAGCCTTCCAGCTTCTCTGAGCTGTCACCCATGCTGGGTGGCCTTTGGTGACACAGCTGACTTTGAATCGTTCCTGCTCCTTGAGTAACCACTCACCCAGACTCCTGTAAGGAACCCCAGTAAAGCTCATTGGCTCACCAATTGCACCTCAGTGGTACCCTTATTTTATACATTTTAGTTTAGTTTTGTTTTTTTGAGACAGGGTTTCTCTGTGTAGTTTTGCACCTTTCCTGAAACTCACTCTGTAGCCCAGGCTGGCCTCGAACTCACAGAGATCCGCCTGCCTCTGCCTCTCGAGTGCTGGGATCAAAGGCGTGCGCCACCACCGCCCAGCCCGGTACCCTTATTTTAGTCCGTCATTGGTTCCCTTTCTAGGTGAGGAGACATTTGTTCATGTTTCCCCAGGAATAGAGTCTCACAACAGCTCCCAGAGGAACAAGAAGTTGGACCTGCACCTACACTTTCTGATTTCTCACCCACCCTTCTCCTTGAGGCAGAATGAAGGGGGGACGCAAACGCAGAAGGACAGAAATGTAAGGCCGGGATGATCAGAGACAGGAGACAGCGTTTGTGCTCAGCAACGCCTGCTCCGAGTTAACGTATTTTGTGTTGTTTGTTATTCAGACTCAACTACGGACACGCTGCAAAGCTGTACTGTGAACTCTGGGGTAGTGCTGAGTCTCTAGTAAGCTGTAAAACTCATCACCAACTGACTTTTAGCAGAAATAGTGTTCATAAACAGACTATTTGATGTGTAATTCTTATTTGGATCCTGAATTTTAAAAGGGAAAATAGTAAAGTGACAATCATGTTCTTAGCAGTATTGTTTACATTTGCCAGATGGTAGCAGCAAACAAGTGTTACCCGACAGATGCATGGATAAATAAAATTAGCATATACATGGAATGGAATATTGTTCTCCCTTTTCAAAGAACAAAATTTTTACATATGCTATAATATAATGAACCTTGAGGACATCATGCAAGAAAAAGAATCCCATCACAAAAAGACAAATATTGTATGATTCTCTTCATATGAGTACCTGAAACTGAACATTCTTAAAATAGAAAGTATAGTGGTGGTTGCCAGATGCTGAGAGAGGGAGACATGTGTATTCTCATTTAATGGGTACAGAGTTTAAGTTTTACAAGATGTACAGTGTTCTGGAGATTGGCTATTCAGCAATGTGAAAATAATTAACACTACTAAAATATGCACTTCAAAATGTTAATTTTTATTTTGTTTTGTTTTAGAGACAAGGTTTCTCTGTGTAGTTTTGGTGCCTGTCCTGGATCTTGCTCTGTAGACCAGGCTAGCCTCGAACTCACAGAGATCTGCCTGTCTCTGCCTCCCAAGTGCTGTGATTAAAGGCGTGCACCGCACCGCCCAGCAAAAATGTTAATATTTTTACAACAACAAAATAAAGCACCTAAAGAGGAGCTCTTTCTTTCTAGGTTGAGCATATTTAGAACATTGTTAAGTAGGAGTATTCTAAAGTTCCAAAAGTATTAACATCAAATGTTGTATAACTGACAATATCTGGGGTCATGAGAGCGGAAGAACTGGCCCTGACCCCCACCGGCTGCCACACTGGCAGGGTGTGGGTGAGTCTCGGCTCTGAGAGTGGGAGAGCTGACCCTGCCCGCCCCTTGTCTGCTATGTGGTAGCTTGGACGAGATAAAGAGGCCCCTCCCCCCTCGCTCCTCCCCACCTATGGCAGGCAGGAGAGTTAGCCTCGGGGACATGAGAGCAGGAGAGCTGGCCCTGCCCCTCACCAGCTGCAGCACTCAGGAGCCTGCTCCTGCTCCTACACCTCACCTGGGCAACACGGTAGAGCTGGCCCTGGTGGTGTGGGTAAAGGAGAGCCAGGGCCGGGAGAGCAGGGGAAGGGGCCCCACCCCTTGCTGCCTGCTGCCTGGGATGAGCTATAGCCGGGCAGTGCTAAGAACTCTCCCTAATGGTGAGGATGAAGGAAAGCTGGCAGGCTGACCAACCCAGCTACCACCCAGGCCCAGAACCAGGGCTGTAAGCTGGCCCACCCCAACCTCCACCTCATCTATGAACTACTGGAGCATGTGAAGAGGCCGGACCTGCAGAACCAAAGCAGCAGGACCTCCACCACACAGGGCAACCACAGGACATCCAAGAGGAGCCCCAGTGAGGGCCCAGCATCGATAGTGCAGCAGAAACCAGAGGCCTCGAGCCAGACCAATGACTCTGCAGTGAACACTTGCAAGTAAAGATGTGCGAAATAAAGGGTTTACTGTGTGACTCACTGTGACACACTACAGCTTCCACAATGAGATTTTTTTTTTATTTTTTTTTATTTTAAATTTTATTTTATTTTGCAAGGGCAGAGGGCATACACGAAGATACAGGGAGATGAATGGGATCAGGATGCATGATATGAAATCCACAAAGAATCAATAAAAGTTAAAAAATAAAAAAGAAAATATCCTTAGATAAAATAATGTTAAACTTAGATTGGAAATAGAAAGTTGATGAAAGTTGAATCTTGGAACATCTAAAATCACCAAAGATGATTTTATTCATGAAAGTGGTCGTAAGTGTTTAAAGGCATTGCTTAAAAAGTAACTGGTAAGGACATTAGTAAATAAAGAAAACTTGAGTGTGAACTGTATTCCACGATATTAATCAGTGTTGCATTTCCAACATGCGATGACGGCATTATGCCCGTGTCCTTCTCCTGAGGAGACATATGTCCTTATAAAGGTGAAGCACCATGACATCTGCCTGCCACCCACTTCCCAGTGCTCCAGCAAACAAAAGCTGTTTGATACAGATGTCAGAAGCAAAATATGAACGGAAACTCACTACACTCTTATTTAATATCTCAAACTTAAAATGCTTGGGAAGCTGCGCAAGGACCACAGGACACCTCCAGCATGGACAGTAACATGGTTTATGTCTAACTTGTCCCCCAAATGTTCAAAATGGACACTGGTCACAGCACAGCACTGTTGAGAGCTGAGGGAATCTTTAAGAGGCGGGTCCTAGTGTGTGGGGATTAAGTCTTTGTGGAAGATTGGTATTTTCCTTGCAGGCTTGTGTTCTCGCTCTCTCAAGATGCCCCACAGACCAAGTCTTTCTGGGTGAGTCTAGCACTGTCCCTAATCTTTCTCGGGTGTACTACTCACCACTCTTGCTTGTACCCCCAGAGTGATGTCACCTGCCATGTGGTCTTGATGAGAGCCAGGCAGATGCCAACATCGTCCTCATGAACCAAAAAATTCTTGTTTCTTCACAAATTACGCAAAGTACTGCAGTACTTTGATTAGCATAAAACTGACCAAAAGAGATGAAGGGTCCCCAAAACTGCTCACACAGAGTGGTTGGTTTAACTACTGCCCACGCCACTGTCCCTGCCTCCCCAATAAGTCAACCCTACCAAAAGTTCCAACTGAGTACAAAGTCTCTGGAAATGGTCACCACTGGGTATACCGCCAGGTGAACATTCAAGAGGGGGGTACAGGAGGGAATTGGGAGCTAGGGGCTGGGGACTTCCACCCACTCTCATTGTGAAACAGACAGGTGGCCTTTCACCCTTAAAATACATCAGCCAGGGGAAAGAGAGGTGATCGAGTCTGTGGACTCTCAAGCTGCAGAATGTCAACACACCTCTAGATAAGAGTTAAGAAACGAGGAAAGTGTTAGGTAAATAAGATCTGCTTCTCCATTTCTCCATGTCCTCTGCATCTACGGGCTTATGACATACTGAGATCCCAGAATCTGGATTAACTGAAGTTTTTCTAGACTCGATACCTTACTGATACAGTAAATATGATCCAGTCATTCTAATCGTGTGAGGGTCTTTAAAAATATGGAGAAATATTTAGCACATTCCAAATACAGTTAAGGTCTTTCAGATAGCTCTGCTTTGTGTCAACAGCACTCACTGCCCAGCATTGTGGATGTGCATAAGTAAGAAGAGGAAATATTAGTGAACTGTGCTCACTAGTCAGCCTAGTTCACCACCGAATGGATTTTTCCAGGTACAAATTCGGCTCGAGAAGTTGAGCGTGGTGAGATAGAAACGGTAAACACTCCACGGACATTGTACAAAGTGTCCCTTCGGTGTAGGGAGGTGGGGTGTATTTGCGATTCTAACAGGGATTAGAAAATTTAGCCATTATCTTTACAGAAGGATAATTGAGATTTTTGAGTGTTTGTATCTGAGGTAAGAATCTTATCTAACAGGGAAGAGAGAGTTTGAAATCCCTCAGTTCCTTTGGGGGTCTAGCAGAGGCCTGTAGAAGCAGAAAAGCAAAAACTGTCAGGAAGGGTTCAGACTCTAGAGTCACATAAACCTGACTTTAGCTCCTAATTATTTAATTTATCAGGCTGTGGCCTTGGTGATCCGCTCAAAGTTTGTAGCTTGGCTTTTTGGCCTATGTGACTTTCTGTTAAAGAAAATTATTTTTAAAAAGTTAAAAGTGGGCCAGGCAATGGTGGCACATGCCTTTGATTCCAGCACTTGGGAGGCAGAAGCAGGTGAATCTCTGTGAGTTTGAGGCCAGCCTGGTCTACAAAGTGAGTTCCAGGACAGGCTCAAAAAGCTACATAGAGAAACTCTATCTTGAAAAAAAAAAAAAAAAAAAAAAAAAAGGCAAGTTAAAAGTGATTTACATGTCAATCAGCCAGTACCAAAAATGGTTTTCGGTGTATCTGGAGGGAATTTCTATCTCTGCTTTTCTTTGCATAGGATTCAGAAATGTCTTTAACAGTAGTTGCTATTTATTGAGTATTACTGTGCCAGGTGCCAAAGATATTCTGTAACAATGTCTCACTTACTAATCCCCATGAGAGATCACTATAGAAAGTCAATTCTGTGTCTGACTTGGTCAATTCAACCTTTTCACCACACTGTCCCTTTTTCTTCATCTTGGGGATCTTTTCTGGGTTAATGTCATGTCCAAGGGGTTACTAACAAAGGAAATTTTCAAGTTAGTCTTTTTCCAGAATGTAGACTTAATTGATATTTACAAAATATCCAAGGCGTGCCTTCGACAGTGCAGACACAAGACACAGAGGTGAATCAATATTTCCCCCAAGCCTTGCACTGGAGGAGGACTCCAACCTCATAAGATGAACGTGGACAGGAAAACTCTGTATGTGGAATGTGGGGGGATAAAGTCCAAAAGTCTGTGGACCCTTTTAGACACAACCTTTAATGATTCGTTTTTAACACTTTATACTGTTCCCCAATTTAGTTGTTTTCCAGAACTATAGAAACTCAGCAGGTGGGCACTGGGAGCTGCTACTGGGTTTGCCTGAGAACCTCATGGAGGATATATTGGGGACTCCAACAAGGAAGTTGGGTCACAAAGGTAAACAGCAATCTTTCTGAGGGCAATTCTAATCTTGTAAAAGTGTTCCATTATCCACAGACATGCTCCCATATGTCAGTTCCTATGAGAAGCACTTGGAGACAGAATGCCTGAGTTTGAAACTCTTTTTTTATAAAGCACTTGTTAGTATGACCGTCAACAGGAACCTGGAGGCAGGAGCTGATGCAGAGGCCATGGAGGGTGCTGCTCACTGGCTTGCCCCTCATGGCTTGTTTAGCCTGCTTTCTTATAGAACCCAGGACCACCAGTCCAGGGATGACACCACCCACAAAGGGCTGGGCCCTCCCCCATCAATTAAGAAAACTAATTAAGAAAATGCCTTACAGGCTTGTCTACAGTCCAGTTTTATGGAGGCATTCCCTTACTTAAGGTTCTTTTGTCTGAGATGACTTTAGCCTGTGTGAAGCTGACATAAAACTATCCAGCACACAGCCTCTTACAGCAGGTGGAAACAAATGTAAGGAGGAAGAGGAGGCAGAATAAGTGTAAGAGCCCGAAGAGATGAACGACTCAAGGAAGCAGTGTCTTCCAGACACTCACAGAGGCTGTGGCAGCATGCACAGGGCCTGCACAGGTCTGAGCCTGATGGGTCCCAGCTCTGAGAGGGGGAGCAGATACAAACCTATGGTGATATTATATTTGTGCTGAAATGTGATGTTACTTGTATGTTAATAAATAAAGTTGCCTGGGGATCAGAGCTAAGAGTCAGCCATTTAGCAGAAGACCGGCCAGTGGTAGCACACACCCTTACTCCAATCACATGGCAGGCAGAGTCTCTGTGTGGTCAAGGACACAGTCAAGCACAGTGACCCGAACCTTTAATCCCAGTACCAACCATAGAGACCTGGAGGTCTGTATAGATAGGCAGTGACGAGGAAATCATGTGGTTGGGTTTAGAGCCAATGAGAAGGCTGAACAGAAAGGCAATAAAAAGACAGGACAGAGGAAGAAGGTCTCTCTCTCAGGGGAAGGATGGCAGTGAGTAGTAAGCTAAAGGGAGTCCTGGCTCTTGCTCTGATCTTTTAGGCTTTAACTCTGTATTTGGCTCTGTGTTTCTTGTTTACTAAGACCGTTTAGAATTTCATCTACACAAGCCCCCATCCCTAACCTAAAAGTTATCTCGAGTTGATAACTTTTCTCAAAGGGAAAACTAATTTTCTCTAACAAAGTCTCACTGGGTACACAAACCACACTTAAGGGCAGGCCCCAAGCCCGGCAGTAGATGGCCAACACAGAATGAAGCCAGTGGTATATTTTGGAGGCTTTTTGTCTCATAATGTTTAGTCTGGGCATTTATTTCCCTTACAGGTCTTTTGCTGTAATGTAATGTAACATTATAGTTTCTGGGTTTGTGTTTTTCTGGGATTTCTATGTGTGCAAATGTGCATTTCTCTGCATCTCCATGTGTTTCTTGTGCTTTATCTCTGACTCTTTTTGTTTGTTCCCTGTTTAGGTTTGTTTGTTTTTGTTACATATGATTTTATTTCCTTTTTAGATGCCTGTTTGTTTTTTTAATGAGAGAGAGCAAGAAAGGGTATGGATTTGGGGGGGGGGGGAATCTGGGAGGTGATAGGGGAATGTCTTTCTGTACGCTACGAATATGTGTTGCTCTGATTGGTTGATAAATAAAGCCGTTTGGCCTATGGCAAGGCAGCTTAGAGGCAGGGGAGAAATTCAGAGAGAGAGAGACAGGAAGAAGGTGAGGAGAGAGGAGCAAACTGCCCAAAGAGCAGCATGTAATGGGACGCAGGTAAAGTCACGGAACATGTGGCGATACGTAGATTAATAGTTATGGGCTAATTTAAGATATAAGAGCTAGCTAGCAAAAAGCTTGAGCCATAGGCCATGGCCATGCAGTTCATAATTAATGTAAGCCTCTGTGTGTTTACTTCAGTGACGCCAGTGGGAGAGATTTGTCCCGACGGTGGCAGGCACAGGAAAACTTCCAGCCACAGGGAGGAGGTGAGGGAGGGAAACCATGACCTGAATATTATTTGAAAAAAAAATCTTCTTTCGATTTTTAAAAAGGGGTGAATTTGGAATGCCACCAAACATGGAAAGGAACACAGGAGTCCCTGTGGCCTTCCTCAGCTTCTAGGGAACAGTTAGGGAAAGTGACATTCCCATACCCTAGACATCTTTCTGAAGATGGACGGTATTGTTGTACTTTATATCAGCTGCCCGTGCAGCCGGCTTCCCTGCTGATCTGTGAGCTCTTAACTGTTTCAAAGGAGCTGTGGTGATAACAATGAGCCTGTGGTGCAAACTCTGCCGCCTCAAGTCCATTGGTTTCCCACCTGTTCTTCCAGCATTAACCAGGCGAGGCAACTTGGCCAATGTCTCCCAGTTACATTACAATTCCAGGCCTCCTAAGTTATTTCCTTCTTTGTCTTAATTACATCCCCGTCTCCCAGAATCAGGAATTCTTGTTGAACCCAGAGATTAAGAACACCTAATGCATAATTAGCTTTCCTCGGTCCAAATGCAAGCTCTATCACCATCGAACTGTACAAATGCAACAAGTTACTTAAATTCATCCCTCAACTTCCTACCTACAAAAGGTTTGATAAACATATGATTTAAAAAACAAATGGGTGGGAGGAGGGAGGACAGGGGAATCTGTGGTTGGTATGTAAAATGAATAGGAAATCTCTTTTAAAAATAGGCAGATAAGAGGTGCTGGCTAGATTATTGTTCATTGCTCAGAATGACTGCTAGTTGAATGCGCTGGGCATGCTTGTATCAGTCAGCATCCAATTAAAAGATGGAAAGCAGGTGTTAGGATTCTGTACACGCGCAGCTCAGGGTCCTGTGTCTTACGTCTTACATCATCAGTGGGCACACAATCTCTGCCTTAAAAAGCCAGACATGGACACTCCCCCACCTCTCTGTTTCCTCTCTGCTCTCTGCTCTGCTCTGCTCCCTCCCCCAGCTTTCTCTTTCACCAGGCCTGGTTCCCTTTCCCACACCCATTTTCCCTCCCAATAAAGCTCTAAAAACTAACCTTGGGTTCTGCCATGGCCCGGGACTTTTCCACTGGTAACCAGCGCCACCAACCAGCGCTGTTCATCCTTTCAGAAGGTATTTTTAACAAAAAGAATGTAACATTAGAGATCGCTGAAGTGGTACAGAGCTGCAAAGTTACTCATTGAAAAGAGAATTCTAAGCCATCACAGAGACAGTAACTTCAGGAAGAGGTTGATAAGGTTTGGACATAAAAGGAATAGGTGGAAATAATTAAAACTTAGAAGCTTGGAGGAATGTCCCACAGGCCTGGCATGCAGAGTTCTGAGACACAGGCCCCAGCTGGCTCTACCAGCATCTTTTTTTTTGGAGATGGAATAGAGCTGGCTTTAAAACTGGTAAAACTGCAAACAGAACTGAGCTACTTGTAAGATGAACTTTCTCTGCCAGAGGGAAGTAACAGTATCACTAGATGATGGCAACAGAAACAAGAAACCAAACAGAAGGAAACGAAAATTCAGAGGGACAAGTAAATCCTCACTTTCATAACTAGCTCTGCAGCCTCCCACTGATGCCTTTGAGAAACAGAGCCTAAATGGCTGGGGGTGTTTGTCAACGGTAGAATGCTTCCTGAGCATCGGGAAAGCTCTGGTTTCTACTGTGAGCATCAAAAAAAGCAGTCTAATAGGAAGTGGGTGGAGGAAAAAATGATTAAAGAGTCCCAGCCCCTGCACCAGAAAGCTAAGTGTAGAGGAGACAGCAATGTATAGTACTCAGTGATCTTACATCATTCCTATTAATCACCAACATCACAACCACCTTGTTCTCCACCCCCATTTTACAGCTGGTGAGAGTACAGTGTAGTCAAAATTTTAAACAATGTATCAGACACACTGAGAACTATTAGCAGCACCAGTGTCTGAAGGGCTGGCCCTCCCCATCCTGCAGGGCGTCTGTTAGAAAAGGATAATGTGTATGTACAGTATATGTGCCGTGTGAAAAACAAAGCAGCTGATCATTTACTGCCCGCTTGATGGCCAGCATTTCCTGTGGTCACTTCTCCTACAAAAGGGCTCAGGTACCCACTGCTGCTGCTTCAGAGGTCTGGGCCACAGCTACCACACACCCGCTGCTGATCATCCTTAAATGTCTCTGTGAGAGAGCACTGTCAATGAACTGGGTACTGCTACCATGCCATGCTGTGGATATCACTCTGTATGCTGTGGATGTGTTGCTATGATTTGGTTGATAAATAAAGTGATGACTGGCCAGTAGCCAGGCAGGAATTATAGTATAGGCGGGATAAGCAGAGAAGAGAATTCTGGGGACAGGAAGGCTGAGTCAGGAGATGCTGCCAGCTGCCACCATGAGAAGCAAGTTGTGAAAGATACCAGTAAGCCATGAGCCACGTGGCAAGGTATAGACTTATAGAAATGGGTTAATTTAAGATGTAAGATCTAGCTACCAAGAAGCCTGAGCCATCAGGCCATACAGTTTTAATTAATATAAGCCTCTGTGTGTTTACTTGGGTCCGAGCGGCTGCAGGACTGGTGGGTGAGAGAGATTTGTCCTGACCATGGGCCAGGTGGGACACAGGAAAACTTCAGCCACCATGCCACCCCAGGGGCCACGGCCACCTTAGCCACCCGATGGATCAGAATTAACTTGTCGGCCAGCGGACTGCACACATGAGCATCGCTGCATGGATGGAGAATAGACGGAGAGCAGCAAAGCATGAAGGCAGATAAAGGAGCCCTGAACAGGAGACGGCAAGTGAGACAGAATGACTCCTCTCCCCCACCACTGCCAAGCTGAACTATAATGGAGTGCTGGGCTGTGGAGCCAGCACGGGATCCTCAGGTGGCAGGGAGGTCATCCACATCCTTTCAGAATACCGATCACAGAAAACCCTGCCCATGGAACGTCCTATCCCCGATTCATTAGGAACAACTGCGCCTCGCTGAGGTGTGGCACTGGGAAAAAGCAGTCTATGCTCACAGCAATGTCTGAGAAGGTTCCCTGATGTCACTTGTCTGAAATACCGAGACTAGCAGTCTGTCCCCCAAACCTATGGAGACTGATATACATGGCAGTCTTGGGGGAGGGAAAATATCATTCCAACAGGGGCAAAACCATACAAAGAGCATAATGCTTGGATTTCATACTATTACCTTTTTAAATTTATCTAACTTTTTATTGTTTTTCTAAATTTGATATTTTACCGCTATTTGCAATTTTGTATATTGGTCATTAAGCTACTGCGTTCTGACTTCAATCTCACCAGAAAAGACTTTCATGACTTTACTTTTCTACACCCACATTTCTGTACTTAGTCTCCTTGCCTCTCCTTCTTCATTCACTACTTAAATATTGATACCTTTACATCTAAATGCCAGGCATGGTAGTGCATACCTCTTATCCCAGCACTTAAGAGGCAGAGACAGGTGGATCCCTGTGAGTTCCAGGCCATCCAAGGCTCCATGATGAGACCCTGTCACAAAAAAAAAAAAAAAAAAAAAGATTAAAAGCAAAATAGACATCTACAAACTTCCCCCAGTCAGTATCCACATGCTACTGTCTCTAGTACCACAAGTGAAGTGGACAAGTGTCTTTCCCAGCAAAACAAACGGCTGATAAATTAGTAGGGGAATCTGCAGCTCTCTCTCCCTAAAAAGGAGCAAGAGACACAAGTCCTAGTGAAGCCAGCACTCCTGGAGGACTCACCTAAAGCCAAACACCGAGATGGAAAAGAGGGAAAAGTTAAATCCGGGAAACATACCGGTGCAGAAAGCATACCAAAGAAACAGGAGGCATATGATGACACACTGCACCACAACACAAAGAGTGTGATGACACACTGCACCACAACACAAAGAATATAACACACTGCACCACAACTCATCACTAACAGAAACAAAAGTCACTGAAATGACTGAACTGTCCGAGAAAGAATGAAGAATACTATTGTTAGAAAGAATCAATGGCCATACAGAGGGCTCAAATAAGCAGATGAACAAATTAAGGAAACCAGCTGAGGACCTAGACAAAACAGTCACTAAAGTGAATGAAATGGCTGGTAACTCGGAATGAAATTCAAAAACATGGAAGAAGAACTCAGGACGGAAACACTGAGAAAGACCAAACAGAAACTCTGGAAATGAGACAATTGACTCCCGACCACACAACCTTTGGCCTACGGTCTGTCCTGCCTATGGAATGTCAGAGGTGGAGGTGGTGTAAGGGTGGCGCAGAGATAGTGGGAGTGGCCACCCAATGACTGGTCCAGCCTGAGCCTACAGGGTATTTAAGCTCTGGTTCATAGACCTGCCACATGATTTCTCCTCCTTTTTTCCCCCAAGATCACCTGGGAATGTTTTGCTCAGATTAAAACTGGTCCTTTACCTTTTTATTCGGCTTGATTTGGCTTACTGAGTCAACAGAGAATCCTACCGAGGATTCAAAATACTTGTCGGTAATCAATCTACCAAGCAGATGGAGTTCATCAACAAGCAATCATATTGATTCTTATATCTTATAAAGTAGATATAATATATAGTCAGAGAGATAAATGGAACCACTACTTATAAGTAAAGATTGACCAAGAATGTATAACAATTGTAATAATTACATACCAAATATTGGGGCTCCTAATTTCCTAAAACATTAGAAAGTATAAAATGTCACATAGGTCTTGACACAATAATAATGGAAGACCTCATACCCCACTCTCATATTGAAATAGGGCTTCCAAGCTGGGCATGATGAGCACACCTTTAATCCCAGCACTCAGAAGGCAGAGGCAGCCATGTTGCTGAGTTCAAGACTAGCTTGGTCTACAGAATAAGTACTATGACAGCCAGGGCTACACAGAAAAACCCTGTCTCAAAAACAAAATAAATAGAGCCTCCAAACTAAAAATCAATAAAGAAGATTGAATCTCAATTGGGATGTTTCCCAGATCAGAACTTGAAAGATAAATTATTTAATACATCAACAGAGCTTAACAAATAGTCCACAAAATATTTAATATAACAGAGTCCACAGTCTTTTCAGTGGCACATGGAACACTATGAAACTATTCACATTTATCTTAGTTTGCTTTCTATTGCTGTGATAAATACCATGACCAAAAGCAACTTGGGAAGGAAAAGTTTTACTTCATCTTACATCTTACAGTTCATCATAAAGAGAAGTCAGGGCAGACACTCAAGGAAGGAGCCTGGAGGCAGAAACTGAAGCAGAAGCCACAGGGGAATGACACTTTATCATCATAGCTTGCTCAGTTTTGTTTCTTATACACCCCAAGACTACTTATCCAGGGTGACACTGCTCACAGTGGGCTGGACCCTTCCACACTGATTATCAATCAAGAAAATGCTCAAACTACTTGCCTATGGGCAAATATGATAAAGGCAACTCCTTGTCTAATGTCCCCTCTTTCAAGATGACTGTAGCTTGTGTCAAGTTGACAAAAAAAAAACCCTCACAATTGACCCCTTGCTAACTTGACACATATTAAAAACCATAACCTTTCCTTTCCTTATTATCCCCAAAATCTCATGTTAATTTCATAATGCAAATTATAATACATGTTTTTAAAGTACTACAGTCTTTAAATTTTTCTTTAAAAAACACCTCTAGATTTCTAAGTTCTTGCTCTCTTCACCAGCCAAGGGGAAGAAGGCAACCCCATCCATGAAGAAACAGGAGGCCAAATTGGTGGTGAGTCCTCTGTTTAAGAAATGCCTTAGGAACTCCAGCATTGAACAGGACATCCAGCCCCAAAGAGAACTCACACATTTCCTAAATGGCCCCACTACATTAGACTGCAGTGGCAAAGAGCCATCCTCTATAAGCAGCTAAAGTACCTCCTGCCATTAACCAGTTCCCCCAGGCACTGGGCCAGCCAACAGCTACCCAGCTGCTTAAGCTTGCCCACAAGTACCGGCCAGAGATGAAGCAGGAGAAGAAAGCTGCTGGCAAAGGGGACGTCCCGACTAAAAGACCACCAGTCCTTCCAGCGGGGTCAATACAGTCACCACCTTGGTGGAGAACGAGAAGGCTCAGCTGGTGGTGATTGCCCACGATGTAGACCCCATTGAGCTGGTGGTCTTCCTGCCTGCCCTGTGTCGAAAGATGGGGGTCCCCTACGGCATCATCAAGGGAAAGGCCAGGCTGGGGCGGCCGGTCCACAGGAAGACATGCACCACTGTTGCCTTCACACAGGTTAACTCGGAAGACAAGGATGCTCTGGCTAAGCTGGTGGACGCTATTAGAACCAATTACAACAACAGATATGATGAGATCCGCCGCCACTGGGGAGGCAACGTCCAGTGCCCTAAACCTGTGGCTCACATTGCCAAGCTGGAAAAGGCAAAGGCCAAAGAACTCACCACTGAACTGGATTAAATGTACACTCCTAAGTTTTTTGTACATAAATATAATTACAAAACTGTCTTCAAAAAAAAAAAGTCTAAGTTCCCCTTAAAAATCCAATGTCTCTTCAAAAGTACAAATCTCTCAACTATGGGCCCCTTCAAAATAAAAAAACACATTTGTTGATAGAGTTTTCCGCCTTGCCCACAGGGACAAATCTTTGTCACCCGCCAGTCCCACAGCCGCTCAGACCCAACCAAGTAAACACAGAGACTTATATTTCTTACAAACTGTAAGGCCGTGGCAGGCTTCTTGCTAACTGTGCTTATAGCTTAAATTAGTCCATTTCCATAAATCTATACCTTGCCACGTGGCTGGTGGCCCACCGGCATCTTCACATGCTGCTGGTCATGGCGGCGGCTGCAGTGTCTCTGGTCATGGCGGCGGCTGCAGCGTCTCCTTCTGCCTTTCTGTCCTTTTATTTCTCCTCTCTGTTAGTCCCGCCTATCTTTCCTGCCTAGCCACGGCCGATCAGGTTTTATTTATTAACCAATCAGAGCAACTTGACATACAGACCATCCCCCAGCACAGCCAAGTGCAGACCATCTCAAACACCTGCACTCAAGCCCATGGTCCTAATCATCCTCTATACGGACCTGCTGGGTAACGCCACAAAGAACCCAAGAAGGGCTCCCACAGGACATAAAGAACATCCCACAGCACACATTGAAGACTTTCTTACTATAAGAAGGAAGAACTGGGCTGGAGAGATGGCTCAGTGGTTAAAGGCACTGGCTGCCCTTCCAAAGGTCCTGAGTTCAATTCCCAGCAACCACATAGTGGCTCAGAGCCATCTGTAATGAGATCTGGCGCCCTCTTCTGGCCAGCAGGCATACATGCAGACAGAACACTATATACATAATAAAAAAGTGCTAAACCATTCATAGACGACCTGCTTCTGGGTCGGGGTTTCGTACGTAGCAGAGCAGCTCCCTCGCTGCAATCTATTGAAAGTCAGCCCTCGACACATTGAAAAAAAAATAGAAGGAAGAACTAAGGCATAGTTATAAAAAAAAAAAAAAAAAAGCAAAGAAAACTGAACTCCAATAGTGTCAATAATTCAATTTCTGATGTCTGGAGCTCACTTATGATCTTCTAGACTTCAAAGGACTTGGTAAGCTATACTTCTCCACCTCTCCTATGCACAGAATACACAGCTTGTCCCACAGCCTCAGACTGCCTTCACGCCATACCTGCCACTGTCCTTGGTAGTCACCCCACAATCCTGGCATCTCCAATATTCTGGGGTCTCCACTGCAACTGAGTAGCACCTTTGTTATTTGTCTCTACTGGTCCCTCTTTATGGACTCTAGCCCCGTGACATGGTGCCAAGCTTTAGCTTCTCTCCACAAACCCTTCAATCCTGTAGCTTCTACGCTGCCAAAATAAGTACCACATGGGAGACTCTTACACATTAACCCAGAAGGAGCTGTAGCTTCGGCCCCCCTGGACCACAGCTTCTGTGCGCTGACCCTGAGGAAATATTTCTAAGAAAGTTTTGGCCCAATGATGCTGGTCTCTTGTTAATCACAGTGGGTTTTTCGGCCACCGCTAACCAGCATCACTTGTCCCAGCGATGAAAGCAAAAGTTTCACGTCAGTGGTGTTGATCAGCCTCAGCTGAGCAGAAACCACAGATTCTTAGTTCAAAATATCACACAAAGAGCCCCGATAGAGTCCTTGCTTCCTGCTGAACCCTCAGAAGCCAGGCCTCTCTTTTTCCATTGCTCTCAGTGCTCTCTCCCAAGTTGTCACAGAACAGCTCACCAAGCTTTGAGCAATAATGGGTTTTCCAAGCAGAGTTCCAAACACAGTCCTCCCCACAAACAACATGATCAGGTCTGTCACAGAATACCCCACTCCTGATACCAAATCCGTATTAATTTGATTTTCTGTTGCTATGATAAAACACCAACAAAAACCAAGTTGTAAAGGAAGAGGTTTGCTTAAGCTTACAGTTTACAGTCCATCATGAAAGGAAATCAGAGCAGGAACTCAAGCAGCAATCTGGAGGTGGGAACTGAAGCAGAAGCCACAGAGGAATGCTGCTTACTAGCTTGTGCTTCTATTATACAGTGGGCTGAACCTCCCACATTAAGCATTAATCAAGAAAATGCCCCCACAGAATTGCCTGCAGGCTAATCTGATGAAATAAACTTCTTCCTCCCCTAGTTTGTTTTTGTCAGTGTTTTACCACAGCAATACATGAACTAGTACAAAATCACAGGCATAAATCAAGACTTAGGAAATGCACAAAGAAAGAGAAGAAGGAGGAGGAGGAGGAGGAGAAGAAGAAGAAAAAGAAGAAGAAGAAGAAGAAAAGAAGCAATAGGGACCTCAGGAAACACACAAATAATTAAATACTGAACAATATGCTTTTAAATGAACAATGAGTCTTTAAACAAAGCACCCACAGTGAACTGGGCCCATCCACATTAATCATTTACCAAGGAAATGCCCCACAGACTTTCTTATAGGCCAATCTGATGAAGACATTTCTTATTTAAGATTCCATCTTCCCAGATGACTGTAGCTCATTTCAAGGTAACAAAAAAAAAAAAAACCTAACTAATGAGCATATCATATACAGTGACCAAGTTGGCTTCATCCCAGAAATGCAAAGCTTGTTCAATATACACAAAAAAAAATTATTAAATGTAGTACAATATATAAATAATCCTAAGGTCAGAAACCATATGATCAATTCAATAGACACAGAAAAGACATTTGATAAAATTCAATAAGCCTTCATGATAAAAGTCCTAAAATTAGGAATAAATGGAACATATTTCAAAATAATAATGGTTATGTATGACAAATCTATAGCCAACTTACATTAAATGTGGAAGGTGTGGGAATACAGAGAGATTTCTGCTAAAGTTTAGAATGAGACAAAGTTTCTATGGTGGTTTGTATAGGAATGGCCCCCATAGACTCATGTGTTTGAATGCTTGGTCCATAGGGAGTGGTACTATTAGGGGGTGTGGCCTTGTTGGAATAGGTATGGCTTTGTTGGAGGAAGTGTGTCACTAGGGAGTGGGCTTTGAGGTCTCAGAGGCTCAAGCAGTTCACTTCCTGCTGCCCATGGATCTGGATGTAGAACTCTCAGCTCCTTCTCCAGCACAATGTCTGCCTTCACACTACCATGCTTTCTGCCATGACCATAATGAACTAAACCTCTGAACTGTAAGCCAGCCCCAATTAAAAACTTTCCTCTAATAGGAGCTGCTGTGGTCATATCTCTTCATAGCAATAGAACCCTAACTGACCATTCATACTCAATACAGTGTTTGAAGTCTTAGTTTAAAGTAGTAAGATAGGAGAAAGACTTGAAAAGTATAAAAATTGAAAAGGAAGATATCAAATTATCCCGGCTCACAGACATCATGATGCTACACCTAAATGACCTCATGTGGAAAATGTGTAGATCTGATCAATACTTTCAGAAAAGTTACATGATATAAAAATCAACATACAAAATTCAGTAGCTTTCCAATATACCAAAAATGAATTTGTTGAGAAAAAATTAGGAAAAAAATATTCCAATCACAATAACACAAAAAAAGTACTTCAAAATAAACCTAAAGCATTAGCACACTTATTTCATCTACTTGTTACTTCTGTTCTTCAGGCAGATATTAAACATCAGTCATGGTAGTCTGCACTTTGGAATTATGCTCTCAGCAACATTCAGGAGGGCAGAGACCAGATCTACCTAGGCAAAGGGCAGCAGGAAGTCAAAAACAATCTTGCTTTGTTTTTCTTTTTCTTTTTTTCTTCCTTTTTTTTTGTTTTTTTTGTTTTTGTTTTTGTTTTTGTTTTTCAAGACAGGGTTTCTCTGTGTAGATTTATACCTTTCCTGGAACTCACTCTGTAGCCCAGGCTGGCCTCAAATTCACACAGATCTGCCTGCCTCTGCCTCCCAGTGCTGGGATTAAAGGCATGTGCTACCACCGCCCAGCTTGCTTTGGTTTTCTATATATATCTGTATAATTTCATTAGAAGAGGGAAAAACTCCTACTAAAAGGTAATTATTGTTATCTTATGTGTGTGATTTCATCTGAAGAGAAGAACCTGCTATAACAAAGTAGTTTTAGAATGATAATAGTACAGGTAAATCAAGTCTACATCATGTTTTTATAGAACTGCAAGCTAGAATTGTTGATTAAGCAGTGGTGCTCGTGGCTGCGGGAGCCATGCTGATGGAAGAGATGTTGCGGTGGCAGAAGAATTGTGAGCCATAGTTACCTTGAGAGAGAGAGAGAGAGAGAGAGAGAGAGAGAGAGAGAGAGAGAGAGAGAGAGAGAGAGAGAATACAGAAGGAGAGAGGGCAAAAAGAGAGAGCACAGAGAGGACACGCTCGCTTGATGCCGTCGCAGGCTGGTGACGTAATTAAGGACATAATCCTTACATCCCAGACTTTCGATTATTATTAAAAAAAAAAAAAAAGCAGGTAGATGGGAATAGGGGCGTCGTTTCTCTCAAAAGCTGCTTCCAGCTGACTCTTGGACGTCAGTTGGCTCTTGGGGAATGGAGAAGGGGAGTTTTCCGAGGTACACAGGCGTTGTGGAATGCTGTCTGTCATCCGTTTGCTCTGGAGACATGTATCCCTCTTGGCTGTGGCTGGGAACCTTCTGTCTGACAAGATGTTGGTGACACAGAAAAAATGCTTATAGAGAAAAGAATCATTATTATTTTATGTTGACATTTACCTGAGGTAGATCCAGCCTGTCCAGATGGATTTTTAAACATGTTAAGCTTTATCAGAGACAGATTATTTTAAAGCACCTGTTTCCTTTACTAGTTCGGCATCCAGGAGACAGGTGATCAACTGTTAAAAGCATCTCACAGTAATAGATGTTTACATTAAAGTTTCTTTTGTAGCACCCAGATGCTTTTGGGTCTGGGAGTATAAATACATTTTAGCTGTTACAGTTTCTTATTTGATGATCTCTGGACTCCGGTTCTGTGGTGGTCCTGTACTATTAGCTGAACAGTGAGTTAGAACAGGGGACTGGGAAGAAAAGCTTGTGGTGCATGAGAACTTATTTTTTTTGGAATTAGGAACAAGGCAAAGATCAGGGCCCTGTCTGTATGCATGTGAGAAACACAGGCAGTAGATCTGGAGTGAGACAATGAGCTCTTATCTTAGCTGGAATTTTTTTTTCACTAAGTAACTCTGAAAGTTCAATTAAATCTGGTGAGGTAGGTAAGGCTGTCCTCTGTACCCAACAATAGAGAAAGGAGAGGTGACATCCCAAAACTTGCAGGACCAAGTCAGTGGCTCTGGTGTCCAGAAGGAAAGAAACAGATCGCTTCTCTGCTGTGTTCTGGGTTCCCTGTCATATCTGTAGCCAAGCCTAGGTCTGCTGGAGGTCTTAGCTTGATGTACCCATGCGTCTTGGCGCCTGGGGGCAGTCAGCTGACTGGTTGTCTTTCTAGGCGGTACTTTTAACAAGGCTGTTTAACAAGGCCTTTTAACAATGGTCTGGCAGGGCATTCGCTAGCCCGTGGCCTTTTCCTCACTTAAAACAGGGACCAACAGCTTTTGGGAATCAGTGAGTGCCAGCACTTGGCAATTTTGTTTTCCGGCTTTTATCTCTTCCCTGGCACACCTTAAATGCCACAGATGACTCTTTTGCCTGTGGGGTCAGGAGCCTTGCTGACCATCTCTCCAGATGCTTAAGTTTTAGTCGGGGCGGTCTGGGGAACAAGAAACATTTTACTCTGTGTCTTGAATTTTTTTTTCCTGATGATTGGTGGCTTAAGGACAGCTTTTGGAAGATCTGCCAGGAGGCAGACTATAAACCGATCCTTTTGGAAGACTTGTCTGAGGCTATAAGTTGATTTTTGGCTTAAGAGCCATCCTGACTACTGTAAACTTATTTGTATGGATCTTAGCTGCTTCCAGACTCATCTGTGCCTCTCAAGGCAGTTTGAGAATGGGTGGGTGGAGTTAAGGTGAGTCAGTGCGAGAGTCAGTAGAAGCCACCCAAGCCCGCCCATTTGAGCCCGCCACTGCCAGTGGAAGTCAGACAGAAAAGTTGCACGTGACAGAGGCAGAAATGGGAAGAGAGAAGGGTTCAGAGCTTTAGCAGAAAGCTTGGGGTAAAGTAACTCTTTTATTTGCCCATTTGCTGGCAGAAGTTTTTGCAAAGCTGTTATACAGCCAGATTTACCAGTACCCACCCCTGTCCACCAATGTAAGTGGTAAATGTATCCGCCCCTTTGTCCCATGGCTGTAGTCGAGAGAAAAATAAAAAATTAAAATAACAAACTGGGATCAGACTCCAATCTCGGGTGTCCCCAAGGAGTGAAGAGAGGTCTAAGAATCAGCTCAAGTTAGCCATCCTCTTCATCAAGGAATGGGAAGGGCTGTAGCTCTTCTGCAGTTGGTCCACAGTGGACCTGAGACAGCATTGACCCCCTCATCAGGAGCAAAAATGTGCCTGCCATTGTCAGCACAGCCCGAGGACAACCCCTGGGGTGTCCATCACAAAGAATATAGCTCAGACCACAGCCACGAGAACAGTGGACTCACTCACTGTGGTGAAGAATCATGGCGGTAGCAGTAGTGGTAGCTGTGTGTGGGTCCAGTGGAGGCGAGGGACACGTGTGCGCTCATGGTCTCTTGGTCTTGCTGGATGGGGGAGGAGGGGGAAAGCGGTAGTGGTCACAGCAGGTCCTCAGTGGTCTATCCGAGTCACGGCACCAGATGTAGGTTAAGCAGCGGTGCTCGTGGTTGGTCGCCATGGACAGTGGCCATGCGAACAGAAGAGAGCACTGGATGTTGCTGTGGCAGAAGAATCACGAGCCATGGTTACCTTTCTAGAGCGTTATTGGGAGAGAGAGGGAGAGAGAGAGAGAGAGAGAGAGAGAGAGAGAGAGAGAGAGAGAGAGAATACGGAAGGAGAGAGTGTGGAAAGAGAGGGCATGTCTGCTTTTTAGGCTGGGACGCCGTTGCAGGCTGGTGACCTAATTAAGGACAGAATCCTTACAAGAATAGTTTAAATGTTTTAAATGCTTTTAGAAACTTGAAAATAAGACTACTTTGTAGATATAACCAACCGTCTTATTAAAATAAGAAACACAGAACCAATGTAAAAGAGAAAGCCAAGAGGTCAGGGATCAGAGCTAAAATCTTACCCCCTGCAGTGCTCCTAGCTTTCCCAAAAGAGAGCTATTTCCTGTGTGTCTGTCTTTAGTCTTTCTGTTCTGCCTTCTCATTGGTTGTAAACCCAAACACATGACTGCCTCGTCACTGCCTGTAAGTACCGCCCTCCAGGTCTTAAAGGCATATGTCTCCAATGCTGACTGTATCCCTGAACACACAGAGATCTACCTAGCTCTTCTACCAAGTGCTGGGATTAAAGGTGTGTGCCACGACTGCCACACTCTTGCTATGGCTCTAATAGCTCTGACCCCTGGGGCAACTTTATTTATTAACATACAATGAAAATCACATTTCAGTACAAATAAAATACCACCATACTACTTCATGCTGCATGAAAATTATTCAAGAATCAAGTTTCACTGTTCATAAATAAAGTATTGTTAAAATACAAAATAAAGGAAAGAAGTAAAAACTTTACAATGAAAACCTTAAAATACCGAAGAAAAAAATCAAGGAAGACACAATACTTCACTTCAAATTATACCACATAACCACAGTGACAAAGACCACGTGGTACTGGGCACGAAAACAAATATGTAGACCAATGGAACAAAATAAAAGGATCAGAAATAAACCCACACAGCTATAGAGACCCAGCATTTGACAAATGTGTCAAAACATACACTGAAGGAAAAAAAAGACAGCTTATTCAATAAAAGATGCTGAGAGAACTGGATATCCACCTACAGAACAATGAAATTTGACGTGTATCTCTTATGCAATGCAAAAAAAAAAAAAGAGCAATTCAAATTGATAAGACCTCAATTTCAAACCTGAATTGTTGAATATTCCGGAGGAAAATACAAGGGAAGACTTTAAGACACAGACATAGGGAAGGACTTTCTAAACAGGATGCCAGTGGCACAGAAAATAGCCTCAAGAATTGACAAATGAGAGTACACTTAATTTAAAAGCTGAGTATAACCAAGGAAATATTAGCAGACCAAACAGAGAAACAGAATGGGAGAAAACCTTTGCTAGCTGTACTTCAGAGATGGGGTGAATTCCTAGAATGTATACAAAACTGCAAACATTAAACACACACACAAACTGCCAGTCAATAAATGGGCTAATGAAATGGGCAAACAGTTCTCAAAAGAAGAAATACAACTTGCCAGTAAATATCTTTCTTTTTAAAGTGTTCGACATCTTTAGATGTCTCAGTAGGTAAAGGCACTTGAGACCAAGCCTGATGACCTACCGGGGTTAGAGCTCCAGGACCCAAATAATGAAAAGAGAGAGCCAACTCCACAAGTTGACTTCTTACCTCTACTTATGCACTCAAACAGGAACATGGAGATTAAAACTACCTCAGGAGTCCATCTCACTAGAGGCAGGATGACTGTTATCAAGAAAACAAATGACGGGTGGGAGGGGGGAGAATAGGGGAACCCATGGCTGATATGTAGAACTGAATGGTATTGTAAAATAAAACCTTATCCACCTTTGGTAGGAATATGCCTGAGTATACCTGAGACAGTCACTATAGAAGTCGGTGTGAGGCTTTTCTCAAAAAGCTGAGAACAGAATGACCAGGAGGCCCAGCTATAGTAATCTGTGCACATGCCCAGAGGACTCTACACCACACCACAGACACATCTGCACATCCATACTTAATGCTTCTCTACTGACAATAGCTAAGAACCAGAATCCGCTTCACCTCACTGTACATCAATAGAGGATCCATTGTAGAAATGTTGTACATATTGTTGAGGGCTGGACCAAGGCTTTTCCTGAGGCCCTGTGTATAAATAAGAACACAGTTCTTTCCCAAAGCCAGAAGTACACTTAGCAGAGTCTGTGATGGCTAGGGCCTGGGGGCAGCTGTGGCTTCAGATTGTGACAACCTAACTCTTCCCTCCCTAAGGGGCTGTGGTTACCAGTCAGTCCCAAGGCCACCGAGTGCTCCGTCTGATGCTCTTGAAATACCCTGTGTTCTCCTCATTCCATTAGCTTCTCCCTGACTTAGAACCATTACAGGACAGTTTCTGCTGACTTTGTCCCGTGTCGCCCTGGAAATAGTACATAAGGTGTTGTGCTTCTTAATCAGCTCGCTTGGCGTAAGACATGTGCATACCTACTGACTTTCTTTATCTCTGAGCCCCGGGACCTTCCTTCTCACTGAAGAACCACCTGCTGGTCCAGATCACATAACGGAATTTTACTCAGCCATAAAGAAAACTGAAATTATGAAATTTGTAAGAAAATGAATGACTGACTCTTGAAGTTATATTCAATAAGGTGACCCCGACTCAGAAAGGCAAATACCACACGTACTCTCCCACATGTGGATGCTAACTTCTAATGTGTGTGTGCATGCCATATGCATGTGTGCACGGTGTGTGTAAGTGGTATGTGTGTGTGTGCGCGAGCGTGCGTGTGCATGCGTGTGTGTGTGTGTGTGTGTGTGTGTGTGTGTGTGTGTGTCTTTGGTATAGGTAGTTAAACTAGAAGGGGGGGTCCTGGGATGGGGAAAGGGGGTGTTGAGGCACCGGAGAGGGGAACAGAGCACATGTTACTGAAAGCAGCAGGAAAAGCTGCTGGGAGTGGAGGGGTACGAGGTGGGGCATGGGGGTGGGGGAGAAGAAGACAAGGGAACAAGACAAACTGTGTTTGGAAATGGCAGCTGTACTTTGATCACAACTGTGGCATTTAACCTTGTCAACTTGATGGCTTTAGACTCACCAGGGAAACAAACCTCTGGCCACAGTTGTGAAGGATCACCTAGATGAGATTAACGGATGTGAGAAGACAGGTCTAAATGTGGCAGTACAGCCCAGGGCCTGGGGCCACAGACTAAATCAGAAGAGAAATCAAAGTGAACACAAACATCTGTCTCGCAGGCCTCTGCCGCCATGCCTTCCCCACCACGGCAGACTCTGGACCCTTTGCTGTAAGTAAGCATAAACCCTTGTGCTGTGGGACGGTCTGTATGTCAAATTGCTCTGATTGGTCAATAAATAAACCACTGATTGGCCAGTGGCCAGGCAGGAAGTAGGTGGGACAAGGAGGGAGGAGAGTTCTGGGAAGCAGAAGGCTGAGGCAGAGACACTGCCAGCTGCCGCCATGACCAGCAGCATGTGAAGAGGCCAGTAAGCCACCAGCCACGTGGCAAGGTATAGATTTATGGAAATGGATTAATTTAAGAACAGTTAGCAAGAAGCCTGCCACGGCCATACAGTTTGTAAGCAATATAAGTCTCTGTGTTTACTTGGTTGGGTCTGAGCAGCTGTGGGACTGGCGGGTGACAAAGATTTGTCCTGACTGTGGGCAAGGCAGGAAAACTCTACTTACACCCTTGCCTCCCTAAAATGTCTGTGTCGTGTGTTGCATCACAGCTTTGAGAAAAGCAACAAACACTTCAAGTTTTTAAAAGTAGAAGCATTAATTAGAAATACTAAAAATGTAGGAGTCAAGGGTTTGCAGGCGACTTCCATTTGGATAGCTCAGAAAGGGAAAACCCAAGTCGTCTGCCCATCTCATGCAGCTAGAAGTGTCGGAGCAGAAACTTGAACTGAGGCCTGATTCCCTACGCCTCAGATTCATTTCCTCATCGCCAAATGAAGGCAAAAGCGCCTGTGCCTCCTCCTGCAGAGCTGTTGTGAAGACTTAATGAGTTAATATCTATAAGCTGCTTACAGAGCAACCTGGCACACAGCAATGGCTCAGCCAACAGCCATTGTTAAGATGCTTAAGGCTGGAGCTCCGGGTTTCATACCAGGAATCCAGTCATGTGTACTCAGTATGAAAACATCACAGCAAGTGGCAAGTAAAGGTACAAAGGCAACGGTAAGATTGGGGAAACTTTCTACATTTTTACCATGGCATATTGACGACTGACCCTTTGAGAAGACAGCTATCCCCCTTTGGACTCAACAACTCTAGGATAGGTTGTTGAGCATCAGCCACGTGGTGGTTGCCGGAGATTGGCCCTGACAGCCCCTCATCGTGGATGTTCCTCTGCATGAGGACATAGGTAGGGGGTGGCAATTCAGGTCAGTACTATGGTGGGGACATTCCATATACTTCAAGAGCCTGGGATGGACCTAGACTTAAGGAAGCCAGAGATAAGTCACAATGAAGGAAGACACGCAGGAGTTTAGGCAAAGATCCTCAACAATGGGGCCTGCATGAAAGAAATTATAGAGGTGAGAGGGAACAAGGAGTGTCCAGAGAACCAAGAGAAGCCGACAAGGGCATCACAGTTGGGGTGGCCCTACTTAGGTCCATTCCTGGAGAGACAGGTGATCCCTGCACCCTGGACAGTAATTAGACAGCAACGGTCTTGTTAAAGGCCAGTGACAGTCAGGTGTGAGCTTAAGATCAGCTCTGGGTGCCTGCCACATGGGGAATGGCTTGGGGTATGGCAGGAGGTAAGAAAACCAGAGAGTCTTCCTGCCAACCAGCAAATGAAAGATGGTGGCAGTCCAAATGAAGAACATAGCCAATGATCAATGGGGGAGGGCCATGCTCGTTGTGGATGTGGCCACTCTTGGGCTGGGGATCCTGGGTTCCATAAGAAAGTAGGCTGAACAAGACACAAGGAGCAAGCCAGTAAGCAGCACCCCTCCGTGGCATCTGCATCAGCTCCTGCCTCCAGGTTCCTGCCCGTTTGAGTTCCTGTCTTGATTGATTTCCTTTGATGATGAAGTCAGTACTGTGTTAGTGTAAAGTGTAAATAAACCCTTTCTTCCCCAACTTACTTTGGTCATGATGTTTCATGACAGCAACAGTAACCCTGACTAAGACACTTGTGTTCTGTTTCAGCATGCGATGCCCCATACCACCTTACAGTGTTTAGAACTCCCACAAGAAAGTAGGTCCTTATCACATATGGCCCCTTGTTCTTAGACTTCTCAGCCTCAGGAACTACAAGAAACACATTTCTTTTCTCATTTCTGTGGGGAGGGGAGTTGGTTTTGTTGTCTGTTTGTTTGCTTGCTTGATTAGTTTGGATTGGTTTTTGTTTTGTTTTGGTTTGGTTTAGGGACAGGGTTTCTCTGGGTAGCTCTGGCTGTTCCGGAACTCACTCTGTAGACCAGGCTGGCCTTGAAGCTAGAGATCTGCCTGCCTCTGTCTCCCGAGAGCTGGGATTAAAGACATGTGCCACCACTGCCTGGATACATTTCTTTACAATTTTCGTAGTATAAGGGATTCTGCTGTAATAACTCAAAGCACAGTAAGATAACACTGTATGTGTTACTTGGCAGCTTCAACTGATGACTACAGCCCTACCTCTCCAAGCTCCTCAGCTATCAACCAGTAAATGCTTTGAATATCACCTTCCATCTAGACTATTCTTAGCCTCATGTTTTATTGACTGGTAAATTTAAATTTGCTCTCGTGCAAAATCTATCCTAAGTGAGAACAGGATGTGGATGTACCAACATATATTTATTCTCAACTCTATTTAAAACAAGCCATTGGGCCGGGCGGTGGTGGCGCACGCCTTTAATCCCAGCACTCGGGAGGCAGAGCCAGGAGGATCGCTGTGAGTTCGAGGCCAGCCTGGGCTACCAAGTGAGCTCCAGGAAAGGCGCAAAACTACGCAGAGAAACCCTGTCTCGAAAAAACAAAAACAAAAACAAAAACAAAAAAAAAAAAAAAAAAGCCATTGGGGCTCAATTGATACTCAATTCAAACTGAATTTTTTGTTGTTGTTGTTGTTCTGTTTTGCTTTGTTTTTAGGGTTTTTTTTTTAAATTTATTTTTACATCTATGAGAGTCCTGGTGCCCTGGGGGCCCCGAAGAGGGTGTTAGCTCCCCTACAACTGGAGTTACAGGTAGTTGTCAGAAGCCACATGGGTGCTGGGAATTGAACCCGGATCCTCTGGAAGAGCAGCCAATGTTCTTAACCACTGAACCATCTCTCCAGCCCCATTTTTGGTCTCTGTAATTCTCCCAACTAGCCAGGACAGATGTCCCCAGTTTTTTGCAATGCCTTTCTGTCTTTTTGCTCCAAATACAATTGAACAATAACAAATAAAACAAAAATCATTTGAATTTGTATTCTTTAAAGGAAAAAGTCCAAGTTCTACAACATAGCATCAGTTTTCTTAATTAGAGTTTGGGGATGTAGTTCAGTGAGAGAATCCTTGCCTGGATTTCCTAATCTGCGAATGTTAGCTGAGCCATCTCAAAGCATGGTTATTTTTAATTCAGACATCTCCGCAGAGAAAGATAAAAGTACACTATGTCTGTGAGGCACATGGTATACACAGGGCTCTTTGGGATGAAGTTGTACTGTATGCAGGGTAGGGACGCCAGTGAAGTACCATTGCCTTCGGCACTGAGTCAGGAACAGGAAAAGAAGCGTCAAAGCTTTTCAGGTGGGTGCTTTCCCCGGGCAAGAGCTGCTTTCCATGGTCTCGATCCTGGGCAGAAACTCAAGCACCCTTGCTGTGGACAGCTCACCCAGTGTGGAAGGGTCTCTATTGAGATCCAATACCACTTCCCCCCGGCACCTTGACTCCCTCACCCCATTCGGGCTGGGTTGGATTTGCCTCCTTATTAGTGCCCCCTAAAACTCAGAGCTTTTCCATCATAACACTGGACAGTGTCTACTGGAAATATCTGCTCAGGTGACCATTCACCTGCTACACCTATGTGTAATGTGAGGGCAAGAGCTGTGTCTTGATATCTGGGTGGTCCTAGTATCAGACACAGTGCCTGACATATATGTTAATATAGAAAATACAATATAGAAAAATGGTAAATGTCTTAGACACATGTTCTCTGGCCACCAAAAGTTAATGAAGGCACTTTGACACTTATATGCGTGTAAACATTCAATTTTACAAAGTCTTGATTCCTAGCTCCACTCAACACAAGAACAGGCCCTGAAAAGTCCTGGTAAAGAATTTTTGTATGGACCCCAAATAAATGTGGTTTTATCTCTGTTCGGCCATGTCGATTGTTTTCTCTTTTCTTGCTGGGTCCATGGAACCTCATTCACGTGTATTTCAACTCTAAAACTACACTTTTGCATGCACACTTCTGGAAAGTACAACAGGTGGGATGCACAGCATTGACCAGAACAGACTCAGGCCTAGGCCTCCTGTGATCTTAAACTCTAATGTCTGCTGATACTTCCTGTCCTCCAAAACCCCAGAGACCATGAAGCTACCTCATAGACACAGGATATTGTTATCTTTAAAACTGTAATACATTGATAAAGCAATCCTATGCCAATTTAGAAACACCAGGAAGGTATTTAGAAGTTCAAACTTAAATAAAGCTTACTAAAGTGTTTCAATTTCCCCAAAGCCAATTGGTCAGTCTAAAGGGGTCTATAGCAGGGGACATCCAACCTTTGCCTGGCCCTCTTCTAATTCCATAGCCACCTAGAGCAGCTGTTCTCAACCTGTGGGTCATGACCCCTTTCAGGGTAGAATGACCCTTTCACGGGGTCACATATCAGATAACCTGCATATCAGTTGTTTACATAACAATACATAACGGTAACAAAATTAGAAGTATAAAGTAGCAACAAAATAATTTTATGGCTGTGGGGGGGAGGTCACCACAACATGAGGAACTGTATTAAAGGGTCACAGCATTGGGAAGGCTGAGAGCCACTGCAGTAGAGCATTCCTTACTTCCATTTTGTGACAGCTAATGAGGAACACTATAACCCACCCTCATGTGGCATCTCTTACTGAGGTCTCGCCAGTTTACATGCCACCTTCTGTAAATTTAGAAGCAGCGACCCCTTTGGGCACCTTCCCCAGTCACACCCAGGGGTGCACAGCTTCGGCAGGATTTCAGTCCCAAAGGATCTGTGTTCTCTTCAGCGCTGTCCCATGCTGAGGCCCAGATACAGTTCTGAAGGCCACATGTCGGGTGCAAAACCAAATCGATGCATTTACATGACAGATGCTTTAAATTAACACTTCTGTATAAGGAAAATCGTTTTCCATGGGGATTACTAAACGAAATGGAAATCATTTTCTAAAACTCAAGTAACAGCCACAGGAATTCACGGCATGTCTCAAATTCCTCAAATGCCCTCTGAGACTGCAACTTACTTCCTACGAACGAACGTCTCTGTAGGTTTTCAAAACCTATGACTTCACCGAAGTCTCGGCAAGGCCCTTCCCTGCACACCAGTCTGAGGCAAAGGCTCTGCCCCTCCCTGGGCTGGTAGCAAGGTCAATGCTCCCACAGCTTGCCAAAGTAAGATCACTAAAGAAATTCAGTCCAGTGGCCTCTGTAGCTCACAGTGCTGAAGTTCTCAGTGAGTCATTTTTCTCAAGAATCAGGTTTACAAATCTCATCCTCACCTCTCATTATATTGAAATATGCCACTCTCTACACTCGACCACCAACTGCTTCTTTTTCTAGAAACTTTAGGCTTATTTCCTTTATGTGTATGAGTGTTTTGCCTCCATGTATCTATGTTTATTACCATGTGCATGGCAGTTCCCCTGGAACTGTAGTTACCTATGGTTGTTAGCCACTATGTAGGTGCTGGGAGTTAAACCCAGATCCTCTGGAAGAGCAGCCAGTGCTCTTAACCACTGATCCATCTCAACTACTTCTTAATGCCTATAGAGTGGTAATGGAACATAATTAATATTTACAGACATTTTTCTCCACTGTATCATTCAATACATATGAACTGTATCTCCAAACTCAACTGGGGTAGCCCTGGTCCGTGAAGCAGAATTGACAGGTGCCAATGCCAGTTCTGTGGCCTGTGGAAGTCCCAGGCTCTCCCAGAGCTTTCTGCAAATGAAGAAGAGTGGGAAGGCCTGGGCTCACACTCCTCCTGGCTCCAAGCAAGCCCCTGGGCCAGCTGCTTTTGTCCGTCCTGGTTTTACACATGTGGCACAGACCCTTTCACTGGTGACCCCGGAAGTAACTAAGCCACCATAGAGGCTTTCCTGCAACCGCTCAGATACCTGTGTAGACTACCTGTCCTCCGAGTACCTTTGACACTGTTACGTGGTGACACCATTCCTGGGGAGATGAGAACAAACCTCTGCTGAGCCCAGATACTGACTGATGACTGATCTAAGCAAGGAGCCATCAAAGTCCAACTTGGTGAACCAGTAAGTTTTATTGGAGTTACCTACAGGAATGTGGGTAAAGGATTACTCACCAGAGCAGAAATGATTCGGCTGTATCCCCAAAGCCAATCCCAGCTCACAAAAGCTGGGAACCCGGAGCCCACAGTACACTGACCTGGCTGCTGTCCTTCATCTCCTCCCTTCTCTCACCTTCCCAGGCGTCACCAACCTCCAGGTCCAAATTTTCCTCATAATTTTAGATAAGTCAATGAACTTCTCCTCTCCAAGTCACCCAGGCCCAACTTCAGGCCGATCCTTTCAGGTTCTTTACTGAACAAATGGGCAAAGGCCTTGACGCCACAGCGGTTCCCTTTAACCGCGCTCACCCTCCTTGCACAGACACTGTTTCACGGACCATTTACTCTTTGCTTTTCTGATAAATGCACAGCGGCAATCAGATGCAAGAATCCTTTTCTTCAGCTTTACTAAACAGGAAACACGGTCCTCTCATTGCATGTACTGACGAGAGGGTGCTCAGCTTCTCAGGCTTAGAAAGTCCTGCAGTTATCAGTTACCAGCTGGTTTGGACTTAATGGTTTACAGAGCTAAGAACTTAGGCTAAAAAGCAGAAAGATTTCCATTTAAAATACTGCTCAGGCTGTAGCATGAGTTCTGATAGGACTCATTTCTGCACTGGACAGCCTGTCTCAGAACACAGTAGTGTAGAAGACCGTGTCAACCTCTCTACCCCTCACCCCTCAACACACACATATCAGAAGAAGCTGAAATAGAGGAGACTCTCGTTTTCAACACTTAGTGACCCTTTGTGTATTTATTATTCATACACACGCATGCGTGTGCAAATACAGATATATGTGTATGTTTATGCATCCACACCTTTTCATAAACTCCTAGACCTCTGTACAGTTCAGTTCTATTCACCCTTGACAGTCTATTAAGATCATCTAAAGACCTTTCTTAGAAAGATCTATATCCGGGCTGTAGAGATGGCTCAGAGGTTAAGAGCACTGGCTGCTCTTCCAGAGGTCCTGAGTTCAATTCCCAGCATCCACATGGTAGCTTACAACCATCTATAATGAGATCTGGTGCCCTCTTCTGGCCTGTAGGCATACATGCAGGCAGAACTCTATACATAATAAATAAATAAATAAATAAATATTTTTGAAAGAAAGAAAGCTCTATATCCAGGACCCCTCCCAAGGCACCTAGGTCCTCCTCTATGAGGTAGGGTCTGAGTTCTATATTTCATAATGAGTACGTTGTAAAGGGCCAATGCAGTTCTGACATGCATAAAAGCCTAAAGCTCTTTGGAAATACTCAAAGACTTTGCTACTCAAATATGAGTAAGAACAATGGCATTATGGAGGAGATCCCCAGACTTAACAAGTTCCCAGGGGGGTCATGTGCACGCTATGAGTGGGAAGCACTGATGTAGTCTCTCCCTGCTTTCACAGATGAGGCCAGGAAAGGCTAAGTAACCTCAGAGGTAAGGACTCAAATGAACACAAGCCCAGATCTCTTTACTGACAGGCCTTTATTTCTATTACATTTTTTTTGTATCTAGCAAATGATTAGATATTCCTAAAATATGTAACATATTTACCACAGCTCTCTATGACTTGCTTCTACTTGAAATATATCAAATTTCAAAAATATGTAAGATATTTGGGGGCTCATTTTCTTCTCACAGAGAACACAAAGATCAGATATCATAACAATAACAACAAAAACCTGATGACCTTGTGGAGCAGCTACAGAGAAAAGATGCAAAGCATTCAACAAAACAACTGTCATTTCCTTTGTGAATCACAGACAACAGTAACCGTGGCTAATGTCCATAGAGGGGACAGAGACTGACTCCAACGTATCAGCTCTGAGTCTTGGGACCAATCAGAATTCAGCACTGTGGTGCTTTGAAAGAAAATGGCCTCCAAAGGGAGTGTCACTACTAGGAGGTGTGGCCTTGTTGAAGAACTTGTGTCACAGTGGGAGCAGGCTTTGAGCTCTTCTATACTCAAGCTATACCCAGTGTCACAGTTGACTTCCTGGTGCCTTCTGATCAAGATGTAGCCAGCCCTGTGTCTGCCTGTACACCACCATGTCCCACCATGATGATAATGGACTGAACCTCTGAACTATAAGCAAGCCACACCAATTAAATATTTTCCTTTATAAGAGATGCCATGGTAGCCGAGCGGTGGTGGCACACGCCTTTAATCCCAGCACTCGGGAGGCAGAGCCAGGTGGATCTCTGTGAGTTCGAGGCCAGCCTGGGCTACCAAGTGAACTCCAGGAAAGGCGCAAAGCTACACAAAGAAACCCTGTCTCGGAAGAGAGAGAGAGAGAGAGAGAGAGAGAGAGAGAGAGAGAGAGAGAGAGAGAGAGAGAGAGATGCCGTGGTCATATTTTCTTTTCACAGCAATAGAAACCTTAAAGACAAGCATAGATCAGACCAGTAGGAGAACATTCAATCTGCAGGGGATTTGTTCGTAGGCTTTATAATCCCCTAGGTACATTCACATGAGGACAGTCTGACTTCATTACCATAGATAATGGGAATGAAAAATAAATTCCACAGATCCATATAAGCCACAGGGTGTATCAATGTATATGAGTTATCCAATGCTTGTGCAGCTCTAAATCCTTGAGAGAATCTCCATCAGTTTCTAGGCTCAGCCTTCCACCCAGTTCCTTTTAGCCTTTACATGTACCCTTAGACCCACCCACAAGCCCCACGGGGCAGGAAGCTTTCTCAGAAATTGGATGTCACAGCTTTCGTGTTTAGCTAGTCTCTTAGCCAGCTCCCTGTGTTTTATTCTATTCTGCTTACGCTTCTTATTTTGGGGAGACTTTATCGCTCTGTGTTGGCCCCCTTGCTACTTCAATCAAGCATCCTTCCCCAGCTGACCTGACTATGATCCTCCTGCCCTGGCTCCCTCTGCACGGTAGAACTAGCTCCAGTTCCGAGAATGTCATCTGAGCACCAGAAATCTACACCCCTGCTGCCGGGATCACACCCTCTCCCCGATCCTTTGTTCCACCCTCTTAAAACTGCAGAGACGCTCTCAGCATTACTGTCGCCCCAGGCTTCTGACAGGGTCCTCAGGAAACAGCCCTCAACCTGGGTCCCCGGCCCTGACTCCAGAGCAGTAACCAGGGCCCCCTTCGCAGCTGTTCGCCTCCTTGGAAAACGGGTAATTTCACGCCTCTGGCTCTCAGGAGAGGTTGATTGGATGGTGTTCTCGGTTTCCGGCCAGATGAAAACGATCTACATCCAAGAACGCATTCCTCATGTGAGACGCTCCACTCCTCCAGTTATCTCTAGCCATGGTGAACTCAGATATAGAAGGCAAAAAAAAAAAAAAAAAAATATTCTACTACCAGCAAGGAATCCAGAGGCCATGCAGCCAGAAAACATGCCCCTCCTTAGTGGCCTGCAGAAACTGTCTTGCAGGCCTTTCACTGCTAGTCCCGAGAAGGCAGCTGGAAGCCAGCCCCGGGCTGGGGTTGCACCAGGAAAAGAGGCAGCAGCTGCTGCAGGGTAAGGTCAGGCAAAGCACAGAGGGAGGGGCCAGCAGACTGCTACGAGTCAATCTGGGTCAGAGCGGACACAGGTCAGCACACGCTTAAAGCAACTGTCTTAGTCAGGATTTTCTAAAGGAATAGTACTGATGATGAGTGTGTGTGTGTGTGTGTGTGTGTGTGTGTGTGTGTGTGTGTGTGTGTGTGTGTGTGTGTGTGTGTGTGTGTGAGATTTATTACACTTGGCTAACAGGCTGTGGACTGGATAGTCCAACAATAGCTATCTCCCAAAGGAAAGGCCTAGAATTCCTGAGTTGTTCAGCCCAAGAAACTAGATGTCTCAACAGACCCAATGCGGTACTGGAGTCCCAGAAAATTCCTTGAGGGCTGCTGGTCTTCAGTCAACATTGGAATTCTAAAGAAGTAGGTTCTAACATTAACAAAGAATGCCTCTCCAGGACAGACACCAAAACTACTTAGAGAAACCCTGTCTCAAAAAACCAAAAAAAAGAAAAAGAAAAAAAGAATGCCTCAGCAACAGGACAGATGAATTTGCCAGTGAGAGTTAGGGCGAGGAGGCAAAAACAAAATTGTTGTAGAATATTACTTTAAGGTGTGTTACTTTTGTTTGTGGTGCATTTGTTTAACTCTGTAAAGTTGTGTTATGGTGCCTGTCTAAAACATCTGATGGTCTAATAAAGAGCTGAACAGTCAATGATGAGGCAGAGGAGAGAAATAGGTGGGGCTGGCAGGCAGAGAGGATAAATAGAAGGAGAAATCTGGGAGAGGTAAGAAGGAGCAAGAAAAGGAGGAGGACTCCAGTGGCCAGCCACCCAGCCACACAGCAAGCCATAGAAGTAAGAGAATGGGAAAAGTCCAGAGGCAAAAGGTAGATGAAGTAATTTAAAGTTAAGGAAAGCTGGCTAGAAACAAGCCAAGCTAAGGCTGATCATTTATAATTAAGTATAAGCCTCCGTGTGTGATTTATTTGGGAGGTGGGGCCTCAAAAAAAGTAAAAACATACAACACAAAATGCTTCTTTCTTCAATGTTCTTTTATATAGATTGCCACCAGAAGGTGTAACCCAGATTTAGAATGGGTCTTCCCCTTCTAATGATCAAATCAAGAAAAATCCCTCAGAGGCATCCCCAGACACTTGAGTTTTAGTTGGCAGTCAAGTTGACAAGATTAGCCATCACAAGTCCACCCTTTGTCAACTTGACATACAATCACATCTGTTTACATCATGTTTAATATCCAAATGAAGACAATAACCAGGTCATCATTCTGCCTAATATGATATAACTATTCCACATACAACTACAAATGCATTATGTATTTTTGAATAGGTGGCAATGTCCTTTGTGTATGGTCTTTTAGTGCCTCATAGCTTAAATATGATAGTAACCAATGACATTATCTCAATATTTATTGCATTAAATAATAAAAAAATAGATGAAAGAAGACACAAATATGTGTTTAAGATATATATATATATATATATATATATATATATATATATGCACAAACATTTTCTTAACAAAATAGGACAGAAACATTCATGTCCATTACAATTCTTAATTTTGCAGCTGGTCATATGGCTTTGGCTAGTATTTCTAACTACCTTCCTCTACATTCTGAATGTTCTCCACCCTCAACAACACTTCATACAGTCTTGGTTCTTTCCTGAAGGAGTGATCCATATACCTTCATTCCTGAAGGATCTGTGCCCCTTGTCATCCTGCCCAGATTGGCTTGTTGCACTTTTCCTTCTGATTGACTTTAACTAGAGGATATAACAGAGAGATGCCTTAAAGGATCGCTGCACTCCAGACATAATCCTCCTTACCTCCACTGTGGAGAAGCAATCCAATTTCTCCCTGGTAATCTGGATCGACCACCACTCCAAACACTGTTATTCCTTGTGTCTCCCAGCAGAAGTGTTCCCTGAACCAAAATTTCTAGGCTAACAGAACTTAAAGTCACAAGAACAAGAAGCAAAAATTTTCCTAGTAGATCACTATGGGTTATAGTGGGTGGAAGGAACATTCCCATTTCCACCCCTTGATTCCTGGACCCATGAATCCTGGTTATGGGAAAAATCATACCACATATTGGACACTGATTCAAAGCATATACCACCTTCTAGAGAACCCTGCCCCAGACCTCCAAGGTACTACCACCTAATTGGTGCTGTAAATCTGTCTTCAAAAGGTGATTCCCATTGCTCTATCAGGCCAGCTGCTTCAGGGTGTGGAGAACATGGTACGACCAACGGATTCCATGAGTGTGGGCCCACCTGTCTCCCTTCTCTGGAAACATGAGTTACTTGGTCTGAAGCAATGCTATGTGGGATATAATGATGGTAGATATGGTATTCTGTCAGTCCATGGGTGGTAGTTTTGGCAGAAGCATTATGTACAATAAAGGGAAATCTATAATCATAATAAATATCTACTCTAGTAAGAACAAAGCATTGCCCTTTCTACAAAGAAAGTGTCAAATGCAGTCAACCTGCCACCAAGTCACTGGCTGGTCATCCCGGGGAATGGTGCCATATCTGGGGCTCAGAATTGGTCTCTGCTGCTGGCAGATCTGTCACTCAGCAGCAGCTGTAGCCAGGTCAGCCTTCATAAGTGGAGGTCCATGTTGTCAAGCCCCCATCTCTGCCACCATTGGGCAACGACAGGGAAAGAGGCTGGAGAACAGGTTACCTTATCTACTTGACTTCAAACTCCTCCTCTGCTGAAGTCACTTTTTGATGAGCATTTACATGGGACACCACATCTTTCATCTGTTTGGAGATATCTGTCCACATACTTCTTCCCCAGGTGTCCTTCTCACCAGTTTTCTTGTAATGCTCTTTCCAAGTCCCTGACCATCCAGCCAACCCACTGGCTACCTCCCAGGAATCAGTGAACAATCATGAGTCTGATCATTTCTCCTTCCAAACAAAATGCATGGGCCATGTGTACTGCTCAGAGTTCTGCCTGCTGTGGAGATTTCCCTTTGCTGGTGTTTTCAGGGTTGTTCCAGAAAGGGGTTGTAGTGATACAGCTGTTCACTTCTGGATGGTGCCTGCGTAATGTGCAAAACCAACAGTAAACAGGGCCTTCATCTTGTCTTCCTCCATCAACCAGTCACAGCTATAGGGGCATGCTCGGGAGCAGATGGCATTGTAACAGGAATAGAAACCATAGGTATTTGAGCAACTTTTTCATGTAACTTTCTTGTGCCTGCTTCGACCTGATTACATGTATACTACTTCTGTTTGGTGGTGAATTGCTGCTGTGCGTGCCCTGCTTTTTGGCTTAGTAGATCAATGAATAACCTAGCTCGTAGTGGGAAGCTCAGGTTGCATGGTAACTTGGTGGCCCACTATCAAATGTTCAGCTTCTATAAGGACCAATAGCAAAACAAGAGCTGTCTTCCAAAGGAAGAGTAGTTGTCTGCAGATGACGGCAGAGTCTTGCTCTAAAATGCCAATGGTCAGCTCATTGATTCATCTATATGGGTATGCCAAAGTCTCCAACCAGCATCCCTATCTGCCACTGACATTTTCAGTACCATTGGTTCTGCTGGATCCTATGGTCTGAGTGGTAGAGCAGCCTGCACAGCAGCCTGGACCTGTTGACGAGCCTTCTCCTGTTCCAGGCCCCACTCAAAGCTAGTGGCTTTCTGAGTCACTTGGTATGTGGAGTGGGTAGCATACTCAGATGAGGAATGTGTTGCTTCCAGAAGATGTGGCCCAGATTTAGGGTGCATCTTTGTGGTCCAGATCTAGGATACATCTTCCCACCTCAAATGATCCAATCAAGAAAATGCCCAGGTACTTGGGTTTTAGTTGAGTTTAGATTTAGTGACATTGACAACTAAATCATCACAGGTGATGATTTCCCAAAGCTGCATGCTTGGTACTTGTCTTAGCTAGGTTTCTAGTCCTGTGATTAAAAAAAACATCAGGACCAAAAAGCAACTTGGAGAGAAAAGGGTTTATTCCCACAGTCAATCACTCGGGGAAGCCGAGGCAGTAACTCAAGCAAGGCAAGAACCTGGAGGCATGATGAGAGACCATAGAAGAACATTTCTTACTGGCTTTCTCTCCACCGTTTTCTGAGTCTGCTTTCTTCTATGCCCCAGGAGCTCCTTCCCAGGGATGGCACTGCCCACAGTGGCCTGGGCTCATCCACATCATCGTCAAGGAAGAAAATGTTCCACAGACTTGCCTAGAGGCAATCTGATGGAGGCACTTTGTCAGGCAGCTCAGCTCAGGAGAGAATCTCTTCTCTCCAGAAATGCTTACATAATCTTGGGGAGGTGTCTTGTAAGGCTTGTAACTTGTGACTTTCTAATCTCCCTGAGTCATGGAAGTCTCATTTACTTTTGAGTCTTACATGCTTTCCTCTGGTGCTTACAGTCTTCCTGATGCCCACCGCCAGGATGTTCCCTGAGCCTTAGAGGGTGTAGTGTAGATATCCACTGTCCACTGGAGGAAAAAAAAGATGGTTAGTCTGACAGCAGAACCAATGCAGTGTCTTTGTATAAACTCCTTAACTGCCATCTTTACTGTCCTCCCAGATGCCTGCTTTACAAGTCTCCGAGACACTGGAGGGTTAGAGTTGTGTAATAGCTACTTTTTACATCAACTTGACACAAGTTAGGGTCATCTGGGAAGAAGGAATCTTAATCAAGAAAATGCTTCCATAGAATTGGCTGTAGGGCATTTTCGTGATTAATGTGGGTGGACCCAGACCACTGTGGGTGGTGGAGCATGGGAATCCTAGTGGCCACGTCCTCAAAAAAGAATACAGGGACTAGCAATCAGACAATCGTCCAGCAGAAGACAAACAGGGAAAGACACTCTAGGAAGTTTAATGTACTTTGCACTGAAACATTCAAGACGCCATCTTCCTGACTTTTCTCCCTCTCTGAGACAGAGACATTGTGCTTTTTTTCTACTGGTGGGAATTGTTCAGTGTGACTGTCAAATATCCTATGGGGTGGAGGGTGGGGGATGCTGTTGTTTGGATGAGAATGCTCTGCAGCAGGAATCTTAAAAGGTCTTATTAATAAAAAACAAACCTGGAGCTGGGTATTGGGGTGAATGTTGGAAGATCAGAGAAGCAGAACAAGCCACAGTTTCCTCACCTCGCCAGTTCCTCAGCTGATCTTGTTTCCTCAGACTGGATGCCTCTCAGCTGAACTGCTTCTCAAAAGCCTGAATGCTTAACCAGCTCCAGTTCCTGGTCCTCATGCCTTATATACCTTTCTGCTTCCTGCCATCACTTCCTGGGATTAAAGGTGTGTATCACCATGCCTAGCTGTTTCAGGTGTGGCCTTGAACTCACAGAGATCCAGACGGATTTCTGCCTCTGGAATGCTAGGATTAAAGGCGTGTGTGCCACCATTTTCTGGCCTCTATATCTAGTGGCTGTTCTGTTCTCTGACCCCAGATAAGTTTATTAGGGTGCACAATATTTTGGGGAACACAGTATCACCACAATGCTCCCCCCATAGGCTCATATATTTGAATGCCTGATCCACAGTTGGCAGAACTGTTTGGTGGGGATTAGAAGGTATGGCCTGGTTGGAGGAGGTGTGTCACTGGGGGTGGGCTCTGAGGGGTTTCAAATCCCCACACCAGGCACCACCACCGCTCTGGCTGCAGCTTGAAGATCAGGTGCAAGTTCTCCACTACCGCTCCAGCACCACGCCTGCTGGCCAACGTGTCCCCACCATGATGGCCATGGACTACCCTCTGAAACTGTAAGCAAGCCCCATTTAAGTGCTTCCTCAATAAGTTTCCTCGGTCATGGTGTCCTCTCTCAGCATAGAACAGTAACTAAGGAAATTCCTGTCTTCGATCAATCCGTTTCCCTTTCTTTGTCTGGATTATTCAAACCCCCAATAACTCAAACCAGCCAATTCTAAGGAAGAAAGAAAACAGACCATCCCTAAATTTACAGAACTTTGGGCTCTGCCAGACAAACTTGGATTCCAGGTCTGGACTCCCTTCCCCATTGGAGGAAGCTGTTTCTTTGTGTGCTTCTCTCTCTCTCTCTCTCTCTCTCTCTCTCTCTCTCTCTCTCTCTCTCTCTCTCTCTCTCTCTCTGTGTGTGTGTGTGTGTATGTGAGAGTGTGTGTGTGCTTTGTTCTGTGTGTGTATGTGTATGTGCGTACTTTGCTGTGTGTGTTTCTGCTTTCAATTAAACTTTGCTGAGTGTTCAAACCTTACTCTTCCTGCCTTTAAAGTCTTTAACTCATCAGAGAAAAAGAATCCATTCCTGCAACCCTGGCTGATCTCCCCATGATGGCTTCATCTGAGGGTCCCCTCCAGGATTCACCCAATGTCAGTATCTGCCAAGCCAAACTATGAAGGGATTGGAGATGCCATCGTGAACTTCCAGGAATCTCCAGCATTCTGGGATGGGTAGGAATGGCTGAATCCCCAGGCTGATGTTTTTTATCCTCCTTTCTTTGAAAGACTAGCAAGGAAAGGACCCCCAGACTCCTCTCCCAACACCAATGTCTGCGTTCGGAGGGCTTAAGAATTCTCAGTTCACACTGAGTACCCTAACCGAGAGCTCCTGGGGACTGAACTGGACTTGGTCACTTGCTCCTGGGAGACCTCCTGAATTTAACCCTAGATGAGATTGAGTCTCATATTTTTATCCTCGCAACCATAAGTTTAATGGATTACTAAGAGAGGTCTGTGCTCTGTCTTCCTGTTCTATCTTCTCCTTGCCTCTGAACTAAAATAAAGGGGGCCATGGATAAGGTAGTTGGGAGTATGCAAGATTCTTTGAGCAAGGCAAGCCTTCAGTGATAATGATGGAAGTCAAAACCCTTACCAAAGACTTGGCGCTGTGGTGCAATCTCACACTGGTCACGGGAAATCTGACCCGGGTGCTGGAAAGAGGAAAGCCCTGCAGACCGGGCACTAAAGGTGGAAGGGCTGGGAAGATACCCTACACTGTGGAGGGTCTCAATCCGCAAGAAACGGGTCAGAAAAAAACCTCTTAGAAAATGAGTAGAACATGGTGCCTAGAACGATACTGGGCTTCTTTAGGGACATATGAGAGAGTCAGACTTGAGTAATCTTTGGTCCTTTAAGCTGCCTAATACTTATACTTTCATCTATGATGCTGAAAGGGAGTGGCAGGACATCAGGAGGACCCTCATGCAGAGGCACACTTTCTTATCAGCTGGTCACTAATTCAGGCTACTCTTTGAGGTGTGCTGGGGTCCCTCTCCCCCCTGCACAAGACAGGGGGGCGGGTTTACTTCATTCCAAATAATAGGGCTCAACCAACATGAAAACACAACTCTCACTTCAAAGGGGATAAGAAATCGTTTGTTCTGGAGCCAAATGTGAGTGATCATGGTCTGAGAACACAGTTCGGTTACCCCAAATTAGAAGCAGTTTCAAGATGGTTTTTTTTTATAGCACAAGACAAATAAAGTCATAAATCAAGGTACTTTTCAGAAACACTGGTGGAAACATTAAGCATGTGATTCCAGTAAGGCTGCCAAGCCTCAGCTACAGGCTTCTGTAGTGGTGACAGCTGGCCCTCTGGTCAGTGATTTTTATCTGTTAGTCAGGGAATATGAGGTCCAACACAGAAGTGAGGGTCTTAGCCAGGGTCTCTATTGCTGTGAAGAGACACCATGACCATGGCAACTCTTATAAAGGAAAACATTTAACTGGGGCTGGCTTATAGTTTCTAAGGTTTAGTCCATTATCATCGTGGGGGAACATGGCGGCATGCAGGCAGACATGGTGCTGGAGAAGGAGCTGAGAGTTCTACATCTTGATCTGTAGGTAACAGGAAGTGAATTCTGTGCCACACTGGGTGTAGCTTGAGCATGGGAGACCTTAAGGCCTTCCCCCAGTGACACACTTCCTTCAACAAGGCCACACCTCCTAATAGTGCCACTGCTTATGGGGGCCGTTTCCTTTCAAACCACCACAGTGGACAGAGAATGGCTATTTAGGAGGTGAAGATAGCTTAGGATAAATTTAGACTCTGGATCTGCAGCATTCCAAACTCCCTACAGTCATGAGCGTTTTAATCACTCAGTATTTGTGGACACAAATTTCTTTGCAGAAATTCTGTATCAGAGCCTTAAGTCACTGTGCATTCTTAGAGAAAAGAGAAAAATACCTATTTCTCAAGCATCAAGCTCCCCTTATGCTGGTCCGTCCTTTCATGGAAAGGAGTTAACATACATTCAGAAACAGAGAGGCATCAGAGTTCACAAGCAAAAACATCAGGGACTGGGTCTGGGTGGGCCTGAGGAAGTGTGTGACTGATTCCCCGGACATTCAGTCTGGTTGCGCCAATCAACCCCTTGGTGAGTCAGAGTCACAACTCTGGACAGAGACTGAGAGCTCACAGCAGGGATAGATGCCCTCCCCCCCATCAATCTCTCCCATTTTTGTTTGTTTTACAGGTGGGATTAGAGATATGTGGGGGTATAAGCAGAACTATCAGAGACCAGAGCTACAGGCCGTGGATGAGCATAGATCACTCCCTCCTCCTAAGCCTAAGTTCCAGAGGGTAAGATCACATCAGGCCACACTGAGGTCTCCTTTCTAACAGGCCTCAAATCCCCTTTCAGATAATAGGCTAAGAATGAGGGGGGCAAAGGGGGACTCTCAGTTGACTCTTCCTGCTTGCTTTCACAGACAGAAAGCAACATTTCAAGACATCCCTGATTCCCTGCTAGCCTTCCTCTTGTAAAACAGGAAAAGTTTGTATCTTCAGGGCCTTGTAGTCGGATATTTCTCAGTCCCACCTGGTCCCACCTGGGCAGCAGCCATTTTTATAATAATCACACAGAGGCTTAATATTAATTACAAACTGTTTGGTCTATGGCTCAGGCTTATTGCTAGCTAGCTATTACTTTTTTTTTTTTTTTGGTTTTTCGAGACAAGGTTTCTCTGTGAATCTCTCTCTGTAGACCAGGCTGGCCTCGAACTCACAGAGATCCGCCTGCCTCTGCCTCCCGAGTGCTGGGATTAAAGGTGTGCGCCACCACCGCCCAGTTTAGCTATTACATTTTAAATTAACCCATTTCTATTAATCTGTGTATCGCCACGTATCCGTGGCTTTACCTGTGTTCTATTACATCTTGCTCCTCCAGGTGGGTCACAGTGTCTCCCCTGACTCTGCTTTCCTTCTGCCTATATCTCTCTTGGATTTTTTGCCTGGCTACAGCCTGTCTTGCCATAGACCAGAGCAGCTTCTTTATTAACCAGTGGTAGCAACACACATTCACAGCCTACAGAAAGACCGTCCCACAGTAGGGCCTCAAGTGAAGGGCTCTGTTTTGTTTTTTTTTATAGGAGGGAAGGTGAGTAAGTTTTTCAAAAAGCTTCTGTCCCCATTTGAAAGACCCATAAACTGACTGTGGGTACACCACAAGTCTAGTCACCCCAAGTCTAGCCCAGGAGGATCTCAGGTTAGACACTGATAAAGACATATACTTCCATTGGCTTGATCTTAGGGGCTAGCCACTCACTCATGACCTTATAATGTCTAGAGATATAAGAGGGTGGCCCTTCAAAGTCAAATGTTGTATCTCAGATAACATTCCTTTAAAAAAAATGTGTGCACTGGGTGGCGGCGGCGGCGTTGGCGGCGCACGCCTTTAATCCCAGCACTCAAGAGGCAGAGACAGGTGGATCTCTGTGAGTTTGAGGCCAGCCTGGTCTACAGAGTGAGATCCAGGACAGGCACCAAAACTACACAGTGAAACCCTGTCTCAAAAAAAAAAAAAAAAATGATGCCGGGCGTGGTGGCGCACGCCTTTAATCCCAGCACTTGGGAGGCAGAGCCAGGCGGATCTCTGTGAGTTCGAGGCCAGCCTGGGCTACCAAGTGAGCTCCAGGAAAGGCGCAAAGCCACACAGAGAAACCCTGTCTCGAAAAAACCAAAAAAAAAAAAATGTTTTCTGCCTTTTGTCAACCCCAGTTCCCAGTGTGTGCCCCAGCAGGTGATAAGACTCATTTGGACAAATCAATATAGATTATTAGGAGGCCAGTTGGGTCTAGCCTGTCACCACTGAACTCTACCACAATTCTACACCAAGTACCTGGAATACACTAGAGGGAGAAAATTGCCTTTTGTGTATACATTCTATGGGTAAACTTTCCTACACTGTTTAAGCTCACTGACTAAAAGTCTCTCAACCAGTAACTTTATATAGTAGTTTTCTCAAGGATTCCTTAGCTGATTTGAGGGTATGTTGTGAACACAGACTTGAGCAAAGTTTTGCTATGTATGTCTGATTACATCTGCTACTTGCTCTTCAAAATCACAGTTGTGGTAGATCACTCTCTAGACGGTATAAAGCAAAAAAAAAAATTTTTTTTCCACTGATTTGTATTTTCTAGAAGGCTTATCAGAGACTTTACAAAACACCATAGTTTTACAGTATGCGCACAGAAAACATTAATTGACTACAGTGTGTTATGTATGTAGTTTGGATTTAACTTTCTTTTAATAAAATTTTAAGCCAGATGTGGATCTCAGCACTTCAGAGGCAGAGGCTGGTGGATATCTGTAAGTCTGAGGCCAGCCTGATCTGCATGCTGTCTACCAACAGAATATCCAAGAATCCAGTAGTTGTTCAGTTTATAAGCTGGATGTTTCAGCTGGTCTTCTGCATATATCAGAATCCCAAAGAAATAGGCTGTAATGCCGGTGAAGGGATGAACATCTCAGAGAGAATGAGAATAAGCAGGCAAAGAACAAAAGCTTCCTTTGTCCATGTCCTTTTTACAGGCTGCCTGCAGAAGGTGTGGTCCAGACTAGAGGTAGATCTTCCCATCTCCAAAGATCCAGATTAAAAGTGGGTCTTCCTACTTCAAATGATTCAGTTAAGAAAATAATCCCTCACAGGTGTACCCAGCTGCTTGGGTTATAGTTAATTCCAGATGTAGTCAACATGACATCACAACCAAGAATAGCTAGCCATCACACCATCCAAGGTCAACTAGGGCCCAGTGAACAGTGAGACATCTTTTAAAATAGCCTGGAGCTCTGGTGAGTCATCTTTCCTCTTGTTCAAGGAGGCCTTGGAGACCCCACCAGGTACATTCTAACAGTTAGAGTCTAACCAGGGTCTATTCTATGAATGGGAGGGTCGTCGACACAGAGGAACTTTCCTCCATATTTCCAAGTATAGCCACAGTCAAGCAAGGCCTTTGACTTATCCTCCCAAAGTTGGAACAACTGGTAAAAAGAAGGCCAGAGGAACCTCTGGGTCCTCTCAACACCTGAAGACCAGATCGTCTAGTGGTCTTAACAATAAAAAGAAAATCATCAGTTTTGGCCACTTCATGTTCTTAAACACCCAACAGAAAAGTATAACCCAAAATTTAAATGATTGGCATGTTTAATGGTTTTGTTTTTGATTTTGTTTTTATGTTTAACAGTTTAAGGGATCACACTCCGAAGGCATTACACTTAAATCCATATGAGATGTTATTTAGACAGCTACTTCTCACTAATAATTGTCTTCGTGGTAAGGAAATGATGCTCATATATAGGATTTTATGACGTTGGCTCAGTTCAACACTGGAGCACCTACCTGCAGCTGAGTAAAACAGGTGCACCCACTTAAATGCTGAGGCCAAATCTAAATGCATCTGTCAACTGTGGAACACCCTCTCTCTGAAAGATTGTTTCTCACAGCTGTATGGCATCCTCCTGCAGTCCGTGGTCCCCATGTTACCATATTCCACGGTAAATGAGGCTACCAAATGCCCCGTCGTCAAACTCACAGGGCTGGGAGAAATTATCCAAGATACCCAGGTGGTGCACCCCTGGCACATCTTACAAAATAAGACCCATGGGATTCTATTTCTCTCCCAGATGCTGATGTCTGGCTGTGGTCTCCACAAGCCTGAAATCTAGATTTCACTCGAGTTCGGCCCGGAGTGTCAACATGCACCAGGCCTTAAGTCTGGTACATTGGCGGGGCACCTATGGAGGGGGGGGTACTGCCAATGAAATTTGTTTTATTTTACTTGTCTTGTAGTTTGCAGGCATTTGCTCTCACAGGTAGGAGTCTGAGGTCATGATTAAGCAGTGATTGCACAGTTACACTTTGACCTGTCAGACAAAACTCATGCCAGTCTGGATGTAGAAGAGACCTCTTCTCTGACCTCAGTGTTCCACATGAGGTTAAGATTATTGAGACCCAATGGTCAGTCTCTTAAATCAAACTAAGAGATTTAAAAAAAAAAAAAAAAAGCTCTGCAAACTGCTGGAGCAGACATTACCTTAAAAATACACGTTCCTGTGTATAAGGGCGGCAAGAACATATTCACCTTTGTCTATATATGCCAATGCATGTCAAGGATTTTTTTCTTTTTTTGGATGGTTCTCCTCATATTTCCTTCCTCTGGTGTGGGCTTCTTCAAGACAGGACAGACAATTCTTTTGATGACTTTTGACAGGTGCTATTTTTATTGCATGTGATTTGCAGATGCTCTCTCTGGTATAGAAAACACCCCAAGGAATCACGCCGCCGTCATCAGAGGGCTGCCCCTCCTCCCAACCCCAGGTCCTGAGCACTAAGTTCTACTGCAGTCTCTTTTATTGACCATCCCCAAGGACATTCTGCCGGCTGTTGCCTTCCATAGCAACAAGTAGCCAAAAGACATATTTCCCCCAAAGCTTAAAAGCAGTTAGGGTGTCCTCTGAGAGGAAGGGATGAGGGATAGGACTCAGAAGACTCCCAGGTAGGAGACAGATGAGGAAAAGAGGTTTGGGTAGATGAATGTCCTTTTTTATTTTGTTTTTGAGATTACGATTTAGTTGCACCGTTCTTCCCTCCAAACCCTTCCATATGCCCTCCCTGCTCACCTTCAAATTCACCGCCATTTTTGTTATTGTTATTATATGTGCATTTAGGTATACATATATATTCCTAAACTATAACCCGTTCAATCCATATAATGCTGAACATTTGGCACTGGACAACAACTGATGTGCTTTTTCCTGCGGGAGGCCATTTTCCTGTCCCCATCCTTCCTCTGTTGCCTATGGTGATATTTTATTTGTACTGAAATGTGATTTTAATTTTATGTTAATAAATAAAGTTGCCCTGGGGTCAGAGCTATTAGAGCCATAGCAAGAGTGTGGTGGTTAGAAGAGCTAGGTAGATTTCTGTGTGTTCAGGGATACAGCCAGTATTGGAGACATTCGCCTTTAAGACCTGGAGGGCGGTACTTACAGGCAGTGATGAGGCAGTCATGTGTTTGGGTTTACAACCAATGAGAAGGCAGAACAGAAAGACTATTTAAACACAGACAAACAGGAAGTAGCTCTCTCGGGGAAGCTAGGAGCACTGCAGGAGGTAAGATTTTATCTCTGAGCTCTGACCTCTCGGCTTTCTCTTTTACATTGGCTCTGTGTTTCTTATTTTAATAAGACGATTGGTTACATCTACAGTTGCCTCTAGTTCTTCGTGTAGAATTGGGGCCTCCTAGACGTTCCTCTGTCCAGCTCGGTATGTTCCTGTACTTTTCACTTAAACATTAAAATGCCCAACTTCCTGATTTGATTCTTTCCTCTCTCCATGCTAAACACTTGGTGGGTTTTTCCCTGCTGGAGGGAACTATTTAGTATGACTGTCAAATCTCCCATAGCGGGGTGGGGGTGAGCAGGCTGGCTCCTATGGTGGAAACCAATCAGCTTCTCTTTCTTTGTCTGGATTATCCAATCCCTGACCATAACCCAAACCGGCCAGTTCTGAGGGAGAGAGAAAATGTATAACATCCCCCAAATTTATAAAACTTGGGGCTCGGCCAGAAAAACTTGGATTCCAAGTCTGGATCCCCTTCCCCACTGGGGAAGTCTGTCTCTTTGTGTGCTTTGTCTGTCTGTTTGTGTGAGTCCTAAAGAGCATCTCCCATCTATGCCAGGATTGTGACTGGTTTGGTCATATTTGGGTCACATGCAGGTAGTCCCAGCTCCTGTGAGATCATGAACACATTAGCCATGCCATGTCTAGAAGATAGAGGGATAAACATAACTATTTAGAAGGCAATCTGACAACCTGACTACTTAGTAAATGACAATAACAGGTTCTACCTGGGGGCCTATGACCTCACCAGCCATAGGAATTTAGCCAGGATCATAGTGGCAGGCATGGCATTTCCTCCCGTGGAGCAGGACTCAAATCCAATCAGAAAGCAGTGGTTGCTCTATGACAGTTGGACCACTATTTACCAGTGGGTGGACCTTACCTATCATATCAACAATGTAGCATGCAGGGTCCAGGACTGAATAACAATATCTTTTTTCCTCAGCAGCCCGCATAGCATCTTCAGACACAATGAGAGCTAGCCAGAAGAGAGGAAGCTTCCCAGCCTGCCTGAGATGGACTTCTATGCATTCTGCATTCAACATGTGTAGGACTTTAAGCAACAGGGTCTTACCATGTAGTTATAGTGTGTATCTGGTTGCTGGACCCATGACAATGAAGGGTGAATTCCCCCAGGCAAGGGCAAAGGCACCATTACTACTTGGGGCAAGGGTAGGGTTCATCCTCTGTAACAATAGGATGGCCTCTTCCTCAGGCAAAATAAACCTGTAATCAGAATCTGGGAGTTCAGTGGCCTCAGCCTCATCAGGATCCTCCAACACATCTCCATCCCAAGTTACAGGATTGCGTGCTTTTCCAGACAAGGTCCTCACTTTAAGTGTGGACATCCTTTCAAGGCTGAGACTTAAAAGTTTCACTATAATTCAGCCAATCATATGGAGGTAGAAACTGGCTAGGTGGTTTAGAGTAAAACAACCCAAAGAAAAGTGACCAGTTTCTTTGTTGCCTAAAAGCCAGAAATATCCATGGATTTGTCCACAGCCTTGTCCTTGCCAGAGGCCAGAGATGCCAGAAGTATCTACAGTGCCAAAAGTGCCTCTGGTTCTGCCATAGCCAGAGGCTAGCAAGGCTTGCAAGGGGGTCTTGTTTCCTCTTCTCTCTAAAGGAGCGGTTTGGGTTCTCTGTCCTCAGGACTTTGAGCCCTGGAATGAAAGCTGGACTGATCAGCTCATCCACACTCTTCCTCCATTAACTAACAGTTTGTTAACTCCAAGGCAGTGGAGCTCAATGGTATCTCACTCCCAGCAATGCTTCCTGCTATACACAAGCTCAGTCTTCTCTCTAAAACCCCCTGGAATGAATACTTCTTTCTGGAATTCACTCTTTATGGTCTTAAGTTTCATTCTTCTAATTCATAAGAACCTAAAAGCCTCTGCTTTGGGGAGGCTTTGATGGCTGTTTGGCCACTGAATTTCCAGAACCCTCGTCTCTCAAGCTAAATACAATAGAGCCAAGAAAGGCTCTGTCACATCCAAACACCCCTAGTAGTCCCCTATCAGTATGGTGAAGAACTGGGTTTAGTTTTGGTTACTTGAGCGGTATGGCTTCAGGAAAGAAGACTCTCTTCTAAGCTATTTTATTCTTTAGCTGTTTTACACACATCTGAAGCTGAGGAATTTCATCCGAGTTTATTCTTTTCTTTGTTATTTTTCCCTCCAGAGATGCTAGAAGCAATTGATCACCATCATTTTATCCCTTACTTTTCTAGAAATGTTCAGAAGTTTTACATGGTCATAAATTCCTTTACCAGTCATATCAGATATATTTATCTTGCACGGTTCATTAAATTGACTGTCCCACAGATTATCAGTGCTTTCCACGCTAACTCGAGAGCCTCTCGTAGCCTTGGGTGTAATAAAATTGGAGAATCAGCTCTAGATGCCACTTAATTCCACTAGAGAAAGGCATCCTTAAAGTTCTGTTTCTCCAGAGCCCCTCCATAGTATGACCACGACTGTTCATCGGGGTTGTCTAGAAGAACAGAACTAATAGAACGGATATACATTATAAATGGGGGATTCATTATATTGGCTTACATGCAAGGGGCTGGGTAGTCCAGTCATGGACACCACATCCTAGAGAAGCTGAGAACCTGGCACCTGCTTGGTCCACAAAGCTGGATATAAAATATCCTAATCTGGAGCTGAAGGCCCAGAGGATGCCTGGAGAGCCACTGGCCTTCAGTCCACACAGAAAAGCTATGGTCTGTCAGCCAAGCATGGCTGAGGCAGCGAGACAGATGCCACCACCCAGGAAGAGAAGGCAGGCAAGCCGCTCTGCTTCTTCTTCTGTCTCTCCCATCTGGGCTGCCCCTGGAATGTGTCGCCCTCTGTGGAAAGGCTTTCTCCCTCATTAACTCTTCCTGGACACACAGTCACAGACCCACAGAGGCATGCCTCTTAGTTGATCCTAGTCATCCACAGTTGGAAATCAAGATTAAGCATCAAACGTGTCTTTTTATTGTTGTTGACTAAAAGAGCATGTGGCAAAACTCAAGTTGCCCCTAGAATTTCTAAGAATAACTAACAAGTAACAAAACACATGGCCACTTCTTTTTTATACTTTAACCTGCTGTCTGACAATATTACTTTTTTGGCATATTTAATTTAAAATGTGTTAGTGAATATAAACATATTTAAGATAAATTTTGTATTTGTAATTATGTTGTCAACATTATAGGAAATACTGGCCTATCTGCCTGTGTTCTCTCTCCATGTTATTACTGCTATTGCCTCTATTGGAAAATGGGTTTTTCAGGGTCCTTATATAGTCCAAATCTAAAAAGATACAGATATTTAAGACTTAATTCTTAAAAAAAGGGGGGGGGAACGGACGTAGGGGGAGTCATCTTAAAACCAGGCAATTATTGTATGCTTGGTATAAGAAGGAAGACCCTCACTCAGTAATAATGCCTTCAAGAGACTTCAGGAATCTGTGAACATGGATTCCTGGAAAGAAGTTGTGTCTACAAACCTGATAGATTACATGTTCAGTGATGTGGAGGGTGGGGTTGCTGTAGGTCCAGAGCCTTTACTATTGATCTGGCCATAGGGGACTCTTTGATGCCTCCACCAATTAATATTAAAATACCTTGATTTATGACTTTGCTCTGTCACCATAAACTGCTTCTATGTTAGACTATAAAATTTGGGATAACCTCAAGCTGTGTTCCCAGGCCACGGTCACACATACGTGGCCCCAGAATAAATTATCTCTTAGGACTTTTGAGGCAAGAGTTATGTTTCCTGTGTAAACAGAGCAAAAGTAAGGCTATTTTACTATCATTTCTGCAGAGCTGGGTGTCAGCCCAAACAAAGGCAGAAATGGCTGACCCACCAGCTTGGCACAAAAGTGAATGTTACTGTCCTGCTCGGAGTTCCCTGCCAGTCTCTTTCCTTTTGGCTGGGTACTTCGGGGAGGTGGACGCTTCCTGGAGGCTAGCATACCACCCACCCCAGATCACACAGCTTACTTGTTGATTTTATGCTTAGTTTCAGTTCGCCTTCTCTAATGTAAATCCTGGGCCTTGACATGCCTTCCACTTCCCTGATAACATGGGCACGGTCACTAACAAACCGTTAGCTACTTTTCAACCCTAAAATAAACTAAAAACACCTAGGCAGGCAGGCACCAACCAGCAGCTAGGGAAGACAAGAGCCCGGTGCCTCCTGCTTATTTGTGATCTGGTAGATTCAAATCTACATAAAGACACCTCTAGTGTTGGAAATAGACTAATTACACTATGTCTTACACTTGGGAGCATACAGGAGGAACCCTAAAGTCATAGAGATATGAGAAGACGACTCTCACTTATTTCTAACATAAATACAACACGAATTCAAACCTTTTTATGGTGTACTTAGGGCAAACTTACCTCTGTGCGTTCAGCTTTGAAGAAGAATAAAATAACGTGAGCAAATATGTACAATAAGAAAAATGAGGCAGAGAAGCAAACTCAGTCTCAACAGGTTGAGACCACTTTATTGGAACACTGAGGCACCCCGAATTTTCTCAGGGTGAAGGCTGAGCACATCTCGAGAGGCTGGGGGCATGTATATTCACAAACACACATATGCAGGCAGCTACCAGGAAGTTACAGCTATTTTTTGTAGTTTGACTGAAAGCAGGCTGGGTTGCTTTCCAGACCTGGGCATATTGTTTCTGTAGGTGAATGGTCGGGTGGCCTAAGCCATTCTTTACAGCTAGGGGCTATTGCCATAAAGACATTCTCATGACCTGAGGCCATCGATTATCCATGACTTACTGAAATGACTACCATGTCCACTGCAAAAGTGAACAGGTAACACACAGGAGAGAGACAGCTCAGCAGTTAAGAGCACTAACTTACGTTCCAGAGGATCTGGGTTAGAACAGGTAACACAAAAGTAAAGGGTGGAAACAGAAATGTCAGACCTTCACCCTGCTCTCAGTTGCAGGCCCAAATGAGATCCTATGCTGCCTACGATCCATATACAGCTTCCTGGGTTCTCATTGGCATATAAAGTTATGTTGTTAAGAAAGGCATGTTTCTGAGTGTGGCAGTACATACAGTTCATGCCAGCACTTTGGAGGCAGAGCCGGGCAGATCTCTGTGAGTTTGAGACCAGCCTGGTCTACAGAGTGAGTTCCAGGACAGTCAAGGTTACATGGAGAGACTATGTTTAAAAAGAAAGAAAGAAAAAGAAAAGGAAGGGAGGGAGGGAAAGAAAAAAGAAGAGAGAGAAAGGAATGTTTTCTAAATTTTGTAAGGAAAAATACAATAGAAACTATCAAGAAAGAAACTGATAGAAAACTTATAAAATATTTTTGCTAAGGATTGTTTTTAAATGTGAAGAAAAAAAAAGAGACCACCATTCCAACGGAAGTGTCTGAACAAGGCAAACTACTCTTGATCAAGAGGGTGTACTCGGGAAGAGCAAACATCCCAACACATACAGCTGGTTCCAGGGTCTTTCCCCACTGGCTGGGTCCAACCTCACAATCGTATGCAGTTGGCTGGTCTGCAAACAGCTGGTGCATAGGAAACAAGGAAGGGAGGGGAGAGGGGTCAACACACACGCACGCACGCACGCACGCACGCACGCACACACACACACACACACACACACCGTCAAATTCCTGGACAGTAGGCCTCTGAGTAAACAAAGGTTTTCCTGGGTGGGGAGGATTAAAACTGTTCAAGTATTACATGGTGGAGGAGACAAAATGATCTTAATTCCTGTCCTAAACACAAGTTTTATAGTCTGTGAAACTGGACAGAGGACTACATAGGCCATTGCTATTAAAGGGGAACATTTTCTAATTTTAATTTTAAACACTTCAACATCTTTAAAGGGACTTTTAAAAATGGAGAACTGGTTACAGAATCTGCTCCATGAGCTGTGGCACTAGAGCAATGGTTCTCAACCTGGGGGTTGTGACCCCTTTGGGTCAAACAACTCTTTTCCAGGGGTTGCCTATCAGATATTCACGTTGTGAATCCTAACAGCGTCCTAATTACACTTATGAAGTAGCAACAAAAACAATTTTACATTTGGGGTCACCACAACATGAGGAACTGTATTAAAGGGCTACAGCGTTAGGAAGGTTGAGAACCACTGTACTAGAGGAATGAAAGCTAAAATTGAGTGGTTTTGCCAACTAAAATGTCCACCACATCAAAAAGTCCCTTTATCCTGGGGGGAACGGACCTATCAGGTACTTCTAGCCAACCCTGTACTGCAAAACTTCAGGAGATGGACTCTTCGATTTATATTTCTTACTTCAGACTTGAACCAACTCCTTCTGAGAACACACCTGTGAGAATGTAACGTAGGAATCCTCTCACAGGCACCCTACTGGGCACTGTCACTGCGTCCCTCCCTGAAACGTGAGATTTCTCGCACACCAAACACATCTGCTCCTGTCTCCTTCCTGGGCATGAGACCCAGCTGCAGGCTCTTGCTGTGAGACTCCTCCATCTTTAGAGGGCTAAGAAGAGACTTTCACTTCTGCCCAGTGCCCTCTGATTCCCAGCTGTTTGTGGCTGGGGCCCAGGCCTGAACTCTCCCCTGACCCTCCCCACTTCTGCCAAGCTATTGCCCCCCTGTCTGTCTGTCTGTCCATGGCATCAACAACTCTTACAATAAAACCCTCATTCCCTAGTGATTGATCTCAGTGTCTCCTTACCCTCCCCACTCCATCTGAAACCCCATACTCTGATGGACGTCAGAAAAGCTGAATGACGCTCAGCTTTAACTGCATCAACCACGGAGCACCCCGAGCAAGTAAACCCAAAGCCCTTTAGCATTTCCTAGGGAGGATTATATTATGTCCTCTCAGCAGTCATGTTTTGTCAAAACAGTTTACTTACCCAGGGCCCTGCCTTATTTGAATGGAGTGTTCTCATTTTTAAAAGATTCAAAGTTTTTACTAGTTTCATAAAAAAAATTCTTTGACTATTCAGTATCATTTGGACTGTTTTCAATTCCAGTTTTTAAACTGGCAAAGACTTACTTTAACTCTTCCAAAAAAAGAATTGATTTTGTGCTACATCCATTCTAGATACAAACTCTAAGAACCAAACTTCTTACATGTAAGAAAGAGGGGGACCATTCACTGAGTCCAACCAATTGGGTTACTGTGCCATTGTTGATATTAAAAATGCCAAGCTGTCGATGCTGGAGAAATGGCTCAATGATTAAGGGAACTTGCTGCTTTGCCAGGGGACCTGGGTTCTGTTCTCAGCACCTACACGGAGGCTCACAACCCTATGTAACCCCCATTCTAGAACATAGAATGCCATCCTCTAGCCTATTCACTGTTAAGGAGCTCCCATATCACAGGCTGTTCCAAAACAGCCCACACTGCACTAGCCCCAGGTGGTCCCACAGAACCTGGGCAGCAAGCCAAACAGACGTGCCCCAGCCTACACTCCTCTCCCCCTCCCTGAATTTGATGGACATCCCAGCATTCCTGGAGCCCGAAAACAACACCCCAATTTCAACAGGATGTAGTTATGGAAGAGATTACATTGCCCTTTATCATCAACAAAAAGAGAGGGAATGTCAGGTCTCCAAAGAAATCTTGGGCAAATGGCCAACTGAGGTGCCCATTAACATATCAAAGTGAATGCTGATTCCCAGGTTCTCCCAGTATCCCTCAGCATGGCAAGTACCTGTCACAGAGTCATCCTGGCTGGCATACCCCACACCCTACCCTAAAGTCTCCAGCCCCTGAGCTTCATTTCCCTTCCCTAGAAAACCTAGCCCTTCTGGCTACGTGTCCTTTTGGTATCTTGGTTTCTTGGCTCCTGGCTGGCTCCACTCCTGGATCTCTCTTGGTCCACTTGCCCCTCCTTCCTCTCTCTCTCCCTCTCTCTCCTTCCAGTCACTGGCTCTGGCTGTCCTCTCTCCCATATCTACAATAAACCTCCTCAACCGTATCTTAGAGCTGTCATGTCTAATTTTGCATTCACACATACATGCTGGCAAACACCCATACACATAAAATAAATAAAAACATTTTATTCTTTTAACTTTTATTGATTCTTTGTGGATTTCACATCATGCATACCAGTCCCACTTATCTCCCCATTTGCCCTCTGCCTTTGCAACCTCTCTCCCAAAACAAAACACAATTTAAATGAAAAATCAAAGATCAAATATAACAAACAAAGCAAAACAAACAAAAAACAAAAAAAAAGAGAGAAGACTCTCGTCCTGGAAGCTGTAGTGTGGCCCGTTGAATCACACAGTTTACACTGTAGTCCATTCATCTTTACTTGCAAGTGTTCATTGCCACAAGATATTGGAGTCATTTAAAAACATTTTTAATGTCAAGAAACAATAAATCCAAGGCCTACTTGACTACCTTCAGGTAACTTTAACATTATTGATTCTGTCAGAGACACCAAAAGAATTGTTCTTAACTCTTTTTTATCTAAATTATTCAAAAGACAGCAATCTCTAATGACAATATTCATGGTATTTTGTACCTTAAGAGCCCATATTTTAGCCAGGCTTGGCGGCACATGCCTTTAATCCCAGCATTTGGGAGGTAGAGGCAGGCAGATCTCTGTGAGTTCAAGGCCAGCCTGGTCTACAAAGTGAGTTCCAGGACAGCCAAGGCTACACACAGAGAAACTCTGTCTCAAAAAACCAAAGGGAAAAGAAAGAAAGAAAAGAAGGAAGGAAGGAAGGAAGGAAGGAAGGAAGGAAGGAAGGAAGGAAGGAAGGAAGGAAGGAAGGAAGGGAAAGAAAGAAAGAAAGAAAGAAAGAAAGAAAGAAAGAAAGAAAGAAAGAAAGAAAGAAAGAAAGAAAGAAAAGAGCAAGCCTATATTTCATGATTAACTAATTAAGGTTTCTAATAGTATAGTTAGCTGGGATTTTAAAAACTGAAAGTTCATATTTTGTCAATGAAAAGTGGCTGTACAATATTGGACTCTCATTCCCCTTTCTGATTATAAAATAAGAGATGATACTTGGCTATGCCTATCCCATCTACAAACCCTTATATCTCACGACTCTGACTGACTGTGACTGAACTTGGGGGTTACAGCCAGTGCCTCAAGCCAGGTTGGCAATCTCATTCTCAATAAACCACTTAAAAGAATCAAATTAATAGTGGAAGCAAAAAAGGGAGATTTATCCAATGTGGCCCCACTGGGAAGAGGGACAAAGAGATCCAGTGACCTCCCCACTTGTCTCTGAAGACACTGCTGATTAACCATCTGCGTCGTGTTCTCCATTGTTCCAGGATTCCAGGGAAAGATTCATCCTGGTTGGTCTGATTGGATCCCACACTTGGGAACAAGTGACAGATGTCAAGGAGTTAGTGTCAGTTAAACCCTTTAGGTCCAATTTAAGCAACTGAGATAAAGAAATGGCTTTTAAGCCACATTCTGCTTATCCTATGGGTAGGGTTCTACATCTCAGAAACGTTGCTCAGATTCCTTTGTCAGAAGCTGCACGTATGCAGAATGTTAACCCCTTAGTTTCTGTAAACAAAAGCACAACTATCAAGTAATAGACAAGCATCAACTATAATGCTTTACAAAACACAACCAACATAAATAAAGCTATTTTGAAAATTAAGAAATTGTGGACAGATTTACAAATATCTAGTAGCTACCAAATCTTTAGAATAGCTTAAGAGGCATCTATGCATATAAGCTGTAATAATTAGCACCATGACACAGAAATAAACAGAAACTACTTATAAAGCAAAATCTAGAATCTTTGCAAAGCAACATGGAGATACAATCTTTGCTTTTTAAAAGCAATTCTAATTTAAGCCTGTTGCCACAACAATCAACATTTTAACTCACAAATTTAAAGAACAGTTCTTGCTATTACAAACAGATTGTGTACAAGAATTTCTCGTATATACAAGAGCTAAAATGTTTATTTTGTCAAAGAGAGCAGATTTATTTTCAGGTTTTAATTAGCAAGATTATCAGATGCGGGAATTTTTATGCCTTTTAAAGTCCGTAAGACGCTAAGAGATCAGCATTATAACATAGACGTAATGAAACCTTTTCACAGAGGGTCAGAGGGTCTCGGAAGACATGTTACCATTCATTTTAGCAGGTGCCACTTGGTTCCAGGAGTCAGTAGCTAAGTAAGCACAAAGAAAATAGCAAGTTCAGTACAACATGAAAAGATGCCAACATTTGTTTAAGCTGTTCCTTAAAGCAGTAGAATTAGACACATCTGTGTGGGTGAGAATTTCCTTGTTAGTCCCCCACAACCCGCAATCTCGAGGAGTTGTCTCTCTCTCTTATCCAGGGTGCTGCTACAGGGTTTGTTGTCACAAAAACAGAATTCTCACCTCAAAGGAGATAAGAGTTTATTCTGGAGCCAAAACTATCGGAGAAGCAAAGACCACGGGACGTCTGCCAATAATGGCGGCGCGTGGAGCGGCAGCAACCTAAAACTGTGAGACGTGCTGTGTGTGCTACAGACGGCAAGGCCGGAGAGGTGGGACTGTCCAAGCCTTTCGGGTCCCAGAAATCACGAGGGAGTCTCGGCTACTGGACACTGAGGTTTCTGTTTTCTTTTTTATTGAAAATTAATTTTTTTCATACAACATACACTGGCTACAGTTTCCCCTCCCCCAACTCCTCCCAGACATACCCCAATTCCTCGCCCACCCAAATCCACACCTTTTCTTTCCCTCTCTCACCAAAATACAAATAGGCATCTAAAAAAATAATAAAATAAAAACAAACCAAGATGGGATGAAGCAAACAAACCAAAAGAAGAAAAGGAGCCAAAGGAAAAGCACAGGAAACACATATAAACACAGAGACACGCACATTCACACACAGAGAAATCCTACTAGAAAACATAACACTGGGCACCATGATATGTAACTCTGCCCTTGTACTTCCCTCCTTGTGGTGGTTTGAATAGGAACGCCCCCCATAGGCTCACATATTTGAATGCTTGATATTTAGGGAGTGGTAGCACTTGACAGGAATTAGAAGGTGTGGCCTTGTTGGAGGAAGTGTGTCATGGGAGCTGGGCACTGGGGTTTCAAATGCTCCAGCCAGGTGTCGTGTCTCTCTCTCTTTCTGCTTGCTGCTGATCCAGATGTGGAACTCTCAGCTACCTTTCCAGCACCACATCTGCCTGCATGTTGCCATGCTTCTCGCCATGATGACAATGGACTAAACCTCTGAACCTGTGAGCAAGACCCAATTAAACGTTTTTGCTTTATAAGAGTTGCTGTGGTCATGGTGTCTCTCCACATTGACTAAGAAAGAAGTTGGTACCAGGAGTGGGGTATTGCTGCCATAGTCCTGACCATGTTTCTTCGTGGAATATGGACTTTGGGACTTGGGATTAGGAAAGTGGTTAAATTGCTTAAAAGAGGCTTAATGGGCCATACTAGTAGGAACAAGGAAAACAGTGGTGCTGAGAGCAATGTAGATGATGATGGCCCAGCTCAAGAGGTTTCAGAGGAGAAGAATAGTAAAATGGCACAGAGATCATTCTGATATTTTGGTGAAGAATGTGGTTGTTTGTTGCCCATGTCCAAAAAAATCTGCCTGAGGCTAAATTAAAGAGTTTTGGATTAATGCCATTGGCAGAGATTTCAAGACAGCCTAGTATTGACTCCGTTGTGTGGTTGTTAGTGGTCACTCTCATGCAGGTCTATAATGAAAGGGAGCAAGCTGAACAAGGAAAAATACAAAATGTACAGTTTGAGAAAAACAAGCACAAGGAAGTATAGTAGAGCTAAGTCTAAGTACTCAAGAAGACAATGTTTCAAGAAAAGCCTGATGCTCAATGGAATAAAGGAGAGGTGACCTCAGGGCAAGAACCAATCCAGCTAAGCTTCCAACATGTGAAAATGAATTAAAGAAGAGTTTAGAACTGGGCATGGTGGTGCAAACCTTTAATCCCAGCACTTGGAAGACAGGCAGGCAGATCTCTGAGTTCAAGGCCAGCCTGGTCTATACAGCAAGTTCCAGGATTGCAAAGCTTCGACAGTGAAGGGAACCATTGAAAACAGAAAGCTGATGAAAATGTATTTGAATGATGTATGTTCCAGCCCCAGTAAGCAGATGAACTTGTCAACTTTGGCCATGTGGTTCTGGCTTTAGAGTCAAGGATAGAAGAAATGGGTTATGGAATCTTCCTCCATAGCTAAGGAAAACTGCTGAAGTCTAGGTGGGTGTTTGAGATGTCCCTGCATGGAGGTCTAGAGAGGTTTTGCATGAAGCTATGAAGGCGAATCCTGGATTGCCTTGGAGACCCCAAGATGTTGGAGATGCCAGAGCCAAGGGATACCTGCTGAGGAGAGCTGCTAACAGGGGGTGGAACCAGCCTGAGAGAGAGAGAGAGAGAGAGAGAGAGAGAGAGAGGCAATCAACAAAGCTAAAGGAGTTGGAGATCTGAAGAGTGTTCTGACATCAGACGTGGAGATGCAGAGTTTGGAGTTTACCCTGCTGGTTTGGGGTCTTGGTTTGGGGTCAGTCCAGTATCTCCTCAGTATCCTCCCTTTCCTCTCTTTTGGAATGGTAATGTATATCCTGTGTCATTGTATGTTGCAAGCATGTGATCTGATTTTTTTTCTTTTGATTCTACAAGGGGTTACAGTTAAGAGACTGCCATGTGTCTCAGAAGAGACTTTGAACTTTTAAACACTGTTGAGACGGTTATAGACGATGGAAACATTTGAAGTTGGACTGAAGACATTTTTGCATTATGATATGGATACAGGCCTATGGGGGCCAGGGAGTGGATTGTGTTGTGTGAATAGGAATGGCCCCCATAGGCTCATATATCTGAGTGCTTGGACATTGGGGAGTGGTGCCATTTGACAGGGATTAGAGGTTGAGGCCTTGTTGGAGTGGGTGTGGCCTTGTTGGAGGAAGTGTGTCACTGGGGATGGGCTTTGGGGTTTCAAACGTTCAAGCCAGGCCCAGTGTCTTTCTCTCTCCTGCTTCCTGCTGATCTGGATATAGAACTCTCGTGTACCTCTGAAACACCGTATCTGCCTGCGTGCCACCATGCCTCCTGCCATAATGACAATGGACTAAATCTCTGAACCTGAAAGCAAGCCCCAATTAAATGCTTTTCTTTTTATGGGTATCCACAGTTAAGAGACTTTGTAGTTTTAAAGAGATCTTGGACCTTTAAGTGTTGAAATGTTTGAAGACTGGAACTTTTAAAGGTTGAGTGTGTTTTATATTGTAATATTAATATTAATGTGAGATCTTGGGGACAAACAAGAAAGGAAACGTTATGGTTCAATTGTGATGTGTGTATAATGTCAAGTTGACAAATTGTGCTGGTTAGGTTTTTGTCAAGTTGATACTAGCTAGAGTCATCTGGGAAGAAGGAATGTCAGTTGAAGAATTGCCTCCATCAGACTGACCTGTAGGCATGTCTGTGGGGCATTTTCTTGATTAATGATTGACAGGGGTGCAGATCACTGTGCACAGTGCTACCACTGGGCAGGTGGTCCTAGACTGTACTACAAAAGCAAACTGAGCAATCCATGGAGGGCAAGTCAGTAGGCAGCATTCCTCCATGCTCTCTGCTTCAGGAAAATGCAACTTCTTCTTTATTTTTTCTATCTCTTTTCCCTAACACTTTGGGTTTTCCCAACATGTTGGGCTTCCTTACTCTTCCTCCAGCGTCTCCTCCCTGACTTGTGGCTGTTGGGTGCCATGTATCTGATCTGCGTGACAGTTTAAGCAGCATGGCTTTTTCCTTCTTCCCTCCATCCTCCTCCTCCAGGCACTGGCTGAGATTTACAGCTTGCCTGCCCTGGAGTGTTGGCTTTTGAACTCTAATAAAAGTGTCTTTGAGCTTCCATTTGAGGCCATTCTTAAATTCCTTCATTAATGAGACCAAGAACCCCATGAAGGGACCCTCATTTCCTCTGCTCCTCTTTCTAGAGGAGACCTGATCATGTCTCTCTGGAACCTCTGGCTACAAGAATGGCAGAACAGTGTCTTCACACCACCTCAGCCTGACTTTGAATTGTGTGGCCCCCAGTGCCTTCAAGAACTTTCTCTCTCCACCCCGCAATGGTTACCATGTTTCTCTATTTAACAGTAAAAGCTATTTTTCAAGAGAACCCCAGAAGACAAAGGCAGTCATAAAACAGCCGTCATCTCAAATGGTTCAAAAGAGTCCAACAACAAACAGAAAGGTAAAGCCTGAGGTGTACCGATCAAAGAGAAACGTCCCAGGGGCAGGTGTGCTGGAGAATCCAAAGTCCAAATTCGGCTTTCTGCTTCACCTCACAGAGGTAAAAGGCAGCAGAGGCTGAAGTGGAAAGGTAGGAAAACGCCCCCGAAGCGAATGACTGCAGCAGCTGCTGGAAATGTCCATCTTTCCTTTTCGTCCAGGGTCAGCTCACTGAGACCGGCAGCTACCCCACTAATGTGTCTTTGTCCCTTCCTGGTTGCCATTTTGTTACTAAACTTTATAATATCTTCATTTCTGCCATGTCTGTTACATGTGTCTGTCTCTCTCCTTAACAAGATGTGTTACATGCACAACTATTTTGTTTGAAAGGAATTCAAAATAATACTATATTGTTATCTCATTTATTCTGTACCATGACTTTCCAACTGGAATCTAGAATAATACCATAAAAAGAATAATACAAATGAAATTGTTAGTCATTGTGATTGCTAATCTAGGTTATCATCAACTTGACTACATCTGGAATTCATAAAACCCAAACATCTGGGTATATACCTGTGAGGGATTTTTATTGATTGAATAATTTGAAGCAGGAAGACCCACCCTAAATCCAAATCTTTTGAGGAGGGAAGATCCACCTTGAGTCTAAGCCACACCTCCTGGTATCAGCCTACATAAAGGACTTGCTTGACAAGTTAACTCACTGACAAGTTAACTCCTGGGCTAACTCCTAGGCTCACTGAACCTACTTCTTCTGGATTCCAGAATATACTGAAGACCATCCAGCCTCATGGACCAAACAACTATTGGATTCTTGTACTTTCTCTAGGGAGATGGCCATTGTTTAAATAGTTGAACCATAATCTATAAGCCACTCTAATAAATCCCATTTACACACACACACACACACACACACACACATACACATATACACATGTGTATATGTGTGTGTATTCATTCTATCAGTTCTATTTCTCTAGAGAACCCAAACTAATACAGTAACAAATAAGATTAGATATTAGAGATCAGCATTTCCTAAAATTAGAAGTAACTACTCCCTATGAAGTTATAATTACAGAATTGAACTGACTAGAGGATAATTTAAATGAGAATATAATAAATGCTTTCAAATATTCCAAATACCAAATAAAATATTTCATAAGATACAAATAACTGTATGCACAGGGAAAGCATATAGTCAGTCTAGCCAAACAATATGATTTGTGGTTGCTTTAAATGCTAGTTTCCCTTATCTACTGCCTTGACTTCTTTACTCATACTGTGCTCTTGGTTGTTGTAAGTTCAGATGTAACACTCCCATCACCTGTCAATGTGATGTCAGATATTGAAGATACAAAAAAAGTTAAAACTCATGCTCAGATCATAATGGTTCATAAGTTTAATATCATCAAAAAGTTATTCCTTAATGGCTCCCTCTCTGAAGACTGCTCTCCTGCACACTCAGCCTCAACCCTACAGATCCTAGCAACCTAATCCTTTCTGAAACCTTGGAACATAAAACAGAGCTTGACCTCTATATGTACAAAATGTGAAGCTGGGAAAACAAGGGAATCTGTAAACTGAGTTTCCCTCCTCCAAAGTCCATACCTGTTAAAGATTCTACAGTCTAATTAAGCGATTAGAACTACCAAAATGAGTCTTTAATCCCAGCACTCAGGAGGCAGAGGCAGGCAGATCTCTGGAGGTTTGAGTGAGGCCAGCCTGGTCTACAGAGTGAGTCCCAGGATAGCCAGAATGGCATAATAGAGAGATCTTGTCTCAAAAGGACTAAGGATGAAGAGGAGGAGGAGGAGGAGAAAGAGGAAGAGGAGGAGGGGGAAGAAAAGGAGGAGGAGGAGGAGAAGGAAGCAGCAGCACCACCACCACCACAATGGTGGAGAGTGGGATGTTGTATATCTGGACCCAAGTTATCTTTTTCAAAAAAGACTTAGTTTCATTTTATGCACATGAGTGTTTTGCTGGCATGTATGTATGTATGTGCACCACATAAGTCCAGCAGAGACCAGAGAGAACACTGGATCCCCTGGAACTGGAGATACACATGACTGTGAACCACCATGTACGTTCCGGGAACCAAACCCAGGTCCTCTGCACTCTTAACCTCTAGGCCAATTCTCCAGCTCCTGAACCCCAATTGTCTTAAGCTCTCATTAATCCCTTTACCTGCCATTCATTGCTGACCTCTGTAGAGGGCATGAAGTCCTTGCTCACAGATAAGCACTAGGTAAACGAGTAGTGTTGATCACACAGGGTGGCCGCTTCAAAAGAAGAGTTGTATAACCTGTTTTCCACCCAGAAGGCTAGGAAGGGATGTGGTTGATAATCTGGTGATCTCTGTGCTATCTGTATGGCCAGGACACTCCCAGCTCCCCAGACCCTTAGGTTTATCTCAGTCGTTGTCTTAGGCAGGCTTTCTATTGCTGTGAAAAGACACTATGACCATGGCAACTCTTATAAAGGAAAACACTTAATTGGGGAGCTGGATTACAGTTCAGGGGTTTAGTCCACTGTCATCATGGCAGGAAGCATGGCGGCATGCAGGCAGACATGGTGCTGGAGAAGGAGCTGAGAGTTCTACATCCAATCTGAAGGCAGCAGGAAGAAAGTGTTCTGGCTCGAGCCTGGGCCTGGCTTGAGCATCTGAAACCTCAAAGTCCACCCCCCATGACACACCCTCTCTAACAAGGCCACACCTCCTAATAGTACCACTCCCTGTGAGCCTATGGGGGCCATTTTCATTCAAACCACCTGTCATCCTCCCTAGACCCTTCTCTTGAGCATTGTTTCTCAGTCAGTCTACAGAACAGAACCCAGCTTTATGAGGAGGTCACATGTACTTTACAAAGAGTTTCGATGTAATCATGTCTTAAGCTTTGTTATGCACACAGGATTTGAGTTCATTATCACCAGGGAAGTTTTTTACAAATTGCGTTGTGCTTAATTTTGCCTAAAATAAACTGCTCAGTGTCAGACTCTTGAAGTTTGAACCAACACCAGCTATTGAGTCGTGTTTAACCGGATTCCCTTCTTGCTTACATGGGTCAACACTCTACTGGCCATGGTGTTCACTGAGATCTCTACAGACCTCTGTGTCTCATCTACTCTCCTTATCACAATCACTATTTAACAATATTAGGACAACCAAAATACTTTGGGCCATATTAGCTTAACAGAGACCACTATCTTCTATCAGTCCCCAATTTAAAATATCATCGGATAACAGATTCACCCACTATGCTGGTACCCACTATATTACTCAGTGTTCTATTGCTTGAAGAGACACCATGGCCCAGGCAACTCTAATGAAAGATAGCATTTAATTGGGGAGCCCACTTACAGTTTCAGAGTGTTAGTCCATTATCCTCATGGTGGGAAGCAGATAGGCTCGGCCCTGGTGCAGGGGCTGAGAGCTTTACATTTTGATCCACAGGCAGCAAGAGAGAGTGCATGGGCTTTTGAAACCTCAAAGCTCACCCCCAATGACACACTTCCTCCAACAAGGCCACACTTACTCCAAAAAGGCCATACCTCCGACTCCTTCCAACCCTTCTCAAGCAGTTCATCAACTGAGGACCAAGCATTCAAGTACAGGAGTCAATGGAAGCCATTCTCATCCAGACCACCACACCCACTCACACACCTGGTGCTCCCACATACATATTTGAAAAGTGCCTTGATTTATGACTTTCTTTTCTGCTGTACTTATAAACACTTCATGAACCAGTTACCATGTTGGAACATGGTGTTTGAAGTAACCTAATCCATGTCCCAGACCAGCTCCAGAATAAACTCTTTCTCACTCCTTTGAGGTGAGAGCTCTGTTTTTGTACATGTGGCATGTGTTCCTAATTCCCTTAATTTTATAGTTGAGATGCTGGTAGGAAAAATTACTGCTGGATATGTGCTTGTGTCTATGTGCACAAATGAAATGCCGAGTCATTCTGCCTCTGGATTTGTACCCAAAATTGAGCCAACTGCTGCTTTGGTAGACACCCAGGACAAGGCACAGCCTGAAAGCCACTGTAGCTTAGACTAGGGCACAGCCTCATCCCCAAACTACCCAGGAACCCACTCCAAAATTAACAGGTTGTCCTCCAAGTTGCGTCTATATCTACTCCCACTTCACCCAGAGCTCCATGCTGGCTGAAACTCAGGAAGTTTGCTGTTACTTAACCCTCCTTCAGCATTCGACCCCACAATTAATTGAGTCACAATTGCACTCACAAAACAGCCACGCTCAAGGAGAGAAGCCTGGCCCCAGAGCCATGGTCCTCTCACTTTCTCAGTCACCTAAAGTCATGTGCAAACTCACTCAAACTGCAGGATCTTTCCACTCTGGGGCAGAAATATTGGTCCTCACTTGGACTCGAGCTGTATCAGACATGATTGGGTGGTCCAGATAACTAAATGGGGGTCCAAAGGGCATTGCCCTAAAGCATAAAGAGTTTGTATTGTAAAAAATAATAATGCAAATGACCGAGTTGAGAACAATGTTGATTTGCCTTTCTATCGTGGCCTGCACATTGTAATCATCTCTTCCGAATTTTACTTCCCCATTCATTTACGGGTAACACAAGAATACATTTAACTAAAATGTTGACCAGCCTTGCCAGACAGTATAATCATCTACAGCCACATACAAACACCTGGTAAAAGCCAGACTACCAAGTTTCATTTCCTTGTGAAATTTCAACAACTCATTAATCAAAACGTTACACGGCCCAAAGCATCCTCAGCGCTCTAAAGCAGCTCCCTCTAGATTCAATTCAAACTGCTGTACTACTTTTTACCTTACAACATTTTCTTACTAACATAGATTTGGCTGGAATGGAGACCACAATAGTAAAGAAACAAACCAGACTGTCACTTTTTAAAAATGGATAAGAAGCCTGGTGTGATGGCGCACGCCTTTAATCCTAGCGCTCGGGACACAGAGGCAGAAGGCTCTTTGAGTTCCAGGCCAGCCAAGGCTACATAAGTGAGGCCCTGTCTCAAAAAAAAAAAATTCCATATTTGGCACTATAGAATCTTGTTCAGTGCTACAGAAAATGAAATCAGAATTGGACATTTTTATCCTGAGAGTGGCAGCCCAGGCCCAGAAAGACAAACACTGTGTTCTTTGGTTTGTGCATCTCAGCTTCCAGTCTCTCTGTGTTTAAATGAGAACACTTGTGAAAACCAGGAAATGAGGGAGTCAGATGCCCTAAGGGAGAAGGGACAGTTGAACGTGGTGATATGGGAAGGGACATAGCATGAGGAGGTTTAACAGGGAGGGGTGTGTGAGGTAAGGAGAGGAGGCAAACTAACCCAAACAAAGAGTGTGTGAAAAAGCACCATAGGAACCTACTACTCGGTAAGCCAAGCCCTTCCAGAGGACCTGAGTTCTATTCCCCACATGCATGTCAGGTAACTCCAGCTCCAAGGGATCCAACAACCTCTTCTGGCTTCTGTGGGTCCAAGCACATATGTGACACACATTCACACAAACAAGCACACATATACGTAAGTCTAAAAGAATGTAATATGTCTAACTGTTTAGGGTGGCAGAGAGACAGCCTTCGTGGCTTAGAAAACATGGAATAACGAACAAAAAATCCATATCAGGTGTGAAACACCTTCTTATGAGTTGTTGGCCATGGAAGCCCCAGAAGCTACCAAGCAATATAGGCACTTGCCATTTCTCTTGGTTACCCACCAGAATTTGATGTTAAGATGCTATTGTTGAAGACACCTCGAAGCTTGGGTGTAAGATAGAGAGGAATCAAGAGGGAGGTGAGCTAGAGGTTTCCTCCCTGCTGGAATGTGCTGTACAAACAGCTGGAGAAATGACAGTACTCTACCTGCTGGGAACCCATGGCCTACAGTACCAACCCACGTGGCAAGATATGCCCAGCAGTGTGAGGTAGCAAGACTATTATAACCAACCATTCTCTGATTGCATCTGAGGCCTGCTCCACAGAAGGAAACACATGACTGGCACTGTAAACCCACTCAGAAACTCAATGCTGGGAACGTCATAACAGGGGGAACTTACTACCTGTTGTTTAGCTAATCTCACGTGGCACCAAACAGTTTTCTAAAATGGTGATGTCTGTAGACAAATGCCACTCGGAGCCTTACAGAAACCTCTCTGCAGTGAACACCGCGTTTAGTGAATGCAGACTCACTGCTGCTCAAGGCGCTGAGATTAATCGATGGTTGGCATTTAGGCTACCCCGTGTAAGGCTGAGGCAGCATCACGGAAGAATGTGAGAGCCAGAAGATGGGGAAGGGCCGTGAAATGCTGTCATCTAGGAATGACATAAACACCGCAATCATGATCTCACTGCAGTTGTGGTGGCCTGCATCAGGCTTCCACCAGAGGGTGTGCCAGCAGTCGACCATGAATTGGGAAACAGCACATCAGGCCTTGCCCCTCCCTGATGAATTACTAAGTAGTAATACGTTACAGGGAATGTGGGAGGGGGTCATTGCATTCAGTTATGCAACCACTGGTGAGCCTACCAGGCTCCCGTGGATCGTTAGAAACCCAGGGTCATACAGCTGACTATAGCTAGAGTTTTCCTGCCTTGCCCACAGTCAGGACAAATCTTTGTCACCTGCCAGTCCCACGGCCGCTCAGACCCAACCAAGTAAACACAGAGAATTATATTGGTTACAAACTGTATGGCCATGGCAGGCTTCTTGCTAACTGTCCTTATAGCTTAAATTAACCCATTTCCATACATCTATACCTTGCCACGTGGCTCATGGCTTACTGGCCTCTTCACATGCTGCTTGTCATGGTGGCGGCTGGCAGTGTCTCCCTTCACCTTCCTGTTCCCTCAATTCTCCTCTCTGTTAGTCCTGCCTATACTTCTGCCTGGCCACTGGCCAATCAGTGTTTTATTTATTGACCAATCAGAGCAATTTGACATACAGACCATCCCACAGCAGCTGACCCTGGTTAAATGCAGTGGGTCACAAAACAAAAATAAAGAGGAAGAGGAGCTGCCAGGACTGGGAAGGAGGCAGGAAAGGGTGAGTGGTGACAAGAACCAGATGGATTATATACGTGGATGAAATGGTTGAAGAACAAATTTAATTAACAATGAAAGAATTGGGAAGGAGATTGGGACATGTGGCTGAGTTCCTGCAGTGTAGGAACGTCTGAGGGTGACACTGGCACCAATGTGACCCTCCCCATATTGACTGCAAGTGAACAGCCATTGCCAGGTGCCTCAGTAGGTTCCATGTGTGCCCCCATCCTTCGTACCAGATTCCTGTGGGTTTGCAGGGCACAGAGGGGCCCAAACAGCTGGGACCCTTTTAGGGCACCGGATATGGGACACCATAAGCTGAGGAAAGGGAAATAGATATTGAATATTGTTTTCCCAGACCTAGGATCAAACATCTCATGGAAATTTGACCAATCATTTCCAACTGTTCCGGAAAAGAAGACTATGTGAGTGCTGGCAAGGGGCAAGACAGTCTAAGAGTGTAGCCTGGCATCTGGCAGCCAATATGCACACTGTATTCTGTCTAAGAGGATAGCCTGGCAGCTGGCAGCCAATATGCACACTGTATTCTGTCTAAGAGTGTAGCCTGGCAGCTGGCAGCCAACATGCACACTGTATTCTGCACCTAAGCTCAACTAACTGTCCATGAAAGAAGAGAAAAAGTTCAGGCATACTGTGGGTCCCCACTTTGGGACACCATAAGCCACAACTGTAAGGAAATATGAAAGGGAAAGAAAGGGGGAAGTGTTCCCCCCACTAATATAAAGTTCCTAAGGGCTCTAGAAAAAGGAAAAAAAACACAAATTAGGAGAGAGAGATAATAGACCACCTCCCATTGGATTGTCCAGATGTTGTGGTGGGAATCTGAACTGGGAGAGAGCCTGCAGGAGTATACGAGGGACATCTGCTGAGATATCCTGGTCCTTACATCTGGGTGCGATGTAAGGACCAGGGACTCATGGCTAGGAGATGGCTGCAGAGATGGCTCAGTGGTTATAGAAAGTGCTGCTCTTTGAAAGCACCCACATCAGGTAGCCCACAACCACCTGGAACTCCAGTCCCAGATGATCCAACACCCTCTTCTGGCCTCTGTGGGCACATGCACTCACATGCACATACCCACAAAAATCCACGGACACATATCTAATTAATTAAAAACTAAAACAGATCTTAAAAAGAAAATGAAAACAGAAGGAATAGTAGGGATGGAAAGATTTAAGTAGAATTAGGGGATGGGAGAGGGTAGAGGTGTGAAGGAGAACCAACCAAAACAAGAATGTATAGGGGCAAGCCATATGGAAGCCTACTACTTTATAAACTAACTAAAATACGCAATTTTCTTTAAAGAGTTTGAATAAGGGGCTGGGAAGATGACTCAGCAGTTAAAAGCACTTGCTGCTCTTTCAGAGGACTCCAGGTCAGTTCCCAGCACCCACATGGTAGTTTACAACCATCTATAACTATATTTCCAAGGGATCCAGTGCTATCTTTTGGCCTCTTCTGGAGTACTGTATGCATGTGGTGTACAGACATCCATGCAGGCAAAACATGCATACACATAAAAGGGGGAGTGTAGAGCACAGTGGCACCCACCTTTAATCCCCCGACTCTGGAGGCAGAGGCAGCAAATCTCTGTGAGTTTGAGACCAGCCTGGTCTGCATAGAGAGTTCTAGAACAGCCAGCCTACTTAGAGATCCTGTCTCAAAAAGACACACACACACACACACACACACACACACACACACACGAGAGAGAGAGAGAGAGAGAGAGAGAGAGAGAGAGAGAGAGAGAGAGAGAGAGAGAGAGAGAGAGTGTTTGAACAAAGAGAGTTTGAGCAGAGGTCCCCTGTATGGGCAGATAATTCTGCTCTCAGAAGCCACAGGGTCACATTCTAAAACAAAGGCTGACCTTGAACTTGAGATCATCCTGCCTCTGTTTCCCAAACACTAGGATTACAGGTGTTGGCCACTTTTAGTTGTAAAGTTGTCTTTTCTCCAGTTAAAATGGGGGAAAAACATAAGTTCTGAGACATTATATTAGAACTAAATTATGTTAATTTCAAATAGCTCCATAAGGTTACTGGAAAAAAAGAAAAGTTTACCCTGGAGTTTTATTTTATAAGTTACATCCAGGGGCTGGAGAGCCTGCTCCACAGGTAAAGTCTTATGAGCACAAACGTAGGCAAACTCTTCTGTCGCACCACTCAGTTCCCAAATAACCACACAGAGACTTAATATTAATTATAAATGCTCGACCATCAGCTCTGTCTTGTCTTTAGCTAGCTCTTATAGCTTAAACTAACGCATTTTTATTAATCTATGTGCTGCCCCGAGGCTCATTTACCTCATGTATGTACTTCCTATCCTGATCACTCTGCATCTCATGGCATCTCCTTGAGACTCCTCAGACTCCACCCTTCTTCTCCATAGCATTCTCTCTGTCCCGAAAATTCTGCCTAGCCATGAGCCAATCAGCTTTTTATTAACAATGAGAGTAACACATCTTCACAGTGTACAGAAGGATTATTCCACAGCACACAAGCCTTATGGCCCATGCTTAGACTCCAAAGGTATGTCAGAAGGCAGATACAGAAGCAAGCATGCATAATCCCAGTCCTTCCACAGCAAGATGGGAGGCAGAGCTAGAGCCATCTAGAATCTCACGGGCCAGCTGGCAGAGCAGCAGGAAAAGAGGCCCTTCCTGACCAAGTGGAAGGTGAGAACTATCTCCACAGATAAATAAGTGCAAGGTAAACTTCCACTGAGAAACAGGAAGCAGAAATCTTAGATATTCGTTATTTCATTCTCCATTAATATAGTAATCTTCAAGTCTTGCTTTATAAGTTCCAAAGTTTCCATCCAAATTCGTGAGTAAAAAGCAAGGTGCCTTCGGAGGCAAACTGATCTTTGTGACAAAGGTCACAGACAGGTCACCCTAAAAAGCATCTAAATTTAGAGATTTGCCACGGGAGCAAAACTTCCATGCTCTAGCAATAGAACAAGACAGGCTTTCCAAACTATGCCAGGCATGTGTCTGCAATGCTATGGCAGCAGGGCCAGGCTCTGTGCCTGTGCTGGTGACCTGGGACAGCTCAGCCTTTTCCAGGCCAGTCACAGAGCGCTCTAGAACTGGAAGCAAATAGACACGGCTTTGAAAATGCTTTTAAAAGAAACATTCAGGGGCTTGAGGTGTAAGCTCAGGGACAGAAGACCCACCTAGATTCCATCATCCAGCACTCAGCACTACCAATGGCTAAATAAAACTATTATTTTAGTACTTCGTACATGCACATAATAGGTTTTTTTATTTTTTATTTTTTTAATTAATTAATTAATTTATTTATTTATTGGTTTTTTTTGAGACAGGGTTTCTCTGTGTATCTTTGGAGCCTGTCCTAGAACTCACTCTGCAGCCCAGGCTGGTCTCAAACTCACAGAGATCCTCCTGCCTCTGCCTCCCAAGTGCTGGGATTAAAGGTGTGCACCACCACCACCACCACCACCACCTGGCTATAATGGTTTTTTTATGTCAAATGATTACTAGAAGAAACCTCTGACTCTTGGACCTGTGTACAGCTCAGAGTCAACCATGGTTAAAGCTGTCATATCACCTTTGTGTGAAGATATCCTAGGGGCAGAGACACACTTTCATATACCTTTGGAGGACAGGACTTGGGGTGGGTGTTCAGGAGGCTAGTTGTTCTTTGTTTTTTAAATTAAAGTGGCTTTAATATATCAATATTTATAGATCAGCCATTTGTTGTTTTATTGTAGTTTCCCAAAGCATTTTAAACTGTAGTTGTCAGAAGGGATATTAAGATCTATAAAGCCTATTTCCATGAGACCATTATATCAAATTACCTTTCCTCTAGCTATTTATGGTCTTTCTCAATATTTTTAAATGCAGTATAGTTTTATAACAAATTATATTCCCCCATCACAAAAAGTAACCCCTCTTCCCTGGTAATGTTCTTTGTGCAAAAATGAGTATAGAATTAGAAGTCTAAGGAGGATCTGCAGAAGCCTAGTAGGGTGGTTCATGTCTACAACCCAGCACTTGGGAGACTGAGGCAGGAGGATTGCTGCTACGAGTTTTAAGGTCAGCTTGGGCTATATAACAAGAAGCAATAAAATAAATGAAGAATATTTAAAAAGCCAGGCAAGGTGGCTCATATCTGTAACCCAACACTTGAGAAGCTGCCACAAGTTTAGTGCCAGCCTGGGCTTCATAGTGAGTTCAAGGTCAGCCTGAGCTACAGAGAAAGACCCTGCATCAAAGCCACAAACAAACAAAATAGGATCCAGAGAGGCAAGCTGCATAAAAATCTCTTTCTCTAGCCATGTGATGCTTACATTTACCTTGAGTTATGCCTGTAGTTAACATATGCTTATTCTGTGACTTCTTTTAGCTTTAATTTCTAAGTTTCTTTGCTAAAACTTGTTTTTTTCCAAGTCAATATAAGGGATAGTACATATCTTTCTATTCTCCATTTCTTTCCTCTTAAGGACAAAGCATGAAAGGAAGGAACGGCACAGGAGGGCTGGAAAGATGGATTAGCGCTTAAGATCGTGCAGAGGACCAGCGTCTGCTCTAGCGCTTGCTCTGGAACCACCTGTATTCCCAGCTCCAGAGCATCCAACACCTTCTTCCTGGCCTCTGTGGACACCTGCACTCATGTGGTACGCATGCATACACTCAGGCACACATACATATACACAGAAAACAACAAATCTGTAAAACTGGTGAGACAGGGTCTTGCCATGAAATGTAGGCTGGCCTCAAAGTCCTTATCTTCTGTCTAAACCTCCTGAGAACCGAGATTACAAATGTGTACCACCACTCCCAGCCTTACCCTCATTTTGAAGATGAGAAAACTGGCTGAGAAAGATTAGCGCACTCAAGCATGTGGATACTAGGAACCACGCCTCCAACGATAAAGCATTACTTCAAACAACAAGATAGAAGGTACAGTGGCCAAAGTGCCGAGCTTATGTCATGGAGTGAAAAGGCAGCACAGCCCAGGGTGACCCCTGGCTGGCTATCCAGGGGTGGAGATGCTCTGAGATCTCAGTCAGAGCTTCTGAGGGGTGCTGGTGCTTGAGGCGGATGCCTAGACAGCGCCTCTGATGAGCACAGCATCAGATGAGACGCCAAAGGAGAATTCTTTGGTTGAGACTGTTGTTTCAGCTTTGATGAACACAATTTCTTGAGAAAGCTGACGAGAGTTCTCAAGGACAGAAAGGGAGGTCATTCTTGGCCAGGTTCAGTCCCTTCCCTTCATGAGCACCACAGGGTTTGTGGGATGACTGTCCAGAAAGCAATCGAAGGATCAAAAGCAGACAAGAGAAATTCTTAGAACCTGTGGGCATCTTCAAGGAGAACAGTGCCAGGCGTGGTAGATCAAGCTGAGGTCGATAATGCCTTTACATGCCACTGGAGCAAGAAACTGGGGCTATATACCGACTCTGTGGTGGTTTGAATGGCCCCCACACACTCATGTTTGAATGCTTGGTCCCCAGTTAGTGGAAGTGTTTGGAAAGGATTAGGCGGTGTGGCCTTGTTGGAGGAGGTAAGTGAGCTTTAAGGTTTCAAAAGCCAGTGTCATGGCCATTCAGTCCCCACCCCTCCGCAGACCTCTCCTCCTTGTCTCTCTCTCACTGCAGATCAGGTGTGAGCTCTCAGCTACTTCTCCAGCACCATGCCATGCTTGCCTGCCAGCATGCTCCCTGCCTCGATGATCATGAAACAACCCTCTGAAACTGTAAGCAAGTCCTCAATTAAATGGCAGCTCACAACTGTCTATCACTGTAGTCTCGTGGGATTTGATGTGAGACTCTTCTCCTGTGCACACATGTAGGCAGACAAAACACCCATATACATAAAAACATAAATAAATACTTTGCAAAATAAGAACAAAGAGCAGCAGATAGAGATAACATCATCAAAGTGGGCACTCACAACATCTGGAAGACACTAACTAGGGAGTCAGCTGGAGTTCCTGCTTGAGTTTTCTCTCCATGAATGAGCTTCCTATGGCTGAACTTCCAACTGCTTTTTGCTGTGGGATGTTCTGTATGTCAAATGTGTTGCTCTGATTGGTTATTAATAAAACACTGATTGGCCAGTAGCCAGGCAGGAAGTATAGGCAGGACAAGCAGAGAAGAGAATTTTGGGAAGTGGAAGGCTGAGGCAGAGGGACGCTGCCAGCCGCCGCCATGACAAGCAAGATGTAAGGTACCAGAAGGCCACGAGCCATGTGGCAACTTATAGACTAATAGACATGGGTTAATTTAAGATAGAAGAATTAGAGAGCAAGAAGCCTGACACAGCCATTCAGTTTGTAAGCAATATAAGTCTCTGTGTGTTTACTCCGTTGGGTCTGAGCGGCTGTGGAACTGGAAGGTGAGGGACATTTGTCCTGACCACGGGCCAGGCAGGTCTGGAGAAAACTCCAGCTACAGCTTTTCCCCATGTATCCTCTCTTAGAGATGATTCTACCTGTTTTCAAGGGCCTGGTTTTTTAAATTTTACTCATGGGCTGTTTTACTGTCCTCTTCCCTCCCTCATCCCCAGGCAAGTGGCCTTGGAGGACTCTTTGAGATGAACATGACCGGGTCTGAGTTGGGAGGAATGGAACATCACTTCCAAGCCAGCTTCTTAGTGAGCTCAAACAGCACACAATGACTTACCAACGCAATGTACATCACACTAACATGCAGGGCCCTGGTTCCCTCTGCAGCACCACATAAGCTGGATGTGGTGTCATATCCCCACAATCCTGGTACAGGGGAGGTGGAGGTGGAAAGGTCAGAAGTTCCATGCTGTCCTCAGCTCCACGGCTGTTAGAGAACCCATGCCTTCTAAGCTGCAATAAAGGCAGAACACATCCAGCCCACCCCCATCTTCTGTCTGAGTACTGGCTCATTTCATGGGTCACATACTAACCAAGCTCTACCTGCTACCCAGAGAAAGAGTAACCTCAAGACCTTATGTAGTCTAAGTCGCATAAGCCCTATTCTTCTGCCTTGTTTACACAGCACAGGTCACATATTAACTAACCCTGCTTCCTCACAACATAAGATCTCCCTTCCCTGAGAAACCTTTAAGAGTAGACACCTTGCGTCTTACTTGGAGTGGAACCAACGCTTCTTACTCTGGTTCCTGCAGCATTAGTAAACTGGTTGCCTGAAAAACGACTGGTCTCAGCATCTCCCTCTCTCAAATCCCCCTCTCTAAAAAAATCCAGCAATAGTGGAAGTCATCCTGAGAAGCATTAAGACCCTGTTTTGAAAACTAAATAAAGGAGCTGGAGAGATGGCTCCATTGTTAAGAACACTGACTTTTCCAGAGGAAGAAGGTTAGGGTCCCAGCACCCACCCGTGGTGGTTCACAACCCTCTGTAACTCCAGTTCTGGATAATCTGATGCCCTCTTCTGGCCTGCATGGGCAATGCATGCATGCACAAATGCAGGCAAAACTCTAAAACACAGAAAAGAAAACCTTTAAAAGCCAGTGGTGGCGTACACCATCGGCCCCAGCACTTGGGAGGCAGAAACAAATGGATCTCTGTGAGTTCTCGGCCAGCCTGGTCTACAGAGTGAGTTCCAGGACAGTTAGAGCTGTTACACAGAGAAACCTTGTCTTGAAAAAGCCAAAAATAAATAAATACAACCCTTAAAAAGCAAACTTAAATAAATAGAGCTAGAGATATGACTTAGTGGCTAAGCGTGCTTGCTGCTCCCAGCACCCACGTCAGGCAGCTAGCTCAGACTGGAGCTCCAGGGGGACCCACCAGCCCTGCATCAGATGCATAGACCCAATACAGACACGCACATACAAAGAACAAAAAGTGATAAAAAAAATAATAATAATTTAAAAAAATGAATCCTAGATAGTTTTCCTTCAACTTAAGTGTCTTCTTTAAGTGAACTTGGAGGGGCGGGGGGGGGGGGGGGGGAAGGGGGCAGGACAGGAGAGGAGGAGAGGGGAAGAATATGAAAATGAATATCCTTGTCCTGACAAACGCAACCAAAGGTAAGGACTCTCAAAGCTGATAGCGACAACTGGTCAAGCCAGAGTGGCAAGCAGTTTTATCGCAGGCCTGCCTGTCAGCCACAGAGGAGTCAAAGAGATGTTTCCCTCCCACAGGAAGTGCTCAATGAATAGGCTTTTCTTTTCTTTCTTTCTTTTTCTTTCTTTCTTTCTTTCTTTCTTTCTTTCTTTCTTTCTTTCTTTCTTTCTTTCTTTTCCTTTCTCTTTCTTTCTTTCTTTTCTTTCTTTCTTTTTTTTTTTTTTTTTTTTTTTTAAGGTTAATGGGAGATGAAAAAGAGACCTCAAAGCCTATTAGATGCCCCTGGATGTCAACCCTCCTCATGATCTCCACCTTGTGGAGGCAACACATTTCCTTCCTTTTAACAGAGGCATGGCTGTATTAGCGAAGCGCAGAAGAGAGAAGTACATGACAACTTTGATCATCAGAAACCAGAACCAACCAAACGGTTTCAAGATAGAAACAAAACAAGGTCATGAAAGGAGTTCTTCGTGCCTTGGAAAATTACAACTTTTGTTCGACTCGTGCGTCTTATTAAAACAAAAAGGCAGCGAAGGGACTGATACAGGCGACCTTAACGGATTTACAAGGGAAAGACATCATCCTCTTCGCTGATGGTAGTACACTCCAACTCTCTGGCCCTCAGATATCCCAAGTGTGTTAGAAAGTGTTAATTAAACAAGCCTTAGTCCAAGCACTAAGGTCGGCTAAGTCCTGCTCTTGTGCTTTGGCTTTGGGAGGTAGAGGGCTCTTTGAAGACAATTAACATACCACTCGGGCCTCGCTCAAGACGAATTCCTTTAACCTGATTCTACCTTAAATAAATATTAGCAGCCAGGGAATGGGTTTCGCCCTCTAGCGGAACCCAGGTGGCCCGGGAGCCCACCGGGAGTAAGAACTACATTTCCCAGGGTGCTCCGGGAAAGGGGCTGCCTCTCCCCCCATTGGCCGAGGATGGGTGACGCCGAGTGTTTTGGCCCAACGGTCACATGTTTTCTTTGTTGTGAGCGGTGGCAGAGGCTGGTGGCTCCAGGAGACGCCGGCGCAGCCGAGACCGTGGGTCGCCTCTTCCAGCCTGCGCCGAGAGGTACCGGGGTGGCCGCTCCAGGCAGCCCGCGGCCGCGGCGCTGACCACCGGCACCTACGGGGCGGGGGAGACGAGGGCCCCGGCAGCCCGAAGCCCGGCGCGGCCTCGGGCGTGGGGACCGGGCGGGGACGAGCCCTGCGGCGGCGATGCGCTTCGGGCGGAAGCGCCCGGAGTGCTACGGCCTCGGACCTGGCGTTTCCGTGGGGGTGAGGGCGACCGTGGGTGCTGTCGCCGAGCGCGGACGCGATCGGGGTGCCGGGGCCACAGCCGCCCGGCCGCGGGGTTGCGAAACCGGCTAGGCGTGGTCACCTGACCGTTACCCGCCCCCGCTGAGCCTTTGTTTACCGGGAGCGCGGCCGCGGGACGTCCCGGGGGAGCCCCCGCCCCACCGCCGGCTTCCTTCTTAATTTAGTTCCCCATGTCCCCGCCCCCCCCGCTTCCCCCCCAAGTCCCGGACACCGGAGGCGAAGACCGTTCCGGCGGCTCCGATTGGGCGCCGCAGGCGGGACCCGGCCGCCGAGTTCCGAGTTTTTATTGGCGGGGGCTGGTGTCTGGGTGGCCCGCGCCGCGCAGTCCCGCCCTCGCTTGAAGGTGACCTGGAGGACGCGGGCGCCGCGGGAGGGGGGACCACGGTGGGGGGCGTGCCCCGCGGAGGCCCGGGCGAACCCCGAGCCGACGGGCTGCGGGCACAGAGTGACAGGACAGCGCGGAGAAGTGCGCTGCTGCCAACCTGCCCTGGCCGGCTCTGCGCAGCCTGTGATAGCAGAGGGTGAACCACAAGGTCCCTTTTGGGGAAGCCTGAGCGTGTGTGTCCGCGCTAGCGGATTTTAATGCTGCGTTTTGTTCTGAACGGCGTGCTAGCTGTTTGCAGCTGGCACCCGGCAAGTCCACCAGGTGGTTGGTTGACAAGGTTTTGGTCTTTCGTTTTGTTTTTCTTTTATTGGGATTTAAAATCTACCCTTTGCCACTTAAGGTTTAAAAGGTTACCTTAAAAAAAAAAAAAGATTATGTGAAGTTATTTGCCTAAAAATTAGTTTTGTTTGTTTTTTTTTAGTGCACTTTCTTAGTTTTTCCTGTTGGGGATTTTTCAGCACACACACTTTGGTGTATTAATCTTCCAGGTAACTCAGAAGTTTCTGAGAAGGGAGTTGAAAGCGTATCTTGGAAAACTAAATTAATATCACTGAAAGACCAGTCATTTTTAGCCAGAGGATATTAAAGATTGTCTTCCCAAGCCCTTAAGCTTATGGGGGTCTCAGGTTTTGTCATTTTTATAGCAGAAAAAAAGTGAAGTTCTCCAGTGAAGCAGGTCTTACTGGCTATACATTCTTAACAGATTTTTTTTTAAAGATGTTGTTATTCCGTGTATGGGTATTTTGCCTTCTTGTATCCACCACTTGGGTTCAATGCCAAAGAAGGCCGGATGAGGGCGTCAGATCTCCTGGAAGTGGAGTTGCAGGTGGCTCAGGTTGTCATCTGCCTTGTGGTTGCACAGAACCAAACCTGCTGAACCTGCTCCAGCTCCGCTTAATATTAAAAATTCAAGTAGTGATGACTATCAGAATAAGCAGCTGTCTGATCAGAACACATAATCACTAGTGTACTAAGGCTATTTATTTAATAGACCTTAATATATGCAAATGCTATCCACTATACTTCAATAAAAACTACCGTCTGGTAAGTCGTTTTTCTTCAAAGCCTGTGATTTAGTCTCTAAACAGGAAGAAGAAAATAATATTCAAAGAGTTATCAGTTCAATCTTAAACTTCACTGGCCTTTGTTCAAGTTGCTAAAACCTTAAATGGATTTTCAGTGTGCTTTTTAACTTCCTTGTTTTCCTGCCATTTCGTTAAGATTCAAAGGTCAAACCTTTCAAAAATAAATACTTAGTAAATACATTGCAGCATTTATTCTTGTATGAACTTTACTCTTACCTTGAAAATTATAGACAACTCTTTCATCAGATACATAGGTATGGACTCTGTAATGAAAAATGTCAATCAGATGTCCTCACAAGCCTTCATACAGAAAACATGCTTTATTTCTGTTGTGGCTGCAACAGAGACAGTTGGATGTTGTAACATCTCTGTTCTTTATGCTATAAAACCCTGGAAGCGCAACCAACTGAGTCCCCTGTGGGTAGTCCAGTTATTTGAGATGCTGGGATTGCTCATAGACCCAGGAGTTCAAGACCAGCCTGGACAACATAGACCTTGGGGATGGGGGCAACAACAGAATAGCTAATTAACTTCAAGAGTTGTGACTCCTCCAACTTAAATTCAGGCCCTCTAAAATGTAGCCACTGAGTTCTCTCTAGTTGCCTGATCATCTTAGATGACCTGAAACATTGAAACTAAATAAAATGAGAGAACTCAAGCATTACAGAGTGGAGGTCATGCCTGGAACCCCAGCAGGGGATCTAGAATCGGTGCCAAACCTGCAATACACAAAGAGACCCGGCTCAAAGCAAAAGTGATTAGATTAGAAAGATTAGATTAGATTAGATTTGATCTCTATAATTTGTGCGGTACTAAGTTAAATAAAAATGATTGGCTTCCAAGTGTACTTGATATTAAAAGGTGATTTAGGATCTAAGGTAACACCACAGTTGGTATAGCTGTAATAAGCCAAAACTGATCTTGGTAGCAAGAAAGGTAACTATCAAAATTCTGTTTCTCCCCGCCTCCCCTGCAGCAGGATCTTGTTTTGTAGCCTTTCCTGGCTTGGTACCTGCTATGTAATTCATAATAGCCTCTAACTCACAGTGATCCTCCTGCCTCAGCTTCTGGAGTGCTGGGATTACAAGTGTTAACTCTCTTGCTTTGCTAGGCCTTTCACTTTTAAATCAAAATGCAGTAAGTATTGGAGGGGTGACTGACAAAATGGCATTGTTTCCATGTCAGGTCTAGTAACGGGCCTAAGTTAGGGAAAGCTTTTTAGACAGTGGGAACACCTGAAATGTATATGTATTTGTAAAATTTATAGTTTTACGTAAGTTTTATATAAGCTTGTGAAATTGATATAAATATGTAAAAGTCTGCTTGGTTTAGCGTAGTACTTTGTAAAGGATTTAGTCTTCTGGAAGCATTTGCTAGCATCCTTTTACATTACCATTAGATCTTTAAAGATAACTCTCTTTCAGTTACCCTTTCTTGTTTCTGCTTCAGCCGTGGTTCAGTTTGAGGAAATGTGATGTGGAACATGGATGGCAGGGATGGCTGGCAAGTCGTAGGGACTATACTAATAGAAGGCCACAGGTTTCTTGTTTTCTGGTCTTTGGAAGGCCTTAGTTGGTCCATACTGTCTGCCTGTAATGTCTTTGTAGAGGATTCTTTTAAAGGAAAACAAAGCTTGTTATGTTGCCACACTGTAAGTCACACCTTATACACCCTGTCCCTTGTCCTTGACGTATTCGGATCTTCAGCATTACCTAGTTGGGCATTGTGGCACCTTTAATCCCTGAGGCAGGCAGATCTCAGTAAGTTTTAGGCCAGCCTGGTCTACATAGTGAGTTCCAAGCCAGCCAGGGCTACATGGAGAAAGAAACCCTTTCTCAAAGAACAACAAAATACCAATTTAAAAGAAGAAAAAAGTAGGGTTGGGCATTTAGCTCAGTGGTAGAGTGCTTGCTAGGCCCTGGGTTCGGTCCTCAGCTCCAGAAAAAAAAAAAAAAGCCAAAGTATTACCTACAGAAGTAAAGTCCTACAGAAAATGCTGGATGGGCTATTTTCTACTCAGATGGTATAATCCTGCATCAAACGAATCATTCCAATTTGTGCTTGAGTTCTGCTGGAGAAATGCTGAGAATGTGGATCCATATTAGTGTTGGAGTCTTGTTTGATCCTAGTGCTGGCCAACCTTACAGTATCTAAAGTTGAATTTGAGTCTAGAATTTGCTGCCCCCGTGTCAGACACAGTGGGCACTCTTTCATTGGCCTTGGGCCTTACTCGATACTGGTGAAGAATACTCACTAATCCTAATTAGGTAGGACTGACAAGCCCCTAACTTGACCAAGATGCAGTGTTCTTTATTAAATGTACACCCGAATTAGACTGCCTAATGAAAATAAGGAAATACACAAGATAGTGTTCATGTCCTAATCACAGAGTAGTCTGAATATAAAGATGTGATTTTGTATTTTTTTAAGTTGGTTATTGGTTTTGATATCAAATCTGCCCAAACTTAAGAATTTACAAGTTCTTGTTATGGATGACTGGATCAGAAACCAGAAGCAACCACTAATATTTAAATACGGTTGCTGTTCTGTGCACAGCTCTAAATCCTGGTCGTTTCTCTTAAGCATTCTTCTCCATCTCCTACACACACACACACACACACACACACACACACACACACACACACACACACACACTGGGGCATTAGTGCTTATGTAGACATTAACTCTATAAGATTCAATAAAGCAGGGGGCTGGAGAGATGGCTCAGAGGTTAAAAGCACTGACTGCTCTTCCAGAGGTCCTGAGTTCAATTCCCAGCAACCACATGGTGGCTCACAACCATCTGTAATGAGATCTCTGTAATGAGATCTGGTGCCCTCTCTGGTGTGCAGACATACATACAAACAGAACACTGTATACATAATAAATAAATAAATCTTAAAAAAAAAGATTCAATAAGGCAGAAGAAATAAAAATATGTATTAAATTATTTTATAGATTTATATGAAGATTCTATATAAATATACATTACAAAAGCTTACAAGTGAGTGGGTTTTCTTTATTAACTTGGGGTTTTTCTTAGGTTGATTACATAGTTATGTGGTACATAATGCATACACTGATTACTTTGGGCATGTTGATAGCACAGCTCTTAAAGTACTCAAATTCCATCATATTTGAGTGAAATGTAAGGTTTTTGGCATTCTCCAAATATTCAAAGTGGAATTATCACAGGGTAAACATTTCTTCATCTCACTGTCAAATTTAGCTTACTATTGCAACGAATAGTAAAAGAAATTTGAATCTAATTGAACATAAAATTATTAATTTTCTTTGAGTTACTATTAATGATCTATATGAAAACGAACTTCCAGTTAGGAACTGCAATTTACTAAGAACTGTTTTCACCGTATCACTGATGCACTTGACTGATAGTGTCTGATTTGTATGTCGCTGTTCTCTATTTTAGGTGTGGAAATATAAACAACACAAGTGTTTGCCTGGGGCTTTGTGAAACAAATGCTAAGAAGGTATATTTATGTTTATTAGCTATTTACGATGCATTGTTCTTAGAGAGTTTAAACCATTTCATTCTTTTTTTTCTTTTTTGGTTTTTCGAGACAGGTAGCTTTACTCACTTGGTAGCCCAGGCTGGCCTTCGAACTCCCGAGTGCTGGGATTAAAGGCGTGCACCACCACCGCCCGGCTCCATTTCATTCTTTAACCTGGGATCATTTAATGCCAGTCAGAATAATAGTGAATAGCAATGGCCAGTAGCTTTCTCTATGTAACCCTAGCTGTCCTGGAATTCACTCTGTAGACCAGGCTGGCCTCGAACTCACAGAGATCTCACAACAATACGCCTGCCTCTGCCACTCCCTCCACCCCCCACCCTCAGTACTGGGATTAAAGGCCTGCGCCAGCACCAGACCAGACAAGTTCTATCTTAAGACAGAATTGAGTTGAGTGTGATGAGGTGCACTTGTAATCGCAACATTCGGGAACTGTGGTTACATTAACTATGGCTAGTTTGTATGTAAAAAGTAAGTAAGGCAGTGGTGGTGGCACAGTTCTTTAATCCCAGCAGAGGCAGGTGGATCTCTGTGAGTTCGAGACCAGCCTGGTCTACAGAGTGACCAGGACATTCAGGACAGCCAGGACTGTTGCACAGAAAAACCCTGTCTTGAAAAACAAGCAAACAAATAAGTAAGTGAATACTTTATTTCTAATAAATGAGAAAGCAAAGGCTGAGTAATTATATATGGAAGGCCAAAAGTTTAACTTTGAAAGCATATCATATTTTAAGATGACCCTGTGCAAACCATTTACCCTGTGATAAATAGTAAGAGTTTGTATTTGGTTCTCTTGTGGAAGGCTGGTTAATAGAGTTTTCTTAGAAAGTCCAGAGATAGCAAGTCTTAGTCAACCTCCATGTCCCCAGTTTGACCTAGTACTGATACATTCATTGCACTAGCTACAGAAAGCTGTTCCGTGTTTTCCTGTAGGCGTCAAGGAAATGAAAATGTGCGTGGAGCCAGTGGGCTCAGGTAGATGAGGGGTTGTTTTACTTAGAGCAGTGGTTCTCAACCTTCCCAGGGCTGTGACCCTTTAGTACAGCTCCTCATGTTGTGACTCCAACCATGAGATTATTTCGTTGCTACTTCATAACTGTACCTTTACTACTGTTACTAATCGTAATGTGAATACCTGATACGTGACCCCACAGGTTGAGAACTGATGGCTTAGAGAGAGGGAGGTTTTGTCCTTGTTAGGTGGCTGGTTGTTTGATTGATTCATTTTGAGTTTTTAGACAGGATATCTCGGTGTAAGTCAGGCTGGCCCCAGACCTGCAGCCATCTTCCTGCCTCTCCCTCTGAGTGCTGAGATTGCAGGCATGCATTGCCATGCCCAGCTTAAGGAGGTTTTTATTGGCAGCACCAGTAGTGATATCTCTCATCAAAGTACCAGTGGTTCATGTGAATTTGTTTCAGCCTAAAATACAGTAGTGATGCTGATGATGATGATGAACTAGGTAAGCTGTTACAAAGAATAAATTCTTGATTTGGGAAACTGGCTTTTAGCTAATTCAATCATAATTTGAATCTGGAATAGTAAAGATTCAAATATGAATTTCTTTCCGTGTCATAACCATTTCTGTCTGTTTCTGTGTTTGTTTTGAGACAGGGTCTCATGTTTCCTGGACTGGCCTAGAACACACTCACTCTCTCACTCTCTCTCTCTCCACCCCACCCCCACCCCACCCCCCACCCCCGAGGATGACTCTGAACTATCCTCCTGCCTCTACCACGGACGTGCTGTTTACAAGCACACACCACCACCACGCTGGTTAGAGAAAAGGAGGTGTTACTGCTTCTCTTTTTGTACTGGTTAGGGTTTGTTTGTTTGTTTGTTTTTTGTCAACTTGACTCAGGCAAGAGTTATTTGGGAAGAGGAACCTCAACTGAAAAATGCCTCCATTGGATTACTTGTAGACAAGTCTGTAGGACAATTTTTGATGGTTGATATGGGTGGGCCCAGGCCCCATGGAGGCATACCACCCCTGGACAGGTGGTCCTGGGTGGTATAAGAAAGCAGGCTGAGCAAGACATAGGATACAATCCAGTATCCATTCCACATCCTCTGCTTCAGTTCCTGCTTCGAGTTCCTGCCCTGACTTCCCTAGTGATGGAGTGTGACTTGAGCGTTCCAAGCTGAAATGAACCTTTTCTCCTTAATTAGCTTCTGGCCGTGGTGTTTATCAGAGCAATAGTAAACCTAACTAACACTTTTCTCCAGATTTCCACTATAAATAGGTAGTGCTGTTTGAAAATGTTAAATGTGCTTGTTAGTTAGGCACTGCTCTTTATTTTCTCATTCATTCATTCATTATGCTAGAGGGCACAAGTGTGCTACAGAATGTATATGGATGTCAGAAAATGACTTGTGCCAGGCGATGGTGGTGCACACTTTTGATCCCAGCACTTGGGAGGCAGAGACAGGCAGATCTCTTGAGTTCAAGGCCAGCCTGGTCTACAGAGTGAGTTCCAGGACAGCCAGGGCTGTTATACAGAGAAACTGTCTCAAAACAAACAAACAAACAAACAAACAAATGACTTGCAGGAGTCAGTTCTCTCCTTCCACTACCTGGGTTCTGGGGATCCAGCTCAGGTTGTCAGGCATGTGGGCAAGGGCCCTCACCCACTAAGCCTTAGTAACAGCTCCCATCTGCGACTGAGAAATATGTCCCAGTTCCTCAAAGATGACTGTGAGTAACCAAAGGACTTAGTCACTCGACTAAGACAGTTCATTTTTGTTTTCTTGAGACAGCATCTCACTTATGTAGCCTTGGCTGGCCTGCTGGAGCTCTCTGTATAGACCAGGCTAGCCTAGAACTCACTACATAGCCAAGCATAACCTCAGACTCTTGAGTTCCCAAGTGGTGAGATTACAGATATGTACTTGATCCTAGTTTGTGTGATACTAGATCAAACCCAAGGCTTCATGCATGCTTGGCAAACACCTTACCAGCTGAGCTCTGCCCCCACCCAAGTCCATCGACTTTTTAATAGCTGTAAATAAACTGCTCTGTCTTGAAGACATCCTGGGGTTTAGTTAATAGGGTCTTTAGCTTGTTTTAACTATTTGCTGTTAATACAGCACTGAACATCTATGTATATAAATTATTCCACAAATTCCTGATTATTTCTTTAAGAAAGTGGTGGAAAATGAAGCTGGCTAGACAATTTATGTATTTTTAAAGTATAGTGATAGGTAAATACTTAAATATTTAGATAATAATTGTTCAAACAAAAAAGATAAAAGCTGTTTATGTTAATGTTCTGGCTGTAAGCCATGCCTGGTGGTGTCTGCCTATAATCACAGCTTCCAGGAGGCTGAGGCAGGAGGAGTTCAGACTATCCTGGACTATATAGGGGAGACTTTGTCTCAAATAAACAAAAATAACATCTAGAAGACTGTTAGTCCAGCTCTGCATGCTTTCTTACTTCTACCATGCAGGAGACGGGGACACTGCTGGCCTAAAAGAGTATATATAACCCTTTGAACTGAGGACTGCCAGGATATCACAAAGTAACTCTCATGTTCTAATCCTACATTGCAAATTTTTTTATCAGTTTTTATTAAAATAAGCTAGTATATGTTGTAGAATATATTAATCATGTGACTTTGTTATGTTTACATAAAAAATAAAATTGTATAATTATTTTTATTTTTCTTTAGACACATAAAGAAGATCCCTAGCAGCCATTTCTCAACAATTATATAGTCAACTGATGTAACAATGGTACTAATATTGGGACGCAGACTAAACAGAGAGGATCTTGGGGTGCGTGATTCCCCAGCAACTAAGCGCAAAGTTTTTGAAATGGACCCCAAATCTCTGACAGGTCATGAGTATTTTGACTTCTCTTCAGGATCATCCCATGCTGAAAACATACTCCAGATATTTAATGAGTTCCGAGACAGCCGCTTATTCACAGATGTCATCATCTGTGTGGAAGGGAAGGAGTTTCCTTGTCATCGAGCTGTCCTCTCAGCCTGTAGCAGCTACTTCAGAGCCATGTTCTGTAATGACCACAGGGAGAGCCGAGAAATGCTGGTTGAGATCAACGGCATTTTAGCTGAAGCTATGGAATGTTTCTTGCAGTATGTGTATACGGGGAAGGTGAAGATCACAACCGAGAACGTCCAGTACCTCTTTGAAACCTCCAGCCTCTTTCAGATTAGTGTGCTCCGGGATGCGTGTGCCAAGTTCTTAGAGGAGCAGCTTGATCCTTGCAATTGCCTAGGAATCCAGCGCTTCGCTGACACTCACTCACTCAAAACACTCTTCACAAAATGCAAGACCTTTGCATTACAGACTTTTGAGGATGTGTCCCAGCATGAAGAGTTTCTTGAGCTTGACAAAGATGAACTTATTGATTATATCTGTAGCGATGAACTTGTTATCGGTAAAGAGGAGATGGTTTTTGAGGCAGTCATGCGCTGGGTCTACCGAGCTGTTGATCTTCGAAGGCCGCTGTTGCATGAGCTCCTGACACACGTCAGGCTCCCGCTCTTGCATCCCAACTACTTTGTTCAGACAGTTGAGGTGGACCAGTTGATCCAGAACTCCCCTGAGTGTTACCAGTTGCTGCACGAAGCAAGACGGTACCACATCCTTGGCAATGAAATGATGTCCCCGAGGACTAGGCCACGCAGGTGAGAAGACACTTTACGGATACAGCTAACAGAAGTTTGGGTTTTAAACATATATTTTAAACTGCTGAACTCAATCTCAGCGTACTCATTTAGGTGTATAGTTTATATGAGTCTTAGGCAGTTGAAGGTCTCTTTGGAGACTTGGAGATGTAGCTTCGATTTTACGGTTCTTGCCTACATAAACTGGGTGTGGTAGCACATACCTGTAATCTTAGCACACAGAGACAGGTGGATCAAGAGTATCTTCAGGTATATACATAAACCCTACATTTCAGATCTCTATTTAATGTCAGTCTCAACTTTCAATGATTTTTTTTTTTTTTTGGTGTTTCTGTTTTTGGGAGCACACATTATATAGCCCCAGGCCGGACTTAAACTCTCTATGTAAGCTGACATTGAACTCCTGATCCTCTTGTCTGCCTCCAAGTGATAGAATTACTGATATATGCCCCATGCCCAACTCAAGTGCTTTGTCTGAATTTGAAACTTATATCCACATTAAAGAATATTCAGTAAGCATATGTTTGGAGTGAAATGTGACTATTAGTGTTATAGATGTAATTTTATCGATGCCTATGGAAAGTCCTCCTGCCCACAGAGGAAGTGCTCTTGCCCACTGGGCCATCACCCTGGCCCTGTTTTCCAGCCAACTTGTAAGGGAACCGACCCTTTTTTCACTGTTTCTCAACAGTGAAAAGTGTGTGTCAGGTTGCAGCATCAACCCATTTGGAAAGCAGCAGGAAGAACTAAAGTAGAATTCTAAATTGGAGGCTGTTGGTGATGCACTAGCAGGTGCTTCTCCTGCATAAGCATTCCCTGAAATTCCAGAGATGATCCTTTGTTTACAAGTCTGCTACCGACCCCTGGTGCTTCCATCCTGTTTTGCCTGTTACTGTATTGTTTAGTTACTGGAAGCTGTCTTGTTTTGTATAGATTTGTGTCGGGGAAACTCCTGGGTTCTCCACTCTCCACTCCCTAACTCCAGTACCTCCTCTGACTTCAGCTGCTGTCTTCAGTCAGGACTGAACGCTCTAATCAAGTCGTCAGAGACCTTGTTTGGTTTGCTAGTCTCCTTTCAGTCTGGAGCTAGCTTCATGGCTCTTGAGGTGTTGGGTCGATTCTGGTGCTAGGGACAGAGTTGATGGCCTTGTAGTACGTGTTGGGGAGTTCTCTACCGCCAAGCCACACCCTCATACCTGGGATCTAACCTTAACTGCCATATCTACCTGGAAACTCCGCTGGCTTCGGGAATACCATTGACCTGACTTGCTGTTGGCCAGTGTTCTTTTCCAGGGTTCACGTCCTGATTCTGGTGTCAGGCCATAGTGTTACTTGTTCAGGCTGCATCTTTTTGTCGGCCTTATATACTTTCCTGGGTGACTTTATCTCATCCAGACCATGATTTTCATTACCCTGAACACTGCATACTATCAGCTCTAACCCTGACTCTTTAACACATATTTTCTCACTTCCTCATTCGTATTTCTTTTAAATTTTTGAATAATTTTTACCTAATGCCTTTTTGTTTTGCATGATTTATATTATTAATTTATAGACATATTTGTTACTTGATTGTGTGTATCTTTTAGAATAGCATAAACAAAATAACTTTTACAATTAAAGGTTCATATTAGCTACAACCCAATCCATATTTAAATTGTCTTTTGATATATCTGGATCTAGAATCTCCCATTATATCTGGTTATTTCTAAGAAGTCTCTTTTAATCCAAAACTGCTTTTTCATGTTTCTGACTTGATAGAACAATTTCTATAGCCCACCTTCTAGATTCTTGTATGGCCTCCTTTGGACGTATTTAGCTACGGATATTTCCTAGAAAGTGCTCGCTGGCTTTATGTAGGTTTCAGAATAGACATGAGTTAGTACTATAGACACATTTTACAGAACCCCAAACTTGGGTTTAGAGAAGTGACTTACTCAAGGTCACAGTTCAGTCGGGGACTTCACACTAGTCCACATACTGCCTCCTAGTGACTTTTGAGTTTGACTGTTTTGAAGACATTTCATAAAAATGATACTGTACTTTATAGGACTTTATTGATTACTCTTGTTTGCTTTTGAGACAAGGTCTCATATATCCCAGGCTGGCCTCCAGGCCTCCAGCCCTCTAACGTGGCCGAGGATGCCCTTGAACTTCTGACCCTGCTTTCACTTCCTCAGTTACTCAGTACTGGGACTTAGACCTGGGCCACCACACCAGCTGTTTCTGTTGCTTTCATTCAGTGCCCGTAGCATCCCTAGATTCCTTTCTTCCCTAAGCACTCAGCGAAGATGGGACTTGTTTCCAAGGTGAAAGGTTTGTTTATTTTTCACATTGCTGCACTATGGGGGTTGAACCCAGGGCCTGTGAATGCTAGGCAAGTACTCTGCCTCTGAGCCATTCTCCAACCCCTCTAGGAGGAAAGTTTAGTATTAGTGTGGAAAACATATTAACACCTGCATATGTGTAACCCTGTTCTCAGGTGTCTGAGGCAGGAGAATTGCTATGAGTGTGAGACCAGACTGAGCTATATAAATGAGTACCAGGCCAGCTAGGGGTACATAGCCAGACCTGTGTGAGACACAGGGAAAGGGGGAGATTGTACAAGTTTGGGGTTGAAATACTTGGGGTTTTTGTTGCTGCATTTTTTTTTTCTTTTGTGTGCATATGCCCTACAAGGCATGCTGTGTGTGGAGGACAGAGAATAACCTGTGGTGTAACTTCTCTCCTTCTGCTGTGCAGGTCCCAGGGTCAAACTCAGGTCATCAAGCTTTGTGGCAGGACTTTTACCCTCTGAGCCTTGTTGACAGCCTTGAAATACTTTTTTTCTAGCTGTTTCTGTTTTCGTTTTTTGAGATGTAATCTCATGTAGCCTCTGTGGTTTTGAACTTGCTATAAAACCAGAGCTGGCCTTGAACTCCTGGTCCTCCCATGTCTGCTGTCCTGTACCAGGATTGTAGCATGCACCACTGTACCCTGCATGAGGATACCTTTGGAACTCTGGAGAGTCATCTGGTCATCAGCTTGAACAATTCAGACTTCGTCTAGTAAGCATGTGCCGTCCTTGTATGCCAAGTGCTGCTTCAAAGCCTTTCTTTCACCTGGAGAAAAGTGACTTCCCCCTGGCAGGCCTCTGCCACCCCTTTGTCTCAGTCCTTGAATCTGGTGGTCCTGGTGTATCATATCCCTGACCTTTTGTTGCAGTCTAATTGAGACCGCCATTGCACTTCATTTGGATTTCTTTTTAAAGCTTGTGTGTGGACGTGGGTGGGTGGGTGGGTATTATGTCGGGGAACACTGGCACACAACAATTGGGTGAGTTAATTCTCTCCTTCCACTTTCCACAACTCAGGTTGTCAGGCTGCATATGGCAAGGGCCTCTTCACCCCCTGAGCCATCTCACCAGCCCCCATTTCAATTCCTTACCCCAGCCCAGTTCCTGGTTTCTGTATTTTTTTTTTTTCTCCGTTTTTTGAGATTGTTTCTCTCTGTGACCTTGGTTGTCCTGGAACTCACTCGTAGACCAGACTGGCCTCAAACTCCTAGAGCTCTACCTTTCTCCGTCTCCTGAGTGCTGGGACTCAGTTTAAAAGTCTGGTATTCCCAGCCCTAGGAATACCAGACTTTTAAACTACTGACTGGGAGTTTGGGTCTGAGGTTTGCATGGAGCTCCAGTTCAGATTGTCCCTGCCATAATGATTACCTGGAATTTCCCCTGGTGGATGCTGATTCTTTGTTTTGGTAGCACTAGGCTGCTACAAAATGAGGTTCCCAAGTAGGAGCATGGATAACATTGACCTGGACAAGTGTTTGCTGATGTGATGACCCTATTTGGCAAACTGCTCATATTGAGGGGCAAAGGTGCGCAAATACATCATTTTAAGGTTACAGTCAGCAGTTGGTTATATACTTGGGTCCTGACCTTTAATATTTATGCATGTTCATTTTTGTGGAAGTAAGTGCAGGTATGGGTCATGAGACTGAAAAGGGAACTGTGGGAGGGGAACAGGAAGTTTTAAGCAAGGGGGCTGGGAGGAGTAGAGGACATGAAGGAGGAAGGGGACTGCTGGGGAGGAAGAAGGGGTGGGAAGAGCAGACAAAACCAACTGGCTGCCTTGTATGCTGTTTTATTTTTTGTTGTGGTGTGTGGGGTGATCTGCCTGCGTGTATGTCTGTGCATCATAGGGATGCAGTTCCCTCAGAGGACACATGAGGGCATCAGATCCCCTGGAACTGCAATTACAGACCCATATGAGCCGCCATGTAAGTGCTGGGAATCGAACCCAGGTCTTCTGGACAAGCAGCAGGTGCTCTTAGCTGCTGAGCCATTTCTCTAGCCCCTGATTTTGAATTATTTTTCTTTTATGTTTATGAGTATTTTGCCTGCGTATGTAAGTGCACATGTGTATGCCTGGTACCTGCAGAGGTCAGGAGAGCACACTGGATCCCCTAGAACTGGACTCACAGATAGATGGTTGTGAGCCAACATATGGGTGCTGGAACCAAACTCAGGTCCCCTGGAAGAACAGCCAGTGCTCTTAACCACTGGGTCCTCTCTCCAGCCCCTGTATTTTTTATAAAGAAAATACTGATTTTTTTTTTTTTTAAAGAAAATTACATAGGTATTTCTCCGAATATTCCCTAACACCACCCCCTTTTTGTTAATGAGACAGGGTCTCCTTGCATAGCACAGGCTGTCCTTGAACTCAAAAGTGCCTCCACCTCACTTCCCAATTATTGGAATTAAAGGTGTATGCCACTATACCTAGCCTCTGTCTGTCCCCTTTTACCTGATGATGCAGTTACTTCATGATGAATATGGGAACATAATTATTATAATGAGGACAAAGCTTAAGTTCTCAGGAATAAGGAAGTTGCGAATATATTATTTCCTTAAGAAATAAGATTTTTGCTGGGCATTTTATGGTTTCCTCTACATGTACTTGCTGGAGCTTGGGCAACCTAACAATGCACACCTATTTTCCTAGTACTTGAGAGGTAGAGGCAAGAAGATGAAGAATTCAAGGTCTTCTTCAGCTACATAGCAAGTTCAAAGCTATACTGGGCTATATGAGACCCTCCAAAAAGTGTGTGTGTGTGTGTGTGTGTGTGTGTGTGTGTGTGTGTGTGTGTGTGAGAGAGAGAGAGAGAGAGAGAGAGAGAGAGAGAGAGAGAGAGAGAGAGACTGAGATTTAATGATGATTTAATAAGTCCATTCATTTTACAGGCAGTACAGCTGTGGCCCTGACTTGCTGTGACCACAGAAGTAGGCAGCAGAACCAGCTCTGACCTTGGTACTCTGAGTAACTTATTCTCCTACGTGGCTGGACACATGGGTCACCATTATGACATGTTTAGCTGCTTTGAAGTCAGGCACTTTACATAAAATATTCATTGTGTGTTTCCCTCACACCTGACCCTTAGGCAATTTTTTTGGTTTTTCAAGACAGGGCTTTTCTGTGTTGTTTTGGTGTCTGTTCTGGAACTCGATCTGTAGACCAGGCCTCAAAAAAAGGCATGCGCCACTGCCGCCCGGCGGCAATTCTTGAGGTACCTCTTCAAAGGATGTCTGTTATCAGTTTTAACTTCTTTTAGAAATATTCTCCCAGGCTTTCTGTACAGACGATACACTACTGCACTTACAGTTTCTTACCTTAAGACTTGCTTGGTTTCCTGTTTTTTTAATTGGCAATCCTGGAGGTTTAACCTAGGGCCTCACTCATGCCAGGCAAATGCTCTACACTGAGCTGTAAAACTTTGAAATTATTATATATGACCACATACAGATCTTTCCCCTTTGTGTTATTAGAGAAGCTTCCTAAGTCGTTCTCAAAGATTTTACTTTTAATTCTTTAAAATGGAGTGTGTGTGTGTCTGTCTGTCTGTCTGTGCATGCACACATATGAGTATAGTGCCCACAGAGGCTAGAGAGAATGTTGTATTCCTAGAGCTGGAGTTACAGGCACTTGGGTAGCCTGACAGAAGTACTGGACACTGAACCACTGTCCTCTACAAAACCAGTATGTGCTCTGAAGCCCTGAACCGTCTCTCCAGCCACCTCCATTCTCTGTTCTTCTAAGCGGCAGTTGAGTAGTTTTCTACTTATGGATCGGCCATAATTTTGGCTTTGCTGTTGTTCTGTTTTATTTTATTGAGAAAGGATCTCATTGTGTAGCCCTGGCTGTCCTGGAATTTGCTATGTAAACCAGGCTGGCCTCCAGAGATCTGCCTACCTAGTGCTGAAGGTAAGCGCCGGACTCTTGGCTCATAGTTTTTTCCTGTTGTATTTACCATTGGTCTGTTAATGGGCATTTGATTGTTTCTACCTCTTGACTAGTATGAGTAGGCGTCTGTAAATGTTTATTTAATAGAGTTTTTTTTTTTTTAAGCTTCATGTATTTGTGTGTTTTCATGCGCCATGGGTGCACTGTGGAAGTCAGTTCTAGGGAATCAGAGTCTGTCTGGCACTTGGCAGCAAGCACCTGTACCCACTGAGCCCTCATACTCATCCTCGCCTACCTTTTCATGATGGATATTTAGACTAGACTGCCGGGTTCTTATAGGGGGGTTTGGTTTGGTTTTGCTATTGTAAATAATGGTCAGTAGCTGCTGTGACCACATGTGCTTTTGCCTACATAAGATTAATTGAAGGGGGTCTTGAACTTCTGATCCTGCCTTTGACCTCCCAACTGCTAGGATTGCAGGTGTCTGTCACCATGCCTAGTTCATTGCCAGCATCTTTGCTACTCTGGAAAGGGAAAGTTACATTTCACAGCTCTGATTTTCATTTCAAGTGTAAGGTTAAGAATCTTTCCCTAGCCAGGCATTGTGATGCATGCCTCTAAACCCAGCAATTGGGAGGCAGAGGGAGGTGGATCTCTGAGTTCTAGGACAACCTGGTCTATATAGCAAGTTCCAAGTTAGTCAGAGCTACACAGTGAGACCCTTTCTCAAATAAATAAATAAATAAATAAATAAATAAATAAATAAATAAATAAGCAAGCAATAATCTTTTCCTGCGGGGATAGAGAGATGCTCAGCAGTGAAGAGCACTTGTTGCTCTTGTGCTCTTAACAGGGATCCCCAGGTTCGGGTCCCAGCACCCACATGGTGACTCATAACCATCTGTAACACCAGTTTCAGGGGACCCAGCACCTTCTGGCCTCCATGGCACCAGGCATGCACATGATGTACATAAATATATGCAGACAAAACACTCATACCCATAAAATAAAAATAAACCTTTTTTTCCCCTTAAGAATCTTTTCCTGAATCGAAAGCCATTTTTACTCTTTTCCTGAAATCCATTGAACCTCTAATGTATCAGAATTCTGGTTGCAAGTTATAGAAACCAGCTCATCAACTTAAGTACAAAAGAGAAATGTGTTAACATGATACAGGAATCTACATCCTGTAGAGCCTAAAGGGAAAACTTGAACAGTTCATTAAAACAAAACAAAACAAAAAACAACTCTGAAAGGCCTCAGAAACCACTAAATGCCATCTCCCCGCCTCCTGCTTCTGCTCCTCTGCATGGCTGCCTTGTTTGCTGTCATTTCAGTGACCATGGCCACTCACTGTTGCAGGACATTGATCACACTGTGAACTCTGAGATTCCATTGTTTACTGGAGGAACCTGCTGCTAGCTGTGGTGTGGCTCAACCCTAGCACATGCCTTTAATCTAAGAGCTTTCTGCTTGAATAGTGTAAACAGGATTAAGTAAAGTCTTCCATAGGTCAAGAGGTGGAGCAAGCAACTAGTTGACAGGAAAAAGCCATAGAGAATGGGAGGAAGTCAAGAGGTTGGGTGATGGGGACACACAAACACACACATACACACACAAAATGGACACGCAGGAAGTAGAAGGGAGGGACATCCACTTGGGAGAGTTTTTGTTAAAGATGTCCTAGGAGAAAACTCTCTTTCTGAGACGGTGGAGGAGGAAGCAGCTGGGTGCTCTCTGCCTCTCTGAGCTAGCAGGTTTTCACCCCAGCATCTTTATTGATACATGTTGATAACATAGAATGATAGAGACAGATAAAACAACAACTCACAGGTTGGCATTGGTGTATTACTGGTTCAGTCACTCAGAATGAACTTTAAGACATGGAACAACATTGTGGCCACATCGGAGTAGACTCGCCAAGCAGAAAGGTGTTGACTGAAAGCCTCACCCATGTGAGGAGACAACCAGTGGTGGCCATTGATAGCCAGGCGATGTGGGGGTGGGTCTCTTCGAGCTCTACTGCCAGGAGAGAAACAAGCCCAAGAGGCAAGAAGGGTGTGGTTAGCTGGGCAGGTGCAAGGAGTCTGACCCCAAGCAGTTTATTTTTGACATATTTAAGCACAGTACAACGTTGGAAGGAAGTTGCCGTGTGACAGTTATCACAACAAAACTTAAGGCATGACCATATCAGTCCTTGGCAAAGTACATGTGAACTCTTGCACAAGAATGGGTTCTGTTGACTGACAGTGCTCAGGATTAGGGTCTAGGGAGGAAGGGTTTGTAATAACCATAATAGTAAACTCTCTTGCAAAGTAAATGGAACCTCTTTCATACGAATGGGTTCAGCCGGTGGTGGTGGCACTTGGGTGGCAGAGGCAGGCAGATCTGAGTTCAAGGCTAGCCTGGTCTGCAGAGTGAGTTCCAGGACAGCCAGGGCTACACAAAGAAACCTTGTCTTGGACCCCACCTCCTCAAAAAAAAAAAAAAAAAAAAAAAAAAAAAGAGAGAATGGGTTCTATTGACTGAGAAACCATGCTTGGGAGTCTGGAAGATTCTGGTGAAGCCTGGCTCTACATAATTGTAAAAGACACCAGGTTATAAACAACATCCACTCCAACCTTCTGGGTAGAAAACAGGTATGCACATTCATTGAAGAGAAAAGCCTGTGTGTATAACAGTCCTGGTTTCTCTAATGCTTATCTGTGAGTACATGTGCCACCTATAAGATGTGATATGATATTTTTCTTTTGTTTTTCTTAAACTGGGGTAGGGTAGAACGTGGATTTAGTACTTTATACCAGTTGGAGAAAACTTAGGAAAAGAAAAGGGAAAAAACAAAACAAAACAGCCTTATCCATATTCTTACCTCCCAGGGATTACACTCTTGAATAAAGCATTTTTTCTTCTATTTTTATTACTTTTTGGCGGGGGGTGGAGGAGACTAAAGAGAGACCCCAGGACTTCCCACATGCTAGCTATGTTCTCTGCCACTAAGTTATCTCCCTGGCCCTGTTGTCTCTGGGTTTTATTACATTTGGCAAGTTCACGTGTTTATAGTGTGTATTGTGATCCACTACCCCATCGCCTGCTCTTCCCCTCCCCCACTTCTGCTGACCCTCTTCCCAAGCAGCCCCTCCACTGCCATGTCCTGGGGTGGGGGGATCCACTGGCACTTGGGCAGCTTCAGCGACTATACTACTGAAGAAAATGACTTTCCCTCCTGTGACCACCATTAACTGCCAGTAGCCATTCAGGGAAGGAGGGAGCCCTATGAGCCCCTCCTCCATCCATGATGGAGTGTTGAAGGGTCCAATCTTGCCCAGGTAACCACAGCCGCTGTGTGTTCAGGATTGTTAGAGCGTGGCATATCCAGAAAATAATGCTACACAGCACTCTTCCCATCCTCCAACTCCTGATTCTTTCCTTCTGCGGTGTTCTCTGAGCCTTGGAAGGGGATGATGATGGCCTCATTCAGGAGACTGCACTTAGTAGTCACTTGTTCCCAGCATGTTAACCAGATACGAATCTCTATGTTAACCATCACCCACTGCAAGATGCTTCCTTGATCAAGGCCAAGAGCAGCTCTTCGTTACTAGGCCGTTTGACCTCGTGTCCATTTATATCTTGTGTTTGTTTGTTTGTTTGTGTTTTGAAACAGGGCCTCACTGTAGCCCTGGCTCCCTATGAGCCCTCTGGCACTGCCTCCAGAGTTCTGGGATTAGAAGCATGTGGTACCATGCCCAGACCCCATACACGTTTACATTATCTCTGAACAACAGCTTCTCCTCCTCCTCCCCCTCCCCCTTCTTCCGTTTTTTCGGAGACAGGGTTTCTCTGTGTATCCCTGGTTGTCCTGGAACTCGCTCTGTAGACCAGGATGGCCTTGAACTCATAAGTAGCTGCCTGCCTCTGCCTCCTGAACGCTGGGGCACCTCCACTGCCTGGCTGAACTTTTTAACTTTTAAGTAAATGAGCATCATGTAGCTTAGTATTTAAACTTATCTATTGTTAGTTCCCAATGATAAATTTTAAAATAATTGATGCTTTTAAAAAGTAAACATTTTGAGTCTTGGTCACTACATCTATTTCTTTATAAAAGCCGCCTGCCTGGTGCAGCCGCCCGCAGAAGGCCCCGGCACACAGACTCAATCCTGTGTCCTCGCAGGTTTAGAAAATAAGTAGATTAGATTGTCTGTAGGGTGGATCTAATGTTAACTACGAAAAACTGATTAACTCACTTATCTTCCAGTCTGGCTGAGACCAGAGGGTCACAGCCTCAAGGGCAGCCTGAGCAACAATAGTGAGACCCTGTCTCAAAAAAACTAATAAGGCTGAACATTTAGGTCAGTGGCCAAATGCTTGCCCAGCATGCACAGGGCCTGGGTTCCAAGCCAGTACCACACGAAGAGAAGAGAGGAGAGCCAGCAGGCAGGTTAGTATGTTAAGGCCGCCTGCTCAGCATTGTTATATCAGGTCACTACCGAAGTTGGTACAGCTGGTAGCTTGAGAAACTCTCACCCAACATAAAAATTTTCTTGCCAAAAACCAGCAGTGTTCAAGTCAATGTTGCTAAGACAGTAACTTGAAAGGGTGCAGCAAATACGTCTGTGATTATGATTTATTCTTTTACTTATTCTGGGGCTGGCCAATACTGTCTGTCTTTAGATAACACAGTGAATTGATGATGTCATATATATATTGGTTTTTTCGAGACAGGGTTTCTCCACGTAGTTTTGGTTGGTACCTGTCCTGGATCTTGCTCTGTAGACCAGGCTGCCTCTGCCTCCTGAGTGTGGGATCAAAGGCGAGTGCCACCGCCACCCGGCCGATGATATCATATCTTACAGACCCAAGAACTGTTCTGTCCCTGTAAGGTTTAAGTCCCATACCTCCATTTTAACCAGTGCATCATTCATGGGTGTTGCAGTGGTTTAACTTACAGATATTTTTAATTTTGTTTTACCTCATTATCCCTATCTGGACGACATGAGTACCTTGCACATAAAATAACTTATTTCTGAAGAAATACTCTAAAATACGTAAACTACGGGTTTACTTTAGAATCAGCAGCAATGAAGCATGGTAAAGTTCTCGCGTTGGAAGCCCAACGAGCTGGTTTCCGGCCCTAGTGCTGTGACAAAAGGCTTCAGAAGTCAAAACCGTAAAGTCAGTGTGGTGACCCTTGCCTTTAATATCGGCACCCCTGAGGCAGAGACTGGCAGCTCTGTTCAAGGCCAGCCTGGCCTACACAGTGAGACCCTGTCTCTAAATCAACAAACTAACCCAAATCCAGGTTTGGTGACTGTAATCACTTCCATCACTCGCTTATTCTCAGGAGAATCATGACCTTTAAGCCAGCCTGGGCTATAATCAAGACATCTTTAAGAAAAAAATTTTAAAAAGTAAGTTTGATGGCAGGGCCAGGCTGGAGAGATGGCTCATTAGTTAAGAGCGCTTGATGCTCTTGCCAAGGCCCCGGGTTTGGTCCCTGGCACCCACACTCTCAGCCATCCCTGCCTGCAGTTCAGGGGATCCAATACCAGCACTGTCCTCCGACCTCTGCAGGCACCAAGCACATACCTGGTACACACACACACACACACACACACACACACACACACACACACACACAGACACACACACACACACACACACACACAGACACACACACACACACACACACACACACACACACACACAGAGGAAAACATGCACATAAACCTGAAAAATCCTTATAGATATTGTCTGTGGGGTAATGATGTCACTAATAAATGTTGTCAAAATAAATAACTGGCAGCCTAAGCTGTTTGACACATCTGTAAGAATAAACTGCCTGTCATGGTATATTATTTGTTGTTAAGTCTTTGAACAATCTTGAATTTATTTTAATGTATTACAATTATCTCTGCATTCTTAACAATAATTATTTTAGGTCTACTGGCTATTCAGAGGTGATCGTTGTGGTTGGGGGCTGTGAACGAGTTGGAGGATTTAATCTTCCATACACTGAGTGCTATGATCCAGTAACAGGAGAATGGAAGTCCTTGGCCAAGCTTCCAGAATTTACCAAGTCAGAGTATGCTGTCTGTGCACTAAGGAATGATATTCTTGTTTCAGGTAAATAAAAAATTATTACAGTAGATACTATTTTTCATTTAGGTACAGATTGACTGCTTTAAAAATAATAATACCTTGTTGAGTGTGAAATGGATATTTCAGACCAACTAATTTATACAAAACTAAAAGACCTTTTGCCGTTGAAAACCAGAATGAATTACAAAAGATCTACCAGACAATGCTTTTGGTCATGGTATTTGAAATGCTTTTACAAATGCTTAGAGTATATGTGTTTTAACTGTGTGTGTGTGTCTGTGTGTATGTGTGTGTGTGTGTGTGTGTGTAACAGTACACACGAGTGCACGTGCGTGCAGAGGCCAGAAGAGATCATCCGCTCTGGAGCTGAAGTGACAGGCAGTTGTCAGCTCCATGGGGTGCTGGGAACGCTCAGGTCCTCTGGAGAGGGGCAGCTGTTCTGACTGTGGAGCCACCTCTCCAGCCTAATTATGGTTTAACTTGATCTCTTTGGGTTTTAAAGTATCACTGTAAACAATTGAGTCAGAAGTACATGTTTAATTTGCCTGTTTTCTGAAATTTTCTCCCAAAGTTAAATCAATTAAAATTTTTCTATAAAATCCTTGAGTTGAACGTATTTACTATGTGTGATGTCCTAAAATTCGGAAAAAAAATGACATATTTTCAGAAAGTATATCTGGGATCTGTGATTTGAAGCCTGCTGACTGACAAATAACTTAATTAGCCTTGCAGATTGTTTTACTGTCCAGTGAACGACACTACCACATACACCTGATTTTGTATGGTTTTTAAAACATCTTTAAAATATTTGTAGTTATCTGATGCATGGTTTGTAAAACTCACTGGCTGTATCTTATTCTTATGGAGCTTGTGGTCATTATTTCTCAAGATAATAGCTGACAGGATTTAAACCTGCTCTGTGTGACCATTTCCATGAAGCTGGAGGGTTCTCCTTGGTTGAGCTAGTTCTGAACTTCTCGGGTTGATGGGTCAATTCTGCTTTGTTTGCCTATGTGTTAGTGGCATAGATCTCTTGGTCATATTTAGTGACGTTGCCGAATGTGCACTGTTTTACATTTGAAGGTGGAAGAATCAACAGCCGCGATGTCTGGATTTATAACTCACAGCTAAATATCTGGATCAGAGTTGCTTCTCTAAATAAAGGCAGATGGCGCCACAAAATGGCTGTCCTCCTTGGTAAAGTAAGAGAAACGGCTTTATTACTACTGCTGGGGCATGTCCACAAGAAATGCCGCAGCTGCGGCTTGCATTTCCCTCGGGGTGTTTGGCTTCAAGTGGTATTTCCTTCCATTCCTAACCAAGATAAACTAAAGACATAAACAATATGACACTGTGCTTTTTGAATAGCTATTTTGTTCTCCCGATTTCAAATTTGTGGCAGTACAGCACATTTCTCACACACTGGAATCCAAATCTGAAGAAGAACTGGAAGGGTGTATCGATACAAAACCAGGCCAGTGTCTGTGCAGTCCACACAGCTTCTTCCCTTCTACTGACTTTGGCAATCAACAGAAAAATGTTTTATTTTAAGTAGTATTATTTAACCTTTTTTATTTGTGCAAGAGGGGATAAAACTCTCCAGCATGCTCTGCGTGCGTGCGTGCGTGCGTGCGTGCGATGCATGTTTGAATTTTCAGGTTCACACACGTGACACCTGGAGGCCAGGGGAGGTTGTCACATGTCCTGCTCTCTAGCTTCACATTACTCCCTTGAGGCAGGGTACCAGCCAGCAAGCCCCATCCCCTACAGCACTGCTGTTACAGGACATTGCCTTGTTTTTATGTGGGTGTTGGGGATTTGAACTCAGATCCTTATACTTACACAGCAAGCCCTCTTACTTGCTGAGCCATTTCCTCAGCCCCTTCACCAACATGTTTTCTAGGATATCTGTTATAGACTACAGCTAACAAATGTATTAAAATGATGCAACTGGATGCCAAACAGGATGCTCCACCTCTAACCCTGGCTCTTGTGGGGCCAAGTCAGGACTGTCACAAGTTCCAGGCCAGCCTCAGCTACACAGTAACATTGTCTCAAATTTTTTTTTTTTTTTTTTTTACAATTTGGGTTCTGAACCATTAACTACCATATTTAATCTGAAACTGGTCTGTGAGTTAGTGGTTTGGGCCTGGCAGGCCTGGAACTCAGAAATCCCCCTGAGTGCCCCCCTTGAAGCACTGCACTCACTTTTTAACATTAAACAGATAGAGAAGCTCCGCTTGTTCCTGAGGAACGTGGAACTGTTAGCCATTCCCCAATGCCGTCTTTATCACCTTGTCCAAAACACCTCAAATGAAGCGAAATGAGTCTCCCCTTGGCCTGTGGCACCCCTTTCTGAGAAGATGTGGTATCTTGGGCTCCACTAGGACACTTTTCAGAGCCACCAATGGAAAACCAGAACTTAGTCCAATCAGAATGGCTGCCCTGGTGGCCTCCCCTCAGCCTCTCCTTCGCCCTGTCCCCCACAGAGGCGTCCGGAAACCTTCACAGTATGGGACACTAGAGGCCCTTGAACAGTTCCAGAGCTGTAGCTTAGTTGGACACAGTGATACGCACCTGTAATCCTGGTACACAGTGATACACACCTGTAATCCTGGTGCTCGCAAGGCAGAGGCAGAGAGGTCAAAAGTTAAACCAGCCGACCTATATATAGCAAGTTTGGGGCAAGCTTGGACTATACCTCTCTCTCAAAAAAATAACAAAAATAACAGCAGAGTGGGGCATGGGAATCCTAAGCCCAATGTATATTATACACTTACATAAAAATATCCTTATATACAGTGAATATACGCAAGGAAAAAATGTTGAATCATTAGAGAAATTAAAAATATTTTTAAATGAAAGTCAACCTCTTGTTTGAGATGTGTGTATATGACTACCACATGTGTGTGGTGCCTGTGGAGGGCAGAAGATGGCATTGAAGCCCCTGGAACTGGAGTTCCTGGCAGTTGTGAGGCACCCAGTGTGAGGGCTGGGATTCAGACTCCAGGCTCCGCAGGAGTAGAAAGCGCTCATAACTGAGTAGCCGTCTACCCAGCCCTGGTTTTGGTGACGGACCTCTAGAAGCATGGGCTGACTTCCAGCTCCACGCCTGAGGATGACTTAGCTCCTGACTCTGCTTCCACCAGCTCTAAAGTACTGGAATTGCAGTCACGCACCCCACTCCAGTGTCTTAAAAGAAACAGTCACTTCAGCTCAGTGGCAGTAAAGCATTTGCCACACAAGTGTGAGGATCAGAGTTCAAATCCAAAGAAGCTACGTAAAACCAGGAGCAGCAGCAGCAGCAGCAGCGCACACATAATCTCAGTGCTCCTGTGGCAACCTGGGTGGTAAAGACCGGGGAACTCCTGGAAGCTGCTGGACAAGCAGTCTGGCATGCACAATGGGAGACAATGAGACCCTGTTTCTAAAAATGTAGACGGCTCCGACTGGCACTCAAAAGCTTGACCTTTGACCTGTGCAGACACACCAGCTACTTCAGTGGAAAGAGATCCACCTCAGAAAGTTGTCCTCTCACCTCCACACAAGCACCACACACAGGATAATAATTTTCTTTCTAAGGACAAAACAGGCCGGCAAGATGGCTCAGTGGGTAAGAGCGCTTGTGGCCAAGCCTGACAGCTGAGCTTTGTCTCGGAGATGTACACCATGGAAGGAGGACACTCAGAAGTTGTCCTCTGACTTCCACATATAACACAGTGGCGTGCGCGCACACGATAAATAAATTTTAAAAATACAAAGGATTACTGGAGAAGTCAGTGCTAAAATAAGATATTACAAATGAAGTATAACAAAAATAATTTCTAATTATTTAAGCTGTACATGAAAGGCAAGTAAAAAGGATCGCTGTCTCAAAATCCATATGTTAGTGAACTCTTAATTTACTTGACAAATGTTAGGTTGTTTGATGCAATGATAACCAAAGCAAGCTGGTCATGGTGGCCCATAGAATCCTAGCTCTCGGGAAGCTGAGGCAGGATGATGTCAAGTTCAAGGCCACTTTGGACTATGTAGCAGGACCATCTCGTTGAATAAATAAACAAACATGGTAGCACACTTCTGCTCTGCTGTCTCCACCTGAGGCAGGAGGATGAAGAGTGGAAGAGCAGCTAAGCTGTCTGAAATCCTGTCTCCAACAACAACAAAGACTAGTGGAAAGCTTAGAAAGACTGTATTTAAAAAAAGATTTCATCTCGTACAGCAAGTACACAGCTCACGGGAACAATTCTGAAAATTAGAATAAGGCTACAGTCAGACCTGTGAAATTATTTACATTTATAAGCACTGTTTATAGGGGCTGGAGAAATGGTTCAGCAGTCAGGATCACTGGCTGCTTTTACAGACTGAGTGGATTCAGTTCCCTGCACCCACGTGGCCGCTCACAACTATAACTCCAGTTCCAGGGGATCCAGTGCCCTCTCTCAGCCCCTGGGCAGCTGTGATGACAAGCATCCATACAAAACACATAAATCTTAAGAAAATCTGCAGAGAAACTTAGGATGGAGTAGAATGAAGCATCTTAGAAAAGGAAAGAATTACTAAGGAATATTTAATATGAGTCTGGCTTTGTGGCATATGCCTCTAATCCCAGATGCTGAGGCAGGAGAATAGCAAATTTAAGACCAGCTTGGGCTTCATAGTGGTGAAACCCTGCTTCCAGAAAAAAAATACCTCAGAAACCTTACACATTTAGAAAGAAGTAATGCAGCAGCAGAAACTCCAATTGTCTTAGTCCAGAAGCATCTTAACGTCAGTGTCCATGGTGTGCGTCTGTTGTTTACGTATGTGTGTAGAGTGGATCATATTTAATCTCCAAAGTTGAACTATGTGTCAGGCGTTGTTGGGTGTGACTCATGCTAGTAATCACAGACTTGGAAGGCTGAAGCAGGAGGATTGCCACAAGTTTAAGGCCAGCTTATGTTATGGAGTGAGGCCTTATCTCAGAAATCACAAAAAAGAGTATGTGAGGATGTTCTATGTTATTATTTACAGTTTTTAAATTAAAGAATTATTTGTGTGTGTTTGAGTGTTCTTTGTTGAATGTATATACATGTCTGTGCCCTTGAAGGCCGGAAAAAGGTGTCAGATCCCCTGAAGCTGAAATTACCCTGTGTGGGTGCTGGGAATAGAACCCGGATCCTCCACAGATGCTCCTGACTGCTGAGCCATCTCTCTAGCACCATGTTTATTTGTTTGCTTGGAACAAGATCACACTACACTTGAGAAATGGGCACTAGAAGTGGTGTTGCTACTGTGGATATACAGAAGCACACGGAAGGATAAATTGTGGATGATTTAAGTCACAAGGTGTGAAGTTTAGAACTCAACTACTGACCCTTACCTGGTGTTGTAGTTGCATAGCTTTATTACTTTATAACCAAATATCTCATTGCTGAGTGAATAAGAATTGAAAAACCTTATTCCCGTGGGTATGGTAAAAAACTTGTTCTTCAAAGGAGGTGACAAAGCCCAGGTATATACAGTAGGTAAACAAATACACAGTTTGCCTGTGTGATTAAAATGTCGCTGAAGGGAACGTACCAGAAAAGGCTCTGTAATGGCAGTAGTCAGAGGGTTGCTAAGAAATGAAAGTCTCAGAAAACTCGACTAAACAACATTGTAGTCATAGCTGTCAAGGCTTCAGATGAGAGGGACCCTCTAATTCTAAGTGAGCAGATAAGCATGTTGGACTTGCCGCGAAGATTCTTTTCCCTGCCCTTTACATACAGGTATACGTTGTCGGAGGCTATGACGGGCAAAACAGACTTAGCAGTGTCGAGTGTTACGATTCCTTTTCAAATCGCTGGACGGAAGTTGCGCCCCTGAAGGAAGCAGTGAGCTCCCCTGCAGTGACCAGCTGTGTGGGGAAGTTGTTTGTGATTGGCGGAGGACCTGATGACAATACCTGCTCCGATAAGGTAAGCTGTGTGCTCTTTACCAAGGGGAGACGGTGGCCTGTGAGGGGAGAGCTGGCTAGGTCACCAAGTGTGAGGGATCTTTTAAAAATGGTCTGCTGTCCTGTTCCGAGGGGAAAGCACTGGATTTCAAGTCGCCACAGTGACACCATTATACAGCCAGACCTTTACTGTCGTCTACAGGATTTAAATGCAACATAGAAAAGGAGTGAGCGGAGGTCAAGGCACTAACGATACTGCGTCTGCTCCCAGCTGGGTCATCCTTTAAACTTTTGAAGGGTGTTTTGGGGTTTTTTGTTTGTTTGGTTGGTTGGTTGTTTGGTTTGGTTTAGTTTGGTTTTTGTTTTTAGAACAAAAGAAGAGGAAAGATTTCCTTTATAGTATAAACAGAGGATGGCCCAAAGTAGCTGCAGCTCATTCAACTCAGGGACAGAAGAATGTGTGCTGTCCTGGCATTTCCGGAGACGCCATGGTGATTCTGAGGAAGGGTATCCAGTGGCTAATTGGTTTGGTGGTGATAGGGAATTTCATCAGTCAATTCATTTATTTTCTCACTTAAATGTTAATATATCATCCGATGGTCAAGGTGCTCACCACCAAACCTGCTGATCTGAGTTCAGTCCCCAGCTCGGGGGCTAGGCGAGCACCAGCTCTGCGGGTTGTCCTCTGACCCCCACATGGGGGCACGGTGGCAGTAAAGAGATAAAGCTACCCAAAAACACTAGATCAAGGTTGCCTCGTTCTTCTGAAATGAGAGATGGTTGTTATCGGCGTTCTTACCCTGTAAGGAAAAGTCACGTAGCACAACAGACTCCACAAACGAGTTTTATTAAGACAAGGAGAAAGGGATAGATGTGATCGCGCCTGCTGAAAGAACACGTGTGGGAGAAGGGGGGGGGGGGCATGGGGTCTGCCTTTTTAAGGGCCAGCCTGCACATGTGCACACAGGCCCAGGAGGCTACTCCACGCATGCGCATAGATCACATGGTCATGCCGCACACAATTTACGTGACCACATAGCACAGGACTGTGATCTGGAAATGACTGAGTGTCCCACCGGGGTATGCTAGACCATGGGGGCATAGCTGGAATTCCTATCAGTAAGGACTACCTAAACACACGAAAAATTATATTCAGATGGAGACATGATTAACTTACATAAAGCAATTTCAGAAAAACTTAAGACTTACTCTTGGTGTACGTTAGTAAACCTGGAGGCCATTCTTGGAAATAATCTGTGTCTATTTTGTTATTGTCTTCTGTTTGATGGTAATAAATTAGCCTTTCTTTGGTGATTTTTCTCTTTTTTCAATCAAAGGAGTTTTATCCTTCACCCAAAAAGTAAGAATTTTCTTAATTCATAAATTTTATTAATCAGACTAACCTCATTTAATTTTTTGAATTAATGGCATTTGATTTTTAACCACGATTCTATATATTGACAGATTTTTAAAGCAAATTTACATATTTCTTTAGACATCTTGCTCCCTATTTTTCTATATTATTAGGTCCAATCTTACGATCCAGAAACCAATTCTTGGCTACTTCGTGCAGCTATCCCAATTGCCAAGAGGTGCATAACAGCCGTGTCTCTGAACAACCTGATCTACGTGGCTGGGGGACTGACCAAGGCGGTGTATTGTTACGACCCCGTGGAAGACTACTGGATGCATGTACAAAACACATTCAGCCGACAGGTAACAGCACAGAGGCCAACCAGAAGCGAAGAGCAAATGAGTGACATGATTATTTACTAGAATTTCACTTTCCAAATATTTCATAATTTTTAAACTCCCTCCCAAGGAATTGTTTTTTATTCTTTTAAGTTCTTTTGTGGTGCTGGGGATTGGGTCCAGGACCTCCTGAACACTAAGTAAACACTCGACACTGAACTCCATTCTCTGCCCCAAAGGTTAGCTTCTTTTTAATCAACCCAACATGAAGCTTCCATTGTATTTAGGCTTTTGACTGAAAACACTCAGCCTTCACTTCATTTTTCAAAATCTTGTTCTGTTCTCCTGCCCTTTCTCTTCCCTGTTTCAGAAGAGGAGGTCAGACTGAGGGCCTCTGCTTAGAGGCCTGTTCGTTTTGTTGTAAAGGAAATGGTTGTGCTCAGGCCTCTCATCCACACACTCCGCCTGAAGCCGGAGCGGCCTTTTATCTCTGCTGTTCCAGAAAGGCTCCAGCCCTGGGTTCTTGGCTCTGCTCTCCTTCCTTTGACTACCAAAATGCTGCTTCTGACGCTGGGATTCTGTCTCTCCTCATATTAGTGTGTGCACGGGGATGTGGTGCCCTGAGACACCAGAGGAGGGGCCGCTCTCCCGGAGCCTCAGTTACAGGTGGTTGTGAGCCACCTGATGTGGGTGCTGGGAACCAAAACTGCAGCCCTCTGCAGATGGCAGAAGTGCTCTTCTTACCCCGAGCCAGCCTGCTCCCCGCAAAGGTATTCTTCCTTTCCTTCCCTCCGTCCGTCCGTTCTTCCTTTCTTTTTCTTTCTTTCTTTGATTGGCTGGCTGGATTTTGTCTTTCGGTCTCTTTCTTTTTTTAGACGAGGTCTCACTGTGTAGCCCTGACTGGCTTGGAACTACTTTCCTCTCCCTCCTGAATGCGGAGATTAAAGATGTGCCGCATACCCAGCCTCCACAGACACATTCTTAAAGGTCACCAGGAGGCATCTCTCCTGTTGTTTTCTTAGTCCTTGTTTTTTCCACTCCGTCTTCAGTGAGTGCTGCTTAGCCTCTTTCCCCTGCCTTAACTCGAGTTGGCTACTGAATTGCCTCATTTGCTGCTCAGGGCTCACCTTAGTCTAACCCTTGTTCCCTCCTGCTGTGAGACACCGGCCATGGTGCTCCAAGGTTGCAGGCTTAAGTAGTCTGCCTACTCTCCTGCTGTCTGTGTCCAGACATCCTAGGCACCTACTAGGTTTCTTCACGGTCTCTAAAAGAGGGATGCTCACACACTGGAGCTGTCCTCCGAGTCCGGTCCTCCAGTCTAGCTTCTCTAAGCCGGTTTGCTACAGTTGAATTCTCCAAACAAATCTCCTTATGTCCCCTTGACTGGAAACCTACTGAACGAACCCCAAACCTCCCCACTTTGTTCGAGACCTTCTCATGTCTCGTGTCTTTGTTTTCTTCCCACTTGCTCTTAGCCAAAGGCCGAGAAGCGGCTGAGAAGTGGTTGCTTTTTTGTTTTGTTTTGGTTTTTTTTTGGGGGGGGGGGGTTGTTTTGCTTTGTTTTGAGACAGGGTTTCCCTGTGTTGATCAGGTTGGCCTCCATACTCACAGAGATCCACCTGCCTCTGCCACCCAAGTGCTGGGACTAAAGGCGTGCGCCACCATGCTCAGCTGATTGTTTTTCCAATATCATTTCCTGTAACTTAATTCCAGTTATATTATTAAGTGTGTGTTTTTATTTTCAGTACGGATCACATGTTGTTTTGGATTGGTTTGTGTTGATCCCTCGGCCTATGATGCTTTTTACCTCTGTACTTGTAATTCCACTCATCTTCCAACAGCAAACGCAGGTTATCTCGGTTAGAACTGACCTTTTCCCCAGTGTATTTCCTCAGTATTCACACTGAGTATAGCAGTCGTGTACTCCTTAAAGTTTCTGCTTATTTGTGTTGATTGGTTGATTTTGGTTTTTTGACTGGTTCCCAGGTAGACCTAGCCTTGAACTCTTTTTGTTTTTTTTTTTTTGTTTGTTTGTTTGTTTGTTTGAGACAGGGTTTCTCTGTGTAGCTTTGCGCCTTTCCTGGAACTCGCTTTGGAGACCAGGCTGGCCTCGAACTCACAGAGATCTGCCTGGCTCTGCCTCCCAAGTGCTGGGATTAAAGGCGTGTGCCACCACCGCCCAGCTTAGCCTTGAACTCTTGATCCTCCTGCCCCCACAGCTGTCCACTACAGTGCCAGGATCCCTTAGGAGTTTTGGTTTGGTTTTAATGTTACTTGTTTGTGTGTACGTATGTTTGTTTGTGTATACGTATGTGTGCCACAGCACATGTGGAGGTCTGAGGACAACATCAGGACCCCCCTGTGTGGGCCCTGGAATGGAACACAAGTGGTTGGGATTGGCGGGAAACACCTTTTAACCACAAGCCCTCTACCAGGTCCCCTTATGGTTTGTTAGGGGTGTGAGTGTGAATTTGTGTGCATGCCACGTGTGTGAGTGTCCCCAGGTGTGAGAAAAGAACGTTGGGTCCCCTGGAATGACTGCTGGGAACTGAACTTGGGTCCTCTGGGATAGCAGCAAGCACTCTTAACCACTAAGCCATCTCTTTCCACTGCCCTGGACTGGTTTTCGTTTCTTTGCTGCTTTTTAGATTTTATTTTAGTTGTGGGTCTGTGTGAATGTGTGCCGCACATACGCAGGTGCCCTTGGAGACCAGAAGAGGGCATCACATCTCCTGGAGCTGGACTTAACAGGCAGTTGAACTGCCCGGTGCCGGTGCTGAGAACTGAACGTGGGTCCTCTGGAAGAACAGCCAGTGCTCTTAGGCACTGAGCCTCTCCAGCCCCCGCCCTGGATTTTGAAATGTTATTTCCTGTGCTGGAATTCAGCCTTCTTTAGGATACTGTTGAATTAGCAATTCGTTTCCCCTGTGTCTTGCATATGTTCGTGTTCAGAACGCAGTTTGCTGAATTAGTGAACAAACGAAGCAGTAGCTAGCCTGACCAGTGGCTCCCACGTGGTAGCAGAGAACAGCCCCTGACCTCAAACCCCACACGTGCTCCTGCTGGGGCGCACAGTCTCTCAGGAATTTTTTAAGTAAGCGGGGAGCATATTTGAGTCAGTAATGAATATTTCTTTTCCTTTCTCGGTACATCAAGCATTTAAACTGTTAAAGTTTAGAATAGTTATATGAGGAGAAATATGAAAGCAAGTTTGTTATCTCAGCACTTGTTGTGGGTACTGAGACAGGAGGATTGTTGTCGGTTCAAGGCCAGCCTGGGCTACAGACTAGTAAGATTCTGTATTTTGGGTTTTTTTTAACTATTTATTTTTATTTTATGTGCATTGGTGTTTTGCCTGCATGTATGTCTGTGTGAGGGTGTCAGATACCCTGGAACTGGAGTAGAGAGAGCTGTGTGTTGGGCGCCGGGAATCGAACCCAGGTCCTCTTGGAGAGCAGTCAGTGCTCCCAACCGCCGAGCCATCTCTCAAGCCCCAGTATTTTTGTTTTTAAAGACTCCTCTTTATAAGAATATTTCTTTTGCCTAATAATTATTGACACACAAATACAGTTTGGCTAAGGATCTCATTCTGTAGAAGTAACTAAAGTGTACTGGTTCCATTTCTGTGTCCCAGCCAAGACCTCTAGTAACAGAGGTTTTTTTACTCGGATTAAAACCTGTTTTTCTCTGGGCGGTGGTGGCACACGCCTTTAGTCCCAGCACTCGGGAGGCAGAGGCAGGCCAGCCTGGTCTATAGAGCAAGATCCAGGACAGCCAAGGTTACACAAAGAAACCCTTTCTTTAAAAACCAAACAAGCCTGGCGGTGGTGGCGCACGCCTTTAATCCCTGCACTCGGGAGGCAGAGCCAGGTGGATCTCTGTGAGTTCGAGGCCAGCCTGGACTACCAAGTGAGTCCCAGGAAAGGCGCAAAGCTACACAGAGAAACGCTGTCTCAAAAAAACAAAAATAAATAAATAAAATAAAAACCAAACAAACAGCTGTTTCTCATTCATTTTTTCTCCTTAAGGCTCTCTAAAGGGACTAGTGTCCCCATCCTTGGTCCTGTGATAATTATAATAGCGTCCCCTCACTGCAGTAAGCAATTTAAAGCCTTGTCTACCGTGCCCTTCACACCTCGGCCTCTGTTACGAACAAGGCCCTCACTCCATTCCTGTGAATGTCCAGCACTCACACGTGTAACAGGTGCTAGATAAAGGCAGATGAGCTGATATTAGATCTCCCCTTCTTGAACGGTGTTAAAGCATGTTGGTGTTTTTCAGTTTATTGTCAAGTCCTTTCTCTTCAGTAGTTAACTGTTTGTTTCTCTGTGTGTTTGGTTAAACAGGAGAACTGCGGCATGTCTGTGTGTAACGGTAAGATCTACATCCTGGGTGGAAGACGGGAAAATGGAGAAGCCACAGACACTATCCTCTGCTACGACCCTGCGACAAGTATCATCACAGGGGTCGCAGCGATGCCCAGACCAGTGTCATATCATGGCTGTGTGACCATCCACAGATACAACGAGAAATGCTTTAAGCTCTAAACCCAGGGTACCTCACATGAGAAGCCACACCAGTCCAAGAGGGAAGTTTTAAAAGCTACCAAGTGAGAATACTTCTTTGTGCTGTACACAGAAAGAAAAAAAGAAATAAACAAATAATCCTGATGCCTTTCTGCCCAAAATATCAATATTTCAAGCTGTAATCAATCCTTTCCTGTAACTGGGGTGAGGGGTGTTAAAATGAGGTGGGTAAAGCCTGGCATAGTAGTGCACACCTTTAATCCCAGCACCCAGAAGGCAAAGGCAGGAGGATTCCTCTGAGTTTGAACCCAGCCTGAGCTGCATAACAAGTTCTAGGTCATCAAGGGCTACAAAATAAGACCTTGTCTCCAAAAAAAATAATAAATTGGCCTACGAATATACTTTTTCATCTGTGAGAAACTGGGGGTAGGAAATGTCACCCAGCTGTAAACTTCTTAGGGACTTGTGAACTGTCTTTTAGGAATGTTGCTTTCTTTTTTTGTCAGTTATGTAGAAAAAAATTGTATGACTGAAGCTTCATTTAGATTGAATCACCTGCCGGGCGTGGTGGCGCACGCCTTTAATCCCAGCACTCGGGAGGCAGAGGCAGGCGGATCTTTGTGAGTTCGAGGCCAGCCTGGGCTACCAAGTGAGCTCCAGGAAAGGCGCAAAGCTACACAGAGAAACCCTGTCTCGAAAAAACCAAAAAAAAAAAAAAAAAAAAAAATAGATTGAATCACCTGATGTTAAAAATGTTTAGAATTTATGTGAGGGGAAGAAATAAGTTTTAAACATCTCTGTCACTGACTTTATCAGTGAAGGTGGTTTTCTTTCCTAATTGTAAAAATGTAGTAACAATTCAGTTACCATAAAATACCAAATTTTGTGACTTCATAGACTGTTCTCTGTTATTAAATCCCTTTTGTGAGCTTAAGTAGGAGATATAAAAGTAAGGAGATTTAAATTATAATTAGTCCCTAAGGAAAAAATTAAAATAGCTATCGAAGAAAAAAAATGTGATACGCTTTGGTACTCAGGGTATTTAATGAATCATCTGTGAGTCTGCTACAGAAGTTTTCCCCTTAAAACTAACAGAGGAGTTGAAATCCCTTTTACAGAGCTGGGAGGGAGTGCACATCTGTATCCAGGATCTGGACCATGCGTGCATCAGAAGAAACCATACTGGGACTGAAGAGATGGCTCAGTGTTTAAGGACACTTACTGCTCTTGCAGAGAAGCCTGGCTTGGCTCCCAGCACCCATATGAGATGGTTCACAAAGGCCTGTAATTCTAGTTCCAGGGAACCCAACACCCTCTCTACTCTCTGGGAACCTCCAGGCATGTGGTGCACATAAATTCACATAGACACACATATGTACATAAAAGAAATAAATCTTAAAAAAAAAAGTGCATTTGTAGTACTGCTGTAAGAAAAACAAGACAGGTTTGCTCCCCACGCAGCCCAGTGAGTTCATCTTCTGGTCTGATGCTTGGTCAGGTGCCTCTTCCTGCCTGGTCAGCATCTCTGGTCCTAGAGGCGCTCCTCTCAGTGGGGTCGCTTGTTTGTAAGTTAGTGCTGAGCAGAAATCTCTTACTTGGGAGCCATTGTATAAAATATTGATCAACACTTTCAAATTCCCATTAAAAGTTTTTTCTCTAAGGGTTTTCACCTCCATTTCCAGTTTTCAAAGGGAAATGCCAGTTTTTCCTTAGAAATATAAGTGGGTACAGCAGGAACTAGCAAACTGATTATATCGTAACTTGTGTGTGGACAGATAATGATTTGCAATCTGTAGGCCATCCCAGGTATTGGCGGTGTGTGACTTCCCAGTCACCATTGTCTCTCACAATACAATATACTCCTTGTCAGCAACTATAGTATTACTAGATTTCGGTTAAATTAAGGTGATCATCAAAAGCCCAACATTGGCAAACTTCCTCCTCATCTTAGAATAATACAGACATTTCTTAAGAGTTGATGCTTAATTAGAATCTAAATTCTGAGAGAAAAATGCTAGAAAATACACTTATGAAATTGTTTTCAAGTCGTAAATTTTAAATTTTAAACAATATAACTGATAATTATAGAAACAGTTCAGAAAACAATTATCTGTCAATTGAGAGACAGATGTATGTACACTTGGGTATTTGTACTGTAATTTTATAGTAAATACCTGCATTATACTTTTGTTAGATAATGGAAACGTTTTAATTCAGAAATTCTTAACAGTAAAGTGTGTGAACAAAAGTGTTTTGTAAATGCTTAGGATTCTACAAATGATCATTGTTATTCTCATGTATATTTGTAAGATCGTGTCCATTCATAAATACATCATATAAAAGACTTTCTCAGAGTAAATTTGTATTTCAGTATTTTTGTCTATTGTAAAAATATTATCTACTTGTATTTTGTAATGTTTATCTTTAATATATCCTTGTGTTTATTGTAGTAAATTGGAAAAAATGCTGAAAAATCCTAATTTGCTTAAATCAATTTTTCTTTATGTAATTTAAAACCACGTAAATTGAGTAGTTGCAAATTATGTTAACGGTCACCAGAAAGTATCTTGAGTCCTAGAAAATTAACTTTTTAAAGCTGCCCAATTGACTTTTAATTACTTATCTTTCTTATATTTTAACTTCCTTTATTACTTATCTTTCTGTGCTAATTCTTGATAAATAGTGGTGGTAAGGCCTGGTTAAAAGAAATAGTTTTAGGGTATAATTAGTATATTAAAAGGGATGTATCAGCCATCTTGGTGTCATACCATATTCATTCTGTCCTCCCATAATTGGCAGTGTTTCTTTTGGTAGGTGATGCTTATGTGCACCTCTAAGTTATGTGTATGTGTTCATATATAGACTGTATGGTTGTGTACATACATCACAAATACCCAGTGATTTTTGCAGTTTCATTGTCAGAAATAGATGATTAAAAATTAGTTGATCGTGTTCTATTCAATTGCAGAAGACTAAATGTGAACATTTCTGGAGTACTCTTTGTTGTTGAGGCATGATCTCTGTAGCCTGTGCTAGCCTCAAACTCTGGGCAACTCTGCCTTCTGAGTGCTGCAGGCACAAATGGAAGCCAGTAGCAGCTTTCTAGAACAATGATTTCATCTGGAAGCACAGATCTGGTCATGAGGATCTGTGTAACAGCAGTGTTAAGGGCCAGAAAGCAAACTGCTGGTAGAGAAGTCCACAAGAGCCTGTTGAGGTCATCTCAGCTGGAAGAACTTGAAGGTGTGTTTGTGGATCAGCAGAAGATTACACTTGGGTTTTGTGTGCATTTTTTCATGAACTTGAACCCTTTTCCAGCTCTTCTCCATGTGTGTGAAAAGGTGGCCTGAGTTCCTCCTCCTCTTCTCTGTCGTCCCCACTGACTACTAACAGATGAACTGAATTTTCCGTAGCTGTTTTCGTAGACGATTGGGATCCAGGTGTTGACTCCATTGCAATCAGGTTTAAAAATACATAAATGCTCAGGGAGGATGTGAGCTTGTCACTGCTGCCTGTTTGGGGTGTGTGCAAAGTGCTGTCTCGTAAATACTATTCCGTTGACAACTCTAGACTAAAATTCGTTCAGAAGCTTCACACATGGCCGTAGTTGAACATACGGTCTACTTAGGATGACAGTGCTTCGTGAGCTGATACATTCTCTGGTGAGTAGGAACTGTGTGTGTATCTGCCGTCAGACTCCCATTTGGAAAGACAAAGGCTGTCTTTGTACTTTTGTCCATATCCAACCCAGGTGTGTGCCACCTTTTCCTGATCTGACAGTAGATTTTAAAATCACTTAGAGCCCCTGCACTGAGAGAGGAAGGAAGCTGAGTTATCTGTATGTTCCTGTAACATCTCTGGATGTAGATGTGAAAAGGATACATTCTCCAGACTTTTATGTGGCACCACGTGATAAGATCATGTCAAGGGTTTCCTGTGGACTGCCTTGTTTCCTAGTCAGTCCGAGACACCACTAGTTAACATGATTGGCCTTGCTAGCCTTAGTTGTGTTAGCTGAGTACGCCCGAGTCCAGCCTCCAGGAGGTGGGGGCTAGAGGAGCAGGAGAGTTCAAGGACAGCCATGGCTCCATAGTCAGCTTGAGGCCAGACTTTGCCACATGAAATCTCATGTCAGAAATAATCATGGAATGTTTGACATTATGTAGAAAGCTGGAATCCTATCACTTCACCCATTATTTTTGTTAGGTAAATAACAATTCACTACACCACATAACCAGAATGAAGCAGTTTGGCTGATCTGTAAGACAGTAGATGGGACTCTATTCTTACAGCCACATCTAATGCCAGGCATCAGACACCACTCCCAAGAGTGTAAACTGGTAATGCCAGAGATGCTTTCAAAATATTTTAGACATTTTAAAGCATTGTATTTTAAGCAGGCTGGAGAGATGATTCGGCAGTTAGGAGCACCAGCCCTTCTGCTCCTGCAGGGATCTGGGGGTAGGTCCAAGCACCTTCATGGTGGCTCACAAGCGTCTGTAACTCAGGTCCTGGGGTTCCAATACCCTCTGGCCTCCACAGGCACCAGGCACACATACAGTGCACATACATTATGTGCAAACACTCGTAGTACAGACCATTCATGCACATCAAAATAAATGAAAACTTAAAATAGTGTACATGAACCTTTTTACATTTTTGTGATTACCTTAAATATTAAGCTTACATCATGCTAAAGGTGATCCTGAGTTTTAAAAAGTGAAGTCATAACTATGTATCTTTCCAAAGAAGTTTTGTTGGAATGTTTGTGCCTTAAGCTCCCCAGTGCACTTAAGTCTGAGAGAACTGGGCATGCATAAACTGCACATTTGCCTCCTATGCAGTAATGCGTGTCTTTTTTTTTTTTTTTTTCCAGTTTTGTTATTGAAACCGGGTTGGTTTTACCTTTTGAGTCAGGGTCCTCTACAGCTCAGACTGGCCTAGAACCCTGTTTTTGCTAAAGATGCTCTTAAACTCCAGTTGTTCTTTATCTCCCAAGTTCTTGGATTGGGTTCTTGTCTGTGGATTGGTTGGTCGGTCGGTTGATTTAATGTAGCCCCAGCTGGCCTGGAACTCAGTGCATGGCCAGGCTGGCCTTGAGCAGCGGCAATCCTCCTGCCTCTGTCCACCACACCCATCTGTCCTGAAGTGTGTTTGTGAGTTCCAAGTGTGTTTGTTGTTGCTTGGCAGAAAGAATGTTAAATGAGATTGTTGCTTGGTTTACATTTTTAACTCTGGGTACCTAGGTGCTTTTAAAATTCTCAGATAAACACCCATTATGTTCTCATAAAGGTCATTTGAAATATCTAATAGTGAAGAAACTATGTGTAGTTATTTGTTATGTCCTTATATTAGTCATTAGTTCTGCTCTAGACTTTTTTTTTCTTGAGAAAGCACTTCCTCTTCCTTGTCACCCCCTGCAGTGTGAATTTCCAGAGCTCGCTAGGTAAGGCGTTCAGAACTGAACAACCAACCGTAATGTGCTTTACTGTAAAGCCACACGCCTATTGCTTTCAGTTTGAATCTTCACAATGACAAAAGGATGTTTTCTGTGTTCTTCTCGGTTCCGTTGTAGTACATTAATGCTTATGTTTTTGTTTAATGGCACTTCTTCCATAGTTTAAATTTTTAAAAGTTGTATCTAATGTCTTTTAAATATTACTTGACTATATGGTTGCATTAAATTTTGTTTACCAAAAACCTGATTTGTTTTGTTTCAATATACCCAAGTGATTGTGTAAGAAAGGACCAGGGGAAAATCAGACGTTTATATTCACCTTAATAATCATAAAATAAGTGAGGACACAAACAGTAAACTAAAGTAGTGATCTGAGGGAAGGAGATGGTGGCCAACAAGAATGCCAAAGTTGATGTGTTGAGCGCGGTCCCCAATGTAGCGGTGTTAAGCTGTTCATAGGAAGCAGAGCTGGGTTTAATAAAGACATGTTAATACAGCCTACCTAGGAGGCTTAAGAGAAAGGCATTCAGACAGCAGAACACAGACCCACCCAAGGGCATGGGTGTTGACTTAACAGTCAGCCTAGTACCATGGGGGTGGGGGGCAGGAAGGGTACTGGATCCCCTAGAACTTGAGTTACAGATGTGAGCCTGCAGGGAACCAACTCCCAACCCTTGAGTGGTAGAATTTTTCAGAAATGAAGGCTTCTAGCCTGTCCCAGTATTCCTCTCCTTTGCCATCTGAAGCCATGAAGCTCGTTCATGTGGGAGGGTCCTTATGCTTGTTTGCCCATTCGTACTAAAGGAAATACTGTAAACTGTTTGGAACACTGGCTCTCGAGAGTTGTACCGAGGGACCGGCTGCTTTGTGGGCAGAATCCTGCCTGACTTCTTTGAGATCATTTTCCCTCTTACCTGTTGACAGGACATATTTTCCATTCTTGGGGCATTCTCATTAAAAACCCAATCTCCTGGGGCATGATGGTACAGGCCTTAAATCCCACTTGGGAGGCAAAGGCAGGTGAATCTCTGTGTAAGTTCAAGACCAGACTACACTACATATCTAGCTTCCAACCACCCAAGGCTACACATTGAGATCCTGTCTCCAAAAAAAATGATATATGTGTGTACATATGCATACATACATACACACATATGTGTGTATACATATATATATACATACATACACATATGTGTGTGGTGTATGTGTGTGTGTGTGTGTGTGTGTGTGTGTGTGTGTATCAGTAATTTTTGAGTATCAGAGATTGTCCCAAAATTATGTTCTGTTTTCCACCCTTATGGGGGGAAAAAGGAGAAAATGGTAGTTTGTGTGGGGAAACCAAGGACCACTGACAATAAAAACATCTCATGCAGAATTGGAAGTCCAGCCAGGGTGTGAGGCGAGAACACTTGTTCCTCCTAAGTGGAGGACGAGTTCTTCAGGTATTTGGATTAGAGCAGCCTTAATAACTCGATATCAGCTATCTGAGGATGACACCATTTCTTAGAAGCTGGATAAATGGGGAAAGATTGCTTTTACTTTTTTAATGTTTTTAAGTTAGTTTGACCTTCTGTACATGTTTATTAACTGTTTGGATAAGGTAAAAGAAGCTTTCCCAAATTTTTTAAGTTGTAACAAAGGCAATTTTTAAAAATAAAGTTTTGAATCTTTTTTTTTTTTTAAATGGAGCCTAGTGAAAGGCAGATAATTATGTGTCACTGCCCTTGTTAGGGATTGAATGGGTCGGTTCTCACAAGAACAGGTTTATGTTTAACTCTCTCAGTCCATCTCTGGCTTTCTGTGATTCTCAGCTCTCATTCACTCCCCACCATGACACCATCTATGCTATAATCAAGACAGAGCCCCCCCATCCCCCACCCATAAGGGCTAACTGGTCTTCAACCTTTAAAGCCTTGAGCAGAATAAGACTTACTCTGTGTAAGCTACCCAACCAGTTAAGTCTAAATTACCTATCCAGTGTCCAACAAGCGCTGAGCGGGGAGGCACACAGCTTCAATCGCAGCACCCAGAGGCAGAGGCAGGCAGGCAGATTTCTATGAGTTCCAGGCAATACATAAATAAACTAGAACTATAGCGTGGCCCAGCTATACCACTCCTAAGCATATGCCCAGAGGACTCTGTGCCCTGCCACAAATACTCCCACATCCGTGTGCACTGCAGCTCTGCCCACAAAAGCCAGAGTTGTGGGGGGGCGGGGGGGCAATCAAAAACGGAGCACAGCAGTGGACCCCAGATGCTGCAACACTGTCCTGCCAAAGGACATGCACACGATGTCATAGTAGCATGACTGTCCAGGAGTCATCACCTGCTTCTGAGGCCCACCGTAATGGAGGGAATACCCACTTGGTGCTTTAAATCTGGTAAAAAGCTGGTGGTGCCAGACATGGGGGTGCACGCCCTTAATCCTATCATTCGGGAGGCAAAGCCAGGCGGATCTCTGTGGCTTCAAGGCCAGCCTGGTGTACATAGCTAGTTCCAAACCAGCCAGAGTTACATGATGAGACCCTGTCTTTAAAATAAATAGTCTGAGCCAGGGTAGAGGGGGAGTGGCACATGCCTTTAATCCCAGCACTCGGGAGGCAGAGCCAGGTGGATCTCTGTGAGTTCGAGGCCCAGCCTGGGCTACAAAGTGAGTTCCAGGACAGGCACCAAAACTACACAGAGGAACCCTGTCTCGAAAAACACACATAAATAAATAAATAAATAATAGTCTGCAGTGTTTGGGTGGAATATTCTCTAGATATTCAAGTTGGTGCTTTCAATTAATTTATTTCTGGGGTTTGTTGGGAAGACATTAATTGGTGAGCGTATAGTATTAAAGTCACCGCCTGCTGCTGTACTGGGATTATAATGCAACTTCACATTAAAAAGTACTTGGCTGAGCATGATGGCACACACCTTCACCCCAGCACTTGGGAGGCATGGAGACCTCTGACTTTCAAGTCAGCCTTGTCTTCATAGCGAGTTCCAGGTCAGGGCTACATAGTGAGGCACTTTCTCAGGAAAAAAAAAAAGAGAGAGAGAGAGAAAAGAAGGGGGTGGGGGGCGAGATAAGGATGAAAACAGAAAAGTGGGAGAAGTAAAAGGAGTAAATGAGATACAGGTTAGTAGTAAGGAGTGGCTTTAGGTCAAAAGACATGGAACTGGGTGATGATGAAAAGCAAAACCCTCGAGATAAAATGCACAAGTCAGAAATGAAGAGCGCCTATGGAATGGATTGCTGGCGCAGCTGCTCAGGTAGCAGGTCAAGTTCTCAGATCCTTCTGTTTTTAGCCGACTCCACCTGGGGCTGTGTAGGGAAGGGGTGAGCGGGAGCAGTGGTCTGGGCAGCTCCTGTGTTGGGTGGGTTCTGGTTTGTGAGGAGGGGATGTTGCATGGGCCCTTGTGATTAATTCCCTCAGACTCATCAACTCCACCGTGGCCTGTTCTGGTCCTGAAGGTCCAGAGTACGTGGAAGTTCCCCTTCCCCTCGTCCTCACCTGTTGTTTGTTTACTCTCTTTACTCTTCCTCTCTCCTTCCTAGATCTTCCTCTCCTCCCAGATTTCTCCTTCTATTCTCTCTGCCTGCCAGCCACACCTACCCTTTCTCCTGCCTTGCTATTGGCTGTTCAGTTCTTTACCAGATGATCCTGTTTTAGACAAAGTAACACAGCTTCACAGAGTTAAACAAATGCAACATAAACAAAAGTCACACACCTTAAAACAATATTCCCCAACATTTCCCCCTTTTTGTCTAAATAAAAATAAAGGTTTTAATTTTAACATAGTAGCTAACTACATACAACAAAAATAATTAACAAGTAGGAATTGCATTTACAATATTCTGTCCATTTGTAGTTAGCATATTCAAAGAAAATAATGCATTATTTATCCTATTTTAGTGAATCCAAAGTTCCACACCTAACTTACTATCATAATTAAGAAAAACTGCAACTATAACTATCTAATCTTCAACTCCCTCAAAGACCCAGAAGGATGTAATATTATCTGTAATATTATCTAACAACAGAGACATTTGGCTGCCTATGTAACCTAAAGTTCCTCTGCAACGTTGGGGCATTCAGCCTATAGGCCTAGAGTATCTGGCAGACTTTTTAATGAAGCAGGAAATTTGAAGGACTATCTTGCCTTTTATTGGCAAAATTTATCAGTCACTTTCCTCTGTGTCCTGCAGAATATCTGGCAGACTCTTCTGTGAATCAGTAATTTTGAAGGACTGTTCTGCCTTGTTTTGGCAAAGCCCAACAGTCTTTTTTTTTTTTTTTCCCCTATGTGTCCTGCACATCCAGTCTGGACAGCACATAGTCAAGCAGTCAAAGGCTAGAATAGTTTCTTTGCCCAGTGGCTAACCTTGCCAGAATAGAAGCAAACTCTATAAGGAGTTTCTTCAATGCCCATTGTCTTCTCTGAAGTAGATTGGTGCTGCCAGGAGCAGATGTATCTCATTGTCATAAAAAAAAAAAAAAAAAAAAAAAACTTTAAATTGACAAAACATTTTAAATGCCATATTCTATAGGTCTTTGGAGTATTTGAAGACCATCTATCTAAAATATATCCATTTGACCTAGAAAACATATCTAACATATATCTATAGATTTGATTATTTTTTTAATTATTTATTTATTTCAATGCAAATTGGTGTTCTGCCCACATATATGTCTGTGTAAGGGTGTTGGATCTCCTGGAACTAGAATTACAGATAGTTTTGAGATGCAATGTGGGCACTGGGAATTTAACCTGGGTCTTTGGAAGAGCAGCCAGTGCTCTTAACCGCTGAGCCATCTCTCCAACCCCTATAAATTTCTTTTTTTTTTTTTTTTTTTTTTTTTTTTTTTTTGGTTTTTCGAGACAGGGTTTCTCTGTATAGCTTTGCGCCTTTCCTGGAACTCACTTGGTAGCCCAGGCTGGCCTCGAACTCACAGAGATCCGCCTGCCTCTGCCTCCCGAGTGCTGGGATTAAAGGCGTGCGCCACCACCGCCCGGCTATAAATTTCATTCTTATAAATAACTACTGACCTGTGTTTCTTGATTGTCCTATATAGTTTATAATAATAGCTTTCAAAAACTAGAACTTTACATTTTTAAATGAACTGCATAGGTATAATACCTTAAACAAGAGTAGAAACACATATACAATATATTGTAACAAAAATAACCTTAAATTTTTATCAATATAAAAAATTCTCTAGGGGCTGGAGAGATAGCTCAGAGGTTAAGAGCACTGACTGCTCTTCCAGAGGTCCTGAGTTCAAGTCCCAGCAACCACATGGTGGCTCACAACCATCTGTAATGAGATCTGGTGCCCTCTTCTGGTGTGCAGGCTGAACATTGTATACAAGATAAATAAATCTAAAAAAAAAAAAAAAAAAAAAAAAAAAAAGCCAGGCAGTGGTGGCGCACGCCTTTAAAAAAAAAAAATTCTCTAAACAAGAGTAGAAACATATACAGTATACTATAACAAAAATTACCTTAAATCTGTATCAATATACAAAAGTCCTTTAAGCAAGAGTAGAAACATATATACAGTACAATAAAACTAACTTTAAATTTGTATCAATATACTATATTTCCCTAAATGATAACAAACATCCATAACCCATCAAATAACGAAAAGCCTCCCACATCCCTCTTGGGAATGTGGGCATCATTTTCTCCATACTGTTTCCTGCTGTCTATGGATGCACACCAGTTTCTTACGTCTGTTTACTTTATTTCTCTATAACAAACTTCTGTCTACGCAGCTCCAGTTCCATCCTGACACTCAGTTCCTTCTGTCCCTTCTTTTCCTGTCCTCTCATAGTTTTAGTAAGCTCCTATGCTTTCGATCTCATCTTCGTCTTCAGTTCCTCTGTCCATGCTCATTTCTTCTCTTCCTACTCTCTTGACCTGACCCAATCCTTATTCTCTACAAAAGATCTGCCTTGTTCGCCTCTCCTCCGGCCATGAGACTCTGCCCTACCATCTACAGAAACTCAGCCTTGTTCTCTTTTCCACTGGCCACACAACTCTGCTCAGACCAGGAATTCTGCTCCAGTCTTTACTGCACCTGGTTATGTAAAAAGCCCTGTTGTCCTGAGTCAATAGCTCTGCAATGGCTCTAGGCCTGAAGGCAAGGGATGGTCTGAGCTTCATTAGCACAGGAAACAAAGCTATGCATCTACAGACCACCTGTCTCCTAGGCCCTGCAGGGGTGTTACCTAGTCAATCAGAAGTAGGTCTGAGAAGCTTAAACTGTTTGTCATATGGTGTAGTAGTATATGAGCTCACAAGAAAATCATAGCAAGAAACAGCTGAATATTAAAAGCTGAATAACACCAAATATTCCTTGATAAATGGCTTCCCTCTAGAAAAATTCCTTGACCTTTCTAGGTATAGCTTTAATATGTACAGCTGAATCTCTATAATGTATTCTTGCGGCTTGCAGAAATTAATGGTAAAACAGAATGTATTGTTGTTCTATGGATTTACTTCTGAAAGTAAAACTTGCCATAAATTAGAAATAGATTTTCTAAAAAAGACTCATTTTTGTATGATGGTAACAAAATTTTAAAGAACATATACTTCTGTGCCATGTGTGTGCATGGTGCTCATAGACACTGAGTATGTTGGATCCCCTGAAACTTGAGCTGTGGGTGGTTATGAGCAACCATGTGGATACTGCAAAAGCAGCAAGTGCTCTCAACCACTGAGCCAGCCCCCCAACGCCACCAGTCTTTGGGTATTTTCCATCCATGGTGTATGTGTATCAGTGTCTTTGTAAAATCAGCACATTTTCACACACACACACACACACACACACACACACACACACACACACACACACACAAAAAAAAAAAATCTTCTGCCTCACAAGTACACAGCCTGGATATGCAGGCCGTTTCTAAACCCCCCAGCTTACTTTTCCTGCCAACAAGAACCTGACCAAGACAGGTTAGAGGTCTCTGGAGCCCCTGCTGTGCCCTGGGCCTTCCAACCTGCTGCATGCTTATATCACTCATATACACGCTGTCCAGGCAAAGTGGAGAGAGGCCTCTGGACTCTCCACCCAGGGCATAACTTCTGCCCTGAGTACACAGTTGCTGATGAAGCCAAGGCATTTCACAACAACAATTGTAACCCTGACTAAGACACCTTCCTATATACCAAAGACAGACATAGTAAGAAACAAATCAGGGAAATCCCACTCATCATAGCCTCAAAAGTCAACTAAGCAACTAAACAAACAACAACAAAAATCACATATATGCGTGGAAGTAACCTCTGTAGTGAAAATTTTAAAATCCTGAAGAGAGGAAGACACTAGAATATAGAAAGTCCTACATGCTTGTGTATCAGAAAAATTGATATGGTGAATGTTAGACCCCAAAATCTAGGGTCTTGAGTGGATGCCCCAAGAACCCAGACTCCAGTCCAGTTGATGCAACAGCACGAGGATTTTATTGAAGCGACTGTACAGTCGGGCAAACTTTTGTCCTGAGAGCAAGAGTCGCATCTTACTGCAGCCCCATGGGGGCTTTTAAAGGAAAAACCCACAAAAGCCATAAGATTACAATTTCCATACAATTTCGTTTCACAAGATCATGGCCTGATCACAGAGTGGGTACAGTCACGTCCGCATGTACATTCTTCCCGAAACCTCAAGGTGGGTATCAGGGCGGGAGTGGAGTTTACACAAAGGTCACAGTGGTCCTTCCTGGGACACCTGCAACTATTCCAGTCACAGTTGAGCACATGTCTTAACAGAAATCTTTTTACATTGTTACATTGTGGCAGAGGTGGTTGAATAATGGCTGAGTCAGGTTGCCCTTGGAACTAGTTTTTTTTTTTTTTTTTCAGTTTCTTATTCTCCTGGGGCTTGGGTGGGGGGGTGTAAGCCTGAAGGGTTACGGTCTTTCAGTGAACATGGTCATCTATCTTAGGATCTTTTTACTGTGATAAAACACAATGACCAAAAGGAAGTTGGGGAGGAGAGGGTTTATTTTAGCTTACCCCACATCACAGTCCAATCACTGAGAGAAGACAAGGCAGGTACCTGAGTCAATCATGGTGGTGCAGCCTTTAATCCCAGCACTATACAGGCAGAAGCTGGAGGATCTTTGTGAGTCAGGGGTCAGCCTGGTCTACATATAGAGTTCCAAGACAGCCAGAACTAAACAGAGACCTTCTCTTTGAAAAAAAGAAAGAAAGAAAAAGGACAGGTGCGTACAGACAAGAACTAATGCAGAGGCCATGAAGGGGTGCTGCTTCTGGCTTACTCCCAAAGGCTTGTTCAGCCTGCTTCTTACATCACCCTGCAGAACCACCAGTCCAGGAATGGCACCACCCACAGTGAGCTGGGCCCTCCTACATCAATCATCAGGAAAATGCATGATGGGTGTAGCCTGAAGTTTCTGTGGTCCCACCCAGCCCTGCGGGCCAATAGCCACTTATAAAACAATCACTGAGAGGCTTATATTAATTACCAACTGTATGGCCTATGGCAGTCTTCTTGCGAGCTAGCTCTTTCAACTTAAATTAACCCATTTCTATCTAACTATGTAAGGCCACGCGTTCCGTGGTTTTCCCTGCGTCCCATTACATGTTGCTCTTTGGACGGTTCGGTGTTTCCCTCCATTCTCCTTTCTCCTCTCACTATCTCTTGGATTTTCCCGCCTGGCTCCATCCTGCCCTGCCATAGGCCAATGCAGCTTTATTTACTAACCAATGGGAACAGCATGTATTCACAGCATATCCCACAGCCGATAGGCTTGCCCATAGACCAATCTGGTAGGGGCATTTTTTTTCTTCAATTAAGGGTCCCTCTTCGAAAATGACTCTAGCTTGTATCAAGTTGACATAAAACTAGCCAGCACACCATCCTACCAAAAACAACAAGTTCAATGCCAATAAAAAATTCCAGTGACGGGAGCTGGAGAGACAGCTCACCAGTTAAGAGCACTGGCTGCTCTTCCAAAGGACCCAGGTTCAATTCCCAGCACCCACAGTGTAGCTCACAACTGTCTGTAATTCCAGTTCCAGAGGATCTGGCACCCTCACACAGACATACATGCAGGCAAAACACCAGTGCACATGAAATAAAAATAAACTAAAAAATGATTACAGTGACATTCTTCAAAGAAATAGAAAAATAAAAAATAGAAAGTGTAGATAGATGCACAGATCCCAAGGACCCTGCAGATCCCAAGGAATACTTGGTCAGTAGAATAGATCAGAAGTTAGGTTATGCAACTAGGACCGCCTGGTTCTTTACAAAAAGGAGAAGTACAGCCTGGAGAAGACGCCATCGTCAGTGAATGGTACCAACTGGGTGTCCACATGTCCAAAAGTGAAACTAGATCCTGTCTCTGAGCCTGCAAATGATCAACTCCAAATGAGTTAAGGACCTCAACATATAACCTGAAATTCTGAAATAGCTCAAGGAAAAAGCAGGAAGTGCAGACAAAATATTAGCATCAGTAAGGACTTCCCGACTAGGACTCCAGTCCTCAGGAAATACCATCACCTGGCAAAGGGGACCTAGGAGTTCGACTTCCTGCACAGCAAGATGAGTGAAAGGGCATCTACATAATGGGAGAAAACAGAAATCTAATCAAGGGTTAATATTTAGAATGTAAAAAGAATTAAAAAACCTAAACATCAAAACGACAATTAAAAAAAAAAAACTAACCAAGAACTGTGCTTTGGGAATGAATAGAGGGCTCTCAAAACAAGAAATACTAACAGCTAATAAACACTTTAGAAGGTGTTCCACATCATTAGCTAACAGGGAAATGCAATTCAAACAACTTTGAGGACCTATGAGATGGCCTGGTGGTAAAAGGTGCTTGCTGCAAAACCTGAAGAACCAAGTTCAATCCCCGGGACCACAAATTATACAAGGAGAGAACTGGCTCTGGCAAGTTATTCTCTGACCTCCATGCATGTGCAGTGGTATGCATACACCTAGAATAAACACATAAATAAATAGAACCACTTTGAGTCTCTCAACCCAGTCAGAATGGATAATATGAAAATGTCAGATTACAGCAGATGTTGGTGAGGTTGTGGGGGAAGGGAAATATGTCTTCACTGTCAGTGGGAATGCAAACTGGTACAACCACTACAGAAATCAGTGTTGGGATTTCTCAAAAAGTTAGAACTAGGACTAGAACTACCATATGGCCCGGCTGCACCACTCCTGGGCATACCCAAAGGACTCTAGATCCTACCAGAGAGAGAGCTGTACATCCATCTTTATTGCTGCACTGTTCCCAATAACAAGGAAATGGCATCAGCCCAGATGTCCATCAACAGAATAATGAAAACGTGGTTGATATACACAGTGGAATTTCATCCAGCTGTCAAGAAAAATAAAACTATAAAGTCTGAAGATAACTGGATAGAACTAGAAAAAAATTATACTAAGTGAGTGAGGTAACTCAGATCCCAAAAGACAGATACTGTGTGTTCTCTCTTACATGTGAATTTGGCTTTGATCTTTAAATTTGTATGTTTAACTTGGGGTACCTATAGAGGCCAGAACACTGAAATGGGCTCATTCCAGGGGAGTTAGGGAGCTAGTAGAACATAAATGATATGTAAGCAGAGATGGGGTAAATTCTTGGAGTGAAAAGGGTTTTTTGTTTTGTTTCAAGACAAGGTTTCTGTGTTGTCCTGGCTGTCCTGGAACTCATTCTGTAGACCAGGCTGGCCTCAAACTCACAGAGATCTGCCTGCCTCTGCCTCCCAAGAGCTGGGATTAAAGGTGTGCACCATCACCACTCAGACCCTATTGCTGAATATACTATACACTTTGGATACTAGATATAGAGAAATCGAGGTTTTTGACTGAGCTGAAAGTTTCCTCCCTGCTGGCCAGTTTTCATATTCCAGTGCTGGAATGTGCTCTGCAGGACACTGGGAGAAAAAGGCACTGATGGCCTTAGGTGTCTATGAACCTTAGAACTCATACTACCAACCTGCCAGGAAAGATGTGCCTACTGGATCAGGAGTGGCATGATTGTCACAGGAGTGTGTTAGCCAGGGTTTGATAAAGGAACAGAACTGAGGGGTGTGTGTGTGTGTAAGAGATTCATTAGAGTGGCTTATAAGCTGTGGTCTGGGTATCTCAATAATGCCTGTCTCCCGACACAAAGGCCAAGAATCTGGTGGTTATTCAGTCCCCAGGAATGGATATTTTAGCAGTCCCAATCTGGTGCTGAAGCACCAGAGGATTCTTAAAGAGCTGAGGGCCGGACTGGAGAGATGGCTCAGAGGTTAAGAGCATTGGCTGTTCTTCCAGAGGACCTGAGTTCAGTTCCCAGCAACCACATGGTGCTCTCTTCTGGCCTGCAGGCTGAACACTCACTGTATACATAATAAATAAATCTTTAAAAAAAAAAAAAGAGCTGAGGGCCTTTAGACTATGTTAGAATCTCAAAGAAGTAGGTTCGAATACCAGTGAAGGAATGCCTTAGTACAGGCCTAATATACACTAAGAATGTCCTCAGTAACAGGACAGGTAAACTTGTCAGTGAAAGTAAGGGCAAGCAGCAAAAGACAAAAGCTTCCTTCTTCTGTGTCCTTGTATATGGTCTGCCACCGGGTGCAGCCCAGATCTAGGGTGGGTCTTCCCACCTCAAATAGTCCAACTAAGAAAATCCTTCATCTGCGTGGCCAGCTGCTTGGGTTTTAGTTGATTCCAGATATGGTCAAGTTGACAACCAAGGCTTGCCATTACAGGGGGTAGCCGAATGATTTTGGATTGGCAGAAGGAAAGGGACCTGGTACTGTAAAGCCAGTCAAAAAACCATGGCTGGAGAGGATATAAGCCCTACGGGGGGAACTTCCTGTTGTGTAGCTGAATTGACAAGGCACTGAATGGCCTTCTAAACATTCGTGTTTATACTCACAAACGACACAGGCTTAATCAGAGAAACGTGTCTCGCAGTGAACAGCGGGGAACGCAGAATCACGGCTGTTCCAGGTGCTGAGCGTGCAGGGGGGACAGAGCACTCAGTCCGAAGGGGACACTCAGACCACTCCCTCCACAGCTCAGGTAGCATCACAGGAGAATGCAAGAGCCAGAAGGCAGGGAGAAGGGCCACACAACGCTCTTTTCAGAAAAAAATACGGATGCCTCTTGTTGTTTGGGTCCTCAGACCACCATGTATCTGAGGACTATCCTGAATCCCGATCCTACTGCCTCTGCCTTCCAAGTGCTGGGGTTATAGGCGTGCACTACGACATTCTCTCCAAAATCTGGGTTTCTGACGTGCCATCTGCAAGCAATCAAGAGCAGCAGCTCCATCACAGACTCCCCCCTCTCCCAATCACTGTTGGGACTTCTGTACTGGGCAGCTTTCCAACTAGACCAACGCAAGTGGGCTTCTAGCTTCCCAGCGCTGAGATATTTCTATGTGCTTGCCTTGGAGTTTGACCAAAGTGTGAATTAACTCCAACATACTCATCCTGTCCCTACCTTAACCTTTTTCTCCATGTCTCAGTCACTGTTCTATTGCTGTGAACAGACACCATGACCAAGGCAACTTACAGAAGAAAGCATTTATTTATGGGCTTGCAGGGTTGGGGATTTAGCTCAGTGGCAGAGTGCTTGCCTAGCAAGCACAAGGCCCTGGGTTCAGTCCTCAGCTAAAAACAGAAAACAAAACAAAACAATTATCTACTTGCTTATAGTTTCAGGGGGTAAGTCCATGACGGTCACATCGAGAGGCAAAGCAAAAAGCAGGACAGACTGGCACTGGAGCAGTAGCTGAGAGCTTACATCTTATTCAAAAGTTGGAGGCAGAGAGAAAGGGACTGAGCCTGGCCTGGGCTTTTGAAACCTCAAAGCCCACACTCAGTGACACACCTCCTTCAAACAAGGCCACACCTCCTAATCCTTTCCAGAACAGTTCCACCAAGTAGTGACCAAGCACTCCAATATGAGCCAATGGGAGCCATTCTCATTCAAATTTCATGAAATTAATTGATGTCATGGTGCTAAGGATTAAACCTAGGACCTCACACAAGCATTCAGTTGCATACACCTACCCTATGAACCGAATTTTTATCTTCCAAGTGCCTATTCATTTCATGCTCAAGGAAGCGTTTCTTGGCCTAAATTTAGATTAGATCCAGTTTCCCTGTCAAATGATAATTCTGCTGAGGCTGCTGCACGTGCTTATAACCCTAGCATTTGGGGGGCTAGACAGCATGAGTGTGAGCTGAGTGTGAGCTCAAGGCCAACCTGGCTACAAAGCAAGATCCTGTCTCAAAGGATAAAATGATACTTATTAGGGTGTAAATTTTATCAGGGCTAATTCTGCTTTGTGTACTTCTGTATCCTCAGTGCACAATTAACGTGCCTGGAACAGAGTTTCAGAACAATAGAAAAGCAATAAACATTCTTGAGAAAATAGTTAATCTAATTTCACTCCTGATAAACTTTAAAATCAGAAGGTCAGGGTAAGATAAAATGTCTCTAATTTTTTTGTCACTGTTCACAGTTTTTTTTGTTTGTGTTTTGTTTGTTTTTTCAAGACAGGGTTTCAGTATGTAACAGTCCTGGCTGTCCTGGAACTAGGCTGGCTTCGAACCCACAGATCTACCTGCCTCTGCCTCCCAAGAGCTGGGGTTAAAGGTAAGTGCCACGGCTGCCGCGCATTCACAGTTTTTGAGTTTATGTGTCTTGAGTGGACTTATTTTAAGACAGGTGTCATTATTTAGCTCTGGCTATCCTGGAACTCATTATGTAGACCAGGCTGGCTGGCCTTGAACTCAAGAGATCCACCCGCCTCTGCCTCCCAAATGCTGGGATCAAAGGTGTAGGCCACGACCCTGGCCCATGACTGGACTTGTTACTAAGGATATAGGAATAATTCTTAAAATATTTCATATTAAACATAAAATGCATAAAAAGATTGAGAACATTTACGTAAAATATAATACAACTCAGTACCCAGCTCATGTGGCAAATATGTACCTATCAGTGAGGAAGAGCTGGGGAGGGCAGAGGCACCTCCCGGGACAGCCGAGAGGGTGCTGTCGGCAGAAGTAACAGGAAGGTTTGGGTGGGGGGCACAGGAGAAGATGGCCGCTCTCAAGCCACTTTAGAGGGGAAACCCAGGCCGATGGCGATGGCTTTCACTCATTCGCTGCTGCGGTCCACATCAAGTTTTCAACATTTCCAAACCTTCCCTCCTCACTGGTTTCCTTTCCTTGTCGATTTCAGCCTACCCAGTATCTGGGGGGGCAACACACCCCCAGTTTTTGCCATCTAGTAAAATAGGTTCCTAATGATTAATTCCTTCCTCCTGTCTCTGCTTCTCTCTCTCTCTCTCCCTCTCTCCTTCCCTCTCTCTCTCCTCTCTCTCCCCCCTCTCCTCCCTCTCTCTCTCCTCTCTCTCCCCCCTCTCCTCCCTCTCTCTCTCCTCTCTCTCCCCCCTCTCCTCCCTCTCTCTCTCCTCTCTCTCCCCCCTCTCCTCCCTCTCTCTCTCCTCTCCTCTCTCTCCCCCCTCTTCTCCCTCTCTCTCTCCTCTCTCTGTCTCTCTTTTATGGTGCTGGACCCACGGCATTGCCCTGAGCAATTTTCACTTGGAGGCCGGGTCTTGCATTCACGGTGTCGCTAGGCCGGCTTTGCAGTTGCGACGCTCCTGCCGCAGCCCCCAGACTCCACGCACGCCCCACCATGCCAGGCTCCTGCTGCTCCGGACACCCCCGTCCCTGAGCCCAGCGGAGTTGCAAGATGGTACCACGCTGGCCCGTACGGTCACCATAGTTACTATTGCCATGACTACGAGAGAACCCGTCGTCTCCCAAACTTTCAGCGTGGGGACCGCGGAGGACGAGCTCACGACCGGGGGATCGGTCCTCTCGGGGTGCGACGTAGCCCGGGGTCAGAGTTCAGGGGGGCAGCTCCCGCCGCCCGCCGGGGCCGCGCCGGCCCGGGCCCCGCCCCCCGCCGCGCGCGCCCGCGCCGTGCCGCGCCGCCCCCCGAGCTGACGTGCGGGGCGGAGCCGCGCGGCCGGCGGGCGGGCGGGCGAACGGGCGGACAGACGGGCTGCTGCTGTGTCGTGAGCTTCCGCGCGGGCGGGTCCCGGGCCTCGCGCGGCGGCTCCACGAGCTCAGGCCCTTCGCGCCTTCCCTCCGCGTGGCGGGTGGTGGTGGTGGTGGTTCCGGGTCCCCCGCGGGGCCGCGCTGCGGCCGGACGCACCAGGAAGGGTGAGTGTCGGCGCGGGCGCGCGCCGCGCCGCGTGCGGAGCATTGTCTGGCGCGGGCACGTGCGCCCCTCCCCCCTCCCGCGCCGCGGGCGCGCGCGGCCGGGCGCCCCCCCTCCCCGGGGTCCGCGGGGGTGCGAGGTCCGGCGTGGGGAGGGTCCTTCCCGCCGCGCAGCCTCAGAACGGGGCTCCCGTGCAGCCGCGGCGGCTGAGCCTGCGCGGTGACCTGCGGGTGGTCCCGAGACGAGGTCGCCTCGGCAAGTTTGGATTTGCCCGGAGGAATCCGCCGTGCGTGGCTGAGGGAGGTCTGAGGGGCGTCTGCCCGAGGGCGGGCGACGGGGCTGGGTCGCGGTGGAGGCTTCGGAAAGTGAGGACTCGACCGGGACGGCTCGGTGGGCTGCAGCCAGATTGCAGAAGACAATAAGGCTTGGAGCTCTTCTCCATTATGCATGCATTTATGTTAAACAGAGAAAGGCTATGTCCTGTCTGCAGCTCGCTCACATCTTAACTAGTTTTGATCTTGCTAGTCTTTTCTTTATCTAGGCACACTTCTTAATTACTGAAGTAACCCACTTTTAAAGTTCCATTTTCTCATTAACGTAAAATATAACGCAATACTACATATATTCAGCAGTATCGTTGCCCTTAAAAAACGTAGCAAGTATTCATCCTGGAAAAAAATTAAAAATGAAGTCAGGGAAAAAAGAAGAAAGTTTCAGTGTCCAGAAATAATTACTATGGGTGTATATATTTGTTTGTGTAGGCTTTTGCAGAGGTAGGACCAAAACAGAACAGGTGAGGGGGTGGGTGCCTTAACTGTTGTACTTTTTGTTGTTGGTTTGAGACGGGGTTTTCTCTGTGTAGTCCTGGCTGTCCCGGAACTCGCTCTGTAGACCAGGCTGGCTTTGAACTCAGAGAGTCACTTGCCTCTGCCTCCTTAGTACTGGGACTAAAGGCTTGCGCCACCACACCCCGCTGACTTTTACTTTTTATGGGAAGCTTGTGTAAAGGTTTTGGAAGATCGTAGCGCAGTCCAACCGCCACATGGAAGAGGTAAACAGTGCTAGCGGGGAGTCAAGGATGCAGCCGCCGGTGGTAGCCTGGACTGGGTCCTTGGCCGTGGAAGTGGGCAGAGTGAAAAGACAAGATACTTTGGAGATAGAATTAACAAGACTTGGAAATGGATTGGTAAGGGAAAGGGGGAGGTCCCCTGTGGCCCAGGTTGGCCTTGAACTCTTTTCTTTAGCCTTCTCAACTGCTAAGAGCCTGGACTTGCAGGCACCACATGCTGAGGGCTGCTTTTTGATTTGTCTTTTCTTTTTAGGGTGTGTGTGTGTGTTTGGTTATTTTGCTTTTGTTTTGAAATAGGGTCTTGTGTAGCTCAGGCAGACTTCAAACTCAATATGTAGCCCAGGTTGGCCTTGAACTCTGGATCGTTCTGCCCCAGCACACCCCTCTAGTGCTAGGATTAGAGGCTTTTGCCAACGTCCTCTGCATTCCTTTTTTTAATTGCTGTTTTGAGCAGCGGAAGAGACAGATAACCATACCTTTTATTGAGATTATAGATCGATAACCGAACCATTTATTGAGATGGGCGATCTTGAGTTCTATTTTGAATGAAATAAATGTGAGGTACTTATTTGTTGCATGGTCAGTCTGTTGAGAAAACAGTTTGCATGTGACAGTATAAAACTCACAGTTAAAAGATTAATCAAAGGACAGAGAAGAAACAAAATTGTATTTCCTCTCTGGAAACCAAGAGGGCTTTTAAGTTCCTAGAGTAGGAATTGATTGTTTTGGACTGGTAAGATGGTCTTAGTTCCATGGGCAGGACCCACTAGAGAATGGACTCCCCTAAGTTGTTCTCTGACGTCCACCTGATGCTGCTTACCCAGACATGCCTGCAGACACACTTTCCCCTGAGGTTTATCCCCAGCCCTTTTAGGTTACTGGTGTATTTTCACATTTTTTTTGAACATTTAATTTTAAGTGTATGAGTGTTTTTGCCTTCATGTTTGCCTGTACCACAATCACGATACATGCACAGAGGCCAGAAGAGCGAGCGTGTCAGAGCCTCTGGAACTGGAGGTACAGACTGTTATGAGCCACCATTCGAATCAGACCTGGATGGGTTCTGTGAAAGAACAACCAATGCTCTTAGTCACTGAGCCGTCTCTCCATCGTCCTGTTCTGTCAGGAGGACGTTGTCTTCATGCTTGGAGATGAAACCCCAGGGCTTTTTGTGTGCTAGGCAGTCACAAGGCTGAAGTACGCCTCCAGCCTTTTTATTTTTTTGTTTTCTGATTCCTTGTTAAATGTTCTTTAGCGATTATACTCGGCTTGGGAATAGCACTGAAACTTTGTACAGTTTTCCACAGTTTTAAGTGCTGTGTGCTGTGTATCACTTGGCACGCTCTAGTTTGCTGTGCACTGTTTTGGGTTGGTATGTTAGTTATTTGGAACAGGAGCCTTGAGTTCACATAGCCAACGGTAGCCGTCAATGCCTGCCTGGCGCTTCTGCATACGGGATGGGATACAGGTATGTCACCATGCCCAGCTATAAAGGTTTTTCACTATAGACTATAAGAAGAGCCAGACTTGGTGGTGCAGGTCTGTAACCCCAGCTACTTGTGGGCTTAAAGCAGAGGGATCCCGGAGCTGGAGAGGTAGCTCAGCAATTTGAGAGCACTTGCTGCTCTTGAAGAAGTCCCGAGGTAGTTAGTTCCCAGCACCATGTCAGGCTGCTCACAACTGTCTGTAACTCCAGCTCCGAGAGATCCTGTACTTTTTCAGACCTCCAGGGGTACCTGTATGCATATGTACATACATACAGCTTACATGTGTACACATAAATAAAAAATCTTTTTAAGTCTGGAGAAATGGCTCAGTGGTTAAGAACACTTGCTGCGAGCCGGGCGGTGGTGGCGCACGCCTTTAATCCCAGCACTCGGGAGGCAGAGCCAGGCGGATCTCTGTGAGTTCGAGGCCAGCCTGGGCTACCAAGTGAGTTCCAGGAGAGGTGCAAAGCTACACAGAGAAACCCTGTCTCGAAAAACCAAAAAAAAAAAAAAAAAGAACACTTGCTGCTTCTTTCCAGCACCCACATGGTTCCCTACAACCAACCCTTAACTCCAAGTTCAGGGGACCCAGTGCCTTCTTTGGGCCTCTGTGGGTATGAGGCACACATGCATTACACTTACCTACATGCATATACATTTTTAAAAAACAAAATAACAACAACAAAAACCTTAAAAGAATCCCCATGTAGATTTTTTTTTAAAGCAGAAGATCACTAGCTCAAAGCTACAGAGTAAGTTCATGGTCAGCCTAAGCAGCTTAAGCAAAACCATGTCTCAGAGTAAAGTACTAAGTCCGGTGGTGCAGGGATGGGTGGGGGATGTAGAGCTCTGTAGTACAGCGGTTGTATAGCGTATGTGAAGCTCTAGGTCGTGAACGTGCCTAATTGTGTGTGCACATGTAGAGAATTAAGACTTACATCATAGCTCTGTGAATACAGCCCACCTAGGATATAGCTCACCCTCACTTGGGAAAATTTCATTTCCTCTCTGGGATATTCTCAGAAATACTTGGACTGACTATTCTCATTCAACCATGCATTTAAAAAATATTTTTTTTTACTTATTGTGTGTGTGAATGTATGCATGTGGGTGCACACCTGTGTACACCTGTAGGCCAGAAGAGTACGTCAGATCCCTCAGAGCTAGAGTTACAGGTATTTGTGGGACACCTAGGTTATGTGTGTGCTGGGGTCCAAATATGACTCCTGGTCCTAATGGTTATGCAGGAAATGATCCACATCTCCCCAGCCTGCCATTATGGGGTTTTCTTTTCTAGATTTTTTTTTTTTTGAGATTTATTTTTCATGTGTATGAGCATTTGTTGCTCTGTGTGTACCACATGAGTTCCTGGTGCCCATGGAGGTCAGAAGAGGACATTGGATTCCTCTGGAGTTAATTAGGGATGGTGTGAGCCATCGTGTGGGTTCTGGGACTCAATCCTCGGACTTCTCCAAGAACAAGTGCTCTTAACCACTGAGCCAGCTCTCCCGCCCTCCACTGTGGACTTTGGATTTTCTTAGCTGTTGGTTGCCTCTTCTTTAAATTAATTGGCCACTGTGTCTTTAATGCACTCCCTCTTGTCAGTCTGCATACTACTGCCAGTTGGAGGATGGGGTGAGCAGACTTCTCCCTTGCAGACAAACAAGAATGTGTGATTGGTTGTTTTCACACCCTCCAGTCTGTGTGGTAAGGAAAACAGCAGGAGGTGGAGCTTGGGGACAGTGCTGTACCAGGTTCTGGGTTTGCAGTATAACGAGAGAAAAAAGTTGGCTTTTGTTGTTGTTGTTGTTGTTAGTGGTGGTGAGTTTGTGTGGACTTAGAAATTGTATTCATGTGTTTTGAGGGGTTGGAGGTGGGGCAGGTTCATATGCTGTAGCCTGGCCGGCCTAGAGTTCCCTGAGTATGACAGGCAGGCCTCGAACCCTTGACACTCCTTTCTCTCTCCCCGCCTCCCCAGTGCTGAGGTTCAATTGTGAGTCATGACGCCCACCCGGCTCTAGGGGAGAGAGAGAGGGTGGTGGAGGCAGGGTCTGGCTATGCAGCTCAGCCTGGCTTTGAACTCAGGATCCTCACAGTCAGCCTGCCCTATCCCTCTCAGTGCTAGGCTTGGACTCATATGCCACTAGAGTCAACACGGGACCTTGAACCCTTGCTTTGCTTGTCTTGGCATTACATAAATACTCACCCAGGTTTTGGCTAGGCATTGCATGCCTGTAACTGTTTAGGTTAAAACAGGAGGATTGTAAGTTCAAGGTCTGCCTGACCTACAGGGGAGTTTATAAGGCTGGGCTTTACAACATGGGTGAGTTGGATTTTCCTTTGATTCTTGAAGGATGAAGAGTGTTGGAGTCAAATGAAAAGGTCAAGGTAAGATCTGAATCCATTGGAAGGTGGATTGTGTGTTTAGGCACGGGAACGTTAATACTGCAGCGTTAGAATTAGTTTTCACTAGGCAAGGCCTGTGCATGAGAAGAGTGGGTAGAGAGGGAACTGCCAGCTACAGAGTGGTAAAAGAACGCCTGGGCCCAGGGTAGTTGGGTGTGGATGGTCACACCTGTCACCTCAGCACTTGGAAGGCTGGGACGGGCTTCTCACTGCGGGGGTGGGGGTGGGTCTCTCAATTTTATTGTTGTTGTTTTTGATTTTGTTTTGTTTTGTGTTTTTTTAAAGACACGGCCCCACCATGTATCCCTTGCTATCCTGACTCTAGACCAGGTTAGCTTGAACTCAGAGCTGTGTCCGCCTCTGCCTCAGAAGATTAAAGGCTTGTGCCTCCAGGCTCTCTAGTTGTGTTTTTAAGATGGAACACGATAACGATTTGCAAATGTTATAAAGGAACTATGAATGTTACTATGTTTGCTGAGTGAGTTTCTACCTTGGCTGGTAGTTTAGTTAGTGTTGGACCCCAAAATCTGGGGGTCTCGAGTGGACACCCCAAGAACCCAGACTCCAGTCCAGTTGATGCAATAGCAAGAGGTTTTTATTTAAGCTTCTATATAGAAGGGCAAACTCTGCTCCTAAGAGCAAGAGCCGCATCTTACTGCAGCCCCATGATGGCTTTTAAAGGAAAAACCCACAAAACCCACAAGATTACAATTCCCATACAATTTCGTTTCACAGATCATGGTCTGATCACAGTGATCACAGAGGGGGTACAGTTACGTAAAGAGGTACATTCTTCCTGAAACCTCAAGGGGGGTATCAAGGCAGGAGTGGAGTTTACACACAGGTCACGGTGGTCCTTCCTGGAACACCTGCAACTATCCCAGTCACAGTTGAGCACATCTCTTAACAGAAATCTCTTTACATTGTTATATGGTTGCAGGGGAGATTGAACAATGGCTAAGTCAGGTTGCCCTTGGAACTAGAATTTTAGTTTCTCATTTCCTGGTGCTTAAAGTTTCTCTTTTCCTGACGTTTGGGGGTGTAAGCCTGAAGGGCTAGGGTCTTTCAGTTAGCTTTTTGTTGTTGTTGTTGTTTTTCGAGACAGGGTTTCTCTGTGTAGTTTTGGTGCCTGTCCTGGATCTCGCTCTGTAGACCAGGCTGGCCTCGAACTCTGCCTCCCGAGTGCTGGGATTAAAGGCGTGCGTCACCACCGCCCAGCTTAGTTAGCTGCTTTTGAGCAGTTTATTGAATATTTTCATACATTTTGGAGAACGAGTGTGGGGGAAGATATTAGATGAGGTGCTCAGGGAAGACCTTCTCAGATGAGGTGGGTGTTTGAGCTTGGATCTGATAAACGCTAACCCAGAGGATGAACTTCTCAGGCAGAGGGAACCAGAAATACTGAAGTCCAGAACATTTGAGAATATTTGAGGGACAGAGAAGGGCAGCAAGCCTGGATCTGAGATCAAGGATAGAAAGGGGCCAAGACGGGGGTGGAGAGATGGCTCAGAGGTTAAGAACACTGACTGCTCTTCCAGCTTCCAGAGGTCCTGAGTTCAATTCCCAGCACCCACATGGTGGCTCATAGCCATCTGTAATGAGATCTGGTGCCTTCTTCTGTGTACATAGTAAATAAATAAATCTTTAAAAAAAAAAAAGAAAAGAAAGGGGCCAAGACATGGAAGTTTGCAGATCATGTCACAGCATGTGAATTGACCCTCAAGTGTTGTAGGAAGCCATTAACGTGAGGCAAACAGGTAGTGACGTGGTAAGAAAAATCTTTTATAATGCCTTTCTTATTTTTTTTATTTATTTTTTTTTTGGTTTTTCAAGACAGAGTTTCTCTGTGTAGCTTTGTACCTTTCCTGGAACTCCTTTGGAGACTAGGCTGGCCTCGAACTCACAGAGATCCGTCTGCCTCTGCCTCCCGAGTGCTGGGATTAAAGGCGTGCGCCACCACCGCCCGGCTTATAATGCCTTTCTTAACAGGTATAGTTTGCATACAGTGAAACACAGATTTTTAAGTGTACAGTTGGCTGACTTTTCATGTAACTTACACTCTTACTAATATATAAGACACGGTCACCTGAAAGAGCCCTTATTCTCTCCAAGTCAGTCACCACCAGCCACATCCTGGCTGCATTCAAGTTTCTCTGATCAGCCTGTGAGTTCTAGGACAGCCAGGGCTCACAGAGAAACCCTGTATTGGGGGAAAAAAAAAAGAAAAGAAATTTCTTTTCTGACCACGCATGTATTTGTCCGTTGAGGGATTTAAGAAAGAGAATCCTTCAGTGTGTACCCTTGTTCCGTTCCTTTCTCTTGCCGTAAAGACTGAGAGTCATCTTTGTTGCTTGGGTCAGTATTGATTGGCACCCACCCCAGTTTTCCATTCGGTGTGGATGCCTGGAGTGGGCCGTAGATTTCTTGTTGCGATACTTACCACAGGAGTGCCGGTTGTCTTGTTCACAGGGCCTGAAGAACGTGGAAAGGAGGACGTAGGAGCATTGAATCACTGCCTGGGGCTTAGGAAAGTCCTGCTTTCCTAAGACCATCCCATCCCCACATCGCATTAGTTCCAAGATTGACATGCCCTCATGAATATAAAATTACTGACAAAATACTTGGTGTCGTCTATGGTGGAACTTTCCAGGAGCTTAATGTATCAGATTTTATTCACTCTTTGCCCTCACAATTGGCTGCGTTTCATGCGAGATGGCAGGATTCTGTATGGGTTTTAGGGTTCTGGGTGTTCCTGAAATGAGTTTCCAGTAATGGACTTGGTGTGGTAGGCTAGACCTTGAATCTCATCACTTGGGAGGCAGGCAGGTCTCTGAGAATCGAGGCTGGCCTGGTCTACTTAAAGAGTTCCTGTCTCAACAAATAAATAAGTGACCTGTGTGGTAGTGTTATGTAATTAATACATTTTCATTTTTGTTTGTTTAGCTTTGGGTTTCAACGCAGGATCTGGCTGTGCGTCTCTTCATGGCCTAGAGCTCACACTGTAGATAAAGCTGGCCATGAACTTACAGCGGTCCTCTGCCTCCTACGTCTGGGATTACAGGCATGCGCCATTCTGCCCTGCACTTTTTATATTCTAAAGTGTAGACCACTAAATGAATGTTACCATTGTCAGAACTCACTTGTTCCCGTTATTGAAATGAACAGGATAGGGTTAAGTGGTAATGTTTGTTTCATTGTATTGTTTATGAAAAGAATTATTTTTATATTTATTTTTTGAGTTTAAATTGGCAACATTTGCTTTCTATGGTGATGTTGTTTTGGTGAGATTGAAAACTAAGTTGGGGGCCAGGGATGTGTGATAACACACTTAGCCTGCCATGTGAGGCCAGGGCTTGACTCTTTGGAGGTATAGATGACAGAAACGGTTTTGTTTTGGTCCCAGCATTTCATTTATTTGTGTATTTGATTTTGGTTCAGTAAATCCACTTCCACAGACAAACGAGGAGAATGAAAGATTTACATCTCCATCTTAGTATTCCTTCCAGTTTCAACTGATTGAAAGTTTAGGATTAGTAAACACTTTGTTTCTGAGTTGAGCTGACTCGTATCTAAGAACTGTGGGTCTTATGCCTTTAATCCCAGCACTCAGGACGCCAAGGCAGGCAGATTTCAGAGTCCCGGGGCCATCTAGGGCTACATAGTGAGACCTTGCTCAAAAACAAAACAAAGCAAAAACCTGCTTGAATGTCCTTTCCATAAATCCATAATGTAAAAGAAGAACAATACTTAATTACACAATTGTACTCCCATGTAAGGGAATATGCCTCCACAAGTGTGCCTAGCCTTAGCTGTAACTTACTACAGTATTTACAGTTTTTGCTAGACAGAAACAGACCTGAATTATTCTAAAAACTGCAGGATAATTGCTAACTCTTAATGTTTAGCTGAAACTTAAATATACTTTAAAATGAATGTGGAAAGCTTCATTCCAAGGTTTTGGGGGTTTTGTTTGTTGTCGTTTTGTTTTGTTTTTTTGAGACAGGGTTTCTCTGTGTAGCTCTGCCTGTCTTGGATCTCGCTCTATAGACCAGGCTGGCCTCAAACTCAGAGATCCACCTGGCTCTGCCTCCCGAATGCTGGGATTAGAGGTGTGGGCACCACTGCCCGGCTCATTTCAAGTTCTCAGTTTAGCAAATTCCCTGGGTGTAAATGCACTCACTGGTGGGTTCTTCCTTACCAGTCTTCTCTTGGATTGTTCACGTCTTCCTTCTCACCTCAGTTTGTGCAGCAAAGGTGTGGTTTTACCTTATCCTTCGAGAGAGAAGAAAACAACAGTGGTTTGTTTTTGGGGAACTTCCCTGTCCTCTTCACACGGCTTTCTAGGGAGGATTATTTTTGTGATCATTTGGGAAGCGGGAGGACACTAAACACTATGAGCAGGTGAAGATGATACTCTGCCTGGACTTGTCCTCACAGAGAATGCCATGGGCTTTTGGCACACTTCCAGGAGTTAGGTGACCATTGAGGAAATGGTATGGTACAGGAACAGGTTTGAAGATCTGCTGGGATTTACTGACCTCTGTGAGTAGATTTTTGGGTCTTGTTTGGTCTTATTTGTAAGAAATTAGTGACTGGAGAGACTGTTGAACAGTTAGAGTACTGGCTGTTTTTCTAGGGGACCTGGGTTCAGTTTCCAGCACCCACATGGCAGGCAGCCTGTTAACTCCAGGTCCCGAGGATCCAGAGCCTCTGGCTTCTGTCGGCACCTGCACTCATGTGGCTATCCTCCTCCCCACCACGTTTATATGTAATAAAAGTAGATTAGGCATCTTGATTTTTTTTTTTTAAGGTTTGTGTTTTTTTCTTTATATCACCAAAGATACTCTCAGATTGACTAAACTAATCACAAACCAAAGACTTTCTGACTATATGTCTGTCTTTTGAGGCAGGTTCTCAGGGAGTCCAGGCTGGCCTTGAACTCATTGTGTAGCCCAGAATGGCTCTTCTTCACCTGAGTACTGTGATTGCAAGTGTCTGCTGTCTGCTGGTTTGTTTGAATGGACTGCTGGAGGTTGAACCCAGAGCTTCATGCACGCTGGGCAAGCACCCTGCCCCTCCCTAGCCCCTCTTTTTACTAACTTTGAAAAAGTAATAAAAAAAATTCCAGACCTTCCAAAAGTACTTCTGTTCTAAATTACAGCAGGTAACTCATGGTTGTGAAGGAACTTTACATGGTAGGACGTTCATACATGCAGCATGCTTTTTGAATATTTCAAAATTTGGTGTTATTACCCAAGACAGCAATTCTATAAAATACAAATTGTTATCCAGGGTTTATGTATCTGTCATATAATGACTCACTCTGGTCTGGATCAGGTGACTGTCTCTGGAATAAGCTAATTCAGTGCTCTGGGGCACCTCTCTCGGTCTTCTGTTTACTCTGATTTTATTGTTATCTTATGTGCATGAGTGTTTTGTCTGCACGTCTCTGCACTATTTGGGTCCCAGGTGCCAGCAGAGGCCAGAAGGCCTCAGATCCTCGGGACCTGGAGCTACAGACAGTGCAAGCCACCATGTAGGAGCTGGAATGAGACTCAGGTCCTGTGGACCAGCAAGCAGGGCCCTTATCTGCTGAGCCATCTCTCCAGCCCCTCACGGTGTTTGAATCTTAGGTTTGCCCCCAACTTGATAATGTAGCTGAGGCTGGCGTTGAAGTCCTCCACTCCCAGGTGCTGTAATTAGATGCACCACAGCAGACCACAGCAGGCCTTCTGTGTTTTGTTTTGCTCTTCCTGTAAGGACTAAATGAAGAGCTAAGGTGCTTTTAAATTGATGTTTTTGTCTTACCTTTAAATGAACACGGCATTTAAAAAATAGTTTTTGAGTGGAAAAAAGAACTGGGTAAATTTTACTGTCTTGTATTTTAAGGCATTTTCATACAAAATAAGTAGTTTCGAGTTAACAGTTTACTTTTGTTAGGTCTTAGATTGGGGTGGACAGTTCAAGAGGACACTGAGAGGGATTACTGGGGAATAAGGAGTTTATTTGAAAGGTTATCAACACCATGGACAGACAGACAGGGAGTTCAGGCCCCAGCATCGGAGAGTCTCTCTCACATGGTAAAGGAGGGAGGCACGTGGACTTTATTTTTTTAGGTTTAGTGTTGTTTTATGTGTGTGAGCGTTTGCCTGCATGTGTGTTTGTGCAGTGCCTGTGGAGGCCGGAGGAGGACGTTGACCCCTCTGGAACTGGAGTTAGAGACTGGTCAGCCACCACGTGGGTGCAGGTGCTGGGACTCGAAGCCTGGTCTTCTGGAAGAACAGCTAGCTCCCTTAGCCACTGAGCCTGTCTCCTGCACCATCTTACGCTTTTCGGGATGCATGTTGGTTCCTGGCAGGAAGCAAGGGACAGGGTGGGGAACAGGGGGGGACCCTTCTGCTGTCAACTCACCTCCCAGGTGAGATGTGGCACAGGGAGTCTGCTGGCTGGGGCTCAGCAGTGTCCCAGGCGGGTACCTGTCAGTACCTGTGAGACCCGAGCAGTCTGGATTCCAGCCTCATGTTCTTAAGATCCTTATGGGTTTTAAGCCCCCTCCCCTTATTTTTTCTCTTTTGATTCAGAGTCTTATTGTGTTGCCTGGGCTGGCCTTGATCTGGTGATCCACCTCCTTAGTGTTAGGTATATGGATATATTCCACCACACTTGCCTTGGTTTAAAACAGACACCCCAAGAAACAGTGTGTGTTTGGCTCAGTTCATCTTAGTGGTAGAGCACACGATTGGGACACGTTTGGGACTCAGGAATCAGTAGGGATCCACGTGTTCTGCACTTCCTGTCCCCTTTGCCTTGCTCTGCCATTGAGTTCCACCCCACCCCCACCCCCACCCCCCGCACACACACCTGTTTTCTTATTTGTTCATTAGTGATTCAAAATGCCCACTCATGCTGCCAACTGAGTCATTGAAATGTCTAGTGCAAATTAAGACTGGATTTGCACACTCAGAACGATCGGATCTTAAAGACTGGGGGAAAGCACAGCAGTGCGAAGTCGCAGTACTGAGTTGTTTGTGTTGGTTAGGTTAAGTGAGATGGTAGTATTTTGGATATACTAGGTTAGATAAGATCAACTACTTTTACCTATTTTTCTTAAAATGTGGCTACTAAATAATTTAAAAATCTTTATGTGACTGCTACTACGTTTCTGTTGAACAGTACAATATTTCTTAAGCTGGCTCATGTTTTGAAACAATTTAGAAGAGGAACACTGTCCAGCAGATGTTATATCACAGTGCTAGGACCATCCCTGTCTGTGCCGCCCGCTCCAGCAGTGACTAGCTTCCGGTGGCTGTTGAGCACAGGGAATGTCAAAACTGCACTGTGGGAAAAACAACAACAACTAAATTTTGTATTATATTTAATTTTGTTTATTTATGAATGTGTTTAATTTGTGTGTGTGTGTCATCTGTGAACCACATGCGTGCCTGGTGCCTGTGGAGGTCAGAAGAGGGAGTCAGATCCTCTGAAACAGGAGTTTCAGATGGCTGTGAGCTGCCGTCGGCGCTGGGAATCCAACCCAGGTCCCCTGGAAGAGCAGCCAGTGCTCTTAACTGCAGAGCCATCTCCAACCCACTTTATTTAAATTTAATCAAGTTAGTGGTTTTTTTTTGGGGGGGGGGGGGGCGGGTTGAGACAGGGTTTCCCTGTGTAGTTTTGGTGCCTGTCCTGGATCTCTTAATCAATTTAGTTTTAAATTTAAGTAGCCACATGTAGGCTAATATATGAAACATTTGTGGGATTGTTTATTCAAGCATTTATATGGAAGGCTGGCTTATTTACCCATACTGCAAAGTTGTTGAGTAGTTTTATAAGTCCACAGTTGTGTTTATTATAAATAATACTAAAAGATCAGGGATTATTTGAGTAACTGCCATAGCAGGCGCTGTAGAAGTATCAGAGGTGGGGTTTGCATATTGGAATGAGCCCTGAATTATACTGTTCATGCTTTGAAATATGCTTAAAGCTTTGTGAATTACATAGCACTGTAAGCTTAACATTGCTTTTATCACAGTTTGGTTTATTATTTATATATATGACACTTCTGTGAAAGGTAGACTCTTTTTTTTTTTTTTTTTTTTTTTTTTTTTAAGATTTATTTATTTATTATGTATACAGAAGAGGGCACCAGATCTCATTACAGATGGTTGTGAGCCACCACGTGGGTGCTGGGATTTGAACTCAGGACCTCTGGAAGAGCATTCAGTGCTCTTAACCTCTGAGCCATCTCTCCAGCCCCAGGTAGACTCTTTTTGAAAAGTGTCAACAGGGCCAGTCATGGTGGCATATGCCTTTAATCCCAGCACTTGGGAGACAGTGGCAGAGGCATGAAGTACCCTGAGATCAAGGTCAGCCTGTTCTACATTGAGATTCAGGACAGCTAAGGATACATAGACCCTATTTCAAAATAAAGTAAAATAAAAAACAAAGGAAGAAAAAAAGAATTGTGAGCAATGGATCAATGTGCAACTTTGTTAAAGAATTTTTCTCTTGAAAGGGAAATCTGGGCTTTTTTTTTTTTTTTTTTTTTTTTTTTTTTGGGTTTTTCGAGACAGGGTTTCTCTGTGTAGCTTTGGTACCTGTCCCAGATCTCGCTCTGTAGTCCAGGATGGCCTCGAACTCACAGAGATCCGCCTGGCTCTGCCTCCCGAGTGCTGGGATTAAAGGCGTGCGCCACCACCGCCCGGCTGAAATCTGGGCTTTTTAACAAATAACTGTGCTGATAATATTTTTAGAAACTTAATGTTAGATTTAATGTTGGCTGAGTATATACAAACACCAAGAGTTGATTGAGCATCCCTAACCAGAAGATCTAAAATTCATAAGGTTGAAACATTTCTGGATTCAAGCTTTTCAGACCAGGCATGTTTAGCCTGCATGTGCACAGGCTTATAAGTACCAGTATTTTGTAGTGTTTATTTATTAATGCCTTTGTGTATGTACATAAACATTTATACATGCCAGTATTTCACAGTACTATTAATGTGTTTGTTATTGCTTCGCAGTGAAGAATTGAATGTCACCATGTCTGGAATCAAGCGAACCATTAAAGAAACCGACCCTGATTATGAGGATGTGTCTGTGGCCCTTCCAAATAAGCGGCATAAAGCAATTGAGAGTTCAGGTAGACATTGAGTTGCTTTGAGACCCAACTCGCTGACATTTGCCTATGCACAGGATTTACAGAATCTACGTGAATATGTCATCGTAAACAAGCTGAAGGATATGTGAGGGCTAGCCTACTGTACACCATGCAGTACACCATGTGCCACACACAAGGAGGGGGTCCGGCAGGAGCATGTCAACTAGTCTGGAGGGAAAGCAAGCTGTACGTCTTAGCTGTTTGTTGCATATGCCTTAAAATCAGAGTTTCGGCATCTGGAGAGACGGCTTAGTGGTTGAGTGCATACCTCTCTGTGTTTTTTTTTTTTTTTTTTTTTTTAATTTACCCCCTTTGGGTTTTTTGAGACAAGGTCTTTATTATGTAGCCCTGGCTGTCCTGGAACTCACTCTGTAGACCAGGCTGGCCTCGAACTCACAGAGATTGACCTGCCTCTGCCTCCCAAGTGTTGTGATTAAAATTGTGAACTGCTACACCTGATCTTAAGATATTCATTCATTCATTCATTCATTCATTCATTCATTCATTCATTCATTCACTTATTTGTTTGTTTGTTTGTTTGTTTATTTATTTAGAGACAGGGTTTCTCTGTATAGCCCTGGCTGTCCTGGAACTCAATCTCTAGACCAGGATGGCCTTGAACTCAGAGATATGCCTCTGCCTCCCCAGTGCTGGGATAAAAGGTGTGCACCACTGCCCCACTCATTTCTTGGCTTTTTAAAAAATGTTTCATGTATATGGTGTTGTGCTTGCATGTATGTCTGTGTGCCATGCACATGCATTGCCTTTGCATACCAAAGGAGGGTATTGGAGCCCCTGAAACTGGAGTTACAGGAGATGGAGATTGTTAGCTGCCATGTGGGTGCTAGGAATCAAGCTCGGGTCCTCTGCAAAAGTAGTCAGTGCTTTTAACTGCTGAGCCATCGTTCCAGCTCCAAGCTCCTTAAGAGGACCCAAGTTTGGTTCCAGCATCCATGTTGGGTGGCTCACACAACAGCCTATAACTCCAGCTTAGGGAAGTCGATGCCCTCTTTGGCCTCTATGGGCATCTGCACTCACACATAGAAACACATAATTAAAAATAAAATAAATATTTAAAAATAATAATACAAAATCAAAGTTTTTGATGTCTATTATATGGCATAACCACATGAGGTGATTGTAGGTGATACATAGGTGAAGGTTTTTAATAGCTTCATATTTTCATGTATATAGAAATAATAATTATCAGGTTGTCTCATGGGTACTGTTGCTTAAATAGGTAAGACATTAAAGTATTAAATGTGCTCATTAAATGTTTCACTTGTGTGTTAGCTGTCAAATGTCAAAGGAGGAGAGGACTCTTGCCTTGTTTGCAGAAGTTTTAGTCCAAGGGTGGCCGCCGTAGCCCCGGGCCTGATGTCAGGCACAGAGCATGACGTCATTCTTGTAGTAGTGGAGGCTGTTGACTGTCGATAGTTTAGAAGCTGAAAGAGAAAGAGGAGTAAGCCACAGGGCCTTAGGATAAGATATATCCTTCAAGGCATGGACTTCCTTCCTCCAACTAGGCCACACCTAGACTTGCTAAAACCTCCCAATATCGCTGTCAGCTGGGGACCAAGCTTTGAGCACATGGACTCTTGGAAACACTTTCGAACTAGATGTAATAGCAATCTTGAGGGTCATACATGAATCATGGGAATTTGGAAAACACTGATCTAGTCTGACCCTGCTGGTAGCTGCTATGGGAGATTTAAGGTTCAGAAATATTATTATGTAATCTGTTGAAAAGCAAATTGTCAATTATATTAATATTTTGACTCATGATTTATCTCTCTTAATCCGACATAAAAAATTGTGTATATATATTGGAGACTGGAGAGATGGCTCAGCAGTTAAGAGCGTTTGTTGCTCTTCCAGAGGAATAGAGTTCTATTCCAAGCACTTATATTGGGCAACTCATAACCTCCTATAAGTCCAGCTCCAGAGTATCGGACACCCTTTTCTGGCCTCCACAGAGCAAGGGGGAGGGTAGGGGGAGAGACACACACACACAGAACAAATAAAAGTATCTTTTTATTAACTATATTTAAGACCTATCACGTATTTTTTTTTTTTTTTGGCTTACCTCTTGCTTCCCCATTCTACGTAGTTTCGTGCAGATGAAAAGGAACATATTTTTCTTTCAGAACCATTTAAGAACAGATTATACAGCTGTGTACTTCTGTGTGTTTGCTAAAGATACTGTTCCATGAACCCAAAGCAGTTTCTGTCCCTTGCGTTTCTATAACTGCCGATTTAAATCAAGCTAGCTACTGATTAATTTGGTGTCCTTGTGCTCTTTATGTAGCTCGAGATGCAGCTGTGCAGAAAATTGAGACTATTATTAAGGAGCAATTTGCTCTTGAAATGAAGAATAAGGAACATGAGATCGACGTCATTGACCAGGTATAATAATGATAAATTGAAAAAACTGAATTTATGGAGGGAAAAGAGTATTTGAAAAAGTTTCAAAAACTTTCCCATTGCTGGGCATGATGGCACACATCTTTAATCCTGGCACTCCAGAGGCAGAGACAGATGGATCTCTGAGTTCTAGGACAACTTGGTCTCCATACTGAGTTCCAGGACAGCCAAGACTGCATATTGAGACCCTGTCTCGAAACAAACAGAAAGTTACCCTGCTGAGGGCTGAGCACAGACCTGTAATTCCAGGGCGTGGGAGATGGGGACAGGAGGATTATACCTTTAAGGTCATCCTTAGCTGCATAGGGAGCTTGAAGCCAGCCTGGGGTACATGAGTCTTTTTCTCAAAAAAAACAAAACAAAGAAATGAGATTGGATAAAAGATAAGTTCTACTCGAACTTCTGTCCCTAAGATAGTTCTTTTGGATAGTGTTCTCAGTGTTTGATTCTTAATGAATATGTTAGTGAGTGCACACACACACCATGTGTGTCACTGTTTTTGTTTGTCATTTTTTAAGACGTTACTGATTAGGGAAGCACACACTGTCTCCATTCCCATTGTGCTTTGAGATAGAAGCAGAGACTCCAGGGCTTTGCTTATACACATCAGCACTCAAGTCACTGAGCTGCATCTCCAGCCCTTACCTTTGCCAGTTTAGTTAGGAGAAAGTAGTTAGTTATTGATGGGGTTCGAGACGCTGAGTTCCTGCTTCAGTTGTTTGCCTTTATTTTGCGGATTTTAAGTCATCATTACTTTTCTGTGTAAACTCTCACTTGTTTTTAGCGACTGATTGAAGCCCGAAGGATGATGGACAAGCTCCGCGCCTGCATTGTAGCAAACTATTACGCTTCTGCCGGTCTTCTGAAGGTTTCTGAGGTAAGTGTTCCTCATGCTCCAGTCTTTTCTAAGCCTCCATTTTCCTTGTCTCGGGACTTCGGGTCAGTTTGGATTCCCTACCATTTCTTACCTTGACCTTTGGAATTGAATGAGCCTGCCCGTAGATGATCAGCATTGTGTTAACCGTGGTCCTGTCCTGTCCCTGCAGGTTGCTAGTGTTATACTAGGCTATTCAGATCCAGGTGGGAGACAGACCTCACTGCCTGGGAGACCTCCCTGTAGCTCTCCCTCTCTCTTCCTCTTTGCCTCACTCAGCATGTTTTCCAAATGCTACTTCTCTTTGTTCTGTTTGTTTGTTTTTCCAGACTGGGTTTCTCTGTGTACCCCTGTCTTGGAACTCACTCTGTAGAAAAGACTGGCCTCAAATTCAGAGATTCGTCTGCCTCTGTCTCTGGAGTGCTGGGATTAAAGGCTTGTTCCACCAATGCCTGACCCAAATGCTACTTCATAATGAATAGTTTTTCAGTATAAGAGAAATACAAATAAATATGTTTGCATACCATGTAGATTCATCAGTTTAAAATTACATTGTTTTCTTTCTTCTAAAACATTTAAAAGTAAGTTCTAGACATTGTAACATTTCAATGCTCACTATAAAACTTTTTTTTCCTGGTAGCTGTGTATTAAGCTCAGTGAAACACACACACACACACACACACACACACACACACACACACACACACACACACACACACACAAAATTGGAGATTATAATGTATAAGCAAAAGATCAGTAAGATAAAAAAATGTCCAAATAAGCTGGACAGTAGTGTCATATGCCTTTAATCCTAGCACTAAAGAGACAGCTGAGTTCGAGGCCAACCTGTTCTACAGAGTGAGTTTCATGACAGTCACAGGGAAACCCTATGGGGAAGGGCGGGGCAAGCAAAGCATTATCCCTTAGGTGTCTCCCTGGAGTTTTCTCTGTCTAAGGTTCCTTTAAGGATCTTAGTTCTGGGCTGGGGTTGACTTCAGTCTGGTGTGACTTGTTTTAAATTGATTACATCTACAAAGACCCTTGTTGACTCTCCTCTTCTTGTGCATTCGTTAGCCTGTGACTGACCCCAGGGTCTCACATGTGATAGGAATCTGCAATTCAGCAATACCCACAGTCCCTCAGGCTATTTCTGAATAAAGCCACAGAGTCTGGGTGGATATGAATTTGTGGAAGTTGTACTATCCGGTCCAGCAAAAATTCTGATGTTGTGGATTAAATAGCTTAGTATTGGCTTACCATGATAGCTGCTGGGCTTGAAAAACTGGTTAGTGTTTTGTTGATTTACCATTAGCAGTGAGAATCTGGTGTTTGATAGTCTAGAAATGTACAGATTTTATCTCCTGATGTTCTGATCAAGATGTACTAAGGGCTGGGCTGGAGAGATGGTTCAGTTGGTTTTTATTGGGTTCAGTTCCTAGCATCTACACAGTGGCTTGCAAGTCAATAATATCACTTTTAGGGCATCCAGCACCCTCTTTTGTCCTCTGCAACTACCAGGCGTTCACATGGTGCACACGTGTGCATGCAGGCAAAACACTCATATAAATAAAATAAATAAGTAATTCTTTCAAAGTTAAAAAAAACCAACCAAGCATTCAAGGACTTTTTTTTTTTAATTATCTTAAATTTGGAGCACACATTCACAGCTCTGAAAAACCCTGTTACTGAATTAATCAGCACTGTTTCTTATTTTAAAACATTAGTGTCCACACCAGATCTGGTTTGTTTTGTTTTGTTTTTATTGATAATTATGTAGCTTTGTGGTGTGTGCGCGCGCGCGCGCCTTGGATTGAAATCTTTTTTTTTTTTTTTTTTGGTTTTTTCGAGACAGGGTTTCTCTGTGTAGCTTTGTGCCTTTCCTGGATCTCGCTCTGTAGACCAGGCTAGCCTCAAACTCACAAAGATCCGCCTGCCTCTGCCTCCCGTGTGCTGGAACTAAAGGCATGCACCACCACCACCCGGTGAAATCTTGCTATATAGCTCATACTGGCTTAGAAATTACAATCCTCCTGCCTCTTCCTCCCAAGTACTGGGATTATAGGTAGGGCCACCATGCCCTACCTATAATCATGTTGTTTTGTTTTGTTTTTAAGTAATTCATTTTGTAAATTGTGTGTGCTTGTGTCTGGGTGTGTACACATGAGTGCAGGTGGCCATCCCTCTGATGAATTTCCTTGGAGCTAGAGTTGTAAGCTGTCTACATGAGAGCTGGAAGAACACCCAGTAACACCATTTTAAAACAGCTGAACTTAGGCCTCCGTACTAGCCTGAGGGAAAACATTGCATGCTGTTGATTTTAAAGCTTCTAACATTGATTTTTTACTCCTGTGTGGGTGTCACTTTTACATTGTACACTTTCATCTTTGTTTTGAGCTAGAGTCTCACTAAATAAACCAGGCTGACCTTGAACTCAAGGAGATGTTCTCCCCGACTTAGATTCCAAAGGTTCTGGGATTATAAATACAACCACAAGGCCTGGCTCTGTGTACTTTTTATTTTATAAAATTTTTCTATTTTTATTATTATTTCTTTTTTCGTTTTTTAAGACAGGGTTTCTCTGTTTAACAGCCTTGGCAGTCTTGGAAACTCACTCTGTAGAATAAGCTGACCTTGGACTCAGAGAAATCTTCCTGCCTCTGCCTCCCATGCACTGTGACTAAAGATGTGCGACACCACCGCCCTGCCTGTACTTTTTAAATTAAATCTTGCTGGGGATGGTGGCACATATCTTGAACTCCTGAGCTTCTTGCTTCCACCTCCTGGATGCCAGGATTACAGGCACGCTCCTCCATGCTGCATTTATGTGGTGCTAGCTTCGAGCATGCTAAACTCTCAGCCGAGCTACATTATTTAAGTCTTTCAAATGTTTTCTTGTCATGTAGCCCAGAGTGTTCCAGATTTTCCTGTCTCAGCCCCCTGAGTGATGTTTTCACAGGTATGTGCCACCACCACACCTGGCTCATTGTTGGCTTTTGGTGTTAGAATTTTTGTATTATTATTTGTTGCTCTAGTTTTTGTATTGTTGATACAGGCTAGTTATAAGAATTTATGGATATGGGGCAGCACACGCCTTTAATCCCAGCACTCAGGAGGCAGAGCCAGGCGGATCTCTGTGAGTTCGAGGCCATCCTGGACTACAGAGCGAGATCTGGGACAGGTACCAAAGCTACACAGAGAAACCCTGTCTCGGAAAAAAAAAAATTATGATATGGAGAGAATTTCTTTATTTTTTGGTGTGAGTCTAGCCTTTAATGACTGAGGCAGCTCTCCAGCCTGGATTCGGAGAGATTTTTGAAGACTTGATAACATGATCTTAACATCACTTGGAGTTTTCAGGAGTTCAATTTTTCACCAGTTTTGATGGATTTGACTAAGTTTGCTTCTTTCATTTTTCTAGGGATTGAAGACGTTTGATACGATGGCTTTTAACCACCCTGCTATCAAGAAATTTTTGGAATCACCTTCTAGGTCGTCATCTCCTACCAACCAGAGATCAGAAACACCATCTGCCAATCATTCTGAAAGTGACTCACTGTCTCAACAAAATGACTTCCTGTCTGACAAAGACAATAACAGCAACATGGATGTGGAGGAAAGACTCTCCAGCACGGTGGAGCAGAGATCCAGCCGGAACACGGGAAGGGTATAGCGCTGGAAGGGAGCGGGCTGGGCTCCAGGGGAGAAAGGACCTACCGCTTACTAAGTGTGGCACATTTCTCGTTCTTCTCTGGGGACTCTAGGACATTAGTTGTCTGATTTTTTTTTTCTTTCTTTTCTTTTTTTTTTTTTAATAGCAGAGAAATGAATCTTTGGTCCTTTGAGATGGGGTTTTTGTCTGTAGCCTGGTCTGGGGCAGGCTGGCTGAAAACTTGTGGCATCTCTTGCCTCAGCTCCCAAGTAGTGATGTTAAAAGATCAAATCATTGTATAGGGTTGACTAAGAAACTGAGTCCTTTTTTTTTTTAGCATCTTACACTATAGCCAGGCTGGTCTCAAACTAACAGAACCCTCCTTCCCTGGCCTTGTGAGTGCTGGGTTACAGGTGTGAACCATCATACCCAGCTGAGTGTACGTGGTTGTCGTTCTGGGGTGTGTGTGTGTGTGTGTTTTGACATTCTGACTTTAGAGCGTAGTGCTCCAGAGTGCAGCAGAGCTATGGAGGTCCTTCATAGAGATGGAAAAGAACCCTTATGAGTTGCAGTTCCCTATTCGATGATGGTCTGAGTAGTGGCGGGTGCAGTTTGACATACAAAAACTAAAATACACAGCTCTTTCCTTGACAGAGATTTGCTGGGAGGCCCTGGCTGGCCAGGCACTGATTATGTAGACCAAGCTGGTCTGGAACTTGTAGTGATCCCCCTGCCTCTGCCTCCGAGTGCTGGAATCACAGGCCTGCGCTCCACTGTGCCCAACTATGATAGTATGACTGCATAGATTGAAGCCGCTCTGTTCCTTGGTGTTTGTATTTATGTATAGACTCACTATTAAGTCAGACCAGCCATTTCCCAGCCACCGCTTCTGTCATAGAGGCAATCTTCAGTTGTTTTCTCTATATTCAGTCATCCGTATTTGGTTTATTTTTCATAAAAGTGGTTTTTATTGTAAATTTGTTTGTCCGTCATTGAACAAAGTAGAACAGAAAGAAAGGCCTTTTCTAAATTAACCCAGCTTGACACCTTATCATCAGAACTCCTAGCGTTTGGATTTCCTTGTGTTTGGCCAGTATTCTTTCTCCTACCTTTACCTTTGAAGTGCTGGAGACAGAACCCAAGGCTTGGTACAAGCCAGAGAAGCACTCTGCCAACTGAGCTACATCCCTAGACTCACTAAATTCTTTTTCTGAAAAAGAGAAAAGCAGACCAGAGAGATGCTCAGAGGTTTAGAGTGCTGGCTGCTTTTCCAGAGGACCTGAGTTTGGTTCCAGCCTCACGTGTCAGCTCACAGCCATCATGACGCTAGTCACCAGGGATCCTACACCCTCTTGTGGCCTCCGTGGGCACCAGGCACACATGGTGAATAAACACACATGCAAGCAAAAACATTCATAAACTAAAACATAAATTTAGCAAACAAAAATCTGAAACATCCACTCTGCCCGGTGTGGTGACTGAGGCCCATATTCCCAGCACTTGGGGGAGCAGATGAGAGCTATATAGTGGGCCCCAGGCCTGCTGGGCTATAGAAGACCTGTTTTCTAAAAGACAAAGCACTCTGAGTTATTTTATTCAGACCTTCGTTATGTCAGCACCCTCTTGAATGTTGCTTAAATGGATACAAATGTCGATTGTCGTTCCTTTCAGGACACTTCGAGTGTTAATGCCTCCCACAAAAGGGAACTGCGGAACGCCGACCTCACAGGAGATGAGACTTCTCGGCTTTTTGTGAAGAAAACCATAGTAGTAGGCAACGTGTCCAAGTGAGTATCCGTGAAATATCCCCGTCAGCGACTCACTTAAACATGAGTATTTCACTACTTCTTTCCTGTGGTATTACAGTGGGGAGAAAGCTCGGGAATTCTTTCTTCCAGGCTCTTGTTTTAAAAGTAAATGGTGGTCCAGAGGCATTCTCAGGGGAATCTTGCACCTTAGTTAGCAAAATCAGAAACAGAACTGAGAAGTTTCCATCTTACAGTTTCCCTGATCTAGTGATACTCTGTCTTGGACCACATCTGTGACTATCCCTGGTGATAAATAGGTGTTAACAGGGTAATATCCTTTTTACACTTAGCTTTACCTATTTATTTTTACTTAATGTATTTGAGTTGCCTGTGTGTATGTGTTCCACATGAATGCCTGGTTCCTGCTGAGGCCAGAAGAATGTGTCAGATCCCCAAGACTGGAGTCACAGAGTTGTGAGCGGCCGTGTGGGTGCTGGGAGCCAGCCTGGGTTCTCTGGAAGAGCAGCCTGTGCTTTTAACCATGAGCTATCTCCCATCCCCTGCTTATTTATTTTTGAGCCAGTGTCTCACCATTTTGCTAAGCTGGCCTCAAGTTCACGGTCATCCTGCCTCTGCTTCCTGCGTAGCTCATGTTCAAACACACACCACCGTGCCCAGTTGGTTCTTACACTTGTGAAATTTGTGAAGGTATTACTTAGGTATTTGTTTGGTTTTGTTTTTATATTTTGTTTGGCTTTCCTTGTGAAACAGGGCGTCACTAGCCTAGAACTCACTGTGTAGACAAGGCTAGGTTAGAACTCTAGGGATCTGCTGTGTCTGGCTCCGGAATGCTGCGGGGAAAGGTGTGCATTGCTGTGGTTTGAGAGCCACTGAGGCAGGAAGGTTTCATCACTGCCTTCTACTCTGGCTTTCAAAGACATGTTCCCCCATCTCATAATCTCAGCATTTCATACTTATCTGTCATTGTCCCCCCAAAACTGAAACCAAATTCTTTTTTCTGAAAACCCATGTACTTTTGTGAAATGGAGTGATTTAGGAGGCTAAAGAGAAGGCTCAATGGTTAAGAACACTGGATGCTCTTCCAGAGGACTCAGGTTCAATGCCCAGTCGCCATGTGACCACTCACACCTATTTGTAACTAGTTCTAGGGGATACAGCATCCTCTTCTTTCCTCTGCAGGTACTGCACACATGTGATGCACAGACAGACATGCGGTCAAAGCAGCCGTACACATAAATAATAAAATTTAAAGATGGAATGATTTAAGTGTGATAGCATTTTGTAATTTGATTTTTTTTTCCTGTGGTTTGTCTGTGCTCTCTAGTGGCAGTGAGGACTGCAGAACAGTGTCACTCCATCCCACAAAGTCACTTTGTGTGTAAAGGTTAGGATGCAGTGTGTTTAACATCCAGCCAGTTCAAGGACTGCCAGGTCCTTCTCAGTCTACCACTCCTGTGGTGACAAAAACTGTAACTTGTCTGTCATGGTGGTAGTGTTCCCAGAGATTTCTGGGTCCCCCTTGACCTGACCTATTCGTGAAAACGAACTGGCTGTTTGAATCCTCTGTGCTGGTTCCTCGTGCTGGAACCATTTTCTGGAGAGAGCATTTGAAAGTGTAAGTCCGTTCATGTTAGCCAGTTTTCAAGCCCAGGACAGAAAACATGAACCTCCTTACTCAGGCTGCGGAAGCCTGAGAGTCTGCCTAGCAACCCCAGAGTGATCTCTGGGGTTTGTCCAGAGGCTGACGAGGGGCAGGAGCGGGTACACTCGCTCACATCTGTCTCTGGGTGGGATGTCGCTGGGGAAGGCTCCACATTCCTCGGCCTGAACAAAGCCAGCCACACACTGAGGAAAGTGGCAGCTTCTGCCGAAGCCCGTTTGCCATAAACACTTCCTCGCCCTGGCATCACAGTGGGAAGAGGCCTCAAGGAACAGTTTTCCCAAACCTCAGTCATTTCAAAAGGAAATCATGTTCCTAATGAGACTGTATCTTAATGTGTCTACCAACCAGTCTTGGATTTAGAGTAAAATTGTACTTGGCAAAAATTTCTGATATGATCTGTTGCATAAATATTTATTGTCAAGTGTGTAAGTTTGGGGAAACCTTTTAAAATCTTTGTTGTTGTTTGTTTGTTTTTGTTTTTCCAGACAAGGTTTCTCTTTGTAGCCCTGGCTATCCTAGAACTCACTCTGTAGATCAGGCTGGTCTCGAACTCAGAGATCCCCTTGCCTCTTCAGTACTGGGGTCAAAGGTGTGCACCACCACTGCCCAGCTTGGAGAAACCTTTCTTAAGACTGTGTGGACACCTTGTGGAATTAGTCTCTCTTTCCACGTTTACATGGACTCCTGGGATTAAGCTCCGGTCACCAAGCTTAAATGGCAAGTGCTGTACCTGCCAAGCTACCTTTCAGGCTCTAAAGCCAAATTTTTGATGATTTAATTTTAAGATTAATCAGAGTTTAGCAAGGTTATCGACTGTGGTATCATTACACAGTAGTCAGTACTTACATGACAGTTGTTCTTATGTGATAGGAAACATTTAAAAACCACGTTTATATTAGCAATCAGAACGTGCTCAGTCAATCAAACAAAAGACGTGCCAGCCCTTCAAGAAGAACTTTTATGCTTTATGAGAAGAAGTAGAGCAGCGTGTCAGGTGACAGATGAGGAGGCCCAGTACTGCAGATACCGCCTCCCCCCCCCCCTCCCCAATTGAAGCTGATCTGCAGATATTCCAGTGCAGTCTCAGCCAGGCTCACGGAATTCAGAAACTAGTGCTTCCCTCATGGAAGAGCAGAGTGCCAAGACTGGACAGAGCACCTATGAAGCTTCGACGCTTGTCCCTGGTGTCACTAAAGATGATTGGGGGTCTAGATGTCGGGCCATGTCCATGCTTGTCACCAGAGGGGTGCCCCATTCAGTGGTGAAGAGGTAAAGCCCACCAAGGGGAACGAGGCTTTCTGTGCCGTGGTCATGTCGTCAGTGTGCCGTGGTCACGTCGGGGATGGATAGTTGGGGTGTTTAGGGGAGAAGACAGTGGCAAGGAGGGTCCCACACTGCCTACCTGAAACCTGAGACGCCTGAAGCTCCCTAAATGCCAGTTTATTTCCACCTCAGGTACCCACTTAATAAGAAAACAAGTGTGGCCGGGCAGTGGTGGCGCATACCTTTAATCCCAGCACTCGGGAGGCAGAGGCAGGTGGATCTCTGAGTTCAAGGCCAGCCTGGTCTGCAGAGCAAGTTCCAGAATAGCCAGAATGCCAGAGCTGTTACATAGAGAAACCCTGTCTTGGGGGAAAAATGTGATTGATCTCTTTTAATTTGGGATTGATAATCAGAAAACAAACTTTAAGGGCATGGGGTCTGGGGAGGGCTTTAGAAAAAGTAAAGACTGAGACTGGTTAGGTGTGATTTGCCATTTATTACTGCTGGGATTTTAAACTTGTTTTAAGCAGGACCTCATTAGTAGTAGTTGTTAGGATTTTTTTTTAATGTGTATGTGTATTTTGCCTTCACGTATGTATGTGCACCACATGTGTGCCTGGTCCCTATGGAGCTCAGAAGAGGCCTCAGAACAGACAGCTGTGAGCCACGCTGTGGGTACTGGGATTCGAACCTGGATCCTCTGGAAGATCAGCCAGTGATCTTAATTGCTGAGCAATTTTAGGTTATTTTTAGTTTATTACTACTGTTGTTGTGTGGGTATGTGCATCATTTGTGTGTGTATGAACTTGCACACCATGGCACATGTGTGCAGGTCAGGACTCCTTTTTAAGGGATCTTGGGATCAAATTCAGATCGTCAGAATTTTGTGGCAAGTGCCTTCATCCACTGAGCCATCTCACCAGCACAAATGATGAGACTTTTGGAGGAAGACAGTGATCTATCTCTTTCTTCTCCAGGTACATACCTCCAGATAAGCGGGAAGAAAATGACCAGTCAACCCATAAGTGGATGGTGTATGTCCGAGGGTCCCGTCGGGAACCCAGCATTAATCACTTTGTCAAGAAAGTTTGGTTTTTCCTTCATCCGAGCTATAAACCAAATGACCTTGTGGAAGTTAGGTGAGCATGCCTAAGATATACTGAATTCAAGAAAAATGATTAACTTTGTAACATGCCTTAGAAATGTTTGTAGTGTTATTAACTTGCTCAGTCCCTGCTCCTGGCCATTAAGTGGCTTTAGTTGTGGTTTCCTCTGCAATGTTTCACTAACTGGGCCTGTTGTCTCCTGTCATATTGTCACTGCACTGTGTTAGTAGCCTTGAAGCACTGGTGTATATAAAAAAAAATGTTACTGATAATTAACTAGAGTACAGTAATTTAACATTACAGAAATGTTTCAAGTTCCTCATAATTTGACTGTCTCAGATGTAATCCAGTGATAATCTTATGTACGTAGATTTACCTAGTACAGCTCAGAGAGATGGAGTGGTTGTATGTAGTGATGTGAAATTATTCAGATGCATTATTGTAGATGCATTCTGTACATCTTTATATGTTAGCATCTCCTAAACACCCTGACTATACTGTGGTTTATATACTGTGGTCAGTGAAATTCCTGTGTGGTACAGAACATTCTATTCATTCTTAACTCCTAAAACATGACCCTGCTAAACTTCTTAAAGTGACAGACAGATTCTCTCTCTCTCTCTCTCTCTCTCTCTCTCTCTCTCTCTCTCTCTCTCTCTCTCTCTCTCTCTCTGTCACACACACACACACACACACACTTTGGTGTTGGGTCTAGGAAAGAGTGCCTTCCTTTTCATATCTGTAGTTTCTGGATCATTCTTCCTCCTGCCTTAAAAACAACTCAGTCCAGAGCCAGCTGGTGGCGCACGCCTTTCATCCCAGCACTCGGGAGGCAGAGGCAGATGGTGTACAGACTGAGTTCGAGGTTGGCAAAGGCTAAACAGAAAAACCCTGTCTCAAAAAAAACCAAAAAGCCCTGAACACCCGAGTCCTCCTGCAGCCCGCCTGGCCTGGCCTGCCTTCATCATGGTTGTCTATTGATTCCCACAGCAGCTCCTCTTTGAAATCCACCCTTAGAACCTGTTCTACTGATGTTGTAAGTAGAACCTTTTTGAAAAGTTTTATTCATTCTTTTCTCATACAATACATCCCAACCACAGCTTTCCCTCCCTCTAGCCCTCCCCCCACCCATCTCCCCTCTCCTCCAGATCCACCCCACCCCCATCTCCCTACAGAAAAGAGCAGGCCTCCCAGGGACATCAGTCAAACACTGCATAACAAGTCGCAGTTAGACCAGACACAAACCCTCACTCAAGGCTGGGTGAGGCAACCCAGTGGGAGGAAAAGTGCCCCAAGGGCAGGCAGAAGAGTCAGAGACATCCCAACCTCCACTCTCAGGAGTCCCCCAAACCCCAAGCCAGTAACCGTAATATCTATGCAGAGGACCCAGCACAGCCCTGCAGGCCCTGAGATCGCTACTTCTGACTCTGTAGTCCCAGGGTGTCTTGAGCCCCTCCGGCTCCCATGCTTCCTCCTCCCTTCCTTCCATGGGGTTCACCGAACTCTGAGGAGAGGGGCCTGATGGAGACCTCCAACCTAGGCTCCCTGATTGCCTAATGTTTGGCTGTGGGTCTCTGCAACTGTGCCAATCAGCTGCTGGAGGAAGCCTTTCTTATGACAACTGGACAGGGCACCCATCTATGAGTATAGCAGAACATCATTAGGAATCTTTGTGTGTGTGTGTGTGTGTCTGCCTGTCGGGTGTGGGGGTGTGTGTGTGTCACGGTTGGTTTATCCCAGGTCTGTGGACTCTCCAGCTTCCAGGTCCTGGCAGTGTTGGTCATGGGGTCCCTCGGGGGGCGTGGGCCTCAAATTAAACCAGTCCTTGGTTGGCCACTCCACGGTTCTGTGCCCCCATCGCCCCAGCACTTCTTGCAGGCGGGACAGATTGTAGGCTGAAGGTTTTGTGGCTGGGTTGGTGCCACAGTCCACCATTGGGAGCCTTGCCTGCTTACAGAAGATGGCTGGTTCAAGTTCTGTATCCCTTATCACTACGAGTTCTCACTAGGGTCACCCTCATAGGTTCCGGGGAGTTGACACTGCCCTAGATTTCTACATCAATCCCCCTAGACCCCTCCCAATTCCAATTTTTTTCTACCATACTTCCTCCCTGTACCCCCCACCTGATCCCTTTTATTTCCATCCCTGCCCACTCCCCCAGTCTACCTGAAAAATTTATTCTATTTTCCCTTCCCTGGGAGATCCACGCACAGTCCCCAAAGCCCTCCTTGTTACTTAGCATCTCTGGGTCTGTGGATTGTAGCATGGTTATCATTCACTTAACAACTAATAGCCACTTATGAGTACATACCATGTTTGTCTTTTTGGATCTGAGTTACTTCACTCAGGATGATTTTTTTTTTTCCCCTAGTTGCATCCATTTGCCTGTGAATTTCATCATTTTTTTTCTTTTCTTTTTTTTTAAGTCACTGGGTCCATTGTGTAAATGCACCACATTTTCTTCATCCATTCTTCAGTTGAGGGACATCTAGGTTTTTCCAGTTTCTGCCTGTTATGAATAAAGCTTTGATGAACATAGTTGAACAAGTGTCCTTGTGGTAGGATGGTGTGTAGTTTAGGTAGATGCTCAAGAGTGGTATAGCTGGATCTTGAGGTAGATAATTCCCAATTTTCTGAGGAACCACCGTATTGATTTCCATAGTGGAAGTACAAGTTTGCACTCCCACCAGCAATGGAGGTGTGTTCTCCTTGCTCCACATCCTCACTAGCATGAGCTGTCGCTTGTGGTTTTGATCTCAGCCATTCTGACAGGTGTAAGATGAAATAGTTTTGATTTGCATTTTTCTAGGGGCTAAGAATGTTGAACGTTTCTTTAAATGTTTCTCAGCCATTTGAGTTTCCTTTATTAAGAATTCTCTATTTAGACCTGTACCCCATTTTTAATGGGATTATTTGGTCTATTGATGTCTATAGTTTCTTGAGTTCTTTTGTATTTGGTATACTCTGTCAGACATGGAGTTGGTGAAAATCTTCTCCCATTCTGTGGGCTGTGTCTTTGTCCTGTTGACAGTGTCCTTTGACTTACCAAAGCTCTTCAGTTCCACAAGGTCCCATTGATTAAGTGTTCTTAGTACCTGTGCTGTCAGTGTTCTGTTCAGGAAGTTGTCTATGGTGCCAACGTGTTCAAGGCTATTCCCCGCTTTCTCTTCTATTAGGTTCAGTGTATCTGATCTTACATTGAGGTCTTTGATCTGCCTGTCCTGAATCTCGCTCTGTAGACCAGGCTGGCCTTGAACTCACAGAGATCCGCCTGGCTTGGACTTGAGTTTTGTGCAGGGTGATAAATAGGGATCTATTTGCATTCTTCTACATGGAGACATCTGGTTAGACCAGCACCATTTGTTGAAGATACTATTTTTTCCCCATTGTGTATTTCTGGCTTCTTTGTCAAAAATCAGGTGCCATAGGTGTGTGGATTTATATCTGGGCTGTTGTTCCATTGAACAACTATCTATTTTTATGCCAGTACCATGTGATTTTTATTAATGCAGCTCTGAATAGAGCTTGAAATCAGGGATGGTGATACCTCCGGAGGTTCTGCTATTGTTCAGGATTGTTTTAGCTATCTTGGGTTTTTTGTTTTTCCATATGAGGTTAAGTATTGTCCTTTCAAGTTCTGTGAAGAATTATGTTGGAATTTGATGGAGACTATGTTGAACCTGTAGATTGCTTTTGGTAGGATGGCCATTTATACTTTGTTAATCCTTCCGACCCCAGAGCATGGGAGATCTTTCCATTTTCTGGTGTCGTCTACAGTTTCCTTCTTCAAAGACTTGAAGTTTTTGTTATACAAGTCTTTGACTTGCTTGGTTAGAGTTATCCCAAGATATTTTATAGTATTTGTGGCTATCGTGAAGGCCATTGATTCTCTGACTGTTTTTCTGCCCATTTATCATTTATCATTTGTATATAGGAGGGCTATTGATTTTTTTTTTTTGAGTTAATTTTGTATTCAGGCACTTGCTGAAGGTGTTTATCAGCTGTAGGGGTAGAATTTCTGGGTCACTTATGTAGACTATTGTATCATCTGCAAGTAATGATACTTTGACTTCTTCTTTCCAGTTTGTATCCCCTTGGTCTCCTTCAGTTGTCTTATTGCTCTAGCTAGAACTTCGAGTACTACATTGAATAGCTATGGAGAGAGTGGACAACCTTGGCTTGTTCCTTTTTTAGTGGAATTGCTTTGAGTTTCTCTCCATTTAAATTGATGTTGGCTATGGGTTTGCTGTATGTTACCTTTATTAGGTTTAGGTATGTTCATTGTATCCCTAAGCTCTCCAAGACTTATCATGAAGGGGTGTTGGATTTTGTCAAAAGCTTGTTTGGCATCTAATGAGATGATCATGTGAGGTTTTTTTATCCTTCAATTTGTTTATATGGTGGATTACATTGGCTGATTTTCTTTTGTATGTTGAACCATCCCTGTGTCTCTGGGATGAAGCCTACTTGGTCATGGTGGATGATATTTTTGATATGTTCTCGGATCCAGTTTGCAAGTATTTTATGTTCATAAGGAAAATTGGTCTGTAATTCTTTTTCTTTGTTGTGTCTTTGTGTGGTTTAAGTATCACTGTGACTGTGGCCTCATAAAATGAATATGGCAGAGTTCCTTCTGTTTACATGGAATAATTTGATGCTCTTCTTTGAACATCTGGTAGAATTCTGCATTAGAACTGTCTGGCTTGGGCTTTTTTTGGTTGGAACTTTTAATGACTGCTTCTGTTTTCTTAGGGATTGTGTTAGTTTGGGTTTCTATTACTGTGAAGAGACACCATGACCACGACAACTCTTACAATAAGGAAAACATTTAATTGAGGGGGCTTGCTTAAATTTTCAGAGGTTCAGTCCATTATCACGGTGGGGAGCACAGTGAAATGCAGGCAGACATGGTGCTACAGGAGTAGCTGAGAGTCCTACATCTTGCCGGCAATGGGAAGTTGACTGAGACATTGGGCGGTATCCTGAGCATAGGACTCCTCAAACCCCACACCCTGCAGTGGGCCATACCCACTCCAACAAAGCCACACCTATGAGATAATGGGGGCCGGTTTCATTCAAACTACCACATTCCACTCCCTGGCCTCCATGAGTTTGTAACAATATCATGCAAAATGGATTTAGTCTAACTTCAAAAGTTGTCATAGTCTATATCAGTCTCAGTAATGTTCAAAGTCTCTTCTGAGAGTCATACAGTCTCCTAACTGTAATCACTTGTAAAAATCAAATACAAGGGCTGGAGAGATGGCTCAGAGGTTAAGAGCACCGACTGCTCCTCCAGAGGTCCTGAGTTCAAGTCCCAGCAACCACATGGTGGCTCACAACCATCTGTAATGAGATCTGGCGCTCTCTTCTGTATACATAATAAATAAATCTTTAAAAAAAAAATCAAACACAAAAGCAAATCACATACTTCCTACATATAATGTCATTTTATATTTATATATATATAATGTATATATGTATATTATATATATAATAATGTAATAGAATATAAATTGCCATTCCAAAAGGGAGGAAAGGGATCATAGTGAGGAAATACTGGATCAAAGAAAGACCAAAAACCAGCTGGGCAAACTCCAAACTCCGTATCTCCATGTCTGATGTCAGAATGCTCTTCAGATCTCCAACTCTTCTTTTGGTTTTACTGGTGTTGGATTATTTATTTTCTGTGTTTTCATGGGTGTTCTTGACCTCGTTGGGTTGGGGTTTTCCTTCTAATACTTTCTGTAGGGCTGGATTTGTAGATATTGTTTAACTTTGACATTATCATGGAATATCTTGTTTTCTCCCTCTATGGTGATTGAAAGTTTTGTTGGGTATAGTAGTCTGGGATGGCATCTCTTGCCTCTTAAATATCCAGGACATCTGTCTAGGACCTTCTGGTTTTTAGAGTCTCCATTAGAAGTGGGGTATAATTCCCATAGGTCTGCCTTTATATGCTACTTGCTGTTGTTCCTTTTTTTAAAAAAAAAATTTATGTGTATCAGTGTGATTGTGTGCTGTGTGTATGTGGGTACCCATGGAGGCCAGAAGGAGGCATTGGATCCCCTGGAGCTGGACTATAGGCAGTTATGAGCCACCAAACATGGGTTCTGGGAAATAAACTCAAATCTGGAAGAGCAGTGAGTGCTCTCTTAACTGCTAATCCATCTTTCCAGCCCTTGATTATCACCTTTTAAATGACTTTAAATCTCTTACCTGCCAGAGTTAGTATAATGATTTCCTGATGTAAATGAGATCTAATGTAAAATTACCTTTATTTTCTTGACATGTATCACTGAGTAGAAGCTTAGTGTTCTAGTTAGGTTTCTGTATACAATTAATGTTGTTAACTGTGGCTACCAGTCTGGCTTATTTCACTTAGCAGTGTTTTCCAATTTCATCCATAGCGCCAGTTACAGAATCTCCATCTTTTCTTTCAAAGGCTAAGTAACACACACATGCATACTCACCTGCTCATACACGTGCACATATGTACACACCCAAACCCTCACACATGCACACTCACACTCACATAATACAGATGCACACTCACATGCACACAGACTCATTCTCACATGCACACACACTCATACTCTCACACATGCACAAACACAGGTACACACGCGTGCATGCACATGCACACACTCTAAATGTCTGAGAGACAGAAAAGAGAAAAGCAAGCCCACAGGAAGTGGGAGCAGGCTATAAAATCTTAAAGTACACTTCCTACCCACTTCCTCCAGCAACTTCCACCTTCTCGAGGTTCCACAACCTTCCTGAACAGAGCCACCAGGGAGCCACGTGTTCGAGCATGTGAGTCTAGGGAGACGTTTCATGTTCAAACCACAACAGTGACTTTAATTAGGAGATAGACAAGTTTAAGGGCTGGGATGTAGCTCGGGGAGAGAGCATGCATAATGTAGGCGAGATCCAATTCCCAGAACAGCGGGATGGATTTGCTGGTCATGATGGCTAATGCCTATAGTACAGCACTTGGGAGACTAAGACTGGAGTGTCGCTGTCAGCTTTGACTATATATCGATCGAGCCACTGTGTCAGGAAGAGGGAGGTGCTCTTTACCCCCCTCCCCCTTTTCAGCATCCAGATTAACAAAAAATTCTATCTCATACAGTGAAATTAAGTTAATTGTGTTAGGGAAATTTGGGATTTATTTTTCCTGTGTGAATATGTTGTGTGCATGCACACGTGTGTTGTGGTACCCACAGAAGTCAGATGTGAGTGTGATCCCTTGGAGCTGGACCTGCATGTGTTTGTGAGCTACCTGATGTAGGGACCGGACTGAATTCTGGTCCGCTGATAGAGGGTAAGTTTCCTTGGCCACTGAGCTGTCTCTCCAGCCTCTAGGTAAATTATTTAAGAGGGGTAACATTGCTCATTGTGAGCAAGACGCAAAGACCCTTGCCAGGAAACCCTGGCCACCTGAGTTTGCTCCTAGAACCCTGTCGTGGGCAAGGAAAGGAGTGGCTCCACAGACACAACATTTGTTTATAGGAGTAATGTGAGTCGGTCAAACATGGTAATCATTTCTTATTGGTAAACTTCTAATTTACTAAAGTAGATAGATTGCAAATTCTTTACACAAAGTTCTTAATATCCAGTATGCAAAATAATAACTGCTTTATCTCTCCATTCACTCATTGGGCATTGATAATACTTGGAATTTACAAAATGCTACTTCCCTACACATTGCGATTTAAAAATGCCATAATATGCAATATTGTATTTACTGAGAAATCTCAGGTGATCTGATCATGAGAAGCTGCAGTCACTGGGCAGGAGGTAATGGTCCAAGGGAAGAATCTCACTAAACTCACTTTCACAGAAATCCTACTGTGCACTTCTGAAGTGTCTTGTTAAAAGTAAACAGACTCTGTTTTGTGCAATTTAAGGTTTCGTTACTAAAGCAGACACTGGCAGTGGTGTGTAGTCTGATCCCTGTCATTTTGACTATACCTAGAAGGGCACTGTGAAACATCTATCTAGGTAGTTTTTCCTAAAGCAAGTCTTCCTTTATTAACTACAATGGTGGCACACACCTTTAATCCTAGCATTCAAGAGGCAGAGGCAGGTGGAGCTCTTGAGTTTGGGGCCAGTCTGGTCTACAAGAACAAGTGGTAGGACAACCAGAGCTATATAGAAACCCTGTCTCAAAAATAAAATACTGGAGAAATCATTTGCTCTGATGAGTTTTACCTCTGTTTTTCAGCAAGTGATGTATACAAGTTGGTTATTACACTTAATAATTTACATGCATGTCTTCCTTACTAGAATTTGAGCTTGCTTCCTCCCCCCCCCCCCCCCCCATTTTAGATAGAGTTTTTGATCCACTTGCTTCTCTCCCAACTGCTGAGGTGACTGGCTGCATTGCCGTGCCTGGTCTGTGTGGTGCTGGGGCTCAAGCCCGGGGTTTCATGCATGCCGAGCAAGCACCGTACCCACAGCCCTGTCAGCGCCCCGGATTCAGGCTTCGCTTTATTTTTGAGACATAGATTCACTGTGTGGTTGTAACTGGCCTAGAACTCCGAGATCCACCTGCCTCTGCCTCTGCCTCTGGAGTGCTGGAATTAAAGACCCCCCAGGCTTGACTTGGAGCTCCCTAAAGTTTGCGACCTCTTACTAACAGTAGCAACCCCAGAGTCTGACATGATTCCTAGAATAGTCAATACTCAGCTCATGTTGGATGGCAGAATGAGTTACTGAGGTTGTGGGGTGGACCATTCCATTGTAAGTAACTCTGCTTGCCTGGAATTTTTAAATTACACTGAGTAGAAACCTAAATTTCCATGAGTTTTTTTTTCTTTTCAGGGTGTAGGGTTGAGACAGGGTCTTACTGTGTAGACCAAATTGGCCTCTCAATGTGAAGCAGTCCTCCTGACTCAGCCTCCCATTGCTGGGACTGCCGGTGTGCACGTCTCCCTGCTGAAAAGTCCGTTCTCCTGTGCCTTTGATAGGACATAATGCTTCTTCTCTAGCAGATTTCAGATATTCCAGGGAGACTCGTGAGTCTCTTGTGACCTCCAGGATACACTTATTTCAGATATCATTTGTACGACTGTGTTGTTGGTGCTCCTGTCACTAGGCTGGTCCCTGACACACTCCAGCCTAGCTGTCATTTATTCGACTGTGTTGTGCTCCCTGTCACTAGGCTGTGGCCCTGACACACTCCAGCATATCTGTATCCTCTTAAAATATTCTTCTGAGACCTAACATACCATTCCGGATATGGTATTGTGTAAAGCAGGGTAAAAAGAGTTAGCCTGTGTTTTGAACTTAGTATGTTCTCTGTGGGACCTCAAAGCTTGCTAGTGCCTGGTTTCAGGATTACCTTGATGTATATTAATTTGATCAAATTTGATGCAGCTACTGGGGAACTTAAATTTTTTTTTTAAATCAAAGCACACATATATTTCTCATGATCACTGAATCTCCTCATCATTGTACATTACCTGGTGAAGAATACAGGTATTTTCTTCTATAGAAACCACCTTTTTCATACTTGGTTTACTTGTCATGATTACCCTTGACCAACTTCCTAAGAGCTGTGATAGTAAGCGTTATTCATCAGCCAGTCACTAAGTGTGAGCTGGACTCTGGACTTTGTGCAGAGATGACAAAAAGTGCTCACTGTCCCTGCCTTTGGGAGTTACGTGGACTGCCCCTAGCCTTGGTGCACGTGAGACTACAGTGGGCTAGTGTGGCCCCAGCCTGACAGCACTGCACACCTGTGGTCTTGTGCATCCGGAGGAGGACCGGGCAGTGACGTCCGCCACCATGGGCACCTGCACTAGCGCGGTGGTGGGAACATGGGCTCTGTAGCTTAGGGCTGGAGTTTGGGTCCTGGTTTTATTGCTTGCTGCTGTGTGGCCTTGCAAGTTAGTTGTGCAGTTGAACTGTGCCTCTAGATGGTGCTTGGTGAGGTTGTAAACATTGGCAAACTTAATAGATCCAAAAGGTTTAGGGCAGCATTTGTGTTATGGAAATACTCTGAACGTTTGCCACAATCTCCATGGAAATCAGACATGTCCACCCTGGGAAGAGCTTGGAGAAACATTTTAGTTCTTTTGAAGGTCTTCCATGTAGAGGAATGATTTATTTATTCTTTGTGATTCCATATCTAGAACTTTAATGCAGCAGGTAGACCTAGTTGGCATTGAACTCACAATCTGCCTCCCCAGTGCGTCATTTACAGGTATGAGCCGTACCCAGCTGAAACCTTCAGTAAGAGTCACTAGAAGTGGCTGAAAGACTGGCTGGCCACTGCTTGTGACTTTTCCCTGGTCATTGATAGGTTTCAACAGAATGACTGTAAACCTGTAGTGCCTAGGATTAAACCCGTGGAGGAGAGAGCAGATGTAAGGCAGAGACAAAACCAGGCTCAGAGCGTTGTCTGTGTGTACACCAGCTTTCCCCGTAGAAGTTCTGCTGGTTTGGGCAAACACTTCCCAGCCTAGTGGATGGCTAGTTTTGCTGTAGTCCAGGACAGGGAGCAGCTACATAAAGTGGAGTTACTCTGACTCAGAGTAACTGACCTCGTTGTATTATCATCAGTTATTTTCTCTACTTTGCAGGCTGCTCTTAAATTCAGAATATTTCCTGTCTCAGACTCAGTTAATCTGGATCTGCCTGTTAATTCCCATGTTAGGCTCCTCTCGAGCTGTGTTCTGAGACTCTGACCTAACTGACCTAATTCATGTCTCAGTTTTCCAAAAGCACATCCCAGGGAATGTGCCTTTTCCTGCCCAATCTCAGCACCTTGTTACACTAATTCTAACTCAAAGATTCACAGACATTTTCAGTTTTCCTGCCTGTTAACTTAAGCTGTATAGACTGAATACTTCAAGATCTCTCAATTAAAGTTTCTGAATTTTTTTATTATGGAGAATTTTACACATACACAAAAGCAGAGTATCATGAACCTTCACATACCCAAAGTGATTAGTAACAGTTTGCCAGCCTCCTCCATTCATTTCCCTTTATCCTTTCTTCATAAATTATATTGTGACTGAATATTCTTTAGTCCAGTTAGCATTCAAACACACACTCCTGCATTCTGAGATCGCAGCTGCTATGTAGGGAAGATGATATTGTGAGCAACTTGCTTGCTTTTTATGAAGTCCTTTTAGCAGTTAGCACCAATTAAAAAGTTAAATGACGCTTTTAGATTGAACATTATTATGATTTATTTTGGTTTGGGATGTACATCTCACCTCCTGTGCCTGTCAGATGCCAAGCAGGATTTCTGACTCTGTAGTGTAACATTTTTACTCTCGTTCCACTGAAGAAAATGACTTTGGATCATACAGTCTGTACCTCTTAGCTGTAATCATTTAGTAATATAGACTTGAATTACAGTTTTATTATTTAGCATTTGTGTGTGTGTGTGTGTGTGTGTGTGAGAGAGAGAGAGAGAGAGAGGAGAGAGGAGAGAGAAACTCAGCATAAACTCAGCATTGATATGGTAACTCACAAAGAAACCTAGCTGATTATTGGAAAGACATGAATTTCTGTTTTGTCTCTTAGAAAAGCTCCTTTGGAATGTGAGTGTAAACACAGGTAAATCTGTAAAATTTCTGCTTCTCCCTAGAGAGCCCCCTTTTCATCTGACTAGAAGAGGCTGGGGTGAGTTTCCCGTGAGAGTGCAAGTTCACTTTAAGGACAGCCAGAACAAGCGGATAGATATCATACACAATCTGAAGGTACTGTAGCAGAGCATTGCTCCTGGGAAGCACAGTGTCTCTTTTCTTTACCTGCTTAAAGTAGTAGCGTTTATTTCCTGAGGGCCGTGGCTGCAGATGGTGGAAGCAGGGTAATCCCTGAGCATATGATGCTCACCCCTGCAGCGCTTTCTCCCCAAAGCTGGGGAGGTGAACTAACTCCGAGGAAACAAGACTTCACCCCTTCCTTCCCTCCTTCCTTCCCTCCCTCCTTCCTTCCTTCCTTCCTTCCTTCCTTCCTTCCTTCCTTCCTTCCTTCCTTCCTTCCTTCCTTCCTCCCTCCCTCCCTCCCTCCCTCCCTCCCTCCCTCCCTCCCTCCCTCCCTCCCTCCCTCCTTATTGAGACAGGGTTTCTCTGTGTAGCCCTGGCTGTCCTGGAACTCACTCTGTAGACCAAGGCTGACCTTGAACTCAGAGATCCGCCTTCCTCTGCTTCCTGAGTGCTGGGATTAAGGGCACATGCCACCACCACCCAGCAAGACTTCAGTTAATGTGATGCTTGAGACCCTGTTAATCTAGACTTTATTTTTGTATGTGAGGCAAATACTTTGTGATGTTCGATCCCTAACACTGCAGATATAAGCATCACACAAAATACATAGAGATTAGGAGGAGTGAACATGTTTGGGACAAAAATTAATAAGGTTGTAATAGTTTTGAATTGAATATCCTTCACTGGTCTACACGTGTGGCTTGTTATAGAGCCATTATAATTCATATTTATTGAATATTTCCTGTACAAGGAGAAAACTACCTTTATAGTCCATGAAAAGCAGAACATAAAATAGCATGCAGTAAAGGCCGAGTCAGGTACACGCCCTAGATTCAATCCCCAGCACCAATTAAAAATAAGTAAAAATTTTTAGAGTTATGATGTTAGTGGTAGAGCACTTGACCATCATGTGCAAGAAATTCTTAGCTAACACCACATATAAAAAGAAGGATCATCCATGATTTTTAAATGTTAAAAGAAAATAATACCAAAATGTTATATCTTTAAATATTTCTTTGGCCATTGTATGAAACTGTTCCAGTTGGAAGACAAATCATTTTTAAAGTTCCTCTTAGCAGCCGGGTGTGGTAGCACTAGGGAGACAGAGACAGGCAGAGCTCTGTGGGGCAGCCTGCTCTATAGAATGAGTTCCAGGACAGCTAGGAATGTTACAGAGAGAACCCTGTCTCTCGAAACCAATCAGTCGACCAATTAATAAATAATAAATAAGGTCCCTCTTTCCCCAAGTCCCCCTTCCTTTGTGGTAATCATCGGTGGTTCCCAAAAGGGAACTAATAAAATTGAATGCATCGGTGGAGTTTTCTTTTTCATGACCTTTGTTGTATGCATGGACCTCTCTCAGCCCAGACCTGTAGGAACTTTCCTTCTATTGAGGATAGACGGCACTGTTTGTTTCTTTGAGGTTAGAGAAGATGGAAGGCAGCATTAAGAGCAAGAGGGGGCTTGGACCAGAAGGGCAGTTTCTTGGGGAAAGGTCTAAAATAGTTTTTGCTTTTTTTAAACATACTCATTTTTATTTTGCATGTCTGCGTGTATGTATATATACCACATGCCTGCCTGGTGTCCAGAGACCAGAGAGGGCATCTGATCCCCTGAAACTGGAGTCACAGAGAGTTGCAAGCCGCCATGTAGGTGCAGAGAACAGAACCCAGGTCCTCTGCAGGAGCAGCCGGTACTCTGACCATTGAGCTGTCTCTCCAGCCCCAGTCTGTGCTTTCTTTTGGTCACTGCACATACTGTTTTATTTGGGAGTGGACCCAGCCCTAATTCATCAAATAAAGGGCTTGTTTACATAGTTCTTACCTATTACATTTTTTTTTTTCCAGTTCTCAGTGGAAGATTATTTGCGACACAGTTTTTTGGTTGTTTTGTTTGTTCATGTTTGAAACAGGTTGTCACTCTGTAGATCAGACTGGCCTATAACTCACAGAAATAACTGCCTACCTCTACCTCTGAGTGCTGGGATTAAAAGGTTTATACCACCACATCCGGTCATAAAACACAGTACTTTAAAATGATAGTAAAGTACATTTAAAAAGATTGATTATTTTTAAATATGTGTGTGTATGTGCAGAGGTGCATATTCATGCAGGTGTCCTTGGAAGCCAGAGACACTGGATGTCCCTGGAGCTGGAGTTAAAGTGGTTGGGAGCTGCCTCACATGAGTGCTGGAAATCAAACTCGGGGGTCCTCTGCAAGAATAGTATACAGTCTTAACTGCAGAGACCCTTCTGCTTAGCAACTTGCCTTGGAACATGATTGTATTATTTTGTTGCATGTTAGTCTGGTCTCAGACTCCACTGAGGAAATAGGGCAGAGTCTGGTCTTCCCTGGAACCCGCCCCCCAGCACTGGGGAGCCTGGAACAGATCCACAGACCTACTATTCTCAGTAGGGCATTTGTCAGTAGCTGTGAGAAAGTGGCTTGATTGGTTCTTAGCTTAAGTGTAACAGTACAGATCGTAGAGAGACTTATTTCTATCTCCAGGGGACAGAAACATGGATGTAACCTAAAGTTGCCCTGTAGTCTTGGCTAAAAGCTGAAATATTAAAGCTGTAGACGTCAGGATCCAGACAGACCAGTTTTGCTGTGTAGGCCACAGAACCTGCAGCTTTCCCCTCTGCGGGTCCCATAGGCACCCGACTGAGACATTGTGACTCTAGCTAGCAGGCCGCCATGATCTCACACCTGGAGAGGTGGGTTTCTGTCAGAGCACATGTTGGCGGCTGTACGTCTCTTGTGTTCCACTTCCTGTCTCCAGTCTAGAATCGGCCCTGGTAAAGACTTGTGCTGGGAAGCCACTCCCCTCCCCACAGAGATAAAAGGAAAGGCTGTCACCTCTACCCCGTGGGCCCGGGTTCCTCTCTCCAGAGCCCCACCATGCTTCTGTCTGTTTCAGGCTGGGATGGCCAGAGCCGCCGTCCATGCTGTCTGTCTGTCTGTCCGTCCGTCCGTCTGTCCATGGCATCAACAACTCTTAGTGATAAACTTCTGTCTGGGTGTCCCCTTGAAGCCACACCCGAAACCTCTCACCAGCATTACTTGTGTTTTTGTTTTTAATCTCCATAGCACCAAAATATGGCGGGCCATGTTGCCTCGCCTACGTGGGCTACTACACAGCTCCCCCGGTTTGCGCTCCTGTCTCTTAGAAACCCTTAACACCCACGCTTACTGCCCTATCCAGCCTCACCTGTTCCTGGTTAGCTTTTGATTTTTTTTTTTTTTTAACTGTTTTTCCTTTTAGTCTTATGGTACAGTGTTTATACTGATAAGGTGTTAATTTTTTTATTGTGGGGATATAAAGTTGAAATGCTACAATAATAAGAATTACAGTGTAATTATAATTGAATTATAATACTAACTTTTGTTAGTGACTTCATCCCCTTAGTTTATATTCCTTGCTTTAAAAATAAATATTTTGTGGTGCTGTTGTATCTGAAGTATTTAATGTTGGCTGTGCCGCTCACATTTTCATTCATAGTTTTCGGTCGTGCGTCGTAACCACACGCCGTGGAGTGGCATCATGGCATTGCGTGTGCATTTCTGTGGCCTGTCATTTGGAATATTTTCACACCGCTTTTATAAACTGACATTAGTGCCACATAATACCTTAAAACTGGACGTGGTGTGATTTGGTAAAGCATTCTTTATTGATCTGTGTTTATAGATAAGGCTGGGAATTTGGCTTTACTCAGATTTCCCCCAGGATATTGAGGATCGGGTTGCAGTGAAGAGGCGTTAGGTAGATCTGTAACCTCGGTCAGGCTCATGAGCAATGAAATCTGACGTGTCCCTTTGTCTTTGAATAGCTGGATAGGACCTACACTGGCTTACAGACCCTGGGTGCGGAGACGGTAGGTACCGCCCTCAGCCTTGTTTGCGGGGGAGGTAGGGGGAGGTGGTGGTGGGGTGTGTGTGGGTGTGTGTGTGTGTGTGTGTACACGTGTGCGCGATGTGCGTGTGCACTGTGCTCAGCTTACATGTGTGATACAGGATCTCATCCTGTGACCTAGGCTCACCTCAAATCCAAACTTCCTGCCTCAGCCTCTAGAGTGCTAGGGTTACAGGTATTTGCCACCACCCCAGCTGACTTACTGTTTTTATTTAACAGAAAAAGGATGAGTATTGGTCTTTTTTTAAGTTGGATTTTTGCTGCCACCCCACCCATTATTTTTTCCTTTTTTCTAATTGTGGTTTAAAACATGACAAAACTTTTAAGATCTGAACCATTTTAGCATATAGCTCAATGACATGAAAATATGTTCAGGGTGATACCAGCCATCCCCTGAACTTTTCTCCTCTTAGAAGTCCATACCTATTAAGTCACCCCACGACTTGACTCTGTCTCTGTGAACTTGCCTCCGTCACATGATTAGAATCATAGAGCATTTGGCTTCCTGTAACTGCCTGATTGCAGTTCGTGTATCCTCAGGGTTCGTCCATGTTGTAAAATTTATTTTTATTTTTTTATTTGTATGAGTGTTTTACCTGCATGTATGTGTATCCACCTCATGTGTGCCTAGTGGCCATGGAAATCAGGAAAGGATGTCAGATCCCCTGGAGCTAGAGTTAAGGATAGTTGTGAGTCACTATGTGGGTGCTGGGAGCTGAACCCAGGTCCTCTGCAAGAGTGACAAGTGCTCTTTTATTTATTTAAGATTTACTTTTAATCATGTATATATATTGTATCTGAGTGTATGCCACGTGTGTGGGTGTGCCCAAAAGGACCAGAAGATTTCAGCTCTTGGAGCTGAAGTTAATGGGCCCTGGGAATCGAACTCAGGTCCTCTAGAAGAGTAAATACATGCTGTAAGCCACTGAGTCATCTTTCCAGCCCCTACAGAGTTTTAAATTTTTATTTGTATATGTGAGTGTTTTGCCTTCATGTATATGCACCCCGTGTGTACAGTGCCCACAAAGGCCAGAAAAGGGCATCGGATCCCTTGGAACTGGACTTACACACAGTAGTTAACTAACATGTTGAGAGCTGGGAATTGATAGGCCAGCTAAATCTTAACTGTTTAGAGAAGTGCACTTTATGATAGCAGAAGATATTAATTAAGTACCTTCTGTATGCTTTCACTGGTCCAAATATTAGGAGTAAAGAGATGAGTAAGATTTTTTGTTTTGTTTTGTTTTTTGTTTTTTGAGACAGGATTTTCTGTGTAGTTTTGGTGCCTGTCCTGGGTCTTGCTCTGTAGACCAGGCTGGCCTCGAACTCACAGAGATCCACCTGGCTCTGCCTCCCAAGTCCTGGGATTAAAGGCATGCGCCACCACTGCCTGAGTAAGATAATTTTTTTTTTTTTTTTTTTTTTTTGGTTTTTCGAGACAGGGTTTCTCTGTGTAGCTTTGCGCCTTTCCTGGAGCTCACTTGGTAGCCCAGGCTGGCCTCGAACTCACAGAGATCCGCCTGCCTCCGCCTCCCGAGTGCTGGGATTAAAGGCGTGCGCCACCAACGATGTTTTTGAGCATAAGGACAGCAGTCCAGTCTGTTTTCTGTTGCTCTGCTAAAGACCATGACCAAAATGACATGAGGAGGACAGGACTTAGTTCATCTTACAGCTCCCAGGTCATAGCCCATCACTGAAGAAAGTCAGGGCAGGAATTCAAGCAGAGGCCATGGAGGAGTGCTGCTAATTGGCTTGTTCTCCGTAGTGTGCTCAGCCTGTTTTCTTACGTAACTCAGAACTACCAGCCCAGGGGTGGTACTGCCCACAGAGGGCTGGACCCTTTCACATCAATTATTAAGACAATGGTCCACAGGCCTGTCCACAGGCCAGTCTGATGGAAACATTTTCTCAGTTGTGGTTCTTCTTCCCACATGACCCTGGATTGTGTCAGATTACAAAAACTAACCAGCATGGACAGTAACCACTAAACACAGAGGCATAAGACAGTTTCAACTACAGATAAGTGCTGTGAAGAAGAGTGGCTGGTGATTGGGGTCTTACGTGGGTACGTCACAGTGGGTAGGAAAGGTCTTCCTGAGGGGACATTTGACACGTGCTGGTGGGAAGGATGTTGTGAGAAACAATAAAGGGAAAGGAAGGGACTCCACTCTGTGGATTGACATGGCCTGTTGAGATGTGGTTAGAGATTCGTCCCTTAGGGCACGGTTTTCTGAAACGGAACTCGAGCTCTGTAGCACTGATGATGGACGACTCATAAGCCTACTTGTTGCCCAACTGTGTAGGTGGTGGATGTTGAGCTTCATCGGCATTCTCTTGGCGAAGACTACATTTATCCTCAGTCATCTGAGTCAGACATATCTGACGCTCCTCCATCTTTGACCATTCCAGCCCCAGTGAAAGCGTCCCCCGTGGCACGGTCCCCGGAGCCAGCGTCCGCTGCCCCTGTGGGAGAAGGTAATGAATGCAGTGTTCTTGCTTGAGGGAGTCACTTTCTGGGTGTTTTTCTCATGTGTGGATGACACCAGATTTCTGCTTTCAGCAGCGTGAAGTCAGTGGAAAAACACTGTTCTCATAAATGAGCATGCTGCCTCAAGCACAGAGCTCTAGTGTGAAAATAGCTAAACTTCTGCTCTTCTTGGAAACAAGTTTTTCCTCAATTTCTGTATTTTATAAAGGTGAAAAGGCCCCAAAGTCATTGGATTTTTATCCTCTTCAAACATTTTACTTTATGTGTTTAAGTGTTTTGGCTGTGTGTGTGTCTGTGTACCACATGCATGCCCAGTGCCCGTGGAAGCCAGAAGAGGGCATCAGATCCCCTAGAACAGGATGGAGTTCCAGATGGTTGTGAGCCACATGTGGGTGCTAGAAATCAAACCCAGGTCCTCTGGGCAGCCAGTGCTCTTTACAGTTAAGCCATCTCTCCCATCCCTATATTTTTATCCTTTGCTGAAGACTTTCTGGCTCAGATTCTGATTGTGTGACGAGGAGACTTTAATATCAAATATTTAATCCTATATTTTAAAAAAAAAACAAAAATCATTCACCATCAACTAATGTATTTTGACTGTGGCATTTTCTTTTTATCATTTTATAAGACTAAATGTATTAATGTTTGTTCTTTATATATAAATATTTTATCTCTAAATTGTGTTGTTTCCCCCACACACACACAGGGCTTCTCTGTGTAGCTTTGTACCTTTCCTGGAACTCACTCTGTAGACCAGGCTGGCCTCGAACTCACAAAGATCCACCTGCCTCTGCCTCCCTAGTGCTGGGATTAAAGGCGTGTGCCTCCACCTCCCAGCTAAACTGTTATTTTATTGTGATACTATTTTAGTTTTTATATAAAATTTCAACTTAATTTCTCTTTAGATTTCCATTGTATCCTCTATGGATATCATTACATTAAATGAATTGTTGTTTTTGTTTGGTTTGGTTTTTTTAGTTTTTCCTCTCCTCTGGTCTTTAAATTCATACTATAAAACATGAGACAATGGACTTGTATTCTTTTGTATTATGTAGCTCCTGGTTAATGCATTTTCCAGTTTCCTTGTATTAATTGCTTTCTCCTCCTTGTGACCAACTAACCCCACAAACAGCGGCTTACGGGAGGTAGAGTTGATTTTGGCTCACAGGTCAGAGGAATACAATCCACCGCGGCAGGACAAGGATAGCAGTGGGAACAGCTTGGTGCACGCCGCCCAGAAGCACAAAGGAGGCATGCCAGGCCCTTCTCCTTTTCCTTTTGTTCAGCCTTAACCCCGGGCTGTTAGATTGTGTAACTGGCGTATGGAGTGGGGGTGGCGGCTCAGTTCAACCTTTCTGAGGAGGGTAGAGTAGCTGGCTCGGTCGGTCGGTAAGATGCGTGCCGTGCAAACACAAGGACCTGAGTTCGGATGCCTAGCCAATATAAAAGCTAGTGCGGCAGTGTTATCTGTGATCCTGCACTTCAGTGAGAGAGTTCCTCAAAAGATACGGTGGAAAGCAACCAAAGAAGCCCCCCCCCCCCCCCCCCCCCCCGCATCAACCACGCTTGTGTGTACACACACACACACACACGTTCACTCGTGGTCAACTTGATGCCCAGATGCATCAGTTTTAGATTGTTTTATTTTATGTGTATGAGTGTATGTATGTATGTATGTGCACCACGTGTGTGCCTGGTCCCCTCGGAGTTCAGAAGAAAGTATTAGATCCCCTAGAACAGAAGTTATAGATGATTGTGAACCAGGATGCAAGTGCTGGGTACTTAATCTGGGTTGTCTATAAGAGCAGTGAGTGCTGGTAACTGCTAAGTCTCCTCTCCAGCTCCAGCACAGGAGTTTTGAACCGTAACCTTATATCCCTGTTACTCAAAGGCTTATACTCATCTCAGAATGAAAATGCAAGCATGCTCAGAGTATTTCTTAGGATTATTCTTGTTTATGTGTGTGTCTGTGTGTCTGTGTGTCTGCGTGTCTGTGTGTCTGCCACGTGAGCACAGGAGCCTGCTGACACCGGAAGACAGTTTCAGATCCCCTAACAGGAGCTGTGCGCTACCCAGTGGGGGTGTTGGTCTTTTGCAAGAGTAGCAAGTACTCATAACCCTTGAGTGTCCCTCTAAATAAATCTCTGACGTTTTAACAGTTCTGACATTGCTCAAAAACCCAAATTCAGAGTCTCCTGTAAAATTCGAGGCAGTCTCTTAACTGAACCCTGTATAATCAAAAAAGAAGTTATGTATACTTCTAGTATACAGCCATACAAAGGGAACATTCTCACTCCAAAAGGAAGGAATAATGGCCTAGCAAGGAAAGACTGAACCAAAGCAAACACTAAATCCTGCAGCTCCATGTCTGTCATCTGGGCTCCAACAGCCTTGGGTCCGGCCATCCTTGCCCTGTGTCCCCTGACCCTATACCTCTTGGAATTTGCATGGTTGTAAAAATCAGTGCTATGTGGCTACTGCCTGATTTTGCTACCAGTTTATAGCCTGACGTCTCTGGGCCACAGCTCCAGCAGCCTGTGTGGCCTTGAGCAGGAGCCCTGCAAGGCGTTGTCTTTGCAAGTCTTGAGTTTTGCAGTGAGTTTTTCCCTTCAGCTCTCCATGGGTGGAGTCCTGTGTTCTAGGCTGCATTCCTGTCATCAGGTGCAAGAATGAGCTTGCTCCTTCAGGGCGTCAGTCAGCCTCCTCGGTAATGGCCACTGCCTTGAGAGCGCCTGTTCTGTGTGCCCTGTTTACAACTTTAACTGAGCTCAGACACCGAATGAACACAGCCATGGAACGGCCTGAAGGCTGTGCTGCCTTACGGATTCCGCCACCGAACAACTTAGTCTTCCAGGTTCAACCTCACTCACACAACAGGGCAGGGACAGAAAGCAGCCAGGGGTTTTCGTTGGTGGTAGTTTTCGTTTTGGATGTGTGTGGTTTGCTTACTGCAGTATAACACAAAAGACTTCTAATCTAGTTCTCAACAGAGTCCTTAGTCCCCTCTGAAGCCCTGTGAACACAGTCTTCATGCCTGTCATCATCCTGGGTCTCTGTAGCCCACCAGAATTGCCTGTTACACTGTGCTTACCCGAGCCTCACTAGTCACAGATCCAAACTCTTTCACATCCCTCCTAAATGCTAGTCCCAAAGGCCTGTGAACCACATAGTCAGGTTCATCACAGTGACCTACTCCTGGTACACGGTACTCCCAGAACTAATTATTTCTATTAACTGCTTGTCACTGACCAGGGAATGCTACCACTCACTTTCAGAGTTGAGTCTTCTCAGTTAAACACTGGAAATTCCCACAGATACACAGGTGTGTCTTAGTGACTCCAGATCTAGCCAGGTTGTCAAAAAAGATCAGCTATCCCATCCCTAAGATAAATGTCTTACTAAGCAGGAGTCTAAGCACAGGATTTATTTTCTACCGAAAACATATAAAGGAATAATCTTTATTTTATAGCAGCAATTGATCTAGATGGTTTTGAGCTAACACTGAATAGTGGAGTAACAGTTCTGTTCTCTTCCCACAGCCGCAAGGTGTTTCAGAGTAATTGATTTCATCATTTGTCACTAAATTTCAAGCAGGATTCCCAGACAACCCTGAAGCTGAGAGGCACACGACGTTTTACTCTTTGCCGTCTTCGTTGGAAAGAACACCCACCAAGGTGACAGCAGCCCAGAAAGTGACCTTTTGTTCGCACGGCAATTCCGCCTTCCAGCCCATCGCGTCAAGCTGCAAAATCGTGCCGCAGAGCCAGGCGCCCAATCCCGAGTCACCTGGGAAGTCCTTCCAGCCCATCACCATGAGCTGTAAGATTGTCTCAGGTACGCAGTGTGGGTGATGCTCACTGGGTGTTACAATATTTCTCTTGTTGTTTTGGGGTCTCAGACTGGCCTGGAAGTTAGTATACTAGCACAGGCTGGCTTTGAACTCGGGGTGTTCCTCCTGGCTTAGCCTTGCAGACACTGAGATTACAGGTGAGAGCCACCGTTCCCAGCTCAGGTGCGTCCACACAGTCATGTGTATCAGAGCAGCGTTAACCCTGTTGGTTGGCAAAGCTGTCACAAAGAAAAACACAGCTCATTATATATGCGGAGAGAATTTCTGAACAGGGTGAAGAAACAAGGCCCGAGATAGTCCACTGATTTCCTGGTCAAAGTGTGCTCTGCTGTGTGGCTGGGGTTAAGATTGGAATTGAGTTTGCAGAGTCGGTAGAAACCAGAGTAACAAGTGGTAGAATAGTTAGAACCTTTGACTTCAGTTTAAGGGTTGAGTTGGTGTGGAATTGGATTATCTTTTACTTTTCTCTAACCATGCTAGCAAATGGTTCATCTTAGGAACAGTCATTCTGAGCTGTGCTGAGGGCCTTTGTCTAGTGACAGTTTCACTTTCGTGCTAACTCAAGGACTAATGGGAACATCCTTAGGTTGGCTGTACTTTAGGAAGGGACAGTTGAAAACATCTAAGTAGGGAACACTTCTGATTAATTTTGTTTTATGTGTGTGATGCTCTTGGCTGCATGTTTGTGTGCACCATGTGTGTGCCAGTGGAGGCCCAGAGAACGCATTAGCCCCTGGGATTGGAGTTGCAGGCCATTGTGAAACACCATGTATAGACGGGGAACTGAACCCGGGTCTTCTGCAAGAGCAGCCAGTGCTTTTAATTGCTGAGCCGTCTCTCCAGCTCCTCTGTATAAATTTAAAAAAAAAAAAAAAGGAAATGGGAATATTTGCTGCTGTACACGGACAGCTCAGCAAAAATATAATGTGAATCTTTACAGTCAGCAGTGGGTAACAAACCTGTAATTTTATCTGCAGAGTAGGCTGTATGAATTGGTTTGAGGTGTGCAGAAATTTACAGGTGACAGCTTTGAGGTAGGTGATTAAGGGTGTTCAGCAGTACGTGAGTAAAGTTTGAGAATATTCTTTGGGATTCTGTGACATAGTCTTGATAGAGATTTCTGTCTCTGGTAAGTTTCACATTTTCCTATTAAAAATATATTCCAAATCAAAGCACAAAATTCCTCAGTCTAGCTATTCACTTACCAATTGCGGTGTCTTTGAATATGCAATATTCTATGTAGCTCTTCATCTAGGGTGAGGCCCTGTGCAATTCTCCCCACCCATGTTGGCAGATCAACTGTTTTTTTTTTTTGTTTTGTTTTGTTTTGTTTTGTTTCCCCTGGGCCCTGTTTAAGTAGCTGTATTGTTGAAATTTTGTAGCCTAAGCTAATGACTAACTGAAATCTTATTTTAAGTATTCTTCCATGTCTCTGAACCAGTAATGCATGTGTGTTTATATTTTGTTTGTGTGCATGTCGTTATGATCATTTACCAAAACCAAAATACTAGTTGTAAACAATCTCATAAAATGAGTATCCACCTTAAATGCTGAACAAAATATTTGAATCTTCCTTGATAGTGTTTGTTTGTTCTCTGGGTCAGTTGGACTCAGTGACTTAATCCCTTATAAAATAAAACTTGAAGATTTTAGCTAGCTGTGGTGGCTCACGCTTTAATCCCAGAGGCAGGCGGATCTCTCTGAGTTCAAGGCCAGCCTGGTCCACAAAGTGAGTTCCAGGTCGGCCAGAGAAACCCTGTCTCATAAAACAAACACACACTTAAAGATTTCTGTGAAGAATCCCTCATTCCTTCCCCATGTGATGCTTTTGTTCAGGAAAAGAGAGAAAGAAGCCCTTTGCTAGGGACAGACCCCGAGCAGATTCCGACTCCTACAGCAGACAGGGAAAACGGAGGACTGAAAGAGAACTGGAGAGGATTCTGTCAGTGACACAAGGGAGAAGCTTTCTAGATTTCTTTCCTCCATCTCAACAGAAACCCTCTGACTCCTGAGTGCTGTGATTAAGACATACGCTGCCACACCCGGCCTGCTCTTTCGACCTCTGTGTGCACACCAGAGGGTCTTGTTACAATGTAGGTTTATTTTCTATAGGCGTTAAGGATGGGCCCAGAGAATATATCCTTTCTTTTTGAGACAGAGTCTCAGGTGTCTCTGACTGGCCTGGAACTCAATATACAGAGCAAGCTAGCTCTAAATGCAAAGATCTCTCTGCCTCGGCCTCCTAAGTGCTGGATCAAGGCATAGGATACCACACCTGGCCTTAGAATCCATTTCTTTTTTTCTTTCTTATTTTTTATGTGTAGGGGTGTTCTGCCTGAATGTATGTCTGTGATTCACATGTCAGCAGTGCTTTGGAGGCCAGAAGAGAGCTTTAGATTCCCTGGAACTGAAGCTACTGGCAGTTAGTTGTGAGCTGCCGTGTGGGTGCTGAGAAGTGAACCCAGTTCCTCTAGTGATCTTAACCGCTCAGCCATCTCTCCAGCCCCAGAGTCGGTTTCTAATTACCTGCTCAATTAGCTGATCTGGTCATGATTCCAAGTACACAGTACAAGGCAGCAGGACCTGGCCTCGGCTACACTGGCAGCCCAGCCCCTAAAGTGCCTGTTCTCTCGTCTGACTTGCTACCCTTGTCTTGTCGTCCTCCTACTTAAACTATATGTGCACTTTGTCTCTCTCCTTTCTTTAATTAACAAAGGTTCTCCGATATCAACTCCAAGTCCATCACCATTGCCTCGCACCCCAACTTCCACTCCGGTTCATGTGAAGCAAGGCACTACCAGCTCTGGTATAAACAACCCTCACGTTATTGTGGATAAACCTGTACAGGTTATTGGAGCCTCCGCTCAGAATACAGGTATGTATAAGCAATATTCATGCAGTCTAAAGGATTAATCTTTCATTAATGATAAAATCCTCCCATGAGCCCTCCACCCATAAGTAAGTGTGTATAAAAGGAACCTCATACTGTTTCTCTGAGGAAGAGTCTCTGTGTATGAAAGTTCAATGTTTAGTTCGATTAGAAGCCTTTTCTGCAGTCACCACCCTGTCCTGCAGTCCTGCACGGCTACCTGGTGTCTGCAGTCACCACACTGTCCTGCAGTCCAGCACGGCTGCCTGGTGTCTGTAGTCACCACCCTGTCCCTGCAGTCCAGCACAACTGCCTGGTGTCTGTCACAGTCACCACCCTGTCCTGCAGTCCTGCACGGCTGCCTGGTGTCTGTCACAGTCACCACCCTGTCCTGCAGCCCAGCACGGCTGCCTGGTGTCTGCAGTCACCACCCTGTCCCTGCAGTCCTGCACGGGTGCCTGGTGTCTGCAGTCACCACCTTGTCCTGCAGTCCTGCATGGCTGCCTGGTGTCTGTCAGGGTTTCTGGTTCTGATTTTGGTTTTTAATACTCTTTTACTAACACTGTATCCATTTCCTTCATTTAATCCATGTTTACACATGTGCTCTCAAAGTGGGATCTTCCCCTACTCAGGGAAATAGTGAAAAGAGAAATAACAAAATGAATGGTGGTAAGGTAACCAGGCTGGTCCCCACCCCTCACCGCTCCCATGTGTTAGAATGAACACATTTCCATGTGTACCGGGCTTTTCCACATAGGCACTTTGTTGTGAAAATTAGCAATTTAGAGTCGTTTACATGTCGAACTCATTTGAGAAGTATTGCTTTCAGCACATTTGGGTATGCTGAGCAGATGTCTTTGGAGTTAACATATTAGTGTTAAGAATCAGCCACAACTTTGAAGAGGCAAATTTGGTAGGTGAAATAACTTACTGAAAATCACTTTAGGTGTTAACTTAGTATTTACTGTTGATAACTGAAGAACATTGTGTGGCTGTGGGATAATGTCACAGGGCAGCATCTGGAGACAGGTGCAGCAGAAGCTGGCACTCACTGGAGTGCATGCATGTTGGGGCAGCATCTGGAGACAGGTGCAGCAGAAGCTGGCACTCACTGGAATGTGTGCATGTTGGCTCTTTGTTAAGTGACCTGCCCCCTCTGTTGCACTGTCCCTTCTCCGATAGGGAGCAGAGTGGTGTACACATGTCCCCGCTTCTTCATTTTGTCCTTACGAGCTTCTTACAGCTTTCCAGGCTGGGCATGTGATCAGCTTGTAGGGATGAAGTGTGTGTGTGTGTGTGTGTGTGTGTGTGTGTGTGTGTGTGTGTGTGTGTGTGTGCGCGCGCACATGTTTTTGGACTTTTAGAGTTTTGAATTTTTAACCCTTAGAAATGAAAAGTAAGTAATTGAAAACAGGGAAGGGTGGTGGAAAATGATTTTAAAATTACATTTTGTAAACTTTGTTGATACATAATTTTCAAATCTCTCTTGCTTATCAGGAAGTCCTACAAGCAAGCTCCCAGTGGCCTCCCAGGTTCCCCAAGGAACAGGGTCCCCTGTTCCTAAAATTCACGGAAGTAGTTTCTTAACGTCTACAGTCAAGGTAAACTCTTCCTGCTCTGTTGCACTTCGCAGACTCCAAAGGCATACTTGCCGATGACAGTGTTTGATCTGGAAGATCATTTCCTCACTTAGTTCCTTCTGGTGTAAAAGACCATTCTCAGCACGTCCATCAAATGATCTCCCAGTATCAAATTGGAAGCTCAGTGTGGGGATGAGGTGGCCGTACTTATTTTGTGAAGGAGACAGTTTTATTAAAAATACTTCTTTAGAAGTTGAAGAGAAATGGCTCAGCTACTCAGAGCGCTTCCTGCTCTTGCAGAGGACCTGAGTTCAGGTCCCGGCACCTACCTGGCAGCCCACAACGACCTGTAACTCCAGCTTCAAGGGATCCAGTGCCTACTTCTAGCCCCTGTGGGCACTGCGTGCGCGTGCGCGCGCACGCGCGCGTGCGCGCGCGCACACACACACACACACACATGCATGCACACACGTACACACACACACACGCGCGCGCGCGCAGACACACACACACACACACACACACACACACACACACACACACACACACACACACAGATGCTTTTCTGCCAGCATGTTTCCTGGTGGTACAAGGAGCAAACCTTGTCTTCTTTGCACACAGTAGCCTGATAGTTATTTATTTAAAAGTAACTCTTAATCTCTTCAGAGTAGACAGTAGTTCAGAGTTTGACCTTTCTGGACTGTGATCTGACTTCTTACTTGGCTCCTATTTGCTCAGGATGGCTGTCTTAAGCAGAAGCCACGGAGATGACTCCTGTCTGAATGGCTCTGAGAATCTCTTCCTGGCGCACCCAACCCAGCATTCTTCTTACGTAGATAGTTGACAGCCATCCTGGATAGTCCTGACCAAATGAGGTTTTCCTGCAGTAACTTCCTGAAGTTCTACTGTTTATTTCTTAATACTTAATATTTAATCAGACACTCACGGCTTAGGTAGGACTCTGACATTCGTCAGGGCATTTGCTGAGTAGTCCAGGCGAGACTTGAACTAGCAACCCTCCTTTGTCGGCCTCCTGAGTGCTGAGATATTACAGGCACTCAGGTGGGAATGCGTGCCTCACTTTTTATTTGAAGGGAGTCACCGTGACTGCACAGGAGCTTGGAAGATCCATGAACATTGTGGGGTTTTGTTTTCTTTGTCTTTGGTTGTTGGTGTTGGGGTATGGTGGGTTTGCATTACATTGTTTCAGCCTGTCCTATAATCAGTGTGTTTACACACAGCAGGAGGACTCTTGACTTGATCTGAGTTAGTTTTCCACTCTGAAGGCCCAGAGCCACTGTGTTGATCCTGTTCTATAGTGAACGGCTGGAATATCTGGAACAGTTTGTTTAGCCTATTGTATAACCAGTGTTTTTACACAGCAGGAGGACTCTTTATTTGCATCCATGCCGCCTCTTTGCCCAATCGGCAGTCACCCGAAAGTGCAGAGCCCCAAAGCTGTGACTGGAGGACTCGGAGCTTTCACTAAGGTGAGTGTGTGCCACGGCGTTGCCCCGGAGCCTCGGGTGGTTTTCCACGCTTCTGTAGCAGGCCTTAGTTCTGAGGAATGCCTCCGCTCTAATGCTGCCCCCGTCCTAGCAGCGCAGCGCAACGGGACTTGGGGGTCACGGGCTGTCTTGGTCTCCCTGCTGCCCTCTATGACAAGTGACAGAAGCAGCGCAGGGTGCAGCTGAGGTCCTGCTTGGCCCTTCATAGCTGTTAAGGACGCTGTTAAAGCCTATTTACCTTTCTCCTGGAGCATCCTGCAGTGCCAAGTTTCATTCATTAACGTCACTGCAGAGAGACTAGATTCAAAGATTAACAGTAGATCCTTCCTCCTCCTCCCCGACTCGGAAACTTACTCAGTGTCATTGTTTGTTGCAAGGTGATCATCAAACAGGAACCTGGGGAAGCCCCTCATGTGTCCACCACAGGAACTGCCAGCCAGTCACCATTCCCTCAGTATGTGACCGTGAAAGGGGGTCACATGATAGCTGTGTCCCCTCAAAAACAGGTCATAAGTGCCGGAGAAGGGACGACTCAGCCACCAAAGATTCCGCCCTCCAAGGTTTGTATGGCTTTGGGGTGAGGGTGGGGTGTGAAGGTACAAATGTAGGTTATTTATCTAAATAGGTGACAGGTACCAAAATGATGTAGAGTTCCTGATCCCATACAAACCTGTTAGCCCAGTTGGAAAAGACCCAGTCACATACATCTGTACTGTCTCTCCTTGACACGAGTGGGTGCGTTTAAACAGAAGCCCCAGGAACAGTCTAAGAGGCATAGGGACATGGAACCTCTCTCCAGCATCAAAGTAGCAGGCCTTGTGGGCTGTGTATTTGATTCCAGTGTTAGTGGGAGCGCTGTTTTGACCCGTTCATTCCTGGTCAGATCTGGAGCGCTGCGCTTCACACCTCGAATGTCCAGGCCCTGTGATTTGTTTTGTTTTGAGATGACCTCAGACTCAAGGCCACCCTCATACCTCAGTATCCCAAATGCTAGGATTACAAGTGTGTGCCATTTGGTTCATTCCTTCATTTTGTTGATAACTTAGAAGTACCAGAGAGTGTATAAGGAATTGTGAGGTAGCACATAATCCGTCTTCTTCCACACCAGTTACATAGCGAGTCTATTGAGTGCTTATGTACCAGTCCGTATGTACACATTCCTTGTAGTTCTCCGGCTACACCTGCAAGGCAGGTGCTTTTCACTCCCATTTTACAATGTGGAAACCATGAGTTTGAGGGGCGTGGAACCTTCCTGTAGACTATACGAGCAGATAGCATACAGCTAGTGAGCGGTAGGAGGCTTGAAACTCAGGTCTTTTGGCCCCAAATGCACCGTGCCAGAGCTGGTGAGATTGATAAGCTGTTTTCTGTAACCTAAGCATGCTTTGGAACACAGAGTTAACTTAGCCTGGTGTTTTGGCATGTGTGCTCTGGAACTGTTGGGAATGTTTGTGGGTGTTTACATTTCAGCTTCAAAGCCTGGCCTGTCTAGGAGTGTGAATTGTTTTGAGATGAATACTCTAAAATGGAAGATGGTATTGCATAATTTGGGTTAGTTTAGATAAGTAGGTCTCTCTGGGGATAGAGATGAAAATTCAGAAAATTACAGGTTGTTTTTAAATCTTAGGAATCTGTAAGGTTTCCAAAACTTACCTCATCAGACAGTTCATCTTCTGATTTAAAACAGCAATTCCTCATCTGTCTCAAACTTACTGAGTCAGAATTTCCCCCAAGGGCCTGGGAATCAGGTTTTTCATAAGCTGCCCAAAGGTTCAGGTGCCCTGGCTGGTTAGGAACTGCCGCAGCATTGCCCTGGCCTCTGGGTGAGCTCTGCCACTGTCAACAACAGAGGTCGAACCCGGGGCCTCACACGTTAGACAAGGATTTATTCTCCAGCTGAGCTCAGCTTTCTTTTTACTTTTTCTCTTGGGGTCGGGCCAGTCCTGTAGCCAGACAGACCCGAGGTCCTTCTGTCTCAGCCCTGGAGTCACTGGGCGGGCATTCTGTACCACCCGTGCATCTGTGGCTTAACTTCCTGTTCAGCCTTGGCTCACACCTTCTTTTTTTATGAACACAGGTAGATCTTTTGCCTAAGTGTGTATCTATGGTATCATGTTCATGCCATGCCTCAGAGACCAGAAGAGGGTATCAGATTCCCCCAGGGCTAGAGTTACAGACAGCTATGAGCCAACGTTGGGGTGGGGGTGGGGGTAGGGGCTGGGAATCAAACCCTGTGCTCTTAGCTGCTGAGATCTCTCTAGCTCCTTACAAGTTATTTAAAATATATTCTGCTTCATAAAGGGGTATAGGTTTTTTCCCCCTTTTACATTTATTTATATGTCTAGGGACACAGATGTGAGAAAGTCAGAGGACTACTTGCTTAATTCTCTCCATCTTGTGGGTCCCAGGGATCAAAGTCAGATGATCAGGCTTGGTAGATGTTACAGAGGAAACACAGCCTTGACAGAGCAGGGACCAAGGACTGGAACTCACTCTGTAGAGCAGACTGGCCACAGACTCCAGAGATCCTCTTCCCTCTGCCTTCCCCATCCTGGGATTGAGGATGTGAATCACCAAGGCCAAGCCAAGGAGTGACTTGTTTTGTTTTGTTTTTCCAGACAAGGTTTCCTTGTGTAGCTTTGGCTGTCCTCGAAATAGCTCTATAGACCAGGATAGCCTCAGAACTCACAGAGATCTGCCTGCCTCTGCCTCTTGAGTGCTGAGATTAAAATTGTGCACCACCACCCAGCCCAAGGAGTGGCTTTTAAGGAAACAGTTCTACTAAAATAAAGGAACTAGAAGTAATTTAAAATATTCAAGGCATATTAAACAGCTGACTGAGACTCTAGATTGCCGTCTAGTATGCTTTATGTTGTAGGGTATAAAGCCAGCCCCTCTGTGGAGTGTAACACTGACACTCAGGACAGCCACAGCCTCCCATGGTTCACTATCCCATTCTCCAGTGGTTGTACCAGAAACTAAACAACCAGCAAATGACTTCACCTTTCAAAGAGTCCGTGGTAAAGAACACTGGTTCCTCTTCTCAGCACCCACACGGTGCCTAACATCATCAGTTCCAGAGGATCCGGCGCCTTCTCTGACCTCAGTGGGCCTTGCACTACTGTGGTACACAGATGTACGTGCAGGGAAAACACCCCTACACATACAATAAGAATAAATCTTTTTAAAGAATAATTTACACTTAAAAATGGAATGAAGTGGGAGTACACACACCTTTAAAAATGTTTTTAGAGCTACTGCAAATCTTGTGTTTGTGTAGCTGAAGTTTCCTCTGGTCCTGCCCAGCTCCCCAGACCCTGTAGCTGCTTATAAAATAATCACTCAGAAGCTTATATCAATTAAAACTGCTCGGCCATTAGCTCAGGCCTATCACTGACTAGCTCTTACATTTAAACTCTGCCCATTTTTGTTAATTTATATGTTGCCACATGTTCCATGGCTTTACCTGTGTGCTATTACATGCTGCTCCCTGGATGGCAGGCTGGCGTCTCCCCTGACTCAGCCTTCCTCTTCCCAGAATTTCTCCTTGTCTGCTTATCCCTCCTATACTTCCTGTCTGGCTACTAGCCAATCAGCTTTTTACTTATCAACCAATCAGAGCAACACATTCACAGCATACAGACCATCCCACAGCATATTTGGGCTTAGGAGATGGCTCAGTAGTTAAGAGAGCACTTGCTACTCTTCTAGAGGACCCAAGTTCGTTTTCTAGCACCCACATCAAGCGACTCACAACCACCTGTAACTCCAGCTCCAGGGAATTGGATGTGATTTTCTGCTCTCCTCAGATACCAGCACACACATGGAGCACAGGCAGGCAGGCAGACAGACAGACAGACAGACAGACAGGCATGCGCATATACATAAACGAATGAAAGTGAACATTTTAAAAACTCACGTGATCGATGAAAGTATCCCTGTGGACTGTACAGGTGGAGGACGGGAAGTGGAGAGCACTGGCTGGTTAGCATGATAGGTAGGCGTCGGCAGAGGCTTGGCGCTCCTCAGCTCCAGTCTGCCGGCTGCAGGTAGGTCTGTAGTTTCTTGGTGAGCCGTTTCAGCCATGTGGCGGCACACACCTTTAATCCCAACGCTAGGAGACCAAGGCGGGTGGCCCTGAGTTGGAGGCCAGCCTGGTCCACACGGTGAGGCCTTGTCTTAAACAAGAACAGGAGAAAGGGTCTGCCCGTGTTTCCACATTGCCTCACGGTTACCGTTCTTCAGGTGATAGAAGTGAGTTCATGTTAGCTGGACATCTTATACATTTACTCTCTCTTTATGATTCTGTGAGGTAAATATTGCCATTACTTAAGCTAATTTTAAAGTTCAAGGAAGTTAAATGATTTACCCAGTTGCCAACTTGGAACTGAACCAGGAAAACAAGTCTGTCTGGTTGCTCTGTACTTAACAGTGCTTGATTAGGGGACCATTGTCACACTAACCATAGCACCCAAACTCATGGCAAATGTGTTTTTATTTCACAGTCTTTGAAAAGAAACAAGTGGTTTAGTAGACTGTAATGAAAGAGAGCTCATTTGTCTGTTGCTTATTTTATTCTGCCGCTTGAGTGATTGTTTTATTTTGTTGTTGTTTTTTTTTTTTCCTTTTTGGTCCTGCCGGTGCATCTCCAAATGACAGCCCTGAGATTGTAAACATGTGCCACTGTTTCTTAAAAAGGGGGTGGGGGGGACGGGAGTGGCTGGAGAGATGCTCTTCCAGAAGACCCACATTTAATTCCAGGCATCCACACAGCAGCTCACAGCTGTAACTAGTGCCAGGAGACCAGTGCCCTCTTCTGGCCTCTGTGGGAATCACGCGTGCATGCAGGCAAAACACCCATACACATCAAATAAAATTTTCACTAAGTCCGAGAATTTCATACAGTGCAATTTTAACATGTTCATGTCAACTCCTTCCATAATCACGTTCTCCTCCTTACCCACGTGTCTTAGTTTTTTGTGTTTTTTTTTTAATTGCTGTGGTAATATACTGTGATCAGCATGGTGGGGAACAGGCCAGCAGGCGTGAGTATGGAGCGGTAGCTGAGAGCCTACATGTGACCGTAGCGTAAGGCAGAGGACGCCGCTAACCGGGAGTAGAGCTGGCTTTGACACCTCAAAGCCCATACCCGGTGACACTCTCACAGGGCCGCACCTCCTAATCCTTCCCAGTTTTACCAACTGAAAACCACGTGGTCAAATAGATGAGCCTGTGAGTGCCCTTCTCACGCCAACCACCATACCACCCAGCTTGGAGTAGGGTGTCCTCTCCCACCATCACGTCCAGTGTGTGTTGCTCAGCTAGCCGTGGGAGTGAGGCCCCGTTGGCCAACAACTCAAAGGGTAATCCATTCCTGCTGCTGGGGACTTTATTAGCTAGTATGAGGCATCTAGTCGGGTTTGGTGCCTCCGTGGTAGGGTAGCTGTTGGACCTGTGTGTGTTTTAGGAAGCTGCTGCAGTGGTGGTTTGCAGAGGCTTTCTCAGAAGACCTTCAGTGTTAGATATCCTTCCCCGTAGTTTCTTCTCTCCCCACCCTCACATCTCACATCCCAGTTTAACCCTTCCTGGTCCATTATTCCCATTTAATCCTTTATACCTCTGTTCTATCTCCCCTCCCTCGGTGCTCTCGTCTGGTGCTCTACACTGTTCAGCCGTCCTGACATCCTGCCCGCCATTCTTATTTTTTTTTAATTGTGTGTGTGTGGTGTGTGTGTGTGTGTGTGTGTGTGTGTGTGTGTGTGTGTGTGTGTCTCTCTCTGTGGTGTGGGTCTCTATGGTGTGGTGTATATGGGGTGTGTGTGTTGCAGGCAGTATGTCCAAGTGAGTACAGGTGCTGGTGGAGGCAGGGGCCTTGGATCCCCCTGGAGCTGGTGTTCCTGGCAGTTAGGAGCTGCCTTCCTGGGTGCAGTGACCTGAACTTGGTCCTCTGAATGAACAGTACATGGTCTTGGCCTCCGAGTTGTCTTTCCAGCTCCTCTTACTTTTTAATGATTCAAAAAACTCACTGAAATATTGAAAATATTATTAGTATCTACTTCTCTCTCTCTCTCTTTCAGATATAAAGTAGTTGAATACCCTCTGCCCCATGTTAGCATATGCATATTTACTTTAGGGTGGCCTTTTTTCCTCCAAATGAAGTCCATTTTGTTCTTCCTAGAAATAATTCCACCCACGCTTTTTAAATCTTTATTTTGTTTATGTGTCTGGATGTTCTGCCTGCCTGTGTGTCTGCCTAGCCTGTGCTTGCTTGTGCCTGTGGAGGCCAGAAGGAGGGGTCACACCTCCCGCAGCTAGAGTTACAAGGATGTCAGCTGCCCAGCGTGGGTGCTGGGAACTGAACTCGGGTCCTCTACAAGAGCACACTCTTAACCTCTGAGCCAGCTGTCCAGGCCCTGCTTTTGAAGAGCGGGCCTCACGTAGCCCAGGCTGACCTCCAGCTCCTAATTCTCCTGCTTCCACCCCCTGAGTGCTGGAATTGTAGATGAGCGCCAGCACACACAGCCTGCAGCCAGGCTTTTAAACCTCTGGTGGGTGAAAAGTACTGACTTTCTCTATTTTGCCTTAGAAAGCGGGGACCATTGGGATGCTTGTTAGGTAAAGACGCCAGAATCCAAACCTTATGAGGCCCACATGTGGGAGAGCTAACGTGGAAGTTGTCTTCCAGTCCTCTGACCTCCACATGTTAACTATGATTTATTGTTGTGTGTGTGCATGTGGGCACACACGTGGCACAGTGTGCGTGAGTACCCAGCTTTGGAGTTGGTTCTCTGATTCCACCTGTGTGGGCTCCAGGGATCAAACTCAGCTCAGCAAGATTTTGATTCGGTCAAGCCCTTTACCCACTGGAGCGCCTCACCAGCCCTAATTGTCTCTTCTAATGTAACACTTTCCTGCTTATTCTCTTAGAACAAGCTGCTTGTTGTGTTTTTAATTGAAAAGAAATTACTTTTAGAAACAGTTACAATTTAATTTACTTGGATTCTGAAATTTTTTTTTTTTAAAGTAGGGCTGGAGATGTCACTCAGGTGGCAAGAGTATTTGCCTACCATGCACAAAACCCTGGGTTCAATACCCAGCATCAGATAAATTGGACATGATGGCACAACCCTGTAATCCCAGCCCACAGGAAGTAGAACAAGAGGATCAGAATTTCCAGGTCACCCTCAACTTTGAGGCTGACCTGGGATACTTGGAACCCAGCTTTAAAAAGTTCTTTTTTCAATCACATATTTTTGTTTAAATGTTTCCTTTCTATTTTTTTTTTTTAACCACATGTTCATCTTCAGGGAGGGAAAGATGAGGGAAGATAAAATGGTTCCTTTTCCCAGAATCCGGTGGAAAGCTAGCACTTTAAGGAAAAGAGAGGGCACTCAGATGGACAGAGTCCAGAGCTTACAGAATAATCTGAGTGCGGTAGAGTTTGAATTCAAGAGGAAGTTTATTGCAGTTTTTATCATGTGAAGTTTGAAAGCACCTGCCTGTCCAGCAGCAGAGGACGCTTATGTAGACTGTGGTATTCCTGTTCTGGTCTGTACTTGATCAGCTGAAGATGGTTTGAAATATAACACTGGAAAACGCTTGTGTTACCTATTAATGTTGCAAGACTATGTACAGTGTGATCCCAATTCTAATTAAAGTCAACATTAGAAGGAATTAGAAATGAATACATTGGGAATATTTTATTTCTGGATGAGAATTGGGTTTTGTATTTATCTTGCCTAAGTTTGTGTATATATAAAGTTTTCCTATTATGGTGAAGTTTCGGGACGTCACTAAGCTTCTGTTTCATGGCAATACTCAAACCATGAGAGACACTTTTCTCCTGTGTCCAGGCACCCTTGTTTGGGACAGTTAGATTTTTGTGTGACACCACCACCCCACTCCCTCACCCCCCACCAGCCCAGCCCCCAGCCCCCAGCCCCTGCTGTTACTTTGTTCTTGCTGGAGCAGAGTGGCTGACCCCAGAGAACCCCCCAGGCCTGTGCGAAGTAATACTATTGGACTGTCTTTTGTCTCCAACAGGTTGTTGGCGTCCCTGTTGGCTCTACCTTACCTTCCACAGTGAAGCAGGCTGTGGCAATCAGTAGTGGCCAAATCCTTGTCGCCAAGGCCGGCTCTTCTGTCACCAAAGCAGTCGGTCCAAAGCAAGTTGTGACCCAAGGAGTTGCCAAAGCAATCGTGAGTGGAGGCGGCGGGACCATTGTTGCTCAGCCGGTGCAGACCTTAACCAAGACTCCGGTCCCAGCTGCTGGGCCACAGAAGAGTGGATCCCAGGGCTCAGGTAATTGATAGAATTCCGGACCTTTCAGTGCATCACCGTACGGAATTAAATGATTCGGTGTGCTGTTGGTTCTGATTAGGAAAGACTCAGAGGTGGTACTGTTGGTTTCTTCTCATGGAATTCTTTTGGGGGGGTGGTAGGCAGGGGTGAAGACAGGATTTCTTTGTGTAGTCCTGGCTGTCCTGGAACTCTCTCTGTGTAGACTAGGCTGGCCTCGAACTCACAGAGATCTACTGTGTGGGTGAGGAGAATCGAATCCAGGCTATCAGGAAGAGCAGTCAGAGCTCTCAACAGCCAAATCCTGGGATTAAAGGCCTGCACCACCGCGCCTGGCTAGCATGGACTCTTTTATATAGAGATATATAAGTAGCTGAAGTTTTATTTTATGTATGTACTGTAGACGTCTGTGCACGTGCAGTAAAAACCAAAGGTTGCATGGTTCGGGTCTAAAGTCATTTGCAGCCATTCATGTCCCACGATGAGCTGTGCTTCAGACATTCAACCCTGGCACGACCACGTGTTGACAACATCTGAAATGTAACGCTAGTGAACGCTACCAAGCAGAAGTTTGAATACCTTGAATAAGCTTTAGCCCTTGATGTTTCTGAGAGGCATAAAAACAAAATGCCTAAGACATTCCATGTTTACATTGGAGACCTTTTCTTTTGTTTTTAAGGATTATTTATTTTTATTTTATGTGTAAGGATGTTTTACCTGCATGTATATAAAAGTTGATACTTGAAAGCTTTATACAGTCAGTAAGGAAACCTTGTTTTCCTTATGTGGCCACAGTACCTAGCAAGTAGTTAGCATCAGTAAGTATTTGTTAAATGATGTCTACAAATACTTCTCTGGCCACGATGTTTGGGTCTGTTTCTGCTGGTGTTGTGGTAACTGCCCTCTGCTGGTTCCTGTCACTGTTCACATAGGAGTCATGCATGGTACCATTAGTGACAGTGAAAAGTGTCTTCTTCTCTAACAGAAGTCTCGCCAATAAAACTTGTTTTCAGTTCAAAAAAATAATAGGGGGATTATTTATTTTTATTTTATGTGTATGAGTATTTTGTCTACATAATGTCTGTAAACTGTGTACTTGAAGTGTCCTCAGTATTCGGAAGAGGAAGTCAAATTCCCTGGACCAGGCGTTAGAGATGGTTGTGAGCCACTGTGTGGGTGCTGAGAATTGAACCCAGGCCATCAAGAAGAGCAGTCAGTGCTACCGATGATGCATCTCTCCAGCCCCTAAAACAAGTGCACAACAGCCTGGCTTGTTGGTTCATACTTTCAACCCCAGCATGTGGGAGAATCCTGAGTTTCAATCTAGCCTGTTCTCTGTAGTGAGACCTTCTCTTTAAAAAGCAGAGGAGGAAGCAAAGATAGATTAGAAGAAATGGTCAGGACTGGGGAAATGGGCTCATTGCCATGCAAAATTAAGATAAAGACCTGGCCTGTTTATATACATCATTAATTTGTGGAAAGCTTTTCTAGTATGTAAATTATTTTTAGTTTAAAACATCTAGGAAATGAACTATGTTTACTCTTGGTTAGTGTTTTTAAAATGTGTATGTTATTGCTCCATGTTTTGATTTTAGACTATTACCCATAGTTGATTGTCTTCTTGTTTCTCCTCCCCTTGCCTCCTTTTCCTTTTAGTAATGGCAACATTGCAGCTACCAGCCACTAACTTGGCCAACCTGGCAAATTTGCCTCCGGGCACTAAACTGTACCTTACCACGAACAGCAAGAACCCCTCAGGAAAAGGGAAGCTGCTGCTAATTCCTCAAGGAGCCATCCTGCGAGCTACCAACAATGCCAGTTAGTCCATCTTTCCGTCACTTGGTCCCCGGACCTCTGCATGGGTTCGTCTTGTCCAGTGGAGGGGCAGTTCTTAACTGAACTGGAAGGATTTCTGTAATTCTGCTTGATGGTGTGATGGAAGAATTGCCCAAGCGGATTTTAAACATGCACATATTTTAACTAGAAAGTGTGTTTAAGTAGTCATAGTCCTAGGCGGTGACCCTGTTATTTGGGTGTTGTGTTGGAGTTTGGAATCAGATGGGATGTGGAGAGGTCTGGCTACCCAGGCTGTGTTGGGGAAGAGCTGGGAAAGGATCCATCTGCTTGCAGTGGCTGCTGGGTGGTTTTCTGAAGCAGATGTGCTAGGGTAGGAACCCGCTGTCCCTTGACTAGTTTTTAGATGTATTGATAGGTTTGGAGGTGGAATGAGAATTCCCGGTTCAATCTTAAGTGTGTTTCTAAAGCCCCAAGGAAACCAGGTGGTTTATTTAGTTACGTAAAACTTTACTTTGACAATGGCGGTGTGGGTGGTGTTGAAAGGTACATATTCCCCTCTGAATTGAAGTGTAATGTTACAGCAGCCTGGCTCCCTTGTGTGTTGACAAACTGCCTTAAATACGCACAATCCTGGCAGGCCTGGTCAGTGCTTAGATGGGAGAAGTGATGACCCAGTGTACTGTGTGAACCACTTGCCATTTCTGTAGTGGGCCATTGCCACTTACTCTGGTATGTTCTCCTCACACCTTAGTACAGTGTCTACATAAGGAAAAGCCAGCCTCAGTACTCCACAGTTGAAGCAGGACGCACCTCTGGTTTACACTGTCCTCGGGGTCACAGACTATTGAGAAGGATTGTGCTCGCTGTAATCGAGGTGGGGGAGTTTGTATGCTTAGAGTCCTGGGGATCTTACCTGTTACCAACATGGAAGGAAAAGAAAATCCATTGGCTTTGGAGTGAGATCTGAAAGAAAATTGGGAACATAGAGCCAAAGATGGATAATTCGATTTAAAACACTAGTCCAGAAAACATTAGCGTCAGGCTCTCATCTTACACCGCTAAATCAGATGCTGTCAAGGACATTCGTCATTGTAGTCAGAGTGGAAGTACAAGTTAAGTGTCCTCTATCTGGAATGCCTGGGACCAGAGTTTGCAGTTTTGGGAATATTTACATAGACTTTAGAAATCATCTAAAATCCAGAGAAATCTGAAATCTAATATGCTCCATAATCAAGAACTTGGAATGTCACTTAAGTATCCAAAATTTCCCGAATTTAAGTTTCCAGACTACAGGTGCTCACTCAGGGTGTAAATGGATTCAGTCTGGTCTTTAAACTCTGGGGAGTTTTCCTCACTCGGCACAGGAGAAGCAGGTCCCGGAGGAACGGCAGCGTGGGCAAAGCGTCTGCGCGCATCTGTTTCCTGTCGAGCTACTTCCGGTGATGTTCCTGTCCCTCCTTGTGCTTGCAGACCTCCAGTCTGGCTCGGCTGCTGCTGGTGGCGGTGGCAGCAGCAGTGCTGGTGCAGGAGGGGGAGGCGGTGGAGGTGGCGGTGGCGGCGCAGCAGGAGGAGCCCCAGGCACCACTGGCCCAGGAGGGGTGTCCCAGCACCTGACTTACACATCCTACATCCTCAAGCAAACTCCCCAGGTCTGGGAAGTTTACCTGATCTTGTCAACTATTTGATTACCCGATAAATGCCTTTAATTATTGTTGATTTCCCTTTACCACTCTAGGGTCAGGGGTCAGTACCAACATTTTAGCCATGTTATAAATCTATATTATTTTGAGCTTATTTTGTTTTGCAAGGTGAAAAAGATAGATTCAGAAAGATTTAACTAATTGATGTAAGACCTTCCTGCTAAGCTAATGGTAGAGTTTGGATTTGAACCCACATCTTTCTGTCCCAAAGAAAGATTCTGCTATGCTAATTGCCCCTACCCATCTGTAACAAAATAGACAGTATTAATGAACAGTTGAAATTCTGCTCTTAGAGAGGAAAGCCAGAGTCAGCATCAGGCTGTGGTGTTTGGGTTGGATTCAGTGAGGAACAGCTCCATCCCTTCTTTTTCCTTGTTGCTGAAGTCTTGTCCAGACATTGTCATTGAGAAAGATGGGAACAAATCCAGTTGCATTTTTAAACCCATTCAGCAACTGTGCTGTGTTCGAGTAGGGTAGACTTCCTGGTGACACTCAGTTGGCTTCCATTTCAGGTGCTTTGAGTTGTAGAAGGCAGCCGAGACATTGCAGACTGTCGTCGGAGGTGGCCAAGTTCAGTGTATCTCAGTGAATTCTTTTCTCCCAACTTAGGGTACATTCTTAGTTGGCCAACCATCACCCCAGACACCCGGAAAACAACTGACTACTGCATCAGTGGTTCAAGGAACACTGGGAGTCAGCTCACCCTCTGCGCAGGGACAGCAGACACTGAAAGTCATCTCTGGACAGAAAACCACCCTGTTTACACAGGTAAAGACATACACACCTAACACATGGCAATTATGCCATTTAATCTGTTTTTCTTTACACAAACTTTGGGAAATCCTAATGGAGCTAAGGTTACGTAGGCAACTGAGCAAACCGTTCAGAAAAAAACGAGAATAAACCTCAGGTTTAGGAGTGTCTAATTAGAATGGGGAAAATCAAGGCCGAGGGTTGTTCAGATATGTGAGTGATACAGCCTGGGACAGCTGACAGAAGGTAAATTCGGTGGTAGAGGTCAAAGGAGAAGCTCCGCCAGCTACGCAGGCCACGCTTTAGGAGAGGACGGCCATCCGCTTCCATCGAAGACACGGATTGCTTAACTTGAAGATTTCTGTGGAAGGGATTTCATGTGAAAGACCCCGACTAGTGAACGTGATGATCTCAGCCATCACACCAATAGTAAATGTGGTAGATTAGGGACACACTGTCCACAGCGTTCTTTAATGTGAACCAAAGAGACAATGCCAGGATTCTGCCTGGGTGCAGGACTTTATAATCCTCCATGAGAGGCTGTAACCGCAGGAGCAGAGACGTGTGGAGCAGCTGGAGGCTCCTTCCTCAGGACGTGGTGCTGGGTCCTTGCTTTGTCCTTTATGCTGGTAGAAGACTTCCACCTTTCAAGTTTATCACGTCGTTTCTGCTGTCACACCGTTTGTGTACTTCCGGAGCAAGCCACACTTGATTTTCATGTTTCATCCCTTAGCAATATATTTGCAGGGCTTAATTTGATAGACTTTGTTTAGCATTTTTCAAAAGACATTGATCAGTGGTTATTATTATCTGTCTGGTTTGCTCAACTGTTATTTTAATTTATTTAACAGAGCTGCCATTCAGGTTGTTTCTTCTTGAAGTTTTAGGGGTTTGTTTGGTTTGGTTTTCATAATTACTTGTTCATTAAGTAGCCTTTGAACACAGTCAGTTGACTGTATTTATTTTTTCTCTCATTGCCATAATTTTGATACTGGGAAGAATGGGGAAATGTGGTGGATTGTGTGTAGTTCACTGTTGTTAATTTGTGCACTTATTTCTTGCTGTGACAGAATGGCCACAAGTGCAGCGTAAGGAAGGGAAGGAGGGAGAGGGCTTTATTTTAGCTCACAGTTCTGGAGTACAGTCCACCTCGGTAGGAAGTCACAGCAGCCAGAGGGGACACCACTGGTTGTGTTGCCTCCCAGGTCAGGAAGCAGAGACATGAATAAATGCTGGTGTTCCGGTCACTTGCTCTTTCTTATGCAGCCTGGGACCCCAGCCCAGGGGATGGTATCACTCACATTTGAAGTAGGTTATCTCACCTCAGCATCATTTAAATCCGTCATAAACATTCCCAGCGGTTTGTTTCCATGGTAACTAAATCCCATCAAGTTGACAATCAAGATTGACCACATTATGAAACAAATTTTTTAGGGATCAAAGCAAAGATCTGCAATGAAGATTGAGTGGCGTAAATACTTATTCATCAAACTGTATGATGGCAGAAATGTGTAAGGTACAAAAACCAGTAGCTGTATAAAGGGAACTTAAGGGGCTGGAGAGATGGCTCAGCAGTTAAGAGCTTGGCTGTTCTTGCAGGGGACCTGGGTTTTGTTCTCGGCACCCACATGGAAGCTTCCAACTGTCTCTCAGCCCAGGTCAGGGGATCCAGTTCCCTCTCCTGGCTTCCATGGGCACTGCATGTACGTGGTACACATCTGTACGTGACAGGCAGAACATTCAGACACATAAATAAAAATAAATATTTAATAAAATAAAGGGAACTTAGACTTATGGAAGGGGAAACTTGCTTTTCTTTTTTTTAGACTAGGCTAACCTTGAACTCACAGAGATCCTCCTGCTTCTGCCTCCTGAGTGCTGGAATTAAAGGCGTACACCACCATGCCTAGCTTGTGGGGGAACCTGTTAAGATGTCTCAGAATTTAGGCGATCAATTGGATAAATCTTATTATTCAGTTTGAGGGGCTGAGGTTATGTGTGGCTCAGTGTTAGAACCTTGCCTGGCATACCCAGAACCCGAGTTCGATCCTCAGCACCCAACCTAAAAGTGATAATAATTGTACTTACTGAGGAGTTGAGCTAGGTGCGCTGTTTGTGGCATTTCTGTAATGCTGGCACATGGGAGAGGAAGGCAGGAAGACAGTGAGCTCATGACTAACCGTACATAGTTAGCCACTTGGTCCAAAAAAAGAAGCTGAGTTGGTGTGTGTGGCATTTATTAGTGGTTTCTGTTTCACTTTTGTAAGAAGTTAAGGTGCTGGATGCTCAGTCACATGAAACATGACTGAGTCAGTGGCCTCTATATTCTTGTTTTAAGGAATTCAAAGAGGGAAATTTGTAGGCCACAGAGGGTAAGTTTTTCGAAAGAAGTATTTTGTTAGACTGGATGTGATGACACGTGTGTTTAATCACAGATCTTTGTGAGTTTGAAGCCATCTAGGGCTAAAAGAGAGACTGTCTCCCCAAGAAGAATGAATGAATGAAGGAATGAATGAAGGAATGCATGCATGCATGCTGGCGCTGTGTCTGTCCCAGAGCACCATTAGCTTACCTGAGTGAATCTTGCCCTACCCAGGTTTAATTTCTCCTATTTAAAGCCTCCATGTGGGGCTGGGGAGGTGGGTAAGAGCATGCAACCAGGAGAACTCGAGTTCAAATCCCCAGCACCCATGTAAAAAGAGGTAGAGACACTTAGCGTAGCAACCTGTTCAGTCCTCAGCCCATGTGCACAGCTGCCCCCACCCAAAACAATAGCAATTAAAATTATTTTTACATTGGGTGTGGCCGTGCAGACATCACCCCAGTGCTGGGGTGGGGGGTACGGGCAGACGCTGGGGAATCACTGGGTGCTGGCCACTAGCTTAGCTCCAGGGTCAGTGAGAGACCCTATCTCTAGGAACACCTGAGGTCCTCCTCCAGCCTCCTCATGTGCATAAGCATGTGCACATGCTCACATATATGCACATACATCAGTCACATCACACACAAGTAAACCACAGTACTCCATGAGGTTTAAGGAAACTTTGACTCAGTTATTTTGAAAACAGGGCCTGCTAGCTCTGAAGACACTAGTTACAGAGAACGATCTGCAAACGCACTCGTTTATTTGTTCCATTTTAGCGTAAGGGACCTCAGAGGTCGTAGAGTTCATCCAGCTCGTTGGAAGGTTCCTTCGGACCTCCCACAGTGCTGCGGGGCAAGGCTTGCGGAAGTACGTTTAGTGCAGATGGGGAACAAGGTGTGCACTGTTGTCTCCTGGCCTTCTGACTGCTGCAGGCAGCCGCTGCGGGGCAGGCCTCGCTGGTGAAGTTACCTGACAACACGCTCAAGTCTGTGCCGGCGGCGGCGGTGGCGACTGCGGCGTCACAGCTTGCCAAGCCTGGGACCACGATGCTGCGAGTGGCAGGAGGGGTGATCACAGCGGCACCGTCCCCCGCGGTGACCTTCTCCACGAACGGTGCTGCACACCAGGTGAGGAGGGCACGGGAGCCGGGGGTCCATCGGGTGAGGACACGGGAGCCGGGGGTCCATCGGGTGGGGACACGGGAGCCGGGGGGCCGTCGGGTGGGGACACGGGAGCCGGGGGGCCGTCGGGTGGGGACACGGGAGCCGGGGGGCCGTCGGGTGAGGGCGCGGGAGCCGGGGGTCCATCGGGTGGGGAGGGCCCAGCAGCAGAGCTGCGGTGAGAGAGAGAGAGAGGGAGGCGGGGAGAGAGGGAGAGAGAGACCTCAGATGTTGGTCCTTTTTAAAATTGCAGTGTAGAATTCACATAGCATGAAAGGTACTGAGTCTAATACGTAGTTCAGTGGTTTTTATTCTATCTTCAGGGCTGGCTAACTTTCATCGTCTAGTTCCAGAACATGTTCATTGTCCCCAAAGCTACCCCGAACCAATCCCCTTTCCCTCCATCCCTACACAAAACACTGAGCTTCCACTTCTGTGTTGTTTTTTATTTTAGGTGTGTGTTTGTGGTGGGGTGGGGAAGGGGGGGGGGCGTTAGGGATCCAAGGCAGCTTGGAGGAGTCTGTTCTCTCCCTCCACCGTGGGATCCTGGCATCAACCTCCAGTTGTTACTCATGAGCCATCTTGACCGCCCAAATCTTTCTAAATGGATTTTCCTGTTTGGAGATTTTTTTTTTTTCTTTTTTTTTCGAGACAGGGTTTCTCTGTGTAGCTTTGCGACTTTCCTGGAACTCACTTGGTAGCCCAGGCTGGCCTCGAACTCACAGAGATCCGCCTGGCTCTGCCTCCCGAGTGCTGGGATTAAAGGCGTGCGCCACCACCGCCCGGCATGGAGATTTTTATAGAAATGCAGCAACACATGTGGCCTTCCATATCTGTCTGCTTCTGTTCAGTGTGTTTTGACACAGTCTCTCTGTAGCTCAGGCTGGCCCTTGCCTCTGCCTCACGGAGTTACAGGCATGCACCACCACACCCATCCACATAACATTTTCAAGGTTTATCTTTATTCTAACATTTATCAATCTTCCATTTTTTGTATCTGAATAATGCTTAGATTTATGGATATCTGTTTTTTTTTTGTCCATCACTTAATGGAGCATCTGTATTTCCTACTGTTGACTGTTAGGGACGCGTCTATAAACATGTATGTACACATTTCGTTTTTCCTGTTTACAGAGCTAGGAGTAGACTTGCTGGCTTGTATAGTGACTCCTAATTTGAGGAGCTGACAAAGTAGATGTGCCGTTCCTTGTTCCTGCCAGCTAACTAGAAGAGTTACACTTCCTATGTCCTTTATGTGTGATGTGTGGACGAATGTGCTCTCTTGTGTGCAGGTTGGTTCTCTCCCCTGTGGGTTCTGGGACTTGAACTCAGGTCAGCAGGCTCGTGTGGCAAGCACCTTTACCCACCAGGCCATCTGAGCAGCCCACGCTCTCTCGGGAGCATCCTGGGAACCACGGACAGCATTTCTTTGGATGACGTCCTGGTTACTTGTTTTCTGTCGTTGCTTCTGTGACGCCATGTCTAAGAAGCTGGGGCTAATCTACGGTCCTCCTCTCTTAATTGGGTCCATCTTGAGTTGACTCTAGTTGGTGGTGTCAGATTTTAGAACCAAGCTTCGTTCCTTATGTGTAAAGACCTAGCTGATCCGACATGACTTGTCGGGAGATTTGTTTTCCCTTTAAACTATTCTCAAGCCTCTGGTAGACCCTTCTCTGTGCCTGATCATGGCTGTGCCGCTCTACCTAGCAGCCCTTGTATGCCGTATGCTCCATGCCGCTTTCTCTGCATGTTCCCTGTCTGGTACAAAGAAGTCCTTTGTCTGCTGTGGCTCTTAGAGGGGCCTGCAGTGTACAGTCGTCCTAGCAGGAGCTTCTCGCAGCATCCTCCCTTTTAAGTCTCCATGGTACTGTCAGCCTCCCTCTCGCTTGTTTTAATAAAGCTCATTTTATTCCATTTATACATTCTGAAAACATGCCCTGCTTTTTTGGTATTGAATGGCCTTTCATAAAGTTATATAAGGCTGGCTAGATGGCTCAGCAGGTAAAGGCTGTGTGGGTGAGCAAGGCTGGAAGCCTGAGTTGGATCCCGAGGTAAAGGAGAAAGCCAGCTTGTTTTCTGTTCTCCACATGCTCACACGCACACACACACATACACTCTAATAATAATTCTTATGATTAAAAAAAGTGTATCTCATCTAGTGAACCTTTTTTTATTTAATAACTGCAAAACTAATTTTCCTGGCCTGTGAAATGTAAAAATAGAGTAACTGCTAAATCAGAGAAACCATCCTCTGTGTGTGTAAGTGTGAGATTACAGCCATGTGCCACACCCAGTTTATGCCATGTGAGCAATCAGAACTGGGGCTTTGTGCACAGTAGGTAAGTGTTCTGACCTACATCAGTTGAGAACACTTGCTGCTCTTCCAGGGGACCTGAGTTCAGTACCCAGCACCCATACAAGGGGCTCACAACCATCCGTAACTACTTCTAGGGGATCTGATGCCCTCTCTTGAATTCTGCAGGCACCTGCACAAGCATGACACATGAATACACACACACACACACACACAAAATACATGTAAAAAAATTCTTAAACTATTCTTTTTAAAATAGCATGACATGGGCAAGGAGGAAGTTTAGCTTTAGGGGCGTCTGCCAGCAACCTGAATTTAATTCTCAGGACCCGCATGGTGGGAAGAGAGAACTGACTCCTACAGGTTGTCCTCTCGGACCTTCGCCAGTGCCGCGGTACACGTGCCTACATATGTAAACAGGCATCTTTTATAAACAAGATAGCATGACATTTAGTAGGTGGTGGTGGTTACAGAGTTGCTGTTTGTTAGTGTGCTGTGTGTGAGCCAGTGCTCTGTGTAAGTTACATGCTCTCTTCCTAATTCCCCTGACTCCACGTGTTTCTCTATGACTGAACAGTCGGAAGGGTCAGTGCCTGTTTCATCCTCTGTCGGCTCTATAATCAAAACTCCCGGGCAGCCACAAGTGTGTGTAAGCCAGGCCACCGTGGGCACGTGCAAGGGCACAGCTCCCTCGGTCAGCGCAGCATCCCTGGTGTCCACACCAAGCTCCATCTCTGGGAAAGCCACGGTGTCGGGTAAGTGACATTCCTTCCGTTAGACAGAACGTGTTTGGAAGGTATTCATGTTGGTACTACATGTCATTAAATAATCCAGAAATAGTTCCAGATAGCTACATTTAACGTGGGGGTGAGAGGGTGACCGGACAACTTGAAGGGTTGGTTCTTAGGTCGTCGGGCTTGGCAGCAGGCACCCTTACTCTCTCTGTAGTCCTGGCTGTCCTGGACCCATGTAGACCAGGTTGGCCCAAACTTACAGAAATCTTCCCGCCTCTGCCTCCTGGCGGCTGGGATTAAAGGCATGCTCCACTGCTCCCATCACTGAGACAAGCCTTCTGAGGTACTTCCTTTTCCTCTTCCCTACATTCCAAGTCCTGGCTCAAAAAAAAAGGCTTTTCGCCCTCGCATGGGCCCCAGAAGGTTCAGGAAGCCAGGCCTGCGGTGTGTACATTCTCTTCTGTAAACACTGACATAATGAAAAACAAATGCTGAGGTGATTCATCAAAAGGGTTGCAGGCGGCGACACCAGGCACTGGGTTAGACTGTTCAGTCAGAAACTCTGTCCTCTTACAGCCCTCCAGCTGCTTAGCGTACAGTATTTGGATAAAAATAGAAATTTGGAAACTAAAACGCCAGGGCGTTGTTTTCCCCAGAGGACACGTCTGGGCAGCAATTGCTGTTTGGAGGCTTTTGCTCCCCTCTGCACCTTTCTGTTAGCTTTGCAGAATTTTGTTCTCTTCTGTGTGTTTGCGGAATTCTCTTTCCTGTTTCTTGTTTTTTTGGTTTAGGGCAAGGACACTTGAAAAATAAATGATTTTATTATATCAGAGTTTCATTGTAAAATCTCCACTGTCCATTGCCCCCTGCACCAGACTGTTTTTTTAACTAAAGGGTGATTGTCCTGGGAACTTCCTTGTGGGAGAAACCCAGAGTGGCAGAGAGGGCAGGAGCTTGAAGGAAGTGTCTGATCTTTGCTCGGCTTTGTCTTCCCACTCACTGCAGGATTGTTGAAGATTCATTCCGGTCAGTCCAGTCCCCAGCAGGCTGTCCTGACAATCCCCAGTCAGCTCAAGCCACTGGGCATCAACACCTCCGGGGGCGTGCAGACCGTCCTGATGCCTGTGAATAAAGGTGCGTCCCACCCTCGAGCCCCCACAGCTCGTCTCAGAGGACTCCTCCTCCTGCCAGGTCCGGAGGTCTCGGCTTTGTACATATATATATATATATATATATATATATATATATATATATATATACACACATATACATATACATATACATATACATATACATATACATATACATATACATATACATATACATATATATATATATATATATATATATATATATATATATATATATATGAGCTGTCAGTTAGCCCTTAAATTACATTGTGCGTGCGTGCATGCAGCCAGGCCATTGCAGTGCCTGGTGACCAGCATCTGTGTGCCCTGAGCCATCTTGCTACCCATTTTTAAAGATAAGTCAAAAGGGAACACTTTGTGAGAGTTGGGTTATTGTTTTCTTAGTTTCCTGATGTGCCCTCCCCCCCCTCCCGTGACCATAGTGGAGGATGTAGCTCAGTTACCCTGCCATTAGCAGACAGCACAGCTAAGCATGGGCGCTAGGTCCTTTATCAGTTTCCGTCTTGCAAGGAAGCCACGGGTTGGGGAGTAGGGCCGTGGGACTCTGTCTTCTGGACACACCATAGCCTTGCACTCAGGAACTTGCAGTCACTGTGGCTGCCTACACAGGGCTGGGTCTGTCAACATTCAGTCATGGATTGGAGAGTGCCTCATAAGCCCAGCCCTTGCAGGGGGAGGGAGCACTGATTAGCAGTTGATGGCTACCGGAGACGGGGAGTTGTGTCTTGTGGTTCAACCACTGGGGAATTGCCCATGCTCCAGTAGATAGATAGCTCCACACCAGTGTCTGTGTGTGCAGTGCTGGCTAGACTCTGGGTCTCAAAACAAAAAGATGAGATAGTGGGAGGCCTTGCTGGAAGAAAGGGGAGCGGGTGGGGATGTAAAGTCGTGGAGAAGGGGCAGTGAGTGTGACTGGAGTGTATGATACACATGGATAAGGTTGTTGAAGACAAGTACTAATTTCTGTCACTATTCTATCTCCCTTTTCTGTCTTAGTGGTTCAGTCCTTTTCTACCAGCAAATTCCCTACCGTCCTGCCCATCGGTGTCCCAAATCCAGCTCCCCCCAGCTCTGCTCCAGTAGCTATAGCAAAAGGTATGTGGGACTTCACAGTGTGCGTCTCTGTCCCAGAATTTCATGCAGGACGTCCTATAGTCTGAATGTTTTGAATTTCAGCATCTGTTGTCAGCCGCTTGACAAATACACGACAAATAAATAAATACTTATGTCATAGACTGAGGGAAATAGACATTGAGGGGCATCAGGCATCATTTTGCCCTCCAGTTTATAACCAGGTTGAGGAAAGGTGCATAAATAGCAAACTGGTTGCTAAGTGTTTTTTTTTTTTTTGTTGTTGTTGTTGTTTTGTTTTGTTTTTTGAGACAGGGTTTCTCTGTGTAGCTTTGCGCCTTTCCTGGAACTCACTTGGTGGCCCAGGCTGGCCTCGAACTCACAGAGATCCGCCTGGCTCTGCCTCCCGAGTGCTGGGATTAAAGGCGTGCGCCACCACCGCCTGGCTGCTAAGTGTAAGATCTAGAAAGTGATTGCCGACATACTGCGGTCCAGGATGTCTGGTCAGGGCTCTTGGGGACAGGATTTTGTGGGGGTTTTCTTATTGTTTGTTTGTGTCGTTGGTTGGTTGGTGGTTGATTTTTTTGAGACAGGGTTTCTCTGTGTTGCCCTGGCTGTCCTAGAACTCACTCTGTAGACCAGGCTGGCCTCGAACTCACAGAGATAGGCCTGCCTCTGTCTCTCAAGTGCTGGGAGTAAAGGCGTGCATCACCTCCACCTTGACTGGGGACAGACTTTCTTGGGCATGTATAAACCGGACTTTTGAAGAGTAGAGAGCCCTTCGACTGTAAGGAGGTTAAGGGGTGTGCTGGATTAAGGGAATAGTAGAGATAAGACTTGAAGGGCTAATTTATGGAAATTGACCACTTGGGGATGCTTTGGGGCAGCATAGTTGTGAGGAAGGAGCTTTAGTAGGGAGCAGACTGAGCTAGCAGAGCATCTTAAGACTTTAAGAATAGATGATTAGAAGGTGGAATACAGTGGATCAGAGCAAACCTTCATCATCTATAGCACCTCTAGCAATGACAGGCTCCATGTGTTCTGGTACCTGCTGTTATGTGCATATAACACTATCACTAATTCTTAGATCAGTCCTTCAGGATAGCTGTCATGCCCTGGATTGTGTTCAGAGATGCATACACTTCCCAAATCCAGAAAGCAGTGAAGTTGAAATTTGTGCTAGGCTGCTTTTCAGGCATTCTGGGATCCCATTGTCTTAGGAGGTGGATTTGTGATTTGCTAAATGCTTGCTTAAAGCAGAGTGTAGCTGACAGGGATCCAGGACCTGATTTTGTTAATAAGTCTTTATTGCCCCGAGTTTGGTTCCTTTAGAGACCGTGTGACTCACAAAGCCTCCAGTAATTAAGGATTATCCTGTGTAGCTATGAAAGCATTGATACCACTCTGCACCGATTGATGATCATTTAATTTCAGGCCAGGACAGATCATCTCTTAGTTTTGGTTTTTATTACATTAACTAACTATATGTGTGCACACTTACATACACACACTGGTGTGCATATCGAAGTTTATGGACAACTTGTTGGGGTTGTTTCTCTGCTCCCACCATGTGAATCCCAGGAACGGAACTCAGGCTTGGCAGCAAGCACCTTTGCCCACTGAGCCCTCTCGCCAGCCCTCTGTTTTGATTTTAAGCAAAGTAAAATGTGCCGTGAAGTGCAGAGATAATAAACGTGCCATCTGATGGTCAGTAAATATAAAGAATGTACCATCCGAGACAGGGAGATATCCATGGCCCTTATCCTTTTTTTTTTCCAACCCTTACTCAGTTTCCAGCCTCTGGTCAGCCAGTATTGTAATTTCTGTCACTGTAGGTTGTTTCTGTTTGAAACGGATAAAATGAAAGCATACACATCTTCTGGGCTTGATTTTCTTCATCGCTTTTGAGGTTTGTTTATATTGTTTATGAAAACCGCTGAGCAGTATGGTGATATTTTATTTGTACTGAAATGTGATTTTATTTGTATGTTAATAAATAAAGTTGCCTGGGGGTCAGAGCTAATAACAAGCCATCGCAGAAGCTGGGCGGGCGGTGGTAGTGCACTTCTTTAATCCCAGCACTTGGGAGGCAGAGCTAGGCGGATCTCTGTGTGTTCAAGGATACAGCCAGCATTGGAGACACACGCCTTTAATCTCAATACCAACCATAGAAGACCTGGAGGTCTGTACAGACAGGCTGTGACGAGGAGGTCATGTGGTTGGGTTTACAACCAATGAGAAGGCAGAACAGGAAGTCTTTATAAAGACAAACACACAGGAAGTAGTTTTCTTGGCGGAAGAGGATAGCTGTAACAGTGAAGGGTAAGGCTCTTAGCTCTGACCTCTTGGGCTTTCATCTCTGCATTGGCTCTGTGTTTCTTATTGAATAAGGCGGTTACTTCTACAGAGCAGTGGTTTACATTGGAGGCGTATATTGTAATTTTTGTTTTCTTCATTGAGGGCATTCAGTGGCTCCCAGTTAGCACTGCTTATTATAAATCTTAAAGAACACATTTTCATTTGTGTTGTGGAACAGTTTCCTTCACCTGAAAATGCTTTGGTTGGTTATCAGGTGTGGTGGCACCCACCTGAAGTCCCAGCATTGTGAGGTGGAAGCAGAACCATTGGGCCAGAGAGATGGCTTAGTGGTTAAGAGTGGTTGGTGGTTCTTCTGAGTGTACCAGGCTCTGCTGACTCCCACGGGAGGCCTTGCCTTGGAGCAGGTGGATTGGGGGGTGGGGGGGCTGGGGGAGAGGAAGGAGGGGAGGGGGACCTGTGGTTGGTATTAAAATGAATAGAAAATTTCTTAATAATTAAAAAAAAAGAGTGGTTGTTCTTCCAGGGGACCCAGGTTCATTTCCCAGCACCCACATGGCAGCTCACAACTGCCTGTAACTCCAGTTCCAGAGGACCCAATGCCCTCTTCTGGCCTCTGCAGGAACTCACACACGACTGCACAGACTACTCACAAGCAAAATATCCATACACATGCAAGTAAATGAATGGATAAGTAAAGAAATAAGAGAGCCAGGGGTTTAAGGTGTTCCGCAGCTACATAGCAAGTTTAAGGCCCGCTTGGGATGCTTGATACCTTCACTGAAAAATGAAAAGATTTTAAAAGCTGTGGCTATGTAATTCTATGAGTATTCAAATGACAGATTCGTGGGGTTGGAGAGTTGGCTCAGTAGTTAAGAGAACATGCTATTCTTCCAGGGGACTTAGGTTCAAGTCTCAGCACCTACCTACATGGCACTTTAACAGCTGTCTCTGTAAACTCCAGGTCCAGGGGATCCATTGCCCCCTGCTGGCCACTGCAGGCGTGTAATACACATGCATGCAGGCAAAACACTGAAACACAAAGTATTTTTAATTTGTTAAAAGATGAATTCAAGGCCGGGCGTGGTAGCGCACGCCTTTAATCCCAGCACTCGGGAGGCAGAGCCAGGCGGATCTCTGTGAGTTCGAGGCCAGCCTGGGCTACCAAGTGAGCTCCAGGAAAGGCACAAAGCTACACAGAGAAACCCTGTCTCGAAAAAACCAAAAAAAAAAAAAAAAAAAAAAAAAAGATGAATTCAAGAGACTGCTCTTAAGCCTGTAGAACTGGGGGTCTGAACTCTGTGAGGACCTCTTCCTGTTTCTTGAAGTTTCAGAATGGCTGGGGGGTTGGGGAAATATGCATGGTTAACTGTGGCATTGCCAAAGTCACTCAGTATGAGTCAGTATACATGGAGAAATGGTTTTAATTTCTACATTCTAACCACAGTAATTCAGAAATTAGAGGCAAGGCCTGGAGAGATGGCTCAGCAGTTAGAGCACCTGTTTTAGATAGGGCCTGAGTTCAGTTCCAGGCACTCAGCATGGCAGCTCCCAGCTGCCTCCGACTCCCATCTTAGGTGATCTAGGGCCCTCTTCTGAGAGCACTGTACACGTGCATGCATGCAGACAAAATGTTCATACACGTGAAATAAAACAAATCTTAAAAAGTAAAATTAAAACATTTTATAAGGAATGGTAGCTCACCTTGGTAACACCAGCATTCAGAAGGCTGAGACAGGAAGACTGTGGCAAGTTCAAGGCCAGTCTGGGCTGCATAGCAAGACCCTTTCTCCATAAACTAAAGAGGAGGGAGGGAGGACTCAACATCCAAATATCAGTTAATGAAGAGAGGGAAAGATGGGGCAGGACAGCGGTTTGGGGCCATTGTTGGCGTAGTGGGCGAGGATGCTTTCCCCAAGGCTGAGGGACCTGAGTTTGAGCCCCAGGAGAGAACCCATCTCCCCAAGTGTCCTCTGACCTCCCATATGCCATGACATGTAGACCCACACATATATGTACACACATACTAAACAAGGATAGAATAAAGGGCAGATGTGGCAGCCAGAGAGATGGCTCAGCAGTTAAGAGCTCTTTGTGTTCTTGCAGAGGACCCAAGTTTGAATCCCAGCCCCTGTATCCTTAGCTCATAGCAACCTACAGCTCCAGCTCTGGGGGAATCTAAGTATGATGCCCTCTTCTGGCTTCAGTGGGAGCCCTCACAGTCCTGGTGGTATCTACATGCATACACATAAGTTAAAAAAGAGTAGAAAACTATTAGATTTGTAGGAACAGCCCTAAACATCTCAAGAGAAGTTAAGAGGAGATAAATGGAAATGTATGTTATAGTTCAGAGTGCAAACACCTAAAATAAAATGGTCAAAGTCAGACATAGGGGTATACCCCTATAACCTCAGCATTCTGGAAGCAAAGGCTGGCCTTGACCTTTAGTGAGACAGTCAAGAGGTAATTTATTAATCAGGTTTTTCAATAACAGAACAATCTTGAACAAAAATGAGGAAAACTTAGGGAAGCAGATATGAATACCAAGGAGCCTCCGCCTTTGAAATAGTCAAAGATTAGAGAGACTCATGGAACACAAAAGAACACCTATGATACTGTCCACGGGGGAGGGGTGGTCTTTTCTTTGACTAGCATGAGAAGTGTCTGAAAGCAGGAAAGATCCTGCTTTACATCAGAGGTAACAACTAATTTGAGGTAGACTATAAACCCAAATGTGAAAGGTTTAGAACCTTTTTTTCCTGGAAGAAAATGTGAGACACAGGATGTAGGAGCAATGTTAGACTTTATTATGGGAACCTTGCTCCATCCGAGAATATTAAAAGAGCAAAAAGTCCAGCCATAGGCCATTCATTCAAAATCAGTGTGAAAAACGGGATAAACACTTCACAGAAGAAGGCATCCAGATAGCACAAAGCCTGTGAGAATTATTCAGCTTTATTAGTTATGAAGGAAATACAAATTAAAACCCTAGCAACGATGCAGAATCACCAGGAATTCCAGTTTTCGCAATACAGAGGCTGCCAGGGACATCAAACAGTGGGCACCTGGGTTGGCCGTAGTGGAGCTACAGAATGATACAAGCTCTTTGGAAACCAGCGAGCAGTTTTTAACAAAATTAAACAATATGCATCCTGTGTTCTAGGGGATCCACTTGTGGGAAAGATTGCAAATGTCTGTCAAGAAACATGGATGACCCGTGTTCATGATAACTAACAGTGGTGGCGTTGACTGAAAGTGTGTGGTGCGACTCCACCTCAAACCAGGCTTGTCAGGGAGGGAGGGGCAAGCTTGAGGGACCCTGATAGAAACAGACAGGGTGACTGAGTGATGGAAACATGAGTGTAGGACTAGGAAACATTTATCAGATAATGTTTGCTGGCTGCCAGTTGTATGTCAGTGAAAAAGGAGAGGAGAGATACTGTCGTGTAAGACTGTGGACAGTACTGAGTAGGAAAATGGCAGCGATAAAGGCTTTTGGTGGCGGTGTACAGGACAGACATCAGTCTAGAGAGACAGCTCAGCTCTGGAAAAGCGAGCACTTCTTCCAGAGAACCTGAGTTTGGTTCCCAGCACTCACAGTGGGGGCTCACAGCCCCCCATAACTGCTGCTTCTGGGGATCCAGTGCCCTCTTCTGATGGCCTCAGACACCTGCACTCAGGTGCGCATGCCCCACAGACACACACCGGTGTGCTTACATGAGGAAAGACCGTCCGAGAGCCGAGGCAGGGAGGCCGTGCCGCACAGGAGCTGTGGCAGCGTAGGTCGTTGGTTAAAGAAGACTAAGGGAAGAGAGGCGTGTCCCCGAGACATTAATGTTTACGTAGTAGAGTTAAAACAGTTTGAATGTCTCCTGTCGAGGACAGAAGTGTTGTGAATTTTATAGTATTTACATAAATATGTAAGCATATGCATGTAAATAAATATGTCATGAAATAACTCCAATCTAAAGATTTTAATTTATGCCTCATATACACCTTAGGACATATAACCTGAAGATAATTTTATACGATATTTCTGACTAATTTTGTATATATTATAGCCAGGTATAATGACTCACACCTGTAATTCCAGTACTTGAGAGGCTGAAGCAGGAGGGTTTGTGTGAGTTCCAGGCCAGCTGGGCCAACCTGGCTAATGAGACCCTGTCTCAAAATACCAAAAATAATATATAATAGTAACAGTTTTATAAAATGAACAGTTCACCTGTGCGGGAGCATGTTGGCATCTGAGCAGCTTTGGTTGTTGAAATGCTTCAAATTGAGGATATTCATTCGGCCTGTGGTGTTGAAAGCCGGATACAATCAACTTGAAAGTCGCCAAGCACAAAGGATCTGCTGTTGACTCTCTGTCCTGTGTCTCAGGACAGGTCGGAAAGCTTAGCTGGAAAGGTGACACCAGATTAGACACACGGTGTGCTACTCTCAGTCCAGAGCAGCGTGGTGTGACGGGCGGGCCACCGAGAGTCGCCCACCCGGAGACCTAAGCTAACCATTCTCTGGGTGCGCAGACTGAGGACAGGCGCCATCCGGGTCCCTTGTATCCTCACACCTCAGTTGGCAGGGCCCTCAACCGAGGACAGTTGTTTGGCTGGCACAGCCAGCCCCCGACAGTCCCTGTTGATCTTCCTTTGTAGTGAAGACCGAGCCTGAAACTCCTGCACCCAACTGCCTCTCCCAGGAGGGCCAGACAGCAGTGAAAACCGAAGAGAGCTCTGAGCTGGGCACCTACGTCATTAAGTAAGTGGTCTCTTCTGAGGGGGCTCTGCTTTTGATGTCTCTGTGACAGCCGAGTGTGTGTGGACATGGTGAGTTAAGCCTCCGGGTTGGGAGGCAGTGTCCTTGCAGGGCTGAAGAGTTTAATATTTTTTAAGTGTATGAGTATTTTGTCTGCACGTGTGTCTGTGCACTTCTTGTGGACCTGGTGTCCAAAGAGGCCAGAAGGTGTCAGATCCCCTGAGACTAGAGTTTCATTTCAGATGGTGAGTGAACCACCATGTCAGTGCTGGGAATTGAACTTGGGTCCTCAGGAAGAACAGCCAGTGCTCTTAATTAGCCACTGAGCCATCTTCCCAGCCCTGAAGGGTTTATTTTAGCCAGTGGTATAGCTTAGGGGTGGCACCTGACCCGTCGTCATGGAGGCCCCAGAGCTCACTAGAGCTTGCTGATGTACGGGCGAGTGGGGATAGCACACTCTAGTGTAATCAGCCCGTGTGGGGATAGCACACTCTAGTGAAATCAGCCCGTGTGGGGATAGCACACTCGAGTGAAATCAGCCCGTGTGTGCTTTTTGTTTTCCTGCCTGTGCTCCGAAGCTGCCTCTGCAGAGCCATGTTTCTCTTGCTTCCTAGAAGGTAGTTCATTAGGTTTTACATCTCCAAACCAGGAACCTCCCTCTGACGTGCACTTTGAATTGCCAGGAGCCTCTAGAGACATAGAAACATGATGTCTCTTAGCGTGACAGATGGAGGCATCAGTCAGTAACCCTGAGACAGGCATGTGTGTAACAGCAGTCACCTTGCAGAGAGGTTCTTGCTCATTTTCAAATGTAGATAAAATGTCTGAGATAGTTGTATAATTTGCCAAAATCTGTTTGTTCTTGACATTTCTGTTTAAGCATAAAATGCTTTATAAAGAAGATCTGGAACCTTTTATGGTGGTTCCCAGCCATAATCCCAGCATTGGGTGTGGGGGAGGGTGCATCAGTAGGAAGATCAGGAATTCATGAGCATCTGCAAATTTGAGGCCATCCAGGGCTACATGAGACCCTGTCTTTAAAAACAAAGGATGCAGAGGGAGAGAGAGAGTGTATGTGTGCACGCGCGTGCGTGCGTGCGTGCGTGTGTTCATGTTTGACAAACCTGTACAGTTCTCAGGATTGAGCATTTCGGGGGGGTGTGTGTGCACACCTGTGTTTATTGCCTTTGGTCCCTTCGCAGGGTAGACCATTTGGAGACCATCCAGCAACTCCTGACAGCAGTGGTCAAGAAGATTCCCCTAATTACCGCGAAAGGTAAGACAATTGTTCTCAGCCTGCTCGTGTGTTTTGTTAATCCGAACTCCTTGGGATATGGGATGTTGCAGTGATGGTGACTTTTAGCCGGCCCCCTGCAGGGGTCTCAGTGTCTTGGTCACATCTGTCTCACTACTCAGCCGCTTTACCCCCGACCCCATAGTCTTCAGTCACTTATGGTCTGATCAGCAGAAGGGACTTTTTACATTTGTTTTCATATGTAAGTTATGAATATTAAACATACATGATTAAGGCACAGTGTGCCCGGCCTGCTGTCTGCTGTGGGTCCTTGACATACACATGTCACTAGCCAGTCTGGTGTGGTGGTGTCACCTCCTGCTCACAGGAAACAGCGGTGCGGCAGGGTTAATTGATTCACACAGCTCTGGGTGACAAGGTGGGTACACGCCCAGCTCTGCGAGACTTTTAGACCGCCAATCTTTCTCTAAAATTTAAGATCACATACTGTTTGGAAATAATAATTTTCAAGACACCCGAAAGCAAAGTCCTCTGTATCTCAGTGGGATGAACGGCTTACGTGTTTATTATCTGAGTTGTTCCGACAGCAGAGACAATACTTACTAAGGGGACAGGTGTTTGCTCGTGGGTGAGGTCACCATTGGAGTCAGCGGGGAGGTGTGCAGCGGTCTCTGCCACTCACGTGACAGGCTGAGCACTGACCACCGGGCTTGGTTTTTCCACCTATGGCGGCAAAGAAATTGCTGGGCCTTGTGGTACAAGTTTGTAATCTCAGCTCTTGGTGGGGATCCTGGAGAACAACCTTGAGTTTAAGGCCTGCTAGAACTTAGTAAGACCCTGTCTCAGATTTTTAAAACTAAAAGAAAGAGGGATTGGAGTGGAGCTCCACGGTAGAACTTTATCTAGCATGTACAGGGTCCTGGGTTCGAGCTCCAGCATTGACCCTTAAGAGAAAATATTATCTCCTTTTCTCATTTGAACTTGAGAGAAGTTTGGGATCGTTTTTAGATAGTTAAAAATGTTCTTTCAATGACGGTTTTCCACCCTAGCAGAAAAGATTTGAAGACGTGAGTCTCAAACTTGCACACACCCACCACCGTGTGCATGCACATGCGCGTGTGCGTGTGTGTTTCCTTTCCCTCCCTCTGTCCACTTACATAAAAATGCAGAAGGTTGGAGCTAGAACTGGGCAGTTTAAAACCATCTTTCATAGTTGCAGGGACGAACACTGAAGCCGAGATGTCCTGTGGCTGACCCTGGGCTGTTTAGTAAGCCGATGGCCAGGCAAGGCCCCCGGCTGGCACCCTGTACTCCTTCATCTCTTTCGTTTATCTGTGATGGAGGTGTGTTCAGTGAGAATCATTTGTCACATGAAGAAACTGGGGGGCTAATGAGATGGCCCGGTGGGTAAAAGCTCCCGAGCTGCCTGGAACCCGCATAAAAAGCCAGATGGCAGGGCCAGGTGTGTTGGCGCACACCTTAATAAGGAGGCAGACAGACCTCAGAGTTTACACTACATCGACCGTGTATCAAAAAAATAAATAAAAGTATAAAAATTAATCAGTCCGTAAGCAGAAGTAAGGCAGATGACAGTGGCACTCGCATCTGTAATGCTGGCGCATCCTTACTGGAAAATGGGAGACAGCCGCAAGAGTTGGCCAGAACCTTGTGGCCAGCCAGCCTGCAGCCCACAGCTTAGCAGAAATGGGGGTCTCAGTAAGGTGGAAGACGAGAACAGAGCCACCCCTCCCCGGGAGGTCATGCACATGGCACAGAAACACCCACACCTGCACACGGGCATCACACACGCAGAGAAATAAAATCTTTCTGTCTTAGAAAAGAAATAAACGAGCTGCGCACTGGTCGCGCACACCTTTAATCCCAGCACTCAGGAGACAGAGACACCGATTTTCTGAGTGTGAGGCCATCCTGGTCCAGGACTGCCAGGGCTACAGAGAGAAACCGTATCTCGAAAACCCTTAAAAAAAAAAAAAAAAAAAAAAAAGGAAATATAGGATCTTGGGGAGCTACCTCCTGTAGTTGTGGGGGGGGGTTGTTTTTTTTAACTCTCTGCTCTTTGTGAGGTCTACCACCCAGCTCCCAAATAAATACTGGGAGGCTTATTCTTACATATGAATGCCCAGCCTTAGCTTGGCTTGTTTCTAGCCAGCTTTCCCTTTTTCATTTTTTAAATTTTATTTAACGTTTTTTTCCACTTATTTTATATACCGACCATAGTTTCCCATTCCTCTCCCCCCACCCTCCTCTCTCCCCCTCCATACACTCCAGAAAGGGGCAGGCCTCCCATGGCTTTGAACAAATCATGGCACATCAAGTTGAGGCAGGACCAAGCTCCTCCCCCTGCATAAAGGCTGGCCAGGGTGATCCAGCATGGCAAACAGGTTCCCAAAAGCCAGCTAAGCATCAGGGACAGGTCCTGATCTCCCTGCTAGGAGCCTTACAAACAGACCAAGATACACAACTGTCACACACATGCAGAGGGCCTACGTTGATCCCATGCAGGCTCCCTAACTGTTGGTCCAGAGTCCATGAGTTCCCAGGAGCCCAGGTTAGCTGTCTCTGTGGGTTCCCCTGTCGTGACCTTGACACACACACACACACCCCTTACAATCCCCCTCCCTTTCTTCAGCAGGACTCCCAGCCAGCAGAGTCCCAGTGATGGGCTGTGATCTCTGCATCTGCTTCCACAGTTACTGGTAAAGGCTTTCTGAGACAATTAGGGTCGTTGTAGGGCGTTTACCCACCAACCCCACAGCTCCCCAGGGTTTTCTTGAGTGCGAGCAGCAGGAAATATTAGATAGAAGGATTTATTGCGGAGAATATCGCGGAGATAAACAGATAGAAAATAAAGGATAGCCTCGAGAGGGCCTGGAACCTAGTCCAACGGGCCCCCGACTGTCTCTTGCCCAGGGTTTTTATAGAGATGCCAAGGGTTGGAGCAAAAGACACCCCCCCCCCCCAGCACAGCCAAGTGCAGACCATCTCAGACACCTGCACTCAAGCCCGTGGTCCTAATCATCCTCTATGTGGACCTGCTGGGTAAAGCCACGAGGAACCCAAAATCAGGCTCCCGTAGGTAGTCACCAATCTGATTACAGTAGATGGCCAGTTCAGGCACCCACTCCATTATTGCTAGGAGTCTTAGCTGGGGGTCATCCTTGTGAATTCCTTGGGGTTTCTCTGGCACCAGGTTTCTCCCTAACCCTGAAACCCCCCATCAAGATGTCTCTTTTGTTACTCTCCCCCTCCATCCTGCCCCCATCCTGCCCCCCACACCCAGCCCTGCCCAATCTGCTCCCTCCAGGTCCCATCTCCCCACCCCCTCCCCCTCCCCCTCCCCCTCCCCCTAGTTTACCCAGGAGATCTCTTTTATTTCTCCTTTCTAGGGAAATCCATGCATCCCTCTTTGGGCCCTCCATGTTGTCTAGTCTCTCCGGGGCTGTGGTTTTGGGTTGGTTATCCTATACTTTATTCCTAATAAGTGAGTACATTCCATGTTTGTCTTTCTGGGTCTGGATTATCTCACTCAGAATCATTTTTTTCTAGTTCCATCCATTTGCCTGCAAATTTCATAATGTCATTTTTATTTTTATTTATTTTATTTATTTATTTTTTTACAGCTGAGTAATACTCCATTGTATAAATGAACCACATTTTCCATATCCATTCTCTGGTTGAGGGATATCTAGGTTGTTTCCAGGTTCTTAGCCAGCTTTTCTAAATTATCCCATCTACGTTTTGCCTCTGAATATCTTTCTGTATTCTATATACCTTTCATTCTTTATTACTCTGTGGCTAGCTGGGTGGCTGGTCCCTGATGTCCTCCTCTCCTCCTTTTGCTCCCTGATTTTCTCTTCCCAAATTCCTCCTATTTATTCTCTCTGCCTGCCAGCTACGCTTATCCTTTCTCCTGCCTAGCTATTGGCCGTTCAACTCTTTTTTAGACCAATCAGGTGTTTTAGGCAGGCAAAGTAACCCAGCTTCGCAGAGTTAAACAAATGCAACATAAAAGAATGCAACACATCTTTGCATCATTAAACAAATATTCCACAGCGTAAACAAATGTAACACATCTGCACTAATATTCCAAGGCAGCCTCCAATAAACAAAATTTTGGTCTAAACTGTAGCAACCTTTCTTCAGAGTCAGTCTGTGGTCTGTTCCAGGTGACGATGCCAGCTGCTTTTCTGCAAAGTCTGTGGAGCAGTATTACGGCTGGAACATTGGGAAAAGGAGAGCTGCTGAGGTAAGGCTGTTTGCCGGCTGCAGACAGCAAGCAGAGCTCAGCATCTGTGTGCTCTACCTGAAGGAAAAAGGAGACCAATTTGCCATGTGTCTCTTTAAGGTACTCGGTGGTAGACTGTTTCTAGTCACAAATGTCACTCTCTGGATCTCAGGTGTCTCTGGAAAGGCCTGCCCTCCTGTACCACTGGAAGCAGCTCATGTTCTCTTTGAAAATGTTATATATTCCGGGCTGGGAGAGCCAGCTCAGCAGCAAGATGGCTGTCCTCACAGAGGACTTGGGTTCATTTCCCAGCATCCTCATGGCAGCTCACAGTGGTCTGTAACTCCATTTCCAAGAGACCCAGTGTCCTTTTCTGGCCTCTTCAGATACCAGGCCTGCAAGTGGTACACACATGTACATGAAGTTAAATTTGCAAAATTCAAAATAGCAATAAATTCAGATTTTTATGGTGTGCTTACAACAGTGTTGCCAGATACAGTTGAATCAGATACAGCGTGGCCAGGCAACAGTGGAAGGTGGGTCATCGTGATTGGTCTGGAGAAAACGAAAAGCTGGTTCGTGACCCGATGAAAAGTGGTGAATAGAAACCTAGGAGTTTCTCTTGTATTTTGTAAGCATTAAGACCAATAGAGGTTGTTTTTATTACATTTTAAATTTTTACTCTGTGGATGCGTGCGTGCGCGCGCGCGTGCGCATACCTGTGCATGTGCATACACATACACACCACCGCACACTGGTGAAGACTGGAGGACATAGGGAGTCAGTCATCTAACTTCTGCCATTCTGGTCCTGGGCACCAAGTTCGGTCATGTGACTTGGTGGCAGGCACCTTTCCTGAGCATCTCACCGGTCCCCAAAGAAGCTCTTTCAAAATCCTTCCTTTGTGGCTACAGAGGGATGGAATCTGGCGCTTCAGTTGCTGGGTTTATTTTACTGCATGGCGGTTGGTTTTGAAGTTTCATGATTTGATTTTGGTCCAACACCTTCCTCAGTGGCAAAGAGCGATGACGGTTCGAAAAGTGTTACAGGAGATCCTGGAGAAGACCCCGAGATTCCACCACCTGACGCCCCTAAAGACCAAGCACATCGCTCACTGGTGCCGCTGCCATGGCTACACCCCGCCAGACCCCGAGAGCCTGCACCATGACGGGGACTCCATTGAGGATGTGCTGACCCAGATCGACAGTGAGCCAGGTGAGCCTTCGCGGGCTGCTCTGCTGTTAGGTGTGCTCGCCCCCCTCAGCCCTGCAGCTCACTTCAGTGGCTGCAGTGTTTTCCCCTGCAGTTAGGGGCGAGGGAGAGCTGCTCTAGGTGACAAGACCCTTTTTCTTACCGCGACACCCCAGACCACATGGCCCTGCAGAACTGTTTACACCCAAGTGCCCAGCCAGGAATGTTCACTTCATGCCGTCTGGTAGCCATGTGCTCTTCCCGTGAGTCTCCTCGGTGTTACTTTGAAGACTTTTTTTTTTTAAAGGAAGCCACATGGAGGCTTCCTCACTTTTTTTTTTTTTTTTTTTTAACATTTTATTTATTATGTACACAGAAGAGGGCGCCAGATCTCATTACACATGGTTGTGAGCCATCATGTGGTTGCTGGGAATTGAACTCAGGACCTCTGAAAGAGCAGTCGGTGCTCTTAACCTCTGAGCCATCTCTCCAGCCCCGACTTTGAAGACTCTTAACCCACCCTCTTCCCTCAGATAGGAGTGACTTCCCTTTCTGTGTGGCTTTAGGAACCCCTGGTAGGGAAGTCTGCCTGTTTCCATGAAGAAAGGCCAGTATCTTGGGTGCTGCTGTACCCTCAAACCCGGGGAGGGTGTTGGAGGCACATGAGAACAATCAACAGTGTTGTAGGAAAGAAACAGTATATATGTTATATAACATGTATATAAACGGTATATCCAGTAAAGAAACGGACCACATTAGCATCAGGGCAGCATCTGACTGTGCCTTAGAGAACAGGAAGGGTTCAGCTGACTTCCCCACTCCTGAGGGAACCTGGAGCCCAGAGGTCTGGATAACTCTTGTGCTCTACAGAAAACTTCCTGGGAGCCTGGTGCTCAGTGGCCTTTTCTCTCATCTCCTGTGGCATGTAGTATCTGTGCTGAGAGTTTGTCAGCTTCTAGATCTAGGTCCTTGGTGAGCAGAGACCGTGTGATAAACCTCCGGGTTTCACTGGTGCTCTGTATACAGCGTGGCACATCAGCGACTCCTGGAGTCAGTAAACCAGAGAGCCAGGAGCGGGTGAGCCACCACCACCCTGTCCTTCATAAAGGCCCACCTATACCTGCCTGGACCTCACATCCTCCTTCCTGAAGGAGGATGCGCATATGGCTTTATTGTCCTGATGCTCTTCCTGTACATTACGATGTCAAGAGTACAGTACTTCCCTACAGCAGTGAGACAGGGATGACTTTTTAAATCACATTTCTCAGGTAGCCCAGGCTGGCCCTGAACTCACTGTGTATCTACAGATGAACTTGTACTTCTGGTCCTCCTGCCTCTACCTCCCGGGGGGGTTCTGGAATTACAGGTGTGTGCCACCACACTCAGTGCGGTCTGGTAATTAGACCTGGGACTCCTGATCCCACGACGACCTGCTTGCTAGGGCAGGCACTCTGACCAGCTGAATAGGAGTGACTTTTTGTTCTTCACTGTTGCTCAGGTTTCTACGGCCCCACATTGGAACGCCAAAATGTTGTTGGTTGTTCTTGCTCTTTGGGGGCGCCCACTACACAGCTCCCAAATAAATCACACACAGGGGCTCACTCTTAACTGTAAATGCCTGGCCTTAGCTTGGCTTGTTTCTTACCAGCTTTTAACTTGGATTTATCCCATCTACCTTTTGCCTCAGGGCTTTTATCTTTCTCTATTCCTGTATACCTTTTCTTTCCTTCTTACTCCGGGTCTGGCTGTGTGCCTGGGTGGCTAACCCCTGAAGGCCTCCTCCTTCCTCTCTCGTTCCTAGATCTTTCTTCCTTTTTTTCCCCAGATTTTTCCTTCCCTTTGTCCTCTCAGCCTGCCAGCCCACCTATCCTTTCTCCTGCCTCGCTATTGGCCATTCAGCTCTTTATTAGACCATCAGGTGTTTTAGACAGGCACAGTAACACAGCTTCACAGAGTTAAACAAATGCAACACATCTTAAAATAATATTCTACAACACTTTACTGTACATTTCTAAGTTTTCCAGATTTTAAAAAATGAATAAAATTAATTTATTGACTCAGGAAGTGTGGCAATGGTCTGGTTTCCAATGGAGTGAACTACGTACTATCTTTTTGGCCTTAATGGCAGAGAGAGTGCATTTAGAACAGGACGCCTGTCTGCATTTGTACTTCGTGAGGCTCTGGGTCTCGTGAGGGAGTCATAGAACTGGAACTGGAGAACGGTTAGCGGCCTGCAGACTCCGCCTTCAGGGGTCCTGCAGAGTCGGAGCGCAGCCTGCTTCCTCCCCTCAGAGTGCCTGTCGTCCTTCTCCACTGCCGACGACCTCTGCCGGAAGCTGGAGGATCTGCAGCAGTTTCAGAAAAGGGAGCCCGAGAACGAGGAAGAAGTGGATGTCCTCAGCCTGTCGGAGCCTCTGAAGACGAACATTAAGAAGGAGCAGGAAGAGAAGCAGGAAGAGATGAGATTCTACCTGCCGCCGACTCCAGGCTCGGGCTTCGTTGGTGACATCACGCAGAAGGTAGGAGGCCGACGCTGTGCTGCTGCCCGCTCTCAGGCCAGGCGCGTGGGGTCCAGACACCCCAGCTCAGGAGCTCAGACAGCAGTCTGCCGGGTGACGTCTGGTTGGCTTCTGCCCAAAGCTTAGGGGTGCTCCCGCTCTCCCACGTCAGAGCCTTCTGCAAGAGCCGTAAGTGCACGGGAAAGGCTGCGTGTTGAACATGGCCGCGCAGCCGAGGGCTAGACGCAGCTTTGTCCCGGGTTCTTCCCTCACCTCCTTCACGGGGCGTACAGTATTTCAGTCCCTGCCTGGGCGAGCACTCTGCTGCAGTTGGGGAGCACATCTCCCTCGGTACCTGGGAGAGGACTCAGCCCCGAGACACTGGCAGCTTTAAGTGTCGCTTGCACTATTCTGAATTCTTCGGGGATTCCAGTCATGTTGTTCCATGATGAGAGGTTTAGGGGTGAAAGCGGGGTCCCGTGTTCAGAGTGGTTAGAGAGCCCTCCTCCCAGCCAGAGGGTCGCCTGCTGGGGCGAGAGAGGCCTGCTGCTAACGCTGATGGAGTCAATGCTTTCTTCCGCCCCTCCAGATCGGCATCACCCTGCAGCCCGTGGCACTGCACCGGAACATGTACGCCTCGGTGGTGGAAGACATGATCCTCAAGGTGGGTGCCTGCCTGCGGGCGGCAGACCGGGTTGGGTTCTCGGACCCGTGAGTGAGGGTCAGCAGGGGAGCAGAGAGGTCGGCTTTGAAATCCCTCATCTTCCTTAGGCTTTAAGTTTCCTTTCTCTTCTGTTTTTCCTCCTCCTCCTTAGGTAAACTGAGTCATGTCCCTCTAAGAGCTGAGGGTTTGTTGTGTCCAGGGTAGACCCCAGGCTCGTGCAGGCCCCGGGCTCCCACGGGTGTCTGTGCCTCCTTAGTGCCATTTCTTATTCCCATTAAGAAGTGCCCTAGCGGCTGGAGAGATGGCTCAGCGGTTAAGAGCACCGGCTGTTCTTCCACAGGTCCTGAGTTCAATTCCCAGCAACCACATGGTGGCTCACAACCATCTATAACAAGATCTGGTGCCCTCTTCTGGCCTGCAGTCATACATGCTGTAAACACAATAAATAAATAAATCTTAAAAAAAAAAAAAAAAAAAAAAGTACCCTAGTGGCTAGAGAGATGGCTCAGAGGTTAAGAGCACCGGCTACTCTCCCAGAGGTCCTGAGTTCAATTCCCGGCACCCACATGGTGGCTCACAGCCATCTATGGTGGGATCTGATGCCCTCTACTGACGTAAAGTTGTACGTGCAGAGAGAGCACTGTATACATAAAATAGATAAAATCTTTTTTGAAGAGATTTAAGAGAAGTATCCTAGTGTGAGAAGTATCCATGCTCCTTTTAGAGAGGGGAAGGCCTTGGGTTTCCCGCCTGTGACAGCAGAGAAGCGGCCACAGCCGTCCTGCCCCCGGGCAAAGGGTGAGAAAAGCGACCGCTTCCACGCCGGCCCGGTCCTCCCCCAGCTGCTCTTCCCCACTCCGCTTCCCTCCAAGTGGGGGGCTTCGGGAGCAGCCCTCACTCAGCGCTCTGTTTTCCTTAGAAAACAACGTCTGCTTAATGAAAACCCCTTCATCCAGTTTATAATTTCTCTGCGTCGTGGCCTCTAACCAAAAGTTCGGTTTTTCCTGAGCCCTTGTCACACTGAGTTGGCAGTTCCTTCAGAAGTTAGGTAGACGCCGCCGCCGAGGTCGGCCGCACCCCACCCCCCCACCCCCCGCTAGCCGGCAGGGGCTCTTTTGTCAATGCAGTCTTCTGTTGTAGGCCACGGAGCAGCTGGTGAGTGACATCCTGAGACAGGCACTGGCGGTGGGATACCAGACAGCGTCTCCCAACAGGTACTGTTGCCCGGCTGACAGCACAGGCTTGCAGTTACTCTCTCTCGGAGAGCTTTTGTTTACTCAGAACGCAGTGCGGTCGGAGATGGGGTTGCCGTGCTTGGGTCCGTTCTGTAGTTCTGAGCGAGTCTCTTGGTGGAAGAAAGTCTAGCTGTGCCCTCCCAGCCTACTTCATAGACACCCAGCTCTGTTGTGTCACAGGATAGAGCAGGCAGCAGGGTCTCCATGAAGACGGGAACCTCTCGAGTGGCAGACTCTAGGATCGAGTTGATAAATATCACCTACGGTGTTTGTCATTGCAGACACATCATTTCTCTTAGGAACTGGGAAATTAAGCTCTGAAAGGGAGTCGTCTCCAGTGTCCCAGATCACAGGCCCTAGATTCAGACTCATCTCACTGGCTGGGGACCCTGGAGCTCACTGCCACTTCTCTCCTGATACATTCATCTCTCTCTTGAGTGGGATGTAGAGTTCCTAGCCTTAGAAGAACAATAGTCCACATCCTCTTCTCCTTCTATTCTGCTGAAGGCCGTCATAAAATCCTGACACTATAATATAGTACCTGCAGTGATGAGGTCCCAACTGAGAATATTAGGTCAAACATACATAGACAACATAGAGGTCTTGAGTTTTAAAAAAAAAAAAGAACTGGGGATAAAAATTTCCAGATCTGCTCTCCGTTGCCCTGCTTGGAAAGCAGGGGGAGCCGTGTTTTCCATGTTCCGGACTGGAGATGTGGCAGCCTGGGTGGTTTGAATGAGAGCCTGGAACCTCACACTTGGCTGGCCAGGACTCTGCCTCCCGTCTTCTGAGATAAGAGAGACGGTCCCTATTTTCATGGTGCTCTGAAGCACACTTGAGTCTGCTGAGACTTAGAAGACTTGAAAACATTCTCTTCTGCTGTCCACTTTACTGTCTTTCTTTTCTCTGCCGGCTAATCATTGAGCCAACATGAAGTCCTCATTGCTGTGACGGGGGGGGGGGGGGGGGGGGGGGGGGGTAAGATTTGAGCCCTGGCTAGGACTGTAACTGGAGTTACAGCTTTCATCAGAAAGGAGAAGAATTCATAAAAAGTGGGAGAGTCCTGAGTCATTGCATGTACTCTTTGCCGTCACCTTCTCTAAGCGAATGGTCCCTCTAGTGAGTTAACTGACTAAATTATTGCTGAGTGCATTTGACAAATTGTACCTAATTATACTTTCGGGGTTTTTTTTGGACTAGGGTTCCCAAAGAAATCACAGTGAGTAATATTCACCAGGCCATTTGCAGCATTCCTTTTCTGGATTTTCTCACGAACAAGCACATGGGGAGACTGAACGAGGATCAGTGAAGACAGTGAAGAGGATCCCCAAAAGCAGGCTGGGGAGCTGTGTCTGAAGTACGCACACGTGGTGGCCCTGGTGTTTGGAGAAAGGCGGTTGGTTCTGTGCGTTGGGATGCCCCGGCTCCCTACCATCCCTTCAGTCTAACTGCGTGTTCTCGAGAGGGCACGGAGTCCCCGGTGCAGCCCTTTTAAGACTGTGTTGTTTCCCGATTCTGGAGGGAAGCTGAATGGGCACAGCTTTGTCAGCTTGCATTTCTTTACTCTGTACCAGCTCTGGAGGTGTCTGAGTGTGAGACAAGGCACACAAGGTGCTCCCTCTTTGGAGTGGGCTGGGGTTCACCTGGGGCCCGCTCTCCAGAGGGCGGAGATAAATCTGGGCTACTCTAAAGAAGAACAGAGCAAGCAAGTACCTTTTCCTACCTTGCCTCGGTGGGCAGGGCTGCACTCTTGGCCAGCGTGAGTCAGCTACAGAAGGGTAATACGCCATGTGGAAAACTAGACACCAAGGAGGCTGTAGCCTGAGACTTTTTCATGGAGCCCCGATGCCCGTGCTTCTGTGACAGCCAATGTCAAAGCGTCGAGGTTCCCAGCAGAGCTAGAAGGCATCAGGCCTGTGCCCGTGTAACCCAGGAGACTATCACTGTTAGTGTAAGCCTGATCCAGAGTCCGGCACGTGGCCTGCAGAGGTCTCAGCACGGGGTCCTCAAGCCCAGTGAGCTGCCGAAGCTCCTGTTGTCTGGGGGCCGGGGAGGCAGCCCGGGGCAAACCTTCCTGGAGTGTCCTCAGTGGACCTGAGGTCCTGTCCTTCTCTGCCAAAGAGTCCTGCCGCGATGGGAAGGGTTGAAACACCTGTGAGTGCCTTACTTTCGAGAACTGCTCCGACCCGCTGTGCCAGCGCTCAGGAGCGGAGCCGCTCCCTGAGGGGGCAGATAGGCGGTTGGTAGCGCCAGCACAGACTGGGCAGACACTGGGGACTCTCCAGTCCTCCTCACTGTTGTGGGCAAATGGAAGATCTTCGTTTCAGTTGCAAACCTTCTCTCACTCTGCTCAAAGCGAACTTGAAAGGTCTGAGTCAGAGTCAGACTTACTAAGCAGCAGAAAGCCTGTTCTCCCCGGTCCCGCAGGTGGGAGTGTGAGCCAGGAAACAGCGGGCTGCAGGTACAGAAGGGTTCCTCCCAGCAGGGACAGGGCGAGCATGGCTTACAGTATGTATAGTGGGTGTACAAGACTTAAGAATTGGGTCTGTAGGCCACACAGCAGATTGGTAGGCCCACACACAGATTTGTTCAGAAGTGGACGGACACCTGCGAGGTAGAATATCCAAATGAGAACAGATTCATTTGTTGTGATGAAAAACCTAAAGAAATTGCTTTTTGCTAAAGAAATATCAAATGATTTAAGAGTCTCCATGTATGTTAATGTTTCAAGTGTTTTTCTATCGTAATGTGTAACATAATTGTGTATCATTTTGTCTACAATAAAACTTTTAGTATTTGTGATGGGTTTTCTGAGCTGGAAGCGCCATACTTGGATGGGTTCATTGGGATGCAGCTGTGGTATAGGTCTTTATGAGTTTAAATTACTCTCTCTCCTTCCATCAAAAAAGATCTGCAATCGTGTAATGTAAAAGGATCACCGTTACAGTCAGGTCACATACAAAACAGAAGACACTTCACTTGGTGGCCATGGACATAATTATTTCATACAAGCAATTTAGGGTAAAGGAAAATGCATAAGTGGGTTTAAAACATTTCTCAAAAAAAAGCGGGGGGGGGGGGGATTTAGTCTAATAAACTGGTTTATCTGGTGAGATAAAGTTGGCTTGTGCTGAGGTCTGAAATCCACTCCTGGACACAGTCCTTTCATTCTCGTATGCTGTCGTGGGTTTCTAAAAAATTACCAAAAGGTGGAGACTACAGTACAGAACTAGAGGTTCTCAAATCTGCGACTTTTGAGGGGATCCAGGCCACAGAGCTAGCTTGCTGGGAAGCAACTTTACAAAGTCAGAAAGCTGAGCCTTGGAGCGTAGGGTTAGCGGGGGCATAGATCAGGATGGGTGCCGACGGCCCGTCCCTGGGCCTCAGGAGGGTGGCATAGCCCAGCCAACGGAAGCCTGGAGTCCTGGAAGTTCTGTCCCGTATAGCACGGAGAGGTAAGGCCTTCTTCCTTCAGCTGTGAAAGGACCTCCTAATGTACACACAGCAGACTGAGGCAGTTCCCACATCGGTCACTGTGGTCATGGGGTAATCAATATTGAACACTCTTTGCTCAAATTAACAGATTCAACTGCTTTATTTTTAAAAACTTACAGAATATAAAAATTATTAAACTTTATAGGAATTTTAAGCAGGTACGATAAAGTATTTTTAAAAATTAGGACTGGAGAGATGGCTCAGTTGGTGGCGTGTGCAGTACCTGAGTTCAGTCACCAGAACCCACGTAAACAAGGCGGGCTTGGTGGTGCACACTTAGGGTCAGAGCACTGGACAGGCAGAGGCAGGTCCCTGGAGGCCTGCTGTGGAGCCCGCTAGCCTACTTGGTGACCTTCAGACCAATGAGGAAAGAGAAAGATACCTGAAAAACACTTTGGGTTGTCTTCTGTCCTCTACACGTGTATCCGCACACACAGGAACACACACATGTACCCGCACATACAGGAACACACACATGTACCCGCACATACAGGAACACACATGTACCTGCACATACAGAAACACACATGTACCCAAACATACAGGAACACACAGAGATACCTGCACATACAGGAATACACACATGTACCCAGACATACAGGAACACATGTACCCAAACATGAGCACACACATGAACCTGCACACACAGGAATGCACCAACAGCCACACATAAAGGAACACACGTTACCTGCACATACAGGAATACTATCCACATATACAGGAACACACACACATGTACCTGCACATGCTGGAACACACACACACTCAGAGGTGAGCCCTGCTGGTCCTCCAGTGCATTTCTCTGGTCTTTGTGCACGTGTGTGTGAGGTGGACTCAGGACTGGGAGAACATGGCTGACTCTTGTCTTGCTTCTTGGGTTGCTCACGGAGCTTTGTGGCCTTTCTCGGATCTGGAACGAGGAGGGACTTCTGAAGAGCAGAGGGCTGGTGGGAAGAGCTGTGTGGCACATTGCTGAGGTTCCGAACAACCTGTGACCTAGCAGAGGTCAGCTCCACTCCGTGGCCACTGCAGTGCTACAGTGCCAGAAAGGGACAGGTGTGCTCTATGCCGGCCGAATGCAGCAGGGTCATGCATCTCTACACTGAGAATGAATGAACGGGGTGGGGTGGGGGGGTGCCGGGCATGTGGTGTGGTCATTGGCAGCACGCAGCCAGGGGCTCTTCTTAGTTGGGGCCTGCCCGTGGCCGCAGCAGGGCCCAGAGGCGCCGGGAAGAGAGTTAAGCGGGAAAGGACAATTGAGGAGCCATGCTTGGCTGACTTGACTGCTGAGCATGGGATGTGCCTAGCAAGTCAGCAGGGTGTTAGGCGACAGCAGCCTCCCTTGCAGACGCAGAAATGGAAGCTCCCATTGTCCCCGCAAGTGTGGAAGCAGCAGTGGTCCAGACGGTCCCTTTTCCCACTTAAGGGTGCAGGAGAGCTGAGGTGGGCAGAAGGTACCACCGGCCACGCTGGAGCCAGCTGCAGCCCTCTGCAAGAAGGGCACACAGTTCGTAAGTGTCAGGGATACTCGCGCCGTCACGCTCTGTTAAAGCCATTATTGAGAGACCAGATGAATGGGAAGGTACTTGAGTTTATAACTTAAGTTGCCCAGCACATTTTTTGCATTTTAGTAAATTGTTAATCTGCTCACTGCCTACATTTAGGTGCCCAGCAGGCAGTCTCTTCCCTCTTGGGAACACTGAGCATGCACACTGGCAAATCTAGAGTGACAGGACCCTTGGTATATGCACATGGTTCCAATTTTCCCTTCAGAATGACTCAACAGCGTTTCCTCGGCCAGCAAGGGGGAGGCTGGGCCTGCTAGCACCTCTGAGGGGATGCTGTGTGGGAGGCCTGAGCTGCCTCCCCTGCCTTGGCTTCGAAGGAAACCCTTACGGTTCTTACCGAACACTACCGAGCCTCTTAGACATAGTCCTTCCTGGTGTTTGAGAGGTGGTTGTGCAAAGGGAATGGACTTGTTCTACACGGCCATACTGGCTGCAACCATGAGAACAAGTTTTCCAAAGACGGAGGGGGTTGTCCCCACAGCGGGGTAGTGAGTACCTAACCAGAGTTGGGGAGCCAGCAGGCCGGAGCTAAAGGCCCCTCTAGGGGATGCTTTCCAGACATGCACCCAGCTCCTCATGGATGTGCATGGTAGTCCCTTCTGGTCCTTGTGTCGAGGGGAGACAACAGAAATTAGGACAGGGCTCAGCCCCTAGAAACATGGGGTGAATGCTATTCATGCTGTCAACATGTCACTCATCCTGTGGGAATTGTTTTCCTGAAACATGATCATCCTGGCTATAAAGAAATTACGTTTGAAATTGAAAACATGTGGATGATCTCCCTGGATAGATATGACCTGTGTGTGTGTGTGTGTGTGTGTGTGTATTCCACATATATATGGAATTTCTACTTGGATACATAGCACCACCATGAGAGTCGTGTGCAGGTGGTTTTATATGTATTTAAACTTAAGGTTTTGTTATTGTTTTGAAACAGGGTCCCTCTATGTGGACCAGGCTGTCCTGGAACTTGCTATGTAGACCAGGCTGGCATTGAGCTCATAGACATAGAGATCCTCCTGCCTCTGCCTCTAAAGTGCTGGCATTGAAGGCATCAGTTCTGACAACCTAAGTTGTTTTTGTTTTTGGTGTGTGTGTGTGTGTGTGTGTGTGTGTGTGTGTGTGTGTGTGTGTGTGTGTGTGTGTGTGTGTGTTGAGACAGGTTTTCTCTGTGTAGCCCTGGCTGTCATGGAACTAACTCTAGACCATGCTGGCCTCAAGATCACAGAGATCTGCCTGCCTCTGCCCCCACTGGGATTAAAGGTGTGTGCCTACCACTGCCTGGGTAAGATTTCTTGATGTAAGCATGTGGGCCACTGCAGAAAGAGATGAGAAAACTGCCTGGGCCTACCATAGGTTATCAAATAGAATTAACATGCATCTTGGGAAACCATCCAAAGTGAGTAACTGGTCTGTCAAGGACTTGATAGATTTCTCAGTCTGGAGCAGTTCAGGTCACAGCTGAATTGATCCTCAGATTTAAAAATTGAAAGGTGCCAAATGGCAATTTAAAAGTTCAAGTCTCCTTCCCCCTGTTTGAGGAGGAGGGTGGGAGGGGCCGAGTGTGGCTGGTGGTGGTCTACCCGCCTGCCTCCACTCCACACCACGGCCAGGGCCGGCAGCCATGCTGCTCCAGTCAGCAAAGGACCAAGTCAGGCCCCCTTCGGGGAGGTCTGGAGGTGTCCGTCAGCTTTCCCAGCAGCCACGATCTCCACTGCTCTCCACTGCTCTCCACTGCTCTCCACTGGTCACACATTGAGAGTCCGGGGAGCTGATGTCTGAAAGATGGCTGAGGGGTTGGGTGTGAATTTCCTCACCTCTGGAACCTAAAAAAGAAGTGTGGCCACATCAGTGGGCTCTTTCCTCCATCCACCCCAACCCCTGGCTCTGAGAAAAGAATTCCTTGGCAGTGGAAATTAGCTAAGGAAGTTATGTCACTACTGTGGCGGGTCACATAGGGAACATGAGCTCCCTCTGCCCTTTAGTTGGGGTAAAGATGCTAACTAGCCCTGCAGTCCAGGGAGGGAACCCCAAACCTCACATGTGGCATGCCTCTGTTGTACCACAGAGTGATGCCTAGGTCACTTAGGTTTTAGTATTTTTGCAGGGAGCAGGGCTGGAACTCAGGGCTTCATGTATGCTGGGCATGCAGTCTACCACTGAGCTACATACACTCCCACCCTTCAAAGTCACTAGCCCTCTTAGTAGTCAAGGGGACATGCTGGGGCTTGGGAGGCAGACAGATGCTGCTCACCAGAGAGGGCAGTGCCAGAGAAGCCACCTAGCCAGGGGCTGGGTAGCTTTTCTGTTGGTGGGTACAGTTGGTTGGGCACTGCTATCCTTAACCATCATGCCATTGCGTGCCACCAAAATCTGTCTCCTGACCCCTATCCCGGAGAACAAGTGAGTCTATCTTCCCTGCCCTAGAGGCACCACCCCAAGGCTGACCTGGAAGCTGGCCCCAGGGCTGGGGTCCCACCCAGAGCTGTGAGTTGTGATGACTCTGGCAGATCTTGCCTTTGTGGATCTTGAGGGCTTCACTCCAGTCCACGCTTGGAATTCCTGCCTGCAACAGAATGCAATCAAAACCTGGCACAGGGTCCGTCATACCCTGGACCCCAAGCCCTGATCACTGCTGGGCCTGCTTCAGTGCCTAATGATCCTTTATTCTCCTGCACAAGCAGGACCAGAGCACCAGGTGCTCCGGGAAGATGAGCCAGCTCAGTAAGGGAGCTCTGAGCTAGTCCGCCCTACCATTCTGAAAGTTCCACCACGAAACCTCGGCCACGTAGGCTGGGGACAGCAGTGGCGGGAAATTCTCACGCAGGGGAACATCAGGCAGCATTTGGCACACACACACACACTTGTCTTAGAGACAGACAAGCAAGCACCAGTACCCAAAGCCCCCCTGAGACCCGAGGCTGCCCTTCTGGATGCCAGGCCTCTTAGGAGGGCGCCCAGAGCCAGTGAAGGCTGTCACCTCCTTCATGCCCACTTAGGGCATGAAGAAATGCCATCTTAGACAGTGCCCAGCACAGCAAAGGTACATCTGCTTACATTTTGGAAGAGAAGGCTCAGCCATACCTGACGACCTGAATTCAATTCCCAGGACCCACATGGTGGAGGTAAAGAACCAACTCCCACAGGTCTTCTGACCTCCACGTGAGTGTTGTGATGTGTGCACATGCATGTACATACACACAACAAGTGTAAAGAAAAAATGAAGGAAAACCACGGGGCTGTGGGATGACAGCAGTTGTGTGTATACCCCTCTGGCGAAGGATGGTAAGTGAGTGCCCAGCACCCACCTCAGGAGTCTCACAACCACCAGGCACTCGAGCTCCAGGGGACCTGTCGCCCCTCTCTTGGCCTGGCAGGCAGCTGCGCTCATGTGCTCAGACACAACTACACATGATTTTAAAGAATAAAACAAAATCTCATAAAAATGTGTTTTTAAAAGAATCAATTACAGTAACAATCTCAAAAAAAAAAGAAAGAAAGAAAAGAAAAGAGCCGGGCGGTGGTGGCGCACGCCTTTAATCCCAGCACTCGGGAGGCAGAGCCAGGCGGATCTCTGTGAGTTCGAGGCCAGCCTGGGCTACCAAGAGAGCTCCAGGAAAGGCGCAAAGCTACGCAGAGAAACCCTGTCTCGAAAAAAAAAAAAAAAAAAAAAAAAAAAAAAAACCAAAAAAAAAAAAAAAAAACCAAAAAAAAAAAAAAAAAAAAAAAAAGAAAAGAAAAGAAAGCCTCCAAGCTGGTCTGCAGTCTGAGCTCCCATGAGCCATTTCCCTGGAGGGAAAGGACAGGCTAACCTAGCCCCATTCCTCTCACTGAAAAGGCTCGATCCCTCTATCCCTGGAGTCAGCCAGATCTCTTAATCTTGTCCATGTCTCTACTAAATGGTAACCTCAGGAAGGCAGTTCCCCCCAACCCCGACCATAGGCGTGGGGCTCACCCAGCCAGGGCCAGTGCCTGCCTGTGCTAGGCCCCCCCCCCCCCCCCCCCCCCCCCCCCGCACTGGCCCAGCTCATGCCCTGATGTCAACAAAGGAATCTTTTCTTGGCAGCATCAGAGGCTCGCCTCGCTGGGCAGGCAGATGGCTCGGGCAAGGGGAGCCGGTGTCCGCTGTGGCCAGCACTCAGCCTTGTGTGTGAGGAAGAGCTGAGCCACGGCCTGTCGGATAATTTCTGCGTCGGAAGCGCCAAGGTGCCGAAGACCAGCTGTCTAAATCATGCTGTTCTCTTCCTCCTGGGAAGGCAGGGCCTCCCCCTGAGCATGCCCTTCTGTCCCCAACTACCCCCAAGCTCTGTACCAGGCAGCCTGCCAGCTGCCCTGAGGGGGCAACAGGGGACTCGAAGCAGGAAGAACCTAGAGCAGTCCCTGGGGTGGCCGCAGGAAGTGCTCCCGCAGAGAGCTTGTGATGGACCAGAGCAAGGACAGAAATGGACTCATCAGAGCCCAGCTACTCTTGGAGGAGAAAGGTGCACTGTGGCTTACACCAAGATTAAGAAAAAATACAAACCGCACTATGCTCCTTCTGAAAAATCATCAGCCACATTTGTTTGTTTGTTTCTTTTTTTTTTTTTTTTTTTTAAGCAAATCCTCAATATGCAGCCTTAGCTGGCCTGGAACTTGCTGTGCAGAGCAGAGATGGCCTTGAATTCACAGAGATCCACCTGCCTCTGCCTCCCAAGTCTTGGGATTAAAGGTGTGTGCACGGGTCCTCTTTTCTTTTTTTTTTTAAACCACATCTTTCATGGACCCGACCAGCCTAGAAGGAACTATGGAAGCAAGATGAGTCTCTGGGAGGAGCTAGCCGGTTGAGAGCTCCAAGCTGGCTGTAGAGGGCTCCTATGCCCATCTGGCCAGACAAACAATGCAGAGCAGTCCTTTCAAGGAGACCAGAAGCCAAGTGAAGCAGGACCAGTTAGCAGGGAGAGGCAGAGGCCTAGAGGGTCCATGCCACTTATGATCAGAAGTGACCGCAGACTTGCTCTGGTATCTTTAGGGTCCCTGGATCTGTTTTCTGAAGGCCTATAGCAATTTTCTTGGATGAAGTACATCTTAGAAGATGCTGAAGGCAGGATGGGATTACTCCAGCCTGGTCTGAGAGAGGACCACCTCTGGGGGTCCCAGAGGCCAGACGATTTGGTGCTGGGGAAAATCAGTAGTGCTCCTGGGCTTTGAGGGGAGTGAGGACCGGCAGCAGCCAGGCTCGTGCTATTCCAGCTCTCCGGGAAAGGAAAAGGTTCCAAAGGGAGAGTTTACACTTGGAAAGACAAGCCCCCATCTGCCAGTGCTTTTCCGCGGCTGGCTTTGAGAAACTGGCTCCAGGGAGGTGGCCAGAGACCAGCTGTCTCCGCCTGTGGGGACCACGAAACGGGTGCCCGAGTCCCGCTCGCTCCGTTCTGTGCCGTCCGGAGCCGCGCGCTCCTGCACCACCAGCTCAGTCCCTCGTTTGTAGAGGGACAGCGATGACAGGCCTCGGGGAGTGGAGCCATGTGTGCCGAGTGGAGACAACAGCTAGCGCCGCGCTACCCACAGCGCTTGGAGGACCCTGAGGGACACTCAGGCCCGCCCTGCGCTCGGTGTGGGTTAGACAGCCTCTCCTACCCAGCCTTTCCTGGAATGTTCCCCGTGAAGAGGGGCTTGCACCGGCACCCCCGAGCTGCTCTCTGGCTGTGGAGCGTGGCTTCCGTTCTTTCTCTGTAAGTCCCACCAGTTGTTTGACCCCAGAATCTCAAGCCCTTGCAAGGTGCCACACACCGAGGACCTCGGAAGAACCGTGAACCAGTGAGGCCTCTCCTGCTATGGACTCAGGTTCCCAACACCAGCAGTCAGTTCTGTCCACGACCCCAGCGAGGGCCTGAGAGCAGAAGGCCCTGTCTGTCTGTCTGTCTGGCCGCCAGCTACGACATTCAACTTCTGACAGCTCAGCTTGAGTCAGAGAGCGCAAGGCCTGCCCTGCACGCACGCCCATTAAGTACCTTAAAGAGCGTGGCCTTTAGGGGAACCTGTCCTGAGCTTTGCTTCTTTGGCTTGTATACATTTGAGATCTGTACTTGGAATGCTTCGCAGTACCCCATCCTACGACAGCCCCATAACTAGTGCATCCCGATTGTTAGGACAGAGGGGCTGCGGCCATCTCCAGGTGCCCCATGTGCCATCTGTTTTAAACTTGATTTTTAATTATGTACATGTGTGTGCATCTGTGTGTGGGTATGTGCAGAGAGCATGGATGCCCCGGATGCCAGAGGTGCCAGCTCTCCTTGAAGCTGGAGTTACCGGCCATTGTAAGATGCCTGGCCGGAGCGCTGGAATTGAACCCCCAGCCTCTGGAAGAGCAGTGTGCTCTCTTCATCGGTGAGACACCTCTCCAGCCCCCATGTACCTTTTAGTCCCAGGTTTCCATCCTACCGTCAAGGAATCTAGAGGACAAATTTCCTAAAAGCAAACACCTGTGACAAAGGTAGTGGTGGTGCTTTAAACAGTTCTAAACTAGGGATCCCAAGTGAGACAAAAAGTAATCGGGATATACAGCAGTATGCCTAAGAAAAGGCTAACAACACACAGCAGTTATTAACATTCAGAATTATCTATTTATGGTCAAACATCACATCAGTTTTTTTTTAAAAAAAAGTAATATGCGTGTCAGAGATGGTTCAGAGGGTGAACACCAGGCACAAGCTGGCAACCCGAGTTGGATCCCTGGAACCCTAAAGTTGTTCTCTCTCTCTCTCTCTCTCTCTCTCTCTCTCTCTCTCTCTCTCTCTCTCTCTCTCTGTGTGTGTGTGTGTGTGTGTGTGTGTGTGTGTCTGTGTGTGTGTCTGTCTGTCTGTCTCTGTCATATATATTAAAGATTTTAAACATCGTGACAGCAAAAATGGTACCATGGAAGAAACCGAGTGTGTGTGCGTTCATTGTACATTAACCATTAGAAAAGATCCATCTGTCTGGGAGGGGTGGCGTGAGGGTGTTAAGGCGGTATCTGTTATTTTTGTCATTTCTAATTTTCTCACTATGAGCATGCATTACTCTTCTGAGTAGAAAGAGGATGCACGAAGTCCTTAGTAGTCCAAAGCTGAGCTGCTAAGGGAGCCAAGGACCTTTTGTGCAGTGGGATCTTGATCAGAGCGGGCACTGGCCCTGGGCACTGGCCCTGGGCACTGGGGGGGTGGGAGGGTGGCCTGTGCACAGCCCTCTGCGCTCACCTGACCCAAGTTAAAGGGCAGCAATCTTGGGAGGGAAGGAGGAGGAACCGGGGGAGGGGGAGGGACTCCTTTTGAGGTGCCATTCACCTTGGATCCCGGGGTAGGGAGCAGCAGAGAAGGCCCCCGGCAGTGTCAGACCAAAGAGATGACCAAAAGGCTCCTTTGCCGCTCTTCAGACCCTGTGGTATCCAGGCTACTAGCCGTCCCCTCCCCCAGCCCGCTTTGGGACTCAGTTTCCTCCCACCACCGGTCGAGATGCGAAGCGTCCCCCCGCCGCAGCCAGAGACCCACCTATAAGACGTGGTCGCTACCGCAGCTGCGTCCGCGTCCCCGACGGGCAGCACGTAGACCTGCCGGGCGGGGGGCGCCGAAGACTGGCCCCTGCGGCCGCCCGGCCCGGGCACGCGCTCCGGCGCCGCATCCCGGGTCCCCGCGCGCGCGGTCCGCACGCCGAAGTCGCGCTGGTACTGGGTGAGCGGCACAGCGCGGCTGGGCTCCCGCGCGCCGGCAACGGCCGGGCTCCCGCGCGAGGCGGTGCAGTCGCCGCCGGGCCCCTCGCTCCCGGGGTCCGAGTAGCCGTGCAGAGTCAGCGGCACCGCTACGTCCGAGCGGTCCAGCTGGTTCCAGCGCCGGGCCAGGCAGCACAGCCGGCTGATGCAGGGCCACGCCATGCCGCTCGGCCACGCGCCCGCGCCGCCGCGCGCGCCCGCCCGCCCGCTGCCCCCGCAGCCCGGCGCCCCGCGAGCCCGGCCTCCGGGCACTCCCAAACTGCCCGCGGCCTCGGGTGGTTGAACCCCCAAATTCCCCGAATGTGATCTCCTAAATCAGACCCGGGTTTCGCAGAGGGCGAGGCCGGAGGGAAGGAGGCTGTTCTTCGCCGTCACGCTGCCTGCAGCGGGGCGCAGGAGGCAGGGACAGAGGACTCTGTTGGGGACTGTGGACACGGGTGGCTGCGGAGCAGAGCTGGGCTGTGCTGGGGGACTCCGCGGTCACCCAGGGTGGAAGTGGGGTGGGGGACGACAAGGAGGGTGATGCAGAGAAGACTTGGGGCCATGTTTCCCGAAAAAAAAAACACGTTTGAGTCATCCCTTGAATCGGTGTAGGACAACCAATCCAGTTTTCATTAAGAACTGCCATTAGCTTCCAATCGGCCTCTGTCTGGGTTCTAAAACCCCCAAACGCCCTCCCCTGCTGTACACTGAGTGCCGTATTCCAAGCTGAAGATCAGTTTAACCCAGCTGTCCTGGAAAGGCTTTCTGAGTGTATCAGCTCTGCCCTCAACCACACAAGCTGTTCTGGCTGAACTTGGAAGGGATCCATCTCAGGGAACTGCCCCGCCCCGGCCAGTTGGTCAGTTCATCTCCCTAAAGATGGAAGTGGCATACCACTGCCAGTTTAACAGCCCAAGCCTGCCTATGGCCCCATATTGACAAAAGTTAAGCCTGGAGCTCAGAAAGCCTTTTGCCAAAGGCACATTCACGGGGACCCCAGAAATATCTCTTCTCACCCAGAGCAAACTGACTTTGTGAACTGGGAGCTGGGCCCTGGGTGAGTCAACCTGGCAGATGAAGGTTAGTAGTAACGAAATAATCCACGGGAGAAAGCTACAGACCACCGGCCGCTCTTCCCAAGCCAATGAATGTCTAGTGAGTCCTTTGATTAGCAGGCTGATCGAGAGTCAGAAAGGCTCCTGGTATGGAAGCAGGGCAGGGTAGGGTTTTTGTTTTTGTTTTTGTTTGTTTTGTTTGGTTTGGTTGGTTTTAGACAGGGTTTCTCTGTGTAACAGTCCTGGCTGTCATGGAACTCGCTCTGTAGACCAGGCTGGCTTCAAACTTACAGAGATCCTCCTGCCTCTGCCCCTCAACTGCTGGGATTAAAGGCGTGTGCCACCACCACTGTGGAGCAAGGGTAGAGTTTTTTTTTGTTTTTTGTTTTTTGTTTTTTTAATGTCAAAAAGAAGAAATCACATCATACCAGGGGCAGGTTGAGCATGGGGTGTTTTGTTTGTTTGTTTACAATACACTGTTTCATTGCAGGGAAGGAACGATCCTTTAATCAAATAAGATCATTTTTCTGGAGGAACATTTTGTATACGTCCAAAATACTTTCCCAGCAGGAAAAGAAGAATCCCCTTCCTTCCTTCCTTCCTTCCTTCCTTCCTTCCTTCCTTCCTTCCTTCCTTCCTTCCTTCCTTCCTTCCTTCCTTCCCTTCCTCCCTCCCTCCCTCCCTCCTTCCTTCTTTCTCTCTTTCTTTCTTTTCAGAAGATAAAATATTGTTTACAAGATGGGTGAGAGTCCGGAGGGGAGAAGTGTAATGTCGGGACTACCTAACTTCTAGGTCATTTCCATTAAAATACTGGTTCACGGGCCAGAGAGAGGGCTCAGTGGGTAAAGACATTTCCCACCAAGCCCAGCTTCCTGGGTTCGTCAGGACCCACAGACGGAAGGAGTACTGACTCCCCACATTGTCCCGTGACCTCTGGGTGAATTATGGTGCATGCACCTACATACAACTACATACAAAGGCAAGGTTAACAAGCAGATGCAATAAAACATATGAAAGATGTGTTTATTTTATGTGTGTGAGTGCATGTATGTACGTACACCAAGTGCAGAGGCCAGAAGAGGGAGTCAGGTCCCCCAGACTGGACTTAGAGCTGGTTATGAGCTACCATGTGGATGATGGGAACTAGAACAGAGTCCTCTGCCGGGGTAGCAAGTGCTCTTACCAACAGAGCCATCTCTCCAGCCACGGAAAACATTTTAAATCAAAATTTTAAAATAAATAGTTTTACAGAAAAGATAATGCTGGGAATTAGTGGTGCGTGTCTATAACCTCAGCACGTGAGAGGTGGAGATGGGGATCAGAAGCAAGTTCAAGGCCCACCTAGGCTACATAAGATCGTGTCAACACACACACACACAACACACACACACACACACACACACACACACACACACACACACACTCACAATCTTTTAAATTCTGTTTGTCAGTGCCAGAGATTGAACTGAGGACTCTGTGCATCCCTGAGCTACCTCCATAGACCCCTTTACTTGTTCATCCGTCAAACTTACTTCATGCTAGGGCCGATGTTGAGTGCCCTCGAGATTCAGTGTGCTGGATGAGAGAAGTGTTAGCTCAGATGCTGTTTTGAATGGGAGGGTTAAGGCCAGGCTCCCCTGTCCAAGGGAGGAAGGCTGGGCCTGGGGAGGAGTCAGGGAAGGGTGGGGAGAGCAGAGGCCAGAGCAGAGCGGGCCTTGTCAGACACACAAGGAGTTAAATTTTTCCTAGGTGACAGTAGGGGGTGACTTGTATTCCTGGCACTCTGTCCGTCACATGGAGCAGTATGACATTTTCAGTGCCAGCTGGAGAAGTAGCCTGGGACCAGCGAGATCAGGGACCGCACGAGAGCCTTGGCGTGAGGAGTGAAGAGGAAGGGCTGGGATCTGGGAGTAAGAAACGAGGCGGGAAATCCGGGATGGTGAGATGGCACTTGGACGGTAAAGGCACTTGCTACCAAGCCTGATATAGCTTGAATCGGAGCCCCAGACCCCTTGTGGGGAAAAGAGAGAGCCAGCTCTTACAAATTCTCTTCTGACCTCCACACATATGACGTGGATGCCTCCCACACAACCAATAAAGTGCAAAGTGTTTTACAGATGGAATTTTTATTTAATTTATGTGTATGAGTATTTTGCGTGTGTGTGTGTGTGTGTGTGTGTGTGTGTGTGTGTGTGTGTGTGCCACATGTGTGTAGTGCCAGAGGAGGCCAGGAGGTTGTTGGAGCTCCTGGAACTGGAATTATAGACAGCTGTGAGCCAGCATGTGGGTGCTGGGAACCTAAACCAGGTCCTCAGGAAGGGCAGTCCTAACCACTGGGCCACCTCTCCAGCCCCCAAAGATGGAAGCCTGGCATAGCTCTGGGGCCTCGGCTTCAGATGACCTCACTTCCTCGGCCAGCAGTGCTGGGGTGCACTGCAGTGGGGGCCCCATAACCTGTAACTATCACTGTGCCTCAACAGACGCATTGTCTAGATGAGGGCACAGGATGTCTGGAACTCAGAAGACCCACACCACACCAGGAGCCACGAGGTTCCGGTTAAGAAATGCGTGTAGAGGCATGTGAGTCAGTAGCCAGGGGACCCTTCCCTTCAGGGACAGCACAGCCAAGCAGCACCCAGGGAGGAAATGGTCTTGGAGGCAGAGATCAAACCTCAGCAGAGAGGCCGAGCTAGGGTGCGGAATACCCACAGTGTGTGCTTAGGAGAGGAGCCACGACGGGCCTCATGGAGGCTTGTGTGGGCAGCGTGAGACTGTAGCCTCCAGGATATCTGTGGCGAGCATGGCCTTCTCAACGCTCTAGTGCTGAACTTGAAAGGATCCATCCTGAGCATCACAGAACTCGTTTAATGTTTAAACTGTGTTTTACTCAGAGGGCCAGCAGTCTGGGAAACAGGGCAAAATCGGCCTTCAAAGCTCAGTCTCATCCTTTTGGTCTTATGTTCCTTCATTGTCAAAGCCTCCTCCACCCCTGTGTGTGTGTGTGTGTGTGTGTGTGTGTGTGTGTGTGTGCTGGGGGGAAGTGTCACGCCACTGAGTCTTGTATTCCTTCTCGGTACCAGTTGGAGAGCATCGAGGTTAACGTTGACTGGGAGCAAATAGCGGTGTGCATGTGCTGAGGAACTTCCACAGTGTGGTGCTACCTGCCAGCGGCTGTTAGCACCCACCTGTCGTCTTCCAGCTCTTGAGCAAGGCTTGGGCTACAGACGTGCACAGCCAGGCCCAGCTGTCTACGTGGGTGCTAGGGACTGGAACCCCCTCCTCACTCTGTCAGAGCACGCGGTCTTTCCCACTGACTCATCTCCTCCATCCAGAATGTGGTCTTGTAAAGCACCCCTTTTCCTCCCTACGAAAGTAAGGAAAACACACTCTTACAGAACATGGGGCCAGTGAGAAGGCCCAGTGGATGACGGTTCCTGCCACCAAGGCCAACGACCTGAGCCAGATCGCTGAGACCCACATGCTGGAAAGAGAGAACTGATTCCCACAAGTTGTCTTCCGACCTCCCATGTGCGTGTCATAGAATGTGTGCTCGCTCCCCAATGATAAATAAAGGCGAGAACACCCAAACCCTAATAATAGAGACTATACAGTGTCCTTATCATCCCCCATTATGAGTCATAGGAGCTGTTTCCCATTCACACAGAGCTGACACCTTGCCCCTGGATCATCCAGACGGTTGTTCTGCTCCTTAAACCTAATGGGACTCTTGGGCCCAAAGCTGCAGACAAAGCTGGGAGCACAGCATATAGAGCAACAGGAAGTTGTGTCCACAGATGGGTAAGTCGGGAAGGTTTCCCCAAGGCCAGCAATGCTTGGGGCCCAGCCTCCCTCCTCTTTATGACTGCAGAGACAATGTCATGAACTGTTTGGTTTTTGTTTTTGTCTTTTCCAACCGAGCCTTGTCTGACAAGTTAGAACAACACATCTCTTTGAATGTTTCCACCCACGGTCACATGTCGGTAATAAATGACGCGTGGTCCTGTTTTCCAGTCCCGCTTTCCTGCCTTGCCCTAGATCCTGTCCGGTGCCCCAGGAGCCTGGGCTACTGCATTTAAGGCTTTCACAGAGCAGAAGAGGCCATGAACAGAGCATTCCACCTTGTTTTGCTTGGTTGTTTGGTGGGTTTTTTGGTTTCTTTTTTTTTTTTTTTTTGTTTTGTTTTGTTTTTTTTTTGGTTTTTCGCGACAGGGTTTCTCTGCGTAGCTTTGCGCCTTTCCTGGAGCTCACTTGGTAGCCCAGGCTGGCCTCGAACTCACAGGGATCCGCCTGGCTCTGCCTCCCGAGTGCTGGGATTAAAGGCGTGCGCCACCACCGCCCGGCCTGGTGGGTTTTTTGTTAAGACAAGATCTTGCTATGGTATCCTTGCCTATTTTCAAGCTCATAGGGACTGACCTGTCTTCTTGGCTGAAGTTAAAAGTGTACATCATCACACCCGGCAGCGTTCCACTTAGTGTTTAGAAGTCCGGCCATCAGCGAGCGGCATTACAAAGACCACCATAGAGGCAGGTGCACCTTATCCTCACAGGTCGGGGAGGACACTGCCCTATGCATTCTCACTCCTTGGATCAGGCAGGTACATTGTGAGTCTTCCCAGGCTGTGATTCTGTGCGCTGCATAGGCAGGCACAAAAGAGTAAGTCACTTCATCTGACCACACAGCAGGAACTACCCACGCGGCTGCCTCAGATGGCCCACAGCTGGGACTCCAGACGTCACATTATTTCTCCCTACCAGATTTAGATAATTCTCAACACATCCCCGTGAAAAGCAAGGGACTTGCTAATCCCAAGGTAGACACCCCCCCCTTCGTTTCTATTCATAAGTCCCCAGTTAGTGATATCAAAGTTGGCCACAAGCTTTTTAAACCCGGAGATACAGTTTCGTTTTGTAGGCTCAGGGAAGCACAAACTCCCACAAGCACAGTAAAAGGGTCTGCTCAGCAGACATTTAAAGCCGTCTTTGCAGGGGATGAAGAGGTGGTTCTGTAGTTAGAAGCATTTGCTGTTCTTGCAGAATACCCGAGTTTTGTTCCCAGTATCCACATGACATCTCCTGAGCCGCCGTGACTCCAGGACTCTGATGCCCTCCTTTGACTTCTGGGGGCTCCTTTTTGCACACAGTGCATAGGCACACACACTGGCAATACACATAACAAAGTACAAATAAATATTAACATAAATTATATTATTATAAAAATAATAAATATTAAAATAGTCACATGGGGCCGGGTGGCGCACGCCTTTAATTCCAGCACTCAGGAGGCAGAGCCAGGCGGATCTCTGTGAGTTCAAAGCCAGCCTGGTCTACAAAGCAAGTTCCAGGGCAGCCTGAACACCTCTCTCTCTCTCTCTCTCTCTCTCTCTCTCTCTCTCTCTCTCTCTCTCTGTGTGTGTGTGTGTGTGTGTGTGTGTGTGTGTGTAGGCTTGTATACAAGCATACGTGTGCTGGATTATGCCCGAATGCCTGCTGGCAGCTGCCTGCCCAGCGGTTTACCTGGCAGCTTTAGGCCAGAGTGAAATAAAGTGTGTCTTGTGTACTGGTGCCTGCCTCCTCATGATCCCTTCCACTTCCCATGATCCTCTTCCTTCCCTGACATTGGAGCATGGACCTCGCAGCCACTGTCCTGGATGGGACAAAGCCCTGTTATTAGTGAGAACACAGACACCACTGTGTCCTTAAAGACAGCTTTAAACCTCTGATTTGTTTGGCTGGCTGTTGGTCTTAAGATGCCTTTTTCGTCCGGGTGAAGGCTGAACGCAGGCAATCCTTACTGGTGTCATGAGAAACACTTTCCATGGGGTCAGTCCACCTCTCTCTAAGTTGATCTGGGGATCTGCTGTCCAGGTTTTCAGAAGCACCCAGTCATAGGCTTAAACCAGTGTCTAGAACCCATAAGGGCCAAATCTAGCACAGTGAGATATTTTACACAAGTTTAAAATCTGTTTTAAATATATATGTGAATATATAATATATAAATATATATATACACTATATATAGTGTATATAACCTTCAGTTTTTAAGATTTATTTTTATTGATGTGGATGTGCGTGTGTGGATTGGTTTCTTTTCTATTGCTGTGAAAAAACACCATGACCAAGGCAGCTGACAGCAGGAAGGGTTTATATGGGCTTAGAGTTCCAGAGGACAGAGCCCATCACTGTACAGTGGGAGGCCTGGCAGCCAGCGGCAAGCTGAGAGCTCACATTTGGAATTGAAAACAAGAAGCAGAGAGAACAAACTGGAAAATGTCACACGTCTTTAAATCTGAAAGCCTGCCTCCAGTGACGTACTTCTTCCAACAAGGCCACCCCCCTAAACCTCACCAAACAGCACCACCAACTGAGAACCCAGTGTTCAAATGCATGAGCCTGGACGGTTGTGGAGGCGCATGCCTCTGATCCCTACACTGAGGAGGCAGGTGCGGGCTGATCTCTGTGAGCTCAAAGCCAGCCTGGGCTACATGGTGACTTCCAGGCCAGCAAAGGCCACGGACACATGGATTTCCTGTAGGACCTAACAACTAAACTGCACACTTTTTAATCCTTGCTTCTGGAAAAAGAAAGCAGGTCAGTACTAGAGACCATCCCTGAGTCCTTACAAACCGGGTGATGAGATGACTGCTCTCCCAGGCTGGCAGAGAGGTCGAGGCACACGGTCACCTGGAAGGACTACAGTGAGATAGCCCCCTTCCTTCACCAAGAAACAGGGAATGCTTTGCTGGTAAAGTTTAAGCACTTCACCCAAGAACTGGATTTTGAATGTTTAGTAGGAAATGCTTTCCCAGGCTGAATTAGACACTGTCCACCTTCAACTTAAAAGTCAGAAACACCGCACATCCACTGCTATTTGGGCAGTCCGAGAAGGTCCTGATGAGTGTCTTTAAAATGGACACAAAGTTGGAGGTTGAGTAAGGGTGGCAGAAATGGGAAGAGAGATGAAGAGTTTCTGCAATCAAGGCATGTACTAAATCCTCAAAGAACCAACAACTGTTTTTAATTTAAAAGCTCTATTATAGCAATGCAGACTCATTAGCTACTGTTCTTCTTCTGAGACAGTATACAGGCGAAAACAAAGTTCAGGGAGTAAGGGTGTCTTTCATCCAGTAGTTTCTGGGGACACAGCCCCTAGGGAGGGAACGCGTGGTGATGAAGCTGAGGTGCTCTGCTCAGAATGAGGTACGAAAGCACAGAGAAGAGCTCAGCCACCTGGGACTAGAGGGCGGACTATTGGACTAACTGGGCATTGGCAACCGAAGATTCCTACCTGCATCAGCTTTCGTGTTCACTGGACCCTAAGCAATGCAATTAAGTTTTTCTGCCCCCAACTATTAACAATTCCTCTGCTGTAGACAATGTCTATTCAAAATGTCCAGGTATGAGACTGAAAAGGCCAATCCAGCCAGGACTCATTGAATGTGCACTGAGACAATAGTCCTCGGAGTGTCCACTTCCTGAGAACCGCCTCGTTACTAACTGATGCATGAAGTCACATGTATTCTTGGTAGAGACTTGTGCGATCAGGAATGGCTCACCGGGTCCAGTCAGCTGTCAATCAGAACTGCAGTGGCGTCACCCCACTTCACAAGCTAACGCCTCTTTTCCGCTCCAGGGAATAACCAGGACTCGAGCATCCTCTCACTCGGGTGGAGCAATGCCCCTCTTGGTAGTGCATCAGCTCGTCACTGTCACTTTGATCTGGAGCAGTTCCCTCGTCACTTTGCAGTTGTTACACTCTTTTCAAAACACATCCTTTGAATTAGATGTAGAACCGAGAAGCGGCGGTCCAGACGGAGACAACCGCAACAACATGTGTTTGCAGTCTCAGAGCAAACAGATTCAACCTGGTGCTTAGGAGGCCTCTGTGTTTTTATCCTTTTTTCTTTTATTAAAATATTTTCTCGCCGGGCGTTGGTGGCGCACGCCTTTAATCCCAGCACTCGGGAGGCAGAGCCAGGCGGATCTCTGTGAGTTCGAGGCCAGCCTGGGCTACCAAGTGAGCTCCAGGAAAGGCGCAAAGCTACACAGAGAAACCCTGTCTCGAAAAACCAAAAAAAAAAAAAAAAAAAAAATATTTTCTCTTTTCTTTTTTGTTTTGTTTTGTTGTTGTTTATGGAGACAGGATTTCTCTGTGTAGCCCTGGATGTCCTGGAACTGGCTCTGTAGACCAAGGTGACCTTGAAATCAGAGATCCACCTGCCTCTGCCCCATGTACCACCGTGCCTGGGTGCTTACATGCTTTCTTAGCTCAATCTTTCTTCTAGGTTTTTTTTTGTTTGTTTGTTTTTTGTTTTTGTTTTTGTTTTTGTTTTTTGAGAAAGGGGCTCCCTATGTAGTCCTGACTGTCTCAGAGCTCTCTATGTAGACCAGGCTTGAACTCACAGAGATCTGCCTGTTTCTGCCTCCGAGTGCTGGGGTTAAAAACATGTTCCACCACTGCCCGGCTAAAACATGTTTTCAGACAATATATTTTCATCATGTTCTTTCCTCTCCTCCTCTTATTCAATCTGGAACATGCTTCGATGGGATTGTGTACCCAGGTTCAAGGGAACTCTTCTGTCCTTGTTTGAGAGTTTCTGGAAACATCCAATGCATCCGTGTGTGTGTGTGTGTGTGTGTGTGTGTGTGTGTGTGTGTGTGTGTGTTCGCCAGATGTGAATTACGAATGTCCACAAAGACTGGAGACACAGATCACAGTGAAGATCACACACTCTTGCAGAGGAACCAAGTTTGAAACCCTGCATTTCAAGTCTGGAGGCTCACATCTGCCTGCAACTCCATCTCCAGGGCATGGGATCCCCTGTTTTGGCTTTAACAGGCACATACACCCATGTGAACACACACACACACACACACACACACACACACACACACACACACACACAATTAGCCATCACAGTGAGAATACTTATTGAATTGCATTCTACTATTATATTATTAAATACATGCTCTCCATACTCTTGAAAATTACTTAGTCTTTCATAAGAATAATCAGGATCATATCTTTCCATAGAAAATACATTTCTCTCAGAATTCTGGAGATTTTTCTTCATTTCAAAACTGAGATGTCATATGGGAGTTTTTAGTTGTGCTGAATGACAAAGCCTGATGTATGCTTGCCCTTTGGTGTTTCAGATTTCTCTGGTACAATTTCTCCTTGGAAACTGTCTGAAATGTTTGGAGCCGACATCAGGACATTCTCTAAGGATAGCTCACAGAGTCTCTGTAACCCTGGGAGAGCTCCAGGTTCCCTGGATAATTCTACTGACTTTGGTGGTCTGCAGGCTGCCAGGCATGACTGACGTCAGCGGCTGTCAGAGTGCAGGATAACGATGCCTCTGGTCCTCTTCACGAAGAACGGCCCCCAAGGACGGCACCGGCTCCCTAATTTCACAAAGTTGCCAATGCCATGAGTAGGCACCCTGTTAAGACAGTGTGGGGGAAACATTTCAGACGACACTGTAATGGAAACTATGCAAGTATATGGCGTGTGCTCCACGGAAAGCCTGTATGTGGAGCCCGACACACTGCCTGTTGTATCTCTTTCTTCCCCGTCGTCCATGACATGAGCAGGATACCTGGGTTCTAAGAAATCTTGCTTGCCTGCTTTTCCTCCCTCCTTCCCCCTCGCTTTCTTTCTTTCTTTCTTTGGTTCATTAAAAACAATGACTTGACTTAACACCCAGGACCATGAAGGACAAAGCCATGCTCCAGTTTCTATGAGCTGTGTTATTATTATTTTTTAATTAATTAATTTATTTATTATGTATGCAGAAGTGGGTGCCAGATCTCATTACAGATGGTTGTGAGCCACCATGTGGTTGCTGGGACTTGAACTCAGGACCTCTGGAAGAGCAGTCAGTGTGCTCTTAACCTCTGAACCATCTCTCCAGCCTGAGCTGTATTATTATTGTACAGTTTGTTCAACAATAGCATTATTGGTTTTATGTCTCAATGATGGATGCTATCTTATCAAAAGATTAGCATTACCAAATGGATTAAAACTGACAGGATTTACTACCACAAATATGTGAAAAATAAAAAAGAGGCTAGAACATACTTAATCAACAAAGATTTATATTCTTGACAGCCCTTGACTTGATAATCTTTTCCTCATTGATCCCAGAAAATCTTCAGAAAAATCCATTTTATCTGAGTTAAGATAAATCTATACTTTAAGAAAGTTTATATCAATATGACAAATTTATGTTTTATTCTTCAGTGAGTACAGAACACCCTACTGATCCAAGCATCAATGTGTCCTACAGAACCAACTACCAGAGGATGATCACTGAAGCTACATCTAGACTGGGCAAGCTAGTTTCCTGCCTGTGATTTTCTCAGTACCTGGAGACCAGAGTCCCCAGAACTACGCCTGGCTCCTCTTTCCCATTCTTCTCCATTATTGCACTGAAAACCTTCATTCAAAAACACTTACAGAATTTGACAAATTTTGTTTCAATCTTCCGGTATTGCCCAGAAATATGAGAATCATTCAACATGAAATTGAACACAGCCACAATGAACCTAGATGGGTCTCTGTGATGATGCTTTCAGGTTAGTGATTTGGCTTGAACCTTGTGTGAGCATCTTTGAGGTCCCAGCTCATTCCAATTGTGTACATCCTTTTTCCCCTGACTTTCCATATTCCAGAAAAATCTTGTTACAAAACATTTCTTCTGTCTTTCATTCTTACCATATTATAATATAGTTTTTCACGTCTTACATTTATTATATTCTGCATTGTATCACACGTTTATGTATTGTTATAATAAATATTACTCTATAGTTTGATTTCATAGTTTCAGATGCGTTCTTGACTAGGCCTTTGGAGGGTGCAGTGTTGGACAGTTCCTCTGGTCTCACCTGGCAGCCCAAGTCGGAGTTACTTACACGACAGTCGGTTGGACGGTCTCATCGTTTGTTCCTTTTCATACAACACAGTAGCCCAGCTTTCCTTGGGAGAGAGGGAATGCTTCCAGTATCGGGATACCTCATTGCTCTCCGTCCTCGGCTCACTTCAGTTTTTTCTAAAGTCTCGGTGGTTAGAGCTCGTCTCCCATGACCGTGTTAGTAGAAAATGGCAGCAGTAGCTTGAAAGACAACACAAGACCAACCAGATACAGAGGCAGGGGAGAGGAGGGCGCCGTCATCATGGAGAGCTGTTGTGCCGTCACATGGAGAGCTGTTGTTTGGGAGAGGAGGGCACCGTCATCATGGAGAGCTGTTGCTTGGGACGCGCCAGAGTTGATCATTCACACTCAGGCCGACTCAGCATCATAGGTGTTCCTCGTTCCTCACTCACTCCCCTTAACACACTCTCTTGGTAACCGTTTTAAATGACTGTTGACATAAATCTTGAAGTAAAAACCACTGAAGAGAGAATGATGCATTTGGTGCATAGTCCCAGGGGACAGCCCATCATGTCGGAGACATCGTGGTGGTCAGACCTTTCTGATCTCATTGCATACGTAGGAAGATGAAAGCTAGTACTCAGGCAACTTCTTCCTTTATTAGGAGCCCAGGGCCCAAGCCCAGGGCATGGATGCTGAAAATTTGGGGATGGCTATTCCGACTTCTGTTAACCTAACCATGATAATACCTCACAGCCATGGGCAAAAGCTAACTTAACTTAAACAAACTAATCACTCACAGCTCTGCCTAGAGCCTTACTTCCTTGGTGATTCCAGATTCTGTCAAGTTGATGTTAATCATCACAGAATTATTGCCAAAATGGTAGCAACTACTTTTTTTTGTAATGTCATCCAATTCTTTTTCATTAAATATTCCTTCTTTCCATCATTCAATGTCTAGGAAATTTGTTTTAGGAAACAAAAGTTACAACAGAAATGTTTTAAAATCATTCTCCTTATCAAACAAACTCTTCATGGCATAAACATTTATGTAAAAAAAATCAAGAAAATAGCTTGAAATCATTACATCTCTGGTACTTGTCCCATCACTGCTTAGGGAAAAAGAAAGCCATAAATACTCACAAATATGTGAATGGCATATCTAAGGAAGATGGAGCCCTATTCATGAATAGGGGGCCTTGAGCCTCAAAACACAAGTGACCGAAATTGTTCCCATCAGCTCAAGCACGATCATTGAAGTGTCAAAGGGATATGTCAAACTGGATATGAAAGATTCTTGTGTGAGCTATAATTGTACAGACCAGTTTTCCAGGATTAGACAGCTTTGAGAGCTACCACCAGAGGGCGCCATACACCAACTACATGGAAGCCTAATTTAAACATTCTGCTGTATTCGATAGTGTAAGAACTTACACTAAGTCCTTGAGAAACCACAAATTGATAGTGTAAGAACTTACACTAAGTCCTTGAGAAACCACCAATTTCTTCATTCCAGGAACATGGGGCATCTTTGTTTCTTCTTCTGCTAGTGTGATAACAAATTGTGGGAAAGCAATTGATTTGAAAACTTTTTACTGTTTTGGTTTTATTTGTTTGTTATTGTTGTTATTTTTATTCTTCTCTCTTACATTGCGTCCCAACTGCAGTTTTCCCCTCCCTCCACTCCGCTCTTCTCCAAACCCTCTCCTCCTCCATTCCCCTTAAAAAAAAAAAAAAAAAAAAAGCAGGTCTCCCAGGGATATCAACTGAACATGGCATAAGAAATTACGACTAGGCACAAATCCTCATATCAACTCAATAAGGCTTACTGGACTCTTCGTTTAAGAACACAGCGTTCCATGGAAGGAAGTTTTAGGGGCAGGAACTGGAAGATGCTGCTCCCAATAAATCTCCATTCCAGAAGCAGAGAACCAGGAATGGCCATGCTCAGATGACTCCCGGGGTTTGGGCAGTAAATTAAACAAGCCCAGAGAGGAGCACTATGTAGTTTTAGGGTATGCCATCCCGCAGAAACCATACTGAGATTTCCACTGGGGAAAATAGTGCATGGGCTTCAGACTGTTTGACTTTAGTTCTTATGACAACGCTAAACGCACCCAGATTCCTTCCTAGGCTATCACACAAATAGCGCCTGAACCAGTTCCCGGTGGAGTCCATGTTCTTAGTGAGCTTGACCTCCAAGGTCTCTCAGCATCCATGTCTTCCAAGTTCACAAGAGAGCATAGCCCATGAATTTCTGCTTCCAACACGCTAGGGCTGTTCTTACCCAGATTCTCCACATTCTCTTTCACAACATACAAAATAGTCCCAGGAACCCAAGACCCACGAGTTTAGGTCTACCACAACAGTGTCTGTCCTGGCGTCAAGTGTCTGCCAAAGCTGTGGTGAAAAAATACTTTAGCATGTTGCTTACATGAGCACAGATTTGTTTGACTCCGTGTGAGGGCAGAGGACATCATGGTGGGCAAGTTCTGTTGTCAGGACGTGAGGGGCCTGACCACGCGGCTTACTCAGGGAAGAAGCTGAGAACACTGAATGCTGACACCCGTGAGCTTCTCCTCTGCCTGCATTCCAGGAACCATGGACAAGGCCTGGTGCAGCCCCGTGTGGGTGCGGGTCTTCACGTCTCAACCTAACCCATGTATTCCCCATAGGCATGGGCAGAGCCTAACCCAGTTGAGATCATTCCTCACAGTTGTACATGGAGTCTGGTCTCATAGATGATTCTAGACATAATTAAATTACCAACAAAAAATAACGACCACACAGGGTGAAACTGAACAACATTTTGAGAAAATATCCAAGTGATTGAAGAGATAGTTCCTTGAGACAGAGTTTCCCTGTATAGACCGGGCTGTTCTAGAACTCGCTCTGTAGATCAGGCTGGCCTCAAACTCAAAGATCTGCCTGCCTCTGCTTCCCAAGTGCTAAGACTAAAAAATTTATAATACAATATACTGTGATCACATTTTACCTCCTCCAACTCCTACGGATCCTCCCTACCTCCTGACCCAGACAACTCCATGCTCCCACCCCCTCATGATGAGTAGAATAAAATAAAAAAAGCCCTTCTTATGATTTTACAGCATTCATCAGCAGACAGTATTCTAGACATGAAGAAAGTGATTCCCAGGAATTAAGACGATAGCTGTTAGGGGTCGGCAATTGTGGCTGTAATCGCAGAAGTAGAAATGTCCTAATCTTAGTTTGTTGTTGTTGTTTTAAACATGGAATGCTTCACGAATTCGCGTGTCCTCCTTGCACAGGGGCCATGCTAATCTTCTCTGTGTCGTTCCAGTTTTAGTCTATGAGCTGCCGAAGCGAGCATCCTAATCTTAGTTCTATGCAGTGTCGATGAACAACTTTCTCCTGCGATGGACATGGTCATTGCCCAATGGCTAGTCTGTTGGCAATCAGTCCCCATGTGGCAATGTCGAGAGGCAGGTGTACTTCCAGAGACAGGGCCTTTAGTGCAGCCACCCTGGAAGCAGGCTGCCGCTCTCTTGCAGGCATTGCTCTTGTTTGTACCTAGAAGCTGCTCAAGCCTTGCATGAGGATGTTTTCAGAGCGCAAGACTAGCCCCTGGTCACTCTGTCTTCCTGTCTCACCGTCTCTCTCTCAGACATGCCCCTGCCATGTGACATTTAGTGATGTGACATGACTTAGTTGGCCTCGACCAGAGTCCAGACTGATGAGACGGTGCATTACCTCTTGTCCTTTGGCCACTAAAAACAGTGACCAACCAATAACAATCCAGGATAGACGGTCATGAGAGTGCATAGAGGTTTGGGGTACAGAATGTAGGACTAGGAATCTAACAGTATCTCAAAATTAATTAGTAAAAGCTAATATACGGATGGAAAGTAAACCTGTGTGTCATTTTGTCACTTATGACATAAGTCCTGCAATATTTTGTTTGTACGTTTGTATTTTGAGACAGGGTTTCTCTGTGTAGCTTTGGAGCCTATCCGGGAACTCCCTCTGTAGCCCAGGCTGGCCTCGAACTCACAGAGATCTGCCTGCCTCTGCCTCCCGAGTGCTGGGATTGAAGGCGAGCACCGCCCCCCCCGGCCCCCCCCTAAGCCTTGCAGTCATGACATCACAATGGCCCGTCACCCTGACTACTGTAGAATCCTCAGGTCTCAGTGGTTGGTCCGCCAACTGCTCCAGCCCTCTTCGGCGTCTAGTGCCAAGGAGAAAGAGAAGTTTAAGTCTATTTATTGAAAGGCTCTCCATTCAAGGCTTCACTGGAAAAGGTATTCTCTTAAGAACTATCTCTGGGTGTAGCTCCGTGACAGGTTCGGCCTCGCACGCGCCTCCCACCCACCGCCGCCACGACGCCCAAGAGGAAGGTGAGCGGCGAAGGCGGAGATCGGCGAGGTCGTCGGCCAAGCCGGCCCCTGCCAAGGTGGACGCGAAGCCGAAGAAGGCCGCGGGAAAGGATAAACCATCAGACAAAAAAATGCAAACCAAGGGAAGAGGGGAGCCAAGGGCAAACAGGTGGAGGTGGCTGACCAGCAAACCACAGCTGTGCCTGCAGAACACGGAGAGGCTGAGAACCAGCGTCCAGCCTCTGAAGAAGAGAAGCAGCCAAGGCCGACTAACCATCCATCGTGTCTGTCGGTCCCCGCCTCCCTTCTTGTACAACCCAGAGGAATATTTTTATCAACTATGTTGTAAATGCGAGTTCTTTAGTAGCTCTAGAAACATATTTAAAAGGTGGAAGTCCCGCTCATCCCATTTTTTAAGTGTAAATTATTTTTTTAAGAGGTTAAATCACCTGCTGGTTGTTTATTTTTTGGTACAACCAGAAAGTAGCAGGATACTGAATCAGGAGAGGCTGTGACTGTCTCGGGGGTCCCCATAACATTCCGTAGAGGGGGCTAGTTTTATATCCTACAACACAAAGCAGACTTGGAGTCTTGGTCATGCATTTGTGTCTGGAATATTTTCAGTTATTTCTGGTCTCGTGTTTCTAGTACAACTGTATCCTAAAAAACCACTCCTGGGTCCTTGCCCTGTCAGAACTGTCTCTGGTCACGGCAGTCCATTTTCCTCACAATTGTGATAATGTGCTGTGAAAGATTGAAATTTTGAATATGTACTGTATGTGGCATAAAATTGTGAGTCAGTGGAATTAAGGATTGTGAGCGTTTGATTGTTATGTGAGGTCTTAGGGAAAACTTGCCAAGCTTAAGATACAATATCACTGGAATAAGTTCAAAGAGAAACAATACACGGCTCTTTTGGGTACGTGAACACAATGTGTGACTCTTAGAGTTTGGGTCCATGTTTTAGGAATTGAAATGTCTGTGTGCTCAACTAATAAAGTCTCAGTTGTGAAAGAGTAAAAAAAAAAAATAAAAATAAAAAACTATTTCTGGTCCTTATGATAGGCGGGTGGACTCAGGAAGTATTCTGTCTTCTTTCCTCCAGATCATGGAAACTTATTCTCCACGCAGCACACCCCTCATGAATAGTAAATTATTTTAATGAGGTTCACTGCCAGTCCCCTCAAGAAAGGAGGCTCCACACTGTCAGGGGGCAGGGGAGTGTCTCTGGAGGTGTTAGCGTTGTTGACCTGCAGCGAGCACACAGCCTCTGAGCCAACCTGCCACAGAGGCTGCCGCTGTGCTGCCACAGAGGCTGCGGGCAGAAGCTACAGGGAGTGTGAGGTCTTTTTGTCACGTGGGTGCCACTTATTACAATCAATTTACATGAGTCTATTAAATGTAACAGAATTTATTAAGATATAAATTGAGAAAATACACTCACGATTACAGAACAGAAGCGAATCCACCTTGCAAGCAGGAGCAGGGAGAAGGGCATGTGACCCTTCTCCAACCCCTTATAAGAGGTCACATAAACATCAGGAAGCACCACCTCCTTTGGGCTGTATAGCCCGAGGTCATGGGCGGAGCGAATACCGCTACGCAGAGGTTCTGGGACACCCGGAGAGAAGCGGTTGTAATAAACGCGGCTTTCCAAGTCAGGCAAGAGGATTTACGCTTTGTTGACCTTGGTTATTTTACCCAATAGGAGCATGAAGGCCAACTGGATAGTGGTCAGATCTCAGGCAAACTTATAAGAACCTTCTGATTTTCAGAAACTTTTTAGTGTTTCCAACATTTTTATTGTTAATGCCAGTTTCAAAAATTTGAACTCTGTTTTAGCTAAGATAGGAATAGCTTTTTCAAACATCCTCATTTACTTGAATTTTCATGAAGCTAAATCTGAATTATTTTGGCCTTCAGTCAAACTAGACGGCTGCTGTGTGCCACAATATATGAGTACCCCTATGGCCCTTTAGTGGGTATGTCTGGTACTGTAAAAGTTAAAGCAGAGGAAGCAATATTTCAGGTCCGATCCTGATTAAGTCTTCTGAGCTTGTGTCAGAAGGCGATGGTGTTTTCAGCAGTATGGACTTACCCTCAGCCTCTGAGAGGAAACACACAGCAACAGACCATGCTCTTGAAGTCATTTGGTTTACGCTGACCAACAAATTGAATGGAGGTTTCTCATGCTTGGTCTTACGGGTTTTGTGTGATACCTTGTGACTCTGGGGAGCGCTATCATCCCAACTGGTAGAACTACATATAAATATGTATACACACAAATACACAGTATAAGTTTAGGCAAGCAGAAAGAAATTTCATTGCCTGAGGCTTTAGTCAAACTTGATGTTGTTTGCCCTTCATTCTTTCCTCTGCATCTGTGGTGACTGCCCTCCTCCACAGAGACACCCCTCGCCATTTCCCCACTGCACCCTTCAGATCAGCTGTATCTTTCTAGACTCCTTTCTAGCCCCTGCCCCTCATCCCTTTTTACTCACACACTGGTTGCAGTTAATCTATGTTATATATTCAGATCTGAAGAGTTTGAGCTTGGAACCACAGATGTGAGTGAACATGTGCTGTCTGTCTTTCTGTGTCTGTTACCTCACACAATATATTTTTCCATTTACATCCACGTAGCTGCAAAGTCCATGACTTCATTTTCCTTTGCAGCTGAATAGTGTTCCCTTGTGTATAGGCACCACAATTTTATTATCCATTCATGTGCTGAAGGACGTTCCCGTTGCTCTATCCCAAGTGTTGTGAATAGAGCAGCAATGAACACAACTCAGCAAGTGTCTGTGAAGTCGATTCTGAAGTCTTTTTGGTGTATTCCGGGGAGCTGTGCAGCTGGGCCTCACTTACCTGAGAGGATTCTCCAGACTGATCACCAGAGTGGCTTCTTTAGTTTGCACTCCTGCCAACAGCCAATGGGTTTTTCTGATCCCCCACGCTTTGGCAAGCATGTGGTGCCTGCTGGTTTGTTGACCTTAGCCATTCTGAGTGGGGTGAGATGAAATCTCAAACTTGTTTTGATTTGCATCTCCCAAAATGGAAAGGATGATGAAGAGTTTTTGAGGTATTTCCTAGTCAAAACTATCTTATTTGAGTCTTCCTTGATGACTATATCACAGTGACTTCAGTAAACATATGATAAGAAAATGTACATATAAAAATCAATATATACATATATGCATGTATATACAAACATATATATTTCTCAGCATGTCCAATTGAAAAAAAAAAGGAAAATGAAAACGATGATTTAGTTATATTTAGAGAACTGAGCCTATGAGTTTAATTTCATGGTACTCTTCACATTTCTCACAAAGTTTGTCCTCTTGGCCTCTGACTACCCTGTTGATCTCTCTTCTGTTAGTGTTTGACCTGTCACAGGAGAGGCCTCTTTTCTGAGATGGAAATTTTAAATGGGAAAGTCACAGCTTCGGAAATCAAGAACCAAACCCTCGTGTTCCATGGGCCAGTGGAACTCAGAAGAGAGAGCATCAGTAAGAAGTGTCATCTCTACCTGTACAGAGATTTCTTGGTTGTGACGAATAGTCAGTACGTATTTACTTCAGACTCCTGATTATTAAAGGCAGCAGTGGGTCCCCCTTACTGTGGAACAACTCAAGGGGATTTCTCTCTTCTGTTTTTACAAATATTTTGATTCCTTCATTATTTAACAGCCTGTGGAGCTCCTATTTCGTCCAGTGCCCTGGTAGAAAATAAAATGGAGAATCTATAGTAACAGCCATATTTGATTGCACATATCAGTAATTCAAACATTTTGGAGTGTTATTAGCATAGGCTACTAGACTACTGGTTAAGGGGGGAAGAAACATAGGACAACCTGGGAACACATGTCTGATAATAAAAACCTGGTTTTGTACATTATTCACACTTCCATGGTAGCTTGTAGAGTTAAAAATCCCATAACAAGTTCATGGAATTTGTCCGCACACTCCAATTGTAAAAGAACAATCCCAGTGCAAAGGCTGATGGCCCTTGGAAAGAGAGAGCCAAGCCCGAATGGAAGAGAGAACTGCTTCCCAGAGTTGGCCTCCCACAGGGACCCTAGAGCACGGACAAAGAGTTTGAGATTCTCAGCAGTTCCTCCATCCAAACCCTGTCTCTGCTGCCTTGGCTATTAGCCATTCTGACCCTTCCTCACCAAAAAAGTGGGGATCATAGAGGTTAGCTGGTGTTGTTAAATATTAAATTGAACAAAGGTCATAAAATTTCTTTAGGTTTCCTATAAAATCACTTGAGAGCAAAATTAATGACCTGTGCCCTAAAAATAACCGCTGGTTTTGTTTTAAGGAAGCCTGAAACCAGAGCACTTGATTGAAATAAGGTCAAATTATTGAAATGGACGTTCCCTCTCTATATATAAGAATGAATATTTAAAACAGTATGCTTCAAATCCATAGTCTAGTCTATACTCAATGCCGATATGTAAAAGGTACTGTCAGAGTCTTCCAGAGGCCGCTGCCTTCAGTGCAGGTTTACTGAGTTCTGTCCACTTGCTGGGCTGTGCCTGTAGTGAGTAACGAAAGGGTCCAGCTTTGCTCTTATCAGGAGCACAGGTCCCCTGCTGAAAAAACAAACTAACGAAGACCTTGTTTAACTCTTTTTTTAGGTATAACCTAGCCTTTAAGATAAAATACATCATCCCTCTGACTTCCCTGTGGATGGGGGAGTGTGTGGCCACAGACTTTGTAGGCTCCAGTCAGGCCAGGAAATCCATTCACCTAGGCTGGCCCATAGAGAACTTCATAGTCACTTTCCGGTAAGAACCAGAACTTGTTCCTTGGTTGGCATTGGCTGTCTGTAGAAGGACACAATTGGATTCTTATTATTCAGTACACATAGACAATTTAAATGTAAAAACTGTTGCCCAGATCTTAAAAATAATATTCTGTTTTAATCTGATTGTATGAAAACTGTCTCGTTATAACCTGCCGTACTGGCACCTGCTGGCCTAGTATTTCCCAAGAGACATTTCAACATGCTTCCATGTTGGATGAATCTAAGTGGGAATCGCTAGGGAACATCCTAAGCTAGAGATCATTGGGTTTTTAGTGGATGCCAGTTTCCTGGTAGCAGGACTGAAAGAGAGCTCAGCTTCTAGAGGAGGAAGTGGAGGGGGAGGGCTGGGGCTGCCTTTCCAGCATCTTAGATGGATGACCGGGTGTCATCCCACTACGTAAATATGTGGTTTGTTTTTATTCTTCAGTAATATTAAGTAGGCCAGTTAGCATCAAAATTCCTTCGCTGCTGCAAAATGAACAGGGTCTCACTGTAGAAAATTATAATCATAAATGTCAAGAACCTCGAGTGTCTGTATATCAAGTTTACATTTTTGATGACTCTAGAGGAGAGGTGAGGACTGGTGCCACTGGACACTCAGAGTCAGAGGTGACTGGTGAGGAGCAGCCTAGGTTTCCACGCTCAGGCTGGCATGTAGATAGATAGGCATGTCTTTGTGTCCTAGAGAGCTCTCAACTAAGGACTCCCAGGGAGCCTGTGGCCACACCAGCTGCTCTGGGGACCGCCACACAGCAGCACTTACACTAGTTACCACAGGAAGAGTTCACCCATGGCTCCTCGCTCTTCCTCCTCACCTCACTTCCCCCCAAACATCCAGCCTCATCCCAGAGCTCCATCAGCTACCACACAGGCCTTCAGGCTTTGCAACCTTACTAAATGCAGCCTCCGCTGTTGACTTAAGGAACCATTGACAGAGTGTTTTAGAAAGAAATCCATGTTTGGGTGGCTCTCTCAATCTTTTCTTTTTTATTCCTGATTTCTCTGCGTATTACATTTTTATGCTAATAGCTTCCTCGAATTTGCACTTGAGATAAAGCAGTTCAAGTGGAGATGGGTGAAGTGTTTGATGACAGATTTCCAGGGGTCCCTTCAGTGTTCAGAGACTGAACTGTAGAACTTTCCTTTATGTGTTAGGTAGGCTATAAAGACCAGTTTAAAAACTGGGTATCAGCATCTGTAATAGTGTATGTCACCCGGTGCGCATCATCCTTACCATTATATAACTTGATGTGAGGATTTAGAAACGGTGTATGCATACGTTGAGGGTGATACGGATGGATGATTGACCCTTCTGATGAACGCAGCCCCAGAATAATACAGATGCGGAGAGCAGTTGGGGGGAATTAGTAATAAAAGCAAGGAATGTGCTCTGCCTCGGGAAAAAGGAAAACTGAACGGTCCTCTGGGAAGTTCAACAGCTATTCCACGTAACTCTGCATCTCCAATCCTAGGTGTAGACTCATTGGCTATGACGACACACAACTCCATAAGAGTTCATGCATAAATATTTTAGTAGCCTGGTTCATAACTACCAATAGTGTAAGAAACTGACTATTCAGGCATTACATGGATAAAAAAAATAAAGTACTCTCAGCCAAAGTGTTCAATTTAATGTATCTCTAGTATGATTTCATACAAATAAATCTTCTGTATTTGAAAACCACCTCAACCAGCAGGAGCACACAACGCTCACTCACCCTTTCATCTGTTGTGAAAATGAAGCCCAGAGCACTTGCCTTACCCGGCAGAGGTCAGCTGGCTTGGATTCCACAGCTACAGTCAGCCAGCTTCCACACTACCGTCCACTTCCTGTCTCTAACAGGTCACCCGGCAAAGGGCAGGTCTGTCAGATGCCCGGGTGTGAGGAGGACACTCACATTGGTAACCACAGATCACAGGCTTCTAATATGTTGGTTATGAAAGATACTCTTCAAATCCAATCATAAATGTTTTATATGATTTAATTTTTCTCCATCTTTATATTGCAGATCTTTGGACCAAAAAAGAGAATGGTGTTGTTTCCTTCAAAGGTATTTTGTTGTTGTGCATTTTTTTTAACTCTTTAAACAGTGGTGAATGAATAAGAGTCTGTGCACCACCCCGGTCTGTTCCCTTTGTTCTGACTAGAGCTGGTTAGCCTGACTTTGACTAAAATCTTCTTGCTTAGATGGACCCTGGCTACTGCTGTAATTTCTCACTTCCCAGTGTTTGAGGATGTGGTGGCTGCTATTCTTACAGTCTCCTTTTCTCCTGCCTTTGTGTCGGAGCAAAGATTATTCTAGAAGATAATGGTACTGTCAAGACAGGTCACTCACACCAACTGCTGCTTCCTGCTCACTGACTGTATAGCGCCATCCTCACTGATCAAGCAGGAATGTTTGAGAACTAGTTCTGCTGCTTAAAATGGCACAACTGAAGACAACTCTGTTTTCTAGAACTTACCCTGTTTTCCAAAACCGTTTCTTTTCATTTGATCTGCCATAGAAAATTTTCTGAGTCCATTCATTTGCATAAAATTTTTTAAACAAGGCTGGAGAGATGGCCCAGCAGTTAAGAACACTGCTCTCTCAAAGGTCCTGAGTTCAATTTCCAGCAACCACATGATGGCGCACAACCACCTGGTTGTGAGATCTGGTGCCCTCTTCTGGCCTTCAGGGACACATGCAGGCAGAACACTGTATAAATAATAAATAAATCTTTAAATTTTTTTAAAACATTGACAAACTTGATTAATGTGAAAATAAGCAACTTGAAGTTCATTTCATATATTTTGTCTCTTTATCAAATTTGTCCAGATCCATTAATCAAACCAAGGAGAAGTACCACGGGATGAGTACTACACTGGAGATATTCATAGAGGACAGCCCGAGCGGGAACACTGTATGTGCACATTAGACTAAGACGATATTGTACTTTAATGGCTGAATTTAAGACTTGTGCAGACTGATAGATTCCACTCTAGTTTCACTGTTGGTGCTTGAGGACATCCAGTGTTCCCAGCACCATGTTCTTGTTGCTGTTGTTATTTTTGAGGCAGGGTTTCTCTGTAGTGCTGGCTGTCCTGGAACTCTCTCTCTAGACCAGACTGGCCTCAAACTCAGAGATCCTCCTGCTTCTACCTCCCGAGTGCTGGCATTAAAGGGGTGCAGCGGTATAAACCAGCCCCCAGCACCATTTCTGAAGATGTTTTAGCGTCTTTGTCAAACATCAGATGGTTGTAACTGTGTGCTTGGGTTGGGTCTTTGTTTTGGCTCGTTGGCCTCCAGGTTCGTTTTGTGCCCCTACCATCCAGCCCTCTGTCCTAAAATCTGCAATGCCAAACCTTCCACCCTTGTTCTTTTTGCTCAGAATTATTTTTGTTATCCAGGATCTTCTGTGAGTTCCATGAATTTTAGTATTTTTTTTTATATTTCTGCGAAAAATATTGTGGGACTATGGTTTGAGTTATATTCAGTCTATGAGTAGTTTGGGGTACAATTTTTTTTAATTAAGGAATTAATTTATTCATTTTACATACAACAGATTTTTTTGTATTGTTTTCTTTGTTTCTATTTTATTGATTTCAGCCCTCAATTTGACTATTTCCTTGCAGGAGTTATTCCACTTTTTTTTTTTTTTTTTTTTTTTTTGTATCTGTTGAGATTTGCTTTGTGACCGAGTATGTGGTTGATTTTAGAGAAGGTTCCATGGGGTGCTGATAAGAAGGCATATTCTTTTGTGTTAGAGTGGAATGTTCTGTAGATACCTATTAAGTCCATTTGACTCCATATTAGATCCCCTATTTCTCTGTTAAATTTCAGTCTGGCAGATCTATCCAGTGGTGAGAGTGAGGTGTTGAAATCTCCCACTATTAATGTGTGGAGTTGGATGTGTAATTTAAGCTTTAGTAATGTTTCTTTTACAATGTGGATGCCCTTGTACTTGGGGCATAAATGTTCAAAATTGAGACTTCATCTTGGTGGTTTTTTCCTATGATGAATATGTAATGTCCTTCCCAATCTCTTTTGATTGATTTTAGTTTGAAGTCTATTTTATTAGATACTAGGATAGCTACACCAGCGTGCTTCTTAGGTCCATTTGATTGGAAAGTCTTTTCCCAGCCCTTTACTCTGAGGTGGTGTCTGTCTTCGAAGTTGAGATGTGTTTCTTGTATGCAACAGAGGATGGATCCTGCTTTTGTATCCATTCTGTTAGCCTGTGTCTTTTTATAGGCAAGTTGAGTCCATTGATATTACAGGGTATTAGTGACCAGTGATTGTTGAGTCCTGTTATCTTTGGTGGTAGTGTCCTGTGTTTCCCTTCTTTGGAGTTTACTGCTGTGGCATTATCTGTTGCCTGTGTTTTCCAGGGTGTATCTGACTTCCTTAGGTTGGAGTTTTCCTTCTAGTGCTTTCTGTAGAGCTGGATTTGCTGGATTTGTTTAAATTGGTTTTGTCTTGGAATGTCTTGTTTACTCCATCTATGGTGACTGAAAATTTTGCTGGGTATATTAGTCTAGGCTGGTATCCATGGTCTCTTAGCATCTGCATTACATCTGTTCAGGTCCTTCTGGCTTTCAGAGTCTCCATTGAGAAGTTGGGTGTTATTCTGATGGGTTTACCTTTATAGGTCACTTGGTCTTTTTCCTTTTCTGCTCTTAATATTCTTTCTTTATTCTGTATGTTTAGTGATTTAATTATTATGTGAAAAATATTGTGGGACTTTGATTTGGGTTGTATTTAGTCTTTGAGTAGTTTTGGGTACAATGGTCATTTTCATAATAATCATTTTACCAACACATGCTCATGTGAAGTCTTCCCATTTCCTATGTCTTCCTCAATCCCTTTCTTTCAGAGATTTATAGTTTTCTACTAGGGCCTTTAGTTTTCTTTGTTAGTTTTATCCCGAGATACTGGATTTGGGTTTGGTTTGTTCTTCTTTTTCCATATTCTTGAGTCGTATCATTAAGTCATTTATTTCTGTTCTTTTTGATTTTTCATCTTATGCGATTAGAGCTATAAATTTCCCTCCTAGAACTGCTTCCAGCATGTCCCAGATATTTTGTTGTGCTGTATTTTTATTTTCACTTAGTTCCAGGGTTCATGTGTATTTATTTCCTGATTTCTTCTTAGACCTATTCATCATTCAGTCATTAGTATTTTAATCTCTATGAGCATTTGTACTTATTAGGGATTTGTTTGCTATTCATTTAAAATCTGTGTTCATTGTGTTCATATAAGATACACTGAGTTATTTGCTTTTTCAGACTTTCTGAATATTTGTTTTGTGCCCCTTCATGTGATCTGATTTGGAAATGCCTCTGTGGGCTGCTAAATAGAATGTATATTCTTTGGTGTTGGGTAGAATATTTTCTATCTTTTAAATGGAATTTAGTTACTCTTAAATAGTTTATCTTTAGGTGGACATAATTAAATACATACATAAAAGTACAGCTCATTACAAAGGATCCCATGTATTCTACTATATTCACCTGTTTGTTAATATTTGTGTGTGTGTGTGTGTGTGTGTGTGTGTGTGTGATCTGTTATATACACCATGGCTCTTGAACACTTAGCAATCTCCTAAGCATAAGAATAACCTTTTAACTGGGTGGTGGTGGGGCACGCCTTTAATCCCAGCACTTGGAAGGCAGATCTCTGTGAGTTCGAGGCCAGACTGGTCTATAGAGCAAGATTCAGGGCAGGCACCAAAGCTACACAGAGTAATTCTGTCTTGGGAAAAAAAAAAAAAGAAGAAGAAGAAGAAAAAAGAAAAGAATATCCTTTTATAGAACTAACTACTGCTTGGCTGTGAACTTTTAAAACTGTAACATTGGTGTGTGTGTGTGTGTGTGTGTGTGTGTGTGTGTGTGTGTGTAGGTCACATGTTCACATGTCAGAGGACAACCAGATTTGGTTCCCTCTGCCACATGTTTCCCAGGAATTTAACTCAGTTCATCAGCTTCAGAAAAGCACTTTTGCTGTTGCAGTTCCGTCCCCTCCCTGTTGTATGTTAAATGCACCAAGTCTTTTGGGTGACATCCGCTTATATGTTAGATGCACCAAGTCTTTTGGGTGACATCCGTTTATATGTTAGATGCACCAAGTCTTTTGGGTGACATCCGTTTATATGTTAGATGCACCAAGTCTTTTGGGTGACATCCGTTTATATGTTAGATGCACCAAGTCTTTTGGGTGACATCCGTTTATATGTTAGATGCACCAAGTCTTTTGGGTGACATCCGTTTATATGTTAAATGCACCAAGTCTTTTGGGTGACATCCGTTTATATGTTAAATGCACCAAGTCTTTTGGGTGACATCCGTTTATATATTAAATGCACCAAGTCTTTTGGGTGACATCTGTTTATATATTAAATGCACCAAGTCTTTTGGGTGACATCCGTTTATATATTAAATGCACCAAGTCTTTTAGGTGACATCCGTTATACTGAAACACTTCTTACTGGCCTCAGGCTATACGAAAAAAAGGAAAACCATAACAGATTCTCATGCATCCATATGCTTGTCTTTGTCGTGATTTTCAGTAGCTTTGGTTTCATGGTATGGTAATAAGTGGGTGAATAACTATGAAATCGAGGGATTTCACATTGATAATTGACCATGCTTTTCTCTGTGTTTTCTACAGCCTTTCACCGTAACAGCAACACATTTGGACACAGTAAACGACATTGTCAAGAAGTTACAACCAGTGTTGGGAATACCTGTGAGTGACTCCAAAGTTTTTTACTTAAAAATCTTTTCTTTTTATACTCCACACATACTTAATGTCTGTATAAACATCACTGTCAGATACCTGCTTATTCTTTGTGTCAATTTCCCATTCTTTCATCTCTACTTGAAGAAGCACAGACAGCTAACATGTTACATTAGCCCATGTATAGACACTGCTCTTGCATTTCATGTCAAATTCCATGTGAATGAAAATCCTTAGCATGCTGGGAGTGGTGGTGCATGTCTGTAATACCAGTTCTTGGGAGGCAGAGACAGGTGAATCTCTGTGAGTTTGAGACCAGCATGGTCTACATAGTTCCAGGATAGTCAGGACTAGACAGAGAAACACTGTTTTGAAAAAGAAAAAGAAAATTCATAGCACAATGAAACCCATGTGTATGGTCAAGTGCAAGCAACTTGAATTTTGATGTGTACATTGTGTGTGATCATATTTATATACATACAATGATTGTACATGTGTTTATATACCCAATGAACTTGTATAACATTGTTAATATCAATTTCCTGATTATTTTTGGCTCATTTTTTCTGTATTTTCTTTGCTGTTTCCTCCTTTTTCATACTAATTTATTCCTTGAGGATTCAGATACAATAATTACTTAACAAAAGGTTTGATATGCAATGTGAATTAGAACATGTGACTAGAGCCATATGCCCTGCATCTGGTCTTCAAAATCCAACAGTTGATGCTGGAATTGACTGGTAAAGAGGGTGATAATGTTTGACAGAAACCAAGGATGTAGACCATTTAATTATTCATTCAAACTCACTCATTTTAGAGTGTGTGTGTGTGTGTGTGTGTGTGTATGTGTGTGTGTGTATGCGAATTCCAAGCAGAAAAGAGGCAGAGCCACAGAACTGAGTGATTTTATGAAAGAGAATATCATTCGGCACAGTGAAAACCCCTTGTGCAGCATTATTCCTAATATGAAATTTTCACTGTGAAAATCCCTTTTTATAACTTTAAATTTTGTCAGAGTGATAGGATTAAATGCCCTGGAAGCTTCAGAACCATCAGTATATTGCATAATTGATCACTTCCATATATGAGTATAATGAAATAGGCTATTTTAAGCATATATTTTATATTTTATAGCAGACACCTTCACATTCATATTAATCATGCATGATACATGTGTCTTTGTAAGAATTGACTGTTGGGGTGAGTCATATGATTCTCCTTGAGTACACTCACTGACAGTGAAATGAACTTCATCATGGTCACATCTGTGAATTTTTTTGTGTAAATGGCTCAGTCTCCCAAGAAAGAGAAGCACTATTTTAACGTAAAAAGAAATGATTATTTGGTCATATTTGAGTACATGATTTGTGGTATTCTAGTCTCATTTTTATTAGCCTGTTACAGGAGGGAATTTTATTAGATCTTACTTCCATTTTGGGGACATTAATTTCTGTTTCTGTCTCTGTCTGTCTCTCTGTCCCTGTCTGTCTGTCTGTCTCTCTGTGTGTATGTGTGTGTCCGTGTGCACATGTGTGTGAGTTGTACCTGCTAGCTCCCCTAACTGGGTGCTCACTCTACAAAGCCAAGCCATAATCTTAATCAGGAATCAAAAACTACTTAATGTATTAGTAAACAATAGCACCTCTGAGGTGCGTTCTTGCCTCTCCAGCGGAGCTGTGATAGAATTCAATAGTCTTTATAATTTACATTTGCTTGTTTCACATGGATCCCAGGCTGTGGACAGTAAGTCTGTGGACGTTGTTTTCTGCATAGGGCCTATTTTCCAGGCTAGACCGCCGTCCCTTCCCTCTGTGGAACAGGGTGTCTCTGAAGGAAACCGGGTCCTGACTTCACACCCCTGTCTCCTCCAGGCCTCTCTGGCCTTTGTCTCCTTTGCTCAGACTTGCTGAAGTTCCAAGGCTCTCGGGGTTCACTTGGCTCAGCCGTCACAGTCACGGTGGAAGTGTGACTCTTGGGCAATAATTTGTCTAAAGCAGGGACATGTGATAGCAAAGCTCAGTGTCATCCAAATGGTATAGGGAAGCAAGTGACAGGGATCTTGGGATTTTTTTCTCGCTTAGGGACAGGGAATGAACTGATTTTTTTAAAATTCCTAGTCTCACAAAACAGCGACAACCATATCGCTTTGTGACTTCTCAGATCTGTGTGCACCAGGAAGAAGAAAGCAAGGACCTTTGTGTCCCTGCAGACTCAGGGAGGGGACAGAGGCCTCTGAACTCACTAACCTTAAACCACAGTGGCAGCCACTTCTAGGGCAGAACTCTGCTGGCCACAGTATTTTGCAGCTTTAGAGACATGGAAATGGAAAGGGAGTTTTCATTTTGTGTCTCCTGAGAAAGGTTCTTTGTGACTCTTGTTCTCTTGTCTCCCAGAATGCTGAGTGGAATTACCAGCTCTGCTTCTCTTCTGGCCAGGAAGACACGCCATGCCCTCTCCTAGGTAAGTGTGAGGGATCCACAGAGTTCTAACCTGTAACCCTAAACTGTCAAAGTTTTCATCGTTTGGTCTTCAGGTTAAGTACCCTTAAAGTAAAAATCTTATGTGGTGTTTTTCCATCACCTAAGACCCATTTACGGAGTCTTGTCTCTAGTCCAGGTATACGATAAAAGGGCATTTTGGTAATTTGTTTTTGTAGTTGGTAATTGGTTTTTAAAATATCTTTCTATTTAATTAAAATATAATTCAATCACCCCGCTTCCTAATCCTCTCTCCCACCCTTCCAGGTTTCACTCCCGGTCTCAAATCAAGGGCCGCCTCCTCTTAGCCTCTTCGTTACATATACGCACAAATGAACGAACATGAACACAATCTGCTCAGTCACTTCAGCGTTGCCTGCTTAAATACCATTCTAGGACAGGGCACTTGGAATATTGGTAACCAATCAGAGGATTCATCCCTGGGGAAGGCTAATGACTCCCAGAAGTTGTTCATTGATTGTAGCTCTTCCCACAGTTGTGTGGTCTCGTGAGATTTCCCAGATTCACATTGGCATGTCAACTGTTGTATTTATATCTTTTAGGCAGTCATGTTGCTGAGATTTCATGGGTGTAATCTTATCTATAGAAAACACAATTTCAGAGCAGTATTTCTAATTATCTGGCTCTTACAATCTTTCCCCCTTTTCTTTCATGATTTCCCATGAGCCTTAGACATAGGAGTTGTGTTGTAGGTGTCCATTGGTGTTGGGCCCTCACAATCATTTGTTCTTTGTTCTTTACATTTGATTAGTTGTAATGGTTCCTGCTTCTGCAGAAGGGACCATCTCTGATGATGAGTGAGATCTATACTTATCTGTAGATGCTTAGATAAATGTTTAGAATTCAGCTGGCATTATTTTAGTTATAAAAAAATGGCAACAGTATGTCCTCCTGAAATATCCACGACCACATTACTGTGGAGTTGGCTAAGCTTATGGTATCAGGCACACTTTCCCTCCTGTTTACCAGACCTTCGCTCCAATTAGACAGCCATTGGGTACCACCAAGATGTAAGTGCTACTACAGCAGCCTTACAGATGTCCTGCCATGCTGGTCATCGGTGTGGTTCACAGGCCTTTGGCTGAGTGAACTGTTGAATACATCCCAGTACTACAAAAAGTCTAAACCAGTGGATCTCAGCATTCCTAGTGCGGCAACCCTTTAATACAGTTCCTCACATTGTGGTGACCCTCAACCATAAATTTATTTTCATTGCTACTTCATAACTGTAAATTTGCTACTGTTATAAATCATAATGTAAATATCTGTGTTTTCTGATGGTCTTATACAAGTGCTCTGAAAGGGTTATCGACCCCCAAAGGGGTCCCAACTCCTAGGTTGAGAACCACTGGTCTAAACAGAGGAGGCTTTCAGGTCAGATGCATTTCAAATCCCGAGTCCCTTGTCCAAAGTGTGAGGTGGCTTCAGCAACAGGAACTTAACTTCAACTTCTGAGAGGAATTGTTTATTCAGAATTTTATATGAGTAATGGATTTATGTCATTTTCAGTCCCTCTCTCTGGCTCCTCAGACTTCTGCCATGTCCACTTCATTCCCCATCAAATACACTAACTTCTTTAATTATTCTCGCTATATGTATAAGCATACAAACCTCTCTAAGCCTATTTAGTGTTTCTCACATGTGTGTCCAATCCACTTGAGAGTGGATGACCTCTCAGGAGGTCATCCCTGAAGAACACCGAGTCTCTCCCTCTGCAACCATCCATTGCCTACGCTCTTCCTCTAAGTGTGAGGCCCGGATATTCCCACACACATTGGCCTGTCAGGTGGTCTTTTCATTCTTTCAAGTCCCATTTCGGTGATCAAGCTGTTGAGATCTTGTGGGTTCAGCTCCCCTCACATACAGAAGACACAATCTCCCATCACCATCCTGCTCCTTGACTCTTAGAGTCTTTCCTTCTCCTCCAAGGAAGTTTGCTGAGCTTTAGGTGGAGGGGTCGCACTGTGCATGTACCAGGTGGGGTGGGAACTCCACAGTCATGTCCTCTCTGACCAGTTGTGGGTTTCTGTGTACGATAAATCTCTTCATGTACAACGTCTGGTTACTTACAGAGAAAATGTGAAGTTTTTGCATTACAATAAAAAAAAGCACTCAGAGATTTTCTATTCTTCTGGATGTAAGAACAAAAAAAGAAACTGTTAAGAAATTCACTTTCCACAATTAGTGTTCATGTTCTCATTATTGTTACATTTGCTTCTCAGAAGCTAAAATCCAGCCATGGCCATGAGTCTGTGATGGATCTTCATTGTACATCTGTTCCTATCAGGGCCTTTGCTCATCACAAAAAATGAAATGAGATAATATTCACACTCTTCAAATATTTTCCGAATGAGAAACATGTCCTTTATTTTATTATATTTTGCAAAATATGTTCTTGGTCAAATGTTATAAAATAACTATCAGAATAATTTAGCTACAACAAAGACTTTGGTTTATGAATCGACTTCACTGTGACTGACACAAAGACCTTGGAACAGTGGTAGGGCAGCAAGGGCGTCTGTGGGAATCTGTCTTCTCTTAGGTTTGTGCTGCTTGATTGTATCTCAACCTGAGATACAACATAATTACAGAATTTCTACCTTCCCTTTCCCACCTCCAAACCCTCCCGAACACCACTCCTTGTTCTTTTATATTCATGGCTTCATCTTTGTTGTTCTGTTGTTAATTGTTGTTACTTGTATATAGATAGATAGATAAATAGATAGAGATAGAAACATGATAGATAGACAGACAGACAAATAGATAGATAGAAGATAGGAAGATTGATGATAGATAGATAAACAGATATAAAATAGAGATATTGATGATAGATAGATAGATGGTATATGATAGCTAATGATTGATAGATGATAGATAGATGATAGATAGATAGATAGATAGATAGATAGATAGATAGATAGATAGATAGATAGATAGATAGCTCCTGCTTCTATTTTGTCCCTGAAACACATCTTTGCAGACATTGTAATATATTTCAGAAAGTTGTTAAATGGAGTGATACTGGATAATAAGATAAATAGAAAATAAATGTTTGTTGTCCCTGTTAGATACAAGCAGTACCCGGGACAACACTAAGGCAGACTGCACCCACTCAGTTCATAGCATTTGTGGATTTTGTTTTGGGCAAGATGTTGCTCTGTTTTTTTGGGTGGCCTTCACACTTTTCCACTCTCTCCCTCAGGATCCTGTGTTCTGGGAATACAGGCATTAGCCAACAAACTTGGCTATTGTTGGTCCTTGTACTGTTGACACGATTGTAAGTCTAGTCAAAGGAAAATACATGCAGAGAAAGCAGACACAGACTACAATTGTATTAATTAAATAGTATGCATTAATTTGTTAAGATCTTACCTTGATATTAAACCTTGGAGCAGCCTCATAGAACACAGCTATCCAGAGATATCCTAAGAACCTTTTATTCACGGTGGCTCCTTGGCAGCCATTTTTAGCTACATTTCCCAAACCCCCTCGGGTCTGCCGTGTGCATCAACGTCGGACTGATCTGGAGCCCAGGCTTCTGTTACTATGCTCATTCTACAGCTCCCGTGCCCTAAACACGGAGTGCTGCTGCTGCAGTATCTGGCTAAATGCAGCATTGCATCTGTGCCAGATGGAAGGAATTGCAAGCACTCGCTGTGACAGCAGGGATGAAGGAGAAATGGATGAAAGAGAGTTTCACTCAATCCCTAAAAAAAAGGCAATCTCTATTTTTAGTACAGCATCTTGGAAAATTCTTTGTACAGGAAGGAATAACAAGTGAAAATGCACAAACCAAATACTGTAAAGTGGGGTGTGGAAAAAAATATTAGCCAATATAAAACCAACACGTTTCCTCTTTTTGTGAGTAATCACTGAGATGGGAAGGATGAGTGTTTAAAAGGATTAGCACAGAGGGATGTGATGCCCCCTTAGGAGTAAAACTCCAGTGGATATCGGGAAACTAGAACACCATAAAGAGTTTAAAGGACAATCATACAAAAACTCTGCTCTATGGTGCTCTAATGGTCTGTGCATTCCAAGCAAGCCACATGTTCAGATTTCTTTCCTCTGTGCTTTAAAGGCCTGTGTTTAGACACCTGCTTCCCTAGAGTCTCCTCAGGGAGGGCATCAGATTCATTAGGAACGACAGCCTTCTTACTGCAGGAGCCGGGGAGAACTGTTGCTCACCCCAGTGTGTGCGCACACTCACGAGCAGGTAGGTGCACCAATCTAAGCTGAGAATTTTCTCTGTATAGGACATGAGAATCCATATGCTATCAAGATGAGTGAACTTGGAAATGATGCATTTATGGCCCTGGGTCCAAGCAAATACACCGCTTATCTCAACATCCAAAAGGTGATGCAGGAGCTGCAGGCCCCTCACGTGCCGGGAAGATTCATCCTAAAGCCCAAGGAGACACCCAGAGGCCATCAGCAGAGCAGTGAGTCTCTTCCCTGTAAGTGTTCAGATTCTCTGGCTTTTAAATCCTTCTGTTGCCTTTTCCCTACAATTATTACAACGAACCCCAACTGATATTACTTTTTCTAATAAAAGATGGTAACAGTTTGGGAAATACTTTCACAAGAACAGAAATTCTCCTTGATATATTTTTGTCGTGACTACTGTGTGTAAAGCAAAGCTAATTTAGATTTTTCATTCTTCATCTCTCAGTTTGCACAGTGGGAAGTCAATACATTTTTTCTAGGATTATTTAATCACCCAATGTTTCCAGACGCAGTAGCACATGTTTCATTGGTCACAGGGATGGATCCTAATGATCACCTCACCTAAAACCTGCCCTTTCAGCCTGATGACTGGAGGTGTATTTCAGGGAGCACCAGTTGAGTGTCGTTTCTGTCTTTCTCAATTGAGGAGCTAAGTACTTGGTTCAAAATCAAGGGACAGAGCCTTCCTCTGAACACAATTAAAGCTAAGGATTAAAATATACTTAGGTAGATTAGAAATAATAAAATCAGGTTAAGAAGAAAGATGAACATTGCTTAAAAGTATTCAAACTGTCCTTGCCCATATCTACTTATCAAACATCTATACCTGTTAACATGGAAGAAATTCTCTAGGATGTGAGGGTGGCTGTGTTGTCTCCTTTCACATTGGTGGGATGTAAACACCAGTTGAATGATAGCTTCAGGCCTATGGACCTTCTAGAGGCTGCTGTCCCAAATGGAGACTAGCAAAGTGTTCTGTTCTATCCAATTTCCCTAAACCCATCTATGTTAGGGTTGACATTATTAGGGCTGACACAGAGTTCTGTGATGAACATTACTATTACAAAGAGTTCTGTGTCTGTGCATTGAGCTGAGTAGTGCTTTTGGCAAACTGTATAAATAGTATACCATTTTATTAATTTTTTGATATTTTCATACAGTGTGTTTTATCACATTCAATCACATTCTCCAAACTATTCCAAGATCAACTCCTCCTCTATCAACACACTCAACTGTTTTCCTCTTCTTTCCCCCCTTAAAACAGTGGTTCTCAGCCTGCCTAATGCTGTGACCCTTTAATACATACAGTTCCTCATGTTGTTGTGAGTCCAACCATAAAGTTATTTAGTTGCTATTTCATAACTGTAAATTTGCTAAGGTTATGAATCACAATATAAACATCTGAAATGTGACCCCAAGGGCATCTTGACCCAAAGATTGAGAACCACTGCCTTAAAACATAGCAATATCAAATCCAAATCTGTGTTGTCCATGTGCCCTTCGGTAGGGGTCATCCATCCCCTGGGGTATGCTCTACCTCTATAGGCCACACCCTTAAGGAAAACAGAATCTCAACGTTGTAGCAGCTGCCAATTGCCTACACTGCCTCAGGTAGGCATGGGCCTCTCTGCACACCTCCCTCCTTGATGGGAAAGGTCCTTGGACACACTATAACAGCTGTTCAGAGTTCACAGCTGCAGCTGATGCACTGAGTATTGAAAAGATTTTGTTGACTCCATAACAAAACTGTTCATGGCTTTGACCATCTTTCTGCCCTCTTTTTGTGCTGATACTTGAGCTTGGACAGGAGGGAATATAATACAGACACCATATTTAGGGATCTGCCTTCCAAAGAGACTTATTTTCAGCACATTGGCCAGTTGTGGAAATCTGTGTTGATCACCATCAACTGTAAAAAGTCACTTCTCTGACAGGGGTTGTGTGATGCACTGATCTATGAGTATAAAATCACAATCAGGAGTCACTTTAATACTGTTCACATTTAGCATATTAATACTTCTAGTATTTCCACTATGGCCTCTGATCCATGTACCAAAACTGGTGCCAGGTATGGGGTCCATCTTGCCCACTGAATCTGAAATCCACTCAGAACATGGTTGGCGGGTCCCATGCTGGTTGTACCACTGTGCCCCGCTGGCTGTATCTGCCAGGCCTCACGCCACTGTAGTTCCCAGGGTTACAGCTGGGCATTCCTGTTGAGTACTTCTCTCTTCCAGTACTGTGCAGAGCACAGTAGAGATCAGATAAAGCATCTGGTCAGTTCCAGATTGATTTATCTGTTTCTGGGAGCCCATCAATAGAATCTAATACCTATTCTGGAGGGTAAGCAAGATCACTGGCTGTGGCCTATATGTTTCGGGGTTCAGTGAGATCTCACAGTCCATCAGAGTTAACCCATTTTCTGGCACTGGACTTTTTATTTGCTAGCTTGTGTCATCTAGTAGGAGCGCTGTCACCAAGTTATAACTGTTTAATTTTTTCTGTATAAATAAATGTACATATTTTAGGAAGATTATATAGTAGCGTATTTCCATAGCACATCATCAAGGCATGTTTAGGATTAATTACCCTTCCTCGCCTGCACTCTTCTATCCTGCATTCCCATACTTACTCTATTCAAGCTTTGTGTTACATTATTACCTCTTCTCCATGTGTTCAATATGCCCGGTTTCAAAATTCCCTGCCATGGTCCTTACTTGCTTCTTGACTTCTGTGTCAATTCCAAATAAGATACACTTATATACAGGTTTTTGTTTTGTTTTGTTTTGTTTTGTTCTCTTTTTGGTTTTTCTAGACAGGGTTTCTCTGTGTAGTTTTGGTGCCTGTCCTGGATCTCACTCTGTAGACCAGGCTGGCCTCGAACTCACAGAGATCCCCCTGGCTCTGTCTCCCAAGTGCTGGGATTAAAGGCGTGTGCCACCACTGCCCAGCTATCTACAGTTTTGAGTACCCCACTTACTGTGAGGTTCCAGAGCCAGGACCAGCTACACTCCTATATAGTGCCATGTACAGTGAGCTGAGTTTATTTGAAGAGTAAAATCCTCAAAAGCCAAGTGAACAGGTAAATAAAGGTATCTGGTGGAATTCCAACTGTCTTCTACATGACATGTCTGTTCAGGTTTAACTACTTAACATATGTAACCTATTTATGCACATGTTATGGTACTCTACTGAGAGATCATCAGACTATTGAAGTGATGATCTCTGCTCTCCTCAGACTCAGAGAAAATAGTCAAAAGACGCTCTCTCCTAAGCCGGATATTTCAATGGGGCACGCCCACCTGCTGTGACCATGTGCTTCCCAAGACTCCAGCCTCAACTACTGGTGGCCTCTTCTGTAATTCTCTCGGGGCTATTTGCAAGGATGGTAATCTGCCGTCTTCAATTCTGGTGAGCATCATTTTTTTTCTTGTGGCCATCTGAGCAGGAATGTCTTTAAGTCATTTCTCTAAGTGGGGGATTACTAGATAAACCTTTACTTAGCTGAGGGAGCTACTCTATATCTTTTTAGAAAAAACATCCCAATATTGTTCTGATGAATCACAGAAAGCAGAACAGGAAAACGCACTCTAGCTCCTTCCACTGCTCAGCAATGGTCACACTGACTTTCTGTAGGACTATAATGTGCTCTTCGGATGCAATGTTCTCAAACTCTGCCCCACATCCAGTTTCTTCCTTCAGCTCCACACTGGTACCAGAGATAATTTCACGGCCATTTCATCACAGTCTCATCATTCTGACAATCTATATATCTGGATGTTTTGATTTATATTTCAAGTGCTTTAAATATAAAAAAAAAAACTTTCCCTTTTCAAAGTACCAATCCTATAATCCTGACAAACGATGTCAAAGAATGACTCAGATTTTGGCCCATGTCATTACAAGTAAGTGACCAAACTCTCAGTAAAACACTGAATGTCCAGCATCTTCACCGTGGTGATGTTTACACTGCATAGGGAACCAGTCTATCATGTCAGGTGTAGGAATGACAGAAGAGTAAACCTTAAATACGTCATAAAAGCTGGCAGTAGCCATGACTCTCATAACCAGCCTCTGCCAATTCAACAACTAAAAGCCCCGGTTGGATTGTATATGGTACCCGAGCTTCCATGGTAAATCACAGGCAGGTGAGGCTGTGGGTCCCTTGGCTTCATCCTATACTGAAAACTGAAAATATGAAGACAGAGCAGAAGGAAATGAAAGGCCGATTCAAAGGAATACAATTAGAAAAGGGACCATGTGAATACTGATTTAAGCCTCATAGAGAGCCAGGGACATAATGGAAGTGGGAATAGGGTCCTAATCAGAGAAGAATCCAATAGGAAATGGGATGACATATTGGGGTAGGGCATTCACAGGGAGGACAGGAGAGTGCCAGGGACAGTGTCCAGGCCTAGAGACAGATTGATTTTAGAGCATCAATCACAGCAGAGGAAAATCTGCTTCAAACCTGTTCCCAGTTCTCAGCATGAAAGGATAGAGTGGTTTGGGGAGCAGAACACGTGTAGAATCCTCAGTTCAACCAACAGGTGCTTCCCTTCACACAGCTCTCACTCTTGGCACTTGTACCTGTCCTAGTCTCCGTTCTGTTATTACTGGGGAGGGTCACCATGCTCACGACAACCCTTATAAAGGAAAAACTCTTAACTGGGTTGCCTTACACTACCGAGGTTTAGTCCTTTATCATCATGGGTGCGTGCAGGCAGACCTGGTGGTGAAGAAGGAGCTGAGATCCTTCATCTAGATCCACAGGCGCAGGAAGAGAGAGTGACTGGGCCTGACATGGGCTTTTGAAACCTCCAATCCCAACCCCAGTGACACATTATTTCTAACAAGCCACACCTCCTAAGCCTTTGAAATAGTGCCGCTCCGTGGCGAGTAAGCATTCGAACCACGGGGACCACTCTCTTTCAAACCACCCCACACCTCGTTGCTCTGGTTCTCAGGAAGACTCACACTGTGCTCTGCAAGTGTGGCTTTAGAATGAATGGCAGGTGCTTGTCTTTTCCTCTCAGGATATGCTGTCCCTTCTGAATGAAAACGGACCTGATGTGGAAGGAATATTTAGAAAGTCAGCCAATGCAGCCTCCTGCCAAACACTGAAGGAGAAGCTGGATTTGGGAAAGGATGTAAATCTGAGGGAGGAATCCATCCTCGTTGTGGCGTCTGTTTTAAAGGTAGAGGATGTTCCAGCATCGTTCATGGTCGTCATTTCTCTGAGGCTGCGCGTGAACCATTTAATTACGATTACCCGAGAGTGATAACAGGGTGGCATTGTTTACTTTTGCATTGCTGGGCTGAGGCACCAGGACCAAGGCAAATTACAAAAGAAAGAGTTTACTTTGGCTCACAGTTCAGAGGGGTGAGTGTCCATCACAGAAGGGAGGAACGGCTGCTGGAGCAGGAAGCTTGGAAACCACATCTGTAGCCTTAGACGCGAAGCAGAGTCAGGACACTGGAAGTCGGGGGAGGCTATGGACTTTCAGTGACATATCCCTCCAGAAAGGTTGTACCCCCTCCACAAACAGTGCCACTAACTGGGAACAAGTGTTCAAGTGCCTGAGCCTACTGGGACATATTAATTCAAAGCACCACACTTGGCCATCTAGGCGCCAGTCTTCTGTCCACATGGTAACGCAAACAGCCCAACATCCTTGTCACCACTGTCATTTAGAGTTTATTCCTTCAAAAGTCAGAGACTCTCTTAAGACTCGGAGCATCTTTTAATTTTAGGCTCCTTAAAACCAAGAGACAAATCACATGCATCAAATGTGCAATGTCACAGAATACCATTCCAACAGGGAGCGTGAGGACATAATGAGAAAATACTGGACTAAAGAAAGACCACACTCTGGCAGGGAAAGAGAGAAATCCGATAGCACTGTGTCCCCTCACACCTGGTACCTCAGCTTCGCTGGGCTAAGGCAGCTCCACCCCTCCAGCTTTTCTGCCTGAAACCTGCCTCTGTCTCTCCCGTGACCCCGCTCCCTGTATGTAGCTCTCCTCGGCAGATGTCACCTGGCTCTGGCATCCCCAGCTGAGCTCTACGCTGCAACATAGGTTTCACTTTGCATCTCTCTCTCTCTCTCTCTCTCTCTCTCTCTCTCTCTCTCTCTCTCTCTCTCTCTCTCACACACACACACACACACACACACACACACACACACACACACACACACAGCCCCTTGCCCTCTCAGGACCTTCACACAAGGAACTCCTCTGCCACACGCAATGGCATCAGCTGTCTGAAATATCGTGGGAAGATGATATTTCAGACGCAAGTCCTCACTGTTGGATCCTTCATGCCTCTAAGGGTAGCGCCACCTGGTGGTCATTGCCATGGCCTGCTGCCGGCTTGGGATGGACTCAACATGGCCCTTGAACCCCAGCAGCAGCAGAGTTTTTTTTCAGATGCTGGAAGGGGGATGCTGGAAGGGGGTGCTGGGAGGGGGGATGCTGGAAGGGGGGTGCTGGAAGGGGGATGCTGGAAGGGGGTGCTGGAAGGGGGATGCTGGAGGGGGGATGCTGGAAGGGGGTGCTGGAAGAGGGTGCTGGAAGGGGGTTGCTAGAGGCACAGTGGGGGGCCCTAGCGGTTACAGAACCTTCCCTATTGTTCCACACCAAGCAGGAGGCCTCTCCTTAACAGGGAATCTCCCTGACCATTGGAGCTATGACAAGTAAGCTCCCTACCCGCTTTTTCTCTCCATGTTTTATACCATCTTCTCCTGCGTTCTTTTCATCACTGCAGACCTCCTTAAGTATTATTACTAAAAACCATGTCGCAGATTCAGTAATAGTCCGTCTGTCATATTTCCTCCATCAAAAAAAAATGGGTGCGTTAATTTTTAATTACCCTCAGGCAAGTTAGTAGGACAAGGACAGAAGGCAGCCAGATTCTTCTACAGAATGTCACCAGCATGTCCTCTAACCCAGTAGCTGTCATTTTCCCCGCTGGTACCTTGAGTGAGGCCTCCATCATCCTTATCCTCTCGTAGTTCCAAGCATCTAGCAGAATCACCCCTTAGGTTCAGCTAGCGTTCTGTGGCTTTTGTAGTTTAAGGTCCAAAGACTTCCACATTCTTCTGGAAAACAACATAATCAGGTTTGAGAGCAAAGTCCCACTGTCTGGTACCTACTTCCCAGTTAGTTACTTTTTGTCAATGAAATAAACATCCCGTACAGTTTATTCTGGCTTCAGTTCCAGAGGATGAGTCCATCCTGGCAGCGGGACATGGCTGGTGACAGGAGCAGGAAGCAGAGACAGGGGAGTGGAAGTGGGGCAATGCCATGGATCCTCAGAGTGACCTCAGGGATATTTGCTCCAGGAATAGCCACACCACCTTCCCAGACAGTGCCAGCAGCGAGGACCGAGTGGTCAAAGGTCTAGGCCTCTGGGTGCGCCACAGGCACAGCACATAAACTGAGTGGCTAAAAGGATTAGCCACATGGTAGCAGCTCCAGGAATCACCCACCGAGGCTCAGAGCCCCGTATGCCAGGCCTCTTTTACTTTGCAATCTCACAGGACCCTTTCAATTTCACTCTGGAACAATTCAGTCATAATAATACCGAAATTTGCAATAGTGAGTATTGCAAAGTATAGACTTATTCTGCTGAATTCCTAACAAACTAGGCATCCTGACTTTGAGTTCAACACTGTCTTTCTCACGAAGACAAAATTTCCAACACTGTAAAAATGGATAATCACAGAAAAAGTATCCTATGTTAAGTATTCAAAGAAGTGGGATGCTGCTCTCTCTGAGGTACACACATGAACTTGATTTATTTTATAGCAAGACTTTAGTTGCCTACCATGATGTTTTCTAATCAAGGCCTTCATAACAGCATGTCCAATGCTAAAGAATTTGCATAAATTACAAATGAGTCAGCAGTACACTGATCTTGCCACCGAGGTGTTTATAAGCAGTGGCCCAATGGTACACTCTATGGAATAATTTTCTTGGATCAAGTTAGAATCATTTCCTGTCTCATCAGTGGACTCTGGTGTCATTGCCCTAAGAAGCCAGAGACGGGATCTACGATCTCGGAGCATTTATGTGTGTTACATGAGCAAAATTGCAACTGATGCCTCCAAAACTCTCAGAAGGTGCCGTGGCTACAGTGCAGTCCGGCTCCAGACCCTGGGACCCCCGATGGGGAAGAAAGTGGTGCAACCATAGCTTCCACTGGGGGTTTTGTGTGCCCATGTCATATCAATTGTAAATGAAGTCTGGCTTTGTTCATTTAACCTTCTATCCTTCCATCAGCTCAAAATTACTATTATGAATGAGCAGTTACTAAATTACATAATCATGGCCGTTAACGCGGGGGGTGGGGGGGCCATTGCTTGAGCTACTCAGTACTAAGCATTTTGGCAATATTTAGAAGGGCCAGCATAAACAGGGTGTCTGTAACAAAGCTAACAACCCACCAGGAAATCACCTTGTCATTGAAGATACAAATTAAGGTTAAAACTTCTCTCAGTATTTTCCATTTTTTCCCCTCTGTGTAAGTCAGGCTGGCTTCTAAGTTGAGCTCATCCTACCTCAGCTTCCTGAGTTCTGGAATTACAGGTGCACGCCGCCAAGCTTGCCCCAGCGACACAGATCTTAGGAGACAGATTTCCTAATTTATGATGTAATCATCACTTTTACAAAGTGGCACTTTTTCTCTCTGCCAATGAAGCTGCCCTCACTCCATGTGTGTTGAAGACAGCGCTCAGAGCGCTTGCTCCAGAACCTTTCTGACCAGGGGTGAAAACAGCATTCAAAAGGAGTGAACAGAGTGGACGTGCTTCTTTTGTTGGAAAAGTAATCGAGTTTGAACTAATACACCAGCGTGTCTCACTTTGCACTTGACTGTGTAAACATCCTAGAGGAGTCTGGCCTGAGAAGAGCTCCACCCCCACGCCCGCCCCGACTCCGCCCCTCGCGCTCCAGTTTCAGTCCAGTAAATCCAAACCCCCTCTGCTGTGCCACTCAGCAGATCACAGACAAAGTTCTGTGGGGTGCAGGCTTGGGGAGCTTTGGGGGGACTGAGATCTAAGCTGAATTCTTCAACTGAGGATTTTATCAGTAATTTTCCAATATAAATTTTCTATAAGATTAATATTTATTATTATTCTTTCTAAGGATTTCCTGCGAAATATCCCAGGAGGTGTCTTCCCATCCAGCCTCTATGACAAATGGCTGGCTGTCACTGATGAAGAGAATGAGAAGGAAAGAATCTCTGCCATCCAGAGGTAATGATGCACTACTTGATTTGGAACAACAAAAATGCAGACAATATATTCTGATGAATGTGACTAAAATCATGCCAAGCACCAAAGGATGCTTTAGTCCCCACATATGGAGCATCTTTTTAAAGGAGAACTAGGTCTAAGAACTTCATGGTAGCGAAGCCTGTAATCTCAGGACGTGACAGGCTAGGGTGGAGATTATCGTCGGTAGTGGGCCACAGTCAGGTTACTCAATGATTCTAGGACAGCTGTGGCTACAGTGTGAGACAGTCTCAGAAAACAAAGGCAATGTCTTTCTACTACGGTCTATTATTTTTCTCTTAATACAAAACATTTATTAGGGAATGTATAGGAATACATAAACACTGAACACATGACATAGAAGAAATTCACTGCCTTATGGGACATTTTGGTCATCCAGCCTATCAGTGAGATGGTTTCAACAGTCTTAAATGGTTAACTAACAGAGAAGTCCATATCCAGACATGAATTCTATGAAACATTTCTGTGTCCATGAATTCCTCGAATAAACTCTCAGATACTAGGTAGGCTCTGAGTTCTAATCCCCACACAGAAATGCTTGTTACCTTAAAAATAAGGGTTTATTAAATTTTCATTCTTTCCTTTATTAGTGTTTCTTTTAGTAAGTTTCATGGTGTCATGAGTTTTAAATATGTTTATATAAATTATATATGAATAAATTTTGCTCAAATTATACTGCAGAACCTTGGGTAAAACAATTAAAGCAATGTTTTTAGAACACACTATTTTCTTTTAACCTCAATTAACTATATATGTTATACAATTTTTTCTTTCCCTTTCTCCATGTTTAGAACTTCCTAAGTAAAATTTCCTGTTTCAAATGAATTTATCTCTGTTCAGTCTTTTAGAGCAATTGCCAACACCGAACCTCGTTCTCTTGAGACAGCTGTTTCAGGTCTTACACAGCATCGAGAGACATTCATCAACTAACTGTATGACATCGTATAACTTATCCGTGTGTATAGCACCAAGTGTTGTGAGCCTGCCTAGCTCCCACAAGTTGGGACTAGGAAATGAAGTCTCAAAACAGGTAATGTATGTTTCTGTGCTTTGGTTTGGTACAACGTTCTGCCCAGGTGTCTGCATGCAAGGAAGTTTCTCTCATCCAGTTATTTCCATTCGGAGAAATAATTGAGTAACCATTTCTGATTTAGGCACCTTCCTCATTCTATAACACAGTGGCTGAAACTACTGTGTCCAGAGATGAAATATTCATCTTCACCCATTCCTGGAATTTCTAACTTGTCATTGATGGGTCCCATTTCTTTTCAACCTATGAGAAGCACATTTTAATAGAGTGCCTGGTCCAACAAAATTGTTTATTTTTGTGAGGAATCCGGGAAAGAATAAAGAAAGGCTAGAAGCCTATCGCCTCCCACAGAGGCACCTTAAACACTATATTATATACCATTAGGCCTTGCCTCTACAAGCAGACCTCCAAAATAATCCCGAGGACAGGTCTTCAACATATGAGCCTCCTGGGAATATCAAACAATAAACTAGGGAACATTTCATCTTTGATAATGGAAGCAAAGTAAAAATTCTAGAATTTCCTAATGGAAGTAAAAAATGGCTAATAAATCAATACAAGCTCCACTGAACAGGAAGGCTGTGGGACACTGTGCACGGAGGCAATGATCTTGACTTCCAGGCATGCTCTCTCCAGATGCCTTCTTCCTACACAGAAGACCCAAAGAAGCTCAGCTGCCCATAGTTTAGATGCTTTGTGTAAAACCTGAAGTTTTTTTATTTTTATTTTTTTATTTTGGTGGTTTGTAAATCTGAATGACAAAACCCTATCTCTTAACCCCATACATTTTATATATGTTTATTAGTTCCTCTTCTCACTGTAAGTATAAAAACATCTGGCAAAGATAACTCCAGGAATGAGATTGTTTTAGCTCACAGTTTGAAGTGACTCAGTCCATCACATGTGAAGCACAGGGTGGGGGCATGAACGATCTGTGCAATTGCAGTCTGGAAGTAGGGAGCAAAGGAAACGGTGCTTCTTCATTCATTCCCCTTCTGTTCATTCTGACTTCACGTTCAAAGCCTGTACATCCTCATTCAGGATTCGTCTCTGTCCTTAATTACTCCTCTGCAGACACACCCTCACAGACATTCCTGGAGCTGTGCCTTCTGGGTGATTGCAAAGCCATTCAAGTTTAATGAACTTAGTCATCACATTGAAGACCTTGAACAGTAACCAGTTGTACTTCACTGACTGTATTTTAAGATCTGTTCCTGAATACTATTGTAACTTTCACAGTTCTTTAAAAAAAAAAAAAGCTCACATATTTTATAGCAGTTTTTATCAGAAGTTTGTATTTCAAATTTTCCTAGCTCTGTCTTCTATGCCAAATGCAGTTCATAACTACATCAAATGACATATCATTTTTGTCCTCTGTTATTACAGATTTCTCTTGTGCAGTTTTTTATTGAGAATTTTCAAAAGATATTTGAAGACAACACCAGTACACTTTCAGGTGAAAGCTCAGTGATAAGTAATAACAGGGAGGAGATTTCGGATACCTTCAATTACTTCCTTGATCTAAGTGCTGCCCAGGATGAGGAGGAAAGCTGTGTGAGTGAAAGGACCCATTCCAAGGGTGATGCTGTGCCACAACATCTGTCTGCTGCTCCTCACGAGGGAGGTTTCCCAGGTGAGAGGAGGTTTTTATACCCTGAGAAGGAAAAGCAGGGTAAGAGAATACCCACACATTCAGACAGTTGCTAATCCAATCCGAGCAACATCAATATACTATGTTATTACAGGATTTGACAAATTCCTCAAACAAAACTGTATGTGGAAGCTCATACTTGTACCTGATTGATATGCCCAAAAGAAACCCATGTGGGGTGCCCATTTTACACATGGTATCCTTATCTTCTCTCTTCCGACTGGTCCATGAAACCACATAGATTGCTAGTGCTCTTGAAATAATTTGAAAGAGCCATGATCTTTGGGGGGAAAATTACTTCGGTTAACACCAAACAAACGTTCTAGAGAACAAAGCGCTGTGCCGCACCTTATGACCTGTGTGGTTAAGTATCAAAATGTTCTCTCAGCCTTACTGATTCTATCTCGAATACAGAAAAATACTGTTATCAGGAAGATTAAATAAAATTTATTGCATTAAGTTTGTTCCCTATTGTCTGGAGGCCAGCAGAGTTTCCCCTGAATCAGCAGTCAGCATCCTGCAAGGGCAGCTTTTAAAGCAGCTAGCAACATTTCACTGTCCAGAGCGGAGATGAAAGTCAGATTTGGGACAATATTAACAAACTGCATTACAATCAGAATGGAGGTTAGTCTGGTGTCAGGAAGGATGTGTATACCAAGATGACATGTCTATGATTCATTCAACAGTGAGCATGGAGCAACCTCTGGATCCTAGACTATTAAATGTCACAGTGTTCTACAGAAGGAACAACTGCAACATGACATCTGAGGCCGCATCTGGATCCGCCCACCTGGACACCTGCCTGTGATGTCCTCACTGGGGACTACAATCTCCTCCGCCACACTTTGCTTATTTCCTTAGTGCTACATTATTCTACTCGGAATTATTTTTCACCAACACTTCCAAGATTTGTTAGAACATGATTTAAATCCTGTTCTGTCCAGAAATAACTGATTCTTCAACAAAAGAATGGACAGACACCAAAAACTAAGCAGCTGAAAGATGCTCTTAAACTTCCTGGACCTGAGACCTGAATCAGCACCACTCGGGTACCAGTTCATTCTACGTGACTGTTCCTTTTCCTCCTTCATTGTTCATATAGACAAGACTTTTCTTGAAATCTCCCTTCTTATATATTATTATGTTTACTGTATCATATGGATTCTATTTAGCATTTGTATTTAATTTGTTTTGTTGTATTAAATATATTCTTTATTGTTATAGTAAATATTCTAGAATCTGATTGCTTAGACAATGTTTTGTTCATGACTTCCATGAACTCTTTAGAAGAGGCTCAAAAGGGTCTTTTGTCTGTTCTCAGCTCTAATGAAGACTGCAGTCATCTGGGACCTTAACTGAGGTTCCTGTACATTATGTCATCTGGAGCTGGCTTGTTACCTGACCCTTTCTCTATGACAATTTAGTCCAGACTTTACGTTGCAGAGCAAGAGTGAACCAGCAAAAGAGATCACTGATTTTCAAGACACCGCTCCCTTCAATTTTATTAATATCCCATTGGTCAAGGTCAAGTTTACTAATATCTCACTAGACAAGGTCTATGATGAGAGAGTTAAGCCCAAAGTCCATGATGGTGCTCATGAGAGGCAGTAGACGGCCGGCTACCAGGGATGAGAAATGAGGCCTTTATTGTCATGGGAGGCTCTTATTTGCAACATGTCCAACTGCTGAATCAAACTCATTGTAACCTCACTATAACACAACATCATTTTTTCAGTTTTAGGTATTCACTGAATGCATTGGAAATACATTCCAAAGGAACTGAGGCACATCCACCCTTGGGGATTAAGTTAAACAAAAGCTTATACAAAATTGGTGTGCTGTACTCTCCTGTGTTTAACAATCAAAATACAAAATTGTGTATAAATCTTGTTATTAGGTCATCAGCAGAAACAGCAGATCTTGCTGACATATGCATAATGAAACCTGAGAATGCTCAAATCATGAAATACGTGCTTACACATGTATAAAACACAAAAGAAAAAAGTGTGGTGTCATATTGTGTACCCTAATAAACTTGCCTGAAGATTAGAGGACAGAGCCAGGCACTAGATTGGACACAGAGGTCAGGCAGTATTGGTGAAACTATTAAGGCCACTCCACGTAGTTAAAAGGGAGGTTTATTTTGTGGGGTAACTTACAAGTGAAGGGATAGTTTACAGGGTCTGGGAAGGTGTGGCACAGTCCGGCAGTGTTCTCTGGAGAACTCTGCTCAGTCTAGCTCCAGCGTCCAGGGTCCAGGAACCAAGAGAGCTGGCGCATCCGGATCTCGGGTCTTCAGGGGTCCTTTGTCGGCCCTACCTTGTAGGCGTGACCATTACTGAAGCCTCAATGGGGGTTGGAACTTCCAGGTTAAAGCTACCACTACAAGGCAGTGGTGACATACACCTTTAATCCTATCACTTAGGAGGCAGAGATACATCTGGATCTCTGTGAGTTCAAGGCCACACTGGGCTACGAGATTGATCCAGTATAGGAGAGAAACAGAGCCAGGCAGTGGTGGTACACACCTTTTGTAGCTGGAGAATTTCTCTCCAGCTCCTGCCAAGTCCCACCAGTCCCATAGCCCACTCATAAAATAAACACACAAACTCTTACATTATTTAAACTGCTTGGCCATTAGCTCAGGCCTATCATTGTCTAGCTCTTACTCATATTTAGCCCATTTCTATTAATCTATACTTTGTCTCGTGGCTTATCGGTACCTTACATCTTCCTTGTCCTGGCTGCGGCTCCAGCAGTCTCCCCGTCTGCCTTCCTGTTCCCTCAATTCTCCTCTCTGTTAGTCCCGCCTATACTTCCTGTCTGGCTACTGGCCAATCAGTGTTTATTTATACAGAGTGGTATCCATAGCACCTTTAATCCCAGCACTTGAGATCTCATGTCTATGGGCGTTGGTGGCGCACGCCTTTAATCCCAGCACTCGGGAGGCAGAGCCAGGCGGATCTCTGTGAGTTCGAGGCCAGCCTGGGCTACCAAGTGAGCTCCAGGAAAGGCACAAAGCTACACAGAGAAACCCTGTCTCGAAAAACCAAAAAAAAAAAAAAAGAGATCTCATGTCTTTGCTTGGGAAGCACACACGCCTTTAATCCCAGGAAGTGATATGGCAGAGCAGAGAAAGGCATATAAGGTGTGGGGAAACAGGAACTCCTTCTCTTTAGGCTGAGGATTTCGTAGAGGTGAGAAGTAGTGGCTGTCTGTTCTGCTTCTCTGATCTTTCAGCTTTCACTCTGATATCTGGCTCTGGTTTTTTTTTTATTATTATTATTAAAAGATCATCTAAGATTTGACCAATAAGAAAAGCATCATTCTTGTGTGTGTATGCAATTATGATGAAATTATCCTCTTCTACTATTTGAAGAAAAGGTCACTAAGTAAAAGATTGAGAAACTATGATTAGAGTAAATTTTCCTTCAGAATGAGCAGCAGAAACTATTTCCAATTGAAAGTTTTAAGAATTGATAAGTCTGCAGACATTACATCCTACAGGCAGAATAATACAGTAGAGTAAGTTTTCATAAGGGAGCATCCTCTCAATGTGAGGTGATACTGATTAGTGAACCACTTCTTAAAATTATTAACTAAAATTAAATATTAAGTGTCTTGACAAAATTCATAAAATTGTGATTGCTCTGTTTTGGGTGATCTTTTTGTTTGTTGTTTTTTTGTTTTGTTTTGTTTTGTTTTCTAAGACAAGTTTTTTCTGAGTAGCTGTATTTGTTCTGGAACTCGCTTTATAGACCAGGCTGGCCTCAAACTCGGAAATCTGTGTGCCTCTGCCTCTTGAGTGCTGGGATTAAAGACTTATGCCACTACTGCTGGGCTTGAATGATCAGTCTTATTTGTTCAGGTAGGGTTTGTTTGTTTGTTTTTCTCTTTGAAGAATTTCAGCCAGTGGAGAAAACATAAGTTTCCAAAGAAATTGGTGCTACTAGACAGGGTGGTGGGTTTTTATTTTGGTCTGATGTGTTCAGTCAATGACTTGACTCTTATCCTGACTTTCAGGCTATTATTGTGACTACTGTGGATATCAGCCCTTCATCAGCTGTGTGGCTGATAAAAATCTTTTCCCATTCTGTAGCCTGTTGCTTTGTCAGTTTCATGAGATCCTGTTCATTAATTGTTTTTCTTATTGCCTGTGCTATTGATGATTTGTTTAGGAAGATTTTTCCTGTACCAATGAGTTCAAAACTATGCCTCTGCCTTCTTTTCTATCAGATGAAGTGTATCTGGCCTTATATTGAGGTATTTGACCCACTTGGAGGTGTTTTGTGCAAGGTGATAAGTATGGATCTATCTACATTCTTCCACATGCAGCCATCCAGTTTGATAAGGAATGTTGTGGAAGATGTTGTCATTATTCCAGTGTGTATTTCTGACTTCATTATCAATAATCAATTGTCCATAGATGTGTGAACTTATGTCTGGGTCTTCAATTCTATTCCATTGATCACGTCTGTTTTATACTAATACCTTGCTGTCTTTATGACTAGAGCTCTGTAGTGCAGTTTGAGATCAGAGGGTGCAATACCCTCCGCAGTTCTTGTGTTATTGAATATAACTGTAGCCATCCTGTTTTGCGTGTGTGTTGTGTGCGTGTTTCCTTATGAAGCTGAAAATTGTCCTTTCAAGTCCTGTGAAGAATTGTATTGGAATTTTCATGGGAATTTCATTGAGTGTATAGATTGCTTTTGGTATGATGTCCATTTTGGCTATATTAATCCTATTGATCCATGAGCATAGGAGATCTTTAATTCTTCTGATATCTTCACTTTCTTTCTTCAAAGACTTGAAGTTTTTATCATACAAATTCTTCATTTGCTTTATTAGCATTCCCTCAAGATATTAAAATTTTTGAGGTTTTTGTGAAAGGTGTTGTTTTCCCAATTTCTTTTTCAGTCTGTCATTTGTATATAGGAGACTACTTACTGATTTTTGTGAGTTAATTTTGTATTCTTTCTGAAAGTGTTTAACAGCTGTAGGAGTTTCCTGGTGAAATTTTTGGATCACTTATGTATAAAACCCTACCATTTGCAAATAAAGATGCTTTGACTTCTTCCTCTCCTGTGTGTAATCCCTGGATCGCCTCCAGTTGTCGTATGTTCTAGCTAAGACTTCAGGTACTATACTGAGTAGATATGGAGAGAGTGTACATCCTCATTTTCTCCTTGATTTTAGTGGAAAGGCTTTGAATTTCTCCCCATTTAAGTTGATGGTAGTTATGGACTACTTTTAATATGTTGAGGTATGTCCCTTGTATCCTGATCTATCCAAGACTTTTATCATGAAAGAATGTTAAATTTCATCAAATTACTAGATGTAAAGCAAAGGATAACCAGACTACAACCCACAGCTCCAAAGAAGCTAGCTAACAAGGAAAACCCAAAGAGGGACAAATGGATCGCCCTGGGAAGGGGAAATAGATGAGATCTCCATGAGTAAACTGGGGATGGGGGAGGGCAATGGAGAATAGAGGATGGGGGATGAGAACATAAGGGAACAGGATGGTCAAGCTGGAACAGGGATGGAGTGGGAGAGCAAAGGAAGAGATACCATGATAGATGAAGACATCATGGGGTAAGGGAGAAACCAGGTGCTAGGGAAGTTCCCAGGAATCTACAAGGATGACCCCAGCTTAGACTACTAGCAATAGTGGAGAGGATGCCTGAACTGGCTTACCCCAGTAATCAGATCAGTGAATACCCTAACTGTCATCATAGAGCCTTTCTCCAGTAACTGATGGAAGCAGATGCACAGATCTGAAAGGATGATAAACGGCACTGGTGGTAGCACTGGTTAGGTCACGATCACGACAGAACCCAGTGTTAGTTTTCAGAGCTTTATTAGGCAGAAAAAAGGCAAGTGGGGGGAGGAGAGCCAGGCCTGGAGAGAGAGAGAAAGATAGTGAGAGGGGGAAGAAGGGAGCAGAGCAGAGAGAAAGAGGGTAGGGTCTGCGTCTGGCTTTTAAGGTGCGTACATAGTCGCCAGCGCACAGTGATGATGTAAGATGCAAGACCCCGAGCTGCACATGTGCAGGAGTGAGGGCAGGATCCTAACAAGATCCACTGCCAAACCCCAGGCTGAGCTCCATTCAAAGAGAGGGAAGAGGGATTCTATGAGCAAGGGGCATCAAGATCATGATGGGGAAATCTAGAGAGACAACCAAACCAAACTAGTGTGAACTAATGAAATTTAGACTGACACCTGTGGAGCCTCCACAGGACTGGACTAGGCCCCCTGCATAGCGAGACAGTTGTGTAGCTTGATCTGCTTAAGGGGCCCCCTGGCAGTAGGATCAGGATCCATCCCTGGTGCATGAGCTGGCTTTTTGGAGCCCACTACCTATGGTGGGACACCTCGCACAGCCTTGATGCAGGGGGAGGGGCTTGGACCTACCTGCCTCTACTGAATGGACCAGGCCCTGCTGACTCCCCATGGGAGGCCTTACCTTCTTGTAGGAGGGAATGGTGGGTGGTTTTGGGGGCGGGGGAGCTGGAAGGGTGGGAGAAGGGAAGAGTGGGATCTGTGATTGGTATGTAAAATGAATAAAGAAATTTCTTAATAAAAAAAGTTTCATCAAATATCTTTTCTGCATATAATGACATGATATTTGTCTGTTTACATAGTGGATTAAATTTATCAATGTAGGATGAATCTTAAAAGGTCTTATTAATAAAAACAAACGGGGAGCCAGGTATTGGGGTGAAAGCTGAAAGATCAGAGAGACAGAACAAGCCACAGATAACCTCACCTCGCCAATTCCTCAGCTGATCTCATTTCCTCAGACTGGAAGCCTCTGAATCCTCATCCAAACGGATCTCAGCTGAACTGCTGCTCAAAAGCCTAAAAGCTTAACTAGCTCTAGTTCCTGGTTTTCATGCCTTTTATACCTTTCTGCTCCCTGCCATCACTTACTGGGATTAAAGGTGTGTGTAAGCTAGAGTTTTCCTGTCTTGTCCACAGTCAGGACAAATCTTTGTCACCCGCCAGTCCCACAGCCGCTCAGACCCAACCAAGTAAACACTGAGACTTATATTGTTTACAAACTGTATGGCCGTGGCAGGCTTCCTGCTAACTGTTCTTATATCTTAAATTAATACATTTCTATAAATCTATACCTTGACATGTGACTCGTGGCTTACCGGCGTCTTCACATGCTGCTTGTCATGGCGGTGGCTGGCAGTGTCTCCTTCTGCCTTCCTGTTCTTTCTTTTCTCCTCTTTGTTAGTCCCGCCTATACTTCCTGCCTAGCCACCGGCCAATCAGTGTTTTATTTATTGACCAATCAGAGTAATTTGACATACAGACCATCCCACAGCAGGTGTGTGTCACCATGCCTGGCTGTTTCCAGTGTGGCTTTGAACTCACAGAGATCCAGATGGATCTCTGCCTCCAGAATGCTAAGATTAAAGGTGCATGTGCCACCATTTTCTGGCCTCTATGTCTATCCAGTGGCTGTTCTGTTCTCTGACCCCAATTAAGTTTATTAGGGTTCACAATATATTGGGGAACATAATATATCGCCACATACCAATTTATGTATGTTTAATCATCCCTCAGCTCTGGGCTGAAGTCTGCTTGATTATGGTGGATAATCTTTTTGATGTGTTCTTGTATTTGGCTTATAAGTATTTTATTGAGAATTTTTGCATCTATATTGATGATGGAAATTGGCCTGCAATTCTCTTTGTTGGGTCTTTGCGTGTGGTTTATGTATCAGAGTAACGGTGCCCTCATAAAAAGGATTATGCAATGTTCTTTCTGTTTCAAATTTATGGAATAATTTAAGGACTATTGGCATTAATCCTTCTTTGAAAGTCTAGTAGAATTCTGTGCTAAAACTATCTGTCCCTGGGCTTTTTTGGTTTGGAAAATGTGAATGACTGCTTCTGTTTCACCAGGAGCTTCAGGTCTGTTTATACTGCTTATTTGATCTTGATTTAACTTTCATAAGTGGTATGTACTGAGAAAGTTATCCACTTCTTTTAGATTTTCCAATTTGGTGGAGTACAGGTTTTTAAGTATGTTTTTATGATTCTCTGGGTTTTCTGTGTCTGTTGTTGTATCCCCCTTTTCATTTCTAATTTTGCTAAATATACTATAGCTACTATCAGTGTGTGAAGGTCAGTCTGTGGTTTAAGCTCTGGTAGTGTTTCCTTTATGAACTTGGGTGCCCTTGTGCTTGGTGCATAGATGTTTAGAATTGCACTATCTTCTTGGTGGGGTTTTTTCTGTCATGAGTATATATTGTCCTTCCCTATCCCTTCTTAGCTTTAGTTTGAATTCTATTTTGTCAGATATCAATATGGCTGTAGTGTGGTGATATTTTATTTGTGCTCTAACAAATAAAGCTTACCTGGGGTCAGAGGACAAAGCCAGCCACTATATTAAACATAGAGTGGTAGCACATGCCTTTAATCCTAGCATTCAGGAGACGAGATTCATCCGGATCTCTATGAGTTCAAGGCCACACTGGGAACAGAGTGGTAGCACATGCCTTTAATCCCAGCACTAGTTAAATATCGAGGTCTGGAGGTCTGTACAGATACGAAGTGATAGAGCTTCTAAGAAAGAGGAAGTGGGGGGTGGAGATATAGCTCAGCGGTTAAGAGCACTGGCTGTTCTTCCAAAGGTCCTGAGTTCAATTCCCAGCAACCACATGGTGGCTCACAACCATCTGTAATGAGATCTGATGCCCTCTTCTGGCCTGCAGGCAAAACATGCAGGCAGAACACTGTATACATAATAAATCTTTAAAAAAAAAAAAAAAAAGAAAGAAAGAAAGAAAGAGGAAGTGATAGCTGGGCAGAGAGAGGAAGTAAGATGGCAGGGCACAGAAAGGTATCTAGATGTGAGTACACAAGAAGTAGCTCTCTCTGGAGGCTGAGGAGTGGGTAAGGTAAGGTTGGCTGTGGCTTGTTCTATTCCTCTGATCTCTCAGTTTTCACCCCAATATCTGGCTCTGGGTTTTTTATTAATGAGACCTTTTAAGATTCATCTTACACTGTAGCAGCTTGCTTTCTATGTCCATTTGCTTAGAATATCTTTTTCCAATCTTTATCCTGAAATAATGTCTACACATGTTATGGTGTGCTTCATAGATGCAGCTGACGAATGGATCCTGTTTTCAAAACCCTTCTGTTACCAGTGTCTTTTTACTGGGGAATTGAGACCATTAATATTGAGAGTTTATCAATCAGCACTATTTGTTGATTCTTGGGATTTTGTCCTTATGGTGTGAGCTACTTTTCCCTTCTTTGGATTTGCTGTTCTGAAGTTTTCCTGGAGATGGTGACAGAGAGGAAGGGAGGGCGCAGCAGGTGGTCTGAGCTGGGGATGAGACTGGGGGATTGGATTCAGACAAGAGGAGGGAGAGTGAAGGTATGAATGATAAAACTAAAGATCTGCATTCTAAATAAGGAACCAACATACTAGAAATTGCTTTCAAACAGTAGTTATCATGCTGATCCTATGGCTGCTGAATAGAATTTCTCTGGTACGAACACTAAAAGGCATCAGAATATTACCTCAAGACATCCAATGGCACTGCTGAATGCAGGGGGGGGGGCCACTGGGGAAATTGGAACCATTCATTACAAAACACAATATTTCAAGCATTATTAATTACAGAGTCGATGTAACCTTGCCATTGAGTGTTAGCATTTAACATATTACCCACGTTTTGTATGTTTCTTGTTGAAATAGTTAAAATTGTTTATAAGCACAAGACACCAGCCGTTCTAACTGGCAGTGCTCCGAGACTCGCGGGACTGCAGCTTCCTGATCACAGTCCTCGGACGTCCCCACCACACTGCCCCTGTGTCACTGTTGGACACAGTCTCCCGTGTGTCATGAGGCACCTAACTGCATAACTGCATTACGGTGTGGAATCAAGATTACCTGCAAGCACAAGTTGTAATCCCATCATATTAACTGCTTTTGCTCATAATATTACAGTTACCGATTTGTAATGGTCACAATTTAAATGAGTTATTTTTAACTAAAATATAATTATATCATAATTCCCTTTCCCCCAATGTAGTGTAGTATCTGCTATGTTCTTACCATATAGACCTATCTTAATGTCTTCAAATGAAGACTAAAGACTAAAAACTGACTTCAAATGAAAATTAATAAGAAGAGATAAAGAAGGACACTCCAGTCTGTTCAACAATTAACCAAGAACACTTTATAATCCCAGATACAATCACCAAGCACAGGTGCACGCATTTTCATGACAAGTGTAATACTGGACTTCAGGAAACAGATGAGGGCCAGGAGGTGGTGGTAGGACTTTAATCTCAGCACTCAGGAGGCAGCGGCAGGTGGATCTCTGTGAGTTCCAGGAAGCATGGTCCCCAGAGTGGGTTCAAGCACAGCCAGGACTACACAGAGAAACCCTGTCTCAAAACCAAAGACAAAAACAAAGAACCAGATGAACCCAACTCCTTAATAGTATGTGACTTCAGCACCCCATTTTCTCCAACAGATAGGTGATCTGGACAAAAAAATAGAGAAATATCACAACTAAATGAGATTCTCCATCAAACAGACTAACAGATCTACAGACAACACACAAACACCCGAGTATGTGTTCTACTCAGCAGCTTAAGTTTATTCATAATACTGCACACACTGGGATACAAAGCAAATCTCACCAAATACAGAACTGAGATAACCCTGTGTGTTCTGTCTTCCACAATGCAGCAGAACTTAAATTAGCAGAGTGATACGTAGTAACTGCAGGAACTCATACAGACTTAGCAACACACAATGGAACAGTAGGTGAGTCAAAGACCTCAAGAAAAAAAATTTAAATGATCAGGAATTAAATTAAATGAATACACAAGGCCTACAAGGAAAAAATATATATCTTTAAGCACACACATAAAAAGCACAGATAAATGACTTAATGATGTAACACAAGACACAAGAGTTTGGAAAGACAAGAACACAACAGACCAAAAGCCAGCAGATGGGGAGATATAAAAAAAGAAAAAAAAATCAAAGCAGAAATTAATGAAACAAAACAACAGTAGCAGTAGGAATAATGTAGTTCATCTTTTTAGCTACTGTTATCAACATGTAGGTATGGGAACCAGGAAAGATTGAGAAAGCTTATCAAGTATGAAGAAGAAAGGATATATAGGAGGGCGAGATATGAGATACAGGACACAAGGCTATTGTAGGTGTTGAAATGTAATGAGATATTTTGTAGGCATAGATGGAAAAGGAGTGTCATAAAAGATTTTCTGGCAGGACACAATTAAAAAAGTTAACCAAGTATAAAGCTATCAAAACTAATAAGCCTAAAATTTATGAAATATAAAAACTAGAATAAAAGGATAATATACCCCCACACCTTTCAACTGTCATGTGGAAGTCTTGACAGTTGAACGGAGCACCACTCAGGAATTCTGACAAGCTGTCGGTGTGTCCTAGATGGAACCCCACAAGAATGCTCTGCTCTGAGTACAGCCCCACCCCCATCCCCACCTGCTCCGCAAGTCACAGTCCTGTCACTATTGAATTAGGGATAATGATTTCTTTATGGACTGTGTTGTAGGATTCAGGAGCTGAAGGGGTCTGAAAGGCCCTTCCTGCTGGACATCTACCTGTGTGTGCCATCGGAGTGCTTGGCTGGATTCCAAAGCATACTTCCAGAGATCCTAGGTAGCTTGCCCCAGGTATGGGGTGAGGGTGTGTCATTTGCTCTGGCTGGATGGTGTCAGAGACAAAATCCCTGGTCCTCCCCTGCCACTCCATCTGGTGCTAACTCTGATCCAGCCAGCTAGCTAACTTTTTACCTGACTCCACAGTAAAAAGAGGTGGCACCTTCTGGGAGTGTTCAAGGGAGACGATAGTTAGTTCGTTCAGATAGTTCTCACTTGTGGATTCTTCAGGTCCCTGTTTGGGCGCCAGAATAATGCCGTCCGTGGGCAGGCCAGCTCCCCTGAACTGCTCCAGGATTGTGAACAGAAGACCTCAGAGTAGTGAGGGATTAGGAAAAAATTCTTTTCTATCTAGAGGCTAGACTTTTCCTATCTGAGGGGTAAAATAAGGAAACACACACACTTTCTGCTGGTAATCGAAGAAAAAAGGAACAAGCACATGCTTTCCTGATGGCAACCTTCTCTTTTACTTCAACTTAAATAATCTCTCTTGAAAATCTATCTTTACACAGCTACATTCTTTACATACATACATCTTTTCACATGGCTACACAGCTTTCTTTTACATACATTTCTCTTCTACATCTCTTTTCTATGCAGCTTCATTTTCCTTGCCTCCATACAGTTACAAATCTCTACACAGCCACAGCTACACATCTCATTTACACAGCTCTCATCACACTTGACACAGCTCCTCTACGTAGCAGCAACCCTCTCACACAGCTCTCTCACTCACTCACACACACTTATTCTATATTATTCACTCACTCTTTACTCCTCACCCCCTCACACTTCATCTCTCTCAGGACATGCACACACTCCACTCACATTCTGCAGCTGCTCTCACATGTCCACCATCTGACATGTCTGGTCCACGACACTGGTGTGCCCGGTGTGTGCCACCACAGCAGGCTGTCTGTGGTGCTGGGATCCAAACTCAGCTCTAGCTCTCGTGGCAGGTTCTCCTGACTGAGCCGCCTGCCCAGCCCCTCCTCTTCTCATACCTAGAAATCCTAAAAAATGTTCCTGGATGTGGCGCTCACTACCTACCAGAAATGTCATCTAGGGAAATATTTGGAAGTGCTAAAGCTGTTATTTCAGACTTTTTCAGAGCGAAGGTGCCCTCAACTTTCTATTGTTGGCCAGGCCAGGAAAGGAAGTCAGAACCAATGCTAAGTAGATGCCAGGTCAGGGATAAGACCAAGGCTCCTCCAAGGTCCCATCAGATCCGCTGAGGGTTCCTCACCAGGTTCCAGGCTTGAAGAATGTCATATTTAACCAAAAAAGCAAACTGCTGGAGAGTTCCAGAACTCCCAAGGAGCAAACACCATTTACAAACTAGAGATATAAACATTTATTTCACAACTTTACCATAATTTTCTAAGGAGACATACATGTACTGGGGACATTTGAAACACTGGGGCCGCTGGACGCTGAGTCCTCGAGAAGCCAGGAGCAGACGCACCACACGGGCCAGCTCTGCTTCACTTAGGGCCACCTCCTTTCTTGGGACCATTAGTCCTTATTTCATGCCAGATTTTCACTAGAGGCTCCCTGTTCTTCCAAATGAGTTCATGACCATAAGTGATGTACCATCTGGAGAAAGATAAATGGTCCAATGTTCAAATGGTGTGACATGCAAACACAACCTCATCACAGCACTAAGTGACACCAGTTTTTTTCCTTTTTTGTATTGTTTTCAATAAAAAGAATATTTGCTTCAGGCGAGTCGTTGTTTTGTCTGCATGTGTTTCTGTACCATGGATGTGCAGTGACACTGGAGGCCAGGGGATCACTGCATCCCAGGAACTGGAGTTCACACAGTTGGGAGCTGCCATGTGGGCACTGGGAACTCAGGTCCTCTAAAGAACAGTCAGTGCTCTTCACTGCTGAGCCAGGTGTTCGGCCACAAGTTGATACTTTAATAAAATGCCAAGGCCACTCCACAAAACTGAGTAAGACAGGTAATTTGATATAAAGCTTTGGCATTTATGATGTATAGAGGATAAAAGCAGGATGGGCTTGACTGGCTGTTTGGAACTATGTGGCAGCTTTACACCATCACTTAGGCATTTTTCTTTACATTTTATTTGTCTTGGAGGAGGAGGCACAAATGCCACAGTGTATATGTAGAGGTCTGAGGACATCACATAGGTCCCAGGGATGGGACTAGGTTTGTGGAAAATGCCTTTACCCACAGAACCACCTCCAAGGCCCTGCACTGTAACTTTTTATTCACTGCAAGTTAACCATCATGTTTCCTTGTTTGTTTACTTATTTATTTTTGAGACAAGTTCTCACAATGTAGCCCAAGTTGGCTGGATACTCAGGACAATTCTGCCTCCCAAAAGCTAGGAATAGAGGTGTAAACAAAATATGTACCATTGTTTTTCTCATTACAGACCAGAGAAGAACAAGTATATAAGAAAATAATTTGCTCAACATGCAAACAGCTTTGTGTGTCAACTAAGTCTGATCAAAGGTACACTGACCCTTTTTTTACTATGAAAAAGAAGAAATGTCAGGTGTGGGATTTGCTAACATGTACTATAATGGTATATACGCCTCCTGCCATTTCCACATGCTATACACAGAGGGTGGCCTGTCAATCCAACCCCTGCCTAAGGCAATGAGCAGTGAAGGAGAAAGGTGTAATGCCTTAGTTTGCTCACCCTCTGACTAGGAACCTGAGATCTTGGGCTCCAGCCACTGCACACAACAACATGAAGGATGTCTCCACGTACTGAGTGACACTGCCAACTGGATAGGCATGCCGTAGCCACCTGAGCACAGGCTGTGGGGTTCATTTAGGGCAGCTTCACCTCTCCTGGGAAAGGACACAACCTCCAGGAGACATGGACTGATGGGAGACTGGCAGCCTAGAAAAGTACCTACCCTCGAAACCCTGACTTACATACTCATTCCTCCAAGCCGACTTCAAATTCCAAGGGGCAGATTCCAAACTTCGTGACCTCATTTTTACTAGACATCTGATTTTATTATTTAAGGGAATGGGCATGATGGCCATGCTCTTAATCCTGGCAGAGGCACAGAGGCAAGAGGCCAGAGGTACGGCAGAGGCAGAGGCAGGTGAATCTCTTGTGAGTTTGTTACCAGCCTGTCTACATATCAAGATCCAGGCCTTCCACGTTTACATAGGGAGTCCCTGTTTCAAAAAGAATAAAGGAATAAAAGATTGAAGGGGTGGGGAGATTTAAGGGCTCAGAGGATAAGAGCATCTGGTGCGCTTTAAGAACCGGGTTCACCTCTCAGCATCAACATGGTGGCTCCCAACTATGTGAAACTCAAGTTCCAGGGGATCTGCTGCCCTCCTCTGTGGGCACCAGTCATGAATGTGGTTCACAGACATACATGTTGGCAAAACATTGATATACATAAAAATAAATACACCTCAAACTGATTTACATTGGAACCAATACAAAACATAATATTTTAACATGTCAAAAATATCTGAATATGCATTTTTATTGTAAAGGGCTTGACTTATACCAGAATTTTAATTCCTTCTTATGAAAGCTGGACACAAGGGTACACATCTGTAATCCTAGCCCCCAGGAAGCTAAGGCAGGAGAACTGCCATAAGTTCAAGGACAGCCTGGGCTGGGTACTGAATAAAAGGCCAGACAGGAGCTACATAGTAACAAAATTATCTGAAGCTAAAGCAAGATTCTCTCATGAATGCAGAAGAGAAAAAGGATTGCCCCTTTAAATGTAAACCCTTAGAAGTGAGTCGCTTGTCAAGGACTCCCCATGAACTGAGGATCTTTCCAAATCTTTTGAGCCTTCTAAATTCATGCAGAACCGAACACTTCAGTCTGACAGGCAACGACTCCATTAGACTCATGAATACAAAGGAACCTGTGAGCTGGCTAAGCCCAAGTTAGGAAGACGACATTGTTTTGCTCCAGGGGTTGAGTTCAGAACCTGCACATTCCTTCGGCTGTGCCACCACCGACCACAAAGCATTGGTGTCCTCTCTCCTGCTGCTGCAGGGGAACAAGCAAGTGCCCTGCAATGACTGGCTGGGAGACCTTAGCCAAATTACCCATTCCTTCTTTTTTGGTAAAGGGGGGTGTGGTGTGTGTTTGAAACAGGGTCTCTCTATGAACCCCTCTTTGGCCTCAAATGCATAGAGATCCACCTCATCTGTCTCCTGAGGTCTGAGTTGAAAGGTGCAATGCCACACCTGCCTCAAACTACCCATTCTTTATGCAGTTTCTTGTCTGAAGAACAGAATGTCTCAGAGGGTTTTAAGAAATCAAATCAACCCTTGGACAGAGAGCTCTGTGAGAATCAGCTGTCACACGGCTGGGCTCTGTAGCTCTGCTGTAATCCCACGGTACAGTGTGAGGGTGTGCATGCATGTGGGTATGCACATGTGTGCATGGGTGTGTGTGTATGTACATGTGGGGGGTGCGCATGTGTGTTTATGCACCTGTGTGGGTGCGTGTACACATGTGGGTATGTGTATTCAAGTGTGTGGGTGCATGCGCACGTGTGTGGCTATGTGCATGCACGTGTGTAGGTCAAAGGGTAACTTGCAGGAGTCAGTTCTTGCCTTCCACCACATGCATGCTGGAGATTACATGTGGGTCATTAAGCCTGGCAGCAAGCCCCTTACTCACTGAGCCCTCTCGATGGCCCAGGTTTCTGAATCCTTTCTAAACACAGAAAAGATGAGTCCTGGACATGAATGAGATCCAGTACGTGTAAAGAGGGTAAATTAGAACAGTGAGGAGAAAAGATGCTTTTGCTTCTCAGATCCCGGACTGTAAAGTATATGTGACCAATTATTTTCAGAATAAAAGAAAAGTAATATTTAGAACAATTAAAAACCCGCCAGGGGAAGAGATGCTATAAGAACACACGGAAAGTACAGATGAATTTAGAGTTCACAAAGCAGAGCTCCTTTCCTAAGTCTCTGTGTCTGTAATGTGCTGTGATAATTAGAGCTACAACACGCATGTGCCATGCTTTAACCACCACGGACATCATAAATGGCACAGCAGCGCTCAGCTCCACCTGGGGCAGCACCGCTTCACTCAGAAAGACTCCGTTCTGTGCAAATTCAGGCAAACCCAGCTTCCTGAAGTTCAACAGCGCGTGTGAGCACACAGTGTGCTCAGTCGGTGTGCTGCAAACAGAGGCTGAGGGTTTGGATTTACGTTTCTGCTCTGCTCAAAGTCATCAGTTACTCCTGAGACTCAGTTTCCCTCATTAAACAGGAACCTAAGGTAGCGAGCTTAAAACTTACATGCAGCAGGCATCGGGTACCGTCGTCCCTGGAACATGGTCCACACCAGCCTCTCTCTCTCTCTCTCTCTCTCTCTATATATATATATATATATATATATATATACACACACACATATATATATATCCTAGACATACTGTGCTCTCTCTCCCACACGTGCACCAGTGCTGTCCCCCAGTAACACGGGACCGGCAGGGGGTGGGCAGCAAACAGCTCAGCACTGATTATGCTCAAACTTACATTCCAAAGAGAGCTCCCCCAAGATGTGCTGCATGATCAAAAAATTTCCATCCCAGGATCATCCCAGCTGTATCCATGGCAATGATGGCTTTTAAGGCCTAGAAGCCAGGGAGAGAAAAGAGAAACGGTACAATTTTGATCCCCATTTCCAATTTAAGGGCAAGAGTTCAGGCTCTGTTGAACACTGCTCCGGGCAGACGTCGGCAGGTACTTACATTGCCTGCTGTGAAGGTGAAGACCGGGAGGAAGATGATGGCGAGCCTCCCATCTGGGATCTTGGTGCAGACTGCTGCAAGCACAGTCATGATCGCTCCTGACTGCAAGGTAATACACATGGCGGTGAGGACAGCAGACCAGGGAGATGGGCTGCCTAGGCCCTGTGCAGGCCCACGCACCCCCATCTGGAGGGCTCAGATCTTTCCACTTTCCACTGTGAATGTGCACAGTGTCAGGGGAAGGGATCCAGGCTGTCACACAAGGCTGCAAATAACCCCAGGACACAGACTACACTACCTATGGAGAACTTAGCTGTATCACAATAAGCACATGAATGAGCCCCAAAGAGAGCATTCCATATGCCACACACCTAAGTGAGACTGTCTAACAGCCCTCTAACCGGCTGGAATGAGCTAGGGGCAATGTTTTCTTACAATTTAAATTTATATGGCTGTGAGGTGTTTTTCTGGAATACACCAGTTTATCAAACCTTTTAATGCTACCACGATCCTAATTCTTCTGAATGGTGGAACATCTCAAAAACACAATCACAACTCCTTGTTTACATTAACTCTCATGACACACATTCATTCAAATATCTGACTCCAACACAGTAGACATGCTATTCCATACTAGAGACACAGAGGTGAACAGACAGGCCACCTTCATGGACCTTACCCCAAGGTAGGAAAGACACCTAAGAAAAAAGAGCAATTCTGAGATGGGAAGGGAGGTGCTGTGTGCCATGACAGCACATGGAGACCCAGGCTCAGGGCAATGAGAGGACACAAGAAGAGCGTCCAGCAAAGCAGCACAGCGGAACCAAGGCTGGACGTGAACTGCACAGCCTGGCAGAGGACTGCAAAGAATCCGAGTGTGAGGTGCAGAGGGAAAACACAGCATGGCAACCTAGTCTTTTTCTAACAAAGGTCACAGCTGAGACAAAGCTGTCTGTGAAAGGAATAATTTATTGAGAACAAATCTTAGTTCTCTCCAAAGTGCTTCCCTGTCATTCCTCTCCAGTATCAGGTGAGGAAGACACACTGTGACAGACAGCAGGAGTCTTCAGTGTGACATGCCAGCACACAAAAGGACAGCACGGAAACCACCAACTCTGGCCAAGTTTGCTATGTCAGTGCTGATCCCAGTGTGGTAAGGGAGGTGTGATTACAGAAGACACTAGCTATGAGGATATGCATGTTACCTTTGCATAAGAATACAGTGAAAACCGACTCCAGCTAAAACAACAGAGTCTACGCCCAGTGGAACGCATGCCGGGGAGGTTGATGAACATGGTATTTACACAATCTAAAATGTCTACTCACATCTTATACATTAATTTTAAAAGAAACTGTAGTATAGAAACTACACAGCAGCTAAGATGTTCACCACAGAAAGGGACAGACAGACACCATGTCCCTGTGGCCCTAGTACCTGAGGACACCACTCATCTAATACTGCCACCCAGCCACACAAGCTGACCGAGTCTGGAGGAAAAAGACAAATCCACAACAGCCACCCTGTACTGTCTGAAAAATAAAGAGGACCTGTGGAAATGCAGCAGCTTTTAGAAGCCCAGAAAATCATAACTAAATGCAACACATGAGTTTAGGGGAAACATTACTGGAACAACTTCCATAACTGGAATATGGATTATCAAGTTTCATGTAGCTATTTAATAGCGGCGCTGTGGGATAGGTAAAGATATTTGTGTTTCTAGGAAATATATGATGAAGGAACAAAGAGACACAATGTAAGACAACTGGTCTTGAGGATGGTAGCTCAACACATAGAAAGCTCTTGACACCAAACCTGACGCCTGAATCTAGTCCCCAGAACCCAAAGCAGGAGTCAACCCCCAAAGTCGTCCTTTGACCTGCAAATGTACACCACAGCACATTTGTGTGCACACCACAGCACATTTGTGTGAACACCACAGCACGTGTGTGCACTGGTGCACTGTGTCTGTCTGTCTCTCTTTTGTATATACACACAAGAAAAGATAAAAAACAAAAGAAACATACTCAAATGGTTCTGAAAAAAGTATAGTCAGAAAGGAAATGATATATGCAAAGTGTTAAAAGCTAGTGGATCTGTGCTAAAAAATCTAACATTGTTTAAGATTTATTTATTTGTTTGTTTGTTTATGTATGTATGTATACAGTGTTTTTGCCTGAATGTATGCCTGCAGGCCAGAAGAGGGCACCAGATCTCATTACCGATGGTTGTGAGCCACCATGTAGTTGCTGGGAATTGAACTCAGGACCTCTGGCAGAGCAGCCAGTACTCTTAACCTCTGAGCCATCTCTCCAGTCCTGCACTAAGATTTTAGAGCTGGTTTAAAATGAAACATAGAATTAAATAAATAAAGCAAATCATAGGGGTAAAATCTTTGTGATTCGGTTAGGCAAAACTTTCCTCACTGCAACTACAAAAGTGAGCTCTAATAAGTACATTAAACTTTGTGCAAACTAAAAGCATACTCTTTGAAAGAAATTGTTCTGGAAATGACAAACAAATGTTTGCTGGTTAAAATTCTGATAAAAGCCAGGCAAGGTGGCACATGCCTACAATCCCAGCACTTGGGCAGTACAGGGAATGGGATGAGGAGCTCAAGGTCAGCCTTAGCTACCTGAGTATGTTTCAAACAACAACCTAACAAAGCACTTGCTTCCAAAATATAGCAAGAGTATTTGACAAATTCCATACAGATGATATTGATCAAGGGATAACTCAAAGATGACGCACGAGGAACAAACATGAAATCGTCAACATCACTAGCTGTTGGAAAACCAAAGTCCCAACTAGGCCACAGCTGTGAGTGGCTGAAGACATGGAGACTGGGACTCTCACGTTCTGTTGGCAGGAAAGTACAGAACACTACTGGTCAATGTGCTACAGTCTGTAGGTTCTTAAACAGTAACATCTGTACCATATGATCTGGTCATTTGACACTAAGAATGAAAGCACATGTCCACACAAGGGGCTGTACACAAAATGTCCACAGCATTTGTTGGTTTGTTTTGTTGCTTGAGACAGGGTCTCAGCATGTAGCCCTTGCTGACTTGGAACTCTATGTAGACCAGGTTGGCCTGGAACCCACAGAGATCCACGTCCTCTGCAACCCGAGTGCTGGTCATAAAGGCGTGCGCCACCGTGTCTGCCCAATGAACACTCTAACACAGCAGCAGACTTAAATGTGCAATGAGAATTATCTAATCCTGGAGGGGGATCTCATTATTCTGACACACTCTTCCCAATATGTACTATGTTCCAGCGAGTACATGCAAATGACCAACAGTTAAAAGCTACAGAGACAGGCCAGGTACGGCAGCGCCCACCTTTAATCCCAGTACTCAGGAGGCAGAGGCAGGCGGATCTCTTGAGTTCCAGGCCAGCCAGGGATATACAGTCAGACCATCTCAAAAAGATAAACAAACAAAGGAGGAGGAAAGCACTAGTTCCACCAAGCTGACTCTCCTCCACACACCAACAAGTAGAAAGGAGAAAATCTGCAGTCTGAAAACTTCAGTTTTATAAATGTGTGCATTCTAAGTCTGACAAAGATGTGTCACAGGAACTGTTTCTATGTCAATTTACTCGTTCTTTACTGTTACACTGAGTCTGTAAGACATAAGGCAAACGCAGGCTGAGAGTATATGGAAGCTGTATTCATTTGCAACTTTCTTATAAACATAATCATTCCTCAGTGAAATTTAAAATTAGATCAGAAAATATTTATATTAGATACACTTAAAAAAAGAAAGAAAAAGAAATACTTACTGCACCAAGTGAAGGTCCATATCTTCCTGTGGCAACTTTACACACATAACTGACAAAATTGGAAATAACACCTATGAAATAAGCCACATTTCAACAGTTTCAGTATAAAAGGTACTGTTTTTTCCCTTTAGATGTACTGGTGATTGAGCCAGGGCCCTCTGCACACCAGGCCAGCCCTCTGCACACCAGGCCAGCCCTCTACCACGGCACTCTGCTCCCAGCCCTTCGTGTCTGCATTGTAGTCTCCACTCCAGTTTTAGTGACTGGTTCGCCTCTTTTCTTTAGATGGTATATTGCTTGTAGTCCAGGGTGGCCTCAAACCTGCTATCCTCCTGCCTCAGCCTCCTGAGTGTTGGGCTTACATGCTATGCTCAGCAATAGTGTAGGGTTTCTATCTGGATCCATCTAAGGTCGCCAGTATGAACCCCACCCTACTATCACGTCAGCTAATTTATAGGGCAATGTCCTGAATGCGGTGTCCTTTCCAAGACCCCATACACAACTTACTGAGTGACATACGGGGTCCACTTTACCTCTCAGTTCTCATTTTCCCAATCTACAACAAATGAGACAGATGGCTATGATAGCTGGGAGGTCTGGAAACCATTATTAGAAGATGGCTGATCTGAACTACAAAACCAGTGCCCAGGGAGATAAAAATGTGATGTTTAAGCAGTACTCTATTCCTAAATCTCTGCTCGCCAGTTTAAACCAAGCATCCCCAAGTAATTACTGGGAACTATCAGATGAGGATCAGGGAAGGAACAATTCCATTTGTCTGTGATGCCCTTCTACACACAACTTGATAAACAAATCCATCCCGAGTATCCGCTGTGTAACCTTTCCTCTGTCCTTCTGCAGAGAAGTGCGGCTGACAACCCAGCGCTCTCCGAGTGCTCATTACCTGCAGACAGGTACACTGCCACAAACTGCTCTTGACCCAGAATGTTCACGATGCTGGTTGAGAAGCTCCACAAAACATACATGTTTGCTGCCATGTGGAATAGGGAGAAATGGCTGAAGGTTGACAGCAACATTGGAGAACAAAGAACCTCTGCAAGAGAACAAAGAATCTGGTAACATGCAACCTAGGGCACTAAGGTTTTCATTTTAAGCTTGTCTCATTATTGTTATTAAAAGCCAAACCTAAGAATCCAAACAATCAGTTAAAAGTTTAAATAAGATTGTTTAGCCGGGCGGTGGTGGCGCACGCCTTTAATCCCAGCACTCGGGAGGCAGAGCCAGGAGGATCTCTGTGAGTTCGAGGCCAGCCTGGGCTACCAAGTGAGCTCCAGGAAAGGCGCAAAGCTACGCAGAGAAACCCTGTCTCGAAAAACCAAAAAAAAAAAAAAAAGATTGTTTAACAGAGCACTTTTAAAAGATTTGTTTGTTTATTAATTAATTATGTATGCAGTGTTCTGTTTGCATGTATGCCTGCAGGCCAGAATAGGGAGCCAGATCTTATTATAGATGGTTGTGAGCCACCACATGGTTGCTGGGAACTGAACTCAGGACCTCTGGAAGGGTAGCCAGTGCTCTTAATTTGAGCCATCTCTCCAGCCCTTAACAGAGCATTTTCAAAGGATAAAAACTACCTTAACAAATGTTTCTACTTAGTAAGCAGCCAGTGAACATTCAAAGCAACTTGTCTTTGTCACTAAAGCATAAGAAAATTATTTCAATTACAAACACAAAATTACATATAATATGTAATTCTTTTCTTCAAAGAATAAGCCTGCAGTGATTTTAGATCTTAATTTAAATTTTTTATTTTTATTTTGTCTTTTTTTTTTTTTTTTTTTAAAGATTTATTTATTTATTATGTATATAGAAGAGGGTGCCAGATCTCATTACAGATGGTTGTGAGCCACCATGTGAGTGCTGGGAATTGAACTCAGGACCTCTGGAAGAGCAGTCGGTGCTCCCAACCTCTGAGCCATCTCTCCAGCCCTTTATTTTGTCTTTTTAATTTAAATGTATGGGTACTTTGCTTTATGTCTGTGTGCCTGGTGCCCAAGGTGGCCACAAGAGGGCAATGGATATCCTGGAACTGAGGTTACAGGAGATAGGAGACGACATGTGGGAATCAAACCTGCGTCCTCTGGGAAAGCAGCCAGTGCTCTCGACTGCTGGGCCTCCTCTCCAGCCCCGGATCTAATTTTTTTTTTTTTTTTTTTGGACACTTTTTTTCTTCTCACTATGTAGCCCTGGATGTCCCAGAACTCTCTATGTAGACCAGGCTGGCCTCAAACTCAGAGATCCCCCTGCCTCTGCTTTCTGAGTGCTGAGATTAAAGGTTGCTCCACCACGCCTGGTCCAGATCTTAAACAAAGGAAAGCACCTACTATGTGTAAAGTACCTTTCAGGCCTGGGGGATTACAGCAAAGGAGAGACAAAGTTCCTGTCCTCAAGGAGCTTACAGGCTTTACCTCTGTATTGTGTATGATTGCTGACACATAACTCATTCTTGTAACATTCTGACTAATATAAAGCCTATTTTCCATATTATTTCTATCAACATAAATTCACACGAGTTAGACTTACTTGATGCTGGGTTGGATGTAAAATATCTGATCATGGTTCGATGCAGTGATGGCACCCTCCATAGGCAGAATACCAGAGCATTTGCGGCTATGATGCCTACAACACAGAATTGAAGGACATTAAAATAAGAGCCGAGAAGTTCGATCCCGTCCACCTGATGTTCCCCTGCCACAGTTGCATGAGTGGACTGTGTATTTGGTAAGGGGTAGTAGGCTGAGGAACACAAACCATGCCAATGCCTCCGAAGTGTCAAAAGGGTAAATCAGAGGTTTTGTGGAAAGCTGCAAATGCTCTAAGAACTGGCTACCTTTTTGAAAATGTCTTATTTACGGTGGGCTGACACACACAACTTTCGGGGTCACTCTTGCCTTCCTTGCCGCCCCAGGATCGCTACCGTTTATGCTGTGGTGTTGTGAGCCCAGGCTGGCTGACCTGCCAGCTTCAGGAGCTTCACCTGTCTCCAGCCCCATCTTGTTGTGGAATACTGACACACTCAGCCTCTCACAGACTTTCCCTGATCCTGAGGACTGACTCAGGTTGTCAGGCTCAGGGGGGCTAATTGGGAGACTAGCGTCCCGTCCCGTCCCATCCCATCCCCCATTTTCTCAGACAAGGTTTCTCTATATAGACCTGACTGATCTGGAACTCACTTTGTAGACCAGGCTGACCTCAACTCACAGAGATCTTCCTGCCTCTGCCTCCTGAGCACTGGGATTAAAGGTGTGCACCACCACACCCAGCTGAGGCTATCATCTTTACACAGTCATTTCCCCAGCCCAGGACTTTCTTCACCCAGATCAATATTTTTCTCCTTCAGAACAGTTTACTCTTCTCAATAAATAATCAGATCAGTAATTATTGTTTGATAATGGCCAACCCAAAAACAGAGGCAGGAGGATCACAAACTACTAGGGGACAAACACACAATAGGGAGGCAATGCCCACCCGAGGGACCACTTCCTCTAGCAAGGCCCCGCCTCCTAAAGGTTCCCTAACCTCCCTACAGCACCACCACCTGCTTGGGACCAAACACATGAACCCATGAGTGACATTTCACACTCAAACCACACCTGGTGAGAGCCTAACAGGCGCCCCTGAAAGCTGGAGAGGAGAAGTAAGCTTCTTGGGGTTGTGTTGCAGAATATTTGTGTACACTGTAAAGATGTGTCTCTGCCTAAGGTGCTTTCTGATTGGTTTAATAAAGAGCTGAATGGGCAGTGGCTAGGCAGGAGAGGATAGGCGGGATTTCCAGGGAGACAGAGGAAGAGCGGGAGGAACCTAGGTGGGTGCATTTCATCAGAGACTTTGAAGAAGTTGGACATAAGGCACAAACCAGAGGTAACTGAGTCATGTGGTAGAATGTAATTAATAGAGACAGGTTAATTTAAGTTATAAGAACTAGTTGGATAAAAGCATAAGCTAAGGCCAAGTTTCCATAATTAATATTGTCTCCATGTTGTTATTGGGGAGCTGGAGGTCCCACGAAAGAAAGCTGATGACATTTTAAAAAGATTGTTACAATTAGCATACATTGTAACATAGGGCCTGAAAAAGCTGAGAAAAAAAAGTGAGTAGGCTCAGTGCTTGTGGCTTACAGAGACTCTTTTAAGAGACTCTGCTACTGAGCATCTGAATGGGGTTTATGAGCAGCTGACAGCCCGCCACTTGGTGGAAGAAGACTAGGCAGAACCGCCTACCACAGCATGGACCCAGAAACTTCCCAGCCCTGGGGCAGATGAACCAGCTCCAGGCCAGGGCTCACAGACATGAGGCACCACTATTCACAGACTCAAAGGGGGCAGAGGCAGACCATCCACCTGGCATTTTAAGGTTCGGCTCACACGATCAGAACATTGTACTAGTGTGCAGATGCAGGTGCTTAAAAAGTTAGGTGCAGATTGAGAAAACCTCTGAACAGATATAGTATGATTACAAATGTACTTAGATGCTAAAGAAAAAAAATGAGTATAAACAGTCATAAAAAATAGTTTAAAAATAATGAAGTCTTTAAACAGAGTAAAGTAATATAAAAGGAAAAAGCCACAACACGATGGAAAATACACAGGGTGTCTGGATCCTGTATGGTGCTTTGTTGACTTTAAATCTTTGAAATGCTGATAAACAAAAAAACCATAGCTGCTGAGAAACACTGGATTATGGAAACTGCTCAAAATGCTATTTTGAGAATTGTAGATGAATTTCTAAACAATCTTATTAAATAAGAAACCGAGCCAAATAAAGGGGTAATAGCCGAAGAGGTCAGAGATGTAGGGAATAGCCACCCACTAACCTTAGCTCACCACATCACTGTAGCTTCCCAAGAGAGATTCTTCCTGTCTAACCTGTGCCTTTATTGCCTTCCTGTTCTGCCTTCCCATTGGCTCTAAGCTCAGCCACATCACTTCCTCGTCACTGCCTGTCTATACAGACCTCCAGGTCTCTAGGGTTGGTACTGGGATTAAAAGCATGTGTCACCAGCTTGGCTGTGTCCTTGACCACACAGAGACTCTGCCTGCCATGTGATCGGATTAAGGGAGTATGCAACCACTGCCTGACTTCTGTTTATGGCTCACTATGACCTCTGATCTCCAGGCAAACTATTTATTAACATACAAATAAAATATGTCATTTCAGCACAAATAAAATATCACCACAGAGAATATCTTAACTTCAGAATGGAAGTCAGAAAATACACTGCATTGGGGGAAAGGTTTGCTTTGTTTCAACAGGAAACAAAAAGCCATGGATTTCATCAAAATTAAGACCAGATTTGATTAGGAGACCTTCTGAAAATCTTGGCTAGAGACATGAAAAATAAAACAAGAAAAACTACAAAACAGGTGATATATAAGCTGATGCCTTGACATGGGAACAGCTCTGAGACTGGATGAGACATGATCAATCTTGCTGACTACACAGTCCTCATGACTTACTATTACATGCCATCCTTTTATATGACATGGATAGAGGTTTGGTTATACAGTCCAAAGAAACTTATAAAGTTAACAGATGCCTTTTCCCTGTTCAAACATAAAACAAACAAACAAAAAAAATCATCTTTAGCTGACTTGTGTACACTTCATATTCCATACTTATGTTACTACAGATATATCTGTTACCTTTAAAAGTTTGTGGGTTTTCAGAACAAAAGGACCAGACACCAATGAAGACAAGTAGCCCAGGTGATCCAGCCTCAAAATGCCTCTGTTGCAGTTTCTTAAAAATTCTACAACGCTTATGCAAGGACACTTGGCTCAGTCTGGGAGGAGGGGACTGGTCCTGTCTGGACTGAGTCTACCAGGTTGATCTGGAGGAGGTGGGAATGGGGGGTAGGCTGGGGGAAAGGGAAAGGGGGCAGGAGCGGGGAGAACAAGGGAATCTGTGGCTGATATGTAGAACTGAATGGTATTGTAAAATAAAATAAAAGGAAAAAAAAATTCTACAACCAGACTGGGCGGTGGTGGCACATGCCATTAATCCCAGCACTTGGGAGGCAGAGCCAGGTGGATCTCTGTGAGTTCAAGGACAGGCACCAAAACTACACAGAGAAACCATGTCTTGAAAAACAAAACAAAACAAAACAACAACAAAAATCTACAACCAGAACAATTTCAAAGCTCCTAGCTGAGATGGTCCAGCCTCATAGATTATCCAACTAGGACTTCAGATAAGCTCTACACCTTCCCATTATACAGAGACTAAACAAAAAAATAATATAGCTAGCTCTCCCAGGACTTGACCATTATCCCCATTTTCTCAGGGTCCTCTGGAGATGCCATCACCCCCAGACAACCGGAAGCAGTCTAGAAAACAAGACACCCACATTCCCAACAGGTGGGGAGGGTGGTTTTTGGTTGTTCAATGGATTATGGGTGTTTATCATAGTTTAGGGGGGGTTAGTTGCAAGTTGTTGTTGGTCATGGTCAGGAAAAAAGCGGAACAAAGGAGATTAGATGCAGGGATCTCTTTCTGAAGGAAAAAGGGGTTTAGTATAAAATAGTGAATTGTTGAATCTACTTTTGAACTAAAAAACAACCACTTGTCTCAAATATTTTACACTGGTATTGATTCAAATTTAAGGTTATTTTTGTTATACTGTAATTGTTTCTATTCTTGTTTAAGGCACTGTACCCATGCAGCTCATTTAAAAATGTAAAGTTTTAGTTCTTGAAAGCTATTTAGAATAATAAAGAAAGACAAGTTAGTAGTTAGTCATCTTTAGCAATCAAACTTTTAGTCATGTTAGGTATGTTTTCTAGGTGAAACAGTGCAGAGGGCTGTGGGAGTATACAGCAGGTGACAACTAGTATTTAACAGGCCGACCCACCAGATGAGTTCCTGATGGGGAACACCACTTGGAGAAGCCATGGGCTTACTGACTGTAAATGACTGGCTGCTTCTGTCAGTAATTTTTCTCATGGGCCAAACGCAGTCTCACTATATGGACCAGCCTGACCTTGAATTCAGAGATCCGCCTGTAAAGGTGTAGACCCCCATGCTCAGCTGAGGAAGTTTTAACGTTTGAGCCTGGACCTTTTCTTACGTGAAATGGGAGAAAACCTTATGGTGCTCAAACACACGGCAGGGCAAGCACCTGTGAACTGTAATAGAGCGCTGAAGGAGGGCGGACGAGACGGCCCTGTGCTGTGAAACCTGACAGCCTGGGTTCCGGCCCTGGTCACACACAGTTCAGTGACTCCCGACAGGTGTCCTCTGACCTCTACATACGCACTCACATACACACAAACAGATGTCATTTCGAAGAAGAAAAAAAAGGAAATATTGCAGGTCTGCTACCCTAAGGAAATGCTGTTAATTGTGGTTGCTTTTTGAAAACAAGCAAACAAAAGACATTAATCTCAGCGGAAACAGATGTCTTTCTATAGAGCTTCTTTGAATTAACTATTTATTAAGACCATACTGCTGAATCAGTTCTACAACCCTGGCTATGGCAACGTGAAGTCTTCCTCCATTGACTGCTCAACAGACCAGCTGCTGCTGTGTACACAGTCCATGCTCTCACTGCTGGCCTCAGGATGCTGACATTTACCTTCAAGGCAGCTGGTGTCATTTCTCAGAAAATGTCAATGAATTCAGAAAAACAAAAGTGCTTTCTAAAGAAAGCATGTCAATCATAAGCTTCAAAAATACATCAGGTTCCAATAAAGTGAGGAAAAATTAACCTTCATATAGAAGAAACAGTCTAAATTAAGAAATATAAACACCCTTCCATCTACCAAGAAGTTAAGGGAAACAGAGTACCAATAAATATAACCCTGCTTGAGAGTAATTAGTGTCAGGCTACTCTCTAGAAATCCTGTTTACTATGTATGTAACTGTACAGAACTTACAAATCCATTTCCTTGAGTTTTTCAAGTCCATAAACTATTATTATAAAACTATTAACTTTGAAAAATTACGTGTGTCTTTCCATAGAAATGTAGAGAAGAAGCAAGTGTGTGGACTATAATCCCAGTCCTCAGGAGGCAGAGGCAGGCAGATCTCTGGGTTCCAGGCCAGCCTGGTCTGCAGATTCTGTCTCTCACCCCTCCACTCGGGGGAGAAAAGCAGCACAAAATAAATCACCATGGTGGCATGATGACATGACCACACACACGTTTAAGGGAGCCTTCTGAACATGGTTTAGTAGGCAGGGAGGTGGACCTGGGTGAAAACTCACCTCTATTTTACTAGTAGTTTGACTTCAAAAAGGTCTTTTCATACACTTTATACATGAACAAAATTCTCAAACAATTAAAAGGGAGAGAAAAGTTCTTTCTCCAGAAGCCAGCCTCCATCTACAAAATAGAAACAACTTCCTTGCAGCCAGCTCGGAAAGTACAGAGACCCTGTGACCTGAGCAATGTCTCCCTTGGCTTGTTTTCTGTATTCCAGGCTGGCCTCAAACTTGTTGTGCACCCTTACACTTCTGATCCTCCTGCCTCTACCTCCCAAGTGCTAGGATTACAAGCATGTACCACTGTTCTGGTCTGTGCAGTGCTGTAGCTGAACCCAGGGCCTTGCTAGGCAAGCACTCTACCAACTATGCTATATCCCAGCATTTCTTCATCTTCCATACTGGGGGAAATAACAATTACCCATGAACTATTTACAAGCAGTATTGGTTATTTGGTCAATATCATGTTATATACAAACTAGGAAAGTGATCCAGAACATCTTGAAAACATTTATGCCAGACTTTTCTGTTGGTATTGGCAAGACCTTTTGGTAATACCTTGCTATGTAACACAAACTGGCCTTGAACTCTTTGTCCTTCTATTACAGATGTAGGCTGTCATGCCCAGCTCCACACTATTTTATACTATTACATAGGCTTGTAGGTACAGAGACTCCCTGTCTCCTAAGCCACCAGTGAGCACGGTATGAAAGCCATTGCCTATGACATACTGTACCTTTTGTTCTGATTTCTCTTCCCTTGAATGGCTAAAACGTGTAAGCTAACACAAACCTGTCACAGTCCGCTGGCCATCACTTAGGCTATTCCACCACTTGTTAATCTAAAACAGAAGGAAAATTGCATATAACTCTATGTGAAACACTTCGGACTAAGGGGAAAGATGGGTGTTTTTTCTTAGGACTGAAACTATTTAATAAAAAGAATTCTCTACCAAACAAAACATTTTTCTCATATTACATAATCTTCAGAATTCTTTAAAGTAATTGTGGCTGTGACCAAAAAAACCTATCAACCCAAATTTATCGACTGCTATGATGCCTTTGGTCACAACTGTTTCTCAATTTTAATTTAGAGGACCGGAAACTTCTTTAACAGTATTAATTTCATGTCTCCTAAGTATCAGGATCCTTTATAATTTTAGAGAAGCAGTTTACTGCCCTTGATAAGTAACTAATTTTATCCAATTTCAGTGTCTCCCTTGTTGTTCCCACACAATTTTCATTTTAACATTCCTCCTACTGAAAAAGTCTTTTAACAATTCCCTAATTATAGGTATAAATATAAATAAGTAATTACAGGGAAAAAAGTGCTATATACTGAAAAAGACCTGAAATAATGTATGCAGTACAGAGAACATACTATTAAATATAAAACTGAGAATTTAATGATAGAATGCGTTGCAAGGCATGAGACTACAAAAACTGAACTGGAGGTCAAATCAAGCTTCTCCTGCCTGCCGTCTTAAGACAGCAGCTGCTTCTGTGCTATGCTCAGGAGGAAAAGGCTCGTCTGCACTGGTGTCTCTGTGTCCTCTCGAAAGCTCCTCAGACTCTCTCCACAGAACCACTGCTCAGACATTTTCTCTGAACAGAACGAGATAATAAAGGTGAGCTAGCAATGTTGTCGTGAGGCCTACCAAGTGAAGAACAGGGCCACACTCTAAGATGGAGGAGGTAAGGTCCTATCAAGTTTAAAACTGTTACCTAAGACCTGGCTGTGCTGGCAAAAGGCTTTAATGCTAGCATGTGGGAAGCAGAGGCAGGCAGATCTCTGAGAATTTCAGGTCAGCCTGGGCTACAGAGTGAGTGTCAGGACAGCCTGAACTACACAATGACACTCTATCTAAAACAAAACAAACTTTAATTTAAAAAAAATCTAACTAAGGGAGCTGGAGAAACACTTACTTCAAAATTATGAGGACTGAAGTTCATTTCCTAGCACTTTTATAAAACGTTCCAAGAGCTCCAATACCCACTGCTGGCCTCTGTCACTTCCCACAACAGACAGACAGACAGACAGACAGACACACACACACACACACACACACAAGCTCTTGAGCATACACTCACATACTCTCTTCATGTGTGCTATACACACACAAGACATATATCTTAAAATAAAACAAAACAAAAAAAAAACTAAGAAAAAAGTTACAACAGGTACTAGCATGGTATCCTGGGCCTGAAGTCCTAGTTTTTCAAGAGGCTGAAGAAAAGAAATGCTTGAGCCCAGGAGTTGGTGGTAAGCCTGAGCAACAGGGCAAAACCATATCAAAACAGAAAGAAGGGGCTGGGGGACTGCTCAGTTTTTAAGAGCATCAGCTGCTCTTAAAAAGGACCTGGGTTTGATTCCCAGCACCCACATGGTGACTCACAACCACCGGTAACTCGGGTTCCAGGGGATCCAGTGTCCTCTTTTGAGTTCTGTGGGTACCAGACATGCACATGGTGCACATACATACAGGCAGGCAAGGCATTCATACACATAAATCTTCAGAAAATGAAATTCAAATGATATTCTTCACTAAAATTGCCACTTTTTTTGAGTCATTCTCCCGGTTGAGGCCTGACTGCCCTGACACTCAGAGATTGCCTGCCTCTGCCACGCACCTGGGGCCACGTTTTTAGGGACCAATGTGCTGATGACTTCTTTCCAATAATCTAGTAAGGGAAGGGAAAGGATATGAAAAATGAAACTGGCCATGTGCTGGGAACTACTGTTTGTACAATAACAGGCTTCTTTATGCTTTTCTCTCTACTTCTCAATCTGAAATGTTTCCATGATTAAAACGTTTAAGTAAAAACTATTCTAGGGCTATGATGTGCCTGGCATGCACAGTCCTGGGCTCCATCCCAGCACACAGAAAACACTGTGCTAGTTCATACCTATCAGCCCAGCTCTTGGGAAGTGGAGGCAGGAGGATTAGAAATTCAAGGTCATCTTTGTGCACATAACAAAGTCAAGGCTAGCCTGAACTCATATTTGAGATCTTGTCTCAAAAACAATTCTAATTATGAAACTGAACCAGACTTTCACAAGGAAAGAAACTCAAGACTTAAAAGGAGTGACACATTAGGATGTATGTGATCCCATCTCTGTAACTAACTGTGAGTTCCCAGAGCTGCAACAGTGGTGTGGACCAGTTTCTAAGAATCTGCTTTCTAACTAAGAGCTTGCTCTGTCATTGAGGCTTTCCTCAAATTCCCGAACTCAGAAATTTTCAGGTACCAGGGACAAAGGCCCGTGCTACTATGGCAGGCTAGGACTTCCTCTTCCATATTATACTCATAATTGTTTCAGTTTTCTTTAATGAATATAGATTTTTAAATACCATAATCTGATAAGATAAAAAGGGAGATTATTGAATCCACTTTTAAAAAGGAACTACTTGTTTTAAATAGGATACGTAATGAAAATTTTTTGTCTGAATCTGTCAAATGGTAATGGACTAGACATTGTTAATGCAATTCTTGACTGTATATATTGTATATACTTATTGGATATAGTTTTTCTTATATTAGTTATAAGCATTTTAAAAGTTAGACAAAAAAGGGAAATGCGGTGATATTGTGTCCACCAATATATTGTGCACCTTAATAAACTTGTCTGGGGTCAGAGAACAGAACAGCTGCTAGATAGACATAGAGGCCAGAAAATGGTGGCACACACACCTTTAATCCTAGCATTCTGGAGGCAGAGATCTGTCTGGATCTCTGTGAGTTTAAAGCCACACTGGAAACAGCATGGCATGGTGACACACGCCTTTAATCCCAGGAAGTGATAGCAGAAAGGTATATAAGGTATGAGGACCAGGAACTAGAGCCTGGTTAAGCTTTTAGGCTTCTGAGCAGCATTTCAGCTAAGATCCATCTGGATGAGGACACAGAGGCTTCCAGTTTGAGGAAATGAGATCAGCTGAGGAATTGGTGAGGTGAGGTTAGCTGTGGCTTGTTCTGATTCTCTGATCTTTCAGAATTCACCCCAATACCTGGTGGTTCCAGGTTTGTTTTTATTAATAAGACCCTTTAAGATTCACGTTACAATAACCTACTATTTGCTTAGCTATTATTAAATGAACGCTATTTTTGGATCAGGGCTTTGGATACACATCCCTATTGTTTTCCACACTCTCAAGCATCACAGAGATGGCCGGCACACTGCTAGACCCGAGTTCAGGCCCAGCACTCCTGTCCACTGCAGCTCCAGCTCCAGAGGACCCACTGCCCTCCTCCAGCCTCCGTGGGCACCTGCAAGTATGTGGCCTGCACATACATAAATAAAAACAAATCCTTTGGCTCAGCAGTTAGGAGCACTGCTCTTTCAGGACCACAGTTCAATTTCCAGCACCCACATGACGGGTCACAGCCATGTGCAGCTCCAGTTCCATGGGAATCCAGAACCATTCTTTTTCTGGCCTCTGAGGGTGCTGAATGCACATGCTGCACAGAAACACATGCAGCCAAAACAACAAGACACCGAGGCCAACAAACAAACAAACAAACCCAGATGCCTTGCTGAGCCTGTACAAGGCCCTGAGTTCAGCTCCTAACGCTGGTGAGAGGTGTGAGTGGTGCTTGAAAACAAATGGATGTGGAATCAAGTGTGCTACCCACGGCCTCAGTACCCAGTATGTACTGACAAGTAAAATACTGTATCTAGAAACTTTAAGAACTTGGTTAAGAGGAAAGACGAATGGTCATGTTCTGTTTTGAAATAACCTCTGTGTATTTCATTTATTTTCTTTTACCTGGCAATCTCTGAGCAGGCTTCAGATTTTGACAGTTGATGAAAGATACGACAAGCATTAATGTGTGGGTGAAAAGCTTGGTGAAATTCTGAGTGAAGTTTTAGTTAAAGTTGGTTGAACTTGGGATTGACTGGGAGGCCAAAGATTTAAAAAGCAGAAGATTCTCTCAAGACACAAGTTGTGTGATAATAGTGTGTTTTGTGTGTGTGAATGAGAATTTGTAAATGTTGAATTCTAGGCTCCGACAATCACTGTCAGTGCAGATCAAGCTGCAAGTATTTATGTTTTAAAACTTAAATTATAAAGCTAGTTACGTCTTTCTAACAACTAGTTTTAATGTTTATGAGCATATTTTACCTACATTACCTTTTCAGGATGTTGAGAAAGATGCATCACAAGCACAGGCTGGAGGCTAGGGGCTAGATGGTTTTGAGGAAGAGGTCTTGGTGGACTCTTTCATAGAGCAAAGGGAAGCAATGCCTTCTGGGAAATGAGCTAAGTTTTAATCTAGTCTTTAAGATTAGAAGTCAAAAACAAAAATATTAAGGAAAGGAAAACCTAATTGATCTTTGAAGTATTGTTATGTGGAATTGAGTGGGATTTTTGAGGCCTTTCTTCCAGAAAACAAGGACTTGGTTGTCAGGCCTATATTAGGCCTAAACCTTGGTGCCATGTAGTTGTACTTAAATCATTTCAATGGAAAGTGTCTTAGTGATTGGAACTTCTAGTGCAGTTTGGAGTTCTTCCATTTGAAAAATGTGATATTTGCATGGGATTGTTTGAATCTTGTTTTCTAGTCCCTCTCCATCACCACCCTCATAGTCTGAAGGTAGATTTTTCTCTTGATAAAGGAACAAAAAAAGTGAACATCTTGTTTGTAAATAGGTATCTAGTAACTAGTGGTAAACTTGAAATGGTAGAATTCTTTAAAGCCTAATTCTAGGTAGCCTTAAGAAAATGTATCTTAATTATTTTTGAACCTGTATTCACCTTGTTTTTTTCAAATATCTTAAGTTATATTTTCTTTTTCAGAGCTGCTTCTTATTTGGGGCTACTTTTTTTTTTTTTTTAATTGAGGCGTAATTCATAAAAGGGTATATTGTTTTGATGAGACTTTTTACAACTGTGGCTGGATGTCTTTCTTTAGTCTTCCAAGAAGGGCCATTTTACTTTTTTAGAGTTACTTTTTAAAGTCATGAGGTCAACAACTTGGACTACTATGCATGTAAGTGCTAATGCAAATTAAAGCCCAAGTTGACCTCCAGCAGCAGTTCATTCTATGTTGACAGTGAGAGAACACTTTGCCTGTTAGGATACTGTTACTCGTGGACTGAAATGCTGAAGAAACCCCTCCCCCTATTTTGTTTTTTGCAAAAATCAAGGTATATTCTAGGGTTTCCTGGTTGACCTCAACAGATAAACTGAGATGATAGTCTTAGTTCAGAAATGATCTGAATGTAGATTTACAGTCTATGCGTACAGTTGGCTAAGTGAGATCGCTTTCACAGTTCTGCATGTATCCCACAGGCTCCCCATTAGTCACTGAACTCTTAAAACTGGTATTGTAACATTATCACAATGTTTTGCGCCAATTTTATAAACTTTACAGTGCAATATGTGTTCCTTTTCTGAGGCAAACCAAAGGTATATTTCTCAAGGTTCTGCTGCTATCAGCAGCATTGATGGAGGATTTTTTTATATATTTGTAATAGATAGAAATAAACCAGAAAAAAAGAAGAAAAAAAAAGTGGTGGAGGAAAAGGTGAACACTGCAAGAATACTCAAAAGGGCTGAGAGTTGCAAACGCCAAGAATGGCTTTGCATAGTAAATAGAATAGAACAGCTCTGAACTATAGCTTACTTTTCCTGGTTTGGTCTGACAGAATGATTGAATTCTTTTGTACAAAAATCAGAGCCTTAAAAACAGGATTTGGAGCCGGGCGGTGGTGGCGCACGCCTTGAATACCAGCACTCGGGAGGCAGAGCCAGGCGGATCTCTGTGAGTTCGAGGCCAGCCTGGGCTACCAAGTGAGTTCCAGGAAAGGTGCAAAGCTACACAGAGAGACCCTGTCTCGAAAAACCAAAAAAAAAAAAAAAAAAAAAAAAAACAGGATTTGGTGAGATTGTAAAATGGTGTGCCACTTTGGCAAAACAGTTTGGTGGTTGGTCAAAATGCAAAACATTGTTACTCTGTTACTCAACAATTCTACCCTTAGGAATATATCCTCAAACTACTGAAAATGTGCACCTATGAAACATGTACATGAAGGTTTACAGCAGTGTGTTGCTAATAGTAAAAAAGTTAAAACAACTCAAATAGCTATCAAATACTGGAGAGAAATAAAATGTGGCTTATTCATACAATAGAATATTATTAAGACATAAAAATGAATAAGAAACTGACAGATTAAATGACTTTGGTGAACCTTCATAATTTCATTTGTAGATCTTTCCATTTCTAATTTATAAATACACTTGGGGTTATAAATTATAAATGTACTGCCTCTTGTCAACATTGTATACTTCTATTTGATGATTTCTGTGTCAAACATTATATGGAAATGTTTCCAAGTATTTTCTGTATTAACTGTGAATGAATAGAACAAAATAAATTGCCTGTGATGGAAAAAAAAAAAAAAAGAGGAAAGACGACCATCAGTTTCATATACAAAGTGAACACAGCTCTACAAGCTCTGAATTTGCACCTCCTTCTGGTATTCCATCCCGAAGCCAGTCAGAACATAAAGCAATGGGAATTTACCAGTCCATAAACACCATGTCAGAGCAGTGTTTTACAATCCACGTGATGGCTGTCTATAAGGCCCACAGGCCTGTGCGTGTGTGTGCACGTGTGCGTGCGTGCGTGCGTGTGCGTGCGCGTGCGTGTGTACATACATACATATATACTTTCTCAGCCCTGTAGTCCTGTTACAAACAGGTGAGGAAAATGAACACTGGCACTACAGCAGGGTTAGAAAAGAGCCCCACCTTTTTCAACTCTCTGTGGTAACTCTTGAAGGACAAACTTGTAATGAAGTCAGCTGCAACACTGCCAGATGTGCACCAGTAAATGCCCACTGTGCTTAAAGGACACAAAAGAAGAGTGGTGTGTCTCCCACTTCACATCTGTGGATGGAACGCTGCCACTAAGGATGGACACTTTCTAGAGTCAGGCCTCCGGAGGGAAGACACTTGCTGTACAAGTCAGACGACTTGAGTTTGAGCCCTAGAACCCATTATAAAAACCTGGGCATGGCAGCACATGCCTTTATCCACAGCATTTGGGAAGCAGAGGTGGGCGGATCTCTGAGTCCCAGGCCAGCCAGGACTACAGAGTGAGACTCGGTATTTAAAAAAAAAAAAAAAGTCCTGTGACCTCCACTGGAGGTCACAGCCCTCACCCCCCCCCCCACCTTTCTCCATCACACACAATGATAAAAGTTGAAAGTAAGTAAGAAAGGATGCTTTCTAAACAGTCAGACGTTTAAATTTGCAGCTAGGCAGAAGAAAGAAAGCAATGTTTACTCTTACCTCCTTTCTGAAGTCTCCTTCCTTTTGTGGCCGAATGTGATCCAACCAGTCAGCTTTTACACCATCAAAATAACTCTGGACCCTGGATTTCAGTGATTCATATTGCCAAATAGCAGCTGATCCAAATGCACAGCCTGTGAACTAGAGAAAATATTTAAATAATCTGAAAATGAAATATATTTCCCAGATAATATTTCACCTAGCACAGTAAAACCTAGCATGTTGTTTTATAGTCAAGAGTCCAGAAGCCTGTTTCCAGCAATAACTCTCCAGATAAAATAAAAATACTAACTTAGTGCCACTTGAAATGCTATATGAAATAGGAAGCCCATAAATGTCTTCCTTAAAGCTCATACAATGGGACCAAATTCTGAAAGCAATTACTGGATTCATTCTTTAATCTGAATTCACCTGGCCAGCTTCCCAGTCCCACTGAGCCCCACCCTGTCTTACAGGAAGCCGCCCAGGGTAGTACTTGAACCCAGAGTCAGCAGGAAGCTAGGAAAACACCCGTAGTGTGAGCTCTTACCCCAACGGTGAAGAAGAAGGGCTTCACAAGAGTTCTTAGAGGGTAGGGGGAAGGATAAAAAACGGTCTCTTCCAGAGGCGGGATCAAGGCACTTCTCTTGTACGATTCACCACCCGACCCTTTGTCTGACCTTCGCGGTTCAACCTTCCTTGGCGCTTTTCTAAAGCCACATTTTTGCTGAAGAAATAAGTTAAACCTGTGGAGGGTGGGTAGGTATCTGATTAGAAACAGTGCATCTCACAAACGGCAATCCCTAGGAACCTCCCCTTGGCCTGAGTTATATTCATCTGACTTTATTTATAATAATCCAACAAGAGGCAAGACACCTAATCTCTAGTAGGCATCTTTCTTTCCAATGTAATAATTTTATTGAGGGTTTCACATAATACATCCTGATCACATTCACTCCCCATTTCCCCAGGTCCACATCCCTCTCTTGTCACCTACCCCAAAGAAAAGGAAAGAAAAGAAAGTGCACCAAGTCCATTTGTGCTGTCCACATACCCACTGGAACATGGTCAACTCCCTGCACCTTAGAGAAAACTGAGTCCTTGCCCACCCAACCCCTGCCAGAAGCCATCGACCGGGAAGAGCTTCATCAAGGCGGATCCTTAATCCTCCCAGGAAAAATAAACACAAACAACAGCAGGTTGGAAAGTACACCGCTGGGCGATTACTTTGTACCAAGCAGAAAAATAACCCCTCCAGTCTCCCTATGAGTCCTGTTGTCTGAGAAAAAACTACAGACATTGTGAACTGTTCCTTTTTGTTTCTAGTTTATTTTTTGTGTGTGTGTGTACTCATACCCACACCCCAAGGTTAGAGGTCTCTTCTACCTAGTGGAGCCATAAACTGCCGGCCTCAATAAGCATAAAATAACTTGGTTTTGTTTGAATTCTGGTCAGTTTCCAAAAGAGACATTTAAGTGCGTTATCCCTGCAACCGTAACTATTTCATTTGGTGAGTGTTATCATCATGAAGTCATGGGCTCCTCCCCCCTCTCTCCTTAACTCACTGCTTTAGGGACACCAACCAAATACATTCTAAAGGATCTTCTTGTCAGAGTCCTTATAACTTGGCCTTCTCAAAACATCTGACACTACCAATCACAGCCCCGGTCCCAGCTCCTGGGAGTCTGTGTTCTACTCTCCAAATTGACCTTTCACACTGATGGTTCTATTCCGGAACTCCTTGGGAGCAGACATGCACTCAAAGGCTCTAAGTCCCTTCATCTACGCAAACCCAATCCAAGCAAGTTCCTGAAGCACATTTTTCTTCTGCTGCCATTCCCATCACACCCTAAACAGGAGGCTGAGGAAGAATAGTGAGTTCCTGACTGGCCCGGGCTACACCTGAAGGTCCTAGTTTTTTGTTTTGCTTTGTTTTTTTAAAAAAAAGAAAAAGGAAAAGGTCACCCTCTTTTCCACATGCTATGTGCTACAATATGCCCGGAAAAAAAAAAAGGAAGAAAGAAAGGAAAATAAGGTGAGGGAACCAACATGTGAATCAGTACAGCACTTGACTTACACACATGCCTGCCGGGGCTCGACCCCCACCCAACACAGCACAATCCAAGGAGCTGTGGGTAGCACACACCTGTGATCCCAGCACTCAAGAGATGGAGGGAGGCAGGACTGCTACATCTGGAGTTTGAGGTCACTCTGAGCTATATAAGACCATGTCTCAAAAAAAAAAAGAAACAAAGCTTTTTGTTTCTAGTCTAGTCCCCTCCTTCATGCTTGGATTACATTTAACAATTTGATTTCAGAAGATTATCCATTTATTCAACTAATGCTAAGGCTGCCCTAAATAGCTCTGAACTCTCTTTAATGACAGTTATCGGTCTGATAAGCAAACACCATTGAACAGCCCAACCCTCCCTTCATTTTTCCAGCCTTCAGTATGTTGTGTCATATCATCTGGAATTTTGGCTACATGAAACTTAAATACATATCACTAGTTTCTGTCTGCCTGTGATACACACACACACACACACACACACACACACACACACACACACACACACACCTGTAGCTAGAGTTTTCCTGCCTTACCCACAGTCAGGACAAATCTCTGTCACCTGCCAGTCCCACAGCCGCTCAGACCGAACCAAGTAAACACAGAGACTTATATTGCTTACAAACTGTATGGCCATGGCAGGCTTCTTGCTAACTGTTCTTATAGCTTAAATTAATCCATTTCCATAAATCTATACCTTGCCACAAGGCTCGTGGCTTACCAGCATCTTTTCATGCTGCTCGTCAGGGTGGCGGCTGGCAGTGACTCCTTCTGCCTTCCTGTTCTTTTATTTCTCCTCTCTGTTAGTCCTGCCTATACTTCCCACCTAGCCACGAGCCAATCAGTATTTTATTTATTGACCAATCAGAGCAACTTGACATACAGACCATCCCCCAGCACAGCCAAATGCAGACCATCTCAGACACCTGCACTCAGGCCCGTGGTCCTAATCATCCTCTATGCAGACCTGCTGGGTAAAGCCACGAGGAACCCGAGAACGAGCTCGCATAGGACATACAGAACATCCCACAGCACACACCCTTCTCCTTCTGGCTTGAATAAGGATCTAATACCTAAAACTAGAGCAGTTATCTTTAAAGCCAAGAGAAAAGTCAAGGGATTTACACTTACACCTTAACATTTTCGAATACAGAGCCAAGACAGCAGCTACTTCCTTCCCTCAAAACACCTTAGGTAAGTAACTACCATTTATCTAAACTGCCATCAGTTCTATAGTCAAATGCATCCCTAAGTAATGATTTTTTTAAAACTTTATTTTTTTTAAACTTAATTGTGTGGATGAGTGTTTTGTCTGCATGTATGTCTGTGCAATTCATGTATACCTGGTGCCTGTGGAAGCCAGAAGAGGGTAACAGAATTCTAGGACTAGCATTATAAGCAACTTGTGAATCACCATGTGGATGCTGGGGATTGAATCTGGGTCCTCTAGAAGCTGCCCAGTGCTCTTAACCACCGAGCCATCTCTCTAGTCCCAAAAGCTTTATTTGTAATGTGTAGGAGTTTTGCCTGCATGTATGTTTGTGTACCACATGCATGCCTGGTGCCAACAGAGGCCTGAAGAGGGTGCTGTATCCCCTGGAACTGGAATTCAGACAGTTGTGAGCCACCATGTGGGTACTGGAAATCAAACTCAGGTCCTCTGCAAGAGCAGAGAGTGCTCTTGACTGTTGAGCAGCTCTCTAAAACCCAATGGTGTTAAAGAGCAAAAGCAGATCTAAAAAATAGAGTGATAAGTAACTAAGACAAGTGATGTCACTCTGGACCAAACCAAAGGATCATTACCAGAGTGCAGTCATTATACAGACCTAAAGTTGTAGTCCAGTAAGTACTACTGATTTCTCTTACTGGATCAGGAACTAGAAAGGATATGAATCCAGCAGTTTAAATGTATCAACCATTCTTTCTCCTTTTAAGATAGGGTCTCACTGTGGCTTAGGGTGGTGGCCCTTTAATTCTTGACCCTGGAGTCTCAGACTCCGAGTACTGGATTACAGACTTGTACCAGCATGCCCAGAAAAACCAGCCAATTCAAATAAAAGACTACTTCTGCATCTCATCAATCATTTAAAATTCTGAAGCTTGAAAACTACACTGAAACTCTAGAGTCAAAGCCAAGACATTTAGTTTTATTCATTCACATGAATACAAAAGATAGAAAATTATTTACCTAAAGAGGAAAACTGGAAACAAAGAAGTTGTTTGTTTTTTGTTTTGTTTTAATGTTTTTGTCTACATGTATGAGTGTTTTACCTAAATGTGTATCTATGTACCATGTGCATGTCTGGTGCCTGAGGAACCCAGAGAAGGTGTCAGATCCCCCTGGAATTGGAGTTATAGACAGTTGTGGGCTGCCATGTGAATGTTGGGAATTGAACCAGGGTCCTCTAGAAGAGCAGCCATAAACCATCTCTCAAGCCCCAAGGCTATAACTTTAAATAGAAAACTCATATTCATGTATTGTTGGCTAAATGATGAGGTTACAAGTAATTTTAATATAAACTGTTTTCAAGCCTGTGAGTATAAACACAACTTAAACATACATACAGGTTGGTACTGTTATGATTAACAAAGTTGAGGAGCAATAACCTTGTACTCAAAAGGGGAGACGTGTCTAGACATGATTGATAAGAATCATTCCACTTAAAACAAGTTTTGGAGGGTTGGGAGGAGTTCTTTGTATTTTGTTTTTGAGACAAGAGTCTTGCTATGTAGCTTTACCTGGTGAGGAACTTGCTATGTAGACATAGCAAGCCTTGAATTTGCAGGGATCTCCTCCTAAGGGCTGGAAACACTGTCATGAGCCACCAGGCCTGGCTCTTTATCAACTCTTAAATGCCAAGATTATTTTCTTGAAACACATCTTGAGTTAACAGAGAGTGAAAAGAATGAGTCTGACTTACTACTTTGTTGAGTATCTTACCTAATTTTTTTTTTTTTTTTTTTTTTTGGTTTTTCGAGACAGGGTTTCTCTGTGTAGCTTTGTGCCTTTCCTGGAGCTCACTTGGTAGCCCAGGCTGGCCTGTAACTCACAGAGATCCGCCTGGCTCTGCCTCCCGAGTGCTGGAATTAAAGGCGTGCGCCACCACTGCCTGGCCTAATTTTTTTTTTAAAGGCTGTCATTTAAACCTAACAAAACTAGCCCCCCACAGAAGTGCCAAAATCAACTATTTACTTCCTTTGGATTTCATTCAACTGGAAAATTATGCAGGTTTCTACTTTCAAACTTGTTAAGTGCCTAAATGATTTTTTGTTTCCTGAGAAAGACTAAATAATAAGTACTTGTGGACTACTGAAATCTTCTGTCATAAAATATCATAAAATCTTACATTCCTATAAATATGGAAACAATTTTTGGCAGGTGCCTTGGGACTTTGTATCTTTATAGGCCTTTGTATCATCACACAGTGTTTGTGAAATGCAAATTCCTGGGCCCTCTTTAGAGCCACATGGCTCAGGTCATTCTGTATGCTAATTTTAGAACCACAGCAACTCAAAACAGACTAATGATCACAAAGAACTCCTATTCCTTACTAAGTCTGTACTTCAGGAGACAGGAGAAAAGCCAGTACTTCAGGCTCACCCACATTCAGGCAACAACGAGAATGTCATTTTCAAAGTTTCCATATAAATCATTAATACCACATATATTGGGGGGAGGGGGCATTGAGACAGGGTAGAATCTCAAGCAATCTTACAGTCTAGATTCTACAATCTCCACCTCCCGGGGGCTAGATTACACACCTGAGCCATCATAGTGGACTATTCTGTTTTGAGGAGGTCTGTGTGTGTGGCCTTACTAGAGATTGTGTACGCTAGACAAGCACTCTATCAATCCCCCGGCCTTTACTAGAGGCTCCTCACTAATGAAGTGAGCTCTTTTTGTGCTTTTTCCCCAAAACTACTACAGCCAATCAACAAGATCACTGAAATCTTTAGTCACCTCCAATTAACCGCCTCAGCTCCATCTGTTTTTGTTTTTTTTTTCTTTTATTAATAACATGATCTTATGCTGCACAGGCTGGCTTCAAACTCCTGATCATCCTTACAAGCATGTCAGACCACACCAGGCTGTTTAGGATTAATGCTTCACTTTGATCATCTTCCTGATTCTGATTTTGGGTGGCACTGGGAAACAACAGAGTCTACAAACAGTCCAGGTGACTTTTATTTGTTTTTAATGCAGGTTTTCCCCAGGCTCCAACTTAACCATCCTCCCACTCCAGACTAGTGAGAGCTGAGAGTGCAGGTCTGTGCCCACCTCAGGTGAATTTTAAGATCGAGCCTGGCAGTGGTGGCGCACACCTTTAATTCCAGCACTCGGGAGACAGAGGCAGGCAGATCTCTGCGAGTTCGAGGCCAGCCTGGACTACAGAGTGAGTTCCAGGAATAGTCGCAAAGCTACACAGAGAAATCCTGTCTCGAAAAACCAAAAACAAAACAAAAAAGATCAAGTGGTAGCTTCACCATGCTGAATCTTAATTATTTGCCACTAACTAGCCCACACGTTGATAAGATTTCAGGCGTACCATCAAATCAGGCAGAAATTGCAAAGTTGAAATCTTTGGTTGAAATTTCAAAGTCAAACTTAGTTCTTCAACTGCAGAATTCCTCTGAATTACACTTAATGTAAAATCGGCCGACCTGAAAGGCCATGTGCGCCCCACGCCAGTCTGAGGATGACTTTCTTTCCAAAGCCATCAACTCGGCAAAGAAAAGGCCTCTCTCTCGGGTAAGTCTGTATTCTCCCGACTCGGTGCGTTCTTTAGTTCTTCTGAGCGCTAAGAAGGCACGCAGTGGTGCAACACCCGCTTTACCAGCCACGGGAAATGCAATCGGACTTCAGCCACCCTACCAGCTCTGCAACTACTTCACTAGAGAGCGAGCTCAGTATTATTTCCCTCTCAAGCATATGAACCGGACAAGCGCGATTAACCCTCAGAACTCAGTTCCCCTTCGCCACCGCGTCCCTCGCAAAGCCCGGGAAAGACAGCGCGGGCTTGGAGAGCCGGGCTGGGCGCGGCAGCCACGGCGCACGGCCCGGAGCGACGCCCTCGGAGGCGAGAAGGGGACGAAGGACCAAGGAAAAGCGTGGCGGAGAAGAGGCAGCTCCGGGGAAGCCCTCGTGAACAACGGAGAGCCGGAGAGCCGAGCCCCGGGCGGCCGCCGCCGCCTCCGCCCGAGGATGCGCGCGACCCCAGCTCACGGGAAAACCGGGAAGCCGGAAGCGGCAGCCATTACCTGCGTCCGAGCAGCCGCGGGGCCTGGGCCGCAGAGAGCTCCGGGCAGCCGCCGCCCACTGGAGGCGCCCACGCCTGACCGCAGCCCCAGCCTCGCTGTGCCCAACCTCGCAACGCCATCTTCCCAACCTCGGCCCCACCATGGCCCGACCTTACCAACCCCAGCCCCGGAACCACTTCCGGGGCAAAGGAAGACCACAGAGCGCGGAGGCGCAGCCTAGAGCGCCGCCTGGCGGCGGAGCCGGTGCCGGCCGGCGGCCTCTCCGAAGCGCACCTCCCTGGAAGCCCCGGGGAAGATTTGAGCATTCTGGTAACGCTGTGGGTCAGACACCCTCCGATGGTCACCTTTAATCACAAGACACCGTTTCACAGTGCTCCCGAGGCTCCGAGAGATGAAATGGCTCGCGTGTTGAGCGCTTGTCATCTTGCCCTGCATCCTACCACTTCGTGTTATTCTGACATCCGCATACGTAAGAGAACAGAGCTCTTATCTTTAACCCGAACTGGAATGTTAGCCCGTGGGTCGGTTCTGTTTCCTGCCACGGCATCCGCCGTGCCTTAGCTGCAGCCGTACCCAGCCATGGGTCGTTTTTCAAAAACACTGATAGCGGAATTGTTAGGGTCTGAGCCTATATACACTGGCAACCCTAGCGAGCGAGGCTTGGCCACCTGTCTTCAATACGCCGATTAAACAGTCAAGCAGATAGTAAAAAGCAGGAAAAGATTTATTCAATGGGGCCACACTGGGAAGAACGTAGAGGTCCAGTGACTCCCCAGCTCATCTTCCAGGTCTAACATGAGGATAAGGCTTAAATAGAAGACAAGAGGTACGCAGTAAGGAAATTGTGTCCCCTCACCCCTCACCATTGTCCGAGCTCCATTCTACAGGATGGCCCACTTGACAAGTTGCAAATCTTGGATGTAGGAGACAAGCAAGTGCCGCCTTTCCCGAGAGCAGAAAAAACAGACTTCAAAATGAGAAGAGATTTTAAAGAATTAACTTCATGCTGTTGACGAAAACAATTCTTCAAGAAGACATTACAGTTGCATTAATTTATTGTTATTTTGGAGACAGGCTCTCAATGTGTAGCCCTGGCTGGCCTCTTTACAGAGATCTGTCTGCCTCTGCCTCCCAAATGCTGGAAGTAAAGACAATTCACAGGCTTCCTTCCTCCTAAATAGGTCTTTGCACCCTGCCAGGGGTTGAGGTGGAGCTCCCACCCAAACATTCCAGACTCTTTAAGTATAGGGACGCCGGTTCAAGTCTGACTACATCCTGTGGGCATGGGGCAATGTGGGGAAGAGGAGTCAGGAATTGGTGAGCTCACATTTGGCAGGAGGTGTGAATGGAGGAGCATCCGCTTAATTATCATCCTGGAGACCTCAGGCATCTGTTTCTTGAGGAAGCAAAGAAGGCAAGTTTCTAGGAAAAAAAAATAGATCATTAACATCTGCCCTAGTTGTGCTCTAAAGATGAATGCAGAAGAGCAGATAGACCTTTTAGTGGGACATCTTGGAAAACCGGAGGGTGGAGGGTCCCAGCTGCTGGACAGACCATGTATCCTGAATGAGCCTGTTTGAGCGATGTCCAGCATGGATGTCCCAGGAGCTTGGCAGCTGAAGGGGTGGTGAGGATCACAGTATGAACAGAGAAGGGACCTCAGAAGAGAGAGGTAGGGGAGGTACCCAGCCAGTGGGGGAGTTTGGGCTGGGAGGTGGTGATTGAGGAGGAAGGACCTTCTGTAAAGGAGCTCAAACGGGCTCAAACCTGTAGGAGAGCGTGGGGTGGCCTGGAGGTGGGTAAGGGCAATGGGGAGAAGGGAGGGCCAAGATAACCTGAGTTCAATGGAGAGCTTGGTGAGCTGTGGTTTGATGAGTCCATTGGCCCTCTCAACCTTTCCTGAGGATAAAGGTGTCAACCATAGTTAGGAGGTAATGGAGTTCTTTAGGTGTGGGCATGTGAGTGAAGCCCACCTGCCAATCCTCACCTGGTTGGTGTCCTCGAAGCTGGTGCCGAGGCTGACATATCTGGAGGACCCCTGTAAATGGACCTGTGAGATACTCAGGAGAGTGTGGGGGTCAAGGTGAGTGTGGCCCCAAAAAGGCCGAGAACATTGCAACCAAGCAGAGGTGCAGGGCAAGCAGGTATGACCAGAAGAAGAGTGTGAGAAGAATCGCCCTGCAAGAATGCAGGGAAGTGTCAGGGTCTTAAGTGGGAAGGAAGGGATCACAATGTCAAAACAGAGTAAGCAGCTCCCGTGTCCAAAAGAAAGTCAATGGACTTAGCCATTACGTGCAGCGTCACCCTAGACTCGGAGAGGGCAATGGGAGTCAGCAGGTCTGGGCCATGTCAGTTCTCTGTCAGGCTTAGGAGTTCTCAGTTGCCAGTGGTGGTGAGGCTGGACCTCCATGGCATGGCATGGAGGCAGAGCCTGCTCAGGGGCATTCCAATTTCCAGTGCCCAGGCTGTCGGCAGACAGGGCATGGCCTCCTGGGTGGCTGGGGGTCAGGGCAACACCGTGACCAGGGGCCCTGCTTGCCGCATTTGAAGCAAGTTTTTGGCAGAGTTGACCTGGGCTGAGCTCGGGTGGGATGGAGCCTCCTGGCCGACTTCTCTTGTGGCCCCAGAGCAGCTGCTAAGGCTTGGCCTTGGAGCGTATTCTGTTGCAGCCTTGTCTGTGGGGTTGACTCGGCTATCATTCTTGAGCATTAAAAGCTTTAAAAGCCATTTCCACCAATTCCTATAGGAGAGTTTGGGGATACTCCTCAGCATTTAAAAATTTTTTTTTTCTAATATCTGGCACTGACTGAGAAATGAAATGGATGCGGAGGCAGGAGTCTGGCGAGACTGAGTATGAGAAGAAACTGGAGAAGATTTGGGAGAAGAAACTGGAGAAGATTTGGGGGCATTAGGCCAGTGTGTAGGTTGAGGCATTGGGAGATGGGGGAGCAGTGGGAGGAGGGGAGGACAGGGAGGAGGGAAGGAGGAGGAATTTGGTCTTAGATTTGTGGCCGCAGAGGAGGGGGTTGGGTAAGTAGAGATGGGGGGGAGGGGGGAGGGTCAGTGTCTCCACCAGTGAATGAAACATGTGGCCCCATAGGAGGGGTTTGAGCAGGTAGAGTCCCAGGGAAGTGGGGGAGGGGCCAGTGTCCCTGGCAGCAAGGTCAGAGCGGAATTTTGAGGATCCCAGGTCCCAGATAGGCGGAAATCTGGAGGCGCCATGACCCTAGCCAACAAGACCGGTGCTGTGGGACATTGGCCCCTGTAGGGAGGGCAAGAACGCAGAACCCCAAAACCGTGGGCATAGGGCAGTTCCATCAAATTATACAGCTAGCCCCAATTTGAATGAATTTTGTGGAAGGCCCCACAGGGGCATTTGGGCATCAGGCTTTTGAATGGCAAGTGCCGTTTCTCAAGTCTATGCCGAGGACCTGAAGTCTAGCACAATGCGTCCACTGTGGTAAGTCTTGGGTCAAAAATGGGGGGTGGGAGGTTCCCTTCAACAGAACATTTTCTGGAGAAGGGGTCCCATGGAACAAAGGCAGCCCTCTGCACCAGAAAGGGTCGGGTGGAGCAGAGGCAGCCTCTTGCTCCAGAACGGGTTGGGGGCCTGGTACGGCTGTGTCTTTGGCAGGACACCCCCAAAAACAAAGAGGCCCTAGGCTTCCTAGGCAAGGACTTGGAAAGGAAACTTACCCAGCTGGGAGCAGATCTCAGTCTGGCAGAGAGCAGGTGTGGGCGCGAGAGGAGTGTTTTCCCACCTCGAGGCCCTGGACCAGTGGGGAAAAATCGGCACCCCCTCGGTGGAACCCCCAGATGATAAAGTCTTTTCACCCCGAAGGCCTTTCTGCCGACACAGCAATCCAAATTAAACTGAATCAGGCTGAATTGGAACAGCCCGGGTTTAATGCGTAAAGCATTCCCTGGCCCCTCAGAGAGGAGACTGGGAGGAGAGACCAGAAGAACCAAAGGTCTGTTTTGGGGATGCAGCTTGTATACCCTGTGGGAGTGGTCTTGAGCCTCTCTGGGGGAGGAGCTGTGTTTGGTGGGCTTTGCAGGGGCCGGTTTGGGGAAAGAGATGCCGGAGGGGAGTTGAGGTGGATCTTCCACCAGAACATTCCAGACGCTAGATATACGGATGTCAGGGTGCCAGGGGTTGAGGTCGAGCTCCCACCCAAACACTGAACACCTGTTTGTTCTCCGTGTAATGGCAAGGTTTTCCTCCGCCCCGCTAGTCTCTCGCAAATAGTCCTGGCCACGTCCAGTCTGCTGGGGAGTGGGGGGGGTTGTTGTTTGGTTGGTTGGTTTTTTCCTCTGCTCTGGATTCTTCCAGAGGCCTCTGGGTATTCTTCTCTTACTCACAACAAACCCCACCACCACCACGGAGTGGCCATTTTGGTGGGGTTTTTTGCTGCTCTGTCACTTAGAATGTAAAGTTGGGATCTGATCGACTGTGTGCTCAGATGACTCTGGAAAGCAGGTACAGGTGATCTCATACAGACACTGGTGTTTTGGTTCTGACAGCAGCACCATACAACAGCAGAAAACTTTTATGTTTGTATCTATTTGTTTGCAGTGCTTAGGATAGAATTGAGAATCTAGCACATGCCAGACCAATTTTACCACTGAACTACACCCCAACCCTCACGTCTTTTAAAGAACATGAAAGAGAAAGGTAAAATACTGCGCCCCCATAATTTTTTTTAAAGATATATGCCCTTTGGATGGGTGGTGGCTGCACATGCCTTTAATCCCAGCACTTGGAAGGCAAAGGCAGGTGCATCTCTGTGAGTTTGAGGCCAGCCTGGTCTACAAAGTGAGATCCAGGACAGCCACAGCTACATAGAGAAACCGTCTTGAAAAACAAACAAAAATATATGCCCTCTGGTCAGAAGGGGGCAGGAGAGGACAGAAAACAGTGTGCTCCTCCAGCACCCCCAGGATACAGTTGTCTGCATCTTGTCAATACATTTTCATCATCCTAGAAAGTTCCCTCATTTAAAAAAATATTTAATATTTTTATGTTTATTTATTTTATGTATATGTTTTGCCTACATGCCTGTCTGTGCACTATGTGCATGCCTGCTGCCAGAGGTCAGAAAAGAATATCAGAGTCCCTGGAACTGGAGTTACAGATAGTTGTGAGCCACCATGAGGGTGCTGGGAATCGAACCCGGGTCCTCTGGGAAGAGCAGTTGTTATGAGCAGTCCACCAGAGATGACCACTCAGACACAGTTTATAGACCATTGAAAGTCTTTATTCCAGCTGGCTGGGACTTCACTCAGGTTTTCAGGGATCCAGGTGTAGCCCTGAGTGTCCAGAGCACAGGTTGTTTGAAGCAAAAACCACATGAGGGGGAATATGTAGAAGCAAGCAGTTTAACAGAAGCTAAGATAAGCAGTTAGCTGGAGGGGGTTCGCATAAGCAGGCAGTTTATCAGACTAAAGATAAGCTAGCTTGGGCATCTTGACCTCTGGTCTCAGAATAGAGTTGGGTAATTTTCCAGGGCTTTCTCCATCACAGAGATCAAATTCTAGCTAAAGCTGAAATGGCCTCAGCAAGAATACAAGATGAAAGAACTCTGCACTGTCTCTCTGTCTCACAGAAAGCACTCTTCACCGCTGATTCATCTCCAGCCGCCACTCATGTATTTTTAATGGTCAACCATATGCCTGACCTTGGCAACCACTTATCTTTTTTTTTTTTTAAATTACTTACTGTTTTACTTTTTTAAAAAGTAGTGTAGAAATGGAATCAAAAATGCACATTAATCCAAGTATGTTTTCAGCTTCACTCGATAAAAATGCTAAGGACTAAGATGGCCGGGGTTGTAGGTCAATGTTTGTTTTGTTTTTCAAAGAACAGTCGAATTCTTTTCCACCACGATTTTACCATTTGACAGTCGCTAGAAGTGTGAGAGCACTCTAGCAGTGACCAGCGGGGTGTGAGCGGGGTGTGAGCACTCTAGCAGTGACCAGCGGGGTGTGTGAGCGGTGTGTGAGCACTCTAGCAGTGACCAGCGGTGTGTGAGCACTCTAGCAGTGACCAGCGGGGTGTGAGCACTCTAGCAGTGACCAGCGGGGTGTGAGCGGTGTGTGAGCACTCTAGCAGTGACCAGCGGGGTGTGAGCACTCTAGCAGTTACCAGCGGGGTGTGAGCACTCTAGCAGTGACCAGCGGTGTGTGTGAGCGGGGTGTGAGCACTCTAGCAGTGACCAGCGGGGTGTGAGCGGGGTGTGAGCACTCTAGCAGTGACCAGCGGGGTGTGAGCGGGGTGTGAGCACTCTAGCAGTGACCAAGTTTCAAGAAAAGTAGATCTGGGGTCCCTGATGGAAAATACGATGGGAACAGTTATCTAGACAACATATGTAGCTACTTCTTCCCTCGGGTCCAAAGAGAGCAGGAAGAGGACAGAAAAGGATGTGTGCTTCCCCCCCCCACACACACCCCACCCCAGCCTATCCCACCCCACCAGTTACCAGAACCCAGCATTTGCATGCACTACTGTTTACAGTATTGTGGGAAAGCCTTTCCCTTTGAATCTTCTTGGCTATTACATTGTGACATCAGATTTGCCCCAAATGGTCTATGCAAACTGATTCAGTGTCAAACCTTACCAAATATTATAAAACCCTTCCCTGCCAAAACATAATTATCCTACTCTAAGAACCAAGCCACCCTAACCCAGTTACTGTTGCTGGATCCTTGCTAAGTCCATTTTCTGGGATTAAGGTCAGAGCTTGTGTGAGAACTATGGGCAGCTGATCTCGGTAAAACCCCACATCTTCCTAGTCTCTGGTTTTTAGGGCTGACAGACTGCATGCAGATCTTTGTGTGTGTGTGTCTGGGGGGAGGGCAGGGGGCGGGCTGGAGTGGCAGGTCTGCTTACTCCTAGGTGACTACAGGCCCTCCTCTCTAGGGCTGAGGCTGCTCAGGCGAAGCACGGCACGGATCTTCTGGGGCTGAGGCTGCAGTGTCCCCCCAAAGACATATTCCAGCCTGAGGCCCTGGCTCCCTTCTGGTAATTGAAACCGGAAGGTCCTGAGGAGGGTAGCAAACATCAGGAAGAGCTCCATTCGGGCCAGCTGTTCCCCAGGACACACCCGATGCCCTGGAGGCAGAGGGAGAGGTCAGAGGGTGGCCGGGGACTGTGTCTGTCCCAATTACCTTCCCACCTACCGCTCCAGGACCCAGCACTGTGCCTGATACCTGCAGAGAAGGGCAGGAAGGCCTCATTGGCCACGAAGTTTCCATCCTTGTCTAGGAAGTGGCCAGGGTTGAACTGTTGAGGGGTCTCCCAGCACTCGGGGTCATACAGCACAGAGGCCAGATTGGGCAAGATGATGGTACCCTGCAGAGAAGAGCTGGTGTAGCTCATGGAGGCTCAGACTGCCCAGTACCCAGCTTTGGCCCAGGGCTAAAGTAACTGCAGTATATGGGTGAGGGTGTCCAGGGTGCCCAGGACCCAGGGAGATCTAGCGGGCAGACCCTCAGTGGCCCTCCCTCCGGGCACACACCCACTAAGGAGGTGAGTCTCATGCCTCTGGATTCATGGCTGCCCTCCATGGTGGAAGGGAAGAAGAGAATGGAGAGATTGAAAAGGTGTGGGGGAGGGGAAGAGCAAGTGTTGGAAAGACAGAAAATGTAGAGCCGAGCTGTAGATGGAAACTTGACTGGTTAGGACTGGGGAGAGGAGACCGTGGATATGTCCTCACCTTCACCGTAGCCCTACTTGTGACCTTAGCTACCCTGCAGCCCTAACCCAGAGCCCAGTCTGTCTCACAAGTGAAACAGATGTGTGATTGGACAGAGTCACAATCTCTGACTCTGAGCAAGGGGGAGCACCAAGGGCCAAAGGCTTCAGCCCAAATAACCTACAGGCCTTTCCATGTGGGCCCTGGGCTAAAGGGAAACCCTGGATGCAGCTAGGGATACAGCTCGGTGGTCTGGCCCTTGCCCAGCATGCACTAGGGCCTGAGTTTAACCCTGGAGTCCCAGCACGGGAAGGAAAGGAGGGCGGGGAATAAGAAGGGAGGCAATAAAAAGGTCCAGGCAAAGAATGGGGGTTAGTTATGGCCCTAGGTCTTTGGATACTCAGCTTCAGGATTCTGGTGAAGGCTTCCTACCCTATGGCTTATTTCTCAGTTCCATAGAACGAGGCCAAATATCCCATGGGCACCAGGAGACTGACTGCAGGATTCTTGGTTTTGACAAGGAGAGCTTTAGGTTTAAAAACGAAACCAAAACAAAAACATCTGAAGAATTTGAACTCTGCATCCCAAGCAAACGCTGATGGAGACTGCAGAGGGGGCTGAGTTTACAAGGGTTCCAGCGGGTGTTGCTGAGCTTGCTGCACTACCTGGGCTGAGGGACGAGGCCGGGCTGAGGCCATCTGGACCAGTAAGACACCCAGACCCGCTCACTCTGTGACTCTACACAGAGGTGCTGGGGAGGCACAGGTTCCCACTAGCGCCCGAGTAAGCTGCACATTTTCCCTTACAGTGCTGGAATCTGCCTGGGTCTCTGCCTGAAATTAAATAGCCAGATGCATTGTGATCACCAATCCCCACCCCCACCCCTGTGGTGTTGGGAAATAAACCCAAGGCTTCGCTCACATGTACTCTACCTCTAAGCCACACCTCAGCCAAATCATCAATTCTTGTTCAACAGCTGAGTCATCTCTCTTGCCCAACTCAACAGTTCTTAATAATCGCCTTCAGATGAAGGGACATTTGCAAAGAGGCTGTGGTCTCTCGTGTATCCCATCCCAAATGACATCTGGTGCCTTGCAAAGCACAGACAGATCTTGGTGCGTGGAGCAGCAGTCAGAACACCCGATATCCACACATAGAAGGCCATCATGCCTTCCCTCCCCCCCGCCCCCCCCCCCGAATCATCTGCCTCCTGGGGCCTCTATTCTCTCGGGTCCTCGGGAAATGGCAGTTAGTAGCTCGCCATCGCTTAGAATGTCTGAGCAGAGACAACCTGCAGAGCATCCGTGTGCTGGGCCCGTCTCCCAGTTGTTGAAACGTCGTGTTGAGTAGTGTTAACTGTCAACTCAACAACACCTGGAATGACCTGGGCGGTGGGCCTCCGGCTTGGCTGTGGGGGATCTTGATTACATTGGTTGAGGTGAATAGACCTAACCACAGTGGGTCAGGTAGCACCATTTCCTAGGCAAAGGACCCTGGGCTGTGTAAGGGCAGAAAAAGCGAGCTGGGCACTACCGGGCATTGGTTCACTGCTCTCTGCTCCTGACTGGGTATAATGTACCAGTTCTCTCAGGTTCCCGATGCCTTGACTTTCCCTCAGTGACGACCACGTCCATCTCTTCAGTCCCTAGTTTTGATATTTGAGACATGAGAATGTAGTCTAGCCTGACCTTGACTCTGTAGCTGAAAATGACCTGGAACTCCTGATGTTCCTGCCTCTATTTCCTGAATTCTGGGATTACAGGTGTGTAGTATCAACTTTTGTTTGTTGGCTTATTGTTCTATTATTGGCTATTAAACCTAGGGCCTTGTGCATGGTAGAACTACATGAAATATGTGTGGACGACAAACACTGGAAAGAGGTATCTTAAAATCCCCCTGAACCACAGGACCCTTTAAGATTATAAGTGACTACATCCTGCCGTAGTCACCTCCCCAGTGCCGCAGGTGACTGAATGACGGCTAATTGTCAGGTTGACAGAAGCTGGGGCAAGTGGCTGTGCTGGGCAGGAGTGCTTTCTGCAGGTGCTGGGTCTGGCACGGGCCCGTTCCAGACTACTCACCTTGGGCACGTAGTAGCCGTGCACCCAGGTCGACGTCACACACTGACGCACGGCACCCACAGCCACGACGCTGCTAAGACGCTGCACCTCGTGGAGGACAGCGCGGGTGTAGGGCAGCCGTTCTCGGTCCTCGTAGCAGACGGCCTGAGAAGTGCCCAGGACCTCGTCCAGCTCCTGCTGCACTCTCTCTGTAGATGGCTCAGTAAGGGTCTCGGGGAGATGCCTGTGCCCCCCCCACCCCATCCCACTGGACACCTCCACCCAGTTTTCCACCCAGAGACAGCTGCTGAAGTTCACAGCCCGAGGTCATACCCCCACCCCACCTCCAGCTGTTCCATGGGAGAGGCCCCGGATGTGAGTCTCATCGCCTAGGAACTATTGTCTTCCTTTGACATGTGGGGAAACCAGGCCTCCACAGGGCAGGCACTTTTGCCCTCACAGCTGGTTACAGGCTGGTTTGTTCCTTGGAGAACTCCAGCTACCTTTGTTCCTCACAACTGTGATCTTAACGTTAACCTGGCACTTGGCAGGTCCTGAATGAGTGAAGCCATTCACCAAATGAGTGAAGCCACACTTCCCCAGCTGCACCAGTTCTGAGAGGCAGAATGATTTCCCAAGGTCATGGAGCAAGTCACAGGCTGGCAATTGAAATCCCTCATATCTGACTCAAATCTGTCAATGTCCCTGTGCCACAGAGATGAGAACAGGACCCCCCCACCATGGCCACAGAACAGAGTGATGGGGGCATGAAGCAGGGTATAACTGAGGGCACCCTACCCTGGACGGCTCTGTGGTGGACCAGGTGTATGAGTGCCCAGTGCAGTGTGGTAGCCGTGGTGTCGGTACCGCCCAGAAACAGGTCAGTCACCACCTGGATCAGGTTCTCCTCGTTGAATGTGGAGACAGGGTCAGCCATGGCCTGGTGGGGTGGGGGAAGAACAGCCCTGACTCTAAGGGTTCCTTGAGCACAGCCCTGGTGTCTTCCTAAGATCTGACTTGTCCCAAGACTTAGAGGACCAGAGCTCCCTGAGGGTGAGACCCCTTGGAGGGAGGGCCTGAGTCCTGGGACCGGGCTGGCTCAGTGGGGGACTGCCGTGGAGTTCCGCCCCCTCCATCTATGCCCTCTGCTTTGCAGCCTACCGTCTGTAGAGAAGCCAGCCCTGGCCTGGAAAGACCCTTTCTTAACCCAAGTGTCCAGGTGCCCAAAAGTTTGCAGAATGAGTCAAACGTGAGAAGCAGAGCTCATGGCTGAGAAATGAGGTACACCCCAGGAGCACAGGCTCCCAATCCCTGCGCGCCAGGCTCACCTTGGTGATTTGTGACAGGTAGCAGCTGATGAAATCCTTGGGGGCCTCAGGTGCCCTGAGCTTGTGCCTGATGATTTCATGGCGGATGAAGCCCTTCACAGCCTCATGGTACCGAAATATCTTCTGGTGGGGCCCCGAGAGGTAGCGGAGGGCCCAGGGAAACATGTCGTATAGCTACAGAGAGGATGGCCCACTCAGAGCCTACTCAGGCACCAGTCCCGGGTCAGGACAGCTGAGCACTGCACTGGGGGCTAAAAATGCAGTGGGCCTCTGACTTAAAAAGCTCGGGGCTGAGCAGAGCGTGGTGGCGCATGCCTTTAATCCCAGCACTTGGGAGGCAGAGGCAGGAGGATCTCTGTGAGTTCGAGGCCAGCCTGGTCTACAAAGCAAATTCCAGGACAGCCAGGACTCTGTTACACAGAGAAACTCTGTCTCGATAAACAAAACAAATAACCCCCCCCCCAAAAAAAAACTCAGGGCTGCCTTTTATGTGGAGAGCCCCAAATTGTCTAAACAGAAATGAGAGCCTGGAGAAGCCAGACTCAGCCCCAGCCACACCTCCTGCCTGTGTTTACGCTCCCAGCCAGACCCTGGCTGAGGCTCCTGTCTGACTTGGATTCAGATATTCCCATGGCCTGCATACCAGCCTCCCCCAAAGCCAATTACCCGGCGCCAAATACTGCTGGCAAAGGCTAGGCCTAGGTTGATGGCTTGAATTAGTTCCAGGAAGATGGGCTCCTCCGAGAGGAGGTGATGGCCAAACACCAGGGCCCCGATAACTCTCGTTGTGGATCGAACAATAGGAGCTTGAGGGTCGAAGGGTCTACCTGTGGGGGTGGGGGGGACAGGGCTCAGCGGGAGGAGGCACACAGCCCTGCCTCAGCCTTCATCCAGCCGCGAACACTGCCATTCCTTTACTTAATCCATTCCCATACCTCACACAGGCGCCTGCCAGCCGCTCCCCAATACCTCTGTGAGCCATGTTCTGTGAAAGACTGTGAGAGGCTGATCAGACACATCAAAGGTGCAGGCATGTCACTGCCGGGAAGGAGGTGGGGTGGGATAGGAACTAGCTGTGCCTAGGACTCAGGGAGAACTTTGTTTCCCCCAAGACAGGGTTTCTCTGCGTGGCCCTGGCTGTCCTGGAACTCACTCTGTAGACCAGGCTGGTCCCCAACTCACAGAGATACACCTGCCTCTGCCTCCTGAGTGCCAGGATTAAAGATATGCACCACCACCACCACCACCACCACCACCCAGATTTCAGGGAGAACTTTTTAAGTCTTTTGTGGCCTGGAAGGGTGAGTATCGGTTCCCCACAAAGAGGAAGTGTTGTGGCCTATGGAAGTCCAGAAGGGAAATCAACCTTGGGGAAACTCAAAGTCAAAACCATTAGTAATATTCTTAGGTTTCAGGGACACAATACACACACACACACACACACACACACACACACACACACACACACACACACACACGCACACACGCACACACGCACACACGCACACACGCACACACGCACACACGCACACACGCACACACGCACACACGCACCTCTACAGGGATATGCATGAGCGCGGAGGGGCGCAGGGGTAGGGCAGGCTTGCCCTGGCCCACTTCCTCTCACCCTGCTCCTGGCGGAACACCTTGACCAGCTCTGCTGCCTCACGCTGCAGCTGCAGTTCCAGCGCCTGCTTGCCAAGGCCCAGCTCCCGAAGAGTCATCAGACAGAAGCGTCTCTGCTGCCGCCACGTGTGCCCATTGCTGCAGATAACACCTGGGCCCAAGGAGGGAGAGAGGGTGGCCACCCTCCCCCGCCCCGCCAACCGCCACCTCAGGCAACTCCACCCGGCCTAGAAAGCAGACTTTCAAATAACCTGCGCGGGGCTGCTGCTCCGACCAAGAGAAGAGGGGCATTGTGGGGTGGTGGTCAGTGAGCCTAGGGTTCTCAGGGTGGGCTCAGGTATGTGTGTCCCCAGCTCTCCAGTCTGATTCTGCCCCAAGTGCCCACAGAAGTGAAGGAGGAAAGAGACAGAGAGGCCTAAGGGGAGGGCAGGAGGGCCTGGCACTTTCTGAGATGGCACAGTCGTGGGTTTTCACAGGTTTTCTAGACGGCTCATTCTCCAACACCCGGGGAAGTGAGAGCAGTTTCCTAACTAAAGACGAGCACATTGAGGGTCAGAGCATGAAACTGACTCGCTCAAGGCCATGAGGCCAGGGAAGGGCTAGGCTGGGCTTGGATGCAGGTCTTCTTCACATCTCCCCTCACATGGAGGGTTTGAGTACGTCTTCCTGGTAACAGCCCTATCTGTTCACAGTTCTCAACAATCCTTGCCCTCTTGGATGCAGTGATGTATAGCCTCGAAGATCTGCCCTTCCCTCCCCATAGGAAGGGCACTCACCTTTCTCTCCAAACAGGTCTCGGAAGAATGGGGTGAGGGGCCTCCCTGAGAACTGTTCTGAGTTGGAGACCAGTGCCTCCTTCACGGCCTGGAAGCCGCTGAGCACCACAATGGGTGTGGAACCCAGCCACACAGTGAACACGTTGCCGTGAGTCTGAGCCAGCTGTGGAGAGACCAGGCGGCCCATGGTTGTACATGAAGCCTCCTGGCCTCACTTGCTGGGATCACCCTCTTGGCATGAATCCCTTCCTTCCTGCACCCAACCCTCAACTTCCGGTGTACCCCCTCAGAGCACTTACCCACTCCTCAGGAACCAGCCCAGGGGCACAGACTCCCTGGAGTTGGGGCTCAGCGCTCATACCCCATCAGTCCTGGGAATGGGTGTGTTCTAGTATTGTCTGTGATATAAACAGCTATACTGCCGGAACCCCCCCATTCTCCCACCCACTTCCTGCGGTCCTTAGACTCCATTTTACAACCTCTGTATGCCCCTGCATTAGGCAGGTGAAGAAACTGAGGCTCACAGCTTCAGAGCTGACAAGTGACAAAACCAGGATCTCCGCATCCCCACATCTGGCCCTAAATCTTGCTTCTACCTCCAATGTCCCTAGGCTGAGAAGATGACGTTCTTCTGTCCGTCCCTTTAGGGCCTCATGCTTGTGGTCCTGCTCCATACCTGCAACAGTGTCTCTGGGTGCAGCTGAAAGTTTAGTTGCCATAAATTCCCAAGGAGGGGCAAAGGGAAAGGGCCAGGAGGAAGGTGGCTCCTTTTCCAGCAGAAGGCGGCAAGCTTCAGGAGCAGGAAGGAGCCAGCCAGGAAAGCCAACCCACTGAACAGGGAGAACATGTCTGCGGCCCTGTGCCTCTTCTCCTTCCCTTTGCCCCCCACTCACAGATCAGGCCCCCTTACTGCTGTCTGCCCTGGCTTTTATGCTCTCAGGCTGCTTGGTGACGGGAGGCACACCGGTGAGCAAATCCACTCGGTCACACTACTCACACAGGAGTCATGCCACTCAGCAGGGGACAAGTTGCAACCAGCCTTGCCGATGTCCCACATGGCTCCGTCTTGGGGAGGCTCCACTCAGCCTCTGCCCCCAAGGTCTGTGGACTGTTAGCCAAAAGGACGGAGGCAGTAACTACGAATGGCAGCGTCTCCTCTAGGGAGAAACCGCTCCATCGGGATGTGACTAAAGCTGGGCTCTCACGCCTGCTTTCCACCCGGGGCACAGCAGCTTCTGAATCTCTCCATCCTGCCTGTCTCCACCCGTTCTGTCCTCTGCCCAGCATGGTCCTTCACCTGTCCTGGATCCCTACGTCTGTCAGAAGTCAGGGTCCAGAGCCTTTTGTTTATTTTTGACTATCCTGGGAGTGGACTTCTGGGGTCCTTTGCCTCAGTTTCTCATGTGGACTGGAGATGTACACTAGCGTTAGCTAACTCCCTCTCAGAACTGTTACACCAGAGCCCAGCAACAGAACAATGCCACGCTCCAATTGGGAAAACTCAGGATCTCTTAGTCAAGAGACTATTGGCAATGGAGCATGGATGGGTAAGACATCCAGATAAAAGGTTAGCCACAGTGGGAGTCCCTGCCACTCTAGGCCTCAGTCTCAGAAGATGGCAGAGCCCTGAAGATGGACTGTGGTGGTGGACACACAATGATATAAAAGCACTTACCACCACTGAATCATACTTTTTTTTTGTTTGTTTGTTTTTTATTTTTTGAGACAGGGTTTCTCTGTGTAGCTTTGTGCCTTTCAGGAACTCACTCTGTAGCCCAGGCTGGCCTTGAACTCATAGAGATCTGCCTGCCTCTGCCTTCCAAGTGCTGGGATTAAAGGTGTGCACCACCACTGCTCAGCTGAATCACACATTTAAGCGTGCTAAGATTTATGGTATGCATAGTGTTTTACTACATTTCTAGTATTACTTTACACTTTTCTTGAGAATGTCATACATACCTACTTCTTTTTAAAAAACGCATACCTACCCCTGCTCTCACCTTCCAACTTCTCCTGGCACCTCCAAACAACTTCATGTCCTTTGAAAAATGATCTTTTTGATTAACCCACTGTGTCCAGTTAGTGATGCTCGTGTGTGTGTGGATGTGTGACAGACTGGTGCATAGGTAACCGGACAGTGGTCACACTCCCAAAGAAACGATTCTCCTTCCCCCAGCAGCCAGCAGCTGCCAATAATTCCTCAACCAGAAGTGAGCCTTCCTGAGCCTGGCCGGCATTCATGCTGGAATGGCCGGATTGCGCAGGTCGCCACAGCTGTGGTGAGGTCATGACTGCAGTAGCCACGCATACCTAGAAGACAGCAGTTCACAGCGGCTCTTAAAATCTTTCCACCTTCTCTTCCGCGCTGTTCCCTGGGCCTTGAGGGTAAGGGGCTGATACAGATGTCCCGCTTAGGGTTGGGTACCCACCAGTCCCTTGTTCTTAGCCCTTTGGCCAGTCACCAGCCTTTGCATCAGCTGCTGCCCCAGGGGTGGGGGTTGGGGGTGGGGGGAGAAGCTTCTCTGATTAATGTGGTTTGGTTTGGTTTTGAGAAGGAATCTCAGGTAGCCCGGGCTGCCCTCAGATTTGCTACATAGATGATGAGCCTCCTAGTTCCACCACACACGGGCTGGAATTGCAAGTGTGTGTGTCCAGCTTTTGCTACATTTTTTTTCCTTTTTGAGACAATGTATGTAGCCTAGGCTGCTCTCAAACTCTAAATAGTTGAAGCGGGCCTTGAACTCCTGATCTGCTTGTTTCTACCTCCCGAGTGCTGGAATTGCAGGCAGTGCAGGCATGGCAGGCTTTGTATTACAATTTTCAAAAGGTCAGGAGGCCAAACTGGGAGGAAGCTGGAGTCCTATACATGGGCAGACTTATAGACAAACCATGCAACTTCTTGTGCCCAGGACTTCCCTGGCATCTCCACCTCCAGGGGCTCTGGCTCCAGGTTCTCGACTGGATGGAGAACAATGTTCAATTCGCTGTCTACTGGGAGCTGAGCTGGGACGGTGAGGTGTGGAAACACTGTTAAACAGTAAACACTCTGACTTCATGGACTGAGCTACCTTCTGCCAACAAGTCCTTCCCTTCCAGGAAAGGTTTCTCGAGAGACTACAGTACAGGTCTTCACTGGCTAACCTGGCACATTTGGGAGGCTGAGGCAGGAAGATTGTGAACTGGAGGCTACCCTGAGCTACATACTGCACCCCCTTTCTAAAACCAAAACCAGGCAGAGACTTCCCTCTGAGGCCTTCCCGGGTGGATTTCACCAATGGTTACCCACCACTTCCTTACACTGTATGTCTCCCACAGCGCCCCTGGCCTCATTCAGGGTTAATCTCAGGCTCTGTCAGCCTTGCCTGTCCACCCCAGTTTTTTACAGCGTGGCCAGCTCAAGGGATGGATAGCATCAAGTTTCCTTTTCTTTGGGATCGTGTCAGAGGTGGCTTAGTTTTAAGTCATCGGGTGATACACTTACTGAAGGACGACTTGGTAGTCTGCGTCCCTGGCTCTCTGGGTACTGTTCTACATGAGAACACGACAGTCCTCTCATGTGACAGCCTCCTCCTGTCCCTACCGCAATGACAACTCCTTGAGCCTGAGACTTGTTCTCAACTGTAGTATCTTGTCACGGCCCAGGACACAATGCCAGCATTCAACTGAACTTTTATGCTGGCAGTCTGGGGGTGTCACGAGGGGTCCTGTGGAAGGACATCAGAGTTTCCTCAGAAGCTTTGGTGTAATGAGGGTGTCCGTGCTGCCGCTGAGGCGATGACTGGCTCTGAGGATAGAGGCGAGATACACAGACGGCTCTGCCATGTGCCTGCATGTTCCACCTGGGCACCATGTGTCCAGCTACATGGAGCAGGCATGTTTCTCAGAGCCTTCTCAAATCAGATACAGCCTTTAAAGGCTTTTCTTTGAAGGTGGAAAACCTATCACCCTACTGGGAAAGTCGGCCCAACCCTCCCAAGTGTGTTGACCTGTGGCAGGCTTCCTCCCTCTCTAGCCAAAGGTTACAGTGTTCTGCCCATTGGGAAACAAGTCTGCCCAACCCTCCCAAGTGTGTTGACCTATGGCAGGCTTCCTCCCTCCCTCCCTCGCCCAAGGGATACAGTGTTCTGGATGCTGGGAAACAAAGTCTGGCCAACCGTCCCTAATTAGCATGTTGACCTGTGGCAGGCTTCCTCTTCCCCTTGTCCAAAGGTCACAGCATTCTGGCTGCTGAGGGCTGGACTCAGTTTCTAAAACAGAGACACACCCAGCACGCTGGGCCTCCATATTCCGGAGATGGCAGGCAACAAGGACATGAAGGCCCCAGGAACAAAAACCTTTATTACTCAGCCTCAGTGACTAAGCAGTGGCCACAAGGTTCTCTTTTAAAAGATTCCCCATGTAGCAGAGGTCTGACGTAGCTACAGCTGCCAGCAAGTTCTACCAAGCCTTGGTGGACTCTTAGCTGCCATTGCTACCCAGGCCGTGGGGCTATTTTCTTTTTAGACTTCTGCAACAAGAATGGACAAAACTCAGACTTCCTCCCATGCCGTTACTCTAAAAACTTGCAGTGAAACAAGAGCCCTTTTTGAGGCATCCACGGATATTTCCAAACTATTTCTGCCTGAAGTACTGGGAAGGATGTTTCACGTCTACTTAAACTCAGCGAGGTGATGCCACTTGCAAGAGGAGGGAAGGCTGGGATTCAAACCCAGGTCTTCTGTCTCTAATTCAGTGTTCTCTCTTCAAGGCTGCCTCCAGCTGGGGCAGAGGAGGCCCTGAACCAGCACTGGTAAAGCGAACGCCTGATGACGCAGAGGAGCCAAGAGCCTACCATGCTTGTGGGTTCTGATCCAGCCATAGAAGACTCTCCCAGGCTGCTGCCACCAGACAACCCTCCTGTGAGCAGCCGCATCCAGAATCTCCCGTCCAGTGCCGGGAGGTGCAGGGTCCTGGGGATGACCACTCCTTCCTCTCTGCCTACAGACTCAGTCCACCAAGGGTCCTTTCCATGGCACTAGATAACAGTGGACATGGAAGATTACAGCCTCAACCATGGCAACAGAGTCTCTTCCCTCTACAGACTGTCTCTCACCATAGAGACCCCCAAGCCGCGCCCCCCACCAAGCGGGAAGGGAATCAACAGAGGTGGTACAAAGCAGAAGGTAGGCAGAGATCCCTATACTGGCCTTCACACACACAAAGAGGAGTTATTCCTTCTTTGGGCTTCATTTGTATAACGCACCCCTGTGCCCCTGAGTTCTGAGAACAAATCCAAGGGGCCTGACTCCTCTGGCTATGACGTGAAGTCTCCAGAGGAGAGAAGCCATTTCTGGAAGTTTGGAGACCTATGGACTCCTAACTTAGGAAAGGACAAACTCAGACCAATACTGGTCTGTGGACTTTATTTCCAGTGCTTTCTTTGCGTCTCAAACACACTCATAAACACTACCACACCAACACCGAGTGAAGAGTTTGGGAACACGCCGTGAAGCCTGTCAGCCTGCCGTGAATTCGGTGCTGAGACTCTACAGAGTGTTTCAGTGGAATTTCAAACTCACTATTGAAAAAAGGGACCCAAAACAACAAAAGGCTTCTCCATCAGGCAATTCTCCAAAGTATATGAGCTCAGGGCTCAAAACAAAATTCATGTCTGAAGGTGTGGAGAGGAGTCACCAGCACCCTCCTTAACAATGGCCAATCCTACCCACAGTGCTTTCTGCTGTTGAAGAATTCTGGGCTTGGGGGCTAGAGAGATGGCTCAGCAGTTACAGCACTTTCCCAGCGGATCTGAGTTCAATTCCCAGCACCCATATTGGGCAGCTCACAACTGCCCCTAACTCTGGCTCTAGGGGATATGAAACTCTCTTCTGGTCTGGAATCAGATTCTGAAAATGGATTGGACTAGGTGTGGTGGTCTCGGCATAGGATGACATCATGTAGGAATGGGGGATGGTGTACATCTTTCCAAGGTATCATTTCTCTTCTCTCTCTCTCTCTCTCTCTCTCTCTCTCTCTCTCTCTCTCTCTCTCTCTCTCTCTCTCTCTCTCTCTCCTCTCTCTCAAAACAAGGTTTCTCTGTGTAGCCCTGGCTGTCCTGTAACTCACTCTATAGACCAGGCTGGCCTCAAACTCAGATTCAGCTGCCTCTGCTCCCGAGTGCTGGGGTTAAAGGCGTGTGCTACCAACCACTTGGCAAGGTGTCCTTTATTTCAGCCAAACATTGCTTTGCCTAGCTAAGTATAAATGGTACATGGCTGACCCAGCCCTACATTCTCCACTCACGTGGGGAAGGATGGGCACAGAGGTGTTTTGTGTACCCAGGGATCCTCTGTTAGAGAAAGCTAATAATTCCTTTGTGAGCAGATGTCAACTAGAGATAGCCTCTGGTAAGTGACGGGGGCCGGGGGTTGTCGGCCCCTGTATCTTTTCCCTTCTACTACAGGAGGAAGGTTCTCTGATGATGGCCGAATGAGACACAGATCTGAGTCTAGCGGAATGTCATTAGGAGGCATTTTACTGCTACGTTCCCTTAGCAACACATTTGGCTTCCCCCTAGATCCCTAGGCTATCTAGTCTCAGGTTCTTGGTCACCCAAACAGTGCCAGGGATAGGTTCCATCTCATGGAGTGGGCTTTAAATCCAATTAGATGGTGGATCGTTAACCTTACAACATTGTACCAATATTTCACCAGTTTATCATTCAGGCAGGTCGCCATTGTAGGTCAAAGGTTTTGTAGCTGGGTTGGTGTTTACCTTTGTTCTCTGATAACATACAACGTGTCTTCCAGGACCATGAACACTAGTCAGTAGGGATGAAGGATCTAGTAGGTATCAACTCGACTTCTCGTCTATCAGAGTCTGGGTATCTGGCCTTATGCTGAGGGCCTTCATCCATCTGAAGTTGAGTTTTGTGCAGAGTGATAAATATGGATCTACTTGTCTTCTACATGTAGCCATCCAGTTTGGCCAGCGCCATTTGTTGAAGATGCTGGTTTTTTTTCCTGGTGTGTATTTCTGGCTTCTTTGTAAATAATCAAGTGCCCATAGGTGTGTGAATTTATGTCTGGGGCTTTGATTATATTCTATTGATCAATGTGTATGTTTTTGTAGCAACACTATGCTGTTTTTATTACTATAGAACTCTAGTACAATTTGAGATTGAGGGTGGTGATGCCTCCAGCAGTAATTTTATTATTCAGGATAGTTTAGCTATCTTGTTTGTGAGTGTGTGTGTGTGTGTGTGTGTGTGTGTGTGTGTGTGTGTGTATTTCCATATGAAGGTGAAAATTGTCCTTTGAATTTCTGTAATTGTAATTCTGATAGGAATTACCCTGAATCTGTAGATTGCTTTTGGTAGGATGGTCATTTTTACAATCCAATCCATGAACATGGGAGATCTTTCCATCTTCTGTTATCTTCTTCAATTTCTTTCTTCAGTGTCTTAAAGATTTGATTACACAAATCTTTCACTTGCTTGGTTAAAGTTATTCACACATACATGTATATACATACATACATACATACATACAAACACACAAACATATTGAGGCTATTGTGAAAGGTATTGCTTCTCTGATTTTTTTTTCTCATCTGTTTGCCATTCGTGTATAGGAGGTTACTGATTTTTTTTTTTTTAAAGATTTATTTATTTATTATGTATACAGCATGTATGACTGCAGGCACCAGAAGAGGGCACCAGATCTCATTACAGATGGTTGTGAGCCACCATGTGGTTGCTGGGAATTGAACTCAGGACCTCTGGAAGAGCAGTCAGTGCTCTTAACTTCTGGGCCATCTCTCCAGCCCGAGGTTACTGATTTTTGTGAGTTAATTTTGTATTCTTTCTGAAAGTGTGAATCAGCTGTAGGAGTTTCCTGGTGGAATTTTATGTATAAAACCCTACCATTTGCAAATAAAGATGCTTTGACTCTCCTGTGTGTAATCCCTGGATCACCTCCAGTTGTCGTATGTTCTAGCTAACACTTCAGGTACTATATTGAGTAGATACAGAGAGAGTGTACATCCTTCGGGAAATGCTTTGACTTTCTCTCCATTTAGGTTGATGTTGCCTGTGGGCTTGCTGTAAACTGCTTTTATTATGTTGAGGTACGTCCCTTGGATCCCCAGACTCTCCACAACATTTATCATGAAATGGTGTTGGATTTTTGTCAGAGGCCTTTTCTGCATCTAATGAAATGATCATGTGGATTTTTGTCTTTCAGTCTATTTACATGGTGGATTACATTTATCAATTTATGTAGGTTGAACCATCCTTGCATCTCTGGAATGAAGCCCATTTGATCATGGTGGATGACCCTCCCTCCCTCCGAGGACAGGGTTTCTCTGGGTAGCCCTGGCTGTCCTGGAACTAGCTCTGTAGTCCAGGCTAGCCTCAAACTCAAGAGATCTGCCTGCCTCTGCCTCTCAAGTGCTGAGATTAAAGGTGTGCACCACTACCGCCCAGCTTTTGATGTGTTCTTATATTCAGTTTCCAATTATTTTATTGAGAAATTTTTCATCTGTGTTCACAAAGGAAACTGGATGGTATTTTTTTTTCTTTGAAGGTTTGGGTCTTTGTTTGGTGGGTATCAGGGTAACTAGCCTTGTAAAATGAGGTAGCCAATGCTCCTTCTGTTTCTTTTTTTGTTTTTTGAGACAGTGTTTCTCTGTGTAGCCATGGCAGGCCTGGAACTCACTCTGTAAACCAGGTTGTTGTGGAATAATCTTTTTGTACACTGTGAAGATGTATCACTCTGATTGGTTTAATAAAAAGCTGAACGGCCAGTAGCTAGGCAGGCTTTCCAGGCAGAGAGAATGCTGGGAAGAGGGTGGAGACACAGAAGAAACAGCATGAACAGTACAGAGTAAAGGTAACCGAGCCACGGAAAAGAGTGTAGATGAAAAAATATGAAAAAGAGTGTAGATGAAAAAATATGGGATAATTTAAGTTATAGGAGCTAGTTAGAATCAAACCTAAGCTGTTGGCCAAGCTTTCATATTTAATAAGTCTACTTGTCATTTTTGGGGAGCTGATGGTCCCAACCAAAAAGTTCAACTATACCAGGCTGGCCTCCAACTCAGACATCCCCCTGCCTCTGCCTCCCGAGTGCTGGGATTAACATTGTGAGCCACCACACCCAGCTTGTGTTTCTGTTATGCAGACATTTTGAGTAGTTTAAAGGCATGAATACTCCTTTAAACGTCTGGTAGAATTCTGTGCTAAATCTATCTGGACCTGGGCTCTTTGTGGTTGGGAAACTTAATTACTGCTTCTATTTCACTAGAGGTTAATGGTCTATTTAAATTGTTTATCTGATATTGATTTAATATTGTCAGATGGTATGCATCAATAAATTTATCCATTTCTTTCAGGTTTTCCGATTTGGTGGACCACAGATTTTTTTGAAGTATGTCCTTATAAGCTGTCCTGGAACTTGCTCTGTAGACCAGGCTGACCTCAACCTCAGAGATCCACCTGCCTCTGTCTGGGATTAAAAGAATGTGCCACCACCACCTGGCTCCAATTTCTTTTATGTAGGAACTTAGTGCTATATGAACTTGCCTTTTAGAACTGATTTCATTGTGTCCCATAGGTTTGGGTATGTTGTGTTCATTTTCTTTCAATTCTAAAAGTTTTTAATTTCTTAATTTCTGTCTAGACTAATTTTTCATTCAACAGTGAGTTGTTCAGTTTCCATGAGTTCGTAAGCCTGATTTGTATCCAAGTATGTGGTCAATTTTGGGAAAAGTTCAATGAACTACTGAGAAGATACATTCTTTTATGTTTGGGTGAAATGTTCTGTAAATATCTGCTAGGTGCATTTGATTTATGTCATTTTAACTACAGCATTTCTCTGTTTGGTTTTTACTGGATGACCTACCTATTGTAGAGAATGGGGTATTGAAATTTCCCACTATCACTATATAATGGTCAATGTGTTTCTTTTATGAACTGGGACATCCTTGTGTTTGGTGCATAGATGTTAGAATTACAACATCCTAATGGTCGACTTTCCCTTTGATGAGTGTGTAGTGTCCTTCCCCAGCTCTTCTGATTAGTTTTGCTTTGAAGAGTATTTTATCAGATATTAAAGTAGCTACACCTGCCTGTTTCTTAGGTCCATTTACTTGGAACATCTTTTCCCATCCTGTTCCCCTGATGTCTATCTTTAATAGAAATTAGTATTTCTTGTATGTAGCAGAAGGATGGATCCTGTTTTCTAATCCAGTCTGTTAGTCTGTGTCTTTTTATTGGGGAATTGAGACCACTGAGGTTGAGAATCATCACTGAGTTTGTTGATTCTGTTATTCTGTTTGTGGTGGTGGTTTTCGTCCTTTTTATTTGCTGGTCTGGGATTAGTTACTTTTTCTGTTGTGTTTTCTTGGGTGTGGTTAATCTCTTCAGGTTGAATTTTTCCTTCTAGCACCATATGTACAGTGGATTGGTAGATAAATACTGATTAAATTTGGGTTTATCATAGAACGTTCTTCATTACCTACTGGGATTGAAAACTTTGTTGGTGGAGTAGTCTGGGCCGGCATCCGTGGTCTCTGATTAGTTTGCAGAACACCTGTCCAGGTCTCTTGGCTCTTAGTCTCCATTGAGGAGTCAGGTGTTATTCTAAGGGGTCGGCCTTTTTATGCTATTTGTTTTTCCACCTTGCAGTGTTTAATGTTGTTTGCTCTGCATGTTTAGTATTTGATGATTATGTGTAGGGGAGAATTTCTTGTCTGGTTCTGTCTATTTGGTGTTCTGTATGCTTCCTGTACTCTGATTGGCACCTCCTCCCTTCTTTAGGTTAGGGAAATTTTCTTCTTTGATTTTGTTGAAAGTATTTTCTGTGCCTCTGACTTTTCCCCCTATTACTATTATTCATAGATTTGGTCTTTCACAGTGTCCCCGATTTCCTGGATTTTTTTTGGTTCAACATTTTTTGACTGTCATATCCATTTCTTCTATCTTGTCTTCAATGCCTGAGACTCTCTCTTCCATATCTGATGTTCTGTTGTTGAGGCTTGCCTCTGAGGTTTTTGTTTGACATTCCAGATTTGTCATTAATAGTGTTATCTAAGTTCATGATAATCTCAGTTTAGTGATTTTATTGTTACTTTCATGTCTTGAACTCTTCATTTCATTCACAGACTTCATTAAGGTATTTGTTCACATCTTTTTAAGGTCCATGAACATATTCATAATAGCTCTTGTGAAGTCTTTGTCTTATGGTTCAGTTATATTGAATTTCTCATGGACTACTGTAGTACGCTTGCTAGGTCTGGTGGAGCCACATTGTCTTGGGTGCTAATGATGGTGTTTTTCTGCGGGTGTCTCAGCATCTGAGTTTTGGATGACTGTGATTCTAAGTGTTGATATCTGTTTTTGTCTTTGTTGGGTGGGTATTCCATTCCTTGGTTTCTGCTGCGCTTTTTGGATCTCAGTAAAGATTGTGGCTGTGGGTTGCTTCTGAGTCCCCACCATGTCTGGCCACCTGGGGTCCTGGGTAGAATGTGTTTCTAGGTATTAGGGGCTGACACAAAGGAATGGGGATGGACTAGATGGGGGGGGGGGACTGAAAGGTGCTCAGGAAGGAGGAAAGGTGGGTCCACTGAAGGTTTGGTGGAGTCCCCAGGGAGTGAAATCAGGGAGGGAGGGCAGGCCCCTGACAGTGGTCTGCTACAAGGCGAGGGATGAGACTGGGGAATCCGCAATGGAGAACAGGAAAGAGAGTAAAGGTCACCTACCTAATGTCTATCCTGGTGTGGCCACTAGGTTCCCAGGTAGACAGTGTTTCTAGCTTTGACAGTTGACTCAAAGGAGGTGCTGAGAGGGTCCACAGAAGGAAAGCTGGGTCCACTGAGAAGTATGGTGGAGTCCCCAGGGAGTGGAGGCAGAGAGGGAGGATAAATCCCAGCAAGCGGTCTGTTACAGGGCTGGAGTTGAGACTGAGCACAGGAAGGAGAGTGAAGACCGTCTACCTGATTTCCAGGCTGGTATGGCCAGCGGGGTTCGCAGGCAGTGAGTGCACCTCCAGGTACTGGAGCTGATTTGTGTCAGCTGAAATGGGTATGCGCTATAAGGGGTAGTGGTGGTGAGTGAACATGTCCATAGGAAGGAGCAAAACTGGGTGGGCTGAGAGGTTCAGCAGAGCCCCCATGGGATATTTATTTTTTATTTATTTGTTTTATTGTTTTTAGAAGACAGGGTCTTGCTGGCTGAGATGGTCCAGCCTCACAGACTATTCTAGCCAATACTTGACCATTATCTTAACTTTCTCAGGGTCCTCCAAAGATGCCAGCACCCCCAGACAGTAGGAAGCAGTCTAGAGAACACAACACCTACAATCCCAAAAGATGGGGTGAATGGTTTTTGGTTATTCAATGGGTTATGGATGTTTGTCATTGTTTAGGGGAGATACAGAAATATAATATAGGATAAAAAGACAACTATTAACCTCAAATATTTTACATTGGTATGGATTTTGGTATATTGATACAAATTTAAATTAATTTTTGTTATACTGAGTGTATGTTTCTACTCATTTGGGCTTATGCAGCTCATTTAAAAATGTAATATATAATTAAGAAATGCAGATTAGCCGGGCGTTGGTGGCGCACGCCTTTAATCCCAGCACTCGGGAGGCAGAGGCAGGCGGATCTTTGTGAGTTCGAGGCCAGCCTGGGCTACCAAGTGAGTTCCAGGAAAGGCGCAAAGCTACACAGAGAAACCCTGTCTCGAAAAACCAAAAAAAAAAAAAAAAAAAAAAAAAAAAGAAATGCAGATTAGTAGTCACCTATAATAATCAAACTTGCAGTCATATTAGGTATGCTTTCAAAGTTAAACAGATATATTTGAGATAGATAGATGGTCTTCAGACACTTCAAAGACCTATAGAATATGGCGTTTAAGATGTTTAACACCCTGAGGCATTTCATGACAGTGAAACACATCTGCTCCTCACAGCACCAATTTATTTCAGAGAAGATGATGGGCATCAAAGAAACTCCACATGGAGTTTGCTTTCACTGTGGCAATGTTAGCCACTGGACAAAGAAACTGTTCTTGCCTTGACTGTTGACAGTGTGCTGTACAAACTAGACAAGCAGGACAGAAAGGAAAAAGACTAAACTTGGCCAAATCAAGGTGAGACAGTCCTTCAAAACTCCTGCTTCATAGAAAAGTCTGCCAGCCGGGTGGTAGTAGTGCATACCTTTAATCCCAGCACTCGGGAGGAAGAGGCAGGTGGATCTCTGTGAGTTCAAGGCCAGCCTGGTCTATAGAGCAAGATCCAGGACAGGCTCCAAAGCTACACAAAGAAACCCTGTCTCAAAAAACCTAAAAATAAAGAAAAAGAAAAGTCTGCCAGATATTCTAGGCCTGTAGGCAGAAGATGGATGCTCCAATGCTGCAAAAGAACCTTGGGTGACTGTCCAGGCAGCCAGATGTCTGTTGTTTCTATAGATTTGGAAGTGGCTTGCTCAGGTAATATTATATCCTTCTGGGGTCTTTGATGAGGTTGAAGACTAGATAGTTATAGTTATACTTTTCATTAGTTATGATATAAGTAAATTAGGTACAAAACTTTGGATTCACCAAGATAGGATAAATAATGGAGTATTTTCTTTGAATCTGCCAAATACAAATGGACTGGATATTGTAAATGTGGTCCTTACTTGATAATTGTTCTTTGTATATAGTTTTTCTATGTTAGAGTTAAAACTCTTTCCTTTTTATTTAGACAAAAAGGGGGAAATGTGAGATATTTGATTACAATGTATAAAGATATATCACTCAGATTGGTTTAATAAAAAGCTGAATGGCCAATAGCTAGGCAGGCACAGAGGATGCTGGGAAGAAGGGCAGAGTCATGGGAGACAAGGAAGAAGCAGGAAATCAGGGTGACAGTACGTAGATGAGGGAAATGAGCCTCGGTACAGCATATAAGTTAATAGAATGGGTGAATTTAAGTGATAAGAGCTAGTTAGAAACAAAGCTAAGCTAAGGCCGAGCTTTCATAAATAATAATAAATCTCTGAATAATAAATTTCAGAGCTGTCTGTGGGACAAAGAAAGACTCAGTGCAGGGTCTCACTATGTAGCCTTGGCCAGCATGGCATTCACTATGTAGACCAGGCTATGTAGACCATGGTCTCAAACTCAGAGCTCGACCTGCCTCTGCCTCCCAAGTGCTGGGATCAAAGGTGTGCGCCACCACACTTTCCCAATAGTAACTTATTTTAAAAAGCAATTGGGCTAGGCCTAAGAGATAATTTCTATTGGTTGGTGGCAGAATCAATATTAAACTAACAATTTAAGGTTTTTTTTTTTTTTTTTACTGTATTCAATACAATACGAAAGCTTTAGGATGAGTATCCTTCTGAAAGGAAGACGATTCTCGTTGGGTTGGTCTGAATGAAGTGGATGAAAAGGCAGTCACCTCGCTTCAGCTGCTGCACGCACGCCCTCAACAGTTACTTGATTTTAAACACACATCTCCCCGCCCGCTCCCTCTTCCCGCGCTGACCTCTCCCAGCAGCGGGAGTGCCCCCCTTGGTGGCCACACCGAGGAAGGCAGGCTACAGAGAGACTCAAGGCCCCTCACACATGGCTGGGCGTATCTGGGTCCCACGGCCCCTTGCCAACAACCCTTTGCAGATGTAACTTCATCATCGGGTGCTGGGACCCAGGGCTCTAGTACCACAGAGCCCTTCAGAAGCACCTCACTCCCTTCCCAGAGAACTGTTTTATACAACCAGAGTCTTACAAATCCAAAATAATTTTATTCACTTTTCCAGATCTTTGCTCTCATAAGTGTTTAGCAAACATGCTAAGGCGACTGGGTGTCGAGTGGGTCACGACATGCGACGCTGACCACTGGACTGAGGATAGAGGCAACCACACCCACCCAAGCTACGGCCCCAGAGCGCAGGGGGTCTGCGGGAGCACACCAAACCACACAGCAATCAGCAACCTGAGGTAGGTCTCTTTACAGTACGAAAGACTTCTACACCAGTGAAGCCACTGGCTAGCAAGAGCTGCTGAGGGCCGCAGACTCTGCAGGGGAGACTGACACGAGGACGGACGGACCCCACAACCCTGAGCCCCGTCACTGAACTCTGGAGGTGTGGGATCAGGCAAAAGAAAATGCCACCTACAACAGCAGCAGTGGACCCCAGGGCTGGGAACCAACTGGCCGAAGAGCCGGAGCTCTGTGGTGGCCAGCGTTAGGAACCTGAAGCACGGGACACTGGAACAGTCTGGATCTGGTTTAGAAACAACAGCAGGAGGAGGAAGGCAGAAAGAAACTCTCCTCTCCGAGGAATGCCGGGGTCCTCATTCCTGAGAGGGAAAAGGGTGGGCTTGGCCCCACTGCTCTAACATAAACATAAGAGACACCAGGACAGGAAAGCAGGAGCCCTGAGAATTCACGGTGCTCTGCAAGGCCTCCCTCGGCCCAGCTGCACTGGGTTCCCACTGCAGAGCCCGAGGAGCAGGCCTGGAGGGACCACTGCTGCCTCGTGTCCTCCGGACACCTCGAAAGCCCAGCCCCGTGAAACGACCAGCAGGAGAAGGAGACGCTGCCTTTCCCACAGCTAGGAGCAAACGGGACCTCTAGTGCAGTCGGCTGTACAAAACGATAGAAATGAATGGGCACTGCTGTTAGACAGTGCTCGCTTTTAATAGAAAATAAACCGCTTACATTTTTACTGTAAATATAGGCTATGTACAGAATTATATATAGACATAGCTACACATATAAAGCTTCATTATAGGCCACTGATACATTTATAGTAATGGTTCCCTGAACCTCTTAAGAGTGCAATTAAGAACAAAAACTAAATTTCATTTACGTGAATAGGGAATAAATACAATAATCAAAATATGATTTTCCCTAAAAGTGAAACACACAGCTAGTCCTGAACTGTTGTGTGAGAGATAAAACTGGGAAAGGCAAAGTTTCAGCAGGGCAGGATGAGGGGTCCAAACCAGGAGGAGAATGGCGATGCTCAGAGGAGGAGACTTCACCGAGGGAGGAGTTAACCCTTGACAGCCACCTTGTTCTCTGCCGCGGCGAACATAGCGTAGAACCTCGAACTGTCGTTGGACAGGAGGACCGATGGGGTGTCAAACTCCACCACCTGCAAAGAGGAGACATGTCAGGGTGTGGCCGTGGGAAGGTCCCGTGGACTCTGAGCAATGGCGGCAGGCCTCAAAGCCCTGGGGCGGAGCAGAGAACCCCTGAGCTGGCCTGCAGTACCCGGGAGTGAGGGGAGGGCGGAGAGAATGGTGTAGGCTTCCTCACCAACAACCCGATTCTCTCCTCTGTGGGAATAAAGAAATCCATCAGGATGGCTCTATGGTTCTATAATATAAAGTACCGGGGGTTGGGGACCACAGCTCAAGTTGAGGCAAGTGGATCTGACTCCCGTCAGAGAGGAAGAACCCAGGATACGTAGGTGGCGGAGAGAAAAAGGAAGCAGGGGGTCCACATGTCCCGTGTCCACTCCTATGGCGGACCTTGGACGGCAGAGGTCTACTTCACGTGAACGAGGCCATCACCCGCAGGGCCCGCCTCTAGTTACGGCAGCTATAAACCTGAGTTAGCTTTGCCCGTCTCCTCTGCCTGGAACGAAGGCACGGGACACAGCCATGGCCTGAGAGGTGGCGGGGGATCCCTGCCAGGGCCCCTAGCCGAGGCCAGCAAGTTAATGGGGAGGAGCATCAGGAGAAGGGGTCTATCATTTAGACATGGTGCTGAGGTGTGGGCTGGGTACAGAGATGGCATCCTGTTCCTGAAGACAAAAAACAAGCACTGGCTGCGGGCGACTGCAGAGCCTGGCATGCCTGAGCCGCAGGCTGGCCGTGCACCCACCAGCCCGACACCGAGGAACTCCTCCTCTCCTGGGTATGTCTACGTCTAGGGCAGAAGCATCACCTGTTGGGAGTCTGTGTGAATGTGTGAGAAAACCGCTGGGACAGACAATGTGTCACAGTGCTGGTCTTCTCGGGGGTGCTGCGGGCCGCGGGGGCAAAGGTGTATCAGTGACCTGCAATCTTGGTTTTGCCTTTACACTTGCATACTCTTAAAATGCATCATTTGACAGAAGGAAGAACCCACGTATTATGTGAATGGCACACAGTACCTGCTTTTGCTGAATGTCTGGGTACAAGGATTAGTGTCCACATCTCACTGCTCAGTCTGGGCTCAATGCTTAAGACGAAAAGACCTGACTGCTTTCCAGCAAGGAGACCAAAGCTCAGGAACTTGACCTCTGTAGGGTCAGAGGAAATGATCCAGGGAAGTGAAGGATAGACTTCCTTTGATTTTTTGAGACAGAGTCTCTCTTAGTCCAGGCAGTTTAGTCAGATCCGATGTGTAGCCGAACCTGAACTTCTACCTCTTCTTTCTGCCTCCGAAGTTCCGGGGTCTGTGCCAACATGCCCGCTTTATTCAGCAAACTCACACGCTTGTGAATGCTGGGCCAACACCAACTGCCATGCCTTCCTGGCCCAGAGTCTCTCTTAAAGAACCAATCACTTGCCCGGCGGTGGTAGTGCAGGCCTTTAATCCCAGCACTCGGGAGGCAGAGGCAGGTGAGGCTAGCCTGGGCTACAAACTGAGTTCTAGGACAGCCAGGGCTGCTACACAGAGAAACCCAGTCTTGAAAAACCAAAACCAAAAGCCAACCAATCACTCTAGGACCAGACATGGTGGCACTCACTTTAATCCCAGCACTCTTGAGGCAGAGGCAGGAATCTCCGTGAGTTTAAACTAGCCTGGTCTACAGAGTGAGTTCCAGGGCCAACTAAGGCCTTAAAAACAGAACAAAACAAACTCTAAAATAGTAACAAGCTTCTCCTAGAGACAAAACAGTCTGGATCAGAGTTTTTAAAATGGAATTTCCCAGGTTTTCTTGTCTACCTTTTAAAAAAGGTGTGTTCTATTTAATGTCCACACACACAGTGATAGCCCTTCATATCAAATGTATGGGGAATCTCGGTATAAGAATAACTCAAACAAGGAGTGTCCTGGGTAGTTTGATGACGTAGGCTAGAGTCATCTGGGAGGAGGAAACCTCAGTTGAGAAGAAGCCTCCATAAGATCAGTCTGTAGGCAAGCCTGTACGGCATTTTCTTAATTAGTGATTGATGGGCCCAGCATTGTGGGTGGTGCCATCCCTGACTGGTGGTCCTGGGTTCTATAAGAAGGCAGGCTGAGCAAGCCATGTGGAGCAAGCCAGTAAGCAGCTCCCCTCCGTGGCCTCTGTATCAGCTCCTGCCTCAGGTTCCTGCCCGGTGTGAGTTCCTGTCCTGACTTCCTCCAGTGATGAACAGTGATGTAGAAGTCTAACCCAAATAAATCCTTTCCTCTCCAACTTGCTTTTGGTCATGGTGCTTCATTACAGCAATAGTAACCTTAACTAAGACAGATAACCACAGAATATTAATGTTAAAATGACTTCGATATAAGGAAAAAATAATTTAACTTTAAACTTTCTCAACTCAGCTCTCAAGATTAGGCAGGGCCTGCTCTATCAATGGTTCTCTTGAGATGTCCCACAAACCACAGGACAGTGTGGCATCAGAGGGAGTCACTGGTCTGAGTTCGGTGCAGCCTTGGACTTCTCTAACACACAGTGAGAGAATTCTCTCTGCTCCTTCTCATTGTGAGGAAGAACTGACCACTGAAGATGAGACACAACTCACCGAGCACTGAGCATGTCACAGACTAAATAAACACTCAGTAAAAGCAGATATTGTGGTGCCATTATTACTGTATTTTATAATATGTCTATATTATAATATGTAATATTATTATGTAAGAAGCCAAGTCACCCACCACACGTGGCTTATTTCTCACAAACACAAAAGAGGTATTCATCCACATAACTGTACTTGGCAACTAGCTGTTGTGCAAGGAACTACAACAGTGAGCACTAACGGGGACCCGCAGATGAGTGAGACCGAGTCCCTGCCTTGGAGAGCTTGTAGGGGGTCTGCCGAGTACCATACAAATGGGGTGAAAGGTCTACAATGGACAGACGGGTAAGGCCCCAGGGGGTTTGTGGAAGCTTTGACATTTAAGTCATGTCCTCTCTAGGGACAGGCAGGTTTTAAGCTGGCAGATGGAACAGTCTGTGTAAAGACGAAGAGGAAACCACACAGGATACACAGGCAATGGCATCCGAGTGTGACGTGAAGAAGGCTGGGCTGGGACCAGACCATGGGAAAGTGGAGGAACTGGAGAAATTTGGCACCACCACATGGTAGCAAAAAGCAAACCAAGGTTGTTGGCTGTTTTCGGGGGCTCTGAGAAATCCCTGTGCGTGTGACTGAGTCACTAAAGTGCATGTGCTCTCTGGCCTATGTTACTCTTACAAGCCACAGGACAGTAAGTCACAAAAGCATCACCTGAGGCAGGAGGCACCTGTCTGATCAGCAAGAGCCAGAATGAAGTTCTATGGCTGCTAACTGAATGCCCAGACACATGATGATGACAGGCGGCCCCTCCATGACAGGAGCCTCTTTTCTTCCCAGACAAGGCCCCACATCAAACTGAAGCTCCTGAGGAGCCTACTACCTGTCCCTGGGCCAGCACCATAATCCTATCGGAGCCCAGAACTGTGTGCAGGCGATGGGCAATGGTCAGCATGGTGCAGTCTGCAAACGCTTCCCGGATGGTCTCTTGAATCAGTAAATCCGTCTCTGTGTCCATAGCAGCTGTGGCTTCGTCCAAAATCAGAATCTGCCAGGGAAGCAGAGGACAAACGGATCCAATGACTTCCTTAAGCACTGTTGTTAATCTCAGTTTCCTAAAGTGCATTTCGGTATTTAAATCCCAGACTACGTACTATTATTAACTGGTAGGTTCACACATATTTGTGAAAATGCCCTTTGCTTAGAATTTACAGAACCCAGGTTTTGCTCAGTTTCTACAAACAGAACAGACACGTGTGACAGGGTCTGATCAAACACTCCCACTTTCTCTGTGGCCTTCATGTGTAGGTCAGCTTTTCTAGACATCCTGTCCTGTTTGTAAAATGAGGGTCCAGGAGGGGTTCCACCTGGTAACGTCTCCTGCAGCCTTTATTCTGCTGGGTCTGTAGTTCTGTGTGTATTCATTAGGCAGAAACAAAGTTGTCCTTCAATTCCAAAGGCTTGGGGGAAGTCGAAAAATACACAAAGGGGCCGTGATGAAGAATGTGCTCAACATACAATACAATACACACCCACACCCACGCACGCACGCACGCACGCACGCACGCACGCACACACGCAAAAGCTTGAAGATGATCCCTCAAACCAGTCAGCCAAGCGGTGTTAAGAGTCACTTAGACACTGCGGTCAGGAAGCACCGCTGGGCTCAGGGTCAGTGCCCCGAGGCAGGGCTGCGCCCCGGGGCTCCAGCTCTCCAGCACCTCAGGCCAGCTGCTGCGCACCTCACCTTACAGTGACGCAGCAGGGCCCTGGCTATGCACAGCAGCTGCCGCTCCCCAACTGAGAAGTTGTCCCCATTCTCCATCACTTCCGATTCAAGTTTCAGAGGTAGCTGGGCAATCTAGAAAGAGACAGAGGTTAGACGTGTGAAGCTACAAACCACACCACTGGGAAATCCAGGGTAACTAGCCAGGGGTGGTGGCTCACACCTATGACCTAGCACTTGGGAGCAGGAAGAGTGTAAGTTCAAGCCAGCATAGACTACATGGTGAGACCCTATCTTAAACAGTCCCACCCTTACTAGGAAAGAACTTATTCTGAAGGAGATGAAAAAGAATGACTTTGGTCATCTGAAAGATCCACGTGGTCACACATGCACCAGGACCTGTATTTTCTAAGGCAGTTCATTTTGCAATATATGATTCTGTTAGTTTCATTCCATGAAACTATCCCAGAAATTTAAGATGCTGTTGGATGGTGGGCCCTTATGTTTGGTTCTAAAAATAGTTTTGCAGGAGATGGGGTCCCACTCCTGAAGTCCAAAGCCTTTTCTTTTTCTAAACATCTTGGAATCTACTCTTCATATGAAACTGAGGCTACTTGATGGAGGATGGAAGCAAGGCTCATCTAACTGATCGGGGCAGTGGGCACTGAACTCAGGCTACTGCCCCACTCAAGATCAGTGGTGCCCATCTGCAGACTGGCTGCTGGCAAGGGTCTGCTGGGTTGCTCCATGACCTATGATCTATGTATGGTACATTGCATGTTACAGAATCAGCAATAAATTACAGGTCTTTTGTGTATATATGGATGTTATACTATTTTTGTTTGGTTGGGTTTTTTCATTTTTTTGAGATAGGGTTTCTCTGTGTAGCCTTGGCTGTCCTGGAACTCACTATGTGGACCAGGCTGTCCTGGAATTCAGAGATTCTCCTGCCTCTGCCTCTCCAGTGCTGGGATCAAAGGTGTGCGCCACCACACCCAGCAGATGTTATACTATTATAATTGATAGAAATTAAGTTCTGACTAGCTAACATTAATACATTCTTAGTCAATGGAGAGTGTAGGGCCCATATGGCCATGAGCAATGTGAGAGGTGGGGCCGAGAGACCAACTTTGTGTGTGTGTGTGTGTGTGTGTGTGTGTGTGGTATTCTGCAAGTGTGGAGGGAGTTGGTTCTCTTCTTCCTCCCCATGGATCCTTGACCTTGAACTCAAAGGTTAGGTTTGGTGGCATGCACCTCCACCAGCTAAGCAGCTCTGAGGATGAGACACTGACTTTGGGATGCACGTGGAATGCCTGCAGACTCCTGCTTGGAAGTACTTTTCTCCAGACCTCCTGGAGTGGGATTGGGATGGCTGCTGGAGAAGTGGGAGCAGAAAAGAGTGAGCAGTGTTCCCACAGCCAGCCCTGAGACTCCAGCACAGTCCTCCCCCAGTTCCACTTACACATTCCTTCATGTGTGTCCTCTCTAGAGCATCCCAGATCTGGTCTTCCGTGTACTGGTTGAAGGGGTCCAGATTTGATCTAGGGAGAAGGACAAGAGAAACTGCTCAGAGGCCAGTGCTTAACAAACCACATTCCAATGGCTGTCTGTGGCTAAACAAACGCGCACAGAAAACTGGATTCCAACTCCACAGGTCACAGGACAACCTGAGACTGGGCTCCCTGCTCTATAAACTTTACTATGCAAAGAGTATAAGTTAGCTGTAAAAGAATGTATAAATAAAGATATGAAAACACAAAGAAACACCAGTATGATGATGGTATAAAACCTCCAATGACACCTAGAAACATGATATCCTTCAGATATGTCTTTATGTACAAATGTGGAAAAATGCCTTCTTTTCCCCTCACTTTTTATTAGTTCTTTGAGAATTTCATATAATTTAGTATTTTGTTTGATCATATTCACCTCTTCACCCCAGCTCCTCCCAGGTCCATGCCCCATTCACAACCCAGCCACTTGCGTCCTTTAAGTCATCAGGTACAATCGGTGTTGCCTACATACTCTTACAGGTACAGCCTCCACTGGAGCGTGGTCTCCCAGGGGCTCCTTAGCTGAGAACAGCCATTCTGTGCCCACTTCCCCTCTCCACACCCCCAACTCCTTGAGGAAAGATGAAAAAGAACCATCCAGCTCTTTCCCGAGGCCCTCTTGGCTCAAGCCAGTCCTCGCTGACACCCACTGACCTGAAGAAACACTCTGCACCAGGCAACCCACAGCCATTACACTTTCCTATGATCCAGAGATGGCAACAGAAACCAAGAACAGGAACACCCAACAAAGACAAGACCAGATATCAACATCTAATTTCACCTTAATTATCCCAACCCCAGATGCCTACACACCAGCACAAAACTCGGCCATTAACAGCCAGGACAGTACGTCTCCACCAGAATGTGTGACCCTAACACACTAAGTCCCTAGATATGCAATACAGCTGAAGCCCAAGACAAAGTCTTCAAAACAGTAACTGTGAATATGCTCAAGGACCTTAGAGAGGATATGAATAAATCCCTCAATGAAGTCTGTGCAGACACAAATGCTTGAATGGGACAATGAAAACAATTCAAGACATGAAAGTAGAATTTAACAAAGAAATAGACTAATTAAAGAAAGCCCACAATGGGATAAAACTAGAAATTTAGGAAGTCAAACAAAAACTTCAGAGGCAAGCCTCACCCCAGAGCACAAGAGATGACTCTCAGGCATTGAAGACATGATAGAAAGATAACGCTGAATGCAAGTACAGAACAAGAAAATTCAAAATCCGGGACAATGAAAACACTAAACTATAAATAACAGGAATAGAGGGAGGAGAGAAAACCCAGGTCAGAGGAACAAAAATATTTTCAACAAAATCATAGAACAAAATTCCTTCCCCTAACCTAAGGAAGGAGGCACCTTTAAAAGTCTAAGGAACATACAGACCACCAAATAGACAGGACCAGACAAGAAAGTCCCCACGACACATACTAATCAAACATTAAACATAGAGAATAAAGAGTATTAAAAGCTGTAAGGGGGGAAAAAAACAACATATAAACACAGACCCAATAGAATAACACCCAACTTCTCAATGGAGACTCTAAAAGCTGGAAGGGCCTGAATGGATGTTCTAAACTCTAAAAGAGCACAGATGCCAGCCGCAATACTATTAATCACAAGATGAGGAAAGAATGAAGAAAAACATCCCACGATAAAGCCAGGTTCAAGCAGTATCTATCAACCCAGATCTACAGAAGGCACTAGAAGGAAAACTTCAACCCTACTAGGTTAACCATACCCAAGAAAACACAAATAATAGACAATCCCAGACCATTAATCAAAACAGGGGGACCCACACCACAACAAAATAACAGAAATTAATGAACACTATCATTAATAACTCTCAATATTAATGGTATCAATTCACTAATAAAAGAAATAGACTAACAGAATGAATCAGAAAACAGGATCCATCCTTCTGCCACTGTCTCTGTGAGTGGCAGCATGCACAGGGCCTGTAAAGGTTCAGGCCAGATGGGGTCCTATTGCTGAGATGGGGAAATAGACATACACTCCCATCCCCAAGCAAGAAGCTATCTCCAATTGAGAAAGCTTCTCCAAGGGAATCTCAACCGGCACATAAACCACACTCAAAGGCAGGCTCCATGCCCAGCAGTCGGTGGCCAACGCAGAATGAACTCAAAGGTACTTCTGGATATTTTTTTGTCACATAGTACTTTGGTTTTTTTTTGTGTGTGTGTGTGTTTTGTTTTTTTTAAATCTTACAGGTCTTTTGCCTGTATATTATAGTTTCCAATTATGTATTTTTATGGGTTTTGTGCATGTGTGTGTGTCTGCATATGTATGCTTTTTCCCTTCTTTATTAGTTTGTTTTGTTTATTCTTATCTTTTTATTGTCCATTTGTTTTCTTGAGAGAGGGAAAAACAAGGTGTGAAGTTGGAAGAGTAAGGAGGTGGGAGGATTTGGCAGGAGATGAGGGAGTGGAAATTGATCAGAACATGTTGTGTTAAAAAAACTTTATTAAAAGCCACCTACATCACAGAACTCATGCTCACAGACTATTCAAAATGAACACTGTATGGTTTGATCTCACAGAGCTGCAGGGAAGCAGCAGCAGCAGCAGCAGCAAAGACCAGAGTCAGGGCCGCACTCATTCCCTGTTCTACATCCTCAGAAGGACCCACTGTGACGTGTGTACAAACCCTAGAGACACCCGAATAGCATACTTCTTGCTCCACATTTTGGCTGAGAACCCGCTGAATCTTCAGGGAATTTTTCTTCAAGGGACATCTGCAAAGACCTATAGGTGATAGCTGAGTTAAAGCATTTGTGATGATTCCACGGTGATGGGCAGAAGTCTCTAAAACTAGCCCCCAATAAAATACCTAGTCCTGAAAAAGACCTAAGCCCCAAACTCCAACACCCGGCAGTGAAGTAAGACAACCTTCATTCTCCTTTGTTGTCACTTATATGAACTTGTTATCAGGTACCCAAGTTGATTCAGTATAATCAAGAGCTCCAGGACATGACATCCAAATTCAGTAGGAGAAAATGCTAAAATAAGCGCCCTTAGAATAGTGTTGAGAATTCAACTTATTTATCGCCTACAGTAAATGTCTGCATGCCTACAGATTTTGTTTAATCTATCACACCTTCAATGTAAAGTGACCTACAGGAATTGATGAGGATTTTCATTAAGTACGAGGCATGGTGGCACGCATCTTATCTCTGAGTTGGAGGATAGCCCAATTTACAAAACCAGTTCCAGGACAGTCAACACTTCAAAGTGAGCTGCTGTCTTTTGAAAAAAGAAAAGAGAAAGAAAGAAAGAAAGAAAGAAAGGAAGGAAGGAAGGAAGGAAGGAAGGAAGGAAGGAAGGAAGGAAGGAGAGGAAGATTAGGTCATGAGGATGGGGCTTTGATGACAGGATTAGCGTCCTTTTAAGAGAAGACTCACACGGCTCTCCTGCATGTGGCATCAAGTCCACGGGAAGACAGGACAGGACAAGGAAGAAGACCCTTATGACACACCAATCTCAGACTTCTCAGACGCCAGAACTGTGAGAAATTTCCGTGAATCAAGCTTCCCGGGATGTGGTATTTTATTACAGCAGCCTGATCAGATGAAGGTATGATCTGCATACCTTCATTCAAGGTACAAGGCACACCTTGAATGAGTTCAAATGCTGTTCTGAAGAACAAGACATCTAGTTTCAAAGGCAAGTCCAAAATTAGGTTGATACCTTTTTTTTTTAAATAGGAAATTCAACATTACTTTTGGATGATTGTAAAATAAGGAGCACCATCTAGGCTCTTCTATATAGTTTTTATTTCCAAAGAAAGGCAATTTGATTAGAAGTGGACACAAATCATGGGAATCCCTAAATTTTAGGCAGCAGTTTAAGGATAAAGATAGAAAAGATGATTTTCTTCCTAATTTCAGAAAGAAGGTAATTTGAGACTAAGCATCAAAGATGGAAAAATCTCAAATACATCAGACTCTGTGCCTGCCAAGGGAAGAATGAGGAAGAGAAGCATGGCTCCCAGGCGGACTGGCAGCCTTGCACAGTCCTGGCTTGAGCAGCATGAGACGGACAAGATCAACTCTCAGATACGGGCTCACTGACTGACTCACTTGAAGCACCGCTTGTACTGCCCACTGCCAAGCATGGCTTCACCTGCTACCTGGACAGAATGACCCGGAGAAACAGCTGAAACCACGGGTCGCTGCCCTCGGAACCTGACCACAAAAGCTTACCCCTGTCAACTCTAACAGACGCCTTTGGAAACCAACCGCCCTGCAGCTAACCACCATGCCAGCTTCTGTTTGCCAGCCTGCTGGCCTCACCCTGAGGTTACAGCACATAAAGTGAGCATGCACACTGGACTCGGGACCAAAGCCTTTCAGGAGCTGTCCTGGCTCTGGTCCACCAGTGACATTTCCTCCCTATCACTCTCACTGGTGTTAGGTTCAGTTCCCCGGCACCAGAAAGAAGGAAAAAAATAAATAAATAAAGTTAGTTGAAAACGAAAGAGCGGATGGGTGATGAGTGGTAGCACCGGAAGGCACCACTAGACTGGCAGTTCTCAGCCCGCAGAGCAGAGGTGGCATGACCGCGGAACACGGAGAACCACGATGGGATACCATCTGAGCTCGTGTCTCTGACCAGGCTTGGAACTCACAGTGTGCTTAGGAATTTATCCAATCGGCACCACGACAGGCCTTCAAAGTATCCCCATTTCAGGGGCGAGAAAACAGGCTTAAGTTAAAAGTCCATGGGACAGAAACCTGAGTCAGTCTCTCTGACCTCTGGACCCCCTGGGGCAGAGCCTTGCTGGGGCAGTTAATTAAGCAGCACGCACAGCAGAAGCTGGTTCGTCAGTCACTGCAATAGAAACCCTAGAATCGTGAGAAACACTGGACCCAAGGAATGGGGTTTCCATCCGGGTGATGGCTCTGGATCCTCCAGTCCTCCCAGAGGTCAGGTTCTCACCTGACAGTGCCACTGAACAGGACTGGCTCCTGAGGGATGATGGAGAGTTTGCTTCGGAGGTCGGCCAGGCCGATGTCACTGATTCGCACTCCATCGATCTTGATGCAGCCTCCGGATAACTCCACCAGCCGGAAGAGGGCCATCCCCAGAGAGGACTTCCCTGGTGAGTCAGAACAAGCAAACAGCAGCTCTGTGAGTAACTTCTGGAAGACAGAACTAGCTCAGTGTGATGGCTAATGTCAAGAACATCTGGAGTCAACTAGAACCTAAACAGCTGGGCACCTACATGAGGGGTTTTCTGGATTGGATCCTTTGAGGGGAGACCCACCCTAAATCTGGGCAACACCCTCTGGAGGCAGCCCACATGAAAGGACATGGAAGAAGGAAGCTTTTGCTTCTTGCCTTCCCTCTCGACGGCAAGTTCATCTATCCAGCAGCTAAGACACCCCTTCGCCTGTGTCAGAGCCTACTTTTTAGGGCGTTCCATGTAGACAGACAGCCATCTGAGCCTTGCGGACAGAAGAACTCCCAGATTCTTGGCCTTCCTGGATGGCAGCCATTGTTGCACCAGCCAGACCACAGCTAATACCGCCCTTCACAAACCTCGTGTACACAGATGCCCATTCTACCAACTCTATTCCGCTAGAGAACCCTGGCTAACACAGGGTGTGGTATCAGGAGTGGCTCTAGAGAAACAGAATCATAAAGATGGATTTCTTCTAATAATTTATTCATTATTTTTATTTCATGTGCATTCATGTTTTGCCTACATGTATGTCTGTCTATGTGAAGGTGAGTTATGAGTTGCTATGTGGGTGCTGGGAATCGAACCCAGGTCCATTGGAAGAGCAGCCGGTGCTCTTAACCACTGAGCCATCTCCAGCCCCAAGGATGTATTTTTTAAGTATCTGAATAGACTATGCAATTTGCCAATACCTACAGTTACTGAAGGCTCTCCTAGAAGAATGGAGCTAGAAGTCCACAGTGTGAGCTATTTAAATACACCACCCCCACTACCCAACTCTACACACAGACCTCCCACATCCTCCTCCAGGGTCTAGCCTGGTGAGCTCCCCTGACCACCTCAGCCACATCTTTTCTGCAACCCTGCAGATCTAGCCTGGGTCCCACAACCAGTGCAGCAGCCTAGTCTGAGGGCAGGATCCTCCTTCCCTATCCCCCAAACTACAGGACTCTCCCACGTCACAGTCAACCTTTCCACACACACTTCCCACCCCACACTCCTGGCTGGGGACGGGAAGCATGTCCTGTGTCAAGGCCAGTCTCCTCTGCCTACCTGATTTCACCCCACCCCAGCTATTTCCAACCTCCAGATCCAACCCAGCTCCACATCATCTCTTCTCCCCAAGCCTGTGTCATCTGCAACAAATTCAGAACTACCAAAATAATAAAGGATGTTCATGTGGCCAGATCTCACCACAGGAACACCAATGATATGAAAAAATCAAGTCTGTGTCTTTTCTCCAAAACGTACCAGTTCTGCAGAAATGCTTGCCAGTGAGAATTCCCAGTGAACTACAGGACACAGACTCACAGGAGCCATCATAACCTCGTCGGAGAACGGAATCAAGGGGAAAGGGCTTGATAAATGCCCGAGTGAAGACCAAAGAAACACAAAAAGGGCTGCTGTAAATGATGGAGACAATTTAAAACTAGAGAATGGAAATCAATTAGGAAATGGAAACACTGAAGAGGACCCATACCACAACAAGGATGGAACTGAAAGTCCCAAAAGCCCAACTGGAAAATGCAAAGGAAACCCTTACAAATAGAATGAGTCAGGCAGAAGACAGAATATCAGTTCTCAAAGATAAAATAGAGGATCTAGACCAAATAATGGATCTGTTCCCTAAGAGGACCAAGAAGATGCCGTAAGAGGCTGCCCAATCTTCTGTCAGAGATCAGGCCTCAGTTTCACTTTTCTGAGACTGAGCAAGCAGTTACTGAGGAAGCCATAAACCAAGGACAATCAAACTTCAATGCCCCCAACAGCAGGGACAAGGGAGACAGCAAATACCAGGCCTGAGCCAGCCTCCACAACAGCTCAAGGTAATAACCAAGTAAGGACAAAGCCTGCAACTGGTCCAGGCCTGTCCCCAAGTGGAAAAACTGTAGCCTTAACCAGCCCCTGACTAGCCCTAGCCAATTAGAACATACTAGTATGACTGCCACTTGCTTAAGTCAATCATATCTGAAATGACCTAACTGCCCTAGGAACTCCCCTTAGCTGCTTTTAAAAGGAGTCTGAGAGCCTCTTCTAGGGTTGTCACCATTTTGCCTTTGTGTAGGAATGATTGGCCCCAGCATGCTGGAATAATAAACGCTCTTGTTGATTGCATACATGAATGGTGGTCTTTTGTGGGACTTCTCTAGGACCCTAACATACCCTGAAGGAACAAAATCCATCTATTTGCAGCCTATTAGAAACACATCTTAGCCGGGCGGTGGTGGCGCACGCCTTTAATCCCAGCACTCGGGAGGCAGAGCCAGGCGGATCTCTGTGAGTTCGAGGCCAGCCTGGGCTACCAAGTGAGTTCCAGGAAAGGCGCAAAGCTACACAGAGAAACCCTGTCTCGAAAAACCAAAAAAAAAAAAAAAAGAAACACATCTTAGCTTTAAAGAGAGGCACTGCCTTAGAGTAAAAGGATGAACAAAAGTACTCCAATCAAATGGGACCAGGAAGCAAGAAGGCATCCCTATTTTTTTTTTGTTTGTTTGTTTGTTTGTTTGTGTTTGGAGACAGGGTTTCTTTGTGGAGTCCTGGCTGTACAGGAACTCAACTCTGCAGACCAGGCTGTCCTTGAACTCAGAGATTCACCTGTCTCTGCCTCCCCAGTGCTGGGAATAAAGGCATGTGTCGCCACTGCCCAGCTGTCATTGCTATCTTAATATCTGACAAAATAGACTTCAAACTAAAACTAATCAGAAGAGGACAAAGGAACAATTCATTCTAATCATGGAAAATTTAACCAAGATGACATCAATATCCTAAACATGCACCAAACACTGGGGCACTCAATTTCATTAGGAAAAAAATCTACTACTGGATTTAAAGAGACACTGTCCATTAATAGAATTAGTGATTTCAATACTTAGAAGGCCAAAGAAGTCATGGAAGAAATAAAATTCCTGAAACTAAATGTAAAGAAAATACAACACAATAAAACTTCTGGGACATACTACAAGGGAAATTTACAGCTCTAAGTGCCTACATTAAAAAAATCAGAAACTACACAAATAAATGGCTTAATGATGCAACTCAAAAAGGTAGAAAAACAAGAACAACCCAATTCCAAATCTAGCTACCTCACTCACAATACACACTCCAAGGATGCATACTGCCATCACATGGCTGTCTGTGTTCTGGATCTTGGCCATCTGTTATGTTTTATCATGGCTCCTCAGATCAACCTTCCTCTGAGACTCTCCAACTGTTGTCCCTTCTACATCACCCTTTTTGCCAACCACAAGAGAGAATGGTTTCAGCCTCCAAACCCTTAACAGCAGTCTAATGGCCTCTGAAAGTGGACTAATGAACCATCCAACTCATCCCTCTTCTTGCCACTCTGGGCATTTTTCTGGGACTGTGATGGCTAAACCTGGTTGTCAGCTTGACTACATCTGGAATTAACTAAAATCCAAAATTGGAGGGTATACCTGTGATGGATTTTTACTTAAAGTCAGAAGATCCACTTCTAATCTGGATCTTTGAGGTAGGGAGACACACCTTTAATCCAGATCTAGTCTAGGCCATACCTTCCGCCGGAACCCTATATATTATATAGTATATAATGACGTGGAAGAAGGAAGCCGTCTTTTGCCTTGCTAGCAAGTCCATTCCTTCACTGGCATTGGAGCCTACTTCTTTGGGATTACAGCATATACTGAAGACCAGCTGAGACATCCGGCCTCGTGGACTGAACAACCACTGAAAACTAATTCAATGATTCACAACTAAAAACAGCTGGACTAAGGGCTTCTTTCATCAATTAACTTTCTGTCTCACTAGCTCATTCCAGATCCGCTTAACATCCTTCAGGATCAACTTGATTCTTTGGCTGCTACCATACTCTAAAATTAAAGAGGACTAGATCTGACTATTGCTAAGGATGGGATCTGGGCCCTCCTCCAGAAACAATGATGTTTCTGTACCCACAAATCCAAACTGCTTCCAGATGGGGTCCAAAGACCTAGGGACCAGACAAGATTCAGTATGAGCCTCCTCCTATGGATGGGCTTTTAGTTCCCTCTCACTCTGGCTCCTTCCCTTCATCGCTCCTTCCTTCCTTATTATCCTCATATATAACATTTTGCCCTGCTGTTTAAACTTTTTAATGAAGTTCCTCCAGGATAAAATCGTTGACATTACTAGTTCCACATTAGGATGCTGGCTAGGTCCCCCACAGGGTCCTCTAACTCTGATCTCATTTTACTCTCGTATCTCAGCCCCTTGTCTAATTGACTATTTCCAAAGGTTTCTCTGGGGGCGGGGGGGGGGGGGGGGGGGGAATGAGGGCAACTGCATAGGCCACCACAGCCAACAAGCTGAAACTCTCCTCCTGCTACCCAACCTATCCCTGCACAGATCTTGAAGACAGACCCCCACAACCCAATTCCGTCCCCACTCAGCAGGAAACAGAAAATAAACACAGCACCCCCTTTCCCTTTGACACCCTCTGGGTCTGGAATAAAGGGCTAATAACCCAGAAACCTTAGGTGAGCCAAGAGACTCCAGAAAGCTGTGTGCAGATGATAACATCTACAGGCAGTTGAGGATAGAGGAAGTTTCTGATGAGATCATCAAATACTTCCATTGGTATTGACAGCATTGAGACCGAGGAAAACAGCTGCAGAGGGAATCTTCCACCCCCAAACTTCCCTTTTCTGCCTATGGAACACCAAGTCCTCCACATCTGGGCACACGATCTCCACGCCTGCCAAGAGACCGTCTGACAAATGATAAGGTGCTTCTGTAGAGGCCGGTCTCCTTTTATCTTCCTGTGCACAGGCTGGTTTTGTGTGTCAACTTGACACAAGCTACAGTCATCAGCGGAAAAAGGAGCCTCGGTTGAGGAAATGCCTCCATGAGACCCAGCTGTGAGGCATTTTCTCAGTTAGTGATCAATGGGGGAGGGCCCAGCCCATGGTGGGTGGTGCTATCCCTGGGCCGGTGGTCCTAGGTTCTGTAAGAAAGCAAACTGAGCAAGCCAGGGAAAGTAAGCCAGTAAGCAGCTCCCGCCACCCCCCATGGCCTCTACAACAGCTCCTGTCCTGTTTGAGTTCCTGTCCTGACTTCCTTCAGTGGTGAACAGTAATGTAGAAGTCTAAGCCAAATAAACCCTTTCCTCCACAACTTGCTTATGGTCACGGTGTTTCATCGAAGCAACAGAAACCCTGACTAAGACATTCATGTCACCTCATCAGCCCCAATCTAACCACCTGTACATCTAAAGACTTCCTCATTCTTCTTTCCCTGTAGGAGACCTCAGGGTTGGAGATGGGGCTACTGAACTGGATGAACTAAGTCCCATGGGTTTAACGGGCCCCGAATAACAGAGGCTAGGTGGCAGCACAGATTGCCAGAGACAAGGGCAGTGCAGTTATCGTAATAGGCGGCACAGACAAAGCCAGTCCATTATGGCCTGGCCCAGTAATGGGCAGCACAAGCAAAGTGATTTTTACCATGGCATGATTTGTATGGACCTTTGGCTGACCAATCATGGTGTTTCAAAACATGAAATAGATAAGAAGTCTACTGCATTTTTGTTTGATCTGTAGAAGCAGCAAAGTCTTGAACAAATGGAAGAAAAGCTATACTGCATCACAGCAATAAGGAATCTCAGCCTGTGAACCAATCCAGACGTGAGTCAGTTTGAAGACCCAGAACCCAATGAATGAAGGGACGGCCAGGTCCATCTGAGGAAGGGTCTAGAGTCTGACTGTCAGCCTTTCTCCCATCCTTACCCAGAGAGACCTACAGCCTTTTACAATGGTAACTGTACATTGTGGGAAAGGAAACGAACTTTTTGGGGTCTATTAGATACTGGTTCAAACTGACACGGATTCCAGAAGACAACAAGAAATATTTTGGTCCACCAGCTAAAGTAGGAGTTTATGGAGGCGAAGTGATTAGTAGTTTGGCTCACGTCTCAGCAATGTTCCAAAATAGAAAGTGGTGATGGTGTCATGGGCCTATGAGGATGCTGGACTAAAGTCTATCAAATTGTGCAAACAGGCAAATTGTATACTATGTGAATTATTTGTCAATAAAGATTTTATAAAACGTAAAAAAAAGAAAGAAAGAAACTAAGGCAGAGCAGCAGGATGGTGGATGAAATGGTAAGTTCAATGCTGAGTGACAGGCAGACACTGTAATTCTAGATTGACTTTACTCTCAGAGTTAAGATCATCCCAGACATGGTTTGAAGCCAGGGAGCATGGAGCCTGGAAATAAACAGGTTAGAGAAGACTATCTTCATTTGAAAGGAAAAGTAATAGAGAATTACTTCAGCTTGTCTGTAGGGTAGAGGGAACTGGGTGCTGAATTTATGCCTCTTATTTACATGGCATAAACTGCATGTAAATAAACTAAACTGCAGCTCCAGCCCTTTCAAAAATGCTTTACTTTGAGCTAGCCCTTATCTGGACTGACCTTGAATTCAAAGTCCCTCTTCCTGATCTCCCTAGTAACTGGAAACACAGACCTGCACTTGGGCCTGGCATTACTTCAGTCTTTACTAGAAACCTAATGCAGCACTCTTCACGGTTATCTCCTGAAACAGCTGGAGAACCTGGCCAAGGTGGAAAGACAGGTCTAGAACCGAATGACTGCTACAACCAGAAGACCTGCTTACACTCCCCTGGCCTTGGTATTAAGAGGAAATGCTGCCATAACACAAAGTAACACATGTCTAAGAATAAAAGGGATGTAAAATGCTAAACAAGAAAGCCAATTTATTTTGCTTCTGTTGAGACAGGGTCTATACAGCCCAAGCCTGGTTTGAACTTGCAGTGATCCTCCTGCCTCAGGTTCCTTAGTGCTAAGATTTTAGATATGTGCCACCAGGCTTGGTTCCAAATCGAGAAAACCATTTCTGCCTTGAAGGGAACACAAGCCCCTTGTCTACAGTCGCCCATGCTTCTGACAAATGGGAGCCACAGTGACGTCTTACAAAGGCCTGAGGACTCTTTGCATGTTTTGACTGCAGTACTACTCAAGAACAATCAGAAATGGTTCAATTCGCTACAAATTTGGGATGGTTAAATGTAAATTATGGTCCCTCCATTAAATAGAATGGGGTGTTATGCTACATAACAACCATTAAGTAACAAGGCAAGACACTGATGGGTCTTAATAAAATAAAATAAATAAATAAAAGCCACAAAACCAGTGTACAAAATGACCACACTTATACATGTGGTAATAGGAAATCCCTAACCCTGGACCCACCACATGTCATCAGTGCTATCTGTGGTAACTGGTTCACGGAGCTTTCTTCCACTGTACTGTGCCACGCGCTCCAAGTAGTCTGTTCTGAGAAAGCACTGTCCGTCCCAAGAGCAAGGCTAAAAGCAAACTTCGAACCCTGGTCTCAGAGGGGCCTAAGACAGTAATGACTTGTGTCTCCGGGGTTTGGTTTGTAACGATGAAAGTGATCTTCCACAACTGCTATGTGCTGACCAGAGATTAAATCTGGATCACTTCAAACACTCCTTCAGAGACCAGTGCGGTCCTTACCTGACCCTGTCCGGCCCACAATGCCAATCTTCTCCTTGGGCTTGATGGTGAAGGACACTTTCTTGAGGACCAGAGGAAGATTTTCCCGGTATCTCATCTCTGCGTTCTCGAAGGTGACTTCTCCCTCCTGAGGCCAGTCAGGGGGAGGAGCCTTGTTCTTGATTCTGGCAGGTGCTTCCAAAGACAGGGTCTGAGGAAAGAATGAGAGCTTCAGATTCCTGTGGAGCGGCGAAGCTGACCAGAGGGGAAAACAGGGCAAGCAGCAGCCAAGGCAGCCGCCACCGTGTCTGAAAGACCTTGTCTGGAAGAATGTTGACAGTAAACGCTCACACCCCAACAACCAAGATGGAGACACAGCACACGGCTACTAAGCCGTGGTCTCCAAGTGTCTGCTTGCACAACACTGCACGGACCAAGGGAAAACCAAAGGGTGGAACGTGAGGCCTTCCCGCTTCCTGACACATTTTCACGGGAATTAACTGAAAATATTCCACTTGAAACAGAATTCCATGAACTGAATACCACTAGCCTGCATTCAAAGTGAAGTAAGGTAATTAACATTTATTGAACATCTTAATATACTGGCCAATCCAAGAAATACAGACTGCGGTTCCAGCTTGCCACCCACAGCAGGGTGACCTAGAGATGCCAACCACACAGGATGACCTATATAGGCCATGTCACCTCTCTGTCCCTCACTTTCACACTGTGCAGAACTGGTTTGGCCCTGGAAGCCCATTCCTGCTTCAAAAGCTGTGTTCTAACTTCTGTGTGATGCTGTCCTAGCGGTCATCACTCATGTTTTAAAAACTTCTCGGGCAAGTACTCATTGGTTTTATACCTTTAAGGTGAAGAGCACCAAATCAGTATTTGGGGTGTGTGCGTGTGCTTGTTGCGGGGGAAGGATGGGGGCGGGTGATGGCTGGAAGGACAGCGCTGCTGTGTGGGGGCAGGTATCTGGGCTGTGTTACGGAGTAGCATCAGGAAGACAATCCAAAACCATCACTGGTTTGAGCAGGGCTCACTGCCCACCGCTGTCTATCATCCTGTTCTCTCCAGCAAAGGACTCACCAAGAGCAATATTTACTCAATGCTACGCTATACACAGATGCTCTCCGTAGACCACAGCACTGGACAAAGCACCAGCCAAGCATAAAGAACAGCTCTTACCAGACACAGCACACAGCTATCTGAACTCTGTATGAGAACACTCATTTGTTACCTTTGAGAAACACCTGCTAAAGCTGGGTGGTGGTGGCCCACGCCTTTAATCCTAGCACTTGGAGGCAGAGGCAGGCAGATCTATGAGTTCAAGCCTCGTCTACAGAGCTCCAGGACAACCAGAGCTACACAGAGAAAAACTCTGTCTCAATAAATACATACATACATATGTGAATAAATTAATACATGTCTCAATAAATAAATAGCGAAAATAACAGAAAAAGGTGAAATGTCTGATAGTGGCTGGCAAGATGGCTGGCAGGTAGAGGTGCTTGCTGCCAAGCTTGACAATCTGAATCGGATCCCTGGAACCCGTATAATAGAGAGAACCAATTCCCACAGGTTACCCTCTGACCTCTACATGTACACTGTGGCATGTGTACCCACACACACATATACAAACACAAATAAATAGATATATGAATGACTAAATAAATAAATGTTAAAAAAAATCTCATAAGTAAGCCAGATATGGTGGTGTAAGCCTGTAAAGCCCACACTGGGGAGGCTGAGGCAGGAGCATCATGACTTCCGGACTAGCCTGAGCTACACAGAAAGACCCTGTATCGAAAGAATAGTAAAGAAACAGTATCTTCTGATAACTAACACAGCTCATTTTCAAATCAGTGAAGACACACATCTCTGTTGGAACATGAAGTTTTCAAGCAGAAGAGTTCTTCAAAACTGCCTGAATATCAGTTATTTGGAATGTGAAATGTTTCCTGCACTATGAGCAATGGTGTAAATGCTGTGGTTTACAAAACAGGAGATCTTGAGAAACGAGCAACCCTGGAAATCTTCACTGCCACCTGCAATGCTGCTTTCTACATAAAATCACACTTAGAGTTCAGCGAGGACACCAACCAGACACAGTCTCACGGCAAAACTGAGAGACTCCTGAGGGAGGGTGGGAAGGGCCTACATTCTCAGTAACAGCCAAACCTAGCTTCTAACCTATGAATACAGATTAGAATTCTCCATGCAGCTTTAACACTATAGAGCCCAGCCCCGACCTCAGACCAATGACATTCACCTCCAGTGATGAGACCCATGCTAATCTCTTGGCAAGGGACCCTCCACCTTGGTGAAGGACAACGAGACCAGACTAAGTAAAATGATATTTGGTTTGCACTTCAGAAACAGGGCCCAGAGGCCCCAGAGCTGAAACTGTCCTGAATGCCCCTTCCCTGAGGACCAGTCCCAGTGGGCACATCTACAAAACATGCCCACACCTAAGCCCTGGGGAACACTGTGGAGGAGGAGGCAGAAACTGAGAGCCAGAGAGGATTGGAGGCTTTGCTATGAGGCTGTGTCTCTAGAAACATCCAGAAAGCTATGCCATGAAGTCTCACCGATATGACACCCCAAACGTGAGCTGAACAAGGACGACACCAAGAACATGCCTAACTGCACAGGGAAAGCCCAGGAGGCCTCAGCCCTCCACCAAGGACTACAGGCCATGGAGGGAAGCTGGTAGTTCGAGGTGGCCCTCCCTAGGGAAGAACACACCAACTGGGTTTCCAGTGCCCAACAGTCAGTCCTAAAAACACACACACAACTAACATTATATGAACCCAACAGGTTCTATTTGGGAATATATATGTACATACAAATACATATGTGCATGCAATTACAACTGATGAAAAAAGATACCATGAACTTGAGGGAGAGTGGGAGGGGTGTATGGGGGGAGAATAGGGAGGGAGGAAAGGGAAGGGAGAAATGCTGTAACTAAAATACAATCTCAAAAATAAATATGAAAAATGGTGTACTTTTTCCTTTGAGTTTTGGAGACAGGGTTTCTCTGTGTAACCCTGGCTGGCCTAGAATTCTCTCTGTAGACCAGACTGGCCTTGAACTCAGAGATCCACCTGCATCTGCCTCCTGAGTGCTGGGCTTGAAGTTGTGCACCACCACTGCCCATTATCATCATCATCATCATCATCATCATCATCATCATCATCATCATCATTATCATCTTGTCTTTCAGTTCAGCTAACATAACATTTCTTTACACTGTTTAAAACCATACAAGATTTCTGAATGTGTCCCTGTTAACTATAGAAATCAGCCAGGGAACATGAGTTTTCCAACTAAACAGAATTTATCAGTCTATTTGGAAACTTTTAGGGTATTCCCTGTTCTATTCCAAACACACCGTTGAGACGCTGATGCTCTAAAGTGGAGATGAGACAGGAGGAGGAGGCAAGGCTCTGCCTCACCCGCCCTCCATGACCGCCATCCATGACCAGAAAGGCTGCAGCAGCCTCACCTTTATGTAGTGGTTGATCCTTTCCACGGAAGTGAATCGGGCTTCTGTCTCAGATGCCAGTCTAACTGTAAACTGGAACAGTCCAGTTAACTGAAAATGGGAAACAAAAACCAAGAGACTGTGTATCAGCACAGGGCAGGCAGCGAGAGGGAACTCCCGACCCCTGCAGGGCCAACACACCAACCTCCAGAGCTCGTACATGCAGCACGAGGTCTCAGGGCCCAGGGGTTTTCTTCCACTTAACACCACACCCAGCACCTCAACAAACACAGTACTTAGTGCAAACAGGCGCACCATACTCTTGGGTCACTGTATTCTTGGACCCAAAGGCCTTCTAGCCAGCTACTTTGTGTAACTTCTGAACCACCTACTTTACCTCAGTTTGTGGCAACCAGAACAAATGGAGATTCCAACCTGTGAGCAACTATTGAAAATGCTTCCGGAAAGTGCCATAAGAGACAACACCGTGAAGAAAGAAAATGCACAGCCCCAAGCACCTCAGACAGCTGACTACATGGCCACTGGCAGCTAGCAGGCCTAGGCAGACACTGGGGCATCCGGGGAGACCCAGCACTCTGGAGCTCATCTGCTGCCTTATTTTTATCTTTACAATATGAAAAAGAAGCCAAGAGTACAGTAGTGCGATAAACACCTCTGTGCCGAAACTCCGTCTTAATACATTATCCATTTATGGTCACCATTGCTTCATGCACAGTGACTCCTCCCAGTTCCACCCCCACAGTACGAGGAAGCAGAGCCCCAACATTCTACCATGATAGACTAAAAAGTACAACTCCAGGGCTGGAGAGATGACTCAGTGGTTAAGAGTGCTGGCTGCTCTTCCAGAGGACCCGGGTTTGATTCCCAGCACCCACATGACAGCTCACAACTGTCTCTAACTCCTATTCTTGGGGATCCAACACCTGCGTACGGAAACACATTCAGGCAAAACACCAATGTACATAAAAATTAAAAACACAAAAAAACCCAACTCCAATACCACTTTTAAACTTTTTACTTTTAAACTTTAATAGAAATTACTTGTGTGGACTGACGTCAAAACATCTTTAAGTAGTCAGTGGTCAAATTCTTAAATTTATCTTGAGCTATTTGAGCGTTAATCATCCCTAGGGTTGAGAAAGCTTATGCATATAATATTGGGAAAAGCAAAAGTCCAAAACAGAAAGTAGATGCAAGCAGCAAATGGGGAATGGTATAACACTCCGAAAACTAGCAGATGCCAGAGATGAAAGGGCGGTAAAAACATCGGTAATTACAAAATCACTTTTAAATGTTTCTTTATGAAGATAACATGTATCTCCTGCTCCCCCCCGCCCTGCCTTTTTTTAGACAGGGTCCTACTTGGCTGTCCTGGAACTTGCTATGTAGACCAGGCTGGCCTAAAATCATAGAGATCCAGTTGTCTCTGCCTACCAACTGCTGGGGTCGAAGGCGTATATTTCTGCCAGATATGGTGGCACACACCTTTAACCCAGAACTCAAGAAACTGAGGCAGGCTGATCTCTGAGTTCAAGGCCTGCTCAGTCTGCATACTGAGTTCCAGGACAGCCAGGATTACACCAAGAAACCCTGTCTCAAAACAAACAAACAAATGCATGTATTTCTTTACTATACACAGCAGATTATTTTAATTTTGGAGTCTATCGATAGATAGCACTCGTCCCCACACCCTTCCCCAGTGTCAAAGGCCTCCAGGCCGGACACTGACCTGCACAGCATAGGAGATGGCGAGGCCCGCGTAGGCCGAGGGGATCTGCCCATGCATGAGGACAATCATCAGCCCGGTAGTGGTGATCAGGGCGATGCTGATGAGGTCCAGCCGCACAGCCAGCCACCTCATCGCACAAGTGAACAAGAAAAAAGGAGCCTGGTTGTCATCCAGTAGCTCCTGATACCTGTGAGGAAGAGAACGGCAATGGTGAGTGAAGACCATACGATCCGACTCACGGGCTAACGTCAAACCCGCCGTGGACCAGAGTGCAGGGCAGACAGGGCTCACACGAGAGGGCACGGGTGTTCTCATGTGAGTTACCCTCTGAGAAGCACTGAAACCCACACTAGAGATGTTAGGGAGGGCGGTGGGGGGTGCTGCCTCTAATCCCAGCACTTAGAAAAGTGGAAGCAGGTGGATCTGGGAGTTTGCGGTCGGCCTGGTCTAAACAGGGAGTTCCAGACCAGCAAACACAGCAAGACCGTGACTTTAAAAAAGTAAAAACCGAGGGCCTGGAGAGATGGCTCAGCAGCTGTTCTCGCAGAGGAACTGGGTTTGGTTCTCAATACCCACAAGGCAGCTCACAACAATGTGTAACTACACACAGTTCCAGAAGACCCGATGCCCTCCCTGGCCTCCTGGGATTCCTGCTATGCATAGGGTATACATCAACTCATTCAAACACACACACACACACACACACACACACACACACACACACACACACACACACACACACACAAATAACATTAAAAACAAAAACAAAAACCTGAAGACTTGAGGGAGAAACATCTACCACAAGAAACATTCGGGAAAGAGGCCGAATCCAAAGGCTTGTGCTGAACTTTAGAGAAAGTTCAGGTCAGGGATCATTTCCTCAAAGCACGAGGCTTTAAAGGTGAGCAGCAGACATAGTCCAAGACCGGGAAAAAGAAACCCTCAGAGCGACTGCAGGGTCAGTGCTGAGTGTGTGGACACACACCTGCAGAGGGAAATTGCTTCCCAAGGCTACAGAGCCAGAAGCAGTGGCTGAAGTTCAGCCGGAGAGAGGCAGGCAGCGTCCGCCGAGGACACATGTCGAGGACACATGTCGCTGCAATCATGAGGAGGCTCAGCACCACCGGGAAAGAGCTCCACACAGGAAGTTCTGCTCGGCACATGTGTTTTGCTTAAAAAACAAAAACAACTTTCCTCCTTATAGTAAAATGTAAAATCTTCAGAAAAAATACAATGAGAAAAAAAAGATGAAGAAAATGTAGAATCTCAGACGTTAACATTGTACCACTCCTCCCAAGAAAACACTGTACAGGACATTATCTTCAGTCAGGACGGCTCTTTCTGAGTCCTTTACAGTAATTTTTTCTAACCTGTTTTCCTCTACCATTTTTATGAGAAATGACTTAATTTTTACTTTAATAGGCAATATACACATGTGCGTGCATGCATGCTCACACATACACACACACACTCACACACACACACACATACATACACACACACACTCACACACACACACACACTCACACACATACACACACACACACTCACACACACATACACACACACACACACACACACACACACACACACACGAGAAAGAGGGGGGCAGGGATTTTAAGTTTTTTTCATGTGTCTGTCTGTGTACAGAGGGTATGTGTGAGGGCACATGTGTGAACATGTGAGCCTGTGGAGGCTTGAGGAATCTTCCTTGATCATTCTTTCACCTTATTTACTGAGGCAGGCTCTCTCAATCAAACCTGGAACATTCAGACATGGCTAGTCTGCCTTAGCAGCTTACTCTGGGATCTTCTGTCTTAGCCTTTTAAGGCTCACATTCCAGGTGGCTGCCATGCCATGCTCATCTGGCAATTACAGGGGTTCAGGGGATCTCTGCACCCTTGTATAACAAGTGCTATACAAGTTTTAAAAGGCTCACTACAGAAAAGCCAGTCTTTTCCTTACCAATCTCTGGGTCCCCAGTTCCTTCTTCCAAATTCCTATTCCTTCCATATCCTTTCAGAGATATCTAAATGTGCACACACATTCTCAAAGGGCAGCGTGTCATAGATCCACACTTGCTCTGGGCTGTGTTTCTGTTGTCTCATTTTCTCAGAAAAGGTCTTACCAAGTGGCTGAGTTTAAATCAGAGACAGTTTGGATGCATCAATAATACCTTTTGGGATGAGCTTTCTGACCCCAAGCTCTGGCCTGGAATGGCCTCTAACAGCAACTGTGACGGCTGAGACGCCAGCCAGCTCCCCTCCAAAGCCTGGGGACCCCACAACACTCACCTGTGTAGAAACTCCTGCCCTTTGTTGTAGGCATGGATGGTGGCGAGGCCCTGGATGCTGGACGTGATGTGCGAGAGGAAAGGAGACTGGGTGATGTTGTCCAGGCGCTTCAGCTCCCGAATCAGGACCCTGGGGGAGAGTGGGTTCTGTGTCACCGGAGGAGACTGGCAGCGATGGCCTCGTCTCTGGCGGTGCATGCGTCCTCTTTACCTGGAGACGATGTGGAGGACTGAGAAGAGGATGAGAAGAGGCCCCACTGCTACCAGGAACCACGGGAAGACCCCTGCGATCATTCCGACGCAGAAGAACACCAGGATCACATTCTGGATGAACATCTCGGCCTGGAACGGCAGGCGCACGTCCACTGAGGAGACCACGAGAGAACAAGTTTCAGACGCTTGGGACCCACAAACACAGAAAACGGAGCTAAATAGTTTTAGAAATAGATAATAAGGCTCCATGAAATCCCCGAGGTCTGTGAGAAACTTTAACAGCTTTAGCTAAGAAGAATAAACTGAGTAGCCGTTGCTCGTGTTTGAGTGGTCTTCTCCTCCATCGTCCTGCTCCGGCCCAGCTTTTCCTATTCCTGCTAAACTCTCCCTCTACAAAGGATCAGATGCGTATGTAAAATACTGGGAAGACAAACATGCCGAGAGGAAAACCAGGTCATCTATGTTCTTGCCAACACAAGGAAAGCTTAGACATATGTAAGCATCAGACCTGTGCAGAACCTTCAACAGCAACACTGCAGGTCTCTCTGGCTACTCCCCTGCACCCCGTTCTTTGGGCTGAGTTCTTTCGTGAGGACACTGCTCTGTCAGGAGCACTGCTGCTTTTCTTCCCTTCCTTCTGAGAAAGGATCTTAGCATACAGCCAAGGGAGCCTCAGACTCAAAACCCTTTTGCCACAGACTCCAGTCAAGGACGGAACCGAAAGCTGTAGCTCTTCTGTGTGTGTTTGTGTGTGTGTGTGTGTGTGTCTGTGCATCGGTGCATGTATGTACATGTATGTGCTCATGTGTGTGTTTGTACAGGTGTACATGTGTCTGTGCAAATGTACACAGTGTGCCCACATGTGTGCAGAAGTAGAAACGTATTATGCACCAGTTCTGGTACTGAGTCTGCTTACAGGTCCTTTTACTTCTGGCCACGGCCTTCCTTCCACTGGCCTACCAAAGCTCCTTCTGTGGAGTTGACCACCATGTGGTAGATAAAACAGTAACTTTAAAGTGAAAAGATCTGAGTGCATTTCCCCACTTGGTCATCCAATAGCTTTTTGATCCTGGGCAAATCACTCAGTCTTTCTGGATATAACCTTCCTGGGTACTGAACAGGTAAATCAACAGCTGTCGTGTGGACGAAGACAAGGCACATAAAACACCCACTGCTGACTGGACAGGAAAATCAACAGCTATTGTGTGGACAAAGACAAGGCACATAAAATGCCGCACTAGCATTCTCAGCAAAGGCCAGGAGGTGATACTATATTCTGGATGACGGAGAACTTGGAGTTCTGGTGCAACACACAGCTTGACCCTCTGACTTTACCTTCAGGTCAGATAGGCAGAATGAGAATTCAAAATAGTCTTTTTTTGAGACAGGGTTTCTCTGTGTAGTTTTGGTGCCATTCCTAGATCTCACTCTGTAGACCAGGCTGACCTCGAACTCACAGAGATTCACCTGGCTCTGCCTCCCAACTGCTGGGATTAAAGGCATGCGCCACCACCGCCTGGCTCAAAATATTCTTGATGCAAATGCCAGACTCTGTTCTCAGTCTCAGGAGAGACAAAGCTGTACGTTTATTTTGGGGGGTGGGGAGTGGGATGGGTGTGGGGTGGTACCCGGAAAGGCTAGAGGCAGTTAGCACTGGTTGGACTCCAGAGCATGAAAGAAAGGACCAGTGAGGGATACCTTCATCCATGTCTTTGGAAAATCTGTTCAGAATCCTTCCTGTTGGGGTAGTGTCAAAAAACTTCATGGGGCTCCTAAGGATCCTTCGGAAAAGCTCGTCATGGAGCCGGGAGGATGCTCTCAGTGTGCCCTGGGGAGCAGAGACAAAATGATCAGGGCACAGAGACCTGGTTACTCAAGGAAGGGTCAATTCCTACTCCTGCAGGTGACCCCCCTGCAGGACATCCATTCCCAGTGCTGGGGTAAGTACAAACGGTCAGAAGACACAGGCGACTAACAGGGGAAGCCTGAGACCAACGAGATCCAAGTCATTTCATCAGCCCGCCCACTGCACACATGTGCCATACCAAGTCTTCCCGTGATCTGGGGAGGGGGTGCACCACAGCCCGCCACTGCACACATGTGCCCCACCAAGCCTTTCCCATGATCTAGGGAGAGGTACACCACAGCCCGCCCACTGCACACATGTGCCACACCAAGCGTTCCCATGATCTGGGGAGGGGTACACCACAGCCCGCCCACTGCACACATGTGCCCCACCAAGCCTTTCCCATGATCTGGGAGGGATGCACCACAGCCCGCCCACAGCCCGCCCACGGCCCGCCCACAGCCCGCCCACAGCCCGCCCACTGGTGTACCTTGACAAAGACAACTCCCCGAATGGCTTTCAAGAGCAGCATGACGGCCATGGAGAGGGCGTAGATGCTGGCGTAGTACTGCATGAAGGGGTTGTCCCTCATGCTGTCACTCACGGAGCTCCTGTTCCCTTGAAATACCGTGGTGTTCTGTTTGGAGGGAAGGCGCCACAGGGTGAGAGTCCTGAGACACCTAGGTCACTTTCGGCTCCAGGACAGAAACTCGGGGAATGACCTCAGTCCCGGTCATGGCCAACACAAGGCAACCTTGCTGCCCACTTCTCTTCTTACGAGTGGGGGAACACAAAGAACGGACTTACTGTACACCACGGTTCTACGTGCTGACTGGCTTGACAGCCCCTGGGGTGGCCAGGGACTTTTCCATTCTGTCAGACTACATCACGCATCCTCATCCGGGAGCGTCCCTGCTCACTGCCGTCTCTCCCTTAAATTATCTCTTAACTGATATGCAAAACAAAGCTACGCACTTTGCTGGGCTATCTCATGGCGTTTCTGATGCTTCTTTTTAGAGGCAAGCACAGAGTTCCCTCGGAGCAGTCAGGGACGGGGGAGGCAGGGCCACATTATCAGACACGGAACTCCCAGGAACGGACATCTCACCCCACTTCCTTGCTTGATCCAGTAGCTCAGCCACCAGGTGCTGAAGGCAGTGCTGCCCACGTTCAGCATGAAGAGGACCATGATGACCAGGAAAGCCAAGGGCCCCCCTGCTGCTTGGATGTAGACGCCATAGACCGACCAAGGCACGGAGCCCTGCCCTTTCTCCTCCACCTGCACGAGCTGCCCTGGGAAGAGGAAAAGAAATATGATCTTAGAAGGCCCCCCCCCCCCCCCCCGGCGGCGCACGCCTTTAATCCCAGCACTCAGGAGGCAGAGCCAGGCGGATCTCTGTGAGTTCGAGGCCAGCCTGGTCTACAGAGTGAGATCCAGGACAGGCACCAAAACTATACAGAGAAACCCTGTCTCGAAAAAACAAACAAAACAAAACAAAAAAAGAAGGGAGTAAAACTCTGTGGGAAGTGCTGTGTCTGTGGGGAGGTGCTGTGTCGTCTGTGGGGAGGTGCTGTGTCTGTGGGGAGGTGCTGTGTCGTCTGTGGGGAGGTGCTGCACTCACCCAAACAACCCATCCATCAGAGTTTAGTCATAGAAACCAGCTTTGGTGCGCAGCAGGAAGACCTAATTGGCCTGTACATAAGCTAACTAGCTAAGCTATAGCCAAATAATGAGGTAACTGGTAAGCTACAGCCAATTCCATTGCTTCTACTCGAAACTTCTTTCCATACATGCCGGAGCACACTGTCGGCAGGCGTTTTCAGACCCTGGGGTTTGGAACTGTCTACTCCGTGAATCTTGGTTTTCCCCGGTTGAACTCTTCCTTCCTCTCCTCTGGGGCATTTCCCTTTGCATAGAACTAAGCCATGTATACAGCAGCAGAATAACAGAACCTATAGCCTCAAAGATCAGAATTACCTCCTCTCTGGCTGGATGTGGTGGTGCATGCCTTTAATCCCAGCACTCGGGAGGCAGAGCCAGGCGGATCTCTGTGAGTTCGAGGCCAGACTGGGCTACAGAGCGACAGCCATGACCACACAGAGAAACCCCGTTTCAAAAAAAATAATTACCCCCTCTCTATCCTAACACCCATTTATTGAACATTTCTTCAGCACCATCTACAAGATGAGGCTACAGAGGTCCCTGCCTTTCAGAACCTCACTGAGGACAGTGTCACAGTCTGAGGGAGAGCCTGATGAAACAGAGAAACATGTACTAAATGCAATGGCAGAGCCAATTTCATAACCCCTCAAGGCTGAAAAGATTAGGCCACTGGCCTAAACCTTCACTGATGGCTAACATTATGATTTAAGTTTAAATTACTGTGCTCAACAAGTCTATAAAACAAAATTACCTCTAATATAAAAGCCTCACTGGGCCAAGGACAGATGCTTCCTAGAATGTTAAAGACTGTTAAGGGCCATCCTGTCTTGTACAATTTTAATGGAACCGTTGTTTATGAAAGATAGTTTATATAGGAAAACAGTCACAATGTTAACCACTGCTCTGCTTCTGTAAACAAAGCTGCTTATTCAAGAGAACCAGGACACCTGCAAGACATATGTTTGCTAAGGGCTTGTGACTTCACTTAAACAAAATATAACCTTCCGATTGCAGGATGTAGGCCTGCACATGGATGTAATGAAACCTCATGTTTCTTTGCCGTATAAACCCCTGACTCGTTGTGACTTGATGCTACATCCCAGGAATTCTGAGTCCCAGGAGCAGCCCTAGCCATCTAGTATCTAAATAAAAAGCCTCTTTGTTAAGATTATTCTTGGTCAGACTGGTGAAGCTCTGAATGACCCTAGACCTTTGTCCAGGAAGAACAAAACCTCACAAGAAAGACAGTTCTCCACCCAGGAGGGTAATTATCCGTACAAGCAGGGCTACGCCACGGAATAGAAATGACCATCTTGTAAAAACCAGACAGCTCCCCCCAAGAACCAGGACAAGGATGGGCAAGAACCACTGACTGGAATTGCAGACCACTTGTTCCATTCTCCCTCTGTTTAACCTGAAAGCTGATGTCAGGACTCTGGGGGTGAACTTGGCATCACTCAGTGTGGGGGCCATAAAGGTTTCCTATTGAGATCTGAGCTCACTCTTTGTGACTTGATGAGATCTGAGCTCAGCCAGCAGGGCTGCATTAGAGGATTGCTTGACCACGTGTGTGGTTACCAGGTGACTGGAAGGGTCTGCACTTGGCTGTGCTTGGGGGAGGTCTTTTGCTCCACACCTTGGCATTCCTATAAAAGGCCCTATAGAAGAGACAGAAGGGACTGGTGGATAAGGATCCAGGCCCTCCCGAGGATATCTTGTGTTTCTGTCTGTTTCCCTCCCCCTATCCTTCTATCTAAATCTCTTATCCCTCTCTCCTCAAGAGTACCCTGGGGTAAAATGTGGGAACTGGTCTCCCAGCTGGCCTCCCACAGCTCAGTGCCTCTTTTCAAGGTAGCCATCTGAATAAATGTCCTTTCTTTGTTTTCGTCGTGACTTGGTGTACTCAGAACTGGGGGCTGAACAGTTTACTGGGGCTACCAGAACCCAGGCTTTTGTCCTAAAAGATTCCAGTTACTAGGTGGGAGGTGACTCAACAAAGAGATCACTGGATAAACTGCCTGTCCTTCTGATCTCAAAGGAGACACATGCTTCAAATTCACAAACGTGAAAATGCCTTCTGAGACTCACATAGCTATTTGAAATGCCTTCAAATAGCTTCTGAGACTCCTGAGACCCAGGAGAGGAAGTCCCAGCAGAAGAACTGCCGCCTGTGAGTCCTCTAGAGCTCTGCAAACAGCACCAGGACCAGGCAGCAAGCTTCCTGGGCTGGCGCAGACTGGGGATGAGGCACGCTGGACACCCAGCTACAACTGGGATTTCAATTCAAGGCCAGAGGTGACTGGAAGGAAGGCAGGCTCACTCAGGATGACTCAGCTGTAATTACCCACAACTGACTCCACCCTTTGCCTGCAGAAAAGGCAAAGGACCAAAGGTTATCTGACTTCCCTTGCTGGGGCACACCCAGGGCCCTCACGTAATATGACCTTGGAACTTCGTTATTTTAGAAGTGTGACACACAATGGCATCAAACACCATCCATCTCCACACGGCATTATTCCTGATAAATGACCAACAGAACTCTCACAAATGTGCTTACCTTCCTCTGTCTTCACTGCCTTCTCCTTCTTCACTGAGCCTGGTTTGGGGCCCTTGTCTTGGGATTTCTTCTGTGAACCACTAGCTTCCTTTTTTGAATTAATCTAATAACATTAAAAAAAAAAATCTCCAGTCACACAATGTTCCTTCAGATCAATGTCTACAGGAGATCTACTAGAGGACCCTTCATTGAGCTAGTAATACAAATAAAAGACACAACCAAGTTCTTACTTCCTTTTGACACCAGGTTTCTGTGTCTAGCCCACACTGACCCTGGTCTACTCAGGATCCCAGGCCAGACACCATGCCTGGCACACCTACGTTCTTAAGAAAGCCACCTACAATAATCTACACGAATTTCTCGTACTAACTCAACCCCTTCACTCTTTTGGGATTCAGGTTCCTACCCTGTTAGTCCACTGACTTCTCCACTAAGCCGTTCAGGACCTAGCCTGCAAACCCAGGCAGGCGTACTAGATTATTCTTCAATTTGCCCCAGTGATTAAGTAGCACTGAAGACACTTCCATTCCTACCTGTGACCTGCCACATACTCACTCAGATCCAGAGATACCCCCATTTCCCTCTGCCACCACAGAAGAACCCCAAACTTCTCCGCTCGCTTGTGCGGGATCTCTGCGTTGTGGCCCCGACCCACGGCTGTCGATTCCTCTCTCATTTCACTACTTCCCATGGCTCCTACTCTCCGGCCCCACTTGACCGACCTCACACCATTCCTCAACCCCTGTCCAAGCTAAGTCCCCTCCTTGTTCCAATCTCAGTCACAGGCGTCCCTATTCAGATGGGTTTAAATATTACACCTTTTGAAGGCAATTTACACTCTCTGCAATAAAGCTCAGCTCCCTCAGCACTCCTGCAGCACGCTACAGTACCTGGTTAGAATTACCTGTGAGAGCACCAAAGCACCGACCGGCCTGCCCTACAGTATCTAACTGACGTCCTTCCAAGACAAGACGAGTCCCACACAGGGTGACTCTACTCAGCACCTACTGCCATAACTACCCAGAGCAGGGCACAGAGTTAATAAATCAGCAGTCATCAAACTGAATCTGAGGCAGAAAACAAAAACATCACCAACAAAAAACCCTATTTAATGCCCCTTGCCAAGTTCCTGCTGCATCTTCAGAAAATTTCCTCCATACACGTCACTGAATTCAATTTTACATGATATGTCATATCCTCAGCAGGTTTACCAGTTAGACTTTCTAAACACACAGTGAAAATTTAAAAATATGAAATCTAGCTAGAGCTGTATCTGGATAAGCAGACAGGGCTCTGAATATATTCACTGCATGGCATGTTTAAAAAGATATTAGCATCTGTGGATCACTTCCTGGGGGAAGCAGATTACATAGTAATCAACACAACAACTATAAGTAACTGTGTGTCAGGGTCCACGTACCATGGGCACATGTGGAGGTCAGGGGACAACTTGGTGGCTTCTGGGAATTGAACTCAGGTGGCCAGGCTTACGAATCCAGTTCCATTATCCACTGCCATCCTGCTGGCCTCTTAAATGACAGTCAGGAAGCATGCTTCCCAGCTAACGTCCTAGCTGTTCAGTATCTATCTCTTGCTCCTTGGACAATTAGTTTCTCTCCGTCTGATTTCCCCCTCCAACTCTACAGTGAGGAGGCAACATCTGGGGAGTCCAAAGCTTCCCAGAAGTCATAGCAGATCATAAAACTTAAATCTGGATCAGAGTGTCTCTATAGATGTCACTGGTGATCCCAGGATGGCTAGAAGTTTACCAAACGGCCTAACAAATCAGTTATGGACAGTTGGCTGCGCTGCACGTGAAATCATAAAAGTGAAACGCTGAGGTAAGCCATGCGAGGGTCCCAGGAACATCCTTTCATTCTGCGTCAGTCTCAAAATAACCTGGCAAGCAACAAGACAGTTTGAACCCCAGCCTGAGTCACTCTCAGGACCCCAGAAAACTGGGACGCTGTCAGGAAGGAAGCATGGCCTCTGGGACTGCTCTACACGTGCCGTGTGCCCTAGCTTGGAGCCTGCGTGAAGGCATGGAAAGCTGGCCTCTGGGTGCTGCACAGGGGGTGGGTGGGCACAAATACCAAGAAACCTGGGATCAAACCATCCTTATCAGCAAGCTGCTCAACTCAGCTGGGCCTCAGCTTCCTCCTCTCCAAGGGAGAGAAAAACATGCCTGGCCGCACCATTCAAATAAAACATCTAATGGAATGAATGGTATCTAAAGGACTTAGCCCAGTAACCAGAGCACCTAAGTGTCAAATCAGGATCCAAGATACCATGGGTCACATCCAAATGTATGCAGCATTTCATTCCCTTCCCGACACCTTGAACACTGGTACATGCAGAGAGAGTCTCACACTGCTCTAGTCGAGGTTTAAGGAGCCGAGCTGAGACCACACACTAGCACACAGTCTCTAATTCTCACCCCTCCTCCTGCTCTCCCGCAGGTGAACACAGCACAGAAGTCTGGTCCTAGGACACCACGGCACACAGAGTTCAACTGAGCTCTTCCAGAGTAGGTGTCATGTCTCCCTCCCTGGGTAGAAACGAGACGTATAAACCCAGCAAACCTTACCTCAACAGGGGGTGTCTCTCCCAGCAACAGGTTATTAAAAATAGTGGCATAATCTCCATTCAGGTTCATCAGCTCCTCATGGGTGCCTCTTTCTGTGATACAGCCCTCTCTCATGAAGATCACTTCATCACAATCAACGAGGTACTGGAGACAAGGGCCAGGACAACATGGAATTGCTGATATTTATGCGAATACATTCCAACACCCAATCTTCACTGGATATGTCTTAACCAGAGATGGTTTGGCTGCCACTTGACAACTCCAGGATATTTCAGATTGTCAAAATGAGGGGGAGAGATACTCCTGGCATAGAGTGGACCAAGACCTGACTGCACGGAGCAGACCCCCCTATATCCCCCGCCCCGACCCCCACCACACAGAGTCGCCAGTCCTCAGTGTGAACAGTCTCAAGGCCGACAGCCTCTGCTTTAGTTTACTGCATCCTGTACACAGGCCAGATAGTAGTTCTTATGTGTTCTGAGGATGGAGCTGCACAAAATCCCATTAAATTTCAAATCCTGGCTGAGCATGGTGGCACAGGCCTTTATGCCAGGAGGAAGAGATGGCTGAGGCCAGCCTGGTCTACAAATCGAAAGCCAGGTCAGGGGTAGACCGTGAGACTCTGTCTCATATAAACTAACAATCAATTCAAATCCTTTCACTACATGCGGAAGGACACAGAATTTACGGGTTTTCTGAAGCAGAAGGGGAACCTGGGCCCCAGACTGAACTTGACTGCTCAGACAGCAACCGTGTGGAGCAGGACTCTGCGATGACTGCCTTCACAGAGGGCTGTGCTTGTCACCCACCGATGCCACCACGATGCTTTCTTCCAGACTAACGCGACCCAAACTCTACACCAGATGCTCTTCTCAGCCCTTCTACTTGCTGGTCTGCATGCAAAACCAGCAATTTTCAAGGACCCCCGGGTCGGATGGCCAACTGGAGTGCTGGTATTTGGTCAGAAGGCTCTTTGCCCAGGAGATGAAAACGGCAAACCCTAGGAACTGCTAATTGTCTCAGAGATACCTGGCCCACGCCCACCCCTGTACCAAGCGTACGTGAGCGGCCTAGGAGAGGATGTGCCGTACCTGTAACTGGTGTGTAACAAACAGAACCGTCTTAGACTTGAGGTGCTTCCGGATGGCACTGTTGAAGATGTGGTTGCCCACGTGGGCATCCAAGGCACTGAGGGGGTCATCCAGGATATAGATGCTCCTGTCACTATACAAGGCGCGGGCAAGGCTGATCCTCTGGCGCTGTCCACCACTCAGGTTGGCTCCTCGCTCTCCAATCTATGAACCCCAAAGCAAAGGGAAGCCTCTATCTTAAATCCAGAACAGTGCTTAATAGTCATCCCAGTCATCTTTTCTCTTCCTTAACCGAACTGACTCTTAAACTCCTGGCCTATATAAAGTGCCAGTGTGATCTTCCTAGGAACTGGGGGGTCTCAGCCCACAACCATCTAAGTACCAATCTGACCTACATGTGGCTTTGATACTGCCCACAGAAAGAGTTTTCTAAAACAAGAAGTTGACCATTCTTCATCCCTGCCTAAAACTCTTCAAGAACCCTGAAAGAATCTAAATAGTCAAATACAACCCCCCATACCCTGAGATTTGAAACAACGTGTACATTATGAACCTACATAACATCGTTTTTCTGCACTGTGCCTGCTTGACAGTGGTACCATCTCTTCTGGGAAACTCCTCCAACCTCCTCTGACTCATACCCACAGAAGGGGGCTCGTTTAATTTTGTGCCAATTTATCTGGGTCTCTTATCCCCTTAACTATAACTTCTTCTATTTACAAAATACTGTCCTGTTCCTTTACAGTCCCAATACCAGGCAACTACTGGCACACACCTGAGAGATAAGAATGCCATACTGAGAAAAGATACCAAGCCACATAGCTAAACATAGATAAGAATTATGGGTTAATTTAAGTGTAAGAGTTAACTAGTAATAAGCCTAGGGTATTGGCCAAGTATTTATAATTAATATAAGCCTCTGTGTGGTAATTGGGGAAGCAGCTGTTGGGTCTTTGGGAGTTGCTGGCAGGACAGAAACATTTATCTATGTGTAGCATCCAAACGTTTGACAAAAAAATTCCACATAAAACCTGAGAAAGCTTTTTTAAAAAAGGGTTCTAAACACACAAAAGAACAGAGTCAAGCATGGCTCCTTAGTAGTAGCATTTTCTTGGGTGGGCTCTGTTTGCTGGCAGTGAACAGAGGCATGGCTCCTTTAAGCCATGACTTCCTGGCTTGTGCTGGTGGCACAGATGGTTCCTTTGGGAAGTCCTGCTACCAAACTCTTAAATGGAGTTTATGAGTAGTCAGTGGCACACTACTCGGTGGCAGTGTGAACCCAGAAAGTCCTCGAGTTAGGGTGGCAAGTGTGGCTCTTGCCAGTACCTCTGCCATGAAGATAAGCGCTCACAGACCAAGGAGTTGGGTAGAGCCAGCCGCCAAAGCCACTGCTTTGGTCCTGGCCACGCCACTTAGCAGTTTAAAGACTCATGTGGTCAGCAAAAGATAAAGATATGCAGTAACCACCAATTCAGACAAAAAAAAATCTAAATGGTTTAGTGTGCTTAAAAATATACACAGGCTTGGGAGAAAGAAAAGAAACAGCATATACAGTTATAGATTTAAAACTACAGTTTTGGGGGGTAGGCTGGGGGGAAGGTGGGGAAAGGGAGAGGGAGAACAAGAGAATCCGTGGCTGATATGTAAAATTAAATTAAATTATAAAATAAAAAAATAAATAAAACTACAGTTTTAAAATAATAATGTCCTTAAAGGGGGAGTAAAATAACATTAAATAAAAAAGCCACCTAAAGATGGAAAATACACAGATACTGTGTATTTTGGATACTGTATCTGGATACTGTATATCTGGATACTGTATGTTATTGTGTTGTCTTTGAATTTTTTGACTGCTGAGGAAGAAGCAATAGCTGCTAAGAGACATTTGATTATACATGCTGCTGCATTAAACCAACCTATATATTTTTGAAAATGTCTTGACTTCAAAATGGAAGTCAAAAGACATGTTACTTTGGAAAAGAGGTTCTGCTTTTATTTACATTAAAAATAAAAGGCTGTGGATTTGTTAAAAGTTAAAGAAAATCAGGTTTGATCAAGGAAGACCCCCTGAAATCCTGACTACAGGCATAAAATATAAACAAAAAAGAACTACAAGACACGTGATGTATATTTTACCTGCTCAAACATAAAACAAAACAAAAAAAAATCATCTTTGGCTGATTTACGTACAATGTACAGTTTATACTTGTATTAATACAGATATGTATGTTACCTTTAAAACTTTATGTATTTTCAGAGCAAGGGGACCAGACACCAATGAGAACAGATGGCCTAGTGATCCAGCATCTCAGAGTGCCTGTTACAGTCTCCTCAGAATTCTGCATCCACAACAACTTCAAGGCTGCTGGCTGAGATATCCAGCCTCACAGAATACTCCAGTCAGGATTTGATCTAAACTTTCTCAGGGTCCCCCAAAGATCACCAGCACCCCAATCAGCAACTCTAGAGAACTTTTATCCCTAAAAGATGGATTATGGATGTTTATTATCATTTAAGGGGGGTTGGTTACAAGTTATTGCTGGTAATGGTCAGAAAAAACCTGAACAAAGGAGATAAGATTCAAAAATCTCTTTCTAAAAAGAGTGGAGGGGGAGGTATGATATAGAAATTATAAGATAAAAGGGTAGATTATTGAATATACTTTTAAACCAAAAAAGCAACTACTAGTCTAAATATTTTACATTGGTATGAATTTTTATATATTGATACAAATTTGAGGTTATGTTTGTTAAAATCTACTGTATCTATGTTTCTACTCTTGTTTGGAGTATTGTGCTTAACAGTTCATTTAAAAATATAATGTATAATTAAGAAATACAGATTAATAGTCAAACTTATAGTCATATTAGATTTTCTAGGTATACAAAGATATATTTCAGATAGGTAGGTAATCTTCAAACACTTCAAAGACCTACAGAATATGGCATTTAAAGTGTTTTAATAACTTAGTCTTTTCATGGCAGTGAGACACGTCTGCTCCTGGTATCACCAATGCACTCCAGGAAAGAAGATGGGCATTGAAGAAACTCCATATGGAGTTTGCTTTCTTTATGGCAAAAGCTAGCCATGTGGGTAAAAAAACTGCCCTTGCCTCAACTACTGACAGTTACTGTTCAAACTGGACCAGCAGGACACACAAAAAAGTGACTACCAAGTTTTGCCAAGATGGGGTAGAGCAGTCCTTCAAAAATGCTGCTTCACAGATAAGTCTGTCAGGTATTCTCAGCCTATAGGCCAGGGATGGATGCCCCAGCATTACAGAGGAACTTTGAGTGACTGTCCAGGCAGCCAGCTATTTCTGTCATTTCTTAGTTTTGGAAGTTATTTGCTCTGCACTTCCTGTTTACTCAGGATATTATATCCTTCTCACATCTCTGATGGAGTTGAAGATTAAGTTTTCCTTGTTGCCAAATTCAGAAAAGTCACTCACAAAAGAGGTGTAAAGTATATAAGGTTGAGAGACATAAAAGGATAGTTTTGGGTTGGTAATATAAGTTAGGATAGAAAGTGAATTAGGTATTAACACTTTGGACTCACCAGGATAGGAGAGAAAATGGAGTATTTTCTCTAATTTTGCCAAACACAAATAGACTAGATATTGTAACTATAATTCTTACTTGATAAATGTTTTTGTTGTATATAATCTTACTATGTTAAAGTTAAAACTGCCTGTTTTTTATTTAGACAAAAAAGAGGAAAATGCTGTGGAATATTCCTTTACACTGTATGAATATATGTCACTGTGACTGGTTTAATAAACAAGCTGCCTGGCCAATAGCTGAACAGGATACAGTTAGGAGGGAAAGTCAAACTAAGTATGATGGGATGAGGAAGGGCAGAGTCATAGGAGTTGCAAGAGAAGCAAGATGAGAATGCCATACTGAGAAAAGGTGACTAAACATAGATAAGAATTATGGGTTAATTTAAGTGTAAGAGTTAGCTAGTAATAAGCCTGAGGTATTGGCCGAGCATTTATAATTAATATAAGCCTCTATGTGGTAATTTGGGAAGTGGCTGCCAGGTATTTGGGAGTTGCTGGTGGGACAGAAATGTCCATCTACACCTGACAAATGCTGCTATGTGAACAAATGAATAATCTAATCATCAAATGGCACTTGATTTTCTATTGGTTTTTAAATGTCATTTTTAGGGAAAAAAAAAAAACCAAAAGCAAAACATGCTATCAATCAGAGGTTCTCAAACTTGGTATGTACCAGAATTATCTGCAGAGCTTATTAAAACAGAAAAACAAATTGTTCAGGAATATAACATAACAATGCGCATTTCTAACAAGCTTCCAAGTGATGCTGATGCCCCTGATCTGGAGACCAAGATTTGAAAACTTAGGAATTAATTAAATCATTACCAAATCTGGTATGAGGGTTTAACTGAAGTCAGCTCACCAAAGAAGCAGACACAGAGCCTGCTCAGGACAGAGGAGAGAGATTTATTCGAAGGCTCTCCTTATCTAGTGGAAGGCAGATGGACCGTGGGAAAGAAGCTCCACATGCACTTGTTTGACTTGCAGTTTAAAAAATATTTACTCAAGTCTTTCCACCACCCTGCCTCTCAAAGGGGTCTTATGGTGATGTTCTATTTGTGCTGAAATGTGATTTTGTGTGTTAATAAATAAAGTTGCCTGGGGGTCAGAGCTAATAGCAAGTCATAGCAGAAGTCTGGCAGTGGTAGCACACGCCCTTAATCACACGACAGACAGATCTCTGTGTGTTCAAGGATACAGCCAGCATGGAAACATACACCTTTAATCTCAATACCAACCATAGAAGACCTGGAGGTCTGTATAGATGGGAAGTGACGAGGAGGTCATGTGGTTGGGTTTACAACCAATGAGAAGGCAGAACAGAAAGCCAATAAAAAGACAGATACACAGGAAGTAGGTCTCTTTTGGAGGGGAAGGATGGCAGCGGCAGGAAGGGTAAGAAGGCGGTTTTTAGTCTCAGCTCTCAGCTGCTGCTCTGACCTCTTGGGCTTTTAACTCTGCATTTGGCTCTGTGTTTCTTATTTAATAAGACTGTTACATCTACAGGATCTCACAATACAATCTTGGAACTTGCTATGTAGGCTGACTTCTACCTGCCTCTGCTTCCCAAGTTCTAACATTAAAGGCATGTACCATCATGCCCTGCTAAAAAATATTTAAACAGAGTAAAAACAAAACTATTTGGAATGTGAATGGGATATGCTTAAGATCTGCATGTATCTAGGTATATTCACTAGTATTTAGGTATGTAAATACCTAGAACAGGCAGTATTGATATTCTTGTGCTGATCAACAAATGCATTACTAACATAGGTTCATGAAAGCAAAACTCTCTGTGTGGTTCTTTCCTGGGAGATACCCTCCCAGGAAGGGATTCTGGCATGTCCTTGCAAAGTTCTCCAAAGCCCCTCCCTGCTACGGTGGCCTGTCAGGGGCAGAAGGCTTGTACCTCAGTCAGGTCGCTGTTCGGGAGAATGGCCAAGTCAGGCCGCAGGCAGCAGCTATTCAACACTGAGTTGTACCTGAAGGACACAAAGTGACAGAGAATCAGGGACGTGGTGACAGACAAAGCCCACGGATGGGGACTGCTTTCTCTCACATACGGCCAAAGGAAAGATGACGGAAACCAAACGTGTCTGTCTTACCTTTCTTCATCAAATTCCTTGCCAAAGAGAATGTTGTCTCTCAGAGTGGCATTGAGAATCCAAGCCTGCTGGGCCACATAAGCAAAGGTCCCACTGATTGCAATGCTGCCCTCCAGAAGTGTCATCTAGGGAGACAGACAGCATCCAGTAGTGAGTCCAAACACTGCCCGAAGCCACTGGACAATACTTCACACTCTCAGTGGTGACTAAAAGATTCTAAAGCTTTGGCCACTTCTAGGATTTCTTTCAACTTACCTCCAAGACCACCCTGTTCTAAAGAAAGCTACAGCAACAAAGAAAAAATTATCCTTACTTATGTGAGACAGCAACCCACGGCTGCTTCATACTCTAAGTTATTCACTACGAAAGTACAACCGCAATGGCTAATCTTGGTTGTCAACTTGACCACATCTGGAATACCTAACACGCAAACAGCTGGGCACACCTGTGAGGGATTTTCTTGATTGGAACATTTGCTACGGGAGGACCCACCCCATGCTGGGCACTCAAGCGGGGCAGCCCACATGAACAGACATGAAGAAAGCAGCTTTGACTTTTTGCCTGCACTCTTGTTGGGAAGTCTGTATCTCCCATTGCTGAGACACTCCTTCACTGGTATTAGGACCTATTTCTCTGAGATTCTAAAACAGACAGAAAACGAGCTAGGACATCCAGCCTTCTAGACTGAACAACCACCAGATTCTTGGCCTTTCTTTGGGGACAATCATTGTTGAAGTAGTGAGATCTCAGTCTGTAAACTACTCTAATAAACCCCATGTGTGTATGTGTGTGTACATGTCACTGGTATACACACCTGAGAAATGTCACTATGTGAACAAATCAATCATTAAATGGTACCTGGTTATCTGTTGTATATATACTTGTTTACTCTCTGTTGTATATACATTTATTCTATCAGTTCTGTTCTTCTAGAGAACCAAAACTGATATAGACTGTGGTACCATGAATGATTTTAGAGAAACAGAACTGTAAGGATGAATTTTTAAGTACCGGGAGTAGGTTTTCCAACCACTCCAGTTGTTGAAGCCTCCCCTAGAAGTATAGAAAACACTAACGATCTACGGCGTGAACTACTTTAAGAGTTTATCAAGATAAATACATCTGGTTATCCCAATTCACCTACTGTAAGGAGCAAGGAATTCAGTGAAACAATATATAAGTAACCCTTTTGATAACTTGTGGGGGAAGTTAGGAAAATAATGATGCTTCTAGCATCTCTGGGTAAACTGAAAAAGGATAGAATTAACCAACTCGTAGCATCTCAAGATGTGGTGCAAAGGAAAAGAATGAACTCAGTCAAACAACCAACTGGCTCCAGATTCGAACAGTCTAAAGGTTTCTAAGTGTACCCTGAAAGAGAATCAGAAGCCACAGAGTTGTGGGAAATCAAGCCACAACCTTTATTATAAGACTGACTAAATTACAATGAAATCTAAGCCTCAGACTTGGAGGCTACCCATAGTTAAAGGGCACTGACTGGTAAGGAATGGGATCCTGTAGCTTGGATAGAGATGTGTAGAGGGACCCTACTGAGGCTGAGAACTTTGAACCCTCAGGTTCTGAAGGATGTGTCTCACCTGAGGAAGCAGTCTCTCCATCCTCAGCAGAGGATGCATCCGCACCTCTACCCCTGCAGTACTGTACTTCCCACCTCTGCCTGAGGAATTAATCCTTCATTGTCTGCAGAATGCCCAATGCCCTTCACTGAAGGAGGTATCCGGGAATTGTAGAGGAGATAGAAAACGTACTCCATGAGGAGGTGCACTACACTACTGAAGAGTTTGATGAATTTGTTCATTCATTCATTCAGAAGTCTGGGGAATACATGTGGGGATGGATTTTTAAGGGTGTGGGATAATGGTGGAACATAAAACTAGATCAGGTAGAGTTTTTCAATATGGACTGACTGACGGAGATTCTAGGTTTGATAAGGGAGTTTAAAAAGGGTGCCAAAAGTTCATTCAATTGGTTGTCTGAGGCTAGAGATGCAGAGATGCCTGACATCCCTTCACTTACTGTTGATGAAGGGAATGTGAAGGCCCAGGAAATTGCAATGCTAGAGTTCTATGCTGTGTAAAAGCTAATCCTCCACAATGGGAAGGCCCAGAAGGCATGCCCAGCACTAATGCTATAGATACAAAATGAGAGGGGTGTTAGGTCCAAAGTGCACCCACGGCACTGCTGGTGACAGGTGACAATGTCCAGCAGACTTTGGCCAGGTAAACAGAGGAATTTCCCTTAAATCAACAGGAGCCTTCCTTAATCTGTCCTCCAAGGTCAGCTACCTCAGACGAGAGCATCTAGCTCAAGGTCATGTCAACCTGACAGCCTGTATCAGCAAAAAGACTCCCACCCTGCTGACTGTCATAGAAAATCTGCTTTTCAGGCATTTTGCCCTTCTCTCTGTCACCCACCCCCACAGCGTTGGCAGTTTGGTTCCCAATAAAGCCTTTCTTTCTACCCACGAAGCGGTCTAGTTCAGTCAGCTCACGGTGCCCCTGCTTATGGGGGCATCTGCACACTTGAAGAGCTTTCTGACCACTGGTTTCTTTGTGGCACACTTTAGGAGAGGCTGCAGTTCAAATGGATGAGATGAATGCAATGGGCTGATTGGGCCAGGAGTAACAGGGGCCACCTGGAAACACTGAATCACCAGGTAAGGTGACTGTAGTTACCATAATGGCGGCCCAAGCAAAGCAATGTGCAGAATAGCCTGACCTGTAATGGGCAGCACAGGCAAAGTGACGTTTATGGTGGCACTATTCATATGGATTCTTCAGTCTCCAAGAAAGACATAAATATTATTATGTTTTTGTCTGATCTGCATAAGCAGAAAAATCCCCCAAACAAATAAAGCCTACATTTGATTATAGCAATAGGGAATCTCAGTCCATGGACCAATTTCCATGGTCCACACTTGAGCCAGTTTGCAAACCCAGGACCCTGAGAATGAAGAACAGTCAGGTCTTTCATTGGTCAAGATCCTTGAGGAAATACCCAAGAGTTTTCCTGTCAGACTTTCTCCCATCTTTCCCCAGAGGGAACCTGTGGCCTTTTCCAAGGCAAACCATACACTGGAGGAAAAAGAAATAGTCAGACTTTGCAGGTGTATTGGATACTGGTTCTGACTGAAACTGATTCTGAAAGACCACAAGAAACATTGTGGCCATCCAGTTGAAGTAAGGGCTTTGGAGGTTGGGGACTGATGGAGTCTTGGCTAGTATCCGGGTTACAGTTGGACTAGTGGATCCCCAAACTCATCTTGTAGTTATTTCCCAGTCCCACAATGTGTGGTTGGGATGGGTACCATTAGAAAGTGACAGAATCCCCATAATTTTCTATGACCAACGGAGTGACAGCTATTCTGGCTGGGAAGGTCACACGGAACATACTGGAGTTGCCTCTGCCTGGAACAGTGACCCAAAATCAGCACTGCACCCCTGGAGGTGGGTTGGGATGGGTACCATTAGACCAGGCATTCCTCAAAGGATATTGCCACCTATTTTAAAATCTATAGTTGGAGGTTGTCCATGGGATAGTTACAGCATGGTATCAAAATTACCACCTAGTTATTGGTTTTTCTGTGGCAAGTAAGCATGACATGAGGAGGTGTGCCTGTGTTGGGCTGACACGGGGTAGACTTGCAGGGGGTAATCTTGGTTGTCAGCTCAACTACACTGGAGTCAACCAGAACCCAAGCAGCTGGAAGGGATTCTTGACTGGATCATTTGATGTGGAGAGACTCACTCTATATCTGAATCACTTGAGGGCTGGAGACCCACCCTAGATCCGGCCTCCACCTTCTGGGGGTAGCCCACGTAAAAGGACATGGAATAGGGAAACTTTTACACTTTGCCTGCTTGCCCTCACTGTTAGCAAGTTCACTCATCCTGCTGCTGAGGCATCACTTTGCTGGTGTTAAAACCCACTTCAGGATTCCAATGTACACGAAGACCACTGAGACATCCAGCCTGGTGGAATGAAGAACTAGATTTTTATTTCCACTGGGAGACAGCCATTGTTGAACTAGCCAGAAGGAACACAGCCTGTCAGCCATTCTAACAAATCTCTTTTATATTCATACATACATATATACATATATATTATGAATATATATATACATACATATTCATTCTATCAGTTCTGTTCCTCTAGAGAACCCTGACTAATACAACAAGCAAGAAGGCCCTTTTTTGAAGTTCCCTGGGGAGGGTGTCATAAAAATTTACAGCTAGAGCCCACCTCAAGGTGAAGGTGGCCAACTTATCTATATGATTCATCCAAGATGTTGACTAGACCAGCTCCTTCTGTGAAGTGAGGGCCAGAGAGGAAAGAGAATTCCAGGTTAGATATCAACTGATGTGAACAGCATCCAAATAATGATTATGAATCTTCCTTCCAACATGAAGAGGCTACATGATGAGCCATGGCTTTGATGTGTTTTCTATCACAGCTGGATATGAATGGATTCAGCAGTTTTATCATGGTTCCTTTTGATACCAACAGTAGACTTCTTTTTGAGTTAAGGATGCTGAAGCTGTGAAGCTGTCTCATTAATCCATGTGTGGAGTATCTGACCAATAAGCTTTTCCTGGTGAACACCATCACATGTAGTGTGCGTATGCAGGCATACCTGTCTACTAACTGACAAGCAATCTGCTATGCACAAAAATGTTAGGAAATCTAGCTCTCCTGGCTGCTCGCAGCAACGCTGTCAGCTAAGAGTTAAACTATAAAGAAAGGGTAGGCAGAGGGGCTGACCGGCATTACCAGCCTACATATCAGACAGGCTGCCAGGATTTGATCTACAAAAGCCAAAACCCACTTGGTTTAAGCTTATCCACTGCCCAGTCACTCCCCGCCCCTGAAAACGCAGCATCTTGCCAGTGTTAAGTAGCTCTTTGAAAATGACCTTTCCTACTCCCACAGACCCAGCCTCATCACAGGTCCTCACATCTGGCTGATTATGAGAAACCACCTATCAGGCTTTTTCTTTTTTATACTAAGACCCATAGCTGGGCCTAAGGACCAGAAAAAGCAGAATACAGTCCCGTGCTCTAGGAGGACCACAGCACAATATGATGGCTGGTACCACATAAGACAAGGAAATTATCGCCAATATAGAGGTCTCACTGTCTTCAACACAGATGACTGTTTCAGAAGACCTCACCTGTCAGGACGTAGTAGTAACAACTGCATGCCTATACTCATGGCATCGAAGTAAGCTGGTTAAATCTTCTTTAAAGGCACGCAGGTACCTGGTTTTCCCTGATTATTGGGTTGCACACACTCAGAGAACCTAGGCTCACCCTTTCCCCCTCCCTCAGTGATCAGGGCACCTGCAAGGCCTCTACATTTTTCACTGGTTGTCTCATGATGTACTTGTGTGTCTAGACGACTGAGCCTCTCTCTGGACATGCACGAACTCCCCGAAGGAGTAACAATGGCCGAGTTCAGGCTGAGGATCAAGGGGGAGTGGGCTTCTGAATCCAATCCTGGCAGCCCCCTTACACACTCTGCTGCAGAGGGAGGGGTCTGGTCATCTCCCCTCTTTGCTGCTTCATCCCTAGCACACCCACAGCACCCAACAGCTACTTCTGCAATAGTAAAAGGCACAGGGACCGAAGGATGCCAGCTGCCACATCTCTTAGCCACTCATCAGGTATCTATTATGCCCTTCCAGACACAAGGCTGATAAAGGTGGCTAAATTAAGGGGCACAGCATAGACCACCATCTCTTTATTTCCACTGCTACTGACTCTTCAGCAGTTGCGTTTCTTTTTCCTGAGATGTCTGCCAAGCAGAGCCCAAGAAAGAAGTAGAAAATACCAAGGAAATAAAACTCTTACCTGGCCTAAGATGGCTGAAATGAGAGAAGTTTTTCCACTTCCCACACTGCCACAGATTCCAACCAGTTTGCCCTGGACAAAGCACAGAGAGAGGGACATCAAGAGACTACCAGCCACTCGTCCCACAACCGCCAACCAGCCCGTCAATCCCGGGACAGCGAAGCCTTTGGGAAGATTAACTGCCACACACATCATGGTACACCAGTCACCTTTAGAAAGTATTAGCCTTTCACCAACTTTAAGTAACTGAAGTTTTTTTTTTTTTTTTTTTTTAATTGTTGTTTTCCCAAGGCAGGACTCTTTAAAATTATTTTATTGTAATTATTCTCCATAATTTATGTTCAGTAAAGAACTATATGTATTATATCCCATTAAAATATAATTTTGATTTATTGTTTTATTTGTTGGTTTTGCTTTGTTTTATTTTTTTAAGTTTTTTATTTATATTTTTATGTATGAGTGCTCTGCCTGCTGGCAAAGGGCATCTGATCTTATGATAGATGGTTGTGAGCCGCCATGTGGTTACCGAGAATTGAACTCAGGACCTCTGGAAGAGCAGCCAGTGCTCTTAACTGCTGAGCCATCTCTCCAGCCTTGCTTTGTTTTTTCAAGGCAGGGTTTCTGTGTAGCTCTGGCTGTCCTAGAACTCAATCTGTAGACCAGGCTGTCCTCACACTCAAAGCTTCACCTGCCTCTGCCTCCTGAGTGCTGGGACTAAAGGTATGAGCCCCCACACCTGGCTCAAAATACAATATTTTTATACATCAAGCTTGTCTGTAAAATATTTTTAAAAACATGAGGAATATGTATGCTATAAAAGTAGAGAACAAAGCCTGTAGGTTTCTTTTTTTTTGGGGGGGGGGGGCTGAGGATCGAACCCAGGGCCTTGTGCTTGCTAGGCAAGCGCTCTACCACTGAGCTAAATCCCCAACCAGCCTGTGAGTTTCTAAGTAGTTTCCTTTAGTGTCCTCAGACAACCAGTGTCAAGACCCCAAGGGACCCCAGTCTATAGATGCCCAAGGTCTGCATGTCTAGATACCCCTTGTGTGCCTATATGCATATGGCTTGCACACACCCTCCTAGCACCTTTGAATCATCTCCAGATGACATATGATATATATAATACAATGGAAATAATTGATATATATTGTTTAAGAAATAGTGACGAGAAAAAAGTTGCATGTGCTCAGTATATACAACTGTTTCCCAAATATTTCTAACTGTGGATGGTTTGAATGTATAGATTTGCAGTCAACAGATAGAGAGCCAACTGTTTAGGAAGGTAAGATGACAAGTTCCCAATCAGTAATGTTATAAATTTTCAAAGACAGTTGATTTTTAAATGTATGTTTTGCCTTCATGTATGTCTATATACCACTTGTGTGCCTGGTGTCTGCAGACACCAGGAGAGGATGTCAGATCCCCTGGAACTGGAATTACATACAGTCAGTTGTGAGCCACCTGTGGTTGCTGGGCATTGAACCCAGGTCCTCTGAAAGAGCAGCTGGTGCTCTGGACCACTGAGCCCATCTCTATAGACCTTGCCATTCTGTTCTGTAGACCAGGCTGGCTTCAAACTCACAGAGATCTGCCTGCCTCTGTCTCTGGAGTGTGGGATTAAAGCATGCACCACCACTGCCCAGTAATAGTTGACTTTTAACGAGAGCTCCTTGTGTGGCAGTCCTGTGTGATGGTGATCAAGTCCCCAAGAGAAGGAGAGAGGGGTATGTGACTAGAATGTCAACTCTACCCACACTGCTAATGTGTGTCCCAGTGTTCCAAAGCAACACTGTGTCTCTGTGTCCCTCGCTGGGCTCTAAGCACTGGAGGAAGGTTAGTGACTCACTGACTCGAGTATTACATTACAAAACGGAAGAGTAAATTTCAGATGAGTATGAGAAGTCATTATCTAAAAGAGCTGACTGGTACCCAGTGGAAGTGCCCCAGCAATCAGTAACACTTATCAAATAAGAAGCTTGCTGCTAAGAGTGAAACAGACACCGACAATGACCTGTAAGGGATAAACTACACTGACAGTGTCAGGTGACCACCAAGGACTGTCTCGCTCATGCCTGCTAAGGGCAGGGAGTGTTCTGCCGTCTCCTTAGTCCTCCTCTGGCCCTGCCCGAGCGCCTCGGCCGATGATGCTGTCCGCTGCGTCAGGGCCTCCTTCCAGCATTTCTCACCAGCAGGTCTCCACCTCTGCTGGAGACCCTCGCACCTTTCTCCTGCACTAGAGGAGCAGTCCCTTAGGGCTCTCCCCGTTCCCCTCCTTGTCTCTTTGCACACTCTTCTGAACCCAGCAGGGCATGTGTAAGTCACAGCCACTGTTGCGAATCCTCCACCACCTTCCCGTCACGCTCTGAGGGAGAAGTGAGAGTGTCATGGGAGGCTCCAGCCCTACTGTTCTCCATCTTCATGCCTGCTATGATCTCCCAGACTCCTCCTGCTCCAGCGGCCAGCACACTCCAGATGGGGGGGCCTCCATGCTTCCGCTATGCCCACTCCCATCACCTTCTTAGACAGGGTATCACCATGTGTCAGGCTGGTCTCAACACATAGTGATTCTACCTCAGCGTCCCAAGCTGGGACTACTGGCATGTACTGCCATGCCCAGCTAAAGCATCCTTTAGGGTCCCTCCTTAGGAAAGCTGTTGGAAACGCAAGCCCAACCGTCCCTGTGCCTGCCCCTCTCCCGTCCTTTGCAGTCCTTATCACAGCCTCCTCAGTTGCTGGCTTGATCTGTTCACTGGAATGTAAACTCCAGAGAGGGAGCTGTGACTGCAGCTTTTCCTGCTGCATTCTCAATCCTTCCACAGTACTTAGCTTTGTAAAGTTGGCACTTAAAAGAAAAAGGCTATTGGATGAATGTATGAACATCCATCGCCCCCCCCCCCCCCCCCCCCCCCCCCCCCCGATGATAGAGTCCTCTACACATGCGGCTAGTTTGCGGTCACAGTCTGATCAATCTTCATTAAGCCCTCAACCGGAAATCAATGTTCCAGTCATACTCCGAGAGTCCAGGTCTGTACTAGCTGAGCTTTACTATATACTTTATCCTTCACTTATATTTAAAAAAAAATCACAATAGAGTTGTGCTGTGGGATGTTCTGTAGGTCCTGTGGGAGCCCATTCTCAGGTTCTTTGTGGCGTTACCCAGCAGGTCCGTATAGAGGATGATTAGGACCATGGGCCTGAGTGCAGGTGTTTGAGATGGTCTGCACTTGGCTGTGCTGGGGGATGGTCTGTATGTCAAGTTGCTCTGATTGGTTAATGAATAAAGCCTGATCGGCCGTGGCTAGGCAGGATAAAAGGACAGAAAGGCAGAAGGAGACGCTGCAGCCGCCGCAATGACCAGAGAGGCTGCAGCCGCCGCCAGCCATGACCAGAGACACTGCAGCCGCTGCCATGACCAGCAGCATGTGAAGACGCCAGTAAGCCACCAGCCACATGGCAAGGTATAGATGTATGGAAATGGATCAATTTAAGATAAAAGCACAGTTAGCAAGATAAGGACAGTTGGCAAGAGGCCTGCCACGGCCATACAGTTTGCAAGCAATATAAGTGTCTGTGTTTACTTGGTTGGGTCTGAGCGGCTGTGGGACTGGCGGGTGACAGAGGTTTGTCCTGACTGTGGGCGAGGCAGAAAAAATTCAAGCTACAGAGTTGTCAAGAGCAACAGTGAGGGGCTGGAGATGTGGCTCAGTGGTTAAGAGCATCTGCAGCTTTTCCAGAGGACCTGAGTCCAGTCCTCGGCACCCACATCACGTGGCTCACAACCACTGTTGTTGTAACTCTAGCTCCATGGAAACTGGCACTGTCTTCTGGCCTCCACTGGCTCCTGTGCTCACATATACACACCTACAAACGAACATGCAAAATTTAAAAAAAAAGGCCGCACTGAGAACTCCCTTATTTGCCAAATTCTCTGTGATGCACGACCTGGCGGTCCCAGGAACCCACGGCTACAGCAGTGGCTGTAATGGGAACAGCTCACATCCAGCAGCCAGCAGCCAGCAGAGAGCAGGGTCTCGGAAAATCTACCTGAGCGCACAGCTCCTCGTTAGCAAAGCGAGCATCTCATGAGACCATCAGCTATTCTGCTGCTCATTGTCTGCTCTTGATGCAAAACCATTCACAGTCAGAGTACTCTGCTTAGCAGGAGGAGCCTGAAGAGGGGGGCGAAGCAGGAGATGGGGGGCGGGGGCCCACAGGCAGGGAGGGTCCTGCAGAGTGGGGGTGGGTACGGACAGGTAGCTCACCTCTTCGATCTCCAAGTCAATGCTGTACAGTGTCCTCTGCAGACGCGGGCTCCCTGTGTGGATTTGCTTGCCTTCTTCCTCTTCCGGACTGGGCCGCTCGTCACTGTCTAGCAGGAGGTGTCCTTTCTGCTCGGCCAGCACCGCCTGGTGCTCAGTGTGCTGCAGCTGCCTCGACTTCTCTTTCTTGGCCCTGGTAGCCCTCTTGTCTTTTTTCATTTTGGGGGTCAGCTCGGGCGAGTTCTGTATACTGGAGTGGGAGGAGTCCCATGCCAAGGTGGCATTTCTCATCTCTATCTTGATGTGAGGACTGGCCGGTTTGTTCTTTATCATGTGAACCTCTTCCATTAGAAACAAACTCTGATAGGAGTTGTGAGAGAGGTGCAAAGATGAGACACTGGATCAGGACCAGGGAGACAAGCTTATGGCGCACACTCACGTAGCAAAACACACCAGGCTACACAGTGGAAGGAAGCTGAAGAGCAAAAGGTAGCTCATTAGTGTAGCCTCACCTCAGGACGGACAAGGGGTCTCGGGGCCTCGTCCACTCACCCAACCCTCTAAGCTAAGTCACACGCTCAGGTACCCCTGCCTTCTCTGCTAGCCTCGTGTGGACCAAAGGACATTTAATAACTGGTGGGGATATGGAGTCCCTCATACAATCCCTCACAGGTTCCTGAATAACGGCTGGGAAACCCAAGGGGTACGCTGACCCTTTAAACACCAGTGTCCTTCCAGACAGCTGGTGTGGAGCTCATGCCTGCATCCTGCCCTCACCCACGGCCTGGCACGGAGAGAGTCTGAACCGAGACTGGCACCGGCTTAACTTCTAGGCTTAGACAAGAAGACCTAGGCTAAGGGCCTGCGCGGAAGAGAGGGCGCCTCCCTGAGAACCGCTCTGTGGGAGGAGAAGAGGACTTTTCTTGCTGCCCCTACTAAGTTATTTCAAAGGGAAGGAAACGGAACATTAACAAGGAAGCATGTCTGAAGCTAGATCTGAAATTCTGACTTTAGTTATACTTGGACCCCTCTTAAACCGGGAATTGTTACAGAGCGCCATCACAGAGGGATTTTCAAAATGGTTTTTAAAAATTAATTTAAAACATTGGAAGATCTTTAGAGAGAAGATGGCCTGCGGGATGAGGACTCTGCTTAGTCACTAAAACACCAACTTAAATTTTATAAGCACTATGAAATGAAATATGTAATTTTCCCCTTTCTCCTGATCCCAGTATCTGCCTTTAAAGAGAAGGGTGAAGCAAGGGTCCCACTGAACTGAGCGAGGACAGCATTAGACAGGCTCACATGGATAGGGGTTGTGGAGCCCATGAGGCCCCGACCCTACACAAAGAACTACAGGCAACTAAGAATTCTGAGAGATGAGTAAAAGTCTTCCCCAGGAAAGAGCATCCCAGCTGGTTATCCAGTACCAAATGGTCAGCTCTGAAAACACACATAAGTAACATTATACAGGCTGAGCAGGTTGTACTTATGTATATAGCAACATATATATGCATACACATACATACAGATATACATATATGTACATGACAACAATTAATGAAAAGAACAGGCCATAAATTTGAAAGCGAGCAACAAAAGATATATGTGAGGGTTTGGAAGAAGGGAGGGGATGTGGGAAATTGTGTAATTATAATCTAAAAATAAAGTAATTAAAAATAAATAAACCTTAAAAAAAAAAAAAAGGAAGGGTCCACTCATGTAGCCCAAGCTGGCCTCAAGCTCCCTAAGCACCTGAGGATGACCCGGAGCCTGACCCTCCTGCCACCACCTTTGAGAGCTGGGATCACAGTCTCTTCCTGTAAACCTCCATGTGTCCTAACCATCCCAACTGCCAACTTTCCACATTTCCCAGAGAACCTTCACTGTGGCCAGAGCTTAGGGGATGCCCCTGTCTGTGAACAGCTGTTGAATCCGCATATCCAGAGCCCTCCTAGAAACTGGGCCGCCAATGACATCAACTATTCAGACGCCTTCACAGAGCAAAACCACATGTGGATGGAATGTCCACCATTTCCTTCCCTGAAGAGCCAGGGATGAAGACAGGCCTCTATAAACGACTGAGAGAGATGCTGGTGCCTGTTCGTGTACACGGCCTTCCCTGCCCTTCCATCCCGCTTCCCACGGCCCTGACGTGCTGAGTCTGACAAGAGCCCCGACACCTGAAAGCGGACCAGCTGACGTGGACACAGCAGTCTCAGAGCACAGAAACTACCAGCCTCACTCTCCACGAGGGTGCTGACCACCGACGCCGCTGCCTAGCCCCCCAGTGAGGGGTACACCAGTCACCTCAACACCTGGGAGGCTGAGGCTGGAGTGCCGTGAGTGAGCGGCCAGCCTGTCTCAAAACAAAGCTCTCTACAAACCCAGGAGGAAACCCCGCTCACTGGGCTCATCAGAAGACTCGTCATAAGGTGCCGCAGTGGGGTGGTGCTCACAGAGCTGCCGGCTACGGGACAACACACTGTTACACACAAAAAAAAACCCTTTTCCAGTGCAAACATGCCTACGCCACCTGAGAAGACATGCTCTCACTTAAGAGGAGAAACTTCAAAAACAAAAGGGGCACGAAACTACTTTTTGTCCTTATTTTTTTATCCAGAACTCAACAAAATCCATCTACTACCAGGGATACAGAAACAAATGGTCAGAATATTCACCTTCTTCCCTGACTGGACATTGTGGCTTCAGTGGATCAAAGCCTGACTGTCATGAGATCAATCTTACATGCCCCTGGCTCTTGTCTGGAGAAGCCAAGGGGGAGGAGGAATACAGAGAAAGGGAGACACTTGAGAGGAACAGTTTTCTTGACCGAATGAAAGTCACCTGATGAACTGCAGGAGGAAGCAGCTGAAATGAATTGCAACAGACTACTCTCCACCCTTTACAGGGACGCCCGCTGTTTTCCCTGAGCCTCTTATGGTAGTGACAGCCAGTTCTTCAAGTCCCGGAGTTCCATGCTCCGGGCCTCACCTCACTAGCCAAGGAAGATCATCAGGAGTGAGGTCCTGTCCGTGAAATCCAGCCACACAGTGCTTCTCCTTTTTTAGGAGTTAAGTATTAACCACTTTCAAATCGATACCTACTTCCCTCCGCCCTCCCTCTTAGGTTAAGAGGTTGCATTATTCTCTGGTGTTACACAGTTGCATTATTTGGAAGTTACAAAGAACACAAAAAGGTCTGATCAACTAACCACGCAAGGAAAAGAGCCGATACTTACTTAACTGCACTTCTCAATATGATCTAGTTTTATGACTATCTCCATGTCACTGCATTCCCTGCCCTCATGTAGTGGCAATCACTGGGTAGGAAAAAGAAATATCAAAAGGACTCAGCATAGCAACCAATCAAAGTGGCAGCAGGAAGGAGGAAGGGGTGGGGGGGACCCGACAGCCACCCGGCTGTGCTGGTCGACAGTTAAGCCACTTAAAGGCTGAGTAAATGACGATATACATCCATGTTGGACCTGGCAGAAGGGTTCCCTCTGGAACGGGAGCACCGCCCCGAACCAGGCCAATCAGGAGAGAGAAAAACTCACATTAATTTTAAAGAGCATTACTCTTATCCCTTAATTCAGTTGTCTCTACCAGCTCCTAAGGCAAACCAGGGTTAAGTGCAGCTGGCCTATGTGGACTCCTGGAATACAGGACGCAGTGAACTGTGCTCCTGATACGGGGGAGGGACGGGAGCCACTTACCTTAAATCTGTCAACAGCAACTGACGCTTCAGAGAGGGACTTCACAGAGAATGGTGTGACTTTTAAAGCAAAAGTCATGGAATTGAAGACAGTCACCACTGTGAAGGCCTTAAAATACAAAAAGAGGTGAGAGCGAGCCTCGTGAGGTTGGACACTAGACAAGGTGGCGCCAGTCTCCTTCCGGGAGGCAGGAAGGCTGGAACTGTCAAATGTTAGAGCAATCGGTCACACTAAAGTAATTTGTGCTCTGTGTGGATGCATCCACGTGTGGAGTGTGTGGAGGTCAGAGGACAACTTACAGGAGCTGGTTCTCTCCTTCCCCCGTGGGGTTCCAGGGACTGGACTCAGGTCATTAGGCTTGGTGGCAAGTGCCTATACCCACTGAGCCGTCTACTCAGCCTCAAGTGCATATTTTAAAGTTCTGTTTTTTGCCGGGCGGTGGTGGCGCACGCCTTTAATCCCAGCACTTGGGAGGCAGAGGCAGGCGGATCTTTGTGAGTTCAAGGCCAGCCTGGTCTACAAAGTGAGTTCCAGGAAAGGCACCAAAGCTACACAGAGAAACCCTGTCTCGAAAAACCAAAAAAAAAAAAAAAAAAAAAACAAAAACAAATAAAGTTCTGTTTTTTAATTATGTGTATATGTGCATGAGTATGTGCACATGAACAGGGTCTTCAGAGCCCAGAGGTGTCAGAGCTCCTGGAACTGGAGTCACAGAGGACTGTAAACAGTCCATTGTGGGTGCTGGGAACTGAACTCCAGGCCTCTGCCAAAGTCCTCTGTATATGCTCTTAACCTCTAAGCCATCTCTCAGCCCACATTTTTATTTTAAGGTTAGGGTTTCTGGTCTGTTTTCAATGAGACTTCTATCTAAAAGTCTTAATAAACATGAAATACAGTTTCTTCTGTAGTTCCAAAATTGAACCCAAACCCAGGCTAACCGAAAATAAGCCAAATTATTTCTGTAAAAGGGGTAGCTCCTTATTCTTCCACTTCTCAACTTAAAGACATGAATGAAGAAAAATGCATAATTCTTGGTAGCAGTCCCAACTGAAGTAGCAAGAGGAGCAGAAGACCCGTCCACATGTCTCCTCACCTGCGCCGCTGTCAGGTGGAAGCCCAGGCTCATGTGGACCGAGAATGTCACCACGCTGGCAATCACCACCACAATGGGGGCCACTCCAACAGTGATGCTCTGAAAGTACCCTGCTTTTTCCAATATCCGACGCTCCTCCTCTCGGATTCCTACGGAAAAGCAATCCACCTTCAAAGCCAGTCAAAACACACTTGGGGGTATTGTTATTCCACCAGCAAACAAGAGTCAGGTTTCAACTACAATTTTTTTTTTTAAAGACAGGGTCTTGCTATGTAGCCTAGGCTGTCCTGAAATGAAGACTTTCTTCCCCAGCCCCCCAAGGGCCATGATGCTAGGATACACGCAGCTTTTTAAGTGACCCTCTAATACCTATGATGAAAAAATAATAATTCTTCTTTTGTCAGCTCTGTAGGTTCACCGAGGGCCACATGTGTGAGGCGATCACTGCACAGCCCCAACAGTGGACTGTACATTCCGTCACTACAGCTGAGGGGTGAAGGGACTGAGTCACAGAAGGGGTCTAAAGGAAAGCAGCTCCATTAGCACACTGGTCCACTGCCCTCTGGTCATCTCAGCCCACTGGGTCTCCATGAAACAAACTCTTGACTTGCATCTACAACCGGCAGTTTTCTTGGCTTACCTGGTTACTACTGACTATTTGCTCTGGGATGCTTAACAACCTTACAAAATCAGAGTCCAGAAAAGCTCCTGGAAGTTTAATCAGTGAAACCAAACCAGCTGCCTTGGTGTTACAGGCTATTTTTTATTCTACTTAAAATGTTATTAACTAGAGCTGGGTGGCGGTAACACGCGCCTTTTGTTGTTGTTGATGTTTTTTGAGACAGGGTTTCTCTGTGTAGCTTTCCACCTCTCCTGGAACTCACTTTGGAGACCAGGCTAGCCTCGAACTCACAGAGATCCACCTGCCTCTGCCTCCTGAGTGCTGGGATTAAAGGCGTGCGCCACCACTGCCCAGCTTAACTCTCGACTTTAATCCCAGCACTTGGGAGGCAGAGTCAGGAGGACCTCGGTGAATTCGAGGCCAGCCTGGTCTACAGAGAGAGATCCAGGACAGGCACCAAAACTACATGGAGAAACGTTGTCTCAAACAAACAACAAAAAGCTATTAACTGGTTACAGTACTTATAGTCAGTTACTATGTCATTAAGACCATTAATAGTCCTTTATTTTCTTTTACTGAAATTAAAGTTATATATGTTCTTTTTTTTTTAAAGTCTGAGGTGACTTTAAGCTTCTTCTTCTTCTTAAATACCACCCTTTCTAAGGCCCAGCCTTCCCACTCGTGTGCAGACGTGTTTGAATGCCAGTGTCATGCGAGTTATCTCGACAGGCTTGTACTGTGCACATCCTGCACATGCCATGCCTGTCCTGGACTTAAACATGTGAGTGGAGCTGGCACCAAGAACCTTGTAACTGTATCAATCGTTTTAAAAGCTAACAAAACAGCCGGGCGGTGGTGGTGCACGCCTTTAATCCCAGCACTCGGGAGGCAGAGCCAAGCGGATCTCTGTGAGTTTGAGGCCAGCCTGGGCTACCAAGTGAGTTCCAGGAAAGGCACAAAGCTACACAGAGAGACCCTGTCTCGAAAAACCAAAAAAAAAAAAAAAAAAAAAAAAAAAAAAAGCTAACAAAACAAGCCCCTAGTAAGTAACAGCGGCAGGCACAGAGCCCAGGCATCTTGAAGCCCAGGTCACCCCTCGGGGTCACACAACTCTGGCACCTCTGCACCACAGAACAGAGAAGCCTTAAGAGCAGGGCTCTGGGCAATCGTCGTGGCGCTGGCTCTGCATCAGCTTCTCAGCCAGGCCAACCATCAAGAACTGCGTAAGAGAAGGATTACTACAGCTAGATTGGTGCCTAGTATCCTAGCTGGCCACGGCAGCCTGGGCAAAGATCAGTTTCCCAGGCTCAAATCCCTAAGATCTCTTTAAACATAGAAGATTCTACATGAAGATACTAGACATCAGAAGTCTAGTTTCTAATGTGCTCAGGAAGTTCAAAGTACATGAGTGAGCAGACCCACAGAATCCAAAACCCGTCTACTATATGCACGAGGAGATCTTTACACTCACTTTGAACACTCTGAGAAAATGCTTTGACCCAGGCATACATTTTAATAAATTTAATGTAGGTGAGAACTTCGTTCATCTTCTGGACACGGTCGTCTGTGGCAGCTACACACTTTCTCCTGAAATACGCAGTAAGCCGTGACACAAACATCTGGAAGGAAAAGCAGCATCTGTCAAACAGGCGGCACCTGCCCCACCTGAAGCAGAGGCTGGCTCTGCCTCACCACAGCCTAAGCTGACAGGCAGATAATCCTGCTCCTGGGAAAGACCAGATTTCACACAATTGTGCTGTTTTTTAATTAAAGGGACTTCTGGGTTACAAAATATTTAATTCTCATCTCCTTGTAGGGCGATGAAGGCAATTAACAATCTGATCTCACAGATACCGAGTGCCACGGTGGTGGAGTCAGGACAGTCACGTCAGCATCAGCTGGACCGGAGTAAATCAATTTGATGGCTCCTGTGTTACCTAGAGCCAGTATGGTGATATATTGTGTACCCTAATAAACTTGCCTGAGGACCAGAGGGCAGAGCCAGCCACTAGATTAGACATAGTGGTACACATCTTTAATCCTAACACTTGAGATCTCATGCCTTTGCTTGGGAAACACACACGCCTTTAATCCCAGGAAGAAATATGGCAGGGCAGAGAAAGGTATATAAGGCGTGAGGAAACGAACTCATTGTCTTCAGGCTGAGGATGTCATAGAGGTAAGAACTAGTGGCCGGCTGCTCTGCTTCTCTGATCTTTCAGCTTTCCCCCTGATATCCGGCTCTGGGTTTTTTTTTATTAAAAGATCATCTAAGATTCGAAGAACAGGCCAGGTTCACCTGGAACCTTCTGCTTCACCTAAACTCTCTCTGCTTGCACACAATGCCTGCCTTTTGTGTAAATGACACCTATTTCCTCTCCAGCCAAAATCCTGCCTAGAGGAACTGAGCACTATCGAGCACGGGACTTCTCCCACGTGGTGCCTTCCCTGAGAAAAGTCCCGGAGGATGTGCTTTCTGTAACTCAGTACAAGTACTTTGTCCCCCGTGAGGAAGCGACCAAGTCCCAGGTGAGAGAGGCTCACTCACCATCGCCGGGTAAAAGAGGATAAAAACAGCCGATCCCAGGAAGGCTGTTGGTCCTAGGATGATTACGTTATAAATCATGCCCAAGATGGCAACAACAGGTCCTCCGGCCAGCAAGCTGCCCACAGCGGCTGCCTCAAACATCCTCTGCCCATCATTGGAGCAGATATTGATGAGCTGGAAGAGATGACCAACAGTGAGGCACCCTGTAGGACACAGGTCACCGTATCCAGGCGAAAGGTCAAGGGCAGAGCGGGGACCAAGGAAAAGATCTCCAGCTGAGAGCTTGCTCTGGGCACAAGGCACAGGTTCTGAACTCACCTCACCCAGGGACTTTTCTTTAATGTTCTTTAACTTCAGGATCTTCTTGAATGCCATGGTCAGGATAGCCCCGCGCAATCGGACACCAGTTCGATAGTTCAATGCCCAGGTCAGCGCCAGGGACCAGGAGCGTACAACTTCTGTCAGAAAGAGGCCTAGGACTAACAGCAAGCTGTACTGCAGGTTAGACTCTGTTGCCTGGGTGTACTCCAAGAGCTGTTTCACCATGAAGGCCTACAGGGAGAAACATAGGCCACTGTCAACGTCCCCCACGGCGACCTCACACGATGCCACAGTGCTATGTTAGGTTAGAAAGAGCAGGCTGATCCACGGCGGCGGCACAGTGGTCAGCGTGTAAGCCAGGAAAGAACTGTGTTCTTGGACCGGATGACACCGGCAACCCGCCACAGGTGCAGGACAGAGGGGCCGTTTGCTTTTCTCCTGAAGGCGCCTTCGTGACCATTACTCTTTCTAATGTAACATAAACCTGTTCATGAGCCGAAATTCATTCTAGACACACGGTCATCCAAAGGTATATATTGACCTTGCTCCAGAGTCTTCACACATGGCTACATTTCTTTAAAGGAACTCAAGACCTTTCTCTGTATCCTTACACACGTGCTTATTTGGTAAGAAGGAACAGTGTACCTACAGTCGTACGGGGAAGAGAGGGAAGTGCAAAACATCCCTGAAAACAAACATGGGCAGTTTAATAGGACAGAAGAGAGCAAAGAAAGCCAACTCCAGGACCCTCCCTCCAGCCCGCCCCACGCCCACACCCTCCTCTCAAAAACGAAAACATGTTACCTCAGGTAGCACATGTCTAACACCACCTGCAGGGAGGGAAGACAGCCAGCCCCCAAGAACCACGAGTGCCACCTCCAGCTCTGAGGTCCTGCAACGCCGGAGCACACACTCACACAAGCACATTCAGCAACAGCAGTAAATACCAGAAGTGGGAAGCAACGTACTTTTATTGAAAATGAAATATATATATAAAGATACCATCTTTAAAGAGCATCTCACAAACACTGTACAGTAGTGGGGGCATGAGGAACACAGAGTGGGAACATACAGAGTCATACAGGGAGAGCCGTCACGCGGGCCGCCTGGCCTCCAACTTGTGACTATACACGGTAGAAATACACAACAGAGCCACATGTGCATCCAGAGTCGGAAGGAGTACATCAGGCTGGCAGCGTTCATCAGGTGGGACTCCTGAAGCTGCAATCAAGTAGATTCTCTAGCAATAAAGACCTTGCTGCTAAAGAAAGAAGATTAAGAAAAAAACACACAACTAAAAATTCCCTAGCGAGGTACCCTGCGTAAAACTGCAGGTGCTGCTGGCATGCTAAGCTGTGAGGCACCCCGCTGCTCCAGACGGAGCGCGAAATTCTAGGTCGGCTGGGGCAGGGGTGTTGACATCCTTCGGAGTCTTTTCAAGTCCCGCTAGCTAAAACTGATGTTGGCAAAAATCAAACCAAACTATAACAAAAGAAAGACAAACCAATGCCCACCCTAAAGGAAAAAAAAAAAGAAAGAAAGAAAGAAATTAAACCCATGCACCCCTCTACCCCGGTTCCTACAGCAAGGAGTCCTGGCTGGGCTGTAAACTACTAAATGACACAGGACAGACGCCAGATATATCATCCTGAAGTACCTAAAACTGAATTCCAGAACCCAGATTCTGGGGGAGTTCATCCTTTCAGTTTTCCTGAAAGTAACTTAATACCAAATGGTCTACTAGGTCCTAGGAGAGCCCCACAGTTAGGTTCATGTCAAGCCCCAGTAAATAAACAACCTGATCGGAAAGGGGGTTTCAGGTTCTGAGAACTGCTGTAATCCACCTCTACCTCCCTCAGAACTCTGAGGTTCAATGTTTGGTCCTCACTGCACAGATTTAATAGCAGGAAGATTGGCTTCTTTTCCAGTACGCATCCAAAATGTGGAACTGGGTCACAAGGCCAAAGCCCCTCCTCCTCTGGTGAAGGAACTCAGCGGGCGCCTGCCATGAAGGACTTTCCCCCACACAGAGGCAGTGTGGAGGTCTCCAGGGAAGGCCAGCGGGTGTGGTCTGGAAGGACTCCTCCCTCCCTACACCTTTAGGTGCCCCTTTTCAGCACTGGATAAGCAGTCAGCCCCTCCCAGGAGGGAGAGGGAAGGGGACGTGGAAAGACATAGGCATATTTACACTATGCAAAACTTTCAAGGGGAAGAGAGAAGGGCAAAGAAACGTCCAACACAGGGTTTAAAAAGCAATGGCATTTCAAATGAGCTTCTATGGGAGAAAGAAAAGCGGGCTCTGATGAGAAATCCAAACAAACTCAGTGTTTTTAAAATAGTCGGAAGTTTATCATTTAAGTCTAAGTTTACTGGAAGGAAACTGGAAATTCTCAGCATAGCTGTCTTGCTGTGGAAAGCATTCCCAGTGAATAAACATTACCTTACCTGAGCTCTTGGCGAGAGATTCCGCCCAGCTTGACTCTCTCATTCTGACCGCAGAATACAGCCATCCTGAAAATTCTAAAGAACAGCTTCTGTCACTGGTCCCACTACAGAGACACGCCCCCCAAGGCCAGACCCTGACAGCATCGAGTGGAGCGAGCTGCGGCTGGAGAGGCTGGAGGGTGGGAACTTACCTCTCCCACAAGGCCTGGAGCAGAACTAGCACTGAGAGATGGACTGCACAGGGCGGCCTTCTCTCAGAAGTCTAGGGCGAGTGCTAACTCATTGGACACAAACCCTAGGTCAGGCCTGGCCTCTTAGAACTATCTTAGTCTAAGAAGGATCTCTGTAAATGTAGTGATTTGGTTCTTCATTTCTAGTAAAGCCTGTACCCTTAGAAAGTCTGGTAGTGTGCTAACATTATCACCATCCTGAGGCACCCTACACAGAGCTGTTTTGAGGTCAGCATCAACTGACCAGGTTTCAAAACACACACACACAAACACAACTTGATTGTGTTTCATTTGTTCTGCATATGACTACCAAGGCTCAATGAGACCTAAGAGGATGTTCCATGTTTGGAGCCTATAATTTAGGGTAAGATTTTGGTAAGGAGGGAACAAGCCAATCTGAAAATCATGCTCAATGAGAAAATGTGCAAAACTCTAGCATGGGCTATTCCTCAAAAGGACCCATGTCCACTTACAGGAGGTTTGCTCACCACTGCTACGAATTCCATTGTTCAAAACCAGCCTGATCCTCCAATTTCCAGTCAAAAAAGAACTTATCAAAATTAGGGTTCCAAAAATGAAGTCTATATTGTTTACACTTTTTCATCATTTTCACACAAAGAGACAATGGACAAGCCCACAGCTTCTCAGGCCCATTGACCTTCAGAGGCTCCTCCCAAAGGGGCTGAGTGCGGTGTCCATGTGTTCCTATTATGAAAGGCATTCAGCTTTCCATGGCCTTCTAGAAGAGTTCTCTAGGTCAGCACCCCAGTGTGCTGCACCAGAAGTGAGAGATGAAGATGTTAACAGACGCTCGAGGCAGTGACCATGCATTCTGTAATCACTTTTTTTGGAGTAAAAATTTAATCCCTGAAATCCATGGCATTTGTTCAAGAAAAGGGGAATTCAGAAAGCCCATTATGATTTTTATTGAGAAATGCTGCATACTCTTCTACCTAGATGAGAGAACTCTGTGATGGGTCAGAGCAGCCACCAGCCCTGTAGGGAGACAATGACAGAAGCTCTTCTTGGGGGGGCGCTAGTTCTATGAAACATTCGCCAATCTGACTAAGAACATGACATTTCAGTTACATGGTCTCTCTGGTTTAAAACTTACATACAGTGTTAGTCGGTCAATTAACAAACCTAATACCAACATTTTTATTTTTTAAAGGATCATACATTAAAAAAGAAGAAGAACAACAACAAAAGAACAAAATACCTCAAAAGTGTAAATTAGTTTTACCTAGTCACCATGCCTTTTAGACACATACTTACCCCACCATGCACCTCCAGCTTACCCACACCCGGAAAACGCACGCACAGTCTAAACAGTACTACTGCTCCGATGCCTCAAGGCAAATATGCAGAGAATGAGTTCAGTCAGAATCTCAAGTGTCAGGCAGTACAGCAGACTGAAGAAACGGTGCCCTGAAAACTCCTGTCCAAAGCCCCCCTCGCCACTACTCTGCCTCCACATCGGCCAGGGAAACCCCAGCTGCCACCCGGTGCTTGCCATAGTCAATGCTCTATGCAAAACCGGAACTGACTTTGAAAACCCCCGACAGGTTCCTAGCTTCTTCAGGATCATCCATTAGTCATTAAACACAGGCATCTGGCATGTCACCAACACAGACTTGCTAGCCCATGCCACAAAACACTCAGCTCACTCGCTCACCCACAGCACTGACAAGACATCTCTGTCCTATCCGAGACTGTTGCTTCATGTCAGCTCAGAACCAACAAGCAGGTCCCGTGCAGGACCAGACCAGCTCCGATTCACCCAGCCCCAGGAAAACAAGCCAGTGGTTTCTTCTCCTGCAGCACTGTGTCCTCATCCTCCTAGCTGACAGGCCACCATTCACTCCCAGATCCACTGACCCTCTTCAGAGTAGCCCCAGAAGTGTCTCTAAGGCTGCTCACTAGCCCCAAGACAGTCATAACCTCTGCCACAGAGCAGGGTTAGCGCTGGCCATGGCCGGGCCCCTGGAGAGGTTCAGAAAGAATAGTTAGAACTTACTGGTCCACTGAAGCCAGCCAACTGCGTGATCATCAGGCACATGATGGACAGGATGAGCCTGGTGCGACAAAAGATCCACACAACCCTGCGCAGGGAGGCGGCTTCCGGCCCAGCGTCATTCAGCTCTTCTTGCCACAGCCTCTCCAGTCTTAACAAGGGCACAGGTCCTGTGTTACACGTCTCCCCGGGGGAAAGAACACACCCCAGACCCCCTCCTGCCACCACAGGCTCAGTCGGTGCATACACAAATCTCTTCTCTACAGTTATGCATATGGCCTCCATCTTGCAGAGGAACAACTCCCTCCTGGCCTGTGTCTATTCACTCCCAACAGGGAGGATCTGAAGTATAGAAACAAGGAGAGCAGGAGCCTTTCCCGCCACTGCGCAAAGGTCTCTCCCTGCATAAAGTGCATGGATAGAAACTTCCTCTTTCAAGGGATCCCAACCCTTTCTGAAGGATCCTGGGATAAAATGCAATGCTACGAACTAGGTTTTCATCAGACTACCACCAAAAAATGTACTCTGTCACAAGGCAGCAACAAAATCTCCCTGCAGGCTCAGGAGGAGAAGCGGGGCTGAGAGAGAGAGGAAGCCCTTGGTTAAGGCACAATTAGAGGGAAACAGAGATACGGCAAAGGGAAGAGAGTCCACAGGCTACCCACCCTTGGCTGGGTGCCTTAAAGGGCATGGCGCTTGACTCCACTTGCTGGCCCACCCACCTAGCTCAGGCCTAGCATCCAGCAGACAGGGTGGACCAGAGACGCCTACCTTCTGCAGTTCACATCAGAAGACTCATACTTGGACAAAGACCACACATCCTCCATTAATAGCTCCCCCTTCTTGTGAACCACACGGGCCAGAGGAGAGAGCCAGGAAAAAGTCATGTAGGAGAAAAGTCCAGCATTGTCCACTGGGTGCTGGTGCCTAAAGAGAGAAAAATCCGACCACAAGGTGTCAGCAGATACTGAGAGGCTGAGCATGTGTGACAGACATTCTTTGGTAAACAGCTCCTGACAAATATTAGGCCTCCCCAGCTGTCCTCACGTTAGCCCCCGATTTCAGAACCGCTTTCAGTGCTCTGTGGATGGATCATTTGTCACCAAGGCCTTACTTGGAAGTGGTCCGGAAGGGCTTCAGGGCACTCAAGCCATGGTGGTATTTTCCCTTGGCATGCTCCTCGTCCAGAATTCGGAGGTGAGAATGCACAGAGACGTCCAGAGAAAGGCCCTCAACGCGGGCTGCTGTTTCCAGGGCATCTTGGCATTCCAACTGTAGGTGGGCAGAACAGTTAATGAAAATTAGTATATACAGAAGGACGCAAATCCAGCTGACGACAGCTCAGAATACACCAGCAGCCAATCACTCCATCAGCACTGGAAACCCCCAGAACATGGGTTAGTAACTAACTCTGCATGCTAAGAACTCATTAAAGAGCATTCAATCACACGCACACGCACAGGCACATGCACAGTTTTTGAGTATTCTTAGGTCTGTAGACGTGAGCACAAAGTATAGATTGCACGTGTCTCCCATCCCCTCCATCCCCTCCTGTATCAACATCTTCCATTAGATGGTGCAATTGTTCCAATGACAAGCAGACGCTGGTACATTAACTGAAATCCACGTTACATTTGGTTCATTCTTTTATACACTGAAGATTTTCTATTTTTATCATTCATATCTCTTATCATGGGCTAGGGATGTAGTTCATGGTAGAATGCTTCCCTAGAATACATGAGACCCTGGGTTTGATCCCTAGCATGGGGTGGGTGTGGGGGGCTAGAACACAAAAGGCCCCAAATAATTTCCTAACACCACACATAAAATAAATGATTTTTAAAAATCCAATCTTTGATATGTTTACCAACATACACTGAGAGTCAATCCTTTCATCAATAACTGCAAATTGTATTGCAAATTTTCTACTCCAAAATTTCAAAGTCTGTCCCAATTAAGCCTAAGAGCCAGGATGTCCTGTTTCCCTCTCCCATCAGCAACAGGAGAGCACGGCATAGGTGTGCAGCTGGTTGCCCAGCCAAGAAATTCCAATAGTCTCAGTCCTAAATATACAGTCACTGTGATGGCTAATGCACTCGGGAGGATGTGACTGTCAACCTGACTATATTTGAAATGAACCCAATTATCTGGGCACATCACGAAGGATTTTCTTGACTGGATCATTTAAGATGGGCAGACCCACCCTAAACCTGGGCCACACCTTCTAGCGGCAGCCCTCATAAAAGGCCTGCTGTTTGCCTGCTTGCTCTCACTCTCACTGTTAAGTTCAGCATCCTGTTGCTGAGGCCTTCCTTCCGATATCAGAATCTACTTCTTCAGCATCCTAAGGCAGACTGAGGATCAGCTAAGTCATCCAGTCTGATGGCCTGAACTACTGGATCCTTGGTCTTTCCATTGAGAGACAGACATTGTTGGACCAAGGAGATGACAGGCTATAAGCCACTCTCAATAAATCCCCTTTAACATACATACTTTCTCTCTACATTCTCTCTCTCTCTCTCTCTCTCTCTCTCTCTCTCTCTCTCTCTCTCTCTCTCTCTCTCTCTCTCTCTTTCTCTGTCAGTTCTGCTCCTTTACAAAAACCCAACTGATATAGCCACACGTACCAACTACACAGCTTCTATGTGCTCGCTAATTACACTAACAAAAGCTTGCTTCATTCAAGGTGGGACGGTGACAGGGAGGGAGGATGGACCAAAAGGCTGATGTTGTGGGATATTTTGATTGCACTGACACTCCTGAGGCTGCCCAATAACGTTATACCTTGAATCAGGGGGCGGAGCCAGTGATTAGCTGACCAGAGAAGGCGCACAGGAAGGAAAGGGTGGGGACTAGAGTTTGAGCTCTCTTGGTTCTGGTATCTTCTGGCCCAAAAGCAAGGTCAGCTGGTTGCTACTCAGCCTCTCTGAGCTAGCAGGTTTTCACCCCAGCCTTTGACATCTGAGTCTTATTGATAAGTAGAATGATAGAGACTTAATTTAAACCTACATATCGCGGCTGTGGCAGAGCTGGGACCGTGGGACTGGGAGCCTTGCCAGGCCATGGCCTGAGTGACCAGCAGGGCACTGACTGAGGGGCCGTGGGGCAGCAGACAATACTTGGAATATCAGTAGATTCACGCACAGCTGCTAACCAACAAACATCAGCTGACACATCTGCTCTCACTCCTCCACTGGGCAGAGTTTACGCTTTCCTTGTAGAAGCTTGTTTTCTTTTTCTCTCTGAGTGGTGAAACTTACACTAGCATGAGTATCTCCAGCAATTATAAGACAGCGACAAATAACAGATCCCCAATCAGGACAAAGTGGTATAGAACCTAGCACACCATGCCTCGTACAAAGCAGTCTCTGAGTGTATGCCGCCTCTTTTCAGAAAAACACAGAGGCAGCTCAAATATTAGAACTGAAAATGTTTTGTGCATAGGAGTAACTTGGAAGCCTGAGCTGATCAAATCTAAGAGCTTTAATTCATAGACTAATTATCTACTTCAGTTGGTTAAATGTTCAGCATCAGGAAACTACACGTTCTGGGAAGGTAGGCTAGATTTCAAGAAAATAATAGCACACAACGGCAAAAGAGTCAACAGTCCAATCTTACATGAAATCTTCATAAACAATTTAGTGGTCAGAGCCTAAAAATGTGGGACAATGGAAAGAGGAGGGCTGGAGGCAGGTGTGATAAAGGGTCTTTCAAGCTGCATATAACCACAGGGAAGGAAAAACCACAAAAGGCTAAGAGGTTCAGAACGCAGAAAGCTACTCTAGGACTCCCGGCATGCCTGGGACTCTGCACAGGAGGGATACAAAGTCACAGGCAGAGACACGGCAGGAGACAAAGGGCATTAGAACAGCACTTCACAGGCATACTGAGTAATGTCACATGGTCCATAAAACAAGCCTTAACATTATTAAAGTCTGGCATCATACAGTGTGTGCAGTCTTTTTTTATTGAGTAATTAATTAATTAATTTTTGCCAGCCCAATCACAGTTCCCCTCCCTCTCCTCTCTTCCAAGCCTCTCCCCCCACATCCACGCCTCCTCCTTTCTCTTCAGGAAAGGGCAGGCCTCCCATGCACATCAGCCGGCCACAGCATATCGACTTGCAGTAAGACCAGGAACCTCCTTTCCTATCAGTCTTTATCACATTGTAATTTAGAGTTTGAACAAAGACTACAAGAAAATCCCCACACACTCAGAAGTGACACATCTCCAAACAATGAGTTAAGTGAGACATTATCAACTGGAAACTGAAAACATTCTGAGCTAAATGATAAGGATTTGCAATACATCCAAATGTATGGGCTACAGCTAAAGAATCGCACACACTGGACTTGGGACTGGACTTGGGACTGCTCTAAGACTTTGTTCTAAGGTAGGGGCTGATTTTCTGCAAAGAACCAGAGAAAAAATAGTTTAGACTTTGTGGAACCAAGAGACAAAAGTCAAGGACACTTATGTAGGTATCTCTACATATGAAAGAAAACCAATTTCTACAAAATGTTGACTGGTAAAATTTGGGTTATAATATCAGTATTCTTTCCTTCTGCTGCTTTGTGCATTTTTTTCTTTCCTTTTGAAATGAGGTCTTGTGTATCCCAAGTTGGCCTTGAAGCCTCTATATAGCTGAGCATGACTTGAACTTTTGATCCTCCTGCCTCCACCTCCCCAGTGCTGGGATTACAGGAGTGATCGATCCACTGGGCCTGGTTTACGAGGTGCTAGGGACTGAGCCCAACGCTCAAGCATGCCAGGCACGTGTTCTTTGCAACACACATCTACTCATGAGAAAAACTGGTTCACTTTATGGCAAAGTCACATTTCTCCTATCTGGAGTTTTAAAAGGTTTTCTCTTTTCTAGCAATTGATCACAAATCACTATTACTGCTAGAGACTTTTTTCTCAAGTATCTTTCCATTTATGAGTATGTGATTTTAATTTTTCACATTCCTATCTCAGAAGATGTTGGAGAACTGCTGCATTTTTCTCTTGACATTTGCCCTTTGTCATCCAAGTCACATTTCCATTTGGAAACTGTTAAATGGATATTTTAGAGATTGAGGCTGTAGCTCAGTTGGTAAAATGCTAGCCATGAAAGCAGGAACATCTGAGGCTGATCCCCTGCATCTACATAAACATTCAGGTTTGGTGATGGATGTGTTGTGTTCTCAGGCTGGGGAGGCAAAGACGGGCAGATACTTGGAAGCTTGCTGGGCAATCAACCAGCAAATCAGCAAGCCCCAGGTCCCAGTGAAAGACTGTCTCAAGACATAAAGTGAAAAGTAACTAAGGAAGACAGTCAGTTTTGATCCCTGGCCTCCACACACACACATGTATATGGTGATATTTTGTATATACGCTAACAAATAAAGCTTGTCTGAAGATCACAGGGCAGAGGCAGCCACAGAGTTAGCCATACAGGCCAGGCAGTGGTGGCACACACCTGTGATCCTAGCACTTGGGAGGCAGAGGCAGACAGATCTCTGTGAGTTCAAGGCCACCCTGGATTATATAAAATTAATCCAGTCTGAAAGAGAAACAGAGCCAGGCCTTTAATCCCAGTACTTGGGAGTCATGTGCCTTTAATCCCAGCACTAGGAAGGTTGAGACAGAAGTGGTATAGCTGGGTGGAGAACGGAATATAAGGTGGGAGGAGACAGGAGTTTGGCTCCCTTTTGGCTGAGGACTCAGGGGCATTCAGTCTGAGGATTCGTGGAGACAGGATTTCCCCCTTTTGGTTGAGGAGTTGTCGAGGTGAGAAGTGGCTGTGGCTTGTTTCCTCTGATCTTTCAGCCTTTACCCTGATATCTGGCTCAGGGTTTTTATTATAAAGACCAATTAGGATTCGTGCTACACATGTACACCTGTGCACCCTGCACCAAAAGTGCAGACACACATAAGCATGTACACATACAGGTTGGATAATGCAACAGCTCTCACTTTTTCAGAATAGTTTTAGCTATTCTGTTTTTTTGCCTTTGCTGGGAAACTCAGTGCCAGACTCAGTAAGTTTTATAAACATCCTTTGACAGTACAGCATCAGAAAGGGAGACTTTGTGTGTCTTAGTCAGGGTTTCTGTTGCTGTGATTAAACACTACCCAAAAGCAAACTGAGGAGAAAAGGGTCTATTTCAGCTTACAGCTTGTAGACCATCATCCAGGGAAGTCAGGACAGGAACTGAAGCAGAGGCCATGGAGGGTGCCGATCACTGGCTTGCTCCCCATAGCTTGCTCAGCTGGCTTTCTTATAGCATCCAGGACCACCAGCCCAGGCCTGGCACCACCCACAGTGATATGGGCCCTCCCACATCAACCATTAATCAAGGAAATGCCCCCATAGGGTGACCCATGAGCTTGTCCACAGTCCTGCCCCAAGGGGATTTACTCAGTTGAGGTTCCCTCTTCCCAAATGACTCGAGTTTATGTCAAGTTTACATGAAACTAGCCAGCACAACTGACCCCTGTCAATCTGACATACACATCACTGTCAAACCATAACTGCTCTTTTCTTGTTGTCCAAGACGTCATATAAATATCAATATCACAATATAAAACATATTCCAAACTTTAAAGGTCCCAATCTTTACAAATTCAAACACTCCAAAAATTCAGTCTCTTTAAAATAGCTAAAGTCTCGCAACTGTGAGCCGCTTTAAAATCAAAAGTAAGGTACATGTTTTCTTATTCCAAGAGGGAGGAGCCAGGAACAGTCACAACCACAGCCAAGCAGAACCCAAGTCCAGCACCGTGAAGCTCAGGGTCAGACGTCTGGGTCTCATGATCTTCTGGGCTCCACCCCTCAGCTGCTGATGTCCTTGGTGGTCATCCCACAGTACTGGCATCTCCAAACTGCTGGGGTCTCCTGATGTGACTGGGCAACACCTTCACCAATGGCCTCTCTGGGCTGTTCTCTGGGACTCTGACTCTGTCACATGGTGCCAAGTCTCCACGACCCTTTCAGTCCTGGGTCTTCTACTCAACTGAGGCCATACCTTCACCAACTGCCTCTCCCAAACTCTCTTTAGGGCCACACAGTGCCAAGCATCAGCTGCTCTCCATGACCCCTCCATGCCTTCGAAACCAGGACCACCCAGGTGACTCTATATATTACCAAATTTTGCTTCCAGCATAAGATGCAGCCTTGGCCCCCTCTGAACCACGCCTCCTGTGTACTGACCTTGAGGAAAGAATCCCAGATCTCACCTCAATGATGCTGGGCTCTTCTATTCACCACTAATTTATCAGCTCCAGCTGACCAGAACTGACTGTCCCAGCAAAGCAAGAATTTCATTTTAATGGTTTTGGTCTCATTAATCACAGCAGATTCTTTAGCCCCAGCTGACCAGAACCACAGACTCTGAAAACTCAAAGCATACTATGGCTTCAACAGAGTCTCTAAGGGATTCTCAAATGTTCCTCTAAAGCTTCACAAGCCAGACCTCCATTGCCTGCATTGCTCTCAACATTATCTTCCGAACTTCCACAGAACAACCCACTGAGCTCTGAGCACTCAAAGGCTTTCCCAGCCCGAAGTTCCAAAGTTCTTCCATAATCCTTCCCCAAAACAATATGGTCAGTGCGTCACAGCAATAGTCCATTTCTGGTACCAAATTCTGTCTTACTTAGGGTTTCTATTGCTGTGTTATAATATTGATCAAAAGAAGGCTGGAGAGAAACAGGTTTATTTCAGTTTACAGCTTGTCTCAGTCACTGTTCTACTGCTGTGAAAAGACACCATGACCAAGGCAGCTTATGAAAGAAAGCATTTAATTGGGGGATGGCTTAGAGGTTCAAAGAGTGAGTCCATTATCATCATGACAAAGAACATGGCAGCAAGCAGGCAGACACGGCGCTGGGGCAGTAGCTGAGAACTCACACCCTGATCCACAGACAGCAGGCAGACACAGAGCTGGGGTAGTAGCTGAGAACTCACACCCTGATCTACAGACAGCAGGCAGACACAGAGCTGGGGCAGTAGCTGAGAACTCACACCCTGATCCACAGACAGCAGGCAGACACGGCGCTGGGGTAGTAGCTGAGAACTCACACCCTGATCCACAGACAGGAGGCAGAGAGAGTGAAACTGGCTGTAGAGATTTTGAAACCTCAAAGTCCATCCACAGTGATACAGCTTGTCGTAGTCAGGATTTCTATTGCTGTGAAGAAATACCATGACCACAGTGGCAACTCTTAAAAGGGAATATATTTAATTGGGGTTGGCTTACAGTTCAGAAGTTTAGTCCATTATCAACATGGCGTGAAGCATGGTAGCACACAGGCAGACAGGCATGGTGCTGGAGAAGGAGCTCAGAGTTCTATATCCAGATCCGCAGGCAGCAGGAAGAGAGAGCCCCTGGGCCTGGTTTGAACACATGAGACCTCAAAGCCCACCCCCACTGACAAACTTCCTCCAACAAAACCACACCCACTCAAAACCATTTTCTTTCAAACCACCACACACCTCTTCTAATAAGGCCATACCTTCTAATCTTTCCTAAACAGTCCACCAACTGGGAGCCAAACATTCAAATGTATAAGCCTATGGGGCCATCCTCATTCAAACTACCACAAAGCTTGTGGTCTGTCATCTAGGGAAGTCATGACAGGAACTCAAGACAGAAACCTGGAGGCAAAAACTGCTGCTTACGGCCTTGCTCCTCATGATTTGCTCAGCCTGCTTTTGTAAACACCCAGGACCAACCAACACAGTCAGGGCACTGCCCTCTGTGAGCTGGGCACTCCCACATCCATCATTAATCGAGAAAATGGTCCATAGGCTTGCCCAAAGAACAATCTGGTGGAGGCATTTTCTCAGTTCAGGCTCCCTCTTCCAAAATGACTCTAGCTTGTTGACATAAAACTATTAGCACAGTATATCATCCAGCAGTACTAAGGAAAAACTGGAGCCACCGCATCTTTTACCTCATTCTTGTAACTACAAGTTCCTGAGCATCTCTGATGTTTGAGACTGTTCCAGATGATGGGAAGAAAACATGACAATTCTGATACGTACAACCCATTAATTTAATTTTCTTCATCTCAAAAAAAAATTAAGATTAAGTGTAAATGCCTAAAAAAAACTTCTTAACCTATTAATAGAAAATCAAAGGACCCAACAATTAAAAAACAATGCTGATTGCATGGGCCTTGCTTCTTGGATCACATTTAATGATGATGTTCCATTTCTTCCAGAGATATGTTATTTCCTGTACAGGCAGATACTAAACTCAAAGAAACTTAGAAAAATTCAAGTGAGAGTTGGCAGGCAAGGCTGTCCCTGCAGGTTTTCTAAGTGTCATAATGGCACGAGTCCCGAGAAGATGGCTAGGATTTTAGAATGTACACACCACACAGCCCTGTGCTGACAAAGGCATGACACCATACACTGGCTGAGATGACACTGATCCTCAATATCCTATGTAATAACAAAACATGAATAGGGAGTCCCATAGTAAAGGAATACAAAAGATTTTTTTAATCTAAAAATCAAAATTTGCCGCTGTTACCCCATTTGCTACTCTTTCATAAATAGGTTTCCAAAGGGCCGGCCCTGTTGGGTTATTGCGCGCTGCCTGTGTTGGGGATTGAGAATGTGGTACAAGATCCACTCTTGTGAAGGACACACGCTCCTGTTGTACCAGACACCTGGAATTTAGGGGTAGATTTCCAAACAAGAAGCACCAGATGTTTAGATTCTAGCAGGAACTTTGGAATGCTAACATGAGAGAGAGAGAGAGAGAGAGAGAGAGAGGGAGGGAGGGAGGGAGGGAGGGAGGGAGGGAGGGAGGGAGGGAGGGAGGGAGGAAGGAAGGAAGGAAGGAAGGAAGGAAGGAAGGAAGGAAGGAAGGAAGGAAGAAAGGAAAGAAAGAAAGAAAGAAAGAAAGAAAGAAAGAAAGAAAGAAAGAAAGAAAGAAAGAAAGAAAGAAAGAAAGAAAGAAAAGAAAAATAACAAAACATTCAGAGAATAGAGTTTCCTTACTATAATAAACCATTTTCCTTTGTGGATTTAAAGGACTTTTCCATAACTGGAGGCCAGGGTAAAGTGTGGTGATACATTGTGTATCCCAATGAAGCTTACCTGGGGATCAGAGGACAGAGACAGCCACTAAATTAGACACAGAGGTCAGGCAGTAGTGGCACACACCTTTAATCTCTCAGGAGGCAGAGATCCGTCTGGATCTCTGTGAGTTCAAGGCCACACTGGGCTACATGAGAGAAACAGAAGCAGGCAGTGGTGACACACACCTTTAATCCCAGGAAGTCATATGGCAGGACACAGAAAGGTATATAAGGTATGAGGAATCAGGAACTTGCTCTCTTGAGGCTGAGGATTTTGTAGAGGTAAGTTAATGCCTGGCTGTTCTGCTTCTCTGATCTTTCAGCTCCCATCCCAACATCTAGCTCTGGGTTTGTTTTGTTTTTTTTTTATTATAGGACCTTTTAAGATTCAAGTTACAGTACAGTGCAGAGACTTTGAACACATTTTAGAAGATAGATATTGACTGAATGCTGATTATGCCACCAGCCCTCAGCACATTACTGGCTACAGTGTGAGCTCCAGTACTCATGTTTACTTGTATGTGAACCTATTGCACAATGTTGAAAGCAATTAAGGTTATAAAAATACTTAGCAAATCATTACCTCAACTATTTCCTCCTTCCTTTAGGTTATCACCTTTGGCCCCTCGATCACCCAGAATACCCTTTGCATCTACACTACCTTCACCACCGTATGTGTAACACAGGGCGCTTCTAGTAACAGTGCCTGGAAGGCTACCTGGATATTCGAGTTGGCACACAGAATTTGGCACCTGTTATTGAAATGTCAAAAGTGGCCTCACAAACAGCATGGTCATCATCCAATGCTACATGGCAATGCTTTTATGTCAATCAATCAGGGTTAATGAAAGATAAGATCCAACAACTCCAAATGGATCTTCAAACTCAGAAACAGCTTAATGCTCCCAGAGAGTAGAGCACTAATAATCAGATATGGAAATGGATGCTACTTTTCTTTTTTTTTTTTTAAATATTTTTATTTTATAATTAATTTAATTTTACATGTCAGCCACGGATTTCCCTGTCTTCCCTCCTCCCACCCCTCAACTTTCTCCCTGAATCCCACCTCCTCCAAGGCAAGGTCTCCCCTGGGGAGTCAGCCCAGCCTGGTGGATTCAGTTGAGGCAGGTCCAGTCCCCTCTTCCCTACACCAAGGCTGAGCAAAGTGTCTTAGCATAGGCCCTAGGTTCCAAAAAGCCAGCTCATACACCAAGGACAGGTCCCGGTTCCACTGCCTGGGGGCCTCCTAAACAGTCCAAGCTAATCAACTGTCTCACTTATCCAGAGGGCCTGATCCAGTTCCATGGGGGCTCCTCAGCTATTGGTTCACAGTTCATGTGTTTCCACTTGTTTGGCTATATGTCCCTGTGCTTTTTCCAATCATGGTCTCCATATCTCTTGCTCATATAATCCCTCCTCTCTCTCACTGATTGGACTCCTGGAGTTCCACCTGGGGCTTGGCTGTGAATCTCTGCATGCTACCTTCCTTATCCCCTCTTTTCTTTCTTTTCCTAGCCCTACTAATTGCATCCTGCCCCATAAACTTCTTGGTTAGATTTCTTCAACAACAGATCCAAAATATGTCTAACCAAACTCTGAACCAGTTAATATTACAGGATTACCAGCCCCTATCGACAAAGCCAGAGATCTGTAGAACCTGGTTACATCCTGAGGAAGAAGATCAAGATTGTCCCAAGAACCTTGATGCCCTAATTCAGCAGGAAGCGGTCTAACAATAACTTCACCCCCTTTCCAATCCCCAGCTGCTTATTACCCTTTTCAAACCTCAGCTGCTTATTTCCCTTTCCTACCCCCAGCTGCTTATTACTAAACAAAAAAGGGGGAACAGAAGGAAAAGGGGCCAGCTAAAGAAACCCACCCTGACTCTGGAGCCCAGAACTATGGAAAGATGGCTCAGATCAGAGTAGAAAGAAACACAATTTGGCTCAGTCAGATCAGAGCTATCTCTGCCCCTGGCCAACTGACTTGTGAAAACAACCAATCACAGAGCAGGATAGTAGAACCCTGGGCCCAGGGTTGACTCTATCCCCAAGACTTCCTGTGTAAACCACTCTGCCTAGTCAGTTAGAAAAAAGGGCTGTTCTCTCCACCCTGGTAGAGGCAGCTACTCTCCTGGACTCCTCCTTCCCAAATAAATCTCTTTCTCAAAAGTTTTTTGGGTGTGAAGATCTTCATTCACTAGTGTAGAGAAGATCCTTGCTGAGACGTCCCCCAGTGGACAAAATAAGGAGAGCTGAAACATCAGAGCAAGGAGAAGCTGAACAGAAGATCTTTGCTGAGATCTCAGTGGTGGTGGGGTGGAAAGAGAGAGAGAGAGACAGAGAGACAGAGAGAGAGAGAGCTAATAAGGTGTCCAGGACACCTTCAGGGTAGAGCTGTTGTTCTGAGCACCTCAAGGTGTCCAGGATACCTCGCCCTCCAGGGCTGAACTGTCTCCTTGCAGCTCGCCATCAGAGCTGTGCTACACAGCTCCAGGTGTCCGGGACACCTTCAGGGCAGAGCTGTTGTTCTGAGCAGCTTGAGGTGTCGGGGATACATCGCCCTCCAGGGCTGTACTGCTTTTTTGCAGTTCCAGCTGTCACAGCTGTCCTAAGCAGCTCAAGGTGTTGCCTGACTCCCTAGGTAGTCAGGACACCTTTCCCCAGAGTTGTTAACACTCATGTTTTGCAACCAATTGACTTACATTTTTGGTGCCGAAACCCAGGACACCAAACCCACAGAGTTGTAAAATGTGCAATTTACCTACATTTTTGGTGCCGAAACCCGGGACACCGAATCCACAGAGTTGCAAAACTCACGTTTACTAACAAGACCTGCTTAGAGCCTCTTAATGTGTTGCTTATGATCAACGGTTGTGCTGGCTAGCTTTTATGTCAACTTGACACAGACTAGAGTCATTCTGGAAGTCATTTCAAATGAGAAAAAGCCTCCACCGGACTGCGCTGTGAGTAAGCCTGTGGAACATTTTCTTGACTGATGACTGATGTGGTGGACCCAGCCCACAGCAGGTGGTGCCACCGCTGGGCTGGTGGTCCTCGATGGTCGAAGAAAGCAGGCTGAGCGAGCCTGTCAGCAGCACTCTGTCACGGCCTCTGCATCCTGCCCTGACTTCCCTGGATGATCAACTACAAGTGGCAAAGTGAAATAAATCCTTTCCTCCCCAAGCTGATTTTGGTCATGGTGGTCTTTTTGAAGCATGGCAATAGAAGCCCAAACCAAGAAGACAGTGTAATAAACAATTATACATTTTTCTCTTTCTTGATTACATAGGATACACTCCATCAGTAGGACTGCCAGACTAAGGAGTGGAGCCCTAACATTCACACACCTGTAAAGAGAAATCCATGGAGCCTGTTTAATGGGCAAAAGAATTTATTAAGGGGAAAAACTCACTGTACAGAGCAGAATTAACACAGGTTCTGGAATGCTGTTCCGGCCACCTGGATCAGTCCCGCTTCCAATTTCCATGAGGGAGCAAAGAGAGTGATGCCCACGTGCATCTCAAGTCTTTTTTGGGGGGAAGGGGAGAGTTGAGACAGGGTTTCTCTGTGTTGTTTTAGTGCCTGTCCTGGATCCTGCTCTGTAGACCAGGCTGGCCTCGAACTCACAGAGATCTGCCTGGCTCTGCCTCCCGAGTGCTGGGATTAAAGACGTGCACCACCACCACCACCCGGAGCATCTCAAATCTTAAGGATTACCAAGAGACCACACCACAGGGCCATGAACTTCAAGGTCATAGGCAGGTGAAGCAGTTACCTGCTACCCACCCTCTAGGGGGAGAGCTTCACGGTCATAGACAGAACAGCTCTCCACTACACACATCTGTCAACTTCATAACTAAAGATTTAGACATGTATCTACTGTTACTACAGAAGAAGACTCGTTAGCTGTGGTGAATTCTCTACAGTCTAAAGTTGAATGGACTGAAACAGAAATGAAGCAAGAGAAAAGACTCACTAATTCAAGCAATGTGCCTACTCTATGAAAGCATAAACAACGTGGCAGGGTAGTGAAGTGTGAGCCAGTGAGTTCTGCAGGGACAGTCAACACTCAAGTGAGGGTGAATTAAAAGGTTTCACACAGGACATTAATCCATTTGGAATTGAGCACAAAAAGTTACATTTAAATGATTAGATAAATGGGAGAAAATTAAGTAGCAGCTTACGCTGGACGGGAATAGCTTCCACTGAACACCAAAAGTCAAAAACTTATCAAAGGTAAGATGGATGGGCTTAGATATAAAAAGAAAATCTTATTAAATTAACATTAGCACTAAAGGAAGGAAGCACTAAGTATAAAGTTAGAGAGAGAAGTAGATAACTAATATAATATCTAAATCAGTACTCTCTAATCTACTCATTCAGGAGGCTAATGAGGCCTACTACCTACAAGCAGCATCCTAGGACTCAGGTACAGGAGAAGAAACAGACACACTGTCACATCAAGAACCATTAAATCAAACTGTAAGATATTACTACCTGCCTTCATAAAGGGAAAGAGATCCAATACCAGAAGGGGGGAGATATAAACAAGAATACACTGTGAGAACAAGTAAGTGTTCGATGCCTTTGGAAGAATATTGAAAACAGTTAGCATCTTCCGGAGGTCTCCACAATTTCACTGTATAGAGAAACATTTCCAGAGGAAACCGCCACCACCCGCAAGCCCACCCTGCCCAAACAGAGTTCCTCTGTGTAGCCCTGGCTGTCCTGGAACTCACTCTGTAGACCAGGCTGGCCCTGAACTCACGGAAATCCCCCTGCCTCTGCCTCCTGCGTGCTGGGATTAAAGGCGTATGCTACCACCACACCCAGCCAGGAAAAAAAAAAATCACTTAACCCAACAGTTTAAAGGACGTGATGCAAGAATAACAGCTAAGTTTGCAGCACATCATCCATCACTGAGGCTCAGTGCCGTCAGACGCAACCCAAGCCACAGTGTGCAAATGCCCATGCAATTCAAAATTCTCACCATCTTTAAAATAAAGGTAACATTTTAATACGTTTTACTTAATACAACATGAACAGTATCATCTTTTTAACATAGGATCACTATAAAAATTATCAGGAATTTTTTTAATGAGGTATTCCTGTTTTGTGGTTTCAGTTTGGTATTTTATTCACAGGGCATAGCTCAGCTTAGACTGGAAATGTTTCCAATGCTCAAAGGCCACAAGTGACAAGTGGCTACTACACTGGGCAATAAAACGGTTCTCAAGTGGGGGTGTTTTGTGGTGGAGGTTTGGTTTTGATTGTTGCTGTTGTTTTGTTTTATTGGTTTTTGTTTTGTTTTGCCAGAGGATATTTGGAGACATAGGTAGCTGTCACCAGTAAAGAGTGCTGCTAGCTGTACTGGACAGAGGGCCAGGGAAGTTGATGGGCATCCTATGCTGCACAGGGCGGCCCCACGGTAAAAACTCCTCAGGCCACACTCCTAGCAGCACTAAGGTAACTGTGGATTGCTACACAACTAGCCAAGTCCACAGCACACACTGATTGAAGGGAAGGTATCACGACGTATGGTGATAGTTTATTTGTGCTGAAATGTGATTTTATTTGTATGTTAAAAATAAAGTTGTCTGGGGGTCAGAGCTAATAGCAAGCCATAGCAGAAGCCGGGTGGTGGTGGTGGTGGTGGTGGCGGCGGCGGCGGCGGCGGCGGCGGCGGTGGCGGCGGCGCACGCCTTTAATCCCGATCACATGACAGACAGATTTCTGTGTGGTCAAGGATACAGCCAGCATGGAGACACACGCCTTTAATCTCATTACCAACCACAGAGACCTGGAGGTCTGTATAGACAGGCAGTGATGAAGCAATCATGTGGTTAGGTTTACAACCAATGAGAAGGCAGAACAGACAGTCAATAAAAAGACAGATACACAGGAAGTAGGTCTCTTTCTGAGGGGAAGGACGACAGTGGCAGGAAGGGTAAGATAGAGTTTTTAGTATCAGCTCTCAGCTACTGCTCTGACCTCTTGAACTTTTAACTCTACATTTGGCTCTGTGTTTCTTATTTAATAAGACTGTTACATCTACAACTATGCTTTAGTAATTTAATTTAGTAATAAAAAAAGAAGTAATTTTTTTTTTGTTTCGTCTTGTTTTGTGTTTGTTTTTCATGACAGGGTTTCATTGCATAGCTCTGGCTGTCCTGGAACTTGCTCTGTAGACCAGGCTGGCCTCAAACTCACAGAGATCCACCTGCCTCTGCCTCCCAAGTGCTGGGATTAAAGGTATGTGCTCCACCACCCAGCATAATTTTTTTTAAATGGGGTCTCAGGTATCCAAGGATGGCCTTGACTATATGTAGCCAGGTATGACCTTGACCTCTGATCCTCCTGTGTCTGCCTCCTGTGCTAGGATTGAAAGCATGACCACCACACCTGGGTTTATGCAGTGCTGAGAACAGAGCTCAGGACTTCACACGTACATAAGCAGTCTAGCAACTGAACACATCTTCAGCTTCTAAAGTAACTTTTTAAGGTTTTTCCTGGTTCTCAGTGGCCAGATGCCCAACGGCACGGGCAGGCAATGGAGCAGTGACTTCTCCAGAGGGGACAAGGTGCTGCTCCGTCATGGAGGTGCCTAAGACTGGACCAGGAGAGGCTGCTGCTGGTTGTTTCTGCTCTACAACTTGCATACACTGAACATCCTTTTACTGAGGCAACGGTGATGAGGGAGTAGAGACACTGTCGTGCTAAAAAGGGACAAGAGTCTCAGTCTGGATTCTGCCAAAATGTCGCCAAAGGTCAGAGAGCTGTACTCCTGTGCCTGAATGGAAAAGAATGAGAAGCAGTCGATCCACAGCACGCACGCAGAGCCTCTGGCACAGAAGACGTCTCCCCCGTGTGGGCATCAATGCCGTCTTAGGTTTGTAATAATCCATGCGCCTATCACATGCAATCACGTGCACGGCCACAGCTTATCTGGGCTGCCCATCTCACTTTAGGCTGCCAATTTTCCGACAGAGGAACAATGTGCTTGCCCTACAAATGACCAGAAATCGGTCCCCCCTTGAACAATCTAATACTTTCCTGACAGGCACGCCACACTGGGCAAACGAAACCACGTCAGCTCACACCCCCACGCTCCCCTATCAGTGCAAGTCATAAGTAAGGGCGAATACGTGAAGCCCAAGGATGAAGCATGGGATCCACGTGGTAAAATAGGTATTTTTCTGCAGGCTGTTACCAAGTATTACCCCATAATGAGGAAGAACTTAAGTTGTTGCATGAGCTTGATTCAAAGCAATTCATTTGAAGTTCCTATCACACTAGGAGGTCTGAGTTTAACTTCGTTAATGCCATGATTAAGTGTCAAATGATTAAACTGAAAATGAATCACAGGATGAGGAACCACTTGGGGCTCAATGCTTAAGGCCGCCGCTCTCAACCTTCAAAGGCCGCAGCCCTTTAACACAGTTCCTCGTGTGGCGGTGACCCCCAGCCAACCACAAAATTATTTCCGTTGCTACTTCACAACTGTAATTTTGCTCCTGTTATGAACTGTAATGCTCATGATAACATAATATCTGATATGCGACCCCTGTGAAAGGGGTCACAACCTACAGGTTGATAACCCTTATGATAACATAAGGGTGGAGAACTGCCCTTATTTACTCCATGAGGTTTGGGGGTTCCCAGTGCGGCTACACCTGGAAGCTTTAAAACTCCACCAGCACCCACATGCTGCAGAGACTGGTTGCTGTATCTAGAATAGGGCCCTATTACTTGAACACGCAAGTGACTTTAATATGTAGCTGACTTGAAAACTACTGACTGAGATACTAAAACTTGTAAATGTTGGTCTTGATGAAAACTCCCTCAAGTTTTCAGTTTTGGGCTTTGGAAAACAGCAACAACACTAAAAAAGAACTTCCTTCATATAGAAGCCAGGGGTCAATCCCAGGTACCTTAGGACCCATTATTTTATTTTTTGAGATAGGGTCTCTCACTGGGATCTGGGATTTAACAATCAGCTCCAGGGATCCCCCAACCTGTCTCCCTTGCTGTTGATGCACCTGACTTTTCACATGGGTTCTGAGACACTTGCAGGGCAAGCACTTTACCCAAATAACTATTGCCCCAGCCACCAGTTCATGGACTTCTTAATGGTCACATGACTTCAGCTTTTTATCGGCATCCAGATTGCCTACCTACTTATCAAAACCAAATATAAGTATGTCTCTGACACAGAACAGCATACAAACCCTTTTGCAATATTTGCTCCAGAAACAAACATATCTTAAGGCCAAGGTTACATACCATGGTCAATACTGTTGGCTTTGGCTGACTGTTCCAGGCTCCTTCAAAGGACCCACACACTGGACCAAAACAGTAGGCAGGTGAAACTAAAGTCAGAGAAGCTGACAGCTCTGGTCTGAATCATCCAACTCCAGAAATACAACATGGAGAAGACCACACCACCCTCCTCAGGTCTGCTGATAAATCCTGGTGAGCCACACCCACAGGAAGGAGTCTGGCCTTTACACTGTGTACCTTGTAAAGTACACACATCTGTAAATCAGTCTTGCTTTAGGCAATCGGGTTTTTCTATCATTTCTGCCAAGATCAAGTTGATTCTTTGAATGACAAATGCGGAAAACAATTGGTGTTTGAAGTATGTTTTCACTACACAGTGCAGGCTGGCCTCAAATTTGGGATTATCCTTCTACCTCAACCTTCCAAGTGTGAGGATCAGAGGCCCATGCCCAGCCAAAAAAGAGTCTTGAATAATGAAAGCCTGGTAACAGCTAAGTAGCTAACTCCGTCTTTCAAAAGGGAGGAAGGAAGGGTCAGACAAGGCCAATTCTACTATGAGTGGACTTCAGTGTACCAAAAGAACTGCACGCCACTGTGTTTAAAACCACAGCATCAGACACTGCAGAGACTTCCAGACACCATTTATCTTACAACTGACCTGTTCATTTGTGATCAAACGGAAGGCTGCATCAGCAGCAGCTACCTAACACAGAACCAAGACTTTATTGAAAAAGTCCACTGGCCAGTTGTAATTTCCAAGTTACCTTAGTAGACACTGGCGCTTAAAACTACTTTCAAAACGGAAGCTATGCCAGTGTGGTGGCACACACCTTTCACTCCCAGCACTCTGGAGGCACAGGCCACCTCTCCCCGAGGTCAAGGGCAGTCTGGTCTACAGAGCAAGTTCCAGGCCATCTAGGCTTACATAGTGAGACCCTGTTCTTAAAAAAAGGAAGAGAAAAGAAACAACAAGAACTACAGCAAGCTCCTTCCAACAGTTTTCTTTTCCTGTGGGAATCAGTGAGCTGTGGCTGTAGACACAACCAACTCCCAAGGGGCCTCACCAGCAGCAGCAACAGCAGCAGCAGCAGCAGCCCTCACCAGCAGCAGCAGCCCTCACCAGCAGCAGCAGCAGCAGCCCTCACCACCAGCAGCAGCAGCAACAGCAGCCCTGTGGCCATCTGCCCTGGGGAGGCTGGGGCCAGCACTGACAGCGGTCTCTGATGCAGAGGCCAGGTACTGCGTCATTCATTCCCAGCAAGCCCTGAGCCTTACAGAGCTTACCGGGAGGAAAGAGGGTAGGGGCAGGTTCTCACATTCTAGAAAGTGCACTAAGTTCCAGAGGACCAGATCAGAGAAAAAGAATGCAGAGACATGTATCCTGCTGTCCTTCCTAAACTGAGCTAACTCACAGGCAGTGTCCTCCACTCTGAGAACACAAAAGCAGAAACAACATCATATGCCCTTCATCTGTAAAAGCTTTCAGGGTCAAATTCTCTACAACTGTAATATATGAACCTTTTCTATTGTCTCTGGGTAGAGAGGAGATAGATAGATAGATAGATAGATAGATAGATAGATAGATAGATAGATAGATAGATAGATAGATAGATAGATAGATAGATAGATAATCCTACACACTTCACACATGTCTACAATGAGCCCCTACTTCCTTCCTAATAATATGTCAAAATAATTTTTATAAGAAATTAGATTTATATCCTCAGTCCCTAAAATACAACTTGAACTCACCAAAATTACCCTGAACAGCTAACTATGAAAACTATAGCCAATGTGAAGATCTGCCTTGGTGCTAAATGAAGAGCCCTGGATTTTCAGAATCCTGACTTTGTTACCTTCCTAGATAATGTAGACTACTCTGGCTTGGCGGACAGTTCCACCAATGAGAAAAGACAGTGCAATCATAATGGCATACAGACACTAGCTGATTTGTGGTTATTTTCCATTCTTATCTTTCCAAGTTCAATGAGCTTGTGAAAAACAAGTCAACAGAACTTTAATCTGTGACCACAAGAAGAGCCACCACACAACCAAAGTTCAGCAAAGCTTCATCTCGCTCAGGTCAAATGTGCAATGATATCCAGGACCTGGGTGCGGCTACTTGGAACTAACTCCTCTGTCTCCATGGCAGCAGACTGCACGATGCTGGAGCAGTTGCTGAGAGCTTACACCTTGAGACAACAACCACAGGCAGAATGAGAAAGCCCTAACTGGCCCACCCCAGGGACACACCTCCTCCAACAATACCTTCCAATCCTTCCCAAACAGTTCCACCAACTGGAGACCAAGTATTAAATATATGAGCCTATGGGGGCCGTTCTCGTTCAAATCACCAAGCTTGCTAAATAAAACATCACATGATAAAATAAAAAATATTTAAAAGTCGGGACGAAGGAGGTGTAGAGTGCTTGCCTAATGTGTGCAGTGCCACAGGCCAAACACCAACACCACCAAAACCACAACTCTTCAGAGCTCCTGGACTTACTCACACTGCTCTCCACATACATATATGAACACAAGGCAAAAAAAAAAAAAAGGTTGTGCTGGAAGAACCGAGCTTCAGCCTGGTGACAACGTTCAAGCATTGGTCCAGAGAGAAGTCTACAGCTAAGCTCAAATGATGCCCACAACACTCATTCTAGACTCAAGGGGCTAACAGTCACAGCAGACACCACTGGCACTTGACAGTAGAGGATGTCTGTTAAACCTCAGGTTGTGGGTGGCAAACAGGACTACCTCTGTAGTTCTAAAGGGCACAAATGTGGTATTTCTACCCTCATAATCTCGAAGCATTTGTAATAAACTATAGATATTTAAATGTAACTAATTAACATAATTTTCCCAGACTATTAAAAAAAAATCTGATCACACACAATACCAAGAACTGTGCAAAAGTATATTAGAAAGGACGTTTTAGGTCCTTTTGCTTCTGACACATGTTTAGCACTGTGGGATGATTACACATTAACTGGAGATGGAAAGTCAGCAGTGGCCAATAATGCCTTCTTTTCAAATTAAGAAAACAAAATCCACCTGTCTTTTGCTGTGCAGAGACTGTTTCTCGTTTCTGATGAGTGCAGACAGACCAGCATCTAAGAGCTCATACCCAGATCTGCTCTCTAAAGACTGATGCAGAGCCGGGCGGTGGTGGCGCATGCCTTTAATCCCAGCACTCGGGAGGCAGAGCCAGGTGGATCTCTGTGAGTTCGAGGCCAGCCTGGGCTACCAAGTGAGTTCCAGGAAAGCACAAAGCTACACAGAGAAACCCTGTCTCGAAAAACCAAAAAAAAAAAAAAAAAAAAGACCGATGCAGACCTGATGCACATGACGTTGTACCCAGAAAATGCACGCTGCCCAAATCTCTCTTCAGCCTGGTGTGTTGGCCACACGTCTGAACTCCTAGCACTAAGGAAACAGAGGCAGGAGTATCAGGAGTTTAAAGACCAGCCTCAGCTATAGTGTGAGTTCAAGGCTGGCCTTGGCTACATGAGACCCTCTCTCAAAAAACAAAAAGGAGAATAAAAGTGAACTGTCAGAGCAAGGTGGTGTCACACACCTCTAACTCCATTCTTCAGGAGGCTAAGGCAGGAAGATCAAAAGTTGGATGCAGTCAGGTGGACAGATAAGACAATAAGGCCTGGTAGCACTGGCCAGACCCCTGGGAGGTAAGTTCAAAGTCTGCCTGAACGACAGAGCAAGTGGAGGCTGAAGAAACAGCCTGGCATACAAGAAAACTACGGTCAATCCTCAGTGCTAGAGTCAAAACAAAATGAGGCTTTAAAATCTCTGTTTTAGTTCAAGGCCAGTAGCCATTAGGGAAATGCAAATGAAAACCACAATGAGGTATCAGAAGCGCCTATCAGACTGGCCACCATGAAAACAACCACCACCCCCAATATGGGTAAGAACACAAGGAAAGGCTGGGAAAGGCCGGGCGGTGGTGGCGCACGCCTTTAATCCCAGCACTCGGGAGGCAGAGGCAGGCGGATCTCTGAGTTTCAAACCTAAGCTATAGAGTGAGTTCCTGGAAAGGGACCAAAGCTACACAGAGAAACCCTGTCTCAAAAAATCAAAAACACATGGGAAAAACAGGATGACTGCTTCTATACAGTGATACACCATGCCGGGAGAGAGCACAGCAACGTTTTGTGTGTGTGTGTGTGTGTGTGTGTGTGTGTGTGTGTGTGTGTGTGTGTTTGTGTGCGTGGGCGCACTCTGAACTTACCTGTACCTGAGGGTATAAAAGCCAGAGGTCAACTTTGGGTCTTGACCTCTATTCTCTCTACTTTATTCATTTATTTACATGCAATTACAGAAAAACAACACCATAAAATCCTTGACATGCTTTTTTGGGCTCCCCAGGCACTAACATCTTGCATAACTGTAGTCCAGTACCACAACAGGATTGACATCTCATCTCTCCAACCCAAACTGCTGAACTTTTCATAAAATCAGTGGACGGGCTCATTACCAATCGTGTAGTGGTATTCATTATTACTTTTTATAATTGCACATAAATTCAGTGATCTCAAAATTAGTGACTTTTAAAATCTCATTAATTTGCAATGGTTTCCTTATGCCCATAAGAAAAGACTTCTTAGTATGGCATACAGAAATGTCCCCACCACATGCCTTTATACATCCCATACCATAGACAACTAATCTAAGGGCAGACTCTGTATTGAGCACTGACCATACCAGGGACCACTCCTAAGTATCATGTGTACTACCTCACTTAACCCTACTATACCTAAGGGACAATGACACAGGCAGGTCACTCACAGTCCGTCCAACGTGCCAGGCCCTTTTCCTACACCTCCAGACCTTTCTCTCTATTGCCTAACCCCCATCATCTCTCAAAGCTCTGCTCCAATGTACCCTTAAAACTTTTCCACATTTAACTACTAGACTATCAAGTACTAGACATACATTCCATAAATGTTTTGTTAACACAAGACCTGGATCAATTCTCAATGTGTGGACCTGGAGCCCTTGGGCAAACCTCTACCTCCAAAAACATAATTTTATGGTTGGGGTCACTACCACATGAGGAACTTGTATCACAGGGTCGCAGCATTAGGAAGGCTGAGAACCACTGCTGTAGATAATAAGGTCACAGTTATAAAACTAGCATCAAGAGCCGGGCGGCGGTGGCGCACACTTTTAAACCCAGCACTCGGGAGGCAGAGCCAGGCAGATCTCTATGAGTTCGAGGCCAGCCTGGTCTACAGAGCAAGATTCCTGACAAGCACCAAACTACATAGAGAAACCCTATCTCGAAAAACCAAAAAAAAAAAAAAAAATGGTCTCAAGAAACACTGGTACTGAATGATAAGGCATTCTATACCACAGTGGGGACAGAGAAGACCCATCAGCAAGAAAACACTGATGAGTAAACAACAGTCTTCATCTTCATCCACAGAAGAGCCAAACCATTTCAGGCTAATGAGACACCAGTGTCAGCTCCAAAGGCCACAGCCCCAAGTGTTCACCTGGCAAAGGCCTGAACAGAAACCTAATCTTCCTAAACCAAGACACCTTCCACTCTCCTGGCTTCTGCAACTCCAGAAAACACAGTTTCCTCCCCAACCTGCTTTGGTCATGGTGTTTCATCCCAGCAAGAGTCACCCTAACTAGGACACAGGATCTCTCTCCCTGTAGCCCCGGCTGGCCTGAAACTTGCCATGTAGACCAGGCTGGTCTCAAACTTCTGAGAGCCTCATGCTCTACCTCCGAGTGCTGGGATTGAAGGCATTCGACGCCATGCCTGGCCAAAACAATCCTATTTTAAGCACAAAACACAAAAACAGGAAGAGAAACAAACCGAAGCCCACGAAAGCAGCGAGATGGCTCATATTCCCACTGTCCTCGGCTTTACCCTCCCTACACCAACCTATGTGTCTCTTCCTTCTTTCAGTAATGGGGGCTGGACCCAGCCAGGGATTTCTACTCGAAGGCAAGAGCTCCACCACTGAGCTACATCCCCACGCCGCTTCTTAATCAAGGGATTTTCAACAGGTATGAAAATGGAGTCAATGAAAAAGAGGGGAGGCAGGCATGGTGATACAGAAGACGGCAGATCTCTACAGAGGGTCTACATAGAGAGTTCCAGGCTAGCCAGGCTGCACAGTGTGACCCTGTCTGTCTGTCTGTCTGTCTCTCTCTCTCTCTTTCTCTCTTTCACACACACACACACACACACACACACACACACACACACACACACGGGAAGAAACGGACGGATGAGTGGCACGAGACAAACTTCTCATTCCGTTAACTGAACCAGCCCTTTCTTACGGTGCTGGGGACCGAACCCAGGGCCTCAGGCATGCTAAGCACACCCTCTACCACTGAGCTACACTCCGGGTCTAAGGAATCATAAATTTTGAACACTGGCCTCAAGCTAATTCAGAAAAATAAAATTATAAAATATGTATCATATGTAAAAAGGGAGACACGGTCCAACAGGCAGGTAAGAAACGGACTGTGGGGAGGGAGGCACTAACCGGTCTTGATCTCTGGAACCTGGATTCCTCGCGGTCTCTGAGTGGTCCAGGTCCACTGTTTCTCTCCCTGACACTTCTGTACCCAGGACTGGGGATGATGTACTCCTTTCCCATGTCAATATCCTTCATCTTCACCAAGTGGGGTACCAGAGCTCAGCCTCTTCCATTCACTTCAGAATTTCTGAAATTAAAAATTTACAAAAGCAGACATGATTTCCTAATCATGCTTAAGCAGATGCCAAAGTCCTTTACAACAGGAAGAAGGGACAGAGTAGTGACACTTTCTTACCACTGCAGCCATAAGTGACTCTAAATATCACTTCGCTTTTTAAAGGAAAAAGGACAGTATTCTAGCATCAAGAAGAATTACCTAGCCAGGCATAGTGGCGCACGCCTTTAATCCCAGCACTCGAGAGGCAGAGCAGGCGGATCTCTGTGAGTTCGAGGTCAGCCCGGTCTATAGCTGGAGTTCAGGACAGCCAGGGCTACACAGAGAAACCCTGTCTGGGGGTGGCGGGGGACAGCACCTAGTCAATGACGACATACACTATAAACAAAACCAGTTTACTAAGCAGAAACAGTGGCGGTGTCCCAGAGGCCTCAGGAAGGCTAAGCTATAAACAGACCTGGCATCTGGAAGAGGAAGATGAGTGACACTTTAAAAATAGGCAGGAGGGGTTAGGGGAGGTGGAGAGGGAGGAGGCCAAGGGAACCCATTCACAACACCAAACACACCAAGGAGAACAGGCCAAGCGTCTCCCACCTCTGAGAACCTATATGAGGCAGATTTCTCCGCCATAGATTATGAAGCAGAACCTGCAGAGTGTATACAAAGACTGTGGTAGCAATGACCCTGTTGTGACAAAAACGACTGTTTTCCGAGTGGTTGGTGAGATAAAACAGGGACCGTAGTGACCTATCCTGACTCGCCTATCCTTCCAAAGTCAGTTTCTATAACGAAGGGTATGGGGAACAGTGCCCCGTTATCTTGAACACTTCATTGCCTTACTTAAAAAACAAAAAAAACACCGCTCTGAGAGTATGCAGACACCTGAGCAGCCGTAAAGTCACACAAGGAGGACACCATCTTCCGTGTGTCTGGGATCTGACAAGCACGAGGCATGGGAGCCGGCGGCGCCGTCGGAAGGTGACTGACAGGTCTGGGAAAGAGAGGCCTGGGTATGAAGCAAGCAACTAAGGAAGGATGGCTACACCAGGCTCCCCGTCCGGCCTAACACACTTTTCACTTCCTCATTTTCTGACTTTTCCCTTGCAGTTGACCGGAAGTCTTTTTTTTTTTTTTAAATTAATGCTAACTTGAGCTCAGTGATAAAGCATATAAACCAGAGAGGTTCTGTTCAGTGTCCAGCAAAGTCAAAACCAAAGCTACGGCCCCAAGTATCAGAGGACTAGGAAAACCGACCTACGGTATGTTTCAGTCTAAGCCAGCGCTGTATAAAGGGATAAAAGAGAATAAATGAAGCGGGGACTCGCACATCAGTGCCCCAACTCAAAACTGACAGGGTTGGGGTCACCTGGTCTGCCTTTTAAAAATTCCCTTCCCAGTGATAACGGGGTAGCCATTGGCCCTGCATAAGGATGCGGCGATTCTGCAGGGGGGAGGGGCGTTGCGTAGGACTGGAGAGCTGGAACCAGCCAGGCTGGTGTTCCCAAGCCCTGTTATCACCACATCCATCCGAAGGTTTCCAGCGCCCCAGGAAGCTCCTTCAGGCCCAGTAGCTACACTTACCACGCCCCCCCAGAACCCACCTGTGCCTCCCAGCTCCCTCACCGTTCACTCCCTCAGGGAAACCTATCCATTTCTCCCTCCGGAACTCAAAACTTCCCCGATCCTCCCTGCGCCCCTCCGCACCGAGACCTCCACATCTGTGCGAAAACGCACGACCCAGATGTGACCAGCACAGACCCACTAACAGCTCTGCGTGCCAGCAGCGAAAAGGGCACCGATGACAGGAGACCCGGGCTCCCATCCCGGCTCTGCCACGGATCCGCGGTGCGTGCTGATGTCACGAACATCCACATTCCAGTTCGCAAAAAAACAAGAAAGAAAAAGAAAAGAAAGAAGCGAAGATAATGACTTACATCGTAGGTGGCTGGCAGTCGGGCCTCCAGTCCCGGGGGGTGTTGGGGCTCCTCTCTGCCCAGCTCCACCACCCTGGCCCTAGGGCGTTCCCACGCCAGCCCGGGCCTGGCGAGCACAGGCGCCACGACCCACCCAGAGCGAACGCAGCTCCCCCTGGTGGCCGCGCCGAGAGCAGAGCCGGCCGCGGCCGCCCCTCGGACCTCCCCTCCCGCCTCCGAACACCGGGGCCCCCGGCACAGCCCGCGAGGTCGCCACCCAAGCCGGGGACCGCGCGACACCGGGGCGACGCAGGCCCCGCTCCTCCGGCCCGTGGCTTCCCACCGCCCATCACGCCCCGGGAAGCCCAAGGGAGTGAGGCCGTGACAGCGCGGACGCGGCGTGGGGAAGGCGAGAGCCGTCACCTACCTGCACCCCAGCCTCCCCAAGGGAGAGCAGACCGCCCGGGCACGCTCGCCAACATCGGACCCAGAGCAAAACAAGCCTCTATAGCGGCATCGTCCCCCACACCGCGCAAGCGCGCTGCACAAAGCTTGCGCAGGACCGAAGGGAATCGTAGTCCCTTATCCGACAGCCCCCGGCGCTGCATACCGCAAAGGACTACGTTTCCCAGAAGCACCGCTGGTGCCCGGGATGGGGTGCAGGCTAGCACCGTCCCCGTGCGCATCCCGTGCTGCCCCCATCCCTCCGCGGCTTCTGATACCCGGTCTGGAATCTTCTCCGAAGTCCTGAGTACCGGGGGCTGGGCGGGCAGTTCAGGAAGGCCGGTGGCGATGTGGTCCCGGGCAGCCGGAAATTCAAAGTAAGGCACTTCCAAATATCCGCGGCCGTTCCACGTGCCAGAAAACATCGTGAAGGTCACTGTAGCCTGCTTCTGTCCAGCCGCAACTATCAGCGGGGGTGTCACTCATCATTCCACATTTGCTGGTGCATGAGTCCACTGTATTCTACATGGATGGTATCTTTCGATCTCCTCTCTCACCGGTCCATCACAGCTGCCTGGCTTCTAAGTAATAAAATGCCAGGATCACAATTTCCAAAGTGACAAGGGATGTAGATATGCTAACTATCGATCTGTTCTTATAAATGAAATTGAGGTCCCCGAGGCATGTGTCATTTTATTTTTCTTCTTTATCTATTTCAGAATCCTAATGTAAAAACTGCTCTGTTGAGTCCCTCCCTGCCTTTAAAGTACCTGGGGCTTGTTTATGGTTATCTATTTAAGAAACTTAGCCTGTTGGTGGTGGCGTGTGCCTTTAATCACACAGCATGTGGGAGGCAGAGGCAGGCGGATCTCAGTGAGTTCGAGGCCAGCAAAGCAAATATTCCAGGACAGTCAAGACTGTTAAACAGAGAAAACCTGTCTTGAAAAACCAAAAGAGAAATTTAAAAAAAAAAAAAAAAAAAAAAAGGCTAAGGATGTCATAAAGCTGGAGTAATTGCCAGGGTATACTTGACGCACAGAAGGAATAATAGACCAGTTCTAGGGAATTAATAGCCTGGGAGCTGGGGAGCTGGCTCAGTGGTAAGAGTGCTTGCAGATGTCAGTTCAAATCCTCCTCACCCACGGAACAAGCCAAGTGTGGCCGGGCAGTCACTGTGCCCCCAGGACTGTGGAGCAGAGGCAGGAGGACTGCTTCGACTTGCTAGCTACCAGGCCGGTGACACATTCAGTGAGAGAGCCTGGCATAAGAGAACAGGACAGAGAGTGAGCCAACAGGACACCCAAAGCTGTCCTCTAACTTCCGGGTGTGGGTGGGCACTCACACAAATATACACATATACACACAAATAAAATTGTAAGGCAGAAACAGCATGGTATACTGGCAACCTTCTGCCATGCCAGCCCTGAGGAAGTGAATACTGGGGCGACTGATTACCCATAGTGAAGAAAAATTCTGCTCAATACCAGGTTTCAGGCAGATCAAATACCTAAATGTGAAGAAAACCTTAAATTAGTTTTAAATTTTAACACTTTTGGAGAAAACATGAAATACCTTTATGAACTTGTGAAGAGGGGAGAACCTCTTAAAATAAACAAAAGGGAGAGATAGAGATGGGCATTGTGTAGGGATGCTAAGTACCCCCCAAAGGCTCATGATGCTAGGTAGTGTTCAGAGGGGGGCTTTGAGGAAGTGGGATCATGAGGACTCTGACTTTATTGATGGATCCACAGTTCCATGGCATTGTTGGGGCTGGTGACATGTTAGGACTTGGAGCCTTGTTAGAGGGAGCAGATCACTGTAGGCATGCCTTTGAGGGAGGTATGTTGTCCCTGTCCACTTCCTGTCTCAAATGATCCCTCCAAGATGATCAGCCTTGTGCCAGCCCACAGTAATGAAACCAGCCCACCATGGACTAAAACCTGAGCCAAAATAAATATTTCCTCCTTTAAATTGACATTTTCTCAGGTATTTGTCACAATAACAAAAAGCTGGTCATTTTTTTACGGTTAAAATTAAGATATATACATGATGTTATTAAGTGAAAAGATAAGCCACAGTTATAACTGGTTTTTGTTTGTTTTTTGTTTTATTGAGGCAGGGTCTCAGGGATCTCAGAGGCTGAACTTGCTATGTAGGTAAGGTAACCAGGACCTTTTGGTCCTCCTGTCTCTATCTGCCTCTTACTGGAATTACAGATGATGGCCACATCTCGTGGTTTATGACTGTACCATTATGACTCATTTTACACAGTGCTGGGACTGAGCCCAGGGCTTAGTGAGTAATAGGCAAGCACTCTACCATCTGATCTGTGTGTGTCCTTGTGAGTGAAAATTTTAATGCAAATTTCTATGACCAAATAAGAAAAGGAAAATAACGTAACTAGTTCACAGCAAAGACAATAGTCACTCAAATTTGAAAAGACACCCAGGCCCACTAATCAAACAAAGGTTAAAATACCAGTGAGAACTCATCTCACTAAAGCATGCTCGTAGCTCCACAAATGCCTTAAATACCGTAGGACACAAAAGCTGCAAATCCCCTACCTTCATAGGAAATGCAAAGCTCCTAAAATTTCCCTGAAATACTTCAAATATATCGGTTATCCTTTCTCTTAAAATTGTGTATGAGGACAGACATGCTGGTGCACGCCTTTAGTCCTGAGCACTTGGAAGGCAGAGGTAGATGATATCTGTGAGTTCAAGGCCAGTCTCGTCTACATAGAGATACGCAAGTTCCAGGCTATCCAAGGCTACCTAGTGAAACCCTTTCTAAAAAATAAAATCAAATAAAAATTTAAAAAAACATGGGGACTATGGAGATTCTTCAGTCCATAAAAAAAAAAAAAAAAAAAAAAAATGCTTGAGAACCTGAGCTCAGATCCTTAGTACCTACATAAAAATCTGGGCCTGTTTGAGCTGGAGAGATGGCTCAGCCATTAAGAGCACTGACTGCTCTTCCAGAGGAAGAAGGACCCACATAGCATCTCCATTTTCCAGGGCATCTGATGCCCTCTTCTGGCACTCTTGAGCACTGCATGCATGTATGGTGCACAGACATACATGCAAGCAAAACATCCAAACACGTAACATAAAAATAAATAATTGAAAAAAAAAAAGGAACAAAGGTATCTGCTCCCTCCAAGACACAATGAGAGCTAGCAAGGCAGGGACTTTGGAGACAGGCAGAGAACTAACAAAGCCCCAGTGGTGTGTTAGACTACACTACAACTCCGTGCAATGACGAAAGACAACCATTTCAAAGGTGGCCGCCGGTGGGGCAGGCAAGATGGCTCAACAGATCAAGGCACTCACCATATAAGCCCGAGGGCTGGAATTAACTATCTCATGTCTATGGAAAGGTGAGAACCAACTCCGCAGAGTTGACTTCCGCTGGTCTGATATGGCCTGTGCACACCCATACACGGGTATGCGTAAAATGATAATAAAGTATGGGCGGGGAGATGGCTCCTCAGCTAGGAGTTCTGCCTTGGGGCTGGAGAGATGGCTCAGCTGTTAAGAGCACTGGCTGTAGAGGTCCTGAGTTCAATTCCCAGCAACCACATGGTGGCTCACAGCCATCTATAATGAGATCTGGCGCCCTCTTCTGTCATGTAGGCAAACATGCAGGCAGAACACGGTATACATAATAAATAAATAAATAAGTAAATGAGTAAATGAGTAAATAAATAAATATTAAAGAGCTCTGCCTTCTCTTCAAGAGGAACCAAGTTTGATTCCCAGAACCAACAGGGTCCCTCACAGCTGTCTATAACTCCAGTTCTGGGGATCTGACATCCTCTTCTGGCCACCAAGGGCACTGCATCCACATGGCATACACCCCTACACATAAAAATAAAACTCTTGAAAACTTTCTTAAAGTTATAAAAATAAAGCTTGATTAGTATTTGGGGACTGAAAAATTAAAGTTTAGAAAGCTTGTCTGTGTCTGGAAGACTGGAGGAGGAGCCAGAATAAAAGAGAAGAATCCAGCTGGGAGAACGGGATCGGGAAAAGGTGACGGACGACTGGAGCTCAAACCATGGAACTTGTCGATGGGTTGGGAAGAGGAGGCTGGTGGCAGCACCCTAATTCGTGGATGTGAAACGTCTTGACAGTGACCTGTTTGTTGACAGGAGCGCTCTCTTGCGAAGCCCTGAAAGTCCTCATGTACCCTCACCCATCCTCTGCTCTGCGCTCCTGCCAGCCACAAGCACTAAAGTGGTGCCGCTAAACCTTGTAACGAAAGGCCTTTTTGTGGAATGAGGTTGATTTTGAGCTGGGGATTTTCAGCTGGTATAGACTCCTGTGGTTCGTGCAGAGGCAAGAGGGTCACTCAAGTTTGAGTCGAGTTCATCTACTAAGTGAGTTCCTGGCCAGCCAGGGCTACACAATAAGACTGTGTCTCAAAAAGCCAAACAAGACGAGTAAACAAAACCTCTTTTTTAAGAGTCAGCTCATTATCGCCATCATTCATTCATCTGACAGCGGAAACAGTACAGTATGAGATCTGGGGATCAGTTTCACCATTGCGCGGGTGCGTATCCGGTTTTTCCTACACCATTTGAAGAGGCTGTTTTCACCAATCTGTAGTTTTGGCCTCTGTCAAAAATCAAATGACTATAGTTGCAGGATTATATGTGGGTCCTCTATTCTGTTTGATTGGTCTATGTGTTTTTGTGCCTATATATTGCATTTCTGTTACTAGGGCCCTGTTGTATAAGTTGAAATCGGGTATAGTGATATCTCCAGCAATGATTCCTTTTGCTTAGAATTGCTTTGGCTAGTTTAGGTCTTTTGTGCTTCCACGTGAATTTTTAGGTTTTTTTTCTGTTTCTCTTGTTTGTTTGTGTTTTTGAAACAGGGTTTCTCTGTGTAGCTCTGGCTGTCCTGGATCTCTCTCTCTCTCTCTCTCTCTCTCTCTCTCTCTCTCTCTGCAGACCAGGCTGGCCTTAAACTCAGAGATCTGCCTGCCTCTGATTCCCCAGTACTGGGATTAAATTTGAGTGTCACCATGCCTGGCTTTTTTTTTTTTTTTCTATGATGAATGGCATTGGAATTTTTATGAAGATTTTTTGTTTATTTGTTTGTTTGTTTTGTTTTTGTTTTTCAAGACAGAGTGTCTCTGTGTTAACTAAATCTAAATCCTGGCTGTCCTGGAACTTGCTTTGTAGACCAGGCTGGCCTTGAACTCCCAAAGATCCACCTGCCTCTGACTCCCAAGTGCTGGGATTAAAGGCATGCATCACCACCGCCCAGCTTTTATGAAGATTGTATGGAAGCTAAAGGTTGCTTTTAGTAAGAGTCATTTTCACAAAATTAATTCTTCTGATCATGAGCATGGGAAGTTTTTCATCTTCTAGTGTCTTCTTTAGTTCCTCCTTTAGTGTTTTGAAATTTTCACTGTGGAGGTCTTTCACTTCTGGCCTCCACACACACATGGTTGCATATACACACTCAGAAACACACACACACACACACACACACACACACACACACACACAGGTCAAGAATAGTGACTACAGCTGGGCAGTGGTAGCACACGCCTTTAATCCCAGCACTGGGGAGGCAGAGGCTGGTGGATCTCTATGAGTTTGAGGCCCGCCTGGTCTACAGAGTGAGTTCTAGGACAGTCAGGACTGTTACACAGAGTAACCCTGTCTCGAAAAGCAGCAACAACAACAATCCCCCATGGGCCTACAAGACAGCTCAGGGGATAAAGGCACTTGCTATCAAACCTGACAACCTGAGTTCAATTCCCAGCACCTGCACTGGAGGAAGGGACCAACTTATCCAAGTTGTCCTCTGTTCTTCCCACATACGCTGTGGTACACATCCCAACCCACCACATACACACGAATGAATAAGTAAGTGAATAAATGAGAGAATATATCCCCCCCACTTTATTTTCAAAAGTGAAAAGGGGTTAAAGTAACTGCCACTTGAGAGCATGGCAGCTGCTCCATGCCTTTAAGACACCTACCAGTTCTGCCTGCTCTCCAGATTGATTTGTCTGTTACTTTTGGAGGTGACATTGCCACCCAGTAAGATCAGAGTTCGGATTGTTCCACTGGGACAGTCTCTAGCTGCCAAGCATGCTTGCTGGGACGTTAGCTAATGCTGCCTGTCATCCGTATCTCTCAGTGTGTTGCGTGCAGCCTTGTAAGGCTGATGTGTTGGTTAGTCTTGTCAACCTGGCACAATTTAGAGTCACCTGGGAAGAAGGCATCACTTGGGGAATTGTCTAGTTCAGGATTGTGTTGGCCTAAGGGCGGATCTGTGGAGAACTGTCTTCACTGGTAATTGATATAGAAGGACCCATCACGCATGTGGACAGAACCATTTCCTGGGCTGGGCCCTGAGCTGAGTATGATAAAGGAAGCTGATTGAGAAGGCAGGCAGCGACAGTGTCTCCCTCTGCTCCTGACTGTGGACCTGGTGCTTTAGGTTCCCTCCTCCTGCCTCAGTTTGCCAGAAATAATGGACTGTATCCTGGAATTGTGAGCCACATAAGCCCTTTCGTCTCCTAAGCTGCTTCTGGGAAGGGTGTTTGTGTTTACCACACAACAGAAGTGAAGCTGTGCTAAGCATCCTCAAGAGTCCCCAGAGGAGGGGGGGGGGTAAAGGGAGGAGATGGAAAAAGGCTGGCTCCATGGAGGCTCGCTCTGCTCTCTACTTCATCCTGCACCCACTGCTTCAAGAGGGGACCCTCTTCCTAGAACCCTAACAATTACTTAGGGGTCCTTCTAGCTGCTTCCCCAATCCCCACAACTCGGCGACTTCCTCTCCTTCCCTGTGTTCTTTGCTTTCCAGAAAATAATCCACCCCTGTTATTCTGAGCATAGACTGACGTTAAGGAAAAGGAAATTCTTCATTGTGTGCTCTCAAAATGTACCACACAAGATGCTAAGGGAGAAGAGCCAGGGCAGGGGTGGGGGTGGGGTCTCCTGTCACAGAAGAGGGAACCTTCCCAGGCAGTCCAGGGTATTTTTCTTTTACATCATAGAAAAGGCAACGAAGGATACTGCAAGCTAACAGAAGGAGACTGCCAGCACAAGTGCCCCGTAATTCCCTATGCACGCACCAGTGTGGGAAGAGAACTGCAGTACAGATGTGCACATAGCAAGCATGCCTTTAATTTGAAGACTCGAGTCGCTTCCCTAAGATCCCATATATAACTACCTGGTTACTTCCTCTATCGATCATTTGTAACTACCTGCACCTTAGTAATACTGGGAAGAGAAGAAATATGACATCACCAAGATAGTTCAGGGACATTTGGTGCAGGCGTAGAGGTTTGTGGTCAGGCTGAAAATGTTTCAGGTCGCTGGAGCAGAGCAGGCAGGGCTGGGTTCGCAGACACACATGGGAAAGTTTGGCCTGGGACAAAGAATTGAAGGCAAATCCCTGACTCAGCTCATTTTCTATCCGCCTCAGCCCCACCCTCACCCTCAGCCCAGGTCCCTTGTCCTTGACCCAGGAATGTAAAACAGCTGTGCTTTTCCCACTACATCCCCTCCCTGGCTCGCTCTCTGTGTAGTAACACGCCCGGAGTCCCAGGTCTGGCACCCCTTTGTAAGGTCCCTGCCCGTACAGGGAGGGCGCCACTTTCCCCATTAGCTTTCAGGCTGAGGCGCCCGGGGAGCAGTTACCAGTCTGCTTGACAGAACAGCCACGCAGAGTTTGGAGAAACACCTTCCACACAATCAGCACCTACACCATTCCCGTTCACACCAACATCTCCCTCATTCCGCCTGTACCCTGGGAGTCGGGAGTCCCGAACCAGCACTGCAGTGGTGAGAGGTACACCACTCAGCAAGGAAATGCAGATCGAAACCACAACACCCATCAAGACTGCTAGGACCCTGCGCTCACTCCTGCACATACGCAGTTCGTGCGTCTTGCGTCATCAGTGTGCGCTGGTGACTACTACTCGCCTTAAAAAGTGGGACCAGACCCCATCCTCTCTCTGCTCTCTGCTCTGCTCCCTCCCGCCCCCCCCCCACCATCTTTTTCTCTCTCCAGGCCTGGCTCCCCTCTCCCTTCTAATAAAGCTCTGAAAACTAACACTGGGTTCTGTCATAACCGTGACCTAACCAGCACCTGCCACGAGCGCCGTTTATCATCCTTTCATTGGTGCCGTGACTCAGATAAGAAATTCTGCTCACTCAGCGTCTGGGGCTGAGCATTGCTGGAAACCTATACCAAGGACCTGCAACTGCGTGATCCGCTTTCTCATTTGCCCAGCCGCTGGACCCGCACACCACACCTGCCAACCAAACTGGTGAGTTTTTCCCCTTTCCGACCCCTGCCATTTCCCGTGGCTGCAGCCTGAGCTATGTTCCTCACACCAGACCCCTGGGGGCAGTCCTCGGCTGTGTACCACGACACATTCAATCTTGATGAAGTATTGGATGCTGTCTGGGCCCCTGGGGGTCCTCTGGTACATAGGCCCCAGCCCTTACCCTTATCATGACAACGGTTCAGGTAATTTCCACTGTTAATGCCGGTCCACAGACTGCCTATTCTCAAAGACGCTTCAAATAGGAGCCTGGGATCCCATTTGTTATTTTAATTTTTTTATTTTTCTCTCTCAGCGCTGGAGCCATGGGACATGGGGTGGATACCAGTAAATTTGGCTGTTTCAACCCCGACATTTCACGGGAATTATCTAACTTCTGCCAGCAAATGGGCAAATGAAAACAGTTACCTTATCCCCACACTTTTACCCAAGCTCTAAAGCCCCTCACTTTCTGACTCTCTCTCTCTTTCCCCTGACCACGTGCATTTCTAAACCTAAGGAGTCTCTGACTCTAAAGAACCTTATCTTTTCTGTTCACCCCTCTGTGCTCTGCTTTCCACTCTCCGGTATTGGGCAGGCTCTCCAGTATCAGGCTCCCAGCTTAGCTCCTCCCACTCATTCTCAAGCTGCCCTGAGAAGCACAGAGGGAGCTGAAAGCAGGCTAGGATGCATGCAAATAAGTTTACAGTAATCAGGATGGCTCTTTAGCCAGAGATCAGTTTCTAGCCTGCCTCCTGGCAGGTCTTCCTAAAGTTATCCCCAAGCCAGCAGACATTAAAAAACATCCATCTTTTATCCCCCAGACCTCCCTGACATAGGGCTGAAACTTAAGCATCTAGAGAGCAAGTCTCCTGACCCCACAGGCAGAAGTTTTAGCTGTGGCATTTAAGGTGTACCAGGGCAGAGATGAAAAAAGCCTGAGAACAGAATTGCCAAGTGCTGCCACACACTGGCTCTGAAAGCTGCTGGGTCCCTGTTTTAAGTGGGGGGCGGGGGAGCAGGCCTTGTTCAAAGTGTTGCCTAGAAAGACAATCAGTCAGCTGACTGCACTCAGGCACCAAGGGGCAGGCAGACAGAAAAAGACCTCCAGCAGACCTAGGCTTAGCCACAGGCTCGCTTGCAGGGAACCCAAAATGCAGCATGGAAGTGATCCATTTCTTTCTTTCTGGACATCAGAGCCACTAACCCAGTCCTGGGAGTTTTGGAGTCTCACCTCTCCTCGTTTCCCCATTGTTGGGGTAGGGAGGACAGCCTTACCCCCATCCCCAGACTTAATTGTCCTTTCAGGGTTACTTCATGGGAAAAGGTTTTCCAGCTAAGGCAGGGGCTTTCATTTCATTGCTCCCTCCATGTGCCTCACGCCAGACCCACCTGCCTGTACTTCTCCTCCTCATGCACAGGGACACAGACAGGACCCTGATCTCTGCCTTGTCCCTAATTCCACAGAAATAAGTTCTCATGCACCACAAGCTTTTCTCTTCCCAGTTACCTCTTCTAATTAACTGCTCAGCTGATCGTACAGGATCATCACAGGACTGGAGTCCAGAGATCATCATGTAAGAAACTAACAGCTAAAAGGTGTTTACACCCCCAGACCCAAAAGTGTCTGGGCTCTGCATAAACAGACTTTAATATAACCATTTATTACTGTTAAATGCTCTCAATAATTGGTCACCTGTCTCCTGGATGCTAAAATAGTAAAGGAAACAGGTGCCTTAAACAATCTGTCTCTGATAAAAGCTTAAAAACAAGTTCCAATCTCTCTGTCTCTATCATTAACACTAACCAATACAAGCAGAGTACTAAACACTACAATGGTCACTAATTTTCTCATGGCTGCTTCTTAACATGTTCAAAAATTTTCCCAAGCTCCAGAAACCAGCTTAAATCCATCTGGACAGATCAGATCTACTTCAGGCTTTTTCTGTCTCACCAGTATCCTGTCAGACACCCCTATTCCTATTCACTCACTGTTTTATAATAAGCAAAAACTCTGGGATGTTAGAATCCTGCCCTCACTCCTGCACATACGCAGTTCCCGGTCTTGAGTCTTGCGTCATCAGTGTGTGCTGGTGACTATGTATGCGCCTTAAAAAGACGGGCGCAGACCCCATCCTCTCTCTCTGCCCTCTGCTCTGCTCTACTCTCCCCTCACATTCTAGGCCTAGATCCTCTCCGCCCCCCTCGCCTTTCCCTCCTAATAAAGCTCTGAAAACTAACACTGGGTTCTGTCGTGACAGTGACCTTTCCACGCAGTATCCAGTGCCGCAAACAGCGCCATTTATCATCTTTTCTAAGATGGCAGCTGTTTCAAGACACAAAAGCTGGGGTGCGGTGCACACCTACAACCCCAGCAAAAGCAGGAAGAGTGTGTGCTTGACAGCTACCTGGGCCATGTTTCAAAAAGAGAAAAGAAAGGCCCCGCCCACAAATAACAAGTATTGGTGACGTTGAAGAGAAGCTGGTGCTCAAGTGTGCTGTTGCTGCAAAGGTAAAGGCTGCAGATATTGTATAAAAGAATTTGGCAGTTCTTCAGAAAGCCAAAAACAAGCTGGGTGTGGTGGCTTCTTCCTAAAATCCCAGCGTTCAGGAAATGGAGGAAAGAAGATTGCTGCAAATTCAAGGCCAGCCTGGTCTACATAGCAAGACAAAGTCTCAAAAAAAATTTAAAAATAAGATTGCCATCTATCTCACTAATTTCATTTTTAGTTTTAGTATTCTGAAACACCCCTTGGGGACCCACCCAGTGTCCAGACGTCATCTTTTTTTTTTTCAATATTTTATTTACTATGTATACAGTGTTCTGTGTGTATGCTTGCACACTAGAAGAGGGCACCAGATCTCTTATAGATGGTTGTGAGCTACCATGTGGTTGCTGGGAATTGAACTCAGCACCTCTGGAAGAGCAGTCAGTGCTCTTAACCTCTGAGCCATCTCTCCAGCCCCCTGAATGTCATCTTAAGTAAAGTCTCCTTTAAGAAAAATCTCTTCTGCTAGGCAGCAGTAATGGAGCACACCTATAATTTCAGCACTTGGGAGGCAGAGCCAGGTGGATCTCTACGAGTTTGAGGCCAGCCTGGTCTACAGAGCGAGAAGCAGGACAGGTACCAAAGTTACACAGAGAAAACCTGTCTCAAAAAACAAAAAAAGAAAAAGAAAAAACTCCTCTCCCTTTGCCCCCCCCACCTCACCAAAGGTAGCCTGCCACCTCTCTCTCTCTCCTCTCTCTCTCTCTCTCTCTCTCTCTCTCTCTCTCTCATCTCCCTTTAATAAAACTTTCCATGTGGATGTCATGTCTGCTGTGTGAGTGACTTTCCACAGCGTCACACCACAGGGCACCTTGGTTCAAACCCGCCAAAGCTTTCCACAAGATTTCACAACATTAACACTAATTATATACGCAAAAGAACTAAGGGGCTGGAGAGATGATTCAGCCGATAAGAGTTAAGACTGTTCTTCGAGAGAACCTGAGTTCAACTCCCAGCACCCACATGGAGGCTCAGTCTCAGGATCAGACATCATCTTCTAACCTCTGGGACACTGCATACATGTGGTACATGGACCTACAAGCAGGCCATACCTACACAGTCAAAATGCCCCTACACATAAAATAAATTAATAATTTAGGCTGAATAGGCCAGTGCACCTTTAATCCAAGCACTCGGGAGGCAGAGGCAGGACAATCTCTGTGAGTTTGAAGCCAGCCTGGTCTACATAGCACAAACCAGGACAACCAAGACTACATAGAGACCCTGTCTCAAAAAGGCCATCAAAGAGATGCTGAACATTGATGTTCGTAGCAGAATTATTCAAAAAGAGTTAAACATGGCAGCAAATGAGCTTGGAAGCAAATATCTGTAATCCTAGCACCTGAATTTGGAGCTAGCCTGGGCTAAAGAGTATGCCTCTCTGGGGGGTGGGGAATGCGAGCAACTCAGCAGATAACAGACAGGTAACTAGATAGACAAATTGTGGGTGTATATCTACCTCTCCATACAATATGTATGCACACATATGTATGCATGCAATGGACCATTACTCAGCCTTTAAAAGGAAGATAATTGGGATACACCTTCCACCATAAACAGCCTTAAGGACATTATGCAGAGTGAAATACAGCAGCACGAAAGATGGAAAGTGTATGATTCCCTCATATGAGATACTTAGAATAGTCAAAAATCACAGCGGTGGTTGTCCAGGACTCAGGAGGAAGAATAGGAAGTTATTGTTTAACAGGTTAGAGTTTCAATTTGGCAAGTATAGTGTTGTAGCAATGCGTGGTGGTGGTTGACAATAAACGAGTGGGTTTTTTAGTTTTTTGTTTTTTGTTTCCCCAGACAGTGTTTCTCTATGTAGCCCTGGCTGTCCTGGAACTCGATCCATAGACCAGGCTAGCCTTGAACTCACAGAGACCCACCTACATCTGACTCCCAAGTGCTGGGATTATAGGCATGTGCCATCACCGCCCAGCAAGATGAGTGTTCTTAATGCTACTGAATTGTAGGCTAAAAATGGTTAGAATATCAAGTTTTATATTAGAAAATTTATTTTTCACGTTTTTTTAAGTTGGAGCTTAATTTTCAAAGGTGAGGAGACATGACTAAACAGTGCAATGAAATCAGAGAAGGTCAAGTCCATTCCTTTTGAGACACTACAGGAGGAACTTTCCCAATGGGCCTTCCAACCGGGTTTTCACCTGTTTCCAGTTCATCTAGATTATCTTACCTGCATTTCCAGTGGCTTATGATTCCAAAAGTAACTGCTTAGTGGAATATTCTTGAGTGTGAGCTTGGAGAAATTGTGGCATTGTGTAGAGGAAAAATTAGTAGAGTCATTCTTTCTAGGGTAAACATTAGAATGAAATAGTTGTTTTTTAGAAGTACTTAGACCTTGAAGAAATGATTGTGGAAAACAGTGGTTGTTTTTTGTTGCATGATTCCTAATTGGTCTTATAATAAAAACCCAGAGCCAGATATTGGGGTAGATTGTGAAAGATCAGAGGAAACAAGCCACAGCCACTTCTCACCTCACCAGCTCCTCAGGCGAAAGGGAAGATCCCGTCTCCATGAATCCTCAGACTGAATGCCCCTGAGTCCTCAGCTGGAAAGGGGGCTGAGTTCCTGTCTCCTCCCCGCTTATATGCCTTTCTCTGCCCAGTCATATCACTTCCTGTCTCAAACTCCTAGTGCTGGGATTAAAGGGGTGTGTGCTTCCCAAATACTGGGAGCAAAGCCATGAGATCTCAAGTGCTGTGATTAAAGGTGTGTGCCAACACTGCCTGGCTCCTATTCTCTTTTAAACTGGATTAATCTCATCTAGTCCAGGGTGGCTTTGGACTCGCAGAGATCCAGACAGATCTCTGCCTCCCAAATGCTAGGATTAAAGATATGTGCTACCACTGCCTGGCCTCTATATTTAATCTAATGGCTGACTCTGTCCACTGATCTTCAGGCAAATTTTATTTGTTAGAATACAAACAAAATATCACCACATTTTCTCTTTTTTGTCTAAAATAATAAAAGAAGGTTATAACTAATGTAAGAAAAACTATATACAATATATATAGTCAAGAATTACATTAACAATGTCTAGTCTATTTGCATTTGATAAATTCAGAGAAAATACTCCATTATCTATTCTATCTTGGTGAGTCCAAAATGTTGTACCTAATTCACCTTCTTTTCCAATTTGCATTACCAAAACTATCTCTTCTTTCTTTTTTCTTTCTTTCTTTCTTTGTTTCTTTCTTTCTTTCTTTCTTTTTTTTGAGACAAGGTTTCTCTGTGTAACAGTCCTGGCTATCCTGGAACTCACTTTGTAGACCAGGCTGGCCTCCAACTGACAGAGATCCACCCACCTCTGCCTCCTGAGTGCTGGGATTAAAGTCTTGAGCCACCACTGCCTGGCACCTTATACACTTTATACCTCTTTATTGAGTTTCTTTTCAGAATTTGTTAACAAGGAAAACTATAACTATCTAGTCTTCAACTCCATCAGAGACCCAATAGGGAAATAATACTAACTGAGTAAACAGGAAGTGCAAACAAGCAACTTCCAAAAAATGTGAGAAATGACAGAAACAGCTGGCTGCCTAGGTAGTCACCCAAGATTCCTCTGTAATGTTGGGAATCCATCTTCAGCCTATAGGCCTAGCATCCCTGACAGACTTTCTGTGAAGCAGGATTTTCTGAAAGGCTGTCCTAACTTGTCTTGGCAAAGTTCAGCAGTCCTTTCTTTTGTGTCCTGCTTGTCCATTTGGACAGAATACTGTCAGCAGTCAATGCAAGGGCACTTTCTTCCCAATGGCCAACTTTTGCAACTAAGAAAGCAAACTCCATATGAAGTTTCTGCAATGCCCACCATCTTCTCTGAAGTAGATTGGTGCTGCCAGGAGCAGACATATTTTATTGTCATAAAAAAAAAAGAACCTATGTTATTAAAACATCTTAAATGCCATATTCTGTAGATCTCTGAAGTGTTTAAAGATGACCTGTCTAAAATATATTTCTGTTTGACCTTGAAAACATACCTAATATGACTACAGGTTCAATTGTAATAGGTGACTAATTACTAACCTGCATTTACTTATCCTAAATAGTTTCTAATAATAACTTTCAAGGACTAGCAATTCGCATTACATTGTTAAATGAGTTGTATAGGTACAATACCTTGAACAAGATTAGAAACAGTAAGTTCTAACAAAAATAATCTCAAGTTTTTGTCAATATATAAAATTTTGTATACAATATGCAAAAGTCCAATCCAATGTAAAATATTTAAAACTAGTAGTTGCTTTTAAAAAGTAGATTCAATAATCTACCTTTTTATCCTGTCATTTCAATATCTTTTTTTAAAAGATTTACTTTTTTTTTAAATTTGTGTATGTGTATGTTATCTATGTGGGAGTATGCATACATGAGCATATGTATGTGGGAGTACACTCATGCATGAGCACAGTACCCTAGGAAGCCAGAAGCCTAGGAACTCCTGGAACTAGAACTACAGACAGGGTTGAGCCTCCATGTAGATGCTGGGAATTGAACTCAGGTCCTCTGGAAGAGCAGCCAGTGCTCTTAGCCACTGAGCCATCTCTCCAGCCCTCAAATATCTTTTTTTCCCAGAGTAGATGCAATCATCTACCTTTTTCCCCTGTCATATCTGTATTTCTTCTTTTTTTTCCAGACAAGAATCCTGAATCTAATCTCCTTTGTTTAGCTTTTTTCCTGATTATATACCAATAACAACTTTTAACCAACTACCCTAAACAATGACAAATATCCATAATCTATTTGTAGTGGGTAGCCATTCCAGCTTTGATCTGGAAGTTCCAACCCCCATTGAGGTTTCAGTAACTGTCACACCTACAAGGCGGGGCCAAGAGAGGACCCTGAAGACCCGCAATCCGGATGCACTGGCTCTCTTGGTTCCTGGATCCTGGATGCTGGAGCACCATCTGTGGGAGGCCAGCTCCCACCTTTTACAGGGTTCCTATGAGGAGGAGAGAGGAATAAGAAACTTGTAGATAGAAAGATAGTGGAGAAGAGACAGACAGAAACACAGGATAACTTCGGGAGGACCTGGATCAAAATCCACCGGCCCCTCTGCCTCTTCAAAAGGACTTTTCATAACAATGCCAGGGGGTGGGGCAAAAGGCCTCCCCCTTGCTAGATCAAAGCACACCACACAGCCAAGTGCAGACCCTTCTAAACACCTGGTAACCACGCCTGTGGTCCAATCATTACCCCATGCAGCCCAGCTGGGTAAAGCAAGCCCAGATCTCACTAGGAACCTTCTGTGGGCCTTCACAGCTCCCCCTTCTTAATATATGAAAAGGCCCCTCAGATAGACTGTGTCTGCCTTAGGTCGTCTCCTTCAGCTGGACAAGCCTTACCCATATTTGAGATACACTTTCCGCCAAGTGTACTCTGTATTAGGTTGGAAGCTAGCAAGAACATTGCCCATCCCTGACTATCAGCCTCTGGCAGGTGGAAGTACAGAGCTTAACTCAACTCTGACTCAGGTCCCTACTAAGAGCTTGCAAGTCGTTGGAACAACCACAGCAATCCCTAGGGCTGCCACACCCACCAGTAAAGGAGTAGAGGATGACCAAGGTGGAATGTCCTTTTTGAATGGGTCTAAGATGTCTATAACAGCCTTAGCTGTGCCAAGATCTTTTTTAAATCAATGAACTCTTGATGCAAATGCATCAGATAAATCAATAAACTCCTGATGTAACTGCATCAAACTTAAAGAATTCCTTAGCTTCAACAAACCATGGTTCATTAATATCAACAGATTGACATAATCCTACTATGAATATTACTATACATATTTACAACTAGTATGACAATTACTACACATATTTACAATTCTTACATCCAAAAGCAAACTCTCTATAGGACTACTTTACAAATTTTAGCAAATATCTAAAAGAGATCTCTTAACAGAACTATTTACATTTTCTTCCAACCAGACAGTACGTGAATCGTGAGTTACCATACTTAACACTGTAGGTGAACTCAGAACTGTTTCACTGCTGAAGTTTGCGAAAAATTAGTTCTAATAACAGTCTTAAAGTTCTCCTGAGAGTTTGAAACCAGAGCCTAATTCGTCAGCAGCTCTAGAGTCTTTGTATCCAGCTCCCTCCACCCCAGGGTTCGGTAAGTGCTGCTGCTAGAGGGCTGGAAACCTCGGGACGATGATGGTCCCCCTGAGCCGCCCTTCCCACCAGGCCCTGCCAGACATTCCGGAACTGGCAGAAATGTCCCCAGAGGCGGATGGCCACTGGGCAGGGGGTGGTCCCTTTTCTCAAATTCATTGCAGTTTCCCTGAATGTAACAATTCAAACGTTGCTGAAACTCCACTCCCAGTGAGAGCAGCACTTTCGATCAGCTTTCGCTAGAGTGAAGGTGAAATTACTGTACTAAGCTGCCTTTCTGCTCAGCTGGTAAGAGTCAGGGACCACCTCTTAAAGGGGCCATCAATTTGCCGATAGCAATCAGAGTCCGTGTGGCTCTGGGCTCCGTTTCATTCCAGCTTTTACCAAATAATGACGAAAGCCTTTGTCCCAAACTCCTTTTCAGCAGTCTCGGGGATTCCCTTAGTCTCCTGCTTTCCCCAGACTGCAGGACGGAACATCAGTGTCAGGAACATTGGTTCCTCAGCAGCTACGGTGTCATCAGAGCTGACATCCCTCCGTTCCACTCACTGCACCACACGCTCAGGCAGCCATCAAGCTTCATTTGGTGACTGAGGGTACAGTTTCCCCTTCTTGAGTCTTTGGAGCTGCATCCTAAGATTGCCATGAGCTCTCTCAGTGGTGCCTTGTCCTTGATAGACTTTTATTAGCCCAGTGCTTCCCTCACTTGCATCTCAGGCACAACTCAGGTCCCTTATTTGCCCTTAAGCTTTTTCCACACCCAAAGCAACTTCCCCTGTGCCAAGAGCTCTCCCGTGCTGGGAGCCAATCATTCCCCTATGCAGCCCTGCTGGGTAAAGCAAGCTCAGATCTCACCAGGACACCTCTGTAGGCCTCCACACATTGCCTGACCTCTGTGTTTAATCTGGTGGCTGGCTCTGTCCTCTGATCTTCAGGCAAATTTTATTTGTTAGAGCACAAGCAAAATATCACCACAGTTTTCTGTTATCTTTAGTTTTGCTGAAGGAGCTTTACAGCCATTTCATGGCTTCAGTCACGAGAGTGTCCTGGCACACTTAGATATCTTGGATTATTTTGTTCTGTAAACAGTACACAATAAGGATTAAAGTTGAAATGGTGTCATGTTTTCCTTCAGAAAACAGATAAATTAGATCAGGGTCATTGGTATGGGGAACTTGTTTTACCCAAAAACAACTTTTGTGTAACAACTATTAAATAAGCCTTTGCATGATTGTTCAAGGTTCAGTTCACAGAAACTGTTCCTCCCTGCTGCCAGAGAGCCTAAAATTCATCTTAGAGTGGCCCTCTTTTCTTCGATCAACTCAAAAAACAGAACAACCAGACAGCATTGGACCTGTCTTCTTGGACTTAATGACCCCGCATGAGATACCATCTTACGATAAATGGATTGTGATGGGATTCACCCACTTCTTTTTTCTGTTTCCACCTGGCTCCAACTCCCAATTACAATGGATAAAGCTGTGGCACCATTTTCTAGTTTCTTTTCTGTGGCTATTGTAAGGATTCGGTCCTTAATTACATCATCAGCCTGCGACGGCGTCCCAGCCTAAAAAGTGGGTGGGCCCTCTGTGTGTCCCTTTCTTTCCTTTCTGCTCCTTCCTTCCGTCTGTCCTTTCTCTCTCTCCCCCCCTTCTCTCCCCCTCCTCCCAATAAAGCTCTAAAACGGTAACTATGGCCTGTAATTCTTCTGATCAGCGCTCTCCTCTGCCAGCATGGCCGCTGCCAGCCACAAGCAGTGCACCATTTAACCAACATTGGTGCCGTTCAGACTCGGATACACCACTGAGCACCGAGGACCTACTGTGACCGCTGCTGCCTGACGCCTCTTCCCTCATCCAGCAAGACTATGAGAGCGCACACGTCCCTCGCCGCCTCTGCTGGACCCCCACACAGCTGCCGTCACCACAGTGAGTCTGCCATTCTCGCGGCTGTAGTCTGAGCTGTATTCTTTGCAACAGACACCCCAGGGGTTGTCCTCGGGCTGTACTGGCAACGGCAGGCACATTTTCACTCCTGACAAGGGGGTCAATGCTGTCTCAGGTCCACTGTGGACCAACTGCAGTACAGCTACAGCCCTTCCCATCCCTTGACAAAGAGGATGGCAAACGAGCTGATTCTTAGATCTCACTCCACTCCTTGGGGATGCCCAAGATTGTAGTCTGATCCCGGTTTGTTATTTTAATTTTTTATTTTTCTCTCGGCTACAGCCATGAGACAAAGGGGTGGATAAAATACATTTACTACCTACATTGGCGGATAGGGGCAGGCACAGCGTAAACCTGGCCACATAACAGCATCTCGGGAACTTCTGCCAGCGAACAGGCAAATAAGAGTTACTTTATCCCCAAGCTTTCTACTAATGCTCTAAACCCGTCTCCTTCCCCACTTCTGCGTCTGCCACGTGCAACCTTTTCTGTCTGACTTCTGCTGGCAGTGGTGGGCTCAAATGGGCGGGCTTGGGTGGTTTCTACTGACTCTAGCCCTAACTTGCCTTCACTCCACCCACTCATTCTCAAACTGCCTTGAGAGACACAGACAGGCCTAGAAGCAGCTAAGATCCATACAAATAAGTTTACAGTAGTCAGGATGGCTCTTAAGCCATAAAATCAGCTTATAGCCTCAGACAAGTCTTCCAAAAGGATTGGTTTATAGTCTGCCTCCTGGCAGATCTTCCAAAAGCTGTCCTTAAGCCATCAATCATCAGGGGGTAAAATTCAGGACATGGAGTAAAATCTGTCTCTTGTTCCCCACACCTCCCCGACTAAAACATAAGAATCTGGAGAGCAAGGCTCCTGACCCCACAGGCAAAAAAGTCATCTGTGGCATTTAAGGTGTGCCAGGGAAGAGATAAAAGCCCGAAAACAAAATTGCCAAGTGCTGGCACTCGCTGACTCCCAAAAGCTGTTGGGTCCCTGTTTTAAGTGAGGAAAAGGCCACGGGCTACCGAATGCCCTGCCAGGCCATCAACAGCCTTGTTAAAAATGCTGCCTATAAAGACAGCCAGTCAGCTGGCTGCCCCCAGGCACCAAGATGCATGGGTACATCAAGCTAAGACCTCCAACAGACCTAGGCTTGGCTACAGACATGGCAGGGAACCCAGAACGCAGCAGGGAAGTGATCCATTTCTTTTCTTCTGGACACCAGAGCCACTGACTCAGTCCTGGGAGTTTTGGGATGCCACCTCTCCTTTGTCGGGTACAGAGGACAGCCTTACCACCTCACCAGATTTAATTGCACTCTCAGAGTTATTTAATGAAAAAAAGATTTCCACCTAAAATAAGAGCTCATTGCTTTACTCCAGATCCACTGCCTGTGTTTCTCACGTGCATACAGACAGGGCCCTGATCTTTGCCTTGTCCCTAATTCAAAAAAAAAAAAAAAAAAAATTTCATGCACCACAAGCTTTTCTCTTCCCAGTTCCCTGTTCTAACTCACTGTTCAGCCAATGATACAGGACCACCACAGAACCAGAGTCCAGAGATCATCAAGTAAGAAACTATAACAGCTAAAGGTATTTACACCCCCAGGTCCAAAAGCATCTGGGCCCTATAAAAAGACTTTAATATAAACATCTATTACTGTGAAATGCTTTTAACAATTGATCATCTGTCTCCTAGATGCTAAACTAGTAAAGGAAACAGGTGCTTTAAAATAATCTGTCTCTGATAAAGCTTAACATGTTTCAAAATCCATAGGGGCAGGCCAGATCACCTCAGATAAATGTCAACATAAAATAATAATGATTCTTTTATCTCTCTAAGTTTTTTTTCTGTGTCACCAACATCTTGTCAAACAGAAAGTTCCCAGCCACAGCCAAGAGGGATACAAGTCTCCAGAGCAAACGGATGACAGACAGCATCCCACAACGCCTGTCTACCTCGGAAAACTCCCCTTCTCCATTCCCCAGAGCCAACCGATATCCAAGAGTCAGCTGGAAGCAGCTTTTGAGAGGAACGACGCCCCTAGTCCCATCTACCTGCTTTTTTTATAATAAGGGAAAGTCTGGGATGTAAGGATTCAGTCCTTAATTATGTCATCAACCTTCGACAGAGTCCCAGCCTAAAAAGCGTGTGGGCCCTCTGTGTGTCCCTCTCTTTCCTTTCCGCTCCTTCCTTCCATCTGTCCTCTCTTTCCCTCCCTCCCTCCCTCCCTCCCTCCCTCCCTCCCTCCCTCCCTCTCTCTCTCTCTCCCCCTCTCCCTCTCTCTCTCCCCACTTCCAATAAAGCTCTAAAAAGGTAACCATGGCTGTGATTCTTCCGATCAGCACTCTCCTCCGCCGGCATGGCCACTGCAGGAAGTGTCCAGCCACAAGCAGCGTGCCGTTTAACCAACAGCTATGACAAACACCATGCCTAAAAGACACTTAGGGAAGGAAAGTTTTATCTGGATTGTACTTCCAGTCTGTCACTGAGGGAAGTCAAGGCAGGAGCCTGAAGGCAAGACAATCTGCTCTTAGATGCAGAATTCCCTCCCGCTAAGAAACGCACAGCCAAGGAAGTCCAGCAGACGTTACGGAGGGGAGCTGCTGGGTGCTCATTTGCAAGCTCAAGCCTCTCTAATTTTCTTATACAGCTCTGCCTAGGGCTGGCACCGCCCACAGTGGGCCAGGCCCTCCCACATCACAAACAATCAAGACAATACCGCACAAACATGCCCATAGGCCAAGCTGATGTAGGGGATTCTACAGGTGAGGCTTCTTTTCCCAGATGACTCTAGGCTGGGCTAGGCTGACAGGTAAAGCTAACTAGGACACATTCCTAAGTCAGACAAGTTCAGATTGTAAGACCAACAAAGAGAAACTTTCTGATAATTCTACCTGTTGAGCACGAGTAAGCTGGAACACGAGGAGGAGGTGGGATAAATCGGGGTTGTGGACACTGGTACTTGCGTTTCTGTCTCTCAGGTGGGTGTGACTGTCCATTTGACATGGTCTAGAATCACCTGGGGGAAAAAGTCTTAATTGAGTGATTGTCTTTTTCAGGTCAGTCTGTCGGGCATGTCTGTGAGGGGCTGTTTTATTGATTGACTTAGCAGAGTCCAGCCCAGTGTGGGTGGCACCATCCCTAGGAGAGTGATCCCGAGCTGTATGAAGAAGTTAGTGAGAGAGCCAGCAAGCAGTGCTCCTCCCAGATTCCTGCCCGGTGGTTCCTGCCCTGAGGTCTCCCTATGGTGGGGTGTGACCTGGAAGCGTAAGCCAAATAAAACCAGGTTGTAGTATTTGTCATAGCAGCAGAGCTCAAACACAAGTTCAAGGTCTCCCCGGATAACACCGAGGGAGGAGCAGAGCCAAGACTTTGTCAGTGACATTTCAGTAATGTTACCAGAGGGGACCAGAAGTCCTGACCTCAGTGAAGTGGGGTCTGCTGGCTCTATTTATGTCAGCTTCACACAAGCTGTAGTCATCTGAGAGGGGGGAACCTCAACTGAAAAACTGCCTCCACAAGATCAGGCTGTGGGCCAGCCTGTAGAACATTTTCCTATTTAGTGATCAATGGGGGAGGGCCCAGCTCATTGTGGGTGGTGCCATCCCTGGGCTGATGGCCAGTGGGTTTTATAAAAAAAGCACCTGAGCAAGCCCTGGGGAGCAATCCAGTAAGCAGCACCCTCCGTGGCTTCTGCATCAGCCTCTGCCTCCAGGTTCCTGCCCTGCGTGAGTCCCTGTCCTTGACTTCCTTCAGTGATGAACAGCAATTTGGAAGTGTAAGCGAAATGACCCTTTCCTCCCCAATTTGCTTTTGGTCATGGTGTTTTGTCGCAGCAATAGAAACCCTAACTAAGACGGGGTATAAACATGCAGATGAGGTTAAAAGGAACCCCCACCTCACGTTTCTCTCCTGCCATGGTTTCTCTGGATCTTGTACAATGCATTACAAGGCGGAACACAGATTAATGTGGCTTCATCAATATGACCTACAAGAAGCTGTGGCTCCAGGAGCCCCTCATCAGGAGCTGTATCAAGACTGAAAAGAGTCAAGAAGAAGACTGAATCTGTAAGGAAGAGCACTGGGTAGTCATTAGGGTCTAACCAAAGGTTTGATTCAGAAAAGAGCAGATTAAAGGCTGATGAGATGGCTTAAAAATGAGATGGTGTGGATGAGAAAGGCTCCCATAGGCTCCTCTGTTCGAATACTTGCTCCCCGGTTGGTGGAACTGTTTGGGAAAGATTAGGAGGTGTGGCCTTGTTGGAGAAGTTTTGTCACTGGGGGTGGGCTTTTAGGTTTCAAACGACTTCCACCTTTCCATGCCCTGCTCTGCCTCCTGTTTGTGGATCAGACGTGAGTGCTCAGCTGTTCCTGCCGGCATACCTTTGCTCTGCCGTTGTGAGCTCTAACCCGCTAAACCCTTAAGTCCCAAACCAAATACTTTCTTCTATAAGCTTCCTTGGTCATAGTGTTTTATCACAGCAGTAGAAAAGTAGTTAACACAGAGGGTAAAAGCACATGCTAACAAAGCCTGAAGGTCAACTTGAGCTTAATCACCAGGACCTATTTGCTGGAAGGAGAGAACTGACTCCTGCGAGTTGTTCTCTGGTCTCTACATGAACGCTGTGGCACTCAGGTGTGTGCACATGTGCACACACACGCAATAAAAATATAAATCTAATGGAAATGTTTTTAAAAGAGCAGAGTCTAGGCCGGGCGGTGGTGGCGCACGCCTTTAATCCCAGCACTCGGGAGGCAGAGCCAGGCGGATCTCTGTGAGTTCGAGGCCAGCCTGGGCTACCAAGTGAGTTCCAGGAAAGGCGCAAAGCTACATAGAGAAACCCTGTCTCAAAAAACCAAAAAAAAAAAAAAAAAAAAAAAAAGAGCAGAGTCTATATTGAACAGTTTACAATGCTTCAGATATTGGTGAGACGTAGAAGAGAGAAATCAGATGAGAGAGACAGAAACCAAAAATGGGATGACCTGAGAAAGGCCAGCTCTGACAGGGAATGAGCAGGTCTCCTGGCTGTCAGCAGACAAAGCTGCCTGAGGTATAGACAGCTGGTTCTGGTGGCATCTGGAGATCTTGTCATTTCCCCTTGATGAACAGAAGTGTGCACTTCCCTGGCACTTTCACCTACTCAGGATGTTCCTTAAAATAGAATCGGGAGACAGTTTTGCGTGAGAAGCCAGGATGTCGGGAACAGTGAGTGAATCTCTGCAAAGGACGCACCAATGGATGCTGAAGAATCCAAGCAGGCAGCAAGGACCCCAGGGGCACCTGGGAAGGCAGAGTTGTTGGCATCTCCTTTGCAGCAGAGAACATGGTACTGGGCATAAAAGAAATGTTTTGTGATCTTTTGAATAGGAGCTTGTTGGAACAAGAGAGAGTGGGTGTTTCCAGGGCCCCTCCAGAGAGCGATGAACAGAACTGGTCACCAACCAGAAGAAGAAAATCACCTCCTGTGCACTCAGAAGCCATGGCTACGTTCTGCAAGCTCCAGGGGAAAGGAGTTACATCTTTTACTGATAAACCTCCAATTCTAGAACAATACCTAGTACTCAGTAAATGCCCATCAAATAAATCTTCTCTGGAGGGAAAAAAAGAGCTCCAAAGCCCATCATTCCTCAAGTGCTACTGGGACTTTTAAAGAGCAGGAATTTTTATGCTTTTTTAATAAAGATGTAAAAGTTATATTTAAAAAAAAAAAAGCCTTAGGCACTGTGGTGGTTTGGATAACAATGGCCCCCACAGGCTCATAGATTTAAAGGCTTGGTTACCAGGGAGGACACCTAGGAGGTGTGGCCTTATTGGAGTAGGTGTGGCCTCATTGGAGGAAGTGTGTCACTGGGGATGGGCTTTGAAGTTTCAGAAGCCCAAGCCAGGCCCAGTGTCTCTCTCTCTCTTCATGTTGCCTGCTCATCTGAATGCAGAACTCTCAGCACCTTCTCCAGCACCACGTCTTCCTGTGTGCCTCCATGCTCCCCACCACGCTGACAGTGGTCTAAACCTCTGAACTGTAAGCGAGCACCAATTAAATGCTTTCCTTTATAAGAGTTGCTGTGGTCATGGTGTCTCTTGACAGCAATAGATCATTGACAAGATTGGTCCATATTGCTTTCAAATCCCAAAAAACTCAACACATGTGTCACTGCCTACTTTCCCTCCCCGACGTCTTGACTGTCTACTTGCAAAGGCACTAGAGATTAGACCTCAAAGGGATAAGCAAGCAGAAGCAAAGGATGAACGGTGTGTGGTCCTTAGGGACCTGCTCCCAGTCTTGCTGAGAGCGGAATGGGAGAAAAGCTTCAGTGGAGAAAGTGAAGGGATCTGGTCAGGGAGGGATGATAAGTGTTTCCTTTGTAAGCAGCATGGGTGAGTCAAATCCTGTGGTCTGGTCTGGTAAGACAGCAGTGGGAGGGACATACAGTTGACTCACCAGGCAGCTTAGTCCAGTGCTGTCTTAGTTACGGTTTCTATAGCTGTGAAGAGACACCATGACCACCGCAACTCTCATAAAGGAAAAACATTTCATTGGGGTGGTTTACATTCTCAGAGGTTCAGTCCATTATCATCATGGTGCGACATGGTGGCGTGCAGGCATCCATGGTGCTGGAGAAGGAGCCGAGTGTCCTAATCTTGACTTGCAGGCAAGAGGAAGTGGTCTGTCTTAATGGGTGTGGCTTGAGCACATATGAGACCTCAAAGCCCACCTCCACAGTGACACACTTCCTCCAACAAGGCCACACCTCCTAATAGTGCCGCTCCCTTTGGGGGCCATTTCCTTTCAAACCACCACAGGCACCATCTCCATTCCTGCTCTTCTTCCACCTGTCCCTGAGATTCCTGACCTCCTCTGTCTTCATAGTCCCCTGAAGCACCTAGGCAGATGTCCTGAGAACCCCAATAAGGCTATTCTCATGCTTGCAGAAATCACCCAGTACTGGTGCCCATCCAAATTTGAACCTCAAAGGCCTGGAAGCAACCTCATTTTAAATCCAGGCCTTCTATGCAGTTTCAGACCCTACAAGAATAGTTTCTATACCTCTAAGGAAGGTACTTTTTCCTGTATGAGAGTACCTCCTTGCTTTCTCCCATGCGTCCCGATTCCTTGACTCCCCAGGATTCTGTTCCCAAAGTGCTTTCTTGATGGACTCATCTTAGCAAACCCCCTTTGCACAAAGTCTTGGATCTTCCCACAGTTAAAAAGTTTGGGGTTCTCTGCTCCTTTCCACACCAGAGACAGCTACATCTCCTGTTGGAGTGAACAGGTTTGTCTTTACTGGATGACTAGTCACCACAGATGTCTTCTTCAACTGCCTTCAATGACAAAGTAGATATTTGTTGCCTCTAATGACCAGCCACACTTGCAAAACTTGAGAGGAAAACAGGTCCTCAGCTGCTGGGGAGTTCCTGTCCCAACTCAGCCCCCATCACTGAGCATCCCCTCAGTTTCTATCCCAGACCCCCAGAAGAAGTGGGGGTGCCTAGAGAGCCCTACCGTCTTGAATACCATCAATAAAGATCACAGCAACTACCAAAAACAAAAATTGAACTTGAGAGTCCTCTTGCACAACATCTCCTCATTACCTAATTTATCAGGCACGTGAAGCTGGGGGAGGGGTGGGGGAGGGGCCGGGGAGAAGGGGCCAAAACCTACTAGAAAGAATTATAATACAGATTAGTGTCCAAAATCCAGCTTCCCTAATTTAAGGTTCAGAAATTAATAATATGCCAGAACAAGGCCTCTTGGTGTCCTTTGTCACAGCCTGGAACATGACTCATCTGCCATCCAGCACTGACAGTGTCAGCACAATCCTATGTCATTGGTGTCTGTGTTACCACTGCCCTTCCTGTTCATGCTCAGAAAAGGGCACAAAACGGAAGGAAGCACGTTTGAAACAGCATCTGCTTGGCAAGGGAGAAACACAAATGCTCCGTGTGAGGCGGGAACTCCACTCCTGACACTGGCCTTATTACACTGAAAATCTTTGTCTGCTGGCTCATCTCTCATGAGCTGCCTGGGGCTAGCGGAGCCTTCACTGGCCGATGACTTGTTCCCACGCCACATTTAAAAATGCAGCTCACCTACAACTGAAGCATGATCTTGTATTCCTTTCATTTATCCTTCTATTTTCTGTTTTGTTTTGTTTTGTTTCTAGTGGTCTCAAAGCTATGGCTCAGCCAGGCAGTGGTGGCATGTGCCTTTCATCCCAGCAATCAGGAGACAGAGGCAGGCAGATCTCTGAGTTCAAGGACAGCCTGGTCTACAGTTAAAGTTCCAGGACAGCCAGGGCTACACAGAGAAATCCTGACTTGAAAAAACCAAAAAAAAAAAAAAAGAAAGAAAAAGAAAAGAGAAAGAAAGAGAGAGAGAGAGAGAGAGAGAGAGAGAGAGAGAGAGAGAGAAAGAAAGAAAGAAAGAAAGAAAGAAAGAAAGAAAGAAAGAAAGAAGAAAGAAAGAAAGAAAGAAAGAAAGAAAGAAAGAAAGAAAGAAAGAAAGAAAGAAAGAAAGAAAGAAAGAATGAATCCAGGTCATAATATCTGAGAGAGAAATGAGAGTCACAGAATTGTTCCCTAAACAATATGTTCTGATTTTTCCTTTTTATGCCCTTCCTCAAACTTCTCTAGTCTTGTCAGGGGACTGTCGATGTCCAAAAGGTCACCAGAATCCACCACATTTGCTGCAAGAGATCTGCCCAGAGTCAAAGCTGCTACAGGGCAGGATCCCGAGGCTGCAGACACTTCTGGATGCTGAGTCAACAGGACATGCTGGAACCTGCTCTTTCCTTTAAACATTCTGCTGGAGCTCAGCAGTCTGTAGAGATCTAGAGTGCTGGTCACAAATTTCTGCAGGATTTCAAATCACCCATCTCCCTCTGGCCCCAGGTCTGCAAACTAAATTTCTGTCCCTTCATTCTGCTTTTGGAATCATTGTTCTCTGCTAGCTCTCTTCTCTCCTCCTCTTTTATCTTTGGTTCTTCGGTTCAGAACTTTGTTAAGTACCCTCTCACCACCCCCAGTTCTCCAGGCATGTCCAGAACATGTTGAAAATTGACTGTACACACAACATGGGCTCATATGGGGAGTTCTAATAATTCAATTAAATAAATTACTGCATCTATTATTATCTTGGCAGTTCCTCAACTCACAGATTTTTACAAGCTGGGCCACTAGAAAGAATATAATGATGTTACTAGCTTTGGCTTCCAGACTGAGTCCTTCATCCCACTGTGACTGTGGTACAAATAACAAGACTGAGCACCAACTGAACAGTGAAGTGAAGCAGATTTTATTCTTGGTCAAGAAGAGTAGAATAGGGCTGGAGAGATGGTTCAGCTGTTAAGAGCACTGACTGCTTTCCAGAGGTCCTGAGTTCAATTTCCAGCAACCACATGATGGCTCACAACCACCTATAGTGGGATCTGATGCCCTCTTCTGGCATAAAGTTGTACATGCAGACAGAACACTCATATATAAGATAAATCTGAAGACAAGAAGAAGAAGAAGAAGAAGAAGAAGAAGAAGAAGAAGAAGAAGAAGAAGAAGAAGAAGAAGAAGAAGAAGAAGAAGAAGAAGAAGAAAAAGGAGGAGGAGAAGGAAAAGGAGGAGGAGGAGGAGGAGGAGAAGGAGGAGGAGGAGAAGGAGGAGACTAGAAGTCCAGGACCCTACAGGTCCCCCTTTTACTAAAAAATGAGCTTCTAACTTAGGTTATGTGTGACATCAGCAGGTCACCTTACCCATCATGGAAATGCCTGCCCAGGCCACACAGGCACTCTGTCTTAGGTTGGTGAGTGCCCCCCAGGTATTACCTGTCTCTGAATACTCATTATCATACATGCTCAACCGTGTGTGAGCTGTAGAGTTAACTGCTGCCAAAGATCTCAAAGTGGCACTGTGCTTGCAATCTGTGTGTTCAACACAGAAAAAACAACAGAGGTCCTATCCCACCCATAGTCAGTAGGCTAAAGGCAACTGAGCCATTCCCTTCCTTAATGAGCCTTACTACAAATTGGAGTCCTTGTAAGGATACCATCCATCTTTACTTGTAAGTGTTCATTGCAAAGAGTCATTGGATGGTTTTAGACCTCTGGCTTCTGCTACCCTATCCATGCTGGGCCCTCCCTGGGGCTCCTCTTGGATGTCCTGTTGTTGCCCTGTGTCATGGAGGTCCTGCAGTTCTGGATTTGTAGGTTTGTCCTCTTCACATGCTCTAGAAGTTCATAGATGAGGTGGATGTTGGGGTGGAATACCTGGTAGTCCTGGTTCTGGGCCTGGGTGGTAGCTGAGTTGGTCAGCCTGCCAGCTTTCCCTCATCCTCACCACCCAGGCAAGCTCTCCAGCACTGTCTGACTCACCCAATGCAGCAGACAACAGGAGAGGGGCCAATTCTCCTGCTCTCACACTTTGGGTCCAGCCAAACACAGGGGTTTGTTTTGTTTGTTGTTGTTTGTTTTGTTTTGTTTTTTTGAGACAGGGTTTCTCTGTGTAACTTTGGTACCTTTCCTGGAACTCACTCTGTAGCCCAGGCTGGCCTCGAACTCACAGAGATCCTCCTGCCTCTGCCTCCTGAGTGCTGGGATTAAACGCGTGCGCTGCCGCCACCACCACCCGGCCAGATTTTTTTTTTTTAATTCCAATCTTAATTATCACTAACACTAGCTCAGACTATGTATTGCATATCATCTGTTGCACACACACACACACACACACACATACACGCACGAGAGAGAGAGAGAGAGAGAGAGAGAGAGAGAGAGAGAGAGAGAGGGAGAGAGAGAGAGAGAGAGAGAGAGAACGACTATAAATAGGACTCACTCATTAGGGAGGCAGGAGTCAAGGCGGCATGAGAAGCCAAAGCTGGGAAACAGAGGAGCACATGAGCCTCTCCATTGGTAACAGACCTGACTGAGCTGGAGACTGCACAGTAGGAGCAGGGGTGCAGCTTCAGGGAACCAAAGGCAGAGCTGGGTCCAGGTCAATGAACAGGCATATCGATGACACAGCCTAGATCAAAGAACAGGCATATCGATGACACAGCCTAGATCAATGAACAGGCATATCGATGACACAGCCTAGATCAAAGAACAGGCATATGGATGACTCAGCCTAGATCAATGAATAGGCATATCGATGACACAGCCTAGATCAATGAGCAGGCATATCGATGGACACAGGCCCAGATCAATGAGCAGGCATATCGATGACACAGCCTAGATCAATGAACAGGCATATGGATGACTCAGCCTAGATCAATGAATAGGCATATCGATGACACAGCCTAGATCAATGAGCAGGCATATCGATGGACACAGGCCCAGATCAATGAGCAGGCATATATTGATGGACGCAGCCTAGATCAATATCGATAGACGCAGCTTAGATCAATGGACGCAGCCTAGATGATTGAACAGGCATATTGATGGATGTAGCCTAGACAGGCAGACAGGAGGACGTGCAGATGGCAATTCAAGAATGAGTCAATGGCGCACGCCTTTAATCCCAGCACTCGGGAGGCAGAGCCAGGCGGATCTCTGTGAGTTCGAGGCCAGCCTGGGCTACCAAGTGAGCTCCAGGAAAGGCGCAAAGCTACACAGAGAAACCCTGTCTCGAAAAAGAAAAAAAAAAAAAAAAAAAAAAAAGAATGAGTCAAGAGCAAGAACCACCCTGAGCTGAAACCTCCTGGGACAGTTGAGTCTTTGCTGCCTGTTGGTCCTTGACGCACACACTGGGTGCTCTGATAACAGGTTTTTGGGGTGCTATTGCCATTGTGGTACCAGGTGTCCACTTCTTTATAGGGTTTATGTAAGAGAGTTACAAACCTCGCTTGGTCTGGTGTGTCCAGTAAGTTCTCAGGTCCTGTTTTCCTGGCACAATTTTAATATGGCCATGTGCCCTTACAGCCCCAATTAACAGCAATAAAATGTATAATATGTCATCCTGTCTGGTCCTAGAAATAAATAATTTATTAGTCTGTGCTGTGTGGGTGGTAGTGGACAGATGGTATTGTCCTCAAAATAGAATAAAAACCTGCCTGTAGAACGGAGTCTCTCAAGGCAAGACAGTCTGAAAAACCTCTGTTATATGGTATCAAATAATTTAGAGCAGGATACAGCATGGTCTCAACATCTGATCTATATAGAGAATTCAAGGCTAGCCAGAGACCCTACCTCAAAAGAAAGGAAGGAAGAAAGGGAGGGAGAGAAGGAGGGAGGGAAGGAGGGAGGGAGGGAGGAGGGAGGGAGAGAAGGAGGGAGGGAAGGAGGAGAAGAAAAGGAGAAAAAGAGGAGGAAGAGGAGATAAATTTGCAAACCAACCTACCAGCCCTCTCAGGTTGTAGATATACCATTAAAGAAATGAGGGCGAGAAATAGGCTACTGAGGCTGAATACTCTGTGTGCTCTGGGAATGTGTGACTTTCCAGGAATGTGGTGCCACCTCTCTCCTTTTCCGGTTCTTCTAGTCATTGCAGGACACTTGCAAATGCTAACAGCACTTACAGATGTGTGCTGACATCAGGGTGTGCCCGGTCCTAAGTCACTCCATGTTGTCCATGTGTTGTAGATGTCTGGTGTGTCTGATGAGTTCACAGGGCTGGTTTTATGTTGTATAGGTGTCTGGTGTGTCTGATTAGCTCACAGGGCTGGTTTTATGTTGTATAGGTGTCTGAAGTGTCTGATAAGCTCACAGGGCTGGTTTTATGTTGTATAGATGTCTGATGTGTCTGATAAGCTCACAGGGCTGGTTTTATGGTGTATAAATGTCTGGTGTGTCTGATAAGCTCACAGGGCTGGTTTCCCTGATGTGGTGTAAGGTGGGGGAGAGCTTATTGAGTACACCGTAGGATTCCAACATAGACAGAAATCCAGCTGAAACATTCAGCCTCAAGGACTAAAGAGTACCAGAGTCTTGACCTCTATGTTGGGAGACCAGCCACTTCAGGAAGAGCCAGAGTGCTGTGGATATCACTCTATATAAATAAAACACTGATGGCCAATGACCAGGCAGGAAGTATAGGCGGGACAAAGAGAGAGGAGAATTGGGGAAACAGGAAGGAGGAGGAGGGACACTGCAGCCACCGCCAGAACAAGCAACATGTGAAGACGCTGGGAAGCCACCAGCCACGTGGCAAGGTATAGATTTATAAAAATGGGTTAATTTAAGATAAAAGAACAGTTAGCAAGAAGCCTGCCACGGCCATACAGTTTATAAGTGATATAAGCATCTGAGTGATTATTTTATACGTGGATTGTGGGACTGCGGGGCTTTGGGGACCTGGAGAGAAGCCCTCCAGCTACACCAGAGCACAGCCTGAATGCGACTTTAAACATGCATCATTCCATCTGTTCTTTTCCCGGAGAGAACCCTGGCTGATACAGGGCCTTCTTACTATTCCACCTCTGTCCTCGTTCCATTGTTCTGTCCTTCCGACTTCTCTTCAAGGTCAGTTACTCTGTCCTCTCCTTGGTCTATTCTGTTGGTGAGACTTTCCACGGAGTTTTTTTTTTTTAACTTAGGTTTTGTGTTTCATCAGATTGTTTTTCATTTTCTCAGACTGGGTTCTCTTCAATATTTCTATCTTCGTTTAATGTGCATTCATATCTTGCATCACCTTCTTTATTTTGCTCAACTGTTTACATTCTTGTTCCCAATCTTATTTTCTTCATTCTTTTTGAGTTCTCTGTCTGGGACTTCATCTATCTCATGATCACCAGATGCCCATTACTATAGAATTAATAATTTTTGAGGAGTTATGTTGTCTTTTTTTCCCTATTTTCTTATGTTATTATAGTGGGATTTACACAGCTGGCATTATTTCTTTGCCGTGTTTATTTTTCATCAGCTATATTATTTACATATTTGCAATGTTCACATGACACCTAGATGTGGCAAAGTTGAATGTATAGTTCAGAAAATAGTTCCTCATGGGCCTGGAAAGATCGCTCCGCAGTGGAGAGTCTGCTCTTCCAGATGACTTGACTTGGGTCAATCCCCAGCAACCATGCTACGTGACTCACAACTTCCTGTAACTCCAACTCCGTGGGATCTGAAATCTATGGTTTCTACGGGTTTCTGAATCCATATGCAAGCACATACAGAGAGAGAGAGAGAGAGAGAGAGAGAGAGACAGAGACAGAGACAGAGACAGAGACAGAGACAGAGACAGAGACAAAGAGACAGAGAGAGAGAGAATAGTTCCTCAGTCTGGAAGCATCAGGTGCCTTTTATTCTTGAGTAAGGTTTTACCCATGAGAACAACCCCAGGTGCTTGGTATTACCACTATGCGAGTATCATATTAGCCAGCTAGCAACCGTGAGCCCTTTGGCTTCCATGACTGTTGGAGGGTAAACAACAATGGATAGGATAGAGTGTGCTCAGATTTTAGTTAATACGATTAGGAGTGGGAGGGCGGTAGGTTGGATAAGGATTAAGTACCACATCAACTTTTTTTTTTTTTTTTTTTTTTTTTGTGATATATATTTTTTATTTTACAATACCATTCAGTTCTACATATCAGCCATGGGTTCCCCTATTCTCCCCCCTCCCACACCCTCCCCTTACCCCCAGCCCACCCTCCATTCCCACCTCCTCCAGGACAAGTCCTCCCCCGAGGACTGTGATCAACTTGGTAGACTCAGTCCAGGGAGGTCCAGTCCCTTCCTCCCAGACTAAGCCAAGTGTCCCTGCATAAGTTCCTGGTTTCAAACAGCCAACTCATGGAATGAGCACAGGACTTGGTCCCACTGCCTAGATGCCTCCCAAACTGATCAAGCCAATCAACTGTCTCACCTATTCAGAGGGCCTGATCCAGTTGGGAGCCCCTCAGCCTTTGGTTCATAGTTCATGTGTTTCCATTCATTTGGCTATTTTTTTTTTCAATAATTGAGTAAAACTGAAATTGATTATATGCCACAGTCATCCTAGGGACCTCCATGCTATATATATAGCCTCTATGGTTCTATGGGTTGTGGTCTGATTGTTCATTTTATATCTAGAATCCACCAATGAGTGAGTACATACCATAACTGTCTTTCTGGGTTTGGGTTACCTCACTCAGGATGATTTTTTCTAGTTCCATCCATTTGCCTGCAAATTTCATGCTTTCATTGTTTTTCTCTGCTGAGTAGTACTCCATTGTGTATATGTACCACATTTTTTTCATCCATTCTTCCGTTGATGGGCATCTAGGTTGTTTCCAGGTTCTGGCTATTACAAATAGTGCTGCTATGAACATAGCTGAGCATGTATCTTTATGGTATGTATCAGCATTCTTTGGGTATATGCCCAAGAGTGGGATGGCTGGGTCTTGAGGTAGATCGATTCCTAATTTTCTGAGAAACCGCCATACTGATTTCCACAGTGGTTGTACAAGTTTACATTCCCACCAACAGTGGAGGAGTGTTCCCTTTGCTCCACATCCTCTCCAACATTGGTTGTCATTGGTGTTTTTGATCTTAGCCATTCTAACAGGTGTAAGGTGGTATCTCAGAGTCGTTTTGATTTGCATTTCTCTGATGATTAAGGATGTTGAGCATTTCTTTAAATGTCTTTCAGCCATTTGTAGTTCTTGTTTTGTGAATTCTCTGTTTAGCTCTTTAGCCCATTTTTTAATTGGACTGTTCAATGCTTTGATGTCTAGTTTCTTGAGTTCTTTATATATTGTGGAGATCAATCCTCTGTCAGATGTGGGGTTGGTGAAGATCTTTTCCCAATCTGTTGGCTGTCTTTTTGTCTTATTGACTGTGTCTTTTGCCCTGCAAAAGCTTCTCAGTTTTGAGAGGTCCCATTTATTAATGGTTGTGCTCAGGGTTTGTGCTGTCGGTGTTTTATTTAGGAAATGGTCTCCAGTGCCAATGCGTTCAAGAGTGCTTCCTATCTTCTTTTCTATTAAGTTTAGTGTAACTGGATTTATGTTTAGGTCTTTGATCCACTTGGACTTGAGTTTTGTGCATGGTGACAGATATGGATCTATTTGTAATCTTTTACATATTGACATCCAGTTATGCCAGCACCATTTGTTGAAGATACTTTCTTTGTTCCATTGTATAGTTTTGGCTCCTTTGTCAAAAACCAGGTGTTCATATGTGCATGGATTAATGTCAGGGTCTTCAATTCGATTCCATTGGTCCGTATGTCGGTTTTTATACCAGTACCAAGCTGTTTTTATTACTATAGCTCTATAGTAGAGTTTGAGGTCCGGGATGGTGATGCCTCCAAGGGTTGCTTTATCGTATAGGATTCTTTTAGCTATCCTGGGTCTTTTGTTTTTCCATATAAAGTTGAGTATTTTTCTTTCCAAGTCTGTGAAGAATTGTGTTGGGATTTTGATGGGGATTGCATTGAATCTGTAGATTGCTTTTGGTAAGATTGCCATTTTTACTATGTTAATCCTGCCTATCCATGAGCATGGGAGATCCTTCCATTTTCTGATATCTTCTTCAATTTCTTTCTTTAGAGATTTAAAGTTCTTATCAAAAAGGTCTTTCACTTGTTTAGTTAGTGTTATCCCAAGGTATTTTATATTATTTGTGGCTATTGTAAAGGGTGATGTTTCTCTGACTTCTTTCTCAGCCCTTTTATCATTTGTGTATAGGAGGGCTACTGATTTTTTTGAGTTGATCTTGTATCCTGCCACTTTACTGAAGGAGTTTATCAGCTGTAGAAGTTCCCTGGTAGAGTTTTTGGGGTCACTTATGTATACTATCATATCATCTGCAAATAGTGAAAGTTTGACTTCTTCCTTGCCAATTTGTATCCCTTTGATCTCCTTTTGTTGTCTTATTGCTCTAGCTAGAACTTCTAGTACTATATTGAATAAATATGGGGAGAGTGGACAGCCTTGTCTTGTTCCTGAATTTAGTGGTATCGCTTTGAGTTTCTCTCCATTTAATTTGATGTTTGCTGTTGGCTTGCTATAAATTGCTTTTATTATGTTTAGAAATGTTCCTTGTATTCCTATTCTTTCTAAGACCTTTATCATGAAGGGGTGTTGGATTTTGTCAAAGGCTTTTTCAGCATCTAGGGAGATGATCATGTGGTTTTTTTCTTTCAGTTTGTTTATATGGTGTATTACATTGACTGATTTCCGTATGTTGAACCATCCTTGCATCCCTGGGATGAATCCTACTTGGTCGTGATGGATGATTGTTTTGACCACATCAACTTTTAAAAAGAAGATTGAAGGGGTTAAAGTAACTAGGAGAAGTTGGGATACTGTTGGGGTCCACAGATGTCAGAGATTATTAAAGCTGTGGAATATTATAATTAAGAAGTAAAATGAGGAGAGGATAAGGATGCAAGAAAGAGGAAGAGATGAAGGAAAAAGAAAGAATGTGAGATGAGACAGATGAGAACAGTCAAGAATGCCTTCTTGGCAGCATGTTTTGGAGCCCATTTAGGCTTTACCCAGAGGGTCTACACAAAGAGGACAATTGGACCACAGGCCGAGTACCAGATGTCTGGGTTGGTCTGCATTTGGCTGTGCTGGGGCCAGGTCTTTTGCTCCACCCCCTGGCATTCCTTTAAATACCCTAGGGCAGAGACAGTGGAGACCCAATGGATTAGGATCCAGGCTCTCTCGAGGTTATCCTGTGTTTTCTATCTGTTTTTCTCCCCTCTATCCTTCTATCTAATATTTCCTTCTGCTCCTACTCAAAAGTACTCTGGGGAAATGTGGGGGTGAGGGGTGGCCCCCCACAAGCATGCACAGGACCTAAACACATCTAAGCCAGATGGGATCCCAGTGCTGGGAGGGGACGTGGATACTAGCCCCTGTTCCTAACCCAGAAGCTATTTCCAGCTGATAACTGCTCCCAAAGGGAAAATTGGTTTTCTCCAATAGAGTCTCACCAGGTGTAGAAACCGCACTTAAGGCCCCAGGCCCAGCAGTAGATGGCCAACACAAAACCAGCTCAACGGTATTCGTGAAGGTTCCTTGGCTCACAATGCTTTGGGCATTTTTCTTCTTTCCCTTACAGGTCTTTTACATATATATGATGGTTCCCAGTGTTGTAGTTTATGGCATTTCTGTGTGTGTGAACATGGGTGTCTTGGCTACATACGTTTCTTGTTATTTCTCTTTTGCTCTTTCTCTTCTGTTTGTTCTATTCTGGTTGGTTGGTTGGTTTTTATCTTATGTTTTTTAGATACCTATTTGTATTCTAATAAGAGATAGAAAGAAAGGGTGTGGATTTGGGTGGCTGAGGAGTTGGGGAGGGGAAACCATAACCAGAATATATTGTCTGAAAAAAAAATAATAAATCTACTTTCTTTTTTTTTTTGTTGTTGTTGTTGTTGTTTTTTGTTTTTTGTTTTTCGAGACAGGGTTTTTCTGTGTAGCTTTGCGCCTTTCCTGGAACTCACTCTGTAGACCATGCTGGCCTCGAACTCACAGAGATCCGCCTGGCTCTGCCTCCCGAGTGCTGGGATTAAAGGCGTGCGCCACCACCGCCCGGCTAAATCTACTTTCAATTAAAAAAAAAAAAAAATGCCTTCTGGTAAACCAGGTGGAGAAACATACACGGTCCTAAAACCTAATCAACCGATGCGCCAACAAGAACAAAACCATCATGAGACATACATACCAGAGCGGAAATTAAGTCACAGGAAATGTGAGAGCAAAAGACTACTCATAATGAATTGCTCACAGCTGTGCAGAGTTGAATGGACTCTGGCAGGCTCCGTGGGGTGCTGGAGGTGGGAACTCTTGGCTTCTGCAGCCTCCGTGTTCATGGAGGTTTTGGTATGTGGGAGAGCCGAGGTTGTGGGTCCTTTCCTGGAAGCTCCCTCTGACCCCTGCACCGGGGCCCGCTCTGGTGCTGCAGGTCTGGTGTTCTCCAGGCACAGCAGCAGTCTGCTTGCAGTTTTTGCAGCGCTCTCCTGGGCAGCTGTATTTGGGAGGTAGCAGGAGGGCCAGCTCGGAGAGGGCTTCCCGCTGAGCTAGATGCTCAGCTTTCTTGCCTTTCTCTCGGAGCTCTCCCTGGCTTAATCAATGTATTTACAGACCTCGTCTCTCGGAGGGTGAGAGCATTGCATGCTTCATGCTCAGTTTTCCCTCACTGACCTTCAGTGCTGAGCCACTGGGCAGCCTCCAGACAGCGTCCTGCAAGTTCTGATTCCCCAATATGAAAACAGAGAGACTCACCCCACCTGAGGTCCTGGGTTTCTGGCTCCTGGCTTGCTGGGCAAGACTACTGAGAGAAGGTTCTGCTACTTACAAACTTTCTCAAAACAAGGAGACTGAGATGAATAGAAGAGAAAGGTTTTTGTTTTGCTTTGCTTTTTTTGTTTTGTTTTGTTTTGTTTTCATTTTTGTTTAGGTCCATACTTGAAGAAAATGAGGCAGACAACTGTTTCAAAAAGACCTTCCATGCCAGCGAGGTGCCACACACCTTTAATCCCAGCACTTGGGAGACAGGGGCAAAAGGAGGATCTCGGTGAGTTCAAAGCCAGTCTGGTCTACATAGTGAGTTTCAGGTCAGTCAAAGATACACAGTGAGACCTGCCTTTAAAAAAAAAATCATAAATGCCAGACAGTGGTGGTACACACTTTAATACTAACACTGAGGAGGCAGAAGCAAGTGAATCTCTGAGTTTGAGGTCAGCCTGGTCTACAGTGCAATCCCAGGACAACCAGGACCGTTACACAGAGAAACCCTGTCTTTTGACAGATTACACACAAATGGCTGAGAAACACTTGAAGAAATATTCAGCCCCTTTAGTCATCAGGGAAATGGAAATCAAATATTTCATCATATACCAGTCAGAATGGCCAAGATCAATAAAGCCAATGAAAGCTCGTGCTGGCAAGGATGTGGGAAAAGGAGAACATTTATTCATTGCTGGTCCAAGTACAAACTTGTACAGCCACTATGGAATCAATGTGTACCTCAAGATCCAGCTCTACTGCTGCAGGGCATATACCTAAAAAACTCTACATCCAATTCAGAGACACTTGCTCAAACATGTATATTGCTGCTCAATTAATAATAGTTAGGAACTGGAAACAGCCTTGTTGTGCCCAGATCGCAACCCCCAGAGAGACCACCAAAGACGAGCATACCAGAATGCAAAAGCAAGGCTTTATTGGGGAGCAATACAAGCCTAGGCAGGGACCCCATCAAGCTATCCAACACAGTGGAGGCTGGAGGAGGTGCCCGCACCTCTGCAAGCTCAGTTTTTAAAGGCAAAAACCACAAGGTTACATCAGTTAGAGGTGCTAGTACAGGTAGAATTCTAATTGGCTCGCTTCTAGGGACTTTCCAGAAGCCTTATCTTCATCTTCCTGCCAGGTGGGTGGTTGTTTGTCAGCATTTCTCATTGGCTGCCTTCAGGTGGGGACATTCTGTGGTAAAACAATCACCATGGAGACCAGGATTGGGACACTCCATGGTTAAACAGTCACTACCAGATGCTTAACTTGATATCAGCAGTTCTGAGCATCTGAAACTCAGGCCTGTTTCAAACTGGGGTTAGGGGCTTGCTTAAAATGGAGGTGCTTTGATTCTTCAGCCTTGTGGTGGTTTGAATAAAATGTAAAACGATAAATCCACAGGCGTCTGTTTAAGGAAATGTATTAAGGTAACTTGAGGAGATACACTCATGAATACAGAACAGAGTAAACAGCTGAAGTTGTCCTCTGATCTGACTGAATCGAATCCACCGCAGTCAGGAGCAGGGAGAAGAGGTCATGTACAAGCCGGGAGGTGGTGGTGCACGCCTTTAATCCCAGAACTCGGGAGGCAGAGCCAGGCAGATCTCTGAGAGTTTGAGGCCAGCCTGGGCTACAGAGTGAGTTCCAGGACAGGCACCAAAACTACACAGAGAAACCCTGTCTTTAAAAAAAAAAAAAGAGAGAGAGAGGTCACGTACAACAGCTGGGAACACCACCTCCTTCAGGTCCTGTAGCTCAAAGTCATGGGTGGAGCCAATACCACTACAGAAATGGCCCCCATAGACTCACAAGGAATGGCATTATTGGAGGTGTGGCCTTGTTGGAGTAGATGTAGCTTTGATGGAGGAAGTCACTGAGGGTGGGCTTGAGGTTTCAGAAGCTCAAGCCAGTCACAGCTACCTCTCCAGCACTGTGTGTGTGTATGTGTGTGTGTGTGTGTGTGTGTGTGTGTGTGTGTGTGTGTGTTTTCTCTTTACTCTTTGGGGGGCCCATCACTCAGCTCCCAAATAATCACATGGAGACTTATTCTTTCTTCTGAATGCCCAGCCTTAGCTTGGCTTATTTCTTGTCAGCTTCTCTTAACTTAAATTATCCCATCTACCTTTTGCCTCTGAGCTTTTATGTTTTTCTATTTCTGCATATGTTTTCTCTCCTTTTAAATTTTTTTTTTTTTATTTTATGTGCATTAGTGTTTTGTCTGCATAACTGTGAAGGTGTCAGATTCTCTTGAACTGGAGTTACAGACAGTTATGAGCTGCCATGTGAGTGCTGGGAATTGAACCTGGGCCCTCTGAAAGAGCAGTCAGTGTTCTGAGCCATCTCTCCAGCCCCCTTTCTTTCCTTCTTATTCCATGTCTGGCTGTGTGGCTGTGTGGCTGGCCCCTGGAATTCTCTTCTCCTTCTTTTCTTGCTCCTCCCACTTCTCTCTCCTTCTGTTTATTCTCTCTGCCTGGCAGCCCTGCCTATCCCTCTCTTGAGCTAGCTATTGGCTATTCAGCTCTTTATTAGACCAATCAGGTATAAGCAGGCAAAGTAACAAAGCTTCACAGAGTTAAGCAAATGCAGCATAAAAGAGTGCAACACATGGGCTGGAGAGATAGCTCAGAGGATAAGAGTACTGACTGTTCTTCCAGAGGTCCTAAGTTCAATTCCCTGCAACCACATGGTGGCTCACAGCCATCTGTAATGAGATCTGGTGCCCTCTTCTGGCCGGCAGCCGTATATGCAGGCAGAACACAATATATATATATATATATATATATTAAATAAATATATCTTTTTAAATATATATTTTATATATATTAAATATATATTAAATAAATAATATATATATTAAATAAATAAATCTTTTTAAAAAAGAGTGCAACACATTTTTGCATTATTAAACAAATATTCCACAGCATAAAAGTATGTAGCACATCTTTGGCTAATATTCCACAACAGTGGGGTCACTGTTGTAGGTCACAGGGATTGTGGCTAGGAAATATTGATGATTTCTCCTATGGTATTGTGCAAAGTGTGTGCCCTCTAGTACCATCAATGTTAGTCAGTAGGAATAAGGACTCTAGTTAGGCACCAGTTTGATTTATCTATGTTTAATGACATAAGTAGTGTCTTCAATAACAGGGCCTTACCAGCAGGTTGTGGAGAGTAACCAATAGCCTTGGCAATACCCTGTGATGTCGGGAGGTTTATGTGGACCCCCCTTGGCTAGTGACCCAACAAGATGTAACCCATTCCTAACACTGGAGGTTTGACTTGGTACAATAGAATATCTAGCTGGAGCATTGGCCCCCTATTATTTGGTGATTCCAGTTAGATTTCTTTCATATATGTATGTGTTTTAGGATACTTCTACAGTAGTAAGCTTCCATGTGGTTTTTCAAATGGCCTTTGGTGTTAGTTGCCCCTCCCATGCTCCCGCCTTGTCCTTCTCTTTCATCTCCCTCCCTATTTAATTTCCCACACCTAGTTTTCCTTTGTCTATCCATAACGTATATTCTATTTCTCCTTCCTTGGGAGAGCTTCCCCCTCTCAGTTCCTTACTTATGGTGATATTTTGTTTGTGCTGACATGTGATTTTATTTGTATGTTAATAAATAAAGTTGCCTGGGCATCAGAGCTGATATCAAGCCATTTAGCAGAAGTCTGGCAGTGGTAGCACATACCCTTAATATGATCACATGGCAGGCAGAGTCTGTGTGTTCAAGGACACAGGCAGCTTGGAGACACACGCCTTTAATCTCAATACCAACCATAGAGACCTGGAGGTCTGTATAGACAGGCAGTGATGAGGAGGTCATGTGGTTGGGTTTACAACCAATGAGAAGGAAGAACAGAGAGTCAATAAAAAGACAGACACACAGGAAGTAGGCCTCTGTCAGGGGAAGGGCGGCGGCGGCGGCAGCAGCAGCGAGTGGTAAGAAGGTGGTCTCAGCTCTTAGCTACTGCTCTCTGATCTCTGGGCTTTTAACTCTGTATTTGGCTCTGTGTTTCTTGTTTAATAAAACTGTTCAGAATTACATCTACACTTACTATGCCCCTAACCACTGTGATCATTCGAATTGTAACACACAAATTGGAGATTTGAAAACCAATATCCACATATAAGAAAAAACATTCAGCATCTGTCTTTTGTGGTCTGGGTTACCTCACTTAGAATGATTTTTTTTCTAGTTCCACCCTTTTACCTGTAAATTTCATTATTTCATTTTTTTCTTAACAGTTGAATAGCCATTGTGTAAATGAGCCACATTTTTGTTACCCATTCATTCATTGACAGACATCTAGGCAGTCTCAGAGTTTTATTACTGTGAAGAGAAACCATGACCATGGCAACTCTTATAAATAAAAACATTTAATTGATGCTGGGTTACAGTTCAGAGGTTCAGTTCATTATCGTGGCAGGGAGCATGGTGGCACCCAGAAATAAATACACAGAAATAGAAAGAGGTGAAATCCCAGAGCCTTTCTTTGAGTTAAATTTCTTTTAACTTTCTTCAAGTTAATAATAGCTGGCAAGAAATAAGCCAAGCTAAGGCTGGGCATTCATAAGGAAGAATAGGTCTCTGTATGATTATCTGGGAGCTGAGTGACAGGCCCCCCCAAAGAGTAAGAGGAAAACACACACACACACACACACACACACACATACACACACACACACCTGCAAGATATACTATTATAATAATGGCACAAATGTCATGGGAGTAACCACAAACTTTCTGGTTGTATTTAAGGCCTACTCCACAAGATGGAACCCATTCCTGACACTGCTAAAGTGGCCAAGAACCTGAGACTAAATAGGCCATGGGCCTGTGGGAAAAAATAATGCTATTATGTGCTAAAGAATATATCAATAAAATGACTCCTAATGGCATACTACTGTATTCACAGACCAGTATCTCACTTGGCCATCAGCAGAGAAGCTTATTCTTGCAAAAGATGGAAACTAACACAGAAACCCACAGCTGGACAATGTGCAGAGAGTGAGAAACTTGGGAGCACTCAGCCCTAAGTGGAATGTCTTCATCAAACAACCCCCCTAAAGTCTCAGGGTTCTGTGTGGAAGAGGAGGTGGCAAGATGTAAGAGCCAGGGGGGTGGGTGACGCCATGGAAGCAGTGTCTTCCAGACACAGCAGGACAGATGCACACGTGAACCCACAGAGGCTGTGGTAGCATGCACAGGGCCTGCACAGGTGGAAGCTGGATGGGGAGCCAGTACAGCGATGGAGAAGTAGATGTGAGCTCCCACCCCTCACTAAGAAGCTATTCACAATTGATAACTGTTGGCAAAGGAAGAGCCAGTGTTCTCCAGTGGAGCATCACTGAGTATATTGTCCATGCCTCAGGGCAGGAGAAGCTGGGTAGCACACAAAAAGTTCATTAATATTTTTGTAGACTTTTTGTCTCATTTTGCTTTGGGCATTTTTTTTGTCTTAATGGTCTTTTGTTTGCTTATTTTTATTTTCATATTTGTGGAGGAAGGAATGTGTGTGTGTGTGTATGTGTGTGTGTGTGTGTATGTGTGTGTGTGTTTAATTTTGTTTGTTTTAGAGAGTAAAAGTTTTAGAGATTAAAGGAATGGTTAGGGAGGTAGGGAGGATCTGGTAGATTGGAGGAAAGAAAATGTGGTGATATTTTGGGTATGCTCTAGCAAATAAAGCTTGCCTGAAGATCAGAGTATGGAGCTAAGCCACTAGTTAGTCATAAAGACCAGGCAGTGGTGGCACATACCTTTAATCCCAGCACTCTGGGGGCAGAGGCAGAGGCAGACAGATCTCTGTGAGTTCAAGGCCACCCTGGGCTAGACAAAATCGATCCAGTCTAAAAGAGAAACAGCCAGGCAGTGGTGGCACACACCTTTGATCCCAGCCCTTGGAATCTCAAAACTTTAATCTCAGCATGAGGAAGGTGGAAACAGGAAGTGAGATGGCTGGGTGGAGAAAGGAATATAAGGTGGAGGAGACAGGAACTCAGGCTCTTTTCAGGCTGAGGAGCTGGCAAGTTAAGAGGTGGTAGCTGTGTCTTGCTCTGCTTCTCCGATCTTTCAGCATTTACCCCCAACATCTGACTCTGGGTTTTTATTTACAAGACCAATTAGAATTCGTGCTATGGGAAGACATGATGAAAAAATATTGCATGATTTTTTTTCAATTAAAAAAAGAAAGAAACGAAAGGCAAAATGTACCAAAGAAGAAGGAGAAAAAGAAGAGGAGATGGAGGAGGAGGAGAAGGACACAAGGTCCATGTGCTTACAGGATACCACTAGAGAAACCACAGGCTTTTTTCTTCAATGGAAGAAATAGACACCTGTTTTCCATTCAGAAGTCTATAAATGGATGTTGTGGTAGTTTGAATGTAATTGGCCCCCATAAAATCGCAGGGAGTGGCACTATTAGGAGGTGTGGCTTTGTTGGAGGAAGTGTGTCACTGTGGAGGTGGACTGTGAGGTTTTCTACGGTCAGGATACTGCCCAGTGTCATAGTCCACTTGCTGTTGCCTTCTTATGTAGATGTAGGCAGCACCTTGTTCACCTGCACACCGCCATGCTCCCCACCATGATGATAATGGACTGAACCTCTGAAAGTGAGCACCCAATTAAATGATTTCCTTACAAGAATTGCCATGGTCATGGTGTCTCTTCACAGCAATAGAAATCCTAACTAAGACAGAAGTGTTAATACCTGGTAATCTTTGCTATTCTGTAAAACCAGACCTCATCGAATCCCCCAGATCCTGAGCATTGTTTCTCGGTCAATAGAACCCACCCTCATGAGAGAGGCCCTGTGTACTTTGCAAAAGAGTTTGCTGCTATGCTTATTATAAACTCTTTCTACCTAGGCCCGGACAGTTGAACCCATTCTTATGCTTATTACAAACCCTTCCTCTCAGGGCTGGAGAGATGGCTCAGAGGTTAAGAGCACTGGCTGTTCTTCCAGAGGTCCTGAGTTCAATTCCCAGCAACCACATGGTGGCTCACAGCCATCAATAATGAGATCTGGTGCCCTCTTCTGGCTTGCAGGCAGAACACTGTATACATAATAAATAAATAAATTTAAAAAACAAACAAACAAAAAGCCCTTCCTCTCTAGGCCCTTGTTCTGAGGATGTTCTCAGTTAACCAAACCCATGGGTGCTAAGCTAAAGAGATGCACATTGCACAGGAATTTCAAGGTAGTCATGCCTAAAGCTTTGTTGTGATAATTGTTCTGTAAAAACTTTTTTCTGCTGGGCGGTGGTGGCACGCACCTTTAATTCTAGCACTCGAGAGGAAGAGAGAGACAGGTGGATCTCTGTGAGAACGAGACCAACCTGGTCTACAGAGTGAGTTCCAGGACAGTCAGGGCTACACAGAGAAACCCTGTCTTGAAAAACCAAAAACATTTTTTTCCCAAAGTGTGGTGAGCCACAGGAATATGAAATAGAAGTCCAGCTATATATTATAAGCTATACCTTGACAAGACCAAGGATCAGTTAAGTGGAAAGCCAATCAGCAAGGACTATTGGTGTTATGCAGCTTAATATTCAGTTGTGCCTTGCTGTGAATTCCTTGAGATCATAATTCTCCTAAAATGTGTATGTGTGTGAATCTCCGTTTCAAAGCACCAGGATAGTCAGTAGACAGAACCTTCTACCTCTGAGCTCCAGGTCCCCTCTTTAGCATTTGTTTTGGGTACCTGCCTTTTGCAAATACCCTCCTTGAGCTACTTCCTAAGATAGAGTCAACCCCAAAGAAAGCCTTAAAAAACAAGCAAGGAACAGATAGCTACCAGGCCATCTGTTAGACCCTTGAAAACCTCCCAACAGATAAAATGTCCTTTCTGAGACCACATGTCTCACAAGCCAAATGCCTGCCCACTAGATGAACAAGCTTTGTTTCTTGTGCAAATCAAGCACACACACACACACACACACACACACACACACACACACACACACACGCCCCAGAGAACCTCTTAGATCAAAGGGAATTTCCCTTCAGCAGGTGTTTCAAGCTGTGATGCAGATTGACCGGCTATCAGTACTCATCCCCCACCCTGTCAGGAAACTGGTGGCAGAGGAAAAAAGTGACAGCTTTTTTTTTCTTTTTTTCTTTTCTTTCTTTCTTTCTTTCTTTCTTTTTTTTTTTTTTTGGTTTTTCGAGACAGGATTTCTCTGTGTAGTTTTGCGCCTTTGCTGGAACTCACTTTGTAGCCCAGGCTGGCCTCGAACTCATAGAGATCCGCCTGCCTCTGCCTCCTGAGTGCTGGGATTAAAGGCGTGGGCCACCACCACCTGGCTCGACAGTTTTAACTTTTAGTGACCTACAGACTTTTTCTAACCTATCACCTGTAAGTTTATAGTTGAACACATTTATGGCAGACTCCTAATGCCTTCACCTAACCACAGTAAGGATATATTTCTAGCACATATATTCCTTTCCTGATTTATCCCAACTGCTGACTCCACTCTTATCGCTCCCCTTTTTGGTTGCAAATAAAATTGCCAGGAAGCCTCTAGCTGGGACCCCTACAATCTTGTGCTGTATACAAAACATAAAATGTTACTGTTTAAGATAGGATATAGACCAGTCCTGGGGGAAGAGGGAGAGAATGGAGGGAACTAAGAATGGAGGGAACTAAGATTTGGGGGGAATTAAGAGAATTGGAACTAAGGGAACTAAGAGAGAGAGTGAAAGGAACCAAGGAAATGAAGAGATTGAAGAGCTGAACTGGTGACTGAAGGATGGTGACTGAGGAATAAATGAATTGAACTAAAGAGCTCCGAGCAACTGGATTCGCTCCCATGCCGATGGTGGTGTCTCTCCTGGGCCCCTGGAATTGTATAAATTTAAGGCTGGACCCTTAAATATTATACAAAACCAAAGTTTTACCATGATTAACTACATGAAAAATAAACCACTTGGTGTCAGACTCCAGAAGTTTTGGCCCAGCACTGATTAAGTCGAGCTGAACCAAAGTTTCATTCTCACTTCACATGGGTTGTTTCATTGACGATTGTGATGTCTGTAAAAAGCAAGGACAGGAAGAGTAAATTGGTCTGAGGAAATCCTGTGGTGTCTACAGGATATCCAGAGCTAGCTCGCCAACTGGTCTTTCTGTGTCTGGCTTCTCACTCCCATTTAGTGACAGATGGAATGAGATATACGTGATGAGTCGATGGAGTGTGTCACTACCTCTCCAATTCCATCTCTACACTGACTTCCTCCCTCCTTAGCTCTCTTTGCCCTTGACCTTGTATCTATTCAAATGGCAGGCACAGGCTGTAAAAATGTCCACAGGTGAGCTGGGCCCAAGTGACAGCAAGATTAGGCTATCAAGCAAGATTCCATCTCAACAAAGAAACAAATGAAAGTACCCACGAGCCTCCGGGTGCTACGGCAGCACAGAGGGCAGAAACCTGTTGTTCCCCGTATGTTAACGACCCCTGAGCATTATGGAAAGAGATGGGTATTTAAAGAAGGAATCAGAGAGAGACCCGGAGAAAGGGCGATGGGGCAAAGGTCCTGTTCAAGCAATAAGAAGAGGGCTTTGCTTTCCTGCGTTCCTGCATAGCCCTTACTTCGTGCTTAGCCCCAGGATGCATCCTCAGTACTGTCACTTGATGTCCCTGACCCTGGGGACACCTCACACACTCTCTGAGTCCCCCAAATCTGAAAAAGAGCAGCCAACGGGCGGGCATTAAGTAGGTGCCCAATCAGGAGCTCTGCTCTTTGTTTCCTAGGCTGACCTAGCAATAAATGCAGTTGTCTAGTTCTTGCATTGTGTAGTCATAATTCTCTAGGATTTAAGATAGAAATGCGTTAGGCAGACTTCTAAGGGATTCTGATCGCAAGTTTGAGGACAGTGCTGAGTGGTGCTGTTGTTAGGTGGCCCCTAGGTGTCTTAGTCCGGGTTGTTATTGCTGTGAAGAGACACCATGGCCATGGCAACTTCTATAAATGAAAATGTAATTGGGTTGGCTAGCTTACAGTTTCATTGGTTCAGTCCATTATCGTCACGATGGGGAGCATGGTGATGTGCAGGCAGCCACGGTGCTGGAGGAGAAGTTGAGAGTACTACATCTTGCAGGCAACAGGAAGTCGCCTGAGACACTGGGTGGTATCCTAAGCATAGGAAACCTCAAAGCCTGCTTCCACAGTGACACACTTCCTCCAACAAGGCCATACTCACTCTAACAAAGTCACACCTCTTAATAAGGCCACTCCCTATGAGATTATAGGGGCCGATTACGTTCAAACTACCATAGCCGGCTATGGCCAATACATTATAAGACTTTGTAGCTGAAGTTTTCCTGGTCCTGCTTGGCTCCCGTGGCCCTGCAGCTAACCACTTGGACCCAAGTAAACACACAGAGACTTATATTACTTATAAACTGTATGGCCGTATCAGGCTTCTTGCTATCTAGTTCTTATATCTTAATCCATTTCTTTTTTTTTTAGATTTATTTATTATGTGTACAGCATGTATGAGTACAGACCAGAAGAGGACACCAGATCTCATTACAGATGGTTGTGAGCCACCATGTGGTTGCTGGGAATTGAACTCAGGACCTCTGGAAGAGCAGCCAGTGCTCTTAACCTCTGAGCCATCTCTTCAGCCCAATTAATCCATTTCTATAAATCTATACCTTGCCACATGGCTCGTGGCCTACCAGTATCTTTACATCTTACTTCTCCTGGCAGTAGCGGCTGGCAGTGTCTCCTGACTCAGCCTTCCACTTCCCAGAATTCTCCTCTCTGCTTATCCTGCCTATACTATACTTCCTGCCTGGCTACTGGCCAATCAGCGTTTTATTTATCAATTAATCAGAGCAACACATTCACAGCATACAGAAAGACATCTCCAGCACATGACTTCTTGAAGTTCGTTTGGTGGCTACTGCACTAAGGCCAAGTTTGCACTGGAAGGAGACAATGGAGATAATATGGCACACCGCACCAGGCTCACCACCAACCGCCACCAGCCTCTACCAGCCCTACTCATCCTCCCTGACTCCGCCAGGAAGGGCTTTGACTTTGGGGAGTTCTGGCCCAGATGATGGCTTGCCTGCTCCTGCTAGCATGCTTCATGTTCTCTTCTGTCCGCAAGCTCCAGCCCTGGAAACAGATGACTTTTCACAAGCATTTCTACTTGTTTCCTAAGGGGGACTAGGGGGTCCTGCTCCTCGATAGTCCCCTCCCAGGGTCCAGGAAGAATCTACAGCCAGCTGATAATTAATCTTTGAAGGGGCTGGAGAAGTGGCTCAGAGGTTAAGAGCACTGGTTGCTCTTCCAGAGGACCTGAGTTCAGTTCTCAACAACCACATGGCCATCAAATAATAAGATCTGATGCCCTCTTCTGGCATGCAGGCACATATGCAGGTGGAACACTGAGCACATAATAAATAAATAAATCTTTAAAAAAATCTTTGAAGATATAAAATGAATCTATGTACACGAAACTCCTTAGTCCATACACTTTATTCTTCTGAGTCAGTTCTCTGTCTACACAGCTTCAGTTCTGCTCTCACGCCTAGTTTCTTTCTTGCCTGATTTCTCTCTACATTTATGTGCTGACCCCTCTAAGTTCTATCTTAATTCTCTCATCTTAGTTCTGTCCCATCTAGGTTCTCATTCATCTAGTTCTTTCCCATCTTAGCTCCTCTCCCATCTCCTCCTTTCTTATCTTGTGCTCTCTCATCTGGCTCTTCCTCATCTTCCATCTTGTTCCTCTAGTCCTCTCTTTTAGCCCTTCAATCTAATTCTTCCCATCTAGTTCATTTCTCTCCAGTTCTTACCCATCTAGTTCTTCCGTTCTCTTTTTTTCCTCTCTCTCTCCTCCTCTCTGTCTCCTTATTCTCTTTGTTCTCTCCCTAAGTCTCTCAGGAATCCAGTTATAAACCCAAGCAATAGTAATCCTCTGGCAGAGCAAGGTCACCAGGCTTGAATTCTTATGGGGTCATAAAGGCAGGTAAGAATTTTCCTCAGGCAGTGACCACCGGGCTTTCTTTTACAACCCCAAAGGGGAGTGGTAAAGGAAGAGGTCAATAGAGAGCTAATGATCAGTTAGTATATCAAGAAGGGAATTTATGTGCTCCATGTACATTCTGAGAAGTGGTTAGCTAAGAAATTGGGAGTCTCTTAGTAAGGCTGTAAGGATGGAGGGTTTCACCCTAAATAACACGAGAAATAAAGCTATCTGCCTGATCTAAGAGACAGGTGTTGTTTTGTTTGACCTTGGATGCTTGGATATTTTAGATAAATACACTGTTAGGGGTTTTTGGAAGCATGCATAGCATTACAAGAAAATCACTGTAGGAACCCGCTAATATACATACAGAAGCTAAAACATCACCAAGACTTCTCAAGCCATGGCTTGACCTTTGGAGAAGTCCTTGACTTTTCCAAGTAGTAGCTTTTGTGATAGTGGCTGAGTTCCATTGCGTTTTCCTGCAGCCTGCAGCAGATGCCAGACACTAATATCCGTGAAGTTACTGCCTTACTTCCAATGTATTTCAAAAGAAATGAGGAAACGGAAATGGATAAAGGAAAACCGGTTTATTTATAGCTTGGTATAACTGGGAAAGAATATTCTAGTCATCTCCACTTTTCTTATAGCAGTGTTACAACCTTGCAGAAAAGATTCAAGGAAAGCCTGGGGCCTGCATATGTCGACTTAGCTGGAAGCTATTAGAACTGTGTGAAATCTCTTCCTGGGAGTCAAGTGGCTCCAGGAATTCAGTTTATTCTCTATTCCATCATGGAATGGGATTCCTGGAGCAATTTTAATTGCTAGAGTGTCTAGAATTTTTCAGCTGGCCTGCCTTTCTTTCTTTTCCTTTTCTTTCTTCCTTCCTTTCTTCCTTAGAGACAAGGTTTTACTGTATAGCTCTGGCTTGCTTGGAAGTAGATATATAGACCAGGCTGGCCTCAAACTTCAGAGATCTACCTGTCTCTGCCTCCTGAGTATTGTAATTAAAATATGGACCACCGTCCTTGACAGTAATTCATTTTTAGAGTCCCTGTTACACTCTGTCATGCTCTCAGACTTGAGCAGCACAGGGGCAGGCCTAGAACCAGAAGACTTTTCATCTTGGCTTTGATGACAACATCCCCACTGGACACCTCTTCTCCCTGTCAGCTTCCCTGGACGTGGTAAGAACAGCTGTCTCTGTTCTTCCCATAGCTCCTAAAAGGGAACACAGATCATCTGTCCTGTAAATACATCTCATTAGTTCAGAGTGGCTTTTGTACAAATCAGTTTTCCTGCAGGGAAGGAAGGCCCGGGGGGGGGGGGGGGGGAGAAATTGCTTCTATGATTTCTTTTTCTTTTTTGTTGGTTCTTCAAGACAAGGTTTCTCTGTAGCTTTGGAGCTTGTCCTGGAACTCACTCTGTAGACCAGGTTGGCCTCAAACTCACAGAGATCCACTTGTCTCTGCCTCCCTAGTGCTGGGACTAAAGGCATGTGCCACCACCACCCAGCATGATTTCTTTTTCAGGAAACCTTTGCCTTCTGTTGTGCCAAAGGCATGAGACCCCAGGAAGAGAACACCAGAGACACCAAAATGCAAAAGCAAGGTTTATTGAAGCAGTTCAAGCCGCGGCAGGGACCTCGTCAAACACACCAATACAGCAGAGGGTAGAGGAGATACCCCTCCCTGAGGATGCACAGGTTTTAATGGCAAAAACCACAAGGTTACCTTATCAGGGGGGTTTCAGCATGGGTACAATCCTGATTGGCTCGTGCCTAGGGACTTTCCAGAAGTCTGCTGTTATTTCATGTCCAGTTTAACCCTGATCATTTAAGCCCTTTTCCTGAGCTGTCTCTGGGTTGAGACATTCTGTGGTTAATCAGTTGTCACCAGATGGCCAGATGGCCATTTCTAACATCCTGACTTTGTAGTTTCTTGTTCCTGGAATTTATGCCAGCAGTTCTGAGAATTCAAAACTCAGGCCTGTTTCAAACTGGGGTTAGGGGCTTGCTTAAAATGGAGGTGCTTTGGTTCTTCACCTTCAAATCCTGTCTTTTCTATAATGCCCCAAAAGATGTGGTCTACACAACAAGTACATTTCCAAGTTACAAAAACTAATGAGAAAGAGAATCCAGGATCTGGAACTGCCCATAAATCAGTCAATTCTGTGGCTATGTAAGGGTATGCCAAATCTTTTCACACTAATAACCCTGGATGGGATTTTTTTTCTCCCCCTCCATCAGTACCATGGATTGAGTCTGGGACCCTGAACATGTCAGGTAAGAGCTCTGACACTGAGCTCAGACCCTGAACTCCCTGGGAAGCTTAGCAAGGCAGAAATGACAGCCCTCCCCACTGGGCAGGGGACTGTGAGCCAGAGTGGTGCTTTCCTGGCCGCACGTGGTGTAAGATCATCTTTCAGATTTGCCTGGGGTGGGTGTTCTTAAGTATGAGTAGCATTCTATCCTCATTCCTTCACACTACTCCTTCTCATTCCGACTCTGTCCAATCCTGATAATGACAGATTAGAGTGTAAGATAAGGTCTCTAGGGCCGTAAGTGGGAGGGCCAGACCAGGAGGAAGAGGAGGGGGAGGCAGGTGCTCACTGTATTACCACTTTTCTCATTGCTATAATTAAATGCCTAACAAAAGCGGCTTAAGGAAGGGGGCGTTTATTTTGTCTCCCACTCTAAGGGGACATCCTACCACGGTGGGGAAGATCATCACACTCTCTCCAGTCAGAAACCAAAAAGCAATGGCTGCCATTGCTCAGCGCCCTTTTTCCTTTTTATTTATTTATTTGCCCATGAAATTGAGGCAAAATAAAAAGACAAAAAAAAAAAAAAATTAGAGGCCATTGGTGGAGCCTCTACTCTGAAATCTGACTCATTTTCCTGTGATGGAGTCAAAGCCAGGAAAATTCCAGAACAATCGATGGACAACCTGTGTATCTGCCTACATCTGCTTATTGAGTGTTAGAATTGTTAGTTATTTGGCGGCGCTCTTACCCTGTGAGGAAATGTCACCAAACACGACAGAATCCACTAACAAGAGTTATTAAGATAGGAAAGAGAGACAGACGTGACAGGCCTGCGGAAAGACGTGTATAAGGAGAGAAGCCAGGAATATGGGGCCAGTTTATAAAGGCTGGGCTGTGCCTGCATACACAGGCTCATATGGCTACTCCACGCATGCGCGTAGATCACATGGTTGCGCTGTGCACTTTACGCAACCATGCAAAGCCACGGGGTCCCGGTCACGGGCGTTTTGACCCGGAAATGGCTAGTTTAACCCGGAAATGGCTATTTTGACCCGGAAATGGCTACGTCCTCCGGGCATGCCCAACCGTGGGGGCATGTTGTGAATCTATCAAGAATGATATGGAACCTCCAGTTTTCACACTTCTCTCAGATTCCTAAAGTCATTATCTGTGCCCACCTAGGTCCAGGAAACCTTGCCACCTAGAGTTTTGACACTTCTCTATGCCCTAAGTTTCTACAGCGCAGTAACCTGTCGATCTTGTATAAAGCACACCCTTTGAGTAACTTAAGAAATGGAGGGAAGGGATTTAAAAGTAATATTTTTAATACTCCTCAAGAATTTGATGCAATGTACTTTGACCATATTTATACCCCCAGCTTCCCTCACATCCACTCTTGCCTTCCGACTCTCCCAACTTCGAATTCTCTCTTTTTTTATCCATTGGGTTCAAGTTGTGTTATTGAAATACCTCTGGGTGTGGGCAGCCCTGGAGAGTGGCTGACCAACCAGGGTTACACCCTTAAAGAAAACTGACCCTCCTAAACCCAGCAGTTATCAAATGTAAATACCTCCTCAGCTAGGGTTGGGACTGAGGCTAGTGTCCAGGAGAGAATTTTTACCATTCCTTATGATAAAATTTGAGAGGCACCCAATCATACATGTGCCTATTATAAAATCATCTAAGAGTTGTGGCTCAGTGTTTAAGAGCATGTGATGTTTTTAAAGAGGACCAGGGTTCAGAGTACATGCAGCTCAGCCATCTGTAAGTCCATTTCCAGGGACTCTGATGCCCTCTTCCAGCCTATGGGGACACTGCACTCATGTGGTGCACACACATATACTGAGGCAAAACACATATACAAATAAAATTTAAAAAAAAAAAACTTTCTTTAAAAACACTTAAGAGTGCTGGGCGGCGATGGCACACACCTTTAATCCCAGCACTTGGGAGGCAGAGCCAGGCAGATCTCTGTGAGTTTGAGGCCAGCCTGGGCTACCAAGTGAGCTCCAGGACAGGCTCCAAAACTACAGAGAGAAACCCTGTCTCCAAAAACACCTAAGAGTGACTCACCTTTGTGAAACCTGTGCCTGTTCTTGGGAATGTCTTGTCTTTGCTGACCACCTTGAGCTTGTTAACCTCTGTACTTAAAATGTATGCTGTTAATAAACTGCAAATGTGGTTCACAGCAGCTCTGCTGAAATTCTTTTCTATGGCAAGACCCAAGAGCCCCGAAGGCCACTGCCAGTGACAGCATACACTATGCCTCCACTTCTGCCCTTCTGACAGCGTGGTACCACCTACATCAAGGATAGATCTTCCCACCTCAGCCATTCTGGAAATGCCTGGAGGTTTGTTCTCTAGTGTCTCAGTCACTGTACCATTGCTATAAAGAGACATTCCTGACCAAAGCAACTTTTTTTTCCTCTTATTTATTTTATATATATATATATATATTATTATCAGCTCGATAAAGTATAAATTCTTATCCTAATAGTGAAATGTTTTACTGAAGCTTGCCCAGTGATTGAGTAAAACCAAGACTTATTATAAGCTACAGTCATCCTAGGGTCCCCCCTGCTATGTAGCCTCCCTGGATCTGTGGGTTGCAGTCTGATTGTCCTTTGCTTTATATCTAGAATCCACTTATGAGTGAGTATATACCATGTTTGTCCTTCTGAGTCTGGGTTACCTCACTCAGGATGATTTTTTCTAGTTCCATCCATTTGCCTGCAAACCTCATGATGTCATTGTTTTTCTCTACTGCATAGTACTCCACTGTGTATATGTACCACATTTTCTTAATCCATTCTTCAGTTGATGGGTATCTAGGTTGTTTCCAGGTTCTGGCTACTATGAATAGTGCTGCTATGAACATAGTTGAGCATATATCTTTGTGGTATGATTGCGCATTCCTTGGGTATATGCCCAAGAGTGGGATGGCTGGGTCTTGAGGTAGATCGATTCCCAATTTTCTGAGAAACCACCATACTGATTTCCAAAGTGGTATATAAGTTTGCATTCCCACCAACAGTGGAGGAGTGTTCCCTTTGCTCCACATCCTCTCCAACATTGACTGTCATTGGTGTTTTTGATCATAGCCATTCTGACAGGTGTAAGATGGTATCTCAGAGTTATTTTGAGTTACATTTCTCTGATGATTAAGGATGTTGAGCATTTCCTTAAATGTCTTTCAGCCATTTGAGATTCTTGTTTTGAGAATTCTCTGTTTAGCTCTTTAGCCCATTTTAAATTGGATTGTTCAGTATTTTGATGTCTAGTGTCTTGAGTTCTTTATATACTTTGGAGATCAGCCCTCTGTCAGATGTGGGGTTTGTGAAGATCCTTTCCCATTCTGTAGGCTGTCTTTTTGTCTTATTGACCATGTCTTTTGCCCTACAAAAGCTTCTCAGTTTCAAGAGGTCCCATTTATTAATTGTTGTTCTCAGTGTCTGTGCTGCTGGTATTATATTTAGGAAGTGATCTCCTGTGCCAGTGCATTCAAGAGTACTTCCTACTTTCTCTTCTATTAAGTTTAGTGTAACTGGATTTATGTTCAGGTCTTTGATCCACTTGGACTTGAGTTTTGTGCATGGTGACAGATATGGATCTATTTGTAATCTTTTACATATTGAGATCCAGTTATGCCAGCACCATTTGTTGAAGATACTTTCTTTTTTCCATTGTATAGTTTTGGCTCCTTTGCCACAGTGCCACAGAATAGAGAGACCAAAGCAGGACTAACACCCAGTAGGGAGAAAACCAAATCATACAACATCTGGACATCTGGAACTTCATGAGACTTCATGGCATCATCTGGACTTTGAGAGACTTGAGTAGTCCCATGCTTCCAGCTCTGTTGCCTGCAGCACACACTGGATTTCTTGGACTGGCTCTACTCTCTGCTTACAGCTTTCCTCGGTGGATGTCACATGATTCTGGAATTTTCACAAGTTGGACTCATGGGTGGGTGAAGTCTCATCTTGAAAAACACCTTTCCTGTTGTCATAAAATCCAAGGTTTTACTTTAGTAAAATAATTAACAGTTATAACTGCTTTTTCTAGGCATGATGGTTAATGACTTTAATCCCAGCACTTGGGAGGCTGAGGCAGGTGGATGTCTATGAGTTTGAGGCCACCCTGGTCTACATGGCAAGCTCCAGGCCAGCCAAGGCTACATAGTGAGACCCTGTCCTTCTCAGAAACTGCTCTGTCTGCAATATTAAACTTGCTCATATTCTTTTCCCACCAGCCTGCACATTGTTTGTATATTTATGCCTCGTTGCTGCTCCTGTTCACTGCAGACATGGCTAAGAATGGCATCTGGGATGGTTTGAATAAAAATGGCCTCATAGAGTCTTATATTTGAATGCCTAGTCACTCTATAATAGAATTAGAAGGATTGGGAAGTGTGGCCTTGTTGGAGAAGATGTATCACTGGGAGTGGGCTTTGAGGTTTCAAAAGCCCATGCCAGGCCCAGTCTCTCTCTCTCTCTCTCTCTCTCTCTCCCTCCTTCTCTCCCTCCCCCCCTCCCTCCCTCCCTCCCTCTCTCCCTCCCCATATTGGCTGGAGCCAATATGGAAAGGTCCATCCATACCCTGTGGACCCACCACACCTAACTGAAGGAGGCTACAGAAAACACAGATGGGTTATCACCAGGTCCTCCAGCCCCTTAAAGATAAGAAAGACACAAGCTCTATAATTATGGTGTCCTGTTTTGTCTCCCCATGGGAAAGTCCCCAAACCCCCATAAGGCAGGACCTTGGGTATGGGAACTAAGGAAGACCAGAACTTGGGAGTTCATAGCCAATCTGTTCACTGAGATCCAACCCACCTTCCAGGTAGATTTCTGTAAAATATTGCATTCGGAGGCTACTAGGGGATGGTTCAATCTCTTCTGGAGAAGAGAATGTCCCTGGGGCTGTGGATCCACTGGTGATCTGCCTGTGATCATGAGTTCCCTAAGGTGGAAAACCCCCAAACTCCAATTTCCCTGGGAATTCCTCTGGTAACCTCAAAAACAAAGGTCCAGGAGGCAGCAGAAGCCAGCCCCTCAGTATTCTTGATGCTAGAGCCTTAACTATTCTCAGTGGGAAGCCTGGACCCCAAACCCCTGTGTTATGTTGTGACTGGAACTAATCAAACAATAAGCTCCACTCTCAACCCTAACAGCTGTAAAGAGGACAAACTCAAGGTTACCCTGGGGACCTCCGAGGGAAGAGTGAGTGCTTGTTTAATATCACCAAAATTCCCCCTAAATAGGTCCCCCTATGCAGATTCCTGTGGCCACACAAAGCAGGTTAATTCCAGGGATGGTGGTCAAGTGTATTTCCAAGCCCCACAGACTGCCTGGCTTGCTCGCACTACGGCTTAACCAAGTCTGCATCTTCTGAATTGTTTGCACCGGAGGAAACCCTCTCCTTTGCATCCTCATGCATGTTATACCACACGTGTTCATCTGTAATGGGGAAGAGGGCGGGGTCCACCTAATCTAGATTCTGGGCTCCCCCATGCATGGCAAACCATCCCATTCTCATTCCCCTGTTAGTGGGGCGGACATTGTGGGCTCCGCTGCAGTTGGGACTTCAGCCTTAATTATGGGGGATGAAAACTAAGGAACTCAGTGCTCAAGTGGACATAGACCTGAGCCATCTAGAAAATTCTGCTTCCCATCTGGAAGCCCAATTAGACTCCTTAGATGAGGTTGTTCTTCAGAGTCGAAGAGGACTGGACCTGCTCTTTAGGAGACAAGGGGTTTCTGTAGGACACTGGGAGAAACTCATTGCTTCTCAGTCAGCCAGGGGTAATTGGAGAAGGCTTAGCCATGGCCAGAAACAACCTTCAGGACAGAGAAAGGAGATGTCAAGAATCCAACAACTGGTGCCGATCTCTGTTCTCCTGGCCCCCTGGTTGACTGCTCCACTTACAGCCATGGCTGGACCTTTCATTCTCTGGTTCTTGGTCCTCACCATAGGACCCTGCTTGCTCAAGTCCCTACTCTGTAAAACAGAATAATTTCCATTAAACTGCTAGTGCTAAGGAGACGATATCACCTCTGCCCCCAGATGAGTGCACTGTTTGACTCATGCCCAAAGAACTACTGGGAATGTAACAGGCTCCTAGATCTTAGCACCAGTGAGGCCATGATAGAACTTGGAACAGGCAGTAAAACCTACCAAAACAAAAACCAAGACCTACTTGCTGTGGGATGGTCTGTATGTCAAATGCTCTGATTGGTCAATAAATAAAACATTGATTGGCCAGTGGCCAGGCAGGAAGTATAGGCGGGACTAACAGAGAGGAGAATTGAGAGAACAGGAAGGCAGAGGGAGTCACTGCCAGCTGCCACCATGACAAGCAGCATGTGAAGATGCCCGTAAGCCATGAGCCATGTGGCAAGGTATAGATTTATGGAAATGGATTAATTTAAGCTATAAGAACAGTTAGCAAGAAGCCTGCCATGGCCATACAGTTTGTAAGCAATATAAGTCTCTGTGTTTACTTGGTCAGGTCTGAGCGGCTGTGGGACTGGCGGATGACAAAAATTTGTCCTAACTGTGGGCGAGGCAGGAAAACTCTAGCTACACCTACTCCATCAAAGTCCACAGTTCTGGGAAAGTCCCTAGATGTACTCACCTGGCTTTTCAGCTTCTGTCATTCTGTTTCTTACCGACTGTTCTTGCTAACTGTGGTGTGTCAGCCCAGGACATGGTTTCTGTGCTTTAAAGCTCACCTGAGAAAGGCCCAGGACTAAAGTTGGGTCCTGAACACCCAGTGTAGTTGTCCGCTGGCTAACAAAGACTTTCTGTTGGCTTGAACCCTTGTCTGAGTGGTCTTCTCTGGTGGACACCCCACGACAGGTCAAAGAATGTACAGTAAGTCAGCTCAGCAATAACACCTCCTGCTTCCCTTGACAACAGAACTAACTGCCTTCACCTTCATTTATGTCCTATACATGGGTGAGGGTGACACAGCTTTTGTTATTTAAGGTTCTGAAGAAGAGTCAACAAGATGGTTCAGAAGATAAGGCAACGACTGCCACACCTGACAACCTGAGTTCGATCCCTGGTACCCACATTTCCCACAAGTTGAACTCTGATCTCCATATGCACACCTGCCCTCCTCCATGTACACACAAAATAGATACAAATTTTAAAGTGTTTTGAGGAAGATAATTGATGTAGATATTGTTAGGGAAGATTTTTAGATCAGAGTTTCTCAACTTTGCCTACTGCAGTCTTTCAAAAATATCAATAACTGCACACCTCAGAGATTCTAATTTAATTGTTCCAAGTGGTGCTTAAACATTGGGTTATTGTTCTCCCCGGCGATGTGAATGGATAGCAAGGTTAAGAAGCACTCTTTGGAGCTCAGTGGTGGTGGTGGTGGCGGCGGCGGCGGCGGCGGCGGCGGCGGCGGCGGCGGCGGCGGCGCACGCCTTTAATCCCAGCACTCGAAAAGCAGAGGCAGGTGGATCTGTGAGTTCAAGGCCTGCCTGATCTACATAGTGAGTTCTGGGACAGCCAGAGCTATAAAGAGAGGTCCTGTCTCAAAAAACATAAAAAGGAAAAAAGAAAAAAGATATTACACATGGTCCTTGCATCAAAGGAAGGCCCATTTGGCCCTGATCTGTTACACAACTATAATTTTCAGCCCAAATCTTTTAGTTTTTAGTCCTAGATTGGAATCAGCAATCTATGTCATATGGCAGATGTGGGTAAATGAATCATCATAGCAGGTGTGCCTGTTATTATCAAAATGTTGAGTCATTCAAGTTTTGTTCCATTAAAGCAATATCCTACAACTGCAGGATTGAGTAGGAAAACAGGAACGACACCACAACTTCTTGATTCGTATTTAAGTCATATTTAACATTTCCACAATGACTCTGAGTCACTCTTGTTTTCAACACCAAAAATCAGTGTTACAGCCCACATGTGCATGAATAGCTGGTCCTGTTGCCCACTCCTGAGCAAACCAAAGGAAGACAAAACAGCATGGAAGACACTCAGTAGAGAAGGAACCAGATTGTGTGGACAGGAAGTTGGAGGACACTTTCAGTCGGAACTGACAGGCCTCTCCTACTGTGGGTAGCATGCAACTGGATATGGGCAAAGACAAGGTACGGGGGATCATAGACCTGTCTCAAAACAGCATTCAGACCCAAGGAGAGTGGGGCTTCTGGTTATCATTGTCACCCCATGGCAGCAACTTGAATGACCCCATCGTGAACCATGTGAGCCCAGGCTGGCCTCCGGTTCCAGGTGGTCTTGATTTAAGGCTCTCGAGGGAGAAAACAGAAGCCTGAGATGGGAAAACACCTGCTCTCTCTCAACGTACTGGGCTGGGTCAGTATCCTGGGCTCCTCCACATTCCCTCTGCTCCACAACAGGGAGGCTTTTATGAGATCTGCTGCATGGAATGGAGCAGCCAACTACTTCATGGCTGTCTTAGTTCGGGTTTCTATTGCTGTGAAGAGACACCATGACCATGGCCATTTATCGCTGCCTATGGGGGAACCATCCTCTAGGCAGCTCAAGGTTCAGAGGGAAGCCATGGCACTGGCAAAGCTAAGACCTTTCCTATTGATAGGGTCAGGAAGAATACACTCACACATTCTCTTGATCATTTCCTTCTTTATCATTAGCCTCTTCTGACAAACTCTCTGGGCTGGATCCGGCTGTGTGCTCACAGATGTACCAAAGCATATTTATCAATTGTTACATAAAGTATGTCCTCATTCCCAGGTCCCCAACCTCAATCTACATGTCTTACTGAAGGGGAGCATCACAGGCCTCCATGACTCTAGCCCTTCATTAAATATTGTGTGTGATACACAAATAATACAAGAGACCCAGGTGTGCCTGAGGTGTCCTGTGACCAAGGTCATGGATGGCTGCAAGGCCCCCTCAGTAAAATAATCATTGTTCATAAAAAAAAAAAAAAATCACAAGGATTCTTCATGGTCAACGTACTTCTAAGGAACGTCTGTTTATTCTAATCTCTATCCCATACAGTGATTTTGCTAAATTACCTCAGAGTCCAGGTAACATGTTTTCCATCTTCCTTACATGATTAAAAACAAAATCATTCCAATATCCCATGTACATTTACGTCTAAGTCACTACTGCAGATCAGCAGAGCATGAACAGGCAGAAAGCATCTTTTCACAGACAACTCCCTTGCTGGCACCACAGCTAACAAAGAAAGAACCAATCATTCAACTCTATCTAGAAAGTTAAACTTACACCGGGCAGTGGCAGCACACGCCTTTAATCCCAGCACTCAGGAGGCAGAGGCAGGCAGATCTCTGTGAGTTTGAGGCCAGCCTGGTCTACAGAGTGAGATCCAGGAAAGGTGCAAAGCTACACAGAGAAACCCTGTCTCAAAAAAACCAAAAAAAAAAAAAAAAAAATTAAACAAGGAATCACAACCCTAAACTTTTGCATGTAAAAGACCATCAGTTGGCTGTACTTTAGATTTTTAGGGTGTATACCCATCTATCACTAGTTTCTTTTATCAGGAGAATTGAGGGTAGGAATGGGTACAAGGACACCAAGACCCGTGTCTGTATCTATTAAACATGAATGAATTAGAGCCAGCCTGGATCCTGGAGAATTCAATGGTTCTCCTTTAATCATTAAGCTGAGCTATTATCTAAAGCAGTTTCTAAGGTGGAGCTCATAGGTTTTGGCATATGGAACCTCAAAGCCCACCCCCACAGTGACACACTTCCTCAGATAGGTCCACACTACTCCAACAAAGCCACACCTCCTAATAGTGTCCCGTGAGCTTGTGGGGACCACACTACAATAGCTATAAGAACATTATTTTTTCTAAAGACATACAACTATTATCTATTGGCACCTTGAAAATAAATAAAAATAAGATAAAAAGTTGGAGGTACTGATGTGGACCAGCACATTTAATACATACGGATTGACTACAGGGACTGTCCGCGACACACGGTCCAGGATTAGACAGCTTAATATCCAAGATGAACGCTCTAGTATCAATTTATGTGCTACATTCTCTGATCTCTTTGCAGTTGTCCATCAGATGCAGGCCTAGCATCTCTTCCATAAGCCTCCTGGTACTGTGTGACTTACTGTTTCTACCTCCCAGTTGATTCCCTGAACTGTGCCCCATGGAGGATGATTCTCAGGGGCCGGCAAGATTGTTCAGTGGGTAAAAGTACTTGCTTCCAAGCCTGACAACCTGAGTTTGGACCTGAGAGTGGTAGGAGAGAGCAAGTTGTCCTCTGACCTACAAAGATGCACGCACCTGCGCGCGGAATTTTGCTCAAGATTTATTTATTTATTATCTATACACAGTGTTCTGCTTGCTTGCATGTACCTGAACACCAGAAGAGGGCACCAGACCTCATTACAGATGGTTGTGAGCCACCATGTGGTTGCTGGGAGTTGAACTCATGACCTCTAGAAGAACAGCCAGTGCTCTTAACCTCTGAGCCACCTCTCCAGCCCGGAATTTTGCTCTTAAATCTCTTAAACAATTACCCCCTACTGAACTACAATGTCTCCTTGTTCATGATAACGACTTACTCCATCAGTGACCACCCCCCCACCTCATCAGTATAGCCACTCCCCCTTTCTGGAGAAGCAAAGGCAGCAGGGGACCAGCGGTGGGATAGGGAGGTCACTCCAGGAAAATCAGCCAACCACTATTCCAGTAAAGTGAAGAAGTGAAGGGCTTCCGAGGAAACCCTCGTTTGGGAGTCTCAGGGAAGGTCTGCACATGTGTCTGCCCCGGTTCACTCGTCACTGGCTCTGTCCACTGGTGTCTACTTTGCCTTGTATCTGTCCCTGATGGTGGCCAATCTGCTGAAGATGATCTTCATCACCCACACGGTGTGCCAGGCCACCACCCAGCCCCAACCATGACTCAGTGGCTCCACTCCTTGCTGCTCATGTACTGCCCCAGCCCAAGGAAATGCTGTCCCCCTACATCCCACTGGGGAAATATGGGGCCATGCCTCACCCCCACCCCCATCCCGCCAGATGACAGAGGTCAGCACTGCCCCCTTCCCTTCCCTGGGTGGCCTTCCCAGCTCAGTTCTGCATCTCTGTATTCCTCACAGGCCTGAATCAACCAGGAGAGGTCATGCCGAGTGGGCCAGCTAGGTCCCGGAGACGAAAGCCCCGTGAGTGCCCTGAGTCAGCATGGGCCCAGCGGGGCTACAAGCGCAGAAGTGGTCCTCAGTGGAGCTGCAGGTGCGGTTCAGCCACCTGACGGCCTCTGCTCCTCCTGGTCTTCTCCTCTTTCCTCCCCATCACTGTCCTCTGGAGCACACAGGCAGGGTCTGCCTGCTCCGACGGAGCCCACCCCATAGCCGCTTCTTGTTGTTTTCCTGTCAGCAAAGCGGCAGCACCTGAATCTGCTGCTGTTTCAGCTACTGACTGTGGCTCCGCCGCTCAGGTCAGGGCCCAACACGACTTCTGCATCCCGCTGGAACTGCCTCTGCATCCGCCCGCAGCCAAATGCAGTTTGTAACTAAGTCTCTATCTTTCTATTTTACCAATAAAGTCAGATACTGGGGTGAAAACCTGCTAGCTCAGAGAGACCAGGAAGTAACCAGTTGACCTTCCTCCTTAGCTGGCAACCCAGAAACAGGGAGTCTCTCCTGTCCCAAAACCAAAAGGACCACTGTTAGGATTCTGCCACTCCAGCTATAGGACCGCGCATGCACAGTTCAGTAGCTAAGCAAGGGGTCTTACATCTTACGGCATCGGTGCATTGCGTGATTGCGCAAATGCATACAGCGTGGTCATGCATTCAGCACACGCGAGACATAGCTCCGTAAGCCCACCTGCACATGTACAGGGAAATCCTTAAAAAACAGAACACAGACTCTTCCCTCCTCTTCTGCTCTCTCCTCCTCCCACCCCTCCTCCACACGCGTCTCTGCCCCAGGCCTGGCCACGCTCTTTCTGTCCTCCCTGCCCCTTCCTCCTAATAAAGGTCGAATACCGGGTTTTGTGGTGCCTCTGACCTTTCTCGCACGGTAACCAGCACCGCATATTTTTTAAAACCAACAACCACCAAACAGGAAGTCTCTCTCTACTACTTCCTGTGCATTTCTCTACCCATTTCTGGACTCCCTCTAACTCTCTATGGCTACTGCCTGTCAACTAGTTGCTGGCTTCACCTTCTGACCCAAGATTTTATTTAATTAATGCAAACTCAATGTGATCAAATATCCTGCAACAGCTTCTGGCCTCCACCAGCTAGCCAGATCTTTGCCCTTTTGTTGAAGCCCACAGCGACTCTGGCTTGTGGCTTGCTTCCATCTTGACTCAAGGTCAGAAAGTTCAAGCTTGTCTTTGCTCCTTAAAGCTGGATAACAGGATGTTTGGCCCAAGGGTGATTGCCCGATGTCTTAAGAATTAAGGAGGTGTTTACACTTGTTTGTTCTTTGAACCATGGTGTCCTTGAGAGGGGAAGGTCTTTTTTGCCTCCTTGCTTCTGTATAAAAAGGAGATGAGAATAAAGCAACCTGGAGGCATCATCATCCCTGACCTCAAGCTCTACTATAGAGTTATAGTAATAAAAACAGCTTGGTACTGGAATAAAAACCGACATATGGACCAATGGAATTAAATTGAAGACCCTGACATTAATCCATACACATATGAAAACCTGATTTTTGGCAAAGAAGCCAAAACTATACAATGGAAAAAAGAAAGTATCTTCAATAAATGGTGCTGGCATAACTGGATGTCAATATGCAAAAGATTACAAATAGATCCATATCTGTCACCATGCACAAAACTCAAGTCCAAGTGAATCAAAGACCTAAACATAAATCCAGATACACTAAACTTAATAGAAAAGAAAGTAGGAAGTACTCTTGAACGCATTGGCACAGGAGACCATTTCCTAAATATAACACCAGTAGCACAGACACTGAGAGAAACAATCAATCAATGGGACCTCTTGAAACTGAGAAGCTTTTGTAGAGCAAAGGACACGGTCAACAAGGCAAAGTGACGGCCTACAGAATAGGAAAAGGTCTTCACCAACTCCACATCTGACAGAGCACTGATCTCCAAAGTATATAAAGAACTCAAGAAACTAGACATCAAAATACTGAACAGTCCAATTAAGAAATGGGCTATAGAACTAAACAGAGAATTCATAAAACAAGAACTACAAATGGCTGAAAGACATTTAAAGAAATGCTCAACATCCTTAATCATCAGAGAAATGCAAATCAAAACAACTCTGAGATACCACCTTACACCTGTCAGAATGGCTATAATCAATAACACCATTGACAGTCAATGTTGGAGAGGATGAACAAAGGGAACACTCCTCCACTGTTGGTGGGAATGTAAACTTGTACAACCACTGTGGAAATCAGTATGGTGGTTTCTCAGAAAATTGGGAATCAAACTACCTCAAGACCCAGCCATCCCACTCTTGGGCATATACCCAAGGAATGCGCAATCATACCACAAAGATATATGCTCAACTATGTTCATAGCAGCACTATTCATAATAGCCAGAACCTGGAAACAACCTAGATGCCCATCAACTGAAGAATGGATTAAGAAAATGTGGTACATATACACAGTGGAGTACTATGCAGTAGAGAAAAACAATGACATCATGAAATTTGCAGGCAAATGGATGGAACTAGAAAATATCTTCCTGAGTGAGGTAACCCAAATCCAGAAGGACAAACATGGTATGTACTCACTCATAAGTGAATACTAGATATAAAGCAAAGGACAATCAGACTGCAACCTACAGAACCAGGGAGGCTATATAGCAGGGGGGACCCTAGGATGACTGTGGCTTATAATAAGTTTTGGTTTTACTCAATTACTGGGCAAGTCTCAATGAAACATTTTACTATTAGGATAAGAATTTATACTGTATCAAGCTGATAATAGAAAAATAAATAAATAAAAATGAAAAAAAGAAGAGAAATAAACTCGGGGCTGCTGCAGTATTGACTGAGAGCCCTCCCAAACCTATCCTGTATCTCTGTCTCTTCTTTATGTTCTGTTTTTCCTATCTGTTTTTTCCCAATCCTCACTCCCCTATTCAGGACTGTTCAACAGGTCAGGTGGGACCCCATACCCTTTCTGGAGCATTAATTGTCACATCTTCAAATATTATGAAATGGCTGTGGCATTCCCATATCCTAACCCAGCACAGTTGCTCAGTCTCATTCCATCTCAGACCCTTCTTCCTTGTTCCTACATTATGAAGTTTTCCTCAGTCCTGCCACGTGGTTCTAGGTCCTGTTACATCTTCAGTGTAACAACAGGTTCTGCCTCCTTACTGCTAACTTGCTGTCTTAACTTTGCAGCCATCTCTGGCTTGGTCATGTAGGGCAGACACTTCACGCAGCAGAACTAGTAGTCTAGGAGTAACACTGCATTCTTCTTCCTGTCCTAAAGCTTTGATGTCTTTAAGGAATGACCCCATCATTTTTAGTTCAATGTTGCAACTGTTGTGTGGGAGTCTTCATCCCCTGAGAGATTCTCAAACAAATGTTTCCTTGTGGTGATGTTTGAAACGTAACTTTCACATCAGAGGAGCCAAATTTGAGTAACCAGGGCCAGGGAACAAACTCTGTTGCTACAAAACTGTCCTCCAATGAGGTAACAGAATGAAGAAAGACATAAATTAAAAATACTTCTCAATATGTTTACTTTGAGTAGGAGGGTTATGGCAAAGTGAGAAAAAGACCTCAAAGTCCACCCCAACAGTGACACACTTTCTCCAACAAAGCCACACCTCCTAACATTGCCACTCCCTTTGGGGGCCATTTTATTTCAAAATACCTCGGGGAGGGGGGCAGGTAATAGCATCTTTAGGGGACCCTGAGAAAATTGAAAAAATCATCAACTCTGGGAGATCTAGCTGTTGTCCAATTTCGGTGTAATGGGAAAGTGTTGGGCTTCTCTGAAGTCTGGCTGAGGCTGGACCATCTTAGCTAACTGCTTTGAAATTGTTCTGAGCAGTTTGGAGTCCAAATCTGATCTTTGGGTGGTGTTTGTCAGCTCAGTGGCATTACCACAATCCAGGTAGATTCATCATTGCCAGACCCCATCATCTTGGAGACCTCAAAGGTCACTGCCAGGAATGGTCATGGTTCACTGTAGAAAACTTAAACATTTTAAATGTCATATGCAGCAGATCTCTGAGAAGTTAAAGGACCACAATCTGTTAAATACATCTTGGGTACATAAACTTAGTTCCTAGGTACCTGCTTCAGACTTAAGCCTGAAGTCATGTACAGGAAGCTAAATGAAGCTTATTTCTAGAATTAGTTAGTACTCTATATGATTGTTAATATAACAACAGAAATAAATGTGTGTGTGTGTGTGTATGTGTGTGTAGAGAGAGAGAATAATCTTATAAGTTTTGAGAATATTTATACATTAAGAAAAGTTTTAAAGAGTCAAAATAAAACCAAAGGATTATGGGATTAGTGACAATAAAACAGTCCCTTAACTTTGGTTTTCATCTGTCCCATACAAGGTGGCTCTTCTGACATGAGACAGAGATTTTGGATTATCCTTTAACAAAGCATGCTTGGGTTTAAGAAGAAGAGAGCCCATGCACCAAGAAGAGGTCCCGGCTCCACTGCCTGGGGGCCTCCTAAACAATTCAAGCTAATCAACTGTCTCATTTATCCAGAAGGTGGGGATGGGTTGGGGGGAGGGCTGGGGAGAGAGGAGGGAGGATGGGGGAATTCATGGCTGATATGTGAAATAAAGTTAATTATAAAATAAAAACATTTAAAAATGAAGAAGGAGGAGGAGGAGGAGGAGGAGAAGAAGAAGAAGGAGAAGGAGAAGGAGAAGGAAGGAGAGGAAGAGGAAGAGGAAGAGGAAAAAGAAGAAGAGAGCCATGCTCCAACTCCAAAGTCAGCTTTAATTTTTAAGTGTATTGGAACTACAAAAAGATCATTTGCCTTATATGTCTGTAGAGAACAGCAGAAACAACATTTGGGAAGATGTATGAAATTCTATCCTGTTGGAATTGTGCTATACCATTAGGCCAATTTACTCTTTTTCTTGGTTCATTTTCTCTTGATGATTCATCCTTCTTCTTCCGATGACTCATTTGTCCAATGGTTTTCAGATACCTTAATTAGATGCTCTTATTCTCCTGGAAAGACAAAAACGAAACCCTGCCCCAACCCTAACTTTGGGGAGTTTCCCCTTTTTTTATTGTCAAATTATATCTGATAAAATGAAAGGCATTTGTTAGTCTTATAATTTAGTTTAGTTTGAATGGTCATGCTGTTTGATGAAGTATTGCCTTTTCCAATCAAGAGGTTTCTCCTGTTAGAATCTAATCTACATCAGTCTTGATGGTATCCATATCTGTTCTTCTACTGTGGAAACAAAAGCAAAACCTCTTCCCCAACATAACACATATCCTGGTTTCCATTCTGAGGTCAGCACATCTTTAAAGTATATAGGCTGATTTAATTCAGCAGTTTTTTTTCTACTGTAAAATGTCTCTCCACAGCTGTTGTTCCTTTCTCATTAACACTTTAAAAATTAAAAATTAATAAAGCATTGTGCAGTCTATCTATGTGGGTCTTTATTAACCCTTTCTGTTTATTAAGTATATCTTTTAGAGTTTGATTAGATCTTTCTATAACTGCTTGTTCGTAGGATTGTGTGGTATACCTGTAATATGCTTTATATTGTAATAAGCAAAAAAAAAAAACTGTTTCATTTTACTAAAGACATGACAATGCTGGAACATTGTCAGTCTTAATTTTTTACAGGGATCCCCAAATAGCTATAACTTCTAATAAGTCTATAATTACAAAATCAGTCTTTTCAGAACTTAAAGCAGTTGCCCATAGAAATCCTGAATATCTATCTATGGTATGGTGCATATACTTTAATTTTCCAAACTCCACAAAATGAAACACGTCCATCTGCCAGATTTCATTCATTGGAGTACCTTTGGGTTACGTCCTGCAGGTAGTGGGGTTTGGTTATACAAAGAACAAATGGGACATTTCCTTAAAATATCTTTGGCTTGTTCCCAAGTGAAATAAAAATATTTCTTCAAAGCTTTGCTATTAAAATGTTGCTTCTTATGAAATTCTGAGGCTTATAATACATTTCCTCCTCATAACTGAATAAGTTTATCATTACCTTGTGCTAGAGGGCCTAGTAAACCCATGTGGGATCTGGTATGTGTTGTATACAAGGAATGATTTCTATCTCTGATTGCTTTTTGCAGTTGAATAAACAACAAAATTAATTCTGAATCATCTGGAATAAGTGCAGCAGTTTCAATATGTAAAACAACTTTTTCTGCATATTGAGAGTCAGTAACAATATTAAGACATTCTGGAAAATCTAATAGTATCATGATAATAGCATATAATTTTGACCTTTAAACAGAATCATAAGGGCTTCGAGCCACTTTACTTATTTTTCCTGACTTATAACCTGCCTTTCCTGACTTATTTGCATCAGTATAGAATGTAGGGGCTCCAGAAACTGGTATTCTTCATACCACAAGAGGGAGAATCCAATTAGTTCCTTTTATAACCTGAAGTCTCTTGCTTTTAAGGTATTTGTTGCTCATCTCTTCCTAAAAATTACTGCAAACTCCTTGCCAATGCTAATTTTCCTGTCCATAATGAGGAATTTCAGCATTAATAAAAGGTCTCGAGACGGCCCGACAGCGGCAACCAATAGGGACATACAGGCCCGGCGGCGGCCCGCAGAGGTAGATGAGCCAGGCAGCAGCGACAAGCAGAGGCAGGTAGGCCCGCGGCGGCAGCCAGCAGAGACATACAACCCCAGCGGCAGCCCACAGAGGTAGATGGGCCCGGCAGCTGTGGCCGACAGGGTCATATAGGCCCAGGGGCGGCCTGCAGAAGTAGAGGAGCCCGGCAGCAGCGACAAGCAGAGGCAGGGACGCCTCTAACCCCAACACCCGGGGAAGAAGCTATCTCCGTGGGACGGAACCAGAACGAATCTGAACACTCCGTCTGAGGACAACCCAGGGCCCAGCTGCTGATCCTGCGAAACCCAACAACTTGGAGGTGTTGGTGAGACTAACCTGCTCAGCTGAAACCCATCTGGGAGAGGATTCAGATGCCTACAGTTTGAAGTCTGAAGAAACAAGATCAGCTGAGGAGTTGACGGATGAACAAAACGTAACCTGGGAACACAGAAGAAAGCGCTGCCCAGCCACCAAACCAGATCACCAGAATCATAAGTATGTACTTCACTGACTGAGATCAGCTGCCCCTGAAGAAATAGCCCAATAGCACCAATTTAACCAAGAACTCCTACTGAACCAAGACTAAAAATTAGAACAAGGGAGGCACTCTCAGACACAAACACCACCTGCACCGAGCAGAGGAAGAGAAGAGTAGACGCCAGTGCAAAAATACAGGCAACAACATAAAGATCTATATGACACCATCAGAACCTAGTGGTTCTACACCTGCAAGACCTGAACATACCAAGGCAGAAGAAGCAGAAGAAATCAATCCTAAAAATGACTTTAAGAAGATGATAGAGGCCCTTAAAGAAGAAATAAAACACTCCCTTAAAGAAGAAATAAAAACTTCCCTTAAAGAGCAAATGAAAAACTCCATTAAAGAGGAAATAAAAAACTCCCTTAAAGAAATGGAAGAAAAGACGAACAAAAAATGGGAAGAAATCAAAGAAAGCCAAGAAAAAGCAAATAAACAGATGAAAGAAACATTCCAAGATCTGAAAAATGAATTTGAGACAATAAAGAAAACACATGCTGAGGGAATGCTGGAAATAGAAATCCTGACTAAACGAACAGGAACTACAGAAACAAGCATAACCAACTGATTGCAAGAGATGGAACAGAGAATCTATGACACTGAAGACATGATAGAGAAAATAGATTCGTCAGTCAAAGAAAACACTAAAGACAAAAAAGTTGTAACACAAAACGTCCAGGAAATTTGGGACACCATGAAAAGACCAAACCTAAGAATAATAGGGATAGAAGAAGGAGAAGAATACCAACTCAAAGGCACAGAAAATATATTCAACAAAATCATAGAAGAAAACTTTCCTAACCTAAAGAAAGAAATACCTATGAAGATACAAGAAGCTTACAGAACACCGAATAGGCTGGATCCAAAAAAAAAAAAAATCTCCTCGCCACATAATAATCAAAACACTAAACACACAGAACAAAGAAAAAATATTAAGAGCCGCAAAGGAAAAAGACCAAGTAACATATAAAGGCAAACCCATCAGAATAACACCAGACTTCTCAATAGAGACTATGAAAGCTAGAAGATCATGGACAAATCTTATGCAGACACTAAGAGACCACGGATGCCAACCTAGACTATTATACCCAGCAAAACTCTCAATCACCATAGGCGGAGTAAACAAAATATTCCAGGATAAAACCAGATTTAATCAATACCTGTCCACAAACCCAGCCCTACAGAAAGCATTAGAAGGAAAAATCCAACCCAAAGAAGCTAAACACATCCATGAAAAATCAAGCAATAGATAATCCCACATCAACATACACCAAAGAAGGACAACACAACACAACCACAAAAAATAACAGGAATTAACAATCACTGGTCATTAATATCCATCAATATCAATGGTCTCAACTCACCTATAAAAAGACACAGGCTAACAGTATGGATAAGAAAACAGGACCCATCCATCTGCTGCATACAAGAAACACACCTTAACTTCAAAGACAGACACTACCTCCAAGTAAAGGGCTGGGAAAAGGCTTTCCAAGCAAATGGACCTAAGAAACAAGCTGGTGTAGCTATCCTAATATCTAATAAAATAGACTTCAAACTAAAAATCAATCAAAAGAGATCAGGATGGACATTATATATTTATCATGGGAAAAATCAACCAAGATGAAGTCTCGATTCTAAACATTTATGCTCCAAATACAAAAGTACCCACATTCATAAAAGAAACACTACTAAAGTTTAAAACACACATCAAACCCCACACATTAATAGTGGGAGATTTTAACACACCACTCTCACCAAAAGACAGATCTACCAGACTGAAACTTAACAAAGAAATAAAGGACCTAACAGATGTTATGACTCAAATGGACTTAATAGATATCTACAGAACATTCCATCCTAACACAAAAGAATATACCTTCTTCTCAGCACCCCATGGAACCTTCTCAAAAATTGACCACATGCTTGGCCACAAAACAAATCTCAACAGATACAAAAAAATTGGAATAACCTCCTGTATCTTATCAGACCACCATGCCTTAAAGTTAGACCTCAACAACAACAAAAATTATAGAAAACCCACAAACTCATGGAAACTGAATAATGCCCACCTGAAACATCAATGGGTCAAGGAAGAAATAAAGAAAGAAATTAAAGAGTTCCTAGAATTCAATGAAAATGAAAGTACAATATACCCAAACTTATGGGACACTATGAAAGCAGTGATAAGAGGAAAATTCATAGCTCTAAATGCACACATAAAGAAGATGGAGCAATCCCATACCAATGAATTAACAGCACAACTGAAAGCTCTAGAACAAAAAAAAAAACTCACTCAGGAGAAATAGACGCCAGGAAATAATCAAATTGAGGGCTGAAATCAACGAAATAGAAAACAAGAGAACAATACAAAAAATCAATGAAACAAAGAGTTGGTTCTTTGAAAAAATCAACAAGATAGACAAACCCCTAGCCATATTAACCAAAAGGCAAAGAGAGAGCACCCAAATTCACAAAATCAGAAATGAAAAGGGAGACATAACAACAGACGAGGAAATCCAGAGAATCATCAGATCATACTTCAAAAACCTGTACTCCACAAAAATGGAAAACCAGGAAGAAATGGACAATTTTCTGGATAAATACCACATACCAAAATTAAATCAAGACCAGATAAACCATTTAAATAGACCAATAACTCCTAAAGAAATAGAAACAGTCATCAAAAGTCTCCCAACCAAAAAAAGCCCAGGACCAGATCATTTCAGTGCAGAATTCTACCAGACTTTCAAAGAAGAACTAATACCAATACTCTTCAAAGTGTTCCACACAATAGAAACAGAAGGAACACTACCAAACTCTTTTTATGAGGCTACAATTACCCTGATACCCAAACCACACAAGATGCAACAAAGAAAGAGAACTACAGACCAATCTCCCTCATAAACATTGATGCAAAAATACTCAACAAAATATTGGCAAACCTAATCCAAGAATACATCAAAACAATTATCCATCATGACCAAGTAGGATTCATTCCAGGGATGCAAGGATGGTTCAAAATAAGAAAATCAGTCAATGTAATACACTATATAAACAAACTGAAAGAAAAAAACCACATGATCATCTCCTTAGATGCTGAAAAAGCCTTTGACAAAATCCAACACCCCTTCATGATAAAGGTCTTAGAAAGATCAGGAATACAAGGAACATTTCTAAACATAATAAAAGCAATTTATAGCAAGCCAACAGCAAACATCAAATTAAACGGAGAGAAACTCAAAGCGATACCACTAAATTCAAGAACAAGACAAGGCTGTCCACTCTCCCCGTATTTATTCAATATAGTACTAGAAGTTCTAGCTAGAGCAATAAGACAACAAAAGGAGATCAAAGGGATACAAATTGGCAAGGAAGAAGTCAAACTTTCACTATTTGCAGATGATATGATAGTATACATAAGTGACCCCAAAAACTCTACCAGGGAACTCCTACAGCTGATAAACTCCTTCAGTAAAGTGGCAGGATACAAGATCAACTCAAAAAAATCAGTAGCCCTCCTATACACAAATGATAAAAGGGCTGAGAAAGAAGTCAGAGAAACATCACCCTTTACAATAGCCACAAATAATATAAAATACCTTGGGATAACACTAACTAAACAAGTGAAGGACCTGTATGATAAGAACTTTAAATCTCTGAAGAAAGAAATTGAAGAAGATATCAGAAAATGGAAGGATCTCTCATGCTCATGGATAGGTAGGATTAACATAGTAAAAATGGCAATCTTACCAAAAGCAATCTACAGATTCAATGCAATCCCCATCAAAATCCCAACCCAATTCTTCACAGACTTGGAAAGAAAAATACTCAACTTCATATGGAAAAACAAAAGACCCAGGATAGCTAAAAGAATCCTATACGATAAAGCAACCTTTGGAGGCATCACCATCCCTGACCTCAAACGCTACTATAGAGCTATAGTAATAAAAACAACTTGGTACTGGTATAAAAACTGACATACGGACCAAGAAAATTGAATTGAAGACCCTGATATTAATCCATGCACATATGAACACCTGATTTTTGACAAAGGAGCCAAAACTATACAATGGAAAAAAGAAAGTATCTTCAACAAATGGTGCTGGCATATCTGGATCTCAATATGTAAAAGATTAAAAATATTTCCATATCTGTCACCATGCACAAAACTCAAGTCCAAGTGGATCAAAGACCTGAACATAAATCCAGTTACACTAAACTTAATAGAAAAGAAAGTAGGAAGCACTCTTGAACGCAATGGCACCGGAGACCATTTCCTAAATAAAACACCAACAGCACAGACCCTGAGCACAACAATTAATAAATGGGACCTCTCAAAACTGAGAAGCTTTTGCAGGGCAAAAGACACAGTCAATAAGACAAAAAGACAGCCAACAGAATGGGAAAAGATCTTCACCAACCCCACATCTGACAGAGAATTGATCTCCACAATATATAAAGAACTCAAGAAACTAGACATCAAAGTACTGAACAGTCCAATTAAAAAATGGGCTAAAGAGCTAAACAGAGAATTCACAAAACAAGAACTACAAATGGCTGAAAGACATTTAAAGAAATGCTCAACATCCTTAATCATCAGAGAAACGCAAATCAAAACGACTCTGAGATACCACCTTACACCTGTCAGAATGGCTATGATCAAAAACACCAATGACAGTCAATGTTGGAGAGGATGTGGAGCAAAGGGAACATTCCTCCACTGTTGGTGGGAATGTAAACTTGTACAACCACTGTGGAAATCAGTATGGCGGTTTCTCAGAAAATTAGGAATCGAACTACCCTCAAGACCCAGCCATCCCACTCTTGGGCATATACCCAAGGAATGCTGATTCATACCATAAAGATACATGCTCAGCTATGTTCATAGCAGCACTATTTGTAATAGCCAGAACCTGGAAACAACCTAGATGCCCATCAACGGAAGAATGGATGAAAAAAATGTGGTACATATACACAATGGAGTACTACTCAGCAGAGAAAAACAATGACATCATGAAATTTGCAGGCAAATGGATGGAACTAGAAAACATCATCCTGAGTGAGGTAATCCAAACCCAGAAAGTCAGTCATGGTATTTACTCACTCATAAGTGAATTCTAGATATAAAATAAAGAACAATCAGACCACAACCCATAGAACCATGAAGGCTATATATATAGCATGGAGGTCCCTAGGACGACTGTGGCTTATAATAAATTTCAGTTTTACTCAATTATTGAAAAAAATAGCCAAATGAATGGAAACACATGAACTATGAACCAAAGGCTGAGGGGCCCCCAGCTGGATCAGGCCCTCTGAATAGGTGTGACAGTTGATTGGCTTGATCAGTTTGAGAGGCAACTAGACAGTGTGACCAAGTCCTGTGCTCATTGCATGAGTTGGCTGTTTGAAACCTGGAGCTTATGCAGGGACACTTGGCTCAGTCTGGGAGGAAGGGACTGGACCTGCCTGGACTGAGTCTACCAGGTTGATCGCAATCCTCGGGGGAGGATTTGCCCTGGAGGAAGTGGGAATGGGGGTGAACTGGAGGTAAGGGAAGAGGGTGGGAGGGGGGAGAATAGGGGAACCGGGGCTGATATGTAGAACTGAATGATATTGTAAAATAAAATAAATAAAATTAAAAAAAAAAAACTAAAAAAAAAAGAAAGAAAGAAAGAAAGAAAGAAAGAAAGAAAGAAAGAAAGAAAGAAAGAAAGAAAGAAAGAAAGAAAGAAAGAAAGAAAAGGAAAAAAAATAAATAAAAGATCTCACAATTTCTGCTGGGTTGATGAATTCTCAATTTTACTTTCAGAATCAATTCAGAAACTTTTCTGCATAGGTCTTTACATTTTTACTCTGTTTGTGTGGTAAAAATATCCATTCTAAAATAGTATCTTCTCTATGCTTAAGAATTCCTGTGGGAGAATGCATGGAAGGTAAAATAACCAAAATGCAATCAAGCCCTGGATCCAAGTGATCCACGTTTGTATCCTGTAATTTCTTTTCTACCAAAGCCAATTCTGTCTCAGCCTCAGCTAATTAATTTCACTGGACTATTTAAGTTCCTATCACCTTGTAAGGTTTGAAATAAATTACTTAGTTCTTGAATTATTAATCCAATTGTGGGTCATAGTCAGTTAATATCTCCCAGCAATTTCTGAAAATCATAGAAAGTTCATAATTGATCTCTCCTAGTTTGTACTTTCTGTGGTTGAATTTTATGTAAACCTATCTTATATCCTAGATAATTAATAGAATCTCCTCTTTGTATTTTTTTCAGAAGCAATTTTTAATCCCCAGCAAGGCAAAATTTTCTTTACTTCACCAAACATTTTTTTCTAAGGTATCTGCATCTGAATCAGCTAGTAAGATATCAGCCATATAATAGTAAATTATAAACTGAGGAAAGGGATTATGAGTTATTTCCAATGGCTGTTGTACAAAATATTGATGCAAGGTGGGGTTGTTTAACATTCCTTGTAAAAGGATTTTCACCTAATACCTTTTAACAGGCTGGAAATTATTCACAGTAAGTAGTCACTGTGAAGGCACATTTTTCTCTGTTCTTGTAAATGTATAGTAAAAAAAAAAAAAAGTCTTTTAAATCAGTCACTATAATAGACCATCCTTTAGACAACAGAGTAGGCAAGGGAATTCCAGGCTGTAAAGAGCCCATTGGTGCCGGGCGGTGGTGGCGCACGCCTTTAATTCCAGCACTTGGGAGGCAGAGGCAGGCGGATCTCTGTGAGTTCGAGGCCAGCCTGGACTACCAAGCGAGTTCCAGGAAAGGCGCAAAGATACACAGAGAAACCCTGTCTTGAAAAACCAAAAAAAAAAAAAAAAGAGCCCATTGGTGAATCACCTCATTTACAGCTCTCAGATCTGTTACCATTGTCCAGTTTCCAGATTTTTTAAATGGCAAATACAGGAGAAATCCAAGGACTGGTCGATTCTTCAATAGTTGAGCACTTAGCTGCTCCTGTACCAGCTGTTCTAGTGCCTGTAATTTTTCTGATGTCAAAGGCCATTGTTCCACCCACACAGGGTTGTCTGTTAACCATTTTAAAGGTAGAGATGTTGGTACCTTTGAAAGACCAGTAGCTGTTGTGCCCTGCTTGTGTAAAATCTGAATGGTCTGTGACTGTTTTTGATAATACTTTTTAACACTTCTCTCAGAAGCATTTTTTATTTTATGGTTTGTTTCTGAGTTGGAGGAATGTTAATCTGTGTTTTTCATTGCTGTAACAAATAATACCCCCATAAATTCATTGCTATGTTAACCACATATGGCTTTAATTTCCCTCTCTGTCCTTCTGGCCCTGTACATTTGACCCACTTTATACTTTTTTTACTTTAACCTTTATACTTTTATACTTTAACCTGAGATAAAGTTCCAATCCCAAGAAGTTGAATATTTACCTCCTGAAGAGGCCAATCTGTATGCCAAGATTTTGGTGCAATTATTACTATGTCTGCTCCTATGTCTACCAAACTGTCAATTATAATGCCATTTATTTGTATCTTTTGCTTTGGTCTTTGATCATTTATAGAAGCTTGCCAAAATACTTGTTTTATGGTCTCTCCTAAATTTTATCTGCTGAAGTTATTTGGTCCTTGGTCATATCCAGAGCAGTATGGTTTCTGGTGTCGTTCCCCCCCCCACCCCCAGAGCTGAGGACCAAATCCAGGGCCTTGTGCTTGCTAGGCAAGCGCTCTACCACTGAGCTAAAACCTGTAACACCAGCAGTATGTTTTTTAACAACAGGCATTAAGTATTTTACTGCTCTATGAATGAGTTTCTCCTATGCTGACAGGGAATGATTGAACCAAATTTGATATTGGGGTCTGTGAGATGCCAATGACAAAGGGTTACCTCACCTGTCCCTTGTTGATCTGCATTCATTAGTCCAATGCCGGCCTTTGCCACACCTTCTGCATCTTTGAGAAGGCTGGGGCCTTCTATTTGGATTATCTCTAGAAAAAAAAAATTGTTTCTAGGAATGCCTTGCCTACAATCCCTTTTCAGATGACCTTGCTTACCACAATTAAAACATCTGACATTTTGATTCTTCTTAAAATTTTTAGAAATCATTTCTATCGAAGCAGCATCATAAGTGTGAGATCCAATGTCAGCCATATTTCTAATCCATTCATCTGTTGGTGTTGGTCTTGCCTTTAAAGGCCTAATTACCCTTTTGTATTCTGAATTAGCATTTTCAAAAGCCAAAGATTCAATTAATATTGAATTTGTCTAACTTTTGGATCTGATACTATTCTATTTATAGCTGAAGTCAATCTTTGCCAAAAAAAAAATCAGTGAAGGCTTCTTTTGGGTCTTGTTTAATTTCAGTATATGACTCAGACCTCTGTCCTTACTCTTCATCCTTGTCCCAAGCATCCAAAGCTGCTACATGATACAGGGTCAACATGCAATCGTCAAACCAAACTGTCTTTGCAAATCAGCACAATGGCCTTCATTGAGAAACTGGTCTTGGGAAATATCAATAACTCTAGTCCTATTTCATTGTTCTGTGGCCCTAGCTTCCTCTTTCTACCATTTCTTCATTGTAACTGAGGCCCAGATTCCAATATTGCTGGACCTAAATCTTTCCAGTCTTGGGGGATGATTCTGTTCTGAGTTGCCCATGAATTTATGTGGGAGCCCACAGAGGTTTCCTAGCGAGATCTGAGCTTGCTTTACCAGCAAGGCTCCATAAGAGGATGATCGGACCACAGGCCTGGGTACCAGGTATTTGGAAGAGTCTACACTTGGCTGTATCTAGCATGGGGGAGGTCTTTTGCCTCACTCCGTGGCATTGTTATAAAAAGCCCTTCTGAATAAAGTTCTGTGCCATTGGGTATTGACTCAGGTCCTCCTGTTTTCTGTGTTTCTGTCTTTCCTCTCATCAGCTAGGTCTCTGTTTCTAGGAACCCTGTAAAAGGTGGGAGCAGGATTCCCACAAATTTAACATCTGCTTCACATAGGGTGAATGCATACCATATGAAATGACTGCTTCCTTAAATCTCCTCAAACCTAATATTTCTACAGGATCCCAGTTAACTTCTGCATAGCCGTGGGGGTGCCTATCATCTGGCAGTCATTTTTATGTGGTAACTGAATGAACTAAGATTGTTTTTCTAATAACTTTAAGCCACTCTTCTTCCATTTCATAATGCAATGGTGTGGTAGTTTCTGCTCTAAACTCCTCTGTCTGTGTGTGAATATTTTTATTAGTTTCATTAGTAGGTCTTTCTACAGATTGTATCTTACCAGTCAATTTTTCATATTTGGCACAGTTATCAAGCCACTTTTTTAAAGATAAAATAAGAATTACCAAACTAATAATCATTATAATTGACATTATGTCAATCCCAGCTAAGTCAGTTATCCCTTCATTTATTTTTTCCATTTCAAGTCATCTATTATAGAATTATACATGGTCCTAACTCTCCGCAGTATAATAATAGTCCCCATTTTTTTTTGTTTGTTTGGTTTTGGTTTGGGTTTTTTGTTTGTTTGTTTGTTTCTCTGGGTAGCCCTAGCTGTCCTGGAACTCACCCACCATTATTGTATCAGGATTTTGACCTCTTCTGTTCAATAGTGTTTTATTTTTTATTTTTTTTATTTTTATTTATTTATTTATTTATTTGGTTTTAGTTTTTTTCGAGACAGGGTTTCTCTGTGTAGTTTTGGTGCCTGTCCTGGATCTCACTTTGTAGACCAGTCTGGCCTTGAACTCACAGAGATCCGCCTGCCTCTGCCTCCTGAGTGCTGGGACTAAAGGCGTGCGCCACCACCGCCCCTTATTTTTTTTTTATAAAATAGAAGCCACAATATGTAGTGCAAAAATATTTACAACTGTTGCATCTTTTTGATACACTGTTCCCTTTATTACTATGTAGCAGGTTTTCTTTATCTCTAATTTTGGTTTGAAAACTACTTTATCAGACATAGTAAGAGCTACACCATCTTATTTTCAGTTTCTGCTCACTTAATAGATTGTTTTCCATCTTTTGACACTCCGTCTCTTTACCGGTAAAGTGTCTTGATGACTGCAGAAAGTTGTGTCTAATTTTTTAATCCAGTTAGCTAGTCTATGTCTCTTTATTGAATTGAGGACATTCACATTTAAGGTTATTATTGAGATATGCTTACTAATTTTCTCAGTGACAAAACACTATGACTAAGGAAACATAAAAGAAAGAGTTTATTGGGACTTAACAGTTTCAGAGTGTGAGTCCATGACCAATACCATGGTGGGTAGCAGGCAGGCATGGTGTTGTAGCTGTAGCTCAGAGCTGATATCTTCATCCACTGGCACAAGGCAGAGAAAGCTAATGGAAATGGCACAACTTCTTGAAACTTCAAAGCTTGCCCCCAGTGACACACCTCCTCCAACAAACCCACACCTCCTATTCCTTCCCAAACAGTTCTCCCAACTGGGAACCAAGATTCAAACATATGAGCCCATGGGGGCCATTCTCATTCAGACCCCCACAGCTAATTCCTATCATTTTATTGGTTTCCTGGTTCATTTGATTATTGCTTTCTCTTCAGTATAAGAAATTTGACGGTTCACTGTGTTGAAAACAATGGATTCCTTCTTAGTTCTTTCTTCAGCCATTCCTCTTATAAAATCTGGTCTTTCCTGTGCTCTAATCATTAAGACTGTCTTTCTTGGGCAGGCGTCTCCATGACAGGTAAGGTGACCTGTTGACGTCCCACACAACCTAAGTCAGAAGCTCATTTTCTAATAAAAGGGGGACCTGTAGGTTCCTGGCCCCCGTTTTGGGGACTTGCTTGCTGTCCTTGACCTTGATATCCTCCCTAGGCTAATTCCCTGCTGGGTTCCACCTTCCTGAATGCTTAAGGGAAGTTCCTTGTCTGTGTATCCTGCATAATGGGCGTTAACAGCTTAGATGCAAGATTGTAAAACATTGGTGGTGAACTTCTGCCCTCTGGGGTTCTCCCATTGTGCTGTAAGCCTGTATTTAAGACCTTCTCTCTCCTCCAATAAACGGCATTTGGCAAAACAAACAAACAAAAAAAAAACTTGATAACTGTGTAAGGGATGCATATGAAATAAAAGTGGAAGAAGAAAAAAAAGACTGTCTTTCTTAGTTCTATGAATATAGTACTCCTTAAAATATCTTCTACAAAGCCGACTTGATGGGCATGAACTACCTTAGTCTGTACTTGTCTTGAAATGTCCTTATTTCTCTGTAAAAATAGAAAGGTAGCTTTGCTGGATATACCACTCTTGGTTGGCAGTTAGCTGCTTTGTTGGCTGGAAATATTGCATTCTGTGCTTTCCTGGCTTTGAGGGTTTCTGACAGGCAATTCTGTTACTCTGGTTCTTCGGCTCTTCTGAGTTGGCATTTTCCCTTACAGCTTTGAGTATTGTTTCTTAGCTTTCTGTTCTTGACATCTTGAGTATGATGTGTTGTGTTGGTCTCATCTGACTGGGGTTCTAACGTCTCTTGTGTTTGAATGTCTATTTCTCTACACTTGGGAACTTTTCTGCTCTGGTTTCAGGGAATAGGTTTTCTACACAGTAGTGTTTATCACAGCTCCTACCTCCAACTTGTGTAACTCCATCCAGCCTGGAACTCATTATGCAGACCAGGATGGCCTCAGACTTACAAAGATCTGCCTGCCTCTGCCTCTCAAATGCTGTATACTGTTGTTCCTGGATCCACTATTGTGTGACAGCAACATCAACAAAAACTGGAAGCCTGGAGCTCACGGCACGACTTTCAGGGAACTCAACAGATTGGAGAATGCCTCTTCCAGGCAGCTCGGCTTACCTGAGTTTTCTAGGCAGCTTGGTTTGTCTGAGAGTGTTTCTCAGCTGTCCTCACTGCTTATCTAAGCTTAGGGAGTAAAAGACCTAGAGAATCTGGTAAGCTTTAGGGACTTCCTGAAGCTGTTGAGTTGTTTATGTCCTGATTTTGTTATTATTTTTAATCGTGTGTGTGTGTGTGTGTGTGTGTGTGTGTGTGTGTGTGTAGTTATGTGCATGTGAGTTTAAGTGCCCACAGAGGAAGAGTCAGAGCTACTCCATCTGGAATCACAGAAAATTGTGAGCCAGTTCCTAAGTTTTAACATGGTTCCCTCCAATTGGAAGGTTTTTTATCTTGGAATAAACTGCTACATAACATCACTTATTTATCCATTTATTCATCTATTGAGTGTATGTGTGCACACATGAATGTCAGAGGACAACTTATAGTTCTTTCCTTCCACCACGTCAGTCCAGGGGTTAATCTCAGGGCATCAGGCGGGGAATAAAGCAGCTTTATCCAATGAGCCATCTCACGGGTCCCAATATCTCAATTTTTAATAACTTGTCTCTAAAGATGGTATCTATAGATTCCCATGTGGAAAAATGGGATTTCTCTTCAACAATGACCTGTCTACATGATGCCTAGCTGTGCCATCAAAACCTGCAACTGAATGTGAGGTTCCTGGGGACAGTGGGCTTATCCTGCCCACAGGACTTCCGGGTGGGGCTTCTGCTTGAGTTACCCTCCGGAAGCGGCTTCTGAGTTTGTCCATGTCATGTCAGGTTTGCTTCTCTGTGTTGTACACCCTTGCTTCTGCTCCTTTTTTTCTTTTTTAACCTCTTTTCATTTCCTTCATGGATTTTGGATTTTGGAAGCTTTTCCTCTATATTTCTCTATAGCCCTGGCTGTCCTGGAACTCACTCTGTAGACCAGGCTGGCCTCGAACTCACAGAGATCCGCCTCCCTCTGCCTCCCGAGTGCTGGGATTAAAGGTGTGCAACACCACAACCCAGGGAAAGCCTATTTCTTTATTCTGACTCTTCCTTCCCCAGCTCTCTCAGAGACAGCCTCTAGTCTACCATCTTACTGAGGCAGAATAGAAGACACAGAAAATCATGGAGCCATGAGAAGGGAAAGGAGAACCTCACTCTGGAGTCTGGTTCAAGCTATTCACCATCTGAGGAAAAAAGAATTCCATCACAATTAACATTTGCTGGTAAAGGCTGCCATGGCAGAGTTAATATTGTTTTTTTTTTTTGTTTTTTTGTTTTTTTGTTTTTTTTTTTTGGTTCTTCGAGACAGGGTTTCTCTGTGCAGCTTTACACCTTTCCTGGAACTCGCTTTGGAAACCAGGCTGGCCTCGAACTCACAGAGATCCACCTGCCTCTGCCCCCCCGAGTGCTGGGATTAAAGGCGTGTGCCACCACCGCCTGGCCTAATATTCTGTCATATACAGATATTTTATGTTAAATTAGGAACGACCCACACAGAAGACTTATATATATATATAAGTCATATATATATATATATATATATATATATATATATATATATATATTTGACACATAGGATGTTGATAGGGCCTCATTCCTTTCCCACACACATTTTTGGGGAAAATCTCAAACAAAACTTAACTATGAAGCTGGGCATGGAGGTGCATGCCTTTAACCCCAGAACTCGGGAGGCAGAGGCAGGCAGATCTCTGAGTTCTAGGTGAACCTGGTCTACAGAGAGAGTTCCAGGACAGCCAGAGCTACACAGAAACTATGTCTCAAATAACTAACTAACTAACAAATAAATAAATACATAAATAAATATGTATCAGGTTTTTTCTGGACCACCAGCTCCCGAATAATGACACGGGAACATTTTATTGATTACGAAAGCTTGACCTTAACTTAGGCTTGCTCCCAACTAGCTCTTAAAACTTAAACTAGCTGGGCGGTGGTGGCGTACACCTTTAATCCCAGCACTCAGCAGGCAGAGCCGGGCGGATCTCTGTGAGTTTGATCAAAACCCAAAAACTTAAATTAACCCATTTATATTAATCTGTGTTCTGCCATGTGGCTCGTTACCTCTCCTCAGTGCTGTTTGTCTGGCTTCCTGGGAAATCTTCATCCCCTCCTGAGGATTTTTTCCCCCACAACATCATCTACAATTAATCTCTTAATGTTTTCACTTTTGTGTGTGGGGGGGTGGATTGGACAGGGTTTTTCTGTGTAGCCCTGGCAGTTCTCGAACTCACTTTGTAGACCAGGCTAGACTCACTGAGATCCAGCCTGGCTCTGTCTCCCACCTCCCGTGTGCTAGGATTAAAGGCATGTGCCACCACAGCCTGGCTCTTGAGGGTTGTTTTTTTTTTGTTTTGTTTTGTTTTTTGGTTTTTCCAGACAGGGTTTCTTTGTGTAGCTTTGGTGCCTGTCCTGGATCTCGTTCTGTAGTCCAGGCTGACTGAGAACTCACAGAGGTCTGCCTGCCTCTGCCTCCTGAGTGCTGGGATTAAAGGCGTGAGCCACCACTGCCCCTCTGCTCTTGAGGTTCTTAAGTGTTGTTAACTAGGACTTTAAGAATGGACTCAAAGCCAGGTAGTGGGGCACATCTTTAATGCTAACATTTGGGAGGCAGAGACAAGCACATCTCTTGAGTTCGAGGCCAGCCTGGTCTACAGAGTGAGTTCCAGGGCAGTCGAGGATACACAGAGAAACCCTATCTAGAAAAAACAAAAATAATAATGGCCTCAAACAGAAGCTCAGGGACAATTTTATTAGAGTTTAAAATAAAAACCCTGGGGAAGGCAAACTGTAAACCTCAGCAGCTGCCTCCAGGAGGAGAATGGAGGTGAGGAGAAAAGCCATATGGAAAGTGAGAGCTATGGTGGACAAGCAGCCATGTGGATGAGAGGGGGCTTCAGAGAGGGAGAGAGAAGAGGAGGAGGAGGAGGAGGAGGAGGAGGAGGAGGAGGAGGAGGAGGAGGAGGAGATTTGGCCAGTATCTGAAAGAGACAGGAAAAATAAAAAGTACCTTTCTGAGTCCTAACTCAGACCCAACAAATACCATGACTGCTTGGCTTTGTAGGGACTGAATGGGAACTAAAGATCAGGGGAGGAAAAAGTATCTTATTAAGGGGGAAATAATTTTACCTATCTCTTTAGCATGGCTTAAGATGAACCCAAATTTCCTAGGGGTGGTCCTTTGGCCAGGTTTTTGAACTGGCCCAAAAGGAGTGTTAGGTCTCCACCCAGGATAGATTCTGTCCCCTTGCCCCTAAGGAGCTTTTCCTCCTTCGCCCTTTAATGGTCGCTGTAACCGTACCATTCATTACCTCCTGGCTTCTGCCTTTGCTGTCCTGCGGACATCTGAGTTTTGTTCCCTTTGGTAACATACTTTCTCTCTGGCTACCTTCAGACCTTTTCTTCTGTCACTGACATTTCTCAGTAAGCATCACAGTGTTGCTTTCCTGTGACCCACATCTTGTGTAGGCATTGGGAAGTGCCGGCCATTTCTACTAATTACGTCCGTAGGAGGGAGCTCCCATAACAAATTACTGACGCCTAGTGGCCATCTGTGTGGTGACCAAACACTCCAGTGTACCGGGAACTCCGGATTTCCTCACTTCAGGACGCAGGATGTTCAAAGATAAAGCTGGGGCGGCACTGAACAAGCAAGGGCAGTCTGCTTCCTTCCCCTTAACCACCTTCCTCTCCTCCTGGAGCACACAAGGAACTAGCAAGCTACGCACACCTTCTCACCATAACCTGTAACTCCTGCCCGGAGGGGTAGGAGACCCTGACGCTCAGGCCGGAATTGGTGAAGGAGGCGTATTGCATCACACTGACCTCTAGAGGGCAATGTTGCCCGATTTCGCAAGCCACTTTCTAGCTAGCATGTCTTGGAGGTGTGTGTGGGCGAGGGTGTGTGTGCATAAGAAGAGGGATTCCCACAGGCGCACATTTTTCTTTCTCTTTTGCATGTAGATCTGTGGCGCAGCCAAACAGTCCTCCAGAACGTACATTTATATGTTATCTTATTTTGGTCTTGTTTGCCAACTTGTTTGTTAGGTTGTTGTGAAGCTTCACTCCAGAGCCCGTGAGGGCTTCCCACTTGGGATCCTCCCGTCTCAGTCGGAGTTAGGAGAATATGCCCTTATGCGCCCTGTATTACATTGATTTAATTGAAATGTTTTACTGAGCTGCCCCGCTTTTCCCTCTCTATGCTAACTAACGTTCTCAAAAGCAAATGCTGTTCCCATAGGACCCTCATTAACTGGGCGGATAAAGAAATGGCAGACTTCTGGGCTCCACGAAGATTCTAAGTGTGGCGACACACTGGGAACGGGATAACAACTCTCTGGGGGAGAACATCTGCGGGAGGTGGGAGGGAGAGTGGAAACTGGGATTAGCAGAGGTTCCGGTGCTGAATGGGCGCAGTTACTGTAAGTCTTGCCTTGACAGAATTACACCCAGGCTGCGAGCCATTGCTTCCTCCGCCTTAACCTTGATTTATAAACTGTGGCCACAGCTTCTTTCCCCCAAGACCTGCAGCTCCGCTTCAGCGTCCAGCCTGGCAAGCTACTAGCTCCAGTCCTACTCAACTTACTGGGGTTCTTGGATCCAGCCTCATCTATGATAGGCTGAACTGGACCTCGTGAAGCATTCATTGTTATCCCCATGAAAACGGCAGAATGCTTGTGACACTGTGGAGTCAGATGAACTCCAGCACCAGTTTTCCACTCACTAGCTGGGCGTGCTTCCTTAGTCTTAAGAGTTTAAGAAATGGTGGCGCACGCCTTTAATCCCAGCACTCGGGAGGCAGAGGCAGGAGGATCTCTGTGAGTTCGAGACCAGCCTGGTCTACAGAGCGAGATCCAGGAAAGGCGCAAAACTACACAGAAAAACCCTGTCTCAAAAAAAAAGAAAAAAGAAAAAAAGAAAAATAAATGCCTGTTGCTCTTTGCTCTAGGTTGTATTTCCAGCCCTTGGGGGCGGCGGCGGGGAGGTGCTGGGGGGGGAGGATTCAGCCATAAGCATGCTGGATAAAAATTCACCGCTTGCCGCCACGTTCAGAATTTGTGCAGATCGTGGACTCCCACCCAAAGGCGCCGGGTCCCCTCAGATTACTAGAATGCAAACGGAAGAGCTACACTTTATTTTTAGGTTTCTGTGTATGAGTGCTTTGCCAGTATGCATGTATACCACATGCATGCAGCGCCCTCGGAGGCCGGAGGAGTGTCAGACAACCTGGAGCCGCAGTTGTGGGCGGATGCTAGGATCCTCTGTGGCCGCAACACGTGCTCAAAACCGATCAGCGATCTCTCCAGCTCCCACCCCCACCCCCCGAGAACTACAATTTTAATACGCTCCGGACAGGGAAGCTGCAGGCTCCTTCCCGGCCTCCACAAGTCCCCTCAGCGTGAATCCACCTTAGCTCGTCCACCCCGACAGACGCACTCTCTGACCGAGACAGACTTCCACGGAACCCCACTCCTCCTCTGCGCACGCACCACCCAGTGCGCGCCGACCCAGCACAGCTAGCCACGCCCCGGCTCGGGCCAAGCGCGGGGGCGAGGCCGCCTCCTGGGTGAGCGCATGCGCAGTCCTTCCTCTCCCTGCGGTCGCACCTTCGCGTTTCGACTACGAGTCCTTTTTGTCCCCTACTGCGTGCGGTGTCAGCTTCCCCGCGGAAGTCCCGGCTGCGAGGGAAGAAGATGGCAACCACTGCGGCGCTCCCTGGGGCTGCGGCCGGCCGAGCGAACAAACGTGGCGGCGGCGCGGGCGGCGGAGGCCCCCAAGGTGCGGAGGAGGAGCCGCCGCCGCCCCTGCAGGCCGTCCTAGTGGCGGATAGCTTCAACCGCCGCTTCTTCCCCATCTCCAAGGACCAGCCTCGGGTGAGCGCCCGGCACGCGAGCAGCCCGCGGGCCTGGAGGGTGGCGGGGCTGCGGGAGGTTGCCACTGTGGCTGCTTAGTGCAGCGTGCCCTGGAAAGTCACCCTAAAGTCGGATTTGTCTGGCTGGAGGGAGGCGGAGGGATTGACTGTCCCAACAGGTGAGTGGCCTGCAAACGTGCATTCTCGCAGGGCTGGTCCACCCAGCCGTGGGAGAAACGGAGAGGGCTGCATGTTGGAGCCGCGCTGGACAGACGCCTTCCCCAAGGGGACTTGGTAGCGCAAGAGGGCCCTTTGCTTCTTTTAACCTTGCAAGAGAGAGATGGGTATTTAAAGAAATGTCTTCGGGAAAGATGATGGTAAAACACCTGAAAGAGCAAAGACTGGATCTCGGGCTGGTGCGGGTTTTTTACCTTCCATCTGCGGAAAGGAGGACCGGATGGGTTACCGTCACCCTCAGAATTACCTAGACATAGGAAATTGATCTTGGGGTTACAGACTTCTGGGTCACTCAGCAACCCATAGTTCACTCAGACACAGATTTGCCTAAGAAGAATTTCTGAAGCTTAATGGTGTTCATTTTTGACAAGTGTTTGAGTGGTTACCTATGACTCCTAGTGGTAATAGAAGGAAATTTTATAGAAAGAAGGCCTTCGTGCTTAGAGTTCTGGAGCTGATTTAGGACCAACATTTATCCTTTGCCAGCTCTGGTCTGGTATAACATGTCTGTGTCTGATAACCATGCCTACTAAGCCCAAATCTCAGGACCTTAGACTGAACCTCAGAGCAGTCCATGAATAGCACAAACAGGATCCGGTTTACTTTAGAATTAAGAGATAAAGCAAACTGTAGTGTCTAGAAACGCAGATAGAAGGAGCATCATCATTGCAGTGGGGTACCCAAAGTATAATCATGGATTGAAGACCTCAGACTTTTTCATATCCTGCCCCGTAGGTCCTCTTGCCCCTGGCCAATGTGGCGCTAATTGACTACACTCTGGAATTCCTGACTGCCACAGGTGTGCAGGAAACATTTGTCTTTTGCTGCTGGAAGGCTGCTCAGATCAAAGAACACTTGCTGTAAGGTTCCACTTCTTCTCCTTTTCATGTTTCGCCATCTTTTCCCAGTTTATTTTCAGGATGGTTAGGACAAAGTTAAGGTATGTGAGGAGGGAAAAAATTTGCATCTGTTCAGCTCTCAAGTAAGGTTTAGTGCCTGCCTCGCTTTTCCTGTGGCAGGCTGCTGAGCACCCTCTGCCTTGAGGTTCTGGTGACAGAAAGTCAAGGCTGATGTGGTTTTCTGAGTCTCACACAGTTTGGTCCCAGGAGTTTTGCTTTTTATTTGATGGCTTCAGTGTTACTAGAAGAGCATCTTTATCTTGACACTGAGTTTCCAAATATTGTATGTTCTGACCCCAAGGACAAGAACAAGCTCTTAACCCTTCTCTCCCCGCTGCCCACCTTCGTTTCGAGCCCATAGGAAATTCTTTTTAAACTTAAAATCTTGGGAGAGTGAGTCTCAGAATTTATGAGTTTGAGAAATAAAGACTAGTATATTAGCAGGTTTTCCATGATACAATGTTTAAATTTGATATGGACTTCAGAACAAGAAAGATGACATGAAAAAATATATTCTTGGAATACTTTCATACCCTAGATTTCGGCAAGATTTTGAGTTCAAACTCACATTTGAAGACAGGAGTCGAGGAACAGAAAGGAAATAGCCTAATTTCTCTAACACATAAAACTAATGACGCTGGATGCTGAAACCACTCATTATAGTTTATAAGTCTCTTTGAAGCCAGGGACGCTGGCAGGAACCCAGAGAAGCCTTAGAGAAGTGTGGATGCTAAAGGGAGGTGGAAAGTCAGGTCTGTGATCAGTTGCTTAATTTATCATTCCTCTCACTACCTTTCCTGTAGGAAATCCAAATGGTGCCATCCTGCATCCCCCAACGTTGTTCGAATAATTACATCAGAGCTATACCGATCACTAGGAGATGTCCTCCGTGACGTGGATGCCAAGGCCTTGGTGCGCTCTGACTTTCTTCTGATATATGGAGATGTCATCTCAAATATCAATATTACCAGAGCCCTAGAGGAACACAGGTCAGGGTGGGGAAAATGCCAGGGAAAAGACTTAGGGACCAGCAGAGCCCTAAGACTACTCTGCCTCTTGTTCTTTATAGGTTAAGACGGAAGCTAGAAAAAAATGTGTCTGTGATGACAATGATCTTCAAAGAGTCATCCCCCAGCCACCCTACACGCTGCCATGAGGACAACGTGGTGGTAGCTGTGGATAGTACCACAAACCGGATTCTGCATTTCCAGAAGACCCAAGGCCTCCGGCGATTTTCATTTCCCTTGGTAAGTGGGTATCTGGGGAACTCCAGGCGGGAGGAGCTGAGCTTCTAGAAGGGTAAGTTAAAGCCTCTGTGACCTCTCCCACAGAACCTGTTCCAGAGCAGCAGAGATGGAGTGGAGATTCGGTATGACTTACTGGACTGTCATATCAGCATCTGCTCTCCTCAGGTGAACTCTCCAGAACAGGGCTTCATACCCACAGAGTAGAGCTCTCGGGGGTCTGTTATCGCTCCAGGGATTATGTCTTCTCCCTCTTTCTCCTATCTGTTGTATAGTAAAGAGCTGCTATTACCTCATTCCCGGTATGTTGGAAACCAAGTCTAGGTTTTATTCCATAGTCAATTATTATGGGGTTGGAGGCTCTCTGGGACTTAATCTTTGTTTCCTGAGGAAGTACTTAACTTTAGCACATGCTGTTTCCCCCACAGGTAGCTCAACTCTTCACAGACAATTTTGACTACCAAACTCGAGATGATTTTGTGCGAGGCCTATTAGTGAATGAGGAGGTGAGAAATAGCTTCCAAAACCTCTAGAAGAAAGGATTTACCTTACTCTGGTAACCTTTGGTTCCCTTTTCTGTTTCATTAGGCCTTCAGAGGGAGGAAGATAGCTAGAAAGCTGGGAGAAACAGTCCACAAAGAAAACAGGCCATCGCTGAGTGGCAGTGAGGTTTAGAGAGGGTTCTGCTTTGGGACTGTCTTCCTGCCTTCTGGACCGGGCGATCTCCCTTTCTCTTCCTTTAGATCCTAGGAAACCAGATCCACTTGCATGTGACAACTAGGGAGTATGGTGCCCGGGTCTCCAACCTACACATGTACTCAGCTGTCTGTGCTGACGTCATCCGCCGATGGGTCTACCCTCTCACTCCAGAAGTAAACTTCACCGACAGCACCACACAGAGCTACACTCATTCCCGGCACAACATCTACCGAGGGCCTCAAGTCAGCCTGGGCCACGGCAGCGTTCTGGAGGAAAACGTGCTCCTGGGAGCTGGCACTGTCATAGGCAGCAACTGCTCCATCACCAACAGTGTCATTGGCCCCGACTGCCACATTGGTGAGCGCAGGTGGGGAGTCCAGCAGCCGTCCCACAGATACAGACGGGCCTGGAGTGTGTCTCCAGGGGCTAGGGAGGGTACCAGGTCCACAACTACCTTAACTCATCCAGTTCAGGGGAATCCAATGAACTCTTCTGGCCTCCTCAGGCACCAAACATACATGTGGTATACATACATGCATACATGCAAAACATTAAAAATCCAGTTAATAAATCTTGAGGGTGGGAGGAGAAAGAAAGAGGGAGAGTCCTTGTGCTTGTTGGCACACTTTTGGTTTTTGAGACAGCTGGCCTTGAATTTACAGAGACCCACCTGCTTCCACCTCCCAAGTGCTGGCATTAAAGTCATGAGCCACCACCGCCAGTGTGGGGCCCACATTTCCAATCCCAGCACCTGGGAGATGGAGACAGGAGGATTACAAGTGTGAGGCCAGCCTGGAACTGTATATTGAAACCTGTATTAAACAACACAGGCAGGGGACAGGAAGAAGGAAGTTAGCTGGCCACAGTTGTGTATAATCCCATCTACTCAGGAGCGTAACTTGAGTCAGGGTTTGAGGCCAGCTTGGGCAACAACACAGTGAGACTCATCTCAAAAACAATTAACCAAAACAAACAAACAAACAAACAAACAAAACAGAAAAAGAAAAGGGCACACAGGAAAGAATAAGAATTTGACAGCTGATAGGTGGCCTATGACTTTTTGGGGGGTGGTTATCAAGACAGGTTTTCTCTGTGTAGCCTTGGCTGTTCTGGAACTCTGTAAACCAGGCCTAGCTCTGCCTCCTGAGTGCTGGGATTAAAGGCGTGCCCCACCACCACCCAGCCTAGCCTGACTCTTAGATGACTGTTCACAGTCGGGAATGTCCTCTGCTGTGTTCATATTTGGATCCAAGTGGAGAGTGAGCATGCACCTATGCTTAGCCACTACAGTTTACAAAGGGCATGTGTGTTCTCTAACCCTCAACGAGACGGTGTGAGGGAGGGCTGGGTGTTCTCAGTGTGGACTTAGGGTATTCTCTCTGCTCCCCTATAATGGTGGTCTTCCTCTTGACAACTCACTTTGGTTGAAGAATATAAGACTAGTAGTTAGCCCTTTGAATCCAATAGTAGGATTCAAATTCTGTAATACACACATGACTGTTACAAGGTTTATTTATAGTTCATTCTGAGAAATCCTGAAGGTTCTCAGGGAAGCATATGTAGAGTATAAAATTATTGTAAGTGTAGTGGAGGATGGGCAGTCTGCTCTCAGGGCTGACCTGGGAAGGGTCTGGATGTTTCGACATCCTGTTGCAGGTGAATGTCAGAGTTAGGTGGGAGCTGGGCCTGGTGTCAATCAGCCTTGTCCTCCGTGAAGGACTGTTTCAGAGGTGGACCCTGAGTGACCAGAAGTCCTCCTCATTCTGAGCCAGGTGATAATGTGGTCCTGGACCAGGCCTACCTGTGGCAGGGAGTCCGCGTGGCTGCTGGATCACAGATACACCAGTCTCTACTCTGTGACAAAGCTGAGGTCAAGGAGCGGGTCACACTGAAGCCACACTGTGTCCTCACTTCCCAGGTAAGGCCCATTCCAGGCTGGGCACAGTCCTGAATTGAGTAGTGATTGTGCAGAGTCGAGGGACCATATTCCCGTAAACATTCCTCTGACCTTCTGCTTAGCTTAGTATAAAGCCAGAACGAAACAGGAAGCATTATTCTGATGGTCAAAATAAGTTCTCAGTGCATTGAGTCTGCCACTCCATCCTTTTTTCTTTCAGGTGGTTGTGGGCCCGGATATCACCCTGCCTGAGGGTTCGGTGATCTCTCTGCACCCTCCAGATGCAGAGGAAGAGGAAGATGATGGCCAGTTCAGTGATGATTCTGGGGCTGACCAAGAAAAGGAGAAAGTGAGGCTGAAAGGTGTGAGGCTGAACAGGTGTGGGGCATCTGTGCATCTCTCTGCCCCATGGAAGAGCCTGTCCTGCCAGAGAAGTCGGTGCTGCTGCTAGGCCTTCTCAAGAGATCAATCAATGCCTTTTCCAGGTTACAACCCAGCAGAAGTAGGCTTTGAAGGGCAGGGATACCTCTGGAGAGCTGCAGATGTGAGCATGAAGGAAGAGGAGGAGCTGCGACAGAGTCTGTGGGGTAAGCTAGACCTTAGACCTACCTGCCTGCCTGCTACGTAACCTGAGTAGCTTTGAGACCTTTGAATGCCTCAGGATCTGATTATTATTGCGTCCTCAATTCATACTGACAGGACACAGATTTTGATGTCTGTCAGTGTTTAGGTCTGGTCTTGTTTTTTTTTTAAACTTTGTGATGTATGTATGTGTGCACGCGTGTGTGAGAGCGTGTTTGTGTGAGCGTGTGTGTGTGTGTGTGTGTGTGTGTGTGTGTGTGTGTTTATGTATGCATGTGCCGTGTCAGAGTACAGATGAGAGGACCACTTCCTAGGCTAGTGCACTTGCTGTGTAGTGAGCGTGACCTCGAGCCTCCCGCTCCTCCATTTCCTCGGTGCTGGTATCACAGGCGTGCACAGCGCCCCCGGCTTTGTGTGGTGCCGGGCTTCTGTCCGGGGGAGCCAAGCACTCCACCTCCTGAGCTTTCCTTGTCCTTAGGACTCACAATCAATGTGGAAGACGAGAGTGAAACTGAAAGTGAGCGAAGTGTGGATTCTGAGGAGCTGGACAGCCGAGCGGGGTCCCCTCAATTGGACGACATCAAAGGTGTGAACAAAGTGGGAAAGTTTACTCTTTGCTTGAATCTGCTAGCCAAAGGCTCAAGTTTCTCCTGTCCAGGCTTTGCTGTGAAAGCCGGAACTAGATGACTTAAAGCAGAGCATCTGGAAAGGTGAATATCTTTCCTTTCAGTATTCCAGAATGAGGTCCTGGGAACGCTGCAGCGAGGCAAAGAGGAGAATATTTCCTGTGACAATCTAGTCCTGGAGATCAACTCTCTCAAGTAAGAGCGACCCCTTCCTGTTTCTTCTCTGGGATGCCCCAAGAACAGAGATGTCCTCTCCAAGCGTTTCTTCCCAGAGTAGGAGACTGGATAGGAGAAGGCCAGGAGTGTTTGGAGCAAGAACATTGGCATCTAGCCTCAGAGTAGATTTCCTCTCCTCCAGCATGCTGTTAGAACCCTCCTGCGCTTAGAGCAGAAGGACGGTGAACCCTGGAGTTACTTCGGCTGCAGCAAAAAGCCTGGAGAGAGCAACTTGGGGAAAGAGGGCTTTGTTTTGGCTCACAGTTTGAGGATACAGTTCGCGGTGGTGGGAGCAGGGAGCCGCTGGTCCCATGGCACCTGCCGCCAAGCAGCGGAAGTGAATGCTGGTGCTCAGCCAGAGAATAAGTCTTCTTCCCACGGTCCAGAGATTTGTCTCCTAGGATGATTCCAGGTCCCGTCAAGTGGACCATCACTGTTAACCATAACACATGTGAATCTCCCCACAGGTATGCCTACAACATTAGCCTAAAGGAGGTGATGCAGGTCCTCAGTCATGTGGTCCTGGAGTTCCCCCTGCAGCAGATGGATTCCCTGCTTGACCCAAACCGCTACTGTGCCCTGCTGCTTCCTGTAAGCAAAGACTGAGGCCAGGTGCAAGGGAGTCAGTGGAGGCAGCTGAACGTCTCTGCAGGGCTTGTCTTAGAGGAGGCTGGGAGGCAGTGGGCTCGCTGTGGGCCTGTGTTGCTTCTGGGTCCATTCTCCTTGCCTGTGGAAGGGGGTTGGTTTCTGGAGTGGCAGTGGCGGGTCCAGGTCTGGTAATATTTAATACTGAATGGTCCTTGAGACCCCAGGATTGAGAGCATTCAGGCCCCCAAAAGGACATTCAGAAGTAGTCCTGGAAATCAGCTATTATGGAACATATCTGCAGTTTAACTCTTCCAGGAAGTTAAGGCAAAAGGATCACTGGAGCCTAGCCAGGATAACACAGCAAAATTCCATCTCAAGACCAAAGTCTAAAACAACATGAAGAATAGACCTGGTGTTACAGAGCCCACAATGATTTGACCCAGAACAAGATTAACCCCTGGCTGGGGATAGGTATTTTGAGACAGCATCTATCTGACCCACTTTTCCCTTCCCTGAGAAAGGTAATTCTTTCCAACCTCTCATTGGAACAGTTCTAAATGCCTCTTACATGATTCTGTAATGCCTACATCATCTCCCTCTTGTCCTTCCATGTCATCAATATTGATTGTCTTTACTGTTCAGCTTCGGGAGCATGCTAAGGAATATACCACAGTTCATTTCCCTCTTCCCCTCCTTTTCCCATAGCTGCTCAAAGCCTGGAGCCCTGTTTTTAAGAACTACATAAAGCGTGCAGCTGACCATTTGGAAGCACTGGCAGCCATTGAGGACTTCTTCCTGGAACACGAAACTCTTGTTACTTCCCTGGCCAAGGTGAACACCATCTCACACTTCATATCCTCCATGTACTTTGAAGCAGGCCTTCTTGACCCCTGCAGAAACACAAAACTGAGGTTAACTTTTGCCCATCCTAAGTTTGTTCACCACACCATCTGTCCCTGGGATCTTGCTTACTGCTAGGGTAATGCATCGAGAGCCAGCCTGGTGCTGGTGAGGCAGCCATTGGGGCTGGCCTGAGGGTGCACTAGCCAAGCATTCATCAGGAGGTCCATGGGTCGTGCCTGTCTCAGTACAGTTCACTCTTGTGTCTGTGTTGTGTGTCCGTCCGTTCCCCCCCCCCCCAAGACAGGGTTTCTCTGTGTAGTTTTGGTGCCTGTCCTGGATCTCACTCTGTAGACCAGGCTGGTCTCAAACTCACAGAGATCCGCCTGCCTCTGCCTCTCGAGTGCTGGGATTAAAGGTGTGCACCACCACCTCCTGGCTCACTCTTGTCTTTCTTTTGGGTGATGGTGATGATGATTTGCTTGGTGTCTGTTTGTTTTCCTCAAACTGGCCTTAAACTTGTGATGCAGTTGACTTTGGATTCCTGATCCTCCTGCCTCTACCCCCAACCCCCAAATGTTGGCATTATAAGTGGCACGTACCACTCTGCCCATTCTCTTGTCTATTTTGAAGAGGCTACTTGGTGCATGGGAGGAAGCTGAGAGCCTGGAGGTGCTAAGATCTCCTCTCCGATGTTAGCCATTATTGTTATTATATCCTTGCTGGATCCGAAGGACCCTGAGCTTCCCCTTTGCTGACTTCCTGTAGGTTCTGATGGCCTTTTACCAGCTGGAGATCTTAGCTGAGGAAACAATCTTGAGCTGGTTCAGTCAAAGAGATGTAACTGACAAAGGCCAGCAGTTGCGCAAGAATGGACAGGTAGGTCAGGCTGCCCTCTGCTGCCCAATGCCCTAGTCCTCCACCTAGTCCTCCACCTAGTCCTCCACCTCCACTCTCGGGACTTTGTGGTCAGAGCTGTTTATCCAACAACAAGAACAAGGGAATACATGTTTCTCCCCTCTGCTTCCTTGCAGCTGCAGAGGTTCATCCAATGGCTAAAAGAGGCAGAAGAGGAATCATCTGAGGATGACTGACGCTGACTGCCGGTTCCCATGGTGTGTTATTGGTTGCCCTCCTAACAGATGAGGCGGAACAAGAAAGCTAGCTGCAGAAGCATGAATGGCCGCTACAGACCGAGACTTAACAGAAGTTGCAACTACAGTGTTCTTCCTACTGCTGGCAGCCGTGTGCTTCTCGTCCTGACTGACGTTGGGATGCGGGAGGTTAGGAAAATTTAGACAGCCCTGCAGTTGGAGGTAGGCCAGAGGAAGCCCTTTGTTCTCCAGCTTCCCTCGGGACAGTAAAGAGCAGCTGGCCCTCTCTCTGGTTTGTATTTGTTAATATTAAAAAGAGGGGTGCTTGGGCTTCTCGCCAACTCTGTCTGATCAGCCAGGAGAGAAAGTTAGGTGATCTGACTTAGCTGCTTTTAACCAACACCTGGAGGGAAGGGAGCAGGCTTGTGGTGGCCACAAGGTGGTGCTATGCTACCTGATTAATTCCGTTCCCCTGGCACGTGGGAAGTGAATGGCTGAACTGCCTTCCCAAGCTCCATAGACCAGTCTGTGGTCGTGGAGCGGTGTGCCAGAGCCTATTTCCATAGCCTTTCCTGGTCTGAACACCCTCTACCCGAGCCTGATGGTGTCAGGCTTATATGAAGCCATCTGCCACTCCAGCCTTTTCCAGTTGATCCAGTACTGGTTCTGTCAGAGATACTGGGCCACATTCATCTTAACAGATACGGAAATCAATCCCCTGGATGTGAGCACATGTCTTTAATCCCAGCACCCTGGAGGCAGAGGCAGGTGGAGCTCCGTGAGTTCAAAGCCAGCCTGGTCTACAGAATGAGTTCAGGGCCAGCTGGGGCTACACAGAGGAACCCTGAGAGCAGTGGGGTGTAAAGAAACCCACCTAAGATGTTATGACTCTCTCAGGGCATAACTAAGGACTTTGACCTTGTAGTTCAGAAGTCTGTCTTCGTTAGTCAAGTAGAAACTGTCCCAGAAGCAAATGAACCCAAAAGCCAGGGATGGACATGCTAAGAACACGGACATTCCCGTGAAGTGTGCTTTCTCTTAGGCTGAGTGTAGCATGCGGCAGGAGTTCTGCTAAATAGTCATGTGTTCTCTCATTTGACCGTTGCCGTCAGCCTTGTGACACAGTGCTTGTCATTTTCTGAGGAGATGGCTGCCTGCAGCCCAGCGAGGCCATGTGACTGGTCACTCCCCGAGGCAGAGTTTGCCTCTGACCCTAGGACTGGAGTCTGTCACTGCTCTGCAGCCTCGTGACCTCAGCACTCTCCTTCTGTGAGGTCTTTGCTGCCTTCGTATAGAGTGGGTCATTAAGTTTCTCGTGACACTAACCTGTAGTAAATGTCACCCTACACACACCTGACATCACGTACGAAAGAGGTGCCTCTGTTTGATTTGAGTGGGAAAGAACAAGCTAAAGAAGGGCTGCTAAACTCTGCCCGCTGCAGAGGCTTCTTTTGAAAAGGAAAAACAAAAAATGTTTTGGCATGGTAGCAACACTTGTCAGCACTTGGAAAGTGGAAGCAAGCAGTTCAGGAGTTCCAGGCTAGCCTGGGCTATGGGAGACCCTGGCCAGGTCCAAGATCTAATACCTGGAGCACATACAGAGATGATGGCCTGACCTTTGGGACAATTAAGCTGTAAGACATCTTGATCTGTTCCAGATAGTGCGCAGATCAGAAATGACAGAACTTGAAGAAGGGATCCTTCTAGTTTTGGTAATAGAGAAAGTTTCACTAAACTGTGATGCTGTCAGCTTAGGAAGGGAAGAAGGAAGGTTAGAGCACATCCAAAGCAGAGCTCGCCAAGTCCATGAAGGGATGGTAGGAAGGCATGTGACTCTGTAAGAACAGGAGGGGTCCTGAATGATGTGACAACACTGTGAAACATTGAAAATGGAACAGAAGGGCTAGAGAGTGGATCAACAGCTAAGGGCACTTGTTCTTACAGAGGACCCAGGTTCGATTCCCAGCACCCACTGAACATAACTCCAGCTCTAGGATACCCATGCTACACAGACACACATGTAGCAAAACACTCATTCACATGAAAATCAGTGTTGCTGGGTGGTGGTGGCTCACATGTTTAATCCCAGCACTTGGTGTACAAAATGAGTTCCAGGACAGCCAGGACTGTTACACAGAGAAACCCTGTCTCAAAAAACCAAAAGAAAAGAAAAAGAAAAAATGTTAATGGAGTAATAAAAGTGACTTAGAATAGATGGTTCTTCTTACTGGGATAGTGTTATTAACAAGCCAGTATAAGGTCTAGCACAGTGGTCCTCAACCTTCTTTTGCCTCGACCCTTTAATACAGTTGCTCACGTGGTGACCCCCAGCTATAAAATCATGTTCGTTGCTACTTCATAGCTGTAATTTTGCTACTGTTATGAATTGTAATGTAAGTAACTGTGTTTTGTGGTGGTCTTAGGTGACCTCTGAAAAAGGATTGTTTGACCTCCCCATAGGGGTCACACCCACAGGTTGAGAACCACTGGTCTAGAGCCTTAGAGGAAAGTAAAGATGTGGAGAGAGGAACTCACACAGAGATCCACTGATAAAGATGTCCCTGCGCACACACCATTGCCACTTACAGATCCAGCCAGGTGACTAGCCTCTTCTCTACAAGAATTGTACAGTTGAGTCTGTAAACAATGGTAGGGAGGACATCACCAAAGAAATACGTTCAAGAAAGCCATGAGAAACCAGGCCGGGAGCATGACTGTAATCCCAAGGTCTGTGCATAGAGTTTACTAGTAAGTGTCACTGGGGTAATGGAGCACTTGCGGGCGAAGGCAGGGGGATCAGGAGCCCATGTCATCCTCAGTCACACAGCCAGTTTGAGGTCAGTCCAGGCTGTGTGACACCTTGTCTCAGGAATTGTCACACGTTTCCAGACTTACAGAGCCTGTGGGTTCCCGGCATGATGAAAGTCCTGTGAGATTTCAAGATGTCAGAGCCCTCCACTCAGTCAGAAACATGGTTGGGATGGGGTATTAAGTTGACTGAAGAATTCAGGAAAACTGTGTGAGTGCTGGAACGCTGCATCCACACATTGACTAGAACCCCCAAGTCTAAAACAGCTACAGGAAGGAAACCACGGCCTTTGAATGTTGACACTTTTCCTTTCCTTGACCCTCCCAAAGAACAACCCCCCCCCCCCCACACACACACACTTGACCACCCTGCAGTGAAACTTAGTTATTAGTAGTAGCCCTTGTGCATGGAGCTCCCAACCTGCATTTTAGTGCCTTACATGCATTAAAAGCCAAGGCCCAAACTGAAGAATCCTCCAGCATGGGAAGTAGAAACCAAACATGAAGGGAAACATGGGGGCTCTGGTAAAGTAGGATACTCTGAGAAGTTTGAGGGCAGAAAGCTATGATTAGGATTATGAAAACTCAAAGGAGGGAAACTGCTGTGTCCATGAAGAAAAATGTCACAAAAGGGGAGAATTGGAGAAAAAAGAGTCCTTAGAACTTCTGAGGGCTGGCAAGGTGACCGAGCAGGAAAAAGCACTTGCCAGCCAAGCCTGGTGACCTGAGTTCAGGGCACAGTTCAGTCCCCAGGACTCCCAGTGAAGGCGAGAACTGACTCCTGGAAGTTGTCCGACCTCTGCATACTTGTGCAACCGCAGTAATTATAGTGACAGTCTTAAGTGACTGGAAGACTGGATAGGATGGGGATGCTTCATTGCATGCTCCGCCTTACATGTGCTTGGCTTTACTCAGGAGCAGTCAGTTTGATTTCATTCTCCCCAAGCCTGGCTACACTTGTTTTTATCCTCTCTGGACGTACGTAAAGACCAGTATATCGGATTATTGAAATCTGATATATTGGATAGATAAGTGACTAGAAGGGTTCTAATAATAGGGAATCTTATAATAAGATGAAATTGTCAAAAATAGTAGAGGCAAAAAGGATAGGAAGAATCAATCCAGAAGGTCCAACATCTAATGAGAGTGGCAGAGAGCAAGAGAGAGGTTAGGACATTATCCACTCAATTGTTGTATTTCTAGATACTCCAAATGCCTGGCACCGTGAATGAGGAAAGAGACCCACTAAGCAAAGCCATTATATACCTCTAGTCCAGCTTATCAGACGCTAAGACAGGAGGATGATTTGAGCACAGGAATTAAAAACCAGCCGGGGCAACACAGAGTCCCAGGAATAAAAAAAAAAAAAAAAGAAAATGCCCAAAGGCTTCTAGAAAGAAGCCGAGCCTTGAAACGATATCAAGCCAACCCCTTATTGATGGAATCAGAAAACAAATGCCTTCAGAATTCTGAAGGGAAATTCTTTTCAACTCATTTTTTAAAATGATGTGGCTTGTGTGGAGGTGTTGGGGAGCACACACATGCCAGTGTACCCGTGGAAGTCAGGCTTGCAGGAGTTAGTTCTTCCTCCACGTGGACCCTGGGGATCAAACTCAGGTTGTCTGGTGTGGCCTTTACACTGAACTGCTTCACCAACCCTCAATCATACATTAGCTGTGCGGCTCAAACAATCTGGGCTTCAGTGGTAGAGATCTTGCTACATACAAGACCCTAAAAGGGGTAGGGGCCGATTTCAATATTTTAAGAAAGTAAAAGGTGGAACATCAGGCAATGTCTAGAATGTGTAAATCAAGAAATAGACCAGGTGATAGTGGCGCACACCTTTAATCGCGGCACTCAGAAGGCAGAGGCAGGTGGATCTTGGTGAGTTCAAGGCCAGCCTGGTCTACAAAGTGGGTTCCAGGACAGCCAGGACTTACACAGAGAAACCCTGTCTGAAACCCCTCCTCCCCCCCCCCCAAAAAAAAAAGAGAGAAAGAAATAGACACACAGGCTGGAGAGATGGCTCAGGTGAAGGGCACTGGCAGTTCCTCCAAGGTCCTGAATTCAATTCCCAGCAACCACATGGTGGCTCACAACCTTCTATAGTGAGATCTGGTGCCCTCTTCTGGTGTGCAGGTGTACATGCACACAGAACACTGTGTTCAAGTAAATTAAAAAGAAAAAGAAATAGGTATCATGTTAAATGCCTGTAAACCCAGCCACTTGAGAAGCAGAGACAGGAGAGTAGAAAGTTCAAGGTCATCCTGGGCTTTTCATTTTTAATACTGGGGCTGGAGAAATGGCTCAACTGTTAAGAAGGCTTACTGTTCTTACAGAGGACCTGAGTTCAATTCCCAGCATCGACATTATTGATGGGTGGCTCAGTTTTCTGTAACTCTAACACCCTCTTCTGACCACTTGAGATAACCTGTAATGTGTGCACATACACACATATATAAATAAATCTTGCCAGGCATTGGTGGTGCACGCCTTTAATCCCATCACTAAGGAGGCAGAGGCAGGCAGATCTCTGTGAGTTCAAAGCCAGTCTGGTCTACAGAGTGAATTCCAGGGCAGCCAGGGCCACACAGAGAAACACTGTCTTGAAAATTTAAATAAATATATTATAGGCTTTTTTGTACTGCCAGCACCCAAATCATAACACAGAGAGTTTTTTTGTTTTTTGATTTTTGTTTTTCCTTTTTTTTTTTTTTTTTTTCTCGAGACAGGGTTTCTCTGTGTAGCTTTGCGCCTTTCCTGGAATTCGCTCTGTAGCCCAGGCTGGCCTCGAACCGCCTGCCTCTGCCTCCCAGTGCTGGGATTAAAGGCGTGCCACCACCACCAGGCTATGGAGAGTTATTTTTAGTTATGAATGCTCAGCCTTATCTTATACTTGTCCCATTAGCTCTTGTAACTTAACTTAACCTGTTTCTCTTGATCTATATTTTGCCTCAGGGCTTTTTACCTTTCATCCTGTATACCCTCCTGTCTGGCTGTCTGGCTGCTGCCTGGCAGCCCCTGGGCATCTCCCTTTCTTTCTTCCTGGTTCTCTCCTCTCTTTCCTTCTTATTCTCTGCCGGCCAGCCCCGCCTATCCCTCCACTGCCTGGCTATTGGCCATTCAGCCTTTTATTAGATGAATCAGGTACCTTAAGCAGGCAAAGCAACACCTTTTTACATTGTAAATAAGTGCAGCATAAACAAATGTAACACATCTTTACATCCTTAAATGCAACAGAAACAAATGTAACATGTCTTCAGTAACACATCTTTACATGTTAAACAAATGCAACAGAAACGAATGTAACACATCTTTGCCTAAAGTAATATTCCACAACAATAAATCTTGAAAACAAGTTTTAATACTGTTTAGTTATGCATACACATTACTTGGAGAAAAAGATTAAATGAAGGATATGAAGTTAAAACATAGATTATGTAACTGCTACTGGTTATGTTCTTTTGCCTGTAATAAAAAATTTGGTTATGATGTAATGAGAAAGACTATAGAGGAAGATTGATTATGAAGAACCTTGTGTAACATGTTGAGGGGTTGAGGGTAAAAGGCATGTTGGGTAATATGAAGGTTTTTGAGCAGAGGAGGTCGTGACATTTCAGGTGACTGAAATAGGTCCTGAAATACAGTCATAATAGCACATGATAATCCCAGAAAGGAGGATTGCCGGGAGTTTTGAAGCCACCTCTGGTATACATTGTTACAACCGAGAAGCTGAACCACAGACTGGCTATACCCAGTTCTGGTTTTGACACCTACCATCCCTGTCACACACATTCTCTCTCTGTCTCTCTGTGTGTGTCTCTGTCTCTCTCATTTTATATTTGCATATGGGGGTGGGGGTTCAAGACAGGGTTTCTCTGTTTAGCCCTGGCTATCCTGGACTCAAGCTATCTACCTGCCTCTGCCTCCTGAGTGCAGAGACTAAAGGCGTGTGCCACTAAGCCTGGCTGCTTGCACTCTTTTCATTTTTCTTTTTTTGGGGGGTGGGGGGGAGGTTTGTGTAGCCATGGCTGCCCTGTAGACCAGGCTGGCCTCGAACTCAGAGATCCGCCTGCATCTCTCTCCTGAGTGCTGAGATTCAAGGCGTGCACCACCACACCTGCCCGATCCATTTCTCAAACTACTTGCGCATGGCACTGAGGTTATAAGGATAAGAACTTGAACTTGCTCAGCCCTCGAGGAGCTTAGTTTAGTATCGTCCTACGACAGCAACTGTGTTGTCAGCCGGATCCAAAGCTCCACGCCGAAACCACCCTCCTCCGGGGATCCAGTCGGGTCTTCAAGTCCATCCTCTTCCGCAGAAGGTGGCACCTGTGATCCACCCCCTCTCCGGCTGCACAGGAGCCAGCAAACCGTTCCCTTGGCCCACCGGGTGGAGACTTCCACCTCCAGCGGCCTGAACCCGGATCGCCAAGAAGGAGCGCCGCCCGGCGGGTGGGCGGGCAGTCGGCAGAGAGCAGCCAGCGCGGCTGGGCGTCGGGGCGGGGCGGGGCCGCGCTGGGCTCAGCCCAGAGCCGGGAGGGCCGAGGCCACCGGAAGAGTCGCGGTCGCCAGCCGAGCGCCGGGGAGTGGGGAGCGGAAGCGGCGGCGGGCGGCGCTGGGACCCGGGAGCGGCCGGAGAACAAGGGAGCTGGCGCCCCGGCCGGCGGCTGAGCGGGGCTGAGCAGCGGGCCGCGCCGAGCGCCGAGCGCCGCGGGAGAGGCCCCGGCCCCGCTGCCCGAGCAGGCCGCGCGCCGCGCCGCGGGGCCGAGGCCGGAGCCATGGGCGAGACCAAGATCATCTACCACCTGGACGGGCAGGAGACGCCGTACCTGGTGAAGCTGCCCCTGCCCGCCGAGCGCGTCACCTTGGCGGACTTTAAGGGCGTTCTGCAGCGGCCCAGCTATAAGTTCTTCTTCAAGTCTATGGATGACGATTTTGGGTGAGGATGGCCCCCGCCCCGCCCCCGGGGAGCCCCTGGCGCTCCGCTGCTCGGGGGCCACCGCGGCCAGTTCGGACTTCCCTCGCTGCACTGGTTTCTAGCCCCGCTTGCAGCAAGGGAGCGGCTCGGTCACTTGGGACCTTCTTGACTTTGAGGGACTCCCGATCACCTCTTGGAGGCCTTGTCCCTCCTAGCTCCTACCACTCAGGCCCCCTCACTCCCGACGGATCAGCGGCCCCCATAGACGTACATCCCTTCCACTCCAATCCAAAGTCAGGAGTCCTCAGCCCTCCTTCCAGGTGCCTGCCACCTTTTAAGCATAGAGTTGGGGTTTATTGACACCCAGCCTGCCTTCTCCATCCTCTGAGCTCTGCGAGTCAGAGCCTTATTTGGAGTGTGCTGTATCTAAGGCCGCAGCCGGTGGGACTTTGAACTGGAGAAGGAGTTGGGGGGTGTTCTGCCAGCCTAGATCCTGGACCTGGTGTTTATTGAGCGGTCTCCCCTCTCCCCTGGGCAGATGGGGTGTTGCCTGACCCGGAGGAGGAGTCCTCACTAGCCAGGTGCTGGGGCCTTTTCTCGCCAGATGGGGCTTCGGAGCTTGGATGGGAAGGCCGGGGAGGGCCTATTGGTGTTCCCTTGTCTTCCCCTCCCTACCCAGCTGCAGTTTGGAAGCAGGGACTGCCCCTTTAAGGGAGGTTGGAATGTTGGAGCCTGAGGGTTCTGTAGCAGCTGGCCTGAGAGGGGACACACACACACACACACACACACACACACACACACACACACACCCCTCTCCCAGGGGCTGAAGTTTGCCCACGTTAACTGGACAGTGGGCTTAGAGGCCATGGAGAAGACACACACACACACACACACACACACACACCCTCACCCTCTTCTGCACCCTCCAGGCCTGAAGGTTCCTCTGATGCACTTGCCTGAGGCCTGCACTGTACTTGCAGCTGAGGCCCCAGAGCTGGGTGAGGGGAGACATTCTTCTCCCCAGTGTTCATTAATCTGGCTTCTCTCCCAAGGCCCGCCCTCCAAGCCCCAGGAGGCAAGCACCTTCTGTCTCCTGCCTGGCATGCTTGTCATCTTCTGCCCTGGATCTCCGCATTTGATGAGCTCTTGAAATACTGTGCATGGCAGTGTTTTGTACAGTGGAGAATAGATCTGGCTATTCCTGATTCCGCTCTTGCCCCGGGATGAGTAGTCCGGTGTGGTGATGATTGTCTGTCTTTAGAGTTAGGCATGCCTGGTTGGAAGATCTTTTCAGGATCTGTGTGGAAGAGCTGGGGAGAGGGGGTGAGTGTCTCAACCTGACTTGAGCGAAATAAGGAAGCAGGGCCTGAAGGAACTGGGATAATATTTCAGGGTATGCCGGGCCAGATGCCTTGAGAGATTAGAATAGTCTTGTATCTCCACCCCCACTAGCCTCTGCCTCCCGAGCAGACCACCGTGGGCTGCTTCCTGCCTTCCCAAGGTTGTTGAGCAAGCAGGCCTCGGTACAATTATAAAAGGCCTCCCTTGCATCTGCTCACCGCTCACAGAATGTTTTTCTTGAAATCAACTGCCTGTCCACTCCTTTTTTCTTAGCTGACTAAACTAAGACTACATCAACTACAGACAGCCTGATTACCTGTTTCTATTTATTGCTACACTGTGTCACAAATAAATATCAAGCTATTGAACTGAGCAACGTTGATCGTGTACCACCTGAAGCCATCCTTGCCCATCCGTGGTCCTGCAGCCCCCTTTGCAAAATATCAGTTGGCTGTTCTAGCAGGGATGAGAACATGCCGAGGATGAAGTGGATGTGATTAATTGTTGACTTACCACACACACACACACACACACACACACACACACACACACACACCAAGGATAAGTGAGCAAGAGACCCAGTAGGGCTCTCCTATTACAGAGGGCTAATAGCAGAGGATCCTGTTCACAGTTTATTTTATTTTTTATTTTTTATTTTACAAGCTTGTCACATGGTACTTACAATCTGCCTGACAGTGATATAATTCTCTACACATCTTTCATCTCTGAGTCCTCATGCCGGCCTATGAAATGGGCACTAATATCCCCACTTTGCAAGAGAGGAAACGAGAATGCAAAAAGCCTGGAGAGCTTGGCCCGTGTCACACAGCTAGTAAATGACAGAGAGTGGTTGGTGGGGGGGCTCTCACTCCGACATCTGAGGTCTTGATCACGCCACTGTAGGAGTGTGCACGTGTGTCAGAGAGAGGAGGCAGACATAATAGTGAAGAATACTGTGTAAATGACCATGTTATAGATACTCCTCTTCAAAAAGATAGTAAGCCCTGGCAAACTGGGACAGTAACAGGGCGCTCCAGCCAGCCTAGGCCAGTGACCCCTGTTGAGAAGAGAGAAAGCAGGCGGGGAGGAGGAGGAAGCCTGCCTCACCTCAGCCTCAGAGGTTAGAATGTGAGGCCTTAGGAATCCCAGCTCCCATCTGCTCCCCAAAAATATTTGTCAAGCTCGGGGTAGAGGAAGCTCTCTTAAATTACTTGGGAGAGCCAATAAAGACCCTTGCCTTGGTGAAGCCTGATGACCTGGGCTCTAGCCCCAGGACCCACATGGTGGAAGGAAAAATCCAACTTCCACAGATTGTCTCTAACCTCCATACACCTGTACATACACACACACACACACACACACACACACGCACGCACGCACGCACGCACGCACGCACGCTCGCTCACACTAAAAAGTAATAAAAATCTGGAAAAGGGCACTTACATTTAATGAAAGAGTGTAGATCTTAAACTAGAGAGAGCCAGTATCTAGTTTTTATTCTGTTCTAAGAGTCTCATTTACCAGGATGAGATCAGTTAAAAAGACATCTCTAAGCTGGGAGAACTAAGTGGCAGGATAGGGGTTTGAGCCCAGTTTTGTTTATCTGACTCTAATCTGAGTAAAAGGGAGGGAGGAGACTGCTGTGGAGCCCTGCCTACCCAGCCCTCCCACCAAGCGTGCAGTCTAAGGTTCCTCCAAAGCTGCTGAAGTCCAGCTGAGCATCTCCAGTCAGCAGAGGCTTGTAGGCCCGTTGGTGACCCCCGGAAAGAGAAGAAACATCTGGAGGATGGAGTGGTGGGGGACTCGGCTGCACTCAGCTGCCACAAGGACATAGTGTCCGTGCTGTGTGTCACGGGAACCCTCTTTTCCTCTTGAGCCCAGGTTACCATGCAGGGCTACAAGCTTGGAACCCAGTGGCCAGAGTGGCTGATAGGTCCGGGCCTCTTTCTTCGGGTTGCTGTGGGATTAGAGATGGTAGGGAGCTAGATGGAAGGGAGACGGTAGCCTTGGCTCGGGAGCTTCATCGTAAGTTCAAGAATGGGAGTATCACAGGGAAGCCACTGTAAGAGTGAGAGCGGACTGAGCCTCACAGCTGCCTCCCTTGCTGCATCCCCACAACTCTAAGCGTGTGTCCTCCTCTGACCTGTGATCTAGCTGTGTACTCCTGGGGTGAGTGAGAGTGTGATGGTCCACGACAGTTTCCATCCCCATCTCTGGCCCCAAACCATAGGCGGTCTCTAACTTCTGGCCCTGCCACTCTCCCAAGGCCAGGCTGCATGCCAGGACCACTTTCTATGGTCCTTCATGCCCCACATTACGTCCCCTCATCCCTCATAGACCATTACATCTGTCATCCAATGGGGAAAAAATGTGACATAGAATGAAAAGAGAATTGAAGTCAGAACAGCCTGGGGTTCAGTTCCATCTGTAGCACTTCTTAGTATTGTAACCATGAATGAGTTACCAAGTGTCAGTTTCTTTATTCATGAAAAGAGAATTGAAGTCAGAACAGCCTGGGGTTCAATTCCATCTGTAACATCTCTTAGTATTGTAACCATGAATGAGTTACCAAGTGTCAGTTTCTTTATTCATGAAATGAGAATTATGTTGTCTACCTAAGGAGGCTGGAGTACAAATTATATATATTTTTATATGTATGTATATGCATATATATTTTTTGAGGCAGGGTCTCTCTGTGTATCCCTGGCTGTCTTTGAACTCTCTGTAGACCAGGCTGGACTTGAACTCAGAGATCCACCTGCCTCTGCCTCCTGAGTGCTGGAATTAAAGGTGTGTGCCACCACCGCCCAGCTTTTGTTGTTGTTGTTCTGACTATAGTAATAGAAAATATAATAGATAAAAATGGAGAGTCATACAGACTAGGATTCAAACGGCAGCTTCCCACTTGTTAGTGGGGTGTTTAGGTGGATTATTGGACCTAAGCTTAGTTTCCCACTTTTCTCCCCTTATAGCATCACTGTGGGAATGACATGATGCTCCAAGTGCTTAGCATGATGCTGGCGTGTGACGCATGCTCAGTAGACAAAGCCAGTTGTCATCGATCATTCCCTTTTTTCAGGGGCAGGGTGGGTGGGGGTCCTCGTGTATCCCAGGCTGGCCTCAAACTCAGTCTGAAGCTAAGGATGACCTTAAGCTGCTCCTCTGGCCTCCACCTCTCTAGTGCTGGATTACAGGCGTGTGCGACCGTCCCCAGGGTGTGGTGTTGGATCAAATGGTGCTGCGAATGCGAGGCAAGCACTGCCGTCTGGGCTCCACCTTCAGCCTCCTTTCTTCCTTACTGGTTGTTCCCATAGAATCTCATTGTATTGCCCAGGCTCACCTCCTAATCCTCCTGCCTCCGCTTCCCAAGTGCTGACTGGGTTACAGATATGTACCACATGGATGCTCGTGAATGCCTTCTCTCCACTTTCCTAGTTCCTTAAACTCCAGCTCTCAGAACAAAGCCAGGATTCCTAGTTGAGAAGTGAAGAATAGTAAGACTTGTGCTGCCTGCCTTTTCCCAGTTTGAAGGTCAGAGGGGAAGGGAAAGTCATGCTGGGAACAGGGCATGCGCCCTAGGGGATCTGAGGGGTGGCGTGGGGCCATTATAATTTGCAGTCGACCAGTGGCTGAGCGGATGCTCTAGCGAGGCAGTTGGCCCAGATACGGCCCCGCCAGAGGGGTGGCCCAGAGCATAGTGTGTGTCCCTGACTTCTGACTCCCCCCACGGCTCCTTCCTCTCTGACCGACTTCGTGGAGGTGCGAAGGATATGTCCCTAGTCCCTCCTCACAGCCCAACAGTCTTGTGTTGCTGGCTTGATCTCACACTTAGGGTAGAGGACAACTCAGATTATGAGGACCCTCCACCCCTACATCAGAAAGTTCTCTCTCTGACACCCCCCTTTCCCTGCAGGGTGGTGAAGGAAGAGATCTCCGACGACAATGCCAAGCTACCCTGCTTCAATGGCCGAGTGGTGTCCTGGGTAAGGAGCCGTCTGCCTCTAGCTGTATCCCTGTGGTGGTCAGGGAGGAAAGGCTTAGCCGAGATTTCAGCTGGTGATTTGATGCCCCCGGATCTGAACCCGCCTTTAGTTTTCTAGTGATTTTTTTTTTTTTTTTTTTTTTGGTTTTTCGAGACAGGGTTTCTCTGTGTAGCTTTGCGCCTTTCCTGGAACTCACTTGGTAGCCCAGGCTGGCCTCGAACTCACAGAGATCCGCCTGCCTCTGCCTCCCGAGTGCTGGGATTAAAGGCGTGCGCCACCACCGCCTGGCTTGTAGTGATTTTTTTTAATCTAGAGTCTTCAGCCTTTAATGAACTGTGAGGGAATAGTGGGAGGGGGGAGGGGAGAAAGAGGAACACACGGTGCTGATTCGGAGGTCTCCTCTGTCCATCCAGACACCTGCAGCCAGTTGACATCCTCTGTCACTTGTGCTGGGCCCCAACTCTGCTACAGTGACCCGTGCCCACCAGCCCCTCTCCCTCATGCGTCTGGCCAGCTGCCCTTGCGTGGGCCTGTCTTCTTCTCTGTCTCACTCTCTCCTGCCTTCGTGTCCTGTTGGAAGCCACAGCTTGCTTTTCCCTGCCTCCCCCCCCCACCACTTATTTTCTCCTCGGCAGCTGGTATCGGCCGAGGGCTCGCACCCAGAGCCAGCTCCCTTCTGCGCTGACAACCCATCAGAGCTGCCACCTTCAATGGAACGCACGGGGGGCATTGGGGACTCTCGACCCCCGTCCTTTCAGTAAGTGGGACTTGAAGGTGGGAATGGCCCATGGAAAAGGGGCACCTCAGCTCAACCCAGGGCTGGATAAGGGAGCCCCCAGGCTGCTCTCTTCTCCACCAAGTCCTCTCTACCTTTTAGCCCTCACGCTGGTGGAGGCAGCCAGGAGAACCTGGACAATGACACGGAGACCGACTCCTTGGTGTCTGCCCAACGAGAGCGGCCCCGACGGCGGGACGGCCCAGAGCACGGTGTGTATTCCCCCCTTCGAGCCGCTCCCCGCAGCAGCTTTCAGCCGGCTCCCTCCTTTTTTCACCCTATTCCCAGAGTTACGGATATGCCTGGCTCAGCCCCTGGCCTGCCCGCCTCATATCCCTCCTTCCCTACACTGGGCCTGGCATGGACCCAGCTGCCTACCTCCCTTGCAGCAGCCCGGCTCAATGGAACTGCAAAGGGGGAGCGGCGGCGGGAGCCGGGTGGCTACGACAGTTCATCCACCCTTATGAGCAGTGAGCTGGAGACTACCAGCTTCTTTGACTCAGATGAGGATGACTCCACCAGCAGGTGGGGCTTGACTTTCATAGGTACTGGGATGGGAGTGGGGGCGCGGGGGGGGGGGGGGGGGGGGACGGCAAGTGACTCATGAGGGGCCCTGAATCCTCTGAAGCTTCACCTCTGGGAGGGGTGTGGGCACTGTGTTGGAGCCAGGGCCAGGATGGGCCAGCCTGGTGGGGAACGACTTTGGGCCCCACAGGTTCAGCAGCTCCACAGAACAGAGCAGTGCCTCGCGCCTCATGAGGAGACACAAGCGGCGGCGGCGGAAGCAGAAGGTCTCGCGGATCGAGCGGGTATGGGCTCTTTGGTGTCCAGGATGAGCAGGGCGGATGATGAGTCCTTCCCACGCAGGACCACAGCCCTTTCTTCCTCGGAGCCCATCTGTTTGGCTCGGTGATTGGAATCTTAGTGGGCAAGGGTGGGAACATCCACCCCTGCCTGCTGCTCACAGCCACTGTCTCTTCCAGTCTTCGTCCTTCAGCAGCATCACGGACTCCACCATGTCACTCAATATCATCACAGTTACTCTCAACATGGGTGAGTCCGGGGAACAGGTTCCAGCGCCTTGGCTGGGAAGGCATCAGGGGTTTCTGGGAAATACAACATATATTTTCTGGGACTTGGGGTGGGATCTCAGTGACAGAGTACAAGGCCCTAGGTCCCAAATCCAATACAGGAAGAAAAATATATGTTCCCTATTCTCAAGTTGTTCTTTTATGAATAACACTGATAAGTAATATAATCGGTTCAGTATTTCATTGGCAGGGCTATAACAGATAAACTCAGATCTGTGGGAGCAGAACGTGGCACCCTGGGAGGTTTCCTGTGGGAGGTGATTTCTGAGAGCCCTGTCCCTGCCCATCTTGTCCTTGCATCCTTGACTCTGACTCTTTAGAAGGCAGCTGGTGCCTGTGCCTCAGCAGGTGGGCCCGCCCTGAGCCTAGTGACAGGGCTTCAGTCGGTCCCGGAACCCACATGGGAGAAGGAGAAACCTGACTCCCACAGTTGGCCTCTGACCTGCACCCACAAACACAGGAGTGCTCCCCACAACAAAACAAGTGGATACAAATATCATACACTTTAAAGGCAGTTAAATATAACAGAAAGAGTTTAACGTGAGTCTGAGTTTAACTCCCGACACCCACTGGCTTAGGAAGGGCACTTATGTCTTGCCGATTTGTAAAAGTAAGTCTGGAATCCCTGCCTCATAACCAGTAGAAAAATCAAAAACATGTTTAAGTGCATACTGTACAGAAATATTTACATGGTTATTATGTCAGTCACGGCCTCTCTCTGCCCTGTACTAATGGGTAGGAGGCCTATGGCCCCTCTCTACCCTGTACTGATAAGGAGCCCTGCCCCTTTCCACTCTGTACTAATAACCAGTTCTGGCCCCTCTCTTCCCTATACTAATGGATAAGGGCCCTGCTCTTCTCTTTCCTGTACTAATGGGTAGGAGCCCTGCTCTTCTCTTTCCTGTACTAATGGGTAGGAGCCCTGCCCGTCTCAAAGTGTTAAATTATTCCCTGCAGAAAAGTATAACTTCTTGGGCATCTCCATTGTGGGCCAAAGCAACGAGCGAGGCGATGGAGGCATCTACATTGGCTCCATCATGAAGGGTGGGGCTGTGGCAGCCGATGGACGCATAGAGCCAGGAGATATGCTGTTACAGGTATCCTTGCCTCCCCTGGGTGGTGGAGAGTGAGGAGCCCCTGCTGTCTGGAGGAAGGCCCTCAACCCAGCTCCCCCGTCCATCTCCTGAACGCTACCTCTTATCTCACTCTTAGCCCTCTTTCTCAGGTGAACGAGATCAACTTTGAGAACATGAGTAACGACGACGCCGTCCGCGTACTCCGGGAGATTGTCCACAAGCCAGGGTAAGAATGGAGTGGGCTTCTGGGGAAGATGGGAGAGGCATTTCTGGAAGCAGGCTGGGTCTGGCCTCCGTACATCCTGCCTTTACTAGGACAGCCTTGTTTTCAGGCCCATCACTCTGACGGTAGCCAAGTGCTGGGACCCAAGTCCTCGTGGGTGCTTCACGTTACCCCGGAGTAAGTAGACAAGGGATTCGGCCCTAAGGTTGGTGTTGGCGTCTGTCGACTCTGACCCTCATGTCTTCAGCTTACATGTTGAGCTCCAGAGTGGGGGGGGCAGCCTGTGACTCCTCGCCCTCCCTGCAGGTGAGCCCATCCGGCCCATTGACCCTGCAGCCTGGGTCTCTCACACTGCAGCCATGACGGGCACCTTCCCTGCCTATGGCATGAGCCCCTCCTTGAGCACCATCACCTCCACCAGTTCCTCCATCACCAGCTCCATTCCCGACACAGAACGTGAGTATTCAAGCCTGTCCCCTGGGCCAGCACCCAGGGCCAGGTGGGGGGGCCCGATGACCGGCTTGTGCACCGTGCAGGGCCTTTGGGGGGCCCTGCTCATCCCAGGTGCCTCACACTGCAGCCCTTCCCCAACAGGCTCTTAGGGCCACACTGCACACACTTGCTTCCCCACAGAGCCTCAGTTTCCCCATTGGACTCCCAGCATATGCTTCACCAGGTTCTCGTGGTGTTTAGTAAGAGGCTCTAAGTAGAACGTTATTACTGTGTGGTATGAAGGACACACTCATTTTCATTGTCATAACATCTGCACTGTGCTGAGTACCTTCATGAAATCACTGAATTCCTCTTTCACGTATTCTTGGGTGTACATTAAAGGACTCATTTTCACAGAAGGGGAAACTGAGCGGGAGAGCTGGGATGCCGCTCTTCCTAACTCCACGGCTCCTCTTTACCTCACTACCCTGCCTCTCCCCCCAGGCCTAGATGACTTCCACCTCTCCATCCACAGTGACATGGCGGCCATCGTAAAAGCCATGGCCTCCCCTGAGTCAGGGTTGGAGGTTCGAGACCGCATGTGGCTCAAGATTACCATTCCCAACGCTTTCATTGGTGAGAGAACCTTACAGCTGTAAGAAGGACAGGGCAGGGTGGGGGTCATGGAGCAGGGCAGGGGTGGGGGGTCATGGAGCAGGGCAGGGGTGGGGGTCATGGAGCAGGGCAGGCTGGGGGTCATGGAGCAGGGCAGGGGTGGGGGTCATGGAGCAGGGCAGGCTGGGGGTCATGGAGCAGGGCAGGGGTGGGGGTCATGGAGCAGGGCAGGCTGGGGGTCATGGAGCAGGGCAGGGGTGGGGGGTCATGGAGCAGGGCACGGGTGGGGGGTCATGGAGCAGGGCAGGGGTGGGGGGTCATGGAGCAGGGCACGGGTGGGGGGTCATGGAGCAGGGCAGGGGTGGGGGTCATGGAGGAGGTCATGGAGCAGAGCAGGGGTGGAAGGCCATGGAGCAGGGCAGGGGTGGGGGTCATGGAGCAGGGCAGGGGTGGAAGGCCATGGAGCAGGGCAGGGTGGGGGGTCATGGAGGAGGTCATGGAGCAGGGCAGGGGTGGGGGTCATGGAGCAGGGCAGGGGTGGGGGGTCATGGAGCAGGGCACGGGTGGGGGGTCATGGAGCAGCAGGGCAGGGGTGGGGGTCATGGAGCAGGGCACGGGTGGGGGGTCATGGAGCAGGGCAGGGGTGGGGGTCATGGAGGAGGTCATGGGGCAGGGCAGGGGTGGGGGTCATGGAGCAGGGCAGGGGTTGGGGACCCAGCAGCCCCCATGGACAACTCCTTTGAGCTGTTAATGCCTCAGGCTCACAGCTTCTGTGAAGCCAGAGGAACCCAAACCAACTGTCAGCCTTATCCCCAGGCTCAGATGTGGTGGACTGGCTGTACCACAATGTGGAAGGATTCACGGACCGGCGGGAGGCCCGCAAGTATGCCAGCAACCTGCTGAAAGCCGGTTTCATCCGCCACACCGTCAACAAGATCACGTTCTCTGAGCAGTGCTACTACATCTTTGGTGACCTCTGTGGCAGTACGTGCCTCCCCACCACCTTTTTCTTCTTCTTCATTTTTTTAGAGACAGGGTCTTGCTATGTAGATTCTATTGGCCTAATACCTGCTGTGTAGCCAGCTTGACTTTGAAATTGCAGAAACCCTCCTGCCTCAGCCTCCTAAGGATTGGATTGTAAGTGCATGCCACGACCATACCCAGGATCTCCACCTCCCCTTTCTTGTCCCCTGAAGGGGAGTAAGGATGTGATGTGGTGGGAGTGAGGATGTGATGTGATGGGAGTGAGGATGTGATGTGATGTGATGGGAGTGAGGATGTGATGTGGTGGGAGTGAGGATGTGATGTGATGGGAGTGAGGATGTGATGTGATGGGAGTGAGGATGTGATGTGATGGGAGTGAGGATGTGATGTGACGGGAGTGAGGATGTGATGTGATGGGAGTGAGGATGTGATGTGATGTGATGGGAGTGAGGATGTGATGTGACGGGAGTGAGGATGTGATGTGATGGGAGTGAGGATGTGATGTGACGGGAGTGAGGATGTGATGTGATGTGATGGGAGTGAGGATGTGATGTGACGGGAGTGAGGATATGATGTGATAGCTGGGGTCTGGTTCAAAGCTTTAGCCCTATGATCTAAGCAGCCCAGTCTAGCCTCTCCATTGGTCTTCCATCGCTGTGTTGAGCCTGGCATTCTCCGAGTGCCTGTTCTGTGACTGGCATGGTGCCAGTGGTTTCTGAAGTGTCAACCTACATCCCACTCAGTCTTCACCTCTCGGTGGGGGTGGGGTGAGTCCTGTCCATGTTATCAAATGAGGAAATAGATTTATTGATGTAAAATAGTCTACCCCAGGTTCCACAATTAGAAACAAAGGAGTTAGACTTGGATCCAGATCTTTTGGTTCTAGTCCCCGCTGTTCTGGGCTGCTCAAGATACATGATGCTCCCCAAACATTGTCTCAGCAAGACTAAACAGAGTGCCTGCCCTTGTCCATGAACCAATGGGAACTACTGGGTCAGGATATGGATTGGCCAGGGAGTCCTGTCTTTCTAAGAGCCCGGGGGTGAACCATACCATGGAGTAAAGCTGGAGAAATTGTCAGTCAGGGTGCAGAGGACTTTACAAACTGCACTAAGGAGTTTAAATTTGATCCTGAGAGGGTGCAGAGTCATTGAGCATCATTACGTCGAGTTCCCTGTGGAGACCCTTCCTTCCCGGTTGCCTCCAGATGATGACCTCAAACAGACATTGCTGTTCACACCAGCAGCTAAGTCCCAGCCCCAGTGCCCGCAGCCACCTCGGCCCAAAAGAGCTTTCCTTCACACCTGTGGTGCTGGCTGTGGTGCACCCAATGGCTAACTCAGAATGCTTCTGGGACTAGAGCGGCCGATACCACAGAACACCATCCCTTGGTAGAGGGTGGGGTCCCTGTCCCTCAGCAGCTCTTACAGGGTTGTGATAGACTTTGGACTGGCAGTTCTGGGTTCAAATGTTAGCTCTGCCCTTACTGTGAACATCAGGAGGTGCTTCAACTCCTGAGTCAGAGGTGGAAGGAAGGAAGAGTAGAACCTCGGCCATAGGGCTGTCTCGAACATCATGTAATGTATACAAACCACTTAGAACAGTGTGCAGCCTATAAGAAGTGCTCCGTAGAAGTTGCCTACTGTTCATATATTTAATTGATTATAAGGTGCACTTTTTATTTTCACCTTCCATTATCTTAGATTGGGTATATCTTCCATTGCTAGTTTAGTAGACTCAAAGAAACTGGTTATTATTGATATTGTTAGCAGACATCAGCCCAGGGTCCCAGACCTCTTGCGACATACAAAGCTTCCAAGACAGCTATGGCAGTTTTGCTCAAAAGATGTTTCCTTCCTGGCCCCAACTTGCTCCTCCACCTAGGCCACCCAAGGCTCAGCTCAGGATGTGCTGACAGAAAAGCCTTTTTCTTCACAGAGGCCACAAGTCTGCTGAGCTGGGAATGTGGCAGGCTCAAAGAGGACCTATGTGCTCGCCCTGGAGTATACTGTTGGTCCCCAGGGCAGCACCCTACAGCTCTTTGCATTTGAGCCAATACAGGCCACTGCTTCCCTTCACTGCCTGCATGCTGCCACCCCTCTGGACAAGTTAGTGGCTTGGCTGACAGGCTCCATAAGCAATTTCAGAGTCCCATACCCTGGCTTCTTCCTGCAGAGCTGGCTGGATCACCTTGGTTCTTGGAAGAAGATCTAATGGTATAGAAGGCTTCTATAGAACAATTATAGCTTTCTTAGAATTCATGTGCGCATGAGCAAAGGATGTCCTGGGCAGGTGATCAGTCCTAGTGTCCCTTTATACTCCCTTCCAGGAAGTTCTAGCTCTTGTGAGGACAGCTTACCTTTAGGAAGTGCACACTTTCAAGGATGGAAGAAAGGAAGCAGTGTTCTTGGTGAACTGGTACCAGTTCTGGCTGCAAGCAGGGTGGGGAGTTTTCTCTGGCCCTTCCTACGTCATCGCCACTCTCTACAACAGCACCAGGAAAATGTGATGGGGCAAGAGCTTCTACAAAGGAGGCCCCCAAACCATGTGTTCATTTAGGACTCTGCCCTCCTCTTGCTCTTCTAATTTACCCTGCATGCGGGTCAGCTGACCTCTCGGTCCTGCTGGAGTGACACAGGTGGACACCCCATCAGCCCGTCCTGGACGCCCCTCATCCTCTTCCTCTTTGAGACAGGCTCTTACTGCACAGCTCTGGCTGTCCTGGAACTTACTATGTAGACCAAGCTAGTTGGTTTGGTTTTTTGTGGGGTTTGTTTTGTTTTGTTTTTAGAGACAGGGTTTCTCTGTGTAACAGTCTTGGCTGTCCTGGAACTCCATTTGTAGACCAGGCTGGCCTCAAACTCACAAAGATCCTCCTGCCTCCACCTCCCAAGTGCTAGGATTAAAGGCATACCCACCACTGCCCAGCCCAAACTAGTTTTGAAGTCTCAGAGATCGGCCTACTTCTGCCTCCTGAGTGCTAGGATTAAGGAGTGGGCTATCACACCCACCTCATTCTGAACTTTTATTTTTAAGAGTTACTTTTACTTTGTGTTATGAGTCCCTTGCCTGCATGTATGTCTGTGCACCATATGCATGCAGTGCCCAGGAAGGCCAGAAGTTGCTGGGTCCCTGGAACTGTTATTACAGATGGTTGTGAGCCACCATACGTGTGCTGGGAATCAAACCCAGATCTGTCAGAGCAGCAAGTGCTTTTAACTGCTGAGCCATCTTTCCAGCCTCATTCTGGACTTTTAATAAATCATCATCATTCATATCTTATTCTTATTTGTCTTGGGGGAAAACATTCACCTTAGTTGTCCCAAACATGCCCCTCCTAATTAATCTGAGAAGGTAAATGTATAAGCCTGCTCTCTGCTCTGCTCTGTCTGCAGCTGGGTTAACTCAAGCTGCTCATTTGACCTCTCTGGACTTCTGTTTCCTTGCCTAGAGAATTGACGATTAACCCTTTGTGAGTTGCTGGGTAGTGTGTATTGTTTTAGTTTTTTGTTTTTAATGTGCATTGGTGTTTTGCCTATATGAGGGTACCGGCTACCCGTTATGAGTGGCCATGTGGTTGCTGGGAATTGAACCTGGGTCCTCTGGAAGAGCAGCCAGTGCTCTTAGCCGCTGAGCCGTCTCTCTCTCCAGCCCCATATGTAGTGTGCTTAATGAATCATAGTACAATACGCAGAGGCTTCTAGTACTTCAGCTTTCCACTCCCTGACTTTATTTCCCTCTCAACAGAAGAGAAAATGGCTAAAGAGGTGAGAGTGGGTGGGCGGGCCAGGTTGTTTTTGTTTTATTTTGGAGATTTTCTTTTTCAGTTCTTTGAGACTCTCTAATAATGGAGCCCAGGCTGGCTTCCAACTTGCCATGTAGCCCAAGTTGGGCTTGAGCTCATTATCAGGTCTCTCGCCCAGCCTTGAACGGTACTTAGGGAAACCTTGAAGGCACTGGGTATTAGATGTGGTGGATTGGCTGTAGAGCTAGGAGTGGCCAAGGAGATAGATCTGCAGGCCTCCCATCCTGGCCATAAACTCAGCATCGTTGCCTGCCGTCCATCTTTGGCTGCAGGCCTCCTGACCGAGGGCGTGGGACACACAGCAGACCAGTTTACCGAGCCCTCTTCCCACAGATATGGCCAACCTGTCACTTCACGACCACGACGGCTCCAGTGGCGCCTCTGACCAGGACACACTGGCTCCTTTGCCGCACCCGGGGGCTGCCCCGTGGCCTATGGCTTTCCCTTACCAGTACCCACCACCTCCGCATCCCTACAATCCACACCCCGGCTTCCCAGAACTGGGCTACAGCTACGGCGGCGGCGGGGGCAGCGCCAGCAGTCAGCACAGTGAAGGTAAGTCAGAAACCCAGCCGGACGGCATCTGCAGGAACCCGGGCCACCTCTGCACCTCCATCCTGGCCCTGTTTGTTCCCTCCAGGCAGTCGCAGCAGCGGCTCCAACCGAAGTGGCAGCGACCGGCGCAAGGAGAAGGACCCAAAAGCTGGGGACTCCAAATCAGGCGGTAGCGGCAGCGAATCAGACCACACGACCCGCAGCAGTCTGCGGGGGCCGCGGGAGCGGGCGCCCAGCGAGCGCTCGGGCCCGGCCGCCAGCGAACACAGCCACCGCAGCCTGCGCAGCCACCACACGCACCCGAGCTACGGCCCGCCCGGAGTGCCCCCTCTTTATGGCCCCCCGATGCTTATGATGACCCCGCCGCCTGCAGCCATGGGGCCCCCAGGAGCCCCTCCAGGCCGTGACCTGGCCTCGGTGCCCCCGGAACTGACGGCCAGCAGACAGTCCTTCCGCATGGCAATGGGAAACCCCAGTGAGTTCTTTGTGGATGTGATGTGATCAGGACCCCTTCCCTTCCCCACCCCACCCCCCAGCCGGCTGCATCCCTTTCTCATCAGTCGGTCTTTTTTTTTTTTTTTTTTTAAACTTTGGTACCTAAAAGGGAAATAAATGGAGCTAACTGCTCCTGCTTGCTGGTAGCAGCAAGGATGAGGGTCTTTGCTCATCCATGCCACAGCCCTAAACCCGCCTCTGGCCCAGCTGTGCCTCTGCCCGCTAACCAGCACCCATTCCATCCGGTTCTGGCTTCCCAGAAGTTTTCCTGTCCCTGGCTCTGCACTGCTAGTCTTACTTCCCGACGCTCCATTCTCACGCTTAGGAGCTGACCCCCGTGGTGTCACGCCCTAATACCCACCTCCCCCCAACCCTTTTCCCCACCTCCCCCCAACCCAAGCATGTGTGCAGAGATCTTGATTTTACCCCGCCACACTGACACCAAAAAATGGCCTTCCCGGTCCTAACTGCCCTGCCCACTACTTCAGGCCTTCACCCACGGCTGTAACCACCTCTAGCAGGCACCCATGCTATCTGTCCCTGCTTGGAGCCGGCCCAGGCAGGAGCCCAGAGAGGTGCTCAGGTGCCAGGACCACCAGTGGCTTCCGGGGAATATCTCTGCTGGGCCTGGCCCCTCATCTATGCCTGTCCTGTGTGCTGGTTCTCTGAGATCTAACCCTACTAACCCACAGGCTCATCTGATTTCTGGGCCTGAAATGTTTTTCTTCTTTTTCTTCCTCCAAATTTCCCTGGGCCTGGAGCAGCCAAGAATTTCGGGCTCTTTGACTTTCTGTGAGTCCCCAGGAAAGGGAGGCCCGGCCTCCAAGGAGACCAGGAACTCTGCTTCAGCAGCCCCCTCGGGGCTTCCCAAGGATGTCCAGCCCCCACACCCACACAAGTGCAAGGTTACTAGGCTTCTGGGAAGGCCTCAGCTTCACCCAAGCATGACAGACTGTTCTTTCCAGAGAGAAGTAGAGACGTTTTCTCCCTACCCCCTCACACAGACAGACAGACAGACAGACACACACACACACACACACACACACACACACACACACACACACACACTGTGTGCCTATGCAAGTTTACATAAGCCTCAGGGCTGGTCCCTGCCCACAGGGCTGGACCCTTCCTCCAAGTCGTCTCCTAGACAGTGGGGCTGGTCCCTAACCGCCCTCTCCCCTTCCCGCTTGCCGGAAAGCCTCCCACACATGTCCCCAATACCTCGGTACTTGGATCAAGGCCAAAAGCTGGGCTCAGCAGAGGACTCTCCGGGTACCTGACAGGTCCTTCTCTACTTCCCTCCTCCTCCCCCGGGGCCTTACCCCTGCCCTGTCTTCATCTTCACCATGACACCCGAGAACAGAGTCAGGAAACAGGCCAACCGAAGTTACACAAGGGGACCACTGGGGCTTCCAGAAAGTTCCGGTTATCTTTAAAGTTGTTTTCCACCTTAAATCACAATTTTTCTTTAAAACTCTGCTATAAACTCTACTGACTCCCCAGACTCACATTTTCAGGGCAAAGGTATCGGAGCTGGGGATGTAGCTCTGGGTAGAGTGCTTGCCTAGCGTGCCCTGGGGTTCAGTCCCCAGAAAATGCCTCCTGCCATCAAGATGTCCTTAGCCCATGTTTGGGGGCAAACCGAGGTGGGGATATTTTGACATTCATTCATTTTACAAATATTTCCTAGGCTTTTAATGAACAAAGGGCTATGTTAGACGCATGACTCAGTCTTCCCTGTCTTCAGTACTCTGTGACTCTGCCATGTCCTGTTCTTTTGAGACCCCCCCTCCCCAGGGCTCATGCACTGGATGCCAGTGTCTCCATTGCCAACTTTTGCTCACTTCTCTTTCTCTCCCAAAATAGTGTCATCCATGCTCCTTTCAGTTGCCATTGATATGCTGGCCACTTCCTTTTTACTCACTGGACATCTCCATAGGCATGTCCATATGTCCCTAGCCCAGTATTATTCCTCTTGAATTCCTGTCTTGGTGACTTTCGTCACAATCTACATAGGCCCCCCAGCCAGAAACATTTATTCGCTTAAAATCCTTCATCCTACATGGTGTTAGTCAGCACATCACACCCTTCCGCTCTGACACTCTTTCTGAAGTTCAGCTGTTCCTCTCCCCTTCTTAATTTACAGAGCATGGGATTTGGAGTCAGGTTGGTTTGGGTTTGAATTCCAGCTCTCCATTTTTGGCTGTGTAATAGAGTTATTTAACCTCTCCGGAGCCTCAGTCCTCCTGTATGTAAGATGATAATAATACCTACCTCACAGGGTTGTTGTGAGGATTCAAATTAGATATTGTACGAAAAGTGCCGCGCACAGTGCCTGGCACACAATAGAGTAGGTGCTCAATAAATGGTAGCTATTATTATTATTATTATTATTATTATTATTATCATTACTAATTTACTCTACACTGGCAAACATTTAGGGTGTGTTGGGAAGGGGAAGCTTTTGCAAACATAGACATGAAGCCTTGCATGGTGGTTCAAGGGTTAAAAGTATCTGATTTTGATCACTGAATAATGTCCCAAAGTGACGATCTTTTGAGAAATGTCAGGTCTTCATCCTGCTATGTCCTGGCTTCTGGAAGGAGGTTGCTAGGAATGGTAAGGTTAGCAACCAGATTTCCCCACCCCGCTTCCTTTCTGCCATAGCAGTCTTGGGCCTGCTCAGGCAACAGGATGCCTCTGCCTACTGAGAGAGAAGAACCACATTTTCTTGATTTGGTGAGAACCAGACAGGCTGTGTCCAGGGTTGGCTCTGCCTCATTCTCTCACCCTGCCTCATTCTCTCAGTCTGGATATCATGAGAGGTGGAATTTCTTAATTCCATGCCCAGCTAAATTGGGGTGGAGGGCAGACAGGGTCTCTTATGTAGCACTGGCTGTCCCGGAACTCTATGTAGACCAGGCTGGCCTCAAACTAACTGCCTCTGCCTCCTGAGCCCTGGAATTAAAGGAATGCATCACCAGCACACAAAGTCACAGGTTTTGCTGAGAAAAGCTTTAACTAGTTTTGCCAAGAATTAGTCTCCCTCCCCACCCTTTGTCTTTGGATAATTATCCCTGGGAAAAGGCTCAGTCGTGACTGCAATAGATACATATACCTTGGGAGAATCAATCGTAGTGTTAAAAAGCAGTAAATTCAGTTTATGCCAGGTTGTGTTTGTAAAGTGAAGATAGCCAGTCTTCGGAATCTGGAGACAATAAAAGACTTCAGTACTTCAAAATTTACAACTGGTTTCGACAAACAGCTTTGATCTCTCGAAGCCTGCCGAAACAATCTAACTAGGAACAGGAAGACTTGCCGAGACTACACTTCCCGTGATACTCAGTGAAGCAAATGAATGGGTGGAGCGTACCACGACGCGTGTTAGCGCAAGCAAGACGCACTAAGGCCGGCGTCGGCCCTCTCTCTCGAAGGCGGTCGGTAGTTGTAGTTTTGCTAAACCTAGGGCGGTCTGATTTAGCAGCTTGAAAGCTGCGGGGGCTGACGGGACTTGTAGTCGCCGCTGGAGGCCAGCGCGCAGGCGCAGCTGAGATCGGGGCGGGGCGGGGCGGGAGCACTGCAGTGAAAGCCGAGGCAGCGGACAGGCGAGCAGGGGGCGGGCGGACATCTTGGGATCCGAGAGTGGCCAGGCCGGCCTTTGGGGGGCTGCTGACTCCAGGTGAGCTGGGAAGCTGGGCTTGCGGGTCCTTCCCGGGCCAGCGAGGGCGCCGGGGGTCGCCTGCCGTGCCCTGCACTGCGCCGGGTGGAAAACTGCCCGCACTCGGGAGTGGCCTCAGCCTCCAGAGCCGGCAAGGAGCAGACGGCCGGGCGGGGGTGCCTCGGGCGCGATTGCAGCGAGGGCGGGGAGCGACGCCCTCCGGTGACCCGCCGGGCGTCTCTGGGGAGAGACACGGGCCCGGATCCTTGAGCCGGGGCGCCGCGCGGCGCCCCCAGCCCTAGAACCCTGACAACCGCTCACCCCTGAGGCTTCCCATCTCCCCCATCCCCCCCGGGACAGTGACATCTCCTGGTGCCACTCCCTTGGACAGTGACAGGTCTCGAACCTTGCGATATTCCTTCCTCCTGTTGACCCCCACGGCTCTCTCCCCCCAGACCCGTGACAGCCCCCGCATGCCGCCCTGCCGTCTCCCCGGCCTGGGTATCTCCTCCCGCGGCTGAGAAAACCCCACCAGCTTCTCCTGCCTCACGAACCTCAGAGTAGGCCCTGGCTCAGCTTTCCCTTTTTCTGCTGTCAATCTCCGCCGCCGTTTTTTGCTCCTCCAAAGCTCCTATGACCTTTGCCTTAGGAGAACTTCTTTAGGGGCGTCCACGGCTGTGCTTGCTGCTGTGGGGTCACCCTAGTATATTGCTAGCAAGCACAGCTAGCCGTTTCCTTAACTAAATATCCCATTTCTGTCCAGGACACACACACACACACACACACACACACACACACACGCATACGCCCGACCTGCGGTTCTAGTGCCCGGAACCATCTACTGCTTGATACCTGTGGACTTGGTCCTTTGCTCAGGACTCAACCTCCATTTTGCATTTTTTTCTCTCTCTCAGCTTTGGAACTGTGGGATTCGAATGAGTCCACCACCCTAAGAGACTTGTCATTGGTCTTGGGTTTATTTTCCAGTTTCAGAAAGAAGGTCTGTTAAACTAACCCCTGTGAAATTAATACCTGGGCTAATCCAGAAAATCTAGAACCAGATTAACCCCTTTTCACAAACAGTCTAAATTAGTTTTGACCCAAATAATTTGGACAGTCGAGGCACTCTGTTATCCCTGACCATTGCTGCTAAATGTCAGGCCTGCCATGAGTGACTGGTAGATCTGGAGTCACAGTTTAGATGGCAGGATTAATGCTACACACAGACCTTATTTGAATTGCACTTTGAAATTTTGAAAGGACGGTGACCAGAAATAACTGTGATAGGGAGGGGCTCAGAGTGTAAGAGTACTCACTGCTCTCCCAGAAGACCTGAGTTCAGATCCCAGCACCCCGTCAGGTAGTTCACCACGGCTTGCACATCTAGCTTCCACACACACACACACACACAGCGTACACACCGGCATGTACATTCATGGAGGTGAAAATTCATCTTTTTTTAAAAGAACTGTAGTAGGCAGCTTGGATCATTAAGTGTGGTTTGTCTGTGCTGGGGCCTCTGCTCCTTTGCCTGCTTATCTCACTGCCTGGGAAAGATGTGCCTGCTTCAGCCACATTCCTGGGTCCATGTTAGAGCCTAAGGGCCACCGTTCGCTCTCCTACCCTCCACCCTCCTCACCCTGCACACCCTTTCCTGGAATGTGTAGACTTCTAGAGGTCCATGCCCTGCTGCCTTCTTGGAAAAGTAGTGCTTGCTCTAAAGGTTCTGCCTGGTGGCCGTCCCAGGCCCAAGCCAGCTAAAGAGTAATTCCTACCGCCATGCCTGCATCCGCAGGCGGCCGCCTCAGTGACTCACTGAATGAGACTGCACAGCAGGAGGTTGAGAGGAATCCTTGCTGAGCCCAGCGCTGTGAAGGAGGGGGGGGGGTTGGTTACTCTCTGCTTCGGCCCTCAGAAAAGGCTGGAAGAAAATGGCCTTCATCCCCGGCCCCACACTCTGAAATTGCTTTCTCCTATCCAGTGTGGAATAAACAGGAACTGGGGCCTAGCTGAGGGGGAGGGGCTTCCCTGGGAGAGCTGCAGGGTCACTTGCTAGAGGACTGAGTCAGAAAAAAAAAAAAATCCAAGCCTGTACAGCCCCGACTTGGGCAGGGGTTCTGAAGATTTCCTTTACCCTGCCCCCATCTTTCCTTCCTAGGTCTGTTCTCAGAGCAATGGGTCACAGAGACTGAGCTGCCACCATGATTGGAGGTTTATTCATCTATAATCACAAGGGGGAGGTGCTCATCTCCCGGGTGTACAGAGATGATATCGGGTAAGTTCCGTGGCTGAGCATGCTGTGCTCCAACCTCCCGATTGCCTCAGCCTGAGCATGCAATAGAGCCTGGTCCCCATTAGGCATTGGCCTAGCAGCAAGGCTCAGGACCTCGGAATGATACCCCCAAACCCCAGGCTGAGGAATTCCTGCCCTTCCTATTCCTGTATCTTTTAGGTATAGATCTGGTTGCTAAAGATGAGTGCTTTTTTTTCCCAGTCGGATTGATTCTTCCTTTCAGGAGGGAGCACTATCTCCAGTGGGCGTGATTAGTTAGTACCAGGGGTACTAAGCTATCTAAATCTTGCTTTCAAAATGCTTCTCATATTGAGAGCCTTCCCTCAACCCCTGTCAAATCCTCATTGGTGTGTTAACTCAGCTGTTTTCGGGTGTCCTGGGCCCTTCCTGCTTGTGAACAGGTTCGAAGCGCTCTATGGGCGCTCGTGTCCTGAGTCCCTCAGACCCTACAAAGAGCTCACTAGAGCCTTGTTTCTCTCACTCTGCCTCACACGGTGGCTCTTTGCTGATCCTCGCTGCTCTAACCCGAGCCTAGGCTCCTCCAGTACTTCCTACCTTGTGATTCTTTCTCAGATCGCTTGAGATAAACAGTCAGAATAGACCTGTCCTAGCTCTCCTCTGTTCTTGTCTCCCTGGCTGATGGGCTAGCCTGGTGTGGCACCTTGTGGCTGTATCCATTGTTTGGTGGTAAACCTGAGCTAGGCTTTGTGGCAGTGCCTAGCCTAAGTGAGCCTGGCCGGTCCCGCCCCTTCCTGTTCCTCCCACCTCTGATGGTTGATGCTACGGCTAGGCCACGTGAAGCCCTGCATGCCTCGGTGTGCGCTCTACCCGGTGCCTGTCTCGTGTGCTTCCCCGCCGTGGTGTGTGCTGCCCACCGCGGCGTGCTGTGTGGGCGTGCGTGCTGTGTCAGCGTGCTGTGTCGTCTAACCCTCTCTCTCCTTGCTGTCACTCTCCTCCTCTTGCTGACGTCATTTCTCTCATCCCATCTCATTGGCTGATGTAGCAATAGGTAAGCAGCCTGTCACGCTGCCACTCAGGTACAGGCGGGTAGCGGGTCCTGCTCCACGGAATGGTTTTCCTTCATCTTTTTCCACCCCCTGAGTTTCTGGAGTTGGATCTCAGAAAAGAACTGGGTCTTACAGTCCATAGCCTCTTCTCACCCGATAGAATAGTCTTCCCCGAGGTCACTCTAGCCTTGTCCGGCTTTCAGGGGAGTTGCCTTTCCCACTGGTGGGCCCAATAGAGAGCTCTCTCTCTTCAGGGTCTGGAACTTTCTGGAAAGCTAGAAAGGTGACAGCTGGGGTGTATCTGGGAAGTTGAAGTCAGGCCTGGAGTCACTTCCGTCATTATCCTTCGACTCCCCTACTTCTCATGGCCTTCAGATAGCAGCCCAGCGCAGGCCTTCTTCCCATGACCCTCCTGGGTGCTATAAGAAGGATACCCTCGTGGTTCAAGCCTTGACTCTAAACACATGGAGGGTGGAGCTGCCAGCATCTGTAGGTGACCTCATGGGCTGCGGTCTGCCTCGATGCTGAGCAGGCCCTGGGCATCCTTCCCCTCAGGAGGAATGCAGTGGACGCCTTTCGGGTCAATGTGATTCACGCACGGCAGCAGGTGCGCAGCCCGGTCACGAACATCGCTCGCACCAGCTTCTTCCATGTTAAGCGGTCCAACATCTGGCTGGCAGCCGTCACCAAGCAGAATGTCAACGCTGCCATGGTCTTCGAATTCCTCTATAAGATGTGTGACGTAATGGCTGCTTACTTTGGCAAGATCAGCGAGGAGAACATCAAGAACAATTTTGTGCTCATCTATGAGCTGCTGGATGGTGAGGCTTCTGGGGACTGGTGGCCTTGGTGGGGATTAAGCTAATTGGGAGGGGTCTGGAGACTCCAGCATACTCGGAACTTTGTTTACAGAGCCTCTGGTCTCTTAGGTGATGACCTCTGCCCTTGATACATCCAGTCCAAACCCAGACCTAAAGGCTGTTTTGAACACAGAAATAGGCCAGCCGTGGGGTGGGGAGTTCTGGGCTTCGCTGGCCTGGGAACCTGACTGTGGGCTTTGGCGCTGAGCCGCTGTTCTAGCCTTTCCTCTGCAGTTTGAGCCTTGGTTCACACACTCTTCCCAGCTCTCCGCTCAACACTGCAAGGCCTGGAGAAGAGGAAGTCTTGGAGGTCCCTTTGGCTGTGCGCTTTCCTCTCCTCGAGTCTGGCTGGCTGCTTCCCCTTTAACAACATCTGTTTTCTGGAGAAAATGAGGACTCATGATTTTTCAGCCTCTTACCCACTGACCATGTGACTCTTCTGTGATTTTTTTTTTTTAACATTTAAAAAAAAGTTCTAGGCGGGCGATGGTGGTGCACGCCTTTAATCCCAGCACTCGGGAGGCAGAGCCAGGCAGATCTCTGTGAGTTCGAGGCCAGCCTGGTCTACAGAGTGAGATCCAGGAAAGGCACAAAGCTACACGGAGAAACCCTGTCTCGAGAAACCAAAAAACAAAAAAGTTGTATTTTCTTATGAAGAGCAAATCATAAGCTGAGTGCTCTCAGCTGGAAGGCCTTACTGCAGATGGTTAGACATAGGCCTGAGGACCTGTACCAGCCAGGGATACCCAGGCCAGAGGAAGGACTGCATTGAAGGAAGGAGCCTTTGGTTTTCTCTAGAGGCTAGTAATTCCCTTCTTTTTATTCTGTTTTTGTTTGCAAGACAGGTTTTATTTTCTTTGTGTAGCCCTGGCTGTCCTGGAACTGACTCAGTAGACCAGGCCAGCCTTGAACTCTGAGATCCACCTGTCTCTGCCTCTGGATTGCTGGGATTAAAGGCATCAGCCACCACCACCCAGCTACGATTCCCTTCTTTTTGCAGAGATTCTGGACTTTGGCTACCCACAGAACTCAGAGACAGGTGCACTGAAGACCTTCATCACCCAGCAGGGCATCAAGAGTCAGGTACTCGGACTGTACGGAACCCAGGGAGGGCACCCACACTCCCCTCCTCCCCGTTAGTCTCCAGCTTTTCCTAGCTGACTCATGAGTCTGCCCAAGACAGGAAGTGCTGGCCTCAGCCTCCTGCCGTGCCTGCAGGCCTGTTTTGCCCTGGGTAGATCTCCTACCCCAGAAGCTGCCAACTCAGCTTCTCTGTTACCAGGAATACGGCTCAGTTGGTTTCTTCTGCACCGAGGGCAGGGGGTGTGGCTGCTCAGAAGGGCACGTGGTTCTCCTCCGGGCTCAAGCCTCATAGCTTTCCCTTTTATTTTTTTTTTTTTTGCTTCCTGTGCTGCTTCCTGTTGTGACCTTGCTGGCTCCGCGGCCTCTAGCATCAGGTAAGTTATTCCTTCACGGCTGCCGTTGTGATTTCGCTCTGTACTACAGACCCGCCCTGTGAAGGTTGTAAGGGGGAGTGGGTGACAGAGGAATGAACAGGAAGGAGAGCTTTCTTATGATAAGGTTGGAGTGGCGAGAGGGTAATGGAGAGGAGAGGAGTGAGGTCACTGGCCACCTTCACCCCATATAGACAAAAGAAGAACAATCCCAGATCACCAGCCAGGTGACTGGGCAGATCGGCTGGCGGCGGGAAGGGATCAAGTATCGGCGAAATGAACTCTTCCTAGATGTTCTGGAGAGTGTGAATCTGCTCATGTCCCCCCAGGGTAAGTGCCTTCTCGTGATGAAACCGGGGCGGCCAGGGCAGACCCTGGCCTTTCTGCCGGCTTAGCTGCCCCTCCCCCGTTTCTCTCTTCTGTCACAGGGCAGGTGCTGAGTGCCCATGTGTCAGGCCGGGTGGTGATGAAGAGTTACCTGAGTGGCATGCCTGAGTGCAAATTTGGAATGAATGACAAGATTGTCATTGAAAAGCAGGGCAAAGGCACAGCGGATGAAACCGGCAAGAGGTACGGAGTCGGACGGAGCTCAAGGGAACAGACATGGGTAGGCCTTTGAGAGTCGAGCACGACCTAGGAAGCCACAGGTTCCTCTTGGACTTCATTTCTTCTGGATTGCTAACTGTCTGTCTAGATCATCCAATGATAAGACAGATGAAGGGACTGCCACTGTCCTCAGAGAGCAGCCGCTTTGTTTGGTCCCCAGCAGCAGGGTTCTCGGGGGCTCCGGGACCTGGAGGCCCTCCCTCAGCTCAGACTGCAGGACAGGGAGTCCCGAGTCAGGAAGCTGTCCCATGTCAGAGTGGCTAGCCTGCTGTGGCCTGGTCTCTTAGTCTGGCACATACTGTACTATGAGCGCTCTGCTTCTGTTTGCAGCGGGAAGCAATCAATTGCCATTGATGACTGCACCTTCCACCAGTGTGTGCGACTCAGCAAGTTTGACTCTGAGCGAAGCATCAGCTTCATCCCACCCGATGGAGAGTTTGAACTCATGAGGTGCCGCTGGGGTGTGAGGAGGCAGGGGCACACCTGGAGGAGGTGGGGGGAAGAGTGGGACCAGCCCTGTGGTGTCCATCTGTTCTCTCCTCCCAAAGATACCGCACTACCAAGGACATCATCCTCCCTTTCCGGGTGATCCCGCTGGTGCGGGAGGTGGGGCGCACCAAACTGGAGGTCAAGGTGGTCATCAAGTCCAACTTCAAGCCCTCGCTTCTGGCCCAGAAGATTGAGGTGAGGCCAGGAGACTTGGAGAGGGAGAACTTGACTCGGGGAGCAGGGACAGGTACTCTTAGGCCTTCACAGAGCTCACTGACGCGTGTGTTGCTCCTAGGTGAGGATCCCAACCCCACTGAACACGAGTGGAGTGCAGGTGATCTGCATGAAGGGGAAGGCCAAGTACAAGGCCAGCGAGAACGCCATTGTGTGGAAGTGAGTCTTGAGGAGGCCAGGCCAGGCTCGAGATGCCATAGTGTGCCTTCTCGTTAGGTTTCACCTTGTGTCCTCTTGTGTGGATTATGGGGTGAGAGAGGTGTGCTAGGAACCTGTGCCTGTATTGTGGACGTGCCTGCGTGCGTGCGTGCGTGCGTGCGTGCGTGCGTGCGTGCGTGCGTGCGTGCGTGCGTGTCTATTTGTCTATTTCTCAAAAGTATTTCCCACTGGCCCTTGTCTTGTGTCTGAAGCATACAGTCTGGGTAAGGGAGAGCTCACCCATCCATCTAAGAAGAAATTGAAGCCCCAAGTACTTAAAGGTGTAACAAGTAGTTCTCAGGGTCCTGATCTCTCATCCTTATCCTGGCACTCTCATAAGCTCGTATGCCCTTATTGCCTCTCCCCTTCTCTCTCCATGCTTGAAATAAGCAATCCCTACTTTAAAAATTCTCCAAACTGCTACAGGCTCCTACTGCCCCTTACCCTGTGTTCCTAGGATCAAGCGCATGGCAGGCATGAAGGAATCACAGATCAGCGCAGAGATTGAGCTTCTGCCCACCAACGATAAGAAGAAATGGGCTCGACCCCCCATCTCCATGAACTTTGAGGTATGGCAGAGGAGGGGCCCAGTGCCGTGTCTGGGTATGATGGGAAAGTCGGTGATCGTTCAGATCAGTCTCCGCCCCTTAGGGAGGAGGAAGCTGGGCCTCCATTGAGAAGCATCTTGAGTTGATAGATCCATCCTCTTAAACCTCTTAATAGAAGGTGAAGTTTAATCTAACAGAAAGCTTTGACTTCTCTTGACCTGTCACAGAACAGTTCTTGAGAAACATTTAGATTGTTGGAAAGACAGGAATTCTGTTAGACAAGACAACAAGCTGACTTTGCTTTGTGTGGATGAGACGTGCAGCTTTCATTTTTGCAGCCCGTAGTGTTGACAAGGATAAGTATGTTCAAAGGTAGTTTCTGGTTACCTCCTGACAGTTAGAAATGGTTAGCATCTCAGCTGGGGCCTTCTTCAGACCTGAGAAGATTCCTAGTGACTCTCCACTCGGTAACCTCGGAGTGGGCTCCCACCTGAGTGCTCTTCTGTTGCTTCTGGACCCAGCCGTTCAAAACCCCCTGTGGTAGATGAGGGGGTGACCATGGAGCTTGCCAGAGTAGAGCTGCTCTGATAGGAAGGCCGTGGTCCTAACTGCAGCTGTCCTCTGCCCAGGTGCCATTCGCGCCCTCCGGCCTCAAGGTGCGCTACTTGAAGGTATTCGAGCCGAAGCTGAACTACAGTGACCATGATGTCATCAAATGGGTGCGATACATTGGCCGCAGCGGCATTTATGAAACCCGCTGCTAGCTGCCCGTGGCAGCTGGCCACCTCCCCACCCACCCTTTTCCAGAAGTCCAAGGACCCCAGTGACCACTCGCCAGTGTCCTTCCCCGTCCTGCTCTGCTGCCTTCCCTTACCCCGGCCCCTGATTATAGGTCTCAGCCAGCCCCAGTGGGACTGGTGAGGCAGTCCCCGGCTTCTGGGCAGGGTGGTTTTGGAGGCTTCTCTTCCATCTGTCTGTCCTGGCTTCGTGCCAGGCCCTGAGTTTTGTGACCAAAGCCAGGTGGCCCCCTCTCCTTTCTACCCTCGTGGCCACACCTCTGCAGTGGGAAGGTTGACTAGCCCTCACCTCAGAGCTCCCCCAAAGGCCAGTAACAGATTCCCAGCCCTTAGCCCCTCTCTGCTTTGGGATAGTATGCTTCGTTTTGTACACGTGTGACTTCGTCCAGTTAGAAACCCAATAAACTGTAGAGTGGAGTTGTTGACTAAGTGTTAATGGGGCTGTCGGGGAGGGTCTGTGGGACCTGGCTGTCCTAGAACTCTCTGTGTAGACCATGCTGCCTCTCCCTCCTGAGTGCTGGGATTAAATGCTTTGTTTTGTTTGGGTCTTGTCACATGTAGCCCTGGCTGACCTAGAACTTAATGTATAGACCAGATTCACCTCCCAAGTGCTGTTATTACAGATATGTGCCTCCACTCCAGGCTTTGTTTGCTTTGAGGTGGGTTTTCATTGTGCAAGCCCAGCTGGCTGCATTCAGGATCCTCCTGCCTCCCCCTCCTAAGTGCAGTGTTGCAGATGTGCAGTTTCCTAAGTAGCACATACCAAGGAAGATTTGTATTGGTTCTCGCAACTGTCCTGAAAAGCTGATGTTTTGGCTCCATCCGTCTCTCTGTTAAGCTAGGTTCCAGTCTTGCGGTGTAAACCACCAGAGGAAAGATGTTTCTTTTCCCCGTGCATCCTGTCACACTCCTCTGGTGAAAGCCTTCATCCCTCCAGAGTCTCCAAGGGCTTGTGTGTTAGGACAGAGAGAGAGTAGGGTTGCCCTCGCCAGTTACAGCTTGCCAGGTTTCAGCTTTTTTAAATGGGGCGGGGGGGGGGGGGATATCTACTAAAAGTAAATTTCAAGCATAAGCAGAATAATATAACAAACCCCACATCCTGTCACCCAGCTTCAACAGTAATAAACGAACTCATGGCCAATTCTAGTGTGTAACTTAACCCAAGGTAGCCTATAAAATTTCTACAATTGCATCAGGATCCAGTTATGGTATCAGATCCCCTGCAGCTGGAGTTATAGGCGGGTCATGAGTTGCCTGACATGGGAGCTAAGACCTGAACTTGGGTCCTTTATAAGAGCAGTATGTGCTCTTAACTACCGTTTCTCTGGCCCCTGATTGGTTTGGTTATTTCCGTCCTTGAGTGTTTTGCCGGACCACATGCATGCAGTACTCTCTGATGCCAGAAGGGGGCATTGGATACTCTGAAACGGTGCAGTCATGTGGGTTCTAGGAAACAAACCCCAATCCTCTGAAAAAGCAAGTGCTAGTGAGCCCCAGGGATCTTGTCTCTGCTTGCCCAGCATGGGGATTACAGGTGTGTGAGAAACGGTGTTCCTCGCTTCATAATAAGGGTACTAGAGACTTAAAGCAAAGCAGTTTATTTTTTGACTTTGCAGAATCTGTCATCAGCCTGGGGAAGAGGCAGACATGGCTGCCTGGCCCTCTGATTTGGCACCAAACAGTGGTTTTTAGAGTTCCTGATCAAAAATAAATAGATAATAAAAATCCTGCCCTTCCCCCGCCCCCAGGCTGATATTCCAGAGAGTCACAGTCTCTCCCATTATCTTTTCTAGAAAAAAAAAAAAAAAAATCCCCCTCCTCCTGGGTTGGAGGTCCTTCCTCATTTCCTGTTATGTAGCTGACTAACTTCTCAGCCCTCAGGTAAACTGAAAGTGCCTAAGTAGCAGTTAATCTCTGCAAGCCAGGGAAAGCAGGCCGTCTTGCCTCCTGCTTACTGTGACTCTTCGGTGAGCACTGAGTACACCTTACACTGATATAGACCATAGGGACTTGTTTCTAACAGGTGACTTTTATTTGGATCAAACTCAGGTCCTCAGGCTTGCAGAGATGACACTTTGCTAAGTCTGTATTTACTGTAAACTGTTTATTAGATAGCTGGTTTTATAGCTGTGGGTGACGTTTTTTTTTTTCCTTCTGGGACAAGGTCTCTCTGTGTAGTCCTGGCTATCTTGGAACTCACTCTGTAGACCAGGCTGGGCTCGAACTCACGGAGATCCGCCTTTCTCTGCCTTTTGAGTGCTGGGGTTAAAGGTGTGAGCTACCACTGCCCAGCAACCTTGAATTCTTGGTCCTATCACGGCCTCCTGATGTTAGGGTTACAACAAGCCACCATGCCCAGTTTTATGAGGTACTGGGGGTCAAACACAAAGCTTCGGGCACAGTAGACACGTACTGTATCAACCAAGCTATCTCCTCGGGCATACTGATGGCTTTTTAAACTTTGAACACCGAGACTGCTGTCCATTGCGGAAAAGCTTAAGATGGGTGAGTGGGCAGTCCGGTGTAGTGGCACATGCTCTTAATTCCAGCACTTAGGTGACAGGCAGGAGGATCACGAGTTCTAGGTTAGCTTGGACTCTATAGGGAGACTGTCTTAAATAATACGGCTGTAATCTGAGCATATTAGGAACGATTTTCATGTTACTATGAAGCAGTAGTGTTATTTATGAACAAAGTCTACTTGAGCAAATCGAGGGGGTGGTCCTTTTACAGACCCCGAGATTCAGTTTTAGGGTGTGAGAAAATCTGCTTTCTATAGAGGGCTTCTTGTTGATGGTTTTCTGGCCGTGGGTGAGGTGGTGCCTTAGGGGGGTGGAAGCACGGAACAGTCTAATTCTCGATGACTCGGTTGAACACCTATGGAGTGAGAAGGAACTGCGCACAGGGGCGGGTAGACGGCTGGGCATCACCAAGCTGATTCACCTAACTGGACGACACGAAACCGACAGACTCCCGACTGAGCAGCGCTGAGCGCTGGCGTGAGTCAGCAAAACGCCGCGGCCTCCAGGCCTGGGGGACGCGCGGCGGGCGCCACGTGCCCGCGCGGAAGGCTCCGAGCTAGCAAAGCAGCCCACTTCCACGACAGCGGGGCTCCCCTCGCAGCGCCTCCTGGGCTCGTCGCCCTGATAAGCCTCGGGTGGACTCCGCCACACCCCTCGATCCCTTCTCCACTTCCCAGAAGGCGGTGAAAATCGGCACAGGTCGTGAAACAGGTACTGCGCAGGCGCACGGGCCGCCGTCCCTGGTGGACACGGCGGCGCTCGTGTGCAGTTCCCGTGGCCCCGCCCCCTGGGCTCACGCAGACCTCGGCTTTCTTACGTCATCGCCGCGCGTGCGCCTTGGGAGGGAGGGGGCGCGGTTTCAGGGGGGAAGGGCAGAGAGGCGGTCCTATGCCCGGGTCTCATCACGACTGCGCAGACGGGATTCCGGCCGAACATGGCGACTTGCGCCGATATCCTGCGGAGCGAGTTCCCAGAAATTGACGGGCAGGTCTTCGACTACGTGACCGGTGAGCGAAACGGAATTAACTGCCCGGGGAGGCCGAGATGGAGATCGTGGGGGAAGCCTGAGGGTGGACAGCGCAGCGGACTGCCACCCGGTCTCTCCTCTGCGTGACCTCGTATCTTGAGGGCCGGTGGGGTCTGGAGCCCCGAGTGGGCTGAGCAGACCCTGAAACTGCTTGTCTGTCTGTCCTACCCGGTGTCGTTCTTGTTCTGCGGTGCCCGGCCCAGGCGTCCTGCACAGCGGCAGCGCGGACTTCGAGTCTGTGGATGACCTAGTGGAAGCCGTGGGGGAACTATTGCAAGAAGTGTCCGGGGACAGCAAGGATGACGCGGGCATCAGGGCGGTCTGTCAGCGCATGTACAACACTCTACGCCTGTAGGTGCTAAGGGAGAGGAGTTGATGGGCAAAGGGAAGCGAATGGAGTACGAACGAGGGGGGAGGTCTGAAGCCTGTAAATCTTTTCTCTCGACTGACTGCTTTCTGTCCCTACCCACGCAGGGCTGAGCCACAGAACCAGGGAAACAGCCAGGTGCTGCTGGACGCCCCCATCCAGTTGTCAAAGATAATGGAAAACTACGGTGAGAGTGAGGGGAGACTGAACTAGCTGCCTTCTGCGTCCACCCCAGCCACCCGCTCCTTGCAGCCAGGACTCCCTCCATCTCTTCTACAACAGGGCTCGTAGGAACTTGTGATAGTTTGTGAACATAAAAGCTTGTGATGAGCAGGGCAGTGGTGGCACATGCCTTTAGTCCCAGCATTTGGGAGGCAGAGGCAGGCATGAGTTCAAGGCCAGCCTGGTCTACAGAGAGAGTTCCAAGACAGCTAGGGCTACACAGAGAAACCCTGTCTGGGGAAAAAAAAAAAAAAAAAAAAAAAAAAGCTTGTGATGAAGAGTATGATCGGAAGGTTCTCCAGGCTGTTGGCTGTAGTAGGAGGCACAGAGCCTTGGAGCTAACCATGCTTGGTTTTGCCGGGTTTGTGCTTTAACCAACAGCATAGTCTTGTCTTTAAGTGTGAGATCTTTTTCTTCCTTATTTCATGTTCAAGGCTGATAACCATCTATCCCAGTTCACAATACTGTCTTAAAACACTGTCCTTTGTTTTTTGTTTGTTTAGGGTTTTTTGTTATTGTTATTGTTGTTGTTTTGGTTTTTGGAGACAGGGTTTCTCTGTGTAGCTTTGTGCCTTTCCTGGAACTCACTTTGGAGACTAGGCTGGCCTCGAACTCACAGAGATCCGCCTGGCTCTGCCTCCCGAGTGCTGGGATTAAAGGCGTGCGCCACCGCCGCCCGGCTGTCCTTGGTTCTTGTTAGTCTTCCCTTCTCTTCCCTCACGGAGAAGGTGACTGCTTTTCTTATCACAGACTGTGACACCAGACTTCCAGGACCGCTAAAGAGGGAACAATCCTCGGTGAGGAGCAGAAGGGGGAGGGGCCGCGCGCCTGGCGGGTGTGAGCGTGGCGGGTGTGGGCGTTGACTGTCCACAGAGCGGGTATACCCTTGGGGGAGGTGTCTGATGCTCTTCCCGTGAATCTTTGGCTCTGTGTCATCGTGGGTGAGTGCTAAGGGTTTGAAGTGGTCCCCGCGTGCCTGTTTGAACCTGTACCCTCTTCTAAACTGCCGTGTTTGGAATTGGCGCAGACAGTGAATGCGAAGAAACTAGAGAAGGCTGAAGCTCGGCTGAAGGCCAAGCAGGAGAAGCGCTCGGAGAAGGAGACACTGAAGACCAGCGGCCCTCTGTGAGCTCAGCAAGAAGGACTCAGAAGCGGGGAGGTCAGGTTCTGGTATTGGAAGGCTGTCGGGAGTCCTAAAAACTGTCCCTTTCTCCTTTTCAAAGGGTCTTGGAGGAGGCGTCAGCTAGCCAGGCGGGCAGCAGGAAAGAGAGCCGGCTGGAATCGTCCGGCAAGAACAAGTCCTATGACGTGCGAATTGAGAACTTCGACGTGTCTTTTGGTGACAGGTGAGGGGATGGCCAGTGGCAGGATCTTTCCGATTAGGGGAGAATCTGGAGTTAGGAAGTGGTACCAAAACAGTGTTGAAGGTCCTTTGCACCTCTTTCTGGATCATTCTTCATCCCTTTCCTGCCACCCCTTCAGGGTACTGCTGGCCGGAGCGGATGTGAACTTGGCATGGGGCCGACGGTATGGGCTGGTGGGACGCAATGGTCTGGGGAAGACAACGTTGCTGAAGATGCTGGCCACCCGGAGCCTGCGGGTTCCGGCCCACATCTCCCTGCTGCACGTGGAGCAAGAGGTTGCCGGAGATGACACCCCCGCCCTGCAGAGTGTGCTGGAAAGCGACACCGTGCGGGAGGACCTGCTGCGGCAGGAACGGGAGCTCAGTGTCAAGATCGCTGCTGGCAGGTGAAGGCTCCAGGCTAGGGGTTGCGAGCAGTAGCTCTCTGGCCTGGTTGGTTGGTGTGGACTTGACCCAAGCCAGAGGTGTTTCTCTCACTTCAAGTGAGAGAAGGCCTGCAACAGGTTGGCCTGAGGTCAAGCCTTTACGGCATTTGCTCAGTTATGGGTGGTGGCCCCCCCCCCCCCCCCCCCCCCCCGGGCGCTGGTAGTCCTGGGTTGAATAAGAAAGCAGTCTGAGCAAGCCATGAGAAGCAAGCGAGTGAGCAGTGTTTCAGGGCTCTGCTTCAGCTCCTGCCTCCAGGTTCCTGCCTTGAGTTCCTGCCCTGACTTTCGTCAGTGATGGAGCGTGACCTGAGTTTTATCATGGCAATAGAAACCCGGACATTAAGACACTGTCTTTTATAGAGTGTCTCTGTAAATCGTGTGGCCTCCCTAGTAAGCAGCGGAGCTTGGGATTCGACCTGTGGAATTGTAAAGCCCTCATTCTTGCCAGTGACCTGCTTCCCAGTGGTGCAAGACTCTATCTTAGACTGTCTTTACACCAGCTGGTTGGGTCTTTTTCCTCCCCAGGGCAGAGGGCTCAGAAGCTGCACAGTTGGCAGAAGTCTATACCAAACTGGAGGAGATTGAGGCTGATAAGGCACCCGCCAGGTAAAGCTCCCATGTCCTCTCCCCTTTAGCTGCTCTCTCATTTGAACTGTTCCAACTGGATTCTTCTCATTTTCATTCCCAGAGCATCAGTCATTCTTGCGGGCCTTGGTTTTACTCCTAAAATGCAGCAGCAGCCTACCAAGTGAGTAAACTTGGCCGTTCTTGGCTTTGAACACTACTGGCCCTGGCCCTGGCCCTGGCCCTGTCTGTCCTGATGAACACCCACCCCTAATGTGAGTCTTTTGTCATTAGGGAGTTCTCAGGTGGCTGGAGGATGAGGTTGGCCTTAGCCCGGGCTCTGTTTGCCAGGTGAGTCTCCTGAGCCTGAGAATGTGTGGCTGGACCACAGTGGTCTCATAGGATAGCCTGACAAGTCTCTTACCATAATACTTCATCCGTGTGTTCTTTTTCATAGGCCAGATCTGCTGCTGCTAGATGGTGAGTGTGAATGAGCTACCCTGACTTTGGAGATAGACAAGGATGATAACATCCTTGTTTTCTACTTCTCCAGACCTCCATTCCCAAGTATGTGTTTCTTGCTTCCTCTCCAGAACCCACAAACATGCTGGATGTAAGGGCCATCCTGTGGTTGGAGAATTACCTGCAGGTAAGTTTAGGGAAGGCTTTACAGTGGGTCTGGAGAGAGTCTGCCTCCAAGACACCGGGGGCCAGTTACCCTTCCAAACAGCCTGTCGTCCTGTTATTCCTCAGACGTGGCCCTCCACAATCCTAGTTGTCTCTCATGACCGCAACTTCCTGAATGCCATTGCCACAGACATCATCCACCTGCACAGCCAGCGGCTGGACGGCTATCGAGGGGACTTTGAAACCTTCATCAAGAGCAAGCAGGAGCGGCTGCTCAGCCAACAGCGAGAGTATGAGGCCCAGCAGCAGTACCGCCAGCACATCCAGGTGGGGCGGGCCGGCTGGCGGGGGGGCGGGGGGGGGGGGGGCGGCAGGAGGAGGCCCAGCAGCAGTACCGCCAGCACATCCAGGTGGGGTGGGCGGGCCGGCGGGCGGGGGGGAGGGGGGGGGCAGGAGGAGGCCCAGCAGCAGTACTGCCAGCACATCCAGGTGGGGCGGGCCGGCTGGCGGGTGGGGGGGCAGGGGGAGGCAGGAGGAGGCCCCAGCCCGTGGGTGGGTGTCAGGGCTGGTGACAGAGAGCTGAAGAACGCCTCTTCTCCGTAGGTTTTCATAGACCGTTTTCGATACAATGCCAACAGAGCCTCTCAAGTGCAGAGTAAACTCAAGATGTTGGAGAAGCTGTGAGTACACACCCTTGTCCAGACACCAGCTCCTCTTCACGTCTTCCCTCCTCCTCTGAGATGCCTTTTGTCCTCCCTTTCCAGGTCTCCCCTCAGCTGGCTGCCAGCTTTCATTAAGCAGAATATTTTACACTAATCTCACCTAGGCAGCCACAAATTCAGAGAGTTATTGTCTGTCTCTATATATTTGCTTTGTCTAGCCTTTCTTTCTCCCCGCCCTGAAGATTGATCTAATGCCTGGAGCAGACCAAGTCTCGCCTGTGTCTAGCTTCTCTAATAGCTTGTTTTCTAGGGTCATCCATGTTGTAATGGGAACACTTTGTTTCCTTTTGTGGTGGCATAATGACTGTTTACAGTTTGTTCATTGAGTCAGCTGGTGGACTTAGGTTATTCCTAATTTGTTTTTAGGAATAATGAATGCTACTTTGAACTTTCTAGGGGATGTGAGAGATGGAGACCAGTCTTAATCTGTAAGGCTGATCGCCAGTTCACAATTCTCTTGCTGGCCTGCAATGAATATATATACACAAGTTTTTTGAATTATTTTTTCTTTTAAAGATTTATGTGTGTGAGTGTTTTGCCTGCATGTATGTGAAGGCACTGTGTGTGTGTGTGTGTGTGTGTGTGTGTGTGTGTGTGTGTGTGTGTGTGTGTGTGTGTGTGTGTGTCTGCCTGGTCAGGTGTCAGAAGTGGGAGGGGAGTCCCCTGGAACTGGAGTTAACTGATGACTGTAGGCAACTCTGTGGGTTTTAGAAACCAAACCCGGGTCCTCCGCAAGAGCAGTGAGTGCTCTTAACCTCCGAGCCGTCTCTCCAGCCCTGTGTTCAAGTTTGTTTGTTTGTGGGTTTTGTTTTTTGTTTTTTGTTTTGTTTTTTTGTTTTTTTGAGACAGGGTTTTTCTGTGTAGCATTGCATCTTTCCTGGAACTCACTCTGCAGACAACGCTGGCCTCAAACTCACAGAGATCCGCCTGCCTCTGCCTCCCGAGTGCTGGGATTAAAGGCGTGCACCATCACCGCCCCATGTTCAAGTTCTTAAGCAGACATTTATTTTGTTTTACTTAGGTACATATCTAGGTAATTTAACTTTTGAGGGTTTTTGCTGCTGTTGTTATTATTGTTCAAACAGTTTCACTGTACACAGCCCTGGCTGGCCTGGAACCGGCTTTGTAGACTAGGCTGGCTCTGAACTAACTAACTCACTCACTCTCTCTCTCTCTCTCTCTCTCTCTCTCTCTCTCTCTCTCTCTCTCTCTCTCTCACTCACACACACACACACACACACACACTTCGGCATGTCTATTGGCGTCATTCATGTTCAGCTCATGTTTGGGCAGTCATACTGTTGAGACTTTATGGCTGTACTTCCGACACTGCTAGGAAACAGTCTCAAGGCAAACTCCCTGCCTCTCTGGCTCTTAGAGTCTTTCCCTTCTTCCAAAAGTTCCCTGAGCCTTAGATGCTGGGGTGTTTTGTGGATGTATCCATAAGGACTATGTTCTACAAGTCTACATTTTGATTGGTTGTAGTTTTCTGTAATGGTCTCTGTCTGTTGCAAAGAGAAGTTTCCTTGAGGGGTGAGGCTAGACCCTGGAGAAGGACTTGGAAAGTCTGGCTGGGTAGGATAGTTGGATGCAGTGCAGAAAGATGGTTGCAGGTCCAGACCAGTCTTTTTGTTTTTAGTTTGAGACAGTCTCTCACTTTATAGCCCAGGCTAACCTTGAACTCCAGGTATGTTGCTTCCCACGAGCTGGAATCTCTTCCACTTTTGGCTTGCCAGACTCTGTTTTAAAGCAGGTGCATTATCTTCATACGCCTCCTCCAGGGTGTGGGAGCTGTCCTTGTCCCGTGTCTTTGCCAGTGCTTGTTCTTAACTTTGGCAGTCTCAGCCGCCCTAGCAGATGAAAAGCAACATCTCGTGGTTTTGATAAGCAGTTCCATGACTAATGAAACTGCTCATTGAAGGCTTAATCTTGAGGGGGGTTTTCTAGAAATTCTGGGAGAGAGAGTAAATTCATAAGGCTTACAACTCTGACATGGAAACACTTATCACTGTATTTTAAGGGTAAAAGCTCCCAAGACAGACTGGGAGCTGGGGCTGGGGCACAGACCTGTACTCTCAGAACTAGAAAAGGCTGAAAGCCAAGGACTTCATGTTCAAGGCTGGCTTAAGCAAGCTGGGGAGACCTTGCCTCACATGCACAGCATAAAGGAATAGCACATATTTAAGTTTTTAAAAAGCTGTTGAAAGATGGGGTTGGGTTTTGTTTTGTTTACTGGAGAACCATTCAGCCGGGAGAGGAATCATGGTAGAAATAAAATAAGAAATATATTAAATTAATATTTTTTAATTTTTTGTATGTATAAATTTTCTTTATTTTGTTGTTTGAAACTACATACACTCTCCGTGTATGTATATAGTCTTAGCTAGCCTGGAACATGCTACGTAAAACATGTGGGGCTCAAACTCAGATCTGCCTGCTTCTGCCTCCCAAGTGCTAAGATCAAAAACATGCACACTATACCCAATGTGTGTGTGTGTTTTAAATGGTTTTTTTGTTTGTTTGCTTGCTTGCTTGTTTGTTTATGTGCACTGGTATTTTGCCTGCATGGATGTTTGTGTGAGGGAGTCAGATCACTTGGAACTGGAGTTACAGACAGTTGTAAACTGCCATGTGGGTGCTGGAAATTGAACCCGGGTCCTCTGAAAGAACAGCCAGTGCTTTTAACCACTGAGCCGTCTCTCCAGCCCCAAGTTTGTTTTTTTGTTTGTTTGTTTGTTTTTTAAGCTGCAAAAAAGATGATTCTCTTTCTTAGAGATAGTGAACTAGAAGAACATATTGTAGCGTTAGCCAAGTGAAAGACGCACAGGTCTGTTTTCTCCAAGCACTTACTTGTGCAAGAGGAACAGATTTTCTTTAAGTTTTGTTAATTTTTGTCATTGTGTTGAGTCAGAGTCTCTCTACATAACACAAAATGTTTATGTAGGTTGGCTTGACCTCCTAAGTGGTAGGATTGTGGGTGTGTTACCACAGTCAACATAAAGTTGATTATTTGGCTGCTTTTATTAGTGTTATCATAAACGACATAATGTATTTTGATTGTACCCATTCCCATTGCTCTCTCTATTCCCCTCCCATCTCTCTCTCTTCCCAACTCGTTCCCTTCAGCTTTGATGTCTTTTCTGTCTTTTGGCAACCCTGTAAGTTTCTTTGGCTTGCTTACAGAGCACGGGTGAGGTGTCATTTCAGAAGCATAGGCACCTCACCTGTGGCTTCTCTCCCGCCCCCAGCACTGATTAACTGCCTGTAACTCCTCAGTGGTAGGACCTCATGAGCTCAGCCCCTCATGACAGGATGCTGAGGCCCGGTCTCGTGCAGATCTTGTGCAGGTCTTGTGCAGGTAATCGTAGCAGCCGTAGCTTGAGTGTCACGGCCATGTCACACCCAGAAGACTGTCCCTACGCTCCACCCGTCCCCCAGCTCCTATTTCTTCTTCTCTCTCTTCCTCCATGGCTGAGCACCCACCAGTCTCTGTTCCTCAGCACTTTGACCAGTTCTGAGTCTCTGCAGTTAGTGCTTTTCAGACCGTGGCTGACTAACCTGCGGGGATAGGCATCGTCATTATAAGGCAATCGGATGGGCACATCGTGATGATTTAACAAAGAGCTGTAGCTTCCACGCCAGGGCTTGTGTCCTCCCTGGCCACAGGTTTGATCTGGTTTGCAGCACAGATGCAGATTCGTCCTGTAGAGCAGGCCTCAGCTCCCGTCAGAAGGCCCTTGGTTAGCCCACAGCAGACTTGCCAGCGGGCACACTTGGTGGCCAGTCAGTGGTGTGGCACCCGGTTCCATGGCGAAGGAGGACTGCTGATGGTAGTTCTCTCCCCGCAGCCGGCCTGGGACCTCCCAGCACTGCGGGCTTGGCTGGCCAGCGGGGCAGAAACTTCACCTCTGTTGTCTTGATTCCTCTGTGCTGTAACCACGTGTTTCTGCATAGGGGAGTTCTTTACTCCTGAGTCGTCATGGCCTTGATACTGATGCTTACAGTTAGGATAACCGTGTGTGTGTATATGTGTGTGTGTGTGTGTGTGTGTGTGTGTGTGTGTGTGTGTGTGTGTGTGTGTGTGTCTCCTGACCACCTTGTTCTGGTGAGCAGATAACTATTGCCTGTATTGTTTTGGGTCTTCAAAGGCCTTCCTGATAGCTGCTTGTAGGGAGGAATACCAGCCCTGGCCCAGGGACTTTCTTAATAACCTGTGGCTTCTTGGAGCAGCTGTAGCCACACACACAGGATACTTCTGTTTAAACTTTTTTGGTTTTTAATTAGCTTATAAAGTAGTATCAGGTCTCCTTGTGGCTTTTCCGTACATTGTTAGTGTTTGTTGACCCTCCCTCATCTCCCTGTCTCCCTTCCCTGCTTCCACCTCTCCACCCCCGCTGATCTCCTTTCCACCTCCCTGTCTTGTTAAATAACCCTTTCCCATCTCTCCTCCCAGACCTGAGCTGAAGCCAGTGGACAAGGAATCGGAGGTGGTGATGAAGTGAGTGCTGAGCCGGGGAGCTGATGGGGAACCTCTGTCTCTGGCTGCCTCCATACTCCACACTTGCACCTCCTGCAGGTTCCCGGATGGGTTTGAGAAGTTCTCACCACCGATTCTGCAGCTAGATGAGGTGGATTTCTACTATGACCCTGAACACATCATCTTCAGTCGCCTGTCCGTCTCTGCTGACCTCGAGTCTCGAATCTGCGTGGTATGGTTGCTCTTCTGTTCTGTGTATAGAGAGAAATGGGTGGGGCCTGGGCATTAAGCTTACACTGTGGTGTCTGTCCTCTGTAGTCTCACAGAGTACCGCCGAGGTGGCATTTTTGAATATATAGAACAGTCATTTACTTTACTGTTTTTGGTTCTGGATTGTGTCAGTCATGGGACACTAAAGTAAGAACACAGGATACAGGTCAGGGTTTAGAGTGTGCTGTTCTATAGCTTGGTTTAGGTTAGGAAGTTTCCTTTTTCTCAGAAGGGAGGTAAAGGCTAGGGAAATAGCCCAGCAAGTAGGAAGCGCTTTCTGCCCAAATGTGAAGGCCAGAGTTCAGTCCCCAGAACTCACTCTACGGTTGAGTGCTCATGGCAGCCCTCATAATCCCTGTGTGCAAGGGGCAGAGACGGAATCACCAGAGCAAGATGGCTAGCCGGCTAGTGCAACTTGGGTTCTAGAAAAGGCTGAGGAAGACATCTGATGCTGCCGTGGGCCTCCACATGCACACATTTGTGCCCAGACGTACCCATACATGGGGACACACTACTCCTGGTTACTGGGGGGAGGTACCCTCACTCCTTGGCAAGTACTCAAGTTTCAGTTCCCTATGTGCTACTTCCTCAGAGTTCTGGGTGTAGGCCGGGACTACCCAGGGCCTCTCACTCCTTCCCTCTGTGCCCCGCACATGTCCACTCACTGAGCATGCCTGTGCTTCCCACAGGTTGGGGAGAACGGAGCTGGGAAGTCCACTATGCTGAAGCTGCTCATGGGGGACCTGGCCCCTGTCCGAGGTATCAGGCATGCCCACAGGTAAGGGACGCTCCTGCCCACACACACCGTGAACTGCATGCACTCTCAACACACAGTCAGCTACCTTTACCACTGCACAGCGGTGCCTTCTCTTTTCATTTTGCTTCCAGGAATCTGAAGATAGGCTATTTCAGCCAGCACCACGTGGAGCAGTTGGACCTGAATGTCAGTGCTGTGGAGCTCCTGGCTCGAAAGTTCCCTGGTACGTTAGGGTAGGGCAGGCAGCCCCGGGTGTTTAGGCCGACCCGGGTACCTAGGCCTGCCGTGGGCCAGTATAAGCAGCTTGCCCACGTCTAGGTATGAGAACATGGCACTGAGAAGGAGAACCTCGGGAGTAGTGAAGGCGTGGGGCCAGAGCCCATCTGATGTGGGGCCTTTTCCAGGGCGACCTGAAGAGGAATATCGACACCAGTTGGGCCGGTACGGCATCTCTGGAGAGCTGGCCATGCGCCCTGTTGCGAGCTTATCTGGGGGCCAGAAGAGCCGGGTAGCCTTTGCTCAGATGACCATGCCTTGGTGAGGCTTATTTTCTTGGGTTCTTACTTCTCATTCCCCCTTCTTGCCCAGTACAAAATGATTCTCAAATCTTGGTGTCCTAAGAGTCTATTTTCTCCCGTCTTGTAACTTGTGTGGTCTTCCTTCTAGCCCCAACTTCTACATTCTGGATGAGCCCACAAACCACCTGGACATGGAGACAATTGAGGCTTTGGGCCATGCTCTTAACAACTTCAGGGTGAGCGTGCCCTAGCCTGCCTCTTCTTCCCTAGGTCTCAGCACCCTCACTATCTATTCCCTTGAACACTTCTCTTCTGTCTTGCAGGGTGGCGTAATTCTGGTTTCCCATGATGAGCGCTTCATCCGACTGGTGTGCCAGGAGCTGTGGGTGTGTGAGAAAGGCAGTGTGACCCGGGTTGAGGGAGGATTTGACCAGTACCGCGCCCTCCTCCAAGAACAGTTCCGTCGGGAAGGCTTCCTCTAGAGCGCCCGGCCGGTTAAGGACTGTGCCTAGGACATGGACTGGTCTTGAAAGACCTGAGCTGCCGTGTAGACAACCAACTCCAGACTTAGGACTTCCCTGCTTGGGGACAGCCTTATTCCCAAATTTCTCTTTTCCTTCCAACTGGAGCATCCTCTACACAATGTGGGGAGACCTACCCAAGGGCCTGTGAAGACAGTCCTGATGGAAAAGGATGAGGGGAGCCATCTGGGGTTACAAGTACCATACTGCCCAGCTTGACAGGGCCCCGCGTGGCTGCTATGTAAATTAAATATCCTGTACCTCTTGCCTCATCTCTGCTCCTTTGTGGGCAGGGCTTGCCATGGTTTTTCTGCTGTGGTTCTGGGCTCTCTGACTGGTGTTTTCCTGTGATGTAATGTCAGTCACACAGACAGGAACAGCAGTGCCAGCCTCCCTCTCGTTGGGAGATGTCGTCGTCGTCGTCGTCTGCCCCTTGGGTAGGCTTGAGCTGGAGGAACGCAAAGCAGTGTTGTGGGATCACTAGTGCTCATACCCTAGCCTAGACTTAGCCTCAGCTGGCAGCGAGCGTCTCGGGCCCTGCGGTCTCAACCCCTGCTGCTTGGGCATTTGCCCTGGTCTGGAATCGGGCCTCGTACATGGCTCACCAACTGCTTTCTCCAGGGGCTCTGGCCAGCCTCCAGTTCTCTAGTCCATAGGACTCAAGAGAAACTATTGTTGTTCCCAGTTTGCATTAGCGGTTTAATGCTCTGGTTTTTTCCTCTACCCATGTAAAAGCAGCCTGGGAAGCAGGGGATTGTCTAAGTGAAAGGAACAGGACACTCCTTCTTTTCAAATAAAGCAGACTTTAGAGAGGAAGACGTGCAGTGGCGTGTGCATGTACTCCTACCCTGGGGCCTGAAGCTGGAGGACCACTTGGTTTGATTTAAGAGACCAGCCTGACCTGGGAGACCCATCTCTTCATAAAAGAGGGAAGAGAAGTGTTCAGCAGGAGTCTGGCTTTTACGTCACTTCTCAAGGACTTGAATGCTATAGTTAAGCACTAGGTAGACATTACAATGGAGTCAACAGGGGAACTTGTCTTAGCCTACTAGAAATTGTGGTCATGAGTCTCAACCCGAGAATCTTGACCAGTGTGCTGAATGTTGTAGTCTAGGTAGTTTGGAAAGAACCTGTGGGGTAAGGGAGAATGTGTGAGCTAGCCTTGTATTGTGACAGAGTTCTTTACTAAACCCCTAAAACAAGGAAAGGTTTATTCAGCCCACGAGCACTTGGATGTGGTGTCTGTAGTGGACAGAACGCAGTGCGGGGCATGTGCTGGTACAGTAGGCCAGGGTAGCCATCTCACTCCTGGAGTACGCCCCAAGGACACACTCCCTCCTAAGAGTGCGCAGGACCCTGAAAGCCACGGCTCTGAGCGTTAGGCATTGGGGCAGACCTCCGGCACATGAGCCTTTGCGTGACATCCCAGCTCCAGAAGGCTCCAGTGACCCCAGAGCTGGTGCTGATGGACTGATGAGGCCTGTCCACCCCTCAGCTTCCCTCCCTCGGGTCACACGTATTCCCCGTAGACATCCCTGTGCTGGGCTGTGGGCACCTCAGCAGCGATGGAAGCTTCTTCAGACAGTTCTCTTCCACCCTGAAGCCCACAGATCAGTACTGGGGAACCGTAGGCCCCGAGCCTGTCAGGCTTCCAGGCTCAGCCCCGAACCCCTCCCAGTTTGTAAGCCCCCCAGGAGTCATGCAAGTGCTTAAGGCCCCTGGAGAGCATCGAGCACCAAGAGCGCTGGAACTGAAGGAGGTGTGAGGAAAGGCTCAGCACTTGCTGGTGTCAGGGGACGGAGCCACAGTGGAGCCAGGGTAAAGCAAACCACCCGACCGCCGGGCTTTTGTGCCGCTCGTAAGGGACCGGCCACCACACGGTGTAAAAGCATTCCGAAAGGGTTTGCTGGGTGCCCACACTGACTGGAAGGACAGGAAAAAGAAGACACTTCTGTAACTCATCATGGCCCCGTCTGGGCTTAAAGAAAGGCTGCGGGCACCCAGGCTCTCTTGACGGTGCGCTGGAGCCTATGGGGAGGCACTAGGTGCTGACTACAATTCCGTGAACTGTGAAGAGCCCCGATGTACAGGGAGGCAAGCCTACTCAGCCTGCAAGGACGGCAGTAGCGAGAAGGTGGTGGCCCAGAGGCCCGGGAAGGTGGCAGTGGCAGCCAACCCACCCTGTTTCAGGAAACACAAGAGGGAAGGAGCCCCACACTGGAGTGCCCTCCATCGCAGCAGCCACCCGCTGCACCGGCTGCACCGGCTGGGAGTAGTCTCTGGAGCTGCGTATCCTGGAGCTGTTCTGCCGACATCGGCCTTTGAGCTGACCAGGGTATGGTGGTATTGTGTTCACCAAAATATTGTGTACCTTAATAAACTTACCTGGGGTCAGAGAACAGACAAGCCACTAGTTAGTCAGTGATAGCACACGCCTTTAATCCTAGCATTCCAGAGATAGAAATCCCTCTGGATCTCTGTGAGTTCAAGGCCACATTGGAAATAGCCAAGCATGGTGACACACACCTTTAATCCCAGAAAGCCAGCCTTTAATCCCAGGGAGTGGTGGTAGAAAGTAGAAAGATATATAAGGCGTGAGGACCAGAAACTAGAGGCTTTTTGGCTGGTTAAGCATTTGGCTGGATAAGCATTCAGGCTTTGGAGCAACACAGTTCAGCTGAGATTCATTCTGGATGAGGACTCAGAGGCCTCCAGTCTGAGGAAACAGGACCAGCTAAGGAATTGGCAAGGTGAGATAGCTGTGGCTTATTCTGTCTCTCTGATCTACCAGCATGGACCCCAATAACTCGCCTCTGGCTTGATTTTATTAATAAGAACTTTTAAGATTCATGCTACACCAGGGCCCAGTCTTCACTAGAGTCCCGGGCTCCTTGCCTCTCTCAGCCTGACCAGGACTCACCAGCACCCCTTGAGTAACTTGCCTGGCCCTCAGGAAGCCATGGGTCCCTCAGCAGAGGTCTCACAAGGCACTTAGACCAGTCCACAAGCTGTTCACTCCCATGTGCTGTTACTGTCTTGAGGTCTAGTAGACACTTTGCTAAGTTCCCTCTGGCTAGCTCTGCACTGGGCTTGAGCATGCAGAATGGATGCCGACGCCAGTAGGAGATGCTTGCAAAGTGGGCCCAGGCTGTGAACAAATTCCACCTCCCTCGTAGGAGGCCTTGAAGCTGGAGTGATGGACAGGTCTGGAGGCTGTTCCCCAGTTCAGCTAGTTACTTTCCTTTCCCGTTGTGAGTCTTAGCTTTCATTAAGACTGTAGTAGCACTCCTGATTCCCAGCGCTTGGGGAGGCAGAGGCAGGTAGGTCTCTGAGGTGTGGGCCAGCAACATGGTCTGCATAGTGAGTTTCAGGACAGGTGGGTGCATACAGAGACCCTGTCTCAAAAAAAAAAAAAAAAAAAAAAAAAAAGGCTAGTTCCGGAGTGGGTGAGATCGCTTAGTGGCACTCGCCATGAATTTAAAGACTTGAGTTTAATCCCCAGACCCAAACAGCAGGAGGAAGATTCCCATACGTTGTCCCCTGGCCTGACCTGCATGCATGTGCTGTGATACACAGGCACACAGACCATGCTTTTAAAAAGCTAGATGTGGTGTAAGCCTTAATCCCAGCACTCAGGAGGCAGGGGTAGACAGATCTCAACAACTTTGAGGCCAGCCTGAGCTACATAGTAATAGCCTGCCTCTACCTCCCAAGTGCTGGGATTAAAGGTGTGTGCCACCACTGCCCGGCTGCCTTGTTGATTTTTAGTGAGTTATTGCTTGTGCTGCTATGTGGCTGGAAAAACCATTGCATTTAGTCAGAATTCCTCAGTCAAAATGAACACCTTCACTTCATGTTGTTGGGCCCAGAAAGAACCTCTTCTTGGATTTGTCTCCACTGTAAAGATGTTTTTTTCTAATGCTGCACACTCATGCACAGACCCACACACACACATCTAGTTCTTTCTGGATGCTCTGTACTACACCTACACCAACACTTGTAGAAGGCCCACATTTCATTTTCATCCCCTCCTCTTCCCGTGTGCTCCTCCTCCTCCTCCTCCTCCTCCTCTTCTCCTAGGTTGGTGACCCTCGGTCCCTGGAGAAGTCTGGGTGTCTGTTCTTGTGTAGCACCATGCCAGGGAAGCCATTGTCTTGTTTTATTAAGATAGGACCTAGCTGAGGCTGCCCTTGGTCTTGTGGACAGTCCCCTGTGCTGCCTCTCCAGTGCTGGGATTATGGGCACCACCACCACCACCTGGCTGTCAGCTGAATTTCCAATGATAAACTGTGTCACTGTAGCTCACTCTGGCAATAATAACTTAGGAAAAGGAGCCTACCTTTGTGCTCAGCTCCTTTTCTCCACATTTAGAGTGTGTCTTCCCACCTCAGGTAGCCTGGCCTGGAAACTGCCCACAGAAGCTGGAGATGTGCAGAGCTCTTGCAGGGGACCTGAGCTCTGTTCCCAGCACCCATGTTAGACAGCTCAAAACTGCCTGAGTCCAGATCCTAAACACAGGTCTCACACACACAAACATATACACATAATATACACATAATTTTATTTTATTTTTTTTTAAATTCCCTTCTGGGCTAGAGAGATGGCTCAGCAGTTAAGAGCACTGGCTGTTCTTCCAGAGGTCCTGAGTTCAATTCCCAGCAACCACATGGTGGCTCACAGCCATCTATAATGAGATCTGGTGCCCTCTTCTGTCATGCAGGCAGACATGCAGGCAGAACACTGTATACATAATAAATAAATCTTTAAAAAAAAAAAAAGAAAGAAAGAAAGAAAAAGAAATTCCCTTCTAAGAAATACCAGAGGCTTATCTCTTAGGTGACTGTAGATCCTATCAAGTTCATGATATTAACATTGATGGTCTCCAACAGCCTTAAGTAATCACAATTGCCTACCCAGCTTATTTGACATGAACTCCAAGAAAAGAAATGGGTTTTGCTTTTTGGGGGGTGCTGGGGGTTTGTTTTTGTTTTGTTTTGCTAGGATTAAAGGCGTGTATCACCACACCACCCAGCAAAGAAATGTTCGGCTTGGCACGGATGCTTTCAGTGATTCTATAGGGCTGTCTTCCTGCTTACTCAGACCAGGGCTGATGTGTCAGAGGAGAAATTTGAGGTGACTGTTTCTCCACCCAGGCTGCCTCTCAGAATAGGCCACTTAATCATGATGGAGTGTAGGTATTAGGGCCCTCTACTTCAGTGTGGCTGTGACTTGGGACATCCGGGTGCTGAGGAAAAGGCCGTCCATCTGATTGGACATTTCCTAAGTGTTCATGCTAGAGACTCATCCTTCCCTTCTGTAAAACTGGTCTGCCAGGGGCTGCAGATAGAGTCCAGTGGCTAGATACCTGCCTAGCAAGCTCAAGGCCCTGATTCAGTCCACAAAGAGGAGGGGGTAGGTATGTCAATCCCCTGTCTTTTCTGACTGATTTTTGTTATAAAGCTGTGAAAAGTAAAGCTCAGAGATGTCTCCTCATGTGACAACTCCCACAGCCCTGATGGTCCCTTGACTGTTCATCAGTGTACTTCATTTACCAGTTCACTGGGCCTGGGCCTAAGGAATAGCACTGACTCACATGCTGTTCTTGTCCTCAAAGGTCGTTGTCCCGACAAAGAGAAAGGTGAGAGGCACACCTGCAGGAGCAAGGTGAGGTCTTGAGTGTGCCCCATCACCACCACATACCCCAACCCTGCCCCTCCCAGTCTTCCTGATAAGCTCCTGAGCCAGCAGCCTATGATGCCCTTCCACGACCCTCTGCCCTGCTAAATCGAGTATCCCAGCAAAACGGAAGCTGGTGTTGATTAGACATTGTTAATGCCTTGTCTGGGTGAGTATCTGTGGTGGTGCAGGAGTGATGTCTGCAGGTAATGTACACTAAAATATTCTAGGAAGTTCAAATGGTTTCAAGAAATAAGTTCTCTGTTCTGCACCAAAAAGAAATTCCTCCTAACTGTCACAGGTTCCAACCAAGGCAGCAGCAGTCTCCCAGCCACAGCAGCCATCTCAGAGCTGGGCTCCAGAGGGGGGAGGATTCACGTGGGCACAGGTAGAACAAACAGTTGAGCATTTATTTTTAGCAGTCAAGAAAAAGAGAGAGATTGCACCCTCCTGAGAGAGGGCAGTGCAGGGTCGCCTGGGCTGTTGGCCTCCTGGGACTGCTCCCCTGGAGTCCTTACCCACAATGCAGTCTGTTACAGTTGGGTGCATAAAGGGGTGACTACTCAGAAAGTGGAGAGGCTTACTCCAAGGGAAAGGGAAGGCTGCCTGCTCCTCAAAGAGGCGCTTCTCTCCTTGGGAGCTAGCCACAGCCTGCCTGAGACTGGCTTTGTTATTTTTCTCAGCGCACTGTCCAACGTCTTATATAACTAACTTGGGTATCTCATATTGCCTAATTTTCTGAAGTCTTCATGTATGTGTGTGTGTGTGTGCGTGTGGGCGTGCACATACATGCAGAAAACAGAGCAGGACATTAGATGTTTTCCTTTGTCTCTCTCCACCTTATAGCCTTGAGGAGAGACTCTCATTGAGGCCGAAGCTCCCCACTTGCTGGCTGGCCAGTGAGCTCTTGAGATCCTCCTGTCTTCACCCCCAAAGCTTCAGTTACAGGCATATACAACCGTGCCTGACTTTTTATGTAGGTGTTGGGATTCAAACTCAGGTCCTCATTGCTGCATAGCAAGTGCTCTGATACACTGAGCCAGGCTTCATCAATCCTAAAGTGCATTTAAATACATAAGGATCAGAACAAGTTGTATGCTTAGACAAAGTTACATCCGGTCGTCTATATGTATCTGTCTTAGTTACTTTTCCATTGCCGTAAAGAGACACTGTGACCAAGGCAACTTAGAAAAGAAAACACTTGTTGTAGCTCATGATTGCAGAGGGTTAGAGTCCGTGGCCATCATGGTAGGGAGCAGTAGCTGAGATCTACATCCTCATCCAAAAGTAGGAGGCAGAGAGACCTATCGGAATGGCACCAGGTCTTTTGAAATCTTGAAGCCAACCCCCAGTAACACACCCCACCTCCGTCCAGCGAGGCCATACCTAATCCATCCCTGTTCCACCAACTGGGGACCAAGTATTCAAACATATGAGTCCATGCGGGGCATTGTCATTCAAACATTTCACTCCCTGGCTCCCATAGGCTTGTGGCCATATCACAATGCAAAATGCATTTAATCCCAGTTCAAACATCCCCTATGGTCTTAACACTGTTTATTAAGAGTCCAAGTTCAGTGGTGTGTCATTCCCCACCCCACATGGCACCTCCTGCAGTAGGCTGTGTCGGATGAAGTTGAATATCTCCTTCCCAGCCACCTACTGTCAGGAATTCACTGAAGGGGACAATGAATGCATGCTTGCAAGTTCTATATTCTTCTGTGAGAAGCTCATGGCCACAGATGTAGCTGCTGATGCTCTGGGTGAAGAATGGAAGGGTTATGTGGTTCCAATCTCAATCAGCGATGGGAAGAACAAGGCTTTTACTGTGAAGCAAGGTGTCTTGACCCACAACAGAGGGTGCCTGCTGGAGAGGGGAAGCGTGAGTCTGTTCATGTGACAGGGCAAGACCCTGCAGAGGTTTCTCCATCTTCTATTCTTGCTGAGGCCATTTCAGGTTTAACTAAAATTTGATCTCCTTAATGGAGAATTCCATGAAAAATTACCCAACTCTATTTTAGGAGCCTGAGGTCAAGATGCCCCCAGCTAATTTATCTTAGCTTCTGTTAAACTGCTTGTTTGCTGAAAACCTCCTCCTGCAACCGGATGTAGTTTTTACCTTTAAAAAAAACCCTACCCTAAATACTCAGGGCTACACTTGGGTCCCAAGTACCTGAGTATAGTCACAGCCTGTGATGAACCAGCCTGCCTCTATTTTAGGCTTAAAAGCCATGTTATAGTGAAGGCAAACTAGGTTCATTCCTGTTTATGCTTACACCTGTTTCTCAAGGATTGTACTATCCCCCACCTGTGACTTTAACTACTTCCTATAGGTTCTATACTGCCTATTCCAGGAAATGGTCTTTGTTTCAAAAGTTTATAACCATCTTGCAACCCTACCTTTGTTTCAAAAGGTTGTTATGACTACCTTGTTATGCCTACCTTGCAACCATGTCCTTGTTTCAGGAGGTCATTAGCACTAACTTGTTGTGGTCATGTTCTGCTCCTGTAACCCCACCTATTCTGCCTGCCAGCTTCCCTATGTGGGAACACCCCACTCCTGAGCTATAAAAAGTTTGTCTTCCTCACGTCAAATGCTAACCTCTCGAACCCCACCTAAGGTGGGAGGCAGCCTGTGTACACTATTTAAAAAGCTTGCTGTAAGCCTGCCGGTGGTGGCACAAGTCTTTAGTCTCAGCACTCAGAAGTCAGAGGAAGGCGGATCTCTCTGAGTTTGAGGCCAGCCTGGTCTACAGCGTGAGTCACAGGACAGCCAGGGATACACAGAGAAAACCTATCTTGAAAAAAAAAAAAAAAAAAAAAAACAAAGCAAAAAAAGGCCGGGCAGTGGTGGCCTTTAGTCCCAGCACTTGGGAGGCAGAGGCAGGTGGATCTCTGTGAGTTCGAGGCCAGCCTGGTCTACAAAGCAAGTTCCAGGACAGGCTCCAAAGCTACACAGAGGAACCCTGTCTCGAAAAAACAAAACAAAACCAAAAAATTAAAAAACCCAAAAAACAAAAACAAAAAAAAAGTTTGTTTTAATTGTTTGCTTTAATTAATTTGGCCATGATGATTTGGGTTAGTGGTCTTTCTCCTCCCATCTTTGGGATTAACACCAGCTGACATGAAGACCTTCTATTGGTTAGAAACTGTGGCTTAGGCCGGGCGGTGGTGGCGCACGCCTTTAATCCCAGCACTCGGGAGGCAGAGCCAGGTGGATCTCTGTGAGTTCGAGGCCAGCCTGGGCTACCAAGTGAGCTCCAGGAAAGGCGCAAATCTACGCAGAGAAACCCTGTCTCGAAAAACCAAAAAAAAAAAAAAAAAAAAAAAAAAAAAAAAAGAAACTGTGGCTTAGTGCCCATTTCTGGTGGACTACCTGTAACATTCAGGTTGAATTGCGGATGCCAATCTAAGTATTCTCAACTTGGTTATTGTAAAAGAGAGAGAGGATATTCCTGGACTGCCATGCCACTGTGCCTTGTTGGCTGGGGCCCAAAGGAGCTGGCAGAATCTGACAGGTTTTTAATCTCTAAAGAAGATAACGTGTCCACCAATATCCTGTCAGAAAGCCCTTAAAGAAAAAGCCCAGGACCAACACACCCTATATTCAGTGTCTTGTAATTCTAATGTCCTGCAAGATTTAGATGTAATTCTCAGAAGAAACAACACACTAAGAAAAATGAGGAGGCTACAGGCTTAGAGGATGGAGCCAAAGAAAACTACCAGGAACAGATTGCCAAGAGATGTAGGCTGTCCTTGTTGAGAGCTTCTGCTTCTGAGTCCAGTCAAAAATCAGTCTTGCCGAGTAACAAGATGCTGGGGCATAGACAGTGGCTCACCCCTTTAATCCCAGCACCTGGAAGGCAGAGGCAGGTGGATCTCTTCAGGTTTGAAGCCAGCCTGGTCTAGGCCAGCCAGGTCTACACTGAATTCCAGGATATATATAGTGAGACCCTTTATTTAAAAAAAATTAAAGGGAAGGAAAAGAAAAAAGTAACAAGTAAACAATCAGACCTTGTGGGGGATGGGGGATACTGAAACCCATCAGAGCAAACTTCAAGTCCTGTGCTCCACGTCTGGTGTCAAGGGGTTTAGATGGTTCTGCTCTCCAGTTTTGCTGACTGCAGCACATAGTCTTGCTTGGGCTAATTCAACTTCCTGTTTCCCGCTCTCCCTTGTAGACATCCCACAGCTCTGGCACCTCTGCCATCTTGGAGGCTCCAATGAAATCCAAGCTTCACTTTCACAGCTTCTCACACAGCTTCTCAGTGTCTCCATGCAGGAACCCTCCTGCCACATGGCTGGCCTCAGAGGCTTTCCTTAACCACAGAGGAAGATTCCACACAACCCCTTTACGATCCTTTATGATTCTAAAGGCAGAGCCACATGGATGACACTTCCAGTTTTTACTATCAACTTGGGCTGAACTCTGGCACCCTTGAATCACGTTGATACCAGCTTTGATTTGCGGTTGCTTTTTAGGGGCAGAAAAATCCCTCAGGCCTTGCCTGAGGTCAGGAGTCAGAAGCTTGGCTGGGTGGGGTCTTTCGCTGAGGGCACTGCTCCATTTATTCCGTTTGGAATCAGGCCTCTCTCTCCTTTCATCTCTGTTAGCAGAGTCCTTGCTGTTGATTTGTCTCTGGCACAGCGACCGCACCTGAATCTACTGCTGTTTCTGTCAATAACTGTGGCTCCGCGCTAACTGACCCACTTCTCCAGTGGTGGCTCTGTGGGACTTTTATATCCTAGATCTGCCTCCTTCCCCTGCCACCAATATAGTTTTTAACTAAATCTCTATTGTTCTATTTATCAGTACGACTCAGGAGTCAGAGGCTGGGGTGAAAGCCCGCTAGCTCAGAGGCTGAGGAGCAGCCAGCTGACCTTCCCTCTTCACCGGCATCTCCGAAAGAGAGCTTCTTCCTTCCCCTCCACCAAACCAAAAAAGACCACCACAAAGTCCCTCCCTACTACTTCCTGTGTGTCTCTGTCTTCCAGCTGCTCTCTGACTCTCTATGATTACTTCCTGTCAACCAGCCGCTGGCTCTACCTCCTGACCCAAGGTTGATCTTATTTAATTAATGCAAATGCAAACTCAGGGTTCACATCCCCCCTTTTGCCTAAATAAAAAGGAAAGGTTTTTTTTTTAACTCTAACACAGTAAAACTATATAGAGAAAGAATTGCATTCACAATGTCCAGTCCACCTGCATTGGACAACTTTGGAGAAAGTATTCCATTATCTGTCTTATCTTGATGAGTCCAAAGTTTTGTACCTAAATCACTTTCCATCATAATTTGTGTTAACATCCTAAAAGTATCTTTTTAGACCTTAAGATATTTTGTTAAACAACTTAACCTTTTATGTCTCTCAACCTTTATAAACATTACATCTCTTTTGTGAGTTTCTTTTCTGAATTGACAAGAAAAATTGTAAAACTGTAACTGTCTAGTCTTCAACCCCATCAGAGACCTGAGGATAAAATGTTACCTGAGTAAATAGGAAGTGGAGAGAACAAGCAACTTCAAAAACTATAGAAATGACAGAGACAGCTGGCTGCCTGGACAGTCACCAAGGTTCCTCTGCAACATTGGGAAATCCATTTTCAGCCTACAGGCCCAGAGTATCTGACAGACTTTTCTGTTCCGGAGGGTTAGAGTCCATGATGGAGGAGTGTGGAGCTTACATCTTGATCTGAAAACACAAGGCAGAGAAAGAGCACTGAGGATCACAGGAGTCTTTTGAAATCTCAGAGCCCACCCCCAGTGACATACCTCCTCCAACAAGACCATTCCTCCTAATTCCTCACAAGTCTAATAACTGGGGACCAAATATTCAAACATATGGTCCTATGGAGGCTGTCTTAGGGTTTCTACTGCTGTGAAGAGTCACCATGACCACAGCAACTCTTTTTTTTTTTTTTAGTGTTTCCTGTGCAATTTTCTTTCTTTTTTTTTTAAGATTTTTTTTTATTTATTATGTATACAGCAAGTATGACTGCAGGTCAGAAGAGGGCACCAGATCTCATTACAGATGGTTGTGAGCCACCATGTGGTTGCTGGGAATTGAACTCAGGACCTCTGGAAGAGCAGTCAGTGCTCTTAACCTCTGAGCCATCTCTCCAGCCCCATCACAGCAACTCTTACTGAGGAAAGCATTTAATTGAGGTGGTAGTGGACAGTTTCAGAGATGTAGTCCATTATCATGGTGGGGAGCATGATGGTATGTAAGCAGACACGGTGCTGGCTACATCTTAATCAGAAGGCGACAGGAAGTGGACTGTCTCACTGGGCAGTATCTTGAGCTTAGGGGACCTCAAAGTTCACCTTCACTGTAGGTGGAATTTTCCTGTCCCAACTGCCTGCTCCCAAATAACCACTCAGAGTCTTAATATTAATTGTAAATGCTCAGCCTTGTTACTAGCTAACTCTTACATTTAAATTATCCCATATGTCTTATCTACTCTCTGCCATGTGGCTCATGACTTGTTACTTCATTTTCTACATGTCCTGCTTCCTCTGCATCTGCTGGCATCTCCTCTGACTCTGCCCTTCATCCCAGCATCTTTAGTTTGGTTGTCCTGCCTATACTTCCTGCCTGGCTACTGGCCAGTCAGATTTTTTATTAAATCAATTTGAGTGACAAATCTTTACAGTGTACAAAAGGATTATTCCGCAGTACTCCACGTTGACACACTTCCTCCATCAAGGCCAGACTTCCCACTAGTGCCACTCCCTTTGGGGTCATTTTCTTTCAAACCACCACATCCAACTCCCCAACCCCCAAAGGCTTGTAGTCATATCATAATGCAAAAATGCATTCAGTCTAACTTCAAAGGTCCCCATAGTCTATCGAAGTCTCAACAATGTTTAAAAGTTCAAAGTGTCTTCTGAGATTCATGCAATCTCTTAACGGTAGTCCCCTATAAAATCAAAATAAACAGATCACATCCTTCCAACATATAATCTCACAGGATATACATTGCCATTTCAAAACATACAGAAGGGAGCATAACAAGGGAATACTGGACCAAAACAATACCAAAAAACAGCTGGGCAAACTTCTAATTCTGCACCTCCATGTCTGATGTCAAAACACTCTTCATATCTCCAACTCCCTTCAGCTTTGTTGACTGCAACACACTTCTGTCTCTTGGGTTGGTTCCATCCCCTATTAACAGCTCTCCTTGGCAGGCATCACATGACTCTGGCATCACCAACATCTTGGGGTCTCCAAAGCAATCCAGGCTTCAACTTCACAGCTTCACATAATGGCCTCTCTAGGCCTCCATTCAGGGACACCCCTGACACATGCCTGCCTCAGTAGCTTTCCTTAGTCATGGAGGCAAATTCCATAGCCCCTTTCTTCTGTCCTTAGCTCCAGAACCACATGGTCAAAGCTGCCAAGTTCGGCTGCTTACTGGGGCTGGAACATGGCCTCCTTGTTCAGTTACTTTCACCAGCTTTCTGTCCTTAACTACCTAAGCTTGGCTGTTCTGAAACCAGATCTGTAGACCAGGCCAGCCTCAGACTCAGAGATCCACCAGCCTCTACTTTCCCAGTGCTGGGATTAAAGGTGTGCCCCACCACACCTGGCTCTAAGGTTTCTTTAGTTCCTTTTCATAAGTTGGAAATTTAACTGGGTGGGATCTTACCCTGAGGTTACCACTCCCTTTATTCCATTTCTTAATCTGTTTATCTCCTGGAACACAGGATTTAGAGCTATTCTACTTCCTGGTGTCCCTTTTCTCAATCTGTACATTTTGTATTTTTATTTGCTCAGCTTGCTTCTTTTCATTATGAATCTCCATTAGAGTTAACACTAATAACCACACGACAGAGTCTATACTAGGCTTTTTTGACATTTCTTCTGCCAACAGAATCCAAAAATCTTCACTTTAGCCTCAGGCAGACTCTCCAGACAAGGGCAAAAAGCAGCCACATTCTTCACCAAAATATCAAAAGAACAATCTTTAGGCAATGTATTAAAACTCTTCTCCTCTGGAGCCTCTTGAGGAAGGTCTCCACAGTTCAGATCCGCACCACTGTCTTCCATGCTCCTACTAGTGTGGCCCAGTAAGCAGTGCTTAAAGCGTTCCACTGCCTTCCAAACCCAAAGTGCCTTGACTCAAACCAACAACTGCACCAAGTATGGTGGTGGTGCGGTGCACTCCTATCATCCCAGTGCTCCAGAGGTAGGCAAGAGGAACAGCCTGGGGCTGGAGAGGTGGCTCAGGGCTTAAGAGCACTGACTCGAGTTCAACTCCTAGCACCCACATGGCAGCTCATACCTGTCTGTAACTCCAGTCCCAGGGGACTCCGACACCCATGGCAAAAACACAAATGCACATAAAAATAAAATAAAATAATTAAAAAAAATAAAAGAGGAACAGCCTGGGCTACAAGAAACCGTATCTCAAAAAAAAAAAAAAAAAAAAAAAGGCAAAAAACCCTGGTGCAAGCTGGGAGGTGGTGTTGCATGCTTTTAATCCCAGCAGGGGCGGGGGCAGAGGCAAGTAGTTCCTGGAGAGCCAGGGCTGTTAAACAGAGAAATCCTGTCTAGAAAAACAAAACAAAACAAAACAAACAAACAAAACAAAACAAACAAACAAAAACAAACGAACAAAACCAAAACAAAACAAAAGAAAATCTGGTGCAGAATCTGCACATATGAAAAGCCCTGCAGAAAAAAAAGAAAGAAAGAAAGAAAAGCCCTGCAGACTACCAATCATCTACATAACCTGCAAGACTAAGGCTAGGAAGAAAGCTGGGGAGGTATTCCAGTCAACATTTGGCAACAATAATTTACATTTGAAGTTTGGAGTCCTTCTTCATCACTAAGCAACAGCAATGTCCTGCGCATCCCCAATGGTGGTGGTATTATATTTCTTGTATATTATGTTCTTATTTCTACTTTTTAAATGATTTATTTATATGTGCATTGGTATTTAGCCTGCATGTATGTCTGTGTGAGGTTGTCATATCCCCTGGAACTGTACTTACAGACAGTTGTGAGCTGCCATGTGGATGCTGGGAATTGAACCTGGGTCCTGGAAGAACTGGAAGAAGAGTCAGTGCTCTTAAGCCTTGAGCCATCTCTCCAGCCCCATGTTCTTATTTTCATTTCTTATTGTCATGGCTCTCTGCTCTTCTGCTTTTATCATAATTTTGTTTGTTTGTTTTGGTTGATAGGGTCTTGATATATAGATCAGGCTGGCCCCTAGTCATCTTCCTGCCTCTGCCTCCAGAGTTCTGGGCTTACAGACGTGTGCCACCACATCTGGCTATCATTCTAATTTAATTACTGTAGACTTAATTTTCTTTGCAGATAGATATTTTGATATCTGGCAAGGTAAGATATTCTTTATTTTTGTTTTTAACTGTTTACTAATTTTCGCAATTTATTTCTTCATCTAAGTATCAAAGTACTGAGACAGAGCCCATCAGCACCCGGTTGGATTAAGAGAGCCTTTGTCCAGTGACTGATGGAGGCAGATGCAGAGATCCACAGCCAGGCACCAGGCTGAGCTCTGGGAATCCAATCGATGAGAGAAAATGAAAGACTCTAACCCTTCAGGCTTACACCCCCCAAGCCCCAGGAGAATACGGAACTAAAAAGAAAACTAGTTCCTAATCCCAGCACTCGGAAGGCAGAGGCAGGCGGATCTCCGTGAGTTCGGGGACAGCCTGGGCTACCAAGTGAGTTCCAGGAAAGGCGCAAAGCTACAGAGAGAAACCCTGTCTCGAAAAACCAAAAAAAAAAAAAAAAAAAAAAAAAAAAAAAAAAAATAGAAAAGGGGAAATATGGTGATATTTTATTTGTACTGAAATGTGATTTTATTTGTATGTTAATAAATAAAGTTGCCTGGAGGTCAGAGCTAATAGTAAGGTTTAGCGGAGCTGGGCATTCATGGTGCACACCTTTAATCCCAGCACTTGGTAGGCAGAGCTAGGTAGATCTCTGTGTGTTCAAGGATACAGCCAGCATGGAGACACATGCCTTTAATATCAATACCAACCATAGAAGACCTGGAGGTCTGTACAGACAGGCAGTGACGAGGCGGTCATTTGGTTGGGTTTACAACCAATAAGAAGGCAGAACAGAAAGTCTATATAAAGACAAACATACAGGAAGTAGATCTCTCTTAGCTGAAGAGGATCACTGAAGCAGGAAGGGTAAGGCTCTTAGCTCTGACCTCTTGGGCTTTTATTTAAAAAAAAAAAAAACTAGTTCCAAGGGCAACCTGACTCAATCATTATTCAACCACCCCTGTAACAATGTAAAAAGATTTCTGTTAAGAGATGTGCTCAACTGTGACTGGGATAGTTGCAGGTGTTCCAGGAAGGACCACTGTGACCTTTGTGTAAACTCCACTCCCGCCCTGATACCCCCCTTGAGGTTTCAGGAAGAATGTACCTGTTGACGTAACTCTACCCCCTCCTTGATCACTCTGTACCCAGACCATGATCTTGTGAAACGAAATTGTATGGGAATTGTAATCTTATGGCTTTTGTGGGTTTTTCCTTTAAAAGTACCTATGTGACTATAGTACAATGCGACTCTTGCTCCCAGGACAAGAGTTTGCCCGACTGTACAGCCGCATCAATAAAAACCTCGTGCTGTTGAATCAACTGGACTGGAGTCTGGGTTCTTGGGGCGCCCACTTGAGACCCTAAACTTTGGGGTTTAGCAAGAGGAGAGATTCTGCAGATGGGGGAAGATGAGATCATGATGGGAAGACACGCAGAGATGACCAGCCACACTGGCGGGAGCCCATGAACTGTAGAATAGTGGCTGTGGAGCCCCCATGGGACTGGACTAGGCCCTCTGGATATGGAAGACGGTTGTTTGGCTAGAACTGTTTAGGGAACACCAGGCAGCAGGTTTGGGATCCGTCCCTGGTACATGGGCAGGCTTTTGGGAATCCGGTGCCAGTGGTGTGACGCCTTGTGCAGCCTTGGTGCAGTGGGAAGGGGCTTGGACCTGCCTAGGCTCAGTGCGTCAGCCTCTGCTGACTCCCCATGGGAGACTTTGATTTGGGGGATGTGGGGTGGCTTGGGAGGGAGGGCTGGGAGGTGGGAGGAGGCAGGAGATGGGATCTGTGGGTGGTATGTAGAGTGAGTAGAAAATTTCTTAATAAAGAAAAATGAAAAAAAAAACCGCATCGAAGTATATTTTTTAAATCTCTTGCAGAAAATTCTGCAATTTCTCATTGAATATATGCCTTAATTGGGAAGTTGATAGTGTTCATTATTAAGCCACGCCATCTTTCTGCTTTATTTTGATCCTTTCTGTTTTTTTTTTTAATTTAGGTTTTAATGTTTCACAGAGATTTCATAAATTCTTAGTTAAATAAATTCTCTAGTAATTTATAATTGTGTATGTGTGCATTGGCTGGAAGACATGTATGTACTGGTGTACATACATGCTTGGAACCCACTCACTAGCCCAGGTAGGCTTTGAGCTTGTGGTTCACTTACATCCCGGCCCCCTGATACCTGGGATTGTACAGAGGCCTATCCAACCAGGCTCAGCTCCAATTCTCCCCCCCTTTTTTTTTGTTGGTTTTTATGCTATGGTCTCACTCTGTTGACCTGGGTGGCCTATAACTTGCTAGTAGACAAGGCTGGCCTCAAACTTGCAGTGATCCTCCTGCCTCTGTCTCCTAAATGCTAGGATTACAGGTGTAAGCCACCATGACCAGCCTGGCTTTAATTTCTTAGGTTTCTCTAGTTGATAAATTCTTTATTACTTTTTAGTATTCTCCCCATCATCACTTTGATATCTCTTTAAATCTAAATTCTGTAACATACACCTGTAATCCCAACAGTGCAGGTGGAGATGGGGGGTTCAAAGTTACCCTTGGCTATATATCGGTCCCTTTCTTTATTCTTTGCCTTAACATTTTCTCTCATAACCGTCCATTAGTTTTTTTTTTTGGGGGGGGGGGGTTGCTTTGTTATTGCTGTTGAAACAGGATCTCACTGTGTACCTCTGGCTGTTTTGGAGCATGCTCTGTAGACCAGGCTGGCCTTGAACTCGCAGAGATCCACCTCCTCTGCCTCCTGAGTGCCGGGATTAAAGGCATGCGCCACACTGAAGCAGTAAGTACTAGAGCTTTCGTCCTCTGAGAGGCACCGGACTTTCTATTCTGCCTGAAAACTCCTCCCTCTCCTCCCTTTTCATTAGCCTTGGCAGTTCATGCTCATCCTTTAAAGTCTCAGCTCTCCCCAACATTATATTGACTTCATCTTGTTGTGGTGATAAAAGTTATAGGAGGAGTTTATCTGGGCTTGTGGTTCCAGAGGGATGAGTCCATCGCGGTGAGAAAGCCTGACAGCAGGCTGCAGACACGGCTGCCAGAGCAGGAAGCTGAGAGGTAGGGCGGGTTAGCACACTCCCAAAGTCTGCCTAGTGCCCTACTTCCTCAGACCAGGCTGCACCTCCCCACAGCCTCCTCAGACAGTGCCACCAACTTCAGACCAGGTGTCTAAATGCCTGAGCCTGTGGGAGAGAGTCTCCTTCAGCCCACCACAAATTGAAGATGTACTTTTTGGGAATGGCTTATATATACATTTTTTAGCTCCCCCAACCCCCACCCCATACAGGGTATCTTTACAAAGCCTTAGCTGGCCTGGAACTCTTGATGTAAACCAGGCTGGCCTTGAACTCCCAGAGATGCAGCTGACTCTGACTCCTGAGTACTGGGATTAAAGCAAGGCTTTTGCTTTTTGAGACAATGTAGTCCAAGCTGTATTCACACAACATTCTTCTTGCCTCAGCCTGTACCACAGCTGGCTAATTTGTTTGTTTGTTTGTTTGTTTGTGATAGGGTTTCTCTGGATAGCCTTGGCTGTTCTGGAACTTGCTCTGTAGACCAGGCTAGTCTCCAACTCATAGAGATCCACCTGCCTCTGCCTCCTGGGTGAACTACCACACCGGGCTCATCTTGCCTATAAAAAAATCTTGCTGGAGGGGCTGGAGAGATGGCTCACTGGTTAAGAATATTGCTGCTCTTCCAGAGGACCTGGGTTCAATTCCCAGTTCCAGGGCTTCTGATACCTTCACACAGACACACATGCAGGCAAAACATCAATGCACATAAAATAAAATAAAAATAAATCATATAAAAGTCTTGCTGTAGTTGGGGGAAAGTTCAGGCTGGACATTTTGCAGACTTGAACTCAAAAGAGAAGAATTGCCAGACAGTGGCAGCGAACACCTTTTATCCCAGCACTCAAGAGGCAGAGTCAGGAAGATTTCTGTGAGTTCTGGGCCAGCCTGGTCTACAGATCGAGATCCAGGACAGGCCCAAAGCTACACCGAGAAACCCTGTCTCAAAAAACCAAACCAAACCAAACCAAACCAACAACAACAAAAAGAAGAAGAAGAAGAAGAAGAAGAAGAAGAAGAAGAAGAAGAAGAAGAAGAAGAAGAAGAAGAAGAAGAAAAGAAAGAAAGAAAGAAAGAAAGAAAGAAAGAAAGAAAGAAAGAAAGAAAGAAAGAAAGAAAGAAAGAAAGAAAGAAAGAAGAATTATTATACTTCTGTCAGGGATTCTGTGCTCTGCAGCTGAGAGGTCTTCCAGGCTCAGTACAGACCATGGACTTTCTCATTAGTACAGATTAGATTCATCACCACAAATTTACCAAGTCAAGAATTCCAGTGTGGGCGCTCTGAGATGGCTGAGTACACACTCAAGATAGGTGCCACTCAAGACTGGTGACCTGAGTTTGATCCGCACACAGAAAGGAGAGAACTGACTCCATAAAGTTGTCCTCTGACTTCCACATGTGCACTATGGCACGTGGCGCGCGCACACACACACACGCGCGCACACACACACACACACACACACACACACACACACACACACACCATGAACTGTTAAAAAGGATGACAATAGCCGGGCGGTGGTGGCGCACGCCTTTAATCCCAGCACTCGGGAGGCAGAGCCAGGTGGATCTCTGTGAGTTCGAGGCCAGCCTGGGCTACCAAGTGAGTCCCAGGAAAAGTGCAAAGCTACACAAGAGAAACCCTGTCTCGAAAAACCAAAAAAAAAAAAAAAAAAAGGATGACAATAATTCCAGCTAGAGCTGGAGAGGTGGCTCGGAGGCTGGGAATTAAAGATAATCTATCTTCAGTAATCAAAACTGTGATATGGGTAAAATAACAAATATCTAAGAAGCACCACAGAAAACCAAAAGCTGGGGCTGGAGAGATGGCTCAGTAGTTATGAGCACTGGCTGCTCTTGCAGAGGACCTGGGTTCAATTCCCAGCACCCACACTGCAGTTCACAACCATCTGTAACTACAGTTCCAGGGGATCTGACTCCCTCATGGAGACATACATACAAGCAGAACACCCAATGCACGTAAAACAAAAATAAATAAATCATTAAAAAATTTTTTTTGGCTGGGCGGTGGTGGCGTACGTGGCACACGCCTTTAATCCCAGCACTTGGGAGGCAGAGCCAGGCGGATCTCTGTGAGTTTGAGTCCAGCCTGGTCTCCAGAGCGAGTTCCAGGAAAGGTGCAAAGCTACACAGAGAAACCCTGTCTCGAAAAACCAAAAAAAAAAAAAAAAATTTTTAAAGAAAACCAAACGCTATCTTTAGACAAGCATAACCAGAAGACTTTTAATTAAAAAGTTTTAAAATTGCATTTTATTTATTTTGTGAGCATATTTGTGGGAGAGGGCATGTGATGCCAGAGTGCACATCCTTCTCCCACGTGTGTTCCGGGGACAAAACTCAGGTTGTCAGGCTTGGTAGCAAATGCCTTCACCCACCGAGCCACTGGCCCACGGGCTACAGACTGATTTCCGACAGATGCAAGAGCAGTTCAATACAGGAAGAGAGAGCATTTTATTGTTATTTTATTTATTTATTTATTTATTTATTTAAACATAAGGTTGAAACAGGAAGTTTTTCTCCCCACCCACTGGTACCCAAATAACCAGTCAGAGGTTTAATATTAATCACAAACTGTTTGGTCTATGGCTTAGGCTTATTGCTAGCTATTACATCTTAAATTAGCCCATTTCTATTAATCTATATTCTGCCATGTGGCCATGGCATTACTGGTCTACTGGCATGGTGCTCCCTGGGCAGTGGCCTGGCCCCTGGCCCCGCCTTTCTTCTCCCTGTGTCTTTGCTAGGATTTCCCACCTGGCTATAACCTGTCTTGCCATAGGCCAAAGCAGCCTCTTTATTAACCAATGGTAGCAACACATACTTACAGCATACAGAAAGACCATCCCACAACATAAGGTCTCGTATAGTCCAGGTTGGTTTCAAAGTCAAGGTCCTCCTGTCTTTGCCTCCCAAAAATAGTATTTTTTAATTGCATACATTTGGAACTGGAGAGGTGGTTAAGGGGTTAAAAGCACTCGTTCTTGCCGAGAACCAGGGTTGGGTTCCCAGCACCTACACGGTGGCTTACAGCCATGTAAAATCCCAGCTCCAGGGCATTTGATGCCCTCTTCTGGCCCCTTTAGGCACCAGGCATGCATGCCATTCACATGCAGACACGTAGGGGAGGCATTCACATATCTTGTAGGAGTAAACGCTCTCTTCCCACCATGAGGCGTCCCAGAAATCAAACTCAGGCTGTCAGGTGCCAGCAAGCACTTTTACCCTCACCCCCTGGGCTATCCCCGAGTAGTTCCCTTTGTTTGTTTGAGTTTGGTTTGGTTTTTTCGAGATGAGGTTTCTTTGGTAGCTCTGATGAGTGCTGGGATTAGGGGCATGTGCCACCACCACCCAGCTCCAAATAGTATTTTTAACAAACAGTGTGAGCTATTGGACTCTGTATATAAAGGAAACAAACAAAAAACCCTTTACGTCAATCTCACAGCTGAACAAAGTTTACAGCGGCCCATCGGTGCCTGTAATCCCAGCACTGAGAGGCTAAGGTTGGAGAATTGCCACAGATTTTAGGTCAGCATGGTTTACAGTGTGAGATTCCCCCCTCCACCCGCCCCCCCCAAAAAAAAAAAAATAAAAGAGGGACTCAGGTGGCCTAAACCTTTAATCCCAGCACTCGGGAAGCAGAGGCAGGCTGGTCTCTGTAAATCGGAAGCTAGCATGCGACATGCTACTCTACAGAGTGAGTTCCAGGACGGCCAGAGCTGTTACACAGAGAAACCCTGACTCCAAAAGCCAAAAACAAAACAAAACAAAACAAAACAACAAAACCAAAAAACCTATAGGGGACAGGACAGGAAAATCTCAGCAGGCAAAGGCCAAAACCTGTCTTGCTAACAAAAGAGAAGGTTGGGGCTGAGGGTTCAGGTGAGGGGGCGGGGGTTTGCTCCTAAGACTGTGTGGCGATGAAAACTGGATTTAGCCGGAGAGAGTTAATAAGAGAGCAGTGGAAACGCCTGGGTCTGGCTGAAAAAGCCATTCCTCCCTGGCTGCCTCCACCCACAGCTCTCCTTAACTTCTCTTTGCGGAACTGGAGTAGGGCATCTTTAGGAGTGCTTGCATCGGTGACCCAAACAGACGTCCTCCCACTTCCCGAGATTCTTGGACTCTTCCCTCAAGGTCCTGGGGGAAATCTTACAGGACACTGTCCAACCCGCGAAAATCCTGCCGATAACAAGGGACCTGTTTTTTGAAGCAACAATGTTTTCTTCCCTCAGGTGCTATGCGGATGGTGGGGGGCGGGGGTCGCTGCTGTGACAGGAACAGTCCGCGCCCCTGGGAAAGCTGGAAGGCTTTTCAGTCTCCAGGCTTCCTCCTTGAGTAAGCAAGCCACCCGGCACGTCTTCCCCGCTCCCAGCAGAGGAAGGGAATAAGCGCAGTGATGGCTGGGCAGGCTGCTTCCGGGTGGGGACGATGCGGCAGCAAAGGGGAGCCTCGACTGAGGCTAGTGAGCACGCAAAACCGAGGCACATGCCGCGAAAGGAGAGGTTTCTAGGTAACTGCGAAGTATTTTGCTTCTTGCGGGGACGAGGCTTAGCTGGTGGGACACTGGTTTCCGCTGCGGTTCTGAGGGAGGGTCACCGCAGTGAATGGCAGTCCACCAAGGGCGGGGTGGTGGTGGGTGGGCCACTGCAGTGCTGGGAAGCGGGTGTGTGTTGGCAGACTCCGCCGCCCAGAGGGATGGAGAGAGGTGGGGCCTCGGAGGCCTCACGCTGGCATTGGTGGGGGTCGTGCAGCCGCTGGGGTGCTGCTGTCTCTGCACTGCGGAGTCTCGCCTGGCTCCGCCGGCCTGGGCTGACGCGGAGGCGGTACGGTGCCCGAAGGAGGGAGGGGAGCCGGGGAGCCGCAGCCCCCACCGCAGGGGCGAGCGGGCGGGGCAGAGGCGGGCTGGAGGGGCGGCCCCTTGCACCCCGGGCGGGACTACCAGCAGCCAGACTGGCGACAGTCTCCCGGCTCACAGCATCTCGGCTGTAGTTCCTAACCGGACCCCGCAGGTGCACGGACAAGGGCAGCCTGGAGCCCAGGGGAGGCATCACCCACTCTTGTCTGGTCGCGACGCCCACAACTCCGCCAAGAAGTGACGGTGAGGCTTGGGCTGCCCAAAGGGAGGGGGTGATCCCAAGACCCACCCTGTAGCATCCCCCCCGTGGCTACCTCAGCAGCCATCTAGGCTCAGGCCAGCCTGGGCAGGGAGAGGCGCTCTAGACAGATCCCATGGACCCCCGCTGCCAGGACACCTCTGCACATCCGACCTCCCCAGACGCGTTTTCCCCTCCCTTTCTTGTTCTTCCTACTGCAACCTTCCAAGCCAGTCCGCAGCCTCTCTCAGTACTCCAGTCTCGAAAGGCAAGGAGAGATAAAGACTGCAGCTCTTTGGGCTCCTTGTCTCAGCCGGGCCCTGGGGACCCTTGGGAGCTAGGGGCGCCTGGGACGATGCTGGCCCTTTAAACCTTGGCTCTCCAGAGTATCTTCCATCTCTCCATACGCGCCACTTCCGACAGCTGGCAGCCGTGGGGAACCCAGCGGAAGGGGGCAGGTACGGGGGTGGTGGCGAGGCCCCGAGAAGGTGCAGGAACATCTGTGGACACCCCCCGACACACAGCCGCAGGGGGACTGGCGGGCGCCTGGACTGGAGGGTTAACCATTAACCCTCCACTTCTCCGCTGCTCAGAGCTGCCCTGCGCTCCAGCTACCCAGGTAACGGGCGAGGATGCCCATCTTGCCATCCCTACAACCCCCCTTTCTTATCTGCCCCACCACCTGTCTGCCTGGAGGCGGGGGAGAGGGGGGAGGGAGTTCCCGGCTCAGCCTTGCGCCCTCTCCTCTCCGGAGTCCCCAGCCCGAGTTAGGGTCAGGTAGCATAGCTCGCCTTCAGGGCGCAGAGAGGGCCGCCCCTCTCATCCAGCCCCCTGTTCGCGCAGGGTGGGCACCATGCCCGGCCTGTACTGCCCCTCCAGCTGGACGCCGCTGCCGCTCACCGACTCCTGTGTCCGGGCCTATGCCAAGGGACCCTGTCTCAGCCTGCGGGCCCGGCTCACCTACCACAACCCGCAGCCCCAGCCGGTGGACGGTGAGGCCTGGTGCGGGTGCGGGTGCGGGGAGGTAGCAAGTGTCAGGCGGGGTTCGACAGCGCATCTGCCCGCTCCGGCTCGCAGGCGTGTTCGTGTACCCGCTGGCCGAGGCGGAGGTGGTATCTGGCTTCGAGGCCGAGGCAGCCGGACGGCGCGTCTCCTTCCAGCTGCAGAGCCGGCGCCGCTCCCAGGCTCCCTGCTGCCGCGCTCTGGGCCCCGGACTGGGGACCTCTACACCCCGCCGCTGTGCGCAGGGTAAGCTCTGAGCCCGAACCCGCACCCTCGAATGCCAGCCACAGCTCGGGTTCTTGCACCCTCGTGCCTCCCGCCAGTCTTCTTTCTTCTTCCAGACACTGATTTTATTTTCCATCCATTGATTCATCCTTTCATCCAACAATCATAGACTGGGCACCCGACCTGGACCTGGTGCTGGAAGAATGTGGCCCAGGCCGAGTCTGAGGTTCACAGCCAGGCAGACAGACACAGCAGGCACTGTACCTACGGTCCAGGTGGCCATGGTCTCTTTAGGATGAGGCAGAGAGCACTCTTTCCCGAGGGAGCGCTCCCCAGTCCCTTATCTCCTAGGCTACACACCTGAGCCTAGTCCCTGTGAACCTGTAAACTGAGTAGTTCCTGAATCAAATGCAAAGCCCTGCCTAACAGACCAGGTTCTCACTCCATCTCGCTAGCCTCCCTCTGGCACCCACCAGGTACCACAGAACTTCTGCACCAGCTCCTTTTCTGTCTTCCTGTTCTACCACCCCTGGTTCTAACCAGCGCATTGGTGCTCAGTCTTTGAGAGTTATTCATATGCTTCTCCTTACAAAACTCTCCCTCATCCTGCACAAATAACTGATTGCACTCTCCCCTTGCTCCTCAGCCCGGGGCACTAAAGAGGGAGAGTCATTGTCACTGTCCCTGCCTGTCTGTCTGTCCTGAAGCGTTAGCTCCTGAGTTCAGGGCTGGGCTTTGGTCTCTAGACTCCATCATCTGACACAGAAAAGGGACCCAGTGAGTCTGAAGGGGATGGAAGTCCCGCCCTGTGCTGTGTTCTGTGGTTCACACCCTGTTCTCTTGTGTATTCATTTATATACTCATTTGATTTTTGCTCATATGGACTATCAGGTAAGAAAAAGGACAGAGCCGGGCGGTGGTGGCGCACGCCTTTAATCCCAGCACTCGGGAGGCAGAGACAGGCGGATCTCTGTGAGTTTGAGGCCAGCCTGGGCTACCAAGTGAGCTCCAGGAAAGGCACAAAGCTACACAGAGAAACCCTGTCTCGAAAAACCAAAAAAAAAAAAAAAAAAAAAAAAAGAAAAAAAAAGAAAAAGGACAGAATCCACTGGTGTTGAGAGTTGGATTAAAGCCTCACAGACAGGTAGACTCAAGAATAAGGTCCGAGCTCTGCCCCCAGGAATGTTCCAGAAAGATGAGCCAGCATTTAACTGGAAGAGTAGAAATTGGTGAAGTGGAGATTAGGGCTATAAACAAAAATGATAGCAATACAGGACCCCAAGTGATTTTCAGCTTATGAAGCCTACGTGAAGTTCTATAAGCTACACAATGTATAGAATGTGCACTGTTTCCCTCGATCTTTTATTGGCAACGGAAGTGATGGCCATGGCCCTCTAAGTTTGGGGGCTTTGCATTCGTTATTTCATTTATTCCTCACCATAATCTCCGGTATATAATTGTGTTCTCCATTTTATGTAAGAGGAAATGAAGGCTCCCAAGAGGACTGTCGAGTGACACAATTAGAAGCCACAGCGCTCAGGCTCGAAACCTGACTGTGTTCTTCTCACTGTGTCAGTCATCGGCGGCTGCACGGGAGCCCCACTTTGTTGTTGTTGTTTGTTTGTTTTTAGTTTTTGAGACAAGGTCTCACTAAGAAGCTCTGGCTGTCCTGGAACTCACTCTGTAGACCAGGCTGGCCTCAAACTTTCAGAGCTCCACCTGCCTCTGGCTCCCAAGTGCTCCCAAAGGCGTGCGCCGTCATGCTGGGCTTTCTCTCTCTCCCTCCCTCCCTCCCACCTACTTTTTTTTTTATTTACCTTCTTTCTTTTTTATTTTTTTCTTCCCTTAACTTATTCAGCCAATTATTTCTGGAAAGGATGAACAAATGATTGTTATGAGACAAGGCAAAGTGGGGCTGTAAAGGTAAACTGAGGCCAGACTGGGTAGCTGGGAGTCACATCCAGCAGTAATGGTGACTCAACCCCACCAGTCCTCAAAGAAGTCTACGTTCTAAACAGATTCCGTCCTTTGTGCGTGAACGCTGTCCTGTGTCCTCCAAACTGCTTCTAAGCACATTGCTGCCCCCAACCTCTCTGAAAAGGTAGAAACTTCAGGAGCCGCCCTAGTGGGCCCTGGGGGGCCCTGGACCTTTGTGAGCAGAGAAGGAGGTGTCCGTCCACGAAGGGTGAACAGGACCTTAGGAATGGGTGTGCCCCTCTCCCCAGGCCTCCATCAGCTGTGGTGTGGATGTGCTCTTGCCTGGTGACCGCCAGATCCCCCATCAGCTTGCCTCTCTCACCACCGTCCACCTCACGAGTCATCCTGTCTCATGTGTCTTGCCAACCACACAAAGTCCTGCTTTACCAGACTTTGTGGTGACTCAGTTTCCCCACCACCACCACCACCATCTTCCCGCATCCTCCCTGCTTCTAATATTCTCTGACCCCCTTTCTTACTTGCCGTAGGTCATCTTGTCTTGGATCTGGCCCAAGCCCGGTCCACGCTGGTGTTGCCCACTGGCCTCGTTGCTGCGGCTGGTACCATGACAGTGACCCTGTGCAGCAGCCGGGAGTTGCCCTCCAGGCCTGATGGGGTGATGCATGTGGCCCTGCCCACTGTGTTCACCCCACTGGCCCAGCCAGGCCTGCCGGGGTCCCCCAGGTCTCCGGGGCTCTGTGACGACAGGTTGGGCCTATGGTGATTCTCTTCATCCCTCCCTCCACTTCTGTGGGTCTAGTGAGGGTGAGGGGGCCCCAGGGGATGGGCGGAGTGAGGAAGGGTGGGGGTCAGTCAGCCAGAAGGGCGAGTGACCTTCCGAGTGGCCCACCAACCCTCCCCATGCTCCCTTCTAGCCCTACCAGCTGCTTCGGGGTAGGCAGCCCTGAGGAGGAAGGGCCGGCCTGGGAGCAACCAACTGCCCCTCCGGACGTGTTCTCGGGCCCTGCCCACTGTCCAGCTCCGTATACCTTCTCCTTCGAGATGCTGGTGACCGGGCCGTGTCTGTTGGCAGGTAGGTGTAGCTAGCCTAGCCTACCCACCCTACTCAGTGTGGCAGACTGGGAAATAATTCACAGCTCATAGATAAGAAAACAGGGGTAAAAAGAAGGCAGAGACTGGTCTTAGGAACCTCTAATTAGTATTTTTGTTTTTGCTTGTGTGTTTGTTTGAGACAGAGTTTCATATAGTCCAGGCTAGCCTCAAACTTGTTAGGTAGCTAAAAAAAAACGACCTTGTACCCCTGATCCTCCTGTCTCTCTCTCCTGCCTGTACCAGACTGGCTCCCACACTATTTTTATCAGTGTAATTCATTTATATACTACTCTATTCATCGTGTCGAGAGCGGTACTTAACAGTGGCAGTGGTCCAGGTAACGAAGTAGATCTTCCTTTGTGCAAGAGCTGGAGGGAGGAGGCTAATTGAATATGTCGCCCTCTGACCAGCTCGAGCACAGGCCTGGGAACCCCCATTCTAGCCCTTGTTAGCAGATGTATCCTTCCTTCTCTGGGTAAGCCTGAAGATGAGACTTGGAACAGAGCTACATCAGCCTCTATCCCTGCCACCGTTATCTGGGAAGCCAGTACCGTGTCTTGGGGCCTGGGGTGGCATGAGTGACTCATCCTTACCTCTGTCCCTCAGGCCTGGAGAGTCCCTCTCATGCCCTGCGCGCGGATGCCCTCCCTCATGCCAGCTCTGCAGCCACTATCTGCGTCACGCTGGCAGAGGGCCACCGGTGTGACCGGGCCTTGGAGATCCTCCTGTATCCCAGTGGTGAGAGATGGGCCCCACGGTGGACCAGCCCTGATACGCTTACGAATGGCATGCCCGAGAAGCAGTGTTCAATTACGGTTTAGAACTCCAGGCAAGATGAACCAAGTCATCTCGGAGGATGGGCCCCGCGAGGCAGAGAGGCTGCACCTGCAGGGGCCCTCTGGAGACAGAGGGCTGGGCAGTTGGGGTTCAGAGGCAGGGACGGCCTGACGGGGGTGGTGTGTCTTCTTTTCAGAGCCGCATCAGCCACACTTGATGCTGGAGGCTGGTAGCTTGAGCGCAGCGGAGTATGAGGCCCAAGTGAGGGCCCGTCCCGACTTTCAGAGGTTGCAGCGAAGGGACAGTGATGGAGAACGGCAGGTATGCGACCAGGCTGTGGAGCTGGCTCAAACCCCACGAGAAGCAGGCAGGTGGACCCATGTCGGGACGAGTGGGGCCTCTGTTCTCAGGACGCTCTCAGTGGTGCCCCGCCATCACAGAGGGTAGCCAATAATCACAGGAGCCCTGCAAGAACCCCTCTGAGACAGGTCTCTGAGGGGGGAGGCAGGTCTAACGTAGGCAGCCAGCAGCCAGGATGTCATTCAATGGCTACAAAATAGAGCCCCCTTTAGGTGAATCTGCTAGAAAAAAAGGCCCCAAGGCTGGGTGCCCGGCCCCACCCAGACACAGCTGCACTGCATCTGGCTTAAGGCTGACTCCTGCTCCTGTGCTCAGGTGTGGTTCCTGCAGCGGCGTTTCCATAAGGACATCTTGCTGAACCCTGTGCTGGTGCTGAGCTTCTGCCCAGACCTGAGCTCCACACCTGGACACCTGAGTGCGGCCACGCGGGAGCTCCTCTTCCTGCTGGACGGCAGCAGCGCAGCACACAAGGCCTGTGGGGCTCAGTGTGTGGGCGTGGGCGTGGGGCTCAGTGTGTAGGCGTGGGCGTGGGGCTCAGTGTGTGGGCGTGGGGCTCAGTGTGTGGGCGTGGGGCTCAGTGTGTGGGCGTGGGGCTCAGTGTGTGGGCGTGGGCGTGGGGCTCAGTGTGTGGGCGTGGGGCGTGGGGGTTGGCAGCAGGCTGTGCCAGGCTGCGGCAGCCTCTTGAGGTCAGGGATTCCCTCCCTCGTTGTTTACCACATTATCTACCAAAGAGGGGCCCAATTCTACCTCCGTGGGTCTCTCCCAGACTCCAAGACAGGAGCTCTCTCTCTCTCTCTCTCTCTCTCTCTCTCTCTCTCTCTCTCTCTCTCTCTCTCTCTCTCCACACACACACACACACACACACACACACACACACACACACACACACAGCCTTGACTGTCCCGGAACTCATTCTGTAGACCAGGCTGGCCTCGAACTCACAGAGATCCGCCTGGCTCTGCCTCCCGAGTGCTGGGATTAAAGGCGTGCGCCACCACCACCCCTAGTGCTCACACTCTGCAAACAGGCACAAAGATGAAAACTTCACACACACATGCACTCCACCAGAGAGTCCCACATCCAAAGGTCTCTCATATACTTCGAGGCTCCCTTATGTTCCCAGGGACCCACTTCTTCACACGCTCGGGGCTTCTCTCACATGACCTCAGCCAGCCCGTTTAATGATAGCCTGGAGAAGACAAAACACTCTGCTGTTCTTGCTCTCTACCGGTGCCAATGGGGCCTCTCACGCTTTTCATCCTGGCCTTCCCCAGGATGCCATTGTTTTGGCTGTAAAATCCCTCCCAGCCCAGACGCTTGTCAACCTAGCCACGTTTGGGACATTGGTACAGCCACTCTTCCCGGAGAGCCGGCCTTGCAGTGATGTGAGTATAGGCCAGGCTCTGGGGGCTTCATGGAGATGTTTCAGGCTAGCCCAGCCCAGCCCAAGCCCTTTCTCTCCAGGACACTGTGCAGCTGATCTGTGAGAGCGTTGAGACTCTGCAGGCTGTGAGTGGGCCCCCTGATGTGCTGGCTGTATTGGATTGGGCCTTGGGGCAACCCCAGCACAGGGCCCATCCTCGGCAGCTGTTCCTGATCACTGCTGCCTCCCCAATGGCTGCCACTTCTCACCAAGCCCTGGAGTTCATGAGGTGGCACAGAGGGGCAGCCAGGTATGGAGTGGGCAGGTGTAACTCGCTGAGATCGACCACACCCCTAAGATACTCCTGAATGTCACAGCTGCTTCCCTCCCCTGCCAGGTGCTTCTCCTTTGCATTGGCCCCTGCCTGCCACCAGCTGCTCCATGGCTTGTCTGTCCTCAGCAGGGGGCAGGCCTACTTCCTGAGGCCTGGGGAGAGACTGCAGCCTAAGGTGAGTGTGAACCTGTGCTTGATCACCTACTTCTGGAGGGCTTTCTCCAGAGCTGCACATGGAATCTGAAACAGCCTGGTCAGGCCCTGTGATCTTGGTACTCTTACCAGACTTCTTTCTGGTCAGTCTCTCTCCCCGAGAAACCCACAGAACTATCGGTGCTACTGAGGGAGGCTGTGGGAAGCCAGAGGTATGGGGACGTAGCCTGAAAGGAGCCCCATCTTCAAGTCTGTCCCACCCAGGAGACAGACCAAGCCCCGAGACTGCGTACCTGGTTCCTTTGCTTGAGTATACCCCATCTCCTTCTCCTGAACCCAGCCTGATTACGCTCCCCATCAGCACAGGGCTGGACAGAGGACACTGGGGAAGGGCAGCCTGCCAGCTCTGTCTGTCTGTCTGTCTGTCTGTCCGTGACACCCTCCCCCCATGTCCTTTGGCATCCCTTCCAGCTGGTACAGGCTCTGCGGAAGGCGCTGGAACCTGCTTTGAGTGACATCTCTGTGGACTGGTTTGTGCCCGATGCTGTGGAGGCACTGCTGACGCCCCGGGAGATCCCAGCACTCTACCCTGGGGACCAGCTGCTTGGCTACTGCTCACTTTTCAGGGTGGATGGCTTCCGGTCCCGTGCTCTGGGGGTAGGACTGGGCAGGCTATGGCATGCTAGGAGGGCTTGCAGGGGCTGAAGTCTGGGCATCTCCTTCCCTGTCATCCTCCCTTTCTTTTTGGGCTTTGAGACAGTGTTTCTCTTTTTCTCTCTTTCTTTCTCTCTTTCTTTCTTTCTTTCTTTCTTTCTTTCTTTCTTTCTTTCTTTCTTTCTTTCTTTCTTTCTTTCTTTCTCTCTCTCTCTCTCTCTCTCTCTCTCCCTCTCCTCTCCTCTCCTCTCCTCTCCTCTCCTCTCCTCTCCTCTCCTCTCCTCTCCTCTCCTCTCCTCTCCTCTCCTCTCCTCTCCTCTCCTCTCCTCTCTCTCTCTCTCTCTCTCTCTCTCTCTCTCTCTCTCTCTCTCTCTTTTAATGCTTTAAAAAAAAACTTATGTGCATTGGTGTTTTGCCTGCATGTATATCTGTATGATGGTGTCAGATACCCTGGAACCAGGGTTACAGCCATGTGGGTGGGTGCTGGGAATTGAACCTGGGTCCTCTGGTAAGACAGCCAGTGCTCTTAATCACTGAGCCACCTCTCCAGCCTGGAGACAGGGTTTCTGTTGTAGCCCTGGCTGTCCTGGAACTCAGTCTGTAGACCAGGCTGGCCTCGAACTCACAGAGATCCACCTGCCTCAGCCTCCAGAGTGCTGGGATTAAAGGCATGTACCACCACTACTTGGCTTTATTCTTTTTAGAATTTTTCAAAATTACACTTACTTGTTTTTGTGTAAGTGTACAGTACTCGCAATGGTGTGTAATTTGGAGGTCAGAGGACAACTTGTGGGAGTTTGTTCTTTCCATCTACCATGTGAGTCATGGGGCTTGAACTCAAGATGTCAGGCTTGGTGGCAAGCACCTAAAACTTCACCCAGTACCTTTCAGAAGGCACCATCTGGGCTGGAGAGATGGCGCGCGCGCACGTCAAGAGCATTTGTTCTTGTAGAAGACCCAGGTTCAGTTCCTAGCACCCACATGGTGGCTCACAACCATCCATCACTCCAGATCTAGGGGATCTGACCCCGTCTTGTGACCCTGGGCTCTAGACACACACACGGTGCAATAGGCATACATGCAAGCAAGACACCATATGCATAACTTGAAACAAAGCTTCAACAAAACTTGAAAGTCTTTTTAAAGCAAGCAAGCTCCGCCTGGCCATTTCTGGTGACACTCGCTGATAGGAGAGCTCATGTCTCTGCTGCTCCTGTCCCAGCCCTGTCCCATTCTGGCTGTTTGATGTCAGCAAGTCACTTAGCCTCTCTGAGCCCACTGCCTCCTAGGGAAATAATGCGGCTTTTTGGTAGTGTTTTGAATTAATTTATTTTATGAGTGTTTGCATGTGCCCCCCATGTGTGCCTGGTGCCCTTGGAGGTCAAAGGAGGGCACTAGATCCCCTGGCACTGGCGTTACAGATGGTTGTGAGCTGTCGTGTGGGTGCTGGGAACTGAACCTGGGTCCTGTACAGGAACAAGTGCCCTTAACCTCTGAGCCACCTCTCCGGCCACAGATGATGTGTGTCATGGGCTGCCGGGAAGCAGATCTTGAGTGCTCTTGGCAGGATACCTGGCCCACAGTAGGGCTTTCAGATGTAGCTGTTATTTATTTATTTTTTATGAAACTCTCTCTAGAGGAACTACTCATGCCTCCTCCTTTTTGATTATGAGGCCACAGAACAGACTGTGTGCCCTCGCCAGGTGGCCAGCTCAGGCCAGTTCTGCAGCTCAGCTTTACAGCAGCTTTATTACTGGCAAGATCAACATGTTGGCTTCGTTTTATTTATTTTTTTATTTTTATTTTATTTGATGTGCATTGGTGTTTTGCCTGCATGCATGCTGTGTAAGGGTGTTGGATCCTTTGGAACTGGAGTTATAGACCGTTGTGAGCTGCCATGTGGGTGCTGGGAATTGAACGCAGATCTTCTGGAAGGGCAGCCAGTGCTATTAAATTTTTATGTACATGAATGTTCTGCCGGTACCTGTGTATGCGCACCATGTGTGAGCCTGGTGCCTGTGGAGGTCAGAAGAGGGTGTCTGTTCCCCCGGGATTGGGGTTACATACAGTTGAGCCACCATGTGGGCGCTGGGAATCAAATTTGGGTTCTCCACAAGACCAATAAGTGCTCTTAACCACAGAGCCAACTGTCCAGCCTCCTGTGTTCTCTTTAAATTTTTTATATTTAATTTTAAAAATATTTTTTGGCTTTTTGTTTGTTTTTCAAGACAAAGTTTCTCTGTGTAACAGTCCTGGAACTTGCTCTATAGACCAGGCTGGCCTTGAACTCATAGAGATCCACCTGCCTCTGCCTCTTGAGTGCTGGGATTACAGGTGTGTGCCACTACTGCCGGTCATATTTTAAATTTTTAGTTAAGATCTAATTATATCACTTCTCCCCTTCTATTCCCTCTTTCCAACCCCTCTAATGCCCCCCCCAACTCCCTCTCAAATTGATGGCCTCATCTTTATTGATTTATATATACACAAACACTGCTCAGTTTGTCTAAAGTTGCTTGTGTGTTTATGATTTCAAGGCTGACCACTTAATTAGGGAGCTCATCCCTGGGAGAGACTGATCTTCCCTCTCTTAGCAATTATTAGTTGCCTATAGTTCTTTGTCTAGGAGTGGAAACGGTATGGTTTCTCCCTTCTACATTAGCAGAATTGGCAGTAAGTATAGTCATTGTTAGGTCTTGTTTAGGCAGCCATGTTGAGGTATCATGGGTCTGGCTTTCCTGTTATTTCTAGGAGACACAATCTTATAGCAGTTTTTTTGTTTTTTTTTTTTTTGGTTTTTTTTTACCCCTTCAAGACAGGGTTTCTCTGTGTATTTTTGGTGCCTGTCCTGGATCTTGCTCTGTAGACCAGGCTGGCCTTGAATTCATAGAGATCCACCTGTCTCTGCCTCCTGAGTGCTGGGATTAAAGGTGTGTGCCATTTGGGCTTGGGCAATGGCTCAGTGTGTTAAGGCACTTGCTGCCAAGCCTGATGACTTGAGTTCAATCCCAGGACCCACATGGTAGGAGAGAACCAACTCCTGCAAGTTGTCCTCTGACCCCCACAGGTAAGCTGTGGCTTGTACACACATACAACACATCCCTAATAATAGTAAATAAAGGCTTTTTAAAACCGTATTACATTTTTATTTACTTGAGTGTGTGGGTGTATGCATACCATAACATTCATGTGGAGGTCTGAGAGCAACTTTGTACACTCAGTTTGTCTTTCTAGCTTTACATTGGTTCCAGGGGTCAAGCATAAGTGGTCAGGTTTGTACAGCAAGTGCCTTTACCCACTGAGCCATTTTGCTGGTCCTTGTTTCTTACTTATTAGCTTTTACTTGCTATGACTTAAAATTATGCTTGGAGCTGGATGTGGTGGTGGTGCACACCTTTAATCCCAGCACTCAGGAGACAGGCAGGCGGATCTCTGTGAGTTTGAGGTCGGCCTGGTCTACAGAGTGAGTTCTAGGACATCCAGAGCTATATAGTGAGACTCTGTCTCAGAAAAACAAACAAACAAAACTATATATATATACATACATACACACACACACATACATGCTTGGGAAAAGGTATTAATTAGTATAAATTTTCCTCAATACCGGTTTCCCCAGGGCCAAGAGCCTGGTTGGCAGAGCTTGGGCGGTTCCGTGTTCCCATCTCCAGAGGAGGCAGTCTCTGTCACCAGCCCTGGCACTGAGCCTACACACACCACAGAGCCACCGGGAACAAGCACTGTGTCGGCAGAGCTGTCGAGCCCGTGGGCTGCAGGAGACTCAGAGCAGAGTGAGCATCCTGGCATGTCTGTAGCTGTGTGGGACAGGGCAAGGGGCAGGGTCGGGGCTGGGCTTATTCTCCTGCTTTCCAGCAGGCATGGAAGCTCTGACTGACCCAGTCACGGACCCTGGACCCAATCCCTCATCTGACACGGCTATATGGCGTCGAATCTTCCAGTCCTCATACATCCGGGAGCAGTATGTGCTGACTCACTGCTCTGCCAGCCCTGAGCCAGGCCCAGGCTCCACCTGCAGCAGCGAGTCCCCAGGATCTCAGGGCCCTGGCTCCCCCAATGGCAGTCTTCCCCTGGATCCCCCTTCTCAGCAGGGCTGCCGAAGCCTGGCCTGGGTAGAACCTGCGGGCTCCCGCTCTTGCCCCCTGCCTGTACCCCCACCAGCTCCATTCAAGGTGAGATCTAGCACACATTCATCCATCATGTATCCAGCAAACATTTATTTACCTCTTCCGTGTGCAATGTTTATTATTAAGTCTAACTAGAGATAGACGGGTAATCCACATGTGTGATGTCACAACCAGTAGTGAGCATGGAGAGACATGTATGGGTGCTGAGAGTCAGACTGACTGCTAGAGGGAGTTAGGAAAGTAAGGTATGCCAAGGAGAAGCAGCAAATTCTTGCACATATATAAAAAGAGTCAAGAAACCATCTGAAGCAGGAAATACTGTTAGGTGCATAGAATTATAGGCAGCTGCCACGTTATGGTGGCCAGAGACTGAATTCCTCGACTAGTGACCTTCCACATCTCACCCACAGGTGGGAGCCTTGAGCGCTGAGGTGCTGGGCCGTCGGCACAGAGCAGCTCTGGCTGGGCGAAGTCTCTCATCTCCCTCAGGCCGGGCAAACCCAGTCCCTGGTAGACCCCGACACCCCTCTCTAGATGCAATAGCAGACGGAACAGGTCCTGAGCCAAGACAAGAGCTGGGTCAGGGCCTGGATGATTCAGGTAAGGGCTGGGTGGGAAACGGGGTTTCTGACACCAAGGCTGTGGGGACATGCAGCACAGTGCACCCTGTCACCCATACCCGACATCTCTCCCCAGGAAACCTGCTCTCCCCAGCTCCCCTGGACTGGGACACGCTGATGGAGCCATCTTTCTTATTCAAGGCTGTGCCACCCAATGGGGATTCAGCTCCTCCAGCAGAGCCTCTGCCTCCCCAGGCTCCACGTTGTCATGTGGTGATCCGGGCCCTGTGTGGGGACCAGCCAGTGTGCTGGGAGGTGGGTGTAGGGCTGGAGGAGCTCTGGGATCCTGGGGATGGCTCACAGCCTGCATCACTCCCCGTAAGAGAAGCGGCGTGGGATCAGGCACTCCACCGGCTGACCGCAGCCTCTGTGGTCCGGGACAACGAACAGCTGGCTCTCCGTGGAAGAGCCGAAACCACGGCCGAGCACGGTAAGTGGCCAGCAGACACAGCTTGGGCACAAAGGCTTGGAACGGAGACTAGTAAAGTGCGGGTCTGTGTGTTAAATCCCGGCTCCTTACTCGGCCACACGAGATTTGAGGGCACTCACCACAATGGGGGGACTCATCACACTGAGGGCACTCACCACACTGACAAGGGAAGGAATTTTGCAGAGTAATGAGAAAAAGTGAAAGTAAAGGAAACTAGGGCTGGAGAGATGGCTCAGTAGTTAGAGCACTGGCTGCTCTCCCAGAGGACCCGGTTCAATGCCCAGCACCCACATGGTGGCTCACAACCATCTGTAACTCCAGTTCCAGGAGATCCAACACCCTCTTCTGGCCTCTATGCGCACCAGGCATGTATGTAATGCAAAGACACACATGCAGGCAAAACGCCCCCACACACAAAACAATAATAAATGATAAAAGGAAACAAAGGTATATTACAAGATACACAACATCAAGTTATATACTCTTGCAAGCATAGGACCCCAAATTAGGACGCTTCCTAGCAGCCAAAACAGAAGGCAGCATGATCTTGTAATAAAGTGAATGCAACAGGAAAACAAATCTTCCATTCAAGACTATTAAGATCCAAGCTGTAAGTACCCAAGTCACATGACGTTAATGACTACCAGGTTGGATCATGCCGACAGAACTGGGGGAAGGAGCCTGTGGCTCCGCCCACCCCTGCAGTTGATCTCCATGAACACGTGGAGTGGTGAACAGTACTCGTGCTGGGGGTCGGGGCACTTGTCTGAAATCCTAGCAGTCGCCAGGCTAAGGCAAGAAGATTGAAAGTTCTGGGCCAACCTAGGTTACCTAAGACCTTGTCAAAAATAAAGAGCCTCCCTGAAGTCCTGGGGTGGGCCATCCAATACCCTTAGGTACTCTAAGGCTTGCCTATGCCCAACCCCCTCCCTACATCTGAATCATACAAACAAGAAGGAAAGCTGGGTGTGAGTGTGGTGTACATCTCAACACTGAAGGCCAAGGCGGGAGGATCACTCTAGGTTACCAACTTCTGGGCTCTGGGGGGTCCTGGTCCTACTGTGGGTTGGAGATTCAGCCAATTGTCAAAGTCGGGAAGAGCTGGCTCTGGATCGCCTTTGGCCATCCTCGATGTTCAAAGGGAACAGGAGCCGTAGGGAACATTCTAGTTGTGTTTGAGACAGGGTCTCACCCTGCAGCCCTGGCTGGCCTGGAACTCACAGACGTCCACTTGCCTTAGCCTCCCGAGCACTGGGATCCAAGCCACTTTCGGCTTTCCAGTGTTTTCATGCTGCTTTGATTCGCAGGCCGAGTCAGACGGTCCTGGGTCCGAGCCGTTCAGACGAGCAAGGCCAGCTCTGCCCCATCCCACTTCACCTGCCCTGTTGCTGTAGATGCTTCCACTAGGGAGGTCTTGCCTGGAGCCCTGCAGGTGTGGAGTTCAGGTACGGTCCTTCCCTGGTGACCGCGGGTGTGCCTCTCACCTCGCTGGCTACCCAATGGGACTGACTCCTGTGTTCCTGCAGATCCAGCTGAGCTCCCGGGCACCTCTGCCTCTCAAGAACCTCCAGCTGCAGCCCCGCTGCCCACTGCAGCCCACTCTAAAGGTATGGCTCAGATGCGGTGGGCTGGGCGCAAGTGGCCTTTGGGAGTTGGGTGCCCCTACTGTAGGACATCAGGGAGGCTCTTCTGCAGGTGCCTGGGACCCGGACCTAAATGCTAACTCCAAGTCGGCACTGGGGGAGCCCACATCTCCTACTGGAGGTCATCGTGGCTTGCCCCGCCAGCCTTCCGCCTCCTCCAGGCTCGGCCTGGGCCGTCATCGCAGACTCTGCAGCTCCAATGAGGGCCAGATTAGTGAGAGCACCAGCGGCGGCAGCGACCACGACTACCTGCCTTTGGTGAGGACTGGGGAGGTGGAGGGTGGCACCATCGGAGCCAGAGCTCTGTCTCAGCTCCCCTCTCCCCCCACCTCTTCTCTCCTCAGGTGCGACTGCAAGAGGCGCGGGGCTCCTTCCGCCTGGACGAGCCCTTCTGTGCCGCTGTGTGCATTCCTCAAGAGCGCCTGTGCCGGGCCTCACCCTTTGCTGCCCACCGCGCCAGCCTCAGCCCCACCTCGGCCTCATCTCCCTGGGCACTGCTGGGCCCTGGTATTGGCCAGGGTGACAGCGCCACGGCCTCCTGCAGCCAGTCCCCCAGCTCGGGCTCTGAGGGTCCAGGCCAAGCAGACAGTGGACGGGGCTCAGATACTGAGGTCTCAGAAGGAATGGGAAGGCAGGGCAGCTCTGACCTGCGGGGGCGTACCTGGGCCACAGCGGTGGCCCTGGCGTGGCTGGAGCACCGCTGCGCCGCGGCCTTTGGCGAGTGGGAACTGACAGCATCCAAAGCGGATTGCTGGCTGAGGGCCCAGCACCTGCCTGATGGCCTCGATCTGACTGCTCTCAAAGCCGCTGCCCGGGGGCTCTTTTTGTTACTGCGACACTGGGACCAAAATCTGCAGCTCCACTTGCTGTGTTACAGCCCTGCCAATGTGTGAGGCTGCCTGCAGCTCTGGCTAGCGACCCCCCAACATGAAGTCACTGCCACCCAGGGCCAGTCTCTCGGTGCTGGGAAAGAGTAAGTTGGTGTCTGCTGTCCTCCACCGCTTCGTTCCCTCCCCCAAACACCCTGGCCACCACAGAAAGTGCCTGCCTGTGCTCTCTCTCTCCTCCACACCACACCCCTCCCATGTGCTCTGAGCTCTCTATAGGACAACGGAAGAGGAGAGAGCCACAGCCCCAGATCCTATGCAATAAAGTGCCTCTAAGACTGCCTGAGGGGGTTTTATCTGTTGGGAAGATGCACCTCACAGCATCCAGGCACAAGATGGCCTAGGCATGAACAACCACTACCTTTATGTAGGCTGCACAAAGGTGGACTTGGCAAGGTTTATTCTAAACACAGAGTCCATTGCACGCATGATCCTGGGCGGGTCCTGGAAGGATGAGGTGGATTTCAGTGAGTTTTCTTGCTAGGCTGGATGCTCTTGGGGAAGGACTGAGGGGACAGCCAGAGCTGCAGCAGGATGACAGCATGGCAGACGTGCAGGGAGGCCGAGCTGAAGGATGTGGACGGATATGTGTTCCACGACAGCTCAATGAGTCCCAGCACCAGCAACCTGGAAGTGAGGAATGGATCTTACCCATCTCCAGGTCTGCGGCTCTCGGACTTCTCAGGCCCTGGACCACCCCCCCCTCCTTCTCGGGCCATAGTTTTCGGGGTGGGGGGAGGAGTTCCCGAACCTTTGCCCCCTCTCCCAGGTTGTCCCGGCTAGTACCTGAGCAGGTGTGTGAGCCAGCGTGCAGGCATGGCCCACAGGAGGTAGGGCAGGGTGTGGAAATACCAGACGTAGAACTGGTAGTGGAGGGAGCGGCTGAAGCAGATGCCGATGAAGTTGGAGGTGAAGAGGGTGGACACAATCTGTGAGGTGGTGGTTAAGGCTCTGCGCAGGCATGGGGGGAGGGTAAGGATTCAAAAGGAGGGGCAAAGTTCTGGGGTCGGAATGCACCCTACCCCGGCTCGGCCACTCCCACATGCATGCCCCGGGACAAGCCTCTCTGGATCTGTTCCTCAGTTTAGTAGGGCGACAGGAATGCTTGGTGCTGTAAAGCCTGAGGAGTTTGACTCCCTCACTAGCCCTAATTCTTCCTCTGTAAAATTAATCCGAGGACCTCCCCAACTCAGGTGGATTTTACACGTTAGGAGTACGGAATCTTAGGACAATACGAAGAGGAGTGCACGCACCCACAATGCTGGCCCTGTGTGTACAATTCAGAATAAACTATGCTAGGATGAGTAAGGTGCTCAATGCAGTATGTGCTGCAGAGGACAGGCTCTATGAATGGGCTCCTGCCTCTTCCCATGACAGCCAGCTCTGGCATCTGAGGCCAACAGACTAAGCCTCTACCTGCACTTGGACAGATCAAAACTTACTTTCCCATGATTTAAAGGATATGGTTAGGTGTGAGGGGTTGGGGTGGAACTTTCCTCTTGGAAGGAACCTTCAGCAACAGCAGAATACTTTCCCCTGTTCTGAAGAGAAGTCAGTGAGAGATTTAGCAAGCCCCAATTGTGTGCCAAATTCTAGATCAGCCACCATGAACTTAACATCTCCCCCAAGTAGCTCCTAAGGCCTAAACTCTTCACTGCATTCCCTGAACCGTCCCATGATAGTCGCCCTGGTTCCTTACCTGTGCCACCTACAGAGGGCGAACAGCAAGAGGAGGGTAAGATGGGCAGCCAACAGGGCCAGATGGAAGGCACGGTGCAGGAAGACGGCCTCAGGAAGGAAGCGCCAGTTCACTGTCCATTGGAAGAGAAACTGACGGCCAAGGTCAAAGGAGCGGGACAGGTAGCCAATGGGGTTCTCCAGCAGGAAGGGCAGTCCTAGCACCACCTGGGGACGGGGGTGGGCCAGCAGAGATGCTAAGGCTCACCCCAGGGTGATTACCTTCAGGGTAATCGTTAGGGGCACACAGTGGGGTGGAAGCCCCTCCTACGCCCCCTCACTGCCAGAGCCAGACCCCACGGCAGCAGCATAGGAAGGAGGTGACCACACTGCCTTCCTCAAGAGCCTCCCTGTGTGGGGCCCGGCTGGCCTGGCATTTGCTATGTAGACCAGACTGGCCTTGAACTCAGATCCACCTGCCTCTGTCTCCCAAGTGCTAGGGCTAAGGATGCATTCCACCATGCCCAGCTGATTCACCAGGTCTTAAGCAGGCAGCTCTAGGAAGCCTCTCAGATGCCTGCCAAATCCAATAGAATGAAACAGAATGCCACAGAAACTAAAGCACAGAGCCAGTGGCTGCCCAGCTCAGAATCAACTCCAAACTCTGTCTGCTGGCTTCTGAGGAGACCTGAAAGTGGCTCTTTCTCATCGCGAAGGGAGGATGAAGAGGCACCTGAACAGCAGCACAGATGGCCAGCTTGGGCAGGGCACCTCGGAAGCCAAACTGAGTAAGGAGAAGGAACAGCAGCCCAGGGGCGAAGAGCAGCACGTTCATCTTCACAGAGACGGCCAGGCTGAAAGGGTCGAGGAGGGAATGGTGGAGGATCAGCTCCAGGACTATGTGCCCCATGCGAAGACACACCCACCTCCCCAGAGAAGTCTCTCCCCAGGCCAGCAAGCACCAGGATGTGGCTCCCACCCAGAGAAGAGGCTGAGAGGAAGGGATTAACACCTCCTCCCCATGTCCAGACTAACTAACACAAACTGAGCAACACATTCACAGTGTTCAAGGGCCAGCTCCAACAATGGATGCCATGGGGCCAAAATGGGAAGAAACCAGGGGAAAGAGGGACTTTCTACAGACCTTGGACTTGTTCAGGGAGGCTCAGCGTGATGGACATTACCTAATGACTCTTTATGGCCTCTGTCGCAGAACACCGGGGAGAAATGGAAATGCCCATGGTGACACAGGGGGCCAGAAGAGCGAGACACTGACCTGAAGCAGCAGCAGCCCCAGCCCCAGGAGTTTGCCAGGAAGAGGTTGATGCTCAGGAAGAGCAACGCCATGGCCACTGGGTCATTGAAGAGCCGCAGCACAAAGATGGAGTGGACCCGGTAAGAGGCGCAACACATGAAGAAAAAGACAAAAGGAGGCACCTAAAGGGGGAGGCGCCAAGGTCAGCTTCCCACACCTGAGTCATCCCCAGCCCCACTTCAGGCCAGGGCCGGCTGGGCCCGTGGCATAGACTCACCTTGGAGGTCTGGTGGTATATCAAGAAAACAAGTAGCAAGGTGACCAGGTAGAGCACGGCAAAGATGTTCTGGGCCATGGAGATGTCCGTGCCCCGGCCAGTCGCATAGTACAGCACCATAAAGATGTACACAAAACCAGCTGGGTAGCTGGGAGATGAAAGGGACTGTGAGCCTAGGCCAGGGCAATCAACCTGGTGCCCTCCCAGCCCATCACAGTCTCCTCAAATCCCTATCCGCACTCACACAAGAGGTCCGGTGTCACCCTGCAGCTGTGTGTAGTCATATGTGCCATTGATGACACCCTCCACTTGGGCCATGTAGGCTTTCCAGTCAATCTCTGTGTCTGGAAGAAGATGACATGGTCCAGTTACTTCTGAATCTAGGACTTGCCTGCCTCTAACCCCCATGTCTTCAGACTGCCAAAGCACAGGGTTCTTATTCCCAGGGCTTCTTCCATCGTCACCCCTTATCTAACTGCACAGAGTACATTCTCTGGGTGATCCCAGGTACTGCGTGCGTGCGTGCGTGCGTGCGTGCGTCTGAAGGCCAGGGGTTGACAATTGGTGTCTTCCTCCATCACTTTCTACCACGTGTGTATGTGTACACATACACAGACATATGGTACATCAGAGTCTAGCTAGTCAGTTTGCTCCAAGGACCCCCTTGCCCTGCCTCTCTGGTGCTGGGATTATAGGTGGGCCACCATGCCTGCCTGGCATTGATGTAGAGTACTGGGGACCTGAACTGTTTTTCACACTTGCATGGCAAACACTACCTGCTAAGCCATCCCCTTAGTCCCATGAATCCAGGTATCTCAAACTCAGCATCTAGAACTGAATTTATGATCTTTCTTCCTACTCCAAATTCACTCTCCTTCCTGGGTTCCTTGAATAGTACCACAAGCCTGGGTACCATGTTGTCATACACTTCTCTCCTTTTCACTTTTTTTTTTGGGGGGGGGGGCAGCGGTGGTTTTTGTTTTCCCTGGCTGTCCTGGAACTCACTCTATAGACCAAGCTGGCCTCGAACTTAGAGATCCACCTGCCTCTGTCTCCCAGGAGCTGGGATTAGGCGTGTGATACCATTGCCTAGCTTCCTTTCCAGTTTTTGTTTTGGTTTTACGAGATAGGGTTTCTCTGTGTAGCTTTGCGCCTTTCCTGGAACTCATTCTATAGCCCAGGCTGGCCTCACACTCACAGAGATCCGCCTGCCTCCATCTCCCGAGTGCTGGGATTAAAGGCGTGTGCCACCACCACCCAGCTTTTTTTTTTTTATGACTTATTTATTTTTATTATATATGCATTGGTGTTCTGCCTGCTGTATTTCTGTGTAAGGGTGTCAGATTCCCTGGAGCTGGAGTTTCAGACAGTTGTGACTGGGAATATTGGTGCTAGGAATTGAAGCCGGTTTCTCTGGAACAGCAGTCAGTGCTCTCCGGTCCGACTTTTCAGTTCTTAAAAGGAAAAATGCTTGCTCTCTTTCTCTCTCTCTCTTTTGTGTGTGCATATGCACACGTGGGTGGGTGTGTATGCATATATGTGTACATGAGGCTAGAAGTTAATGGTGAGTATCTTTCTTGAATGCTCCTTACTCTCATTAAGAAAAAACAAAAACAACAAGAACGACAAAAACCCAGGGTCTTTATGAAGCCAGTATGGTGCCCACCTTTAATCTCAACACTTGGGAGACTGAAGCAGGCAGATCTGAGTTTGAGACCACCCTGGTCTACATAGCAAGTTCCAGGCCAGTTAGGACTACAAAATGAGACCCTTAAAAAAAAAAAGAGTAGACTGATCCCGGAAAAAAGACACCAGTAGTACCTAATGAACTTAAGTGGTCACAAAATTCTTCATTCTTCAGAAGGACTTTCAAGACATAAGAATTAAATGCATGAAAAAAACAGATCTGGGAGGGGAAGTGACTGTCTAAGGGTACAGACAAGCAGCAGCAACAGCACATTAATTCTGGCCAGAACTGACTCCCCTGCGGCTTATGCTTTCTTAGCAGGCTTAGCAGGCTGGATTCTGAATGCAGAGGGCAATCTCTAGGATCACCTCCCTTCCTTATGGGAGAGAGATTATGATCACTTTTCTGGGAAGCGGGCTTGGGGCTCGGGTAAAGGGCAGGGTTTGAATGATGGATGAAGGCTCTGTAATCCGGTTTGCGTCGGTCGAGGGTCCGGGTCTCCCTCCCTCCCTCCAGTTCTCTCCCCTTTAGTGCACTCACATGCCACCCTGTGAATGACCCAGAAGGTGATGCCCACCTCTGCTAGGCAAAGGCAGGAGGCCACCAGCAGTGTGTAGCGCGGCTCTCGCAACAGAAGGCAGCATTCTTGCCAGGCCCGCTGTGGCCATTGTTTCCAGAGTCCCGCCGGCTGGGCCACGGGACCCGGCGGGCCGCGTTTCCGCAGGCCAGCAGCCATCTTGACGGTGCGCCACTCCTGCGGTCCCACCACCAGGGAAAAGCAACCCTAAGACACTAGGTTCCGCTCCCCGCCCCGCGCGCCCTCTGGAACGAAACGCTGATCCGAGTAACAAGATTCTTTTTTTTTTTTTTAATTCCATTGCAGTTTACTTGTTCTAATCGGGCTTAGGGCGCCAGGGTTTCCAGCCAAAGATGATTCGGTGCATACACATTTGGTGCTTATAACATGTAGTGGTGAGAAATATTTCTAATACGGATTTGTGGACCTGAATGGGATAAGATAGCTGGCGCTCAGAACGCATCTCCTTTGGAGGACTACATGCTGTTGTAATAAGAGAATCCACACACTTCTCGGTGTATGTACCGTACAGAGCACATAAACGCTAACATATCAGAACGTTTGCCTAGAAAATAGCAGTTCAGGACTCTGTTCTCCAAGCCCAATTTCCCACTTGGACTGTGTCGAGTCATTGTGTTTACGGTAGCGGGCAAAGCTGCTTTCTGCGTTCCTCTCGCCTTCCTTCGGGCGATCCAAACGCCTTCGGAAGGGAATCTCTCACTAATCAGGCTTCTTAATGGAAAGGGAAACCTGACACGAGAGGACGCCGTGATGAGCCTGGGTGAGCCTGACACGAGAAAGGGGGATCGAGCTGAGAGGGGCAGTACGTTAGGACGCCAAAGAACTCGGCTTCCCAGCCGGAAGATTTTCAAAACAGAGCTTAGGAGACGCCGGAAGTTCCACGTGTTCGTGGAGAGCCACTGCAGGGGTGGGCGGGGCCGCAGGCTCCTCCTCCCATCTCCTCCCTCCGCGATTGGGCTCCTAAGCCCCGCCCCGGCCGCGGCGCAGCCCAGAGCATGGCCTCTCCGCGGACTGCGGGGTCCCCTCCCGAGTTGCCCGAGCGGAACTTCCAGTACTGCCAAGTCCAATACTGGGACCGGCGCTACAAAGATGCGGCCGACTCTGGACCCTACGAGTGGTTCGGGGACTTCGCTTCCTTCCGTGCCCTCTTAGAGCCGGAGCTGTGTCCTGAGGACCGAATCCTCGTGCTAGGTGGGTAGTCCCGGTGCTGTCCCAGGCAGGGATCGCTGGCCAGACCTCAACCGCTTTCTTCCCTTCTGCTTTCTCCTGTACGAGGACACTCCGCTTCGGAGTCAAGACCCAGTGCCTTCAGAATCCGTCTGTATTTAGCCAGGGCAAACAGAAATGAGAGATCGTCAGTACTCTGGAAAAAAGACAGCCCTTCAGTGTCCCAGAGAGGGGCATTACCCTGTCCCAAACACTGGAGGCAGCCTAGCACACCCGAGAGCTCATCTCTGTGGACCTACTTCAAGTCTCAACATAACTGGCTGTGTAACCTAGGACAAGTCATGAATCCATTGTGTGCTTCCGTTTCCATGTCTAGACATGGGATTGCGAATTTTTCTGGAGTAAGTCCTGTGCAGGCGCCTCGAGCATCACATCTAGTTTTCTTTTCTCACCAGTGGGTACCTGGAGCTATTGTCAGGTAAAGGCAGTTACCACCTCTCTGAGCCCTAGCTGAAACGTGGTTCTAAACACTGGTAGGGTAGAATAACGCCCTCGGAGTGTGGCGGGGAACTGCTGCTGAGGTAGGTGTCGTCTCTCAAAAAGAGATGCTACGGTGCAGATCTCTGTGAGGTCCAGCTGTGCCATTTGGGGTGTCTCCCCCACTGTCAGCCGCTGGAAACTCTTAGGATGAGTTTGAATGAGTAGAGTTGACTATCAAATACAGTTTTTGAAAATTTTGTTCAGTAAAAGCTTGTATACATTTTGTTTTGTTTGAGACAGGTCTCAGTGTGTAATACTGTCTGTATCGGAACTCACAGAGATCCACCTGCCTCTGCCTCTAAAGCCGGTATACATTTAACTGAAATACTTGATAAAGATAAAAATGATATCTCTTACACATAGAGCATATATGTAAAGTATAAACAATATAATGTGTGTGTCTGGCCTACTCAGTTTGGGAGTAGAACATGACCAGGACCAGAACGTATAACCTAGTGGCTAAGAATTTGGACTCTGGGATCAGGTAGTTAATGTAAGAAACTTGGCTTAGCTGGTATTGGAATCTTGCACAAAACCTTTACATTTCTGAGCCTCTATTCCCATGCTTTAAGAAAATGAAAACTTAGCTGGGTGTGGTGGCACACACCTTTAATCTCAAGCACTGGGAGTCAGAAGGCAGACAAACCTCTGTGAATCCGAGGCCAGTCTGGTCTACCCAGCAAGTTCCAGTACAGCTACAGCTACATAGAGCGACCTTGTTTCAACAAAACAAAACATAAAATAAATAAGGAAATGAAAACTTACACATCAGGTTTTTTTGGCAGGGGGAAGAGGAGTGTTTTTCATGACAGGGTTTCTCTGTGTAACTGCTCTGGCTGTCCTGGACATTGCTCACAGAGAACCTCCTGTCTCTGAATGCTGGGATTAAAGGTGTGCACCACCACTGCCCGACTTTCATATAAGGTTCTTTTTAGTGACTAGATGAGCATGTGAACTATCTAGACCAATACCTGGCAAAAGGCTTCATGTGTTTTCAGAGTTTCCTTGTAGTTTTTCCATAACTTCTCCATACTAGAAGTAAACAGTTTCTTGAATTTGTAGTTATATAGTATTGTTTTTATTTGTAGATTTATCATAGAGCTCTGTTTATCAAACTTTAGTGCTTTTCAAAATTAACTGGCAAGCTAGGTACCATACCGAGACTCCAATTCCAGGGAGGTCTAAGGTAGATTGTAGGTATTTTTTTTTTCCTTTTGTTGAAATGGGACCTTGTTATGTAGACTGGCAGGCCTGAGGTTTACTAATTAGGACAGACTAACCCTGAACTTGCAACCACTTTCCACCTCTACCTCCCAAGTGTCGGGACGTGGATGGGCACCAGGCTTCAGGACTGTTTCCAGCAATCTCCACAGCTGACTGGGAAGTGTTCCTTTTCTGGATAGGAGGGATGAAAAGTCTAAATGTAAAAGTTAAGGTTCTCAGAAAGCTTAAATCTTCAATATCTAAAAACCGGACTCAGAATTTGGGGAGTCACCTATATTACATCTCATCTTAAATATGAGTAGAGCACCTGGCAATGCTGGGCCCTTCTAACTTACTTAATCAATTTCTAAAGCTGAGGAACAAGTATTAAGAGTTACTGAACATTAGGGGTCTATAAACCTTTCTAAACATGACCAGATAATGAATATTTTAGGCTTACGCAGTTCTGCTATGCCAGTAGACACACAAAAAAAGAACTGATGCTCTCTAATAAAACTTCCGCTTGCAACAGAGTCTCATGTAGTCCTGGCTGGCCTGAAACTCACTAGTAGACGAGTCTGGCTTCAAACTCATAGAGATCTGTCTGTCTTTACCTCCTAGGTGCTGAGATGACAGGTATGAGTCACTGTAACTGCCCCAAACCTTATTTATAAAAAGAGATACTGATTCTACTGTGAGTCATTGTTTTAGGTTGAGTTCCCCAGAAAGAATCCTGAGAAGGAGATTCATATCCAAGTCATTCTTCCAGTAGTAACTTCCAGGAGAAACTGGTAAGAATGGGGAAAGGAAAAAAAAAAAAAAAAGAAGAAGAATGGGGAAAGGCAAGAAAATAAACAAAATTGTGATCTCAGGTAGAATTTCCCCAAGAATAATTTCAGCCTGAAGCATCACAGATAAAAACCATTAGAAGTAAATACATACCAAAACCTGGGTACATAACAAAACTTATAAAAGGCTACCGGGGTCTGGGGGGAACACACAGTATCTGCTGCTGTTAGTGACATGTGAGGAAACAGGATGCTCTCTGACTTCAGAGTTTCTAGTTCTTTTGTTTAGACAGGGAGAGGCAATGAGAACTCTGAAATAACTACATAGCGAATTACAGCCTACTGATCATGCTAATGTAACACAAGCTGGAGGGTCACCACTGGACTGGAGTGGGCCTCTTGAAAACTGAGGCAAAGGCAGTTGAGTATGGCGTTTAAAAGCTCTGGCTTGGAGTGAAACAGGTGTAGACCTAAATTCTAGCTCCTTGACTCTGACTCTTGACTCTGCAGCCTTGGAAAGTTCCTTATCTACGTTTCCTCAATTTCTGTATTTAAAAACTGGAAGTGATAAAATACTAGTTGTGCATGAATCTGTATTGAAAATAAACAGATGATTCTTACCAATTAGCATCATACTGAGTGTTCAGTGACTATTAACTGTAATTATTTGGTGGGGAGGGCTGGTTGGTCCAGTGCTTGACTAACATCCAGGAAGCTCTGGGTTCAGTTCCTAGTGTCACATAAGCTGGGAATGGCGGTACACATCTGAAATCCCAGGGCTCCAGAGACAGATGTAAAATCAGAAATTCAAGATCATTCTCAATTATATAGCCATCCTATCTAAAAAGAAAGTACTTTTTAAAATGTAGTCTTTTTTTTTTTTTTTTAAAGCAAATTTCACTCTGTAGCCCAGGCTGGCCTGGAACTCAGAGGTCCACTTGCCTCTACCCACCAGTGCTGGGATTAAAGGTGTGCACCACGAAGCCCAGCTTGTTTTTGATTTTTGAGGCATGATGTTGTTATGTAACATAGGCTGGCCTGGAACTCATTATGTAGATGAAGCTGGCCTTGAATTCCTAATCTCAGGATTCTATGGCACAGATAAATAAGGATTCAAAGCAGTCTGGGTCCCAAGAAGGAGAGATCCGTGTGTGGGACCTGCCAAGAGCTGCTGTCTAGCCCCATTCTTAGGCCAAGACCGGCCGCAGGAGACCACTGCATCTTTCCAGCAGGTGTGGCGACTGTGTATCTGCTCTCATAATCTCCACCTCCCTCTCCTGTCCCTGCCTTCTTAGAGACTGTGTTCTTGTGTTGTTGGTCGTGGCGGGGGTGGGGGGGTGGGGGGGGTGGGAGGGGTGGGGGGGTAGGGGGTGGGGGGGGTGGGGGGGAGTAGGGGGGGGTTGGTTTTTTGAGACAGGGTTTCTTGGAGCCTTGGTGCCTGTCCTGGATCTCACTCTGTAGCCCAGGCTGGCCTCGAACTCACAGAGATCAACCTGGCTCTGCCTCCCGAGTGTTAGGATTAAAGGGGTGTGCCATCATGCTTAGCTTAGAGACTGCATTGTAGACACTTTACCGCAGACCCCCCCTGCTCTCCACCCCACCCCGCAAGACACTGCTTGCTTTTCACCTCTTCTGAGGAGAGGCTGTAGTCAGCATCTGAAGTTCCTAGCAGCCTACTTCTCTGCGTGTCTCCACCTTGTTTTCCCTCAGTTTAGTAATTCTGCCTTGAACGTCAACGTGAGATTATAACCCCTAACGTGACATCTTCCGGGGGTTGCTATCTTCTAAGAGCCTCTAAGAGGTTAGAGATATCATTAGGGTAACAGTATTATGGTCCTAATGATGCCAATATTGTACACATTCTGAATTTGAGGGAACTGGAGCCCCAGAATCAAATGCTTTTCTGTGACTGAGAAATCTTTGAATTCTTAGAATCCAAATCTTTGAACTCTTGAGTTCCAAGCTCCTTCAGCAACTCCACAGATGATTTCAGCTCTTAAGTTTAGTGCATTGTGTCTGTGGGCAGGCTAGCTACTGACTGTTCTTGTCATTCTCTTAATTGAAAATTCCAAGTTCTTGGTACTGAAGCAACTTACCCTAGTCCACACAGCTGAGGATGAGAGACAGTTTGTGCCCAAGTCTCTGTGATTCCAAAGCTCAACTGTCTTCTATACCCTGTCGCTTTAAATACTTGGTGTGGGGTCAGGGGGTGAATGGAGAGAAAATGGGGCCAACAGTGATTAAATACCCGTGGAACATGAGAACCAAAGCTAACCTAGCCCTTCTGCTACCCACCCCGCCCCATGGCAGGTTGCGGGAACAGCGCGCTGAGCTACGAGTTATTCCTCGGAGGTTTCCCCAACGTGACCAGTGTGGATTACTCTCCAGTAGTGGTGACAGCCATGCGGGCTCGCTATGCCCACGTGCCCAGTCTGCGCTGGGAGACCATGGATGCGCGGGCACTGGACTTCCCTAGGGATTCCTTTGATGTTGTACTTGAGAAGGGCACGCTGGATGCCCTGCTGGCTGGGGAGCGGGATCCCTGGAACGTATCTTCTGAAGGGATCCACACTGTGGACCAGGTGCTGAGTGAGGTGAGGAAGCAGAAAGGCAGCAGATCAAGATGCTGGGGAGGGGTGGGGGGGCTGAACCTTCAAGAGGCCGGAAGGACTCAAAAATCAGAAACTTCGCAAGTATGGTTTTCTGAAGGACAGATGAGACTGGAGTGGCCAGGCTCACAAGTACTGGTTTGACACAGGGAAGAGTGAGTTAAGTAGCCAGGTTCCAGACCCGTGACACAGATGGGAAAGTGAGTGGCCAACAGGAAAGCAACACCTCCTGCGGGACTAGGCTCCTCCCTGTCCAGAATTGAGCCCCATATAGCACAACCAAAGGCAGAGAGAGGCTTACTCTGCCTCAGAAAGCCTGAGCTACTGGATAGAGTGTGGTATCTAAGGCTTGATTAGGAGGTCACTGTGGGCAGTACTGACCTTTGAGAACCTGGAGATGATTCCACACTGACGGCTTCTCTGTCTGCCTTGCAGGTGAGCCGGGTGCTGGTCCCTGGAGGCCGGTTCATCTCAATGACTTCTGCGGGTCCCCACTTTAGGACCAGACACTATGCTCAGTCCCGTTATGGCTGGTCACTGAGGCATACAACCTACGGCAGTGGTTTTCATTTCCACTTTTACGTCATGCATAAAGGCAGAGAGCTCACTGTGGCCCAGCTGGGCCTGGGGGCCCAGATCTTGTCACCCCCCAGTCCTCCTGCCTCACCCTGCTTCCTGCAAGACTCAGATAATGAGGACTTCCTCAACGCCATTCATCTGTGAGATTGGAAGCATGGTCTCCAAGCCTCCCTGGCTTTATGCATTAGGCTCCCAGGGAGATGGAATCCCCAAATTGGGGCTGAGGACTTGGTTACTGGGTTCTCAAATCCCAGAGGTCTCATGCGTAAACAGTGCTGGTGGGATTAAGCCCATGTCAACCAATACAGTATGAGTCCAACTAGTTCCCAGACCCCAAGGTTCTGACTTCCAGGTTTCTTATTTCTACAGGCTTTTCTCACCTCCTCCGACATACTGAATGACTTTGTGATTTATCTTTTGGGGTAAAGTTCAACACGGCTCCTCTGCAAACCAGCTGGCCTTGGGTATTCCCATCCAAGGTAGATTTATCCTTAAGAGGCTAAGGATCTTGAATTTAGATTGCTTATGCTTCTGATCCCAGCCCAGCCCCAATGCTGGCAACCTGTCCTGCTTAGGCTAAGCATGTACTTAAGGAGGCCATATAGTTAAGACGTTCCCACACAAGGGTACCTGGCTAGTGCTCACTCGGTGACCCTTCCCCACCAGGAACTTGCACCCAAGATTGTCCACACCTGTCTCCCAGCAGACTGAAGTAGCAGACACACACACGCACACACACTCACACACACGGAGGTCTGTGTTTATTCACACACTCCTGTTACATTGAGGATGGAGAAACATTTTTACAAAGGACAACCCTGGGTTGAAAACATCTTCAGGTCCACAGGTGTCATCCAAAGGTACTGAGCAGTCCCCACTTGGGTTCCCAGGGATAGCGTGAAGGGGTCCAAGGTAAAATCAGATCTGGGCCCTTAGAAGGTGATACCTTGGGAGGAAGGAGCCTCCCAATGAGCCTCCTGGGGTCAGGTTTGGGCGGACTGGCCATGTGGTTAGTTACCATGTTGGGGGCTTGTCCCGTCCCAGTCTCAACACCCGTCCTATCTGCCAGGCGCAGAAGAGCATGGCGGAGGCTGTGGGGGAAGGGCACAAACCATGAGAGGAGCCGGTAAACAAAGAATCGGATATAAAAATACAAATGTGCTGAGGAAGTCCCTTAGAAAGAGGCTGGGGTCACGCCAGACAGGGATACAGTCGAGGAAAGGCCCGGAGGGCTAGGCTGAGGTGGGTAGGAAGCTCATGCAAATATGCAGCCAAACCTCCCTGGCCGCGCAGTCCGACGCCGCCGCAGCTGCCCGGGCTGCAGACCAGATTGATCGGAGGAGGGGCGGGGCAGGGGAGCCGTGCGGGAGGGGCTGGGCTGGGGGGCCGTGGGTCTCTGTGTCGGTTCCGGTGTGCGGGGTGGAGCTGCGGCCCGAGGTTCTAAAGTGCATGAGTGCGTCGGCGGGCTCCGGGCTGGTCCGCACCACCACTACCGCCGCCGCCGTGGTGCTGAAGCGGACAGCTCCGGAGCGCCTGGCAGCGGCGGTAGCAACACTGACCCCGCGGCGGCCTGGCCCTGCAGCCCCCGCCCGCAGGCACCTCGGCCCGGGCGGGGGTGCGCCGGCAGCCGCATCGCCGGCCCGTGCTCCTGGCCGCTGCGGGGCTGGGCCCGGAGCCCGCCGCCAGAGCCGGCGCGTCTACACTCCGGACGGAGGCTTCTCCCCCATCCCCTTCAGCACGTCGTCTATCCGGTCATCCTCGATCACCACTGCGCAGGGAGAAAGCGCATCAGCCCGCGTGGTCTCGGGGGGCGGCGGCGAGAGCGGGGGGCCCGTGTCCTCACGCCCCGCGCAGATCTACTCTCTACCGCCTATGTTCCCGCGACACCACTCGAAAAACCATGCCCTCCCCACCCGAACTCTCCTGCGGACCCTGCTGCCTGCTACCAAACCTCCTCCTCCTCCTCCCTGTGCGGGAACACCCCTCTTCCAAAGACTCCCAGTGCGAGCCCTCCCGTCACCTGAGCCTTCCTCCACCTAGACTGATCGGAAACCTCTCCCTTCGACACAGACCCCTCCTCAAACTGGGCTCGGATGAAACTGCCACCTGGGGTAACCAACCCTCTCCTCCACCTGAATCCCTGTCCTGAGACTGGCACCCGGGAGTCCCCTCCCCGTGCAAACGATCAAGACAACCGAACCCTTGGCCTCCCTGCCCTCCCAGTAACATCCACCTACTCATGTCAGCCCGAGGAATCGGCCCACCATCCTGCGTTCCCAGTGCCAAGCGGCCCCAAATACCCTAAGCGGCCCCTCCCCCTCGGCCAGGGAGCCAGGGCTCTTTTTCCAGAAGTGGCGAGCTTCGAATCCGGGACACTGTATTCCCGGGAGAGGGAAAGAATGGGACAACTCCACAGCGGGGACCCTCCCCACCCCGGGCGGGTGCGCAGCTGGCTGCGCTGGTCTGCGGCAAGAGCAGCTGCCACTTGACGGGGAACGGCAGCCCGGGGACGCCGAGCGAAGGGTTTCTGGGTCAGGCGGCGACTCCGGGCCCGGGCCGCGTACCTCTCTTGGCTCGGCCGATCTGGCCCAGCTTGGGGGGCCGCTTGGCCTGGTTGCCGGCGAAGAAGGAGTTGGTGTCCTGCAGGCGGCAGCTGAAAGAGAGGTCGGAGCCCTCGGGGTCTGCGCCGAAGCGGCCCATCTTGTCCTCGCCGTAGGGTAGGATCTCGGACATGGCGGGCACCGGGCGGGCTTGGGGACTGCGGCGGGGCACGGGCAGAGGCTAGCTGCCGGACCGGCCCTAGCTCAGCAGGGGAGCCGGCGGAAGGATGAAGTCATGCAGCATCCGGGACTGCGGAGCCGAGCGGGGCCTCCTCCCCCGCGCCTCCGCCTCCCGGGCCGCTGGGCAGGCGGCGGCGGCGGCGGCGGCGGCGGCAGCGGCGGGGACCGGGCGGGGGCGGGGCGGGGGCGGCGGCGGCGGCGAGAGCGGAATGACGATGAGCGCCCGACTGCGGCAGAGAACGGCAGGCGGGGCGCGGTGGAGGCGGGGCGGGCACCGGCCAGCGGAAAGAGGCGGGGCCCAGCGGTCCGAGCGAGCCCGGTGATCCCTGGAGTGGAGCGAAGCCGCCGTGGGAGGTTCCCGCGGTGTGGCCCGGAATGGCCGCCACGTGGGCCCCGGGGGGGGGACCGCAGCGGCCGGTGCAGAGGAGGGCTAGCCGAGAGCGGGTCGCCCAGGGCTTAGGGGAGAAAGGGGAGGGTCGGACGCCGCGGCCAGGGGAGAGCGCCCGGGAGCCGAGTGCCAAAAGCAGGGGGGCGCGGCGGGGCCTCGGAAGGCGGCGGGCAGACTGGCAGTGGACACGGCCCGGACTCTGAAAGGCGCCTAGACAGGGTGGAATACGCGTGAAGACAGGGGAAGGGACCAGCCGACCGGAGCGCGGGAAGAGCTCGGGCCTGGGGGTGGTGCCACCGTGCTCGGCGCGCGCGTCCCTGCATCCTAGATGCTCGCAGGTCTCCAGCAGTCGGTCAATTTGTATTCGACCGTCCCTGCATCTGTCAGTCTACGTCTGTGCGTCTGATCTGGCCTCTGTGTGTCGGGTTTGGACTGTCCCTATCTGCCCCCATACCTGGCCCCGGTATGAGTACCACTGGGTCTCTCCCCAGACACTGCGATGCGGCCTTTCGGAAGGATCTTAACACCGCAGCCGTGGCGCGCAGCAGAGTAGACTCCCCACAAACCCTGGCCCCGCTGTTGGCGCCAAAAATCCAGACTCAAAGCGCCAGTCGCTCCACGCGGTTCCCTCAGCCCTGGAGGCTCGCTCTAGCTGGCAGTGTGGGAGAAATGAATGGCAGCATCGCGGCGGGCGCCCTGGCTGCGGATGACGCAGGGAAGCCCGGAGTGCCTGAGCCCAGGGCGCGCGCTAGTAAGCCAGGGAGGGACAGGGTGTCCCCCGCCCTTGTTGCTGGGGCCCGGGGTAGAGTTCTCCCCCCCCCCGCCTCCCACCACCACAGATCGGAACACGCACACTTCCCTGTACCTCTTACCGCCCCCCAAACCCCGCCTCTGCCCTGCTAGCTGTCAGTAGCAGCGTCACCAGCTCTCTGGCGCGAGAGGGCTCTGTCGCAATCACTGGCCTTGGGAGGGAGGGTGTGTCTCATTCACTCACAGTGAAGGGCTGGTAAAAATAATAATGACGCTGTTGGTTCTGTCCATGCCCCAAGCAAGACGCCTTCCCTTTAGTCCCGCCAAATCGTGCAGCTAATGAGACTGCTGGGTGCTGGCTTTCCTTTCTTCAACACCGCGCTTATTCAGGTGTTAATTGCCGAGATAGCTGCTGTCAGAATGGGGCCTGTGAGGTCGGGGTGTGCGGGACTGCCTCGGTGTTACCTTTGGGTCTCAGCCTGATCAGAGGTTCCTTCTAACACTCCTGTACTCTGTCCTCGTGGCTGGGAGGGGGGCCGCCAGCTGGCCCCTGTGGTGAGAAGGTCCCTGACATCTAACTCTGGATGACTAGAGAACCCAGAATATCTCCCTCCCTTGGAAGTTGCACAGCAATGACTTTCAATCCATAATCTGCCATTTTCTGAATGACCTTGAATTGAAGGCTCAATAGTCTTTTTTTTTTTTTAAATCATTTAGGCTGGTCCTGGTGGTGCTGGCCTTTCATCCCGAATTCAGCCGGCCTGATTCCTATGACTATGAGACTAGCTGAATCTACATTGTGAGTTCTGGGTTCTGGGTTAGCCAGGGCTACACAGTGAGACCCTGTCCTAAAAAAAAAAGAAAGAGAGAGAGAGAGAGAGAGAGAGAGAGAGAGAGAGAAAGAGAAAAGAAGAGAAGAGAAGAGAAGAGAAGAGAAGAGAAGAGAAGAGAAGAGAAGAGAAGAGAAGAGAAAAATCATTTCTACTTGCATAGCTTTAGAAAAATAAAGAAAACCACACAAGACCTTGGCTGTGTATCCTTTGTCTTCCCCCAATGAGCATGTACACCGCTCTGAGCTGGTGCACCAGTCTATACAGAGAAAGCAGCTTACCCAGGAAGGCCAGTTTTGTGGATGAAATGGTCCTGAGCTAAACTCCCTTGTTTCAGGATCCGAGAAGCCCCACACCCCAAGTGCTGAAGGAGCTCTGGGGTTCTTGCCAAGGGTGATGCTGTATGGGAACAGAAGCAAATCTCTTTTCTCTAGAATGAGAGAGATAAGGATAATGATTTAACCTGGAATTCGTTCACTCTTTTTTTTTTAGAGGAGATCTTGCTGTGTAGCCCAAGCTAGCCTGAAAGTTTGTGATATAGCTCAGGTAAGCCCCCTAGCCTTAGCCTCCAATGTTTCCAGGAGTACATGGGTGTGCATCCACACTCAGCTGGTTAGATTCTTCTGTTTTGTTTTGTTTTGTTTGAGACAAGGTCTCACTATGTAGCCTTGACTGGCCTGGAACTTGTTGTATAGACCAGGCTAGCCTTGAACCTCCCAAACCTTAAATAATAATCTTAAATAACCTATTCTTGTCTCCCTGAGCATGCTGGATCATAGTTAAGAAAAAGATCCAAGTGTAGAACTATAAAGACTTTGTAATAGTGAATATACATCAGTTCTACTTAAGTTATCAAAGTGTGAGGAAAATTCCTTATATTCTGTTTCTCTACTCAAAAGTTTGATGTTCTTCATCCCTGCTGAGATAAAATTTGGAATATTGTAATAGCACTTTGAATTTTTTTAAAATTGAAAACCCTGGGGCATAGTAGCACACTCTTGTACCCAGCACTCAGAAGGCTAAAGAAGGAAGATCTCAAGCAGCCTGGGATACATAATGAGTTCAAGGCCAGCCTGGACTATATTGAGAACCTGTCTCAGAAAAAGCAAGGGCTGGGGATGACGCTCAGTGATTGAGCAGCTTGCACAATATGTATAAGGCTGTGGATTGGTGCCCCAGCATGGAAAAACAGCAACAACAAAACCCCATTGATGATAGAATACATTTACCAAGGATCACACTGGAGCCCCGACACATCAGTGGACTCCGACAGACTAGTGTGGTGATTAATGAGTGTGAAGTTTAGATCAGAATCCTCCCTTATATTTACTATTTCATTTGAGGCAGGTTGTTAAGTTTCCCAGCATCTTGGGTTTCTCATCTATAAGACAGGGAAATTATATTAGTGGGGTATATTTTATTAGACTATAAAGATTAAATTAACGAGTCAAGTGCACAGAAACTGTAGCTGTTGTTACACAGTCACAGCAGGCTTGTTCGACGGCTCAGTAAGGTCCGTGCCGTCAAGACTGACAACCTGACTTCAGTCCCCAATGATGGAAGGAGAGACTCCCAAGGCTGTCCTTCTGACCCCTACATGTGTGCTATGGCATGTGCAAACATACATATAATGAATAAGTAAGTGTTTAAAAAAAAAGGAAGTAGCATCATCATTGGGCACATTCGCACTGAACATTTTGTTTGCATCCTTTGGACTTTTTTTGACCTGTGCTTGCATCTGTGTATTTGTTTATTTTGCTTTATAAAAATGAAACTTTAAAAACCCCTTCCTCTCTTAATGTTACACGGCAGTTTCTCCTGTTGATCACTCCTCTTCTGTTACTTGCACGTGTTGCATAGTGTTCCAGTGTGTGGATGTTTGGGTTATTCCACAAGCCCTCTATATCTATACATGATTTCCTCCCCATTTGGGGGGTTATTGTAAATACTGCTGTGATGAACACATGTTGTAGAAAAACCCCCAACATTTTATAGCTCTCCCAGTACAGAAATAGAGCCTATTTCTCCATCCCTAAGTCTGACTTGGACCACAGGACTCGCTTGCCTGTGGGGACACTACCAAATGTGATGAAGCAAAGGTCTGAGAGGTGGCTGTGTACTGGAGCAGGACCCTGTTGTTGGTGATGATGATGATGATGATGATGATAAGATCTCTAATGATGAATAACATTAGCTCAGTCTTTCTGTTGTCGTTATTCTGACATAGCATGGTTATTGGAAGAAGAGTTAACTACATAGGATTTGGTCATCCCAACCAAAGCCCATAAAACAAACAAGGCCATCTAAGTACTGTAGACTATCCAGCCCCTGAAAAGCCATCCAACCAAACCACTGAACATGAAAAGTAATAGCTCTTACTTTATTTATTTTGTTTTTTCGAGACAGAGTTTCTCTGTGTAGCCCTGGCTGTCCTGGGCTATAGACCAAGCCTGCCTCTGCCTCCCAGGTGCTGGGATCAAAGGTGTGCGCCACCACTGCCCCGTTTAGTTCTTACTTTAACCCATTAAATTTGGTGTGGTTTGTTATAGAACAAAAGCCATTTAATAAAGACATCTTTTGGATAACATTTCCTAACATAATTTTCTAGAAGTAGGCTTTCTGTATCAGAGTGTGCATACATTTGCATCTCTCATAGTACAAAGAATATCTGGATTTATAAGCTAACTGTAGTGTATGGAGGTGACCATATTCCCCATCTTTGTCAATATTGACCATTAGTGTTTCTTGTCTTCATGACTACACTGTCCTTGAAAATTTGGGAGAACAGTGTCTGCCCATTCTCCCTTCATTCAAATCGTTAGAGGGAAGGAAGACGGAGGGGTGGTAGGGAAGCCAAGCTTGGTGGTATATTTCTACTGAACTAGATACCCTGGACACTGAGACAGAAGGATAGAAAGTTTGAGGACGGTCTAGACCGCATCCTAAGACCCTGTTACAAACAAATAAACGAGTGACACATAGTGCAGGAGGAACAGAGAAAGGAAGACACCATAGAACGGGGAAATGACAATAGAATTATCAAACAGAGACTCTTCAAATTTCTAATAAGAAATGTAGACAGGAACAGTGATGGGCCGAAAGACTGATTTTCATGAAGGAGACATGAAACAAAATATTCAGGTTCAGTCTTTGTGAACCCGAGAACACTGTGAACGTATTAGATTCTCCCGTGTGGGTGGTTGCGTTTGTCCTCTGAGATAGGGATAGCTGTTTTTGTCTTACAGCACGGAAAATGTAGTGCTGTCCAGTAACTGGATAAAGGTGTGAGCTAATAAGAAAAGGAGCCTAGATTTGAATCCAAGTTAGCCTGGGTTCAAAACAGACATGTTTCTTCTTATTCTTCTTGGAGGAGATATGGTAAAAGAGCAGCAATAGCATTGGAGAAACCTGGCTTTCGTTTGAGACACATTTCCAACTTGCTTTCCAGAAAGGAGTCAGAAGCCCTGAATTTGGATCCTAGTTCAGCCAATTAGAAACTGTGTCACAAGGATGAAGGAATCTGTATATGTAACACATCCAGAACAGTTGTCTTAGTCACTTTTCTATTGCTGTGAAGAGACACCATGACTAACACAGCTTACGGAAGAAAGTGTTTCATGAGAGCTTGCAGTTTCAGAGGGTGAATCCGTGGCCATCATGGTGGGGAGCATGGCAGCAGGTGTGCAGGTATGGTGCTGGAGCCGCAGCTGCGAGATTACGGTCCACAAACAGGAGGCAGAGAGAGAGAGCTAACTGGGATTGGTGTGGGGTTTTGAAACCTCAAAGCCCACCCCCAGTGATACACCTCCTCCAACAAAGCCACGCCTCCTACCCCTTCCCAAGCAATTCCACCAGTTGGAATGGACCAAGTATTCAACTACATGAACCTATGAGGGCCGCTCTCATTCAGACCAACGCGAACTGAAGTGCTGTGTGTACCTGATGGTTTGGGTTTCCTGTCCCTTCCTTGTCTTGCTGGGAACTGAACCCAGGGCCTTACGCATGCTAGCAAGTGCTCTACAACTGAACTATATCCCAAATCATCTTTCTCCTTTTGGTTTTGTGACAAGGGTCTTACCAAGTTGCTCAGGCAGGCCATTATAAATTTGTTATCCTTCTGGTTCTGAGTAGCTGGGATTGCAGACCTGTACCACCAGCTCTGACTCATTCTGTTTTTTTTTTTTTCTTTTCTTCCTCTTCCTTTCCTTTTCTTCCTTAGACAGGGTCTCATATATCCTAGCCTGGCCACAAACTCACTGTATAACCGAGGATGGCCTTGAATGAATGGTCTTCCTGCTTCCACCTTCCAGGCATAGGCATATGCCACCTCACCTGATTCTTAAGTGCTGAATTTTCTTTCATCTAGTTTTGGAAGGGAGATGGAGAGGTAAATGCTGTGATGCCAGGTCACCATAAGAGTGAGCCTGAGGGGCTGGAGAGATGGCTCAGAAGTTGAGAGCACTGGCTGTTCTCCCAGAGCACCCACGTGGCAGCTCACAACTGTCTGTAACTCCAGTTCCAGGGGATCTGGCGCCTTCATACAGATGTACATACATGTAGGCAAAACACAAATTCACATACAATCAAAACAAATTGTTAGAGTGAGCCTGAACTGCTGTGGGATGTTCTGTATGGCAAATGTGTTGCTCTGATTGGTCAATAAATAAAATACTGATTGGCCAGTGGCTAGGCAGGAAGTATAGGCGGGACTAACAGAGAGGAGAAAAGAAAGAACAGGAAGGCAGAAGGAGACACTGCCAGCCACCTCCATGACCAGCAGCATGTGAAGATGCCGGTAAGCCACCAGCCACGTGGCAAGATATAGATTTATGGAAATGGATTAATTTAAGATATAAGAACAGTTAGCAGGAAGCCTGCCACAGCCATACAGTTTGTAAGCAATATAAGTCTCTGTGTTTACTTGGTTGGGTCTGAGCAGCTGTGGGACTGGCGGGTGACAAAGATTTGTCCTGACTGTGGGCAAGGTAGGAAAACTCTAGCTACACTGAACAAGCCAAAGACTTGTCCCAAGTAGATCGCTGCTTCGGACTACAGTATGGCAAGATGTGAAAACTTGTTGCTTAGGGAACTCCTGACTAACCTAGCCTGCTCCACCATCAGAGAAATAGAACATGCTACCTCCAGGCTAACTAGTCCTACTTACTCTAGTTATAGGGCTTAAATGATAATAATAATAATTAAAATACGAGGGCATGATGGTGTACGCTTATATCCAGTACTCAGGAGGCAGAGGCAGGAAGATCACTGAAGGTGGAGAGCAACCTAGGCTGCGTAGTGAGATCCTGTCTCAAAATAGACAAAATAAAATAAAATAAAATCAGGCAGGCCTGTTAATTTCAGCTACTGGGGAGACTGAAGCAGAGGAATTGAAAGTTTACAGTCAGCTTAGACAATTTAGTGAGATTTTCCCTTAAAATAAAAATAGTAAATTTTTTAAAAGACAGACTCAGTCATTATGTAGCCCTGGATGGCCTGGAATTCAATATGTAGACTAACTAGGATGCCTTAAGTTCACATAGATACACCTACCTCTGCCTCTGGAGTGCTGGCATTAAAGGTGTGCATCACCACAGTCAGCCAAAAATAGCCTTTATTTTAGACACCTCATCACCAAAACATTATTGAACTTTTATTTCATTCAAAATTTTTATTTGTTTATTTATTTATATTTTATGTGTATGGATGTTTTGCCTGCCTGCCTGTCTGTGCAACATGTGCATGCAATGCCTGTGGAGGCCAGAAGAGGGTGTTGGATCCCCTGGAACTTGAGTTACTGAGGGATGTGAGCCTTTATGTGGCTGCTGGGAACTGAACTCTGGTCTTCTAGTAGAGTGGCCAGTGCTCTTAACTGCTGAGCCGTCAATCCAGCCTCAAAAATAACCTCTTAAAGCCCTCAAATAATGTGGAGGTAGATTACCTATTAGCAGATACAGGGTCCTTGGTTCAATACCCAGTACCTGAAAAACCAGACTGAATCATCACATACTCTTAATGTGCCATGCACTGTTTCATTTGATTCTAGAAACGCACTCTGAGGTAGATCCTACTCTTCCATTCTACAGATGGGAAAGCTGGTCTGAATCCAGAGCTGTTCATCCTAACAGCAACACTGTTTTTGTCTTGTTTGAGAACATGCAGTTTGGGGATGAAAACCTGCCTCAGAAAGTAGCCCAGCCGTTCTCAGCTGAACCCACTCATCAGGCATCTCTTCTCAGCCACAAGAAAATTCCACGCTGGAACCACTTGCAACAAGATGTCTGAGAACCGAGGTGGCAATCGATAAATGATTAACCACTGCCGCTACGTAAAGCTTCCTTGTATCAAATTCTCGTATTCTCTTGGTGAGGTTAGGGAGAAGAAGATGAGGCGGTGACTCAGTGCCCCAGTTCCCTCCCCAGCACTGTAAAAAACATGAGGCACTCCTTGGTGCAACAGACTGTCACACTCCCTGCCTGTTTAAGGAATGACAATATGGGAGGCAGATGGCAGATGCATGGATGCCACACTGTTGCGTTTCAGTTAAATATTGCTTGGTGTTATTTTTTTTTTCTTCTTTCTTGTAAACCTCCCAAATAAAATCGCTTGCCTTCCTGAGTTAGAAGTGTTAGCATGTCTTTTCTTTAAATATCTGTGCACGGCTGTTTTTTTCCCTGCCAATTTGTCACCATCTGTAACCCTCCCTTTATGAGATGATCTGATGACAGCGATTATCTTGGAGAGTAAAAGTGCCATCTTGAAGCAATGTGTAAGCGTGGCATTAGTGTGAGCTGTGTGTACAGTGCATGCTGCCCTAACACTTGGTGTGTGCTTGTGTGTGTCCCCAGAGACACTGGGCTTTTGCATATATACATTGTGAATGTTCAGTGTGGTTGCTTCTGAGTGTCTCTGTGTGCACTTGTGCTGGGAGACTGTGTGCTGGTGTATATCCTGTGGACACCTGTAAAGGCGTGAACTGCCAGTGGCGTCTATCTATGTGTGCCGGCTGTAAAAAGACCCCGCAGACAGACTAGTAGGTAAAGAGGCTCCTCGCCCGGGGCATGATTCCTCTATGGTGTTTAAAAGTGTTGGAGAAGGCCTGCAATTTGGAGAGTTCAGGTAAAGAATATCAGCAGGGATTGGGCCTCAACCAGAGGAAAGCAAATTGTGGGTGGCCTGCCTGAGGGGCTCTCGGGCTTGATGGAGAGCAGCGGTTGCGGGGAAGGCACTATCCACAACATCGGTCCCGGGCGCCGAAGCTGGCGGGGAGCCGCGCGCGCTCCGCCCCTCCCCCTCGCTCCCACCCCCGGGCGCGCCGCTGGGTGGGGGAGACTCGAGAAAGCCGGGGCCGCGGCGGCCAAGCCAGGGGCTGCAGCGGTGGCTGTGATGGAGGGCCGCGCCGGGGCTCAGCGGGTGGCCTGGGCCGTAGTTCCTGGGCGGGTCAACCTCGCCCAGCCCTAAAGGCGCGGCCCGGGCCCTGCTCCACGCCACCATGAACGTCGCGCTGCACGAGCTGGGTGGCGGAGGCAGTGTGAGTGGTGGCCCTGGGCTCCAGGGGAGAGGACCCGGGTGGAGAGGGCACGAAGTGTGGAGGGGAGGGTGTGAGTGAGCATCTGGCGGGGACTCCGGCTTGCTGCGGGTGATGGGGGCTTCCTATGCGGGCGAGAGAGGGATGATGTCAGAGGGGACCCCAGCCTGAGAGCCCGGCACCTGGGAAGGGCCCTCCCTGCAGGTCGGAGGAAGCTGGCCCAGCGACGGACACCCGGGCAAGGCCTTGGGCAAAAGGCCTAGCTGCCTGACCTCAGTTGGCTCTCCTGAACTGTTTGCAGATGGTGTTTGCTAAGCTTCGGGATGAAGAAGCACCAGAGACTCCAGTAGAAGGCAGGGCCACCCAGGACTCGTTGGAGGTGGGCAAGGGGGTGCCCCCTTTTCTCCTCAGGCCTCACCCTTGGCATGGCGCCTGTCATAACCATGTGCTCTGGGCTCTTCTGGTGGGTCATCTGCCCCAGTTTCCACTCCATCTCTGGCCTCTGCGCCAGGACTAGGGTGAGGTGATTCAAAGCCATGACGTTGCACAAATCAGGCTGCCCCTACTTCTTTGCTCTGGGGCCCCCAAGTTAACCCCACTAGCTAGTTGTTCCATGACTCCAGAAACCTTTATTTGCTAGAAGGACTTGGGTGATCTTGAGTCTCTGCAATGCAGATCAATTGCTCCCTGTCCTGTGTTGCCCAGGTGGGGTTCCAGAAGAGGACAAGAAGACTCTTTGGTTCACACACACAGCTGGAGCTGGCCTTGGCAGGTCTCTCTCTAGTGATGGCTGCCCTTCTTTTGGGCTGCCTCATGGCTCTGTGGATCCAGTACCACAGAGGTAGGTGGGTCCACGCCTGACAGGAGTCCTCATAGCTGTGGGGGCTAGACATGGAAGGGCCTCTAAATATTTTTCTTGTTGGGGCTAGCTCTCCCAACTTCCTGAAGTTCTCGCCTTCTCCAAACGTTTTCTTCTTCCATCATGCCCCCTGCCACAGACCCAGCCCATAGCACCTGCCTCACAGAAGCCTGCATTCGAGTGGCTGGGAAAATCCTGGAATCTCTGGACCGTGGGGTGAGCCCCTGTCAGGACTTTTATCAGTTCTCCTGTGGAGGCTGGATTAGAAGAAACCCTCTGCCCAATGGGCGTTCTCGCTGGAACACCTTCAACAGCCTCTGGGACCAGAACCAGGCCATCCTGAAGCACCTGCTTGGTGAGCCATGGCTTCAGGAGTGCTGTGCCCATCTTAGGCTTCATGTCTAGCACATGGTCTAGCACTTAGCTGGTACTCGATAAATATCCACCAGTGAAGAACTAGGTGGATCATTCTGTGGCGCTCCTGAGGGAGTGTATGCCGAGAGCAAGAGCTCTCGATAACTGGAGATGGGCTACATGGGGGCAGACCTCTAAGAATAACAGAGGCTTCTTTGAGGGTCTCCACAAACAGAGGTGGGAAAGCCCCAATTAACTCTTCAGTCTTCATGGGTGCTGCACACATTTAATCCCAGCGATGGAGGCAGAGGCAGGCGGATCTCTGTGAGTTTGAGGCCAGACTGGTCTACGTAGTGAGTTCCAGGCCAATCAGGACTATATAGTGAGACTACTTCCAGAGAGAGAGAAGAGAGAGAGAGAGAGAGAGAGAGAGAGAGAGAGAGAGAGAGAGAGAGAGAGAGAAGAGGAGAGGAGAGAACCTGGCTTGCTAATGTATGCCAATAATTCCAGTTACTCAGGAGACTGAGGCAGGGAGATTGGAAGGTCAAGGCCAGCCTGGGCAACTTATTAAGACCCTATTTTTGACTTTACCAAAAATAGAAAGAGGACTGGGATTATAGCTCAGTGGAAGAACTCATGTCTGGCATGTGAAAGGTCCTAAATTCAATCCCCAGTGACACAAAATACATACATACATAAATACACACACACACACACACACACACACACACACACACACACACACACGTGGGGGGCGGGCAAGGAGAAGAATGAAGGTCAGGGGCTCCCCTGCAACAATTAATCTAACTGCTCCCTGGACCCTATCCTGTGTTCTGCCCATTGCAGAGAATACCACTTTCAATTCCAGCAGCGAAGCTGAGCGGAAGACGCGGCGCTTCTACCTGTCCTGCCTCCAGCTGGAGCGCATTGAGAAGCTAGGAGCCCAGCCGCTTCGAGACCTCATTGACAAGGCAGGGGCACTGGGTGGGCTTCGGGCAAGAGGGGCCCGAGGGCCAGGATGTGGTCCAGGGAAGCTCTGAGAATCCCCGGACCAGAGATCTCACGTGTGCTCTCTGCTCAGATCGGTGGCTGGAACATCACGGGTCCTTGGGAGGAGGACAACTTCATGGAAGTGCTAAAGGCAGTAGCCGGGACCTACAGAGCCACCCCCTTCTTCACCGTCTATGTCAGTGCCGACTCTAAGAGCTCCAACAGCAATGTCATCCAGGTGCCTGGCTGGGAAAGGGTAGGGACTCGTGGAACCTTTGCCAAGCAAGCCAGGATTCCCCTCTCCTCTGACAGGCAGGCTGAATACCCACCCGCCCCCTCCCCATGCCCAGGAGTCTCCGGTTTAAAGTGGGAGAGTCTTAACTTTTACCTGTTGCCGTTGCAGGTGGACCAGTCTGGGCTTTTCCTGCCCTCTCGAGACTACTACCTAAATAGAACTGCCAATGAGAAAGTAAGGCACCGCCTAGAACTTCTACCCCATCCCTTGCTGAGCTGGCTAATCCCTAGATGCCTTCCTCTTTGCCTAGGGTCGGAGTGGGGAAGGTGATCCTGTTATGCTGCCTAGCAAGCAGGCTACCCTCTATTCCTCTCTTCCCTCCTTTCCTCAGTCCTCTTCCTCCGTCTCTTCTTTCCTCCCTTCCGTTCTTCCTATTATTCTTCCAAGAAATTTTTTTCTTTCTTTTTGCGGTGCTGGGAATCAAACCCAGGGCCACACACATGCTAGGCAAGCACTCTACCATTGAGCTACATCCCCAGCCCTGGGAAGACATTTCGTGGGTCCCTACTGTACGCCAGAATCTCGGGAGCAATTCTGAGATGTCAGTTTCAGAGTCACTGTCACGGGAAGTTTTTGATATCCATAGGTTTATGGATCTAAGGGTCTGAGAACAAGGTTCAAAAGGTCTGCAGGACTTAGGCCAGATGCAGGCATCCAGGAGTTCCCTTCTGAGATCACATTTGAGTCAGGCCCCTATAAAAGCAGAGAAGTGGTCCAGCACCATGGCTCAGCAGGTAAAGGCACTGGCTGTCAAGCCTGATAACATGAGTTCAATCCCTAGGACCCATGATGGAAGGAGAGAACTGTCTTCTCCAAGATTTCACACACACACACACACACACACACACACACACACACACACACACACACACCACAAATAAATAACTAGATGTAATTTTGAAAAAAGACTACAAGGCTCATCAGAGGTCATCCTGTGTAGAGATAGGTTACACAAGTGTTCAAAAGAAGAAGGCTTCGTGTGTTTGGACCATGGGGAAGAGTCCAGGGAGCCTTCTGTATAGAGAGGAATGTGTTGAACAAAATGTTGAAGCCAGAGAGGCTAGATGTGTTTGGAATGTAACAAGAAGTACGGTTTGGCGAGATGTGTGCTGAGCACATCGGAGGCTAGAAGGAGGTCGGTGACTGGTTACAGAGAAGGTTTTGAATGCTCCAAAGATTTATTCTGCAGCCCAAGAGTCACCTCCAGGTTCCAGAACAGGGATGGAGGGATGAGGTTAGCAGTGCCTTGGGAAGCCAGTTTGTCTGGAGGTAAGAAGAAGACGCAGGGGAGGGAGCCTGGAGCCCAGAGATGAGAGTCTCTGCAGTGCCTGGACTCTGAGTGGGTGACAGCCCAGGTGCCGGAGGGAGGGGCAGAGTGAGTGCTAAGCTGAGGTTGCAAGACATATCACGCTAGAACCGCGACATGCTAGTTACCTGATATTAGAAGAGGAAAGGGGTAAAGATGATTGCAGCTGTAAGGCTGAGTGATGGTGGAATGGAGTAGGCCTTAGGGCATCCGTGGTATCTGTAGAAGAATCAGCCTGGACAACTTGGGGACCAGGAGACAGTGTGATGTCACAGGACAATGAGCGACTTTGAAACCAGACCTGGATTTCAAGTTCAGCTCTCCTGCTTGTTGTAATTGATTGGTGTCTCTGAGGCTGGTTTCTTGTCTGTAAAAAGAGAAGCATAGGTTCGAGGTGTGGGGTACCAGCCAACGCTCCTGCGTAGAACAGATAGCGTGGGAGAGTCTCTCATTTTAGACATGTGAGTTTGAGGAACGTGGGCACCTTCTGTGAGAGAGGTCTGTAGGCAGCTACGGAAGTTGGTGGAGCACTGGAGAGGATAGTGTGAAGGGAGCCGGAAGCTCAGGGCTTCTCCTTTAACGTAGACAAAGGCGGGAAAGAGGAGGCGATGCTTGGGTGTCAAGGGCTGTGGAAGAAAGAGCGACCAGCTGGAGAGTCCTGTGTCCCTCTGCCATGCCTTCGTTAACATTGCCTGGACTTCTCAGCCAGACCCTGCTCTAGACATGTGTGAGTAAGACTGCCGCTCTTCCCTCAGTGGTGGAGAGAATAGGAAGCCTCTCATGATGCTGTCTTGGTCACAGTCATTAGGACAACCACAGAGAAGATACGCGAGGCTCCCAATTTGATTCCAACTGGGAACTAGCCCTGGATGGGGGGGAGGTAGGCCGAGACTGAGAAAGAGGGGCCCACAGCAGAAGCAGTTCAGACAGGCTCTCAGGAAGGAAGATGGACAGCTTGTTGACAGACTGAAGGAGCGAGGAAATGAAATAGGGACAGGTGATCCAGACCTTCTGGACACATATGTAGATTTAATTTAGAATTTAGGAACCATTTTTTTTTTTTTTTTTTGAGATAGGATCTTATTGTATTCCATGCTAGTCTTAACTCCTGGACTTTAGTGATTTTATTGCCCCAGCCTCCTGAGTGCTAGGACTGCACACACACATTACCATAGCGGCAAGTTTAGACTTTATCCCAAAAGAAGGGAAGTGGGTCCATGGAAATACAATGGCCCAGCAGATACAGGTTTTGGCTCCCGGGTCCCACAAGATGGCATGAGAGAACCAGCTCTCTATCCTCTCCCCCGACTTGAGTAGCAGGCCATGCCTACACACATGCTTGCGTGTGTGTGTGTGTGTGTGTGTGTGTGTGTGTGTGTGTGTGTGTGTGTGTAGAGCACAGGGAAGAGCTGTGTTGACCATCGCTTTGGAAAAGGCCTCATGGTTGATTCTTACTGCACCATTGGGTTCCTTAGGGGGGAAGCCTCTTGTCATAATCGGGGAAGATGTAGTGCAATGGCGGAGACAGGAAAACTAGGGGTGCAGAGAATTCAAGAAAGTCTCAGGAGTAAAGTCTTAAGCTGAGGACAAGGAAGTGGGGAGAGAAAAGTACACACACGTGCCAGGTCCGTGACTGGGCTAACCGTGTCCCCCTAGCAGCTAGGATGGGGCGCAGAGTGATTCTCTTCTGACACCAGCAACAGGAGAGTGGGGAAAAGGAGAAGTTTTGTAGCATAGAGAACAAATATCGCCAGGGGTGGGGGTGGGGTGGAGGTGACGCACGCCCTTAATTCCAGCACTCGGGAGGCAGGTGGATCTCTGTGAGTTCGAGGCCAGCCTGGGCTACAGAGTGAGTTCCAGGACAGCCAGGGTTACACAGTGAAACCCTGTCTCGAAAAGTCAAAACAACAATAACAACAAAAGAATGAATATCAAGGGACCAAAAACTTTTCAGTGAAGAAAAGAAATGGCCTTTAGCATTAAGTGAGCCGGGGGGGGGGGGGGGGGGGGGGGGGGGGGGGGGGGACACGACACTTCAGTTCAGGAGTAGGAAAGAAACTCAGCATGGTGGTATATGCCTGTAATTCTAACCCTTGAAAGCAGGTAGGAGAACTGTGAGTTCATACCACTCTGGGCTACATAGTGAGGTCTTGTCTTAAAAAGAGGGGAGGGGAACCACAGAGGTGGTTGCTGGCTAGAGCTGACGATCTATCTGCATGTTTTTTTCCCTTTCCTCCACAAATACTTAGTGAACTATCATAGGGAAGACATTGTACTTGAACCCAAGATTCCAGGGGCGGACAAGCAAACAAGCTTTGTCCTGACATGCCAGCCTGGCCCGAGGCAGGCCCAGGTAGTGCTCAGACTTCCACATTCTAACCCTGTCAGGGGCAGTTTGTGATGGGAGTCCTTACCTCATCTCCTCAGGCTTGTTCCCTCTATGGAAATTGGAACTACTATGGATTTTATGGAGTTGCTATGAGGATGTGGGGCAAGATACATTATATGTAAATCCCTTAGCCATCTGGTCAGTGGATACATAATGTTCAGTGCTTTTTTTTTTTTCCTCTGTGCTTTCTCTCTCCCCTGGATACAAGGGAGGGTGAGAAAAGCACATCTGAGGCCTGTTAGGATGAGAAGTGGGAGGGAGGCGAAGGGGCAGACCCCCTGCAGGGTCAGGTCCGTCCGTGCAGCCGTTCAGGTAAAAGCACATGGCTCCTGACGGACTGGGTAATTAGAAGGGCGATAGGAAATGAGAAGGCAGAGAACTACGGGAGTCCATCCGTTGGGTAAACATTTACAGGGGACCAGTTCTGTGCTTGGCCCTGATCCAGGCTCTCGGGATTCAGACAAAATCTGAACAGTGTCCACTGAGGGAAACAGATGATACGAGCACAGGTAATAATTAAGTAAGTCAAAGCCGACAACGGTCAGCAACGGATCAGGAATTAAACAGGGCCGCCGAGACGTCCACAAAGCGCGTCAAGCCAAAGGAATGGTGGGAAGAGCCCCCCCCCCCCCCAGCGGATCTTAGCCTTGGGCAGGACTTGTTCCTGTCTTTGAGGATGACGGGCTTTCACAGGTGCTTACTGCCTACCTGGACTACATGGAGGAGCTGGGCATGCTGCTGGGTGGACAGCCAGCCTCCACCCGGGAGCAGATGCAGCAAGTTCTGGAGCTGGAGATACAACTGGCTAACATCACTGTGCCTCAGGACCAGCGGCGTGATGAAGAGAAGATCTATCATAAGATGAGCATCTCGGAGCTGCAGGTGGGGTAGGCGGGGGACTAGAGACGTTAGGGAGAGGCTAGCCCTTGATAAAGACCACCCCGTCTCCTTATCTCCTGAGGCAGCCAGTCCCCCCACCCCCACCCCACTTCCTGCTTTTGTGAGCTTTCCAGGTGTGTATCGCTATCCTGGAAAGAAAAATGGTCAACATTTTAAGCCACCTCTCTCGAGGCCATCCTCTAGTCTCTTTTAGTCCTGTTGACCTGGACTGCGTAAAGAGATCATATTTAAAATGTTTAGCCAGATGTGGTGGTTCACATCTGTAACCCTAACACTTGGGAGACTGAGGCAGGAGAATTTCTGTGAGTTCCAGGCCAACCTAGGCTACAGGTGTGAGACCCCATCTCAAGTAAGCAAGAAAATGGAAAAACAAATTGATGAGAATTTATCTACAAATATCTACATATCTACAAAATGATCAGAATGTGTACGGAAATATCTCCTAATGCGCCTCCTGTGCCAGCCCTTTTGGTTGAATTATGGAAAGACTAGGGGAAAGGAGATTCTATAGAGAGACCAGGTATGTGGGACATGTTGGGGAAGTGGTGTTTTATCAACCAGCATGAAAATATTTGAATTTCCGTGCCCAAGCTGAATGCCACACATAGTGGCTTCCCTTGTATAATGAGTGGTTAGGCTCCCAGACAGCAGGACATTCAGGCCTGGAAAATCATTTATTGCAGGAAGGGGTCCCCAAGCAGCCAGTAACTGTTACTATGGCAATGGGAAAGATGCCCAGGCTATTGCAAATCACTGGGGGAAAGAGTCTGTTGGGACCCAGTGGGAAGGCAGGGAGCCTGAGGAGTTTCTGCTTTCAGGCTCTAGCACCCTCCATGGACTGGCTCGAGTTCCTTTCATTCTTGCTGTCGCCGCTTGAGTTGGGTGACTCTGAGCCCGTGGTGGTGTACGGCACTGAGTACTTACAACAGGTGTCGGAGCTCATCAACCGCACAGAGCCAAGGTGTGACTGGGGAACGGGAGGGGGCCGGGGTGGTACCGTGGTGGAGGGGACTCAGGGCTCTGGAAATTTCTGGAAGGCCCAACCATAGTGAACTGGCACACAGAGTGAGTGATAAGGCCCGAACCTTCCAAACTTGACGTCAGAACGTCTGTGCACTCTTCCCCTGGGCAGTTTCGGGGTATCCGTCTGTGACCTCTATTCCCACACCTTGCTCCAAGCTGATGTCTGCAGGCATTTGTGTCCCAGAGAAAGGCTCCAGGGTCCTGGGGACTGGCTGGGGAGGGGAGAGGGTGCCACACACGGCTCTCCTTGTCTTCTGGTCTGGAACTAGCGTCCTGAACAATTATCTAATCTGGAACCTGGTGCAGAAGACGACCTCAAGCCTGGACCAGCGCTTTGAGTCTGCGCAGGAGAAGCTGCTGGAGACCCTCTACGGCACCAAGAAGGTGAGCTCTGCCTCCTTTCTGAACAAACCTAGCTGGTGCTACCTGCCCACAGTGTGTCAGGAACATTTTCCCCTTGGTACGTGAGCACATGGTATGGAACACAGATCCGAATCAAGCTGTCATAATTCCCAATCTTAGTCCCTTCATATTTTAGCCTATGGCACCTTGGGGTATGTGAGCACGTTGCTCTGGCTCCGTTCCCTCGTCTGTAACAGGAATAAGTTTCAAGGCTGGCTTAAGTCAATGTCCGCACGTGGTGTAGATAAGCATACGGCTTTGATGATGAGGATGAAGATGATCAAGTGTGCTCTTCATTTCAAGAGGCCTCGTTAAGTGTGGGGAGTAAACCTGCAATCAGATGCATGTACCTTTGAAAGTGTTAATTGTTCACTGTGAGTGAAAAACCTTTGTATTATAAAGCTGAAGTTGGGACGGGCACACTCTATGTGGGGGAGGTTAACAGGACAATTTTCTCAGAAGATGCCCTGTGAGGAATAAACTCCTGAGAAAGCAGGGGACGAGGGCATTCCAGGCATAAGAAACAACACATGCAAAAAAAAACAAAACAAAACAAAACAACAAAAAACAAAAACAAAAACAAAAACACAGAGGCCTGCAGGAGCTCGGTGTGTTTGCAGGGGTTCTGGAGGAGCTTGAGAACAGGGCTGCAGGCTGAGTTTGGTAAGGGGGGCACGGGACTGATAAGGGGGGCACGGGACGTCCATGGCAGTTACGTTAAGAAGTCTGACTATGCCGGGCAGTGGTGGCGCACGCCTTTAGTCCCAGCACTCGGGAGGCAGAGCCAGGCGGATCTCTGTGAGTTCGAGGCCAGCCTGGTCTACAAAGCGAGATCAAGGACAGGCGCCAAAACTACACGGAGAAACCCTGTCTCAGAAAAACAAAAAGTCTGACCATGACAAGTGATGACAGTATCACAGGGCAGGAAAATGGTGACATGCCACTCAAGAAATGATGAGGATGAGCTAGTAGTCACTAGTGACAGACTGGATTGGGAGGGCAGGCGATAGAGGAAGCTGGGGTGATGCCCAGGTTTCAGGTATAGTGGACTGATGGCATATAAGCCTGAACTGTAGACCTGAGCAAAGCAACTTCTGAACTTGGGCCAGCAAGATGGCTCAGAACAGCCGGGCAATGATGGCGCACACCTCTAATCCCAGCACTGGGGAGGCAGAGGCAGGTGGATCTCTGTGAGTTTGAGACCAGCCTGGTCTATAGAGCGAGATCCAGGACAGCCAAGGCTACACAGAGAAACCCTGTCTCAAAAACCAAACCAAACCAAAACAAAACAAAACAAAAAAAAAAAAAAATGGTTCAGAACAGCTGGTAAAGACACTTGCCACCAAGCCTGATGACCTGAATTTGATCCCCAAGTCCTTTAGGTGGCTCCTTTAGGTTGTTTTCTGACCTCCACACTTGGACTATGGTAGGTCAGAATATCTCCCATTCCAAATAAGTAAACATAAAAAAGAAACGTCTAAGGGGGTTGGAGAGATGGCTCAGAGGATAAGAGCACTGACTGCTCTTCCAGAGGTCCCTAGTTCAGTTCCCAACAACTACGCGATGGCTCACAACCATCTGTAGTGAAACCTGGTGCCCTCTTCTGGCCTGCAGGCATACATGCAGATAGAATACTGAATACATAAGACATAAACAAATCTTTAAAAAAAAAAAAAAAAAAGAAAGAAAGAAAGAGGAAACGTCTAAAACCCAAGGGAAACTATTAGGAACATAGTAGAGTGAGAACTGGGAACGGAGTGGGCGGCATGCCCATTTTCTGCTGGAGCTTTGCCGGGTCGGCGTAGTTTGAGATGTTGCCTTACCTGTCTCTGAAGTCTGAAGGAGAGGTGGTACCCCAAGCCCAAGTGTCTGTTGCCCAGCTGAGAGGCTTAGCCCCAGAGAAGGAGGGAAGCCTTCAGACTGGAGGTCAGTGCTCTCTCTGTGGAGATCTTGCTCTTTGTCCCTTTACAGTCCTGCACGCCAAGGTGGCAGACCTGTATCTCCAACACAGATGACGCCCTTGGCTTCGCTCTGGGCTCGCTCTTTGTGAAGGCCACATTTGACCGGCGAAGCAAGGAAATCGTGAGTCTTCAGGCTTCTAAAACTGCCCTTTGATTTGTTTAAAAATCTGCTGGTCATATGTGTGCATACATAGAAAAACTGGGAAGGGCGTTCACTAATCAGCAAACTGGGTGGTGGGATTATGGGGCATTGGGTTCCTTAAAGTTTTCTGTAATGTACAAATTATTATACTGGGTTTATATTACTTATATAATTATCAAAAAATAATACTAAGAGATAACAACAGATATGCTTAAATGTTAGATGTTTATGGGAGAGTTGTGTATAGGGAGAATTGAAATGAACTGAAATGTCCAATCATGGAGTAAACGAAAAATAAATAATAGGATGGAATATGATTCCACTTTTATTTTTTAATTAGTTTATTTTTATTTTATGTAAATTAGTGTTTTGCCTGAATGTATGTCTGTGTGAGGGTGTCAGATCTTGGAGTTACAGACAGTTGTTAGCTGCCATGTGGGTGCTGGGAATTGAACCTGGGTCCCCTGGATAATTAGCCAGTGCTCCAACCACTGAGCCATCTCCCCAGCTCCATGATTCCACTTTTAAAGTGAAGATAAATTACTTCTTTATTTATTAGTATTATTTTGTTTTTGTTTTTTGAGACAGGGTTTCTTTGTGTAGCTCTGACTATCCTGAAACTCACTCTGTAGACCAGGCTGGCCTCGAACTCAGAGATCCACCTGCCTCCCCCTTCCCTAAGTGGTAGGATTAAAGGCGGGCACTACCACCGTCCAACTAGAATTTATTTTTTAAATTAAACAACTATGCCTTGCTTTCTTTTTCTTTTTTCTTTTCTTTCTTTCTTTCTTCTTCTTCTTCTTCTTCTTTTTTTTTTTTTTTTTTTGTTGTTAAAAAGAAATTGGTGGTGCCAGGACTGCATCTGGGGCCCATAACATGCTTGACAAGTTTGTTACCTCAAGCTAGAAACCCAACCGTGAGCTGAGGCTGGCCTGATATTCACTATTGTAGACCAGCCTGGCCTCAGACTCGTGATGGTCCTTCTGTCTCTGCTTTCCATACCTGGTGTAGTGATACATTTTAAAGCAGGACAAAAGTAGATTGCAAAAAATATATACAGATTGCATAACACAGCTCCATAGTTTGTATTACTTTCTGGGCTAGCAGAAACACTAGGAATAGCCAGACTATTAAAAGAAGAGAGCTGTGTGATGAGATTACAAATGTTTGATTTTCTTCTATTTTCAATACAAATTGTGTTCATGCATTTCTTTCATAACCAGATAAAGATCAATGGTAGTATTTGAAGCTATAATATTAACTTACTTAACTGCCAATTCAAATGTTTATTTAATTAATTAGAAAAAAGTAGCTGGGTGGTGGTGGCACACAACTTTAATCCCAGCACTGGGAGAGGGGGGCAGAACCAGGGGGATCTCTGTGAGTTCGAGGCCAGCCTGGTCTACAGAGTGAGATCCAGGACAAGCACCAAAACTACAGAGAGAAACCCTGTCTGGAAAAACCAAAACCAAACAAACAAAAAAGAAAAGAAAAAAGCTACCTACAATAACAGTAACAATAACAATAACAGTAACAATACTGACACCAGTGGTCATCTCCCTGCTGGGCAGCCTTTCTTCAGGAGTCTTCATAATCCCATGACTCCCGGATAGACCCAGATGGCACCAGGGTGGAGGGGAGCAGAAAAGCTTTAAGTTCAGGGGGAGGCTGACCTGTGACCTTCCCCTACAGGCGGAGGGGATGATCAGCGAAATCCGGTCTGCTTTTGAGGAGACCCTGGGAGAGCTGGTTTGGATGGATGAGAAGACACGGCTGGCAGCCAAGGAGAAAGTGAGCCATGGCTGTGTTTCGGGCGCCATCTTGAGGTGGTAGTAGAGGATACAGTTTTGTTGGGCACAGGGAAGGAAACCCTTAACATGGTCTCTTCAGGCAGATGCCATCTATGATATGATTGGTTTCCCTGACTTCATCTTGGAGCCCAAAGAGCTGGATGATGTTTATGATGGGGTGAGTACCTTTGTTCACAGCACTAATGTTCAGAATCATGGGCCGTTGTTCCCCTGCCTCAGTAATTGAAGTTCAAGCACTCGTCAGTGGAGTAGGCACAAGTAATTAGACTGCTTAGGTATGGGTTCTGTGCCAGACATGGGCCAGATGGCAGTAGAATACAGCATTAATGAGCGTAGGGATTTGGAGCTTAGACTAACTGGATCATGTTCTTACTCTGTGTAATCTTGGACAGGACGTCTTTAGGCCTCAGTTTCATGTGTAATATGGGGCTTTACTAGTACTCACTTCACAGGGTGATAAGAACAAAAGAATGTATCTTTAAAAAAAAGTCAGGTGGTGGTGGCTTCGAGGCCAGCCTGGTCTATAGAGCAAGTTCCAGGACAGCCAGGGCTACGCAGAGAAACCCTGTATGGGAAGTGAGAGGCGGGGAAGTTGGGCATGGTGGTGGCCCATGCTTTTAATCTCAGCAGCACTCAGGAAGTAGAGGCAGATGGATCTATCTCTGTGAGTTCAAAGCCAGCCCAGTCCTCATTGTAGATTCTAACAGTGAGACTCTGTTTAAAAAAAAAAAAAAAAAAAAAAGCAACAAAAGTCCAAAACAGCACTTGAGGCATAAGTACCTTTAAAATATTGTCAGTTAGCTGTTTACTTCCATTTTCTAGTGGGGGAGACTGAGGCTTGCTAGGAAAGGTCCTTCGGGGACTCTCACCTTCTCCAACATGTTGTCACCTGCTTCCTCCCTTCCTCTATCCCCGTAGTATGAAGTCTCCGAAGATTCTTTTTTCCAAAACATGCTGAATCTGTACAACTTCTCTGCTAAGGTGATGGCTGACCAGCTCCGCAAACCTCCCAGCCGAGACCAGTGAGAACGGGAGGGGAGACCCGGGGCAGCTGGAGAGGTAGACCAGGGCTTCTGGGGCTGGGGTGCGGAGCGGGACAAGGCCCTTGCAGGAGGCAGGCAGGGCAGGCCTGGGCTACTGGGCTGGGGAACATGGGGACAGCAGTCAGGAGCTGCAGCCGCTGTCTTCCTCCCGCAGGTGGAGCATGACGCCTCAGACGGTGAACGCTTACTACCTCCCAACCAAGAACGAGATCGTGTTCCCTGCAGGCATCTTGCAGGCCCCTTTCTACGCTCACAACCACCCGAAGTGTGTCTGAGGCAGGAGGGTCTGGGTGCTGGGGTCTGGCCATGTGGTTGAACTGGGGAAAGAGCTGAAGGGGGAAATCAGGAAATGCTTGTTCAGCATTTCTTATCTACCAGGGCCTTGAACTTTGGTGGTATCGGCGTGGTGATGGGCCATGAGCTGACACACGCCTTTGATGACCAAGGTAGGGAGGGGCCCAGTCTAGAATTTCCAGTGACTACTGCAGGGATTTGGGAGTGTTGGGGGCAAGCCTTGGGGATCCTGGTGTCTCTGGTCAAGGCTGGTTGGGGGGCATTTGTTCTCCTGTGGGTGAGTTGTCTTGTTGGTGGGATGCCAGGATAATTTCTTCTCAGGCCGTGAGTACGACAAGGAAGGGAACCTGCGTCCTTGGTGGCAGAATGAGTCACTGACGGCTTTCCAGAACCACACAGCCTGCATGGAAGAACAGTACAACCAGTATCAGGTCAACGGAGAGAGACTCAACGGGCTCCAGACACTGGGGGAGAACATCGCCGATAACGGGGGCCTTAAGGCTGCTTACAATGTGAGTGGCCGAGGTCGGCCAGGCTGCGTAGAGGGTGCTTGGGGAGGCGGGCAGGCACCGGTGGACTTGTTTCTTATGGTTCCCCTAGGCTTACCAAGCGTGGTTGAGGACCCACGGGGAGGAGCAGCAGCTGCCAGCTGTGGGACTCACCAATCACCAGCTGTTCTTCGTGGGATTTGCCCAGGTATGGCCCCCGCGGGAGAACTGGGTGTGTCTCCCGTCCACTCCCTCCAAAGGAGGCCATTAGAGGAAGTTGGGGGTCATTCGGGAAAGGTGCTGGGAAAGGGGGCCACCGTTGCCGTGTGGGAAGTGCCTTGAGAGAAAGCCTGGTGTCCAGAGCCCATGAAAGTAACCTGAAGGGAGAGAAATCTTCAGTAGGGTTTTATTTGAAAGGGAAGGGCTGCTAGCTTTAGTGGAATGGATAGGAGCAAGCACTGATCTCCTCCTGTTACTGTGGGAGAATGTGGCAAAAGAAACTGTAGCTTGGGAATACAAAATGGCTGTTCAGGGTTACCCCCCACCTCACCCCCACCCCCACCCCCGAATAAAATAAGCAGCAGAGTCAGCACCCAGGCAGGGCCTCTTTCAAGTGCTATGCGCCACAGTAAGCAATCTTAAAGGGCTCAGCCTTTCCCCACAGCCACGCCCAGGCTGGGTTACCTGGTGTCCAGATACTCTTTAGAGGCTTCAAGGAACTGAGGGGGCATGTTCCCCTCCCTTGAAGCTGGCCAAGCCTCCTGCAGCAGCCCTGACAACTCCTGAACTCACCAGCCGGACGGTGGTGGTTCATGACCAAGATGGCTCTGCTGTAGCCGAAGCTATGGCCTAATTCAGCTCCACACTAGACACCATATGTCCCCATGTCTGTCCTGGCCCGCAGGTGTGGTGCTCGGTCCGCACACCAGAGAGCTCTCACGAGGGGCTGGTGACCGACCCCCACAGCCCTGCCCGTTTCCGAGTGCTGGGCACTCTCTCCAACTCCCGTGACTTCCTTCGGCACTTCGGCTGCCCTGTCGGCTCCCCCATGAACCCAGGGCAGCTGTGCGAGGTGTGGTAGACTTGGGTTGGGAGAGAAATGGGGCCACTGTGGCCAGGAACTGGGGCTTCCAAGTTAGGAGAAAGCAGAGATCAGCTGGTGTGGTTGTCTCTCCACACCACAAGTGACACAGATCTAGTCTCCACCACCACCACATCGTGCCTCTGCTTTGGGGGTGCCTGTGCCTCTAGCAGAGATGCCACCGTTCACTGTGACATCCTTTCACATGTGTCACCCTGGAGGAAGTCTAGGCAGAAGTGCCGGTTCCTACAGAGAGGATTCTGTCTCTTTTGGCTCCAAGCTTACTCAGTTTGGGGGCCAAGAGGCTCTGCCTGGGGCATGCCCATCTCTCCCCAGGAATATTCAGTACTGTGTGGAAATGACTCGGCTCCCTTCAGCCCCGCCCTCAGGCTCCCCCCACCTGTTCCTTGTGCTCCTCCTAGTACTGCTGCCCCCCTCAAGGACAGAGCAACTGAACTCAAGTGGAAGGCCAAGGGCTCCCTCGGGTGAGAGGAGAAATGTGTATGTATAGTTCGTGCTGGTTCCGTGTTTCAGGGCGTGAGCCTTAGGGATGGCCGATTGTCCCCGGGCCAAACAGAGAAGCAGATCTGGTAGAGAAAAGGGAAGAGTTTATTTTTGCAGGGAAGAGGGTGGGGAGGGTGTGGTCTTGGCTTTATAGGACCCTTTGCTAATAAATAGATCCATATCAGTCACCCTGTCTCTCCCTTCAGTCTTCTTTTTCCTTATTCATCCTCTTATCCGGTCAATATTTGAGCAACTACAATTGTCTTAGTTTGGGTTTCTATTGCTGTGAAGAGACACCATGACCATGGTAACTCCTATGATGAAAAACATTTAATTGGGGGTGGCTTACAGTTTCAGAGGTCTAGTCCATTATCATCATGGTGGGACATGGCAGCGTGCAGGCAGACATGGTGCTGGAGAAGGAGCGGAGAGTCCTACATCTTGATCGGAAGGTAGCAGGAAGTGAACCGAGACACTGGAGGCGGTCTGAGCGTATATGAAACCTCAAAGCCCGCCCCCACAGTGACACACTTCCTCCAACAAGGCCACACCTACTCCAACAAAGCCACACCTCCTAATAGTGCCACTCCCTATGAGCTAGCTTATGAGGGCCAATGACATTCAAACCACCATAGTAATATTCTTTCGATCCTGACCCGAGATTTGAAGCCCAAAGGGACAAAGATGGAGAGAGGAGCACAGCTGGGTCTGTTTGGTCATGGTACATTCTCCACAGCTGGAAGGTTTGTAGGCCACTGCCTCTGTGGCCAGCCCGTCACTGGATCTGGAGAGTAGGTGGTTTTTGTTTGTTTGTTTTTTGAGACAGGGTTTCTCTGCGTAGTTTTGGTGCCTGTCCTGCTATGTAGACCAGGCTGGCCTTGAACTCACAGAGATCTGCCTGGCTCTGCCTCCCAAGTGCTGGGACTAAAGGCGTGTGCCACCACTGCCCAGCTGGTTTTTGTGTTTTTGAGACAGTGTCTCACTATATAGTCCTGGCTGGCTTGGATCTCACTATGTAGATCAGGCTAGCTTTGAACTCAACGATCTACCTGCCTCTGCCTCCAAACTGCTGGCATTAAAGGCGTTTGCCATCACACTCAACTTTTATTGTTCTTTAGATTTACTTTTGAATGATATATTGGCTACCCACCAGTAATTTATGTCTCAGGCATGGAGGATAAAGTGGTCTCTGTCCTTTGGGAACTTCAGCTATTTCATTTTTACCCTCACAAGCTCATCCAGTCTCCACAGCCATGATATTCTCCCAGTGCTCTGCTCCCATGATGCAGATCTAGCCCTAACCACTTTACTGCAGCCAAAGAAATGGAGATTGAAACTGAGGCTCTGATGGTTATGACCTAAGCCCCGGGAGCCTTCCTCTCTCCATCTGAAAAATGAGAGTAACAGCAAAGCAGTGGAAGAGTCCAATCACAGAGTGCTCTGGAGGTGCTCTTGTGGCCTGTGGCAAGACCCCCACAGAGCCGATATCGGAGGCAAAACACAGGGGTTTATTACAAGCCCAGGCTTGGTCCGCGTCCAACACACTGGCTAGCCAGGTGGAGGACGGCCCTGAGCTCTCAGGGTGAGGGGTTTTTCAAGGGAAAAACTGAAAACAGAGTGGTACAAGCCTTGGTGTCATATGATTGGGTGAGGGTGTGTAACCTTTGAATTTACTGGTTGGGGGTTACAGTTATCATTTTGGGGGCAAGCCTGGACAAGTCCCAGGCTTTGTCCTTGTGCTGCCATGGAGGCTGGCTGGCGTGGCACATACTGACTGTGGGGGCTGACTCACTGGCCCAGACTCTGTCCTTGAGCTGCTGTGGGGGCTGGCTTAGCACGTTCACATTGACCCATGCATGTAGCTCTAAGTTGTGAGGGGTCCCAGACAGTAAACAACTGGCTGAACCTTGAGCAGTCAGAGTATGTGCAGAAAGGGAGCTACTGCAAGGACTATGTCGTGGCCCTCCCAGAAACTGCTTGCTTAAGTCTCAGGAAACGGAAATTGAGGCCTGATCTCTGAGAGAAGACTGACAGCCTGTTAGGGCGTCTGCTCGATCCTTTCAGTGCAAGTAGGGGTGAGTTTGCCGGGTTTGCAAAGAACAGAGTGAGGGCTTGTTATAATTGCCTCTGGTGTCTTTGGTCTCTTGGGTATGTCAGGAACATGTACCCCATAGCCTGTGTCCCACCCCAGTTTTTCACTGGACCAGACCCTGGATGTGCTAGCTGCTGACCGAAGGAGGGCAGTTACACTCCAGAAGGAACAAGATGTCGTTCGAACCACTGAGCCACACTGCTAGGTCTGAACCTCTAGGCTCACCTACAGGGCCGGTGGCAAAGTGCACTGGGAAGAGGAGAGCTTTCCTTTCTGGAGAACTGGTTCTGGTGCCAGCTTCAGTCACCCACTAGTGCCTGACGCCAGGCGGGGCTCCTCCTTTCTCCAGGCCTTGGCGCCTTGGCAGTCTGTAGAATAAGTGGATTGGGTAAGATGATTTCTGAGACCATTCAGCTTCAATGCCTTGGAAGGGAAATTCAACCCAGGCATAATGGCACATGCCTTTAATCCCATCTATTTGGGAGGCTGAGGCAGGAGGGTCATATGTCAGAGGCCAGTTTGGAAAACATAGTGAGACACTGTCTCAAAACCAAGCAGTGGTAGACTGCTTATCTAGCATGAATGAGGTCCTAGGTTCATTCACATGCTGGGGGGAAATGAATATATGGGCTCTGCACGTTCCAGAACTCAGACAGATACTAATAATGTGTGGAGCTTAGCTGCTGAGCAGAGGGTAAGACTAACAATGTTAGAGCATACTGACCCCACAAGGCGCTTGGCAGGATAAAGCTTTGCTTTCCTTTCATACCTGAATCAGGCCAAGCATGGTGTCACACACCTGTAATCCCAGCACTTGGGAGTGGGCAGAAGCAGGTTTGTGTGCGTGCGTGCATGCGTGCGTGTGTGATTTCAGCCTGGCTACATGTGTAGACCTTGTCTAAATAAAACAAGACTAAAACCTTGATTGGGGCCAGTGAGATGGCCCAGTGGTTAACCTGAGTTTGAGCCCTAGAACCCACATATGGGTAGAAGAGAACTGACTCCACACAGATGTGCACTTTGACATGCCTTCACATGGTAGGTCATGAGGCAGACAAAGAAGGGTCAGAAGTTCAAGATCATCCTCAGCTACAGAAGAACTTGAGGCCAGCACTGTCTGACAAAAAGAAAAATCTGAGGTCCCTACAATATCACTGCCTCTGTTTCATGATCAGGGAAAATGGGAAAGGACTCCAGGACTGCCAATATCAGGCAAGACAGAGTGTGCTAAAGACACATTTGGGATGCTCTTAATCACTGACAGTTAGTATTGTAAGTCAAATGCAGACATCTGTCTTCATCAGGCTGAGGGCGACCATCCCCAGCAACAGGTTTATTTCCCAGGCCAGGCACCTGTATGAGCAGGTAGTTATGGGAAAGTCATACACAGTGAACCAAAGTTAAAGCAGGGAGTATGTCTAGGTGGGGCACTCTGCAGGGACCTGGTTCCACAGGTAAGACAAAGTGAACCTCGGGTAGTAGACGTGATTGTCACGCTTAATAGCTCTGTTAAGTTGATGAGAGATGCTTCTGTTAAATATTCTGTTGTGTTGAGGCAGAAGAGAAATGAACACGACTGGACTTCCATGCTATCCCACTGGGTAACTCATTCCCAACCAAAATAATGAAGCCTGCCAAGACACATGATTTTACCCTTGATAAAACTAGAAATACCAGGCTAGAAGAGAGTACTCGATAAAAATAAGCACAATTTCAAAGAGCCTCTTGTGGTTCACTAGTAGAGAATCCTGACAGTTTTCCAATTCATTGGTCTAGGCTCCAGAGAGAAACCCCAAATTATTATTATATGCAAAAATGACCTAATGACCAACGCAAAACCATTCAGTCATCTGTTAAGTATTTGATAAGGCCTGCCTCAAACCAGGCGTTAGCTGGGTACAAGGGGCACAAAGATTAACCAGATTCAGTTCCTTGCCCTCCAGGAGCTCAGAGTACAAGGTGTGAGAGAGATGTGTCAAGTACAGCCGGAGCTCAGGGAAGAAATGCATAACCTGAGAGGCAAGGAAGGAAAAGTATCCCAGACGGTAACACTGGACTGGAGCTCAGAGGATGGTAGAATTTACCAGCTGAACATTGAAGGGCATCCTTACAAATGGAATGACCACTTTAAAGGGCTTGGAGGAGTGGAGAATATTCAGAAATGTGGAATGTTTAGGACGATCAGAGTATAAATGAAAGGGACATAATATAATTTCCACCTGGGTAGCAGTAATAGAGTGAATGAAACGTCTGCTGTCATTTCTAAACTTAACAGTAAAAACCTCCACAAAACGTTTGGCTTTTGAAAAAAATATCAGATACAGAAAATGGCAGCACAATCTCACTATGCAGTCCTAGTGGCAATCCTTGTTGGCTAGGTTTACAGTACTTGGCATAAATTCCCTCCTACTGAGCGGTCCTCGAGTCCAATTAGGTGGTTGTTGGTTACCCCCAAAATCTAAGTGCCACTATTGCACCCTAGGGAATAGCACACTGAGCTGGCCATTGCGGTTCATACACTTTACAGCTGGGTAGGACTATTGATTGCTCTGCTCCTTGGCAGCTTGCGTAGCGTCTTCAGACACGAGGAGAGCTAGTCCCCAGGGAGAAGGCTTCCAGGTCAGTTCCATTCAATTCCTCCAAGTCCTGTGACGTGTGTGGTGTCCTCAGTAACAAAGTCTTACCTTCAAGGTCTGGGAGGCAACCAAGAGCAACTGCGACAGCTTACATTGTTTTAGGAGTCTCCTGGACTCCCCTGACCAACAGCCCTGAAGGTTTCCCACGCCCGGCACCGGGATTTTTGTTAGATAGTCTATAGCATTTGGGGGGAGCATTATCACCCCAAGTGGTGTAACTGTTAGACACTTTTTTAAAAGTTTCGACAGGGTCTCATTGTGTAGTTCCTGGCTGGTTTATAACTCACTATGAAAACTAGGCTGGCCTTGAACACAAAGAGATCTGTCTGCCTTTGCCTCCCAATTTAATCCCAAATATTGGGATTAAAAGTGTGAGACACCATGCCATTTTAGGCATCTTTATATATCAACTCATTACATTCTTTTTTTTCTTCATAATTAAATTTATTAGAACTGCTCATTGCATAAGTGCCAAATGGTTATTTCTTTTTTTTTCATTTTTATTTATTTTTCTATTATCAGCTTGATACAGTACAAATTCTTATCCTAATAGTGAAATGTTTCACTGAGCCTTGCCCAGTAATTGAGTAAAATCACAATCATCCTAGGGTCCCCCCTGCTATGTAGCCTCCCTAATTCTGTGGGTTGCAGTCTGGTTATCCTTTGCTTTATATCTAGTATTCACTTATGAGTGAGTATATACTATGTCCTTCTGGGTTTGGGTTACTTCACTCAGGATGATATTTTCTAGTTCCATCCATTTGCCTGCAAATTTCATGCTGTCAATGTTTTTCTCTGCTGAATAGTGCTCCACTGTGTATATGTACCACATTTTCTTAATCCATTCTTCAGTTGACAGGCATCTAGGTTGTTTCCAGGTTCTGGCTATTACAAATAGAACTACTATGAACATAGCTGAGCATGTGTCCTTGTGGTATGATTGAGCATTCCTTTGATATATGCCCAAGAGTGTTATGGCTGGGTGTTGAGGTAGATCGATTCCCAATTTTCTGAGAGACCTCCATACTGATTTCCACAGTACAAGTTTATACTCCCACCAACAGTGGAGGAGTGTTCCCTTTGCTCCGCATCCTCTCCAACATTGACTGTCATTAATGTTTTTGATCTTAGCCATTCTGACAGGTATAAGGTGGTATCTCAGAATTGTTTTGATTTGCATTTCTCTGATGATTAAGGATGTTAAGCATTTCTTTAAATGTTTTTCAGCCATTTGTAATTCTTCTTTTGAGAATTCTCTGTTTAGCTCTTTAGCCCATTTTTCAATTGGATTGTTTAGTATTTTGATGTCTAGTTTCTTGAGTTCTTTATATACTCTGGAGATCAGTCCTCTGTTAGATGTGGGGTTGGTGAAGATCTTTTTCCATTCTTTTTTTTTTTTTTTTTTTTGGTTTTCCGAGACAGGGTTTCTCTCTGTAGCTTTGTCCCTTTCCTGGAACTCACTTGGTAGCCCAGGCTGGCCTCGAACTCACGGAGATCCACCTGCCTCTGCCTCCCGAGTGCTGGAATTAAAGGCGTGTGCCACCACCGCCCGGCTTCTTTTCCCATTCTGTAGGCTGTCTTTTTGTCTTATTGACCGTGTCTTTTGCCCTACAAAAGCTTCTCAGTTTCAAGAGGTCCCATTTAGTAATTGTTGCTCTTGGTGTCTGTGCTGCTGGTGTTATATTTAGGAAGTGGTCTCCTGTGCCAGTGCGTTCAAGACTACTTTCTACTTTCTCTTCTATCAAGTTCAGAGTAACTGGATTTATATTGAGGTCTTTGATCCACTTGGACTTGAGTTTTGGACTCGTTACATTCTTACAAGAGAAACTTTTTGTATTTCACATAGGTAAAAACAGGTTTAGGTAGCTTAACCCAACAACACAGCTGGTACATGGCAGAATTTGGATTTAATATCACATGTTTCTAAAGTTTGAGTTCTCCCATCTTTCCAAGTTTTTATTTCAAAACAATTTAAACCTACAAAAAAAAGGTAATATATCCCAACCACTTGTCATATAATCTTCACCTGGACTCATCAGCTGCTTGATAAACCGTTTTATGGCACAGCATCCAGTTCCTCTCCATCGTACTGAGCGCTATGTGACTCACTTCATCTCTCTCTCATTCTGAGATCTGTGATAGAAGTCATAGAAACAGAAACTGGTAGAAATTCCTTACAGAGAACTAAAGCCAGCGTGAAAATGTATGGACATCCTAAAGACAGAACAGCAGAGCAGCTTCGGGCTGTCCAGGTTCTGTCGAAAGGCTGGAGAGAAGTCGCTGGCCGTGGAAATGGATGGCTGTACCTCGAATCCAGCACTGAGTGCATAAGTGATAGGTTTTAAAAACCAGCGGCAGCAGGGTGTGGTGGCTCATGCCTGTAATCCCGGCACCCCCGAGGCAGAGGCAGGACCATGAGGTTTAAAGTCATTCTCTGCTTCAGCGAGCTTGAGGCTAGCCTGTACTAATAAGCAAGCTTCGGGTAGCATCAGGAATTCTCACGGGGGGGATGTGTTGCGGTTACTATTTCCACATTTGCTGAGGCTAGACGTAATTACGCTGCCGTCACACCGACCTCAGTCGAGAGTTCGAGAGTCCCGTCCGTTTGTCGCACCACGCATCCAGCTGTGGCGAAGGCCCGGGAGAGGAGCGCTAGGCATCTAGACCGAGCCAGAGACACCGAGAAGCCACACCAGCCGCCCCGCGCCGGAGGCCGAAACTGTGAACTCCCCGCCCTGCCTCGGGGGCGGGGCCCGGCTTCCGCAGGGCGCTTCCGGTCTGGAGGGCGCCGCGCGAGGCCGTCTGGGAGAAAAGGGGGCGGTGCGAGCGGGTGCGCGCGCAGCGGGCCGGCAGTGGTGGCCGAGATGGAGGAGGGTGGACGCGACAAGACGCCCGTGCAGTCCCAGCAGCCCTCGGCGACGGCCCCCGCTGGCGCCGACGAGAAGTCGAGCGGCAAGGAGCGGCGGGATGCCGGGGACAAAGACAAAGAGCAGGAGCTGGTGAGGCGCAGCCTCGGGAGCCCGGGGAGGAGGCCGCGGGCTGAGTCACTGCTGCCTCGAAGGCCGCGGGCCCGACTCCCTGCGGCCCACCACACCCGGGAGACCCGGAGTGGGGAGGAGACCTTGCCGTCATGCCCCCCTCATTCCGCACTGCCACCCCCCGCGGCCCGCGCCACCGTTTCGTGGGTCGTTGACATAATTTTCTAGACCGGCTTCCATGCAGAGCCTGCCTGGCTGGACTGCCTTTCCGGCAAGGCTGCTTCTCACCCCACTCCCATTTCTTGTCCATCTGGTCCCTCCCGAGGATGCACTTGCCCTCTCCACCTGTCCCCGGGTGAGTGGGAGGAGAATGTGGTGGCGGTCCCTTCGTTTAATGAACTTCTTCCCCCAACCCTTCAGTCTGAGGAGGACAAGCAGCTTCAAGATGAACTGGAGATGCTTGTGGAGCGACTCGGGGTGAGTCAGGACTGTTAACCCGACGCGGAGTGTATGGGGATGTTTCCCACTTGTTTGCTCTATCTCATTTGGAGGCGACAGCTGGATAGCACATATTAGATATTGTGATAATTGGAGGGAAAAGGGGACAAAGGATGTTTGAATGAGGTCTTGTGTCTCAGGCAGTTTGCAGGAGTTGTGGAATCATGAAGTAGGAGCCGGCTGTGTCTTTGAGCAAAGTGTTAGTTGCTTCTGTCTGGGTTATGATGTGGAGGGATGTGACTCCTTTCGGTCTGAACCCCAACCTCCCCTGATCAGGAGAAGGATACATCCCTATACCGACCAGCTCTGGAGGAACTGAGAAGACAGATTCGATCTTCGACCACCTCCATGACTTCGGTACCCAAGCCTCTCAAATTTCTGCGTCCACACTATGGCAAACTGAAGGAAATTTATGAGAACATGGCCCCTGGGGAGAATAAGGTAATTCAGATATATATGGTGGGGGGCTGTCCAGTTGAAGAATTCTTTTCTTTTCTTTTTTTTTTTTTTTTGTCCCTGACAGGGTTTCTCTGCAGCCCTAGCTGTCCTGTAACACACTGTAGACCAGGCTGGCCTCAAACTCAGATCTGCCAGCCTCTGCCTCCAGAGTGCTGGGATTAGAAGCACTTACCACCACCACTCGACTTATTAAAGCCTTTTAATAATTTACTATTACCATTAGAATTTATGCTGGTTATGGTGGGTACTTCTAATCCCAGCCACTCAGCATCTCTTGAAGTCAAACTAGGCGATGTAATAAGAATCACCATCTCCATCAATTCAAGCCCAGGAGCCTTTTTCTTTCTCCGACTCCCCATTGCTTGTTGCTTCCAGTTAGGCTGGCGTCAGAGGGAGCTGGCAACACCAACTTTAGGCTTTCTGTGAGGCCTAGCTTAGAGCCATGAAAATTTTCAGTGCAGAAACTAGTATGCACTGAATTTGGTGAATTTTGGTGGCACTGATCTTGATTTTCTAATGTCACATACTGTTTTCCTTGGACTGTTGGGTTTGACCTTAAAAGATTGGTTTCCTTACAGTGTTTTGCTGCTGACATCATATCTGTTTTGGCCATGACCATGAGTGGTGAGCGTGAATGCCTCAAATATCGGCTAGTGGGCTCCCAGGAGGAATTGGCATCATGGGGTCATGAGTATGTCAGGTAAGATCTTTTCTTTCTTGGGAATGTGAAGGGACTTGGAAGCATAATTCTTTTGGCTTGGGAAAATATCGATGTATTGAATTCCCCAGACACGGAATGCCTTGACTCCCAGGGACTGCTTCCCTAATGATGGTGTCTGTCTATAGACATCTGGCAGGAGAAGTGGCCAAGGAGTGGCAAGAGCTGGATGACGCAGAGAAAGCCCAGCGGGAACCATTGCTTACCTTGGTGAAGGAAATTGTTCCCTACAATATGGCTCATAATGCAGAGCATGAGGCTTGTGACCTGCTCATGGAAATTGAGCAGGTAGATATGCTGGAGAAGGACATAGATGAGAATGCATACTCAAAGGTCTGCCTCTATCTCACCAGGTAAGTGAGCATGGCTGAGGGGCAGCAGGCTTGCCTTCTTCAGCGCTAGTCTCATTTTTGCCTCTTCTCCCAGAGGGTCATGGGGTCACCTTAGGCTGTAGTTACTTGTTGATGCCATGAATTTCTTGAGGACAGAAACTGTGCCTCCTTAGCTATCTTGGAACGTAGTGCACTGCCTTGTACAAACAGGCATTTAGTGTATATTTGGGTAAGGAATTAAATAAGTTAAAGGCACTTCCTGAATTTCTACTCCTTTTGCCTTTGCAGTTGTGTGAATTATGTGCCAGAACCTGAGAACTCGGCCCTACTGCGCTGTGCCTTGGGTGTGTTCCGAAAGTTCAGCCGCTTCCCTGAGGCTCTGAGATTGGCACTGATGCTCAATGACATGGAACTGGTAGAGGACATTTTCACCTCCTGCAAGGATGTGTATGTAGAGAAGTTGGTAAAGGAAGAGATACGTTTGTGCATGAGTATTTGTGTGGAAATCAGAGACTTGGCAGTTCCTGGTCAGAGCGTGAGGTGCTTCTCTGTCCTGTAGTAGGTGAAAAATGAGAAGGTGTGATGGCTTTCCCCGCAGGGTGGTACAGAAGCAGATGGCGTTCATGTTGGGTCGGCATGGGGTGTTCCTGGAGCTGAGTGAAGATGTGGAGGAGTACGAAGACCTCACAGAAATCATGTCCAATGTACAACTCAACAGCAACTTCTTGGCCTTAGCTCGGGAGGTGAGATTCTCTGCTCTTGCCCTAAACTTTTTGTTAAAATTCTACCTGTCATGCTACCCCCTTCCTACTTTTCATTAGACTCCTGGTGAAAGTTGCTATTCAGTTGGATAGCAGAAGGGATAGCTGGGGGAATACCGGGGAGGCAGGAGTGACCCTCTGGCTTCTCTTTAGCTGGACATCATGGAGCCCAAGGTGCCCGATGACATCTACAAAACCCACCTAGAGAATAACCGTGAGTAGCTCTGTGTGGGGATTGGAGGGACTATTAATTGTTCCTATTGTATTGGGAATACCATCTTGGCTAACTCACTTATAGAGAATTTCAGATTCCCATGAACTTTGTGTCCAGGTCACTGTTGGAGACATAGACTAAGGGACTAACTTAAAATCAGAGACTGAAGCCAGGTGGTGGTGGTGAATGCCTTTGATCCCAGCACTTGGGAGGCAGAGGCGGCAAGCACATCTCTGAGTTCAAGGCCAGCCTGGTCTACAGAGCAAGTTCCAGAACAGCCAAGGCTACTCAGAAACCCTATCTCGAAAACAAAAACAGCAACAAAAATCAGGGACTGTCTCGCAGGCATTGTTCCTTTCGGGTCCTATGCTAAGCTGCCTCTCCTTTCTCCCCTTGTACAGGGTTTGGTGGCAGTGGCTCTCAGGTGGATTCTGCCCGAATGAACCTGGCCTCCTCTTTCGTGAATGGCTTTGTCAATGCAGCCTTTGGTCAAGATAAGCTGCTGACTGATGATGGCAACAAATGGCTTTACAAGAACAAGGACCACGGTATAATTTTCTCTTTTTGTCATGTGGTCAGATGTCAGCTGACAGTCAGGTGTTACTTGAGAAGGGTCCACAGTTAGTTTCCAGGGGAGCCCTTTAAAAGTTCTTTGGGTAGGCCCTTCTGAAGCTGACAGTCCTCCTTGTCATAGGGATGTTGAGTGCTGCTGCCTCCCTGGGCATGATTCTGCTGTGGGATGTGGACGGTGGCCTCACCCAGATTGACAAGTACCTGTACTCCTCTGAGGACTATATCAAGGTTAGTCTGGTCAAAGCTTATTCACTGGGGACTTTTTCTTCTCATGGTCTAGTGCTTCCTTTATAAAGACAGTATTTTAGCTGGGTGGTGGTGGTGCATGCCTTTAATCCCAGTACTCGGGAACTTGCTCTGTAGACCAGAAGCAGGCAGATCTTTGTGAGTTCGAGGCCAGTGTGTTCTACAGAGTGGGTTCCAGGACAGCCAAGGCTACACAGAGAAACCCTGTCTCTAAAAACCAAACAAACAAACAAAAAAAAGTAGTTGGGGGCTTGCTTATAGTTTCAGAGGGTCAGTCCATGACCATCATTGTGGGGAGCATGGCAGCAGGCAGGCGGGAATGGTGCTGCAGCAGCAGTTAAGAACTTAGGTCTTATCTGCAAGTTGGAGGCAAAGAGAGATGCTGGGCCTGTCTTGGGGTTTTGAAAACTCAAAGCCCACCCCCAGTGGCACACCTCCTCCATGAAGGCCACACCTCCTAGTCCTGCCCAGAACAATTCGACCCACTAGGGACCATGCATTCAAATGTTGAGCCTATGGGGACCGTGCTCAATTGAAACCACCACCTAGGCAGTTTTTCACTCCAGGTAATGCAGGTGTCACAGAGGCCACGCTGCACACTTTGTAGTTAAGAGGGAGACATCTGAAGTAAAGTCTGTTTTGCTGTTTGCAGTCAGGAGCTCTCCTTGCCTGTGGTATCGTGAACTCTGGGGTCCGGAATGAGTGTGACCCTGCCCTGGCACTGCTTTCAGACTACGTTCTCCATAACAGCAATACCATGAGGCTTGGCTCCATCTTTGGGTAAGGTTTCTTGCTGCTCTTCCCTTGTTTATTTACTTATTTTTAAGTTCTTAGGTTTCTGAGCCAGCTTGCTTCTCTTTCTGTTAGTGCTCAGCTTAAATCTAGAGCAGACATTGCCAAAGACTGCCATGTGCCGTTGAGTGTCCAGCTCTCGGTGAATGTGTTGGTGACCGGTTCTATTTTTGTTGTTTTTGCTGTGTCCCTGAGTATATATATGTCGGGGACTTTATCTGCTGACTTTGTAGGTTAGGCTTGGCCTATGCTGGCTCCAATCGGGAAGATGTTCTAACACTGCTGCTACCTGTGATGGGAGATTCCAAGTCCAGCATGGAGGTGAGTCTTCCTGGTGGAAAAGGTGGGGAGGTGTGTTGGGGTTGGGGACACCCCAGTGAAACCTCCTAGAACTGCAGTTTCAAGCTGTATGTGGTGGCTCACGTCTGTTATCTCAGTACTGGGGGATTGAGGCAGGAGATTTTCTGTGAGTTCCAGGCCAGCCTGGGCTACAGAATACAATTGTGTGTCAAGCACCCTGTTACTCTTACCTCATTCCCCACCCCCAAAAGGGGAGAAAAGCAGACTGGAATGCAAGCCCTGATGAAGCTTGGTGTGGTGTGGTGTGGTGTGGTGTGTTGTGGTGTGGTGTGGTGTGTTGTGTTGTGTGGTGTTGTGTGGTGTGGTGTGTTGTGTTGTGTGGTGTGGTGTGTGGTGTGGTGTGGTATGTGGTGTTGTGTGGTGTTGTGTGGTGTGGTGTGGTGTGTTGTGTTGTGTGGTGTGGTGTTGTATTGAGCTCCAGCCTCTGAAACCCCAGGCAAACCACTTAGTCTATGAGGAAGAGAAACTTGATGAAGTTAAGCGTTGATGACTGCGCTGGCCAGCTTCTGTCACTATAACAAAGCCACACATCATGGTGACAAACACATGGTGGAACCAAGCTGTTCACTTTAGTAGCAGCCAAGGAAGCAAAGAGAGGAAAGAGCCAGGATCCTTCCCCCCATTCTCCCCTCTTTCCCCACTGTCCCCTTCAAGGGAATCCCCTAATGATTCAAAGACTTCCTAATGAGCCACACCCCTTAGTTTCCACCACTTCCCAAGCTCTCCACGAGTACCACCACCTTATATTTGTAAGCAGTCCAGGTCGTCTTGCACGTGGTTTGGGGGGCATTCTAGATGTAAGTCGTAGCAGTGATTCTCACGTCTAGTCATTAGCTAACCTTAAATTTTCTTGCTTACACAGTCATTTTAGTGATAAATGTTGTATGATTGCCAAAAGCAGAGATTTTAGAATAAAATGATCCAAATCTTTGGATCTTCCAAGCAGAAGCTATAAGGACTAAGTATGTAGGGATATGCAAAGCTAAGGTGTTAGGGTTGCAGTCAAGCCTGATGACCGCATGGTGGAAGGAGAGAACTGACTTGCAAATCGTCCTCTGACCTCACACATGTACTGTGTGTACGCAGATGCTAAATAAGTAAATGCAATAAAACAAGAGTATGCAAATGGGTTGGCACAATGTCTGACATGTAAGTATTCACTGATCTTACAGACATCAATTACCCAGTGTGGTTAGGGAGAATAACTCACAGTGGACCAGAAGAAGTAGGTTTTAAATAAAGACACATAAGCAAGCATTTTAATATCTTACTGTGGTTGGGCATGGTGGTACACACCTTGAATCCAGCATACACTGGCAAAGACAGGGAGATCTCTGTGTTTCCAGGCTATCCTAGTCTACATAGTGAGACCCTGCCTCAAACAAAGAAAAGGAAAGGAAACTTACTGTGTATAATGCTGATTTTCTTACTTCTAGGTAGCAGGTGTGACGGCTCTAGCTTGTGGAATGATCGCAGTGGGGTCCTGCAATGGAGATGTCACTTCCACCATCCTTCAGACCATCATGGAGAAATCTGAGACTGAGCTCAAGGACACCTATGCTCGCTGGCTTCCTCTTGGCCTGGGCCTCAATCACTTGGGTGAGAGAACGTTTATTTTATCAAAGAGCTGACAGTAATTAAACATATTTGGAGGGTCTGTGCATCAGGCTGAGCTGGATACAAGCCAGTGTCCTTGGGCCCTTTGACTCCTGTAGGGAAGGGTGAAGCCATCGAGGCGATCCTGGCTGCACTGGAGGTGGTGTCGGAACCGTTCCGCAGTTTTGCCAACACTCTGGTGGATGTGTGTGCCTATGCAGGTCTGTGCCTCAGTCTCCCAGCCGCTCCGCTTCTCTCTTGTCCTTTTCTTCTCGGGCTGTTTCCCCTTTGTCTGTTTTTCTGCTCCTTAGATCACTTAAGGCTTCTTGTATTTACAGAGTACGCTTTTGCTTGCTGTCCTCTCATTTTTATCTCTTCCTTCACTGCCCCCCTGAAGGCTCTGGGAATGTACTGAAGGTGCAGCAGCTCCTCCACATCTGCAGTGAGCACTTTGACTCCAAGGACAAGGAGGAGGACAAGGACAAGAAGGAAAAGAAGGACAAGGACAAGAAGGAAGCTCCTGCGGACATGGGAGCACATCAGGTGGGGGCCGGCAGGCGCTCCGAGAAAAGATAGGTGTGGAAGGGGAGGGGGAGCAGAGGCACCTTTGCTTTGGCCTCTGCTTCTCCCCCGGTACCGCCACGGGACAGAAGGGCAGAACTGAGTTTTGTCCATGAAGAGGAAGGTGTCCCTGCAGGATAGCCCCTCCACAGGTCAAGCGGGATGACTTGGTTTTGTTCCTGGAATTGACTGGTTCTTGTGCCTCTGGAATTGCAGGGCGTAGCTGTCCTGGGGATTGCACTTATTGCAATGGGGGAAGAGATCGGTGCAGAGATGGCACTGCGGACCTTTGGTCACTTGGTGAGTAGCACAGGGTAGACTAGAATGTGCATGTGTGTGTGTGCATGTGTTTTACTGGGCGTTAAACCCAGGGCTTTAAGCATACATGGGTGTGATGTACCGCCACGCTGTACCTTAGTTCTGGCTAATTCTACTTTTGGTGGTTTAGAGTTCCTTGGTGGAGAAGCGAGTCCCCTTTGACCCATCATCCTATTCCTGTAATTGAACTTGATTTGCCACACATACACATGCCTAGAGCTTGTCTGAGACAGGGTATCTGTCTTAGTGTTCTGTTGCTGTGAAGAGACACCACGGCCATGGCAACCCTTACAGAGAGGGGTCTTGCTTCCAGTTGATAGGTTTAGTGCATCATCAGCATGGTGGGAAGAATGGTGGCATGCAGGCAGACATGGTGCTGGCGCAGTGATTCTCAGTATTCTTCATGCTGCAACCCTTTAATGCAGTTCCTCCTGTTATGGTGATCCCAACTCTAAAAAATTATTTTCGTCGCAACTTCATAACAAATTTTGCCTTCTGTTATGAATTGTAATGTGTAAATATCTGTTTTGCTATGGTCTTAGGTGACGCTGTGAAAGGGTCACTCACCCCCAAAGGGCTTGCAGCCCACAGGTTGAGAACCACTTAGAGATTAACTGGGAGTTCTACATCTGGATCCTTAGGTAGCAGGCAGAGAGACACTAAGCCTGCCTTGGGCTTTTGAAACTCCAAAGCCCACCCCCGTGATACATTTCCTCCTCCAAGGCCACACCTCTTAATCTGTTGAGTAGCACCACTCCATAATGACCAAGCACTCAAATATGTGAGCCTGTGGGGGCCATTTCTATTCAAACCACCACAGTTCTCTTCACACTTCTCCTCTGAGTACACCAGGCTAGCTGGTCCAAGAGCTTCCAGAGATTCTGTCTGCGCTGCTCTGTTTTCTCATAGGAGCATTGGGACTGCAGATGTCGGCACTGCTAGTTTGTTTTTGTTTTTGTTTCTAGGCGTTTAAACTCAGGTCTTCATGCAGGCAGTTTAACCCATGGAACTGTCTCAGCCCTGAACTTGTTTTTCCCTCTTCTCCCATGCTGTAATTTTGTTTCTTTTTATCACAGCTGAGGTATGGGGAACCCACCCTCCGGAGGGCTGTACCCTTAGCACTGGCACTAATCTCTGTTTCAAATCCACGACTCAACATCCTGGATACTCTAAGCAAATTCTCTCATGATGCTGATCCGGAAGTTTCCTATAACTCCATTTTTGCCATGGGCATGGTAGGCAGTGGTGAGTACTGGAAAAATCTTGAACAGACTAGAAGATTCAAGGTTCTTTTTGTAAGTTTTTATAATGTTTCTTATTTCTAGGTACCAATAATGCTCGTCTGGCTGCTATGTTACGCCAGTTAGCCCAGTATCATGCCAAGGACCCCAATAACCTCTTCATGGTGCGCTTGGCACAGGTAAAGAATAGGAGTCTTCTTTTTCTAGTGTGGCAGCAGCCGTACCTGTGGTGATGCAGGAGGGCCTGGGAAGGACCATGTCTTCTCAGCTATGACTGAACGCCTCTGTGTGTTTTGCAGGGCCTGACACATTTAGGGAAGGGCACATTGACCCTCTGCCCCTACCACAGTGATCGGCAGCTCATGAGTCAAGTAGCTGTGGCTGGTCTGCTCACTGTGCTTGTTTCCTTCTTGGATGTCCGAAACAGTGAGTTCCTGTTGGAAACTAGGCGTGGTGCACATGTGCCTTGCGCCTGTCCCTTACAGGGCCCCCTTGGTAGTCAGGAGCAAGATCCCAAGTTAGCTCTGTTTTTACAGGTTCATTGGGCTTGTGGGAGGCCTCATGAGACCTTAACTTCTCACACTTTTGATCTGGCCCAAAAGATTTCAAGATGAATCTACTCCTTAGTAACTAGGAAAATGATTTTCATGGTTAGGGATGGAGCAAAGAAGGGTAGAAGCATCTTGGGTTAGTGGTGGGGTGTACAGGAACAAGGTTTGGTCTTAGTAAGTTAGTGGGTTAGGGCTGGGGTAGATTCCTAAAGTTCAGGCCTGGCTTGCCGCAGTGTCTACAGCTCTTTGTTCTTTGTACTTCTTTCCCTCAGTCATTCTAGGCAAATCCCACTATGTGCTGTATGGACTGGTGGCTGCCATGCAGCCCCGAATGCTGGTCACATTTGATGAGGAGCTGCGACCATTGCCAGTTTCTGTCCGTGTGGGGCAGGTGAGGTATTGGGTAGAAAAGGGGGGGCTCGGTGTACCGTAGAAGTTGGACAGCGTATATATAATCCTTTCTGACATATTGCTGTGGACGGTGAGGGGGTTGGGGATATTGCTTCTCTCCCTTTACTGGAAACCCTTTACTTCAATTTTCTCATCCCACAGGCAGTGGATGTGGTGGGCCAGGCTGGGAAGCCTAAAACCATCACAGGGTTCCAGACACACACAACTCCAGTGTTGCTGGCCCATGGGGAACGGGCAGAGTTGGCCACTGAGGAGTTTCTTCCCGTTACCCCCATTCTGGAAGGTTTTGTTATCCTCCGGAAGAACCCCAACTATGACCTTTAAGTGGCCACTAGAGACCCTGGGCTGCAGATGATTTTTTTTGCAGGCCATACTGCCTGCCATGGGTGGATACTGTTCCAGATCTTTGGGGGAATTGTTACCTCTTGTTGTTTTGTTACTGTAAGTGAGATAACTTTGTTGAATAAAGACCTTTATCCCCAAGGTCGCTGTCTATTTACTGGGTGTCATGGCCTGGGGTTAGACTGGAGAGTGGAGAGGACGTGAGAAAGCCTTGTTCAGAGTAACACTGAGCCTAAAAGAAACTAAGCTCATTAGTCCCTTAGAAGTTGATAGATTTGATGGAATTTTATTTTGTCTTCTATGTAGACAACATTTGCTTCAAACTCAAGGGAGCAGCCTGCCTCTGCATCTAGGTGCTGTCTTTTAGTATCTTGAGTCTGGCCTTGAAATCTCGATACTTCTGCCTTCCCTCTGAGGATGCTAAGATTACAGACGGTACATCACTACACCCAGCTTTAAAGAATCTTGTAGAAGATTCTTCTGTATAGTTTTTGTGTGTAAACTCTTACAGCCAGCCTTCAAAGGACTTTGGATTTATACACTCCTCCCTTCAAGTCCATCTTTTCTGACTTTGGGCTAAAGATGCCCAAGAATGCACAGTCCCACTCGTTTCTATCTTGATTTGTGTGTCTCCTGTGATCTACCCTGTGTTCCTCTTAGGAGGCTCCTGCTTGAGTGATCTGGTCATGATAGCATCTCTGGGCTATTGGAGAAATTAGAGAGCTTGACTTTGGCCACATGGAATCATAGGAAAGAGGAGCAGCCTCTTCCTGGGAAATAGTCACTATTGATGGGCAGCACTCATTCTGGGTGTGGCTGGTACAAGTATAATCCTCTACTCTGGGGCCTAGTCTCTGTGGACATACGTGTCTGGCAGTGGGAGTAGCATATGGTCCTACCAAATAATCATAGGTAATGTTTGTAAGCATTGCAGCTCGGATGGAAAGGTATCCTGGCAGCACTTACCTTGAATTAATCTCCGAATAGTAGCTGGTACTAAATAGGTACTGTAAATGTTAGGAGAATAACTGTTTGTGTTTTAGAGACTGCAGCAATTTCAGAGGTGAGTATAGACCTATATTTTCCCAAGGGGTTGATAACTTGTTCACTGTCACATGAGAGGTAGAGACAAGGACTGGGATCTGAAATATATCTTATGCCTTAGTTACTATGGTAATATGTCTCTGGGATTTGAGACTTTGGGCCCCCTTGGTTTCAAAACAAACCCCACCATTTTTATTTTTCCTTTTTGGGTTTTTTGAGTCAGAGTCTCTCTATAACCCTGTCCTGGAACTCTTTATATAGACCAGACTGGCCTCAGACTCTCAGAGGTCATCTACCTGTCTCTTGAGTGCTGAGATTAAAGGTGTGCACCACCACACTTGGCTTGATTTTTTTATTTTATGTTTAAGGGTATTGTGCTCAGATATGTGTGAAGTGGCTACAGAGGGCATCAGATCTCCCGGGACTAGTTACAGATGGTTATAAGCTGCCATGTGGGTACTCGGAATCAAACCTGGGTCCTCTGGCAGAGCAGCCAGTGCTTTTCACTGCTGTGCCAGTGCCCCAATAACTCAAGATCTTAGCTGGAGAAGCAATGGTAACTTTAGGTCTCCATAATCATCTTGCTCTCATTGACAGCTGTGTGAAAGGTTTAACCTTGGATGTTAGCAAGCCTGCCATTGTGCCCTTTCAATGTGACTGCTGACTGAAGGAGCCGGTTATTGCCTAATAGTGATACAGTTAATTGCCTTACCTGGTTTCTAGATGTAGTGACAATAAGGTAAGTTAGGGCACTTAGACAGAGACTGGGCGATCTCTGTGAGTTCCAGACCAGCCTGGTTTGCATATTGAGACCTTGTCTTCCAAAAAAAAAGTTTAATGTGGGCTAGTGGTGTTACCTAGCTGGTGGTAGAGTGCTTGCCTTTCATGCATAGGTTTACTAGGTTTACTCTCCAGCATTGCATACATTGGGTGAGGTGGTGCATAGAAACAGTCATCCTTGGCTTGAGACCAGCCTGAGCTACAGGAGACCCTGTAGCTGGAGTTTTCCTGCTATGCCCACAGTCAGGACAAATCTTTGTTACCCGCCAGTCCCACAGCCGCTCAGACCCAACCAAATAAACACAGAGACTTATATTGCATACAAACTGTATGGCCGTGGCAGGCTTCTTGCTAACTGTTCTTATAGCTTAAATTATTCCATTTCCATAAATCTATACCTTGCCACGTGGCTGGTGGCTTACCGGCGTCTTCACATGCTGCTGGTCATGGCGGCAGCTGGCGGTGTCTCTCTCTCAGCCTTCCGCTTCCCAGTATTCTCTCTCCTTGTCCCACCTACTTCCTGCCTGGCCACTGGCCAATCAGTGTTTTATTTATTGACCAATCAGAGCAACAGATTTGACATACAGACCATCCCACAGCACTTCCCCCTTTTTTTAAAAAGGAAGGTTTTAACTTTTATACATCTCCAAAGCCAGCTTGGTATATTTGGGAATTTGGGCGTAGCTTCTCTTACTACTTCCTGCTGGAGGGGGGCGCTGTATCTTATGGGGACAAAAAGAAAATTTTAGGATCATGGAGTAGTCCGTGAGACCGTATTGTCTGAGCCAGTTGCCTTGAAACGATACTGGATGTTGGATCATCTGGGCCATGGTGTCATCGGAGACCTTTCAGGTGGTCTTGGCTGGTCAAACCTGATGTATCTTAATCTGGAACAAATCCATAGCCTCTGGCTTTCTGTAGAAACAAAAGCAGAGCCTCTTTTCCAAAGCAACATATCCTTATAGCCAAATTTTGAAGTCAAGGTACCTTTAAAATATACATTTTGGCATAACTCAACAGCTTTTACAATCAAATATTTTTCTTCAGTTACGAATATCAAAGAGAACATAATCCAGATTCTCTGTGTGGTAGCCATCTTTATGTGGCTTATGTTTTATATTTCCTTGAGCTTATTGCTTTAAACTGCAGCCTTTTAAGCCTGAAATGGCGCTGTGGCTGCTGGCTCCGCCCACTTCAGCTTCCCAACATGGCGGTGGTACGTTTTCCGCCAGCTTTGGGAGCCATTGTGGGTCTATGCTTTTATCCAAGCAGCGTGTAGCCCAGAAACCTCTTTTTGTTTTGTACTAGCAAAGGCTAAATCCACCATGCAGCTTAATGTGCCACTTGCAGAGGCCTCATTCCCGCCATACTGCAGGTCAAGCACACACGCCAGGAACCCGCCAGTAACTCAAACCGGCAGGCTGCCGCTCATTTGAGAGAGACAATTAGGAAGCTGTTTTTAGTTCCGTTTTAGAATCTTTTCTCAGGTTTTAGGTGGAAACTCTTGCCAACACGTTGGGCGCCATTTGTAGCTGGAGTTTTCCTGCTATGCCCACAGTCAGGACAAATCTTTGTTACCCGCCAGTCCCACAGCCGCTCAGACCCAACCAAATAAACACAGAGACTTATATAACTGTATGGCCTTGGCAGGCTTCTTGCTAACTGTTCTTATAGCTTAAATTAATCCATTTCCATAAATCTATACCTTGCCACGTGGCTGGTGGCTTACCGGCGTCTTCACATGCTGCTGGTCATGGCGGCGGCTGGCGGTGTCTCTCTCTCAGCCTTCCGCTTCCCAGTATTCTCTCTCCTTGTCCCACCTACTTCCTGCCTGGCCACTGGCCAATCAGTGTTTTATTTATTGACCAATCAGAGCAACAGATTTGACATACAGACCATCCCACAGCAAGACCCTGTCTCAAAAAAACAAAACCAGGGGACTGGAGAGATGGCTCAGAGGTTAAGAGCACTGACTGCTCTTCCAGAGGTCTGGGAGTTCAATTCCCAGCAACCACATGGTGGCTCACAACCAGCTGTAATGAGATCTGGTGCCCTCTTCTGGATGCAGTAATATATGATGTATACATAATAAATAAATCTTAAAAAAAAAAAAAACAGAACCAGGGCCAGCAGGTGGTCAGTGGGTAAAGACACTTGCACCAAACCTGATGACCTGAACTTGATGTGTCTGGACCTACATGGTGGAAAGAACCAACTATTAGCAGTTTGCTGCTGACTGGCACATGCAACCTCCCCACTCCTACACACACACACACACACACATACACACAATGTAATTAAAGTATAAAACAAATGTAAACCAGGTGTGCTGGCTCACATCTGTAATCACAGGACTCAAAGCTGAGGCATAAGGATTTCCAAGGTTTCAAGGCCAGTCTGGTCTACAGAGTGAAATCTTGTCCAACAGCCTCACTGAATTACGTAATGAAAAGTCACATGAAAGCAATTGTGGTGTGTTTGTGTTCTGTTCAGTATTGTACTGGAATGTGAACAGAGGTACTTGGTACCATTGAGATGGCCCAAGGCCAGAGCCAGGTGCTATAGACCTGTAACCCCAGCTACTTGGGAGTCTGATAGAAGGTTCACTGCTGGCCTGGGCTACAATAATGAGTTTTAAAACTCAAAAGAACTGGGGATATAGCTTAATGGAGTGTTTGCCTTTGAATGCACAAGGCCCTAGTTCCAGTGCCCAATAATGCCTCCTCCACCCCTCCACCCCCCAAGAAAAGAAAGTGTGTAAGGATCAGGCAGGAGAGTCTGAGGTCAAGAGAAACATGGGCATACGGAGGCAAAGACAGTAAGATGTGGCTTGGAGTAGCAGAGGCAAGCAGGAGGACGGTTCATTGTTTCCAGAGACCATGCTTAATTTCGCTTGGCTAAGTATATAGAGTCCAGGGAAATGTGGAGGAAATGAAGCTAGAAATTCAGGCTCAGGTCGGTGATGGCACACGTTCTAGCACTTGGGAGACAGAGGCAGGCAGATCTCTGAGTTCAAGGCCACCCTGGCCTACAGAGTGAGTTCCAGAACAGCCAGAGCTATATGAGAGAAACCCTGTCTCAAAAAGCAAAAACAATAACAGAAAGAAGGAAAGAAAGACAGGTTCAGGCCAGGTTTAAAAGCTGAGTTTTGCTAAGAGCTCTTCCTGAGGACTTTGAATGAGAGTAGGTGAGAGGATGTGTCTGGATGAAGCTCTGGGTGTCAGAGCCAGTTGATAAGGAATAGGACATGCAGCGAGAGCTGGAGCAGTAGAAGGGGGAGGGGGAGGGGAGAAGGGAGTTTGGTGGGCTCTAGAAATTTTAGTTCTGCTAAGTCGGTTCCAGGGCTTGAACTCAGGCCTCAGGTTTGCATGGGTAAGTATACACAGCCATGTTACCAGCCTGGCTATGTTTTCAGATAAGATCAGTAGGCCTTGATTTTTGTTAAAGGTTTATTTTATTTTTGTGTGTATGAGATTTTTTGTTTTGTTTTGTTTTCAAGACAGGGTTTCTCTGTGTAGTTTTTGGTGCCTGTCCTGGATTTCGCTCTGTAGCCCAGGCTGGCTTCGAACTCACAGAGATCCGCCTGCCTCTGCCTCCCTAGTGCTGGGATTAAAGGCGTACGCCGCCGCCGCCGCCGCCGCCGCCGCCGCCGCCGCCGCCGCCGCCACCACCACCACCACCTGGTGCATGTGAGTGTTTTGCCTGCATGTCTATATGTGCACTCTGTGTGTGCCTGGTACCTGCTTAAGTCAGAAGAGTTTGCATTCCCTGGAACTAGGACGAAGTATTCAAATATATGAGCCTATGGGGGGCCATTCCCATTTCAAGCCACCACAATGAACAACTAAGTATTTGGGGTGAAGTTGTCATCTCCATTGATAAGGACCAATGACGTTCATTCTGGGCATATGCCTGGGGGGGTGTTAGGATATGAATGTTTTTTAGATAGTACCTTGTTCAAAGGAGTTCAAGAGTGCTTTCTTGATAGTCATCAGGTAAACAGTAATAGTTTTATTTGTTGTTTTTACATCCCAACCAACGTTTCCCCTCCTAATCTCCTCATACAGTAATTGTGTAGTGATATTTTATTTGTGGTTTAATAAAGCTTGCCCAGAGATCAGGGGGGAAAGGCTAGCCATTTTTTTTAAAGATTTATTTATTTTAGTATACGACATGTATGACTGCAGGTCAGAAGAGGGCACCAAATCTCATTACAGATGGCTGTGAGCCACCATGTGGTTGCTGGGAATTGAACTCAGGACCTCTGGAAGAGCAGTCAGTGCTCTTAACCTCTGAGCCAGCTCTCCAGCCCCAAGGCTGACCATTTTAAGTAAACAAAAAAGTCAGGCAGCACACACCTTTAATCCAATCACTTATCAGGCAGGGTCTCTGTGTGTTCCAGGCCACACTAGGGAACAGAGCCAAACGTGGTGGTACACGCCTTTAATCTCAGCACTCGGGAGGCAGAGCCAGGTGGATCTCTGTGGGCTAAGAGTGAGTTCCAGGAAAGGCACCAAAGCTACACAGAGAAACCCTATCTTGAATAAACAAACAAAAAGAAAAGAAAGAGAAAGCCAGCAGAAAAAGGAGCCCTATGTGACAGCAGTCACTGAACACAAGTGAAAAGTCACAAAACACTCCACATTTTCACCCTGTTTCTTTCCATTAAGTGTACATTTTGCTTTTATTTCTTAAAAGCTGTTGTTGAGTAGGGTGGTGGTGGCGCAAGCCTTTAATCCCAGCACTCAGGAGGCAGAGCCAGACAGATCTCTGTAAGGCCAGCCTGGTCTACAGAGCGAGATCCAGGACAGGCACCAAAACGACAGAGAAACCCTGTCTCAAAAAACAAAACAAAACAACAACAAAAAAAAGTGTGTACCACCATAGCTTAGATTGCAGGATTTTTTTTGTTTTGTCCCCCCCCCCCCCAGAGACAAGGTTTCTCTGTGTAGCCCTGGCTATCCTGAAACTTGTACTGTAGACCAGATTGGCCTTGAATTCACAGATCCACCTGCCTCTTCCTCCCAAGTGCTGAGATTAAAGGCGTGTGCCACCACACCCAGCAAAAAACAATCTTGAAAAAAAAAATATGGTTAAAAGCTCAAACTTGAGCTAGGCTGGTTTTAAACCTTCCCTTTTTGCTTTTTGTTTGTGTTTTTGAGACAGGGTTTCTCTGTATCCCTGGCTGTCCCGGAACTCACTCTGTAGACCAGGCTGGCTTTGAACTCACAGAGATCCACCTGCCTCTGCCTCCCTGAGTGCTGAGATCAAAGGCTTGTGCCACCACCAGGCAAATCTTCCTATTTTTAAAATTTTATTTTTAAACAGTTATTAGTATGAATGTTTCGCTTGCATGTATGTCTGTGTACCACATGCACACCTGGTGCCTAAGAGGCCAAAAAGACAACATGATCATGTAGAATTAGGGTTACAGACAGTTGTGAGCTGCCATATGGGTGATGGGAATTAAACTCAGGTCCTCTTGAAGAGCAGCCAGTGCTCTAAACAGTGAACCACCGTGCCAGTCTCCCTGCCTTAGCTATAAATTTCTGGAGGTCATAGATATATACCTGTCTGTACACTATGCTGAGATTGCTTCTTCCATTATTCCCAAGTTTTCATGATTGACTTTTGCCCTTCTCTAGGAGCCAGTGAATTTTTTTTTTTTAAACAGCGCATGTAAAATTGCGTTTTAAGTTAGAATGCGTCAGTTATTTTGGTGCAACATGCAGTTTCCTTTGTTAAAAGGCCTACCAAAGATTAAAATCTAAAGTATTTTCAGAGGCTCCATAATTTGCAGTGTACCATTTACTAGGGCAGGACTGCGTTTGAATTCAGCACTCTCAGCTCCCGGCCGTCAATTCGCATAGCACTCACGCGCTCAATAAATGCTTGCGCAAAGTATGAATGAACTAAAGAACCGCCAGAGCCTCAGAGGGGGTCGGCCTGGGAGTTCCAAAGTTCGGGAGGGGACACGAGGGCGGGCAGTGGGCGTCACGTGACGGGGCGGAGCAAATCCCATGTGCTTCCCCCCCAGCGCCAGCGCGGCTCCGCCCTCTGCGCCGGTCACGTGGGGCGCCGGCTGCGCCTGCGGAGAAGCGGTGGCCGCCGAGCGGGATCTGTGCGGGGAGCCGGAAATGGTTGTGGACTACGTCTGTGCGGCTGCGTGGGGCTCGGCCGCGCGGACTGAAGGAGACTGAAGGTAAAGCCGCCATGTCCGGGCCCGACCCGGCCCCCCACCCCTCCCCCCGCATCCGCCGCCATCCGGGCCGGGGCCCGCCACCCTGCGCCGCCGCCCCGGCGCCCCGGCCCCGCGCCCGCGCCCAGGCCCTAGTCGCCAGGCCGATCCCCGGCCCACGTGTGCCGGGCCGGGCCCGGGTGGGGGTGGGGAGCAGGGCCCGGCCGGCCCGGGCAGGGAGGGCGCCGGGGCGGCGGCGCGACAGCCACCTCCGCTGGGCCAGGGCCGCGGCCCGGCGCAGGCTCCACGGCGCAGACCCGCCGCCCCCTCCCCCTGCGGGCCCCGGGCGGCCGCCGGGAAGTGACACGTTGTTCTTTGGCACTGGCCGCGTTGCGCAGGGCAGGGAGGCGGCGGCGGCGGGCAGGGAGGAGCCCCCAGCCCCGCCCGGCGGCCGACCCTCGCCTGCCCCGAGCCGGCTCTGCGGCCGTCGCCGCCCGCCCTGCTGGTGTGGCCGGACTCGCGCCCTTCCTGGCTTGTGTTCCCGGGCGGCCTCAGGCCTCTCCGGCCCCGTGCGAGTGCCCCGCGGCAGGCTCCGAACCCGGTGTCCCCGGGTGGGGGGTGGGGACACCACGGCCGAAGCAGCCGGCTTCATTTGTGATCCGGGAGCCTGGTGCCAGCGAGACCTGGAATTTCCGGTCTGGTTGGTCTTGGGCCCCGTGGAGCCAGGTTGATACCCCTCACCTCCCAACCCCAGGCCTTCGGATGCCCAGAACCTGTAGGCCGCACTGTGGACTTATTCTTAACCGAGGGGGTGAGTGTGGGGGCTGTTTGAGCAGACAAGGGTGGGGTCGGGGTGTTTCGGTGTGTTGGTGGGGTCCACAGTCTGGATCGTCTGTTTTCTGCATTCCCTTGGCACCTCCCTTGATCGTGTTAGTCCTAGCTCGTGATACAACCTTTCCCCCAGCCCATTTGCCATAAGCTTGGGTCCTTGCCCCGTTCCGAGCTCTGCTCTTTCCAACAGGTGCTGGGGGGACCCTGATGTGGCACCAAATGAAATGAACAAAGCTCCTCAGCCCACAGGCCCCCCACCTGCCAGGTCCCCTGGACTCCCACAGGTAATCCAGGCGAAATGAGCAGGACTCCGGTGGGGTGGAGGTCATGCAGCGCTCGGTTTTCCCACCCCCCCTCTGTGTCAGGGCAAAGTGCAGCTGCCTGCTGCCAAATTGAGATAGGGCCCCTGGCTGTCCCTGGGGCTGTCACAGGGAGGGAGCATGTGGACTACCGAGGCTGTTGCTGCAGGTCTGCTCCCCTTATTTCACCGGCTTGGGTTGCAGCCCCACCCAGGCTTCCCCTCTTGCTGAACTCTGGTCTCTCCCCTTCAGCCAGCGTTTCCCCCGGGGCAGACTGCACCGGTGGTGTTTAGCACGCCACAAGCGACACAAATGAACACGCCTTCTCAGCCCCGCCAGGTGAGGGAGGGGCTGTGGCTGTGGATAGAGTAGGTCGCAGGGTGGGAACTGGGAAAATGTGCTGCTGGTTTGGGATATGGAAACTATGGAGGCTGTGTACTTGCCCCCAGTTTCCTGACAGTTGCTCTGTGTTCTTTCATGCTGTGTTAGTTACTTATGGTGGCTTGCCTTGGTGAGATTTGTAGTCTGAGAGTGGCATTACTGGGTCTCCGCACCTTTGAGAATTGGGGTAGTGCTGTGGGCCCTGCTGCCAGCTCTTACACTAGGGGGCTGTCATTACCCCTTCCTCTCCGCTTTCTCTTTGAACTGTGATGAGATAAACATTCCAGCTGTGCTTTCATTTTTTTCTGTTCTCCAAGTTCTTCCCAAGTGGAAGGATTCTTTTTCCTACCTACTTCACTCCCCCTAAACCCCCTCCATCACCTTGGGGATAATTGTCGTCTTTCCTGTCCCCATGTGCTCTCAGGGAGGATTCAGGTCTCTGCAGGTAATACCCCTTTCCTAATCCTGAGCCACCTCTTGGTGTCACCCCATCCCCTACCCTAGTCCATAGCTAGATACAGATGGGGTATTCAGGGTGGGGCCTTGTTTGCTGTTTAGGTCTTCAGTGTGAGTCCAAAAACTGCATGTTAGAGGTTAACTGTTGAAGGCAAGACCCCCAGAAATGGAAATTTGTTGCATGTAGCCCTTAACCTCGGTACTTGAGGTGGAATAGTGCATGCTGGGGAGTATGTTGCTCTCAAGGGCTTTACTTAGGCATGGTGCATCTTGATGTTAGGAAGACTCTGGAGGGTTAGTCTAGAGGTGACCGAGTGTGCATGGCAGTGAGGGTACAGGATACAAAGTATTCATCTAAGTTTGGAGGCAAATGTTAGTACAAGAGGCCGCTAGCCATCAGTTGATCATGTGGGTTGGAAGGATTGGTCTCCATGCTCCGGTTACAGTACTCTGAGATTGTATAGACATTGTGGAGTGCTGATTTTGCTGTTCACTCCCCCCCTTCTTGACTCCAACTGCTTCCTCCTTCCTGATAGCACTTCTACCCTAGCCGGGCCCAGCCCCCGAGCAGTGCAGCTTCCCGAGTGCAGAGTGCAGCCCCTGCCCGTCCTGGCCCAGCTGCCCATGTCTACCCTGCTGGATCCCAAGTAATGATGATCCCTTCCCAGATCTCCTATTCAGCCTCCCAAGGAGCCTACTACATCCCTGGACAGGTGAGGCTGGGGGCTGGGAGCCAGACTACCTTGTGCTCATCCTCCACCTCTCCTACCTGGCCTTCGGGATGCTTGTACATCTAGATCCTCTTCTAGATGCTCTTGTAGAGGTGGGACCTAGAGTCATTGCCCAGGCTTGGCTTACCCTACTTCATAATCACATGTGGTGTTCGTAGCTTTCCTCATCTCCTTCTTTTCCCTCCTCTCTCCCCAACCCCCATCAGGGGCGTTCCACATATGTTGTCCCAACACAGCAGTACCCTGTGCAGCCAGGAGCCCCAGGCTTCTATCCGGGTGCAAGCCCTACCGAGTTTGGGACCTACGGTAAGTAGGGGAAGGGGTCAGTGGTGAGAGTGCCTCCTAGGGAACATTTAAGTGGTCTGCTTTCTAAGACCTTCCTGGGCGTGCTTTTTATTCTTAAAATGATAGGATTAATAGATGATAGGGATTAGTGCCTAATATTTAACTGTTGGTAAGGGAAGGAAGCTTTGACTCTTTGCCAAGAGGGTTGGAATCTTCTCCATTTAAAGAAACACAGGATCGGCCAGGTGGTGTGGCACACGCCTTTAATCCCAGCACTCGGGAGGCAGAGGCAGGCGGATCTTTGTGAGTTCAAGGCCAGCCTGGGCTACCAAGTGAGTTCCAGGAAAGGCGCAAAGCTACACAGAGAAACCCTGTCTCGAAACCCCCTCCCCCCCCCCCAAAAAAAAAAAAAGAAACACAGGATCGGCCAGGTGGTGTGGCACACGCCTTTAATCCCAGCACTCGGGAGGCAGAGGCAGGCGGATCTTTGTGAGTTCGAGGCCAGCCTGGTCTCCAAAGCAAGTTCCAGGAAAGGTGCAAAGCTACACAGAGAAACCTTGTCTTGAAAAAAAAAAGAAAGAAAAAGAAAGGAAGGAAGGAAAGAAAGAAAGAAAAAACACAGGATCAAGATAGGTGTGGTGGCACCTGCCTTTTATCCCAACCAGCACTCAGAAGGCCAAGGCAGGAGGATCTCTGTAAGTTTGAAATCAGCCTGATCTACATAGTTCCAGGACAGCCAGGGTACGTGTTAAGACCCTATCTTAAAAAACATAAAAGAAACACAGGACCAGGGCCTTCAAGATGGCTCTGTGGCTAAAGGCAATTGCCCCCAAGCCTGATGACATTGGTCACTGATGAGTTTGGTCACTGGGACCTGGGTGGGCTGAGGAGAGAAGTGACTCCTGTAAGCTGTCCTCTCACCTCCACTCACAAGCCATGACACTCGGGCATGCATCCACTAAATGAATGAATAAACCAATCATTTGAAAAAGAAAGGGCTGTCCATAGAGAGCTCAGTGGCTAAGAGGAAATTGCTCTTGCATAAGGCCCAAGTTCCTACCAACACCCATGTCAGATAGCTCATGACTGTCTATAACTTTCAGTGCTTGGAGGATCCAAGTCTCTGTCCCCTTTGGGTACCTGCAGGCATATGCATACCCCCACACAGGCATATCAGCATAAACTGAAAGAAATACAGGCTCTGATTTGAAAGCCAAGTTAGTTAGACTTCTTGCTGTTTCTTTCATAGTTGGGAAGCAATGACATGGGTTTGAGTGGTTTTCATAACTCTTTCATTATGTTCAATGAGAGCATTATTATGATCTATATAGCAGTTGATTTTGTTTTTGAGACAGGATCTTGAATTATGTAGTTCTGGCTTGGCCTGGAACTTGCTCTGTAATTCAGGCTAGCCTCAAAGTTGCAGTGATCCCCCTGCCTCTGATTGCTGGAATTACAAGTGTGCACCACCATGCTAGCTTACAGCAGGGTCTAAAAATATTTTTCCATTGGGAAGATGGAAGTATGTACATTTAATACATTTATGATTGTATATATGTGTATATATGTGTGGTTCAAACAGATACTGCCATTGGTGTTTTCAAAAGGAACCAGTGGGATTTAGGAATGAGTTATAAGTGCACCCCACTTTGGAAACAATTGCTTAGGGAAATCTTATTTTTCTTGGGTCCAGTGTTACTTTTTGTTACTTTACCCCTTGCAAAGGGCTGGATTGGGAATGGAGTTAGCTTGAGTGGAATGGTGTGAAAACCCTTTTTCATTCCCTGCCAAAGAGCTGATTATGTCTCAAGTTGAGAGTGTACATGTGTGTTGCTTAGGTTGGGTACATACACAAGAGTGCCTTGTGGGATAAAACAGGTACCTTGTAGCATAGAGAGGAAGGAGTTCCTGCCTACAAGGTGTGTGTGTCTATGTGAGGAATTCTTGTAAATGCAGTTCAAACTGGTTCCCCTGCTTTGACAGACACCTAATTCCCTAGGGAGGCGGGCAGGGCAGGGCAAGGGGCCGGCTGTGTGTGATGAGAGGTTCTGCAGTGGGAGGTGGTCAGGCAGACATTAGTATATGTTTGGGTCCTGATGCTGTCACGAATCTTCCTTTCTGTCCTCCTTCCCTCAAGCTGGTGCCTATTATCCAGCCCAAGGTGTACAGCAGTTTCCTGCTAGCGTGGCTCCTGCCCCAGTTCTGATGAACCAGCCACCCCAGATTGCTCCTAAGAGAGAGCGGAAAACCGTGAGTAGCAGCAAGGGGCTCTGGGATATCTGGGAAGGGAAACTACTTGTGGTCTGGTGTCGCTGGGGTGTTGTGATATTGTGCCTGTGGGTGCAAAACTTCATAGACCTTCGTCTGAGTTTAAGCAGAAATCCCGGTCTGTGGAGTACAAAGATTCCTTGTAAGGTGATTGCAGTGTAGAAGGAACTCACGGCAAGACTAAAGTGAGCAGCAGGGAAATTCCTAAGAGACTTGGACTCCGGTAGTAGGTTCATAAGACCTGTGATTGGTTTGGGGTTGCTGGTGGTTAGCTTTGGAAATGGTTTGTTTTGTGCTCCTCACCCCCTAGTCCTGGAAGCTCTGGAGGCCTACGCCTCTGCTCAGTCCTCAAGCCCTGGGCATGGTGCCCAGAATAGGGTGCCAGGGCTGGGGAAGCCGCTGAGTCACCCTGGCTCCACCCACTGCATCTGGGCCCTACCCCTAGAGATCAGGCCGACTAGCCACAAGTGAGCTAGCTGGATGCTAGATGGGGGCTTTAGCCCCGGGGTGTATGGCCATTGCCTTAGGGATTGCCGGTGGGTAGAGGGGAGGGGCATTGTGATGTACAGGGCTGCTCTGTGAGGTCAAGAGTCTTAGGGGTGGGGGCTAGGACAGTGACTACCAGAGCAGCCGGATGGGTTGACAGTAGAACTCATGGGGTTTCTGGCACCCACCCACCTGCTTCCCAGTCGGGGTGGGAGGTTGGCCCAGAGTCTTAGGAGTGGGGCAGGGTGGAGAGGTGGGCTCCTCCTGCTTCCCACTCATCCTGTAGCATTTTTTCCCCAGATCCGAATTCGAGACCCAAACCAAGGAGGGAAGGATATCACAGAAGAGATCATGTCTGGGGCCCGTACTGCCTCCACACCCACTCCTCCCCAGGTACTGTCACCCGTGGAGTGATAGCTTGGCCTGGACAGCTGTTCTGCCCTGGAATCCCAAACTACTTGGTCTTTGCCTTCACCTAAGGGGTCTATTTCCCTGCTTTCCTGGATTCTAGGCAGAGCTAAAGTAGAAATGACTCTAGTAAAGAAGGGTGTGGAACTCTTCAGTGCAAACTTATAACGCTTTGTGTCCTGCAGACGGGAGGCGGTCTGGAGCCTCAGCCTAATGGGGAGTCGCCTCAGGTTGCTGTCATTATCCGGCCAGGTAAGGAAAGCAGTCGCACAACTTTTATGGGGAGATGATGTATGAGTGTTTAAACTTGAAGGAGGTGGAGCGATGTGAACTGAGTACCAGAGAAGAGTGAGTTGGGTTTTATATAGTGGGTTTGAAATTAGACTGTCTTGGAAGAGAAGGGAAAACAGCCTTAGTGGGAGGAGATTAGGATGTGGGGTGAGACTATTCAATTGGAAGTAACCTTGGCTAGGAGGAAGAACACTGTGGCTGTGAAGGACTTGCTGTCATGACTTCCCATTCTTGTTGTACAGATGACCGGTCACAGGGAGCAGCCATTGGGGGGCGGCCAGGACTGCCTGGCCCAGAGCACAGCCCTGGCACAGAATCTCAGCCTTCATCGCCTTCTCCAACCCCTTCACCACCCCCGATTTTGGAGCCGGGGTCTGAGTCTAACCTTGGAGTCCTCTCTATTCCTGGGGACACTATGACAACGGGGATGATGCAAATGTCTGTAGAAGAATCGACCCCCATCTCTTGTGAAGCTGGGGAGCCATATTGCCTCTCTCCAGAACCCACTCTTGCTGAACCCATCCTGGAAGTAGAAGTGACACTCAGCAAACCCATTCCAGAGTCTGAGTTCTCTTCCAGTCCTCTCCAGGTTTCCACATCCCTGGCGCCTCACAGGGCAGAAACTCATGAGCCCAATGGCATGGTCCCATCTGAGGATCTGGAACCAGAGGTGGAGTCAGGCACAGAGCCAGCTTCGCCCCCTCTTTCAGCTTGTGCTTCAGAATCACCTGTGCCCATTGCTCCAACTGCCCAGCCTGAGGAACTGCTCAATGGAGCCCCCTCGCCACCAGCTGTGGACTTAAGCCCGGTCAGTGAGCCAGAGGAACAGGCCAAGGAGGCTTCACCCGTGGCACCAGCCACCATTCTCTCCGCCACTCCACCTGTGGCTCCTTCAGACACCTCTGCTCAGGAGGAAGAAATGGAGGAGGAAGAAGAAGGCGGGGAAGGTGGGGAAGCCGGCAGTGAGAAGGGAGCAGAGGACCCCCCGCTCGACAGTGCTCCTGCTCCAGCCCAGTTGTCCTCTCAGAATTCAGAGGTGGCAGCAGCCACCCAAGGTGAGGTGTGGCTAGATGATGTTGAATGTTGCCCATCTGGGCGTGTGCTCTCCCTTGACCTCCCACTTGGCACCTTTGGCGGCTCTTCTGTGTTGTTTTGAGACGGGGTACCTATATAGCTTGGCTGTCCAGGAACTTGCTATGCAGAACAGGCTGGCCTCAAGCTCGAGTGCTAGAATTAAGGGCGTGCACCACTTTTTTGTGCATAGCCTCCCACAAATGGGCTCCCATTTGGGGGCCTGTGATAGACCCTAAGAAGTAAGTTTTTTGAGACAAGGTCTTATGTAGCCCAGACTGATCCTTATGTTCTGTCTCCCAATTCTGAGATTATAGAAATGTGCCACGATGCCTGGCTTATAGGGAGGATTTTAGAGCCTAAAGTGGGAGTCATGGGTAGAGGGAATGCTGTGGCTGGTTTTATTTTATTTTTCTCCATGTGTTAGGGATAGTTGGATACTTATTAAATCGTTCACACCTTGGTCCCCCTCTCCCTCCTTCTTTTCTTTTAGTGGCAGTATCTGTGCCAAAGAGGAGGCGGAAAATTAAAGAGCTAAATAAGAAGGAGGCTGTGGGTGACCTTCTAGATGCCTTCAAGGAGGTAAGGGAGCAAGAGAATTAGTTGAGGGGAGATGGCACAGTTTGGGGACAGTGACCATCCATGCAACTGAACCTGGGTGTTCATCTATGATTGAAGGTGGACCCAGCAGTACCAGAGGTAGAGAACCAGCCTCCCACAAGCAGCACCCCAAGCCCCGAGTCTGAGGGCAGCACTGTGCCCCCACAGCCTGAGGAAGCAGATGAAACTTGGGACTCGAAGGAAGACAAAATTCACAATGCTGAGAATATCCAGCCTGGGGAACAGAAATATGAGTACAAGTCAGGTGTGTTTAAGGAAGGATTGAGTGGTCAGCAATACTTGTCTATTTCTGTGAGAAATGTAGCCCTGTAGCAGGACTACAGTGTGACTGATGCATCCTGTCATGCAGATCAGTGGAAGCCTCTGAACCTTGAAGAGAAGAAGCGTTATGACAGGGAATTCCTTCTGGGCTTTCAGTTTATCTTTGCCAGTATGCAGAAACCAGAAGGATTGCCCCATATCACTGATGTGGTCCTGGACAAGGTTGGTGTTTTGAGAAAGGAAGTGCCTGAAGTCCACAAGGAGACGTCAGGAACCCTAACCCATTTCTAAGACATGCACCTTCTCTGCAGGCCAATAAAACACCACTTCGGGCGCTGGATCCCTCCAGACTACCTGGCATAAACTGCGGCCCAGATTTCACCCCGTCCTTTGCGAACCTTGGCAGACCAGCCCTAAACAACCGTGGGCCCCCAAGGGGTGGGCCAGGTGGGGAGCTGACCCGAGGGCCGGTGAGTGGGGCTGGCTGCGGGGCAGATGGGTAACAGGGTGGGGTCTTAAGTCTGTCTTGAGACTGTGGTAATGGGGTCCCACACTGTACTTGCTATTCTGCCTTCATTTGTCCTCCTCCTCCCTTGTCCAGCAGGCTGGCCTGGGACCCAGGCGATCTCAACAGGGCCCACGAAAGGAAACACGGAAGATCATTTCTTCGGTGATAATGACTGAAGACATAAAACTGAACAAAGCCGAGAAGGCCTGGAAACCCAGTAGCAAACGGACAGCCGCTGATAAGGATCGAGGGGAAGAGGATGCTGATGGAAGCAAAACCCAGGTACTGGGACATCCTGCCTGTGGTCTCCATCCTGCTCTTCAAGATCTGCCTTCTGAGCCACTCTCCTGAGTCCACCATACTTAGTACCAGTGTCTGGGCTCAGTCCTTACCATTTCGTCCTGTTTCAGCATCCTGTGTTTATCTTGAGGACTAAACTAGATCCTGTCTACTCTGTCCTCTCTTCCCCACAGGACCTGTTCCGCAGGGTGCGCTCCATCCTGAATAAGCTGACACCCCAGATGTTCCAGCAGCTGATGAAGCAAGTGACACAGCTGGCCATTGACACCGAGGAACGCCTCAAAGGAGTTATTGACCTCATCTTTGAGAAAGCCATTTCAGAGCCCAACTTCTCTGTGGCTTATGCCAACATGTGCCGCTGCCTCATGGCGGTTAGTTTCCACTGTTTAGTCTTTCTTGGAGATTTTTTTCCATGCTTTTATTTATTGAACATTTTATTTTAAGTGCCAGTGTGTATATGGGTGTCTATTTGCTACAGTGCACGTTTGCAGGCGGGATAACTTTGTGGAGTCAGTTCTCTTCCACCTTACTTGGATTCTGAGGAGTAAGACTGCCAGGCTTGCATGGCAGGCTTCTTCACTCACTGAGCTGTCTTGTTGTAGCCCAGTTTTCTAAATCTTACTGTGTTGCTTCTTACATCTTCCTGGGGATCCTGGAGTCCAGCTGTCCTTGGTGCCCCCTTGTCTTAAGGCAGCTAAGTGTGTGGTACAGTATAGGTGTTCAGGGTCAAGGAGACTTGGAAGGCCTGGGCTGATCTTAGTGTGGTATTTATTCTCTTTGGCAAACAGCTGAAAGTGCCCACTACAGAAAAGCCAACAGTGACTGTGAATTTTCGAAAACTGTTGTTAAATCGATGCCAGAAGGAATTTGAGAAAGACAAAGATGATGATGAAGTTTTTGAAAAAAAGCAAAAAGAGATGGATGAAGCTGCTACGGTGAGAAAACGCATTGCCAGTTTCACTCTGTACTCACACCCTCCTCCCCCACCAGTTAGACCTTGACTTTAGAGGTCTGGGGAAGGGCTCTTTTCCCTTAGAACACAAGGCTGCCTCTCTAGATAAAGAGAGAAAAGGGGGTTTTAGCCAAGTCACTTGTTTTGCTCTTAGCTTTGTTTCTGTATGTTTTGCCAGCATGTATATATGTGTACAGTGTGCATGTCTGGTGCCAGAGGAGGCCAGAAGCAGGCACTGGATTCCCTGGAACTGGAGTTATAGATGGTTATGAGCTACCACCTGTTAGGAACTGAATCCAGCTCTTCTACAAGAGCAGCAAGTGTTCTTAACGACCAGCCCATCTCTCCAGCCCCCGGTTTATCTTTTTGACATAACCTTTGTCCTATGACTGACAGGCAGAAGAACGGGGACGCCTGAAAGAAGAGCTAGAAGAGGCCCGGGACATAGCTCGGCGGCGCTCTTTAGGGAATATTAAGTTCATCGGAGAGTTATTCAAGCTGAAGATGTTAACAGAAGCAATAATGCATGACTGTGTGGTCAAACTACTTAAGAACCATGATGAAGAGTCCCTGGAATGCCTCTGCCGCCTCCTCACCACTATTGGCAAAGACCTGGACTTTGCCAAAGCCAAGGTAGAGGTCCTGGGATATGGGGAGTGGGTAAAGCATATGGGCCCTCCTGTTTGCTGAGAACATACAGGCTGAGGGGTCTGGCCTGCTTGGCCAGTGTCAGAGGTGAGGTATGAGAGGTTATTGACTTGATCCTTTTTTTGCTTCCTAGCCTCGAATGGATCAGTATTTCAACCAAATGGAAAAAATCATTAAAGAAAAGAAGACCTCATCTCGAATCCGTTTTATGCTGCAGGATGTACTGGATCTGCGGCAGGTGTGTCTTCTCCCTCCACCTCAGCTGCTGCTCCAGGTCCCGACACCGTCACCCCAAGATAACCGCTGTGTCCCTTTTGTTCCCAGAGCAATTGGGTGCCACGCCGAGGGGATCAGGGCCCCAAGACTATTGATCAGATCCACAAGGAGGCTGAGATGGAAGAGCACCGAGAACATATCAAAGTGCAGCAGCTCATGGCCAAGGGCAGCGACAAGCGTCGGGGTGGCCCTCCAGGCCCGCCCATCAGTGAGTGAGGCTAGGGCTAAGGAGGAGACAGGGAGGCTCCTGGAGGGTACAAGGGTGTCGTGCTTTCCACTGATGACTTCCGTTAGTGCCACGTGTCTGGGCCACTGAGACCACATGATGGGATTGAGGATCTGAGGAAGAGGGTGAGGGTGGCGCAGGAAGGGTTGTTAAAGACTTGTTATTCCAGCATTCCCCTTCCCCTGTCCTTTTTCCCTTTGTCTCAGGCCGTGGCCTTCCACTTGTGGATGATGGTGGCTGGAATACAGTCCCCATTAGCAAAGGCAGCCGCCCCATTGACACCTCACGGCTCACCAAGATCACAAAGGTAGGCTTGTATTCTGGAGTAGGTGAGGTGGAGGGTGGAGAGAGATGCGCCATGCGTTAGTCCCCACAGTTAGGTGGTGATAGCTGGACTGGTTAGGCTAGTTGAATGAAGCAGCACCAGCAATGGTGTTTGCCCACATTGGTCCTAGCAAACTGACAGGAACACCAGAATCCAGGCAAGAACAGTTTTGACACTTGAAGTGATTGAGGGAAAAAAAAAAGCTGTAGAGTTTGAATTCCGCTGTCTGAGTAACTACCAGGCTGTAACAAGTCATTCCTCGTGTATTGGACTGTTTGACACTGGAGTGGCAGAGTGAGGAGTGGGCGGGGTTGTGAAGCTGAACGGTTCCTGTCTGACTAGAGGAGAAGCTGGCCTCCCCTCACTTGGGCCGCTCCTTACCAGTGTGGCTATGTGTGGTGGTGCCGTCGGCTAAAGGCGTAGCTAGGTCAGACGCGTGAGCAGACTGTCTGTCTTTCCTTCTGCAGCCTGGGTCCATCGATTCTAACAACCAGCTCTTTGCACCGGGAGGCCGACTGAGTTGGGGCAAGGGCAGCAGCGGGGGCTCAGGAGCCAAGCCCTCAGACACAGGTATGGAGGCCGCTGTAGGAACTGGCTGGTTGCTCCTCTCAGCTCCCTCGAGCGTAGTCTTTCCTCTGCCGACAGGAAACTCAGTAAGGAATTAGGAATGGATCCAGGAGGCATGCACATGTCGGGGGGGAATTACTTCCGGTCAGCATTATGACCAAGAGTCCTAAACGATGAAGGGGGTGCATAGAGTAGGAGGAGGGGGTGAGGCATGGAAGGTGGAGGTGGGTTCATGCAGTTTTTGTCTCCTTAGCTTCAGATGCCACTCGTCCAGCTACTAGTACCTTGAATCGCTTTTCTGCTCTTCAACAAGCATTGCCTGCAGAGAGCACAGATAACAGGCGTGTGGTACAGAGGTGAGAGCTTTAGGGCTGGGGTTGTTCCCATAGAATACTGGGATTAGCTTTGGTGTCAAAGCAGAGAGATTTCTCATACCTGTATTGCTTGGGCATGTCCTTGATACCAAGAATGAGACCTAGTAGCTGCCCTGCATGTTGAAAGTGCTTGAGCCAGTACAGATGAGAAACAATGTATCTCTTCCAGGAGTAGCTTAAGCCGGGAACGAGGTGAGAAGGCTGGGGACCGGGGAGACCGACTAGAGCGGAGTGAGCGGGGAGGTGACCGTGGGGACCGACTTGATCGTGCCAGAACACCAGCCACCAAGCGAAGTTTTAGCAAGGAAGTGGAGGAGCGGAGTAGAGAGCGGCCTTCCCAGCCCGAAGGACTGCGCAAGGCAGCTAGCCTCACGGAAGATCGCGGTCGGGATCCTGGTGAGTAGGAAGGGAAGGCCGGCCGAGGAATGGGGGAGAAGGCTGCTGGCCAGTGTGGGACTGAGTGCTCCCCAATTTCCTTTGGGCCTCTACACTCTGTTAAGAGGAGTAACTGAAAAGTTCTTCCCCCCTAGTGAAGCGGGAAGCCACCCTACCTCCAGTGAGCCCTCCAAAGGCTGCACTCTCTGAGGATGAGGTGGAGAAGAAATCTAAGGCCATCATTGAGGAATATCTCCATCTCAATGACATGAAGGTTGGCACTGGGAAGGGACAGTGATTGCTGGGAGGGGAGGGGAGGGGCTGTGCCGACTGGTCAGGCGATGACGGCTTTCTCCCTTGTACGCTTTGCCCTCCTCAGGAGGCAGTTCAGTGTGTCCAGGAGCTGGCCTCACCCTCCCTGCTCTTCATCTTCGTGCGGCATGGCATCGAGTCCACGCTGGAGCGGAGCACCATTGCCCGTGAGCATATGGGCCGGCTGCTGCACCAGCTGCTCTGCGCAGGGCACCTCTCGACGGCCCAGTACTACCAAGGGTAGGATGGATTTCCGTGGGCCTTCGTGTCCACATACCCACACCACTGCCTGCTCCCCTGTGGAATTCCTGGAACTCTGCGTTAAGTGTGTAGGCCAACCATTCCAGTTAGCTTTTGTGAGGGGTGAAGGTAGCTTTAGCTTGAGATTGTCTCATGTCTGAAAATGTTTCTGTAGGGCTTCCATATTTGATTCTTAGTTGTGCTATATTTCCCTAGAAGGCAGGGTAATCGTCCATCTCCCCAAATGCCCTGACTTCTCCTTTCCTTTTCAGGCTATATGAAACACTAGAATTGGCTGAGGACATGGAAATTGACATCCCTCATGTATGGCTCTACCTGGCAGAATTGATAACACCCATTCTCCAGGAAGATGGGGTGCCTATGGGAGAGCTCTTTAGGTAAGTCCTCCCTGTTTCCCTCTGTGGGTGCGAGAGAGGTAAGTTGAGTGAGTGATGGAGTGAGACAAGTTGGATACCTGTGTTTGGAGAGGGGTGGAATAATACTGAGGGCTATGGAGGCCATGGAGACTGATTTCTCTTACAGGGAAATTACGAAGCCTCTGAGACCCATGGGCAAAGCTACTTCTTTATTGCTGGAGATCCTGGGTCTCTTATGCAAGAGCATGGTGAGTTTGGCCTTTCAGAGGGGATGTATTCAGGGACTGAAGGAAGATTGGCAAAGACCCTAGACCTGTGGTTAATTCATTTATTATTCATTTTGATCAGTGTTTCTTTGAACATTCACAAAGTACTGTGCCCCTGGGGTTACAGCGGTTAAACAGTATGAACTCCAACTTGGTACAGAAAAAGCAAGAGATGGCAGCTTCAGCAGCATAAGTGAAATATATCAAAGTTAATGGAAGTGACTAGAATGTAAAGCCTTGGGAAAAGCAAGTTGGGAGTGGTGCCCGTGGTGGTACCAGGTTGGGGTGTGTAGTTTGAAGAGTTTAGGTTTCTAGAACTTGGAGAGAGAAGATTGAAAGGGACTCGAGGGGACTTTTTATGAGGGTATTGGGGGTGTTGTTGCTGCTAAGATTTTTCTGAACTTAGGAAACCAATTCACGTATCTATTCTTCTTTGGTTTGTTGATGTTTTGGAGACAAGGTTTCTCTGTGTGTCCATGGTGGTTGTGGTGGGCCACCTCCACCTGGCAGTTGTTTTTGTTTAAAGCTGACATTCTCGTTTACTTGGGGTAATGAAAAACTCAGTGGTTAAGAGGGAGGGGAAAATGCATTTTAAAAATCTTAGATTTATTTCTTTTTGTTTTGTATGTTTTTTAAATGTATGTATGTATGTATGTATGTATGTATGTATGTATGTATGTATGTGCGTGCTCATGTGTATGCCATGTACCTGCAGAGTTGAGTGAGAAGAGTGTGTCATCCCTGGGAACTGGCCTTATGGGTAGTTGTGAAACCACCATGTGGGTGCTGGGACCCAAACAAGTGTTAACTGTTGAGCCATCTCTCCAGGTCTGCCAAACAATAATAAGTATAAAGAAAGAAAAAACAAAACAAAAAACAAAAAAACACCTCAACAAAGCTGCTTTGGAAAAGAAATGTAGGTGAAATATATATGCTAGGAATATATTAGGGTGAGATCTAGTGATTTCTTAAGAGTCCTACAAATGCTAATTGATTTTTTTTCCTAGAGGCTTTTCCCTCTCCTAATGTCACACCACTGTGGTGGTGGGTGAGTTCCCTTGCTTGGGATGTTGGTTGGATTTAGACAGGGAAGGGTGGGATCTATGTGGTCTACTTAGAGGACTGTTGCAGACTGTTGACTGAGTCCTGAAAGCTAGAGGCCATGGGTAGAGAGGTAGATAGTGAGGTGCTGAATTGGTCTTTTGTTTTCCAGGGTCCCAAGAAGGTGGGGATGCTGTGGCGAGAGGCTGGGCTGAGCTGGAGGGAATTTCTAGCAGAAGGCCAAGACGTTGGCTCATTTGTGACTGAACAGGTTTGGGACTGGAGTTTAGTTATTCTGTATTTGGTGCTAGCTGATCTCGGCTTTTTGACACTGTGGTCTTGACCTTGGCTGTGTGGATCATTTGCTTACAGAAGGTGGAATATACCTTGGGAGAAGAGTCTGAAGCTCCCGGCCAGAGGGCGCTTGCCTTTGATGAGCTGCGAAGGCACTTGGAGAAGCTGCTCTCGGAGGGCAGCAGCAACCAGCGGGTGTTGGACTGGATAGAGGTGTGTTAGTTACCCTGGGTAGTGGGGGAGATGGGCAGGGAGGTGGGTTAAGATGGGATGGTCTGGGAGGTTACGAGAGTGGGGACATAACTTATTATAACTTAAGGGCCTTTGTTTTTCTGTACAGGCCAACCTGAGTGAGCAGCAGATAGCATCCAATACATTAGTTCGAGCCCTCATGACAACTGTCTGTCATTCTGCAATTGTCTGTAAGGAGCCAGGGAGACAAGTGGAGGAGAGGGGGTGGTCTGGGCCCCAGGCTAAGCCAGGTGCAGCCTGCATTCGCTCCATCTGCCCTTGTCGTTGTCTCCCATAGTTGAGAATCCTCTCCGAGTGGATGTTGCAGTGTTGAAAGTGCGAGCGAGACTGCTGCAGAAATACTTGAGTGACGAGCAGAAGGAGCTACAAGCACTCTACGCCCTCCAGGCCCTTGTAGTGACCTTAGACCAGCCTGCCAGTAAGAGCCAGGCTGAAGGGGGGGTGGGGGTGGGCAGAGGGACTGCCAGATAGAAGAGGGTGGTCATGGAAGGTACTCAACCCAAGAAAGGGGGGCGAAGAACAAAATGCCCTGAGGTTTGATCGATGCCTTACCTACCCAGTGCATGTTTTCTTGCCTACAGTGGAGTGAGTTCATCTAAGCCTTGAGGGTTGATGTCCTGCCGGCTTTGTGCTCGGCCAGTAGGTGACAGCAACACAGAGCTGATGAACAACAGTGTCTTTCAGACATGCTGTGTCTGGCCCGAGGCTGCCATGCTTGGCCTACCTTGCCTTATCTCATAGCCATTGTGGGTTTATCTCCTTTTTCCACACTGGAAGACTGAGGTTTACAAATTCAGCACCTGGGTATGGTTGGGTTTAGGTAACTGTAGCGAGGAAATAGAGCACAGTTCTGTGCTGGCCTGGAGTCAGTGACAGTGTGAGTGTTGGTCTGGGAGGTGATGGGTAGGAATGGTTGACCGGCAGAGCAAGCAGGCAGGCCCTGAGTTGGAATGAAGACATGAAAAGAGCTGCTGAAGGCAGATTACAGTAGTCATGAGAGGGAGCTAGAGACGTGGACAGGCCGGCCGCAGGTTCTTAGGCCGTGTAAGTAGTGGCAGGGCTTTGCTTTGGGTGGAATGAGGCTTTTGTGGGGTTGTAAGCAAAGACTTTGAGTTGAGCATGGTGCCCATACCCTGTGATCCTCACACCAGAGGCCCACCTATGCTGATGGGGCCGTTTCAGAGACTCTCCACTCTAACCCCTAGCTGGTCTTGGTGACACTCTGGAGACAGGACGGTGGATCTCTTGAGTTCAAGACAGCCAGGGCTACAGACATCAAAACAAAAACAAAATCCAAAACAGCACTTGAAGCATAAATACCTTTAAAATGTTGTTAATTAGCTGTTTACTTCCATTTTACAGTGGGGGAGACAGGCTTCTTGCCTGGAAAGATCCTGCTGGGACTCTCACCTTCTCCAACATGTTGTTACAAAAGGATAATGGGATTGCCCTGAGGAATAAGATCATTGGGGAAGTGGAGGCATGCAGATAGAGCAGGGCCCAGTGAACCAAAGAAAATGTAGGATAGGGAAGTGGTGGGAAATGCTGGATGCTACAGAGTTTGGTAGGAGCCTACCTAACAAAGACTTTGGATTAAAACATTGAGATCTTCTTAGTAAAATACAATATTTGTAGAGTGGGGTCAGATTCTGAAATGGAAAAATTGAGATGGTTGGCTAAGACAGGAAGAGAACGGTATAAGAATCTTGTTTAACTGTAGGGTAATTGAAAGATAGCTTCTATGTTTAACTTGGATAAATGTGGACTTAAATGTGTAGGGCAAAGTAGTTGAGCAGTTATATAGGGTCCTCAGAATGTGAGTGGGCTTCAGAGGAGAAATGTGGGCTAAGTCCAGGGTTGGTTGTGCCCACACACAGTGGGGTGCCCGAGGCGTGTTGTGGCCTGAGCTCATTGGTGAGCCGTTACTGGTCTCACCTTACAGCTAGGCCTAGGTCCCTAGGCTAACTCACCTGCTGTAGCTGGGCGGAATGGGACAGACGGGACCCGAGGAGTTCTGCCTGAGAGTGTCGCGCTCTAGAAGCCAGAGAGGGTTCAGGGGTGTTTGTCAGGATCTGTCCTGGCTCCACTGCTGGACTCGGGGTTGAACTCAGATGTCTGGTTTCCAGCTCTTCATTTTGTTTTCTGAGATCCAATCTTAAATAGTCTGGGCTGACCTCAAACTAGTTATGTAGTTTAGGCTTGCCTTGACATTGGACCTCTTGCCTCCTCTATATTCCAAGTAATGGGCTTACAGCTGTGGACCCCAGTGCCTAACAATTTTCCTTTCTTTCCTGTGACTCTACATTTGATGTTAGCCAAAAAGTGGAGAATTGATTCTTGCCCCTTCATAGGCCCGCTGTGTAGACCAGGCTGGCCTGGAACAATCCGCCTGCCTCTGCCTCCTGAGCGCTGGGATTAGAGGTGTGTGCCACCACGCTTGGCCTCATTTTCTCTCCCCTTTTCAGACAGTTTTGCTAAGCTACCAGGACTGGCCCCGAACTTTTGATCCTTATCTGTCTGCCTCAGCCTCCCAAATATTTGGGGTTACATGCCTGTTTCTAAGGATGCTAATAGCCACGTGACTCATTCTTAGGCTGGTAGTCTCCTGTGTCATGAGATTAGCATTCTGTCCGAGTCACTGAATGCCAGGATGGTAGGTCAGGCTTAGTTTCAGAGTCTGTTTGGGAGGGATCTCTGGCAGAGACTAGTCACCTAATTGGTGTCCTTGTGGCCTGCAGACCTGCTGCGGATGTTCTTTGATGCTCTGTACGATGAGGACGTGGTGAAGGAGGACGCCTTCTACAGCTGGGAGGCCAGCAAGGACCCCGCCGAGCAGCAGGGCAAGGGCGTGGCCCTCAAGTCTGTCACCGCCTTCTTCAACTGGCTCCGCGAGGCTGAGGAGGAGGAGTCTGACCACAACTGATGGCGGGTGGGGCCGGCCGGGGACTTGGAGCCATGGACACGTGGATGGCCCAGCCAGCCAGCCGCCTGGACTGCAGGGGGGCGGCGGCAGCGGCGGCGGCGGCAGTGGCAGTGGGTGCCTGTAGTGCGATGTGTCTGAGCTAATAAAGTGGCTGATGAGGCAGGATGACTTGGGGCTGCCTGGGGCCCCCCTCCAGGATGCTGCCAAGTGTCCCTCTCCTCCCCCGGGGCACAGAGATATATATAAAGTCTTGAAATTTGGTGTGTCTTTGCAGGGGGGAGGGGCACTACCGCCTGCCTCTAGGGTCCTTTTTTATTTTCTGAAATCACTCTTGGGACTGCCGTCCTCGCTGCTGGGGGCATATGCCCCAGCCCCTGCACCACCCCTGCTGATGCCTGGGCAGGGGGAAGGGGGGGCACGGTGCCTGTAATTATTAAACATGAATTCAATTAAGTTCACCGCCTCTTTACTGATCTCCGCTGGAGTACGGGTAGGTGGACATCTTCCTTCCTAGACTGGCACTGTATCAGTGTTGATACATGCCTCTTACACGGCCAGTCAGTGTATCTTTTGGGAACCCAGGGAGTTGGGTTTCTGGAGGGTTGGGCTCTCCGTTTTGACATGTGGGAATATTAGTGCAGTAGGGTACTTAGGACTTTTGCTCCGATTGATCCCGGCCCTGGGGTTTAAGACCCTTAAAGCTATAGAAGCTATTAAAGGGCTGTCCTGTGTAGAATGCCCGCACGGCCGACCGGCTTCTGTCTTCAGCGTGGCTCCGCAGTGGACTGGAGATGCAGGCTGTTTGAAGACCTAGGCTGTTACTGAGTGGCTGTGACGTAGGCTTGCCCCGCCTGCGCTGGGTGGGCACGGCCCCGCGCTTACGTCACCGGCCCTGTTCCCCTCTCCCGGGAGCGGCCGCAGACGCGCTGCTCCCACCCCCTCCCCTCCTCTCAGGCTGTCCCCTCCCCGGTGGTGACCGCGGCCCGACCCTCTGCAAGGCGATGGCCCGGGTCCCAAGCGCGGGCTAGCGTGCCTGGGTTCCCTGCCATGGGCTGTATTGGCTCTCGGCGCTCAGCCGGTCAGGGTAAGAGGCGGAGGCCGGAGCATGGATAGGGAGTCGGGCTCCACAGCTGCCCGGTGGGGCCGTGGGTGGTAGGGGCGGTGAGGAGGGGGCTGGTATAAGGAGAGGGAGGAGCCTGCGCCGGGGAGGCGGGTCGGGCCAGATGAGCGAACCGGGAGGGGGCTAATCTAATGGACTGGCTTGTTTCCGTGGCCTGCCTTCCGCTGGGTTTTTCCGTGGTATGCTCGCCTTCTGTGTTCCTGCTGCTGAGGGTGGCTGCAGGGCCACAGCCTGGGATCCGCTTGGCAACCTGCGGCCTCCACCGTCCTGGCTCCTGGCAACTAGCCTTCTGTATCTACATACTCCTTTCTGCCTCCACCTACTTCTCACCTCACTGTCTTAGGAGGGACCCTTCGCTGCGATCCTGCCTCTCCCAGCTGGGTGCTGTCATCCTCAGGAGTCAGCCTGGAAAAACTGGCCAACTACCCTACCTCGGAGTTTTTGCCTAATACTTGCTCCGGGCTTCAGAACCAGCTGGTTGATTAAAGGGACTGAAGCCCCATGTGGAGCATCTGTGAGCAAACTGATAAATCTCTCATGCTCACAGACACTTGATTCCAATAACACCCCACCCCACCCCACCCCAAATCACCCTTACTCTGGGGGGAAAAGTCCAGGCAGGCCACCAGGTCTTCCTAAAGCCACTGACCCCTGCTCAGGCCTTAGTCTCCCTGTAGACACGTGGGATGCACTGCCTTAGCTTTGGCCATCCCATCTGAGGTCTGCCAGCTTACCTTGCTTCTATGTCAAGGAATGGATTTGGAATGGGTCCTAGGCTTTCCAAGCAGGTGGTCAGTCACACAACACATCAGTGTGGTTGATATTTGAGGTGCTCTACAACTAAATTCTGGCTGAGATTTGTACTTCCCTTGATGAATTCTGGGACTTGTAGTCCACGGGATTAACCTCTCTCGTGGGTTATGCATTTGAGAAGCAGCAGGGTGCCGTGACTTCCCTGGTCTGCTTGGAGTTCAGAAAGCCATCCCTTTCTGTAGTGAGGAAAGACTTCGGCTGGACCTAGCGCTAGCCCTGAGAGTCCCGAGGTACCAGCGGGGGTCAGGGATGGCCAGTAACCTGTCTTCTTTCTGGTTGGTAGCGTTTCTGGGGACCACCACCTGGCTGAGGCTCAGGGACAGAGCCGGCTGCTCCAGCTGAAAGGTTAGTTGTTCTGCACATGGCCAGTTGGTACTGTGTAAGCTAAGGACGGGCTGCGGCTCCCCAAGCCCCAGAGAACTTGGCTAGGCCCTTGGTACTCCCACTTCTTCAAAGCCAGGAGACAGGAGGAGTGTTCTCCTTCTGTGACTAGGCACAAGTTCCAAGTGGGGAGGGGACTGGCTCAGCATCCGGAGCCAAAACAAGAATAGAACTGGGAGCTGAGCCTGAAGCAGTTCGAGCTTTGGGTTCTCTGCATCGACATTGCCAGCATGCCTATGATCTCTGTGCTGGGCAAAATGTTTCTGTGGCAGCGTGAAGGGCCCGGAGGAAGATGGACTTGTCAGACAAGTCGCAGAGGTGAGACCAGAGACCATGGATGTGATCTGGGAGGTGATGGGAAGCTGAGGAGGAAGGCACACCAGATACCGAGAGGAAAATCACTGTGGTGTAGCTATCGGATCCAGACTCAGGCTGGGGCTATTAGGGAATGACTTACAAGGGCGAAAACTTAAAAAAACAACAACAACATGGGTTTGTTGGGAAAGAATAGAGTCCCAGACCAGTTGAGATTGGAGAGAGGGAGGGAGTAGGAGAGGAGAGGGGAAGTGGGAGATGGCGACAGTGTTAGTGGGAGAATTGCATGCACTTTCCAAGGGTTGAGAAACTGGGGAAGAGTCAGAATTTATCCACGTTTGGGCTTCACCTTACGTTTTGATGGCAAAATATTTGTAGAGGAAGGAGTTCATTGAACTGCCACAAAAGGGCAGAAATGTGGGGATGGGGGTTTCAGGGTACGGGAGAGTACGTGGTGGTCTGAGATTGCCTGAGGGATGGGGGAAGGGTGATAAAAAATGACATGGCAACATGATGAAAATGGAAAAAAAAAAAAGAAAATGGGGATCTTGCTTGGTAGAAGTGGGGATCCAGACGAACACCTTTTCCTCCCGCTCCTCAGTGGCTTCGGACCCTGCCTGGGCTGTGGAGTGGATCGAACTCCCTCGTGGTCTTTCTCTGTCTTCCTTGGGATCTGCTCGGACTCTCCGAGGCTGGAGCCGGTCCCCGCGTCCTTCTTCTGTAGACAGCCAGGACTTGCCAGAGGTGCTGGGCCTTTTCTGTGCATGTTTGTGTGTGTGGTGTGTGTGTGTGGGGGGGGGGGGAATGTTCACATTTAGGGTTCGTGTGACCCCCTCCCTGTTTCTGCCTCACCATCCTGCTTCGGACTCTCTTTTTCCTGCAAGCGGAGGCGCTATCCGGCAGGCCGCCCCCGCGCCGGTCTGCTCTGCTCGGCTTGGTGCCAGCGGGCTGGCTCGCTAGCGCCTTCGGTGCTGACGTCAGCGCATCCCAGGCCGTATCCCGGGAGACCCTGTTGCATGGTGATGGGTTGCCACGGAGATATACACCTTTTCTCTGGGCCAGGGCCGCAGCTGCGCGGAGCAGCGTCGCCCCTTCATGGATGGCAGCGGCTAGGGCAAGCGAGGGGAGGGAGGGAGAGCGAGCCAGGAAACACCCGGCAGGTTCTCCTTCCCACAGGCCTGGCCAGAGGCTATTTATCGGCGCCAATCTGGAGGCCCTGTCAGCCAGGTACTGAAGGAGAGGGACGGATTGATGGGCCTGAGGTCAAGGGGCAGCAGGTGGAGGCCTCTTGTGCCAGGTGGAACCAACCATGATGGAGGAGAATTAGGTAATGCTGGGAAGGGGGTGTGTGCATCAATTATGTTCAGCCAAGGAAAACATTTATTTGCTGGGGCTTGTCAAGGAGCATTAAGTCAGGTACAGGATGGAGTTAGGAGCCCAGATGGATTAAAACTCTGACCCTACCTTCTCCTGCTCCCTCGGGAGTGACACAAGGCAGTATGGAGCAGAGCGGCGCGCGTGCCTGAGGGGTGGAGGGGCACAGGAAGTGACACTTGTGGCCTTAAACGACAGGGAGCATTTCGTAAGGCAAGGATGGCCCTCTTGGCCTAAAAAGCTGGTTCCTTTCCCTGGAGGCAGGCAGGCTGCTCGTGGACAGGGAAGGTGGGGGAGCCGGATGGCACTGGGCAGTCCAGGGAGAGGCACCGGTCTCCTTATGGAGTCCTTAAGTGCCCGAATAACAGAGGGAGAGCCTAGAAAAGACAATATTATTTCTTAAAAAAAAAAAAAACTTTAAAAATTTTATATTTAGTTGGGGATTTAGCTCAGTGGTAGAGCGCTTGCCTAGCAAGCGCTAGGCCCTGGGTTTGGTCCTCAGCTCAAAAAAAAAAAAAAATTTTTTTTTTTAAATTTAATTAGGTGTATGCATCTGTTTGTGGGTTTGCCCATGGAGCCCAGAGGTGTTGGATCTCCTGGAGCTGGATTAGCAGGAGGTTGTGAGCCACCTGATGTGGGAGCTGGGAATCAAACTTGGGTCCTTTGTAAGAACAGCAAATCTCTTAACCACGGAGCCTTTGCTCCATCTCCCCTAAAACACACACGCACACGCACACAGACACACACAGACACACACACACACACACACACACACACACACACACACGTACACACACACACACACACACACACACACACACACGCACACGCACACGCACACATACGCACACACACACATACACACACACGCACACGCACACATACGCACACACACACATACACACACACACACACACTCACACACACACCAAAAAAAACCCCAATTTTTAAGATTAAATTCTAGTGAGCATACAAAATAATGGTTTTCATTATGACATTTCATGCATATGCATCATTGTACAAGATTTGAAATGACATTTTGATTCATTGTATTCTTGGGAAGATCTATATCTATATCATCTATATCTTGTTCATTCAGCCCATCCATTTACTTGTTACCAGGCACTGTTGACACTGGGTTGCAGCAGTAACCGTAACAGACAGAATTCCTTAAAGAGATAAAGACCATTAATGGTGCAATGATATAAATAGTGATTAACTGGAGAGTCCAGTGAGAGGACAGAGTGTCAGGAAGGCTCCTCTGAGGGGTGATATTTCAGTCAAAATTGGGAAGCTGAGAAAGCCAACTTATGGGATGTACTGAAGCAGGAAAGAACAGAAAAGATTATGTCCACAGACTTCTAGGCTAAACAAGTAGCATGGATGATTAGGGATCAATGACCTGTGCCAACCTGGGGAGGGGCACCGAGGTTTTAAGGGAAGTGGCAGTGGGAACAGGACAGGAATGGGTCGGGGAAGGCTTGGAGTTATAATCAATAAGGATTCTCTGTTGTTGGTGGCGGTAGTTGTTTGTTTTGAGATAGGGTCTTGTGTAGCTCAGGCTGGCCTCGACTTACTAGGTAGCCAAGGATGACCTTATTCTCCTGATCCTCCCGCCTTCAACTCCCAGGTGCTGGCATTATGTACCACAGATGCTAGAGACCAAACACAATGCTTCCTGAATGAGCTACATCCTGGCCCCTCGCTAGGTTTTTAGATCAGATACGTACAGGCAAAGCTTAGGGGGGAGGGGATGGTAACTCTGAGGTAGGGACCCCAGTGAAACGGAGAATGGTGGTTGATAAAAAGGAAGTTGGAAAGCAAAGCCACATGTGAGGGAGAGAATGGTCTGGCTTTGGTTATGCTGAATGTGTGCTTCTGATAGCCAGCCTAGAAAGAGCTGGGGCATGTGTCTAACGACAGCGGAGAGGAGGGAACCTTGAGTCTCTGCCTTAGCTGTCTCCCTTCCTGTCTTGTTTTGTTTTCTTCTAGACGAGGTTTCTCTGTGTAGCCCTGCCTGTCCTGGATCTCACTCTGTAGGCCAGGCTGGCCTTGAACTCAGAGATCCGCCTGCCTCTGCCTCCTGAGTGCTAGGATTAAAGGCGTGCAGCACCACTGCCTGGCCTTTCTCTGTCTTCAGAGGTTCTATTCCATAATTCTTCACTTTATAATTCTCCCTGCTGGGAGCTGGGGAACTGGGGGCCCAGCTGTAGTTCTGTTCCCTTGGGCCTGAGTCTCCGATGCTCCCTAGGAGGACAGTTCATAGACTCCAGCTTCTTAGCCTTTTCTGCATGCCAGTAGCCACTAGGGCCTGTGTGTCGTCCTGGCGTTCTTCCTGCTCCCAGCTCCCGCTGATACCTAGGAATGGGGAGGAGCATGTTGGGAAGAAGGTCATTTCTGTCCGAGGGGCACTGACCGACCTTCTGATGGTGTTCCTCAAGGTGAATGTTGGAGACACAGTCGCGATGCTGCCCAAGTCCCGGAGAGCCCTCACCATCCAGGAGATCGCTGCGCTGGCCAGATCCTCCCTGCATGGTACGCACCCCACTTCCGTCCTTCTGCCCGCTTTGTCTTTCCTCATGTCTTGTGGGACTAATTCCTGTGTGACTGATTCCTGTGGGAATTTTCTGGGATTTCTTTTTGCAAATCAATCCTAGCCCAGCAGGCAGTGGTAGCGCAGGCCTTTAATCCCGGCACTCAGGAGGCAGAGGCAGGTGGATCTTGAGGCCAGCCTGACCTACAGAGTGAGTTCCAGGACAGCTAGGGCTACACAAAGAAACCCTGTCTCAAAGAATGAGAAAAAAAAAAAAAAAAAAAGAAAGAAAAAAAGAAAAAAAAAAGGAGAGAGAGACGGCTCAGCAGTTAAGAGCTCTGACTGTTCTTCTAGAGGATCTGGGTTCAATTCCCAGCACTCATATGGCAGCTCACAACTGTCTGTAACTCTAGGGTCCAGTACCCTCACACAGACATACATGCAGGCAAAACACCAATGCACACAAAATAAAAATGAATTATTAAAAAAAACAAACCCCAACCAATCCTAGCCCTTCTTCCTGCCCAAAAGACATGGAGAGACATTCTAACACTCTTCACCTACTTCCCTGCAAGCTATTCTCAGTCCTTCCCCTTAACCCGACTTCTCTTTCCCGCCATGTCCAGGTATTTCCCAGGTGGTGAAGGACCACGTGACTAAGCCCACCGCCATGGCCCAGGGCCGCGTGGCTCACCTCATCGAATGGAAGGGCTGGAGCAAGCCCAGCGACTCACCTGCAGCTTTGGAATCAGCCTTCTCCTCCTATTCAGACCTCAGCGAGGGGGAACAAGAAGCTCGCTTTGCAGCAGGTGGGTAGCCGCTGCCCCCGCCGCCCCCACCGCCCCCCCACCCCCCAGCAAGGGAATTAGCCCCACAGATTTGCCACAGGGCTGCGGTCTCTGAGCTAGCTCACTGGCTCTGGCATGGGGGCTGGAGTTTTCCCACACACCTCTCTCTGCCCAGAGACCTCAGGGACACCTTGGCTTAGTTCAGCCCCTGTGCCAGTGACCGCTGTGTCTCTCTGATAGGAGTGGCCGAGCAGTTTGCTATTGCAGAAGCTAAGCTCCGAGCATGGTCTTCAGTGGACGGGGACGACTCCACTGACGACTCCTATGACGAAGACTTCACTGGGGGAACTGACTCAGGTGAGGAACACTTTGTGCTGCCACTTGGGGTGGGCATGCCTGGTAGGTGTGGTGACTCACTCTAAGCCTCCCAGAGGCACCATAAGCCTTCCAGATAGGAGGAAATAGATTGCCTAGGCTGACCTTGACACTCCAAGGCCAAAGATCACTGGGGAGCCAGCAGTTTGGACATGGAACAGCTCTTTTCTACAGGCTGAACCTGCTTTCTTCTCTCCCTGTGGGTAGTGGGCCCTACAGTTAGTTCTCAGAATAAAGAAGCCCAGAGAACCTGGGGCCTCTTCCCGACCCTAGTACAGTCATGTTTCCAGAAGGATCTGTGGTACCTTTGCCTTTGCCTCTCTGAGGTGGCTTTGGTTGGCCCTGGCAGGACAGATGAGCACAGTACCCAGCACCTCCCAGGGCAGTGATCCCAAGCAAACAGGAAGGCATGCTGGGCCGGAGTGGCAGGGTTCTGGCTTCAGCTCAGCATCTGTGTGTGCTGGCCTGCGGGTCTTGCTTTGGGCCAGTGCTTGCAGCCCTGGGGGCCCTGCAGCTGCGCTCAGCTCTCCTTTCATCTTCCCGTTTGTTTCTCGGACTCTGTGGCTAGCTTTCCCTGCGGCTTCTGGTGTCTGGCTTCACAGGACCCCTACCCCCAACCCCCAACCCCAGCCCTTCGCCTTTGAAGATCCCCTATGAGTTCCTGCTCCTCCAGATAATCAACAAGGGTTTCAAGGCCAAAACCTGCATTTAAAGCAGGCAAGAAGCTGCGGCTGTGGTCCAGAGGGGACTGATTTGAATGCTTAAGGCCAAGGTGGAACTCTCAACCACAAGTATTTTCTGATTCTTTTTTTTTTTTTTTTTTTTTTTTTGGTCTTTTTAAAAATTTTGTTTGTTTTGTTTTTGAGAAAGGGCCTCTCACTATAGCTCAGGCTACTTATTTAGTATGTAGCCCAGGCTAACCTTGAAAGTGAAAGTGTGTGTGGAATCTTTGAGCAAATTTTTAAAAAATGCATAGCTTTTTCTGGGGGGCACAGTCCCATGCTTAGGATGCCCTACTTAGGGAGCAGAGCGCAGGCAATTCAGCCTTCAGTGCTTTGAGCAACCTGTGTGATCATACAGTGGGCCTGCATTTATTGCTCGTCTCCTCTGTTCCAAACTCTTGTTCTAACACTATAAAGTAAATATTATTAGAATTTCTAATCCACCATGAAAGGACCGAAGGCATCAAAAATTAAGGCTTGTTATCCAGCTCCTACTGACATTCATGTTGAACCCTGCCCCCACAGCTATGATGAGGGTGGCAGGCAGGGGGTGGGAAGTCTGTGGCCGGGTGGCTTCCATATTGACCGACTGAAATGAGGTTGGCAAAGCTGTTTTTTCTTTTTCTTTCTTTCTTTTTTCCTTCCCTTCACAGACATGACTGGGTCTCTGGGGCCCCACCTCCAGGACCTCTTCACAGGTCGTCGGTTCTCCCGGCCAGTGCGCCAGGGCTCTGTGGAGCCCGAGAGCGACTGTTCCCAGACCGTGTCCCCGGATACCCTGTGCTCTAGTCTCTGCAGCCTGGAGGACGGGTTGCTGGGCTCCCCGGCCAGGATGACCTCCCAGCTGTTGGGTGAAGAGCTGCTCCTTGCCAGACTGCCCCCGAGCCGGGAAAGTGCCTTCCGCAGCCTGGGTCCGCTGGAGGCCCAGGACTCACTTTACAATTCACCACTCACGGAATCCTGCCTTTCCCCTGCCGAGGAGGAGCCCGACTCTTGCAAGGACTGCCAGCTGCTCTGCCCACTGCCTGTGGGCAGCTGGGAAAGGCAGCAGCAGGTCTCTGATGTGGCCTCTTCTGGGGTCACATCCTTAGACGAGGATGAGGTGGAGGCTGAGGACCAGTGACTCAGACATGCCCGGTGGCGGCATGCTTCCCCTGGCGGCTGCCTGGGGCAGAGCCTCTGCGGCCAAAAAAAACGTGGGCTCTGGAGCTCCGAGGGCTTCCGGGAGCGCTCACTTCTCCATTGTGTGTTTTGCATGAAAGTGTCTGGAGAGGAGGCAGGGGCCAGGTTTGGGGGCGCATGTACTGCTTCCACTCTTGGGGTTTGCCGGGGCTTGCCCGGGACCCCCTGGGGCATGGCTACAGCTGTGGCAGACAGTGACGTTCATGTTTCTTGAATCCAAAATGCCACATTTCCTCCTGGGACGTGAACCTGAGGGGGGTCGTGTGGCTGGGCTGGGGGTGGGGTGGGGATGGAGGAAGCCTGGCCACCTCCTCCACCCTCCCTTGTGCCCCTTCTCCTCTGCTTCTCTCTTCACCGAGTCCACGTGCTTGACTGAACCACCTGCTCCCGTGGGGCTGGCGCCCGCCCGCCCGCCCGCCCGCCCTCCTGGAGTCGACCGATTGAGCCGCCCGTCCCCGAAGGGTCCCCTTGCCCGGCTGGGCGCTGCTGTGCCCCCCTCTCCACTGTCTCTAAACCTTTTTTTTCCTAAAGACAGGGGGCTTCTGGTCTGTTCTTTGAGCCGATCTTCTCTGGGAGGCACTGGAAGGATGGAAGGGTGTGTCTTCCTCCCCCTTCCCTGCCCCTCCCTCCCCTCCACCCTGGCCCTTTCCCAGCACGGCAGGGTCGGTGTAGGGTGTGGGCGCGGGCGGGCGCGTACAGAGTTCTCAGTAGGGCGGAACTGGGAAAAGGAAGGGCTCTGGTTGTTAGAGCCGAGTGCCACGTTCTTTCAGAGAGGACCACAAGGGGGCCACCTGGGCAGCCGGAAGACTTGTGCCAATGAATGGACAGCCATGAGGGAGTAGCTGTCCTTGGGCAAGCAGGCAGTGCTTTTCTTGGCTGAATGGCAGGCGGTAGCCACAGTGTCAGGGGGCCGTCACAGGCAGGGTGTTGCTGATCGGGCAGTGGGGGCCTCTGGCTTGTCCTATAGTGGGACACTGGGGTCCACAGGTGGCTGTGGACTGAGTCTCATAGGCTTGGGCAGGTAAGAGGATCCAAGGCGAAAACATGAGGCAGGAGCACAAGTGTTCTATACATGAGTGGCCAATTAGGTGTTTACTTTATTCTATTTATTGTTTTATTAAATTAATATAAAAATCTTTGTAAATTTCTATATACATCTTGTCATTGGAGGTTCCAGTATAAACCCATTTTAGTTCTGCCCTTTTCTCAAAAGAGTGGGCAAGGGCCACGTGGCCCTGCCTCATCCTGCCAGGGAGGGCGCTGCTGATCCTCCGGCAGGTCGGTGTTGAGTTACATTCCAGGTAGGCCGGCTGGAGGATGGAGGAGCTGGCAGCCCAGGCAGCCCACAGCTGGAGTGGACGTGGGTTCCAGTGTCCGGTTGCCGCTGCTTGCAGAAGGGAGATAGGCCATCCAGCCAGGGGTTCACTGGCACTTGTCGTCACTATCGGAGGGGCTGCCCTCGCGTGGGAGGCCGTGGCGGGATCTCGGCCCCCAGAGCGCATGCACTTCAGTGGTCTCGGTGTCGCTGCTGCTGGTGGCGCTGTCCCGGAAACTGGCGAGGGGTGGCCTGACTTTCACACCCTGTGCTGTGACAGAGCCCTCGATAGCCTTCCGGAGCTGGAGAGGTAAGAGCGTCAGGCATCTATCTGCTCCCCACTCAGAGCCCTCTGGCACCTCCCCTGGGGGAGCCACGTGGAAGTGGCTTCGGCTCGGCCACCTCACCTCCTTTAGGGTCACAATCCCGATGAGTCTCCCGATGCTGGTGACGTAAGCATGGTCCACTCCCAGCAGTGAGAATATGGTGTGGGTCTGCAGAGCAGGGAGAGGAAACACTGGACTGGACACTGAAAGGGGCAGCTCGGAATCACAGGCAAAGGGGTCCAGGACAAAATGGGGGTGTGTGTGTGGAATAGAATCGTGGGAGGCACTGATGGAGGGAGATGCCACCAGAATGTTCCTGAGTCCCAAAGCCTCGAGGCTGCTTGTATTGTAGCTTCCCCAGCGAGATCAGATGTGACCACCTTCACATTATCAGCACTTTCCATTTGCTGTCTTGAAAACAGCGATCAGCATTTCCCGGAATTTGTTATCTGCTGTTCTGGGTGGGCTCGTGAGCCTCTTGACATAACAGGTGGATCACGATGGGCAGCACCAACAGCTCCCTGAGTACCTCGTGTCTTGTCCTAAATGTTTTCTCATCCTAACTTACGGGAAGGGGCTTGGAGAATGTCCCCCACTTTCTCCGTCTGGAGTATGAACATGCTTATGAAGGATCAAGGCCAGAGTGTCATCCATGCTGGGGAAGTCTACTCACTGAGCTGTAGCTCCAGGACAAGTTCAGTTTTGTTTCTTTTGGAAGGTCTCACTACTTAGCCCAGGCTGGCCTTGAACTCATAGTCTGCTCCTGCCCCGGCCTCCTAAGTATTGGATTATAGGTGTGTGCTACCACACCCATCTTAGAAATTCAGTTTTCTGGTGGTGCACGCCTTTAATCCCAGCACTCAGGAGGCAGATCTCCTAGTTCAAGGCCAGCCTGGTCTATAGAGCCAGTTCCAGGACAGCCAGGGCTGCACAGAGAAATGCTGTCTTGAAAAACCAAAAAAAGAAAAAAAAAAGCAACTCATTTTTTTAAGAAGTCATGTTTCTTCAAAGCCTACAGTTTTCATGCAGTTAGCAATCTCGTTATATAACTTAAACCCTGCATGCTACAGATTAGCCTTAATTTAGCCTTAACAGGATCCTTGGGAGACGGTCTGTTCCTATACGGTATGTTACTGTAATCTCTTAGCCTGTGGTCATATGATCCATCTCACCTTCTCCAAGGGCCCTGTTAAACAGTTCCCTTATACCTTCATCCGCAGCCACAGCGACCTAGCAGCCAATGTGCTTTTGTAGGTCTGTGGACGATGTGTGCCTGGCAGCCGCCAGGCTGACTGCTCTACTTCTGGGGCATCTGTGCCATCCTCCCCAGTTCAGCCTCACGGTCCTCACCAGGGCCGAGACAGCAGCAGAATGTGCTTCCCTGCTTCCTGCCTCCCCGCTCTCCAGCTGGGATCTGCCATTCTATGGCTTTCTAAAACTTGAGCGGCACCCAGGACCCCCTAGAATGGCCCACGCCAGCCTGCCCTTCTTCTGTGCCTTGTTTCCAGGCTTTACAGGTCTTGATTTTTTTGTTTTTCAAGACAGGGTTTCTCTGTGTAACAGCTCTGGCTGTCCAGCAACTCACCCCATAGACCAGGCTGGCCTCGAACTCACAGAGATCGGCCTGCCTCTGCCTCCCGAGTGCTAGGGTTAATGGCGTGCGCCACCACTGCCTGGCCAACTTTTCTTTTTTGAAGTAAGGTCTCACATATCTCAGGATGACTGAACTTGCTGTGTAGTAGTTCCCAGATGACTATCTGACCCTCCACCTCCTGAGTGCCAGCATACACCACCATACTCAGTTTATGCCACCTCTACTTTATAGATAAGGAAACCCAGACAGGCGAAGCAACTTGCTTAACTTCTACAGCCAAGCTTGTGAGCAGCAGGGAGAGGACTTGGCTTCGCTGGTCTTGCCGTCATCCTGGCACTCCGGCTTCCTCTCTGTCCACTGGAGCTAGCTGCCACCGAGAGGTTCCTAAAGCGTCTCATGGGTTCTCACCCTCCGAAAGTACCCCTCTGGCACCTAAGTGGGTTACTGCTTTACCGCTCTCTTAATACGTGGATTCTAATTTAGACTCGAATCTCTAGAATTCTAATCTTTTATGTTATCATTCCAGCTCTTTGTACTTTTGTTAGCGGTTCCTCAGCGGCTTCTTTCCTTCCTGTGACAGTTTAAGTTTGTAACAAACACCTACTTTGTTCTTTTTCATTTTAATTTAATTGGACACCAGGGAGCCCTTTGGAGGGCCCGAATTTCTTAGGCCTGGGAACAGTGAATTGAACCGACAGGGAAAAGGACAGCGTGGCCTTCTGAAAGAATTCTGAGAGCAGGCCAGATCTGTGCCCTGGCCTGACTCTGCGAAACCCATGCAGGCAGATGATTTTTCTCACCGAATGACTCAGTTAAGACAGGACTTTGGGTTAGACTGTCTTTGGGTGTGTGACCCGTTGGCTAGCGTGGTGGTGAGAATTCAGTTACATTCATGAAGATCTTAGCATGGTACCCAGCACACAGCAAGCACTCAAAGCACGCCAGTGTTCTTATCATCAAAATCATGGATGACAGAATCAAGGGCGTCACAGCTGGGTATGATGGCATGTGCCTGAAATCTCCAGAGAGACCAAGGGTCATGAGTTCGAGGCCTACTTGGGCTATGTGAGATCCTGTCTCAAAAAAGGAAAAAGATGGCTGATGCCTGGGGAAGAAAGGCTTTAGAGTGCAGCTTGTAGTACCGTCTGGCCATCTCCCCTTCCTTCACCATAGTACTGCAGTCCCCCATCTTGATCTCAGGTCTTTATCTAAAAGGGTCTAAGTTCCTTTATTTTTGCTGTGTTGTTTTTCTTTTGTCTCCTACCCTTCCCATCATGGGCTCTGCTTGTACGTGCTGTGCTGACTTTTTAGCAACAGTCTGTAGCTAAGCTAGCCACCCAAGCCCAAGTCTGGGGACCACTGACCTTTACCTGTCACTTTGGCCTGCACCTGCCCATGGAGGCTGTGATTAAAATACCGCTTGGCTTTGGCTGGGAAGCCTGTATTCCCTGCCTTTACGGGGCAGCTGTCAGTGCCCAGTGGTGCCAGCTACCCCGCTCTAAGCCCCGCCTTCGTGTGTACGCCGCCGCCGTTCACCTCCATCAATCTGTTCTCGTTCCTCTTGCTCCGGGTGCTCTGCGGAGCAGCCTTTCTGATCTCCTCCACCAGCTTTCCTTGGCCATGCCTGAAGCCAGACTCTCTGGGGTCCGACATTCCAAGCCCCCTACCGGTGTCTCTCATCTTTGTTTATCTCTTCCCTGCAGTCGCCTCACCCTTCTCGACTGTTTGTGAGCCTGTTTATTGGATTTTCTTATCTGGCCTGTTTCTCACCCCCCCCCCCTTTTTTTTTTCCAGCGTGGGTGTGTGTCAGCCTTGTTGGGTTCTGGCAACCTCCTGCCTAGCTCTGACCCTGGCCTGGCCTCCTGGCTCCCACCCAGTTCAAGCTGTGTCTTTGTTGCTGCTTTGGTCCAGCATTCCCTGGGGTGAGTCTGAGCAGAGGAAAATCGATGCCTGGCTCCACCAAGGAGGAGGACAGGGCTAAGGAGTCCTGTTTTAAGAACAGCATCAAGTATACTGCCTCTCTCTCTCTCGTGCCTTCCTCACATACTAGCACACTGGTCCGGGTCCAGACCTATCCTGCCCTACCTTGTGCAGAGAGGTCCGCTCCACTAGCTGGAAGGGCGCAGGGTCGATTTTGCAGTCACTGAAGTTGACAGGCTCGTCTAGCTGCTGCTCTTCCCACTCTAAGATCTGAGAGGAAGAGACTGGCGATCAGGGAGAGGGAGCCTGGAGCTCCTCTCTCCGAAGGCCGCTTGCCCCTTTCCCTCCCTGTGATCCTTTAGCCAAGACGACAACACACCCAGGAAGCAAATAGCCTCGTCTGGCATCTTCTTACCTCCTCAGGACTCATCTCGCCTTCCAGGTCCGAGTCACTCTAGGAGGAAGGCGGGAAGGGAGGTGGATGTAGCCCTGGCCCTGGGAGGTTTGTCCCACCTAGACCCCGGCCCTCCCGGCCTGGTGCTCCTGAGCTGCAGGGCGAGGGGCACACGTACCGCCAGGGAGATTCGGACCCGCTTCAGCTTGCGCTTGTCACAGGATTCTGACTTTTCCAACTTGGTCAGAGCCAAAGCAGAGAGGTTACGGGGAGGGGGGTGTGAAGGGCGAGACAGAACCCAGGAAGAAGGGCGCACTGCAGGGGCAGAGCTGACAGGAGGGCGGGAGGCACGTGGCGTGGAGAGTCAGAAAGGGAGCTGGGCAGGCAGGAGGGGGTATCCGGCCTACTCACTTCTGAAGTAGCCTCCAGCGGCGGACTGCCACAGAAGAGGCTTCTGAGGGCAATGCCTGCTGACTCCATGTTGCCTGTGTTCCAAAGCCAGAAGGGCCAAGTTGGATAGGGGTAAGGTGCAGAAGGCAAGGGGGTAGCCTTATCCACGTGCGGCGGCCCAGGCTTTGTCTGAGGTGGGGTAGAAATGGCTCACCTGCGGTACTTTCCTGGAGGCTTGTGCTGTTGCTGGGCCCTCTCTTTAAGGCAGGCTTCAAGGGCTTATGGGTCTGCCCATGGGATCCAGAGAAGGCCGAGTCCTCTGCGTTCACCTGCACAGACAGGAAAGGGCGGTGGTTCAGGACCTCCGAGACGACACTGCAGAAGTCTGTGTGGTTGCGGAGCGCTTTTCTTCACCTGGAAGCGGATGGACGTCTCAGAACTAGGGGGGCTCTCCTGATCGGACGGTGGCGACGTCTGGGCTTTCCTCAGCTTTTGCATGTGTTGCCGCCGGCGCGCTGGGCTCAGCTGGGCCCCCAGTAATGCTACGACCTGAGAGCGTTCGATGGAGCCCAGCAGGATCATGGACTCTGGACAGAACAAGGGAGGAGACTCAGGGGTGGGGAGGGAGCTCCTACTTCTTCCCACACCCAAGCTGGGGCCCTGGACACGCACGGCACACCTAAAGGAGAACCCTGCCCGTCAAGTCTTGACCGATATAGAACAAGGAGACTGGTTCTGGGCTCCCTATCTCTTCCTGAGCCGAGTCCCCGGGAGATGCTCATAACACCAGGAACCCCTCGCGGCCTCACCAGGGGACTCCACTAGAGCCAACATTCGGCCCTTGGTCCTGTGCAGTGCCAACCGCAGGTCTCGGAAGGTGCAGTTGAGGGCCACATAGGGCACATCCCGTACCATGATGTCCTCTACTCGCACCCGGTACTGCCTGGGGATAGAGTCGGGCATTCAGTGTGCACTCGGCATGGAAGACTGGCCCAGAGTACCACCATCCCAGTGTCATGAGGAAGGCTGGAGAACCACAGGGGGCAGGAGTGGAGGGCCCAGCGTGTCCTCCACCCTCCTTTGGGGTCAGTACGGGCCAGCTACAGATCCCCCAGGGTGAGGGCATCTCTGACCGAGAGCGAAACAGCTAGGAGGAGCTCAGCCTCCCTGGTTTGGGACCTTGCTGGAGGTGGGGCTGAAGGGTCCTGGGAGGCCTACCCCTCACTCCCACCCTCTTTTCACTGGGCCCTTCCATACTGGTGGCGGCCCCAGCCCAGCTCAGGCAGGTAGGGCAGCTTCTTGATGCGGATGATGCTATCATAGAGGGAGGGCTGCAGACTCTGGGCCACAGCGTTGGCCAGGATGACAGCGATCATGACGGGCAGAATGTGGGCGATCTGGCCCGTGAGCTCGAAGACAATCACAGCCGTGGACACCGTGTGCGTCACTGCTCCGGCAAGTGCGGCTGCCCCTGGGGGACAGCCATGCTCAGTCTCCTCAGGGTGCTCAGTCCCCAGGAGACGTTCCCTTCCCCAGGGCAAGGGTTGCTTGCTTAAGAGTCCCTCAGGGTGGCCCTACAGAGTGCTTGGGCCCACGGCCCTGCCAGCAGGGGGCGCCAGAGCCCCAGCGTCTCCCAACGCAGACGCAGACCTGCGGCACGGCTGGACTGTAACTACACGCACAGCACGTGCAATCCCCTGGGTTGGATCCCCAGCACCACAAAGCAAACAGAACTGGGTGCTCACCAACCACGGCATAGCCTCCAGGTACAATCCGGTAGGTACTGCTATCTGTGTGAATCCCATCGGGGAACCAGGCCGCCATGCTTTCACCCACCAGCCGCCCAAATGCTGCTCCTTCAGGGGGGGTTTTAGGAAGAGAAAGAGGTAGTGGGGGAACACTAGGAAGAGAGAGGGTCGGAGGGTGGGGGAGGGGCCGGTGGGTGATTTAGTACAGGGGGCGATCCCATGGGAGTGGGGTGGGGGTGGGGGTCTGGGCTAGAGCTGGGTCAACACACACTGCCGGCAGAGGAGGGATCCACACGGGGGCAGGCAGAGGGCATGAAGGGTGCAGGCTGGGAGGCAGGCAGCTGCAGACTCACCGATGACGAAGACAGGCATGAAGGCCCCACAGGGCACTGGGATGGTGGTGGCCAGTGCAGACATCCAGAACTGTGGGCAGGGTGGGTTCAAGCCACAGGCCTCAGGGAAGCCCACCTTGCCAATCCACCTACCAGGCACAACCTTCCCAGCTAGCCCAGAATCCCCAGAGGCAAAGGGCAAAGAGAGGACTCTGGAACCAGAGGGCCCGGGTTCAAATCCTCTCGCCTGACCAGCTGCTTTGGCAGTTACTTCATGCTCTGACTCCCCATCTTTAAGACAGGGCTAAGGGTGCCTTTCTCATAATGCTCTGAATACCCGGTGGTAAGTGCTTGGGATCGCGCCTGCACCCAGCGGCCTGGGTAAACATCAGTGGTTCTAGCCCTGGCAGGGGTCTCTCACCTTCATGAGAATGAAGATGACCAGGGTGAGGAAGACATTGGCACGTGGTGGGCTCCAGGCCTGTGATGTGCTCGGGAGTTCGAGATCCTCTACCAGGCCCTGGCGGACCCATGTCCGGTTGTCAAACAGAGTGACTAGCGTTTCTTTCTGTGAGAGCTGGGGTGGAGAGAAGGCTGTAGGCTGGGGCACAGGACCCCAGGAAGAGGCCCCCAGGAGTCCATGGGTGCAGGGCATCCCGGTCACGCTGGGACTGTTGGCTTTGGAAGGGAATGCACCTGGGTATGTGTGTGTGTGGGGGGTCACATTTCTGGGCTAGGGGCTACCTGTCCGGCCATGAACTGTCCAAAGCCAGGGGGGAAGGTCAGAGTGGAGATGAGCAGAGTCACTAGTGCCGGGAAGAGCAGCCGTCTAGAGACAGAGGTTTGACAGCATCAGACATTTTGGGGCCCGCTTCCCGTGGACTGATCACAGGCCAGGCGCCCTTCCACACCTCGGGACTAACGTCAGAGCAGGGCTTATGGATCAGGGCACAGAGCCTGCGAGCCGGAGAGGTCCTTACTGCGTTTGATGCCACAGCTCCAAGGGTGATGGTGGACTGCGATTATTGTAAGAGCTGGGAGTACTGGGGTCCTTCCCTGACCCCATAGTGCACAGCAATAGCAAAAACATCTCCAGCCCTTTCTTGGACAAGTCTGAGCTGTGACTGCCTCGGCTCTCAAAAGCCCCAGCTGAGGGGCAAGTAGTATGAAGACTTAAAGAAGCCTCTGCTCTCAGTGGTGACTTAAGTGGGGGCAGTGTGAGCCAGGCACACTCTGAGTTCAAGGCCAGCCTGGGCTACAGAGTGAGACTTTGTCTCAAAACAAAACAAAACAAAACAAAACAAAAAAGGCAGAGTGGAAGAAGTTCTATAGAAAGCAGCACTTCCGTCCCACGTGTCTTCCCATTCTCAGTTCTCAGGCTGTGTTCTGAGATTAAAAAAAATAAATAGCCATCCACACTGGTCACGGGGTAAACTGAGGTACAAACACTGTCTGCTATCTGGACCAGGCCTGAAAACCCTAAGCAAACCTTGGTCATTTATCCCAAGGGCCCCTGTCACTGACAGGTTCAAAAGGAACAGATCCCAGCTGGTTCCCACGTGTACAAGTCACAGCATCATCAGCCTGGAAACACCAGCTGATTTCCCAAGCGTAGCTGCCTTTTAGCTTTTCATCTGAGAGACCCAGCGTCACTCACATGGGAGCCATGGCTGGCTTAGAACTTGCTACAACCCTGCCTCGGCCTCTGGAGTGCTGGGATTGTATGCATGTGGCCCTGCACCTGAAGTGCCTGATTTTGACTGGGCCTCTACTTCAAACCCTGACGGCTCCCTCTCTCCCCATGTGGCCCTTAGACAACCCAGAACGGCCTGGAGAAGAGTCTGCGGCCAACGTACTTCCTCATGAGGAAGCGGTTGATGGTCTTTTGCTTCCGCATCACCTGGACGATCTTCCGGTTCAGGTAGACAAAGAGGGCTCCCCCGAAGCCACTGGCAATACTGGGGAAGAAAGAAGCACCAAGGTGGAGGGGGGGGTCTTCTCATGGAGACCCCCCCTCCCGTCCCACCCCCTCCCACCCCACCCCCTCCCGTAAGCTCCTTACCCAATGACGGCAAAGGCTGGCAGCTCCTGCAGGTCAAAGGGGAAGTCGAGTCGGAACCGAGTTTTGAAGAGAGCAGTAATGGTTTCTGAGGGGAGGAAGCAGAGGGGTGGCAGGTAAACCTGTGTCGCACTGGAATTACCCCAGATGCCCTCGCTGCCACCAACATCCCCCACCTTCATCACGGTTCCAGACTGCCAAGACCCGAAAGATGAAGGCACTGAAGGTGGCCGCGAAGAAGCCTCGCCAGTAGTTCCTAACAGCGAAGAAGGTGGAGGTGACCTCAATGCTGAATAGGACCCCTGCAAGGGGGCAGAGGACATCGGCCGGTGGGCTTACTCCCAGGAGAAGAGGGGTGGAGCAGGAGAGGCCCAGTGCGGGGGGGGGGGGGGGGGGGGGGGCGGGGGGGGGGGTACGCTACGCTGGCTGGAGCCACGCCTACCTCCGATAGGTGCTGCGAAGCAGCAGCCCACTCCTACTGCGCACGCGGCTGCCAGCATCTCCGTGTTCCGGGATTCGTTCTGGCAAGGGTTGGGGACACAGTGTCAGTTTGGGCTCAGCAGCCCCTTCCCCCTGGATCTCAGGGCTCTCCTCTTACCTCATAGATACCCCCAAAGAGGGAGAGGAACTTGCTGAGAAGAGCGGCACACATGCTGGCAATGTGCACAAAGGGTCCCTGGGGGTAGGGGTGGGTTGTGAGGAGGGACGGGGCCTTCTGGACCTGGGCCTGACCTTCTCTTTCAATGGGAGGGACGCCTTCATTCCCCCACCTGCAATTACCTCTTTGCCAAGGGGCATCCCACTGCCCAGGGCGCACGTTAGCCCAATGACCTTAGCTACAAAGGTCTTGAGGGTGAGGTATTCTTTTAGCACCACTCCCCGGAGGATGGTTTTCATCTCAGGGATGCCAGATCCTGCGGAGGTACACATCCAGGAACGCTGCCTGACAGGCCTCATTCAGGAAGTTTGACCGCCCCCTCCTCCCAAGCCATCCTGCCCTACCGACAGCCTGCGGGGCCAGGATCTGGGTGAATCCAGCAGAGAAAGTGATGAGGACGACGGGGTAGGTAACCCAAGCCAGGTACTGGAGCAAGATGTTGGTGTTTAAGCCCCGGGACATCCACTGCTGAGCTGTGGGCACAGGACATGCTTGCTGGACTTCCAGGGCACATATCCACCCACACCTTGCCCGACACTGGGACACACTGACGGGACAAGGGCACAGAGAGACGGGAAGGCCCTAGAAGGCATCCACTGGGACAAAGCCCATCCCAGATAAGACGGCTGGAGGGCAGGCAGGAAGGCGTGGTCTATGCCCGTGGCAGGGACTATTGCCTGGAGATGGGCAGTCAGCCTGGCCAAAGTGGCCAGTAGCCAAGTTACTTAAACAACTGTGGCACGGAGGAAACAGGTTGGCTGTTCCCAGCCTTGGCCCTCACCCTGTAGACACACAGCGATGGCATAGTCCATGGCCCAACTGACCAATGCCATGAGGAGCCCCAACAGGACCAGGAAGATCCAGTCTTCACCGACCCGGGACACTAGGAACTTGTGGCAGCGTACAGAACAAACTGGAAGCAGGGAAGGGAAGATCCATAGAGAAGCTGGTACCAGAGTGCTGCTCTGCTACTCCCCGGTCTCTCCCCACCCCCCACGGGCAGCTCTAACGGTCTCTGCCTCCCCCAGGACAGAACCGCCAGGTAGGTCCCTGCCCCTATCCAGATCTCACTGCGGCATCTGGCACATCGGCTCTGTCCATATTCCAGGAGCTCTGGGGGAGCCCGGGCAGAAGGGGACCCCTTCCAGGGCTCAGGCCCTCCCAGGCGAATCCGAGCAGCTTCCTCTTTGGCAAAGGCCCCGAGTTCCTGAGTGTACCGGCCATACATCTGGAGCAAGAGACAAAATGTGGCGTTAGCATGTGTGGCTAGGTGGGGACCTGGGGAGGGTTCCTGGGTTTTGACTCCCCTTCACGCAGCTCCCACACTGTGTACCCCCCATCTTGAATCCAGTTTTCACTCAGCTCGGAGTGTGGGAACAATGTACATTGTAGACTGCGGGGGCTGTCTTGGCCAGAGCGATGGGGACAGACGAGGTACAGGGACACAACTCTGGGGGTGGCAGAATAATCAGTCCTCTTCTAGCGAGCCAGGGGTGCGGGCTCTGGGGAGGAGGAGAGGAAGGGTCCGGAGCAGGGGAAAGATGGAAAAACCTAAGGCGCAGGCTGAAAGTGGGAGGCGGGAAGGTCAGAGAACAAGGGATGGTCAAGGGCGTGTGCGCAACAATAAGAGGCTGGTGGAGCCGAGGGCAGCCGAGCTGGGCCTAGGATCCCAGCCCCAATCCTTATCACGTTCCCGCTGGGCCTCTGGCCTGTGACCAACTCATCGGCACCCTTCCCACCCACCCTAATCCCTTGTCCTCATTCTCCGCTCCCAAACCCCCATGAGCCCGTCAGCCCGGCTGAAAGCGGAAAGCCTCTTTGGGTGCGTAAGGCAAGTGTTGGGTGGTTTCAGTCCTCCTCTGGAACTGCACTTGGGACAAGTGACAGACCCTGGGGGACAGCAGAGGCTGTGGATGGCAAGGCTGTGACTGTGGACACGAGGCTGATGGGAAGGGACAGAGTTATGGCTGGACCTGCCAAGCTGGGCGTGTGTTGGGGGGTGGGGAGGAGCAGATTCTGGCTGCCACCCGCGGAGCTCCAGGACACAAAGGGCTCCTGTTGGGGTTGGGGTTTGTGGTTGTGGTTGGGGGGGTGGGGGGGAGGGATGATAAAGACACAGAGTGAGAGAGACAGAGAGGGCAGGAGAAGCAGAGGGGAGAGGAAATACATAGGAAAGAAGAGCGAGGGCCGGGAGGAGGAAGAGCCTGGAGTCTAGAAAACACAGCAGGTGGGAGGAGGTGAGGGCAAGACAAAAGGGTGGGAGGAGAAGGGGGAGAGGCCAGAGCCGGGGAAGCTTGACCCTGAGAACTCATTTCACAGACGCAGGGAGATGGAGCGGCGGCGGCGGCGGCCGGTGCAAAAGAGATACCATTTCAGAGGCTAAGTGCCTGGCTTCCATGGCCAAATGTCCCTCTCCTTGACCTGTGGATGGCAAGGCTAAGAGCCATCACCAACAAAAGAGCTTGCCTCCACGGGCCAGCGTCACGCTTACCCAAGCTACTGCCTCTCCCGGGCATGCCGTTTCAGACCGTCTCGGGTAACTGGGCACCTCCCTGACTCAGTTACAGTCCTCTCTAAAAGAGGTTCCTCCCTGCCACCCTCCCGGGCAAATTCCAGCCCAGGCTGATAAAAAGGAGCCATAAGGGCCAGTTTCTTCCTGCAGGCCTTGGGCCCCCCCACCCTGGTGACACCAGGGTGGATGGCTTCCCCACGGTGGTGGCCGTGAATCATCTCAGGGCTCAGGACCCCTGCTTCTTATGAGGTCAAGGGACACTCCATGGGCGTGGGTGCTGGTGGTGGGGTGCCTGCCTAGACCCAGCCCGAACAAAGGTTCCAATTCTCACACCCATTCCTACTTCCTGCACCAGCCCTGAAGCTTCAGGTGACCAGCCACCCAAGGCACCTCTTTCCCAAAAGTTCAACTGAGGGGTTCTTGTCAATGCTGGACTTTGAGCCTTTAAAGGCAGGGGGGTAGGTTTGGATTTGATCACTTGCCCACAACAGTCTTTATGCCCAGCTTAGTGCCATGCCATAGTAGGGGACCCGGGGGGGAGGTGTTGAATGGGGATAGGCGTGTGGACAAAGTTCAGAGGTATGGATGGTACTCAGAAAGGGTACTGGGGTGCTGTAACCTTGGGCTCGAAAAAACAAAAACGTGTATGCAGAAGGGAGTAAGGGGCAGGACACCTGGGCCAAGCACCTGGTGTCATTGTCCTCTGCAGGCCACCAGCCTCAGCCAGAAGCCAGCAAGCGGCTTTCCAACACCCCGAACCTGAACCTACAGCCTGTCGGGATCCCGAACCTCAGTTTCCACAGCTGAGGAAGGCTGAGGCCGGGCTAGGGTAGGCCGCCTGTCCTCACACTTCCTAGGGCAACCTGCAGCAGTGGGGCCATAGCGCACCCCTTAGGTTTCACTTACCAGGGTCTGCTCATACTGCAGCGCCCGAGGCTCCATCCCTTCCCCCGCCGCCGCCGCCGCGGCCGCGGCCGCCGAGGCCGCCATCTCGGGGCGCACGGTCCTCTTGCCTCCCTCGGCTTCTCGGGCTCTGGCCTTGACTCAGCTCCCGGCCCGCCGAGCCCGCGCCCTCGCCCGTCCCGTCCCCTCAGCCCCGGCGGCCGAGTGCAGAGTGCGACGGGTCCCCGGGCGCGCGCCGCAGGCACAGCCTCCCGCTAGCGTCCCCTCCTCGGCGGGCGGGCCGAGGGCGGTGCCCTGCTGGCTGCTCCGCCCTGGCCCAGCTGCAGGGGCGTCCGGGTCCGGCTGGGGTCTGCATAGGAGCCGCCTCCTGGCCTCCGGAGCGGCGGCAGGGGGCGCCTGCAACGCGATCTCGCGCCCCTCCGCCCGGGAGGCGGGAGGCTGACCCAGCCCCGAGAGGGTGCGGGGGCCGGACGGGGGCGGGTCCGCTGGCACGTGGAGGGGCCGGGCTCTTGGGCGGCAGCGGCGTTGTGCGGGAGGGGCTGAGGATGTAGTGACTCCAGGGCTGGGGCAGGGGGCTGCTGGAAAGGCTAATCCGGGCTCTCCGGGCCAGACCCGACTGGGGCAGCCTCTGCTTCGCGCTTGCAGGCGGCTCAGATGGATCTGCGAAGATCCCCGGGAGCCTTCTTCCTTCTCGCCCCCCTTTCTCCTTCTTTCCCTCTGGGTTCCCCCGGGAAGGTGCACCTGGAATTGCTAGGCCTGGAGAGAGGGGGCGGAGGTGGAGGTGGGAGGGGACGGGAAGGGGTGAGGCCCGAGGGAAGGGAGCTATTGGTGCGGGGGAGGCCGCTCCTGGGAGGCGGGTGTGGGGGAGCAGAGGTCGCTCCTCCCAGGCATCGCTTAAAGGGGGAACTTGAGTAGCTGCTGACGCCTCGAGGAAGCGGCTTACTGGGGCTCCACATTGTCTTTCAGGGTCCTTGGAGGGATAAGAACAGTGTGGCGCGGGCACAAAAAAGATGGGCAGTGTCAGGTTGGTGCCACTGGAGAGGACGGTGTCCAGAAGTCTGTGTAGGAAGAACAGTAGTGCCAGGATGAAGACTCATTCAGGAAACAGGGTGCTCAGGGGGGAGGGGACGATGCCCAGTACCGGGGCGCCAGTGAAAGGAGGTAGCACCTGGAAAGAGGGCACTAGGAGCTGTCGCCTCCCAGCGGAAGGCCAACGCTGGGTGAAGGCGCGCTGGATCAGTGTCCAGAAGAGGGTAGTATAGAGGGGTGACAGGCAGTACCAAGTTCAACTGGCAGTGTTCTAGGGGATCAGTGTGAGGTTAGTGCCAAGCAGGGCCAAGGGAAGACGGGAGTGCCGAGGAGGTGAAGCCCCAGGGGGAGGGCACAACGCGGGCTTTCCTTTCCCTGAGAGTGATGACATCATGGCAAATCCCCAAACCGGACGGACCCGGCTCGGGTGACGTCTAGCTGGTCCGAGCCAGCTCGGACCAGCAGCGTTGGGGGGACCTTGGTGGCCATCCGAGGTCCGAGGGGCTGGGCGGGCGCTCTGCGGGCGGGGTTCTCCTCCACCCGCCTGCAGCACGGACTGTGCCCCCGGCCGGCCGGCCGCAGGGAAGGGCTGGCCGGGGCCAAGGATCAAGGTTCCCGGCTGGGTTAGGCCCCCAAGCTTGCCCAAGCGCCGGGATCCGGGGTCTGGAGAGGGCGCCGGAGAGCCGGGCGCAGCGCGGTACCCGCCGGGGGTGGGGCTTTAGTCTGTCCCCGCCCAATGGGCGGAGTCACTGGCCTTTGAGACCCGCCCCCAAGGCCGGGGACTGCTCCGAGGTGGCTTTTTCCCGGCGGAAGTTAAGGAGCCCCGAGGGGGGGGGGAGTCGGCGGAAGTGGCGGCGGGAGGGCAGCCTGTGCGCATGCGCCCTGTGCCGTGGCGGCCGCTTTTGGGGTCGGTGCTCCGCCCCGTCTTTTCCCTCCTCCACGTGAGGGGGAGCGCGGATTCCCAGCGGCTGCCGCGCGCTCCGGGCGCCTCTGCAGCTCTCGTGCCCCTCGCGATGGCCGGCATCCTGTTCGAGGATATTTTTGACGTGAAAGACATTGACCCAGAAGGCAAGAAGTTTGACCGAGGTAAGGTGTGCAGGGGTGGGGGTTGAGGGCGGAGGCCGACATGCCCACCCGAGGGGCCCGCCCCACCCTCTCGGAACCTCGCTCAGGAAGCAGGTTTTGTTTCTCCATGATGAGAAACTTGAGACAGCTTTTCCCACCGTGTCTGCGGTGCCTTGCGCCTGGGTGGCCCTCAGCGTTGGTGCTGGGCCACCCCTGGGCCCCGTCCCAACTCCCTGCTCAGTACTGCGAGCTGTACCGTGCGCCTCTCACACTTAGCTGTTCTGGCAGGAGGGAGATAGGGTGCCTTACCGTGTGTTTTGATACAACGTGCAGCGAGTTGCCTGCTGCCTGCCTTCCTAACCCGTGCTTTTGTGGAATTGTTAGCTCTTTTCCAAGTCTTCTTTTTTTAAAATTCAGCTGATCGCTTGGTGTATCTTCCCAGTGATCCGGAAGTTGTTTCTTCTTGGTGTCGCTTTGCCTGGCGACAGTCCTCCCCCCACCCCCCAGAGTCTCTCTGTGTAGCTCTGGCTGTCCTGGAACTCGCTTTGTAGAACAGGCTGGCCTCGGACTCCCAGAGATCCGACTGCCTCTGCCTCCCAAGGGCTGGGATTAGGGGCGTGAGCCACTGCGGCCCAGCATTTTATTTATTTATTTATTCATTCATTCATTCAAGACAGGTGTCAGTTCTCAACACACCCTGCAGATTCCCTACCAGGAAGAGGGGATCTCTGGACAAGTCACTATGTTGTTCAGAGTGAAGTTTAGTCTAAGTCATCCAGGCATGCTTAGAGCCTAGAGACAGGTTGCTGCCGGGGAAGTTTTGCCGCTTTCTTGGGATCCTGTCACCTGCTGAGGTTTTTAACTTTCTTCCTTCTCATGACTTTGGTTCGGATTGCAGTTGTGCTTTGGGGGTGCAGAGCGAGGCTTCGGGGTGGGGACCTGTTGGGGGGTTTGTTCCCTTGCATTCCACCCCCAAGGTGGCCTCTGCAATCGTGTCTGTCACTCTTTCCCAGTATCTCGGCTGCACTGTGAGAGTGAATCCTTCAAGATGGACCTCATCCTAGACGTAAACATTCAGATTTACCCCGTAGACTTAGGTAAGTGTGGAGCACAGGCAATAAAAGAGGCTTTAGGTCTTTGGCTCCTGCTTCTTCACTCTGACATTGACGCTCTTTTCAGGTGACAAGTTCCGGTTGGTCATAGCTAGCACTTTGTATGAAGATGGTACCTTGGATGATGGCGAATACAATCCCACAGATGACAGGCCTTCCAGGTGAGGGAGCAGGAAAGGAGAGACCGAAGAGATAAGTAGTATTCAGAAAGGCCTCTGTTTAGTTCTAGGACAAGACATGGTTGCCCTTAGAATTCAGACAACAGGAACTGGGGGCGGGGCTTTGTGTCTATAATTCCAGGACACGGGAGATGAGGCAGGAGGATCAGGGATTCAAGAACCTCTTTGGCTTCATATAAGTCTAACGCCAATCTGAGTGTTAGACTCCAAGAGACCCTGTCTCTGAAAAATTGGAAAAAGGATTTCGAGCAGTCAGCTTTATTACTTACAGAGAGCAGTGCGTGTCAGCTTGTGAGCTGCAGTTTTTATTTAGTGGAGACAGGGTCTCACTTTGTAGTCCTGGTTGGCTTGGACTATGTAGACCACGCTGGCCTGGAGCTCACAGAGGACATCTACCTCCTCTGCCTCCTCAGTGTTGGAATTAAAGGTATATGCCACCCCACCCTGCAGTTGTAGCCTTTTTAAGGCTGAGAAAATGATTCCATAGTAACCTAGATTTTGGGAGGGAGCGTGGTGTGACAGAAGGACCATGGAGTAGCCGGCATGGTGGTGCACACACTTAATCCCAGCACTCGGGAGGCAGAGGCAGGAGGAGCTCTGTGAGTTTGAGGCCAGCCTGGGCTACAGAGCCAGTTAGGACAGCCGTACTGAATTTTCACTTCCCAGCTCCGCTACTTTCAGCCTCCATTTCCTCATCAATAAAATACAGATGGTCTTGCTCACTGAATTGATGTGAGAACCAAATAAGGCCTCGCTTCTTGTTATCATTTTCCATTTTAATTATTATCATTTTTAAAAAATTTTATCTTTTTGGTTTTTTGAGACAGGGTTTCTTTGTGTAGCCCTGGCTGTCTTGGAACTTGCTCTGTAGACCAGGCTGGCCCCAAACTCACAGAGATCCGCCTGCCTCTACCTCCTGAGTGCTGGGCTTAAAGGTGTGCGCCACCACTGCCTGGCTTCGGTTTCTGTTTTTAAAGGTCTCTTATGCTATTGGTCACTGTGAAGAATAACTTTGCCTATTGTTTGTAGGGCTGACCAGTTTGAGTACGTAATGTATGGGAAAGTGTACAGAATCGAGGGGGACGAGACCTCAACGGAAGCAGCCACGCGCCTGTAAGTAACATTGTTGGGGAAATCTTTCCCCCTCCCTGTTCTGAAACTGGGCCATGCTTCTACTTCTGCCTTTGGTCCACTATTTTTTCTGTACTCCAAACCCAGGCGGAAGAATTTGTCTTGGGAACTGTTTCCAGTCTATTGGTTACCTACATCACCTGTTACCAGGCTTTCAAGGCCCTGTAGTCCACAGGAGACTTTGGTAGCCTTGCTTTGTGAGGGACAGCAGAGAACATCTTCCTGGCAGACCATAGGCAGCGTTTCATGACTAGGCCGTTTTTGGTTTTGTGTTCACTTGTGTATGTGTTGTTACTCTGGAATCCAACCCTTGGTTCTTTGGTTTCCCTGCCTAGTTTTGTTTGTTTGTTTGTTTTTGTTTTGTTTTTCTTTTCTTTAAACTTCTGTTAAAACAATATGGTTGTTAGAAACTTGAAGCAGAGGAGTAATGTGAAAAAGAACAGAGGTCCCCCAGGAGGACGTTTTTTACGTTACAGTTTGAAGAGCTGGTGCGGTGTCGCACCCCTTTAGTCCCAGGACTTGGGAGGCAGAGGCAGGTGGATCTCTGTGAGTTCCAGGACAGCCAGGGCTGCATAGTGAGGTCTTGTTTTGAGAAAACAAAAACAAGCAAGAGTTTGAGTGGTCCAGCTTTCTTTCTTTGTTTCCTTTCCCTTTGAGTTCCTTTACAACTTTTCTTTTTTTTGTTTGACTTGTTTCCCCTTGTTAGTTGAAAACTCTCCCTCTTTTTTTTTTTTTTGAGATAGCCTCTCTCTATGTAGCCTGGGCTGTCCTGAAACTCAGTATGTAGACCCAGGCTGGTGTTGAACTCAGGGGATCTACTTGACTGCCTCTTGCTGCTGGGATTAAAGGCATGTGCTACCCTCCTGATTCCTTAGCATTTTCAAAAAAGTATTTGTTTATTTGTGTGTGTGTGCACGTGTGCACGCATGCACCTGGGTGTTTGTATGTGTACCATGTGCAGGCATGAGACCACCAAGGTAAAAAAGGGGCATTGGACACCTTGGAAATGGAGTTATGGGTGGTTGTGAGATGCCATGTGGGTGCTGGGGTGGGGGTGAGGGGCGGTGAATCCTGGTCTTCTGCGTTCTTCCGGAACTGTCAGTGATCTTAAAGGCTGAGCCATCTCGCCAGCCCCTACCTCAGCAGTCCTGTCGCTGTGTAACATCGCAGTGAATGGTGAGGCCTTCATTTGTGTGACTAGTCTCCTGTTTGGGGCACAGCAGCATTTGCTCCTCCACCAGAGTAAGCAACACTGCTTTGTGCATGTCTGCATCCAGTTTTGTCCTAATCTTTGGTTCCTAAAGACAGAATACCAGGGGAGTGCCTTTAAAAAAATGATGGAGAGCTGCTGGGAAGCATTGGCCTCAGAGCTCAGACTCAGGACCGGGCCTTCTGTTTCAGCTCTGCATATGTGTCCTATGGGGGTCTGCTCATGCGGCTTCAGGGTGACGCCAACAACCTGCACGGATTTGAGGTGGACTCCAGAGTCTATCTGCTGATGAAGAAACTGGCGTTCTGAACCTCGTGGGAAATCAGCCTTGCTGCTCAGTCACTCAAGGCCTGAACCTTGTTCAAACCTGAGTAGAAGCTCGTGGTGTTCGCCTGTGAAGGGGACTGGGCTGTGTGTCCACTCCACTGTGGGTACATCTTCAGTTTGTCCAAATTCAATGGAAAACTGACTTGTCTGTAAAAGACCAAGTGGGAGAGCTTAGCATGAATCTGAAGTTGTGTGTGATTTTTTTTATTTTTAAATTAAAGTTTACTTTTTCAGACTCTTCTCCTGAATTGGGGGTGGAGGCATGCAGGGTTCTGCTTTTGCTGTGTAGCCCAGGCTGGCCTTGGACTCAATCCTCCTGCTGCTGCCTTCTGAGTTCCTGGGATTTCATCACACCTGGTGTATGCAATGCTGAGTCTCAAAACCAAGGCCTTCTGTGTGTTACAAGGGAATCTGTGTCTCTGTGTGTGTGTGTGCGCGTGTGTACACTTCCACCATCTGGGTCCTGGGGATTGATGTCAGGGCGAGCTCCTTTACCCACTGAGCCTTTTATTTGCTGGCCCCAGCTGGTCTCTTGGTGTCTTGGGTCTGTCACAGGAGCTGGTCGCCCTGCTGGGATGCCTGGGGTGTTTCCTTCCCCATCTTTTTTTAGTCTTTACAAGAGGTGTCAGAAATAGTGTTTAGGGAAATGGGTTGAAAATGAGTGGCCTCAGCAGGGAATAGCAAAGTTGTTTTTTTTTTTTTTTTAAACCTTCCACAGTAGGGTGTGTGTGATACATTGGGGGTTGGGATGAATCTTAATAGAATCGGTTAGTCATCCCGTGGAGTCAGGTTTTTGAGGGGTTGAGGAAAGGTGGTTATAGTAGGAGACCCTCACCAGAAGTCGTGATAGAATGTCCGAGTAGACAGTAGGCCGCCCCAGCAAAGAAAAGGGCACGAGTAGAAAAGTGCTTTTTAAAGAATTTTCAGACGTGTATCTGGGTGCGTGTGAGGGAGAGCATAACTTTGAGGAGTCCCCTTTCATGACCGCGTGGGTCCCAGAGATTAGAATCGCGTGGTCAGGCTTGGTGATCACCTTCAGCTGCTCAGCCTCTTACCAGCACACGCTGTGTGTGTGTGTGTGTGTGTGTGTGTGTGTGTGTGTGTGTGTGTGTGTGTGTGTTGTCGGGCAAGGAAGGGTGGAGTCAGCTGCACAGAATGATCTGGTTTAGACTTTGCCTTGGTTTTGTTGGTGCAGGGATCAACCCAAAGCTTACTGGGCAAGTAAGCGTCACATCGCTGAGCTGGATCTTCAGGCAAGGTCTAAAAAAGTATTTTTTAAAAGGAGGAGTCTGAAACCCCAGCTGGTCTGAAACTTGAATAGTCAAGGATGCCCTTGAACTTGTGATCCTCCTGCCTCAACCCACAAAGTGCTGTGCTTACAGGCATGCACCGCCACACCTAGTTTCAGGGTTAGTCTTAAGAGGGCAGATTTCAGATCGGTTTACATTGTAGAAACCAGTTTCCCAGATTAGCCCGTATCGGATGCCTGGAACGTTAGCTGTGTTGCAGGTCAGCAGCCTGACTTGTCTTCTGACGCCGAGAACCCACTTTTTTTGGCCTCTGCCTTATCTTGTTCTGGGTGCCAACTATTCTGTGCTGTAAAGTGTTTGGCTTGATGATGATGGTGTTTTGTTTTGTTTTGTTTTTATTGTGCTGATTAAACCCAGGACTTTGTGTGTGCTAGGCAAGAGCCCTACCATTGAGCTATGTCCCTGCCATGAAAATTAATTTTTGAGACAATCTTGGCTGGGCAGTGGTGGCGCACGCCTTTAATTGCAGCACTCGGGGAAGCAGAGGCAGGTGAATCTCTGAGTTCTAGGCCAGCCTGGTCTACAAAATGAGTTCCAGGATAGGCTCCAAAAGCTACACAGAGAAACCCTGTCTCAAACTCCACCCCGCTCCCCAGAAAAAGGAAAAGAGAGAGTCGTAATTTAGGCTGGACTGAAGGTCCTTATATAGCTGAAGGTGGCCTTGAACTCCTGATCCTCCTAGGATCTCTACCTTCCAAGTGTTGAGTTTACAGGCCACAGTGTCCAACTTTTTTTCCCTTTTAACTTTATTATTTTCGTGTGTGTGTGTGTGTGTGTGTGTGTGTGTGTGTGTGTGTGTGTGCAAGTGTGGGCGTCAGCATGTGATGGCGTGCATAATGGAGTTGGAAAACAGCTTTTGGGAATTGGTTCCTTCCGTTCCCGTGGGCTCCAGGCATCAGACTCAGACCAGCTTGCACACTAAGCACTTCCACCTCCTGAGCCATCATCTCACTCGCCCTACGTTTATTTTTAAATGTTAAAGGTAAACCTCCTTTAGCGTTACAACAAATTACAAATTATACGTACGTTATCCTAGAATTAGTGTGGATGAACGACTCCCTCTTGTGTAGAAACTGACACTGAGATTTTTGTAACTTTTTTTTTTTTTTTTTTGGTTTTTTCGAGACAGGGTTTCTCTGTGTAGCTTTGCGCCTTTCCTGGAACTCACTTGGTAGACCAGGCTGGCCTCGAACTCACAGAGATCCGCCTGCCTCTGCCTCTGCCTCCCAAGAGCTGGGATTAAAGGCGTGCTCCACCACTGCCCGGCTGTAACTTTTTTTTTAAGCTTTGTGTGTTTCTTGATTCTTCTCCAGGTTCTGCCCACAGGGACACCTGGAGATGGCTGAATGTCACCCCCACCACAAGCTCTGCTCTTCTACTCAAGAGCTTCTTAAGAGCGTGCTTACTCTCCAAGGACGCGGATGTCTCTCTGTTACACAGACTCACTGAAGGACCCATCAGACGGCACCACACTGGGTAGATGAATGGGCTGCCACTCAGGCTGGGTGTCTTTTTTTTTACCCCAGAGCTGAGGACTGAACCCAGGGCCCCAGGGCCTTGCGCTTGCTAAGCAAGGGCTCTACCACTGATTTAAAGCCCCAACCCCCAGGGTGTCTTTTTTATGCCTGAAGGCTGTGTGAGCATTAGGAAGCCCATCTGGCCTTGGTGTCACCATGTGTAAAACAAATGGATAATACCTACCATACAGAGTTCTGGGGGAGACTCAGGGGCACCTGTTGCCTCTGTGAAGCACACCTTCCCTTGCTTTTTTTGTGGCAATGTTTGGAACTTTGAGATCCTGGCTTCTCTGCCTATGTGGTCGCCTTTCTCCTTTTCTGTGGGACAAAAGTAAGGAAGATGCTCTCAAGCCTTCTCACGGACTCTGGAGTAGCTGGCAGGTTGGCCCTGGCAATACAGTTTTCGGCTTTCTGCACCGTAAACTTCTATCACCAACAAAGCACTTACTTGCAGAACCCCAGAAGACGGCCTTCATATTGGGGGTTCCCAGCAGAGTTCATGGTGGTCACACAAGGCTGCTTTTTAGATGCCTGCCCTGCCCTGTGCTGGTCCTGCTGTGTGAGCTGTGGAGCCTGACTCCTGCCACTTCCTGCACTTCCGCCTGACCTCCACAGGAGGGAAGCAGGAGCCCAGGCCTGGCGAAGCTCCTGCTGAGCTGCTGATGCACTTAGCTGTTTGCTCAGCTGCCACATCCAGGTCTAGTCTTTACTGAACCGCCTGCTCGGCCTTACCTGGGGTGTGTCGTTCCCCAGGCTTCCTGTTAGCTTTCTTGGGAGGCGGGGTCCAGGAGATCTGCTGTTCCAGTGAAGAACATCGCTCCCTGACTTTAGTTGGCTTCTGCATGCTCTCATTTATTCTCCTCCAGGCTCAGTTTTGTCTCTAAACAGGGGCGGCCTTTCTGAGAGGTAACTTGCTGTTCCTTTATCAGGACCAGCATCCCTTGACCAGTCTCACTTAGCCTCACAGTGAGGGGAATGAGGGCACTGGGGGGCTTAAACTTGAAGCAAAGGAAACAACCTTCTTGTTTTCTGATACAATGATAATCTCTTCCTCCGTTCAGAGGCTAGGCCAGTCTAGCCCTTTGTAGAAAACACATGTAGAGAATTAATGATTTTCAAATTTATACAGAAAATAGACCAAAGATAACTAGCTGCTCTGATGAATATTGCTGATAGGTTTAAAAAAAAAAATAGCTCCTGAAGTTTTATGACAGCCTGTCCTGCGTACCCCTTTCCCAGGGAAAGCGGGACATGTATGGATGCAGTGCCCTCTCGAAGCCTCTCCTGGGGAAGGAGGCTTGTGCCTGAGAGAAGTTGCAGATGCTGGCGGTGCCCATGTCCCTCATGCCTCCTGAGACAAATTCTGGGAATGAGGGTGCACTGGGATTGGATGAGGACTGGCAGAGTTAGGCACAGGGGTGGAGGGATCAGGAAAGGGGGCGTGGAACTGAGGTGGGGACCTGTGGGTGGGCAAGGTAGGTGAAGGAGAGAAGAGTGTGTGTCCATCAGCATGGAGAGGAGGAGGAGGAGGAGGAGGATATCCACTTTGGAGGCTGAGTGGCACAGAGCCTTTGTTCAAAGCTCCTGGCAGAATGTCTGGGGCTTCCACGGTCTGAAGTGAGGCCGCAGCCCGAGTTCCATTCACAGGTCCGTGTGTCCTGTTGAGGTATCCAGGGATTTGGTGTGGGAACCTGGAGGTTTGATTCAGCTGGCCAGGGACAATCTTGGTTCTGAGTCCTTGAAGCCTGCTCAGAAGCCCAGGGCCAGGAGTTCCGGCCAAGACACTGAAGTTCGCCTCCAACAATCCAGAAGTCCTGTTTGGGAGCTCGTTTGGGGTGAGGAGTTGGGAGGTGCCGCTTGGGACAGCTGTGGTGGGCGGAGCCCGTCGGACACAGAGGGCGGGGCCTTCGGCCAGCAGCAGGAAGCGCACCTTTCCTCGCAGCAGCTGTTGCAAGTTCACGAAGATGGCGTTGGGATCCCTGTGAGCTGTGGTCCTGCCCTGTGGGGGAAGCTGAGGGCAGAGGATGGGCCTGAGCCCAGAGAGCAGGCCCACATACCAGCCCCTCTTGACTAAGGAGAAAAAGTTCATTGCCAGCAGCCAGGTGTCCCGGCTGGGAGGCAGCCCTCCTTCTTGGTCAGCCTTTCCACACTGAAGGTACCCAGAATCCCTTGTCTCCCCAGGTCTTTAGAGGGACTGAGTAAGGGTAGTTTCTAGAGATCTCTAGACTGCGGACTTACCTGGGTTCCCAGGAGGCCTTGCAGGGCTCCCAGGAGGAGGCGAACCTGCCCAGAAAGCTGTCCCAGCAGGGATGAGAGGCAGGAGGGTTCCAGCTGTCCCCGAGCTGCCATCACTCCCTCCAGTAGAAGGGTCACTGCCCCTAGAATGTCCTGTGCCTTGGTCTGTTCCTGGGAAATTGGAGAGAAGTGGACTGCTTCAAAAACGTGCTAATAATGGGTGGGGAGCCCATAGGAGTAGCCAGCGGAATGAATCATAGGAGCTGAGAATTGGACAGGATGAGGATCCCACCCATCACAGGAATTCCTTTGCAGTCTCCTCACAACTGGTCACTGGCCTCTGCTTTAGTAACTCCACTGTCCATCAACCCAGCCTGGTCTTGCTAGACTTTTGGTCAGGAAGCCACCCCACCTTAGTGCAGCTTTTAACTCGAGGCTGCAGGGCTGCAAGCCTATTCTTTCTGCTACAAAATTGTTGTACTACAGCACTTCTAAGCTAAACGTAGCAACGGGACTGTCATAATAACCGCCAAGATGATGGGAGGGGACTTAACAAATGGCAGAGCTGGGTATGTGGCACATGCCTATAATCCCAGCGCCTGGGGGGCTGACACAGAAGGATCGCAAGTTCAGGGCCAGCCTGGAATAGGAAGTGAGACCCTGTTCCAAACACAGAGCTAGAGCTGTGATCCGTAGTACTCATCCTTGGTAGTACTCATCCATCTCCAGACCCAGGACCCCAGGAGACTTGAAAAGGAAGGGTGTTCTGGGGTGTACGGGCATGTGCCACCTGGCTTGGTTTTGCTTTTCTCTCTCTATTTCTTTCTTTCTTTCTTTCTTTCTTTCTTTCTTTCTTTCTTTCTTTCTTTCTTTCTTTCTTTCTTTCTTTCGTTCTTTCCTTCTCTCTCTCTCTCTCTCTCTCTCTCTCTCTCTCTCTCTCTCTCCTTCCTTCCTTCCTTCTTTCTTTCTTTCTTTTTTTTTTTTTTCTGGGACAGGGTTTCTCTGTGTAGCTCTAACTGTCCTGGATCTCACTCTGTAGACCAGGCTGGACTCGAACTCACAGAGATCCTCCTGGCTCTGCCTCCTGAGTGTTGGGATTAAAGGCATGCGCTACCACTGCCCAGCTTTGCTTTTATTTCTTGAGACAAAATCTCACTGTAGAGCCTGGTCTAGCCTGCAGCTCATCTCTCCCCTGTGAGCTGCTGGGATCCCTAGTTTGTGTCACCGTGCCCAGCAGGGGTTTGAATCCTGATCTTGCCTTTATTTTAGTGGTACTTTCTGCTTTGTGTCATCTGTGGGCGGCAGATCCGACTGCCTTCATGCCGACTAAGGTTGAGGAGCCACTGAGATGGCTCAGAGGGCAAAGGTGCTTGTGGTCAAGCTTGATGACCTGACTTCAATCTCTGGGACTAACATGGTAGAAGGAAAGAATGACCCTTACAAATTCTCCTCTGACCTCCATATGTACACCATGGCATGCCCCCACCCCTATTTATAAATAAATGCATTAAAAAAAAGATTGAAGAAGAAAAAGAATAGGTCAAATGTATAGTCATAAGAGGTTCTAACCAGCTTCTTATGGCATTCAGTTTCACATCTATTTAGCGCGCGCGCGCGCACACACACACACACACACACACACACACACACATATTTTGAGATAGAATCTCATCCCTGGCTGACCTTGAACTCACAGAAATCTGTTTGTCACTGCCTCCTGAGTGCTGAGATTAAAGGCATGAGTCACCATGCCCAGCCTATTTGATATACTGGTCAGAAATTTGTCACCATTTCCCCAAGATCTCATCATAGATGAATGTAAATTGGGTTAAGGTGGCCAAGTTGAAGGTGAGATTTTTAGGGAACTCAAGAATTTTAGGAGGCTGGAGAGATGGCTCAGTAGTTAAGAGCACTTGCTGCTTTTCCAGAGGACCCAGGTTCTATTGCTAGCATCCGGGCAAAACACCTGTACATATTAAAAAGGGGGGGGGGTTTCCAAGGCTGAGGAACAGTAGGGATCTGATGACGACAGGATTTAGGGAAAGAAAAGTAAGAGATTCCCCCCTCCCTTTTCTCTTTTTGAGAAGGGGGTCTCACTCTAGCCCAACCCAGCCTGGACTCAGTACATCCTTAGACTGAAGGCCAGCATCCTGCCTCAGCCTACACCTTGCATGTGTGAGGTAAGCAGTCCATGGCTGCCTCTTACCGTCTGGCCTTTCCATTCTCCCAGGCTGAAGTCCACAGCAGGCAGCAGGACAGGCGTAGACAAAGGGTTGATGTCAGGGCACTGACTCTGGTAAGAAAGATGGAGAGGAGGGAAAAAAGCTGAAATCGGGAGCAGGATGGTGGCCCGTGGCTGAGGTGGCCTCCCTTAGTCCCATGCCCATACTAGAGCGTCTACGAGACTCCAGTGCAGATCACAGCCCTTGCCAGGGAGGGACCGAGACACGGTGGACCAAACAGCAACGCTGGAGTGAGAGGAAGTGAACGAGTGGGTACCTTATCAGTTAAGAGGGTAGGAGGCATAGTGTTTGGGATGCTCACCAGCCGGCTGTGAAGGAGATGGGAGTCACGGAGCAGTTTGTTGAGGAGTCTTGGGTCGCAGGCAGGAGGAGCTGGGCTGGACAGAGTTAGTCTCGCAGTAAGGAGAAGCATGGCCACCAGGAGCAGATCTTCGAAGTGAAGTTGAGGGGTCGGCAAAGAGAAAATCATTCTTAGGTGGTGGTGACTCGGATTCCCATTTGGGAGCCAGACTTGAAATACAGGTGTCTGCTGCTGTCCAGGCAAACACCCTTTCTTGGGAGATGGGGTTTCCCAGCCCTCTGCTCGTACGGCATTGTTCCCGCCTCCTACCCTGCCAAGCCCTTCTTGAACTTGTTCCGAGGGTTTTCTTACCAGTCAGCTCCATTCTGGCCAGGGTGTCTGGCTGGAGGGGCTCCCTGGATGGGGCCTCTCCCCTGAATCTTTCCTGGGGCCATGGAGGCGGCTTGAACTCTTGCACTTCTGCAGAGTGGTTGGGGCACAGGTGGGCTAAGGAATCTATCCTGAAAATGACAGAAATAATGAATCTTCCCTCAGGTTTCAAAGAAAAGACTGCGTGGCATGGGGAGACACGTGCTCCAGGGCCCCGAGCTGCTGGCTGGCCGGGGCCAGAGCTGTTAGCGCCCCAGCTGCTCCCATGTTTTCTTGTGACTGAAGCAGATAGTGTCTCTTTGTCAGGGCTCTTCAGTGACTCTGACAGGGTCTCGGTGCTCCGTCTACCAATTGTTGTCCTGCTGAGAGCAGCAAGACATGACATGTACACACATTCCTTACTTGGACTCAAATTCTGAGCAACCTTGGTTGTTAGTGGGTGAGGATGTGGGATGGGGATAGAGAAGGGACGTGTGCAAACCCGGAGAAGAGTAGAAAATGGCTTCTCTGCTAAGAGGAGGAAGGGGCAGGTGGCACACGTGTTGGAAGTGGGTCTGAGGCAGGAGATTGGTAAAGATAGAATGGACCGCCAAAAGCAGGAATTAAAAGAGACACTGGCTTCTCATTCTTCCCCTATTTGCCCCCCACACAGATAAAACCTGGGACTCTTCTTTGGACTGCCAAGTTCGGAAGTGCCCCCTTATTCAAATCAAAGGGCTCACCGTACTAGGACTTCCTTCCTGAGGCAGTGGCCCAGGATGAGGCACCGAGAGCAGAATGCAGCCTACCTCACATGGCTTATCTCGCCTTAGATACTTGCCAATGCATCTGTCTCAGCCGCACCTGCCTCCCCGCCCCCTCCAGGTCCTTCCAGTGTCTTCTTAGGACCCCCGCTTTTCACAAGTTGAGCAAAGAGGCCTTAAGATCCTCCTCTTTTCACAAGTTGAGCAGAGGCCTGCACCTGATTCAATATTGGGATCTCCTGTAGGTCTGTCAACATCCACAAGCCTCCTCCCATTACCCTCTTCTTGCGCCTTGGCTCACCTGACCCAGCTTTCCCAGTCCCAGGATTCAGAACCTTAAGCTAACAAGAATGACCATATGAGAATGGGGATTAGGATTATGTCCCTTAGTGCAAAGTTCTCTAGCCCCACACCCACTTCTTTTCTTATTTTCTCGTGGCCCGGAGGCAGCCAGGACTGTTCTGAGTTCTACCAAGTCTGTGAATAGTCCCTCATAAACCAGTACCCAACCCCCTTTCCCGGCTCTGTCCCGCTCCTCCCATTCTGGGAAGGCTCCACTCTTCTTGACAAAGGTCAGTGCCTGTAGGTTCCAGTGTGCCTGCCCCTCCCCCAGTCAAGAGCCGGGTTCCTTTTTGTTCTTCAAACCATACCCTCACTTAACCCCAAATGTGCTTGTCACTCACCGGCTGGAGAAGGGCCCCAGGACCAAGGTGCACAGCAGGCCACACTCTGGGGAGCAGGTAGGTAGGAAGACACTCTTGGGGCACAGCCCCTCCTCTGCCGTGGGGTCACAAGCCTGCCCAGGCCACTTCCACCCAATCAGAAAGCCCAGAGCCACCAAGCCCTGGTGAAGGCCCCGGAAATGACGAGTTCTTTTCCTACCTACTGGAACTGGAGCCCCTGCCTGGACCATGGTCCATGAATGGAGCCCAGCTCTTCCACCCACACACGCTCCAGAGAGGGTTTACATAGGGGGAGCTGTCTCATGAGAACCTGGGATCTGGCTGAGGGGGCAGGAGAGGGTTAGTCCAGGAGAATCCATTTGTCCATGGGAAAGAGAGGTCTTGTTTTAGATTGATGGAGTTTCAGCTCCTGGCTCTCCAAATTTCTTTTCCCTGAACACTATACCTGCTGTCGAAATCCAAGAGCTTTCCTGGCATTTCCCTTTCCAACAGGCAGTTTAGGTGTTGTCTATATTAGGGAATGACCATGTTATAGGAAAGAGGGTATGGGCAGTGGGAGGGAGCTGGGGAGTGAAGGGGTATGCGTTTGGTTAAGACTGGCCCCAAAGCACGCCGTTAATCCCAACACTTGGGAGGCAGAAGCAGGTGGATCTCCATGAGTTTGAGGATAGCCTGGTCTACCTAGTGAGTTCTAGGCTCGCCATGGCTACATAATGAGAACCTGTCTAAAAAGGAAAGAAAAGCAGACAGATGGACTGGACTCAGATGCCTTTCTTTCTACTGGGGGCACAGGCACCTGGACATCTAAACACACTTAGCCCTGTGTGCAAGCCTGCCCTTGATTGCCCAATGGCTCTCTCCCATTCCTACCACTCTACATGTGACAAGAGGAATAACCAGGCCCATCTGTCCCTGTCTTAGGGAAGACAGCTGCTGAGCATCCCCACAAACAACTCTGTGCTGGCGCCTCTCTTTCTTCCCTTGGCCCAGGCTCTAGCTCCCGTGCATCCTCCTCAGACCCTGTCTCCCCACAGTCTCTGTCCTCAGGGATCTCCTGGCCTGACCTTGTGCTGGCTCCCTTGTTCTTCCTCAGGCTTTCTCCTTCGCCTACTCTGAGGATGGGCTGTCCACTAAGGAGTATGGCCCAGATCCCAGAATTCTCTAGTTCAATAAGAAGAGATGCCTCCTAAGATTAGGATCCTGGTGCTGGGATAGTGGGGAAGAATGGTGGGGGTGGAGGAGATGGGGAGGCAGGACTAGAGAAGCAGGACAAAGGAGGCTGAGAATGAGCTGCAGAGGACGAGCTTGGATGAAGGAAAAGGGTGAAAGCCAGGTGATGGTCGGATGGGCTTGTGACCAGGTTACAAGGTGTGAGGGAGTTGTTACTCCACTGGGTGGGGGGAGCACTTCTTGATTTGGGCTCGGTCCCTGTCCCCGGGAACTCCAGAAAGAGAGAGAAGAGACCCTAGAAGGGAGGAACAGACAGTGAGAGAAGGAGGGGGCTGTGGGTCTTAGGCAGGGGAAGATCGCTGTCCCTTTCAAAGACAAGTCATCATCCTCCAGCGGCCCATCCTGCCCATGACTGGTACAGGCCAGAGGCCCAGCCTCTGCCCTTTCACTAGCCCGAGGCTCCGGTTTTGGGATGGACACCACAGGGGTGGCCGCAAGGAGTGTGTGTGGGGGGTGTCAAAGCCCGCCTCTCCTCCCCCTCTTTGCGCCCCCTGGTTCCTCCCTTCCCCCTGCCCACTCCGCTCCCCCCTCCTCCAGTCCCTCCCTCCTCCCCTGCCGGGTCCCAGCCTGTCCCCCTCCCCCACTCGCGATCCGGCCGCCGCTGCTGGGCCGGACCCCCCGGGCTCAGCCGGGCTCCTTGCGGAGCCGCCGCCGCGCCCCGTTTGCTGAAGAGGAGGCCCCGGGCCGGGACTCCTGGCGCGGGCATAAAACGGGCCGGAGCCGGCGCCTGGGGCACTAGAGCGGCTTACGGCCCAGGTCAGCGCCCAGCCGCCCGCGTCCTCCCGCCCCGCCCGGCCGGGAGCGGACTCGGCGACTGAGAGCCGAGCCCCTCGCCACTGCCCCCCTCCTGGCCCCGGCCCCCTCCCGCCGGCCCGCCTCCGGTCCGGCCCTACTCCCTCTCCTGCTCCCTCCTCCCGCCCGCCTCCCCAGCTGTCCGCTCCGCGTCATGCCGAGCCTCCCGGCCCCGCCGGCCCCGCGGCTGCTCCTCGGGCTGCTGCTCCTCGGCTCACGGCCGGCGGGTGGCACTGGTCCCGAGCCCCCCGCGCTGCCCATCCGTCCCGAGAAGGAGCCGCTGCCTGTTCGGGGAGCGGCAGGTAGGTGGGCGCCAGCGGGAGGCGCGGGCGGGGAGTCTAGCTCGGGGCAAGTCTGCACGCACCGGGAGAGGGCCCCGGGCGCAGGTGGCTCGGCGCAGCGGGAGGGCGGGAGGGGTAGGCAGAGGCGGCAGGGCGCACGGTGCCAAGGGACCCAGGGCCTGGCGGGCAGAGCCCGGAGCAGGCATTACGGCACGAGCAACCGGACAGCGGCCGCCAGCCAAGCCCGTCCCCACAGGCTGCTCCTTCGGCGGGAAGGTCTATGCCTTGGACGAGACGTGGCACCCGGACCTGGGGGAGCCTTTTGGGGTGATGCGCTGCGTGCTGTGCGCCTGTGAAGCGGTGAGTGGATACCGCAGCTGCCCGCCCTACCCTAGAGGGTAGCGGAACGCTGGCGTCCTAAGCCGTGGTAGACTCGGAGATGCTCAGGGGAAGGCTGGTCCTCAAATCCGGGGAAACCCCTTTCAAGTCTGCGGTGTTGACAGTTATTGATCGCCCACTATGTGGCTGGCTTTTAGCCAACTTCCCCCCTCCCACTGCAACCGTGCTAGATAAATGGCATTATTAGCCTTACTTTGCAGACAGGGACGCCAAGGCTCTGAGAAGTTAAGAAACTTGTCCAGGGCCATGTAACTTGTAAATAGCAGAGTTGACTGATTCCAGCAGAGGATCTTATCCTGGCGTCTGATGGTTGCACGTTACACTCACTTAATTTCCCTGTGTTCTCTGCCATCAGCCTCAGTGGGCTCGCCGTGGGAGGGGCCCTGGCAGGGTCAGCTGTAAGAACATCAAACCCCAGTGCCCCACCCTGGCCTGCAGGCAGCCGCGCCAGCTGCCAGGACACTGCTGCCAGACCTGCCCGCAGGGTGAGGCCCGATGTGCCCCGTGTTGAGGGTGGGTGGGTGGGTGGGTGGGAGGCTCCACACTAGGTTCTGTGCAGCTTGAATCGCTGAGGATGACTGGCCCTCCTGGTACCCTGCTGGAGCTAGAGGTCTTATTCCTTAAACCCCCACCCCCACCCCCATCCCCGACCCAGAGCGCAGCAATCTAGATCGACAGCCGGCTGGCCTAGTCTTCGAGTATCCAAGGGACCCAGAGCACCGCAGTTACAGTGATCGAGGGGAACCCGGCGCTGGGGAGCGGACACGTGCTGATGGCCACACGGGTAGGTGGGGGTGGGGGCGCGCCTGACGAAGTTTGGGGCTGGTGGCAAGGGTCGACAGGCCATCTTCTCTTCTCCTAGACTTCGTGGCGCTGCTGACAGGACCCCGGTCGCAGGCGGTAGCTCGCGCTCGAGTCTCTCTGCAGCGCTCAAGTCTCCGCTTCTCGGTCTCCTACCAGCGGTGAGACCGCGGAAAGAGCCAGGGCTAGGAGTGGTTAATGGGGGCAGGAAAGGGGAGCCTGGAGATTGCGGATCCAGGCTCACTGGACCTTTCTTCACAGGCTGGACCGCCCCAGCAGGGTTCGGTTCACAGATCCCACAGGCAGCATCCTGTTTGAACACCCTGCTTCCCCCACCCAGGATGGCCTGGTGAGATGATGCCCTTGATGAGTGCTTACCCCAAATGGGCACTTGCTGAGGGCAGGCTTTGCATCGCCGCCTCCTTTGGTTCTCACAACAGCCCAGTGGGAGAAAGACCCTGACATTATGATGCCCATTTTACAGAGGAGGGGACTGAGGCTCAGAATAGCAGAATGTGATTTGTTCAAGGTCATTTGGCTAGTAAGTGGTAAGCCAGGACTTAAACTCAAGGATCCTGGGTCCTTCTTAGGAGGGTCTGGGGTCTCCTCCCTCGTCAGGACTGGGCCTCTCGGCTGGCTTGTCCTGTGTACTGACTGTAGACTTTCTTGTCTCTTTGCTCTAGGTTTGTGGGGTGTGGCGGGCAGTGCCTCGGCTGTCTCTGAGGCTCCTAAGGGCAGAACAGTTGCATGTAGCCCTCGTGACACCCACTCACCCTTCAGGAGAAGTCTGGGGGCCTCTCATTTGGCAAGGTGCTCTGGCTGCAGGTAGGGGGAGTAAGCAGTTCTCAGATATAGGGCTGAACCTTCTCTATCCCGAGGGGTGGGTGGAACTCAAGAGAGGGTTTTCTGATGCCTGTTGTGGTCCTCCATTCCCCAGAGACCTTCAGTGCCATCCTGACTCTGGAAGGCCCAGCGCATCGGGGTGTGGGGGGCATAGCCCTGCTCACCCTCAGTGACACAGAAGACTCCTTACATTTTTTGCTGCTCTTCCGGGGTCTGCTGGGACCCAGGAATGGAGGTAAGCCGCGGAGAAGACGTCCACGAGCGTATAGGGAGGGTGCTGCTCATCTTTCGGAGACGCTCACATGTGCAGCCCTTGCAGGACTAGCTCAGGTTCCCCTGAAGCTTCAGATTCTCCACCAGGGACAGCCACTTCGAGAGCTCCAAGCCAACACCTCGGCCCAGGTAAGGGAAGGCCTGCCTCCTGCTGCTACTCGCTCTGGCCTCCTGCTGTGGCCCACCCCTTCCACTCTGTTTCCAGGAGCCAGGGTTTGCTGAGGTGCTGCCCAGCCTTACCGACCAGGAGATGGACTGGCTGGCGCTCGGGGAGCTGCAGATGGCCCTGGAGAGGGCGGGTGGGCCAGAGCTGCGCATCAGTGGATACATTACTGCCAGGCAGAGCTGCGATGGTGAGGCAGGGTGGGGCTCGGCGCTGTGGGTAGATGTGGGAGAGAGTCCCCCGGGGGTTCTGGGTGTGGGCAAGCCTGCTGCCCCCTGTCTTGCCCCCTGCAGTCCTTCAAAGCGTCCTCTGTGGGGCTGATGCCCTGATCCCAGTCCAGACGGGGGCTGCTGGCTCGGCCAGCTTGATCCTGCTAGGAAACGGCTCCCTGATCTATCAGGTAAGAGTCAGAAGCCGCAGGAGGTAGGGAGGGCAGCAGGGGGGAGCCTTGACCCGCAGCGGGAAAGGCCCCAGGTCTTGGCTGGCAAATCCAATTGCCCTCCCCCAACCCTGCCCACCAGGTGCAAGTGGTAGGTACAGGTAGCGAGGTGGTGGCCATGACACTGGAGACCAAGCCTCAGCGGAAGAACCAGCGCACTGTCCTGTGCCACGTGGCTGGACTCCAGCTGGGAGGACACATGGTGAGGGCCCCAGGCTGAGTTGTGCCAGGGCTGCCAATACATGGGCTGCGGGAAGCCAGGTTGGTTGAGTAGGGGTATGCAGTATCGTTCACACACCCGTGGGCTCTCTCAAGGAGCCTTTGATTCATGTGACACATTTTAGAAAACCTTAGGCTGGGACCCTGCCCTCCTCCTCAGCAAGCTCACAGTTAAACAGGAGACCGCGGCCAGGGAGAACAGTGAAATAGATGTTTCGCTCCCTTGGAGTGTTTAGTGTCAGGCATTGCCCTGGTTGCTTTATTTATGTATTTTGTGACCTTCACGGTACCCTTCGACAGATGAGTAACTCTTCAAGGGTCGTGATGTGGCTAGGAAGTGGCAGAAGAGGGCCTTGCCCTGCAGAGTTCTTGTCCAGCATTATTGGCACGAGGAAGGACATATGTGTGTAGTGGAGGCATGGACTTGGAAAGGCCTTGGGACCTGAAAGCTGAGAGGGCTCATCGTTCTCTGACCCCTAGGCTGTGGGTATCTGCTCTGGCCTGGGTGCCCGAGGGGCGCATATGCTGCTGCAGAATGAGCTGTTCCTGAATATTGGCACCAAGGACTTCCCAGATGGAGAGCTCCGGGGGCATGTGACTGCCCTGCCCTACAGTGGGCACAGTGCCCGCTACGACAGTGAGTGTCTCAGTCCGCCTGCCCCGTCTGTATCCCCTGACCTGTCGTCCGAGCGTCTAAGGGAAGGCACCAGGGGGCCAGAGCCTCATGTGCCCTCCTCTGCCCAAGCTCTGGCTGGCATCTAGAGAGGTGGGGATGCATAGGGTGCTGCCACGGGCCAATCCTCCCCGTTAGCATCGTACGGGGATTCTGTGCTGTCCCCCAGGCCCCGGGCTGATGGATAGTGCCTTCTTCCAATCCCCGGAGCGATGGGGTGTGCTCAGGGTAGGAGCCCCCTCTCCTCAGCTGTCATCTCTCATCTGTTTGGATTCAGGGTTGCCCGTGCCCCTGGCAGGGGCGCTGGTGCTGCCCCCTGTGCGGAGTCAGGCGGCAGGTCACGCCTGGCTCTCCCTGGATACGCACTGCCACTTACACTATGAGGTGCTGCTGGCTGGACTTGGTGGCTCAGAGCAAGGCACCGTCACTGCCCACCTCCTCGGGCCTCCTGGGATGCCAGGACCCCAGCGGCTGCTGAAGGGATTCTATGGCTCAGAGGTAAGGGAATAGAGACAGGGAGAAGCTTGGGCATTTTCTGCTCTTTAGCGTGAAGGGCTGTGTGGGTCGGTGGTTGGGGTGGAGCGAGCAGGCGGCCTGGTATAGAGTGGGCGTGGCCTTAAGTGTCAATCAGGCCTAGGTATAAATCAGACTCAGCTTTATTATGTATGCATTTTCTTTTCTGTGTCCTTTGTCCTAAATGATCCCCAGGATAGAGGTCCCGAGTCTCTAAAAGAAGTAGGTGGGATGGACCATGCCTCTGAAGTGGTGTGGGCTGCTGTAGACTTGGGGTCAGAGAGACCTGGCCTCCATCTTGGAGACCTTAATCTCTTGGGTCTGTTTCTTCGCCTGTAAACTGGTGACAGTAGGCTTTGTCCTAGAGTGCTTTGTGGGGCTGGAGGGGTGGCTCTGCGGTGTGGCTGATCTCCTGGAGGACCCAGTTTCAGTCCCCATCGCTCATATGGTAGCTCACAACCCTCTGTCACTCCAGCTCCAGGGAATCCAACACCCTCTTCTGGCCTCTGTGGGCAGCAGGCCCGAAAGCACTCATACGCATAGAATCAACTGTTAGGGAACCCTAAAGTGCTGTGTTTCTGTCCTTCACTTGGTCTGTCTGCAGGCCCAAGGTGTGGTCAAAGACCTGGAGCCCACGTTGCTGCGGCACCTGGCACAGGGCACCGCCTCCCTGTTGATCACCACCAAGAGCAGCCCCAGAGGGGAACTCCGTGGGCAGGTAGGCGGGGCTGGTGCAGCTGCTTCTGCTCTCCGACCCCTAAGGTGGTGGTATTAAATTCTGGCTAGTGATAAGCATGAAGCCACACGGGTGCATAAGGAGGTTGGCAGCCTACTGCCCTCGCTTTGCGGCTGGGATGAGCACTGAGGTGGATAGTCTCTGCCTGGGCGCTCCCGTCAACCGCCAGCAGCGGCTGTTAGAGATGTGAGGGGGCGCCCCAGGCCAGCCTCAGTTTCCCTCTCTTCACAGGTGCACATTGCCAGTCAGTGTGAGGTGGGGGGTCTGCGCCTGGCCTCAGAAGGAGTGCGGATGTCAGTGGCTCCGAATGGAGAGGCAGCGACATTGCCGATGTTGCCTGCTGGGCCTGGGCCTGAAACCCCAGTGCCAGCCAAACATGGCGGCTCCGGGAGGCCCCGAGACCCTAACACGTGCTTCTTCGAGGGGCAGCAGCGCCCCCATGGGGCTCGCTGGTCACCCAACTATGACCCACTCTGCTCACTCTGCACCTGCCAGGTAGGATGTCCGGGTAGGGCACAGCTGGCCACAGGGTCTGGAGCAAGGGGACCCAGCACACCTTCCAAGCCTTGGCCCCTCTCTACAGAGACGAACAGTGATCTGTGACCCCATAGTATGCCCACCACCAAGCTGCCCCCACCCAGTGCAGGCGCTGGACCAGTGCTGTCCCGTGTGCCCAGGTGAATGTTCTGCAGGGGAGGACAGGTAGTGGAGGGGCATCCACGGGAGAGGAGTGCTCTCGGGTGGGAAGCAGGGACCCCTCTGCCTCACCCCTTTGTCTCCACAGAGAAGCAACGCAGCAGAGATCTCCCCGGGCTACCGAACCTGGAACCAGGAGAGGGTGAGATGGGAGGGTGGGGTTCAGGGGTGGGAAGATCCAGAGAAGCCGTCGGGTTGGGGCAAGAGGGCAACAGAGTGTGTGCCTGGGGGAAGCTGAGGCACACAGGTTCTAAGCAAACCAGACAGTCCTCATTAGTGTTGACTGGCTCTTGGCGTAGCCCGGTGTGGGACTGCCCTGAGGCTTGGTTGTGGGCCCAGCTGGCAAGACCAGGACTGATGGCAGCTGGGTACTCTTCCCCACCAGGCTGCTATTTTGATGGTGACCGGAGCTGGAGGGCAGCGGGTACCCGGTGGCACCCGGTTGTGCCCCCCTTTGGCTTAATCAAGTGTGCTGTCTGTACCTGCAAGGTATGGCTACATACTCTTCTCTGGTATCGCAACCCAGTCGGGTCTGCAGATAGAGGGAGGGGCTGCCTAGAGAGCAAAACCTGTCTTTGATGAGGAGGCCTCAGGATGGTATTGTGACAAGCGGTCCCTTGGGGTTTGAGAGCAGATTTCCTGTAGGAGAGGGTGAAAGACGGACAGGTACACATTGTGGATGTGCCAGCTGACTGACTTCATGTGACCCTTGGTGCTTTCTGAATTTCCAAAAGCCTCTCGTGTGGACAAATAAGGCACACTAACTACCTTAGGAGATACAATGAGGATTTGAATTCGGATCTAAGGCAAACTCAGGTCTCTGAGTAAAAGGCTGCACATGTATGTCACCTGAGGTGGGAAAGGAGAGAGGAGGGCTATGACCCCCTCTCCCTGACACCCTTTCTCAATGGATACCTGCAGGGGGCCACTGGAGAGGTGCACTGTGAGAAGGTGCAGTGTCCTCGCTTGGCCTGTGCCCAGCCTGTCCGTGCCAACCCCACTGACTGCTGCAAACAGTGTCCAGGTGAGAGGCTTGCTCACTGAGGCCTCACCTTGGGGTTGGGGTAGACCCTGACCTGTGTTTGGGGTGTGTGATGGGGACGGGAAAGGAGCTTCTTACTTACCAAGTGCTGCTTATGCCTGGAGCTAAGAACAGTGGAGAGGATGTGCATGTATGCAGAGTGAGGTGATGGGGTCTAGTCCCATCAACCCAGCCATTCATGCATCCATCTACCTACCCATCTGTCCATCCATCCATCCATCCATCCATCCATCCATCCATCCATCCATCCACCTAACCAGTCACCCATCTACCTAGCCACCTACCATCTATCTGTCTATTCATCTATCCATCCATCCATCCATCCATCCATCCATCCATCCATCCATCCATCCACCTACCTACCCAGCCATCCATCTACCCAGCTACCCACCATCCATCCATCCATTATCATCTATCTACTCCATCTGTAATTCATCCATCCATTCACTCATCCATCTTTCATCCATCCATCCACCCATCCATCCAATATCTATCCACTCCATCTGTAATTCATCCATCCATTCACTCATCAATCTCCCATCCATCCAAAATTATCACCTATCAAGTACCAGACACTATTCATTGGTAGGGATTCAAAGAGAGGTGAAGTTAGTTGACCCTTCTGGACTGACTTTGTCTTTTCTTTCCCAACAGTAGGGTCAGGGGCCCATGCCAAGCTGGGAGACCCCATGCAGGCTGATGGGCCTCGGGGGTGTCGCTTTGCTGGGCAGTGGTTCCCAGAGAACCAGAGCTGGCATCCATCAGTGCCCCCCTTTGGGGAGATGAGCTGTATTACCTGCAGATGTGGGGTAAGTTTGGGGGACTTGCATGAGGTGGGCAGTATGTGCTTGACCTGGAGCAGGGAAGCCTTCTCAGGGAGATTCCTAGAGATGGCTTTTCCTGAAGAGGCTGAAGAGGCTGTGAGGAACCTCAATGTCTCTGCATCCTGCACCAGGCCGGGGTACCTCACTGTGAGCGAGATGATTGTTCCTTGCCACTGTCCTGCGGCTCAGGGAAGGAGAGTCGATGCTGTTCCCACTGCACAGCCCAAAGGTGTAAGTGAGGAGGCTGGGGCAGCTGCTGTGGGCTGCCCATAGGTACCCGGGAGGGATGGGTGCCCCTGTGGAGGTGGGAACTATGGTCTGCTTTACAAGTGCCGCCGTCCCAGCCCGCCCCTCCAGGCTAGTCACTTATTGCCGTTTCTTTACAAATGGGGTTTCTGAAGCTTGGGGCAAGCAACTGGACCACAGTTATGCAGGTGGTATGTGCTGACTTGTTTGGACAATTTGGGCCTTTCCGGGACTGGATCAGAAATCTTGTGCCTGGTCCCCTATGCCTTCCTCCCGGACACCCTGCTCCCCGTCTCCTTCACCATTCACCCCCTTCTGTCTTCAGCAGCCTCTGAGACTAGAACCCTTCCAGAGCTGGAGAAGGAAGCTGAGAGCTCCTAGGGAGCGTCCGGAAGGCCACATGACCAAGAGGATGGGCCTGAGCTGGGAGAAGGGGGTGCTGAGGACCTTGACTCTCCTGTGGGAAGCCCAGTGCCTTGAGCACCTCTGCTCTGCTTCTTCTCCTCCCTACTACCTCTGGGAACCACAAGTCTCCAAGGGCAAAGACTGCTGGGCCGGACCAAGGCCGTAGCCACGCTAGCTCCTGCCCTGTTACTCTTGGCCTCTGCTCCAGAAGCCTAACTCTTCTTCTGTACATAATGCCACTGGCTTATTGGGATTTTTAATTTATCCTCACTCAGCACCAAGGGTTCCCTCACACCATTCCTGCTGCCCCCTGAGCTGAGCAGAGTCATTATTAGAGATTTTTGTATTTATTAAAACATTTTTTTTCAGTCTTTGGGTTTGAGGTAGGCTCTTTGTGGCCAGGGCCCTGAGTGGGCCCCAGCGGAGAAAGAACTGAAAGTAGGAGGTGAGAGGGGAGTCCCGGGCCCAGATTCTTTCTGACCCTGGGAACTGGAAGGGGCTTAGGGAACAGGATGGCTAGCAGATGTATAGCATGTCTAGGTTCCATAAAGAGGGTTGGGACTGCCCGTCAAAGGGGGTGGAGTACCCAAAGTCAAGGTAACCTCAAGCTGAGTTCCCCGTGGCTAGCATTTTAGCTGATGCCATGTCTGAAGCTGCTCCAGGAAGAAACAAAAGTGCCCCCTCCCTGCCCCCAGCCTCTATCCTTTGTCTAAAGTGAGGTACACAATTTCCTTCCCGAAAACAGTTGTTTGCTGACCAGTTCAGGGGCAAGCCCAGATCAGAGCGAACTGGAATCAGCCCTGATCTAGTTAAAACTGAGCGCATCTTGAGATAAACCACTGTGTGAGCAGAACAACACGAGACCCCTTCCTTTACCTTTTCCTGTTTCCCCATATCCCTGCCACCAGGCACTGGATGCTCCTTCAGGCCCCTAGAGAAACAAGGGCAAAATGCTAGAAATCATATACATGCATGTATAAAAAATTCAGGATTCATCTGGTAGGGTGGAGGGAGGGAGAGGTCAGAGCTGCTAGTGTCAGGCCCACCGAAAGTGTAGCTAATAATCACCGTCTTAGCCCTTCAAAGCATCAAGGTCTAGTTCTGTGGTTATTTCACTGAGATAATTCGCTTTGATGCATCCTGCGTCCTTTGTGTAAGCCAGGTATCTCCCTCATAGGATGCAAACCATAGCACATCCATTGTGCAGCCTGGTACCTGGGAAGCATTTGTTAGAAAGAGCGCCCCAGTTGCAGTGGGACTTCTGGAGGTTGGCTGGAATGAGACAGGAGAACATGCAAGAGAAGGGAGGGCTTCTGCTGCATTGGCAGGATGTCTGGAGGGGCTAGGTTGAGGATGAAGGGTGGATAATGATGGGATGCTTGGCCTGGGCCAGAGCCTTGGCTCTTGCAGTAGGAGGATTGTGAGGGCCAGACAGAGATGAGAAGGCAGAAGGACCCAGAATGGGGTTCAACATAGGCTGAGCACAAAGTGCGGCATGATGGGAGATGCGGTTGTGCCCACCATACCGTCCTTACCAGCGAGGGAGCTGGGAGTTAGGTGAGAATGACCTGTAGGGCAGCTTGGAGGCTGCAGCAGACAGGGCTCATCCCACCATCTTTAGCTTTAGAGATCCAGAAGGGCCTCAGGATACCAGCCGAGCAAATGTGTGAACAGAATGGATGCAGGCAGGGCTGTTCTCTCCATACAGAAGCCGCTGGAGTAACTTTCCGGTCCTAGACTGCATTTCAGCCAAAGCCCAACGACAGTTCTAGGTTCTTCTCTCAAGCCCTAGGGAAGTAGGGTAGTGACCTAAGAAGTCCAGCCCTGTGTGTGGGTCTCTTCAAAGTCCTGGCATCCAGAGACCTCAAGAGACACCCCAGGGACTCCCCTTTAAGCAGCATGATGTCAGGGGCCTTTCTTTTTCTGAGGAAACCAAACTAAAAACAACAACAACAAAACAACCAAAAAACAAAAGAACAAGAAACACGAAACAAAAACCATGGAGATGTGATTTTTTTGGGCAGCGTCTTAACATCTCTCTAAACACTCACTCGTACAACACGTGGCCTCAAAGCTCGGAGGCAAACCTGCCACACTCCTGGGGCACACGGGCTGTTAGGACAGATGAGGTGGTTTGGATACCACTTGTTTTCAAAGAGAAGACTCACGTGTAGTTTTACTCTGCCATGGTCCCTTTGAACTTCTAGTGACATTCTTAATGTGCTTTTAATGTGCAGAATCCAGATTTGGGCATATCAGGCCACAAACAGCCACCAATTCTGTGGCTTTGTTCTGGTGGGGCTGTGGCCAAGTCACTAGAGCAATGCCTGTGAATCATTTATGGCAGTGACTTAGAAGGATCATTCTCAAATCGTAATTATGGGATGTCTGAAAGTGTCAATCAACATAGGGGGCATATGGGAGTCCAGGGCCCCCCTGGAGTGGGGAGTCCAGGTCAACCTCTTACTTTGAAGACAGACACAGAGCCACCAGCAAAGTCTGCACTCCAAAGACGGGTTTGTTTCAATAATGTTTCAGAGTAACTGTTCGATGGTGTCTTGTTCCTTAGTCTTATAAAAACAATGGGAAGTGGAAAGAATGAAGGCAGCCCAGTCATGGGGTACAGGTCTGTAACCCCAGCATTTTGGGGTGGAAGCAGGTGGAGCAGGCACTTGAGGCTGTTCTTGGTATGTAGTGGGTTCAGGGCAGTCTGGGCTAATGTGACCTTGTCAGAATAAAGAACAAGAACACAGAAGCAACACTTGTGACGTAAGGACAGAGACAGGAAGGGGAAGTCTCATAACTGCGGAGTGGATGTAGTTCTCTGAGTGCTTGAAGACACATCCAGCCTGACAGCTTTTAGGTCACCAGAGACCACATATAAAGGGACGCACGTGGGGTACACAGACTGTAGGGCTGCTGGGAACAGTCACATGCGGTAAAGGGGGAGGGTTTAGGAACTACAGCCTGATCAGAGTGCTCTGAGAATGGAGTGCCCCACACAAGTGCTTGCCTCGGATGTTTTCACCTACAAAGCAGGCACCAGGGTTGTTTTTGTTCATCATAAAAATAACTCACTGTGTATACATCCCTATCACCATGATCACGAGGTGCTTCTCCCAGGGCGGCGGAGCTCATCCATTCCATTCGGGATGTGCTGACACCTGGATGAGAAACTTCACTGTACAATTTGTGAGTTTACACTCTCCCCTTAATAAAATCATTGTGAATAATTATAACAATTAAAAATATATAAAATAATTATAAACACAAATATGTAAGAAAAAAATCCACAGCCTGGAGAGATGGCTCAGAGGTTAAGAGCACTGGCTGCTCTTCCAGAGGTCCAGAGTTCAATTCCCAGTACCCACATGGTGACACAACCATCTATAATTCAATCTGGTGCCCTCTTCTGGCATGCAGGCATAATAAATAAATAAATCTTAAAAAAAAAGAAAGAAAAAAAAATTCACCTAGTACTCCAAACCACAATAACAGTTATTCAGAAAAAAAAAAAAAAAAAAAAAAAGCAATGGGTTTTGGGGCCAACAAGATGGCTCATGGGTAAAGTCACTTGTTACATAAATCTGACTTTCATCACCAGGACCTACACAGTGGAAGGGAACTGACTCCACAGAGTTGTCCTCTGACTTCTCATTGTGACACACACACACACACACACACACACACACACACATACACCCCCCCACACACACACATACACATACACACACACACACACACACACACACACACACACACACCACACACACACACACACACACACACACACACACCACACACTCAAGCACAGGCATACAGTATACTACTAATACTAAAGTTTAAACTTGTTTGAAAATCAATGTTCATTTAAAGTTTCAGTTAGTTAAAACATTTAGTTGCCTGACCTCACTCCCCAGTCCTTGTCCTTCTTCGTCCTCACTTGTGACGTAGCCGTCAAGTCTCATTTTGAGAAATACGACCCTTCTTTGCCTTGTAACACCTGGTAAGGCAGAAACCCAACAGCTGGAGTAGTCCTCAGTAGTCTCAGAGTCGGCCGAATTGGCTTTCAGTTTTCAATTTTTAGTAAATGGACTGGAGTCCACCAGTGGCGTTTCAGCTCCTCAGCTCACAAGTATTGATAGTTGCCCCGTCCTGTGGACAGCTGAAGTGGTCCAAGGGACAGTGGCCGCTGCTGTTCTCGAGGGGAGGGGCCGGAGCGGGCTGCGGTGGGACGTTCAGTTTCTTCTGTCTACTCGCCTTGGCCAGCCAGGCTCACTGGCCAAGCCGCAGCCTCACTCACTGTGAGACTCGGGTTTCTCTTCCTCCTTGGAAGGCCCCATGCCTTGTTGAGGTCCCTGCTCTGCTTGGTGACAGAGACTTCCTCACTCACGCGTGCAGAGGGAGAAGCAGAACACCCATGAAGGCATCAGGTGCCAAGGCAAGGGGAGAAAATCCTGGCACAGAGCCCTCAAGGCGGGGAAGCAGGGCTCCTGTGTGGGGACCGGGGGGAAACCCTGCCAAGAACATGCTCTTCCAGCCCAGCAGCTGGTAGGCCTCGTGAGTCTAGCATGGCTGAGGAAAAGCGCATGAATCAGGAGCAGGTGGCTGTGGCTGTGATTTTCCACACACACAGCAAGAATTCTCTGGAAATGGCATTTGCAGCTGGCTGTTGCTGATGGCGCCGACCTTTGAACATGGGGACCTGGGTCCCCAAGAAGTTCCAGCCTTGAAAGAAGATGAGGGAATCCATGGCACTCTGTCCCATGTGAATATAAGAAGTCAAGAACTACTGGGCGGTGGTGGCGCAAGCCTTTAATCCCAGCACTTGGGAGCAGAGACAAGTGGATCTCTGTGAGTTAGAAACCAGCCTGGTCAACAGAGTGAGTTCCAGGACAGGCTCCAGAGCTACAGAGAAACCCTGTCTCAAAAAACAAAACAAAACAAACAAACAAACAAAGAAGTCAAGAACTTAACTTACTTTTTAAAATTGAAATCTTCTGCCAGGCATGGCAGAATACATCTTTAGTCAGTCCTAGCACCCTATAGGCAAAGGTAAGAAAACCTTTGTGAGTTCAAGGCCAGCCTGGTCTACCTAGCAAGTTACATAGTGAGGCTGCCTCAAACAAACAAACAAACAAACAAACAAGCCTTCTCTCATCTTTTCTGCCTTCTACTCTGGCCATAGAAGAGACATTACACTCCTTAAACAGAAGGGTGAGCTGGGACAAGGGCCAGGAAGCTGCAGAGAAAGGAAGTCGGGGAGAAGAGTGGGAAGGATTTACTACATCTCAAAGGTATCAATTATCACTTCTAAAGACCTAGGAATTACACGCAAAATGTGCAAAAATGATACTCAGGGCACAGTTCCTTCCCATGTCCCTATCCTGGGCATCTGGGTCCACTCTAGGGAGACACAGTAGCTGAGTCCAGTGCAGAGGACAGTATTTACCTGAGAACAGTAAGGTGCAGCCCACCCTGTCTGCATTATGATGCTTCACAGACTTCGCTGTACATCTCTGCCGTCTGTAAGGTTGTTAAAAAGACCTGGGATTCTGCACTGCTGATCAGCTCCTGAGAGTTGGGATCTGCATACTGGGAGCAGCAGAGATGCAGACAGACCCTCACTCTACGTTGTCAGCAAGAGCTGCCCCACCACCAGATTCTCATTGTGTGGGAGGCTTACCCACACAACTCATATATTCATTTATCGTTGTTTTAAAACATCTTATTTATGTACATGTATATGTATGTGTCTCCATGTGTATAATATGTACATATGTGTGCAGGTGCTCATGGGGGCCAGAAGAAAATGCCAGATCCTGAATTAGTGACTTGCCCTTTGCTGTGATAAAACAGCATGACCAAGGCGACTTATAAAAGAAAGTGTTTAATTGGGTTACAATTCCAGAGGGTTAGAGTCCACGTTGCTGGAGTGAAGATGGGTAGCAGGAACAGCTGAGAGCTCACATCATTGAAACCGTAAAGTCTGTCCCCAGGGACACACCTCCTCCAACAAGGGCCACACTTCCTGATCCTTCCTAAACAGTTCCACCAACTGGGGACCAGGTATTCAAAAATAGGAGTTTACGGGGGCCATTCTTGCCCTGCCTGCAGGGCTACAACGGGTACTTGGCCACCCTAAGGAGGGAATGTAGGGACAGGAGACACAAAGAAATACACCAAGTCTAGATTCTGATCAAGGTGTAACTTTATTTTTCTTCAGAAGGGTTTATATAGTTCCGGCAGGGAGCAAGAAGCTGTCATCTCCATAAGGTGGGGCAAGCTAACTGGATGTTTGTATAGGATGTTTACAGGGTGAGAGGGTCAAGGGCTCTGACTCAATGTCCTGTTGCTAGGCAACCTGACTGTAAGATGATCTAGTTCCCTGTCTTATGGGGGGGGGTCCTGTATTTTTCCACTAACTAGAGATTCTGTCCTTGTCCCTGACACATTCTCACTTATATTACCACTGATCCCCTGGGGATGGAGTTACAGGCAGCTGTGACCTCCCAGCCTGGGTGCTGGAAACTAAGCTCAGGTCCTCTGCAAGAGTAGGAAGAGCTCAATGGCTGAGCCGCCTCTCCAGCTACAACTAATGTTTGCTGAACATCTGTGACCATGCACCAGCTTAGGTGCGAGAGAGTTGACAGTGAGTTACATTGAAGGAACAAAAAGCAACAACAACCTCTATCCTGCCATGTGGAATATCTGGGTAGAATTTTGCCATGTCTCCAGGCTGGCCTGGAACTCATCATTACTATCCTGTCTTAGCTTCCTCCCTCCCTCCCTTTCTATTTCGAGGAAGTGTCTCTACTTAGTTCTAACTCTGTCTTAGCCTGGTTTTCTTCCTTCCTTTCTTCCCTCCTTCCTTTTTTTTAAACTTTTATTGATTCTTTGTGGATTTCACATCATGCATTCCGATCCCACTTATCTCTCTGTCCCCTTGAATCCACCCTTGCAGTATCTCTCTCCAAAACAAAACCAAATAATAAAAAAAGCAGAAATCAAACAAAACAAAGAGACAAAACAAAGCAAAACCAAAAAGAAGAAAAAGAAGAAGGAGGAGGAGAAGAGGAGGAAGAAGAAGAGGAGGAGGAGGAAGAAGCTGCTGGGTATGCCAGTAGAAAGGTGTGGTGGCACATGCTTTAATTCCAGCATCCAGGGAGCTGAGGCAGGAGGATGAAGAATTTAAAGCCAGAGAGCATGGTGGTCAGTGCCTTTAATTCCAGCACTACAGAGGCAGAGTCAGGTGGATAGCTGTGAACTTGAGGCCAACCTGGTCTACATAGCAAGTTCCAATCCAGCCAAGACTACATAGTGAGAATCTGTCTCAGAACAAACAAGCCCTTCCTGGAAAAACAAAACAAAACAAAACAAAACAAAACCAACAACCAGAAAGAAAGAAAGAAAGAAAGAAAGGAAAACCTCATGTGAGATCTCTGTGATGAAAAGATTATAAACGCAAGCACACACTAGAGGCCAAAATGCCACACGAAGCATGAAGAGGACGAAGAAGTCTCCAGGCTGGCAGACAAGGCAGGCTGCAGTTTGAAATTTTCAACAAGTGCCACGGATAACTGAGCACCTGGAAAATGAGGAAAGAGGTTACCACGAAAGAAAAAGAACAGAGGAATGATGGGCAGAAGGCACCTGGCCAATGCATCCTGAAAGGATACACGCCAGATGTTGAAGGACAAAAGATGCCTTATTTCTTTCCCGGTGTCTGTAGCAGCTGGAATAGTTTGCCCTCCCAGGGAAGCAGGGAGCCTACCTGAGCGAGGCCTGACACCCCCGCTTTCGAGTTGCCCCCCACCCCCAGGTTCCAGGAAATCTAAATCAGACTTACTTTAAGAACCACCCTTCCTATCTTTGGTAAAAACATTCCTGCACCTGCTGGCTGATTCCTGGAACTCATTAGAGACACTTTTCCTTCTGAACCTGGAAGACGGGAGTTTTAAAACTGCCATCGACTGGTTGTGATATTAGGCCACTCACTAAAGTATAATCTGTTAGTCAACAAATGCACAAGATCACTGCCAGGTTACATTACTGTTTGAAGATGGGGAGCCGAGAAAGGGAAGGGTGGCTAAGGGCAGTGAGGTAGGAATGGGGACCTCACCACCAGGCTTCTGGGCAAGGACGTCTTCCAGGATGGGCTAGTTACCTTCCGTAGCTCCCAGGGAGGAATGTGTGTCCACATCTGTGCACTTGCCTGGCTTTGCGGGCACACAGCCATTTAGACATCTGATTCACATCAACTGTGTTTTTCATGAGTTTTTGACTTTTTTTTAAAAATTTCTTTCTTTCTTTTTTTTTTTTTAAAGAGCGAGGCTGACATCATTGCGAAGGAGCCCTTCTTTCTCAAAGGTTCCAACCAAGGTGCTGCCTGGAGTGACATGAGAGAGGAGTTTCAGAAGCAGCTGCTTGACTGCCCTCTCCTGCCGGTGTGTGTGTGTGTGTGTGTGTGTGTGTGTGTGTGTGTGTGTGTGTGTGTGTGGCGGGGGAGGGGAGAAGAAATTGAGTACTTCTGTCTGATCACAAATTGGATGATCCATCATTAGAAAAGAGGTTTTAGTAATGCAGACTGCATAGGATGAAGAAGATTTTAAGTTAATTATTTAATAAAATTAAAACTCTGGTGCAGAGTGATTTAATTCTCACTTACCTTTAATTTTCTTCCTAACAGTTTTTTTTTCCTCTGAACATTAATGCACTATAGTTTACTTCAAAACTTCAGACGGCATTTTTAGTGAACCATGTTTTTATTTTGTTCTGTAGACAGGCAGGGTCTTGTTGCACACAATCTATCGGGTCTCAGCTTTGTGATCCTCCTGCATCAGCCTCCTGAGTGTTGGGATTACAGATGTGTGCCACCACTTCTGACTGACTGACCATGTTTCTGAATTATAAAAGTACTCAACTAAAGTAGGAAATTTGGTTAAAAATTCAAATAAACAACAAAACCAAACCAAACCAAAAAAATTCTTTGTTGAGAATATAAGGCCTGCTTTAGGATTCACTAAAGGAACAGAACGGATGGGATGAATATATATATATATTATATATGTAATGTATATAAAATATATATAAATTAAGCCACACCCAGGAGCCAGGCACCATCTTTGTGAGACAGACTTGCTCTTGGCTGACAGAAAGTGAGTGACTTCACCTAGGATAAAAGGGAACAGAGTTTGGATACCCAGAGAGAAGGGCACACATCAGGGCAGTGAAGAGCCCTCGGGGAGCAGCAGGCACCCAGGGTTCCTGAGAGGTGGCTGAGGTCAGAGGGAGTGTGAGATTCCTCTGCTGGGGAGTAGAAGCCGAGGTCAGGTTATAGCCGCTGGAAGTCGCATGTTTTTTTCCTCTATAGTTGTGATTACCTTAATGGTTTATAAACATATGTGTTAATTTTGGTTGCCAAGGGGACTTGGCTGCAAGTAGACTGATGTTTTGAGAGAAGGGAGGCATTTGGGGATGGAGGGAGCCTCCTGAGAGGCAAGACTATCATCCTACTTTGCAAGCATATTTTTTTTTTTCTGGACATTCATACATCTTCTCATTTAATCACTGTGAAAATGTCCCAGAAATATGCAAATCTTGAACTGGCAGCAGTTCTCTCTCTCTCTCTCTCTCTCTAGTTTCTCAAGACAAGGTTTCTCTATATAACTGCTATGGTTGTCCTGGAACTCGCTTTGTAGCCCAGGCTGGCCTCGAACTCAGTGGAGATGCGCCTGCCTCTGCCTCCCATGAGCTGGGATTAAAGGTGTGCACCATCACTGCCCGGTGAACTTGCAGCCGCTTAAGGAGGTGCTTCCTGGGTTTTGAACAATGCTCTTGCTTCAGCCTCCCAAATGCTAAGATTATGGACATGAGTCACCATATCTGGCTTCATTACTTTTTTAAAGGTCCAATAATATCCTGTTATATGTATATCCCATATTTTCTCTAGGGATTATTTCTCTTGATTGGCATTTGGGTTTTTTTTTTTATATATATATAAGTAAAATCACTATAAACATCTATATCTAAGTGTGTTTGAGTTTTCTGCTTTCAGTTCTTTGGATACACTTCTGCAAGTATTGAGCATTGAAACTGATAAACAGCTTGTCTGTTAAAGTGCGTCTTTTGTATTTCATTTCTTTTTGAAGAAGATTTATTTTGTTATTTAAAATTTTTTTAATGTATATGTGTGCAGGCCTGAGTGTATGTGCTCTGTGTGAGTGCAGTGCTCGAGGAGGCCAGAAGAGGGAGACAGAGCCCCCGATATGGAGTTTCAGATGGCTGTGAGTCAGCTGATGGGCATCATGGGAACCAAACCTGGGTCCTCTGCTAGAACAGCAGGTGCTCTTAACCACTGAGCCAACTCTCAGCAACTTATTATATTTCTTAGATAATTTTATTCTTTTATAGTCCCTTCCCTCTTTATTTCATGCCATTTGTGTTGTTGAGAGCCTGGACTGTCTTTGGAATATGCTCTACAGTCTAAATTTTTGTTGCAGACTCATAATGCCTTTTGATATATCTCTCCAACCTCCATATTTTATGTTGAAGTTGAAAGAAAGGATATTGTGTAGATTTTGGTTCAAGTTTTGTTTTTTTGGTTTGTTTTTTAATGAATGTGCTAATTTTTTATTTATTTATTTATTTTCATTTTATGTGCATTAGTGTTTTGCCTGCATATATGTCTATGTGAGGGTGTCAGATCCCCTGGAACAGGAGCTACAGACAGTTGTGAGCTGCCATGTGGATGCTGGGAATTGAACCTGGGTCCTCTGGATGAGCAGCCAGTGCTTTTATCCGCTGAGCCATCTCTCCAGCCCAGTGGTTCAAGTTTTTTTTAAAGGGATGTCCCATGGGGTGCTCTGCCTTTCCCATTGGGTCATATCAGGAGATACTAAATATACTCCCCCCACCCCCCTGGTTTTTTGAGACAGGGTTTTTCTGTATAACAGCCCTGGCTGTCCTGGAACTCTCTTTGTAGACCAGGCTGGCCTTGAACTCACAGAGATCTGCCTACTCCTGCCTCCTGAGTGTTAGGTTTAAAGATATGAGCCACTATGCCCGGCTCACTAAATACACTTCTAAACATAAATGCAAACCTCTGAGAAAGAACCCAGGTATGTGGACGATAAAGCTTCTTTATCCCCTGACATGCATTTGTTCTTTTTTTTTTTTTCTTTTTTTTCTTTTTTTTTTTTTTCCGAGACAGCAGTTTCTCTGTGTGCCCCTGGCTGTCCTGGAACTCACCACGGACCGGCATGCTTTCTTAATTTTGTCCGTTGCATCTTGGGTGGGTACTATCATTTTCACTTTATAGAAGACATCAGGTTAGATGTGCAAATGCAGTTTTGGTAAGTGGCCAGCTGAGGCAGATCTGACTCAGCCACAGATTCCAGACATCATTTCAGCCTGTTCGAGGACCCACACAGTGCCCGGGATCCATACTGCGCTGAGGAAGGATCCACAGGAGCTTAGTTCGTGTAGTTTTCTGCAAGCCTGAGTTACGTCATCACAGGGCTGAGAGATTCTGCGCTGTACGGAGAATGGACAACACAGCTTTTCCATCTGTGGATCACGGTCCCGCTAAGGGTTGCATAACTGAATGAAGGCTTGAAAATACCCGACAACAGTCAAAAGTTACTGAATGTGTGGTGACCAAACAGTAAGTTAAAGTCGAAGACGCGGCGACTCTGAGGTGCTTCCGGCTCCGCGTGCAACATCACCGCTTCCCCGCAGCCCTGCTCCGAACACATCCCGTGCACACTCGGCTCCGAGCAAGCTGTCCTACAGGCAATGGTGGCGAACACTGCCTGAGTTCCAGACCTCGTGCTATGAATTCAAGGTTTTGTGGTTTTTTTTTAAACTGTCTATATACATTTTTTTTCTTTTGGTTTTAGTTGTTATTGTTGTTTAGAGACAGGGTTTCTCTGTGTAGCCCTGGCTGTCCTGAAACTCACTCTGTAGCCCAGGCTGGCCTTGAACTCAGAGATCCACCTGCCTCTGCCTCCCGAGTGCTGGTTAATTAAGAAAAACAAAGATTTTTAAAAATATTTTCCTACCATCATTCTTTAGAATGTAACAAATTAGTTTATCTTTGGATTGGATTGGATTAGAATGTTTGGTTTTTACAGATTGCTGCATGAAATGATGACTTGAGTTTCATAAAAAAGAAATCATTAAATGAGTTTGGCTTGGGATTAGAACAGACTTTCCAACAACTTCTGAAAGTGGCCTCTAACATATTTCTGCTGTTTTTATTACATATTTATGTGAAGTGGTGGTTTTAGTTGTGATGATCACAAAATCAAAATATTGCTCTATTTTGGAAAAGAGGCTCTACAATTCTGCCTATTTGTTTGACTGTTGATTTTTTTTAGACTATTTTACAACTATTCTTTGGCAATTTCATATATACGTGTATATATAATATATGTGTGTGTGTATGTAATGTATCTAATCATATCTACCACAAATTTTCCCTCCCTCTCTCATGGACACCATGGACATCCCTTTTCAATACTTACCCTTTCCTTTTTTTGCGGGGCTGGGGGGGATGAGACAGGGTTTCTCTGTGTAGCTCCATCCTGGATCTCACTCCGTAGACCAGCTGGCCTCGAACTCAGAGATCTACCTGCCTCTGCCTCCTGAGTGCTGGGATTAAAGGTGTGTGCCACCATCCGGCTCATTTTCTTCTGAATAACTCACTAAGTCCAATTAATGCTGCCTGAACATGCACCAGTGTGGGACCATCCCCAGAACACAGGCAACCCACAAGCGGCCACACCCTCACTCCTGATGGAGAATGACTCCTCTCTCCCAGCAGTCATCAGTTTCCAGGAGCTCCTCCCATAGGGGTGCGGCCTCACGTACCCTTCTCCCATCCCTGTTAGAATGTTGACTGGCAGTTGGGCAGTGGTAGTACACGCCTTTAATCCCAGCACTCGGGAGGCAGAGGCAGGAGGATCTCTGTGAGTTTGAGGCCAGCCTGGTCACCAGAGGGAGTTCCAGGACAGGCTCCAAAACTACAACAGAGAAACCCTGTCTTGATAAAAACAAACAAACAATCAAAAAAAGAATGTTGACCGGCTTGGTCTTATGCAGGTTATGCAGGTAACCACAGCTTCTGTGAGTTCATGAGCACAGCCGAAGATGGTTCATAGCACTTCTCTCCAGCCTTTTGAGCCTTCCCATTCTTTCCGCCTCCTCTTCTGCCATGTCCTCTGAACCTCGGAAGGGGAGTTGATAACGATGTCCCATCTGGAGAGTCTCTTCACTGACTGTTTTAGTCCTGTCCCAGGTTGAGAGTGTCATTGATCAGTTGGCATGAACATAGAGATCTAGAAGGCAGTTTGAAAACATGTCCATGTAGCAACGCAACAGCAGTAGGTTCTTCCCTCTGCAGCTCTGGGATTTTGACTGTGCGTATTTGTCAGGCAAGAGTTTCCTCCTGTGGAGCAGACCTCAAGTCAGATCATGCCACTGTGCAGGAGTAGGCACAACTTGTCCGAAGATCAACTTTGTAGTATGTGGAGTCTGACTGTGGTCTACGTCCCCAGCCACCAGCATAGCACCTTCCAGCACTATGAAAGTAGCCAGAAGCTGGGCAGTGGTGGTACATGCCTTTAATCCCAGCACTCGGGAGGCAGAGGCAAGAGGATCTCTGTGAGTTCAGGGCCAGCCTGGTCTACAGAGCGAGATCCAGGACAGCCAGGACTGTTACACAGAGAAACTCTGTCTCAAAAACCAAAAATAAATAGATGAATAAATAAAAATAAAGAAAGAAAGAAGGAACAGAAAAGAAAAAAAGAGAAAAGAAAAGTAGCCAGGATGGAGGAGGCTTCCATGACAGTTACAGCTAGGTTTCCATATGTTCTGCAACCAAAGTGTATTGTGTCTTTAACAATAGGGTTTCCCATCTAGTTATGGAGGGCAACCAAGAGAAATGGCAATAAACTGTGTTGTCTGGGGGAAGCTGGGGCCTTTCTAACCAGTCACTTACAGGAAGGTATTCACTGCCTGGCACGAGGTTTTCATTTAATAACCTGTGTCTTCTAGGTGGAACATTGCCCACTGATGCAGAGTACCTCCAGCCGAACTCCCCTTATTTTATTTATTATTTCCATTTGTTTATTTATTTAAAGACAAGGTCTCACTATATAGCTCTGGCTGTCCCGGATCTCACTCTGTAGACCAGGCTGGCCTCAAACTCACAGAGATTCGCCTGCCTCTGCCTCCTGAGTGCTGGGATTAAAGGCGTGCTCCACCACCGCCTGGCCAAACTCCTGTTTTAAAAGTTAGACTTTTAATTAGATTGCGAAGCAGTGAGTTTCCACAAGGCTTCTCTATACCCCCTGGGTTTTGGTCACCCTTCCCCATTCCTGCCCCAAACCTTTAGCTCCCAGTGTCCCTCACCTCTGCTTTTATGTCCTGTGCATTCTACTTTTCCCTCTCTACTTAAGACCTCTTCCCCCTTTCCCTTCATCCGCCCTTCCTAGCTTCCTGACCGCTGCAGACACTCCAAATTAAACACACAAATCTAAACATTTGAAGCTAGGATCCACATATGAGAGAGGACGTGGAATGTTTGTCTTGCTGGGCCTGGATGAGCTCACTAAGTGTAACTTCTCTGCTTCTACCCATTCTTTTGTAAATTTCACTTTCTTGATGCTTAAATAAAAGTCCACTGTGTGCATGTACCGCACTTTCCTTATCTAGGCTGATTCTATTTCCTAGCTGTGAACACGGATGCGCAAGTGTCTCTGTAGGGGTATGGAGACCTTTGGTTAAATGCCCAGGAACGATATAATGAGGAGGCATGGAAGTTCTATTTTTAGCTTTTTAAGAAAGTGCCACACGGGTGCGCGTCTGCCAACAATGCTCCTCTTTTCCCACGTCCTCGCCGGTGTTTACTGAGGTTTTGTATTTTGATGATAGCCATTCTGACGGAGCAGGCAGAGATAGACTATTAAAGCCTCTCCCTCTCCCTCTCCCTCCTTCCCTCCCCCTCTCTCTCCCTCCCTCCCTCCCTCCCCCTCTCTCTCCCTCTCTCTCTCTCCCTCCCTCCCTCCCTCCCTTCCTTCCCCCTCCTCCCCTCCCTCCCTCCCTCCCTCCCTCCCTCTCTCCCTCTCCCTCTCCCTCTCTCCCTCCCTCCCTCCCCCCTCTCTTTCCCTTTCTCTCGCTCCCTCTCTCTCTCTCCCTCTCTCTCTCTCTCCCTCTCTCTCTCTCTCTCTCTCTCTGTTTAGACCATGAGTATGGGTCCTTTCACTCAAGGAGATGCTATATAAGTGAGAATGAAATAACCTGGGTTCTTCTTAGTCCTCTGCGGCAAAACATTTTTTAAAAGTTTATTTTATGTGCACTGGTGTTTTGCCTGCATGTGCATCTGTGTGAGGGTGCCAGATCCTTTGGAACTGGGGTTACAGACAGGTGTGAGCTGCTATGTGGGTGCTGGGAATTGACCCCCGGGTTCTGTTCAGTCAGGGCTCTTAACTGCTGAGCCATCTCTCTAGCCCTGAGGCAAAGCACTATATACAATTACTGGGATGTCTGTTAAGATCCAGGGCGGTGGTGCATGCCTTTAATCCCAGCACTTGGGAGGCAGAGGCAGGCAGTAAGTTCAAGGCTAGCCTAGTCTACAAATCAAGTTCTAGGACAGAGAAACCCTGTCTCAAAAAAACCTCAACACCAAAACCAAAACCAAACAAACAAACCAAAACCAAAACCAAAACCAAAAAGAATTTTAAAAATATCTAGGAGAGCAAAAAATTCAGAGCAACAGCTCTGCAACTTTGTACAAGTGACTGTAAAATTTAATTCTTGGTTTCCTGAACAAGGAACCATTGACATTGATAATTGGAAAACACGTAGGAACTAATATAAAAAGAGCCTGTGAAAAGGGGTACACTCCCTGTCGGTTATTCTGCAGTCTGGACTGCAGTAATGTATTGATTGCACCCTCTCAGTAGGATCATAACACATACATACACAGACACACAGACAGACAGAGACATACACAGACACACAGACACAGACACAGACACACAGACAGAGACATACACAGACACAGACACACAGACAGACAGATGCAGAGACACATCAGACACACAGAGACACAGACACAGACACACACACACCTTGGTAGGGCAACCAGAGTCCTTCACTGCTCTGATGAGCTAGGTAGCTGGCCTGATGGGAACTCAGAGCTTTCTGCCCACTCCACCCCCTCCCCAGGGGTCCAGCCGACTGGGCGAGCTGGACCATGCAGGCTGCGGTGTGAGTGGGATGCCCATGTGTCTGTGCAAGGGCTCCCCTGTCCCAGAGATACCCCCCTCCCCCCCCTTTTCCCTCTCACTTCAGGTGGACCCAATATGGATTGATCAGTGGTCCCTTCATGAAGAAAAATTAAAACAGGCCCAACTTCTAGTACAGAATTGCAGCTAGAACATACAGAACCTTTAACTAGTTGTTGGAATTCCCCTATTTTAATTCACAAAAAGGCAAACAGTAAATTTCAGCTGTTACTTGATCTCAGCGGCATAAAAGCTACCATGTAAACATTGGGGGCCCTCCAGCCAGGGCCGTCCTGCTAGGATTCCTACATTTTTACACGACTTAAAAGACAGCTTTTTCTCTATTCCTTTACACTCTGATGATAAACAACAACTTTCATTCTCTTTTCCTACTTTAAACAACAAACAGCCAATGAGCTAAAATCGGTGAAAAGTTTTACCACAAGGGATGAAAAATAGCACCACTATATGTCAATATAATGTAATAAAGCACTTGAGCCAGTCCTGAGTAAATTTCCCAAGGTGTTGGACATTCAGTTATATGGCTGACATTCTTCTCTCCTAATTATTTAGGATATATTATTACTCAACAACAAACCCACTATCATCCTCCCAGCTTAAAACTCTCCAAACAATGCACCCTCAATTACTTACAAAAAAAGAAAAAAAATGGGTGTGTCCGTTGGGTACATCTTTTTTTGTTTGTTTGTTTGTTTGTTTGTTTTTTGTTTTTCAAGACAGGGTTTCTCTGTGTAGTTTTGGTGCCTGTCCTGGATCTCGCTCTGTAGACCAGGCTGGCCTTGAACTCACAGAGATCTGCCTGGCTGTGCCTCCCAAGTGCTGGGATTAAAGGTGTATATCACTGCCACCTGGCTGTTAGGTACGTCTTTATCTGCCTATTACTACTAAAATTTAACTCGGCTCTTTAATTTTTTTCCGGAGACTCTTGGTTAAACTCTGTAAGAAACATAACACCCAAAGCAGAGAGAGCTATTAGTTTATTAAATGCTGCTGCTGCTAAAGTGGTAGCTCATAGAATTAATCCCGTACTTCCTTATCAGTTACTTAGTCTTTCTTCTTCCTCATCATCTACTGGAATTATATATCAACAAGGTGATGGTATTATAGCAATTTACACATGTCAGAATTTTCTGCTGCGATCTGTAACTTATTTACAAGAAATAGACAACTAATAGACTTGATGGGAAGGACATATCTTAACAACTTACTGGTAAAGAGCCTACAGAAATCATTGTGCCATTTAATAAAATGCAGGTTGATTATTTGTTCCACATTGATAATAACTGGCAGGTAGCATTAGCATGTTACTTGGGATCTACAAATAATTGTTATCCTAAAGATCCCCTTTTAAGATGTTTTTTGGATATGCTTCATAGCATAAAATTACATCTAAAAATCCTACAGAGATTGCTTTTAATGCTTTTACAGATGGCTCTTCAAAAGGACAAGGAGCTTATGTTTTGTATACAAGTTCCACTTACTCCACACACAAAAAAAGAGACTGTATCCACCCAGTGTTATACAGCTCAAAAATCTGAACTCACTGTAATCAATCAGCATTATTTATTCGATATTTCTCAGCAATGACCATTTTAATTGACTCTACACATTGTGTTCAAACTATTTCTCTTTTAGAAACTATGAGACTTAAATCCAACCCCACTACTAATGTTATTTTACAATTATTCTTTCCCTTCAGACGTCTGTAAGACAATAGCAACATTTTTTCATAACTCATATCTGTGCCCATTCTACCTTTTCAAGTTTGTTAACATCTGCTAATGCTCAAGGTGGTGCACTGGCCTCCTCCTCGCCCCGATATATTCTTACCTGGCTGCTCAAAAATCTCACAGACTTCATCAAAATGCAAGATCTTACAGGTCCGAGTCTCTTCACTTCCTGCACATTTGAGCCTGACCTGCTCCTTCTTGCACCCCACTGCCCTCTGCTGGTGGAATAAATCCTCCATGGCTAAAATCTAATGCCGTCTGGCAGCTATTACTCATATCTCAGAATTTGGACATATTCATGTAACAGCTGATACTTTTCCTAGTATGACTGTTGTGTCTGCTCACTGGGCTGGAACAACCTGGGATGGCCATTAATCACTTACTATATGCCTTCTTTCTAGGACTCTCATTACAGCTAAAAACTGACAATGGTCATGCATATACTAGCAAATGCTTTAAGGAATTTTGCAGTTTATGAAATACTAATCATGTTACTGGAATCCCTTGTAGCCCACAAGGTTCCACAAGCTATTGTGGAGTGACATCATCAAATACTTAAATGACAAAATTTAAAAATAAAAGAGGGGGTGTATACACCTATGAAAGCCCACACAGAGTAAGCTCCCTTTAGCCATGCTTACTTTAAATGTTTTTCACTAAAGGATGATGCTTCTACTGCCTAAAGCATTTTGCCCTAAAGGAGACACAGCCTAAAGTAAATGTTAAATGGAAAGATCTAGAAACTCATCAACAGAAAGGACCAGATGTTCTTTCAGCATCACAGTGAGGTTGTGCTTGTGTCTTTTCAGGAAATGAAGTCCCAGATGACTCCCACTCTGACGCATCCAACCAGGACAGCATCCCAGAGACACCGGATGAAGCATGTGAAGACACACAACAAACCCATCAAGGGACGACATCAAGACTCAACTTGTCAAGCTGAGACCTTGGGGAGACAACAAGGACACAATACTACGGACCCCCCAAATGCTGTTATGTTTACTGACTATATTACATGCTGACTCTCTGCTTGTCAACCCAGATCCCACATGCTTTTTGTCAGGAGGGATAGATAAAGTCACGCCTGGACTAGGAGACAGGGTGTTACTGTTTTCCCATGCTCAGGATGGTTTTTATTCTAGTCCCAGAATACAAAAAGAGATTTCAAAAATGGCCTGTGCGATTAGTAAAACTACTAACATTACAGTAAAAATATTGGCAGAAAAATTAATCAAGAGATGGGTGAATTGAGAACTATAGGTGTTTTTGTTTTTATTTGTTTGTTTTGTTTTGAGACAGTTTCTCTGTGTAGCCCTGGCTGTCCTGGAACTCGCCCTGTAGACAGGTTGGCCTTGAACTCAGAGATCCATCTGCCTGCCTCCTGAGTGCTGGGATTAAAGGCATGCACCACCATGCTTGGCAAGAACCACAGTTTTTTTTAAAAAAATAGAGCTACTATAGATTATTTGTTGCTCCAGCGTAGTCTTGGTTGTCAACAATTTCCTGGCATGTTTTGCTTTAATGTGTCAGATTTCTATAATACTATCGATGCTCAAATTGATGATCTGCGTAAAGAGATGAAATCTCTCAAGTGATCTTTGAAGGGCCGTTGTAGTTAAGATGGCGTTCCTCTTTCCTTGGTCCCCGGCTAGCTCTTCTCACATTTTTGTTATGCTTGCCTAACCGTTCATCCTTGATCTCTATTACAGTCAGTCTTCTCTTTAAAAAACAAGAAGGGGAGACACAGGAGGTATGGATGTACAGACATCCACTAGGGGAACCGGAATGTTAAGCACACAGGGTTGTTCCTTCAAGGGAAGGAATGCAAGACCTGTTTTCCTCCCAGAAGGCTGGGGGGCCGATGTGTTTACTAGCCTGGTGATGTTGTTCGAATCTTTGATGGTCTTATAATAAAAACCCAGAGCCAGACAGATATGAGGGTGAAAGCTGAAAGATCAGAGAAGCAGAACAGCCAGCCACTAGCTCTTACCTCTATGAAATCCTCAGCCTAAGAGAGTGAGTTCCTGTTTCCTCACACCTTATATACTTTTCTCTGCCCAGACATTACTTTTTGGGGTTAAAGACATGTGTGCTTCCCAGTATTGGGATTAAAGGTGTGTGCCACCACTACCTGGCTCTGTTTCCAGTGTGGCCCTGAACTCACAGAGATCTAGACAGGATCTCTGCCTCCCTAGTGATAGGATTAAGGCGTGTGTGCCACCACTGCCTGACCTCTATGCCTAATCTAGTGGCTGGCTCTGTCTTCTGATCCTCAGGCAAGTTTATTAGGGTACACAACATATCACCACATGGTGACCTTTGCACTGTGTGGCTAGAGACGTTTCCAGCACCAGCTCCTCCCCCAGAGCTTTATCACAAATTTGCTTTCCCCAGTCAACCTGTAGATTTTTTTCTTTATGGACTTTACAAAGAGTTTTGATGTAGTCACGTCTGATCTGTACTTGGCTTACTCTGTTCCTCAAGGAGATTTATGTATGCTTTGTTGTGCATGCAGGATTGAGTCAGTTATCACCAGAATAATTTTCACCAAACTGTGCTATGATTAAATATGCCTAAAATAAACCACTTGGGGTCAGACTCCTGAAGTTTGAACCAACACTGGCTACTGAGTCATGCTGAGCTGAACTGTATTCTTGCCTTCTGTGGCTTGTCTCAACCTGTTAAGGTCGCAGAGATCCCTGCAAGATCCCCTGGAGGTGGCTGTGAGCTGCCTAGCAGGTACTGAGGTACTGGGAGCTGAATAACAGTAAGCATTCAAATGTTGCTCCATGTCTCTAGTCTCTCTCTCTCTGTCTCTGTCTCTCTCTCTCTCTCTCTCTCTCTCTCTCTCTCTCTATATATATATATATATATATATATATATATATATATATATATATATATATATATATCTGAGGCAGAGTCTCATCATAATAACCCTAGCTGACCAGAAATTCACTATGTAGACCAGGAACTCAAAGAGATCTGCCTGCTTTTGCCTTTAGTGCTGGAATTAAAGGCTCACACCACACTTGACATATTTTTAAAAGATTTGGCCAGTTGACTGAACCAGCTGTCCTCACTCAGGCTGACAGCGCACAAGGGACTTAGTGGTGGCGCCACCTTTTGCTACCAATCTGGCTGCAGGACTTGCAGAGTGGGACCCTGGGATGCCAGAACATTTGCACCACTGAGGAACCCCTGAGCTGGGGAAGCGAAGGTGAAGGACATCTGTCCGGCTCTGGGAGGGTGGGAGGCAGCTGCTTAGGTGTGGCTCACTGGCTCCTCCTACTGCCTGTCATCCAGATGTAGAACTAACTCTCAACTACTTCTCCAGCACCATGACTGCCTGTGTGCCACTGTGCTTCCTATCATGATGACAATGGACTAAACCTCTGAACTGTAAGCTAAAATGTTTTCCTTATAAGAGTTGCTGTGGTCATGGTGTCTCTTCATAGCAATGGAAACTCTAATACCATTGGTCCAAAGATTTTATTTTTAATTACATGTGTATGTGTGTGAGTATATGCATGTGAGTGCAGGTGCCCACTCAAGCCAGAAGAGGGTATTGGATCCCATAGAGCTGGAATGATGTGAGCTGTAGAATGTGAGTCTGGGAACTGAACTCAGGTTCCTCTCCAAGACCAGTATGCACTTTTAACCACTGAGACATCTCTCCAATCCCTCAGCACCTCTCACAGATCTGTTTAATTTTTTTTTTTTATCATCTTGGCTTAATTTGGGTAGGTCTTATGTATCTAGGCATTCATCCATTTCTTTTAGATTTTTCAATTTAGTGGAAGAGCTAATGGTTTTCTTTTAATTTTTTATACTTAATTAATTAATCAGGGTCCTCTTGCTAGTCCAACAATGACTGTCTACCAACAGGAAGTCCAAGAATCCAGTTGTTGTTCCCCTGCGAGCTGGATGTCTCAGCTGGTCTTCGGTAGATACTGGAATCCTGACGAAGTGGGCTCTAATGCCGGTGAGGGAACAGGTTTGCCAGAGTAAAGGCCAGCAGTAAAGAGCAGAAGCTCCCTTCTCCGTGTCCTTTACAGAGGCTGTCACCTTTATACAGGTGTGGCCCAGATTAAAGGTGGATCTTTCCATCTCAAAAGATCTGGATTAAAATGGGCCTTTCTACTTCAAATAGTTTAACTGAGAAAAAAAATCCCTCACAGATGTACCCAGCCTTTTGGGTTTTAGTTAATTCCAGATGTAGTCAAGTTGACAACCAAGACTAGCCATCACATGTATTTATTCCATGAGAGGCGGGGAGGGGGGCATGCATGCCATGGTAGGTGTGTGGAGGACCAAGACAACTCCTAGGAGCTGTTCTCAACTCACACTGCAGGTTCAAGGGTCTGAGCTCAGGTGGTCAGTGGTAAGCAAGTGTCTTTACCTGCAGAGCAGTCTTGCCAGCCCCAGACCTAACAATTTTCTGAATGTCACTGGTGTCTATTGGGATGGATTCCTTTTCATCTTTAATTTTAGTGACGTGGGTCTCCCCCCACCCCTCATTCTCTCTCTTTCTGTTTTGGCAAGTATGACTCAGAGTTTGTTGAGCTTTATCTTTTCAAAGAACCAAATCTTTGTTTCATTGGTTTGTTTACCCAGTGAGACCCCCTTGGAGAAAAATAATTTTTCATTTGCAAGTGACTATTAATTAGAAATAGAGTCTAATTAATCTATTTAGATGGGGTGTGTGTCTATTTTTCCTTTCAGCTCTAGGACCCCATCTGCTGCAGACCTATGCAGGCTCTGTGCAAGCTGCCTGTGAGTTCAGATGTACACTCGCCCTGTTATATCTAAAATGACCTTGATTCCTTGCTGTCCTCCATCCCCTCTGGCTCTTACACTCTTCCTACCTCCTCTTTCAAAGGGTTCCCTGAACCCCGAGAGGAGGGATTTGATGGGGACATACCATTTAAGGCTGAATGTTCTGAGGTCTCTCACTCTCTGCTGCGGGTCTCTATATTTGTTCCCATCTGCTGCAGGAGGAAGCTTCTCTGACGATGGCTGAGCGGGGCATTGATCTATGACTGTAGAAGAATGTCATTAGGAGTCATTTTATTGCTGTGTTCCCTTAGTAGAACAGTAGTATTTGGTTTTGTCCTGGGGCCCTGGGCTATCTGGTCTCAGGTTCTTGGTCACCCAAGCAGCGTTGGGTGTGGGTTCCATCTTGTGGAGCGGGCCCTAAGTCAAACCAGATATTGATTGGTGACTCCCACACCCTTTATGCCACTATTGCAGACAGGTCACTGTTGTAGATCGAGGGCTTGTGGCCGGTTGGTGTTTGTTCACCTTTCTCCGTTGATACCGTACAGAGTCGCTTCCGGTACCATGAACACTAGTTCATGGGAGTGAAAGCTCTAGGGAGGCACAAGCTTGACATCTCCATTTTCAGTGAATTGCATTGTCTTCGGCAATAGGGCCTTCCCATCAGTTTGTGGAGATTCACCAATAGCTTTGGCAACAGCCTGGGTTGTTTGGGGGATTTTCATGGGACCCCTTTGGCCAACAACTCTATTACATGTAACCCATCCCTGGTACTGGAAGCTTCATTTTGTGACAAGAGATATTACATTGAGGCTTGTCTCCCTGTTACTTGGTGACTTCATTTAGATCCCCTCATATCTGTATATATTTCAGGACGCTTCTACTGTACTGGGTTTCCATATGACCCTCAAACGACCTTTAGTTTTAGCTGCCCTTCCCCATATTCCCTCCCTTGCCCCTCTGTTCCTCTCTTTGATCCTCTCGTTCCTGCCCCCACCCCTCATACACCCCATCCATCCATAACTAGCTGTTTTATTTCCTCTTCCTAGGGAGTTCCATCCCTACCCTAGTCCCTTACTCGCTACCTAACCTCTGTGGTTATATGGATTGTAGCTTGATTAAGAGTTAACATTCGCCGGGCGTGGTGGCGCACGCCTTTAATCCCAGCACTTGGGAGGCAGAGGCAGGCGGATCTCTGTGAGTTCGAGGCCAGCCTGGGCTACCAAGTGAGCTCCAGGAAAGGCGCAAAGCTACACAGAGAAACCCTGTCTCAAAAAAAAAAACCAAAAAAAAAAAAAAAAAAAAAGAGTTAACATCCACATATAAGCAAACACACATCATATTTGTCTTTCTGGGCCTGAGTTATCTCACCTAGGATGATTTTCTTTCTAGTTCCATCTATTTACCTGCTCATTTCATGATTTCGTGTGTGTGTGTGTGTGTGTGTGTGTGTGTGTGTGTGTGTGTGTGTGATATTCCACTGTGTAAATGTACCATATTTTTTCTATTCATTCATTGATGGACATCTAGGTTGTTTCCAATTTCTGGATATTATGAATAGAGTAACAATGAACATGGTTGAACAAGTGTGTTGGTAGCAGGATGAAGCATCCTTTGGGTATATCTAAGAGTGGAATAGCTGCATCTTGAGGCAGATCAAGTCCCATATTTTTGAGGAACTACCACACTGATTTCCATAGTGGCTGTACAAGTTTGCACTTCCATCAGCAATGGATGAGTATTCCCCTTACTTCACATCTTCACCTGCATAAGCTTTCACTTGTGTTATTGATTTTGGACATTTTGACAGGTGTAAGATGAAATCTCAAAGTATTTGTATCATGCTACTTTACTGAAAGTGTTTATCAGCTGTAGAAGCCTACTGGTGGAGTTCTTAGGGTGATGTTATTTATGTATAAAAGCATATCATTTGCCTTCTTTAGGTTGGTGAAATTTTCTTCTATGATTTTGAGAATCTTGATTTTTTTTAGATTTAACATTTTCATTGTTTGAGCTATTCCATTCTTCTTTCTTGTTTTCAGTGCCCGATATTCTCTTTTCCATCTCTTGCATTCTGTTGGTGAGGCTTGCCTCTGGGTTTCCTAATTGAGGTTCCTAAATTTTTCTTTTCCAGTTTTCCCTCAGTTTGGATTTTTTTCTAAATTCTATTTGTAATTCTTGAACTTTTTTCTCATTTAATTCCACTGTTTGTTTATATTTCACACATTTCTTTAAAGAGATTTATCCATTTCCTCTTTAATGACCTCTAACATGCTCATAAAGGCTGTTTTGAAGTCCTTGTCTGTGCTTCGGCTGTGTTGTGTTCCTCAGGGCCTGCCGTGGTGCAGGGTTGCTGGGGTTTAGAGGAGATGCATTGTCCTGGCTGTTATTGTTGTGTTTTTGTGCTAGCGTCTAGGCATTTGGGTGTGGGATGGTTGTAATTCTAGGTGCTGATGTCTGGTCTTGTCTTTGTTGGTGCATGCTCTGTTCCGTGGTTTCTGTTGTCCTCTCTGGGTCGTAAGAAAGCGTGGTGGCTGTGGGTTGCCTGGGAGGGACCTTCTGAGGTCCTCCCAGGTGTGACCACTGGGAGTTCCAGTTAGGGTGTGTTTCTTAGTATTGGAGCCGACACTTAGGGGATGGATGTTGTGGGAGATTTGTTTGCACGATCGCTCTGAGCCGCCAATGGAGTTGAACTTTTATTCAGAGGTATAATCCATGTTCAGCTGCCTGGAATAAACCATAGAGTTTTTTTGGTTGACCCAGATGAAGATGAGAGACACAGGGAGGAGTTAGGAGAAGCTTTTTGATCTGGGAGGGTGGAGAGGAGAGACAGCTGATCATTTCTCCTGTCATCAATATATATAAACTCTGTCATCAATCAAGTTTATACCCTAATATCTGACTCCCCAGTTTTATTACTAGAATAGTAAAAGTAGCTGCTATATCTTGTAGCTAGAGTTTTCCTGGTCCTGCCTTGCCCACAGTCAGGACAAATCTCTCTCACCCGCCAGTCCCGCAGCTGCTCAGACCCAACCAAGTAAACACAGAGACTTATATTGCTTACAAACTGTATGGCCATGGCAGGCTTCTTGTGATCTATTTCTTCTATCTTAAATTAACCCATTTCTATAAATCTATACCTTGTCACATGGCTTCTGGTTTACCAGTATCTTACATGTTGATACTCATGGCAGCAGCTGGCAGCGTCTCTCTGCCTCAGCCTTCCTGTTCCCAGAATTCTCCTCTCTCCTTGTCCCACCTATACTTCGTGCCTGGCTACTGGCCAATTAGTATTTTATTTATTAACCAATCAGAGCAACACATTTAATATACAGAACATCCCACAGCAATATCTGGTGTCTAGTGTGAGGCACATATATCCACAAAGGGCCCGAGAAAGCTAAAAAAAAAATTCCAAACATGGAATCAGGTGTGGCTTCCAGGTGACCTTGGTCTCTCAAGCAGGCCTGGGGTGGGAGACTAGATAGAAACTAGAAAGACATCCTGCAACTGGGACCCAGCAGCTTCCCAGAGCTGACATGGTTAGGCTGAGGAGGGTGGAGCCAGCCTCCAGTGCCGCGTGCTAAGTTATCCACACCACAGAAGGCCTAGATGACACCTAGCAGTTTAAGCTTTGGCTTATGTGGTCAGAGAACACTGCAGGTGCTTAGCAAAGCCAGGTCCAGACCAAAAACAAACAAACAAACAAACAAACAAAACAAAACCCTAAACAGGTACAGAATGCTTAAAAATGTGCTTAGATGCTAAAGAAAGAAAAGGAAATGGGTATAGACAGTTATAGAAAATAAATGGCTTAAAAACAATGAAGTGAAGTCTTTAAAGAAAGAGTAAAGTAATACAAAAAATAAGGATGGAAAATACACAGGGTGTCTGGATCCTGTATGGTGCTTTGTTTACTTTGAATTTTTTAAAATGCAAATGAACAAAAAATGGTGGCAGCTGAGAGATATTGGACTGTGGAAGAAACTACTGAATTAAACACAGGAATCAAAAAGCTATGGATTCCTTCCAAATTAATGAAGATTGTATGTGACCAGGGGAGACTTCCTGAAAATCTTGGCTACAGACATGAAGGGAGAACCCAAGAAAAGCTACAAGACAGGGGAGGTATATGCTGATCCCTCTACATGGGAACAGTTCTGAGACTGGATGAGACATGATAAATGTTGTTGGCTACAGAGTCCTCATGACTTATTATTACATGCCATCCTTTCATATGGCATGAGTGGAGATTTATATTACAGTTTAGTTATACAGTCCAAACAGACCTATAAAGTTGACAGATGCCTTTTACCTGCTCAACATAAAACAAAAAAAAATCATCTTTAGCTAACTTGTGTACACCACACATTTCTATACTTGTATTCATGCAAATGTGTATATTACCTTTAAAAGTTTGTGTGTTTTCAGAAAAAAAAAAAAGGACCAGGCACTAATAAAGACAAGTAGCCCAGGTGATCCAGCCTCTCAGAGTGCCTCTGTTGCAGTTTCCTCAAAATTCTGTATCCAAAACAACTTCAAGGCTGTTGTTAGCTGAGATGGTCTAGCCTCAAAGACCACTCTAGCCAAGACTTCAGTTAAGCTCTGCACTTTCCCATTATACAGAGACTGGACAACAAATGATATGACAAGCTCTCCCAGGACTTGACCATTATCCCAATTTTCTCAGGGTCCCCTAAAGATGCTCTCACCCCTAGACAACAGGAAGCAGTCTAGAGAGAACAGCACCCCACATTCCTAAAAGGTGGGATGGGTGGTTTTTGGTGGTTTAATTGGTTATGGATGTTTGTCATTGTTTAGAGGGGTTAGTTGCAAGTTGTTATTGGTCATGGACAGGGAGGAAACTAAACAAAGGAGATCAGATTCAGGGATCTCTTTCTGAAAGAAAAAAAGGGGGATATAGAAATGAGAGGATAAAAGGGTAGGTTATTGAATCTACTTTTAAACTAAAAAAGCGACTACTAGTCTTAAATACTTTACATTAGTATGGATTTTTGCATATTGATACAAATTTAAGGTTATTTTGTTATAATGTAATGTATATATGTTTCTACTGTTGTTTAAGGTATTGTACCGATGCAGCTCATTTAACAATGTATTGTAAATTTCTTGTCCTTGAAAGCTATTATTACAAACTATTTAGGATAATTAAGAAATGCAGGTTACTACTTAGTCATTTATAATAATTAAACTTGTAGTCATATTAGGTATGTTTTCAAGGTTAGAGATATAATTTAGGTAGACAGATGGTCTTCAAATAATTCAGAGACCTACAGAATATAATATTATTAATATTATATTATTATAATATTTATTATACAGAATATACAGAATATACATTATACAGAATATAATGTTATTAAAACATTTAAGATGTTTTAATAACATAAGGCTTTTCATGACAGTGAGATACATCTGCTCCTGGCAGCACCAATCTACTTCAGAGAAGATGATGGGCATTGAAGAACCTCTATGTGGAGTGTGCTTTCACTGTGGCAAAGCTAGCCACTGGGCAAGAAACTGCCCTTGCCTCAACTGTTGACAGCATGCTGTCCAAATTGGACAAACAGGACACAAAAGAAAAGACTGCTGAACTTTTCCAAGACCAGGTAGGACAGCCCTCCAAAACTTCCTGCTTCACAGAAAAAAGTCTGTCAGATATTCTAGGCCTCTAGGCCAAAGATAGATGCCCCAACATTTCAGAGGAACTTTGGGGTGACTGTCCAGACAGCCAGATATCTCTGTCATTTCTATAGTTATGGAATTTGTTTGCTCTGCACTTCCACTTACTCAGGTAAAATTATATCCCTCTCGGGTCTCTGATGGGATTGAAGACTAGCTAGTTATAGTTATAGTTTTCCTTAGTTATGATAGGAAGTAAATTATGTATAAAACTTTGGACTCACCAAGAGAGGATAGATAATGGAGTATTTTCTCTGAATTTGTCAAATACAAATGAACTGGACACTGTGAATATATTTCTTACTTGATAATTGTTCTTCTGTTTTTTTTTTCTTTCTGGAGCTGAGGACCGAACCCAGGGCCTGCGCTTGCTAGGCAAGCACTCTACCACTGAGCTAAATCCCCAGCCCCGATAATTGTTCTTATTGCTTATAGTTTCATTTAGTTAAAGTTAATACCTTTCTTTTTTATTTAGATGATACCTGATAATTATTCTCTTTTTCTTTTTGGTTTTTCGAGACAGGGTTTCTCTGCATAGCTTTGTGCCTTTCCTGGAACTCACTTGGTAGCCCAGACTGGCCTCGAACTCACAGAGATCTGCCTGCCTCTGCCTCCCGAGTGCTGGGATAAAGGCGTGCGCCACCACCGGATAATTGTTCTTATTGTATATAGTTTTACTATGTTAGAGTCAAAAACCTTTCCTTTTTATTTAGACAAAAAGGGGGAAATGTTGTGGGAGATTTATTTGCACTGTCACTCTGAGGCCACCAATGGAGTTGAACCTTGATTCAGATGGCAGAGTACACATTCAGCTGGCCAGAATAAACCATAGAGTTTTGGCAGACCCAAAAGAGGATAGAATAGGAAGGGCTTGGAAAGATTCATGGACTTTTCAATCTGGGAATGTGGCAAGGAGGGTCAGCTGATCATTTCTCCATCGCTCTGTGGATCTACCAGGTTTATACCCTAATTATCTGACTCCCAAGTTTTACTTATTACCAGAACAATAAAAGTAGCCACTATATATGGAGATGGGCTAGAAGGGGAGGAGAGAAGGGGTCCACAGGAAGGGGGGCAAACAAGGTTTTCCATCAGGATCTGCTTAGAGGAAGGGGAGGCCAGAGCTGGTAGCTGCTTTCAGACCTGACAATGAGACTGGGGGGTTGGATCTGGAGGAAAGAAAAAAGAGTGATGCTCTGAAGATCACCTACCTGCCTCCCTGGCCAGGCTGCTGATTTCCCAGGGATGCCTGTGGGAGTTGATGCCTGAGAGAAAGGGATGGGGTGGTGAGGGGGGCTGAAAGAGATCAGTATGATCCACTGGATATGGGTATAGAGAGTGTATCCTATAGGTTTTGATATGTTGTTTTCATTTTCCTGTGATTCCAGAACCTAATTTTTTTTTCTTGATTTTCTTCAGTGATCATTCACAGTATTACACTGTTTAATTTCTGAAAGTTTACATGCATTCTTGGGTTTCTCTCACTGATTTGTAGTCTTACTCCATTGTGGTGAGATAGAATATGAGCAGTTCTTTCCATTCTTTTTCAATTTCTTTTTTTTATTTGAGATTTGCTTTGTGTCCTAATATATGACCTATTTTAGAAAATAGTTCCATGGGTTACCAAGGAGAATACATACTCCAGTGTCTGGATGGAGAGTTCTGTAGATGTCTGTTAAGTCCATCTGATCTACGATGCCATTCAGTTCACACACTTCTCTAATTTTTAGATGAGAAGGGGCATCAAAGCCACTGTTGTGCTAGAGTTAGCTTATGGCTTCTAGCAGTCTGTGTCTTACGGCACTGGAGGCACCTGTGTTCAGGGCTTGCATGTATAGGATGCAGATGTTCTCCTGACGGATTGTTCCCTGAAGCAGCATGAAGCGACCTTCTTAAGCCCTTCTCACTAGCTTCAGTTTGATGTCCATCTTGTCAGCTATTAGAACCAAGACACCTTCTGTTTCTATGTCTACTCAATGGGATGTTTTTTCCATCCTTTCACCCTTTCATCCTTTCAAAACACAGAGGTGTGTCTGTCTTTTGTGGTGAGGTGTATTTCCTGGAGGCAACAAAGAGATGGTTCCTGTATTTTGAGCCAATATACTAACCTGTATCCTTTCATTGGGGAATTGAGACCATTAATATATTCATTCATAATTATTTCAGAAATTCAGAAATAATTATGAATATATTGTCTGTATGGACTCCTGTCATTTTGTTGATTTTTTTTTGTACTTGGACTTTTTCCACTTTCTCTCTTACTGAACTATTTTTCTTGCAGGGTTTATTTTTTTCTATGGCCTTGTGGGTGTTTTCTCTTCAGTCCAGTAGATTTCTTTAAGCATTTTTATGTAGAGCTGGCTCAGTGGTCATAGATTTCTCTAGTTTATTTATTTATTTATTTATTTATTTATTTATTTATTTATTTATTTATTTATTTTTTCGAGACAGGGTTTCTCTGTGTAGCTTTGTGCCTTTCCTGGAACTCACTTTGGAGACCAGGCTGGCCTCGAACTCACAGAGATCCTCCTGCCTCTGCCTCCCGAGTGCTGGGATTAAAGGCGTGCGCCACCACCGCCCAGCTCTCTAGTTTATTTTTAAAGAATAATGCTATTTTTATTTGTGTTTTTCTCATAATAAAGTTTAAAATAAATTTAAAAAGTAATCATAAATAATCATAAATAAATAAATAAATAAATAAATAAAACACATTTTAAAATATTTGTGGATGAATGTTTTGCCCACATGTATGTGTGTGCAGCACATGCATGCCTGGTGCCCTTGGAGGCCAAAGATGGAGTCAAATCTCTTGGAACCAGAGATGTCCAGTTCCTGCAGAGTGACACCTGAGATGCTCCTCTGGCCTCCACATGCACCTTTAGCTCATTTTCTATTGTGGAAAGCGTCTGTTTTTCCTTATACATGACAGCGAGTATTGCTGGCTATAGGAGTCTAGGTTGGCAGTTGTTACTTTCCAGAACTTGAAATACATCATTGCAAGCACTTTGGGCTTTAAAAGTTTCAGTTAGGCCGGGCGGTGGTGGCGCACGCCTTTAATCCCAGCACTCGGGAGGCAGAGCCAGGCGGATCTCTGTGAGTTCGAGGCCAGCCTGGTCTCCAAAGCGAGTTCCAGGAAAGGCGCAAAGCTACACAGAGAAACCCTGTCTCAAAAAACCAAAAAAAAAAAAAAAAAAAAAAAAAAAAAAAAAAAAGTTTCAGTTAGATGGTATGCTGCCATTCTGATGGGTATATCTTTATATGTGACTTTATGTCTCTCTCTTTCTTTTCAGTGTGTAGGTGCTGGGACTTGAACTCAGGTCATTGGGCTTGGCAGCAAGTGCCTTTACCTGCGGAGCCACCTCACTGGCCCCTCTCTTGTTGTTTTCAAGGTGCTTCCTTTGCTCTATTTAGGTTTTATTTATGATGGAGGAGTGTTTTAGCCATTGCTGTGATGAAGCACCATGGCCAAAGAAACTTGGGGACAGCTGGGCGGTGGTGGCCTGGGCGGTGATGCCATACGCCTTTAACCCCAGCTCTCGGGAGGCAGAGGCAGGAGGATCTCTGAGTTTGAGGTCATCCTGGCCTACAGAGCAAGTTCCAGGACAGCCAGGGCTGCTATCTAGATAAACCCTGCCTTGAAACAACAAAAACAACAGCAAGAGAGAGAGAGAGAGAGAGAGAGAGAGAGTCGCGGAGAGGAAAGGGTTTATTTGGTTTACACTTCCACATTACAGTTCATCATCCAAGGAAGTCAGGCAGGGACCTGGAGGCAGGAGCTGATGTAGACGCCACGGAGGAATGCTGCTTACTGCCTTGCTCCTCATGGCTTGCTCAGTCTGCTTTTTTATAGAATTCAGGACCACCATCCTAGGGATGACCCCACCCACAGTGGGCTAGGCTTTCCCCATCAGTCACTAATTAAGAAAATGCCCTACAGGCCTGCCTATAATCTGATTTTATGGAGGCATTTCCTTCCTTCCTTCCTTCCTTCCTTCCTTCCTTCCTTCCTTCCTTCCTTCCTTCCTTCCTTCCTTCCTTCCTTCCTTCCTCCCTCCCTCCCTCCCTCCCTCCCTCCCTCCCTCCCTCCCTCCCTCCCTCCCTCCCTCTCCCCCTCCCTCTCTCTCCCTCTCTTCCCCCACCCCTCTCTCCTTTTTTCCCTAGACAGGGTCTCACTATTCAGCTCTGCATTTTCTTAATTGAGGTTCTCTCCTCTTATATAATTTTACCTTGTATCAAGTTGGCATAAACTACCCAACACAGGGAGGTTCTTTTCTCATTTGTGTTTGGTCCTAAATGCCTCGGGTAGCTTGGTTGGCATTTTTTTTCCCAACTCTGGAAAATTGTCTGTCATGATTGTTTTTAGAATTTTTTTTATGCCTTTAGAATAGGATTCTTCTCCTCCTACACCTGTAACTTGTAGATGGTCTTTTCAGAACGTTGTGGTTCCCACTGGTACCCTATAACATTTCATCTCTGCCCTTGCTTGATTATCCCATCCCTTCACCTTGTCTCCAAGCTCAGATAGTCTCTCTTCTCCTTGGTCATTCTGTTGTGAGACTTTCCACAGAGAGTTTTGTTTAACTTATTTATGTTTTCATCCCAGTATTTTTTCAGGTTTTTTTTTTTCTTCATTATTTCTACCTCTTTGTTGAATTCCTAGCTCATGTCTTACAACAGCCTCCTTATTGCATGTCGGTGTTTATGTTCTTATTTGCTGCACCAGGGACCTTCCTGCAAGAAGCACTCGGACATCAGTGAGAGTGGAGAGAAGAGACGTCACCAGAAAGGCTTTGGTGCCGGGTGCAGTTTGTATCCTCCGTTTGTGCTCTAAAACCACAGATGGAGGAGAGCAAGCCAGCAAGATTTGACAGAAGCCTGTGTGGCAGCTAGTAGGTTGGTAAGGGCAGCGACCATGGTTTCAGCTGTTTCTCCAGGTCATTCTGTCCCAGGCAGCAGGTGAAGTCATGCTTGGCAGTGGGCAGTACAAGCGGTGCTTTAAGTAAATCATTACATATGTCAATAACTCAGTATCTAATAACTGGCCTTTTCTACCTTACTCTGCTCTCTTTCCTCCTCTTCACCTTCATCATGCCTTACGGGTGTATTGTCTGCATTATACTCCATGGGCTCTTATTTGTACCTTTGGCCTTAATCCACTTAAATAACTTCAGCAGTTTTCTCCTATTATTTCTAACTGACTAGCGTAAGACGAGCATTTCTCATTTAAGACCATGTACATATCTCCCCTTTCAGCGATCACCAAGTCTAATCCCTAGGATTTTGGAAGATCGTTGTTGTCAATGAATCCATTTCATTCTGAAGTGTGACCGCGCTTTCCGGGACAGTAGGTAAGTCTTTCTTGATTTGAATGGGGAGCTGGCTGTGTTGAACTTGTTGGACGCCCATGGCCGCAACACCAGCAGTCACAGGCTTTGTCAGGGCCATTCCTAGCAGGAATACTAAAAGTACAGGAGGCTTTTTTAATTTCTTGAATATAGGGACATAAATGCGGCTGGATCTTGATTCCTGGGAGTACATCTAAGTTGGAAGATAGGGATACCAGTCCACAACTGTCTCCTGGGTAGCAGGTATAGATACCCTTGGTGCAGGTGAAGTGTGTACCTTTAGGAGTTACTGTTCTTTTTATTTTAATTAATTAATTAATTAATTAATTAATTAATTAATTAATTCCAAGACAGGGTTTCTCTGTGTAGCTTTGGTGCCTGTCCTGGATTTCACTCTGTAGACCAGGCTGGCCTTGAACTCACAGAGATCTGCCTAGCTCTGCCTCCCGAGTTCTGGGATTAAAGGTGTGTGCCACTGCCGCCTGATGAGTTACTGTTCTTTTAACAGTAGCTGTTCTTACTTTGGAACAGCCCTTTTAATTTTTTACACACTGGACTTTTCCTATGACCTGATCAGGTGGTTTAGTTAAACATGTCCCTTTTCTGTTAGTCAGGCTTTGGATAGTTATTTCTACTCCAGTACATGTAACCCGGACTGCCTGTAAGCATATCCGGCAGTCCTGACCTGGGTCAAGGAGCTCCATGGCTGGTATTTATTAAAGCTAGCATTGTAAGGCACAGCTTTCCTCAGATGAAGGGCTTTTTACGGTCAGTTCCCATGTTATTTCTCCCAGGTTCCCTTTGTCTTAGTTAGGGTTACTGTTGCTGTGATAAAACACCATGACCACAAAGCAAGTTGGGGAGGAAAGGGTTTATTTGGCTTACACTTCCACATTATAGTCATCAATGAAGGAAGTCAGGACAGGAACTCAAGCAGGACAGGAATCTGGAGGCAGGAGCTGATACAGAGGTCATGTAGGGGTGCGGCTTTCTGGCTTGCTCAGTCTCTCTCTTTCTCTCTCTCTCTCTCTCTCTCTCTCTCTCTCTCTCTCTCTCTCCTTCCTTCCTTCCTTTTTTTTTGTTTTTTTAAGACAAGGTTTCTCTGTGTAGCCTTGGTTGTCCTGGAACTCACTCTGTAGATCAGGTTGGCTTCGAACTCACAGAGATCTGCCTGCCTCTGCCCCCTGAGTGCTGGGATTAAAGGTGTGCATCACCACCACCACCACCACCACCACCACCACCACCACCACCACCACCACCACCACCACCACCACACAACTTAGCCTGCTTTCTTATAAAGCTCAGGACCACCAGCCCAGGGATGGCATCACCCACAATAGTCTGGACCCTCCCCCATCAATCACTAATTAAGAATATATCCTACAACCAATGGAATCAAATTGAAGACCCTGACATTAATCCATGCACATATGAACACCTGGTTTTTGACAAAGGAGCCAAAACTATACAATGGAAAAAAGAAAGTATCTTCAACAAATGGTGCTGGCATAACTGGATGTCAATATGTAAAAGATTACAAATAGATCCATATCTGTCACCATGCACAAAACTCAAGTCCAAGTGGATCAAAGACCTGAACATAAATCCAGTTACACTAAACTTAATAGAAAAGAAAATAGGAAGCACTCTTGAACGCATTGGCACCGGAGACCATTTCCTAAACCAACAGCACAGACCCTGAGCACAACAATTAATGAATGGGACCTCTCGAAATTGAGAAGCTTTTGCAGGGCAAAAGGCACAGTCAATAAGACAAAAAGACAGCCAACAGATGGGAAAAGACCTTCACCAACCCCACATCTGACAGAGGATTGATCTCCACAGTATATAAAGAACTCAAGAAACTAGACATCAAAATACTGAACAGTCCAATTAAAAAATGGGCTAAAGAGCTAAATAGAGAATTCACAAAACAAGAATCACAAATGGCTGAAAGACATTTAAAGAAATGCTCAACATCCTTAATCATCAGAGAAATGCAAATCAAAACGACTCTGAGATACCACCTTACACCTGTCAGAATGGCTACAATCAAAAACACCAATGACAGTCAATGTTGGAGAGGATGTGGAGCAAAGGGAACACTCCTCCACTGTTGGTAGGAATGTAAACTTGTACAACCACTGTGGAAATCAGTGTGACGGTTTCTCAGAAAATTAGGAATCGAACTACCTCAAGACCCAGCCATCCCACTCTTGGGCATATACCCAAGGAATGCTGATTCATACCATAAAGATACATGCTCAGCTATGTTCATAGCAGCACTATTTGTAATAGCCAGAACCTGGAAACAACCTAGATGCCCATCAACGGAGGAATGGATGAAAAAATGTGGTACATATACACAATGGAGTACTACTCAGCAGAGAAAAACAGTGAAAGCATGAAATTCGCAGGCAAATGGATGGAACTAGAAAAAAATCATCCTGAGTGAGGTAACTCAAACCCAGAAAGACAGTCATGGTATGTACTCACTCATAAGTGGATTCTAGATATAAAATAAAGAACAATCAGACCACAACCCATAGAACCATGTAGGCTATATATATAGCATGGAGGTCCCTAGGACGACTGTGGCTTATAATAAATTTCGGTTTTACTCAATTATTGAAAAAAAATAGCCAAATGAATGGAAACACATGAACTATGAACCAAAGGCTGAGGGGCCCCCAGCTGGATCAGGCCCTCTGAATAGGTGAGACAGTTGATTGGCTTGATAAGTTTGGGAGGCAACTAGGCAGTAGGACCAAGTCCTGTGCTCATTGCATGAGTTGGCTGTTTGAAACCTGGAGCTTATGCAGGGACACTTGGCTCAGTCTGGGAGGAGGGGACTGGACCTGCCTGGACTGAGTCTACCAGGTTGATCGCAGTCCTCGGGGGAGGCTTTGCCCTGGAGGAGGTGGGAATTGGGGGTGAGCTGGGGGTAAGGGGATGAGGTGGGAGGGGGGAGAACAGGGGAACCTGTGGCTGACATGTAGAACTGAATGGTATTGTAAGATAAAATAAAAGGAAAAAAAAAAAAGAATATATCCTACAGGCTTGTCTACAGACTGATCCTATGAAGGCATTTTCTTAATTGAGGTTCCCTCTCCTCAGATGACTTTAGCTTGCGTCAAGTTGACATAAAACAATCTGGCACACTCCTCAACCAAAGGCCCACGTGGCCTATATATCCTTCAATGGGAGCTCCCTTCAAGGCCCTTTTGAGGCAAAGACCATTCATGACCAGTATTTAAGACAAGATAACAGGTGTCCCCACAATCCATAATCATTCTGTCTTCTGGTCACTTGTCCACAGGCTGTCACTAGCTGGGGCCATCTCTGAAAGGTATCACAGTGTTTTTCTGTTGTAGGCAGTTCCATCACAGCATGATGGTCTGAGAGATGATCTGTGGCTGGCCTGTTTCTCCGGAGAAGTGCCACCTGAAAGAAATAAGGCAGACACCCTCAGGGGATAATTAGTTATGTTGATGGGTGCCCAGGAATTGGAGTTGCCCTTGAACAAGATTGCTCTCCAGACTAATTTACGTGACAGGGTCAGAGAGGCTGAGTGGAGATTGTGTGTGCTCAGGACCAGGAAGGACATCAGGAAGCCAAGTAGAGGCTGGGCTGTGTCTCCATTCCAAGCTAGTTTTGAGCTGTCAGTTTTAGAGGCTGCTCTGGGTCAGCTCTCACAGTTCAGTCCTGGCTTGGGTCCACAACTACCTTGGTGTGAGTGTGGTATATCCATGGCTTGACACCTGCAACTTTCAGATCTGAGCGGTGGGTAATTTTTGTGCCAGCTAAGTCTTTCAGGAACCAGTGGAGGTGGGTGTGTCCACACTCTCAGAAGTTCTTTGGGTCCTTTGGGAGCATTGGAGGTGGGTGACCAAACATGACCTCAAAAAGAGAGTAACCACATTTACAGGGTGTGCAATGCACCCTACACAGTACACATGGCAGAGTTTCTGGCCAAGGGAGGTCTGTTTCTTGGCAATGTTTGGCCAGTGTCATTTTAAAAGTCCTATCCATTCTCTCAGTGTGGTGAGAAGATTGAAGATAGTACCATGTGCACAATTTCAAGTTAATTCTCTGTGCAGGTAGGAAAAGCTTCTGTGTAGCCTGAGAAGGTATATATCATACCCAGCAAGTACAGGAGCCCTCTGCTGGACTGAATGCCAGGAAAGTCCACTCCTAGATGCTTAAATGCTAGGTCCCTGTTTGTGTGTCAGCTCGAGACCTTGGGTCCCTGCTTGAGATTGTTCCAAGCACACTGCGGACAGACCTTGCTGGTTTGTTGGGTCAGTGTTGGCAACCTCGGGAACACCAAATATCTTTGTAACAATTCTTGTAGGGAAGTTTTCCCAGAGGGGTTGCTTCGTGATCTTGCCAGACTAGGCTGGGCGCTGTCATCTCAGGAATTATTATTTCCCTGTAGTAGTCAGTCTTCCTGATTTTCAGCAGCCCCTTCATCAGTTATTAAAACATAGCTTCTGGGGGTAATGGGAGGGACTGCTGGCCTGTGTCTTCACTAAGGACAGCCTGTTTGGTTGCCTGGTGTCAGCTCGTTTCCTCAACTCACGCATCCTTGTCATTTTGTGTGAGCCTGGCGGTGCACCGCTGCCTCAGTCGGAGGGAGGGACAGACAGACAGCTCTAGGAGCTGGAGGGTTTGGTCTCTGTTTCTCACCATTGTACTCCCTGTGGTCAGCAGTTTCCTTTCTCCATATATTGTTACTTTGAGTCTCTAGATGTGAGGGGCTATTGCCCCGCTGTAGATTCCAGCTCCCATTGGCAGGAGGTTCCATATCTGAATTGGGGAGCAGCTCATCTGATATGTCAATCTGTGAGGAGAAAAAAAAAGTCTCTTTAATGATTTCTCTGCAGTCATGGCAGGGCTCTCCTTCCTCTTCGGGCAAATATTGTCCGGATAACATAGCTTTCATCTTTTTGGATGAGGGGAAGGCTTGGCATTTACCTAAGTGGACACATTGGAACAGACTTGTCCCTGAAATGCAGCCAACCAGAGTCTGGCAGAGCTGTCTGTCTGGCGGAAGTTGGTGAGCATTGCATCAGTCAGATGTCTTTAGAGGGTTGGAGCAGGTGGTCTGTGGCTGCCTGGTGCTGGTAGTTGGAGCCAGTAGGAGGCAGTGTCACTGGCAAGATATCAGCCCCAGGGGATGCTAACGGGGCTGTTTCCTCAGTGTCTTCAGACTTAACAGTCTTAGCAGGACTGTCCAGGTCTCACATTGGGACTGTGCAGACCCCATGATGAGAAGAGTTCCCTAGCGAAGAGCTGGGAGAGTTTATATGTGCCCAGCCCATTGTGGTGCATAGGGTGGATGGAGAAGACCAGCTTTGTCCTCAAGCAGGTGTCCCCAGGATGGCCACCATGCAGCGATGTAAGAAGTCACCTTAGGGCCACACTATAACATCTTGCTTGGTCAGCTCCTATTATAGAAGGTGAGTGCCTGCTCATGTGGGACCTCACTGGATCCATACATTGGTGCCCAATCAGATCTCATAGCCACAGAGCCATGGGACCGTTACAAGCATTCATACACATATTTGCAATTCATTCAGAATTTTTAAGTTCCTATATTAAATTTCTGGTCTGTTTATTTCTCTGGGTACCAATACCAACTACTGCCTTGATATCCCTTTGGAGCCCTGTAAAGGGGTGGTTCTCTCCCACCCACCAGTTCCTGAATAACCACTCAGAGGCTTAATATTACTTATAAATGCTTGGCTGGTAGCTCAGGCTTATTACTCTTACATTTATTAGCTCTTACACTTATTACTTATTACTCTTACACTTATTAGCTCTTACACTTAAATTAACTCATAATTCTTATCTATGGTTAGCCAAGTGGCTTGATACCTTTTCTCAGCATGGCATTTTCATCTTGCTTCCTCTGCATCTGGCTGGTGACTCCTGACTCTGCCCTTCTCCTCAGTATTCTCAGTTTGGCTTTCCTGCCTAACTTCCTGCCCAGCTACTGGCCTGTCAGCTTTTTATTAACCAATGAGAGCAACACATATTCACAGCATACAGAGGGACCATCCCATTGCATTTCCCCCTTTCTGTCTAATCAAAAAGGAAGGTTTTAGCTTTAAGATAGTAAAATTGCATATAACAAAACAGTTATCAAGTAAGCATTATATTAACACTACCTAATCCATTTGCATTTGGCAAAATTAGAGAAAATATTTAGTTATCTATTTTATCATGGTGAGTCTAAAGTTTTGTATTTAATTTACTTTCTATTATAACTAAGGAAAACTATAATTATAACTATTTTGTCTTCAACTCCATCAAAGACCCCAGAAGGATATATTATCCGAGTAAACAGGAAGTGCATTGTAAGCACCATCCAAAACTCTAGAAATAGCAGAGGCATCTGGCTGCCTGGACAGTCACCCAAAATTCTTCTGTAGTGTTGGGGCATTCATTTTCAGCCTACAGGCCTGGAGTATCTGGCAGACTTTTCAATGAAGCAGGAAATTTGAAGGACTGTCCTGCCTTGTATTGGCAAAGTTCATCAGTCACTCTCTGTGTTCTGCAGAATGCCGGCAGTATATTCTGTGAAGCAGGAACACTGAAGGACCATCCCACCTTGTGTTGGCAAAGTTCAGCGGTCACTTTCTTATGGGTCCTGCATGCCCAGTTTATATAATATACTATCAAGCAACCCAGGCAGGAGCAATTTCTTGCCCAAATGGTTAGCCTTGCCATATTGAAAGCTAATTCCATAAGGAGTTTCTTCAATGCCCCTCATCCTCTTTAAAGTAATTGATGCTGCCAGGAGCAGACATGTCTCACTGCTGAGAAAAGTCTAAGTTCTTAAAACATTTTAAATGACATATTCTGTAGGTCTTTGAAGTGTTTGAAGATTACCTATTTAATTGAAATATATCTTTGTATACCTGAAAACCTAACAATATGGCTATAAGTTTGAGTATTATAGATGACTATTAATCTGTATTTTGTTTTTGTTTTTGTTTTTTTAAGACAGGGTTTCTCTGTGTAGTTTTGGTGCCTGTCCTGGATCTTGCTCTGTAGACCAGCCTGGCCTCAAACTCACAGAGATCCACCTGGTTCTGCCTCCCGACTGCTGGGATTAAAGGTGTGTGAAATCCACAAAGATACCTCCACAATAGACTATTGGCAATGGTCGAGAGAAAGCCCAAACTGACCTACTCTGGTGATGGGATGGCCAAACACCCTAACTGTCATGGTAGAACTCTCATCCAATGACTGATGGAAGCAGATGCAGAGATCCATGGCCAGGCCCCAGGTGAAGCTCTGGGAGTCCAATTGGTGAGAAAGAGGAGGGACTATATAAGCGAGAGATGTTGAGACCATGTTTGGAAAAAGCACAGGGACAAATAGCCAAACTAGTGGAAACACATGAACTATAAACCAATAGCTGAGGAGCCCCCAACTTGATCAGGCCCTCTGCATAAGTGAAGCAGTCAATTAGCTTGAATTGTTTTGGAGGCCCCCAGGCAGTAGAACTGGGACCTGTCCTTAGTGCATGAACTGGCTTTTTGGAGCCTGGGGCTTATGCTGGGACACTTTGCTCAGCCTGGGTGAAGGGAGGAGGGGCTGGACCTGCCTCAACTGAATCTACCAGGCTGAGCTGAATCCCCAGGGGAGTCCTTGCCCTGGAGGAGATGGGGATGGGGGGTGACTTGGGGAGAGGGTGGGGGGAGGGCGAGAGGAGGGACGATAGGGGAATCTGTGGCTGATATGTAAAATTTTAAAAAAATAATAAAAAAGGTGTGTGCCACCACTGTCCAGTTTAATCTGTATTTTTAAATTATACATTATATTTTAAAATGAGCTGCATAAGCACAATACCATAAGCATACATCATAGCAAAACTGACTTTAAATTTGTATCAATAAACTAAAACTCATATGAATGTAAAATATTTTGAGATTAAGAGTTGTTTTTTGATTAAAGTAGATTCAATAAACTACCCTTTTATTTTCATCATAATAATCTACTCTTTTCCCCATCATTTTTATATCATATCCTCATTTCTTTTTTAGAAAGAGATTGACTATGACCATTAACAATTAATTTATAACCAACCTCCCTTAAATGAAAACAAACGTTCATAAACAATATCTTGGGAATTGGGGCATAGTTCTCTAGACTACTTCCTGTTGATTGGGGGTGCTGGTAATCTGATGGGGATCCTGAGAAAATCTGAGATAATGGCTAAGTCCTGGGAAGACCAGTTACAATCATTGCTGGTAGATATCACCTGTCAAGTGTCAGGAGGTCTCCCTTGGTCAAACCTGATCCATCTTAATCTGGAACGAATCCACAGCCTCTTGTTTCCTGTGGAAACAAAAGCAACACCACTTCTCCAAAGCAATGCATCCTTTAAGTTCCATTTTACAGATATGTTTTTTGACTTCTGTTTTAAAGTAATGCATTCATAAAATGTCTAGGCTGGGGTATTTCATCAGTCCCTCTACCAATCCCATGTCTCTCAGCAGATGTTGTTTGCTTGTCAGAAATCAAGAAATTCAAAATTGCCTGGCGATGGTAGTGATACACACCTTTAATCCCAGCACTTGGGAGGCAGACCTCAGTGAGTTTGAGGCCAGCCTGGTCTACAAAGCTGACAGAATTTTCCCTGGGGTCAGCCCTGAGGAAATTCCTCCCAGAGTCTGGGGAAGATTCTATGTCCAGCATGAGGTTATCTGAGGGAAAGAATCTTCGCACACCATGCTCTCTTGTCTGTTAACTTTATTCCTCTATGACAAAATTCTATCTGTACAGCTTCAGTTCCGTTCTGAGCCTCAGTTCCTCTCTGTACCTACTTTTTCTATCCCCTCATAGCCCTGGTAGTAACTAAGCCTTATGCTTTCGATCTCATCTTTATCCTCTGTTCCTTTGACCTCCATCCTTCCTGGTTCCTCAACTCCTGGCCCTGATAAACTCTACAAGAGATCTGCCTTACCATCCACAGAATCTCTGCCTTTCTCTCCTCTCTAGCCATGCGGCTCTGTCTGCCATCTACAGAAAATTGCCTTGTTCTTCCTCTCCTCGCCACCCAACTCTGCTCTGGCCAGGAATCCTGCCTCACCCTTCACTCCACCTGGATATGCAAAAACCTCCTTTGTTCTGAGTCAGTTGCTCTGGAATGCCATTTTCCTGTCTGGGGAGGGGAGGTCTGAGCTTCATTTGCACAAGAAACAAAGCTATGCACCTACCACCTCCTTGTCTCCTAGGCCCTGTGGGAGAGTTAGTTATCTAGTGGATCAGGGTCTGAGAAGCTTACACTGTTTGCCAAATGGCCTAGTAGTATATGGGCCCACAAGAACTTCATTGCAGAAGACAGCTGAAGTATTAAAAACTGAGTAACACCAAATATTCCATGATAAATGGCTTCCTCTAGAAAAATGCCTTGAAATTTCTAGGTATAGCTCTAGTATACAGCTGAATCTCTATAATATATTCTTATGGCCTGCAAGACAAAGTGAGTTCCAGGGCAGCCAGGACTGCTACACAGAGAAATCCTGCCGAGAGAGAAAGAGAGAGAGAGAGAGAGAGAGAGAGAGAGAGAGAGAGAGAGAGAGAGAGAGAGATATTCAAAATCAACACATTCCTATATAGGATTTATACTCCCTGGGTATTTTCCATCTCAATGTGGCTTATTTTTTTTTATTACTGTACTTATCTCTTTAAAGACTTTATTTTTAAACTACTTATTTTTGTAATGACTGTACCCTTTTTCTTTTCTTAAGCCTATGCAAATTTTTCAAATATACTATAACCCATTTAGAGTTTTTTTTTCCATCTGAATCTGTTTTTACTGCATATCTCTATCATTTTCTGAACACATGAGCATTTAAACTGCTAAGTGCGTATGGCTAGGACTAAAGCAGAGGCTTTGGCCACTGGCTCCGCCCCATTCCTTGGCTTCCTGAGAGCCTAGCTTCCTGGTGGAGGTACCAATGAGAGTCATGCTTAACGTCCCAACTCTGGGAAGCTGTTGGGTCCATGCTGCCACCAAGTAGTGTGCAGCCTGCCACCCACAAACCCCATTCAAGTACTCCACAGTAGGACCTCCCAAGAGAACCAGTCATGCCACCAGCATGAACCAGGAAGCCATGTCTTAAAGGAGCTATGCCTCTGCTTGCCGCCTGCAAACAGAGCCTACTGAGAAGATGTTCCTACCAAGAAGCCATGCTTGACTCTTGTTCTTGTGTGTCTAGAATCCTTTTTTTAAGTTTTGTCAGGTTTTATGTGGAAATTTTGGCCCCACATTGGACCATCATATGTACCTTTCCTACCCACCAGTTGCTGAATAACCACTCAGAGGCTTAATATTACTTATAAATGCTTGGCTGGTAGCTCAGGCTTATTACTAACTAGCTCATACACTTAAATTAACCCATAATTCTTATCTATATTTAGCCACATTGCTTGATACATTTTCTCATCATGGCATTCTCATCTTGCTTCCTCGGCATCTGGCTGGTGACTCTGACTCCACCCTCCTTCTTCCCAACATTCTCAGTTTGGCTTTCCCACCTAACTTCCTGCCCAGCTACTGGCCTGTCAGCTTTTTATTAACCAATGAGAGCAACACATATTCACAGCACACAGAGGGATCATCCCACTGCAGGGACCCATGCCACTTTGGTATCCCACCAAGGCTTTGGAGACAATCTCCTGTAGGATGCTCAAGACCACACATATTCTTCCTGCCTATCTCCCTGGAGGACCTTACCTGGCCTGGATATCCAGACTAGTTTTATATACTTCCACTCAGAGACTCCAGTCCTGGGTCTCACAATCTCCTTGGCCACTGAAAGGGGACCCTGGAATCCCATAGGGGCTGATGCTTCCCTGTTTCAGAGATCTTCACTGGGTACTGAGGACCCTGAGCTGTGGTGATATATTGTGCACCCTAATAAAATTTGTGTGAAAAATCAGAGGATAGAACAAGCCACTAGATTAAACATAAAAGCCAGGCAGTGGTGGCACACACCTTTAATCCTAGCACTAGGGAGACAGAGATCCATCTGGATCTCTATGAGTTCAAGGCCACTCTGCATACATGAGATCGACTCAGTCTAGGAGAGAAACAGTGTCAGGCAGTGGTGGCACACACCTTTAATCCCAGTACTTGGGAGTCACAAGCCTTTAATCCCAGCACTAGGAAGGAAGTAATATGGCTGGGCAGAGGAAGTTATATAAGGTGTGAGAAAACAGGAACTAAAGCTCTTTTTTCAGCTAGAGCCTTTTCAGCTAGAGGCCTTTTGGCTAGAGAGCTTTTTTGGCTGAGGACTCAGAGGCTTTCAAACAGAGGATTCATGGAGTTGGCAAGGTGGGACATGGCAGTGGCTTGTTCCTTTGTCTCTCTGATCTTTCAACATTTACCCTGATATCGGGCTCCAGGTCTTTTATTAAAAGATCACTTAGCAATTCGAACTATACTGAGTGGCAGCCTCTCTGCACTAACTGGGGTCTTAGTGAAGGAGATCTAGCTGGGACTTCCAGAAACGTTGGGGGAATGGTTCTAGAATAAGCACTCTGACACCAATGGGGTGGAGGTGAGGAGATGTGGACAGAAGCCAGGCCAGCTCCTGAAAGGCTTCAATGGTAGGTCCAGTTTGTATTTTCATTTTATGTTGTAAAACCATAGGTGGGTTGGACAAGCAAGTGAGATTTTACAGAAGCCCACATGATGATAGTCAGCAGGTTGTTAAGGGCAGTGACCCATTGTTGCCACTGTCGCTCCAGGTCATTCTGTTCCAGGCAGCAGGTGAAGTCATGCTTGGCAAAGAGACAGTACAAAAGGTGCTTTAAGTAAATAATTAGATAAATCAATAAATCAGTATCTGATAATTGGTTTCTTCTAACTTATTCTACTTTACATTTGGGAGCTTTTTTTTCCCCCTTTATTTCTTTGAACATACTTATCATTTTTTGGAATTCTACGTCTGGGATTTTATCTAACTCATTCTCACTGGATGCCATTACTGTAAGATTAGTAATTTTTGGAGGAGTGATATTGCCTTGATTTTTTTTAATGTTTCTGTGTTATCTTGTTACTTGGGATTCTTGGGATTTTTTATTTAAAAATTACTATTATTTTATTCTATGTATATGGGTGTTTTGCCTGCATGCATGTCTGTGCACCATGTGTGTGCCTGATGCCTGATGCCTAGAAGAGGGTGTTAGATTTCCTGAAGCTGGGGTTACAGATGTTTGTGAGCCATCATGTGGATGCTGGGAATGAAACTCTAGTCCTCTGGAAGAGCATCCAATACTCTTTTTTTTTTTATTTTTGGTTTTTTGAGACAGGGTTTCTCTGTGTAGTCCTGGATGTCCTGGAACTTGCTCTGTAGACCAGGCTGGCCTCGAACTCACAGAGATCCACCCACCTTTGCCTCCTGAGTGCTGGGATTAAAGGCGTGTGCCACCACCACCCAGTGCATCCATTGAGCTATCTCATCAGCCTTGGATGCTTTTTACGTTAGCAGCTATATTCCCTCAGTCTACTATTTGCCGGGCAGGGCCTTTGATGTGGCAGACTGCATAATTCAGAAAATAGTTCCTTGGTCCAAGAGCTCAGGGTGTCGGGTGTGGACTTTGTATTATTCTCAGAGTAGAATAGGAAATGCAAGAGCAGCCACAGATGTTGGGTATTCTCACTATGCAAATATGTACTAGCCAATTAACCACACTGGCCCCCATGTCAATAACCAAGGGCAGCATGGCGTGTGCTCAGGTTCTAGTTAATGAGATTAGGAGTCAGGGAAGTAGGCTGGGTAAGGATGGGGATAAGAAATAGGCTGATAGACTTCTTGTTGTGGTGGTCGTGACAGGGTCTCACAGTGCAGTTCTGGCTGAACTGGAACTCTCTATGAAGACCAAGCTGGCCTTGAACTCACAGAGATCCATCTTCTTCTGTCTCCAGAATGCTGGGGTTAAGGACATTTGCCACTGCTCCAAGCTTAGGTTGGCTTTGAAAAGTTCCTGGGAGGGAAACGTTGGGAAGCCCTTAGGGTTCACAGATTTCGGAGACTGTTAAAGCTGTGGAAGGTTATTACTCGGAGGTGAAAAGAGGAGGAGCTAAGGATTCGAGAAAGAGGGAGGCATGCAAGGATAGAAGGGGACGTCCACACCAGGCAAGGGAGTGTAAGCTCTTCCAGCACTCGGGAGGCAGAGGCAGGTGGATCTTTGAGTTTGAGGCCGGCCTGGTCTACAGAGTGAGTTCCAGGACAGCCAAGGCTACACAGAGAAACCTTGTCTTGGAAACCCCAAAACCAAAAAAAAAAAAAAAAAAAAAAAAAAAAAAAAAAAAAAAAAAAAAAGAGGGAAGTCCCTGAGATGCTGGTGAAGGGCTGAGCAAAGACTGCCTTGTTTAGACTGAGTGAAGAAACATACACTGACCCTGAACCCTCACTGAGCAACACAGAGACAAAAGTGAAACCATCGTGAGACTCATGTGCCACAGTGGACGTTATAAATAGCAGAAAGCAAGAAACAGACAGGATGCCTGTGCAGTGAATTGCTGATACGGCACTGAGCTGAAAAACGACATTCTCAGACACCTTGGGTTCTGGCGGGCTCCCCAAGGCGCTGGGTGTAGGAGGGTGAACAGGAGTCTGTGTTCTTGGGGGTCTGGCCTGTGAGGGAGGAGAGGTAGCAGGTCCTTTCCTGGAAGTTCCTGTGGAGCCCTGCACCCCTGTGTGGCCTTTCCTGGTGCTGAAGGTCAACACAGGCTTTCCTCGTAGTGTCTGCTGCTCCCTCCTGTCCGGTGGACAGTGTCAGGATCAACCATTAAGTCAAGATTGTCAAGAGTTAAAGTTTTTTTTTTTTTTTTTTTTTGAGACAGGGTCTAACTGTGTATCCCTGGCTGTCCTAGAAGTCACTATGTAGACCAGGCTGGCCTCAAACTCAGAAATTCACCTGTCTCTGCTTCCCAAGTCCTAGGATTAAAGGTGTGTGCCACCATGCCTGGCTAAGATTTAATTCTTTATGTAATAATAGACAAGCATGTCCATCTTATTAATATACAAATTTGGCTTTATCTATTATAAAATATAAAATTTTATGTATATCAAAGAATTGTTTTAAAATAAATGTCTTCATGATTTATTATCAGGAAGTGTTTGATTTGCACATCATTGTATATTTCACCTGTGTAGGCTGGTTTTGTGTGTCAACTTGATACAAGCTAGAGTCATCAGGAGCCTCAGCTGAGGAAATGCCTCCATAAGATCCATCTGTGAGGCATTTTCTCATTTGGTGATCAATGGGGGAGGGCCCAGTCTATGGGCTGGTGGTCCTGGGTTCTATAAGATGGTGGGCTGAGCAAGCCATGGGCAGCAAGCCGGTAAGCAGCACTCCTCCATGGCCTCTGCATCAGCTTCGGCCTCCAGGTTCCTGCCCTGTTGCAATTCCTGTCCTGACTTTCCTCAGTGATGAACAGCAATGCTGAAGTGTAAGCCTAATAAACCCTTTCCTCCCCAACTTGCTTTTTTGGTCATGGTGTTTCGTCACAGCAATAGTCACCCTAACTAAGACAACACCTGTATACACAGGGTTGTGTAGAGAGTTCTCTGGCAAAAGGTCCTGCTGCACAAGAACAGCTCAAGTCTGGCATTTACAAAACACCCACATCTTAGGACCGACTCTCTGGGAGCCCTTTCATCCAGAGGTTTTATTTATTTTTTATTTTATGTGTTTGAGTGCTTGCCTCCATGTACATATGTGCACCATGTGTATGCTTGGTAACCCATGGACTCCGGAAGAGGCCATCAGATCCCCCAGAACTGGAGTTACAGACATTTGTGAGCTACCATGTGGGTGCTGGGAACTGAACCTGGGTCCTTGCAAGAGCAGCAGGTGCTCTTGACTGCCTGACTCTCTCCAGCTCCTCACCCAGCATCTTAAACAGTTTCACTGGGGATTCTGTGCAGCTGATAAAGATGAAATGGCAGTACCAGGGGCGTGGGCAGGAGATGTGACTGGATCCCAGAGCAGTGCAGCTCTCCGGGGAAGTTGGAAGTGACCTCGGTATTCTTTACTTAAGAGGCATGGTTGTAGCTGGGTTTGGTGATTCATGCCAGGAGGACTGCTAAGAGTGTAAGGGTAGGCCGGGCAGTGGTGGCACACGCCTTTAATCCCAGCACTCTTTGAGTTCGAGACCAGCCTGGTCTACAGAGCAAGATCCAGGACAGGCACCAAAACTACACAGAGAAACCTTGTCTAGAAAAACACAAAAAGACAAAACAAAACAAAAAAAGGGTTTGAGGGTAGCCTGGTCGTTAGTTCAAGGCTAGAATGGACTAAATTTTGAGACTATCTTTTACAACAAAGTGTAGGAGCATGGCCATGACCTTAATCTGTTGCCTGTGCTCCAAGAATCTACACTGAAGACGCCTAGCCCGGTGGAGCGTGGCTGCTGTCACCCCTTTGTCCCTGCAGTGTGCCTGACTGTTGCCTAGGACTTCATGCATGAAAGGCAAGTGCCCTTCCACCTAAATTCCTTTAAACAATTATTTAGTGTGTGTGTGTGTGTGTGTGTGTGTGTGTGTGTGTATGAAGTATATATATATATACATGAACACAGAGACCAGAAGAGGGTGTCAGATCCCATGGAGCTGAAATTACAAGCATTTGTGACCCATCCAGCATAGGTGCTGGAATCTGAACTTGGGTCCTCGTGATTGAGCATGCTGAGGATAGGCGAGCTCAGTTCATGAACTAAAATGCATCTGGAATGTGAATTGTCGGCAGTGGGGGCGGGGACCCAGAGGGCATTCCGGAAGTTCTAAGAAGCCGGAGTGCCTCTTGCCGTAAGCTTTTATTAGGAGCTACAGCTTGCGGAGATACTATACAATCATTAACCATGCTTACAAGTAATAGAAGGTTCTAATTAATGTATCATCGGGGAGAACAAAGACGAGGAAGTATGGGTAGGAAAATATATGGGATCACAACACGCCTTTACATCTGATAACCAGCACCTTCCGCTTCTGTGCTGAGAACTTACTGGACAGACTGTTCCCTTCTGTCATTAGCGTGCCAAGGGTCAGGCTGCTCTCAGATGCAGAATGCTTCTTTCTCAGGTAAGGCAATATTTTCTGCTCCCTGTTTCTCATCGAGGTTAACACGATTGATTTAACATAATATTGAGAGACATTAAGATGGCATTTCAAATGCTATGACCTCACAGGCCTTGGACTTATTCACCTAACCAACCTATAGGCTCCTTTAGCTGCTCAATTTTATTGAGAATCTTTTGTCCAATATTGATTTAAGTTCAAGTCGAGTTATTTGAAATTACAAAAGGACAAAAGAAGTTGCTGTCCCCTCCTGGTACGAGGTCACGGCTGTAGCGGCTGCTGTCGCAGCAATGGTAGCTGAGATGATGATTGCAGCAACTCACCACGATGTAGACTTTTGGTGAGTCTCACCATTTCATGCATAAAGGTGGAGTCTCCTGCCAGGGCTTTGAAAGACAGACCTGAGTTCGGGCAGTACTAGTCTTTTAAGAATGTAAACACAGTCTTTTCCCTAATTGAGTACAGTTAATACATTGTTGCAATTAATGGCCAAGACAGGTAATGCTATGATATAAACATTCAGACTCGTGATACATGCTGATACTCATACTTGTATATTTGGGATTGTGTTTAAATGGGCAGCATTTTGAGTGGCATTCGGTAATAGTCTCCCTTCTACATCATTACAGCCCCCACCCCCAACTTGCAGAGATGGTCCTGCATAGACCCAAGTGCAATCCTCAGAGCCAGGGAGCGTGATAACCCCAATAGCCCACTTCATAGTGCTATTGAAACAAATCACCATGTGATAGGATGGACTAAACTGTGTTTTATTGACTCCCCATCCCAGCATCCCACTTTATCCATCCACCAATTTTCTGTGTGGTCTCTTATTTATCAGTTCTCTTTCAGCTGTGTTTTTATTACAAGAATGTGTGGTAACACACTCAGACTGTCTTAAAAGATCATCTATGGGGTCCCATTGTCTGTTTAGCACAGAAAGGTCTACTTGGAGTATAAATGACATTGTTAAGAACCCCTGGCTCAGATCCCTAAAAATTCATAAAATAATGCTATAAAATTTTGAAAGGACCAAGCAGACACCATAAAAGGCTGCTCAGTCTTCTCTCAGAGATCAGGCCTCAATTTCAGTTTCCTGAGACTTAAGCAAGCAGTCTCTGGGAGGGCCATAAACAAAAGACAGTCCTTGCAGTAGCTCCCTTTCTGTACATACTCTCACTGCTCAAGGTTCAGCCAGTTGTTTACTGTCTGGGACCCCTCACCAACTTAGAGCTGTGTGCATGTGTACACCAATGTGAACGTGCTAGGCCAGCCAGCCCCCATGGCAGCTCAAGGACAAAGCCTGGGACTTGTCCAGGCCTGCCCAAAAATGATAACTGTAACCCCCAACCAGTAAATTCAAAGATTACACACTCTCACCCAATCATATGATGTCAAGGCTTGTACCACGCTGCTTGCGGTTTTTCCCTTTAAAAACCCTTACCCTGAGAGCTCAGGGCCGTCCTCCTCCACCTGCCCTGTGTTGAGTGTTGGACACAGACCAAGCCTGGGTTTGCTTGTCATCAATAAACTCCTGTGTGTTTTGCATCGAATATTGGCTCTGTGGTGGTCTTGCTCAGGGGTCTCGCGATGCGGCCACAGCAATTTAACATAGCCTTTTGATCCCATTTCTTGGGTATCCAAGTCAATCAGGACTGTACTCCTGGGTCATCATAACAGGAATTATCAGCAGCAGCGTATGGTGGAGGCTGGGAAGCTACACCACTGTAGTTGAAGGGACTCTGTCCTGAGCCCTGTGGCAAGTGAGGGTTCAAGCAGTGTCTTTGTTGGGTTTCTACTGCTGTGGTGAAACACCATGGTAAAAAGCAACGTGGGGAGGAAGGGGTTCATTTGGCTTACATACCCGGGGTCACAGTCCTCCTGAGGCCGGACTGAAGCAGATGCCACAGAGGAGCGGTGCTTCCTGGCTAGCTCCCTATGGCTCCCTCGGCTTGCTTTTTCACCTCACTGGCTACAGTGAGCTAGGCCCTCCCACATCAATCATTAATCAAAAGAAATGCCCCACAGACTTGCTTATAGAGAAATCTTGTGGGGACATTTTCTCAGTTGAGGTTTCCTCCTTCTCAAATGAGCTTGGGTTAAGGACAAAAATCTCACCAAGACATGCAGGTATCGAAGATTATTGAAAAAAATGCCACCAAGGGGGCATCAAACCAAGTGATAGGAATCTGTGCCCAATAAATCATCTGCTCATATGCAGAACCAATCAAAGCCCAGGTGATGGAGTGTAGTTGGACTTTCTTGTGGGACTGGACCACCAGCCCTCAAATAACGACATGGAGACTTATTATTAATTATGAAAGCTTGGCCTTTAGCTTAGGCTTGTCTCAACTAGCTCTTATAACTTAAATTAACCATTTATATTAATCTGCGTTCTGCCACGTGGTTCTTTAGCTCTCCTCCATTCTGTACATCTGACTCCCTCCAGGTCTCACTGGTGTCTCCTGTGCACCTAGATTCTAACCCTGAGTTCCTCTCTCTCCACAGAAGTCCTGCCTCTCCTCCCTCCGCCTAGCCACTGGTCATTCAGCTCTTCATTAAACCAATCAAAGTAAAGCAGCAGCGCGTTTTCACACAATGTGATCAAATACCCGGAACAATGGAGAACACCATAAAGAAAATGTTTGAGCGGAAGGGGCTGGTTTAACTCTCTTAACTATTGCACCTCATCAGATGTCTTTTTGACTCCAGGCCAGGGCTGTAGCCTTGAGCTGAAGGCATTCGTGGCCTAGGTGGGAGGCTTTACTGTACCAGAGCTGACCTCCCCCAATCAAAACACTGTTATTTTCATGATTTACACAAGTATACCCCCACCCCAAGTTGGAACATCTAGGGACCTTTCCATGTGCCATCCTGTAGATCTTGCCAGAAAACCTTCAGGTAAGGCCCAGAGAAGGAGGGCCCTGTAAGGCACCTTATTACAGAAGAACATCCCTCATCACCAGCAGAAAGAAAGGAAGGGTAATAAGCCTTTGAGATTCTTATATATTACTCACTTATATTATATATACTCATATTATTATGAGTGAATCAGTAGGCTTAGAGGAGCCTACTCGCCCCTTTTGCTTTTGTTTTAAGGAGACTGACCGTTAGTATGTTTTATCATTGGCTTGTCCAGTAGGATTATATGAAATATTGTTTTTATGGGTAAAATCCCAAAAGAACAAAAGGTTTGGAAAGCTTGGGAAATATATGCAGGTCTTTTGTTTGCTTTGATCCTGTAAGGAATGCCTAAAACAGCCAACACAGCAAGACAGTGTGACTCAACATGCATGAGTGCCTCCCATGTCAAGCCATAGCCCAGGAGAATCTGGACAAGGTATCCACCAAAACACGCATGAAGGCCAAAGGATCAAAAGACTTGACATGAGGGCCATTCATTTGCCATTTCTGTTGGGCTTTCATACTGCCAGGATTAGGGATGGAGAGATGGGTCAGCAGTTAAGAGAACTTTTGTTCTTCCAGAAGATGGGAGTTCAATTCCCAGCACCCACATGGCAGTTCACAGCAATCTGTGACTCTACTTCCAAAGCTCTCTTCTGACCTCCATAGTCACCAGGCATGCAATTGGTATATACACACACACACACACACACACACACACACACACACACACACACACGCACACGCACACGCACACATACACACACACATACACACACAGACACAGACACATACATACACACACACAGACACACACACACATACATACACACATACATACACACACATACACACACACAGAGACAGAGAGAGAGAGAGAGAGAGAGAGTGTCAGGAGACCACTCAAATACATAAAAATAAATAAGAATATTTTAAACCACAAGGATTAGTTCTTCCCAGGGGAAACAGAGAGTTGGTCTCACAGAAGTAGGACAGTAGTGTAATATATGTGTGGGTTGGGTGTGTGTCAGTGAAGGAAATTGTCTGCGAAAGGAGTGAACATTTTGATGTAGCAAAGCATGAGAATTTTGAGCTCGATGAGAAACTGATATGACCAGAAAATCAGCTCTACTATTCCCTAAGCCAATGGTCTTGGTGAAGTGTGAAAGCGTATAATACGGGTTATGTAGAAAGAGGGTGTGACATCGAATGGCTTGTTGAAGTTTAGAAACGGGACATTACATGTTTTTGTTTGTTTTTTGAGACAAGGTCTCTATGTAGACCAGGCTGGCCTTGAACTCACAGAGGTTCACCTGCTTCTACCTTCCAAGTGCTGGGATTAAAGGCCCATACCACCTTGCCCTGCAGGACATCATGATTTTGAAGGAGTTGATTTTATCCTGGACATTTTTTAAAGAAGGCTGTGCCCCCTACCGTACACTGAAATAATATTAACAGGAGAGGCAAAGTCAGTAAGAGCTGTAAGAACAGCAAATGATTCAGTTTGCTGCTCGGAGGAGTTAGTTTGATGTTGTTAATGTCTATCTTAGGACCAATAAGCTGCTTTACCTAAGGAAGACCATCTGTAGAAGTTTGAGGCATCAGGCAAGAGAGGCAAAAGAGGTGCATTGTGGGAACTGTAGAATCTTATCCCTGGGGTAACGCTGTAAGATTTGCCCCATAGAGGAGCCTACTTGAGCTTGCTATGGGAGACCAAAAGTATGTAAAGAAGTACAGTGGGCAGCTTCCAAAGGACAAAAGGATAAAATCTGGGCATCATTCTAATAGCTGAACTGGTCACTCATGGCGGGTGGGGTAAATGACCTTCAGGGTTGAGATGGCAAATGTATCCATTCTGTGATTGCCGAGGACGGGAATAAATTGAACCAGGATGACTACAGGGAGTAAAGGTAGATCCAAAACAAATGAAGACAAAGGTGAATTATAGTTAATTTTTATAATTAGAATGCTGCTGTTTTGTTCAAATGTCGGGCTTCATGGGCCTCCTTTGGGAGCAGGCGGGATGTAAGGATGTCAAAGAGAGGCTGTAAGTTTGCTGAAGATACACATAACAATGGTCTAATCCAATTAGCATCGCCTAATAGTTTTTGAAAATCATTAAGTGTCTTAAGGGAGCGTTCCTATAATTGTACCTTTTGGGAATGGATAGTGTGAAAATCAACAACAAAGCCCCCTAACCAAAAGAATTGAGATTGTTGAAAAAACATTTTTTGAGAGTTTTTAAACTAGCTGCCTCAAGATACCAAAGAGCAGATTTAAACAATTTTTTAAAGTAGAGATTTGTGTCTTGTGGATAATTTTGTTGTATAGGAGTGAGCGCATCAGTGACCAGCTGCTGGCACATGGGACTTTTCATGACGCCCTGAGGGAGGAAACTCCAGTGGCAAAGCTGTGTAGGTTCCTTACTGTTAAGGATGGAGACCAAAAAAAGCAAACTTTGTTTTATCCTGCTAGGCTTAGAGACTAGCAAACAAGGCAATCTTTAAATCTATCACAATAAGAGGTTAACCTGTAGGAATGGCAGTGGATGAGGGCAAAGGCCCCACAGGTTGCATTACTTTATTCCAGTCCCGTGCACTTCTGTCTTAGGATTCTGTCTGAAGTCCATGTGGTACCCAGGACGTTAGTTACAGAATTTCTGCCCCCATACAACAGATACACTCAGACCCGGGTGAAGGCATACTCCTCAGCATTCTCTGGCCTGCCTAGTAGCTTCCTATTGTGGTCCCGGCTGCAGTCAGAGATGTCCTTGCATCTAGCCACGGACTTGAAGGGAGCTCTCGTTTCCCTGGGGTTATTAGCCTGCAGAAGAATAAATCTGGCACTCCCCCCCCCCTTTTTTTTTTCTTGGCAGGATCTCTGTGTTACAGGTCTTAGGGAAATGGTATCCTGGCAGTTAGGAGCCAAGGAATACCACAAAGTCACACTGCACAACAAACCTCACACAAGATTTATTAGGAAAAACACAGGAGGGTGCCTGCCTCTGCTCAGGCGAGAAGCAGCAGAGAACTGAGCAGGAGGCGGACTTTATATAGAGTTTCTTGGGGGGTCAGAGCTTTCCAGAGTGGCCCGGGATTGGTAGGATTTGGGGCCTGATGTTGGGGCAAGCTCAGGGATTGGTGGGATTCTGTGGTTGATGTTGGGGTAAACTCAGGGATTTGTGGGATTCTGTGGCCCATGTTGGGGTAAGCTCAGGGATTGGTGGGATTCTGTGGCCTGATGTTGGGGCAAGCTCAGGGATTGGTGGGATTCTGTGGCCTGATGTTGGGGTAAACTCAGGGATTGGTAGGATTCTGTGGCCTGATGTTGGGGCAAGCTCAGGGATTGGTGGGATTCTGTGGCCAATCTTGGGCTTTTATTTTGTAGGGTGGAGCTTGGCCACCTGCAGCTCAAGGGACTGCAGGCAGGGCCTGACCACGGCACAGGACTCAAGGGGCTGGACCTGCTGTCAGTCAGAGCAGTCCGGGGGTGGGGCCTGCTGTCAGTCAGAGCAGTCTGGGGGTGGGGCCTGCCACTCACACCTTGAAGGGCTTTCAGTTTCACTATGCCTCCCTTGTTGTCCTGGAACTGACTGTGCAGACCAGTCCGGCTTCAAACTCATGTTGATCCTCCTGTCTCTGATTTATAAGTGCTGGGATTACAGGTCTGTACCACTACGTCCAACTCTGGACCCTGGCACGTTTATGTGTGTGTGTGTGTGGTGTGGTGTGTGTGTGTGTGTGTGTGTGTGTGTGTGTGTGTGTGTGCAGGTGCATGGGCTTGTGTGTGTGTGTGTGTGTGTGTGTGTGTGTACTCGTGTGTGTATGTGGTGATCAGAGGTTGTCTTCCTCTATAGCTCTCAACCTTATCCTTGAGACAGGATCTCTCTTACAGAACCTGGGTATCCTGGTTAGTTTTGTGTCAACTTGACACAAGCTAGAGTCATCTGAAAAAAGGGAGCCTCAGTTGGGAAAATGTCTCCATAAGATCAGGCTGTAAGCAAGCCTGTAGGGCACTTTTTTAAATTTAATCATTGATGGGGAAGGAGAGGGCCCAGCCCATGATGGGTGGTGCCATTTCTGGGCAGGTGGTCCCGGGTTCTATAGGAAAGCAGGCTGAACAAGCCATGTGAAGGAAGCCAGTGAGCAGCTTCCCTCCATGGCCTCTGCATCAGCTCCTGCCTCCAGGTTCCTGCCCTGCTTGAGTTCCTGCCCTGACTTCCTTTGGTGATGAATAGTCATGTGGAAAGTATAAGCCAAATAAACCCTTTCCTCCCCAACTTTCCTTGGTCATGGCAGTTCACCACAGCAGTAGTAACCCTGGCTCAGACGCTGGAGCTGCCTGTTTCAACGAGATTGGCTTGCCAGAAAACTCCTGTCCCTGTCCCACAGTGCTGGTCACAGGCATGTGTCACTGTACCCCAGCTTTCACATGGATGCTCGGGATCTGAACTCTGGTCTCACGCTTGCCAAGTGAGCAGTTTGCCAACTGAACCATCTCTGTGCTCCTTTTCTTTTCTTTCTGGCCCTGACACTTCTAAAGGTCTTTATGTTTATGATGGGGAAGAGATCCAAGTGGAAGAAGAGACGGAGGGGGGATGGGCTGTACTGTGTGAAAACAGCTGGCTGGAAGATGTGTGAGCTCAAACTGGTGAATTTGAGTTTCCAGCCCTTGGTTTTTTCCGTGCAGTTTGACTAATACCACTTCTTTTGGTTCATCTGCTCCGGTTCCCTTCTCTGGACTTCACTACAGCAATGTGGGCCCCACAGCTTGGCTATTTACACCTATTTCCGGTAATAATAGAGATTCTCTGGGTAATTGAACTTAAATTCCCAGGAAGCAATCAGTGGACACCTATTTTATCCTACCCCTGGTCAAGAACGGAGTGAGCACGCAGCAAAGCGTACCAGCCAGAGGCATTTTATCATCCGTTTGGAATTAACAACCCTCAAGGGGGTGGAGCAACTTAGAACCGATTGCTACATGGGGTTTCAATGAAACAGGGTTGAGTGCTCATAGCAGCTGGATGCTAGCCAGGATCTGTTACATCTCCCGGGAAGCGTTACAGCTCAAGGGCTCCCAAAGGGCCTCGGGGTGCCAACCGAGAGCAGCTCTTCATGCAGCAAGTCTGCATGCAGGTCCCCGCAGGGGTGGCAGGAGCAGAGGCAGGGATGCATCATCTTCTTCTGCCGGCCAACTGAGTGAGGAGTCTCAGAGGCCCAGGCAGGAATGAGTTCCCCAGCCTGAAGCTACTGGCAGAGTCTTGAGACTGGCCTGAGGGCGCTTCCTGTCTGGGGAGAAGCCTCAGAGGAATCTGTCCCCAGTGAGTCCTGAAGGCAGGGTTTTCCTCTGCTGAGTGAGTCAGCTGGGAGCAGGATTCTGATGTCTTCAGGCTTCTCTGCTGATGAGAACAGGATCATGTCAAGCCAGGCTCTTCCTCACAGCAGCTCTGTCTCTGCAGTCCTAGAATGTCAGAATGTAGAGAGGTGCCAGGGTGTCAGCCGAGCTCTGATTGATTGAATGTGGATATGCAGAGAAGGTGAAGAAATGGGACCGATCAGAGAAGAGCTATCAAACCTTGTCACCGGGAAGGGAAGAACCCTGAGCCTACCAAAAGCTGCTACAAGTTCACAGGTTCACAGTCCCTGCAGAGGCAGGGAAACTTGTAAGAATGTGTTTTGTCTGGCTTCATCGGTGGTCTGTTAGGCTTTATCCCACCACAGAGACACTTGCTCAACCATGTTCATTGCTGCTCTATTCATAATAGCCAGAAATTGGAAGCAACCTAGATGTCCCTCAACAGAGCAATAAAGGAAGTGTGGTACATTTGCACAATGTAGTATCAGTCAGCTGTACAGAAAAGAAAAGACGTTTGGATTCACAGGCAAATGAATGGAACTAGAAAAAAATCATCCTGAGTGAGGTAACCCGGACCGATAGAGACAAATACGGTATGTACTCACTTATATGTGGATAGTAGCTGTTAAGTCAATGATAACCAAGCTACAACCCACAGAACCACAGAGGGTAGACACAGAGGAAGGGACTAGAGGAAACAGGCAGATCTTGTTAGGAAAGGGGAATAGGACAGTAGATATGGATGGATGGGGGTGGGGCTGGAATGGGAGGATCAAGTGGGTAGGGAGAGGGGAGGAAGTGATGAGGGAGGGGATACAGGAAGAAACAGCTAAAATGAAGAGCCATTTGAGGGATGGTATGGAAACCAAACACAGTAGAAGCTTCCTAAACTATATACACATATGAAGGTGATCTAAATGAAATTGCCAATAATGGGGGAGACAGAGCCCCAACTGGCCATCTCTTGTCACCAAATGAAGCTTCCAGTACCGGGACTGGGTTACATCTAATTGAATTGTTGGCCAAAGGGGTCCCATGGGAATCACCAAACAACCCGGGCTGTTGCCAAGGCTATAGGTGGCTTTCCATGGGGACAGCAAGTCCCCACTGCTGAAGACAACACCTTCACGACTCATTGAACGTGGAGAAGCTGGGCTGGTGCAGGCACAGAGCCTCCACCCCATGTTCTAGCGTCTTTGGTACTGGAAGGTACTCTGCACTGTGCTCTCTCTGTGGCTCCTTGCTTCCCTTGGGCTTGAGCCTGCTGTCCATCAGACGGGGCCCGTCAGGAGTGGGCATCTACCCCTAACACCTGAAGACAGCATTTGGCCAGTGAATGCGATCACGCAGGAAAATTACAGCTGCTAGAGACCTTTGTGAGCATGTGGCATGTGTGTAACAGGACGGGGACTTTCAGGAAGTAGAAGGCATTGTGAGCCAGGCAGTCACCCTAGGGAGGATGTCCTGGGGGTCAGGGGCCCATTTTTTTTGTGTGTGAGGGCAGTGGAAGTGGAGGAACCACGAACACCTTGGTTTCTCATATGCCAGGACCTCTCATTGTGGGGGCCCAGATTCCCATCTCCTACTGAGAGTCTTATTTTCTGGATTCCCCTCTCCACCTTTCACACTAGTCAAGGCTTGGCCCAGTACATACATTAAGTTTGGGAGAATTTTGCAGGAATTTGAATTTGTGTCTGAATTCAATTCTGGGTGATCTTTAAGCTTTAGACACTCAGTGAGGAGGCCTGGGCAGCCCGTGGAGGACCTGAATGTTATACATACTTACATCAGAACAACCAAGAGACCCCAAAAGCTCAGAGTTTAGAGAAAACTCTGCCTGGGTCAGTACCATCCTTGCATGTGGACATGCAGGTCACTTCCTGGGTTAGTCTTATTGTGTGTGATGCTTTAGAATGGCTCTCTTAGAATGTTCTAGATTCCCCTTCGCTGTCTGGGTTGAGTCCACTGCTAACACAGGCTGTGCTAGAGACTGAACCAGAGTTGGGTCTGTGGGGTTCCTGGTCTCGAGGAGGCATTTCCCAAAACTTTCTCTGCTGACTAAGAGCGACCAGAACTGTCCTTGCAGCAGACACTGGGTCAGCATCAGGACTCAGGTGGAACTTGGGCCTTGTTACTCTCTTGTTCTATTCTGACTTCTGTTTTAGGGTTAGGATGAACTCACACCTCTGGTTTAATCTGTATTTCCAGGAAGGCAGCTAGTGGGTAGATTGCTCCCACTGGTAAGCATATTTCTCTTGTGGGATCACATGCGTTTGGGTTAGCCCAGTTTCTAGGCTCTGGGATATAAATGGTTTAGTGAGGGGGCTGGAGAGATGGCTCAGCGGTTAAGAGCACTGGCTGCTCTTCTAAAGGTTCTGAGTTCAATTCCCATCAATCACATGGTGGCTCAAAACCGTCTGTAATGAGATCTGGTGCCCTCTTCTGGCCAGCAGGGATACATGCAGACAGAACACTGTAAATAAATAAATAAATAAATAAATAAATAAATAAATAAATAAATAAATAAATAAATCTTTAAAAATAAATGGTTCACTGAAAATACTTAGACTTGACTGTGTGTCCATGTGTCAGCTCTCTCCCACCGATCCTGCAACAAAACAGTCCCTTCATCTGTGGTGTCTGAGAACATCTGTGGTGTCTGAGAACATCTGTGGTGTCTGAGAACAGCTGTGGTGTCTGAGAACAGCTGTGGTGTCTGAGAACAGCTGTGGTGTCTGAGAACATCTGTGGTGTTTGTCTGAGAACAGCTGTGGTGTCTGAGAACATCTGTGGTGTCTGAGAACATCTGTGGTGTCTGAGAACATCTGTGGTGTCTGAGAACATCTGTGGTGTCTGAGAACATCTGTGGTGTCTGAGAACAGCTGTGGTGTTTGTCTGAGAACATCTGTGGTGTCTGAGAACAGCTGTGGTGTCTGAGAACAGCTGTGGTGTCTGAGAACAGCTGTGGTGTCTGAGAACATCTGGAGGGCCAGCATCTACCAGTGCCCCCACCCTGATGACATCACGAGTGCTGCCCCTTGCAGCCTTCACACTAGGTGGCAGGCTGTCCTCTGGAGATGGCACACCTCTAAGCATTCTCAGCACCAGCCCCACAACGCCCAGGGACCTCCACCACGAATGTCCTCATGACAAGAGAGGGCACAGATGGCCCTGCTGCTCCTGCTGTCCATGGGTCCCTTGGCCAGTCACTCCTGTTGATGACATTTGGAAGCTGGGGCCTGGTCCACAGGGCAAGAGATCCCATTCTAAGGACCACTGGCTATGGCCGGAAGAGTGCCAGAGGAGTTGTACACAGTTGGACAAAAATTCCCAGCGACAAACAGTGTGATAAGAAAACAAATCAAGTCGGGCTGTGCTGGTGCACACTTTTAATCCCAGCACTTGGGAGGCAGAGGCAGGAGGATCTCTGAATTCGAGACCAGCCTGGTCTACAGAGTGAGTTCTAGGACAGGCTCCAAAACTACACGGAGAAACCCTATCTTGAAAAACCAAAAACCAAAAAAAAAAAAAAAAAAAAAAAAAAAGAAAGAAAAAAAAAGAAAAGAAAAAACAAGTCATTACACACACACACACACACACACACACACACACACACACACACACACACACACACGTTTGCCTACTTTGATCAAGACTCACATTTGTGACCCCTATCAAGAAAGCCTTGGAGAGAATCACTGTGAATCAGCACCCGTTGCTGTACGGTGGATGATGCTACATCATGAGCAATGGTGAAGCCGGTATTACAGGCGGGGCATCCAGGAACTGCGGAGACCAGAGATCTACACTGTTTTAGTATAAACATCCTCAGAAGAGCCAGGTCATTGTGAGAAATATCAGCCTTGTAATCTGAGACTTACGAAGTCAGCCAGGAAGGGCCAGTTGGTCACAAAGAGCACGAAGAGATGGGTTCCAGGCATCCTGAAAGATGGTATCTATGTGCTATGGAGAATCTTCATGTGCACTGACCTGACGATAAACGATTGGGTAAGTATTTCAGTCAGTTTAGTGTGGATCAGCGGCATTTTGCAATGCATTAGAAAGTCAAAGTGCTTTTGTTGACAAGGGCTCTTCAAAATGTATTTGCTCAGGGCTTACACATCCCAGGGGAATTGTTGTCTTGAGCAGTGTTTGAGAAATGACAGGTCCCTTTCCTTACCACTGTGGGCAACACTTTTTCCTGGTCTTAAGAAAATGGTCATTGACCTCCACTGTGAACCAGGGCTCAGCATTCTGTGCTCCTTGGTTGACAGGTCCCATTTACCAGGTAGACATGGGATATACAAAGATGTTGCATGGCTAGAAGGTCTGGACCAGTGGAGGAAATGGGATATACAAATGATGCTGAATGGTTAGAAGGTCTGGACCAGTGGAGGAAATGGGATATACAAATGATGTTGCATGGCTAGAAGGTCTGGACCAGTGGAGGAAAAGGCTACAGGCTGAGTGGAAGAGGGCACTGGTGAGGAAGGACATGCTGGTTGTCTGATTCGTAAGACAGGTTGTGTCCTAGGGCTCCTCTGGCACCTCACCTTTGTCCCCTAAGTTGGTGACTGCATCTAGTTGATTCTGCCCTGTGTGAGGCTTACATTAGGAAGCTACACATACGTGCTCACACACATAACAAGTACATAAGATGACAAGGTAGTATGTAATTGGCTCAAATGATTTTGGAAACTGCAAAGCCTCACCATCCACCATCTGTATGCAAGCTGGGGCCCCAGGAGAACTGGAATGTCCTTCAGTCCAAGTTCAAAGGCCCGAGAAGCAGGAACTAAGGCAAGACTTGCCCTAGCTCAAGAAGGGAGAGTTTGATCTCCTTCTGCCTTCTGTTTTATTAGGTATTGGACAATACCTGCCCACACTGTGGCTGTGGATCTTCTCTTCTCAATTACTCACTCAAGGGCTGGTCTCTTCTGGAAGCCCGCATGGCAGCTCACGGTCTGTAACTCAGTTCCAGAAGATCCAGTGTCCTCTTCTGGTGCTAGAGGTGGTGCACAGAGGCACAAGCAAAAATCCACACATGCAAAATAAATTAAAATTAAAAATAGAAGGCAACCAATGGCTCAGAGCAGTGAATGGCAACCAATGGCTCAAAGCACTTTTCCCTTCTGCTTGCTGGGGGAATCTGCTTTTCATTCACAGAGCTGGTTGCTTGATAGTGTGTGTGTGTGTGTGTGTGTGTGTGTGTGTGTGTGTGTGTGTGTGTGTTGGGGAAAGGATGCTTGTTTGTAAGCTTTGTGGCAGGCTGAGGCCTGGTAGCTTCATGAGGAGTATGGATTTCACCGCCTGTAGGGCTTCCTTCCAGGGCTTCAGTGGGTGGTATATTTTGTTTTTAAAAACGTCAGTGTTGGGCCGGGCGGTGGTGGCGCACGCCTTTAATCCCAGCACTCGGGAGGCAGAGCCAGGCGGATCTCTGTGAGTTCAAGGCCAGCCTGGGCTACCAAGTGAGTCCCAGGAAAGGCGCAAAGCTACACAAGAGAAACCATGTCTCGAAAAACAAAAAACAAACAAAAAAAAAAAACTTCAGTGTTAAGGATGGAACCCAGGGTTTTGCACACGCTAGGTGAGCATTCTTCCTTTGAGCTGCATTACACCCTCTAATTTTTTACAGAATTAAAAAAATTATTTTTGTTTTATCTATGTGAGTATTTTGCCTGCATATATATATATATATATATATATATATATATATATATATATCATATGCATGCTGGTACCCACAGAAGCCAGAAGAGGAGGATGGATCTCCTGGAACTGGAGTACAGTTGTTAGCCACTATGTGGGTGCTGGGAACCCAAACTGGGTCCTCTGGAAGAGCAGCCCGTGCAGGGGCTGGAGCGATGGCCCAGTGGTTAGGAGCACTTGCTGCTTCTGCAGAGGACTGGGGTTCAGGTGCCGGAACTCACACGGTAGCTCACAACCGTCCAGAACTCCAGTTCCTGGGATCTGACACTGTCTTCTGATCTCTTCAGGCAGCAGGCACATATATGCATGCAAGCAAAAACACTCACACAAAATGAAAGAATAATTTAAAAAGAGCAGCCAGTGCTCTTAACTGCTCAGCCCTCTTCCAGCCCTCTTGTGGATTTTGTTGTTGATTTTGGTCTCACCATGGAGTCTTGGCTGGCTGGGACTGCTCTGTGGAAACCAGGCTGGCCTCGAACTCACAGAGGTCCACCTGCCTCTGCTTCTTGAGTGCTGGAATTAAGGACACATGCCAACATGTTTGGCCTCGATGGATTTTTAGTCTTTATATTTTGACAGCACTGGACATGAGCCCAGGACCCAGTACATGCCAGGAAAGCACTCAGCCACTGAGCTATACCCCCAGGGTGTGTGTGTGTGTGTGTGTGTGTGTGTGTGTGTGTGTGTGTGTGTGTTGTATGTGGTGTGTATGTGATGTGTGTGTGGTGTGTACGTGGGGTGTGTGTGGGGTGTGTGTGGGGTTTGTATGTGGTGTGCATGGTGTGTGTGTAGTGGTGTGTATATGATGTGTGTGTGTGATGTGTATGAGATGTGTATGTGTAGTGTGAGTGTGTGGTGTGTATGTATGGTGTGTGGGGTGTGAATGTGATGTGTGTGTGTGGTATGTATGTGATGTGTGTGTGGTGTGTATATGGGGTGTGTGTGTGGTATGTGGTGTGTATGTGGTGTTTGTGCGGTGTGTATGGTGTGTGTGTGATGTGTATGTGATTTGTATGTGGGATGTGTATGTGGTGTGTGTGTGGTATGTATGGTGTGTGTGTGGTGTGTATGTGATTTGTGTGTGTGGTATGTGTGTGATGTGTATGTGGGGTATGTATATAGTGTGTATGTGGGGTGTGTGTGTGTGTGGTGTGTACCATGGTGCACATGTGCAGGTCAGAGGACACCTTTGTGGAGTTTTCTCCTTCCATCTTTATGTAAGGTGGTTCAGACTTGTGTGGCAAGTGACTTGACCTTTTGATCTTCTATCTGATACCTCCCTCCTCCCTCTCTCTCTTTCTCCCTCCCTCCTCCCCCTCCCTCCTTCTCCCTCCCTCCTCCCCCTCCCTCCTCTCTCCTCCCTTCCTCCTCCCCCTCCCTCCTTCTCCCCCTCCCTCCTCCCTCTCCCTCCTTCTTCCCCTCCCTCCTCTCTCTCCCTCCCCCCTCCCCCCTTTCTTATCCTCTCTCCCCTCTCATCTCCTTTTCCTCCTTTTCTTCTTTTGAGACGGTCTCAGGACAGCCTCAGACTGTCTATGTGGATGAGGCTGGCTATGAACTACTAACCTTCGGGCTTCTCCCTCCCTGGATTACAGACGCTCTCTAGTATATCCAGCACCAGATGAGGTTTCAATTTTCAAAAACAAAATAAAGGGGCTTTAGGAAGGAGAGGAGATGAACGTCTGTGACAAATCTGCCATCATCTACTGCTAAGGCAGTCTTCCTACCGTGCAGACCTGGACCAGGGCCCCTGTTTAAAGCCCCCCCCCCCCCCCCCCCCCCCCGTTTCACTCTGACTGTGGGCTATAAGACAGCAGCAGCCACTGCTCAGCGCTCAGGTGCTGTCTCAGTCAGGGCTTCCTCTCTCCACCGACTGTGCTATGCTTGGTTTCATTAATTTCCCTTTCTCTTTTCCTTCCTCTCTTTTCTTTCTTCCTTCCTCCCTCCCTCCCCCCTCCTATCTCTCTCTCTCCCTCTCTTTCTTTTTTTGAGACAGGATCTCACTAAGTAGCCCTGGCTTGCTGGAACTTGCCATGTAGATCAGGATGGTCTTGAACTCACAGAGATCCACCTGCTTCTTCCTCCTGAGTGCTGAGATTAGAGGTGTGCACCATAATAACTGGTCTGCTTTGATCAGTTTTAATGAGACTGAAACTGAATTTAGAGACTTCTGGACATGGAGAGACAGGAAGGAACAAAAGTTGATTTTGCCCTGTTAAATGCCAGTTCTAAAGCAATGCTTGGCTGGAACCTGCACCAGTTTCAGCCCACCCTTGCCCAGTGGGCACCCGGATCCCCGAGAGAGCCGGGGAGCTTAGAGCTCAGTGATGGTACAGAATTTGTGTTCACACGTGCAGTCTGCTGCTGGGAGTTTCTAATTTATACTGCCATAGGAGGCAGACGGTCTTCAGAGTTCTTTCTGGGGCATAAACTGCAGCTGGTGATGAAATTCGCTCACTACTAAATCATGCTGGACCACACAAATGGCTGCCTGGTTTGTCCTGTTAGAACTAAACCAGAGACCGGCTTTCCTCTTAGGTATTAGAGACGTTGTATATCAGCGGGCAGGCAGGGCCACCCGGAAAGCACTGGGACCGACATCGACTGTTACTTTGTGATAACATGAAAAGAATCATTTCAAGCAAGTGGAGTTCTTTTCAATGGACCTCGCCAAAAAAAGAGATTCCACAGCCCTGCTCAAGCTTCCATCCTATTAAGAAAAATGTCCTTGTTGGCGGCTCAGCGGGACATGAGGACAGTGGGGGCTTTACTAAGAGCCTCTGGTGACAGGCTGTGAAAGGTCTTCCTTGTGCGCTTGCAGAGCATTAGTCTTGCTTCCCAGAACACATCACATCCGCTCTCTGTGTCAGCCGCACAGCACTGTGGATACTGTCCAGGGACGGCGTGACTCGTCCTCCACGACCTTGCTGTTTTGCAAACAGACCAGTGACAGTCCCACCCCAGGGCCTTTGCATTCCTGTTCTGCCTAGCTGGCATGTTCTTTCCTAGGTTTCCTTGTTTCCTTTAGAATGACTATGGATGCCTTGTACCCAGAGGCCTCTGGGAACCCACCTGCCGAGAAGCACACTGCCCAGTGGTTTATTGCCTGTTGCAGTGAAGGGGAACACAGCCTGGGGTACTGTGGGGGTCTTAGTAAGGGGGGGGGTCAGGAAGGGCTGAGCAGGTTCGGGCTTGTTTGTGTCTAGATCCAGCACAGCCACTGAGTGGCCTTGTCTGAGGTTGATGTCCTGTGAAGTTGCTTATATTCCACAGGAAAGCACCCGGCCTTCCTATGAATGTCGCCCAGACCTGGACAACAGGGACTGCTTTCTTGTCCCTGAGCTCAGTGTAGTGTAGAGAACAGAAGCGCTCCCTCCCTCCCTCCCTCCCTCCCTCCCTCTCTGTCTCTGTCTCTGTCTCTGTCTCTCTCTCTCTCTCTCTGGTAATGGGTATTGAGAGAGAGCACTTGGAATAACCTGATGAGGTTATATTCAGGTGTCCAGCTAGCAGTCTTGCTTCCAGCAGCCATGCCCGCTCTCCCAGGCAGACTTGATCTGTGGTCCAGTTTGCTGATTACTCAGAGGCGTGGTCACAAGGGTCTTTGGACAGGCTCCTCTGGGTGCTGTTCCCTTCCCCCCAAACAAAACCACAGAGCAAGCGCCTCCAACTTCGGTTTGACTGCAGACAGAGCTTGGTAGTGCTTGGGTGGCCTGCTGGGCAGGGGCCCCAGACTGTACTTGTGTTCTGTAGGTTCAGGCCTGTGGCCACACCGGGTGGAAGTGAATGAAACAGACACCCGTAAACACTTGCCGTAAACACCAGCAGTCAGTGTGTGTCGCGCCTGTGGTTCTTTGGCCCCAGGTAGGGCTCCTGCTTGTGCATACCATCTGGGCCTGCTTCCTCCTCCAAAAGATCCCTTCAACTCTGCTGTCCAAGGCCCAGAGGAGCTGACAGGTCTGCAGGATTCAGGAAAGGGCTTAGGACGGGTGACCTCTAAAAGTGAACATAGAGATGCTTCTGGGCTTTCTGAGTCTCACTATTGGATCTTCATCTCTCATCAGCCTATCAGGAGTTGGAGAGATGGCTCAGGCTTCCAGAGGACCTGGGTTCGGTTCCCAGCACCCTCAGGGTAGCTAACAGTCATCTGTAACTCCTATTGAGAGGATCTAATACCCTTTTCCGACTTCCTTGGGCACCAGGCACACATGTGATACACACACACATACACGCAGGCGAAACCCCTATACACATAAAATAAAATGAACACATCTACAATAAATGGTATAAGCAGTTACTTTACAGGCGAGGAACCAGTGACACAGGGAGACCTTGTGTATCTTGTCCAGAGACACAGAACGATGAGGTGCAGAGACAAGGTTCAGACCCAGGTCTGCCACGGACTTCCTTCTCAGTCCTATGGGCCTTAATGGAGGCGTCTGGGCATTGGGTTGAGGAACCCCATTAGAGGACACTCTAGATCAGTGGTTCCCAACCTTCCTAATGTGTTGTGGGGACTCCCAACCATAAAACTACTTTTGCTGCTACTTTATAACTGTAATCTTGCTACTGTTATGAATACTGATATAAACATCTGTGTTTTCTGATGGCCTTAGACAGCCCCTGTGGAAGGGTCATTCGATCCCTAAGGGGATCGCGACCCACATGTGAAGAGCGGCTGCCTTGGATCTTGAGGCCTCTCCAGCAAATGCTCAGAAGAGCCAATAGGGCCTGAGCGGGGTTAGAGTATGGAACCTGTCCCAAAAGGAGAGAGAGAGAGGAGGCTGCACTGGACCCCGGGTTATGTGGACCTTCGGGCTGCCTGTACCGCTTCCGCAGGTCTGAGACGCGCATGGCTGAGGGTGTGGGAACCTTGGCTCCCTGCCGATCTTTTGCTTGTCTGAGAGCTTCCTCTTGTGGCCACCAGGGGGAGGCACTACCCCGTAACTGTCTGCGAAGGTGAGTCACACTCCAGCAGCGCTCATGGCCTCTGGCCACTGTGATCCTCTGCCCAGCTTTGCTCCAAGGAAGGGGAGGGAAAGAGGAGCTGGCTGAGGAGGCCTGGTCTGCGTGTTGTGGCTTTCACTTTCTGAAAGTAGTCTGTGTGTGGGTGCGCAGGCTGGTGTGAGGGGGTGGGGCACAGTGCCTGCACCTCCTCCGTCCTAGAGGTGTGTCCCACTGAAAGCCGCGGGCCCTCTGGCAGTGCTCATGTGTTAAAACTCCTGGAGTTTTGTAAAGTATCCTCTTCTACATTTAGTAAAGGACAACATGGGGCTTCCCTACCGACATGACAACCACGCAGCTCAGTCCTTCCCTCGCAGTCAGGTTGGCATTAGCGAATCCGTGCTGTTACTTCCCTGTTACAACCATGTAGCAAAAAGAAAGGAACCAGGGCTAGGAAGACGGCTCAGCGGACCGCACTAACTGAACAAGTCAGATCCGGAACTCGTGTGGAAAGCTAGATGCCGTGGCACACATTTGCAATGCCAGCACTCCTACGTGAGATGGGAGGTAGAGACAAGGGCTAGCCTAGAGTATGCGGCACGCAGAAACCAGAGAGAGCCAGCTCAAGGCGGAAGGTGAGAGCTGACTTTCAAAAGCTTTCCTCTGACTTACACACTCACAGATGTGCACACGCACAAACACACATGACATGCACATGTACACTAGCAGCAACAAAAGACAAACTGAAAGATGTAGTTGGTGTGCAAATCAAAATGGATATTTGTGTGTACTAGAAGTGGATAAAAAAGGCTTGCTGGCCTCAGAGTCTAGAAGCATCAGCGGCCTGCAGAGGCACAACTCCTGATAAACACATCTAAAATGCTCCATGCATCTGAGATGCTCCATGCATCTGAGGTGCTCCATACATCTGAGGTGCTCCATGCATCTGAGGTGCTCCATACATCTGAGGTGCTCCAAACATCTGAGGTGCTCCATGCATCTGAGGTGCTCCATACATCTGAGGTGCTCCATACATCTGAGGTACTCCATACATCTGAGGTGCTCCATGCATCTGAGGTGCTCCATGCATCTGAGGTGCTCCATGCATCTGAGGTGCTCCAAATATCTGAGATGCTCCATACATCTGAGGTGCTCCATGCATCTGAGGTGCTCTATATACTGAGTTACTCCATACATCTGAGATGCTCCATACATCTGAGGTGCTCCATTCTTCTGAGGTGCTCCATGCATCTGAGGTGCTCCAAACATCTGAGGTGCTCCATGCTCCTGAGGTGCTCCATACATCTGAGGTGCTCCATACATCTGAGGTGCTCCGTGCATCTGAGGTGCTCCATGCATCTGAGGTGCTCCATACATCTGAGGTGCTCCATGCAAGACAGAGGGGATCAGGAAGGCTCCGTCAAGCCAGGGGTGGTTGAAGCTCCCTCTACCTGTAATAGGTGGCCAGGAGGGGAAAAGCTCTGCCGTCATATTCAGCCAGGAACACAAAGTAGGTGAGGACGAAGGCCCACCGCTGCTGAGCCAAGCCATGCTCCATCTGAGTGAACCTGGGATGTCCTCACGGCCCTGAGGGGTGGAGATCCAAAATGCTGTGACAAGACTCGGTCTCTTCTAGGTCTAGGATTCCAGTTTGAGAGAGTTGGGGACAGAGTGAAAAACACATGTGAGAACGACAAAATCCCTGGAGGGTAAGATAAGCAAAGCAATGATGCATGTGTGTGAAAATACCATAACAACGTCCATTCTTTTGTAACTTAAAAGTTTAATTGGCCAGCAGTTGTCTCAACTCTGTGCTGGGGCCAGCATGGCCACAGGAGACAATTCTCAGGTTCAGACTGTGGCTTTATTGAACTAGAGCTCACCACCTGACCGGAGGATCCCTTGAACCCCTGGGTTTGTGTGGGGCTGAATACTGGAAAGGCACGTAGATAAAGTTTTTCACACCCATGAACGCAATATCACAACTGGTAACCAGCATACTTTAAACATGAATTTTCTGAGACAGGAGGACCTCGGCCAAGCCAAGCAAGAACATCTGATGTTCTTATCAACTTGCAGGATCACATCTGTTGTGTGACATTGCCTGAGGAGACATGAACAAACATCTCTCCAGCCCAGATAAGGCAGATCAGAAAGAAAAGAGTCCACGGAAATGTAGCCTGGCTAATGGGTGAGTCTAAGGACTGGGCACAGGGGCAAAGGTGAGGAATTACTCATAGGAGCCAGGGTAACTCAAAGGCAGCCATGTCACTGAAAGCACACGGCTGCCCACCCGGTCCCACTGGCCTCTCTGCCCACCCCCCCCACCCCCCGCCCTTCCCCCTCCTCCCCTCCCCCAGCTGTTGGCAGCTTTTGTAACTTCAGGGAAAGGCTTTGGCTGTCTGTCCCGCACCCTCAGAGTCTTGTGAGCTCTCTCCTTCCTGGAGTGACTGTTTTAATTTGAAGCAAATAGCTATAAAATAACTTCACACATGTGCTCCAGGATAGCAGAATAGATAGGGATGTGTTGCTATTGATCCGGGAGGAGGGACTCATTCCTGCTTCAGCCTCCGAGACGCCGCACTCAGCGGCCAGCAGAAGGGAATTTTTCTCACTTCCGGCCTTGGAGGCCCACGTGGCTGTTTCTTTTAAGGTGTGTGATTCTGTTCGAAGCTTGTTGATCTAGGACTCACAAAGTGGCTCTGGTTTGCACTCTTTGCTGATGCCACTGTTGGAGGAGGGTGGGACAAGGACCTGCTAGGAGACAGAAGACGGGCTCCACTGACAAAAACCATCACAGAAAGTTCCGGAAACAAAAACATGCCTGCGTTTCTCCTTCCCTCCACAATCAAGTCTACTAAAACCAATAAGTAGATTCAGAATAAGGGTCAATTTCCTTATGCTCATGTACAATGAATAAATATTTTCTGAGAGAAAAATCTCTCAACTCTCCGTGAGATTATAATTGAGACATATGGAAAATAACTTAATGGTTAAAAAAAACCAAATCCCAAACCCAACATTTGGAATATGAATCTATTCCAGATTAAGTTAATTTTATGAAAGTCTCCAAAGAATTAAACATGATTATAAGGGAGATAAGAAAGGCAAATGAAGGCTTAAAATCCATTTGGAAGCAACAAGAGTGAGTGGAAGTGTATGTAAAGAGGAAATAGATGTGAGATAACCAACTAGGAACCAAGGAAGGAAGTTTTGTTATGGAAAATCAGCGTACATTGTAGAGTAGGTACACAGAACTATCAAGATAAGAGGAGTGCTTTAGAAATTAACCCTAATATAAAGAAGGATTAATGTGAGTCAGAATTTAAGATTAAGCATCATTTATATAAAGTACAGACTCCGCTGGGTCAAGAATAAAAATTAGCCAGGTATGGTGGTGTACATCTTTAATCCCAGCACTGGGGAGGCAGAGGCAGGAGGATCTCTGAGTTCAAGGTCAGCTGTTCTACATAGCAAGTTCCAGGCCAACTAGGGCTACATAATGAGACCCTGTCTCAAACAAACAAACAAACAAACAAACAAACAAACACATAAATAAACAAATAAACAAACAAACAAATAAATAAACTCATGCTGTGGATGTCACTCTGTATAAATAAAATGCTGATTGGCCAGTAGCCAGGCAGGAAGTATAGGCAAGACAAGCAGAGAAGAGGATTCTGGGAACTGGAAGGCTGAGTCAGGAGACACTGCCAGCCACCGCCATGAGTACCAACATGTAAGATACTGGTAAGCCACGAGCCATGTGGCAAGGTATAGATTTACAGAAATGGGTTAATTTAAGATGTAAGAACTAGATAGCTAGAAGCCTGAGCCATTAGGCCAAACAGTTTAAATAATATAAGAGTCTGTGTGTTTATTTTATAAGTGGGCTGCGGGACTGTCGGGGATTGGCAGGAGCTGGAGAGAAACTCTCTAGCTACAAACTCATGTCTTATAAAGTCATGTCTTAGGCTTGAAGGCAGGTGAGCCATAAGTTAAAACCAGAAAGAAATGCTTCCAGATTTCTGACTAATAGAAACTGATGGGTGATAACGAATGATTACTGTTACATGAAGCAGATAAACTTGGAGATTAATCGCTTGCATCAGAGGCACTGTGTCATCTCATACCACCCAGTTCCTAATCCCTAAAGCAAACACTTTCAGCTCTCCACACCCAGTGTTCTGTTGTTACTCTGGTATCGACTTTTACATTTTCCACTTTAGATTATATCCTTTCCCTCTCCTCTGTGGTGGTATTGTGTTCCCCAAAATATTGTGTACTCTAATAAATTTATCTGGGGTCAGAGAACAGACAGCCACTAGATACAAAGGCTAGAAAATGGTGGCACTCACACCTTTAATCCTAGCATTCCAGAGATAGAAATCCCTCTGGATCTCTGTGAGTTCAAGGCCACATTGGAAATAGCCAAGCATGGTAACACACGCCTTTAATCCCAGAAAGCCAGCCTTTAATCCCAGGGAGTGGTGGTAGAAAGCAGAAAGATATATAAGGCATGAGGACCAGAAACTAGAAGCATTTGGCTGGTTAAGCATTTGGCTGGTTAAGCTTTCAGGCTTTGGAGCAACATAATTCAGCTGAGATTCATTCTGGATGAGGACTCAGAGGCTTCCAGTCTGAGGAAACAGGATCAGCTGAGGAACTGGCAAGGTGAGATAGCTGTGGCTTGTTCTGTCTCTCTGACTTTCCAGTATTCACCCCAATAACTGGCCTCGGGTTTGATTTTATTAATAAGAACTTTTAAGAATCCTTCTACACTCCTCCACTTCTCTCCCTATCTCAGTTTTTGTGATAGCATCTGCCTATTTAGACCATATTAGCCTTGAACTTGCTGTGTAGCCAAGGATAGCCTGTAACTTTCTGTCCTCCTGCCTCTGCCTTTGAAGGGCTGAGTTTACAGGTGTGTGCTATTGTGCCTGGCTATTGGCTTCCTTGCTGTAGGTGAGGGTGAAGTGGTTAGTGGAGACCATCTCCTGCCTGCGACTGGATTTGTGTCTTGCCCCTCTCCAGGAGCAGAGTGGACCTGCTGTAGAGACTACAAGCAGGGGGTACTTTATTGTCAACTCTGGATTAGCAATTGTAGGGTAAAAGGGCCCTGAAACCAGAGCCAAAGAAACACACTCTGCCCCTGACCAACTGATCATGAAACCAACCAATCCCTGAGCAGGAAAACCATCCAATCCCTGAGCATAAAATCTAGCCAATCTCTGAGTTTGTTCAAGCTCAGGGATTGAAATCTGACCAATTCCCACCCTGAAAATCTTCAACCTGGAAAAACTTCACCCTAAGAAGCCCTGTGCCTGTTCAGTTGGGAGCTGCCTTTTTTTTCACCCTGGCAGAGGCAGCCACTCTCCTGGATTCCTCCCTCCCAGTATATCACTTGAATGTGTTTTGGGTGAAGACTTTCTTTCACTGGGGTGGAGAAGCAACAGACATCTCTGCTAGGAAACTCTATGCTCAGAGTGGCGCAGAGTGGCGCAGAGCTCAGCTGTAACGGAGGAGCAGGATTGCCACATTCTGCCGGGAGATCATCCCCCACTGGGACACAGCTGTAGGTGTAGCCTGACTTCCCAACAGTCAGGATACCTTTCTCTTCACAGCTGTAGGTATCCAGGATACCTCCCCTTTACAGCTGTAGGTATAGCCTGACTTCCTGACAGTCAGGATAACTTTTCCTCCAGAGCTGTAACACTTGAAGCAACCTTAAATGATATGAAATAACTTAAAACAGATTGCTACATTAATAAAATTCACAGCTAAATTTTATGCTTTATTAGGATATTCCCCCTCTGTACCCTCTGTTTTCCCAGTGACAGTAGCCCAGCTAAATAATAATTTCTATGTGACTGAATTAAATGCAGAGATGACCAGAATGTATAAATGGATCTAAGATAAGTCAGTCTTATGTAGCTCATTAAGAACATATCTAGCCGGGCATCGGTGGCCCACGCCTTTAATCCCAGCACTCAGGAGGCAGAGCCAGGCGGATCTCTGTGAGTTCCAGGCCAGCCTGGGCTACCAAGTGAGTTCCAGGAAAGGCACAAAGCTACACAGAGAAACCCTGTCTCAAAAAACCAAAAAAAAAAAAAAAATTGATAATAAAAATAAAATAAATAAATAAATAAATAAATAAAAAATAAAAAAAAGAACATATCTAAAGGCCTGGCGGTGTTGGCACACGCCTTTAAACCCAGCACTTGGGAGGCAGAGCCATGCGGATCTCTGTGAGTTCGAGGCCAGCCTAGTCTACAGAGCGAGATCCAGGACAGGCTCCAAAGCTACACAGAGAAACCCTGTCTTGAAAAACCAAAAACAAACAAACAAAAAACAACAACAAAAAACCCCAGTCTAAGGCTGGGTGTGGTGGGGCACGCCTTTAATCCGAGCACTCAGAAGGTAGAGGCAGGGGATCTCCATTAGTTTGAGGCTGGTCTTATCTACATAGTGAGTTCCAGGACAGTCAGGGCTATGTAGAGACCCTGTATAATTTGTATGATACTAGCAATTTTCTTTCGTATGTGTGTGGTTTCACCAAGTCGATTATCTCATGTATACTTTAAAATTAATGTATGCTTTGGATTAACTGATCATACTAAACAATAATATTCTGATGAAAACCATCTACATGCTTCAATATTTTTGTTGTATTGCATTTTTTTTCTCTTAAAAATTACTCATTTATTCTAATTTAGGGTTTTTTCAGAATTTCATACATGAGCACTGCATTTACACCAGTCCCCACCCCCTCCCCCTTCAACTCCCAAGTCCCCTCCCTCCTCCCCAACTAATGCTTTCTTCTTTTATTCCTGTTGTGCGCGCGCGCGCGCGCACACACACACACACACACACACACACACACACACACACACACACAAGCACACGCACACAGGCACACGGGCACACGGGCACACATTTATATACAACCTACTGAGTCCATTTAGCTAGTGTGTCCAGGGATGAGCACTTGGGATCGGTAACCTAGGTGGGAGCTTTTCCCTGGGGGACACTGATTCTCTCTCTCTCTCAACAGCCATTTACTCCCTCGAGCTCTTCATCTAGGGATGGAACCTTGGGGAATTTTGCCTGTCTATGCTTGTCTGTCAGCTAGTGTTCTGAGCCAGGGGTCTTGTTCAAGCAAACAGGGTCTTTGATGTGTGTGTGTTTGTTCCTGAGTGTATGTATGCATGTCTGTGTGTACAGGTGCCTGCAGAGGCCAGAGAGGATATCAGACCTTCTGGAACTGGAGTTACGGATGTCTCTGAGCCGCCACGTGAGTGCTGGGACCTGAACCTGGGGCTTCTGTGAGAATAGCCAGTGCTTCTAAGTACTGAGTCGTCTTTCGGCACCAAGACAAAAAATAACAGTGTTACTTACTGGTGATTTTACATGTTTATCTGCTTCAGCCTCTGTCTGTATGGTCAGAGGACAACTTGTGGGAATGGATTCTTTCTTTCCACCATGTGGGTCCCAGGGATCAAATGCAGGTTGTCATACTTGAAGGCCGGGGCTTTTACCACTGAGCTATTTCACTGGCCAAAGATATGAAACTTTCAACGGAGGAAAGCACCGTGGAAAAATTAAAAAGAAGACCAAAAGGAAACAAAGAGACACATTCATGGATCTGAAGACTCAACGTCCTGCGAACACCTCCCAAGCAGTCCCAAATTCAATTAAGATTCATGGATCAGAAGGCTGAACATCCTGACCATGCTTCTACCAGTAATCTGCAAATCCAATTAAAATTCTACCCAAATCTCAATGAAGTTTTGTTTTGGATGGAATTTGACAAGCTGAACTTAAAATTCACAAAGAAGATCAACAAGCAGATAATTTTGGGAAAGAACACAAGGCAGCCGGGTGGAGAAGACTTAGTCTACAGACTAATGAGACTTGGTGGTATTATGGAGGAATAGTAATTAGAGAGTGGGGTGGGAGAACAGAACAGAGAGCCCTGCAAGGGGCCCACGCACATATGGAAAAGACAGACAGCAACTGGGGCTCCAATCACAGGATAAAGAAACGACTTTGAGAAATAGTTGGTGCAGGGTTGGAGAAATGACTCAGTCAAGACACTCGTGGCCAAGCCAGACGACCTGATTTCAATACCTGGAGCCCACAGAGTGGAAGGAGAGAATCATCTCTCTGGTTTCCACATGTCTAGACACACACACACACACACACACACACACACACACACACACACACACACACACACACTCATACACACACACACAAAACATATATATATGTGCATGGCATGCATGTTTGGCGCCTGCAGAGGTCAGAAGAAGGTATCCAGTCCCCTGGAACTGGAGTTCTGGATTATTGTGAACCAACAGTGTGGGTGCTGAGAACTGAACCCAGGTCCCTCCTCAAGAACAGAAAGTGCTCTTCACCAATGGACCATCTTACCCGCACCCAAAGATTTCTTAAACAGGATATAAAAATAGACCACACAAGAAGAGGGTAGTCACGCTTTACCTGCTCTGGTCAGGTGACTCCCATTTAAAGTGATGTCAAACAGAATTGGAGACAAGGCTCAAAATAAGGACCAAACGTGTTCATCACTTAGGAAACGGGCAGGGTGGCGTCTGCATTTGTGAAGAAGTCCTGTCCTACAGCAGGAAAGCACTGAGCAACTGTGACAGAGAAGGAAATCAGTCTGACAGCTCCATTAAGAGTCAAGGAAAAGAATATCTAAACTGTCAGTGGAGCTGGGAGGCTACCAGGTATTCAGAGAGAAGACAGACGGAAGACAGACGGCCACAGGCTTCCTGGTGAGAGCACAAAGCGGTGTATTCACTTTGAAAACAACAATCTGGCCATGCTTAAGATACGTCAATTTCCCAGGTGCCTGGCTCACACAGCTGTCTTCTACAATAGCTGCAACATTGTTTGTACTTGGGGAAACCTGAAAACCATCTATCCAGCCATCAACAGGAGAGAGAATAAATAACCCTACAAAGCATTTCTTTACAGAGCAGTGAAAATGCAATATATGTTAACAGATGAATTTCAAAAACCTAACGTTGAGCTTTAAAATAATTCCATTAAAAAAATGACACATAGAATCCAGCATGGTGGCGCTTGCCTGTAATCCCAGCATTCAGGAGGCAGAGGCAGGTGGATCTCTGAGTGGTCTTGATCTTAATCTATAGACCAAACCAAACAAAATTTTAAAACAGACACATAGAGTATGATCCATTTAAGGTTTATTTTTAATTTCATGTGTGCGTTCATACGTGTGTGTGTGTGTGTGTGTGTGTGTGTGTGTGTGTGTGTGCAAATGCATGTGGACACCAAGGCATCAGATCTCCCCAGAGCTGGAGTTACAGGCAGCTGTGAGCCACCTGACATGGGTTCTGAGAACCAAACTATGGTCCTCTGCAAGAGCAGGAAATGCTCCTAACTGCTGAGCCACCTCTCCAGGCAGGTAGGACACATTTTATGTAAGTTTGATGACATGTAATAGATGTATAATTTCAAATACATTATGCAGTATGAAAATGCAGGAAAAAGCCGGGCGTGGTGGCGCACGCCTTTAATCCCAGCACTCGGGAGGCAGAGGCAGGCGGATCTTTGTGAGTTCGAGGCCAGCCTGGGCTACCAAGTGAGCTCCAGGAAAGGCGCAAAGCTACACAGAGAAACCCTGTCTCGAAAACCAAAAAAAAAAAAAAAAAAAAAAAAAAAAGAAAATGCAGGAAAAAGATGAAGTCAGAATTCTATATATCTGGATATTGAATGTTTGGACGCCAGGTTTGTTAATGTCTTTACTTCTCTGAAGTAGTGCAGCAGAAGCTGGATAGGTGACTTATTGGCTAAGAGTGCTTGCAGCGCAACCAGACTGTTTCCCAGGATTCAATCAGGTGGCTCACAGTGACCTGTATGTAACTCCAGCTCTAGGGGACCAGATGCCCCCTTCTGGCTTCCAAGAGCACTCTGCATGCACATGGCACACACACTCACACATATGAAGTTTTCAGTTTTATTGGTTTTGATTTTTGAGACAGGGTCTCTCTAGGTAGTCCTGGCTGTTCTGGAACTCTATAGACTAGACAGGCTTTAAACTCACAGAGATCCTCCTGCCTCTGCCTTCCAAGTACTGTGCACTACCATGCCTGGCATGCATATGTAATTTTAAAGAAGTATTACAGCAGGTGTAGTCTCAGTCTATGTAGCTGTCCGTCTGAAGAGAATGGCTTCTGAGTTCGTGTGTGTGTGTGTGTGTGTGTGTGTGTGTGTGTGTGTGTGTGTTTCATAGTGCCAGCATCACCAGCACCATATCACTGCGTTGAAAGTTCCCTCATCTCAGGGACTCTAATTTCTCCCTTCATAGTCCCAGGATCAGGCGAAGCAAGAGGTTCAACCTGTGTTTACTGATTGACTGACCAAGTAAATGAATGAACGCCTAGAGGAAGAGGGGAATGTAAAAGGGAAGAGGGAGGAGGAAGGCGGAGAGAGCGTGAGAGGTTTTGTGCATGCTCGGCAAGCAGGCACTCTGTGACTGAGTTGCGTCTCCAGCTAGGAGTGAGACGGTTGCTGCCTCTGACGTCAGATCCTATGCTGAGGTGCCAACACCTCTGCAAGGTGTTTATCGGTGGTTTGGCGTGGTAGGCAGCAAGAGCGTAATGAGCAGAAGTGGGAGTACAGCCTCGGGAGCCGCCTTGATCTCCGGTGTTTGGAGGCTAGCGTGGGTGAGGGAGGGAGAAGACTGTGGCTAAGGGGAGGTGCGGGAGTGTAGATGGGATCTCAGGTGGTTCAGCCAATAGCTTTGATTTCTTTGAGGAAGGAGAGACACAACACACTTGTCGTAGGAAATGCAGGTACTAATAAAAGAAAGTAAGAATATTTGAGTTCCAAGCCCCGTTGTGTATAAAGCACAAAGGTGCAAGCATACATTCATAACAGGGGAGGTTGGGAATGTAACAGGCCCCCAGACCTTAGCACAACTGACACCATGATAGAAGTACCATTCAGGCCATAAAACTCAGCAAGTAGACAGCATCACCTGTCAACACTAAAACAAAGGTCTGCTCCATCAAAGTCCACAGCTTTGGGAAAAAGGTCTACTCCATCAAAGTCCACAGCTTTGGGAAAAAGGTCTGCTCCATCAAAGTCCACAGCTTTGGGAAAGTCTCTAAAGGTACTAACCTCACTTTTTGGCTTCTGTAGTTCCACTTCTGGCCAACTGTTCTTCTTAACTGAAGTATGTCAACCCAGGACATGGTTTTTATATTTAAAAGATCACCCCAAGAAAGGCTCGGGGCTACACTGATATCCTGAGAACCCAAGCCAGGGTAGTCTGCTGACGGGCTAATAAAGACTTCCTATCAGCCTAAACCCATGTCCGAACAGTCTTCTCTGATGGATACCCCTCAACAAGGAAGAATCACCATAAACAGCCTGACAGAACCTGAACGATTACAGGCCTGTGAGCGCGGAACAGAACAGCTTCCATGTGCAGGGAGAGCTCTTGGACCCCGGACTAGCCTAGGAAACCTCCTACAGTTGCATCCTGAAGAACTCTCCTCTGAGGTGGTGTCGGGGAGAGGGTGGGCATTTATCTTTGCAGCGGGCAGAGGATATCTCTACAGATTGCCTCCTGAGGAATTTCAGACTTAGGTATGTACTCAGCTCTATCTCTAGTGGCCCAGGAACTTCCCTGTTGTGAACCAGCTGTGTGTGAGAATAAAAGCATAAACACACCTCCAGTATGTTTGTGTTTGTGTTTCAAGTAGACTGTCCTGGATCAAACTCTCGTGTGTGTGTGTGTGTGTGTGTGTGTGTGTGTGTGTGTGTGTGTGTTCCTCTTTCTTGAGGAATGGCCCAAACTACATCCTAGCTTCACAGAGGTAGCTCCTACCAGAAGTGGGACCTCTGGAGTGACTGAGGGGAACATTTATTATAAACATATATATATTATAATATATAATAATATGACATTATCCTGCCTGCTTCATTCACTGTTTTAAAGTGGGGTGTCACCAGGTTGTCAGGCTGGTGTCCACTTGTGGACTCTGATGCTCGGAGCCTCTGGAGTGGCTGGGAGAGGTCTGCCCGTTGAGTAGCCAGTTGTCTGAGGGAGCAGTGTGGCAAATGAGTCCCTTTGCATTTGGAGGGCGTGGGACAGCCAACAGGCCCCGAGAGGGATGTGGAAACATGGGGCTGACTGTAACCTAATTGTTTGACCACCGAGTGCTGCACTTCACCTGCGCCTTTACCCTTCAGGCCTGGCCGACAGAAGGACCTGCTCAAGCAAGAACACCTTCTATTACAGAGAGAGGCTCCCGCTCTGCATTGCCTTTACTTGGTAATACACCACAAGCGTCTTTCTTCTCCTCACTAGGCATTCTGTACCAAGGTGTTTTGCGAGCACTCTATAAGGACGGGCTTATTAACCTGTGTTAATAACCTGTTTCCTATGTTGGAAAGGCTTGGCACGCCCAGTTGTTTTGCAGCTGGCCAGGACTCCCTGCCGACCTCCTGTGGTGTCCACTGCACCGCCTCTTGAAACAGTATCAGTTTCTCCCAAGCTTACAGAAGTTATGAAGCGACACACCAGGTACCAGCGAGTCCGAGTCGAAGGCCGGGCTGGAATCACCCCAGTCCCTTGCAGCTGCAGACTCGGCCGAGCCCAGCCAAGCACTGTCCTCCCAGCATTTGGCTTCCTGTCAGAAGGGTGAGTCAGCTGACCTGGCACACTCCTCCGAGCCGAAAGTCACATCCCGCCGGGGTGTTGCCAATCTCTCCCACGACCCAAGCTCTCCCAGTCCTCGAGGCCCTGGTAAGCCCCGTGTGACTGGGGCGGAGACGAGATAGGAAGTACATGGGAAGTAGTGTGGAGTTCCTGTGGTGAACTCATGTGTCTCCACACCTCACCCCCGCCCCAAGTTTGGGGCCAGAAGGGGCCGGACAGACCTTACTATGGGCAATCCTGACCTTACCTCTCTGAGATCTCAGACATTAGTTTTCCTTGTCCTTTAGATGGAAAATGTCACATGCACATATGAAAAAGGAAAAGTGTCGATGTGTTCAATGTGACATGGTCTTTGTACTGGCTGGTTTTGTGTGTCAACTTCACACAAGCTAGAGTCATCAGAGAGGAAGGAGCCTCAGTTGAGAAAATGCCTCCTGAGGCCCAGCTGTAAGGCATTTTCTCAGTTAGTGATCAATGGGGGAGGGCCCGGCCCAGGGTGGGTGGTTCCATCCCTGGGCCGGTGGTCCAGGGTTCTGTAAGAAAGCAGGCTGAACAAGCCATGGGGAGCAAGCCAGCAGGCAGCTCCCCTCCTTGGCCTCTGCATCAGCTCCTGTGTCCAGGTTCCTGCCCTGCGTGAGTTCCTGCCCTGACTTCCCTCGGTGATGAACAGTGAGGTGAAAGTGTGAGCCAAAGAAACCCTTTTCTCTCCAAGCTGCTTTGGGCCATGGTGTTCGTCACAGCAATAGACACCCTAACTAAGACAGCCCAATATAAATTTCCTACCAAGTACCGATATGTGCTATAAATGGGAAAATCTAAAGTGAGAAGCCAGCTTGTCCTATGATTTTTCTTTAAAAAGATACCAACAATAGCCAAAAATCTACCCCAAGAGCGTTGTGGTGTGGGAGAGACGGCTTGGTGTAGATCGTTTGCCTTGAGCCTCCTGCCCCGAGTTCCGTGGAAAAGAGGGAACCAATGCACAGATTTGTCCTCTCCAACACAGGCACCATGACGTAATCACCCTCATTCTGTAAAAAAACAACTTTAAAAAAGATTTTCTTTTGATTCCCAGGGCGCCCTGAGCCCCTGAATCAGCATTTAGGAAAGAGACGGAAGGGTTTTGTAAAGAGGACGTCCTTGAAGAAAGCTGTGCTGGGCATCTCATCTCAGCTGAGTTCTTTGCTTCCTTATTGAAGTTCTGTGAGGGAGAGGGTCGGCCTGCTGGACGGACAGCTGGGTTCTGGGAAGCCAGACAGTGGGAGAAAGCTGCCAGGGGAAGCCACTGCCACCCTGGTGGGGTCAGCCTCGTGGGCTTCCTGAGAAATGATAGGGTATGTGAAGCATGAACTGTTCTGGACAGACTTGGGACCTGCAGTAAAAGAGAATTGGCGTGGTTCCTACCTTTCTCTCTGAGTATTCAGGCATGGTGGGACCCCCTTTCTCTCTGTGTATGCAGGCATGGTGGGACCCCCTTTCTCTCTGAGTATGCAGGCATGGTGGGACCCCATTTCTCTCTGAGTATGCAGGCATGGTGGGACCCCCTTTCTCTGAGTATGCAGGCATGGTGGGACCCCCTTTCTCTCTGAGTATGCAGGCATGGTGGGACCCCCATTCTGAGTATGCAGGCATGGTGGGACCCCCTTTCTCTCTGTGTATGCAGGCATGGTGGGACCCCCTTTCTCTCTGAGTATGCAGGCATGGTGGGACCCCATTTCTCTCTGAGTATGCAGGCATGGTGGGACCCCCTTTCTCTGAGTATGCAGGCATGGTGGGACCCCCTTTCTCTCTGAGTATGCAGGCATGGTGGGACCCCCTTTCTCTCTGAGTATGCAGGCATGGTGGGACCCCCTTTCTCTGAGTATGCAGGCATGGTGGGACCCCCTTTCTGAGTATGCAGGCATGGTGGGACCCCCTTTCTGAGTATGCAGGCATGGTGGGACCCCCTTTCTCTCTGAGTATGCAGGCATGGTGGGACCCCCTTTCTCTCTGAGTATGCAGGCATGGTGGGACCCCCTTTCTCTCTGAGTATGCAGGCATGGTGGGACCCCCTTTCTCTCTGAGTATGCAGGCATGGTGGGACCCCCTTTCTCTGAGTATGCAGGCATGGTGGGACCCCCTTTCTGAGTATGCAGGCATGGTGGGACCCCCTTTCTCTCTGTGTATGCAGGCATGGACACACACACACACACACACACACACACACACACACACACACGTATGCAAACATGCATACAAGCGGATACATGTAAGTGTCAAAGATCAACTTCAAGTCTCTTCCCTTCCTCCACTTTCCGTCAGGGGATGAGTTCAGTCCTCAGGCTTACACAGTAAACACTTCACTGGATGACCCCCTTACCCACCCTTCCTTCCTGGATGACCCCCTCACTCACCCCTCCCTTCCTGGATGATCCCTCACCCACCCCTCCTTCCTGGATGACCCCTCACCCAGCCCTCCCTTCCTGGATGACCCCTCACCCAGCCCTCCCTCCCTCTTATAAAAACACTAATGCCCGGGTGGGTGAGATGGCTCAGCAGATAAAGGCACTTGCCACCAAGCTTGATGACCTGAGTTTGATTGCTGGAGCCATGTGGCAGAAGTTTGAGAAATGTTGTTTTCTCTCAGAGGTAGCTAGCCCATCAAAGGACAACATCCAAAAATCTCCCTCACTTTTAATCTCCTCCGCCTTGTAAAATTTTTATGAACATCTTCTCATATCCCAACCCTATTCCTTTAAAATTAGTCAATCCAAAAAGACTATGAAACCAGCCTATGGAAAAAATTCTTAGTCACTACCTGCATTAGAAGAAAAAAACCCCCAACAACCCTAATCTTCCTGCCACCCCAATCCCACCTCACCCTGCCCCAAGGGCTCACTAGCCTGGTTTGGATTCTGTCAAGTCCTTTTTTTTTTTTTTCCCCAAAAAGTAATTGCTTTGTCAAAAGCTATTTTTGTTCTGTTTATGTGTTGTATGACACCAAGATTATTTTTTGTTTTTAACAAAGGGAGAGAATTGATTTCACATAGTCGTCCTCTGACCTCCAAACATGTCCTGTGGCACTCCTGAACACTTGCTCAAATAAAATAAAACAAAGGATAGTAATGTCATCATGGAGGCTCCACCTTCATGACTTGACCTAATTCTGATTACCTCCCAAGGCCCTACCTTCAAATATCACTAACATATAAATCTGAGACCAGGCAATGGAAGCAGAGGCAGGTGGGTCTCTGAGTTCGAGGCCAGTCTGGTCTACATAGTGAGATTCAGGACAGCCAGAGCTATGGTACAGAGACCCCGTCTTGAAATAAATAAATAAATAAATAAATAAATAAATATCTAAAACAAACATATGAATCTGAAAATTATGTTTCCAGCTCATGGGCTCTTACGGGACATAGTTGAGCCACAGCCAGCTCCATGTCCTAGGTTCTGTGTAGAGGGATCTCAAGACTGAATGTCCTGGGCTGAGGCCTCAGATGGCTATGTGGTAGGAGACCGGACATGAGCTGCAGGCCAGATCAGCGAGAACTTTAGGAGCAACAGGCTGAACCAGGAATCTCTGGGGAAGCATGAAAGTACTCATGCGAAGGAGCCAGTTCAGACATGTTTCTGGGAAAGAGTCTAAATCCAATGTACAGCTGTTGCTCCCCCTCCCCCAACTTTCACCCACCAGTGTGCCAATGATGGTAGCTGTCATAACCATTGGGGCAGGCAGAGTAGGAAGGTGCTGATAAGATGTTAATCCCACCAGTCAAGAATAAGACTACCACAATCTAAAGCCAAATTTGAAGCAAGCTTTAATTAAATATTGGTCAGGTAGATAGGCTCTGGTCAGGTCCATCTCTGAGTTCCTAGGACAATGGCCTCAAGTCATGTTTTGAGGGATTTAAAAAGGCAAAGCCTATAATTTACCACATTTCCTATCAGGTCCAATCAGGGACAAGGGTAAATCAATCCTGATGTACTTCCTGCCCACATGTGATCAAGCACATCTGCTGGAACTTATTCTTAACTGCACACAGAACTCTTAACCTGCAAGGCATATTTTTCCGGTTTTGGTCCTACATTCTTCCCCCTCCCGCATCCCCCCCCCCCCCCCCGAATTGTATCCTGAGTCAAATCCTTGATTCTGTGATGGGCGCCTGTTTCTATTGGGATCTAATAACCATCAACTTAATGATACCCAGACAGGAATTATCATTTAATTAAGGCATCAGTGATGCAAGAGCCAACAGGAATTAACAGAAGCAGAAAGAGCCAAGAGCCCTACTATGGCTGACATCAGAGTTACTATCTCGGAGGAGCCTGGGAACGAGACTAAGTACCAGCCATTTACTTCATCTCAGGTCCCCCTTTTTGCAGTTTTTTTTTGTATAGCCAGATTTTTTCTAATAATTTCTGAGTGTTCTGTATAGAAACAACAATTTTCTCTTAAAGCTATATAATAACCTCTTTGTTTTATACAGAGCAGGTTGAGTGCCCTTCATATTGTAGAACTATTTCAGCTAATGAGTCTACCTGTTGACAGATCTGGATCTATTTAGTTTTAGCAGGTACCTTTCCTGACATGCCAATAGGCACCATAGGTAGTTGTTTTGTCCCCTATGTCAGGGAGTTTCTTTTTGATCTAACACTGAAGCCTGTTGGGAGATAAGGGGTGATGTACTCTCTTCTGTAACTCCTTCCTGCTGAAACTAGGATGTTGTTGTCAGGGCCCAGGAGGGCTGGAATGCTAGTCAAAGACAAGGAGGGAATTCAGGCAATGGGGCATTCATCAGAAGCATCTGGTTCACTGACCCAGCTCAAGAGACAGGGAGCAATCACATTGGTTGGACTTGTCCAGATCAGCTTTCAGCAAGCCCAGGACCCTCAGGCATTTGGAGCAGGTTATGGTCAGCAGCTGATGCTTGGATAGTGTCTGTCAGCCAAGTGGAAATCTACTGAGACAGATATAGACTAGGGATAGAAGTTACAATTTAGTAACTTAAAGGAAAATCTTACATTTGGAACTTTCAGGCCCTTAGTCCTAGTAGGTGGGGGAGGGGAGGAGTCCCAAGACCAGGAGAGAGAGAGAGAGAGAGAGAGAGAGAGAGAGAGAGAGAGAGAGAGAGAGAGAGAGAGACTGTCCTCAGGAATAGACAGGTAGGGAGACATAAGCTGTTCTTATCTGGAGTCCATTTGACCTATGAGAGATGGATGCAAGCCTTATGACTCCCTCAATTCTCTGAAGCTCACATGAATTTTTAGTTTGCAAAAAGACATAAAAGTTTTAGATATATTAACATTACCAATCTGTACTTAAATCCACATTGTAGAAGAATCAGGTAACAGGTCTGTAAAACAGCTGGAGTAGACTCACACTTTAAGTCCTAGCAAAGGCTATAGATTTGGGTTAAAAAGCATGAATGTGTTTCTCTCTCCAGAAAGCCATATATATATATATATATATATATGTTTTCAGCCCAATGAGAAGCACCTTTAAGTCTATACTTAGAAGACAACCAAAGGAAGTTTAAAATCTTAAGCTTGTGACTGACAATAGCAATCAGTGAGCTATCAGCTTATCAGAACTCCATTGATCAATGTTAAAATGCTGAACTTTTGAAATCCTAGTATAATAATAGCATATAGTGGGAGAGAAATCTGAAGTATTTCCCATTTTTCACATGCCTGAAATCACTTATGTATACCTTTACAACTTGCATGTATACATCTTAAATCACTTTCTGAGACCCTTAGAACTTACTTAAGCTTTCATATTCACTTTAGTACATTTTCTTAGACCCTCAGAACTTGTATGGACCTTAACCCCTTTTCTTTCCATATAATCATATACTAGAGACACAAGGAGTTATTCCTGAGAACAGTCATTGCAAATTATATTACTTCAGTGGAAAGTTACATCTGAAGCATGTTTGTCTTTTGATATGAAGCCTGTAAGCAAGGCAAACCTGTCTAGCTTTTCTCAGAAGGAGACTTAGTAGCTCTGGAAAAAGTAAGCCCTAATTTTTACATATGAAATTAGCTAACAAGCTGGCTACAGTCTTGGGGAAGAACATGGTTGCCTGCTGCTGCCAAGTTGACAAAGCTATAGTTGGCCTAACCGTCAACACCCTCCGAGAACTGAGGATAAATTACAGCAGGAAGTATAATCCAAATAACTATGTATCAATTAAAATGACAGAGACTAGTTCATTACCTAGATGATCATCCCAGGCTGCTGTGGTCTCCATCTCACTGGGGGCAGACATAGCTGGACAGCATCAGTCTTCAGCCCCCAGTCCCAGGAGACCTGAGAGGCTTTTCCTGTGGAGGAGAACCTGGAGAAGCAGGACAGCATCAGTCTTCAGCCCCCAGGCCCAGGAGACCTGAGAGGCTTTTCCTGTGGAGGAGAACCTGGAGAACTGACCTTACTTTGTCTAGGCAAAGTGGGGCAATCAACTCTCCAGTGTCTTGCTTGTCTACAGTTTGGGCAGGGTCCTGGCCACAGGTGAGACATTGGGGCTGTCTTGCCCAATGGTTAGCATTACCACAATCCAGATGGGGTTGTCATGGTACCCTGTCATCTTTAGAGCCTTCAAGGTCACTGCTAGGATCTGCTAGGTCTGTCATAGTAAGATTTTTCCATAAAACATTTTTAAATGCCATATTCATCAGATCTCTGACCAGTTTGAGGACCATTATCTATTAAGTATATCTGAGCTAAACAAACTTTGCTTGGTTTTAGTTACTTGCTTTAGGCTTAACCTTGAAAACATATACAGGATGCTAAATTAATCTTTTTCCTGTAATTAATTTCCTGTAATTAGTACATAGCACAAATACAAGTATAGTTTTGAACACATTACAAAATTTGACCATTAACTTGTATGTCCTAATTATCTTTAACAGTTTATAATAAGTTAATAACTTTTATAAGAATAGGACTTCACAGCTTTATCTCTGTTAAGTCTGAGCCTTAAAAATAACAATATCTGAATTGAAGTTCTTTTTAATATCAAAATAAAATTTTAAACTCATAAACACAGTCCAGAGAGATTGAAAGCTTTCCTGATCCTTTGATAGTACACCATTATAGAATATAGCATTCTTATATGACTCAGTTTACCAAAATAGCTAAAGCTTAATAAGGCTCATAAAGACAAGGAAGCTAGACACACATTCTTAAGCCTAAATAGACTTTGGGTAAGGAGAGACAGTATCTAAGCCAGTGGTTTTCAACCTTCTTAATGCTGTGACCCTTCAGCACGTTTCTCCATGTTGTGGTGACTGCCCCAGCCATAAAAATCATTCTCATTGCTATTTTACAATTTTGCCAGTATTATGAACGGCAATGTAAACATCTGACATGCAGACAGTCCTAGGCTACCCCTTCCAAAGGGTTTTTCAACTCCCAAAGGGTTGCAGTCTATAGGTTGAGATCTGCTGCTCCAAGCTCTTTGCCAGACTGAACAGGTCATTGTCTTGTTGCATCATACGATAGGAACATCCTGGTTTCTGGTGCTTAGATTTTGTGTTCATAGCTGTGGCCCTAATTTTTAACCTTTTTATTTATTTAATTTTTTCTGTTTTGTTTTTTTGAGATAGGATTTCTCTGTGTAGCTTTGTGCCTTTCCTGAAACTCACTCTGTAGCCCAGGCTGGCCTCGAACTCACAGAGATCTGCCTGCCTCTGCCTCCCAAGTGCTGGGATCAAAGGCATGTACCACTACTGCCCAGCTTATTTGTTTAATTTTTAAGATCATATATTAATAATATAAAGCATTTTATAAACCTAAAATGTCCCATAGTCTTGTTTTAAAGTTCCTTAAAGCTGTTCCTTAAATCCAGTCATTTTTATTTAAATTTGCTGTAAAACTCCAAAATTTTCTCTTAAAAAATGTTTAAAATCTCTTAACCGTGTGCTCCTGCAATACATAAATAAATAAATAAATAAATAACTTTTTTTTTTAAACTTCAGGAGGGAAGATACAGGGCACAGCCACAATCTGAATAAGGCAAAACCAAGCTCCAAGAATGCAAACAAATTCAAAGTTCAGTATCTGGGATTCATTCACAATCCTTTGGGCTTCCCTGAGGGGTTAGATCGCCTCTTTGTTCCAGCCCTCAGCAGCATATACACAGCCTGCCCTCTAGATCCCAGCCAGCTCCATTTCATTGTGGCTGGTGCTTCTGGTGACTGTCACATGGCACCGGCATTTCCAAAACTGCTAGGGTCCCCATTGCAACTGGGTTCTCTCTAGGGACTGTAGCCCGGCCACACTGTTGCAAGCCTCAGCTGCTCCCCTTGACACCTTCATGTCTTTAAACATCATCTGGATGATTCTTAAATTGCAAAGTATAGTCGACAGCAGAAGGTACATTCTTGCATATGAAGATGTGGAGGTGCAGCTTTAATACATTTTTTTTTTTGAGACAGAATTTCTTTGTGTAACCATCCTCACTGTCTTGGAACTCACTCTGTGGACCAGGTTGGCCTTGAACTTACAGAGATCTGCCTCTCTGCCTCCCAAGTGCTAAGACTAAAAGTATGCACCACCACTGCCTGGCTTAATACTTTATTAAATAAACATTGTTTTTTAAGTCCTATCTTTCATAAATCTTATTTTCAGGACAGGACAGGAATTATCATACAAAAATCTATCCTAGTCCAAAATATCCTGGAGACCTGCTGTTGTCTCCTTGGTAGGCCTGTGCCATGTGGTCACCTTTAATCCAGATGGTGGTAAGGGCTTGGCACAGACATAGAGGAAACTTGCAGATACGCTTGGGTCTAGAGAAGGGAGAGCCATAACCCAACTCTAGAGCCAGCTTTCCAATAAAGTAGAACAGCATAAGGCAACTTTAATGTTGTCTACACTAAAAAGACATCTGAACTCCTGCTAACCCGAATCCAGTCACCAGAGAGCTCAGAGATAAATTCTGAGCCCTGGCCACTAAAGCAGCCACTCAGTAGTGGCAGTTGGTGGCTGGCAACGACAGAGACAGCAGAAATATCTGACCCATTTCTGTCTCAGCTCATGTTCAAAACAAAACTTACGGTCACACCAGAAAACACAAGACAGTCAAAACTTTCCAACAAAATGGGCAGATGCAACTTCCATGAGAAACAGACAGATAAGACTTTCCAAAAATGAAACAACAAAGCTTTCCAACCAACCAGAACCACGCAGGTGGGAGACAACTGATTGTTGGCTTGATGGGAGAATATTGGGGTCCCATCAAAGCCCCTCCACATCACAGATTGGGATCCTACAGAACAGAACCAGATGACGACTCACCAGGAGGCCTCCATAAATGCTTGCTGCTTTCCTTGGCACAGAAATCCACCCTGACAGCCTGCAAACCAAAGGCTTTGGAGCCTTGGAACATCTCAGGCACATGCCTCCTGAAGTGGTCCCCTCAGCCCCGGAGTTCCAGAGTGAAGGTCTAGCTTTAGAATTTGGGTGGGTGGTCTGAATCTTACTGGGGTCTCCAGAAAATGTTAAACCCACCAGTCAAGAATAAGACTACCACAATCTAAAGCCAAATTTGAAGCAAGCTTTAATTAAATATTGGCCAGGTAGATAGGCTCTGGCCAGGTCCATCTCTGAGTTCCTAGGACAATGGCCCCAAGTCATGTTTTGAGGGGTTTAAAAAGGCAAAGCCTATAATTTACCACATTTTCTATCAGGTCCAATCAGGGCCAAGGGTACATCCTGACTTATTTCCTGCCCATGTACCTCCCGCCCACATGTGATCAAGTGCAGATGGGTCAAACAGGAACTTATTTTTTTATTTTATTTTATTTTTGAGACAGAGTTTCTCTGTGTAGTCTTTGGCTGTCCTGGATCTCACTCTGCAGACCAGGCTGGCCTCAAACTCACAGAGATCCACCTGCCTCTGCCTCCTGAGTGTTAGGATTAAAGGTGTGCGCCACCACTGCCTGGTTTGGGAATTTACTCTTCACTGCTTACAGAGCTCTTAACATGTAAGGTATGTTTTTCCTGTTTTGGTCTCACACAGACTCTATATACCAGATTTAAAGTAAAAAGTTCAGAGTTTTTACATTTTTGAAAATTTTAATGTGTATGAGTGTTTTGCCCACGTGCATGTAAGTGTACCGTGCATGTGAAGTGCCAAGGAGGTCAGAAGAGGGCATCAGATCCCCCCTGAAACTGGAGTGCTGGGAGGTTGTGACCCACCATGTAGATGCTGGGAACTGAACCCCAGTCCTTTGCAAGAGCAGCTGGTGCTCTTAACCACTGAGCCATCTTAGAATTTTGATGAACATATTGCATCATCTCTGTAATTTCTGAAGTGTGGCTTCCTCTGCAACCAAAGGCTGTTCTCAGCGCCAGCAAAACAGCAGCAATAGACCCCTTGGGCCTGCCTGTGCTGTGAAGTCTAGGAGCATTCCCATCCTAAATACTGAGGGTGTAAAGAAACAGCACTCAGGACTGGAGAGATGGAACCTGGTACCTGGAGTTCCCTAACCATTCATTTTTCTCTAGAATAAGTGTGTCTTACCCTTTGAGGGAGGAGCTGTGTTGACAACAGGAAGCACGTTAGATGAATGTCAATGTTAAGCTCTTCTCCAAAAGCCAGTTCTTGCTTCTGGTTACCTTGAGCCCAATCTCCCAAGAAGTCAGTGTTCCTCCCTGATATTTCCTTTGGGGAGAGAAATGTTTTTCACTATTCCCAAACAGTGGCAGTTTGGCTCAGATCAAAAGAGACAGCCAGGCTGATGTCCTACTTCTGCTGGGTAGCAATTGTATGGCTCCCTGTGACAGACTTGAGCTCCTTGTCCAACTGGTGGCTGATGTGGAAAATTACTTCATAAGAACAGTAGGCATCTTACAAGCAAATAATGAAAGTGGGTGTGAGGCTCACTCCTGTATTCTAGCACTCAGTAGGCTAAGACATCACTTTGAGTTTAAGCCCAGCTTGTTCTATAGCATGAGTTCCAGGCCAGCGGACCTAGGCAGAATAATACTCCATCTCAATAAAAAACAAGGAAAAGAGAGAGAGAGAGAGAGAGAGAGAGAGAGAGAGAGAGAGAGAGAGAGAGAGAGAGAGGAGAGAGGAGAGAGGAGAGAGAGAGAGAGAGAGAGAGAGAGAGAGAGAGAGAGAGAGAGAGAGAGAGAGAGAGAGAGAGAGAGAGAGAGAGAGGAGAGAGGAGAGAGGAGAGAGGAGAGAGGAGAGAGGAGAGAATATAATGGAATTACCTATTAGGTTGAACTCTAGGTTGAACTCTAGGAAGTTGTAGCATTCAACAGGGTTACCCTTCAAATACAGAGAGTTTGACAATTTTATCCAAGGCTAGGTGTGGTGGTGCACACTATAATCCCAATGCTTAGGGGAAGAGGCAGACTTTAGGGCAGAGCCTCGGCTTTGAAAACCCAAATGAGTTAGGTTGAGCCACCATCTTCAGAAGTCAGTTAAAGAGACAAGTGAGAAGGAGAGAAATGAATTTATTCAGTGTGGCTACCCTGGGAAGAGGGACAAATCAGGAGGTCCAGTGGCCAGCCATGCCCATCCTCTAGGAAACTGATGAGAGGTGCAGGCTTAAACAGAGGGCAAGAGAGAAAAATTTCTTACAACAAATGATGGGCTTATTTGTTATTGATATTCCTTAGGGTATTTAAAAGGTTTTAATCAGGAGAGATTTATATAGAAAAGTTTAAATGGCTAGATGTTATTGCAGCTGTCTAGCTCTCTGAATACTTTTCTTCTTTCTTGGTTTATAAAAATGTTCCCCCATACAAGGTCATGAATGTCTTTGAAGCTCTTGGAAGACTAACAATGGTTCACCAGGTAGGGTCTCCATGGCCTCCTTGAACAAGAGCGAACAGATGACTCCTCACAGTTACAGGACACTTTGAGAGATGCCTCAGAGTGTCCTAGTTGACTTTGAAGGGCAAGGGCCAAAATATTGTCCCTTAAAGAAAATAATCCTTCTGACCACATCCATGTTTGTCTCCAAGTATGGTTATTGACCACCCAGAAGGCCAGTTACACCAGCCTGTTCCTTCTAACCACCGTGTTTTATTTAGAGAAATGGGCTAAAAACACAACACTTTTAAATACATTTGATGGGACATACATTGTTTTTGTTCTTTTAAGTCAGTTCTTATAATTGTGTATCAAGAAGAGAATAATAACACCATTAATTTAATCTGGGAGTTGGCATCAATGAATTGAACTTTAACCTTAGACATTTTAATATCATATACGCAAAGTTTCATCTTTTAGGTACATAGTTCTCAAGTTTTATTTCATTAGGCAATTGCTCAGACCTTTGCAAATTTCTTAAGATTTCCAGCTTCCTTTTCTATTCTAGAAAAATGTCTAGCCACCGTGATCTTCACATATAAGGCCTTTTCTTACTAAAAATATTTCATTTTTACATTCTCTTAACATTTTCTTCTACTTGCTGGTTTTCTTAATACCACGAGGCATAGAAACATTAACAAATAAATTCACCATCTGTTGTGAGAAACTCCTCTCTAGAAGGGAACTAAGCAATGTCTCTATCCCCTTCTCAGAAGGTCCCGATGACAAACCAAAGTGTGATTTTACCAAAGTTCACCCGGGGGATGGTGAGCAGACAGACAGGAGTATGGCTGATCTCAAAGGAGCCCCACCAGGAAGTCCTCACACCGTGTGCATGACTGCCTTCCATCACTGCGCAGGTACAGCCCTCTCTCCCTGGTCTTCCACAGCCTGCATATTCTAGCTCTTCCCCAAGACGTCAAGACCACATGAAATCAGAGCAGTAAGCCCCGCTTTGGCCATTTCCCATGAGTGAGGATTCGTCTCATCTCGACTGTGGTTTCTCCCCTTTTGGCCCCATTCATAAGCCCTGGTACCGGGTGACCACATGTACTTCACCCTGGCCCCCACTCTCTGTTTGATTAATCATTCAGCAGCCCATGCCATTTAAATTGACCCTCGCTTAATCTCTGGGATGCGGGAGATCAAAAGCCGTTGGATCTCATATTTCTCTACCCTACTCATGAAAAATGCTCCTACCACCACATTGGTCCCACACCCCTTATCTATCGGTCTCCTGCCACCTTGGTGTTAGCATTTAGGCATCTGTACTGGCCTGCCCTTAGGGTCCTGACAGGATAGACCTCAGCTGCAGCCACTAAGAGCACCCCCTGTGTGCATTTGCTATGTTTCCTTATAAAAGGTGGGCTTGCTAACCTTCTGTCTCCTTTCTCTTTCTCTTCCTTGTTCCCAGGGACTGGTCCCTGCCCCTTTCTCTCTCCCCTTCCCCTCAAAAAAACCTCCTATGTAGACCCTGTTGTATGGTGTGACTCCTTCCCACCATTTAAAAAATACAACATTGAATGTTACGAATTTGTAAGCATGAGGGATCCCCAGCTGGACCAGACCAGGGTATCCCATGCATGCAGGGAACCATGCTGGCATGCTGGGCAGATGCAGCGGCTGGTGGGTGACCCACTCCATGTAGGCATGATAGCGGTGTGGTGGTGAACAGTCATTCACGACCCAGACGCTGCATCCACGTGAAAATGGTTTATTATACTAGAGAGATGAAGAAAAAGATAGGAAAGAAGGAGAGAAGAGAGAAAGAGAGAGGCAGAGGGGGAGTTGAAGGTGCATACCTTGTGGGAGGAAAAGTGGACCTCTGCCCTGCCCAGATAAAGATGGTGGTGAGGTCATATGACCTGTCCCCCTTTGACCTTAGCAGAGATGGCATCTGCCTGACCACATGACAGCTCTTATCAAATATGGCGATTGGCCACATGGTCATTTTTTTTTTTAAATCAAGACAAATTGAACAGATAAGGAATAGATAAAGCGAAGCATTTAAAAGTTACTCAGAAACAAGTTAACGTGGTCATCTCCCGAGGCCAGTAGTGGCAGCAGCATCAGCAGAGGGGAGGCGGGCTGTCATGGGGGGAGGAGCTTGGTTCTGAGCAGCGGGCGGAGCAGCTGGTGGGGCATGGCTCAGGGCTGCTCGCCAAGGTCCCGCAGGTGGAACAGGAGGTCCTGACAACGGAGTTAAGCGACAGAGGGAAAAGATTTAAGAGAATCATAGACAAGGAGAGGAATTCGAGGCAAGGGACAGGCCAAGAGAGTGAGCTTTGTCTGGTAGGCATACGTGTTGCAGAAAGGAACCTGGCCACTGGTGATGATGTAATTGCTCAGGAGAGGCTGGAGGAGGAGCATGGGGGATTGGTGATGAGGAAGGGATGGGAGAGGGTAGGCACATTTTTTCATAGTGAGGTATAAGGTCTAGCGGACTGACCTCCAGCATCCTAGAGGGTCATCAAGGGCCAATGAATGGTGCAAGGTAGCCAATGGACCATCATACCAAAGGCTATGGGCCATGGAATTGAGTGGGCACAAGCCATCTCCATATGCAATCACATAGGGATGGGGGCCTAAAGGGCTTAAACCCCAAAAGACACGTGGTGCCAGCGAGCAAAACAAGACGAATCCTCACTTGTGGGAAAATGGCCAGCAGGGAAGGGAGGAACTCTTACTGATAGGGTGGAGTCCCAGTCGGAAAAATGGTGGGTGGTACAAGGTCCCAGAGCTTGTCAGAGTGACAGTGGGCAGGAGAAAGCAGTGGGATTTCTCAATGATGTCATGGGAAAGCTGTGGGATTTGCCTGCCCCATGTTGGGTGCCAATGTTATGAATTTGTAGGTGTGGGGGATCCCCAGCTGGCCAGGCCAGGGTATCCCATGTGTGCAGTGAACCATGCTGGCATGCTGGGCAGATGCAGTGGTGGGCTGGTGGGTGACCCACACCATGCTGCTAACATATTAGAGACTATTAGGGAACACAAGCTAATAATTAGCCATTCATACCTAATAGACAGGCAGTCCCCAAATGCCCAGAGATCTGCAGAATATGGCATTTAAAATGTTTGATTAAAAAGTTTTTCATGATAGAGAGACATGCTGGCTCTTGGCAGCAACTTTATCTCCTCCAAAGGAGATGGATGGGCACAGAAGAACCACCACCTGGAACTTGCTCCAGAGTGGCTGCACCAGCCACTGAGCAAAAACTGCCTTTCTCCTCAACTACTGCCTTTCGCTTTGACTGCTGACGGGGCCTTCTTCAGACCATGGACAACAGGACTCTGGGAAATCCATTGCCTCATTTTTGCCTAGACAAGGTAGGCTGGTTCCTCCAACAGCTCCTATCCCACAACTGTAAGCCTGTTAGGCCTAGACCTGGCAGCTGAAGATGGATGTTGTTGCCCTGAGACCTCTGCCCTCAATGACCATTGAGGACCCTGGGGTGGCTGTCTAGGTAGCCAGCAAGTAAGTTTCTGTCATGTTCAACCACTAACTCAGGTAAAATTTGTCCTTCTCAGATCTGTGATGTTGTTTGATGACCAGGCTTTGTCAGCCCAACAGCAGCAACCAAGGCCTCAGTGGCCTTCTCAGTTCTCTGTGTAAGATTCACAGGCCTCATTCTCTTAGAGCTAATACCAAGTCTAGACACAGTTCACTTTGCTACCAGACTCAAAAAGGGGGATAAACTCACTTTGCAATGACTGCTCTCAGTATCTCCTGGTGAATTAGACAAAAGAAGATACTTTAAGGTTTGTTTATGTGAAGACAGGAATGCTCTCTCACTTCTGTTCGTTTACTTATCCTTCTCAGATCTGATGGTCTTTGATGACCAGGGTCCTAATGGATTTTTCCAATGAACATTTCTCTCTCCCAACCCCAAGGCTATAAGCACCTTGGGAGCTCATTAATACATTTCCTGTTAAAAGTACAGCCTCATTCACAGACTCCATGGTATAGGATAAACTGGTTTTAGATGTAAGTTCAGAAGTTCAGAGATTTAACATTCATACATGCAGTTTTGATAAACTGATAGAGCACTGACTACAGACAGTCTTGGGAGTTCTCAATTTCTGTGGACTTTACTGGTCCTAGCTTTTAGAGACAAGTTAGCATTAGATAAGGTATGGAAGCTCTTGTATAATATTAAAGGAACCAGCCTTAATATTATACATCCCAGGGGCTCAGGAGAGAGAACTACTAACGGCGAGGACTATTATCAGGAAATATAATCTCAGCACACCGAGTTCTATAGTCCACTTGCTTTAATTCCTCTGGCATAACATCCTTTATACACAGTTCAGTTCATGTCTAGCTCCTTTCTTGCCTGATTTCTCTCTATATTTATCTACTGTCCCCTCTAGGTTCTATCTTAATTCCTTCATCTAGTTCTGTCCCTTCTAGGTTCTCATCTATCTAGTTCTTTCCCCTATCAGCTCCTCTCCCGTCTCCTTCTCTCTCATCTGGCTCTTCCTCATCTTCCATCTCGTTCCTCTAGTCCTCTCTTCTAGCCCTTCAATCTAGTTCTTCCCCATCTCAGTTCGTTCCTCTCAAGTTCTTACCCATCTAGTACTTCCATTCTCTTTTCTCTTCTCTCTCTCTCTTCCCCCTTCTGTCCTCTGCTTTACAGTTATATATCTCCCCAAAATCACAATCCTCCCCTCCACCCAGGACACTCAGCCTGAACTTCCTCAGGCAGTGATTGTCCACTATCAGGATCAAATGGAGGGTTGATAAGAATTACAAAGAGGGGCATTAGTTGTTAATTACCATTTGTGACCCAAAGGGGAAGTGACTAATAAATTAACTAAAGGCTAAATATGGGTAATATCTAAGAAGAGGGATCTTATGTGCACAACTATAATCTTAAATGTGTTTGGTAAAGGATGTTAAAAATCTATAAGTTGCTAGGTCAATGGGAGAAAATAAAACTGTCTTCTTTTTTCCTGTGGCTCCTATCTGTCCAAGCTGTCTGCCATTTTTCTGCAGGGTGGGGGAAAGTGTGCTCAGTCTCTAGGCAACCTGTGCACAGCTAGATGCCTCTGGTGATAGTTAAAGGGAGATCTGGAACTGGAGGTAAGGTTTGGGAAAGGAGGAAATTAAGCTTAATTAGCACATCCACCAGGCCTTCTCAAACAGGTAGCCTGGATGCTTAAGTCTGTTCTTAGAGAGTACAAAGGTATCTCTGATAAGGTACTTTCCTCCATCCAGTGATGGACCTGGCCGGATGCTACCAATAATGATAATTACAGGGAGGCTTGAACTGGGAGTTCTGGCTGAGCATAGCTGTTAGCACAGAAGGTTATCTAAATATTCCTAGAAGTGGCTAGGTAAGTAGTTAGAGGTCTATAAAGTTAGTAAGGCTGTAAGAAAGGAGGGGTCTGAGCTAAATTGTGTAAAGCTATTACTTAATGTCTACCTGACCTAGGCGGTGTCCCCTTGTGGAATTTACCTTAAGTCAGGAGACTCGCCTGTGGGTTGTTATCATTGTTAGTCCACCTGGGACTAACAATGGGCGCCCACCTGGGTGGTGTTTCCTGTAGTCCTTGAAAGTGGCCAAGGGAGATATCTGATTCCAGAGAAAGCCTTTCCCTGAGGCTGTTCTCCAAATTACCTGGAATGTGTATGTCCAGAGAGTGCTCAGTCTACACTGTTAGTCCTTCTTAGGGAAAAGTCAATTGGGAAAGCTATGAAGGCACACATGATTTTCATAACAGAATACAGCTGATATATAACAAGCCAAGTAACACCAAAAACTCCTTGGGATTTGGCTTCCTCTGGAGGAATTCCCTGATCCCTCCAGGTAGTGACTTTGCCATAACCAGCTGAGTTCTTATGATATATTCCTGCGGCCCGCAACAGGAAGCCTCCCTCCTCCTCCTCCTTCACCCACTCAACCACTTCCATTCAGTGGGAGGTGTGGGTGAAGAAGCATTTGGTTAACTGCCATCCTGGAGACCTCAGGGATCTGTTTCTTGAGGAAGTGGAGAAGGCAAGTTGCTAGAACAAAATAGATTATTAATATTGGCCCCATGAACGGGGCTACCCACGGGAAGAGTGAAGAGTGACAGAAAGAATGGAATGGAGATGTGACCATTTATCCTGCATAGGTGCCCACTTGAGCCTGGAGAAGTGGTACCAGAACTGATATCCCAGGAGCTTGAGGGGATGATACACCAAATAGGAGGATGATGTGTCCGGGAGTACCTGAGTCATCACATCTGCTGTTTTCCTGAGGTGGGAAGTACCTCTATCCATCCTATAAAGGTGTCAATAAGAGTTATGACAGAGCTTTTTATGAGTTGGCATGTAGGTGAAATCAACCTGCCAGTCCTGACCCAGTTGGTGTCCTCAGAGCTGGTGCAGGGTCTGGAGTACCTGGGAGCCCCCTGCAGGTTGGCCTTGGCACACATCGGGCAAGAGGGGTGCACCTGTATGTAGCTAGAGTTTTCCGCCTTGCCCACAGTCAGGACAAATCTTTGTCACCCACCAGTCCCACAGCCGCTCAGACCCAACCAAGTAAACACAGAGACTTATATTGCTTACAAACTGTATGGCCGTGGCAGGCTTCTTGCTAACTGTTCTTTTATCTTAAATTAATCCATTTCCATAAATCTATACCTTGCCACGTGGCTGGTGGCTTCCCGGCGACTTCACATGCTGCTGGTCATGGCGGCGGCGGCTGCAGCCAGTCCTTCTGCCTTCCTGTCCTTTTATTTCTCCTCTCTGTTAGTCCCGCCTATCCTTCCTGCCTAGCCACAGCCGATCAGGTTTTATTTATTGATCAATCAGAACAACTTGACATACAGACCATCCCCCAGCACAGCCAAGTGCAGACCATCTCAGACACCTGCACTCAGGCCCATGGTCCTAATCATCCTCTATGCGGACCTGCTGGGTAACGCCACAAAGAACCCAAGAAGGGCTCCCACAGGACATACAGAACATCCCACAGCACTTCCGTTTTTCTTTTTTTAAAAAGGAAGGTTTTAACTTTTACACATCTTTAAAGCCAGCTTGGGCCGGGCGGTGGTGGCACATGCCTTTAATCCCAGCACTTGGGAGGCAGAGGCAGGCGGATCTCTGTGAGTTCGAGGCCAGCCTGGGCTACCAAGTGAGCTCCAGGAAAGGCGCAAAACTACACAGAGAAACCCTGTCTCGAAAAACCAAAAAAAAAAAAAAAAGCCAGCTTGGTATATTTGGGAATTTGGGCGTAGCTTCTCTTACTACTTCCTGCTGGAGGGGGGCGCTGTATCTTATGGGGATACAAAGAAAATTTTAGGTTCATGGAGTAGTCCGTGAGACTGTATCATCTGAGCCAGTTGCCTTGAAACGATTCTGGATGTTGGATCATCTGGGCCATGGTGTCATCAGAGACCTTTCAGGGGGTCTTGGCTGGTCAAACCTGATGTATCTTAATCTGGAACAAATCCATAGCCTCTGGCTTTCTGTAGAGACAAAAACAGAGCCTCTTTTCCAAAGCAACATATCCTTACATCTAAATTTTGAAGCCAAGGTACCTTTAAAATATACATTTTGGCATAACTCAACAGCCTTTGCAATCAAATGTTTTTCTTCAGCTACAAATATCAAAGAGAACATAATCCAGATTCTCTGTGTGATAGCCATCTTTATGTGGCTTATTTTTTATATTACTTTTACTTTCTCTTTAAAGACTTTATTTTTTTAAACTTTCTATTTCTTTATATAACTGTCTATGTTCCTTTTCTTCCCTCTTCCAAGCCTATGTACATTTTTACACACATTGTAAAGCATTTAAAGTCTTGTTCCATCTGAATCTGTCTTATTGCAAACTTATTGCTTTAAACTGTAGCCTTCTAAGCCTGAAACGGCTCTGTGGCTGCTGGCTCCTCCCCCTTCAATTTCCCAACTTGGCGGTGGTACGTTTTCCACCAGCTCTGGGAGCCATCAAGTCTCAGAAATAGTGGGTCTACACTTTTATCTAAGCAGCGTGTAGCCCAGAAACCTCTTTTTTTGTTTTGTACTAGCAAAGGCTAAATCCGCCACGCAGCTTAATGTTCCATTTGCAGAGGCCTCATTCCCGCCATACTGCAGGTCAAGCGCACACGCCAGGAACCCGCCAGTAACTCAAACCGGCAGCTGCTGCTCATTTGAGAGAGACAATTAAGAAGCTGTTTTTAGTTCCGTTTTAGAATCTTTTTTCTCAGGTTTTAGGTACAAACTCTTGCCAACATGTTGGGCACCATTTGTTGCTAGAGTTTTCCGCCTTGCCCACAGTCAGGACAAATCTTTGTCACCCACCAGTCCCATAGCCGCTCAGACCCAACCAAGTAAACACAGAGACTTATATTGCTTACAAACTGTATGGCCGTGGCAGGTTTCTTGCTAACTGTTCTTTTATCTTAAATTAATCCATTTCCATAAATCTATACCTTGCCACGTGGCTGGTGGCTTCCCGGCGACTTCACATGCTGCTGGTCATGGCGGCGGCGGCTGCAGCCAGTCCTTCTGCCTTCCTGTCCTTTTATTTCTCCTCTCTGTTAGTCCCGCCTATCCTTCCTGCCTAGCCACAGCCGATCAGGTTTTATTTATTGATCAATCAGAACAACTTGACATACAGACCATCCCCCAGCACAGCCAAGTGCAGACCATCTCAGACACCTGCACTCAGGCCCATGGTCCTAATCATCCTCTATGCGGACCTGCTGGGTAACGCCACAAAGAACCCAAGAAGGGCTCCCACAGGACATACAGAACATCCCACAGCACCTGTAAAATGCATGAAGATGGGTGGGGTCAAAGAGGGTCTCAAGAGACTGATACCAGTTTCCACCAGGCCAGATGCCTTGATACAGCAGCAGAACTCTTTTCCCAGGAACCCACAAGTGTCTATAAAACAGCTGGAACAGATTTACATCTTGGTGTCATAGCAAAAAGCCTCTATATTGTCCTAAAAGCTTGGACCAAGAAAATCCATAGAAATTTAAGAGCTTCTGAAAACTGTCAGTGCTCTATCAGTCTATCAAAACTGCATTTATCAGTGGTAAAACTCTGAACCTCCAAAGTTACATTTGAAACCTGTTTATCCTGTACTATGAAGCCTGTGAACAAGGCAAACCTGTTCGTATTTTTAATAGAAAACTTAACTAATGAACTAATGAGTCATCCAGCTGGTTGTAAGGTTGGGGGGTTAAGGGGAGAGCTGTTAAACTGGCAAATCTGTCAGTACCCTGGTCATCAAATGCCATCAGATCTGAGAAGGATATCTGATGATATCTTTCTGATATATATCTGAGAAGGTGATATAAATATCACCTAAGTAAGCAGAACTGAGGCAGCTTTCCAGCTACCTGGACAGCTATCCCAGGTTTCTCCATGGTTGTTGGGGGACAGAGGTCCCAAAGGCAGTACCAGTTTTCAGCTGCCAAGACCAGAAGACCTGACAAACTTTCCAGTGGGGTAGGAATTTGGGGATAGAGACCTACCTTGTCTTGGCAAAGTGGGGCAATCAGTCCCCCAGGGTCCTGCTTGTTCACAGTCTGGACAGGGTCTTGGCAGCAGTGACGGTACAAAGCCATTGTCCGCTCTGTGGCTGGCTTTGATACATTTAAAGCAGGTGGAAGTTCTTCCATCTTCCTTGGAGGAGATGCAGGACGCTTCCAGGAACTGGCATGTCTCTATCATGAGAAGATTTTACTATTATTATTATTATTATTAAAATGCCATATTCTCAGATCTCTGAAACGCTGTTAGGCTTAACTTTGAGAACACACACACATACTGTGTGTGTGTGTGTGTGTGTGTGTGTGTGTGTGTGTGTGTGTGTGCTAAATCTGGACATATAGTTTACCCAATTAGCTACAGCTTATCAATGTTAGTAAAAGCAAGAAGGATAGACATATATTTTTAAATTGGCCTTTGTTAGCCTGAATAGACCTTAGATAAGGAGAGACCCTTTGTCAGACTATTTAGGTCATTGTCTTGATGCATCACAAAATAGGAATATCTTAATCTCTGGTGTTCATCTCTGGTCCTAAGACATAGAGCATAATCATAAACTGTGGAAGGCAAAACCAAATTTTAACATTGTAAACAATTTAGTGTTTTAAAAATCAATATTGAGGGGTTTACTTGCTGTGGGATGGTCTGTATGTCAAATCTGTTGCTCTGATTGGTCAATAAATAAAACACTGATTGGCCAGTGGCCAGGCAGGAAGTAGGTGGCCAGGCAGGAAGTAGGTGGGACAAAGAGAGAGGAGAATTCTGGGAAGCGGAAGGCTGAGGCAGAGAGACACTGCCAGCCGTAGCCATGACAAGCAGCATGTGAAGACGCCGGTAAGCCACCAGCCACGTGGCAAGGTATAGATTTATGGAAATGGACTAATTTAAGATATAAGAACAGTTAGCAAGAAGCCTGCCACGGCCATACAGTTTGTATGCAATATAAGTCTCTGTGTTTACTTGGTTGGGTCTGAGTGGCTGTGGGACTGGCGGGTGACAAAGATTTGTCCTGACTGTGGGCAAGGCAGGAAAACTCTAGCTACATTTACTCTTAGGTTACATAATCTGGCTGCCAGCAAGATACAACCCTGTACATGAATGAGTGGGAGTGCAGCTTTAATACTTCAGTAAATCAGCATTGTTTTAAATCCTACCTTTTATAAGCCTTGTTTTTAGGACAGGACAGGAATCATCATACAGACAAAATATATTGGAGACCTAACATCTCCTTGGTGGGGCCACTCCAAGTGGTCATTCTCACTCATGATGCTGGTGAAGTCCATTGACCTCCCACTTTCCTTTTCTCTTCTTCCTTCCTTCCTTTTTTTTTTTTTTTTTTTTTTTTTTTTTTTTTGGAGCTGAGGACCGAACCCAGGGCCTTGCGCTTGCTAGGCAAGCGCTCTACCACTGAGCTAAATCCCCGACCCCGACCTCCCACTTTTCAACCCTAGTCAAAATGGTAGCTCTACATGTGCCGTACTTAATTAAAATGGTGGCAAACCAAGTGTTATTTTCAGAACAATTTGTCATTTTTTTAAACCACATCCAATATTTAGCTGTTTATTTTAATAAGGTAGAACAGCCTAAAATATGAATGGCCAGAGACCCAGAGGTAAATTCTGAGCCCAGGCAGCTAGTTGTAATAGTTGTAATAGCAACAGCTGAGCTGTTACCAGGACACACAGAACATGTAAACCCAGGCATTCAAAACCAGTCAGAAACAAGCATTCGGGGGCCTCATTTCCATCCAAACACACAAAGTAGATGGGACTGTTGTTGTTGTTTTTTAAACAGGAAGACAAACAAAATTTTCTGAGGGAAATCATGTCAGATGAGCAACTTAAATAAGAGTTTATGGCATAAAAGACACTTCTGGGCCACGGTGGCGGAGGCAGTGGCACTGACCACGGCTCCTATTTGGCCAAGCCGCTGGGCAGTGCCAGTCATGGTGCCAGGCTCCCAGTGGCAGCACTTCATGCACCAGAGCCTGGAGGAGCAGGCACCGTGGGGGGAGAGGGTGAGGGAAATAAAGGGGAGCAGCCCAGGCCGCTCAAGAGCGAAAGAAAGCCGGAACGAGTGAGCGGGAACAGCAAGTGGACGATCGGAGAGAGACTTCTGGAGAGAAGAGGGGGCAGCAGAGTTTATTCAAGGAGAACGGATTTGTCGTGGGTGGAGTGGGTGGGTAGAATTACAGCATGGTGTGGGTCGGGGGAAGAGTCTGGAGAAACAGGCAGGAGTGCAGAGCCCAAGAATCCTAGGTGAATTTGGATAAATTTTATAAAAGACACCCCAAGAGTGTTTGGGGATCTGGCTTAGACCCACAGCTGGCCATTTAACAAGCCTGTTCTGGAGCCTGAAGTCTAAAGTAGTGCATCCCCTGTGATAGGCTTTGGGTAAAAAAAAAAAAAAGAAAAAGAGGGTGTATGGGATATGACCTTGCGCAGAACATCTTCTGCAGAATTGATCCCATGGAACAAAGGCAGTCTTTGCTCTAGTGACAGGTTCCTGGTGCAGCCATGTCTTGGCAGGGTGCCCTGAAAGTCAGAAGAGGTCCTGGGTCTCTAAGGCAATGACTTGGAACAGGCAATTTACCTGGCCAAAAGCTGATCTAATCTGGCAGAGAGCAAGTATAAGGAGAGGAGTGGTTTTCCCATGTGGCCAGGGGCCGATGTGGGGAAACTCAGCTCCTCCCTGGCCAATGCACCAGATGAAAGGTTGAATACCTGATATTGAGTTTCTCCACCAATGCAATAAATCATATCAGACCTGCTATGGGCCACAGGAATATATTATAAGAACTCAGCTGGTTATGGCAAAGCCACTACCTAAAGGGATCAAGGATTTCCTCCAGAGGAAGCCAAATTCCAAGGAGTTTTTGGTGTTATTTGGCTTGTCATATATCAGCTGTCTTCTGTTATGAAAATCATGTGTGCCTCCATAGCTTTCCCAATTAATTTTTTCCTAAGAATTGCTAACAGTGTGGACTGATCACTATTTGTACATATACATTCAAGGTATTTGGTGAACAACCTCAGGAAAGACTTCCTTCCCTTAGGCCCATCCATTTCTTCTCCTTTTAGTGCTGGAATCAGGTATCTCCCTTAGCCACATTCAAGGACTAACAGTCCAAACCACCACACAGACCAAAGCAAAAGTCCAGGTTCAATGAACAAAGCACCCCTGGGTGATTCTTAGGGAAAGAAAGCAGGAGAGGAATCACCTGGCAGGTCTAGGGACCGTGTCTTAAGTACCCTGTAGTGTGGTCTTGAGCATCTCTGGGGGAGGAGCCAAGCCTTGGTGGGCTTTCTGAGGGGCGGGGTCTATACTGGGAGGAGAAGGGCCGGAGTGGAGATTCCCAACAGAGGGGTTGTAGGTGTGGGAGGACCTGGGAAAGGGATGGATAGGATCAAAACACTTACAAAACTCTCAAATAACTAATTTTTAAAAAGAATGACAATAAGACAGGCAGGAGAGAGAGAGAGAGAGAGAGAGAGAGAGAGAGAGAGAGAGAGAGAGAGAGAGAGAGACTCTGAGAAGGATAGTGGGAGGGAGCCATAGAATAATCTTCAGAAAATAAATCCCTAGAGCAATCCCCAGAACAAAGCGGGTATCAGATTTTTATAAATTTGGGGTCAGGCGGTAGGAAGTTTCACCTCACATGATTTAGTTCATCATAGTGTGTATTTGACAAAGAACATGTGTTGTGGTGTTCAAATCTACTGGAAAAGACCAAAGACTTAGACTCAATTCGAATTTAGATGACATGAGTTTTTCTTATTACTGCTAGCCGAAAAATGGCAGCCTTAGAGACAAACATCATGCCGTGCTGAAGAGGACTAAAGGAATGGTTTATAACGGTGGATATTAAAGGTGTGCAGTATAATTATCTATGAAATCCATAGCTGGTGAGAAAACTGTTTTATTCCCCTCAGTTGTTTCTCTTTCCTGTTGTCTAGTAATGAAAAGGCCACTTCATCCCAGCCCCACAATGGTAAAGGACTTTTCAAAAGCAGAAAGCAAGTGGTTAATTATCCCGCAGCAGGAACACCATTATCCTATTCTTAGCTCACCTGCAGGCCACTAGGATCCCCCCACCCCACCCCCAGGCATTGCAGGGCAAAGGTCAGTGACCCTTAAGGGATGCCTGGTACCACATTAAGTTTCCTTAGCCGTCATAGGGGAGTTATGTGTAAATTATTACACAGGTCTGAGCACTCTGGGGAAAGTGTCTCTGATTGACGGGACTAGGGCAGGCAGTAACACAGTGCCATCAGGTTCAGGCTGGCCGACACATCCCACATTGCCCCCTGGCTCTCACATGGATCCAATCGCTGATTTCGGTTGAAGTACAGGCTGATGCTGAGCCTGCAGAGATGGTATCTTAACATAGTTTATCTTTCCTTTAATGTATGCTAACAGCCAATTTAGAACGCATGGGCTGACTGTAATGCCAAGGACCAGTCAGAGAGCTGGCCCAGCTATGGCACTTAAAAGGGTGGTGAGCCATGGAGACCAAGAAAAAAAAAAAAAAGATTGGTACCAATTAGAGGCATCTGCTTGCTCTTTTGCCACATTGTCTAAGTTTTTCTGAACCATATCCTGAGTTATCAGCATAAAAACATTTTCATTTTTACCTAGGGTCACAAAGTGTCCTCCCTAAGGGCAATGTTAATGTTGTCAAACAGCTCACAGGAGGCCTTGGCAGGTTTGGACCAAGGTGCCCAGAGGCAGGTGAGACACACCATGTGGGCAGGCGGACAGCAGGGTGGCAAGGTGAAAAGTTACTCACATGGCAGATGTGACATCCACATGGCAAGTTTGTAACGGTAACACCTGTGCTACCACCACCCGTTCACCATGTCTGAGTGAGGGGCTGTGGATCAAAAAACAGAGACAAGAGACAGCAGGTCATTGGCCTCAGCAGAATGCTGAATGCTGTTTATTGAAAGAGGGAGGAAACCTTAAATACAGGCTTATAGCAAAATGGGAGAACCCTGAAGGGCAGAAGTTTGCTACAGATGTTTTACATTTTTGCATCTAAGCTGTTAATGCTCAATATGCAGGATACACAAACAAGGAACTTCCCTTAAGCATTCAGGAGGGTGGAAACCGCCAGGGAATCAACATAGGGAGGACATCAAGGTCAAGGTCAGCAAGCAAGGCAACAGCTACCCAAAATGGGGGGCCAGGGCCCTACAGTTCCCCCTTTTTGCTAAAAAATGAGCTTCTGACTTAGGTTGCATGGGACGTCAGCAGGTCACCTTACCTGTCATGGAGACGCCTGCCCAGGTCACACAGGCGCTCTGCCTTAGGTTGGTGAGTGCCCCCCAGGCATTACCCATCTCTGAATACTCATTATCATACAGGCTCAACCACGTGTGAGCTGTAGAGTTAACTGCTGCCAAAGATCTCAAAGTGGCGCTGGGCTTGCAATCTGTGTGTTCAACACAGAAAAGACCAACAGAAGTCCTATCCCACCCATAGCCAGTAGGCTAAAGGCAACTGAGCCATTCCCTTCCTAATGAGCCTTACTGCAAATTGGAGTCTTTATAAGATGGTATCCCAAAAGCAAATGGAACTTGAGTTTATAAATTTTATGACTTTCAAAGCTAATTGAAATATATATAACTGCTGAATTGAACTTATCATGCCCAATAGAATGAAAGAATAATTAACTGTGGTAGCTACTTTTGCTGCCAGGGTCTCCACTGTGCTAGCTGTAGTAACCAATTATGAAATGGCAATCCCAGAAACAGTAGCAGGGGTGGCCACCTCTGCTATAACAGCAGCAATGGCAGCAGCGATGTCAAGTTCTCTTCTGGAGCGTGTGGGTATCATCTGTGTCTTACTGCCGCAGTCCACTGGCATGGATACAACTTCAGGAACACAAACCACCAAGGCCCATTTTTCTTGATCCCAGAATGACTTAAGCTGGCAGCTCTGCAAAAGAACAACTAAGAACCATAAAGAAAAAACAGACAGCACACAAGGAGCAGAACTAATGGTCTCATAATGGCTACATTCAGGCTCACAAATTTTAAGGTATCTTCCAAAGAGGATAGATGAAATTTAGGAGGCCAATAAATGTTGCACAGAGCCACTCCTGAAAAGGTAGGTACTACACCAGTTTGAAGAGAACTGCAAAAAATGAAAAGGCTTAGCTGGCATGGTACTGTTAACAAATGGAGGTCAGTGACCTTCATTAATCTCCAAGGTGTCTGGGTGACACGTTCTCAAATATACTTGAAAAAGCAGTTACCATACATTACCTTCTGGAGAATCCGACTGCATGGCTACAATTCCTAGGCTTACATTAATGCTTGCCAAGGCTGGCCATATTGGGCTCTCAATCCCCATTGGCATCAGAAGGAGAGAGTTTTTCACAAAGGCCCAATAGGTCTCTGCCATGTTGGGATTCGGCAGCAGCCACAGGGCGCATACAGCGCTCAGGAACCCAAAGAGGAACTTCATTGTCCTGTGGAAAGACACAAACAGATCCCTGGGCCCACACCAATACTGGGTCGGGTCCCCTCCAAGTGCCAGTAGAAAGATCCTTCCATTGTACCAGAGGATGATTTGCAACAGGAGCCCTCCAGTGCTTATCTGCAGCAGATACTCCAGCAGAATCCACCGATAAAAAATTTAAAATATATAAAACAAGGGAAAGAATAGAATGTGGAGAGGAGAAATGAGCCCCTAGCTCCCCCTTTTTACTTTAGCAAAACATGTTTTTAAGATACGATGGCAGCGTTCTACTATAGCCTGTCCTTGAGGAGTGTAAGGAATACCAGTCTTATTAATGATAGAAAAATCTTGGCAGAATTTTGAAAATCCCGTACTGCTGTAGGTGGACCATTGTTAGTCTTTATGCATTTTGGCACTCCCATGTAAGCAAAAGCATGAAGACAGTGATTCTTTACATCTTTAACCTTTTCACCTGAATGGGCAGAGGCAAAAATTAGAGAGGAATATGTATCAATAGACACATGGACATATTGTAATTTTCCAAAGGAAGGCACATGTGTAACATCCATCTGCCACACATGATTAGGTAAAAGTCCTCAGGGATTAACTCCCAAATGAGGAACAGGTAAAAATTCAGCACAAATAGGACATGATTTAACTATCTGGATGGCTTGTTCCCGGGTTATGCCCATATGATGACGAAGAGATCCAGTATTAAGATGATAACGTTGATACAACTGAGTAGCCTTTTCAAAGGCAGAACAAACTAATGTGACAGCCATACAGGTAATGGCATCAGCCCTCTGGTTACCTTCGCTTAGAGGTCCAGGCAATTGAGTATGAGCTCCAATATGGCCAACATAAAGGTTATGTGAGCGGGACCATATAATAAATATTCATGAATGAGAGAGATGGATGGAATGCAGGCTGCTGTCTCCAAAGGCATAACTGCATGTGCCACATATTGGCTCTCAGTATAAATGTTTAAAAGCTCATCAGAAAACATCTGTAAAGCAAGCAACAGTGCCTGTACTTCTGCCATCTGGGCAGAAGTGCCCTGGACTTTCATTCTCTTCACTATGTTACCAGAAACTACCACAGCAAAACCACGTGAAGTGCCATCAGTAAATACCACATGGGCCTGAGGAATAGGAGTCATTTGTACTATCTTGGGAAATATAACAGGATGCAATTTAAAAAATTGACACACATCATTGGAGGGGTAGTGAGTATCAAAATGACCCTGTATGGAGCATGTCAATATGGCCCAGTCATTATCATTAGCTTGCAACCATGCTATTTGAGACTGGGTGTATGGGGTTACCACAATATCTGGCTCCTTACCAAAAGTTTGAACACTGATCTTGATTCCCTTAAATATAATCTGAGCAACAGCCTGAGGATAAGGAGTAATGGTTTTTACTGGAGAAGCTGGGGAATGTACCCATAGAATAGGACCTGTTTGCCAAAACACTCCAGTAGGTGAATGAGAAAAACAAAATATCAAATACAATAATGGAGAAGAAAGATCTATACATCGCATGTGAGCCTGCTCCAGGGCCTCTTGCACACATTTTAGGGCTATACGCCCTTCAGCTGTTAATTTACGGGGAGATAAAGGGTCAGAATTGCCCTTTAAGACATCATACAAAGGACAAAGTTGACCTGTTGGAATCTTTAAAGTGGACCGAAGCCATCTCCCAGAAAGGCTTGGAAATCATTGTGTGCGTAGCTGATCTGTACACAGAGTAATCTTTTGCGGACGTATGCCTGTGCGTAACAATTCGTGACCTAAATAATTATAGGGAAAGGATACCTGTACCTTTTCTGGGGCTATTTGTAAATTAGCCAGGCTAGAACCTCTTGTAATTTAAAAAAGACATCAAAAACAAGTTTTTTTTGCCTACAGCAGTCAATAAAATATCGTCCACATAAATCAATCATAATTAAATGCCAATGTTTAGGAATTGCCACAGGGGCAGGCAAACCAGGCTGTGTTGCTCCCATGAGAAACTTGGTTTTATTTACAGCTCTAAGATCCTGTAACAGCCTCCATTTTCCTGATTTCTTGTAGAGGCCAGTTGAATTGATTCTTGTGAAATTATAGATATATGCAGCACCAGAATCCAGTAATCTTTCAATCTCAACCCCATATAATTTTATTTTTAATTTAGGCTGTTTATCATTGATAATTGTTTGTCAAAACACCTTTTCTCCTGTACTTCCAAGGCCTCCAGTTCTACATATAGGCACCATTTTGCATTTAAAATATGAAAGCAATAATAATTGAGCAATTCTATCACCAGTTTCAATTTCCATGGTCCTTTTTACATATGCCAATTATAAAAGCATTAAATACAATCTCTATAGGATTTGAAAAGGTAACTTTAGGCAATACTCTGGAGTATTTTTATAAAATCTTAAAAAGAGGATCCTTTTTTTTTTTTTTTTTATAGATTCCAAGTAACACATTAGTGCAAATAGTTAATTATTAACAATGTGGACCAAACAACTTACCTGTATTTTATTTACTGAAAAAATAATTTTGTAACCTCTTTATCAGTAAGAGATTAATTTTATGGGTTTATCTTAGCAACAACATTATTTAATAAGCTAACAACCCAATCCATTTCAGGTGTTATATTTTTATAGAATTCTAGAAAGCAACTTAAAGAGCAGAGCCAAATTTTCAGTAATGATCAATAGACAAGAGCATAACTAATACATAGTTCAAAATTATGTTCCTTTAGTTTATCTACCATGAGAATCCAAACATTCATCCAAACATTTATTAAGACAATCAAAAGAACAGAACATCCTTTATATAATGAATGATTAATATCCCTGGAAATTCAAACAGCATTGACTTAGCATTCCATGTCCTGACTGAAACCATTTTTCACCCAAAGTTGGGCCAATTTAAACTTTTAGCACCCATCCCTCTTCAGTCCTCTGCTCGCTTGCCTGCCCATGAGTCTGTTTATAGGCCTCCTGCCGGCGCATACTGGCCCGCACGCCACACATACGTGCACTCCTGCCATGCACTCCCGTTTAAACTTTCCCTTACTCCCATGAAGGGACTACCTAATAATGAGTTATTCCCACCATAAGGAAAAACAGAAAAACATTTCCCATGAAGAGATCCTAAATATTGAATTATTCCCACTCTGAGGGGGAAAAACATTTAAACCAAAATTAAGCAAACAGACAACCAAACTTGAACCTCTGGGCTTGTTTGCTGTTCAGCCAGCAGCAATGAGGCCCATCTGCCGAATCTTTGTAATTCAGATGCTGCCTCTCTGCACTGGCAGTCAGAAAGAGCTCAGAGTCTTAGCTATCCTGAATTTTTTATTGGAAAGAGCCCTTTTCCCTCCATTACCAATGGGAAGAGGCTTCTCTCTTTCCTTCATCCTTCCTCTACAGGGCCCCAAAATCTTTAGGCCTAGTTTCAAAATTTTTCCACTTTTTACCAGGAAAATCCATTTTCTTGATTAAAATTTTCTCCCTTTTCTATTGGGAAATTTCCTTTCCTTCCCTCTTCTCTATAGGGAAGATTTCCTTTTTGATTTAAAATCTTTAGCTGTCTCGCTCTTACCGGTGGTGCCCTGTTGCACCCATATCAATTCATCCTTATATTCTCTTTTCTTTTCTTTAAAATGCTGGCCAGCCTTACCTTCAGGTGTCCATCAGCGATGTCCCTTCTTTCTCGGATCCCGGTGGGACCTCCAATTGTAGCGGTAACACCCATGCTACCACCACCCATTCACCACGTCTGAGTGAGGGTCTGTGGATCGAAAAACAGAGACAAGAGACAGCGGGTCATTTGCCTCAGCAGAATGCTGAATGCCATTTATTGAAAGAGGGAGGAAACCTTAAATACAGGCTTACAGCACAATGGGAGAACCCTGGAGGGCAGAAGTTCGCTACAGATGTTGTACATTTTTGCATCTAAGCTGTTAATGCTCAATATGCAGGATACACTGTAGCTAGAGTTTTCCTGCCTGGCCCATAGTTAGGACAAATCTCTATCACCCGCCAGTCCCACAGCTGCTCAGACCCAACCAAGTAAACACAGAGACTTATATTGCTTACAAGCTGTATGGCCATGGCAGGCTTCTTGCTAACTGTTCTTATATCTTAAATTAACCCATTTCTATAAATCTATACCTTGCCATGTGGCTCATGGCTTACCAGCGTCATCACATGCTTCTTGTTATGGCGGCAGCTGGCAGTGTCTCCCTCTGTCTTCCTGTTCCCTCCTTTCTCCTCTCTGTTAGTCCCGCCTATACTTCCTGCCTGGCCACTGGCCAATCAGTGTTTTATTTATTGACCAATCAGAGTAATTTGACATACAGACCATCTCACAGCAATACACAAACAAGGAACTTCCCTTAAGCATTCAGCAGGGTGGAAACCGGCAGGGAATCAGCATAGGGAGGACATCTGGCCAAGGTCAGCAAGCAAGACAACAGCTACCCAAAATGGGGGGCCAGGGCCCTACAAAGTTTAGTTGGGGAAGGGTAGAGGGAATGGAGGGAAGGAGAAAGGAAAGAGAGAGAGAGGTAGAGAGAGGGAGAGAGAGAGAGAGGTGCATGCTACCTCTGGTGAGAGGGGGAGAGGGGTAAGGGGGAGGGGTTTTTCCTCTTAAGGGGGCTTTAACATAAGGTGACGTCAGGATGCTGGGTGGATCTCCAAGGGGCGGGTCAGAATACTAACATTCCTCCATTTTGATTATTATAAAAAGGTGAATTATGGATAGCAAGTGGGGGAACAAGGGTGCTGAATTCTGGAGACTGCTTCCTGCTGATTTGGGGGTGAAGTGGGAGGGGGAAGTTGGGAGTCAGAGTCATGCATGTCAGGAGTGAAGAAGCACCATCGTGGATTCCTCAGGTGCCTGTTTCTTGAGGGAGCTGAGAAGGCACATTGCAATATTTGCCTGGTTGGCATCCTCAGTTGGTGGTTGGCATCCTCGGAGCTGGTGCAGGGGCTGGTGGTGTATCTGAAGAGCCCCTGAGCATTGGTCTTGGCACAAGTCTGGCAGGAGGGGAGGACCTGGGCAGGAACCTGTTAGTGTGTAAAACAACTGGAATGGATTTGCATCATAGCAAAAGGCCATGGCTCTGGGTTAAAAGGCACGGACATTTTCTGGCTTCAGCCCAGTGAAACATATCTTTAAATCTATAACCAGAGGAAATTTACTGAAAGGAAGTGGTTGAGCGAGTGAAGGAGGAGGGAGGCTTCCCTAAACATCGTCAGATCTGAGAAGGATATGCAAGTGAACAGAAGTGAGACAGCTTTCCTATCTTCATATAAACAAACCAGGATATACAGAGAGCAGTCAATAGTAAAAGTTACCTTGAAGCCTGTTCTGTGAGTTTATCTGATCTGGTAACAAAGTAAATTGTGTCTAGACCTAGTAGTAGCCCTAGGAGAGGGGGACCTGTGAATTTTACATAGAGAACTGAGAAGGCAGCTGAAGCAAAGCCTGGTCATCAAATGAAATCAGAGATCTGAGAAGGAAAAATCATATCTGAGTGCAGACCAAGCAGCTTTCAAGTCTATTAAAAATGACAGGGACCAGTCCATACCCAGGTCTGCATATTGTTGGAGGTAGAAGTATCAGATCTTTAGCCACCAGGCTTATAAATTGGGAGTTTTTCCTATAGAAGAGGGACATAGGAAAGATTGACCTTACTTTGTCTAGGCAAAAGGGTATAATCAGTTCTTCAATGTCCAGCTGCTCATCCACAGTCTGAGCCAGGTCCTGGAGGCAGGCGTCACATTAAGACATCTTGCCCAGAGGTCAGCATTGCCATCATCTAGGTGGAGACATTGTGGTGCCTCACATTCTTCTTTGGAGACCTTTAGTCATTGCTAGGATCCCCATTCCACATTTTAATCTTTTCAATGCGGACATTACAAACTCGGTCATAGGGGGAGTCTGAGGGACCGTAAGTTGAAGAGACAAGACAAACATCTTTTCCTTGAGGTTCCCCAAGGTGAGCTTCATTTCCTCCAGGTTACATACAATTCATATCCTTTGGTGGGGTAGTGGTTGGGGTGACAGAAAAGTTACTACTACTCCCACGTAAAAGAGGGGTCTAGGACCTAGGCAGAGTCAGCAGCCCTCTGACTGCTCGGGGAGAGTATGATTTATCCAGCCATGCTGTGGTGGTTTGAATAGGTGTGGCCCCCATAGACTCACAGGGAATCTTGGTCCATAGGGAGTGGTGCTATTAGGAGGTGTGGTCTTACTAGGGAAAACGTGTCACTGTTGGGGGTGGGGGTGGGCTTTGAGATCTCCTATGCTCAAGCTACGCCCCGCATGTAGTCTCCTTCTGCTGCCTGCAGATCAAGATGTAGAACTCTAAGCTCCTTCTCCAGCACCATGTCTGCTTGTATGCTACCCTGTCTCAACACGATAATAATCGACTAAACCGTAGCATGGATCCTAATTGGTCTTAATACTAAAAACCCAGAGCCAGATATCAGGGTAAATGCTGAAAGATCAGTAAAAGAGCCAGCTACTAGGGAGAGAGTTCTTACCTCTGCCAAATCCTCAACCTGAAAGGACCAAGCTCCTTCTCCACCCCCACCTTATCACTTCCTCTCTCCACCCAGCCACATCACTTCCTGTCTCCTCCTCCCAAGTGCTGGGATTAAAGGTGTGTACCACCACTTCTTGGCCTCTAGTGGCTAGCTCTGTACTCTGATCTCCAGGCAAGCTTTATTTTTTAGAGTACAAATAAAATATCACCACACTATACCTCTGAAACTGTGAACTAGGCCCAGTTAAATGTTTTCCTTTCTAAGAGTTGCTGTGGTCGTGGTGTCTTGTTACAGCAATAGAAACCCTAAGACAGAAGTTAGTACCAGGGATTGGGGTATTGCTGTGATAGGTTTGATCACGATTTTGTTTGGAGGAATGTGGGTCTTGGGACTTTGGATTAGGAAAGCAGTGGAATGCTTTAGGTGGAGCTTAATGGGCCATACTAGTAGGAGCATGGAAGACAATCATGCTGAGGGTGATTTGAATTGTGGGAGCCTAGCTCAAGACGTTTCAGAGGGAACTTCACTGTGTGGCCTAGAGACTGTTTTTGTGATATTTTAGTCAAGAATAGGGCTGCTTTTTGCCCTTATCTGGAAAGTCTGCCTGAGGCTAAACTGAAAAGTTGGACTAATTCTGCTGACAGAGGAAACCTCAAAACAGCCTAGTATAGACTCTGTTACATGGTTATTAGTGCCAACTCTTATGAAGATCTATAACGAAAAGGAGCAAGCTGGAATGAGAGGAGGTGCGTGCCCAAACATTATTTCAAATGTCATCAGCTTATCTCTGTAGGGGAGCATCTAATTCTGAAGCGAATGATAGGAAGCAAATCTATCTACTCCTTTGCCAGATTCTGCCTGGAACTTAGGCAAAGATTCTTTAATAGTGCTAGTTGCTATTTCTACTTGTCCTGAACTCTGTGGTCTATAGGCACAATGTAGTTTCCAGCATATTCCCAGAGCTTTAACTACTTATTGAAACACTTTGGCTGTGAAGGCCAGGCCATTATTGGACCCCAAAGAGGAAGGAATCTAAATTTGAGAATAATCGCCATAAGTAACTTTTTAGTGACTACTGCTATGGAATAACTGTTTTGCACACTGTGAAAATTTGTCACTCAGATTGGTTTAATAAAAAGCTGAATGGCTGGTAGCCAGGCAGAAGTTATAGGTAAGACAATCAAACTAAGGACACTGAGAAGAAGGAGGGCAGAGCCAGAGAGAGTTGCCAGGCAGACTCAGGGGAAGCAGGGTGTGTACAAAATGAGGTAACAAGCCATGAGCCATGTGGTAGAACTTAGATAAGAAATATGGGTTAGTTTAAGTTGTAAGAGCTAGTTAGTAATAAGCCTGAGCTATCAACTGAGCATTTGTAATTAACATTGAGTCTCTGAGTGGTTATTTGGGGCTATGGAGACACAGAGAAACTCCACCTACAGACTATATTGGGTGTTTCCGACCTGGTAGAAAAGGCTTCTCTTCTCCTCATCCTGAAAAGATATGTATGAAGTCTAGTAAATACCAGTGGGAAAACAAGATATAGAGATGATAGAATAAAGGGTAGATTATTGAATCTACTCTGAAAAGAAAAAAAGAGAGAATATAGATATAAGATAAAAAGGTAGATTATTGAATCCACTTTTAAAAGACAACTACTAATATTAAATATTTTACATTGGATTGGATTTTTGTATATTATATACAAATTATGTATATTGCTACAACTTTGAGACTGATTTATATACAGATGATAAGATAAAAATGTAGATTATTGAATCTACTTTTAGAAGGCTAGTACTAGTTTTAAATATTTTACATTGGATTGGATTTTTGTATATTGTATACAAATTATGTATATTGATAGAAATTTGAGATTGATTTTGTTAGAAAATACTGTACATATATTTCTAATCTTGTTCAAAATATTGTACCTATACAGTTCATTTAACAATGTAATGCAATTTGCTAATCCTTGAAAGTTATTATTACCAACTAATTAGGATATAAAGAAATGTCAGTTAGTAGTTAGTCATTACAATCAAACTTGTAGTCATATTAGGTATGTTTTCAAGATTAAGCAGAAATATATTTTAGATAGACAGGTTATTTTCAAACACTTCAGAGATCTGCAGAATATGGCATTGGAGATGTTTTAATAACATAGGTTTTTTTCTTTTTTTTTTATGACTATGAGACATGTCTGCTCCTGGCAGCACCAATATACTTGAGAAGATGATGGGTATTTATGGTGATATTTTATTTGTACTGAAATGTGATTTTAATTGTATGTTAATAAATAAAGTTGCCTGGGGGTCAGAGCTAATAGCAAGCCAGAGCAGAGCTGGGCGTTCGTGGCACACGCCTTTAATCCCAGCACTTGGTAGAAGAGCTAGGTAGATCTCTGTGTGGTCAAGGATACAGCCAGCATTGGAGACATACGCCTTAAATCTCAATACCATAGAAGACCTGGAGGGCTGTACAAACAGGCAGTGATGAGGCAGTCATGTGTTTGGGTTTACAACCAATGAGAAGGCAGGACAGAAAAACTATGTAAAGACAAACACACAGGAAGTAGCTCTCTTTCAGAGAGGTCTCTTGGCTTAAGAGGCTAGCTGCAGCAGGCGGGTAAGGCTCTTAGATCTGATCTCTTGGCTTTCTTCTTTGCATTGGTTCTGTGTTTCTTATTTAATAAGACGGTTGGTTATATCTACAGGTATTGAAGAAACTCCATATGGAGCTTACTTTCATTGTGGCAAAAGTTAGCCACTGGGCAAGAAACTGCCCTCAAATTGACTGCTGACAGTATGCTGTCCAAAATATACAAGCAGGACACAAAAGAAAGGATTGCCAATCCTTGCCAAGACAAGGTAGGAAGGCTCTTTAGAAAATCTTGCTTCACAGATGAGTCTGTCAGATATACTAGGCCTATAGGCTGAAGATGGATTCCCCAATGTTGCAGAGAAACCTCAGGTGACTGTCCAGGCAGCCAGCTGTTTCTGTCATTTCTCACATTTTTTTGAAGTCACTTGTTTGCAATTCCTGTTTAACTAGGTAATATTATTTCCTTCTTGGGTCTCTGAGGGAGTTGAAGATTAGATAGTTATAGTTTTCCTTGTTAACAAAATTAGAAAAGAAACTCACTAAAGAGATGTAAAGTGTGTAAGTCTGAAAGACATCAAAAGATAGTTTTGGTAATCCAAATTAGGATAGAAGGTAAATAAGACACAATCCTTTGGATTCACAAAGATAGGATAGATAATGGAATATTTTCTCTGAATTTGTCAAATGCAAATGGACTAGACATTGTTGATGTATTTATTGCCTGTATAAATTGTATATAGTTACTGTACTTGTTGTATATAGTTTTTCTTATATTAGTTATAACTTTTTTATTTTAGACAAAAAAGGGGAAATGTGGTAATATTTTATTTGTGTACCCCAATAAAACTTATCTGGGGATCAGAGAACAGAGCCAGCCACCAAATTAGACATAGAGGTCAGGCGTGGTGGCACACACCTTTAATCCCAGCACTTGAGATATCATGTCTTGCTTGGGAAGAACACGCTTCTTTAATCCCAGGAAGTGATGGCAGGAAGCAGAAAGATATATAAGACGTGAGGACCAGGAACTAGAGGCTTTTGAGCAGTTCAGCTGAGATCCATTCAGGTGAGGATTCACAGGCTTTCAGTCTGAGGAAACAAGATCAGCTGAGGAGTTGGTGAGGTGAGGTTGGCTGTGGCTTGTTCTGTTTCTCTAGTCTTTCAGCATTCACCCCAATACCTGGCTCTGGGTTTTATTTATTTATTTAGTTAGTTTTTTTTCAAGACGGGTCTGTGTAGTTTTGGTGCCTGTCCTGGATCTTCCTCTGTAGACTAGGCTGGCCTCGAACTCACAGAGATCTGCCTGGCTCTGCCTCCCCAGTGCTGGGATGAAAGGCATGTGCCACCACTGCCCGGTGGTTTTTGTTTTTGTTTTTTTTTTTTTTTTAATTAATAAGACCATTTGGCAATTCATGTTACATACCAGTAGCCAAACCTCGTTGGAGGAACTTCAGTAAAATCCAAATCCCAGTGTTCCCCAGTACTGTGCCCCCTTTCTCAAGTCCCCATAGGATCTGGTTTTCCCCCTTTGGCATTTACTTGGGTGCAGGCAGCACAGTGGTTGGTGATTTGTTTAACCCTTTCACCCATGTGGCGTAGGAAGTGTCTGGCCCCGATCAGTTTAATTTGGTTCATCCTAGGTGGGTTCTCTGATGAATTTGTGAGAGAGGGGGCGGCCCCAGGACCTCCAGGAGGATAGGGTGTCGGTCTGGAAGAACTCACCAGCCCTCCATCTTAGTAAATCCCTGCTGTCTGGCCCAATTTTCTTCCTCATTGGTGTGTGTGGGGCATTCTAATGGGTCTGGCACAGGCAGGAGGGCGAGATCCGAGATGGAGCCTAACGTTTGTAGTGGCCGCACTGGCTCAGTGGTGCCCTTCTTGCCATGGCATCAGTGAATCTATTGCCTTGGGCTTCAGTCAAGTCCCTTTCTGGTGCCCTGGGCAATGGATGATGGCAAGTCTTTCTGACAACCAGACAGTTGCTAGGAGAGCTGAGATCTCTTATTTTTAATCTCTTTTCCCTCTGGGGTCAGAAGGTTTTTCCTATTCCTGCAAGGCACTGTGAATGTGTACAGTAGCAAAGGCCTACAAACTGTCAGTATAGATGTTGACAGACCAACCATTTCTCCATCTTAGTGCCTGAGTCAAGGGTACCAGTTCTGCCTTTGGGGCTGCTGTCTCCTGAGGCAGAGATTGAGCCACAGGCTATTACCTCTGTGAGTGTCACTACAGCCACCCCTGCATAACTAATCCCATAGTGCACGTAATGACTCCCATCAGTGAATAACACTGGTTCTGCCTTTCCAAGGGGCAGGTCTCAAAGATCTGGTTGTCCATACTGTAGGTGGTCCATGACCTGGATGCAGTTGTGATCTGGCTGTTATTCTTACTCAGGCAGGAAGGATGCTGGGTTTAATACTGAAGGGCTCTCTAGCAGGCCCAAGCATTGCAGACAGATTTCGTCCACTGCCCTTCCCCCACCTCCCTTCCTAACCATTAGATACGTTCCTAAAGTTAGCCCCCAGGTCTATTCCCATACTGGGTCACTGACATTCCTGAGAGTGAACACCAAATTCCAGCAATCGAAATTCATTATTTGGCTACACTGGCTGTTAAGTCCAATGAGGACTTACCAACTCACCCTAGCACAGTGTTCTCCTTAAAAACCCATTCCTGCAAAACATACCTGCTAATGTTGTACCCGTGTCTTGAATCCCCCAAGAGACCACCAAGGAGCCAGTTTCTGGTGCAAACACACAAGGTGTAAGGAGTCTGTCCTTGATTACGTCATCAGCCTGCGATGGCATCCCAGCCTAAAAAGCAAGTGGGCCCTCTGTGTGTCTCTCTTTCCTTTCCGCTCCTTCCTTCTGTCTGTCCTTTCTCCCCCTCTCCCTCTTTCTTCCTCTCTCCCAATAAAGCTCTAAAAAGGTAACCATGGCTGTGATTCTTCCAATCAGCACTCTCCCCCGCCGGCATGGCCGCCATGGACGGCAGCCGCAGCCAGCCACAAGCAGCACCGTTTTAACCAACACAAGGGTCTTTTTATTTTCAGGTTCGAACCCGGGCTCCCATCTATGCCCCGATGCAGTGGATGGAGGGAAATGTGGCAGCGGCCAGGGGCTCAGGGGTAGGAGGGTTTTTAAAGGAAAAAACAAACAAACAAACAAAAAACCACAAGCTAGGAATTACGTGCCTTGGCATTTTGAGGTTGGATACAAGGGATATGGGGCAAGGTGATTTTTTGAAACTATTGATCTAGACTTTCGGTGTGAAACCACATATGAAACTATTGGGTTAGACTTTGGGCAGGGAACCACAACCTGCTGACAGGATTATCTGGATATCTGCAAGGCCCTTAAGTCACAGACAGAATGTCTACAGGAGCATCTGGATCTTGCTAAACTTTATTGCCCTATTTCTTAAATTGGCTGCTTCTAGGGTATCTTCAAGTTGTCAAGGCACATTCCTGAGATTCTTCCTGGAACTAGCTCCTGGTCACCAGGTGATTTAAGATGGTGGCCCAAGACGGTGGCCCTTCCCTGAAATGGAGTCTGTAAAGTCAAGTCTAGGCCTTGTGTGGTGGCCCCAAACAGCTTGACCACTCAGCTGCCATGACAGGCTTAGACACAGCTTCTGTGACAGGCTTACTGGCAGGCAACACCCAGACCCAGGAAAACCATAAGCTGACCCCACCTAGGGAAGGCCTACCAGGAGGGCCTTCCCTAAGTGGAAGTACCTGACATCCCAAACATTCCAACCATCAGATAAGGTTAGATAAGATGGCCAGATGTCCCTGAGTCTAGCACACACCTATTTCTGTTTTACAGATATCCCTAGACAAATGTCAGCCAACCAGGGTCCTGAAACCTGGAAATCCCCTCACCCCAACTTCTGTTATGATAAAAACTCTGCCCTACCTGAGCTCAGGGCTCTCTGCTCTCACTGCTGTGTGGACAGACAGAGAGACCAAGCTCCGAGCTTGCAAATAAAGGCTCTTTGCTTTTACATATGGGATTTGGTCTCCGCGGTGGTCTTTTGGGGGTCCCTGCAATCTGGGCATAACACTTTCTGTTCACCTTTGCCCAATACAGAGGCAGCTTCTCCTCCCCGTTCTTGCCCCTCTGGGGTACTAAATCTTTATACTGATAATTTGGTTTCTGAATGTATCATGTACCGACTCTGAGCCCCCAACCCCACCCCATCCCCCACCTCCACCCAAACCCTTACACATATTGCAGAAGGCAAAAACCTGAGCCTGGGGACATCTAAAAGGAAATCCGGTAGTGTGAGAGCCGTGCATCCATCCAGCACACAGAGGCTCCCCAAAGGGGCATTTCAATGGAGTGTGGTGGGGGTAGCAGCAGCCAACTCCTGTCCCATATTCATTTTATCAGTTTCCTTTAGCAACAGTGTTAGAATTCCTAGCCACTCCCCCAGCTACATGACTACGTATGTGCTATCCAGTAGCCAGGCAAGATGCTTGGTCATCCCAAGGCCTTACGTCCTACCTAATCCTACGTGATTACATAATTTGCGTGCAGTGTGATCATGCAATCTGTGCACATGCATGGTGTAGCTACGTAAGCCCATATGCACATGTGCAGGGGGACCTGTGAAAGTGGGTTCCACCTATTCCCCCTCCTCTCTTCCTGCACCGTCATTCCATAGTCCCTGGAATGCACATCCCTTCTGTTCCCTTCCCTTAATAAACTCTTTTTTTTAATTAATTTATTTATTATGTATACAGTGTTCTGTTTGCATGTATCCTTGCAGGCCAGAAGAGGGAGCCAGACTTCATTACAGATGGTTGTGAGCCACCATGTGGGTGCTGGGAATTGAACTCAGGACCTCTGGAAGAACAGCCAGTGTTCTTAACCTCTGAGCCATCTCTCCAGCCCTAAACTCTTATAGTGGGTTTTGTTGTGCCTCATGGCTTCTCTCGCATGGTAAACAGTGCCGCATAATAAATAACATTGGTGCCAAGATGAAGCAGGCTCTCTCAGTGCTCTGCTCCTGGGACCCTGTACTAAGGTTTGCTGTACCTACAACTGCCCACTTTTCCATTTGCCTGGCCATCAAACCGCTTCACACAACACTGGATGCTTCTATTGGTGAGTTTTCCCTTTCCAGCCAGTGTAAACAGTCCCCTGGACCCAGGGGAATGACTAGAGATTGTCCAGCATCCTTCTGATGTCCCTGGGATTTGGAGAACCCCCATCCATGGCCTTCATTGGCTACAGTTGATCCCTATCACAGGCTTAAATCTCAAGCCATTTCCCATGACTGCAGTCTGAGATATCAATCTCCCTGTCAGACCCCCATCTTCATGGTGCATACACCCTGGCCCTCATTCTCTGGCTTGATGGACCATTGAATGACTTGGGGCAATAGCCGATGATCACTTGATCTTGGGGACGCCTGAGACTGTAGTCTTGGATCATGGGTTTTTTTTTTTTTAAATTTTACTTTTAAGTTTTTCTTTCTGCTGCAGTCATGGGAAATAAGGCTTCCAACCCTATTAGTCCCACCTCTCCTCTGGGATGTTTTCTGGAAATTCATAGTGCTTAATGCCTTACTTAAAGACCTCTAAGCTTGTCTGCCTTTGTACTAAAAATTGATCTAAATATCCCTTAGATAACAATAAAAATGGTCACTTAATGGCTCCTTGGACCCCAATATTTTATGGGAGTTATTTTAACTTCTGCCAGTGAATGGGTAAATGGAAAGAGCTGCCTTATATCCAGGCTTTTTTTTTTTTTTAACCTCAGCCCCAAACCCTGCGTTCTTGATTCCTCTCTCCTGCCCAGGTGCTCCAACCCGTGCAACCTGAACCTGAGGAACCTCTGACTACCGCTCTGGACCCTGCCAATCAAACTCCACTTCTCTGACCTCCCGCTCCTGCTCTACCCCCTCCTCCTTTCTGATATCGGGCCGCTACAACCATCCGACTCTGGATCCAACCTCTACCCCTCCTATCACTCATTCTCAATCTGCCAAGGGACCCAACTGCAGCCATACCAACCCGGCAACCATTCTCCCTTTGCAAGAGGTGGCCTGGGTGGATGGACTGGTTAAAGTTCATGTCCCTTTCTCCCTTGCAGAACTTTCTCAGATACAAAAAAACAAAAAACAAAAAACAAAAAAACAAAACAAAACAAAACAAAACAAAAACCCTCAGCTCTTATACCTCTAATTCTGTTTCCTTTATTAAATAATTCCAATATATTACCCAATCATATATATATTTCATTATATAACCTACTTCCTGAGGAGCAGAGATGAGTTTGGGAGCAGGCTAGGATACATGCAGACAAGGTTCATCAAACTAATGCTGCCCACCCACCTGGGGCCGAGATGGTTCCCAATCAGGACCCACATTGGGATTATAATACTCCAGGTGGCTCTCTAGCTAGGGATCAGTTTACAACCTGCCTCCTGGCAGGTCTTCGTAAGGCTGCCCTCAAACCAATAAACCATGAAAAGCTAAAACATGTAATTCAAGATAAGGGAGAAAATCCATCTCATTTTTTAGAACAACTTACAAGGGCTCTCTTACAATATATTAGCCTAGATCCCGAGAGCCCAGAGGGCAGACAGCTCCCTATGACCCATTTTGTCTTGCAGAGCTTCCCGGACATCAGGGCTAAACCTTAGCATCTGGAGAGAGGGCCCCTGACCCCACCGGCAGAAGTCTTAGTGGTGGCATTTAAGGTACCATGGGAGAGATGAGAAAGCCCATAAACAGAACTGCCAAATGCTGGCACACGCTATCTGATCAGCTGCCCAAAGGCCTCCAGGTTTTAATTGTGGTAGAGAAAGCCAATGGGCTTGTGCCTGCCCTGCCCCACTTGGGTCACCATCTGGGCCTTGTCTAAAGTGCCACCAGGAGGGACACTGGTCAGGTGACTGCCCCTGTGCACCTCGTGGCATGGAGACATCAAACAAAGACCACCTTCCAGCTGATCTCCTGGGCTTGGCGATGGATGATTGAAGGTGCCCTGTTCCCAGCCCAGCCACAGCCATCTCTCCCAGGGAACTCAGGGTAGCCATTACAGTATCGGGGGCAATCCATTTCCTTTTGGACACCAGAGCCACTTACTCAGTCCTGAGGGAGTTTTGGGGTCGCACCTCTCCTTCACGTTTCCCTATTGTCAGGTAGGGGAACAGCCTTATCCACCTCACCAGACCCCAGCACTTAACTGCATTTTCAGGGGTGTCCCTCTCTCCCACACATTTTTAGTTGTGCCAACCTGCCCTGTGCCCCTAATGGGAAGAGACTTTCCAGCTAAGGTAGGAGCTTTATTTCATTTGTTGCCCCCATTTGCCTCACTCCAGACTCATCAGCAGCTCCTCTCCTCTTCCTCCTAGCCACCCAGCCTACTAGCTCGAACATGTCATTTTCCTTCCCAGCCTCTCAGGCGGACCCCAAAGTCTGGGACATCCAGAACCCTTTTATTGTTAGGCACTATCCCCCTATTATTATCCAGTTGCAGGACCCTACCAGGTACATTACCCAAGCTCAGTACCCTCTCTCACTCCAGAGTCTTAGAGGACTTAAGCCCATCATTTCTGACCTCCTCAGATAAAAGCTGCTCTGCCCAACCTCTCCACCTTTCAACATTCCCATACTTTCAGTTATGAAGTCTAATGGAACCTACCGCCTGGTTCAAGACCTCTGGATCATTAACTCTGCAGTGGTCCCTCTCCATCCAGCAGTGCCTAAGCCTTATAATCTTCTCTCGACTCTCCCTTCAGGGACCTTTCAATTTTCAGTCCTTGATCTCAAGGACGCATTTTTTTTTTCTATTCCTCTCAGCCCTCAGTCTCAAAATATCTTCGCTTTCATCTGGACTGACCCTGACACTCATCTGTCTATGCAGCTGACCTGGACTGTTCTGCCACAGGGATTCAAGGACAGCCCACACCTATTCGGTCAGGCCCTGGCCTCTGACTTGCTCTCTTTGTCCCTCCCTGGCTCTAAACTAACACACTATGTAGATGACATTCCACTCTGCAGCCCGTCATTACAACTGAGCCAAACTAACACCTCTGCTCTCCTAAATGTCTTATCCAGCTGGGGTTATAGGGTCTTGCCCTCTAAAGCCCAGCTGTCCACTCATCGGATCACCTATTTGGGTCTAACCATTACTCCAACCCACAAGGCTATCACTGTAGGTAGACAGCATCTAATCCAGTCTCCTGCAGTCCCTTTACTAAACAGGGGATCCTGCCCTTTCTGGGAATAGCTGGCGTCTTACAGTCTTGGGTTCCATCTTTTTCTCTCCTTGCTCGCCCCTTATATGAGACAGCTCTGGGCTCCCCACAAGAACCCCTCCTTCACCCCATTACTAAACCCTTCCAGAAGCTCTAAGAGGCTCTTCTCCAGGCTCCAGCACTTCACCTCCCAGACCTAACCCGTCCCTTCTCCCTCTTTGTAGCAGAGAAGGAGGGATTTGCCTGGGAACTCTAGGGCATCAGCTGGGACCCTCCTTTGCACCTGTAGCCTATCTGTCAAAGAAACTAGACCTCACCACTCAGGGCTGGGCACCTTGCATCTGTGCCTTAGCAGCTGCTGCATTCCTTATTCAGGAGTCAAAGAAGCTAACCTTTGGGTCACCCACAACTATCTTCTCTCACCATAACCTGTCCCATCTCTTAACTTAAAAAGGCTTACAAACTTTACCTCCTTCCTGAGTTCTCTCTTTCCAAGTGGCATTATTGGAAGATGCCACACTTACTTTCCAGACTTGCCCACCCCTTAATATTTCAAGCCTCCTTCCTTGACCTAATGCTGACTATTCTTCTCATTCCTGCACTGAAACCTTAGAGGATCTACTGCCCCACCCTTCACATATACAGGAGGGCACATTGCCTCAGGCCACTTATACCTGGTGCATAGATGGCAGCTCCTTTTTATATGGGGGGATCCATAAAGTGGGTTATGTCATAGTGTCAGATACTGAGATAATACAGGCACAGGCTTTATCCACACATGCCACTAACCAACAGGCTGACCTGATAGCTCTCACCCATGCCTTCCAATCAGCACAGGGGCAATCTCTAAATGTTTACACAGACTCCAAATATGCTTTTCATATCCTCCTGTCCCACGCTGCTATTTGGAGAGAGTGAGGCCTCCTTACAGCAAAGGGAGGATCCATATCTAATTCAGGCTAATTAATAATGGCCATGATAAAAAGCCTCCCATCTCCCCAAGGCTATAGGAATTATTCACTGCCAGTCTCATCAGACCGACAGCTCCATCACGTCTAAGGAAAATAACCAGGCTGAGCAGGCAGCTAAGACAGCGGCCCTCCAGGGCCCAGACCAACTCCACCCACCACAGGGAATCCATACAGTGCAACACATCCTCACAGGGAATCCCTGACGCTGGGCAAATTCTGTCCTATTTACATCAGCTCTTTCACAGTCTCGCTGTCTCAATTTATAAAAGCCCACCTGCATTCTACCTCTGAGGTGTTACAGTTCTTAAGAAATTTGTGAAAAGCCAGATCCCAACTCCAACTATAGGAGTCAAATTTTTCCCGCCCACCAGGCTAGAGGTTCCCTTCCAGGGACTGACTGGCAGCCCGATTTTACCCATATGGCCACTGTCAGGCAAATTAAGCATCTCCTTGTGATGGTGGACTCATTTTCAAACTGGGTGGAGGCATACCCGGTTTCTAATAGATGGACTCAGACAGTTGCAGATCTCCTTCTCCTGGAAATTATTCCCTGGTTTGGGATTCCTGCCTCTCTCCAGTCTGATTATGGTCCAGAGTTCACCTCACAGATTTCCCAGACACTAGCTAAGGCTTTTAACATTCCTTGGCTTTTTCATATCCCATACCATTCTCAATACTCAGGGAAGGTAGAGCATACCAACCGGTCTGTAAAATCTATTTTTACTAAGATGTCACAGGAATTTCACCTTGACTGGGTAAGATTATTGCCTCTAGCTCTTTTCAGGCTCCAGGCCCTTCCCAAGCGGGCTGTTTCAATCTCCCCATTTGAACTCATATATGGGAGACCAGCTCTAACACCGGGCCTCCTATCCAAACCTTCATCTCTCCCTGACGACCTCTTAACTCCCTTACCCTGTCATCTTCGTTCTCTCCTGGAGTGGAATTCACCGACCATTCCTTACCCCAGCCATGTGATAACCCATGTCCACCCCAAATCCACACTGGGGATCAGGTCCTTCTTTCCCCTCTAGGCCAGTGCTCTGCACCCCTTCCCCCTAAATGGCAGGGATGCTTCAAGGTAATCCTTGTAACCCCCACAGCTTCTAAGCTTGAATTCTCTCCCCACTGGATTCACCTGTCTCACCGGAAACCTTTTCTCTTACCCTCACCCCAGGGGAATTCCTCCTCATACACAGTGACACAGACAGGGCCCTGCTCTCTCAAGTTCCAGGGGACACCAGGATCCACTGACTTGTCATCAATTCCAGAAGAATGGGGTTTCACCTCACAAGTTTTTCCTTCCTGGTTCCCTCTCCTGTCTCTACTGACCATATTCTGCTTCATCTTTTCCCTCTGTGTCTCTAATAACATAGTCAAACTTCTAATTAACCACTCAGCTAATTGTTACAGGACCGCCATAGAGCCAGAGGCCAGGGACCATCAAGTACACGGAGGCAGTAAGGAACAGTAACAGTCCAGAGGTTTTTATACACCCAGACTCAAAAGGGTCTGGACTCTGCAAAAAACAGACTTTAATATAACATTCTATCACTGTTAAATGCCCTCAGCAATTGATTACCTGTGTCTCCTGGATGCTAAACTAATAAAGGAAACAGGTGCCTTGAGGTTTGTCTCAGATAAGGTTTATCTCAGATGAAAATTAAAAGCATGTTCCAGCTCTCTCTCTCTCTCTCTCTCTCTCTCTCTCTCTCTCTCTCTCTCTCTCTCTCTCTCTCTCTCACACACACACACACACACACACACACACACACACACATACTAACCAATAAAATTCTGATAGCAGAGTACTAAACATTATAATATCATGGCTACCAGCTCAAGATTTTAAATTCTCTGTGGCAGCGTCTTAATATGTTTAAAAATTCTTCCGAGCTCCAGAGCCAGATCAAATCCACCTGAACAGGTTAGATTCACTTTGGATAACTATAATTCAAACTCCCCTCCCTCACTCTGGGACCCCTTGGCGACCCCCCAATGTAAAATTTTTCTAAACTTCCTCTTCTGCCTTGCCAGCATCTTGTCAGACCTGAACAGTCACAGAGCCCCAAGCAATGGAAGGCAATGGACAATTCCCAAAGCAGCAGAGGACAATCCACTACCTCAGGACATCTGGCTATCCCAAAAGCCCCCTTTCCTACACCCCAAATTTAACCGACGCCCACTGAGTCAGCTGGAAGCAGTTTTGGGAGACACGGCAGCCCCGTTCCTGTTCCCCTGTCATTTTTTATAAAGACAAAGAGTCTAGAATATTAGAATTCCTAGCCACTCCCCAGCTACATGACCATGCATGCACTGTCCAGTAGCCAGATGCTTAGTCATTCCACGGCCTTACATCCTACATAATCCATGTGCTGCATGGTCACATAATTTGCATGCAGTGTGATCATGTAATCTATATGCATGTGTGGTGTAGCTACATAAGCCCATACACATGTCCGGGGGAACTTATAAAAGCAGATTCCACTTATTCCCCTCCTCTCTTCCTGCAGGGTCATTCCATAGGCCTATGCACATCCCTTCTGTTCCCTTCCCTTAATGAACTCTTATAGTGGGTTTTGTTGTGCCTCATGGCTTCTCTCACATGGTAAACAGCATCGCTTAATAAACAAATAGTTGTTGCAGCAATGGCCTGGATGCAGGATGGCTGTTATGCCCAAATTGAGGGGACCCTCAAAAGACCACCACAGAGACCAAATCCCATATGGAAAAACAAAGAGCCTTTTATTTCAAGCTTGGAGCTTGGACTCTCTGTGAGAGCAGAGATTCCCCCAAACCCAGGCAGGGTGGGGTTTTCAATCATAGCAGAGGTTGAGGTGAGAGGGATTTCTAGGGTTTAGAACCTTGATTGTCTGATATTTGTCTAGGAGGGTATAGGGAATGTTTGGAATGTCAGGTATTTCCCCTTAGATGCGGGCCCTTCCTGGGTGGGGTCAGCTCACAGCTTCTCCTGGACCTGGGTGTTGCCTGCCAGTAAGCCTGTCACAGAAGCTGTGTCTGGGCCTCTAAGCCTGTCATGGCAGTTGTGTGGCCAAGCTGTTTTGCACACACATTCCCCCTCCCCCCGCCCTCGCTATCCTACTGTGTCTGGGCGTTTAGATAGATAGGCTTCTCCAGGGTCCCAAAGCCTGAGTCAGGAAGCCTTTCAGCACCCCATTGTGCTCATCCACAAACAAGTGGGAAGGTTTACTTTTTAATGTCAGGTAGCCTGGTAGCTGGGGCTGATATCAAGGCTCCCTTGAATTTTTGAAATGCCTGTTTGTCCTCCCACCTCAAGGGTCTGTTTCCTCTCAGGCTCTCATTCAATGGCTCTGCTATTTCAGCAAAGATGGGTATCCATATTCTGCAGTATCTGACAGTACCCAGGAATTCTCTTACCTGCCTCTTGTCCTGTCACTCAGGGGTATTTAGAATAGCTTGAGTCTTGCTCACGGACAAAGTTCTGTTAACCACCCTCTAAACAATAGCCCAAATAAGTTACCTTATTAGAGCACAGTTGGGCCTTTTTAGCTGACACACCCAGCTGCTGGAGTGTTTTGAGCAGCCCCTTCATGACACATTGGTGTTCCTCTGGGGTGCACGTAGCAGTGAAGAGATCATTCACATACTGCAAGAGGGTGACATTTGGGCACCCTTGACAGTACTCAAGTAGATTCGAGCTAATAGCTTCATCAAACAAGGTTGGGGAATTTTTAAAACCCTGTGGCAACTGATTCTAAGCCAGCTGGCCAGCCACTGTGACTTGATTTAGGATCTGTCCATTTAAATGCAAATATAGGCTGACTCACAGGAGGCAGAGGCAGAAAGAAAAAAAAAAGCATCTTTCAGATCTAGGACAGTATAAGTCAGTGGTTCTCAACCTCCCAAAACCACAACCCTTTAATACAGACCTTACCTTGTGGGGACCCCCAACCATAAAATTATCTTTGTTGCTACCTTATAACTGCAATTTTGCTACTGTTATGAATTGTAATGTAAATATCAGCGTTTTCCAATGGTCTTAGGTGACCCCTGTGAAGAGTGAGAGCTACTGAAAACATTTTGCTCTGCACCCGATAGTCCAAACAGTGTAAAAGACTTGGTACTGTTGTGCATATAGACGCCACTCTTTTACTTACTTCCCTTAAGTTCTGGACAGGATGACGGTCTTTTGTGCCTGGCTTAATGACCAGGAGCAATGGGGTGGTCCATGGAGAGGAGAGTGGCAGGGCGCTAGAGTCCCTGCTTCTCTAAGGCTGCTGATGTGTTCCTGATGCCTGTTTTGGCCTCCCTTGAGATGGGTGATCAAGGCAAAGCCAGTTCGGGGAAGTTGGTCTCTGTCATATACTCCAAGGAATTTTAGCTTTAGTTTTGTCAGGAAGGAGTCCTGACCAAAAAAACAAAAACAAAAACAAAAACAAACAAACAAACAAAAAAGAAAACAAAATAAAAACTAGGAGTTCCTAGTTTGGGGTATCTATTTCTGTCATTTGGCATTTCTCTGACAAGGGGCATGGCCAAGATTGCTGAGCGTGGGTTCCCTAGGTTCAGAGTGGTTTTATTCTCATCAAATGTCATGGTGGCACCAAGTTTTCTTAACAAATCTCTGCCAATTAGAGGATGTGGACACTCTGGCAATTAGGCGAAAGAGCGTGTTCTGTACCTCCTTCAAGGTCTACTTCTCAACTGGTGGCCCTGGAATAGCTGCAAGGTCCTGTGGCCCCTTGAACGATGATTTTCTCCTTGGTGATGGGTCCCAGAGGTGGGGGAGTACTGAGTGAGCTGCACTGTGTCCACCAGGAACCCTCTTTTTCCTGGGACGATGGGCTCCTGGGGGCTCATTTGTATAGAGCACTGGCCCTGTCATCTGGCCCATTCAGATGGGCAATCAGTTTTCCTTTTTCTGACCTGTCAATTCTCGGACATTCGTTTTTCCAAAGTCCTCTTTCTCTGCCATAGGCACATTGGTCATTTTTAGCTTGGCTGTGGGCTGTTTTGGGCATCTGTGGAATTTCTGGCTGCCCTAGGGCCACTCTTTGAAAGCAATCTTCTGTCTTTTCTCATCTGAGTTTTCTGTTGTTAAAAGTCTTCTGAGCCATCTCTAACAGCTGTGATCTGTTCATCCTTCAAACCCCTCTAACTTTTGTAACTTTCTGTGAAATTCTGGGGCCACCTGGTTAATAAAGACAGTATTAATAGCCCGCTGGTCCTCTGGAGTATCTGGGTCAATGGGTGTGAACTCTTGGTGTGCCTCTCCGAGGCTCTCTGGGAACCCAGCAGGGATTCCTAACTTCCCCTGATTACCTCCATAACTTGTGAGAGGTTTGTCAGCTTTCTAACTGCTGCTCTTATTCTGGTCAAGAAGACCTGATGATAGGTGTCAAGTGCTACCCTACCTTATCAGTGTTGGGGTCCCAGTCTGGTAAGGCTGAGTTCACTTGGCTCTCATTTCTGCTTCCCATCCCAGAGCCCCTGGATCCACATACCTTCCCCCCCCATCAAGATCCAGTCTTCCTCTTCAGCAGTAAAGACTGTACCCAGGAGCTGCTTACAATCTGCCCAGGTGGGCTGATGGGTAGAAGAAAACAGTTTCTCACAGCAAGTTAATGAGGGCCTGGGGTCTCTCAGAAAAAAACGATTCTGGGATTTACAGTTATAGAGACTGCTGGTTGAAAAAGGAACACAGACTAGAAAAGGTCTACCTTTGATGTCCACTGGTCTCTGCCCCCTGTGAGGGCTGGGGGCAGCTAGGAGGTGCCTCTCTGAAGGGGAGGACAGTCTAGCTCAGCTGTGGTGGAGCACAGTCCTCTTTGAGTGTGGGGAGGTGAGAGCCAACCAGGCAGGGACAAAGGCAAATCAGGGTAGATTTTAGGGACAGCAGGCACAGGTTCCCCTTCAGACACTGTCGGGTCCTGTACCAGCTGGTGGTGGGGATTGTAAGGAGGGGGAACGTCTACCTCTTCTGTGGGAATTAGAACAGAGAGGCCTGGCATTTCGCTAAGATTTTTATTCGGTCTTTGGTCCACAGGCTTGGTGATTAAAACATAAAACAGAAGAGCCCTGCTTAAGTGCATACCACCTCAGCCATGGTGGGGAGTCCGGAAGGATCAGGAGCCAGCGGTGGATGTAAGGAAACTGATCTGGGAGACCAGGTCTTCCTGTGACCATTTGCCAGACTTTCCTGGCTATTTGAGGGTCAAACGACCCTCATCTGGCCATCCCACATCAAGGGCAGGCGGCTGTAGTTCACAGAGGTTGGGAAACTTCTGTAGTGACGACTCTGTGGTCCACCTGACAGAACTCCCAGGAGGACGGCATCGTGCAGTTCAGGGGTGATTTGGCTGTGCTTGGTCTGGCTCACATCCCTGCAATGAAACTCAAAAACAAAAACCCAACAGACGGTAGACACTAATACAAAAGGGCAGCACACTCGCACAGTCAGAGGAGACCCACTCATGTCAGAAATATAGATGCATGGTAGCCACCTTCACACACCAATAAGAAGGACAAAGGGTGTCCCATTGAGACAAAGGTCTATGGTTGCGTCCACTTTTCCTATGTCTCTCCAAATGTCTAGACTCCAAAACAAAATAGAATAACTTACCAATTGGTCCGAGTTTCAGATGTGAAGTTTTTACATTGTTTTGATTTCAGTTTACAAAGTTTTCTTTTTCTTTCTTTCTTTCTTTCTTTCTTTCTTTCTTTCTTTCTTTCTTTCTTTCTTTCTTTCTTTCTTTCTTTCTTTCCTTCCTTCCTTCCTTCCTTCCTTCCTTCCTTCCTTCCTTCCTTCTTTCTTTCTTTCTTTCTTTCTTTCTTTCTTTCTTTCTTTCTTTCTTTCTTTCTTTTTCGAGACAGGGTTTCTCTGTGTAGCTTTGTGCCTTTCCTGGAACTCACTCTGTAGCCCAGGCTGGCCTCGAACTCACAGAGATCCGCCTGGCTCTGCCTCCTGAGTGCTGGCATTAAAGGCGTGTGCCACCACTGCCCAGCCAATTTACAAATTTTCAATGCCCATAATCTGGGTTACCTGGGACCTGTAAAGTCTACATGCTCCCTCAGGGCCTGTCCCCTACTAGTGACATTAATTTGTAACAGCCTTGGCCAGGGGCTCCCCAGACTTTCAAGTCTCCCAGGGCCTATCCCTTTACTGGCTCCCCAGGTGGGGCCTGTCCTGGACTCCTGGCTCTGAGTCTGAGATCACTCAGGCATCTTGCTGGGGTCTCCAAATATTGTGGCATTTGAATCCATTGGGAAAGACCAAAGACTTAGACTCGATTCAAATTTAGATTAAATGAATTTATTATTACTGATAGCAGAAAGACAGAATCCTTAGAGACGAACAGTATACCATGATGAAGGTGTCTAAAAGAAAGGTTTGTAAAGGTGGGTATCAAGGATATACATTACCGTTATCTATGGAATCTGCAGCTGAGCAAGAAAACTGTTCTATTCCCCTCAGTTATTTCTCTTTCCTGTTGTCTAGTAATGAAAAGGCCACTTCATCCCAGTCCCACAATGGTAAAGGACTTTACAAAAGCAGAAAGCAAGTGGTTAATTATCCCGCAGCAGGAACACTATTATCCTATTCTTAGCTCACCTGCAGGCCACTAGGATCCCCCAGGCATTGCAGGGCAAAGCTCAGTGAGACCTTTAAGTTAGACATTAAGTTTCTTTAGCCATTTCAAGGGAGTTATGTATAAATTATTGCACATGTCTGAGCATTCTGGATGGAGGTCTCTAAGTGACTGGGCCAGAGCAGGCAATAACACAGTGCCATCAGGTTAGGGCTGAATGTCTCATCCCCACACATGGAAGAGCCAGGTATCATAAATTATTAGCTATCAAGTCATAGAACAAACTGTTTCTTAACTCTCTATCCCAGAGAGAGTCATAGGAATGTGTGGCCTGATTCTTTCCAACTGCTGCATCTGGACTCTTAAGAAGTTATGATTATCTTCAAAGGGGTGGGTACACATTCTAACAGATGATGTGCTCATGACCTGGTGTTGGGCACAGAGGCGCTGTCACAGCAAATGGTAAAGGACAGATGGCACATTCCAGCACGGAGAGTTGTCCTGGCACTGGGGAACAGGGAACTTGGTCCAGAAGCAGGAGTGGGAAGAAACATTCTAGGCAAGAGAACTGGGATATGCAAAGACCAAGAACGAGTTTGCATTTAAGTAAAGGCAGGTGGTTTCATTGGGAGAGTATGTTCGCAAAGAGAAAGGGGCTAAGACTGGGTGGAGACTGGAAGGAGAGTGTTAAGGTAGAGGGGAGAGGAAAATGGGGGGGGGGTGAGGACACCAGGGAAGGACTTCGGAAACATGCTGCCTTCCATCAGGATGGGGCAGTGTGGAACTGGTCCTTGTGGTCCCAGGTCAGGGGACCTGTTTTCCTGTATTCTAAAATAAATTAGGAAACAGAAATTGGTCAAATAAAATCAAGTTGTTTACAGTTTGGACAAAGGATGTGGAATTCCCTCCATCTCCCCTCCAGGGCCTGTGGCCATGTAAACAATTTGCAAAAAGCTAAGAGACAAAAGCCGGAACACATGTAAGTGTGAGACAGGTTAGAAAGCCCTTTCCTGGGGAAGGGACAATTTCCACATTGTAGAGGGGAGGCTGGTGGTGAGTTGGCAAATGTGTGGTGAGCGTATTTACAGAGACCGCCGGCTAAGTGGTGGAAATCTCAGAAAAGAGCAGGAAAGATGGCTGGCATCATCTCGTGGCTTGTTTCTGGGCCCCTCATCATGCGGACTCTCTAGTCCTGCACGTAGCTGTCTGCTTTGTCCACATACCTTGTATCAATGCAGAAAGCACAGCTCTTACTTCAAAGGGGATAAGTAGAGAGAGAGAGTAGCTGTCTCGGGAGTACTGTTGCTGTGATGAAATACCATGACCAAAAGCAACTTGGAGAGGGGAGGGTTTATTTTGCATACACCCCCCCCCCATCACAGTTCATCACTGCAGGAAGTCAGGACAGGAACTCAAACAGGGCAGGAACCTGGAGGCAGGAGCTGATGCAGAGGCCACGGAAAAGTGCTGCTTACTGGCTTGACTCACATGGCTTGCTCAGCCTGCTTTCTTATACAACCCAGGGCCCAGCCCAGGGATGGCCCCACCCATAATGGGTTGGGCCCTTCCATATCAATCACTAATTGAGAAAGGGCCTTACAGGCTTGCCTAAGCCCAATTTTTTTTTTTTGGTTTTTCGAGACAGGGTTTCTCTGTATAGCTTTGTGTCTTTCCTGGAACTCACTCTGTAGCCCAGGTGGGCCTCGAACTCACAGAGATCCACCTGCCTCTGCCTCCTGAGTGCTGGGATTAAAGGTGTGCGCCACCACCGCCCGGCAGAAGTCCAATCTTATAGAGCCATCTTCTCAATTGAGGTTCCCTCCTCTCAGATGACTCTTGTTTATGTTAAGTTGACATCAAAACTAGCCAGTACAGTGACCATGGTGGGTACATAGATTTAAGTTTCCCCAAATACCATGTTCTAGAGGGAAGACAACTTCATGAAGTCTTATAGTCACAGAATAAAGCACATATTCCAAATATGTTGGCAAGTGTACCAGGTAGGTGGTTAGCATACAAAAACCAAGTGAAGGGGTTAGCATACAAAAAAAATTGAAGGCTGGAGGAACCCTCTTTTCACAGGTTGCTGATAGCCAGTTGCTGCTGCAGACACAGACACTCCAGAGTGTCTGAAGGCTCATTACAATACCCAGGTGGACATTTAAGATGCTAATGAGAGGAGAAGGTGAGTGGAGGGATAAATAACATTAAGGATGTTTGAAAAGGCCATAAGGAAGCACTATTATTTTATGTTTACTCAACATTATATAGGATATATATAAAAGAGAACACACATATATGTATGTATATATATGCATACATACATACACACACACACACACACACACACACACACACACACAGACACACACACATCTCACATATGCTTCCCCAAGAGCCATAGACTATCTAACAAAAACTCCAGTACTAGGTATGAGAAATCATCTTTTGAGTTGTTGATCAGGAAAGTTCAAGAGAACTCCAAAAATAATATAGGTTGTTGCTGTTGTGATTTGTTGACTCCCAGAAGTTAAAGGGAAGTCCCTGTTGTTGTAGACATCATGGACTTCAGACACAGCACTCCTCTGACCTGGAAGCCTCCTCCCTGAGGACTAGTTTCATAATACCGAAAGGTGCTGAGCAAGCTGCCAAGGGAGGAAAGCAATAAGCAGTCCCATCCAGCTGTGATGCCTATGAACCACAACGATGACCAGCATGGTAAGATATTCCTAAAGGTACAATAGTGGCATTCATATCTTGTCATTGACCAACAACTGTCTAGTTCAACTTTAGGCCACTCAACAGAAGGGAAATTATCCCTTGTCCTGTAAACCTAGCCAACAAACTCTTGAAAAAGAGAAAATTAGTCTTTCCAAGGGATGAATCTTGTAATTAGTTATCCAATGCCAAATCCTGAAATCATATACATACCAGTAACACTAAATGGACTGATCAGATTGTATTTATATGCTTATGCACAAGTATGTAACAATAACAATGTATTTATATACTTATGCACAAGTATGTAACAATAACAATGAAAAGGAAGTTATGAATTTGAGTGGGAGTGAGGGAGGACATGGGAGAGATTTGAGGGAGGAGAAAGGGGCAATGATGACTACATTTTAATTTTAAAATCTGAAAAAAATGAGATGTTAATAAGATATACCAAGCAGAAAACTCTGTGAGGAACTATGTATAACAGGGTAGTGTGGAAAATCCTTTACTATATTAATGAATCAAAAAGCCCGAGTTATAAGGCATAAACCCTTAGTATAGCGGGCAGCTTGAACTATTGGACTTCCTTTGATTTGTTATCTTCTTCCTTACTAGTATACCTTCTCCAAATAAACTGTCTTTGATTCGACTGTAACTGTCTCTGCTCAGTTCCTTGTTTCTGGACACAAGAACCTGGAACTCTTAAGAGGCCCCCTCCCAACCCTCATGTCAGGTGATATCACAGGTATGTGAAGGATTTCAGGTTCTGAGTTTAGATCAGATTGTTCTTTGGGATAATATTTTTATAAGAAAAGTTATTAACACCATAGACAAGAAGACAGCAGCATGATGGGGGCTCTGAGGAGAGTTCAGTTCTGTGTAGCAGAGTGATGGTCTCATCTTGTGGTTTTCACAGGAATCAGAGTGGGAAGGAGATAAAAAAGGTTTTGTTGTTTTGAAGATGGCTGTTTCTAGGCATATCCAGGGGGTAGTGAATTAAGAATGCCAGGTGATGGGTAACCATCTCTCCTGGCTAGCTATTCCTGGGACTGGAAGAACAGGAAGGGTGATAATCAGAGGTACAAGTTACTTTAATTTTGGAAAACATTTTATTTTAGTTCCCAGAATTGTCACAATTCAACTGAAATGGAGATTTACAAATGTCATGGCCCTGACTAATAGTGTGAGGCTGACTTTTTTTGTAGGTGCTATGGTTTGAAATGTTCCCCCAAATTTCATGGGTTGGATATATAATCTCTGAAGTCAAATGCTAATAGTGCTTGTAAGTGAGCCCTTTGGGAGTGATTAAGATGAGAACAATTCCTGAACATGGTTTTATAAGAAAAGGAAGAGAGACTTGAATTAGCTGCTTTGCTCTGCTTTGTCATGGTAACCTCACTTCTGCCATGAGATGATGCAGATGATGAGAAAATGCCCTTACCAGATTCCACACAGATGCAGGATCATGTTCTAGATTTCCCAACCTTCAGGGTTGCAATTTAAATAAATTTGTATTTTTCATTCATTATCCAGTGTGGTGATCTGAATGGGAAGAGCACCCATAGCCTCCTATATTTGAATTTGTAGTCCCCAGTTGGTAGAACTGTTGTAGAATATTGTTTTAACTGGGCAAAGATGTGTTATATTTGCTTATGCTGTATTTGTTTAATTATGCAAAAATGTGCTGCTATTTCACCTTGCCTGCCTAAGGCAGCTGATTGGTCTAATAAAAAGCTGATCAGTCAATAGCTAGGCAGGAGAGGGATAGGCAGGACTGTCAGGCAGAGAGAATAAGTAGGAGGAGAAATCTAGGCTCAAAAGAAGGAAAGAAGAGGGAGAAGAGAATGAGGAGGAAGAGGGACACACTCCCGCCCAGAAGCCTGGCAGCTGCCAGACAGACGGACACAGAGACAGCAGGAAAGTAAGACATACAGGAGAAAGATGGTAAAAAGCCCTGAGGCAAAATGTAGATAAAGAGAAACATATTAAAGTAAGAGCTTAGATAAGGTCACACACTCATAACTAATAGGAAGTCTCCATGTCGTGATTTGGGAACTGGTTGGTGGTCCCAAAAAAGGAAAATCCTGATACATAGAACTTTTTGGAAAGGGTTAGGAAGTGCGATCATGGAGGAGGTGTGTAGCTGGAGAATTTCTCTCCAGCTCCCGCCAAACTCCGCCAGTCCTGGAGCACACTTATAAAATAAACACACCGACTCTAATATTATTTAAACTGTTCAGCCATTAGCTCAGGCCTACCATTGTCTAGCTCTTACTCTAATACTAAGCCTATTTCTGTTAATCTATATGTTGCCATGTGTTCTGTGGCTTTACCTGTTGCCTCTACATGATGCTCCCCTGAACGGCAGCTGGTGTCTCCTTTCCTCCGCCTTCCTTTCCTTTTCCTCTCTCCTCTCTGCTAGTTCCACCTATACTTCCTGCCTGGCTACTGGCCAATCAGTGTTTTATTTATACAGAGTGATATCCACAGCAGAGGTGTGTCACTGGGGGTGAGATTTGAAGTTTCAAAAGACTCATACCATTCCTGCTCCTCTGTCTGTTTGGTGGTTTTAGATCAGCCTATGAGCTCTCAACTATTCCTTACTCTGCCATCATGAACTCCATCCCTCTAAATAGTAAAGCAAATTAAACACTATCTTTTATAAGTTGCCTCGATCATGGAGTATTATTACAGCAACCCAAAAGTAATTAAGCAGAAGTTGTTACCAGGAAATGGGCTGTTGCTGCAACAAGCCTGACCATGCTGACGTTGATGTATTGATTGTTTTATTTACTCTTTTGGTTCTTTGCTCTTTGGGGTCCCACCACCCATCTCCCAAATAAATACATGGAGGCTTATTCTTCCTTATGAATGCCCAGCCTTAGCTTGGCTTGTTTCTAGCCAGCTTTTCTTAACAATTATCCCATCTATCTTTTGTCTCTGGGCTTTTGCCTTTTTTCTATTTCTGTATATCTTTTCTTTACTTCTTACTCCATGTCTGGCTGTGTGGTTGGCCTCCAGAGTCCTCCTCCTTCATCTCTTGATCCTCTGTCTTCTCTTATATTTCTCCTCCTATTTATTCTCTCTGCCTGCTAGCCCTGCCTATCCTTTATCCTGCCTTGCTATAGTCCATTCAGCTCTTTATTAGACCAATCAGGTGTTTTAGACAGGCAAAGTAACACAGCTTTACAGAATTAAACAAATGTAACATATCTTTGCATCATTAAACAGATAGTCCACAGCAGAAACAATTGTAACGTATCTTAAAATAATATTCCACAACAATGGAATGTGGAAGACTTTGAGACATTGAACTCCTAGGAAAGTAGTTTGGTGCTTTAAGCAGAACCTAATGGGCCAATCTACAAGGACCTTGAAAGACAGGGCTGAGAGAAATGTAGATGGGGGCCTAGCTCAAGAGGTTCCAGAAGGGAACAATATTAGAACTGGCCTAGGGATCATTCTTGTCATATTTTGGCAAAGAATGTGGCTGCTACTGTCCTTATCCTAAGAATCTGCCTGAGGCTAAACTGAAGAGGTCTAGACTAATTTCATTGGTTGAGATGTCAAGGTAGCCTAGTGCTTACTCTGTTGCTTGGTTATTAACAATCACTCTTATGCAGGTCTACAACACAAAAGAGCTAGTGAGGTAGAAAGAAATATAAAATGTTGGTTTAATGCGGTGGCGCTGTGTTATTCATTAAACAGTGCTGCTACTATGCAAGGAAAGCCACAAGGCACAACAAAACCCACTATGAGAGTTTATTAGGAGAAGGGGGGACAGGAGAGGGTGTGCTCAGGCCTGTTTGGGAGACATGTACAGAGAGAGAGGAAGAAGGAGAAGGGGGAAGAAGAAGACAGGGGAGGAGTCTGTGACCCGCTTTTTATGGATTCCCCCTGCTCATGTGCATATGGGCTTATGGAGCTATGTCACACATGTGCATAAATTGCATGATCACACTGTGCAAAATTATGTGATCATGCAGTGCACAGATTATGTAAGACGTAAGGCCCCTCACTTGGCTACTGAACAGCGCATGTGTGGTCATGTAGCAACATTCCAGACTCTTCGCTTATTAAAAAAAATGGCGAGTGGTCAGGAATGGGGGCACTGTGACCCTGAAACTGCTTCCAGCTGACTCAGTGGGCGTCGGTCAACTCTTTGGGGGTAGGGAAGGGAGCTTTTGGGGTAGCCAGATGTCCTGGGGTAGTGGATTGTCATCTGATGCTTTGGGAATCATCCATTGCCTTCTGCTGCTTAGGGCTCTGTGGCTGCTTGGGTCTGACAAGGTGCTGTCCAGGTGGATCCAAGCTGGTTCTGGAGCTCAGGAGAATTTTTAAACACCTTAAGAAGCAGCCATGGTGAATTTAAAATCTTGAGCTGGTTGCCATGATATTATAATGTTCAGTACTCTGCTATATTGGTTAGTGTGTGTGAGTGTGTGTGTGTGTGTGTGTGTGTGTGTGAGAGAGAGAGAGAGAGAGAGAGAGAGAGAGAGAGAGAGAGAGAGAGAGAGAGGGAGGGAGGGAGGGAGGGAGGGAGAGAGAGCTGGAAGGGAGAGCTGGAACATGCTTTTAATTTTTACTGGAGATAAGCCTTATCTGAGACAGATTTTGAGGCACCTGTTTCCTTTATTAGTTTAGCATCCAGGAGACACAGGTGATCAATTGCTGAGGGTATTTAACAGTGATAGATTGTTATATTAAAGTCTGTTTTTTGCAGACCTCTGGACTGTTACTGTTCCTTACTGCCTCGGTGTGGTGTACTTGATGGTCCCTGGACTCCAGCTCTATGGTGGTCCTGTAACAATTAGCTGAGTGGTTAATTAGAAGAGGGAACCAGGAAGGAAATGCTTGTGGGGTGAGACCTCATTCTTCTGGAATTGGTGACAAGGCAGTGGGCCCTGATGTCCTCTGGAACTTGAGAGAGAGCAGGGCCCTCCCTGTCTGTGTCCCTGTGCATGAGGAGGAGAGGCACCGCTGACAGTCTGGAGTGAGGCACATGGAGGGGGCAATGAAATAAAGCTCCTACCTTAGCTGGAAAATCTCCTCCCCTTAGGGGCACAGGGCAGGTTGGCACAACTAAAAATGTGTGGGTGAGAGGGAAACCCCTGAAAATGCAGTTAAGTGCTGGGGTCTGGTGAGGTGGATAAGGCTGTCTCCATACCTTGACGATAGGGAAATGAGAACAGAGAGGTGGGATCCCAAAACTCCCTCAGGACTGAGTAAGTGGCTCAGTGTCCAAATGAAGGAAATGGACCGCTGCCCCATGCTGCAATGGCTATTCTGGGTTCCCTGTGAGCCCTTGGCCAAACCTGGGAGATAGCTGGAGGGTGGTCTTGGTTTGATGTCTCATGCTATAAGGTGTATGGGGGCAGTCAGCTGACCAGTGTCCCTCCTGGTGGCACTTTGGACAAGGCCCAGTTTGGCCCACATGGGGCAGGGCACACACGAGCCCAGTGGCCTTCTCTACCACAATTAAAACAGGGACCTGGAAGCCTTCAGGCAGCCAGTCGAATAGTGTGTGCCAGCACTTGGCAGTTCTGTTTACAGGCTTTCTCATCTCTCCCATGATACACCTTAAATACCACAGCTAAGACTACTGCCCACGGGAAGGGCCTCCTCTCCAGATGCTTAAGTTCAGCCCTGATGTCAGGGAAGCTCTGGGAGACATGAGGTGGATTTTATTCCTTATCTTGAATTAGGTGTTTTAGCATTTGATAGTTTACTAGTCTGAGGGAAGCCTTAGGAAGATCAGCCAGGAGGCAGGTTATAAACTGGTCTCTAGCTAGAGAGCCATCTGGGTTATTTTAATCCCAATGCAGTTCCTGATCGTGAACCACCTTAGTCCCGGGTAGGCAGCATTGGTTTGATGAAACTCATTTGCTTGTGGCATCCTAGCCTGCACCCAGACCTGTCTGTGCTTCTCAGGGCAGGTCAAGAATGGGTGACAGGAAGAGTGAATGTGGGAGCCAGAGTTGGGCAGGAGCAGCCCACCCGATACTGGAGAGCAGAGCAGAGATTAGACAGGCGGAGGTTCTTTGGAGTCAGAGATTCCTCTGGTTCAGGAATGCACGTGGGCAGGAGAGAAAATCAGAAAGGGAGGGCTCAGAGCTTAGGTAAAGAGCTTGGGGGTAAGGTAACTCTTTTCATTGGCCCATTCGCTGGCAGAAGTTAGATAATTCCTGTGAAATCTCAGGGTCCAAGCAGCCATTACGTAGCCATATTTATTGTTATCTAAGGGATATTTAAGGCATTTCTCAGAGGAGGAGGGGACTAAGAGGAGGAGGCCTTCTGTCCCATGATTGCAGCAGAAAGAAGAAAATTAAAAAACTAAAAAAATAGTGATCCAAAACCACAGTCTCAGGTGTCCCTGAGATCAAGGAAAGATTTGTGAATCAGCACAAGTTACCCAACCCTTCATCAGGAGAGGGGAAAGGGGCAGGGCGGAAGAGCACAAGGATCCCCCGGGGTCCAACAGCATTCCATGCTTCATCAAGTGAGAGAATGAGTCAGTGCATACACAGCCTGAGGACCCCCCAGGGTCTGACAGTGAGAAATAGATCTCAGGCTGCAGTCGTGGGAAATGGCGGGGGATTGAAAAGGGAAATCTCACCAATCGGAGCAGCTGGTGTTGTGAGGAGTGGTCTGTCGGCCAGGCAAATGAAAAAAGCAGGCAGTCATAGATCGAACAAACCTCGGTACAGAGTCCCGGATGCAGAGCACAGGGAGGGCCTGCTTCGTCTCAGCACCAATGTTAGTTTTATGCGGCGGCGGCGCTGTGTTATTCATTATACAGCGCTGTTACTATGCAAGAAAAGCCACAAGGCACAACAAAACCCACTATGAGAGTTTATTAGGAGAAAGGGGGACAGGAGAGGGTGTGCTCAGGCCTGTTTGAGAGAGATGTGCGGAGAGAGAGGAAGAAGGAGAAGAGGGAAGAAGACAGGGGAGGGGTCTGTGACCCGCTTTTTATGGATCCCCCCTGCACATGCGCATATGGGCTTACAGAGCTATGCCACGCATGTGCACAGACTGCATGATCACACTGTGCACAAATTATGTGATCACTCAGCACATGGCTTAGGTAGGACGTAAGGCCCCTCGCTTGGCTACTGAACAGCGCATGTGCGGTCATGTAGTAACACAAAATGTACAGTTTGAGGAGAAGAACACCAGGAAATGTAATGTTGTGCTGAAGGAGATAAGGAGAGACCTGGTCTCAAATGGAATAAAGGTGGGGTGCCCCTCTTAGCTAAATTTATAATTTGTGAAAAGGAAAGGTCTGAGGAATTTTCTGAACTTAAAAAGTAACAACAAAGGAAAGCTGTTGTGTGATATTTTGTTTGTGCTCTGACAAATAAAGCTTGCCTGGAGAGGAGAGGGTGGAGCTAGCCATCAGTTAACCATAGAGGCCAGGTGGTGGTGGCTCCTGCCTTTAATCATAGCACTTGAGAGGCTCATGCCTTTGATCAATTACCCCAATATTTTACTCCTGGTTTTTGTTGATAAGACTACTTAGGATTACACTTCAGAAAGCTGCTGCAAGTGTTATTCAAGGGGCCCAGGCTCCATCGAAGGGGGCAGCTGAACTTGTCAGCATTGTACACATGGTTCTGGCTTTACAGTCATGCAGGATCCATGAATAAAAGGGATGTGGACTCTTCCTCTGAGGGTAAGGAGAGCTTCTGAGGCCAGGCAATGTGTAACGGCAGACTCCGCATGGAGGTCCTCAGAGGGCAGGAGGCCTCCAGAGGCCATTGTGTGAAGCTGTGAAAGGGAAACCCGGATTGCTTTTGAGACCCCAAGATGTCAGAGGTGCCAGAGCTGTGAGCTGTCTGCCAAGGAGAAAGAAAGAAAGACTATAGGGACTTTTGAAGCTGTACTAAATGCATTCTGCATAATGATATGGCCACCAGCCTATGGGGGTCAGGGAGTAGAATATTGTGGTTTGAATGGAGAATGGTCCCCATAAGTGTTGATCCCACTGATCAAGAATAAGACCATTACCACAGTGTGAAGCCAGATTTGAAGCAAGCTTTAATTAGGTGGATGGGCTCTGGCCCGGTCCATACTCAGGTTCCTAGGAAATGGCCTAGAATCAAGCATGACGAGGGCTTAAGAAGGAAAACCCATAATCCACTGTATTTCTCGTTGGGTTCAATCAGGGGCAAACATATACCCTGATGTGCCTCCAGCCTGTGACCCTCCTGCCCATATGTGGTCAGGCACATTGGTGCAGATGAGTCACACAAACTTGTTTAGGGGAATGGAAAACTTGTGGCTTGTTATCTCTGATAAACAATAGCCTCCAGCATATCAGGAACTATTTTTCCTTGGGCAAGGGGCTTGCAGATTAGATCTCTGTAACACAGTAATTAAAACCTAAAATGTGACTTTGGCTCTCACATTCTCCTCTTGAATTGTATCCTGAGTCAAATCCTTGACTCTGTGATGAGTGCCGGTTTCTATTGGGATTTAAACCAACGGCTTAAAGGTACCCAGACAGGATTATCACTTAGTTAAGGCATCAGTGATGTAAGAGCCAACAGCTATTGATAGAGGCAGAAGGGCCAAAGGCCCTGTGATGGAGGACATCAGAGGTACTCTAGAAGGAGCCTGGAAATGAGAATGGGGACCAGTTATTTACTTCATCTCAGGTCCCCTTTTGTACAATGATGTTTTGAGTATGGCCAGATTATTTCTAATGATTCCTGAGTAGTTTATATAAAAACAACAATTTTCTCTTAAAGATATATAATCTCTGTTTACATAGAGCAGGTTGATTGTTCTATCATAGCCCTTTAGAGTAATTGAAACTACTGAATCTACCTGTTGACAGATCTGGGTCTATTTAGTTTTAACAGGTTCCTTTCCTGGTTTGCCAATAGGCACTATAGGTAGTTATTTCATCCCCTATGCCAGGGAGTTTCCTTTTGATCTAACAGTCCAGTCTGCTGGGGGACAAACAGTGATGTACTCTCTTCTGTAATTACTTCCTGCTGAAACTTAGCAGCTGCCACTTGTTCATTAAAGACTTTAATTTAGTCAAAATTTTCTTAATTGTACTTAACAGTTTACAATAATTGATTACTTTTCATAAGACTAGGACTTACTGGGGTGGGGCTTGTGAGCAGGAAGTGGGGGAGCCTAGAGGTTAGCATTGACCTTGACAAGTTAATAGGCACCACAGTCATATGTTAATGGAAGGGCCATAAATTTCATTTGCCAGAGAGAAGGAAAATGACTCCCTTTTCAGCAAGCAGGAACTTTCATCAAGCCCCTGAGGGAATGGGAGCTTTACTAAATGCCTGACCTTGGGAAAAGGACATTATAGCTTTATCACTGTTAAATTTGAGTCTTAAAAAACAACAATTTCGCCAGTAGTGGTGGTGGCGGCGGCGGCGGTGGCGGCGGCTAATCCCAGCACTCTGGAGGCAGAGGCAGGCGGATCTCTGTGAGTTCCAGGCCAGCCTGGTCTCCAAAGCGAGTTCCAGGAAAGGCGCAAAGCTACACAGAAAAACCCTGTCTCGAAAAACAAAACACAACAACAACAGCAACAACAACAAAAACCCAACAATTTCTGAATTGAAACTCTTTTTAATATCAAAATAAAACTCATAGACACAGCCCACAGAGAGACTGGGAAATTTCCTGATCCTTTCATAGTACACCATTACAGAATTTACAGTTTCTTTTCTTTTCTTTTTCTTTTTCTTTTCTTTTTTTTTCTTTTTTTCTTTTTTTTTTTTTTTTTTTTTTTGATTTTTTGAGACAGGGTTTCTCTGTGTAGTTTTGTGCCTTTCCTGGATCTCACTCTGTAGACCAGGCTGGCCTGGAACTCACAAAGATCCGCCTGCCTCTGCCTTCCAAGTGCCTAGATTAAAGGTGTGCGCCACCACCACCTGGCACAGTTTCTTATATGCCCCAGTTTATCAAACTAGCTTAACAAAGTTAGCAAAGACAAGGAGGCTAGACATACATTTTTAAACATGAACAGACCTTAGGTAAGGAAAGACATTCTCTGAGCCAGTGGTTCAACTTTCCCAATACTTCGACCCTTCAATACAGTTCCCCATGTTGTGGTGCCCCGCCCCCAGCTACAAAATCATTCCTGTTGCTGTTTCACAACTGCAATTTTGCACCTGTTATGAATCTCAGTGCAAACATCCAACATGCAGGTGGTCCTAGGCTGTTATGATATAGTGCTCAGGAGGCCCTGGTGGGTGGAGCCAAGGTGCCCAAGGCCTGTGAGAGATTGAGATGCCATGTAAACAGCACTCTGTGAAGAGCTTTATTTGGTGGAGGGAAGAGAGGGGGGAGAGAGAGAGAGAATAAGGGGAGAAGGAGAGAGAGAGAGAGAGAGAGAGAGAGAGAGAGAGAGAGAGAGAGAGAGCAGGGTGCACACCTCATGAGAATAGAGAGAGAGAAAGAGAGGTCAGAGGAGGAGTATTCTCTTAAAGTAGGCTTTATGTTAGAATGCACAGGGTGGGTCCCCAGTGGGTGGGCCAGAACGCCAACACAGGCGACCCCTGTGAAAAGATCTTTCAGTCCCCAAAGCTGCTCCAGGAGAAGCTGCTCCAAGCCCTCTGTCAGACCACTTAGGTCATTGTCTTGCTGCATCATAAGATCCAGTTTCCGGCATTTAGTATTTGGTGCTCATAGCTGTGGCCTTAATTTTTAAACTTTTATTTATTTTTAAATTTAAATAATAATATAAAACACTCTATAAATTTGAAATGTCCCATAGCCTTTTAAATTTAAATATTTTAAAAATTGTTTCTTAAAAATATCCAGTTTTTAAAAAATTTCTATAAAACTCTAAAATTTTGTCTTAAAAAAAGTTTAAAATCTCAACTGTGTGTTCCTACAATATCAAAAATAAAGTACCCTTTTTTACGTCAGGAGGGAGAAAACAGGGCATACACATTATCTGCATAAGGCAAAGACAAGCTCCAGAAGTGCCAACAATCCAAAGCTAATATCCGGGATCTACTCACAATCCTTTGGGTTCTCTCTAGGTGCGTGGATCACCTTTTTGTTCCAGCCCTCAGCAGCATATACACGGCCTGCCTTCTAGATCCCAGCTCTATTTCATTGGGGCTGGTGCTTCTGGCGACTGTCACATGGCACCGGCATTTCCAAAACTGCTAGGGTCCACCATTGCAACTGGGCTCTCTCTAGGAACTGAAGCCCTGTCACACTGTTGCAAGCCTCAGCTGCTCCCCTGGACCCCTTCATGTCTTTATACATCACCTGGATGATTCTTAAATTGCAAAGTGTAGCCGACAGCAGAAGGTATGTTCTTGCATATGAAGGTGTGGGGGATCAGCTTTAATACCTCATGAAACAAACATTGTTTTTAAATCCTATCTTTCATAAACCCTGTTTTCAGGACAGGACAGGAATTGTCCTACAAAGCACTGTGGCCTGGCGCTTCATCTCTTAAAGCTCTGACCAGCATGCGGTACTGGTAATGACAAGACCATTTGAGATTTGAACAACATCTGGTGCCCCACATTGGGCACCAGATGTAACACAAATTATTAAATTGCCTTTTAGTAAAATAAACCCAGAGCCAGATATTAGAGTGAAAGCTGAAAGATCAGAGAAGCAGAGCATCCAGTCACTAGTTCTTACCTCTACAAAATCCTCAGCCTAAAGAGAGTGAGTTCCTGTCTCCTCATGCCTTATGTACCTTTCTCTGTCCTGCTATCACTTCCTGGGATTAAAGGCATGTGTACTTCCCAGCACTGGGATTAAAGGTGTGTTTTGCCACTGCCTGGCTCTGTTTCCAGTGTGGCCTCCAACTCACAGAGATCCAGATGGATCTCTGCCTCCTGAGTGATAGGATTAAGGGTATGTGCCACCACTGTCTGGCCACTATGTCTAATCTAGTGGCTGGTTCTGTCCTCTGATCTTCAAGCAAGCTCTACTGGGGTACACAATATATCACCACATTTCCCCCCTTTTTTTTGTCTAAAATAATAAAAGAAGGTTATAACTAATATAAGAAAAACTATATACATTAAGTACAATAAGTGTATACAATCAAGAGTTACATTAACAATGTCCAGCCTACAAATATTTGACAAATTCAGAGAAAATACTCCATTATCTATCCTATTTTTGTGAGTCCAAAGTGTTGTACTTAATTCATATCTCTTGATGTCTTTCAATCTTATACACTTCACACCTCTTCAATGAGTAACAAGAAAAACTATAACTAACTAATCTTCAACTGCTTCAGAGACCCAAGAAGGAAATAATATTAACTAAGTAAGCAGGAAGTGCAAACAAACAACTTCCAAAAAATGTGAGAAATGACAGAAATAGCTGGCTACCTGGACAGTCACCCAAGGTTCCTTTGCAACAGTGGGGCATCCATCTTCAGCCTACAGGCCTAGTGTATCTGACAGGCTCATCTGTGAAGCAGGATTTTCTGAAGGGCTGTCCTTCCTTGTCTTGGTAAGTTTCGGCATTCCTTTCTTTTGTGTCCTGCTTGTCCATTTTGGACAGCATACTGCCAGCAGTCATAAGGGCAGTTTCTTGCCCAGTGGCTAACTTTGGCCACAAAGAAAGTAAAATCCATATGGAATTTCTTTAATGCCCATCATCTTCTCTGAAGTATATTGGTGCTGCCAGGAGCAGATTTGTCTTATTGCCATAAAAAAAAGAATCTATGTTATTAAAATTTTTAAATGCTATATTCTGTAGATCTCTAAAGTATTTGAAGATGACCTGTATATCTAAGATATATCTCTGTTTGATCTTAAAAACATACCTAATCTGACTATATGTTCACTTGTAATAGGTGACTAAATACTAATTTACATTTCTTTACATCCTAATTAGTTGGTAATAACTTTCAAGTACTAGTAACTTGAATTACATTGTTAAATGAATTGTATGAGTACAATAACTTTAACAAGATTGGAAATATATGTTTAGTATTTTCTAACAGAATCAATCTCAAATTTGTATCAATATATATAATTTGTATACAATATACAAAAATACAATCCAATGTAAAGTATTTAAAACTAGTAGTTGCTTGTTAAAAGTAGATTCAATAATCTTATCACATCCATATTCTCCTTTTTTTCTTTTTAGAGTAAATTCAATAATCTATCCTTTATCTTATCATATTAATATCCTTTCTTTCTTTCTTTCTTTTTTTAAACAAGAACCCCAAATCTAATTTCCTTTGGTCAGCTTTTTTCCTGACCATTAACAATTAACAACTCATAACCAACCATCCTAAACAATGACAACTATCTATAACCCATTAAAAGGCCAAAAACCACCCACCCTACCTTTTGGGAATGGGGTTGTCTTGTTCTTAAAATTACTTCCTGCTGTCTGGGGGCAAAGACATCTTTAGGGGATTCTGAAAAGAAGATTTTGGGTTAATTGTCAAGTCCCAGGATAGTTAGCTGTATCATTTGTTGTCCAGTCTCTGCATAATGGGAAAATGCAGGGCTTGTCTCAAGTCCTTCCTTGAATAGTCTGTGAGGCTGAATCATCTCAGCTAGCCATCTCAAAATTGTCCTGAACAGTATGTAGTCCAAAGCTGATCTTTGGGTGGTGTTTGTCAACTTGGTGGCATTATTACTGTCCTTATGGAATCGTTGTTGTGGGGCCCCATCATCTCTTTGGAGACTTCAACCTTACTGTTAGGCTTGGTCATGGTTCACTACAGAAATCTGATAGAGACTCAAACCCAAAATTATGTACAGGAAGCTAGATGAATCCTTTTTTCTTAGATTAGTTAGTACTCTATATGACCATTAATATCATGACAAATGTTTAAAATATATATATAAATCTTATAAATTTTGATATAAAATTCATACCTTAAGAAAAGTTCTAAAGAGTCAAAATAGAAGCAAAGAATTATGAGATTAGTGGCAATAGAATAGTCCCTTAGTTTTGGTTTTTCTTCTGTCCCATATCAGGTTGCATTTTTTTTTTAACAAGTGTGCTTGGGTTTAGAGAAGGAAAGAGCCACGCTCCAACTCCAAAGCCAGCTTTAATTTTCAATTGAACTGGGATTACAAAAAGACCATTTGTGTTATGTGTCTGTAGAGAACAGCAGAAACAAACATTTAGGAAGACCTACGAAATTTTATCCTGTTAGATATATGATCTATAGGCCAATTTACTCTTTTTCTTAGAACATTTTTTTCTGGATGATTTGTCCTTTTTTTCCAGATGTCTCATTTGTCCAGTGTTCTTCAGATTCCTTAGTCTTCATTCTCTTGAAAGATAAAAACAAAAACCTTTCTCCAACCCTATCTTTAGGGAGGTTCCCTTTTGGCAAGTTATATCTATCTGACCAAATGAAAAGTATTTGTTAGTGGTATAAATTAGTTTAAAACGGGTGGTCATACTGCTTGATGAACTATCACCTCTTCTAATTAAGAGCTCTCTCTTGTTCAAATCGAACCTTTATCAATTTTGATGGTATCCACAGCTTATCTTCTCCTATAGAAACAAAAGCAAAACCTTGTCCCCAACACAATACATAACCTGGTTTCCATTCTGAGGTCAGCACATCTTTAAAGTATATAGACTGATTTAATTCTGTAGTTTTTTCTGTTATCCAATGTCTCCCCACAGCTGTTGTTCCTTTCTCATTAGCATTGAGAAAATTCAAAGTTAATAAAGCATTATGTAATGTCTTTCTGAGGGTTTTTGTTACCCCTTTCTGTTTATTTAGCATATCCTTTAGAGTTCAATTTGATCTCTCTATGACTGCTTGGCCTATAGGATTGTGTGATATACCTATAATATGCTTTAGATTGTAATAAACAAAAAGCTCTCTCATTTTACCAGAGACATATGCTGGAGCATTGTCAGTTTTAATTTGTACAGGTATACCATGGTGGCCATAACTTCTAGCAAATAAGTGATTACAGAATCAGCCTCTTCAGAACTCAGAGCAGTTGCCCATTGAAATCCTGAATAAGCATCAATGGTGTGGTGTACATATTTAAGTTTTCCAAATTCTACAAAATGAAACACATCCATCTGCCAGATTTCATTCCTCTGAGTACCCTTTGGGTTACATCCTGCTGGTAGTGGAGTTTGACTGTATAAAGAACAAGTAGGACATGTCCTCATAATTTCCTTGGCTTATTGCCAGGTTATGGAAAAATTCTTTTTTTAAACCCTTACTATTGACATGATGTTTTTAATGAAATTCTGAGGCCTCCAGCACATTTCCTATCAATAATTTATCAATCTCATTACCTTGTGCTAGAGGGCCTGGCAGACCCGTATGGGGTTGGATGTGAGTTATCTATAAAGGTTCCAGGCTGCACATTGTTCTGGCAGTTGGATTTGGTGAGGTGTATGAGTCATCCAGGTGGTAGTGGTCTTGAAGGCATGAAGGTGCCATGGAGAGCAGCTGAGGCATGGCACTGTGAGTGGCCAGGAGAGGCCATTGGTGAAGGGGCAGCTTCCGTTCAGTGGGGACGCCAGCGTATTAGAGATGCTAGGATACTGGCAGAGCAGGGCTAATGCCGAGGCAGCAGCAGCCGTGGAGCAGAGCCAGCCTGCTCTGTGAGGTAAACTGTATGTGCTGTGGGAGGTAGAGCCAGAGAAACAGGGTTGCTCATGCCCGAGGAGCCCAGAGGATCATGGTCTCAGGTATCAGACTCTGAGCTATTTCCACTCCTGAGAGGAGCTGGGTTATACTCTGATGTGATTGTGACTGTGTCCTGGTTCTTCTCTCTTGGAATAAGAAAGGATTTAACTTACTTGTTTTTTATTTTATTTTACAGAAGCCCACAGTTGATAAGCTTAGGGTATTTTAAAGAGACTGAATTTTTAAAGTGTTTACATTTTTAAAGATTATGGGACTTTTAAAGTTATAAAATGCTTTATATTGTGATATTAACTTAACATCTTGGGAATAAATAAGAAAGCAGAGGTTATAGTTGAATAGCGATGTGTTTTATGTCAAGCTGACAAGGGACCAATTGTTCTGGCTAGTTTTTTTTTTTTTTTTTTTTTTCAGTTTGACAAAAGCTGGCGTCATCTGGGAAAAAGGAACCTCAGTTGAGAAAATGTCTGTCATGCCGGCCTGTAGACAAGTCTGTGGTGCATTTGACCAATGATTGATGTGGGAGGGCCCGGCCCACTGTGAGTGATGCCACCCAGGGCAGGCAGTCCTGGGTCGGACAAGAAAGCAGGCTCAGCAAGCTGCGGGGAGCAAGCCAGGCGCCACCATTCATCCATGGTCTCTGTGTGAAGCCCTGCTTTGAGCTCCTGCCCTGACTTCCCTTCATGATGGATTACACATGTAATCTGAAATAAACTCTGAGAGATAAAAACCTGTCATTATAGTAGCATTGCAAAGGCCACAAATACCAGGCTAACCAGTTACCTTTATTGCCAACCTTCCCAGTTACAGCTTAATGGCCCATAGTTCTCATCAAGCTGGACTTTTAATGTAACTGCCTCATACTTTTCTGTCTGATGGTGAAACCTGTCTGCTGAAAACCTTTCAGGAGTTCAATTAAATTAATGAACACATATACATGTTGTTGCAATTTTAATTATGCTTTTAAATGGTAATGCAAATGCTTACTGTGTATAAAGGCATTATTCAAAGCACAGGGTGGTAACCAGACTTGAAGCGATTCTCTATGAATTGTAGAAATTTGCTATCCTGTCATCCTCCAATACAGGAACATTTCTGTATCTGGCTCACCCCCAGAAAATGCGATCCAAATTTTGACAGAGTCCTTGGGGGGTACACTTGGGCGACATCCTTTGGAGTTCTTGCCCCAGAAAAGGGCATAGTCTGGGTTTGGCTCTGTTCAGGGTCAATGAGAAAGAAGGCAGCTGGCAGGATTTCATGAACTCTCCTTGGAGAGGGTCTGGATCATTCTACATGCCTTGCATACAGTTGTGACTAATGATCCAAGAGACTGGGGAGGCAGAGTCCTCTGGGACTTTGGGAAGTAATCTAGTTTAGATACTGATAATTTAGAGGCACAGGGCGGGCCTACAGTAGCTCTGAAGGAGTGCTATGGATGATGTAAATACCCCCCCACACACAGGTCTGTTTGTTAAAGGCGGGGATTCACAAGGTAGTGCTGCTGGGAGGCGGTGAGTTTTTTGGAAATGAAGCTTCATTGGAGATCCTTAGGTCATTGGAAGCGTGACCTGGAGGGGATTATGGGACCTTGGTCGTTTTGGTCTGCCACACTCCTACCATCACATGCCACCCTTAGCTTTCCTTCAAAAGACCTAGATGGTATATCTTCCTTGTTAGCAGAGGCCCAGATTCCTCAAGAAAGAATGTACGGGACAATCACTCGGTTCACAAAGGTGTCCACTGGGGGACAAAAAGGGAAGCAGAACAAAAGGAGGCCAGAGAGGCAGCTCAGCAGCTAAGAGAGCTTGCTGTTCTTGTAGACGACCTGGCTTCAGTCCTGAACACTTACATGGCAGCTCACACAGTCCAAAATTCCAATTCCAGGGGATCCAGTATCCTTTGCTGGCTTGCTCAAGCACCAGGCATACACAGTGCATATACATACATGCAGGGAGCACTCATACACACGCGTGTGCGCACGTGCACACTTGCACACACACACACACACACACACACACACACACACACACACACACACACACCTTGTTTGTGTGTCTACCTGACACAAACTAGAGCCATCTGGGAAGAGGAAGCTCAATGGGGACAATGCCTCCATCAGATTGCCCTTAGGCAAGTCTGTAGGGCATTTTCTTGACTCATGATTGATGTGGGAGGACCCAGACCATGAAAGGCAATGCCATCCCTGGGCAGGCGGTCGTGGTTTGTGTAAGAAATCAGGCTGAGCAAGCCATGGGGAGCAAGACAATAAGCAAGCACCCCTCCATGGCTTCTGTTTCAGTTTTTGCCTCCAGGTTCCTGTCTTAAGTTCCTGCCTGTGTGTTCCTGTCCCCCACCACCACCCCACCACCCAGGACAGACTGTAACCTACAAGCCAGATGAATCCTTTCCTCCCCACGTTGCTTTTGGCCATGGTGTTTATCCCAATAACAGAAACCCTATATAAGACAGAAATTAAATCTATAGTGATGGAGACAAGCTGAGACTCTAAAGTCCACGCAATTCTAGGTCACAGTGAATGTATTCTGTGTTTTATGCCCTTAATTTCTCTCTTCTAGGGAACCTCAGAGACATGGGAAGCTGCTCCCCACAGCCAGAGCTGCAGCAATTGACTCTTCCTCAAGAAAGAACAGATGTCCAGCTTCTAGATGTGAAGCGAACAGAGCCTGGTGGTGCTCAGGGTCAGCTTCGGCTTTGGAGCTAGGCTGTCCTGGGGACGGCCCCAGCCAATGACGGGATACTACAACGGTCCAGCTCTAGATGTGAAGTGAACAGAGCCTGGTGGTGCTCAGGGTCAGCTTCGGCTTTGGAGAGCTAGGCTGTCCCGGGGACGGCCCCAGCCAATGACAGGATACTACAACGGTCCAGCTCTTCCTGTGCAACCATGTCCTGGTCTAGCAAGAAACCTGGGGCGTCTCTGTGCCGGAGCTCCCACGGGCCAAGCAGGCACTGTGTCAGGTCTGGTATTTCAGCCCCACATTCAGGGCCCCATGCGTCTTCACCTCTTGCTTTTTTTCAGTGACTTTCATGCGCTCCCAATCAGCCAGCCTCCACTTCTGTGAGAACTGGAGCATCACGGGCAAGGCATACAGACCCCTGATCCCTGACAGAACCGGTCTCCACGGCAGATGCTCTGTGGCTCCGGCCCAGCCTGCTGCCCATTGAGAGCCCAGGAGACTCCGTGCTCTCTGGAGTGTGTAGGCTATGGGCCACTGGGTAGAGAAGCCCAGGCCCCAGCAGCCGGTGAGTTCGTGAGTTTGCAGTTCTGAACTACAGGTGGGGCTGAGGACTTGGACCCAGCAAAGAAAAAGAGATTTCTAGATTGGGGTTGAACCTTGAACCTCCAAAGCCAGGAGGGTCTGGATAACAGGGGGCCTTGGGAAAGCTGACCATAGGAATGATTTTTTCTGGCCCGAGGGGGACCGAAGGGTCCGCCCTGGTTTTGAGGACAGTTGCAGTCGCTGAAGCTGTTACAGATAGGGCCGCTTCAGTACAGGACTTCACAGGATCAAGCTCCAGGAAAATGGAACCAGCCTCGCTCAGCAATCCTCAACAAAGCATAGACTCACCGTTTTCAAAGAAAGGAGCTCGGTTCACGGCCAGCCTCCTGCACCCTAACTTCTTATTGTAATTTTGTTTTGTCATGTGTTCTATTGGGATTATAAAAAAAAAAATCCATTTTTTAATTAAAAAAAAAGTGAAACACTAAGGTTTTTTTCATTCAACTTAACCATTTAATCATCTTAATCCACTTCCCGTTCCTATAGCAGATGCCCGAGACTGTATCATTTGTGAGGGAAATCACTGACTTAGGCTCAAAGTTCTGAAGGCTGAAAAGTCCAGGATCGGCAGCCACATCTGGTAAGGACCTCTGTAAGGCTGCAGAAGTGGTCAGAGCATTTGAGGAGAGAAGTGAGAAGAGCTGGAAAACTCCACCATATCCATATCCATATTCCCATGGGGAGGGAACTAATCTCTTCACCTTCCCTAAGCGCCACACTGAAGAATGGAGGTTGCAACACATGAGATCCTTTTCCCTGCACCCCAGGAGGCTGGGGTTTAACATTGGCAGGGCTAATGATTGTTCCTTATCTACAGGGGAGAACTGTAGGTAGAGTTTTTTTTTATCAGGACCAATGGCCAGCTCCCAACAACAGAGACTTAAATATGAATGCTCAGCCAATAGCTTAGGCTTGTTACTAACTAGCTCTTACAACTTAGATTAATCCATATTTATGCTTTACCATCCAGCAGTACCTTTTTTTCAGCATGGCATATTCATCATCTGTGTCTGACTTGCAATTCCTGAGACTCTGTCCTTTTTCTTCCTAGCATCCTCTTGGTTTGGCTTTCCCACCTAACCTCTTCCTGCCTACCTATTGGCCAGTTAGCCTTTTATTAAACCAATCAGGAGGCACCTTGGCAAAGACTCATCTTCACAGTGTACAATAAGATTATTCCATAACAGAGAACTTGTTTACATCTCAGCAGAGAACAGTTTCATTCTCCATTACTCAGTCACTCTTGCTGCTGGGGACGTTGATGTCACCCAGTACTGTGACTCTCTGCAGCTCAGAGCCCCTCAGTATCCTGGGCATGCTTCTCAGATCTACCTCTCCACTCACAGATCAACCTCCATTCAGTCTGAGGCTTAAGGGACTGTGCTCTGGACCTTTTCTGTGTAGCTCTCTCGTTGTCAGGACTCTGCCCCACAAATTTCAGCCATCACAGCAACTCTAAAAATCTAATCTAGGGCATCAAGACTGCTGAGTGGGTAAAGGGGCTTGTGGTAAAGACTAATGGCCTGTTACATCCCCAACTCCAAGTGGTGGAAAGAGAAAAATGAGTCCTGTGGGTTGTTGTTTGATTTACACACACACACACACACACACACACACACGTGAGACTAAAGCTCTTCCATCTTTACAGAATAACAAGGTAATCATGTGATGGTGACTGTGTGACCATGGAATGTCCCAATCCTGGTCTCTATGTCCCTACCTGAGGGCAGTCAATGAGAAACGCTGACAAACAACCATCCACCTAGCAGGAAGATGAAGATAAGGTTTCTGGAAAGCCCCTAGAAGCGAGCCAATCAGAATTGTACCCTACTAGCACCTCTAACTGATGTAACCTTGTGGTTTTGCCTTTAAAAACTGAGCTTGCAGAGGGACGGGCACCTCCTCCAGCCTCCACTGTGTTGGATAGCTTCACGGGGTCCCTGCCTAGGCTTGTATTGCTCCCTAATAAAGCCTTGCTTTTGCATTCTGGTAAGCTTATCTTTGGTGGTCTCTCTGGGGGTTGCAATCTGGGCACAACACACACACACACACACTCAAATAAATGTGAAAAAATTAAGCAGGATACCAATTAAACACTTAACAAATCATAAGCAAATTAATTATAAAACAATTTTCTGGCATACATAGGAACTTACCATTTATTAAATACAAACACAATGAATATGCTGAATTAAACCTCAGCTGGAGAGTTGATGCAGGATGTAGAGCATCATCTGTGGTGGTATTGTGTTCCCCAAAATATTGTGCACCCTAATAAACTTATCTGGGGTCAGAGAACAGAACAGCCATAATATTAAACATAAAGGTTAGGCAGTGGTAGCACACACCTTTAATCCCATCACTTGGGAGGCAGAGATCCATGAGGATCAAAGCCACACTAGAAACAGCCAGGCACAGTGACACATGCCTTTAATCCCAGGAACTGATGGCAGAAAGCAGAGAGGTATATAAGGCGTGAGGACCAGGAAATAGAGCTAGTTAAGCTTTTAGGCTTTTGAGTAGCAGTTCAGCTGAGATCCATTTGGATAAGAACGCAGAGGCTTCCAGTCTGAGGAAACAGGATTAGCTGAGGAATTGCAAAGTGAGGAAGCTGTGGCTTGTTCTGCTTCTCTGATCTTCCAGAATTCACCCCAATAACTGGCCTTGGGTTTGTTCTTATTAATAAGACCTTTTAAGATTTCTGCTACAATCATCAAGGTTTTTCATAGTTGAGTAAGATTTTGACTTTACAGTTGATGAATGAAAAAAATAAAATAAAAAGGAGGATATGACTGCTCCTAAGTATGATGAAGGAGAAGGTATATTGTAGATAAAAAGGGAGAGCATAGCCAGAGGCAGGGACATCTGGGAGAGTCCAGAGTGGACATGACCCTGAGCCATGCGAGGAGGAGGGAAGGGGAGAGAGGGGGGGGAGAGCCAGGAGAATACAAGGTGGACAAAATGGCTGGGTTATTCAGGGAAGGACAGGTGGGAGAAGGGCAGCCCAGACCCTGGGTTGAAGAAATTTCAGGTAGTAGGTTGGGCATACCAGCCATATCCTGTAACAGGCAGGGACTGAGGGATGCTGGGAGAACCTGGCAGCCAGGTCTGCTTTGATACGTTAATATTAAAAGGTTTCTTTTTGGAAATTCAATTTTTTTTTTTTTCAAAACAGGGTTTCTCTGTGTAACTTTGCACCTTTCCTGGAACTCGCTTTGGAGACCAGGCTGGCCTCAAACTCACAGAGATCTGCCTGGCTCTGCCTCCCGAGTGCTGGGATTAAAGGCGTGTGCCACCACCGCCTGACTGTAATTCAATTTTTAAGTTTCTATGAAAGCAGAAAGCTTTTTGTTTGTCTTTGTTTTTGTTTTTGTTTTGTCAAGACAGGATTTCTCTGTGTAGCCCTGGATGTCCTGGAGCTCATAGAAATCTGCCTGCCTCTGCCTCCCAAGTACTGGGATTAAAGAGGACACTACTGTCACCCGGCTGAAAGCAGAAAGCTTTTTTGTTTTTGTTTTTGTTTTTGTTTTTGTTTTGTCAAGACAGGGTTTCTCTGTGTAGCCCTGGCTGTCCTCATGTTGTGTGGCAACTATTCCTGAAAAACATTGCAATCTCTAGCACACAACTACCTGAGCAGCGTGTCCCAGGGTGTTGTGAGGGGTGATGGATAATACGAGTGTTGTGTGTATATAACCAACAGTACAGGAATCACGTTAGGTTCATTAAGCATTTGATTTTGAATTAACTTTTAGTCATTGTTGTTTGGAAACCATTTACTGTTGTCTTAAGGGATCTCGGCTCACAGTTTGAAGAAGCCATGAGGGCCAGTGAGATGACCTGGTGGATGAGGGAAGCCTGATACCCTGAGTTGTCTCTGGTTGTACAGCTTAGGGATTGACCTAACTTGGGCAACGGGGAATGAAGAACCGACAGACAGACAGAGACACAGACAGAAAGGTAGGGTTGGGCAGGGTGTACACTCTGATGGAGACACACCAATAGCATTGTAGAAACAGCATATGTTTTATACAACTGAATTGAGGAGACGGGTCTAGTGTATGTAGAACAAGGAGGCAGGTATAGCTCATCTCAGTAGGGGGGTCTCTGAAGGGAAGCCATCTCAGGCTGTAAACATCCAGGAGGAGGAAGCTGTGGGGGGCACTTTCTGCACATGCTATCAACATCCACAAGGACCAAAGGGATGGCTTCGTTATTCCTGTAGGTCTGAGGCATTGAGGTCCTTGACACGGCTGGACTCATGTTGCACAACATGAGTTCACTCAGGACTTCATCCTCTGCCCACACTGAGTTCAATCCGTGGAACCCACACAAAGGTGAGGAGAGAACAACTCCACAGAGTGGTCCTCTGCCCTCTGCAGGTGCCTCACAGCATGGGAGCTCCGTAGACAGTAATAAAAAGAGAAATCTCTAGAGGAAGCTCAGATGTCTGCTAAGTTCAGTCACTCTCGGTATCTGTGGGGGACTGTGCCATCACAGACTGGCTTTCTCTCCTTCTTTAAAAACTATTACGTTTAATTATGTCTATGTGTGTAGGTATGTCAACAGCCACATGGACCAGAGGAGTCAGATCCCCTGGACCTGGAGTTATAGGCAGTTGTGAACTGCTTGAGTGGGTACTGGGAATACAATGCCAGTCCTCTGAAAAAGCAACCACTGCTTTTAATCACTGAGCCATTTTTCCAAACTCTGGGCCATCTTTTTATGCTTCTAGTTTCAATCATCTGTGTCCTTATATTTATTGGGGGCCTCTTCAAAACAGTATTTTTAAAACCCTATTTGACAATAGTAGTCTCTTTCCTTTTTTGGTGTATGTTCATGTGGGTGTGTGAACATGTCTATATGTGTGTGTGCGTGTAGGCCAGAGGTTCACTGTTGCCTTTTTCCTCCTGGATCATTATCCACCTTATTTTCTGAGACAGGGTCTGTCATTGAACCTGGAGCCCACTGGTTTGGTGAACTCCAGGAATTAGTCTGACTGTATTCTGCCAAGGCTAAGGTTGCAGCTGTCCACTGCCATGCCTGGCATTAAAAAAACAATGACCTTCAGATCTTATTTTATGTGTTCCAGTGTTTTGCCTGCATGTATATCTATTCACCACTTGCAGGCCTGGTGCCCACAAAGGCAGAAAGGGTTTCAGATCCCCCTGGAACTGGAGTTACAGGTGATTGCAAGCCACTCTGTGGATGCTGGGAATTGAACCTGGGCCTCAGGAAGAGGAGCGCTCTTAGCCACTTGATCCCTCTCTTCTGCACCCTAAGTCTGGCTTTTTACACGCTGGGGGGCGGGGTCCCATGAGCACTAAGTGAAAGGATGAAAGGGCGCTGCTTGATTGGCAGAGGAGTCATGGCTACGGCAGAACCCAATATTAGTTTTTAGAGCTTTAATGGAGGAAAAAAGGGGGGAGAGAGAGCCAGGCCTGGCAGAGAGGAAACACAGGAAGAGAAGCGCAAAGAGAGAGCGTGGGGGTCCTTGTCTGACTTCTTAAGGTGGAGACGCAGTCGCCCGCTGATGACGTAAGGCGACAGCCAAGATCCCGAGCTGCACATGTACAGAATCCTAACACTAAGTTAAGTCTTCACGCCTGAGCAGCAGACTCTGCCAACTCTACCATCTCCCCAGCCTGACAAGTTTAGCCCCCCCCCCCCGTGTGTGTTCTTGGAGATTTTCACACAGTATACTTTCATCATATGTTCCCTGTCCCCCAGCTCTCTTAGCTCCTCCCTCTTTTCCTACCCAGCTAACTTTATGTTCTATCTCTCTCTTAAAAACAAAGGACAAAAAAGCCACTAAGAATCATGGAGTCCAATTTGTGTTGACCAACTACTGAGCATGGGGCCTGTCCTGCAGTGTAGCTGACGTATCCAGCATCACTCCATTAAAGAAAATTGATTTCCCACTCCCAGGAGCTATCAATTCAAACAGCTTCTTGTTTAGAGATGGGACTTGGTGCCCACTTCCCATCCTCCATGCTGGGATTTTATCTGGCTTGCGCATGTCTTGTGCATGCTGCCACAGTCTCTGTGAGTTCATGTGTGCGCCTGCATGGTTGGATATGAAAAATGCTGTTTCCTGAACACTGTCTACCTCCTCTGGCTCTCATTGAGGGGAGGGGTTTGATAAAGGCATCCCATTCAGGGCCAGGCACTCCAAAGTCTCTCACATTCTGCAAATTGTCTAGTTGTGGGTCTCGGTGTTAATTACCATCTAGTTCAAATGTCCTCAGTGGCTTCTGGGTTGCACAGCTCAATCAGGGCTTCCCCTGTGGTGGCCAGGAAACTGACAGTTAGCTCAGCCACTTTAGCACTGCCCTCAGCAGAAGTGATGGACACCTGCTGCCGCCGCCGCCAGCAATTCCCACCACAAGCATGCTCCCTCCTGGCTCCTGCTGACCACTGGCTCCTTCCACCACTTCTGTGAACTCCTTCCTGAAGGACAAATGTGTCAGGGACCTGTCATCCAGGATGAGCCCAAAGGTTGCCACTCATTCTGTGAGGCTGTGGCTCATCTTCTTCGGGTGATCAGTTCTCTGGTGTCTTATTGGCTAGAGGATCTCACTATTGATGGACAAATCACCTGCTCCTCATGATCTTCTCCGACACTGGTGTGGATTTGAGGACGCTGGCTGGGAGAGAATGCACAGTGTGATGCTGACCTTCCACAATACTTTGTTCCTATGATGACTGGTTTGTTACATCTTCAAGAAAGGAAGTCAAACGCAGTGGTTTCTGTGCCTATGGGATCTTCATGGAAGCAGTCAAAGATGACAGCTCCATGGCCAACATCCTTACTACCTAAGGCAATGCTCAATGCACCGCCTGGAACGGCTGGAGTAAGGCTGACTTAACCCACCCACTCAAACGCTTTGGCAGCCATGTTTCCTTTGGTTGGTCCCACTTACACCTGCTTGCACTCAGACCTGCACAGAGTTCCCAGCTGTGCAGACTGGGCATGTGCCAGGCCGCTCTCCTGCTTTGCGTTTGTACATTGACGGCAATCGGTCATGCAAAGATTCTTTCCTGGCCATGTCTATTTGGAATTCTAAATGCTTCTCCCGTTGGAATGTTTATTTCTTTCTCTATAGCTGGGAAATTTTCTGCTGTAATTCACTGACTAGGTTCTCTGTGCCTTGGTATATCTCATTCCCTTCTTCCATACCATAGTGTCTTTTTCTGGAATCCAGAATCCCTGGACATTGTACTCATGCTCATTTATTCTTTTCTTGCTGGTATTTGAACACAGTATTTCTGCAACTATGTGCTCTGTACCTGCTTTCTCTTCCTTCTGTTTGGTTGAGTCTATTGCTGATACTTTCCACTCTTTCTCTGAAGCATGATCCTAATTAGTCCTAACAATAAAAACCCAGAGTTAGACATTGAGAATGAAAGCTGAACAATCAGAGAAGCAGAGTAGCCAGCCACTAGAGACTTCTAACCCCTATGAAACCTCAGACCAAATTGGGGTTGGGGGACTCCTGTCTCTACCAATCCTCAGACTGAATGGGGCCAAGATCCTGTCTCTATGTATCCCCAGACAGAGTGGGTGCTGTTCTGTCTCCACCTGCCTTATATTACTGTCTCTACTTCCCATGTGCTGGGATTAAAGGTGTGAGCCTCCCATGTGCTGGGATTAAAGGTGTGAGCCTCCCATGTGCTGGGATTAAAGGCGCGTACCACCACTGCCCAGCTCTGTTTCTCTTTTAGACTGGATCAATTTCATGTAGCCCAGGGTGGCCTTGAACTCCTGATCTTCCTGCTTCTTCCTCCCAAGTGCTAGGATTAAAGGTGTGTGCCACCACTGCCCGCCCTCTATGGTTAAATAGTGGTTAGCTCTGCCTTCTGATCTCCAGGCAAGCTTTATTTGTCAGAACACAAACAAAATATCATACAACATTTCTTAATGATTCACTTTCTAGCATGTTTATTTGTTTTTATCAAAAAATTCTCAATTTCCTCCCTGAAATCTTCTTCCTTGTGGTCCACTCTTAGTTCTCACTGCTGATTTTCCCCCCATTTGCTGACATTTGTGGTGATATTTTATTTGTGCTGAAATGTGATATTTTATTTGTATGTTAATAAAGTTTGCCTGGAGATCAGAGGTCATATAGCCAGACATAAACAGAAGTCAGGTGGTGATAGCACATGTCCTTAATCCAATCATATGGCAGGCAGAGTCTCTGTGTGGTCAAGGACACAGCCAAGGTGGTGACACACGCCTTTAATCCCAGGACCAACCATAGAGACCTGGAAGTCTGTATAGACAGGCAGTGATGAGGAAGTGATGTGGCTGGGCTTAGAGCCAGTGAGAAGGCAGAACAGGAAGGCAATAAAAGTGCAGGTTAGACAGGAAGAATCTCTCTCTCTCTCTCTCTCTCTCTCTCTCTCTCTCTCTCTCTCTCTCTCTCTCTCTAGCTCTCTGGCTAAGACTAGTCATGGCTCTTTGCTATTTCTCTGATCTCTTCAGCTATTACCCCTGTATTTGGCTCTTATTTAATAAGACTGTTTATAAATTCATCTACAGACATTTCTCTGTGTTGGCTTTCCTCTCCAGGTCACAGACTGAGTACACCTGCTTGCTTTCATCTTCTTTTGTCCACTGGTCATTTTTACCAGACAACTTTTGAAATAATCTCCAGGCATTCACCGGAGTCAGGCTTTCGTCTTAGTAGCGTCTTCATGTTTCTTGTGTTTCCTTTGTAATATGTGTATCTGCTGATGTGGGCCTCTCTTTTGGACTTTTTTGGAAGGGGCTGTCTTCTTACTGAATCATCTTCTCTGGAAAGCTTGATACCCAGTACCACCCAGTTTGGATGGAATGAGCAGCTGCAGAAGCAACATCCATCTATACGCAATACAGAAATACACCCCAAATCAAGCACAGCTCACTAACACTAGTTAGACTGTCACTGTTCTGTTGCTGTGAAGAAGCACCATGGCAATGCTTGTAACGGAAAGTGCTGTGGGATGTTCTGTATGGCAAATGTGTTGCTCTGATTGGTCAATAAATAAAACACTGATTGGCCAGTGGCCAGGCAGGAAGTATAGGCGGGACTAACAGAGAGGAGAAAAGAAAGAACAGGAAGGCGGTCAGAGACACTGCCAGCCGCCGCCATGACAAGAAGCATGTGAAGACGCCGGTAAGCCATGAGCCACGTGGCAAGGCATAGATTTATGGAAATTGATTAATTTAAGCTATAAGAACAGTTAGCAAGAAGCCTGCCACGGCCATACAGTTTGTAAGCAATATAAGTCTCTGTGTTTACTTGGTTGAGTCTGAGAGGCTGTGGGACTGGCGGGTGACAAAGATTTGTCCTGACTGTGGGCAAGGCAGGAAAACTCTAGCTACAGGAAAGCACTTAACTGGGGCTTGCTTACAGTTTCAGTGTTAGTCCACTGTCCTCACAGAGGGAAGCATGGCGGCACAGAGGCAGAAATGGTAGCTGAGAGTTCTACATCTGGATCTGCAGGCAGCAGGAAAAGAGGAACACTGGGCCTGGCTTAGGCTTTTGAAATCGCTAGGCCCACCCCCAGTGACACACTTCCTCCAACAAGGCCACACCTACTCCAACAGGCCACACCTCCTAATCCCTCCCAAGGAGTGCCACTCCCTAATGACCAAGCATTCTAATATATGAGCCTGTAAGGGCCATTCTTATTCAACCACCACATGGCCATAGGCCTGAAAACAGCAACACTCCTGGAGAATGTATTATGAAGCTAAATTTTATACAGGTTGAGTATAGAAATAAATAGTAAATGGATGGAATTAAAATATGAGACTGTGCTACTGGGTTTTCTTTTTTTTTTTGTACTTGACAAAAACTAAAGGCATTTGGGAAGAGGGGAACTTAACTAAGACATTGTTCAACAAGATTGGCTCATAGGCAAGATTGATGTGGGAGGGTCTAGCCCATGGTTGGTCATACTACCCATGGGCAGATGGTCCTGTTTGGTATAAGAAAGCAGGCTGAACAAGCCATGGGGTATAAGCTGGTAGGCAGCACTCCTCCATGGCCCTTGCTTCAATTCCTGCCTCCAGGTTCCTGCATTGAGTTCCTGCCCTGATTTCCTTCAGTGATGGACTGTTGCCTGGAAGTGTGAGGTGAAATAAACCTTTTCCTCTTCAAGTTGCCTTTTGTCTGGTCTTTATCACAGCAATAAAAAGCGAGCTAGAGCAAGGCCAGATAGGGAAGGAGAAATTCCCTTTTAAAGCCTAGAGAGAAGTTTCATTAACAGTGAGAATGATGAGAAGCTAAGGCATGTGGATCTCGGTGAGTTCAAGGCCAGTCTGGTTCTAGGACAACCATGACTGCCTTATCTCCAAAACCCAAAACAAAGCAAAATGAAAAAGGAATGATAATGAGAGAGATGAGTGGAGAGAGAGAGAAATAACCACCATGAGGGGGGTGGCACAGGGCAGGTTAACAGAGATGCCTCTTCAAAGCACACCATTCAGAAAATTCCTCAAGCAAGAGTTTTTTGTTTTTCTTTCTTTCTTTCTTTCTTTCTTTCTTTCTTTCTTTCTTTCTTTCTTTCTTTCTTTCTTTCTTTCTTTCTTTCTTTCTTTCTTTTTTTTTTGAGGAAAAAAAGGGTGAGGGGAGCATTACTGTCTCTCCTTCACTGACTCACAGAGGCAGCTTCTAGTCTGCCATTTTTACCCAGAAGAAAAAAAATTAATTAAAAGAATAAACAAACAACTGCTTGTGTTTGAGAGTATATCACTGTCTCAGTCCATGTTCTATTGCTGTGAAGAGACACCATGACCACGGCAACTCTTACAAAGGAAAACATTTAACTGGGGCTGGCTTACACTTTCAGAGGCTTAGTCCAGTGCTGTCGTGGCAGGAAACGTGGCAGCATGTGGGCAGACAGAGTAGCTGAGGGTTCTACATCTGGATCTGAAAGCAGCAGGCAGAAACAATGGGCTGAGTTCCAGCATTTGAAACACCATGGCCACACCTTTGCCAACAAGACCACACCTGTCAAGTAGTGCTACTCCCTAGTGACAAGGCATTCAAACCACCAGAATCGGCTAATAGGCATCCCACGGAAGAGATGGAGCTGCAAAGCTTCAGGTTGTGATAAGAGTTAGACAAGGCAGAAAAGAATCTCTCCATGACACATTGCAATTAATACAGAGATAAGGCTGGCCTCACGCTTAGAGATTCGCCTGACTCTGCTTCCTGAAGGCTGATTTTAAAGGCATGTGCCACCATGCCTGGGAGCTTCGGATGTTTTTGACAACCTTCCCCAAATCAAATTTTAAATTCTTTTTCATGACCTTTACTTTGATTAACTTTTAGACTTTTCAGTGAGTCCTCTGGAACGTCTTCAAGGCTACTTCTTGTATTTGTTGCGTTTCTGTTGCTCTCATAGGCAGGCAACCCACAGAAGAAAGGGTTTATGTTGGGCTTACGGTTTTAGAGCCCATGATGGTGGAGTGTAGGCGGCAGGTAGCAGGCAGTTGAAGAGCAGCCGAGAGCTCACATCTTTAGCCACAAACAGGATGTAGATGAGACACCCACCGGGAATGGCAAGACTCTTTTGAAACTTCAAAGCTTGCCCCGCAGTGACATGCCTCCTCCCACAAAGCCACACCTCCTAATCCTTCCCAAATAGATCCACCAACTGGGAATCAAGTATTCAATCTATAAGCCTATGGGAACCATTCTCTTTCTGTTAATCCCACTGGGCAAGAATAAGACCACTACCACAATTTTGAGCCAAATGTGAAGCAAGTTTTAATTCAATACTGGCCAGTGTAGTGAGAGATCCCACAGAGACATTGCATCTGGCTTGAATTCTGGAGTGTTAGCCCCTAGGCTTTGAACTACCTTTTGTGGTTGTTACCTTTTGTTTGATTCTTATCTGAGCTCTTCCTGAAGGACTGCAGAGCCTTTGCAAAACTTAGTAATGAGAGGACACCAGGAGGTCTCATGGTTGGGGATTGCTTAGGCAAATGGTTCTTTCAAGGAACTCCGGATAAGAGATTTTAGTGTGCAGAAATTGCTGGCTAAAGGGGTATACCGTGTAACAATAAAAAAGCTTTTTGTGAAGCAACTGGCAGTCAGTTCACCAGAAGCTGATTCACCCTGCTGCTTTTGCTAAACCTAATCCATGTTGGAGTGGCCCTAATTCTTCCAAGAGCCCTCAAAAAACAGAACAACCATAGGCCAAGATGGTGGACTCTGGCTAGGTCCATTCCAGGGTTCCCAGAAAGTGGCCATGAGCTACATTGGCCAGTGCTTACAAAGGCAAACCCATAAGGTTACATACTCCCAGCCTCCATCCAATCAGGGGCAAGCATAATCTTGACATACTTCCTGCCTACTATCTCCTGCTTATGTGATCAAGCAGATCTGGTGCAGATGGGTCAACCAAGCTGGTTCAGGGCAGTGAAAAGAGATGTGGTTTGTTATCTTATATCAACAATAACCTCCAGCGACTCAGGAAGGATCCGTCCTCGGGCAAGGGACTTACAAGCTACAGTCACTTTTGTTTTATGGATCTCTTAGGCACAGTACTTAAAACTTAAAACGCAGCTTTGGCTCTCACAATTTGAACGACTGCATTCTACTTCTTGACTCCCATGGGCTCATGGCCATATCATAATGCAAAGTGCATTTAGTACAACTTCAAAACTTCCCATTGTCTTTCGGTCTCAACAGTGTTTAAAAGTCCAGTCTCTTCTGAGATTCAAGTCGATTTCTTAATTGTAACCAACTATGAAATAAAAAAGTAAATTATATACTTCTAACATACAGTGGTACAGAATATACATTACCATTCCAAAAGGGAAGGGAAAGAGCACAATGAAGAAATACTAGACCAAAGCAAGACCAAAAACAAGCAGGGCAAACCCCCAATCCTGTAGCTCCGTGTCTGATGACAGAGGGCTCAGAGGGCTCTGCCCTTCCAGCTCGGCTGACTGTGAGACTGTGAGATGCTTCTCTCTCTCTCTCTCTCTCTCTCTCTCTCTCTCTCTCTCTCTCTCTCTATCTCTATCTCTATCTCTCTCTCTCTGGCTGGTTCCACTCCAGTGGCAGACAGTTCACAGCTCTAGCACCTCTGACATCTTGGGGTCTCAAAAGCAATCTGGGTTTCCCTTTCACAGCTCTATGCAATGACCTCTCAGGGCTTTCGTGCAGGGCCTGCCCTGTCACATGTTGCCTGGCCTCCGTGGCAGCTCACTTTAACCATGAAGAAAGATTCTATAACTCCTGGATCCTTCATCACTCTAAAGCCAGGAGAACGTGGGTGACAGGACCAAGCTCAGGTGCCTGCTTGGGTGAGCCTGGCCCCGTTGAATCATATTTCCAACAGCCTTCTTTTGTTGATGCTTTTTAGGAACAGGAAATTCCCTAGGTATTTTCCTTTCTCAAATTAGCTGCTTAGCTGGGTGGGATTTTGCCCCAAGGGCATCTTAATCCCACCTACAAGAATAAGACCACTGACACAATTTGGGGCCAAATTTCAAGCAAGCTTGATTTTTAATGGGGTGCACCCAAGAGATGACTAGAGACTGTCTTTTAAGTCAGGTTAAAAAGAGCAGCCCCAAGTCCATCTCTTGGGCCCCTTTTAAGGAGTAAAATCATTAAGTAGTTGCAAAGAAGGTTTACAGAAGAAAGATAAGAAAGTATAGAATATTCTATATACAATGTAGCGATAAGGAAGTAAAGAAAAAAGAATCTCAAGAAACACCTGTGTGTCGCCATGTGATTAGGGAGGGCCAGAGGCGTTCTGGGGGGTGGGGTCAGGGAGGATCAGGGAGGGTCAGAGTGTTCTCAAAAACAAGTCAAGGTCATGGGTTGGGGCAGGTCAGGCTCCAGGCAGGTTCCTCAGGCGCCCTTCCCACAATCCTAAAATCATACCTCACATTGATCTTCTCATCCCTCTTAGCTCAAATCTTGGCTGTGGTGCTGTTTTTCACTTCAAAGTGTGTATTGTATGGAATCTCCCCTCCCCCCACACACACTTGCTCGTTTTCATTGTGTACCAGCCTAGGAGTGATTACTAATAACCACACTAAAGAGGCAATATTAGATTCTCTTGAAATCTCCTCCACAAAATAAATTAACCCATTACATTAAAATTTAGCCTCATGCCGGGCGGTGGTGGCGCACGCCTTTAATCCCAGCACTCGGGAGGCAGAGGCAGGCGGATCTCTGTGAGTTCGAGGCCAGCCTGGGCTACCAAGTGAGATCCAGGAAAGGCGCAAAGCTACACAAGAGAAACCCTGTCTCGGAAAACCAAAAAAAAAAAAAAAAAAAAAAAAAAAAAAAAAAAAATTTAGCCTCAGGCAAATTTTTAGGACAAGGGCAGGAGCAGCTACATTTTATTTTTGCTAAAACATCACAAGAATGATCTCTAGCTCAGTTGCTAATTTTGTTCTCTGAAACTTCTTGAGCTGGGCTCCATAGTCTGCATGACCAACCTTCAGTTCTCGCTCATGTCTTACTGAGATTTTAACAGTAAGTGACAGGAACTTTTCTCTTGTTCTCTTCTGGTACTGAAGAACATCTGATCAGTAGATCCTGTGGTTATCTGTCAACTTCAGACTTCCTTTGTCATAAAATGGATTTGTTGTGGGATAATCTTGTTGTACACTGGGAAGATGTGTCTCTGCAAAGGCACCTTCTGATTGTTTTAGTAAAGAGCTGAATGGCCAATAGCTAGGCAGGAGAGAATAGGCAGGACTTCCAGGGAGAGAGAGGACCTCTGAGAGAACAATCTGAGAGGCAGAGGATTCACCAGCATGATATGGAGCAAATTGGACATAAGGTACTGAGGAGAGGTAATGAGCCATGTAACAGAAAATAGATTGCTATAAACGAATTAATTTAAGTTTTAAGAGCTAGTTGGGAACAAGTTTAAGCTAAGGCCAAGTTTTCGTAATTAATAAGAAGTCTCCATGTCATTATTGGGAGCTAGTGAGACAGAGAAAGTCTGACTATATGGATTCTTTTTTCTGAGATGACCATGTGCTGTAATGACAAAGAAACCACAGTTCCCATCTTAAAGTCATAGTTCTCCATCTTCTTAATGCTCTGACCTTTTAATACTGTTCCTCATGTTGTGGTGACTCCTAACCATAAAATTATTTCACTGCTACTTTATAACTGTAACTTTGCTACTTTATGAATTATAAGTATCTGATATGCAGGGTATCTGATATATGACTCCTGTGAAAGAGTCCTTAGTCCCCCCTCTCACCAAAAGTTGAGGACTGGTGTCTTAAAGGAAATAAAATAGTTATTGTGGAGTCATTTTTAAGTGATCATGGCCCAGGAACACAGATCTAGGTTACTCCAACTTTCATGTTCTGACATGGAAGCGGTTTCATGAAATTTTATTGTTTTAAGTTAGAAGCTTGGCTCCAGCCTCACTCTCCCACATTCCAAACCTTGCCCCCTCTTAGAAAGCTACCAAGTGGCAGCTCCTCCCCTAGAGCCTACAGACCACGCCTACAGGGTGTCTAAGCTCTGGTCCATTAGACCTGCCCTGTGATTTCTCCTCTTCCCTCTAGATCACCAGGGAATGCTTTGCTCAGGTTAAACCTGGTCTTTTACTTCCAATTAGGCTCAATTTGGCTTATTGCATCAGCAGAGAAACCTACTTATCATCTGGTGCTGAGCCTGAGTAGAGTTGAGTCTTTCCACAACCACATGGCTGTATGGAGCTTCTCTCCCTCTTACCCGACCACCCCCTCACCTCTGCCACACCAGACTGACTTTGGCTGGATAAATCACCCATTTCTAAGCCAAAAGCCTATAAGAGATCCAGATTCTCTTCTGAGACCTTGACCCCACTGGGCCAAATGCTTCCCGATTGCCTTCCAAGTTCACTGCCATGCCAGGTAGCTCTGGCCATTCTGAAGCAGGAACAATCCCTGCCCCTTGGGGTTCCCTCATGTGGGAGATGTTCTACACAGAGACAATCCCACACACTGCTCCCAGCCATAGGTTTATAGAACCTGACACGGTTCTGTACCCTCTGGTCTCTGGATAAATGCTTGTGAATGAATACTTGCGGGTCCAAGTTCAATCCCCAGGCACCTGGGGCATTTTCTACAAAATTTATCCAAATTGGGGCTGTCTCACACCATACGTTGGTTTGAGCTCCCTCATCCAGGGTTGCATTCCTGCCCCTTCCCTGTTTGCTGTTTGCCTGCATCTCCACTGCCTTCCCCAGTTCCTGTTCATCTACCTGCTTCTCATGTCTTCGCTCCAAGATGACCCTTTGCTCGATCACCCTCCCAGTGTCCCTGACACACTCACTCTGCTGCTTCTGATGTTTTCTCTTAGTGGCATACCTTGGCAGGGCCCAACGAAGGGTGACAACTTTGCCTGGAGCTTGGTCTGACCTTGCAGGGATTCTTCCATAACAGACCCATTCTCTTTGTCTGTCTCTGTTCACTCCCCTCCCCCAACAGCTGGGGAGACCCACAGCTTAAGCTCCAGCCAGCTGCATTCTCCAGGTGGCTCTGGCTCTTGGGGCCTGAAGACCTTGTTTTTTTACTCTCAACTTCCTCACTCCAAAAAAAGTCTTTTATTCCTATGGTTTCTTACACTGTAAACTCTTATTTCAGGATTTTTAAGTTGGTCATCTGACATGATTTCCCTCGGAAAGTTTTGTCTGTCTGAAAAGGTCCCTCCTATTCTGTGTGTATGGATGGATCTGTGCCTGTATGTTGACTTCAGGCTCAGTTGGATGTGTAAATGTGTGGTCACTGCACGCTTGTTTCTGACTGGCCTTAGGTGCCTGGCTGTACATCTTCCGTGTGTTCCATGTGTCAGTCGCTGCTTTTAACAAAAAAGTTAGCTTAAAACTGCTAACTCCAAATTGGAACTGCTCTGGAAAACAACACATGGCCTGCCACTACCTCAATTAAGTACAGTCAGCCACATGAGCAGCCATTTTGACTGAGGTTGAAAAAGATGGAGGTCATATGACTTCACCGCCATCTGAAATAAAGGTGACCACATGGAGTGGCCCCACCAAGGAGACAACAGATATCCAAGATAATTTAGATTAAGATGGATTTCTGTATGATAATTCCTGTCCTAAAAAACATTTATAAAAGGTAGAATTTAAAACAATACTGATCTACCGAGGTATTAAAACTGCACCTCTATTCATTCATGTACAGTCTGACAAAGGGTCTCTCCTTATCTAAGGTCTATTCAGGCTAACAAAGGCCAATATAAAAATTTATGTCTAACCTTCTTGCTTTGACTAACATTGGTAAGCTGTAGCTAATTTGATAAACTACGTCATATAGAACACTGTTATGTCTTATAATGTACTAAGACATACAAATTAACTGTCAGTTACCTCATCAAGGATCAACTTCTTTGATATATCCAGGTTTAGCTTACATATGTTCGCAAAATTAAGCCTAAATAACATTTGTCTAGTCTAGATATATACCTAACAGATAATGATCCCCTGATCCTCAAATGCTTCAGAGATCTGAGAATATGGCATTTTAATAAAGAAGCTTCTTATGATAGAGACATGCCAGTTCTTGTAGTCGAAAGATTTCCTGTGTCCTGCCCAGTCCACAGTCAAGACAAATCTCTATTACCTGCAGTCCTGTGACTGCTTATAAAATAATCATTCAGAAGCTTAATGTTAATTACAAGCTGTATGGTCTATGGCTAAGAATTCTTGCTAGCTAGCTCTATCATCTTAAATTGACTCATTTCTATTAATCTATGCTTTGTCACATGGCCGTGGCATTACTGGTCTGTTGGCATGTTGCTCCTTGGGTAGCAGGCTGGTGTCTCCTCTCATTCTCCTTTCTCTTTCCTGTCTCTCTCTTGGATTTCCTGTCTGGCTATAACCTGACTCACCATAGGCCAGAGCAGTTTCTTTATTATCCAATCATAGCAACACATATTCACCGCATACAGAAAGACATCTCACAGCACTTCTTTTCTATCTAATAAAAAAGACAGGTTTTAACTAGGTGGGGCCCAGGAATTCTTTTGACTACATTTGGCACCCAACATGGGGCTCCCAAATTTCCATAAGGCCTAAAAGAGTTTAAAAAGGGTTTCTAAACACACAATAACAGAGCCAAAAACAGCTTCCTACTTATGTCTTTCAGATGGGCCATGGTACAGAGATGCCACAGCATTTGGGCTTGAGCACAGCATGGTGGATTCCTGCCCTGATACACAGAGATGTCTCCAAGCTGGGCAGCACACTGCATGACGAATTTAGCTTTTACTCATACAGACAAAAAAACTTTGTGGGCCAGCTGTATGCTACCTGGTGGCAGCATGGACCCCAGAATTGGCAGGGTAAGCATGACTCTCCTGGGTATCTTCACCATGTTGGGAAGCTGAAAGGGGTGGAGTCAGCAGTCAAAGCTGCCACGTTAGTCCTAGCCACACAGTTTAGCAGTTTAAAATCTCTCCTGATCGGAAGATTATAGATTCACAATGAGACAGATTCAAATGGAATAAAACTCTAAATGGCTTACAATATATGTAAAAATGTACACAGGCTTGAAAGAAAGAAAAAAAGGAATATAGTCAGTTATATAAAAAATAGTTTTAAAAAATAAAGTCTTTAGAAAGACAATAAAAATAATATGAAAGTTAAGCCATGTAAAAATGAAAATTACACAAAGAATCTGGACACTACAGATTATTATATTGTCTTTGGGATTTTTAACTGGAGAGAGACATTTGATTGTAAAGGCTGCTAAGTAAAACCAATATGTATATTTTAAAGGTATCTTGATTTCAAAATTTATGCCTAGGGATATGTTGCTTTTGGAAAAGAGGTTCTGCTTTTGTTTCCACAGAAGATGAGAACCTATGGATTGCTTCCAGGCTAATATGGTTTGACCAGCCAAGACCCCTGAAAGGTCTCTGATGACACCATGGCCCAGATGATCCAACATCTAAAATCAACTTCAAAGCAACTGACTGAGACAATCCATCCTCACAGACTACTATAGGCAAGATTTAACTATAATTATTAATTTTCTCAGGATCCCCATAAAACTACCAGTACCCCAATCAACAGGAAGTAGTAGGAGAAGCTATGCCCAAATTCTCAAAATATTGTTTATAAATGCTTATTTTTATTTAAAGGGGTTGATTATCAATGCAATTTCTTTCTAAAGAAGAAAAGAAGATATTATAGATATGATAGGATGAAAGGGTAGATTATTGAATCTACTTTTAAAGAGCAACAAACAACTTGTTCAAAATGTTTTACATTGCTATAGATTTTAGTTTCTTACAAATTTAAAGTTAATTTTGTTATACTATGTGAATACTTCTACTCTTGTTTAAGGTATTATGTTTATGCATCTCATTTAAAATTGTAATATATAATTAAGAAATACAAATTAATAGTCATCTAGGATAATCAAGCTAATAGTCATGTTAGTTAAGTTTTTAGGTATATAAAGGTATATTTCAATTAGGCAGGTAATCTTCAAACACTTCAAAGCCTTACAGAATATGGCATTTAAAATGTTTTAAAAACTTAAACTTTCTGGACAGTAAGACATGTCTGTTCCTGGCAGCACTGATTTACTTCAAAGAGAAAGATGGGTATCGAAGACACTCCGTATGGAGTTTGTCTTTTTCTTGGGACATAATGGCCTGCTGGGCAAAGAACTGCTCTTGTGTGGACTGCTTGACAGTATGTTATATAGACTGGACATGCAGGACCCATAGAAAAATTACAACTAAATTTTGTCAAAACAATGTGAGATGGTCCTTCAGGTTCCTGCTTCATAGAGGAGACTGCCAGACATTCTACAGGACACAGAAAGAAGTGACTGAAAAAAAAAAACTCTAGGTCTATAGGCTGAAGATGAATGCCCCAACATTGTAGAGGAACTCTGGGTGACTGTCCAGGCAGCCAGCTGTCTCTGTCATTCTAGATTTTTGGAAGTTGCTTACAATGCACACTTCCTGTTTACTTAGGTAATATTATATCCTTCTGGGGTCTTTGATATGGTTGAAGACTAAATAGTTATAATTTTCCTTGGTTATGAAAAAAGATAAATTAGATATGAAACCTTAGACTCACAAATACAGATAAAATATTTTCTTTAATTTTGGCAAATACAAATAAACTAGATATTGTAACTGTAATTCCTGCTTGGTAACTGTTCTATTATATGTAATTTTACTATGCTAAAGTTAAATCCTTCCTTTTTGATTGAAAGACCCCCGCTCCATTATGAGGACATGGGGCTTTGGGCCAATAAAATGCTCCCCCCCCCCCGCCTTGACAGAGATAGCTTGGCCAGCCATCCAGCCTTGAGAGAGATAACTGTGGTCGGCGGCCTTGGGAGAAAGACAGTTGAGTCGAATCAGGATATTTTATGGCTGGCCCCCTGGCCTTGAGAAATAAGCAGCTGGCCTGGACAAGGCCACATCAGCCACACACATACGACCCCAAGTTCACCCTGGCTTTCTTTGAAACAACCAATAGGGACCCTGTAACTATGCTTCTCGCTTCTGTAACCGCGCCTCTGCCCCTGGGATCCCATAAAAAGTCCCCCTTGCCCTAAGAAAGCGCGCAAGTCCTCCAAGAGACTTCGCCCCAGGTACCTGGTCTAAATAAACCCTCTTGCTTTTGCATCTGATCTGTGGTTTCGGTGTGTTCCTTGGGTTTGGGGTCTCTCCCGGAGGAAGATCTCAGCCAGGGGTCTTTCATTTGGTGGCCCGTACGGGGATTGAGACCCCTCCCTGGAACCACCGACCCACCATCAGGAGGTAAGCCGGCCGGCCTTGATTTATGTCATCCCTGTCCAGTCTGAGGGTTGTCTGTTTGTCTGAGTGTTAAATGTTGTTTGTTTGTCTCCGCGCCTGCGTCTGATAATCTGTCTGTGTCAGTGGATCTGAAAGGGGGGACCGACGGGTCTGGACTTCGCCACTGAACCCTGGGAGACGTCCTAGGGGAATCTGGGAACCTGGAAGACGTTCCACGGTTCATCTGAAGTGCCCTCTGTGGCACGGTCTGCCCTCTGGGGGCACGGTTTAAAGACCCCTCTGGGGGCACGGTTTTTCTGGTTTTGCTTTCGGTTTGGAACCGAAGCCGCGCAGCGAGTGTTAGTCTTATTTATATTGGTCTGTCGTTTTTTGTTTTCTGTTTAACCGTTCTCCTCCTAGAAACAGCCATAGGACAGACTGTCATCACCCCCTTGAGCCTCATGCTTAAACACTGGTCAGACGTAAAGACAAGAGCCAACAACGAAGGAGTCGTAAAAAAAAAAATAAAATAGATCACTCTTTGCGAGGCCGATTGGGTTAAAATAAATATAGGATGGCCTCGTCAGAGAACCTTTAACCTCAGTCTTATTTCACAGGTGGAGAGAAAAGTTTTTGCTTCCAGTCCCCATGGCCACCCGGATCAGGTCCCATACATTGCCATGTGGAGACTCCTGACAACAGAACCTCCCCCATGGGTTAAGCCGTTTCTCTTCCTCTCAGCCCCCCCCCCCCGACAGCGCCGGAGGGACCGGCGGCTCCTGCAGCGGCCCCCAAACAGCGGAGGATGAGTTTCCTGCTTCCTCCCCAATTGCCGGTCGCCTACGAGGAAGGCGGGACAAACCAGCAAAGGTAGGGAACACCTACCTCTCTATTGCCAGTTGCTCTTAGCGGGTCTCCAAGGGGCTCTAGACCCCCTACCGATTCGGCTCAGGTTACCAGAAAGAGACGCCGGCAGCGCGTTTTTAAAAAAGACTTAGAGAGACATGGAGGGAGAGGAAAAACAAACAAAAAAGTCCTGGCCACTGTAATGTCTCAGGGACAGGTCAGAGAGGGAGTTAAGACGTTAGGACGGGAGACTTAAAAAGGACACTGCTTGACAAAGACAAAGTGCTTATTGTAAACAGAGAGGACATTGGGCTCGTGACTGATCAAAAAAAAAAAAAAAAAAGCCTCAAGGGTCTCGGAGACCTAAGCCAAGGGTCCTCAATCTGGAAGATTGGGAAGGTCACGGCCAGGAGCGCCCCCCCCCCAGCCCAGACTAACTCTCAAGATGGGGGGGCAGCCAATGACCTTCCTAGTGGACACCGGGGCTCAACATTCAGTCCTGACCCATACCGGAAGCTCTCTCAGTGACCGCACAGCTTTGGTCCAGGGGGCCACAGGTAACAGGAGGTATCAAAGGACCACCGAGAAAAAGGTTCAGCTGGCATCTGGACAGGACCCAAAGGGACCCCCCCTACAAGTCCTAGCCCTTTAAACTGTTTGTGGACGAGAACTCAGGCTTTGCAAAAGGAATGCTGGTACAGAGACTGGGGCCATAAAAGCCCGGTAGCTGCAGGATGGCCCGCCCCCTGTCTGCGCGGGGTAGCCGCTATTGCTGTTTTGCTCAAGGATGCAGGAAAACTGACTTTGGGACAGCCATTAACTGTGTTATCCTCCCATGCGGTGAAAGCTCTGGTCCAGCAGCCCCCAGATCGAGTGGTGTGCAGACCAGTTGTCTCCCTCAACCCCGCAACCCTGCTGCCTGGCTCACGGATGGGAGCAGCTTCCTCCAAGAAGGAGAACGGAGGGCCGGAACAGCTGTCACCACCGAATCGGAGATAGTTTGGACCTCACCACTGCCACCTGGAACATCGGCCCAAGAGACAGAGCTGATCGCGCTGACCCAGGCCCTCCGGATGATGAAAGCCCGGAGGACCAGGAACTAACAAAAGAAAATGGGGGCGGAATGGAGCCCCGAGCGACAAGCTTACATCATAGATGGACAGAGGCCTTGCCTACCAAGAAAAAGACCGCTAACGTGGTAACCAAAAAACTCCTAGATGACATCTTTCCCAGGTATGAAATACCCCAGATATTGGGGTCAGACAATGGGCCCGCCTTCGTCTCCCAGGTAAGTCAGGAGGTGGCCAGGCTACTGGGGATCGATTGGAAACTTCATTGTGCATACAGCCCCCAGAGCTCAGGACAGGTAGAACGTGCAAATAAAACCATTAAGGAGACTTTAACCAAATTAACGCTTGCAACTGGCACTAGAGATTGGGTGCTCCTACTCCCCCTAGCCCTTTACCGAGCCCAGAACACTCCTGGGCCTCATGGCCTAACCCCGTTCGAGATCATGTATGGGGCTCCCCCACCAATTGTAAATTTCCTTTACTCTGATATCTCCTCTTTTGCCACTAGCCCTCCAACTGATGCAAAAGACGGTGTAAAAACCCCTGCCTGCCGGGAGCAACTGAACCGCCCGGTGGTGCCTCACCCATTCAAGATTGGGGACTCTGTCTGGGTCCGACGCCATCAATCTAGGAACCTAAAGCCGAGGTTGACGGGACAGCGGCTTGGGTCCACACGTCGAATGTAAAGGCTGCCAAGGAACCCGACGAAGCTGAGGGCACCGAGACATCTAGTTCAACGCTCTCCAAACCCACTAAAGATAAAACTCACCCGGGGGTCCCCTTGATCCCCCTAATAGTCCTCCTGACATTGGGAGGGGCATCACCAGAGAGCCTGTTTCCCTGACGCTGGCCCTGTTACTGGAAAAAATTACCATGGGCGGAATAGCTGCTGGGGTAGATACAAGACTGCAGCCCTTATAGAGACCGGCCAATTCAGACAGCTCCAAGTAGCCATGCTCAACAGAAATGATTTAAAAGATAGTTCCAAAGGTCACCATGGTTTACGACCCTTGTCTCCACCATTATGGGCCCCCTAATCGTCCTCCTGCTCATTTTATTGTTTGGGTCATACATCCTCAACAGATTGGTGCAATTCATCAAGGATAAGGTTTCTGTTGCCCAGGCTTTGATCCTAACCCAGCAATATCAGAGGCTCAGACAGTCAGAGATAGAGTTAACCCCTTATTCTCCATCCTAAAATGAAAGATTTCATTTGGTACAAAAGAAAATGGGGGAATGAAAGACCCCCGCTCCATTATGAGGACATGGGGCTTTGGGCCAATAAAATGCTCCCCCCCCCCCGCCTTGACAGAGATAGCTTGGCCAGCCATCCAGCCTTGAGAGAGATAACTGTGGTCGGCGGCCTTGGGAGAAAGACAGTTGAGTCGAATCAGGATATTTTATGGCTGGCCCCCTGGCCTTGAGAAATAAGCAGCTGGCCTGGACAAGGCCACATCAGCCACACACATACGACCCCAAGTTCACCCTGGCTTTCTTTGAAACAACCAATAGGGACCCTGTAACTATGCTTCTCGCTTCTGTAACCGCGCCTCTGCCCCTGGGATCCCATAAAAAGTCCCCCTTGCCCTAAGAAAGCGCGCAAGTCCTCCAAGAGACTTCGCCCCAGGTACCTGGTCTAAATAAACCCTCTTGCTTTTGCATCTGATCTGTGGTTTCGGTGTGTTCCTTGGGTTTGGGGTCTCTCCCGGAGGAAGATCTCAGCCAGGGGTCTTTCATGATTAGATAGAAAAGGGGAAGTGCTGTGGGGTGTCTTTTCTGTATGCTGTGAATATATGTTGCTTCCATTGGCTAATAAATAAAGTTGTTTTGGCCTATGACAAGGCAGCTTAGAGGCAGGTGGGAAATCCAAGCAGAGATATAGAGGGAAGAGAAGAGAGTAGGGAGAGGTGCCTAGCCACCACCCAAGGAACAGCAAGATGCCAGCAGATAGGTAACACCACGGCCACATGGCAAAACATAGATTAATAGAGATGGGTTAATTTAAGATGAAAGAGCTAGCTAGCAAGAAACTTGCCATAGGCCATACAGTTTGTAAATAATATTAAGCCTCTAAATGACTATTTTATAAGCAGCTGCAGGACCGTGGGGCCAAGCAGTACCACGGGGCTGGGTGGGACTGGAGAAACTTACAACTACAAGCTCCAGGAAGCACCCTGTATCTCCTCCAAGGAAGATGAATGGCCGCAGAAGAACTTCCACTTAGGGTTTTCTTTAAATGTAGCAAAGCCAGCCGCGGAGAGGAAAACTGCTCTGCACTTTAACTGCTGTGAGACCCTGTCCAGACTGTGAACAAGCAGGACACTGGGGAACTGATTGCCCCACTTTGCCAAGACAAGGTAGGCTGGTCTCCCCAAATTCCTACTCCACGGGAAGGTCTCTCAGATCTTCTGGGTCTGGCAGCTGAAGACTGATAACTGCCTTAGGACCTCTGTCCCCGATGACTGCAGAGAAACCTGGGGTAGCTGCCTAGGTAGCTGGAAAGCTGTCTCACTTCTGTTTGCTTGGGTGAAGTTTATCCTTCTTAGAGCTGATGGTGTTTGATGACTAGGGTACTGACAGATTTACCAGTTTAACAGCTCTTTCTCCCTCCTAGGCCCCCAAGGCTACAACCACCTTAGTATTTCAGTAGTTCATTAGTTCAGTCTCCTGTAAAGAATATACAAACAGGTTTGCCTTGTTCACAGGCTCCACAGTACAGGAGAAACGGGTTTCAGATGTAACTTCGGAGGTTCAGTTCAGAGTTTTAGCATTGATGAACGCAGTTTTGATAAACTGATAGAGCACTCACCACAGTTTTCAGACATCTTTAAATTCCTGTGGATTTCATTGGTCCCAGCTTTTAGCACTGCACAGAGGCTTTTTCAGCATTACTGTATTGTCTCCAGCCACATATGACAAAGCTCTGCTGAAATGCCATCTCCTCCACCTCTGAAACAGGTTAGCATTAGAGAGGGTATGGAAGCCTGCAGGCATGTTGAACTCTGTTCCTCCTCTCTCGCTCCTCAGCCTCCCTCCCCCCCTCCTCCCTCACCCACCCAACCTCTTTTGTTCAGTAAATTTCCTCTGGTTTTCTTCTAAGTATAGACTCAAAGGTATGTTTCATTGGGCTAAAAGCAGGCCCTAGGGAAAATGTTCATGCCTTCTAACCCAAAGACATAGCCTTTGCTGTGACACCAAGGTATAGATCTCTTCCGGCTGTTTTATGGGCACCTGCAGTTCCTGGGGAAAGAGTTCTGCTACTGTATCAAGAAATCTGACCTGGTGGAAACTAATACCAGTCTCTAGACACCACCCATCTTTGAGTCTGTATTTACAGGTCCACTCTTCCTGCTAGATGTGTGCCAAGGCCAACCCACAGAGGGCCCTCCAGATACTCTGGCTCCTGCACAATTCTGAGGACACCAACCAGACAAGGACTGGCAGGTTGAGTTCACCCACGCGCCCACTCCTAAAATGCTCCATTATCTCTTAACCCTTGTTGACACCTTTTCGAGATGGATGGAGGCACTCCCCACCTCCAGGGAAACAATAGATGTGATGGCTCAGGGACTCCTGAACACACCAGTTTGGGTGCCATACCCCCAAGCTCCTGGGACATCAGTGCTGCTGATACCACCCCTCCAGGCTCTAGCAGGTACCTATCCAGGAGAGATGGCCTGTCCAGCACCTGGGACCCTCCACCCTCTGGTTTTCCAATTGTCCCAATGAAGGGCCTGTCTGCTCTTCTGCCTGGCTCATTCATCTTTACAGTACAACCAGGGCACCTCTCTATTCCATTCTTATTGGCAGTCTTCCCTCTTCCCATGCTAGCCCCATTCATAGGGCCGGTGTTAATAACACCTATTTTTTCTCAAAGCAAATTGCCTTCTCTGCTTCCTCAAGAAACAGATCCCTGAGGCCTCCAGGATGGCAGCTAACTGAATGGTTCTTCATCCACACCTCCTGATGAGCGTGACCCCACCAACTCCTGCTCCCCCTTCCCACATCATCCCATGCCAGCAGGGAGTAGACAGACTTGAACTGGCCCCCATATATCCAAGAAGGTTAGGGTGTTTAAGTTGGAAGCTCTGCTCCAGCCTCACTCTCCCCCATTCCAACACCCCCCCTTCTCAGAAAGCCCACTAAGCAGCGACTCCTCCCCTGGAGCTACTCAAGACCGTGCCTATAGGTTACTTACGCTCCAGTCCATAGACCTGCCATGTGATTTCTTCTTCCCCTAAGATCACCTGGGAATGCTTTGCTCATTAAACCTAGACTTTTAATTCGGCTTGATTTGGTTTACTGTGTCAGCAGAGAAACCTACTACTCAGCATCCAAAAATACTTATCATTTATAGTTTTACAAAACAAACAACATTATAAACAAAGGCAAGTTTAAAATATATTGGTGGGTATATCAGAGTGATGGGCACAGAGAGATGGAGGAAGGTTTTTTTTAGGCCCAAGATGATCTTTGATGGCATTCTTAGCTTTTGAATTCATGGAAGCTAGTGGTCTGCTGAGCTAATGGATTCTAAAAGGTTTTTATCTGTTGGTCACAGGATGGTAGTTTTGACACAGCGGTGAACAAAGAGTGGCCGTTCTGAGGGGTTAGAACTAGCCCGACATAAGGTACTAACCCAAGGAAAGCCCAGTGGTTTGAGCAAATGTGGCCCACACAGGCTCAGGGAGTGGTGCTGTTACCAGAGTGTCTTTGTCGTCGGAGGAAGTGCGTGCCTAGCAGGTGGGCTTTGAGGTCTCAGAAGCTCAAGCCGCCCGCCCATGGCTCACTCGCTCTTCCTGCTGACTGCTGATTCAGACATAGAACTCTCAGCTACCTCTCCAGCATATGTCGGCCTGCATGCCATCATGTCTCACCATGAGGATAATGAACTAAACCTCTAAACTGTAAGCCAGTCCCAATTAAATGTTTTCCTTTATAAGAGTTGCCATGGTTGCCGGGCGGTGGTGGCGCACTCCTTTAATCCCAGCCCTCGGGAGGCAGAGGCAGGCTGATCTCTGTGAGTTCGAGGCCAGCCTGGGCTACAGAGTGAGTTCCAGGAAAGGCGCAAAGCTACACAGAGAAACCCTGTCTCGGAAAAAAAAAAAAAAAAAAAAGAGTTGCCATGGTCATGGTGTCTCTTCACAGCAATAGAAACCCTAACTAAGATGATGAGGTTAGTAGCCTCTGGACCTGCAACATTCCAATCTCCCATAGAAACGTAATTCTAATCCATCAGACTCAGCAGACATAGCTTCTTTCCAGGAGTTCTTGTTCATAACTGACTCATTATGCTGTGAGATAAGGGCTTTATTACCTGTAACAGTGGCCTGGCATGTAGGAAGATTGTTAGCAGTTTCTGAAGAACACTTTGATGTATGCTGGCATGACAGATAAGATGAGCAGCCCCTGGCCCTAAAGCTGAGTAGGAGTGCCCAGACCTCCGCAGGCCTCCTTGAAGAAGGCATGCCTGCGCTCAGTGAACAGTGGGAAGACTGTGGGAGGATCAACCATCCTCACTGAGAAGCAGCCGTGGGGATTGGGAATACATGTTGACGGAGAAGGGCCACGTGCTGTTATTGGTTGCTCTTGGCTACAGAAACCGAATGTGGCCAGGAGCGTGCCAGAAACCTGGAGGGGAGCCACCTCCTCAACCCCGACCTTCATCCCAGGGTCTTCTCATGACGAAACTCCGCACTGGACTGGCTGGCAAGGCAGGTGTTTCCCAGTTTGCACCATGCACAGTGCCGGAAGGCGAGAACCCCACCACAGAGTGTGGTGCTCTGAAACTGGAGGCCTTCGGTTAAGACTACTGTAGTTCCAGTTGGTATTGCTTGGCCCCAACCCAGCTCCAGGAGGAACAGTATTCGGGCGTGGGAAAGAGGAAAAGGGACCTAAGAGTTTAAGTTAAGACAGTAGGGAGCACCAGCAGACAGCACCACCATCTAGGGAGCACCTCCTTAGGAGGAGGGGGCCCTATCAAGTTGTGTGTGTGTGTGTGTGTGTGTGTGTGTGTGTGTGTGTGTGTGTGTGCTTGAGACAAGTAGCTCAGGCTGCCCTTGAACTTTCAACCTTCCCATCCATTCTGTCAAGTGTGACGATTACAAGTTTATGGGGAACCACTCCTGGCAGATTTTATTGCTGTTCTTTTTAATTGATGTATAATTTAATATGCAATGAACTTCACTTAATATTACAGGCACAGCTTGAAACTTTTTCATCAGTCCATGTGACCAGCTCCTAGCTCAAGACAGCACCTTAGAGCTACACCGAGCTACCCTTCCCTTCCCCAGTCAGTACAGCCTGCTGGCATCCTGACTGCCAGCACCACAGCTTCCTGCTTTGGGGTGTCATGGACAGGGATTTCTGCAATGTCTGCTCTTGGTGTTTGGTTTCTTTTGTTCACCATTATATATGTGAGATCCATTCATAGAAGGAGTAGGACCACAGCAACAGTATTTAAGAGAAAAAAGACACACACACACACACACACACACACACACACACGCACGCACGCACCCACGCACCCACGCACCCACGCACCCACGCACGCACATGCACACACGCACGTGCGCACATGCGCACTGATTGCTCAACTGTTTCCTATGAAGATATGTCATCTACATACCTGTTACCCACGGTGCAGGCTTGTGATCGTTGTCACGTTCCTGCTGTCTGGTTCTTCATTGTGCAGGCCCAGCAGCCGCTGGTAAACAGAGAAACCTCTGAACCGTGGGGAGGTGGCACCGGGCAGAACCTCAACAGTCTGTGTCACTTCTGAATGTGGAGACAGCAGAGTGAGTGTGTGGAATGGAGGTCCAGAACTCAGCAAACAGCGCGTGGCAGGAACACAGTGGGCCGATCCACAGTGGGGTGATCCACAGTGGGGTGATCCACGGTGAGCCAATCCACGGTGGGCCAATCCACAGTGGGCTGGTCCACAGTGGGGTGATCCACAGTGGGCTGGTCCACAGTGGGGTGATCCACAGTGGGCTGGTCCACAGTGGGGTGGTCCACAGTGGCCTGGTCCACGGTGAGCCAATCCACAGTGGGCTGATCCACGGTGGCCTGGTCCACGGTGGGCCAGTCCATGGTGGGCTGGTCCACCGTGGGCTCACCTTACAGAAACCGGGGAGGGCCTTGGGCCAGACTGGAGGGGCCATGAGGCAGGCACACACATCAAAGCTTTGTGTTTTATAAGTGAGTGACACCCAGGTAAGACTCTAGGGGATGATGAGATGATCATATGACAGGCCCTCGGGCAGCTCACTTCAGTGTCTGTGGGGTAGGAGGGGGCAGCTGGGACAGGGGCTGGTGAGCTAGTCCTTCATCACCAGTACCAAGGGGCTGAACAAGTGATTTTGGAATCTTTATGGTACAAGAAGGGTCCTGGTGGACTGCATGGAGCCTAAGGGTTGTGGGACCAGAAAGACAAGTGTTAGTATTCTGAATCGCCCCTTGGGGACCCGCGCAGCATCCTGATGTTATCATGTAAAGTCCCCTTTAAGAAAAAACTCCTCCCCATTTGCTCCCTGCCCCCCTTGCACCTCTCTCTCCCTTCTCTCTCTCTCTCTCTCTCTCTCTCTCTCTCTCTCTCTCTCTCTCTCTCTCTCTCTCTCTCTCCACATGCATGTCTGCATGGTGTGAGTAACTTTCCACCACTCCATACTACAGACAGCCGTGTGGGTATGGCGTGTCTCCCTCACCCACTGGGGCACCTTGACCCAACCCACCAAGGCCTCCGCACACCACATCATACGCCCAATAAATTGTGTCCCCCTGCCGGGCATTCTCTGAGCCCCGGGTGGAAGATCTGAAGTGAGAGAAGCCATTAGTAACCTCCACCCTTCATGCCCCAGGCCCTCTGGGGTCCAGGCAATTGGGATGAAGGGCAGCTTGGCCCAGTCATGGCCCCGAGGTTGTCAGAGAAACAACTTAGGGAGAAGGGATGGGTGGCTCAAGGCACTGAGGAGGCCTAACACTGAGGGATCTGCCCTGGAGTTCCCAAGCCAGCGTGACTCTCTGAAGTTGGCTGCAATTCACAAGAATCTGAAGCCTTAATCCGGTTCTGGAACAGGCTGAGCCACTCTAGAGAGGAACCCATGTCTCTGGGCTCCTGCTTCAGGGGAACTGGCGGCAGGGCAGTGGAAGCCTGCTGGGCTCATGTCCCGGGAGGGGAGTGTCAGGTGAAGACAGGGAGACCCAAACGGCAGAACTGAGCCCATTAGGGGCAGGGTAGAGAAAGACACTTGGCACCCATAAAGACAAGAATGAAATTTGTCTTTCCCACACACAGAACACTACCTGTACCCAGTCAACTGGTACCAGTTTCCCTGTCTGTAAATGGAGAGGATATTAGCCTAGAGCATGGAGGACACGTCCAGAATCCTGTAGGAGAATCCCAAGTAATGGTGCTGTAGGTAAAGGCTTGGTACTCAAGCTGGTTTGAGGATGAGATCTCGTCAGATAGCCTAGGCTGTCCTTGGAGTCATCCTCCTGCCTCGGCCTTCCAAGTGCGGGGATCACAGCTATAGACCATAAGTTTTATTATAATGTTTGAGAGCCTAAATTAAATGATTGGCTGAGAATACTAAACAATAACGCAATTGAAATTGACAAAGAAACAAAAAGTCACTTGCTACTCAGCTGATCCCCAGGCGCTATAGTAATCACTGTTGGGCTTTATATTTTGACTGTCTGTGGTGTGATTTTAGGCAAGTCGCTGTATCTGTCTGTTGGAACACTGGCCTGCACCTTTACGCGAGATCCCAAAGCTGAAATTAGGTGATGCCTCCTTGCAGTTCCCTCTGGGACAAAGCAAGGGGCCTGTGTTGTGGCTTGGCAGTTCTTAATGTGTGGTGCCTGGCTCCTCTGTGATCTTTGCCAAGTCTGCTCTGCTGAACTAAATCCGTGGTGTAAACCTCCTACCACACTTGAGAGGTTGTAAAACGCCAGCCCTCTCATAGTGACCCCCCTTTCCACACCCCCATTCCTACCCTCATTGAAGTTCCTCCAGACTGTGAAGGGAAGGCTCTCTTTCTTATTAAAGCCGCATCGTCTCCATATATTGAGTTGTTTCTGTCAAATTCTCGACCTGTGACTGCAAGGCCCTTTCGTTACAATAAACCTCGTTTCCCAAAGGGAATGTTTATGTCGGCCTCCTTCGGGAGTGACCACTGCTGTTCTCTATGTTTTGAGCCCATTTTCTCGTTTGTAAAATGAATATTCATCGTCCCCACTTCAGGAAAGTGTTGCGAAGTACTCAGGATCAATAGTCCCTGGCACTTAGCAAGTCTGCCCAACGCTGAATTTCCTGTGGGATGAAGGTGTGCTTTAATACGCTTCACATAACAGAGCCTCTCAAAGCAAGAGTCCGTCTCATTAATACCTCAAAACAGCCCGCTCGCGTTGGTGTGAATCTGTTTTTAAGTAAATCCGGTAAAACCAGGATTGTCGGTCTGAGACACGAGTGGACCGTCACAGACTGGCCGCTCTCTGCAGGTGACCTGCTTTCTGCAACGTTTTGGGACCATGTCTGACTCTGATCTGACTCGGAAAGACGGGCATTTTGCGGGGCCAGACCTGAACAGCAAAAAGTTCTTTGGCATCCTTCAAAATTCTGTTTTGTTTACTTAGGTTTTTAAAGACTCTTGTGCCTGTGTTGACCTCCAAGTTGAGATTCTCCTGTCTTTGCCTCCTACGTGACAGGATTGTAGGTATACAGTACAATTCCTAGCTACCTTCAAGACTTTCAAACACAGTACAACAAAACAAAACAAAACAAAAAAACCTGTTTGTGCAAATCTGATTCTCAAGTATAACTGAACCTAGAATTCCTAGGTAAAACTCATGTGTGTGCTGCATTTTGTAGTACATGCCCATGATCGCAGCTTAGGCTGAGGCAGGAGGATTATGAATTTGACTACTTAGTAAGATCCTGTCTTAAAAATGATTGTTTGAACCTAGAACAAATTCCATTTACAAAAGAGCTTATTAGTTTGCAAAGTTTGGTAAGAATCAAATTAAATTTTTGGTTTTTTTTTTTTTGTTTGTTTGTTTGTTTTTTTTTAGGTTTCTTTATTTTTATGTGCTGTGAGACCAAAATAGGAGCAACGTACTGTGCGGGCTAAAGTTATGTTTTAAGTTTAAATTACTGTGCTCAAGAGGTCAGGCAGTGGTGGTTCACCCTTAATCCCCAAATCCCAGAGACAGAGGCAGGCAGATGTCTGAGGTCCACCCCACAGCAAGTTCCAAGACAGTCAGAGCTACACAGAGAAACCCTGTCTTAAAAACAAAAAAACAAAGAAAAAAAAATCCAAAACCAAAACCATAAACAGAACAGAGAGCGACAGAGATCTATAAAACAAAAATGCCTCTAGCCTGTAAGCCACTTGCCCAGGATAACTTCCTGAACGCTGGGGGCTGTTGTAATAGGTTTTCGGCCCCCGCCTCCCCCCATCCCACCATAATAGGTTTCTCCACCTATGCGGTAAGCCAATCAGCTGAATTTTAAAAGTATAACAACAGGTATATTGAGCAAAGCAACCCTCGATTGATTTCCCAAGTCCCAGAGATGGAGGCCAAGGAAGCCACGCCCACAAACGGAAGCAGGGAGACTTGATTGGTTGTAGGTGAGCTGTGATGACCTGTCCGCCACAAGCTGGGTCTGTGCCCAACTATGGTCAAAAGCTGACTGACTGCTTTAGGCGGGGACTTGGGCGGCTGGCAACTTCAAGGGAGGAAGCTCCTTTCCTTTGTTTGGAGACTCTCTGAGAGGGTGGGACTTGGAGAGAGAGAGAATGGGACTTTGTGAATCACGCAAGGGCGAGCTGGAGGTTCCAACCAAACACGTTGTTTGTGCACGATAACAAGCCACACATTTTCATTTCAGTAAACAGGGTGCAGCAGAAGACGATAGACCTTAGGACGCTCTACAAAGTGTGATTTGTTTTTATTTGTTTGTCTCAGAAGAGAGACAGGCCCGAAGACTGTAAGTCTGGTGATAAACTAATATTGTAGGAAAAACTCAAAGTACCAGGTTATTAGCATGACTAACAAAAATTAATGGAATAATCTTTATTGTGTTGAATTCTGATGATGCTGTTCTAGAAAAACTACGGCGTGTCAGCAGCCCAGTCAGCCGCTCAGTTGGGTGTGAATCACACCTGGGAGAGCAGGGGAGAGGCCCTACAATTGGGAAAGTAAAGTAGGGGTGAAGGCCAGAGTGGAAACTTACTTTTAACAGTGATGGCAATGCACACAAAGGCTTGGGAAGTCTGCTAAACTAACTTTATTAAAAGAGGAATTCGCTGGGCGGTGGTGGTGCACGCCTTTAATGCCAGCACTCGGGAGGCAAAAGGCAGGCGGCAGGCGGATCTCTGTGAGTTCGAGGCCAGCCTGATCTACAGAGCGAGATCCAGGAAAGGCACCAAAACTACACAGAGAAACCCTGTCTCGAAAAACAAAAAAAAAAAAAAAAAAAAAAAGAGGAATTCCTTCCCCAGTGTTGTTACATGGTTCCAGAGATTGAGTCTCAAGTATGATTTGTTGGCAACATGGGTTTTTAGATCACTAAAAAGTAACATTGAGGCTAGGTGTGGTGTGTCACATCTTTAATCCCAGCACTCCCAGGCAGAGGTGGGTGGATCCATGTTCTGAGCATTCTACAGAATGAGTTCCAAGACAGCCAGAAGTACATACAGAGACCCTGTCTCAAAAACAAAAGCAAAAAACACCTGGTTTTCACAATGCAAAGAAAAATATTTTGTGAAAACTGCAGGTTACCTTTTTTGAAGGGAGTGGATTCTTTGCTGTTGCTTGAGGTTTTTACTGTTACTCTGGCACAGTGGGAGCATTTCCACTTTGAGGGCCTAATTTGAGATCTGCTCTTCTCTTAGCTTACAGTTTCTTCTAGTCCCTATTCTCTTCTTGATGAGACAAATGCCATAAATGACCACAATAGAACAAATCCTGTTCAAAATGGAGCCATGTCAAATGTGTGGTTAATAAACAAACACCAAACACAAAAGAAATCCTGATGTTCAGGAGGTCTGTGCTACCCCAGTAAGAAAGAACGTTGAGTCTCTATTACAGGACCCCAAGAAAGACACGGAGAAATGGATGAGATCTACATGAACAGCCTGGACATGAGTGGGAGCAATGAAGGGCGAGGGTCGAGGGAAAGAGTGGGAGATCCTAGCTGGATCAAGAAAAGAGAGGGAGAACAAGGAATAGGAGACCATGGTAAATGAAGACCACATGAGAAAAGGAAGAAACAAAGTGTTAGAGAGGCCCACAGAAATCCACAAAGATATCCCCACAAAAGACTGCTGGCAATGGTCGAGAGACAGCTGGGACTGACCTACTCTGGTGATGGGATAGCCGAACACCCTAATAGTTGGGCCAGAAACCCCATCCAAGGACTGAGGAATCTGGATGCAGACATCCACGGCTAGGCCCCGGGTGGAGTGCTGGGAGTCTAATTAGTGAGAAAGAGGAGGGTTTATATGAGCGAGAATTGTTGAAACCAAGGTTGGATAAAGCACAGGGACAAATAACCAAATGAATGGAAACACATGAACTATGAACCAAAGGCTGAGGGGCCCCCAACTGGATCAGGCCTTCTGAATAGGTGAGACAGTTGATTGACTTGATCTGTTTGGGAGGCATCTAGGCAGTGGTACCAGGTCCTGGGCTCGTTGCATGAGTTAGCTGTTTGAAACCTGGGACTTATGCAGGGACGCTTGGCTCAGTCTGGGAGGAGGGGACTGGACCTGCCTGGACTGAGTCTACCAGGTCGATCCCAGTCCTCGGGGGAGACCTTGATCTGGAGGAGGTGAGAATGGGGGGTGTGCTGGGGGGAAGGGGAGGGGGCAGGAGGGGGGAGAACAAGGGAATCTGTGGCTATTATGTAGAACTGAATAGTATTGTAAAATAAAATTAAAAAAAGAAAGAAAGAAAGAAAGAAAGAAAGAAAGAAAGAAAGAAAGAAAGAAAGAAAGAAAGAAAGAAAGAAAGAAAGAAAGAAAGTTGAAACATGTTGTCAAAAATGATACACTCAAGTAAGCAAGCTCAACCCAGTGCCTCCGAGGCCTGTTCTCCCTGCCCCATACCCATAGCTGCCGTTCTGCTCAGTCCAAAGCTTCCAGAGCAACCCGGGACACCCACACAGGTACCGGCTTCTCTCTGTCCAGACAAATTTGCATGCCTGAATAGGACGACAGTGGCCCACTTAGAGGGCACCCTGAGCCCAGTGCAGCCCAGACATTCTTCACATCTCAGCCTGCCTGTTTCAGCCCCTTCTAGCTGCTTCAGCTGGAGACTCAGGCTTGAGAAGCAGGATGTGAGCAGTGCCCACAGCAAATCCACTTGTGGTAAAAGATGAACTATCTTTAGGTCATTGAATATGGTCTTCAGGACCTTCCAGGTACCTGGATGCATACTTTGAATAAACATTGGCAATTAGTGACATGAGATGTGACTTCCAAGGGATTTAATCATTACCTTTTTCTATATCATACAGAGAGAATTTCAACATGACCTTAGCAATAAGGTGCTCAGAATATGGATCTTAGTTTCCTTTTATGGTAGCCTGTAATTTGCTTGGCATGATATCAGATTCCCCTAGGTCACTTCTCCTTTCTCTTATCATATGCTAATGACCCTAGTGTGTCATTAAATGTCTTTAAATTGATTTTAACTCTGATGTCCCAAACCTCTATCTCTCGATCTCCATTCTTCTATATCTTAGTAAGGTGTAACTTCCAATATTATTGTTTTTAAGTCCAGACTTACTCAAGCAGCCCTGTGACCCCTGGAACAGCTGTGCTGGATCACCGACGTGGGAAGTTCACACTGTTTTATCCTCAATCATTTCATTTCTTCTTCTATGGATAATAACAGCTCCTAGCATGTGAGTGTTGGCTGGGCGCTCACGAGGCTTCAGTGCTCTCCTGTTTCTCATACATTAGAGAGTTCACAGTCAGCCACCGTCAGAGAAGGTCTCTATGCTCTCCTCAACATCTGGACACACTGTCTACAGGCCCCAGGGACGATGGTGGCCCTGGTCTGGGCCGGGATGAGTGGCTGCTCTTGGTTTAAGGTCATGGCTATGGTCTTGTCCCAGTCTTCCATCTTCTGGATTGCATATAACAGATTGTTGATCCTGCTGGTCAAGAATGAGACCGCTACCACAATCTAAAGCCACATTTGAAGCAAGCTTTAATTAAATACTGGCCAGATTGATGGACTCTCTCACCAAGTCCATCTCCGGGTTTCCAGAAAATGGCCATGAGTCACGCCTTGCAGAGGCTTAAAAAGGCAACCCCACAAGGCCACCGTATTTCCCATCATATCCAATCAGGGGCAAGCATATATCCTGACATTCTTCCTACCTACATACTACCACCACCACCACCACCACCCACCCCCTCTGCATCCAGTCCCGGGTGAGCATGCATCCTGACATATTTCCTACCCACAGACTTCTCACCCACATTCGATCAAGCACATCCGTGCAGGTGCAGATGGGTCAAACAAACTTGTTTAGAGGCGTGAAAACATAAACACCAGCATTTTACTTTTGTTCTCACATGTCCCAACCACAGATCTTCTTCCGTCACCAGACCCAGAGCAAAGCACTGCTTTGCTGGATCTCCTCCAAAGGTTGTCAATAAAAACCTCAACCCTGTAATTAGTCCTAATAACTCCTCACTGCACTTCCCCATGATATGGTCCTCTTTCCTCACAATGAATAGTAAAGATCATGTTCAATTATAGCTGTGTTCCTAAGCAAACAATAAAACATTTTCTGATCCCGCCTCTGTCTGTAGGTAAATGGTGATAGGTTGTTATGTTTGCAAACGAACACTGCGTGCTGCTGGCTTCGCACAGCCCTTTAGTGGTTGCTCAGTGTCAAATAGAGCATCTCTCTCTCCAAACTATCCACAAACTGTCGGCAAACTAGATACAGGAGAAATGATTCTGTTCCACAGCTTAAGACAGACGGCAGACAGGGGCCAGCTGCAAGTCCACCCCGTCCCCCTGGTGCGAAGGCTTTCACCGGTTCTGCTGAGCGCCGGTCTTCCGGTCAGTGCATCTTGTTGCTCCCATTTAGAGCTTTCACATATCCCTATCAGTTTTGCTTCCGTCTGCACATCTGGTGTCTCAGGCAGCCTGCCCGAATGTTAGACGGGGTGAGGGAACAAAAGTGACCTTGTGACATTAAACTGCCATCCCGTCTTAGTTTTCAAAACGTCTCTGCTAGGGAGGAGTGTAAAAGCACAAGATTCTGAGGAGCTCCAGGGATGAAGGAAAATGTGGTTTTATGTGAGGACAAACAGAGCCGCCAAGGAAGGCTTCCCTGTCCAGCCACGCGACCTTCATGTTCGAGATCACCCTGTACTGCCACGCAACTGCTGTTCCTTAGTGGGTTTGTCAGGGAATTTCAGCGTCGTCGAACAGTGTGTGGGAAGGGGGCGGTTTAGATTCGGGACTGTGTGCCCGCGTGATTTTGTACGTTCACCAACTCACCATGAACCATTCTTCTGCTCTAACTCCTCAAGGGCAGGGACCTGGGTTTGTTCCTTCCCGCCTGCCGAGAGCTTAGAAGAGGGTAACTATTGCTTGTTCTAAGAGCTGAAGCCATCAGTGATCCACCCATTTATTTTCCTCCTTCCTCTCAAGCTGGGTGTGTGAACCTTTGTGCAGAGGAGGGACTGGTCTCCTTGGGCCCTCAAGCGGATCGTGGAACACTTCCACAGTGCATCCTCTGTCTCCCAGGTGCTGGGCAGGTCGGGACCTCAGGCCCTTGGAGCTGCTCCAGGAGGAAAAGCAAGGTAGACTTCATGTAATTAAACTGCCATCCTGTCAAAACTTACCAACAGGTGTGGTCCATCCTGTGGCAGGGTGGAACACACTCCTGTCTTGGGGAGCAGCTCACACCTTAAGAGCTGAACAGGACCTCTGCCCGGAGGACTGACTGGGAGTCAGGCAGAGGTCAGCTGTGTGGCTGCTCACCATGTGGAGGGCCTGGGCTAGAACCATTCAACAAGAGGGTGACCGTGGAGCACAGCAAAGCCAAGGACAGCCTGGCAGAACTGAGTCCTTGCATTGGTTACCAGCTAGTTCCAAGTCCTTGGCACAAGTGTTCTTCTCGGGCTGGCCTTGAGCTTGCTACCCTCCTGCCTCAGCCTAAGTGCTGGGATTTCGATAATGTATCACCTCACCTGGCCGAACTTCATGGTCTGATTTTGTTTTTGTTTTGTTTTAAGAAGAAGGTAAGGCTGTGGCTCCATTGGTATAGTGTTCGCCTAGCAAGCATAAGGCCCTGGGTTGGATCTCCCCAGCATTGCATAAGCCAGCCTGGAGGCCAGCCTGGCTACAGAGGACTTCCAAAAAATTTAATTGGAAAAGAAATTGAGCTCATTGCTGGTGTGCTTTCCCTTGTATATGACAAGACAATCAAAAGCGACACCTCGCGCCCTCAAAAAGGAAGAGAAAATCAATGGTCTCTCCCTGTCTTGTCCCTGGAGTCTGAGTTACAAGACTCAGAGATGCCCTGAGTTCTGCATCCTCAGAGAGATGGTTCTCAGAGGGGAGGGACCGTTTCACCAGGACTTAGGCAGGGGTAGTCAGGCAACCCAAAAGGAAGAAGGACACCAGGGATGCCTTCTGTCACCCCGAAATTACAGGGAGAGGAAAGAGATCTGTTTGTGCGGGACATCTTCAGTAACAAGGACGGAGGGGTTTCCTGGAAGGCAGCCCACAGTAAGGAGAATCAGGGTGACGAAGAGACCCATGGGAATTCAGGTAGGTGACCGAGTGCAGCTTTAATGGGCGGGGGACAGTGGAGTGTGAGTAGCAGTCTTCAGAGGCCACCGAGGAGAGGAAATTGATTCTGTTTTCCTCCTGGCCTATGCTCACTGTAATGCTCACTGTGATCCAGGGATGAACTTCAGTCCCGCCGTACCAGGATGTAGGCAGCAACCCAAAGCCGGGTGCAACTTAGTGGGAAGTCTTTGTCCCGAGAACGCTCATTTCGTCTCCATTTTCTTTCATCATCTGGTCTATTATCTGACTCATGGGACAACAGCCACCTTGTTGCCGTAAACTGGGCAGCTCTACGGGAAAAGGCAAAACCAGTTCCACTCAGTCGAGGGCTGCTCCTCTGTAATCCTGACGCCATCTTTGTGTGGGAGTGGGAGGAAGAGGAGGGTGGGACAGTGAGAAGGAAGGCTCTGTGACAACCTTCTTGGACACGTTGGTGTCATGTGTCATGGCTTCTTCTTCTCCGGTTGCTCTTTTCTTGATCTGCCTCACAGATGCCTCTTTCTCTCCCAGGGCAAAGGTGGTGCCTGCCAGCATTCTGTTGGGAGGCCTCAGCCCTGCTTGGTATTTCCTGGTCACTGCCCGTCTCTGCGGATTTAACAGCGATACACTCGCTTCTGAGCCTCGGATCTCCCTCTCTGTGTGCTCCCTTCTCTGAGCTCCAGGCCGTTCAGCTCGCAGTTTGTGCTCAGGCTAACTGTTCAGTGATTTCTCTCCTCCCGCTGAACTGCACTCAGCTAGCAGGCAGGGTCCACACTTCTGAGTCACTTCCTTCCTCTAGGGGCCGTCGTGGAACCCAACTTGTGTTCAGTAAACATTGAGCATCTGCTTGGAGGAACAGACTATCAGTTGATGGAGGCAATAAACGGAGACCAACCAAGTGGGAACAGGCTTTAAAGGCTGTTCCAGGGAGGCAGCCACCCTCAGGTCAGCCTGTGTTTATGAAGAGACTGCAAGGCCCACGGAGGAGTGAGAAAGCTTTGTATCGGGGCAAAGGGAGCTTCACTGTGCCCTGATCGAGGCTGTTGGGGAAGCTGGAAGCAGGCAAGCCCACCGGAAGCATGGCATCCTATGTGGTTGCCCAGGGTGTATATTTGGCTCTGTCTGGTTGGTCTGCAATTGAAAATGAGGTAAAAATCAGGAAAGCTGTTAGGTCTTATTCATCAGGCCCTTGCCATTTGGGGTCAGTTGGTAGAGGCGTTATTATTTGGCTTTCAGGACTAGTTATCCAAAATAACTAACATCTACATCTTGTCTAGAATTTAGATAGCATGCTGACTTCCTGGTCCACTACCTTAGGTAGCTGGTAACCTTCTGGACTGGTGACTATAGGCTGATTTCCTGTGCCAACTACTGTGGGTAGTGGGTTAACTCCTGGCGCTGGCTTTGGGGGCGGCAGATGACTCACTGGGTTGGGTTGCTGCAGATTTCAAATCATAGTTCTGCTTTTGTAAAGAGGCAAATACTACTGTTCACACTTTCTTTCTCCTCCTCCCCTTTCTTTAAATTCAGGATAAGATCTCAGTTTGCTGGACGGTGCTGCCCACATTTAGGATAAGTCTTTACTCTTTGGTTAAAAATCTCTCTAGGAATACCCTCATGGGCATGACTGGAAGTGTGTGCCTTTTAGGGATTCCAAATGCAGTCAAATTGAACATTAACTGTCACGCGGGTAGGTATTGAGAAACCCAAATAAATTTGGCCTTTAAATGTAGGTAGATGGTAAACTTGACCTAAAATAACCGCCCTATATATTAAAAGCAAACCCAATTTGATCTGTAAATAAACTGTGACAACCTGACTCTAGGTCTGTAACCAAGTAACTTGATCTTAGCCAATCATAGCAGCTGAACTTCAGCCAATCAGAGGCTAAAAGCTGCCCAAATATGCCTATGCATGGGGCCTATGATACGGCTTAGTGGATAAAAGTGCCTGCCACCAAGCCTAATGACTTGAGTTCAATACTAAGACTCACACAGTGGAAAGAGAGAGCTGATTCCCAGGAACCACCCCCCAAAAGCTGTCCTCTGTCCTTCATGTGCACACCATGGCACCTATTTGTGCACATGTGTATGCACGCGCGTGCACACACGCGCGCACACACACAAATCAGTAAGTAAATGTAAAAAAATGTTTAAAATACAACCATATGAAGTAAGTGACAATTGCCGCCAATGAGGCTATTACCTTCTTGAGGGTGGGCGGAGCGGAGTGTTTGTAACACGTATATAAAATACATATGTGACTGTGTGGGTGTGTTCCTACAGATATGCATGTAAAGGCCAGAATCTCCAAGTGTCTTACTCGTTGTCCACAAGTGAGTTTCTGAGATGGGGTCTCTCACTTAACCCAAAGCATGCCCCCTGACTAGGCTCCCTGACGGGACTTCCCTCTAGGAATCCACTCCTCTCTCCCTTCAGTTCTGGGATTACAGATGTGTGCTGCCATGCCTGGCTTCTCTGCGGATGCTGAGGCTCTGAACTGTGGTTCTCAGACTTCCAGGGCAGGCACTTCACTGACTGAACCCAAGTCTCCACCAGGTTGTTTCTGTGTGTCATTTCCTATTCTCCACCTATAAATGTAACCTACGGTGAGAGGGGACATCCTGGAACATCTTTGGTCTGGAATGCTGCCTGGCTCTAGCCTTTTTTTTTTTCAGTGTACTTTGTTAAATTTAACTGGTCTCAATTTTTACTTTGTGTGTGTGTGTGTGTGTGTGTGTGTGTGTGTGTGTCCATGTGTCCGTGCCCACGTGTGCCCACCTGTGCCCACGCAGACGTCAGAACACAGCACTGTGTGTCTTGCTCTGTCACTCTCCACATTATTGTCCTGAAACAGGGTTTCCCACTGAACCAGAAGCTCACCGTTCCTGTTGGCTGTCTGACCCCGAGTGCTGGGGTTGCAGGCATACACAGCCATGTCTACTTACCTGTGTGCTGAGGGTTCAAACTCAGGCCCTGAGCTTGCAGAGCACAACGAGTCATCTCCCTGGCTTCTTTCATTCGAAACAGGAGTTCCCGTAGCCCAGAGTGGCCTCAGTTGCTGGTCCTATGGGATTACAGGTGCGAATCCCTACAGCTGTCTTTGAGTGTTCCTTACTCACCTGCTTTAACTCTGACAATCTCCCCTGTAAAGGTCACATTAACCTTAGCGCCTTCTTTCTTATCCTTCTCGATGCCAAAACGTGACCTCTGAGAACTCACTGAGGACAAAGACTCCGGGGTTGCCCAAGTCAGAGCTGTCATCTCTTCGTATTGTGGGTATCCTTTCTCAATCTCCTCCCACAACGCTGGATTTCCACTCTTGGTTTCCTCATCTTTAGGACCTTTGCCTCTAAGCCTCTTGATTATTTATCTTGTCTTAGTCACCAAGCATGATCTGAGTTGTCAACCAGAAAGCCCTGTCATCCACCCATCTAGCCCTCTTGGCAATAATTCGTTTGGGATTATGGCATTGGGTTTAAGTTTCAAAATACTTTTCAACATTTTCTAAGATGTCCAAAATGTAAAATGTATAGTAATAAATTTATGTGTGCACAGTGCATTAACTCTGTGAGTTCAAGGCCAGCCTGGTCTACAGAATGAGTTCCAGGACAGCCAGAGCTGTTACATAAAGAAATCCTGTCTCAAGAAACCACACATACAAAAAAGGTAACTGTTACCTATCTATAAGCCCTTTCCCGCTAGAGAAAGCTCGGAACCAAACTCCAGGTCAGTTTACATGTACATTAATACACAAATCAGAGCCTTAATGATGAAATTCCTCTAAAATGAAATTAGTATTGTTATTTTGAAAAGTCTCCAGAAATTACAAGCTAATAAAAACCATGTCCGAGTGAGTGGTAATGTTCTGATGTGCTGGGTGTGACAGTTGATCTTATGTTGTCTGGGCTAGGTTTATTATCTAGTTGTTCAGTCACGTTATCCTTGTAGATGTTACTGCGATGGTATTTGGGGGGTGTAATTAACATTTAAAACATCATTTGAATGAGAAAGTCGCCCTTTACAGTGAGCACAGGTTCATTCATGCAGCCACTGAAGGTCCCAGAAAAGACTAACGCCCTGCTGGACGGTCTTTATTGGTACAAAACCTAGGAACTCAAGAATGAGGCCTCAGCTTGCCCCTGACCTCTGTCCTACTGTCCTGTCCTGCAGATTTTGGACATGCTTTGCTGTCTGTCTGTCTATCCATCTCAACATCCTGTTTTCTTTGGAGAATGGTGACTGGTGTGCTCTGAAAGGTCCAGATGTGCAGACAAATTCCACACTGTGCACAGGGAGGCAAGTAGCTGATCTGTGTAAACTATGGCTGCCCCTGCTCCGGATCCATCTTCTCTTAACTCTAATTCCCTTTTCTAAACCTGGCTTAGGATCTGCTAACACCTTTGTCTGTGTGTGTGATGCTAGTGTGGTGCTAGAACCCAGGGCTTCCTGACATACCAGGCAAGCACATAACCCTTCAGCTACTGCCCAGGTCCCTCATTTACATGTGTTGACCTGGGAATTATACTTTAGCAAGGGACTCTGGTGTGACATTCAACTGGTGTGTAATGCAATTCACGTCCTAAGCTTTTGCTTTCAGGCTGCGTATGGACAAGTTTTAACACTGCTCTCTTACGAAGAATGTGCTGTCAATCCAGAAGAGACGGGTTTCTCTGACACGCCCTGACCGCATGCCCGTGTTAAGCCTGCTGGGTGAGGCAGAGCCAGGTTCTGCAGAGTACAAAGCTTATGCAACTTTGAAAAGAGTTTTTTAGAGAAAAAAAAAAAAACCTTTAAATTCTCACTTTGGTGAATGTCCCATGATATACAAACTATCAAGGATAATATGAACGCTGCCCCAGGCTCATGAACACAGTGTATAATATGAGGAATCTCAAACCTTAAGTTTTCTTAGTCTCAGAGAGAATCAGGATCTGGGGCTTTGGGCTTGGGTTGGTTCCCGCTATGTGGGGGAGAGAAGGTGTGGGGTGTGAGGGAAGAGGCCTGAAGCCTGCTGCTCCCGGAGGACAGGCCCCTCTGCTAGCCTCTGCTGCTCTGCAGATCCACTGTATATCACCGGGTGCCTGTGGCATTTTAAAACGGCTGTCTTGTCTGCTCTCTGCAAACCTCTAAGCTTCTAGAAGCGTTCCGTCCTTCAAGAAGAGCATCCCTGGCTGTATGGGGACCGTAAATGCAGCAGCCTCACCGTGCCCATTTGTCTCCGTTATCCTTTCTCCACATGCCTGCCACCTCCTCCTCCCGTCCTGCCATTCCTTCAGACTTCCAGATGTTGAGTGGCTGCATCTCATTTGGAGATGTCCATAGAGATCATTGGTACCCACCCCTACCTCAGGGCTATTTCTCCCCTGACCCCATTCTCAAGTAAGATGTAGTCATCTCTTCAGTCTCTCCCAGAAGCATGCACATAGGACATAACACATGCAATAGACTTTCCGAAAGAGTAGGAACAAGTTGTTTTGTATCATAGCCAAAACAAGGCACTTCAAAACATTTGTTTGCTTTTTGATTTTGCACGGCTGGCGATTGAACCCAAGGCCCCAGGCATGCTAGGCACACACACATTCTACCTGTGAGATACATCCCCAGCCCTTAAATTTGTGAAAACATTTTAATCGCATCTTATTATTGTTAGTGTGTGTGATGGCATGTGCACCACACACTTATCAGAGGACAGCTTTCAAGAGTCCACATCTCCCCTTCTACACTGTGGGTCCCAGGGATGGGTCTCAGGTCCCCCAGGGTTGTGGCAGGTGCCTCTACCCACTGAGCCATCTCACCAGTCCTAAAATTATATTTCAATCACCTTATTACAACCACTTTTGAGAATTCCTGCCCGGACTCTTCTCATTCCTGACTTGAACCCTGGGTAAACTGCCTGAATCCCTTCTCAATACAACCAAGTTCTTCATCCCCTTCTCAGTAGTCAGCAGACATACTCAGTTTAAGTTTATATATATGAAAAGCTACCCAAAGCTATTACAGACAAGCGCTGTTTTGTTCTTTGTATTCGAATGAACAGAAACCATATAGATAAGGAAACAGGTAAGACACTGACCTGGACAGCACAAAGTAACAATCAAGAAGTCATCCTTGGAACTAGAAGTTTTATTTAGGGAGAAGAAGCTAGTCCTGGGGTGGGAAGCTATGCTGTGGATCCCAGGTTGTGCATACAGCACTCCCGACAGCTTCTGTTCCTACACGACTTCATCCTGTGGCAGGGCCTCTGCCTTGAGTTTCTCTAGCTCCTCACCACTGGATTCCATAGGGCACCGCTGGTACCTAGCACCAGGAGTCTTTGTCCAGGAAGAATAGTGACTGTGCCAGAGACTGCAGAGGCCATAGGTGGCCAGGAACAGGGCAGCCGCCAAGACCAGGTGCCAGCAGAAGAAGATGGTTAGGAATGCGTGATCCATGGGGTCGTCTGCCCTCCAGGGCTGTCCAGTAAGAGGTATATACATCTCACAGATCTGCAACATCCAGCTGCTTAACACCAGCCCCAGCCAACACTTGAGGATCCAGATTGGAGGATGGTTGGGGACCCAGACCTCCACAGTGAGCACCAGGGCAAGGAAGAAGGAGGGTATCATTAGCAGAAGGTGTACTCGGATCTCCAAGGAGCTTTTGTTCTCGATGTGGGTTACCATCAGCATGATCAGCACATAGAAAGCCAACGCTTCGGCTGCACGCTCCAGCTTCACACCCCAACGGCCCAGGTGTGCCTGGCTCACCATGTCCACCACGCCACTGAGAATAAAGAACCCAAACATGGTCACATGCTGCCAGTTGTCCTTGAAGACAAACGGCCGCCGAGGGTCCTTCCAGTCTATCATCTGCACGCGATTCACCCCGAGGGGGTAGAAATATTCACCGATAATGCCACAGGTGGGGACGAGCACCTTCACCACGGCTTCATACGATACCTGCCGAGACAGCCTGTGTCCCCGCAGCTTCCCTGGGAGCAGGGGGTGCTTGAGGACCTTCTGTTCCCGTAGCAGGGCCAAGGATGTCAACGCCGAGTAGTAGAAGGAGAAGAGGAGGAGGCCCACTCCTGGCAGCAGGTGTCCCTCCAGGGTTCCCATGGCTTTTGTGTGTGTGGAGTCGGACAAGACCAGAGCCAGCAGATGAAGTACTGGCTGTCCTCAAAAGCCACACAAGAGATTATCAGAGCCTCCAGCTTCCTGGCCCTGCCACCCACATGCAAGAATATCCTCATCGCAGATGTCTGAGCCCCTCCCAGGGCGGGGCTCTAAGCAAGGTGGTTTTCAGTCATCTTGCAGTGCTCCTGGCTGAAGTTTGCTGGAGCTGGGATTGCAGCTTCTGTGTCATGGGGCTGGCCAGCCCTGCAGACTGGGTTTGCCTTTCCTCCCATTAATGCCCAGGCTCCAGCCCCACAGAGAGAGGCAGGGAAAGAATGAAGGGGCTTTAACAGAGGGCCGGTGGGCTGTCTCTGCTGCTGACAGCTGGTGCTAGGCTTAGGAGAACTCTTTCTCTCATTTAAATCCTCCAACAAGGGAAATGGAGAAATGGCCTCAGTGGTCAGGAGCTTTTTCTTCTCTCACAGAGGACCTGAGTTTGGTCTCTAGCACCCACCTGAGGCAATTCACAACTGCCTGTGACTTCAGCTCCATGGGATCTGACACCCTCTTCTGGTCTTCTAGGACACTCCCAAACAGGCACGCACACACACACACAGTTAAATCCATGAATGACTTTATAAGAAGAGACACCTTTTGTTTAAGACCCATTCCATGTCACTTTATTATTGAATCCCATGGTGAGGAAGACAGAACGGAGTTTTATTACCATGGAATTGTTCATATTATTTACTTTCGAATCACTCTTTCATAATTTCTGAAAGAAGCGCCTTAAGGGAGGCGAGATTTATTTTGCTTCTGGGCTTCAGAGGGCTGATCCCACTGTGGTGGGGGAGCCTGGCTGAGCAGCTCAGATCTCAGTAGCAGGAGTCTGTGGCAGAGACCATTCACATTTCAGTGAACCAGGGAGCAGGTAGATCGCAGGAGACACGGTAGAACCTTCAAAGGTCCGCCCCCTACTTTTGCCAGCCAAGTAGACCTCTTAAGGTTTCCACAGTCTACTAAGACAGCAAGCAGGGAGCAAGTGTTCAAATCACAAGCCTGGGAGAGACAGTGTGTTGCTATAATAAGCACTCAAACGTGGCAGGATCACCCTCAGATGAGAGACGGTAGGGCATCTGTTAGCAGGTGCTGGGGTGTGATTGTGATCGTGAGGGACTGCTGTGGAGCAATCCTTTTCTACACTATGCATATGGATTACTCTCACTGATTAATAAAAAGCTGACAGGCCGGTAGCTGGGCAGGAAGTTAGGCGGGAAAGCCAAACTGAGAATGATGGGAAGAAGAAGGGCCGAATCAGCGGAGACGCAAGCCAGCTGCCACAGCCACCAGGCAAGCAGGACATGTAGAAAATGAAGTAACAAGCCATGAGCTATGTGGTAAAGCATAAATAGAAATACGGGTTGATATAAGTGTAAGATTTAGCTGTAACAAGCGTGAGCTATCAGCCAAATATGTATAAGTAATATTAAGCCTCCCAGTCAGTTATTTGGGAAGTGGCTGCCAGGTATTTGGGAACAAGAGGGCAGGAGAGAAATGTCCAATTACATGAGAGTCCCTGAAGTAAATCTGACTCAAACCCTTCAGCCCACTGGTTTCCATGGACGTTCATTAGAATTGCTGGGAGCTTTTAATAATACGACCAGTGTTTGGGATTCACCCTCCAAAATGCTCATTTGATTGGCCTAGGATTAGATTTAAATATTTATGCTTTAGACTTCTCCTAAAGACACAAAGGGATAACTTCCATGTGAGTTCAATTATTTTTTTGTTTGTTTGTTTGCATGTTGGTTTTCAAGACAGGGTTCTCTACGTAGCCTTGGCTGTCCTGGCACTCACTCTGTAACCAGGATGGCCTCTGCCTGCCTCTGCCTTCTGGGTGCTGGGATTAAAGGCTTTCACCACTACTGCCCAGACCAATTATTTTTCTTGAGGAGGGGTCTCACACTATAGCACAGGCTAGCAGGGAACTTACTATGTAGCCCAGGCTGGTCTTGAACTCACAGAGACTTTCCTGTCTCAGCTTCCAAAGTGTTGGGATTACAGACTTGAACCACCAAGCTTAACTCATGAGTCCACTTACAAAAGATCCCTAAATCAGTCAAACTCATGGAGACAGAAAACGGAATGTTGGTCATCAGGAGCTTGGGGAAGATGGGGTTAGGCATCTGTAGTGGTTTGAAAGAAAATGGCCCCCAAAGGGAGTGGCAGTATTAGGCAGTATGACCTTGTTGGAGGAAGTGTGTCACTGTGGGGTGGGCTTTGAGTTCTCCTATGCTAAAACTTCTTCCAGTGTCACAGTCCATTTCCTGTTACCTTCTGATCAAGATGTAGCCAGTACCATGTCTGCCTGCATGCTAATGGGCTAAATCTCTGAAACTGTAAGCCACCACCTCAATGAAATGTTTTCCTTTATAAGAGTTGCCATGGGGCCTGGAGAGATGGCTCAGAGGTTAAGAGCACTGACTGTCCTTACAGAGGTCCTGAGTTCAATTCCCAGCAACCACATGGTGGCTCACAATCATCTGTAATGAGATCTGGGCCCTCTTCTGGCATGCAGACAGAACACTGTATACATAATAAATAAATCTTAAAAAAAAAAAAAAAAAAAGAGTTGCCATGGTCACAGTGTCTCATCACAGCATAGAAACTGTAAGACGTCATCATTATTTGGTAAGTGTGGAGTTTCCCTTGGGGACATAAAAGGCATATGGAGATAGAGGGGAGTGATGGGCACACAGCAAGGTGAACGTCCTTTCTGCCACTAACCGTATGCCTAAAATGGTTTGATGGGCATATTTTGTTGTGTCTGTAGATATTTACCAAAATTATGAAAAAGTGAAAAGTGAAGAATAAGACACCACCCCCCCTCGATTCTACTGTTGATCATGATGAGGGCCACTCACCTACCCTTGAAGCTGCAGAGTAGATGCTGACTGCTACCTTGCCTACTTATGTGAGGGGACTGATCCCACCCCTGATGTGAGAGTGACATCATACCAGAGCAAGATCTCACTATTGAGGAGCAGAGAGCTCCATTTAAAAAAAGTTTTCAGGGCCAAAAATATTGCTGAATGGTTGAGCACTAGCCAACCATGCTGCAGGATTCTAGATGTGATCCCTAATGCTGAAGAAGAGAGAGAAAGCACACACACACACACACACACACACACACACACACACACACACACGAGTGTCTGAGGTGAAAGTTATCTAATCTAATCTGATATGGTCTGGATCTCAAATGTCATCCAAAGCTCATTTGTTGAAGGCTTGACTCCCTGATGATGGAGTTACAGGGAGGGATGGAATCACCAAGAAATGGTATTACCAGATTTTTTAAGGTCCAAGCTTGGCCTCTGAAAGCCCTAACATGTTCAGCCATCCATCCATGTCTCCATCCTCAATATTCCAAATAATGAAACAAGTAAATACTGAATTGATCAATTTCTCTCCCTTTCAAAGGAATCCTGAAGTTATTTCTGGGACCCTAATGAAATTCCATTTGTTGATTAGATGCTAGATACACAGGCAATTTGGAGGAAAGTCACTGAGCTGTGTGCTTCTCTGCATTGATACTATGCTTCTATAAAAAAGCTTACATTATAAACTAAGTAACAAAGGATTGTTGTGGAATAATCTTTTTGTACACTGTGAAGATGTGTCACTGTTATTGGTTTAATAAAAAGGCTGAATGACCAATAAATAGCTAGGCAGGATTTCCAGGCATGAAGGATGCTGGGAAGATGAAGGGTGGAGATACCAGGGGTCACCAATTAGACAGAGAGGAAGCATAACATGTAGGGGATGAGGTAACAAGCCATGAGCCACATGGCAGCATGTACATTAATAGAAATGAGTTAATTTAAGTTATAAGAACTAGTTAGGAACAAGCCTAAGCTGTTGGCTGGGCTTTCATAATTAATAATACGTCTCTGTGTGATTATTTGGGAGCTGGCTGGCGGGACAGACAAAGACTTATTACAAAGGATCCCTTCCACAACCAAATGCACAGGCACATTGCTCAGCTGTTTCTCCTCCCAGATCTTGCTACAGAATTCCACAGCGTGCCCCACCCACCCAGGCCTGTATTGCAGAAGTCAGGTGTGGGTGTGGCTAGTTCCTTGTTTTCAAAGTATGGTCGAGAGAAGAGCACACACCAGTGTGTTGTCACTAGTGAGAAACCTGCAGATAAGGCCCTTAGATCCTCACTTGCATATTCCCAGACGGCAGTTATGTAAGACTAGAAAGACCACCCACCTGCCCTGTTCCCACAGTCTCCTCCTGAGCAGACATCCTTCTGAGCTCACATTTGTCAGAGTCTAGCCTTACAGGAGAAGCCTACCAGGAGTAGGCCTGACAGCCTACTGAGTAAAAGAACGTGCCTGTGGGATAGGAAGCCAAGCTAGATCTCCAGACACCTCCGTCTACCTGTCGGTGGGCATCTGTAAAAATGTTTATCATGGAGTCGGGGTACAACTAGGGACCGAAGATCCACTCATCCTGGGCACCTTCATCCCGCAGGCTAAACTCGACCCTAAAAACCTCTGTGAGTTCCACAGCTGGGGGGCTCGGGCACAATAATATTGATATCTGGCGGCTTCGGTGGTACCTGAGGCTGGAGATGGTGCCAGCATGGCAGCACTGAAGGCCAGTGGTCAGCAGAAGGTGCTGCAGTGGTTTCCAGCGGATGGTCCCATCACCATACATAGTTTCTGCAACTGGGTGCTGACTCACACGCCATCCAGGCCTTGGACACTTACATCAATAGCCAAGACTCTGGTTTGGTGCCCCCAGAATGTGCTGGTGGTGTTGGTTCACCACAGCCATGGTTCACCACAGCCACCACACATGGACCAGGAAGAAAGCCAAGCCTGGTGACTAAAGCCCCAGCATGTGGAGAAGGACCCATTTCTCAGGGTCTTCCCAGGCCACCATTACTGTTGCTTTGTCCCTGAAGGACCAGAGAACTGTGCAAGGCTGAGGTGAGAGGACCAACCATTTCCCCTCATCTCTCCCACTGCGGACTCTTCCCTCCCGCGCCTTGGCAGGACACCACTTCTGCAGGGCAGGGCTCTGGTCCTGAGGAGAGTCCAGTGTTGCCTCAAAATGACCACTGATAGATGGGGAGATGGAGAGGTGGCTTGGTGGTTAAGAGAACATAATGCACTGGGTGGCGGTGGGGCACGCTTTAATTCCAGCACTCGGGAGGCAGAGCCAGGAGGATCTCTGTGAGTTCGAGGCCAGCCTGGTCTACAGAGTGAGATCCAGAACAGGTACCAAAAATACACAGAGAAACCCTGTCTCGAAGAGAGAGAGAGAGAGAGAGAGAGAGAGAGAGAGAGAGAGAGAGAGAGAGAGAGAGAGAGAAACATAATGCTCTTGCTGAGGACCCAAGTTTGGTTTTCAATGACCATAGGCTCACAACCGCCTGTAAATCCAGCTCGGGAGGTCTGACACCTTTGACCTCCACACATACTCACATGTGTAGATCCTCAAAAGTACACACACACACACACACACACACACACACACACACACACACACACACGAGAAAATGAAATACATCTTCAAAGGCAAAAGAGTACCACCGCTGCCCCTTCACACTGCAGGGGACATAATGGTGGTCCAAGAGTGGGTGCACAGGCGGGCTCCCTCTCAGTAGGTGCTCCGAGCGGCAGGGGAGACTGCCGTCCAGGCTGCTCCTCACTCCTAAGCTGTTGCCTGAACATAGGACAACCACGGACAGTTCCTCTCTTTATTGGAGAGTGGCCCTTGTACATCACCTGGGCAACACAGTAGAGCTGGCCCTGGGGGTGTAGGTGTGGGAGAGCTGGCCCTGGGGGTGTAGGTGTGGGAGAGCTGGCCCTGGGGGTGTAGGTGTGGGAGAGCTGGCCCTGGGGGTGTAGATGTGGGATGGGGGTGTGAGAGCAGGAGAGCTGGTCCCACCCCTCACTCACTGATGCAAGGAGTGAATTAGCCGGAGCAGCGCTTGAAACCTCACCCTGTGAGGACGGGGAGAACTGGCAGGTGGACCCTTCGGCAGGCCCAGAACCAGGGTGACTTGGCCCACCCCAACATCCACCCCATCTATGATCTGCTGGAGCACGTGAAGGAACCTGACCCAGAGACCCAAAGCAGCAGGATCTCCATGACGCAGGGCAACAACAGAATACCCAAGTGTCCCAGTGAGGGCCCAGCATTGATAGTGGAGTAGACACCAGAGACCTCGAACCAGACCAGTGACTCTTTGCAAGGAACACCTGCACGTAAAGATACATGGACAAAGGAGTTTTCTGCGTGACTCACTGTGACACACTGCAACTTACATGATGAGATTTTTAATTCCCCCCCCCCTTTTTTTCTTTTCCCTTTCTTCTCTTAAATTTTGTTTAAGAGGTGTGTGTGGGTGTGGAGGGGGTACAGGGGTGGAGGGTGAATGCGAAGGGATAGAGAAATGAATGGGATCAAGATACATGATGTGGGGGCTGGAGAGATGGCCCAGGGGTTAAGAGCACTGGCTGCTCTTCCAGAGGACCCAGGTTCAATTCCCAGCACCCACATGGCAGCTCACAACTGTCTGTAATTCTAGTTCCAGGGTATTTGACACCTTATTAAAAAAAAAAAAAGATACATGATGTGAAAGACACATAGAATAAGTAAAAAGAAAGAGAAAAAACGTGTATCCACGAGGCCACTCCTGCTGCCAGCTTGCAGGGCCTCTGGGCCTGGGGCTCCACAGACAATGGTCTCGGCATCTGTTCTTGCTTGGGTTTATTTTTTTTTAATTTTTAGATGTTTTATTTTAGTTATTTTATTATATATATAGTTTTTGGCCTGGGTGTATGTCTGAGTAGTGTGTGCGTGCCTGGTACTGTGAAGGATGGAAGAGGGCATTGGATCCCCTGGTGTTACAGATGGTTGTGAGACACCACGTGAGTTCTGGGTCCTCTGGAGGAGCAGTCAGGAACTCTTCACTCCTAAGCTATCTCTCTGGCTCTCTTGTTTGGTTTTCGATCTCTGTCAACCATTACCAGGGACTGATGAAGCCTCTTGCCTCACCACAGAAGAGGCACCTAGAAGGTGTAGGAGCCCTCCCTTCTGTAGGGCTGACTGTCCTACAAGGTCGTCCACAGGCTCTCTTGTCCCCGCACATCACAGACCTGATGTTGTCGTGGGTCAGGCAGACCTCCCAATTTTTCTGAAAAACAGAGTTCCCAGGTTTCCCAGGCTTTTGTGGGGACCCTCAGGCTATCAGCTGTCTCTGAGCCCTAACTGTTGGCCAGGTTCAAGTTTGTGTCATTCAGCCCCTTCCACTGGGGGAAGGAGCTTCCTCGATGCAGTTATCCAAAACGGGATCAGCAGCCCAGGACCTTGCTTCATGCCAAGGAACACCCACCTCACCGGCAGGTGGCAGGCAACGTTTAGTTCCTAAAGCACCTGAACAGGCCAGGATGTCCCCTGGAGCCCCTGGGCTGCTGAGACCCATTCCTGTGATGGTTAAGTAGCCAGAGATCTTTTCTAGGTTTTGCAGTTAGGCCCTACCTGGGGTACAGTTTGTTTTCTGCCTGATCGTCAGTCTCAGTCCTCGGGGGAGAGGTTGTGTTTTCTTTCTCCCCTCTCCCCTTCTTTTCTCTTTCCCTCCTGCCCTTCCCTCTGTGGTGAACAGGATCTTTTCCTTCCCTCCTGAACTTCGAATTGATCCAGCTTGACTTCCTCAGCTTCCTGTGGTTTCCTCCAGATCTGTTAACTTGGAGGTCTGTTTGGATTTCAGCCACATCTGGTCCCTGCTGTGCTCTGGTCTCAAAGGGACATCAATGCTGTGAACAGTCTTTTCTCTGGATCTCTGGAGATGGATTCAGCCTCCCCCCTCTCTCTTTCTCCTTCTCTCCCCACTGTGTGTGTGTGTGTGTGTGTGTGTGTGTGTGTGTGTGTGTGAGAGAGAGAGAGAGACAGAGACAGAGACAGAGACAGAGAGAGACAGAGAGAGACAGAGAGAGACAGAGACTTGTGGAATGTGGCAAGGTTCTGTATACAGAACTTGGTGTGCTCTTGCCCCTTAGAGCTGTAATAAATCTTTTCTAGAGGTGCACAGCCTGTGTTCTAGCTGACTTTTGTCAACAGGACACAAACCTAGACTTATTTAGGAGGAACCTTGACTAAGAAGACGCCTCCATCAGATTGCCTGTGGGCAAGTCTCTAGGGCATCTTCTTGACTAATGGTTGATGTGGGAGGGCCCAGCTGACAGGGGAGCCACCACCCCTGAGCAGGTGGTTCTAAGCTATAGAAGAAAATCTGCCGAGCAAGGCATAAGGAGCAAGCCAGTAAGCAGCACTTCCCATGGCTTCTGCTTCAGCTTCCTGCTTTGAGTTCCTGCCTTGACTTCCTTCAATGATGGACTGTGATCTGGAACTTTAAGCTGAAATAAACACTTTCCTCCCCAAGTTGCTTTTGGTTATGGTTTTTTATCATAGCAATAGAAATCCTTTGGCTGGCCTACCTGACTACAGGAACCTTAAGATGGCACCCCGCATTATGTAGGGACATAAAACTGTATCCCTAACCTAACACTATGTATGAAGATGGACTGTAGATCTCTAGAGGAAATTAAGAGTGAACTGAGAAAGAAAGAAAAAGAGAGAGAGAGAGAGAGAGAGAGAGAGAGAGAGAGAGAGAGAGAGAAGGAAAGAAAGAAAGGAGGAAGGAAGGAAGGAAGGAAGGAAGGAAGGAAGAAAGAAAGAAAGAAAGAAAGAAAGAAAGAAAGAAAGAAAGAAAGAAAGAAAGAAAGAAAGAAAGAAAGAAAGAAAGAAAGAAAGAAAGAAGTAGTTAGGAGAAGAAAGTGGGGGAAATTACATCATAAAGATACGAATGAACTTCCTAAGGTTTCAAAAGTTCAATCCCCATGGGGAAATGATCAATTAGTTTAATGAACTTGGATACATAAAATGAAAATATGTCCTATGAAGAACACTCAGTGTGGCAACATTAATTGGCAGCAGCGAAGCACCAGGAGATAGCGTGAGACCTAAAGGCAGCAAAGAATTAAGGTGACTCCAGAGCAGTGGTTCTCAACCTCCCTAACGCTGTGACCCCTTAGTACGGGTCCTCAGGTTATGCTGACCCCCAAACATAAAATTATTTTTGTTGCTTCTTCATAGCTGTAATTTTGCTACTGTTATGAATTGTAATGTAAATATCTGTGTTTTCCAATGGTCTTTGGTAACCACAGTGGAAGCACCATTGGAACCCCAAAAGGTTAATGACCCACAAGTCAAGCACCACTACTTTAGACTATATACAAACTTCTTAGAGAACAGTAAGAGAAAACCCTTAGTCACTGTGGTGGTTTGCCTAAGAATGGCCCCCATCTCAGTCATCAGGGAGTGGCACTATTTGAAAAGGATGGGAGGTGTGGCCTTGTTGGAGTAGGTGTGGCCTTGATGAGGGAGACTGTCATTGGGCTTTGAGGTTACAAAAGCCCACACCAGGCCCAGGGTCTCTCTCTCTCAGCCTGCAGATCACGATGTACCCTCTCAACTCCATCCTCGGTCCCACGCCTGCTGTGCCTGCTGCCATGATCCCAGAAATGATGATAACGAACTAATCATCCGAAACCGTAAGCAAGCCCCCAGTTAAATGCTTTCTCTTGTAAAAGTTGCCCCGCTCATGGTGTCTTGCTGCAGGCTGCAGGAAAATGTAATGGAACCCAGCTACTCCCGCAAAAGCTACTACTTGGAAAGTCAAGGACTTCTCCAAAGGTCAAGCCATGGCTTAAGAAGTCTTGGTGATATTTTAGCTTTTATATATATATATATATATATATATATTATTAGCTGGTTCCTAAAATGATTTTCTTGTGTGCTTCCAAAACCCCCTAATAGTGTATTTCTTTAAAATACCTATCAAGCATCCAAGGTTGAAAGGTTCACAACATGCCCCCCCCCACGGTCGCATTTACCAGGCGGACACTTCCGCCTAGCCAATTCCGGTCAGGCCGGACACCTCCACCTAGCAAGTTCTGGCCAAGGCATCTCGCGTGACCAGAATCCGTGACGTTACATGGCTACGTAAGCGCGCAACGTGACCATGTGATCTACGCACACGCGTGGAGTAGTGACGTGACCTGGCCACGCCCCCAGCCGGTTTTTAAAGCAGAGCGCCATGTTCCCGGTTCTCTCTCTTCTCTCCTCTTCTCCACGCACGTGTCTCTCCCACAGGCCTGCACACTCTCTATCCCTGTATTTCTAATAAACTCTTATAAGCGGATTCTGTCATGTTTCCTGACGTTTCCTTGTAGGGTAAGAACACAACGCAGCTAAATAACTAACATTTTGGTGCCGAAACCGAGCGGGCGCTCCCGGGCGCTTTGCGCCTGGCAGCCCGCGAACCGGGTAATCTGCTCCATACGCAACAGACCGCACTCCATTCGCCTGAATCGCATCCAAATTGCATCCAACACCGCTCGGATTGGTGAGTTCCCCCATTTTTCGGCCAGCGTAAACGGTTTCCTGAATCTGTGAGAACGACCGTTGATTGTCCGGCGCCTCACACGTGTTCTTGAGACCGGGGGAACCCCCGACCACGGTCTTCATTGGCTACGGTCGGCCCCTATCGCAAGCCTAACTTTTCTAGCCGTCTCCCACGTCTGCAGCCTGAGATATTTCTCGAGTTAGGGCCACCACCGTTGGTGCGTCCTGGGAGCCATGTGAGGCCGGCACGTCCATCTCCTTGACGAAGGGGCAAACGTTGTCTGGATTCCCGGGGAATCCTTTCCTCACCGTGGAGGGGGCCCCTGCTTCTGTGGCTGACGAGTCAAGGAGCAGCCTGCGCCCGGTATCTGCCCTTGGCCTTGGGGACGCCTGGGGCCTTGGCTCCAGATCACGTTTATTTTATTTTTCTGCCTCCGCTGCAGACATGGGAAACAAGGCTTCCAACCCTGTTAGTCCTTCCTCTCCGTTAGGCTGTCTTGTTGAAGTTTTAAAACCTCTCAGTTTAATGCCTTACGTAAAGATTTCTAAGCTAACTTGTTTATGTTCAAAAAGTGGCCAAAGTATGTTTTAAAAAATAACAAAGAGCCACCGAGCAGCTCCTTAGATCCCGATATTTCACGGGAGCTATCCAATCACTGTCAGCGTTCAGGCAAATGGAAAGAGTTGCTTTCTTCTTTCTCAATGCTAAACCGTCTCTTCTTGTTTCCTTCTCTCCTGCTCATATGCTCCTAGCTGTACGTAAACCAGAGGATTCTCTGACTCTGGAATCTCTGACTCTAGATCTTGCTAAGGAACCAATAATTAAAATTCATGTTCCATCCTCTCTCTCTAACAGAACTCTCTCAGATACAAAGTAAGCTGGGTTCTTATACATCTAATTCTGCTTCCTTTATTAAACAGTTTCAATATATAACTCAATCTTATAGTCTCACCTTTCATGACTTCCTGAGGAGCTCAGGTGTGTATGGGAGCAGGCTAGGACTCATACAGATGAAATTTATCAAACTAACTTTTCACATCCCCCAGGAGCTGAAGCGGTTCCTGACCGAGAGCCACACTGGGACTACAACACCCAGAGTGGCTGTCTAGCCAGAGATAGGTTTATTACCTGTCTCCTGACAGGCCTCTGTAAGGCTGCCCTAAAACCAGTAAATAGTTCAGGATAAATACGAAAATCTGTCTCTTGTTCCCCAGACCTACCTGACTAAAACTTAAGCAAGGCTCCTGACCCCACAGGCAAAAGAGTCACCTGTGGCATTTAAGGTGTGCCAGGGAAGAGATAAAAGCCCGAAAACAAAATTGCCAAGTGCTGGCACTCGCTGACTTCCAAAAGCTGTTGGGTCCCTGTTTTAAATGAGGAAAAGGCCACGGGCTAGCGAATGCCCTGCCAGGCCATCAACAGCCTTGTTAAAAGTGCCGCCTAGAAAGACAGAGTCAGCTGACTGCCCCCAGGCACCAAGATGCATGGGTACATCAAGCTAAGACCTCCAACAGACCTAGGCTTGGCTACAGACATGACAGGGAACCCAGAACGCAGCAGGGAAACGATCTGTTTCTTTCCTTCTGGACACCAGAGCCATTGACTCAGTCCTGGGAGTTTTGGGATGCCACCTCTCCTTTATTGTCGGGTACAGGGGACAGCCTTATCTACCTCAGCAGACACCACCACTCAATTGTATTTTCAGAGGCATCCCTCTCACACACACATTCTTAGTGGTGTCAAGTTGCCCTGTACCTTTAATGGGGAGGGATCTCCTAGCTAAGGTAGGAGCGTCCATTTCTTTTCACTCCACACATTTGCCTCCTCCCAGACACGCCAGCAGCTCTCCGACTTCTCCTCCTAGCCACTAACTCTACAGACTCCAAATATGCTTTTCATATCCTCCTGTCCCACGCTGCTATTTGGAGGAAGCGTGGCCTTCTCACAGCAAAAGGAGGATCCGTATCTAACTCAGGCCATATAATGGCCATGCTGGAGGCTTCCCACCTCCCCAGGGCTACAGCTTGATTTTACCCATATGCCCACCGTCAGGAAAAGTTAAATATCTCCTCAGACCAGTTCTAACACCAGGTCTTTTTTCCAAGCCTCCAACTGTTCCAGATAGCCTGTTAACCCCTCTTTTATGTCACCTAAGGTCTATTCTATGGAGCTATGCGGACTGCTCACTACCTCAGCCGTGTGACAATCCTTGCCCATCTCCAATACACATTGGGGATCAGGTTCTTCTCTTTCCTCCAGGCCAGCGCCCTTTACCCCTTTCCCCTAAGTGGCAGGGACCCTTCAAAGTAATTCTTGTAACTCCTACAGCTGCTAAACTTGAGGGCTTTCCTCACTGGGTCCACCTGTCTCACCTAAAACCCTTTATCTCACCTCCATCCCAGAAAAATCTCTCTTCATATACAGTGAAACAAACAGAGCCTCTCACTCTCAAGCTCCAGAGGACATCAGGATCCACTGCCCTGTCACCAATTCCAGAGGAATAAGGTATCATCCCTCCTTTTCTCAACCAGGGCCACACAGAGCCGGAGGCAGAAAGGACCATCAAAAATATCCAGGTGGTAAGGAATAATGTAATACAACAATTTATCATTGTTCAATACTCAGCAACTGATCACCTGCATTTCCTAAGTGCTAACCTAATAAGGGAAACAGGTGCCTTAAATAAACTATTTCCAGCAAGGCTTGCCTAAGGAAAACAGGTGCCTTAAATGAACTACCTCTAATGAGGCTTGTCTCAGATAGAAATTAAGCAGAGTACTAAGACCAGATCTACCTCAGGTAAATGTCACATGCCTCTATCTGGGCAGGCCAAATCTACCTCAGACAAATGCCAACTCCAAAATAAAATAATAATGATTCTTTCTCTCTAAGCTCTCTCTATGTCAACAGTATCTTGTTAAACGGGAGGTCTCCAGCTACAGCATGGATGGACAGCCGCAAAACCAGGAGACGGCAGAACGTCATTCCAGGACCTCCACCATCAACCCCGGACTTCACAAGATACCCCTCACCGTCCCCCAAGAGCCAACCAACGCCCACTATTCAGCTGGAAGCAGTCTTTGAGAGAAACGTCGCCCCCGTACCCAGTCAACCACAATTTTTTCTTTTTTTAAAAAATAAAAGAGTTGGGAATGAAGGGTTCACAACAAGCCCCCCCCCCCACGGTCGCATTTACCAGGCGGACACTTCTGCCTAGCCAATTCCAGTCAGGCCGGACACCTCCGCCTAGCAAGTTCCGGCCAAGGCATCTCGCGTGACCAGAATCCATGACGTTACATGGCTACGTAAGCGCGCAACGTGACCATGTGATCTACGCACACGCGTGGAGTAGTGACGTGTCCTGGTCACGCCCCCAGCCGGTTTTTAAAGCGGAGCGCCATATTCCCGGTTCTCTTCTCTCCTCTCTTCTTCTCCACGAACGTGTCTCTCCCACAGGCCTGCGCACTCTCTGTCCCTTTATCTCTAATAAACTCTATAAGCGGATTCTGTCGTGTTTCGTGACACTTCCTTGCAGGGTAAGAACACAACGCAGCTAAATACTAACAAAGGTCAACTGATCTCCCGAGTGTCTCTTCACAGCAATAGAATATTGACTAATTTAGTGACTTCAATTGGGAAAAAAAATGGTAAGGGGATAGAGATATGAATCAGTGGTATAGTGCTTACTGATTTTGCAGAGGACTCAGGTTCAGCTCCTAAGCACACATATGGTGGCTAACAACCATCTGTAACTCCAGTTCCAGAAGATCTGATACCCTCTCCTGACCTCTGCAGACTCCTGTACTCATGTGGTATACAGACATACACTCAGGCACACACACATACACATAAAACAAAAAAAATTTAAAGAAAAGTGGGCAAACCACAAACAGGTAAACAGATGAAAAATCTAAGCTGCTAAGTGTAGGAAAAGACACTAAAGAATTAGAGAGACACAAATCATACAGCGTTTGCGTGTGTTGACTGGCCTCTGCTGGAAAGCTGGCTGACGCTAAGCTGCAAGGACTTAGCGTCTTGGACGTCAGTCTTGCATCACTGAAGCCCGGACGGCTGTGAAGAGGATTAGGTGCGGCCTTGTTGGAGTAGGTGAAAGGATCCTGGCTCTCCAGGGTGGAGCTCAGGCCTTCATGTGCAGCGCCTCTGCTGTGGCAATCCTCTCCACAGGAAATCCCCGCGGAGATGTTCACGGCAACAGGTTTCTGTAGGGGAAGAAGTGATGGCACCTCGAATGTCTGCTGGCAGTGTGGAGTGTTATGTGGAGGTCAGACATTCTGAACGAGATGTTTACAGCGCGGTAGGATGTCAAAAACCGAGAAAGGACGAAACAAGATGTATCACACAGGCACACAACCAATAATAATACACTTTTTGCCAACAAGAACACATGCAAACATCACTGTTTATTACCATAATGAAACAGCTACCTTTGGAGGAAGGAGAATGAAGGTCAGGCTATAGGTAAAGGAGGGTAAGTGAATGAATAAAGTAAGAAAATGGCTTTGTGCCAATAATTATATTCAAAACAGAAGAACAGGAGGAGGAGGAGGAGAATTCAAACCTCTTTAGTTCGGGGCTATTGAAAACAATCACAAGACAAGGGAAGAGATGTGCACAAACCCTTAACAATGTACCATATAAGCTCACAGCTGAGGGACACATAAGACAAAGAGGGACCCCGGAAGTACAGTTAGGAGAACCAGAGTTGGCTTGATGGGGAAGGCATTTGGCTGCGTCAGCGTGGCCACTGAAGAACACACCTCTTCCCAGAGGGCTGTGGAAGGAGAAGCTCACTCCCAGAGCAGTCTGGGGACCTCTCAATAGGGGTCTGTATCAGAGCATCACAGTGGACTCCTAACACCATGCCAGAGAGGCCTGCTATGGGGGCGGATAGTCAAGGAGGCAGGAAAGTGGCCTCTAGCTGGGCCCAGGCCGGGTGGCCTAGATCTGCCTTCTGCTTCTGAAAAATTAGAAATAGCTTTCCTTCCCAAGACAACTACAAAAGCTAGAGACAGCACACCCTCATTTTAGCACTGAAAACTGGGGTTTTCTTTTTTAAAAGACACATAGGAGGAGGGCCGGGGTGAGCCGACAAGGGGAAGACGAAGAGACAAGGAACAGAAGGACAAAAGCCGGTGACTGGATGAAGGTGACCAAACATCTTATGCACATGTAGGAAAGTGTCCTACTGAAGCCCATCATGTATAATGGACACATACTGAGAAGGATATTCTGTCTTGTTCTGTTCTGTTTTTTGAGATGGGGTCTCTCACAGAGCTCTGGCTGTCCTGGAACTCACTATGTACATCAGGCTGGCCTCAAGCTTACAGAGATTTGCTTGTCTCTGCCTCCTGAGTGCTGGGATTAAGGTGTGCAATGCCCAGCAACAATGACATTTAAAAAAGAGGGACAGGAGAATCAGGCAGAGAGGGGAACCTTACCGCGGTGTGATCATCCACAGCGGGGAGAGAGTTCACAGACCAGGCTTGTGGTTCAGTTTCAGAGTGTCTGAGCCGTGTGAGAATAGCCGCTCTTTGGAGGGCCTGCTAGAACCCAAGGAACAGATGTGTCTGCCATACAGCAAAGTGGTGGACCCTTTGCCCTGGCCTGTGTCTGCACAGTGGGGTGGGGACTGACTCCAGCGTTCTACAGAACCTTCTCAAGCCCCATTCCAGGTAGTCTAGTGCCCTCAGCTGTTGGGAGAAGAAAATCCTCTTTCAAATTAGGTCTCAAAATAGTAATTCAAAACAAGCCGCTTGATGAGTCTTTATGCACCAGGTGCATAAAGCATGTGAGAAAAAACAAAAACAAAAACAAAAACCTCAAACAAACAAACAGCCCCCCCAAAACAAAACAAACAAGCAGAATGGACAGTATCACATCCCGAGCATCCCAGCTGCGGTGATTATCTGATACAGGCTAAGTGAAGTGATACTGACTGTGTCCATGGAGACAAAGGCTGAATTTACATTTTTATGTAAGGATATGGAAAATATGAAAGTGGCATTGGAGGTTTGTTTTAAAATGAACTACCACCTGGCTCTGTAGTGCAATGGATAGTGCACTGGACTTCTAGTAAAAAATGAGCTACCGACCTACCGCAATCTTGTTGAAGAGAGGGAGGAAAGATTGTATGAGCCAGAGGGGTCCAGGTCATCACAAAGGAGCCCGCAGAACCAACTAATCTGGGCTCATAGGAGTTCACAGCCTCTGGACTGACAGCTAGGGAGCCTGCATGGTACTGACCTGGGTCCTCTACATGTGTGTAACAGTTGTGTAGCTTGGTCTACTTGCGGGACTCCTAGCATTGGGATCAGGACCTGTCCCTAACACTTGAGCTGGCTTTGGGGGACCTATTTCCCATACTTGGCTGGCTTAATACAAAGGGAGGAGCTTTGTTGAAACCTGGCCCTTTAGGAGGAGTGGATGGTGGGGGGAGGGGAGGAACGGGAAGAGAAGAAGAGGAGCGGAAACTGAGGTCAGGGTGTAAAATAAATGAAAAAAAATTTAATTAATAAAAAAAATGAACTACCTAGATATAGAACTGTAAACAGTGCAGTAGCCAACTAAGAAGTCAATAGAAGGGTTAACAATCCGCGCAAGGAACCATTCAGAAGGCAGACCAGAGAGGCTAAATTAGACCGCAAGTGCAGGATGTGAAGGGGATTGACAGCTCTCACCACATCAGTCGGCAGGGCTGACTCCGCGCCTGCGGATCTGGCCCCCTGCAGTCTCCGGGGTGCATGGGTGTGTGCGTGTGGAGGTGTTTGGAGGGTCCATGCATCCTGGAGAAAAAAGGCTCCAGGGCCTCCTTCCCCGCACCCCAGTAGGCAGGTTCAGACCCGGGAGCTCCGCCCCGTCTCTCGGTTCTGCGAAGCGCACCTGCGCCCTCTAGCGGGAAGGTTTGGAACTTCTCTGAGGTCCCGGACTGCGGCCGAGGGACCAAGTCCCTGCTGTAGGATCTGGGTGGTCCTCAACTCGGGGGGGATGCAGGGGGCATGCGGAGCGAGGCGGGGGCTCACCCGGAGGAGTGGGCGTGCGTGGGTCAGCCTCGGCGGGGGATGCCGAGGTCCTCTGTCCTCTCCTCGGTCCTGTCCGTCTGTCTTCCCAGTCCCCTCCTTCCACACAGCCAGCTCCTAGGGACTTTTCCTCCTCCTGGGCGTGTGCGGGCCACACAATTTCTAAGCAGCGACACCAGGATCTTCCCTTACTCGTCTGGAAATTCGCTACTTCTAAGAAAGACGCGGAGTGCCCACAAAGATTTAGGAGGAAATAATGGAAAGCGGAGAGTGGAGGGCACTGTAGTTAATATTTAAAACTGGTTCTAAGACCCGGGCAGTTACTAAGCCAGAAGGGTGGGACCACGGGGTCAGATTCGCGGGTGTGTAGATGCGTGGCTCTCCCGCGCGAGGCCCTGGGTTCCTCCCAAACTCTGGGAAACCTGCAAACAAGACCCACTTCCAAATCATCAACCTCTGTCGGCCCTTCAAGATCCAGGAACAAAGGACAAAGGCGAGGCGTCGCAAGAGAGGAAGGGGAGGAAAATCCGATTTTAGAAACACACACACACACACACACACACACACACACACACACACACGCACGCACGCACGCACGCACGCACGCACGCACACCATAAATCATATTTTAAAGGTATACATGTGCATGAAGGCCTTCAATGGCTTCTAGTCCTAGTGTAGAATTCTGCCTTCTCTCTCTGCCCACAGGCCCTTTCCCACAGGGCCTCATCTAACCGCTGCCACAGCGGATTTCTTGCTGTTCCTCAGTGCCTCCCCCACACCTTCCTCTCTCTGGATGGCCGGATGTCATTGCCCTGCAGCAGGCCTTAGCCTGGGTCTTTCCCCTTCAGAAGAGCCTTCCTGGGCCAGCCGAGCCGGAGCTGGGCCCTTTGCCTGCGGCTCCTAAGCTCCATTTGTTTATTTCCAGCTTAGTGTTTATTACGATCTTTACATGCCTCACATATTTATTTGACTTTTATATTTGTCTCAGTAAGTTGTTTTTTTTTTTTTTAAATTTGGGATGGGCTGTCACTGTGTACTCTAACCTGCTCTCGAACTCTTGATCCCCCTGCCTCAGCCTCCTGGGTGTTGGGAATATAGGTGTGACCATCTCTCCAGACTTTTTGTTTTTGTTTTTGTTTTTCGAGACAGGGTTTCTCTGTGTAGCTTTGCGCTTTTCCTGGATCTCGCTCTGTAGACCAGGCTGGCCTCGAACTCACAGAGATCCACCTGCCTCTGCCTCCCCAGTGCTGGGATTAAAGGCGTGTGCCACCACCGCCCGGCCACTCTCCAGACTTTTTTGTTTTTTAGGTTCTTGTCGATATACAGTCCCATCTTTTACAAGTAGAAGGTTTTTGTTATGTTTTTTTTTTTCCTTCTCTTAATGCAACCGAGCTTTAAAAGAATGGTGACTGATGATGATCATGGTATGCGTTCCTCCCTGGTACTGGATGTTTATACAAATAATCTGAGAGCTTTGTAGCTCTGGTAAAATTTGTTCTTGACTTCTGGTGGACATTCTCTGTCACATCTCCACATCTCCGATTCCTTCCCTCACTGAGCATGGTGGTGCACACCTTAATTCCAGTACTTCAAGTGGAGGCAATAGGATCAGGAGTTCAAGGCCAGCCTCAGCTGCTTAGAGAGTTGTAGCTGGAGAATTTCTCTCCAGCTCCCACCAAGTCTCGCCAGTCCCGAAGTCCATTTATAAAATAAACACACAGACTCTTATATTATTTAAACTGCTTGGCCATTAGCTCAGGCCTATCACTGTCTAGCTCTTACTCTTATATTCAGTCCATTGTTATTAATCTATACTTTGCCACGTGGTTCGTGGCTTACTGGTACCTTACATCTTCCTTGTCCTGGCGGTGGCTCCAGGCAGTCTCTCCCTTCCCTTCCTGTTTCCTCAGTTCTCCTCTCTGTTAGTCCTGCCTATACTTCCTGTCTGGTATTGGCCAATCATTTTTTTATTTATACAGAGCGATATCCATAGCAGAGAGTTTGAGGCCAGTCTGGGCTACATGATACTGTCTCCTTAGATTATTTTACTTTTCCAATTCTAGCCTAATTGGTCTATTTAAATTCTGTCTTATTTGGTGTCAATTGCATATTTTTAGGAACAGTTTTCTCTAGATGTTCAAGTTGGATGCCATGGAGTTCTATGTCACACAGTCTTGTAATTATTTATCCTTTCTTTTTTTTTTTTTTTTTTTTTTGGTTTTTTCGAGACAGGGTTTCTCTGTGTAGCTTTGCGCCTTTCCTGGAGCTCACTTGGTAGCCCAGGCTGGCCTCGAACTCACAAAGATCCGCCTGCCTCTGCCTCCCGAGTTATCCTTTCTTTTGTAACTGGCATTACACTGTTCTGATTTCAAATATTGTTTGTATTTTATAACTTCCATTGTTTTCTTATGAGTTGCCTACTTACAATTATTAAAAACTAGCTTTGGTCTGGGCCTGGTGATGCCAGCCTGTTCCCCCAGCCACTTGAAAGACTGAGCAGAGGACGCAAAGTGGACATCTTTTCTGCTCTACAAAGCAAGCTCGAGGCCAGCCTGGACAACTTACTGAAGGCCCACCTCGAAATTAAAAAATAAAAGTAAATAAACACTAAAAGAGCCTGGGATATAGCCTATATGTGCAAGGCTTTAGGTCAGTCCCCACCACTGAAAGAAAAATAACCAACCCCATGATCCAGCAAGACTCATTCATTTTAGGTGTAGACCCTGAGAATGGAGACTCAGAGAGCTGTCTGGGTACCAGTGTTCATGGATGCAAAGGTAGAGACAGTTCTCCCTGACGTTAAGAAGAAACTCAGAGCCTCACGAGAGCTAGGTAAGTGCTTTGCCGCTAAGCCACATCAGGGGGAGGCAAGCATATGGACTAGCTTAGTGACTTCACACACAATACACATGCTTGCCTGTGTCTCTCACCTGTGCACACCCCTCCCTGAGCAGCCCTGGACCCCACCTGCAAGCTGCTTGTACATCTCTCTGAACAAAGGAATATGTTTCTTCTCCCCTTGGCCACCATCAACTTAAACAGGTTCTATCTAAATTGTACTCTCCTTATGTCCAGTAAGAAATCAGAAAGGCCAGTCTGTCCTGAACTGAACTTTCGGGGAGGGTCCCCTATTGATCTATATGCCTATGTATAATTTGGATGTGCACATGATTAAAAACAGATGCTTCTTGGGAAGGAACATGAACAGTAGAAAAATGATACATGGCCTAGTCTGTCAATCAAAGTAGAGAACCACTCAGACTGCTTCCCTTAGCAGCCAGCCCCTCTGTCCCCTCCTTTAGACCATAACACGAGGAGTCGGGCAGTAACCTGGGGCCCTAGGGCCTCTTCACTCCTACGGCCGGCTGTCAATCTTGACGATCTATTCCTTTCTGTCCTATACTATTGCTTTGCTTTGGATGAAGTATTCTTGCTACTTTTCAACCTGTGTGTGCCTTTATTTTGTTTATTCAAGAACATGGAAACCCTTGGCCCAGACCCCTAAGAACAATTAAAATCTGATCTATACTATGTATCGGTTTGCCTTCAAAATATTGTGCTGGATGAAGTCAGCTGAACACAGATGAACCATATATATAGTTCTCACTCTGTAACTCTGGCTATCCTGGGACTCACTCTATGAATCAGACCTGCTTCTGCCTCCCGAGTACTGGAATCAAGGCGTGCGCCACCACACCCAGCTGAGGAACAAAGAATCTATGATAAATTTCCTGTGATTAGTGAAAACAAGGGTGGTGGTGGGGTTACAAAGAGCTGGGGAGAAAGAAATGGCAGTCAGTGTTTAATGGATATGAAATTTCAGTGGCTATAATGAAATTGTTATTTGTTTGCTTTTGAACAAGGCCTAACTAGTACAGCCTTGGCTGGCCTTGAACTCGCGATGTAAACTGCCTTTGCCTCCCAGCTGCTATTAAAGTGTCCACTGCCATGCTGGGCCTGTTTATTTTTTCAGGCATAATCTCATTCTATAACCCAGCCTGGCCTCAGTTTACTAGGATTTCACATCTACTGGGAAATTTGATTCAGGGCAAAGCCACCTTGGGAAATGGTGGGTGTCCAACAAATGGCCCAAGAGCTTTTATCCATTTGCCGAGAATCAAACTCCAGTGGATACAGGTCCAAGTCCCAAACAAGAAGAATCGAGCCTTTAGAAGAAGATGTAAGGAACAAGACATGGTATTTTAGGACTGGGAGTACAGTTTAGTGGTAAAGTATTTGTCTGACGTGTGTAAGACTCTGGCAGCAACACACACACATCACACCACACACACACCACACACCACACACACATCACACCACACACATCACACCACACACACAGCACATACCACATGCCACACACACACATACATCACACCACACACATACATCACACACACACACACACACCGCACACACCACACACGCACACCACACATACTACACACAAACACACACCACAAACATACCACATACACATACACCACACACACACACAACACATATACTACATACATACACACCACCCACACACATATACCACACACATACCACACCACACATGCACATATTCACACAGAGTATTTTGCTCCAATTATTATAAAGAGAGAAAATCAGAATATGTTAACACAACAACTTTCTGTGTTTCAAAAGACCCCATTTTTTAGTTATAAAGAGCCAGTGAGATGGCCCTGTGGGTAAAGGCACCTGCCGCCCAATGGTTGACCTGAGTTTCATCCTTGGGACCCACATGCTAGAAGGAGAGAACCGAATCCCACAGATTGTCCTCTGACCTGCACTCACGTGAACTGTGCCCACACATACGAATAAAGAATAAATAAATAAATGTATTTTTAAGTTATGAAATAAGCTCTAAGTGGGCATGGTGTGAATGAGACAGGAAGACCATGAGAACTCAAGACTAACCTGGGTGACGTGGCAGACCTTAAAAAAAAGCCTCACAGAGGACACATCAAAATAAAGACGACTTCTTAAATATCAATAGGAAAACACCAGCAATCGACAGGAAGACATCCTGGCCGTGCATGCCACGAGCACACAGGGAGAGGCCGACCAGAATGTCCGCAGGAAGCTGCTTTATAAGGACGAAGGGAGCTGTCTAAGGTTCCTCAGCTGGAGGAGAGCAGAGCTGTATCTCTCGGCTTTTGTTCTGTGACATCTCACTATGTAGTTGAGGCTGGCCTCAAATTCTTCATCCTCCCGAGGGGTGGGATCTCAGCAGGCATGGGCCACCGGGCCTGACATGTCAAATACAGTTAACTGACAATAGTATACTACTCTGCAATAAAAACGAGTTTTTCTTATTATAATCAACTTAGTAAGCAGGACCGGCAAGGCGGCTCAGAGGGAGGAGGTATTTGCTACCAAGTCTGGTGCCCTCATGGTGGAGGGTGAGAGCCAACTTTCTGACCTCCACACACATGCCTTGACATGTGCATGCCCCTCCTACATGAAATAAGTAAAACTTAGAAAAAAATGAGCAATAAGCAAAAAGTATGTAGCAAAAATATAATATCCCGTACCCTGTTCTAGGTTTCCCTGTTAACTCACTTATTGAACGAACTGAGCTAGATTTAACAATACGAATAAATCCCCCAAGCATCACGTTGGCCAAACAAACATAGAAAGGCATCCCAGAAGTTGACCATGTGTGTGCAGCAGGACCACGCTTTTAAGTGATGCTAAGACTCTACTCCAGCCCGGCATGGTGGCTCAAAGCTTTGATCCCTCCCAGCAGAGGCAGGAAGGTGGCTGTGAGTTCCAGGCCAGCCAGGGCTTGTCTGAAAAAAGAAAAATCAAACAAGAAAACTGTATTCTCACTGGGTGTGGTGATGGCAGTCTATAATCCCAGCCTTGGAGAGGTGGAGGCAGGAGGAGCAGGGATCTGAGGTCAGATCTGAGGTCATCACTAGCCCAAAGTCCGGGAATCCTCACTCAGGGTCCAGGCTAACGGAAGGAGGGTCCCCCGGCCTCAGCAGTGAGGAAGCCCTAGCACTTGCTGGTGGGTGGATTGTTCCACAGGCCTTAATATAGCTCTGAACTATGGCATAACACTTTCTTCCTTCCTTTTTTTTTTTCCTCCTAATGAAAAGCCTCCCACTCTGTTTACTTCCTTGCGGGCTTCTATTCTTACCTTACATGCCTGTGATCGCTCCGTGTATACGTATTTATACTCTATTTCTCTCATCTTTAAGTTCACACATATAATTTAAGAGTCTTCAGTTTTCCTAACAGCAGCCTGTGCTGTCCCAGCGGGGGTGGGGGTGGGAGTGGGGGGTGGGGGGGTTGTGGGGGGGTGTGGTCTGTAGTACTCATCCACACCTGCCTTGTTGACCACGGTAATCTTCAAGTCTACCGTTCTCTCCCTTTTCCCCTGTGAAGGATAGCTGTCTTGACAAAAAAGCTTTGGCCCAATGTTTAGGTTCATTTTGATGCATTCATTCTGATACATTTCCATGAGTAGAATTATAGAATCAAAAGGCGTAAGCATTCGAACTCATCCTCTGTCGCATCACGTTTTGATTTATCCTTTTGGAGGAGGGGATGGGGGGTGGAGCGGGGGTGGGGGGTGGAGCGGGAGGAGGGATGAGAGGGGGGTCTGTGGTTGGTGTGTAAAATGAATAAAATAATTTTTAAATAAAATCTCTCAACTGCTTTGGTCTTCAAGAGTGGAGGCTTATTGAAGGGGTATCCCCAAATGCATACCACTACTATCTGTATAGGAGAACCCTGCTAGTGTTTTGGGGAGGGGGACCCGCTGTCCGGGCCCCAAAGGAGCCCCTGTGGGCTCCAGACCTAGTGCCAACTCCTCTTCTCATAAGCAGCTACCCAGAGGTCACAGGGTCAGATTTATCAAGTTGGGGTGGGATAGGCTTTGGGGCCCTGGGCTGTTTCTCTGGGCCTCAGCCCTCGGGCAAGCCTCGGGCAAGCCCTCGGGCAAGCCTTGGCTTCTCCAAGCTGCACGCGGGGTCCTTTCACCTTCCCCAGCCCTACCTCGGAACACACGCAGCACGCACAGCAGGGAGGACCCACAGCATCCTTTCCCACAGAAGGACCGGAATTTGGGGGGCAGGTGTGAATTGAGGAAGTGGGGAAGGGAGGGCGGAGTGGGTGGCGGTGGGATGGGAAGGATGGTGGAGGAGCAGAGACAGGGAAGGAGGCAGAGGCTGAGGGATGGGGGGTTGGGAGGGTGGGGGATGGGGGTGTTCCTGGGAACGTTCACCGCACCAGGCTGCGGGAGTGGAGGGACTGAGGAGGAACAGGATGCTGAGTGAGGGCGAGAGGAGCCCCCCCCCCCCACACACACACACAAGGCAGGGGCGCGGCCCGGAAGGCGATGCCATACTGCAGCATTGGGAAGAGCACAGTGTCAGGCCCGGGTTCCCGCTGAGGAAGGAGTGAAGCCGACCTCAGGGGCAGCAGCACCACCAAGCAGGGGCTAGGGAGGAGAGAGTCCCAAGACTCACCAGACCCGCCAGGGGCAGCCTCCAAACTGAGAAACAAAATGGTTAGGTGCTGACCTAGTCGAGTGTTGCCAGAAACTTACGCAGCCACTTCAAACAATGCTGCCTCCTTGGTACTGGATAACTAACTGGGGGGGTGAGAGGGGGGCTTCCTCCCACAGGAAGACCATTGCTCCGGCTCTCAACGTCCCCCGGTCGCCCATACCTCTTTGTCTAGGGTTGAGGCCCTAGGAGCCTTCCCCCTCCAGTGTTAGCCTGCTCTTCCCATCCAGGTCTTGTTTAAGCAGCCATGTTGATAGTGTTCAGCCCTGAGATCACATACACATAAGGAACATTATGTGGACAGAGCAGGTTGTAGTTATGTACTTAGTAATAATATACAAACACATAACCACACACAAAGTAGCAAAAATTCAAGAAAAAGTGGCTATGAACCTGAGAGAGGCCAAGAGGGTACATGGGCCAGGCTGGAGAGAGGAAGGGAAACAATGTAATTACAATGTAAATAAAATGTATTATAGATAAGAATAATAAAACTTAAACCAATGCTGCAGGAGCACACACCGTCATGGGACAAGCCAGGCCTCTGGGTTCAGACTGAGATGGGAGACTACCTTGTTCCCAACGCAAGCCTGGGCCACTGCCTCCCAACCACACCAGACAGCAGTAGGGAACCGTGAGGCGGTGCGTTCAGCCTATTAAGGGACATGGGAGGATAAGATATGTGGCCCCACCATTTCAGCGTTTTAAAAGCGTGTGTCTCATGCTGTTACCAAACTCGGGAGACCACAGCTGTCCCTGTGCCCCATCCCCTCAAGGTGACCACACTGAATAAATCTCCTTTCTCTGTTAATTTGGCTTTTCAAAAGTGGCTTTCTGAGGAGAGGTGGCAGTGCCCAGCTGTTAGAACACGGGCTGTGACTCCAGGTTGGGTAACAAGACAGACACACAAACAGGTACACGCACACAGGAAATAAAGACGCCGGGAAACTCTCAGTTACGTCTCTCTCTGGGAGACGAGATTGCGAGGCACATTAATTCTTTTTCCTTCTGCCTCTATTTTCTTCAACAGATACATATTGCAGGAAAAAAAGTTTCTCTTGACCCATAGACGCACCTTTAAATTTTTTTTTTTTTTGTGATATATATTTTTTACTTTACAATACCATTCAGCTCTACATATCAGCCATGGGTTCCCCTATTCTCCCCCCTCCCACGCCCTCCCCTTACCCCCAGCCCACCCTCCATTCCCACCTCCTCCAGGACAAGTCCTCCCCCGAGGACTGTGATCGACTTGGTAGACTCAGTCCAGGGAGGTCCAGTCCCTTCCTCCCAGACTGAGCCAAGTGTCCCTGCATAAGCTCCAGGTTTCAAACAGCCAGCTCATGCAATGAGCACAGGACTTGGTCCCACTGCCTAGTTGCCTCCCAAACTGATCAAGCCAATCAACTGTCTCACCTATTCAGAGGGCCTGATCCAGCTGGGGGCCCCTCAGCCTTTGGTTCATAGTTCATGTGTTTCCATTCATTTGGCTATTTTTTTTTCAATAATTGAGTAAAACTGAAATTTATTATATGCCACAGTCGTCCTAGGGACCTCCATGCTATATATATAGCCTCTATGGTTCTATGGGTTGTGGTCTGATTGTTCATTTTATATCTAGAATCCACCAATGAGTGAGTACATACCATAACTGTCTTTCTGGGTTTGGGTTACCTCACTCAGGATGATTTTTTCTAGTTCCATCCATTTGCCTGCAAATTTCATGCTTTCATTGTTTTTCTCTGCTGAGTAGTACTCCATTGTGTATATGTACCACATTTTTTTCATCCATTCTTCCGTTGATGGGCATCTAGGTTGTTTCCAGGTTCTGGCTATTACAAATAGTGCTGCTATGAACATAGCTGAGCATGTATCTTTATGGTATGTATCAGCATTCTTTGGGTATATGCCCAAGAGTGGGATGGCTGGGTCTTGAGGTAGTTTGATTCCTAATTTTCTGAGAAACCGCCATACTGATTTCCATAGTGGTTGTACAAGTTTACATTCCCACCAACAGTGGAGGAGTGTTCCCTTTGCTCCACATCCTCTCCAACATTGGTTGTCATTGGTGTTTTTGATCTTAGCCATTCTAACAGGTGTAAGGTGGTATCTCAGAGTCGTTTTGATTTGCATTTCTCTGATGATTAAGGATGTTGAGCATTCTTTAAATGTCTTTCAGCCATTTGTAGTTCTTGTTTTGTGAATTCTCTGTTTAGCTCTTTAGCCCATTTTTTAATTGGACTGTTCAGTGCTTTGATGTCTAGTTTCTTGAGTTCTTTATATATTGTGGAGATCAATCCTCTGTCAGATGTGGGGTTGGTGAAGATCTTTTCCCAATCTGTTGGCTGTCTTTTTGTCTTATTGACTGTGTCTTTTGCCCTGCAAAAGCTTCTCAGTTTTGAGAGGTCCCATTTATTAATGGTTGTGCTCAGGGTCTGTGCTGTCGGTGTTTTATTTAGGAAATGGTCTCCAGTGCCAATGCGTTCAAGAGTGCTTCCTATCTTCTTTTCTATTAAGTTTAGTGTAACTGGATTTATGTTTAGGTCTTTGATCCACTTGGACTTGAGTTTTGTGCATGGTGACAGATATGGATCTATTTGTAATCTTTTACATATTGACATCCAGTTATGCCAGCACCATTTGTTGAAGATACTTTCTTTGTTCCATTGTATAGTTTTGGCTCCTTTGTTAAAAACCAGGTGTTCATATGTGCATGGATTAATGTCAGGGTCTTCAATTCGATTCCATTGGTCCGTATGTCGGTTTTTATACCAGTACCAAGCTGTTTTTATTATTATAGCTCTATAGTAGAGTTTGAGGTCCGGGATGGTGATGCCTCCAAGGGTTGCTTTATCGTATAGGATTCTTTTAGCTATCCTGGGTCTTTTGTTTTTCCATATAAAGTTGAGTATTTTTCTTTCCAAGTCTGTGAAGAATTGTGTTGGGATTTTGATGGGGATTGCATTGAATCTGTAGATTGCTTTTGGTAAGATTGCCATTTTTACTATGTTAATCCTACCTATCCATGAGCATGGGAGATCCTTCCATTTTCTGATATCTTCTTCAATTTCTTTCTTTAGAGATTTAAAGTTCTTATCAAAAAGGTCTTTCACTTGTTTAGTTAGTGTTATCCCAAGGTATTTTATATTATTTGTGGCTATTGTAAAGGGTGATGTTTCTCTGACTTCTTTCTCAGCCCTTTTATCATTTGTGTATAGGAGGGCTACTGATTTTTTTGAGTTGATCTTGTATCCTGCCACTTTACTGAAGGAGTTTATCAGCTGTAGAAGTTCCCTGGTAGAGTTTTTGGGGTCACTTATGTATACTATCATATCATCTGCAAATAGTGAAAGTTTGACTTCTTCCTTGCCAATTTGTAACCCTTTGATCTCCTTTTGTTGTCTTATTGCTCTAGCTAGAACTTCTAGTACTATATTGAATAAATATGGGGAGAGTGGACAGCCTTTTCTTGTTCCTGAATTTAGTGGTATCGCTTTGAGTTTCTCTCCATTTAATTTGATGTTTGCTGTTGGCTTGCTATAAATTGCTTTTATTATGTTTAGAAATGTTCCTTGTATTCCTATTCTTTCTAAGACCTTTATCATGAAGGGGTGTTGGATTTTGTCAAAGGCTTTTTCAGCATCTAGGGAGATGATCATGTGGTTTTTTTCTTTCAGTTTGTTTATATGGTGTATTACATTGACTGATTTCCGTATGTTGAACCATCCTTGCATCCCTGGGATGAATCCTACTTGGTCGTGATGGATGATTGTTTTGATGTATTCTTGGATTCGGTTTGCCAATATTTTGTTGAGTATTTTTGCATCAATGTTCATGAGGGAGATTGGTCTGTAGTTCTCTTTCTTTGTTGCATCTTTGTGTGGTTTGGGTATCAGGGTAATTGTAGCCTCATAAAAAGAGTTTGGTAGTGTTCCTTCTGTTTCTATTGTGTGGAACACTTTGAAGAGGATTGGTATTAGTTCTTCTTTGAAAGTCAGGTAGAATTCTGCACTTTTTTTTAAAAGATGATTTTATTTTCTGTGTTTTACCTGCAGGTATGAATGTGCACCACCTGACTGCCTGGGAATAGAGGTCAGAAGGCATCAGACCCCCTGGAACTGGAGTTATGGATGGGTCTGACCCATCTCGGGGGTGCTGGGAGCCAAGCCCTGCCCCAAGGGCAACGGTGTTCTTAGAGACTATATCATCTCTCCAGCCTCAGATGTTACTTCTGCTACAGGGAGAGATCAGTTTCAGATCTCCCTCAGTGGAGTTAACGGCCCTGCCTCCGCCCGGCAGCAAGAACATGGGTGTTCTGCCATCGTGTGGCTTATGTTTCTTACTCATCCTTTCCTTTGGTCTTCAGAGATAAGCTCACTCATCATCTCCAAACAAACCAAACTTCAGAGCCAAATAAACTTGCTCAAATCAAGAGGCAGACCTCTGGGTTTCTGAACTGCGAACACGGAACAGGAGAATCTAATGTTTTCTTTCTTTTTATTTTTATTTTTCTGGGGCTGGGGACTGAACTCAGGGCCTCACAGATGCCAACTAAGCACAAGTTTTATCACTGAGCAACACAACCCCCGCCCCCATAGAAACAAACTCATCTGTATTGAGACAGGATCTCACCCTGTGGTCCAGGCTGGCCTCGGACTCTGGATCCTATGATCCCAGCACCGTGGGTGCTGGATCTCAGCTGTGTCACCCACGCTCTGCTTATGATCCTGTGTTTTGCTGCATCTCACAAGAATGCTGGTCTCAGCTTTAGCAGCCCATGCTCCGGTCTTCAGGGAGCTGCAGCTTTCATGGTCAGCCTGGGCTGGTTGAAGCTCCTCTGGTTCAATGCAGAGACACCAGAGAAGAGGATGTGGAGCATGTAAGAAGTGGTAGCAGTGACGGGGGCAGTGGAAAGGGATGGTGTCTTATACTCACCAAAAAGAAGTCTTGACAATATGAGTAAGAAATCTCGAGTGTGGCCAGGCCTGGCGAGAGGGCTCATTGCATAAAGGTCTCCTTGCTCAAGCAGGGGACCTGACCTGGATCTCCAGGATCTGTGAGAAAGCCAGAGGGCATCGGGGCACTCGTCATCCCAGTGCTGGGGAGGCAGAGGCAGGCAGATCTCAGGGCTCCTTGGCCTAATCCTGGCCTAATCATTAAGCCTCAAGTCAGCAAGAGTCCCCAAAACCAAGATCTGGGAGAATGCGTACCTGGAATGTGTAAGGCCCTGAATTCGATTCCCAGCACGGGAATGTAAAGAAAAGTAGATGGTATTTGAGGAACAAGGACACTCAAGGTTGTCCTCTAGCCACATCACACATGCGCACACAAGCACACACACACAAGCACACACACACACACACACACACACACACACACACACATCAATCTACTGAGTGGCACTTCTACACAAAAAAGAAATTTGGTCTTTTAGTTTTGTCTCCCACTTTATAGAAAGTGAGTATTTAATTGTAGTCAAGGCTTTTGAATGGTGAAGAAGCCCATTCTAAAGAGATTGTTTCAATCGCAGAAGGCAAATGTACCCACAAGGCTGTCCGTTGCATTGTTTGCAAAGGCTTACACAGGAGAAACATCCTGAATGTGTATCTGTAAATTACTAGGACACATTTGCATATTTACACAATGGCATACTTTGCAGTCATTAGAAATTATGCCCAGCCTTAGTTAGGGTAGAGAACGATTTCTCATTCAGGGCACCAGACCCAAAAGTCATTAAGGAAAAGCTGACAGATTCGACATCATAAATACTAAAAAAAAAATCTTGTCCTTGAAGGACACCATAAACAAAGTAAAAATACGAGTGACAAACTGAGATAAAATATGCAAGGGGAACAATATTAAACCCTGTGCTTCTACTTCCTCTCTAAAGCACACTCTTTTAACTTCTGTCTTCCAAGGCTGAGCGCATTGCCTGGGAAAAGGAAGGACACTAGGGAGGACTATCAGCTCCAGGGAGAAAGAGCCCACACGGATTTCCTTCAAGCTCCAGGGAGGAAGAGCCCACATGGATTTCCTTCATAGCTTCAGTCAGACAAAGAATCTCAAAAGCCAGCCTTTCTGGAGAAAAAGAGATTATTTTTTCTGGGAGCTGGCCCTCTGATAAATCAAGGCTTACCTGGGGTGGATTGGATCAAAAAAGTCTACCCAGGGGCGTGTGCTAACAGCAGACAGTTAGGATGAACGTCCCTACCTCTGGAGACTGCGAGGAGAAGCAGGCAGAGAGGTACAAATCCAGAAAGGCACAAAGGTAGGCTGAAGGCAGAAACACACCGGAGGAGATGGAATTACGGAAGAGAAACCTCCTCAGGTATCCACCCTGCAGCGGGACGTAGTCTTCTGATGGTCTTATGGACTTCCAGCCTGTTCCTTTCAAAGATCTCTGGGGACCTAGAAATTATTGAGGAGTCAATGAAATCTCAGATATTAGTGGGTCATATTTTTTTCTGGCAACTAAAATTTCCTTCAGGAGGTAGTAACATCCTGGTCTGTGTGCTTCTTGTCTGTATACTTCATTCTAACAGAGCCAGCCAGAGTCAAAGCTTTGGCAAATGCCATTTTTTCCTTTCTGGGTTTGGGTTTTTATTATTATTATTATCATTATTATTATTATTTTATAATACTATTCAGTTCTACATAACAGCCACAGATTCCCTTGTTCTCCCCCTTCCTGCCCCCTCCCTTCCCCCCCCCCCAGCCCACCCCCCTGGGTTTGGGTTTTGTTTTTGTTTTCTTGCTTTTTTTTTTTAAAGATTTATTTATTTATTATATATACAGTGTTCTGCCTGCAGGAAGAGGGCACCAGATCTCATTACAGATGGTTGTGAACCACCATGTGGTTGCTGGGAATTGAACTCAGGACCTCCGGAAGAACAGTCAGTGCTCTTAACCTCTGAGCCATCTCTCCAGCCCTGTTTTCTTGCTTTTGAGACAGAGTCTTGCTATGTAGTCCTTACTGGCCTGGTACTCACTTTGTAGCCTGTGCTGGCCTTGAACTCACAACAATCTGCTGTGAGATGGCCTGTATGTCAAATGTGTTGCTCTGATTGGTCAATAGATAAAACACTGATTGGCCAGTAGCCAGGCAGGAAGTATAGGTGGGACAAGGAGAGAGGAAAATTCTGGGAGTGGAAGGCTGAGTGGGGGAGTCACTGCCAGCCGCCGCCATGACAAGCAGCATGTGAAGATGCTGGTAAGCCACGAGCCACGTGGCAAGGTATAGATTTATAGAAATGGGTTAATTTAAGATATAAGAACAGTTAACAAGAAGCCTGAGCCATTAGGCCAAACAGTTTAAATAATATAAGCATCTGTGTGTTTATTTTATAAGTGGGCTGTTGGACTGCTGGGGCTTGGTGGGACCCAGAGAGAAAACTCTCCAGCTACAACAATCCTCCTGCATTGGCTTTCCCTGTGGGAATTATAGGCAAGGACCACCTCACCTGACCCTTGATTTGCTGGCTTTGATTCTTCCGGCTTCTCCTGGCAGGCAGTTCATCCAGTTAAATCTGGCTGATAGACTTTGTTGTTCTCAGTCCTAGGGCCTCGTCCTCACCGCGGACTCCGGATTGGCTCCCCGTCCTCATCGCCTACTCCAGATTGGCTCCTTGTCCTCACCGCCGACTCTGGATTGGCTGAAACGCGAGTCTCTCCAACAGCAGCCTCTGGTCTTCCCATTCTGCGCTCAGCCCTGCTGTAGACACGGTGGTGTCTCGCACCTGCCCAGGGGACCCCTCAAAGGCTGTAGGAGAGCCCAGTGCAGCCTTGTAGCACTTAACCTCACGCAGCTCCTCCTCTGTTACGTTGAACTACAAATTACAACCCCGTGTCCCTGAACTCCAGCTTCCTGTCTTTCCAGCCTGCCTAGAAGGCTATACTGTGACTGTCACCTCCCTGTGCTGTGAAGGAAGGGAGAGAGAGAAAGCCAGGGCCAAGTCCTTGGACTCCCCTCTCTGTTGTTTGAAGCCTCGGTGCATCTCTTATGTTTTGCCTGTTTTTTTTTTTTTTTTTTTTTTTTTTTTTTTTTTTTTTTTTTTGGTTTTTCGAGACAGGGTTTCTCTGCGTAGTTTTGCGCCTTTCCTGGAGCTCACTTGGTAGCCCAGGCTGGCCTCGAACTCACAGCGATCCGCCTGGCTCTGCCTCCCGAGTATGTTTTGCCTGTTTTGATAGTTGTTCTTTCCGGTGGTGACGGGCATCTGGTATCCATTGCTCCACCAGAGCTGTAAGGGTATGTTATTCCAAAATGTAAAGGGAAGATCTACCTCTGGCTCGCTCCGTGAATTCTGTGCAGTCAAGTGGGAGGAGAGGAAAGAAACCATTCCTAAGCTGATCCCTAGTTGTGTACTGAAAACCAAATACAAATGGAACATGTTAAAAAAGGAGCTGGGTGCGCTGGAGAGACGGCTCAGAGGTTAAGAGCCCGGGTTGCTCTTCCAGAGGTCCGGAATTCAATTCCCAGGAACCACATGGTGTTTCCTAACCATCTATAATGAGATCTGGCGCCCTCTTCTGGCCTGCATGTATACATGCAGGCAGAACACTATATACATAATAAATAAATAAATCTTAAAATAAAAAGTAGCTGGGTGGTGCTCCATGTTAGAACACTCTAGCATGCACAAATCCCTGCTATTTTTTTCCCATTTTGTGTGCTGGGTGTGATGAGAAATACCTCTAAGTCCAGTACTTGAGAGGCTGAGGTCAGAAAACTGCCAGCTCAGGGCCAACCTGGGCTGCAAAGTGAGACCTTGATTTTGTTTTGTTTTGTTTTTAATCTAGTATGCCTGTATTCACATCAAAGAAGCAGAGATAATAAGGACATAGCATTTTAAAAAAGAGTCCATTTATAAAGATATACCTATGGGGCTGGAGAGATGGCTCAGAGGTTAAGAGCACTGGCTGCTCTTCCAGAGGACCCGGGTTCAATTCCCAGTGCCCACATGGCAGCTCACAACTGTCTGTTCCAGGAGATGACACCCTTAAACCAATGCACATAAAATAAAATTATAAAAAATAAAGATATACCTAGGATATAAATACCCTAAATATGTATTAGCTAATATCAGTACCTCAAAATACATGAAGCGAAATGACAGAATTGAAGGGGGGGGGAATCAATAAATCCATAGTTAGAATTGGAGATTCTATTTGACATCTTTCTCTTAGTAACTGTTAGACCAGGAAAGGCGTGTATGTGAACATGACTCACTGGCATGTTCAATGCATGCAACCTAGCAAGCCATTTTCTTTCCAGGTGCATACTCACAGGGCAGATCACGTGCTGGAGCATGCACTTCAATCTGTCCAAAGAATCCAATTGCAGATCATGTAGTGGTTTGGATGAGAATGTCCCCATAGGCTCATATAGGTGGATACTTGGCCCCCAGCTGGTGAACCTCTTTGGGAAGGATTAGGTGATACAGCCTTGTTGGAGGAGGTGTGTCACTGAGGGTGGCCTTTGAGACTTCAAAAGGCTCTCGCCATTCTCCATTAGCTCTCTCTGCCTCTGGGTTGTGTCTCAAGATGTGAGCGCTCAGACACTGCTCCAGCACCATGCCTGCCTGCCTGCTCTCAAGCTCCCCACCATGAGGGTCATGGACTCTGACCCTCTGGAACTGTGAGCCCCAAATAAACACTTTCTTCTATAAGTTGCCTTGGTCATGGTGTTTTATCACAGTAACAGAAAAGGAACAAAGAGAGAGTTTAGTACCAGGGAGTAAACTATACCTGGCCTGACCATGCTGGGTTTTGGAGTAATGTGGAAGATTTTGAGGCTTTGGGTTAAGAAAGCAGTTGAATGCTGTTACGTGTGGTCTAATGGGTCCTCCTTGTAGGAGCTTGGAAGACAAGTAATGCTGAGAGCAATGTGGATTCAGAGGCTCAGTTCAAGAGATTCAGAGGGGAATAATATTAGCAACTGAGCTAGAGATCATTCTCATAACATTTGGGGGGTAAAATGTGACTGCTTTCTGCCTTTAACCTAAAAGTCTGCCTGAGGCTAAATTAGAAAAAATAGGATTGATTTTTCTTGGCTGAGGAAATTTTAAGACAGCCCAATATTGACTCTTTCCTGTGGTAATTAGTAATCACCCTTACTCAGGTCTATATCGACAGTGAAAAAGAGCAGCCAGGGAAAAAAATACAGTTTGGGAAGAAAAAGAACAGTAAGAAATGTATTGTTTCATCTTGGGCTGAAAGAGATAAGGAGAGGCCTGGTCTGAAGTGGAAAAAAGGGAGGGGAGCCCTCAGGGCAAGACCCCACACAGCTAAGATTCTCATTTGTGAAGAAAGGCTTCAACTTTTTTGTTTTTTTTTTTTTTTTTTTTTTTTTTTGAGACAGGGTTTCTCTGTGTAGCTTTGCGCCTTTTCCTGGAACTCACTCGGTAGCCCAGGCTGGCCTCGAACTCACAGAGATCCACCTGCCTCTGCCTCCCGAGTGCTGGGATTAAAGGCGTGCGCCACCACCGCCCGGCCGGCTTCAACTTTAACATAGTAAAATTAAAATTATATACAACAAAAACAGTTATCAAGTAAGAATTACAGTTATAATATCCAGTCCATTTGTATTTGGCAAATAGAGAAAATACTTTATTATCTATTTTACCTTTGTGAGTATGAAGTTTTATACATAATCTATTTTTTATCATAACTAAGGAAAACTATAAGTCTAACTATTTAGTCTTTAACTCCATCAAAGACCCCAGAAGGATGTAATATTACCTAATGACAGGGACTTGGGCTACCTGGACAGTCATCCAAGCTTCCTCTGCAACATTGGGGCATCCATCTTTGGCCTACAGGCTTAGAATATCTGAAAGACTTATATGTAAAACAGGAATTTTGAGGGACTGGTCCTGCCTTGTCTTGGCAAAGTCCAGCAGTCACCTTCTTCTGTGTCTTGCTTGTCCAGTTTGAACAGCATACTGTCAGCAATTGAAGCAAGGGAAGTTTCTTTGTCCAGTGACTAGCTTTTGCCACAAAGAAAGCAAACTCCATATGGGGTTTCTTTGATGCCCATCACCTTCTCTGAAGTAAATTAGTGCTACCAGGAGCAGACATGTCTCACTGTCATGAAAAGTTTTATGTTATTAGAACATTTTAAATGCCATATTCTGTAGGTCTTTGAAATATTTGAATACCATCTATCTATCAATAAATCTGTTTAACCTTGGAAACATACCTAATATGACTACAAGTTTGATTATTATAGATGACTAACTACTAACCTCTATTTCTTAATTATATATTACATTTATAAATTAGTTGTATAAGCACAATACCCCAAACAATAACAACTTGTAATCAACCCCTCTAATTAATAACAAACATTCATAACCCATCTTTTAGGAATATGGGTGTTCTTTTCTCCAGTTTGCTTCTTGTTGTTTGGGGGGACTGACACCTTTGGGCAAAACTTGAGAAAAATCAGGATAATGGTTAAGTCCTGGTTGGAGTAGTCTGTGAGGCTGGACCATCTCAGCCAGGAGTCTTGAAGCTGTCCTGGATGCAGAACTCTGAAGACACTGCAACAGAGGCGCTCTGAGATGCTGGATCACCTGCCATCCATTTTCATTGGTATCTGGTCCCCTTGCTTTGAAAAACATAAACTTTTAAAGGTAGCATACATATCTGTATAAGTACAAGTATAGACTGTATGTACACAAGTCAGCCAAGGATGATTTCTGTTTTATGATAAACTACACATTATGTATCTTGTAGTTCTTCTAGGTTTGTTTCTTTATGTCTGTAGCCAGGATTTTCAGAGGGTCTTCCTTGATCAAACCTGATCACCTTTAACCTTGAACAAATCCACAGCCTTTTTGTTTTCTGTGGGAACAAAAGCAAAACCTCTTCTCCAAAGTAACACATCTTTTGACCCCCATTTTTAAGTCGAGACATTTTAAAAATATGTGTGTTGGTTTAATCTGGCAGCCTTCACAATCCAACATCTCTCATTTGTTCACCAGCAATCAAAGAATTCAAAGACAACACAATAACATACAGAATCCAGACTCCCCCTGTATTTTCCATCTTCGTGTGGCTTTTTTATTTTATATTGCTTCATTTTTTAAGGATTTTATTATTTTTAAACTATTCTTTTTTTCTATGACTGTCTAAATCGTTTCTCCTTTCCTTCTCAAGCCTATGTACACTTTTAAACACATTATAACCCGTTTAGAGGTTTCTTTCATTTGGATCTGTTTTTATTAAGTATCTGTAGTGTTCTCTCATCCCATGAGACAAATCTTCAGCCGCTGTCTCAGTTGCTGGCATGGCTCAGCTTAGCGCATGGTGCTAGTGCATGGTGGCTGGCAGCTGGCTCCATCCCCCAGCAGCTGCTGGGAGCCGCATCTCTGTACTGCAACTGGCATGAGACTGTGAGACTAGGAAGCCACATTTGGCTCTGTTTTTGTGTGTTTGGAAGAAAGCTTTTCTTAAGCTTTCTCTGGTTTTATGTGGATATATGTGTCCCCACATTGGGTGCCATTTATAGGTGGACTTTTCTGTCCTCCCAGCTTGCTCCCAAATAACCACACAGAGACGCATTATTATATTATAATAATTATAAATGCTCAGCTGATAACTTAGGCTTGTTGCTAACTAGCTCTTTTAACTTAAATTAACCCATATTTCTTATCTGCGCTCTACCAAATGGCAGTACCTTTTTTCAGCACAGCATGTTCATCTCCTGCTTCCTCGGCATCTGGCTGGCAACTCTGCCCACCGTCTTCCCAGTGTTTTCTCAGTCTGGCTCTCCTGTCTAGCCTCTTTCTGCCTAGCTATTGGCCAGTTTATTAAACCAAGAAGAGCAAAACATCTTTACAGTGTACAAAAGGATCATTCCACAGCAGGGCAGAGCGTCTAAGCCCTCTGACACCAGACATGTAGCTACAGGATCTGGAATTTTTCTGGCTGGGGTTGGTCTAGCTTTGACCAAGTATTTCCTCACTTAGCCCCTTTTCCTCACTTTTGGAATGGTAATATATGTTCTATGCCATTGTTCACTGGAAATATATAACTTGCTTTTTGCTTTTGACTTTATAGGGGTTACAGTTAAGAGATTGCCTTGAGTCTCAGAAGAAACTTTGAACTTTTAAACAGGGTTGAGACTGTGAAAAGTCTTTTGAAGTTGGACAAATTGCATTTTGCATCATGATGTAGACATGAGCCTATGGAAACCAGGGGTCGAATGTGGTAGTTTGAATGAAAATTGCCCCTATAGGTTCTTATGTTTGAATATTTGGTATTCAATTAGTGGAACTGTTTGGGAAGGATTAGGGAGGTGTGGCCTTGTTGGAGGCAGTGTATCGCTGAGAGTGAGTTTAAGGTTTCAAAAGATCCTAGCAATTCCCAGTTACCTCTGTATGCTTTGTGGTTGTGTTTCAAGATGTGAGCTCTCAGCTACTGCTCCAGTACTATCTCTGCCTGCTGCCATGCCCTCCACCATGATGGTCATAGACTCTAACCCTCTACAACCGTAAGCCCAAATAAACATTTTTCTTTATAAGTTGCCTTGGTCACGATGTCTTCTCACAGCAGTAGAAAAGTAACCAAGACAGATCGTAACAATGAGTTAGCTAGAAAATCCCAAACATTTGGAAAAAATGAGACATTCCTAAGCAAATTATGGGTCAGAAAAGAAATGACCAGAGACGATATTTAAAATTGAATGATAATGAAAACAGAAAACAGCAAAATGTATGAGCTTTACCCGGACAGCACTTCACAGAAAGCGCACAGCCACCAGGAAGAAAGGGTGTAAGGTCAGTGATATAGGGTCACACATTAGGAAACAAGAAATGGGGTGTGGGGTAGGGCTGAGGGTGTTCACTGGTGAAGTGTTCACCCAGCATGTGCAAAGCCGTGGGTTTGGCCCCCAGCACTGCACAGACTAAGTACTCTGGCCCATACCTGTCTCCTGAGTTCTCCAGAGATAGACTACAGAAGCATAAGGTCGTTCTTGCTGTATAGCAAGCTACCAGAGACAGAGAGAGAGGGAGAGAGGGAGAGAGGAAGAGAGGGAGAGAAGGGAGGGAGAGAGAGAGAGAGAGAGAGAGAGAGAGAGAGAGAGAGAGAGAGAAGAGGGAGGGAAGACTGAAGGAAGGGGCTGAGGTTACAACTCAGAGGAATGATTGCTTGTTTTCCCAGAACCAGTAGAAGAAGAGAAAGAATAATAAAGACACAAAGATCAGAGAAACAGACAGAAGCAAGAGCTGGGGCTGGGGAGACAGCTCAGTCAGTTGCTTTCTGAACAAGAACAAAGACCTGGGTCTGTTCCCTTCAACCGGGGTGTGTTAGCTCGCTCTCCTTTGCTGTGATAAACACCACGACCAAAAGCAACTTGGGGAGGAAAGGGTTTATTTCGGCTTACAGTGTATAGTCCATTAGCAAGAGAAGTCAGGGAGGAACCTGGGGGCAGGAGCTGAAATAACCCAGGACCACCTGCCCTGGGGTGGTACTGCCCACAGTGGGCTGGACCCTCCCACATCAATCAAGAAAATGCCCGCAGATTTATTAGGCAATCTGATGGGGGTGGGGTGGGGGAGCTTCTCAGTTTCCCAGGGTTACCCCTAGGGTGTGTCGGGGTGACAAAACACTAACCAGTGTGACTTCTTTTTCATAAAAAAGGAGTCGTCCACAAAGAGGAGCTCCACATCACATCATCCTTGGGTTACCAAGGGTACAAAGCACAGGTGAAATGGAATATACCATCTCCACTGCCACTTTGTCATGTCAAAGGGTGCGTTAAGGGCAAGTGAGGGTCATTGAACCATGTTACCTCTGGGTGCTGGGAATACAATGCAAAGTACCTCCAATCTCACACGGGACCAAGTGCTGCAAGCTTAGGTAACCTCTCCACCACCTCCTCATCTCTCCACTACAAGGGCAGCCATCCAGACTTTCTGCTGAGACTGCCCCCTGTAGACACCTCAGGGTGAGCACAAGGAGCTGGGGATGACACCGCCCCTCCCCCACCCACCCCAGAGACACCACAGGGAAGCACTGAAGGTTAGGGGAAAGGATCTAGAGAAATCTTTCTTGTCCTCCAGATGGTGCTCACCCCCGTAGAGTTGAACAGCCCAGAGCTTGAAGAAGCGACTGGGCTTCCTGTGTTCCAGAATTTGGTCACATGGCTCCCCAGCTGAAGGAGCCGCTAGAAGCTACAGTTTAACCTCGAAGCTAACTGGGAAATTAAACTGTAACTGTTAACTAAGGATCGGAGTTCTGCCGGAGTGCAGTTACCCTTCAGCAGTTACAGGGGACTGGTTCCAAGATCCCTGCTGCCAACAGACACCAAGTCCTTAAATGCAAACTTCCTTCTATAAAACGATGTACAGCATTTGCATACAGCCTACACACATCCTCCCACAAACTTTAAAGTTCTCTCTCTCTTCCTGAGCTCTCCCCCACCCTCTCCCATATACTTTAAATCAGATTCTTTGCAGTACCTAACATAATACAAATGCTACCTCAACAATTCTTACCTTGTACTGTTGGGGAATAATGACAAGAAAAGGTCTGTATGTGTTCAGAACTGACATAATTTTTATTTCCACAGCGATTTTTAAAGACTTATTTTTATTTTATGTGTATGAGTACATATATGTACGTCTACCACATTTGTGCCTAGTGCCCAGGGAGTCTAAAGAGGGTGTCAGATCCCCTAGAACTAGCATTACAGATGGTGTAGGTTCTGGGAATGGAACCTGGGTCTTCTGGAAGAGCAGCCAGCGCTCTTAACCAATGAGCCATCTCTCCAGCCACCCACAAATATGTTTGATCCAAGGTTGGTTGAGCCCATGGATGCTAGAGTCCAGGGAATCTTATATAATCTACTTTGTATTAAACACTATCTTTTGGCAACTGTTATAATAACTTTTCATTTAATCCTAGCAATTTAAAAATAAAGATTTTAAAGATTTATTTTATTTTCAATTATGTTCATGTGTGTGTCCAGAAGAGGGCACTGAATTCCCTGGAGCTAGAGTTACAGGTGATTGTGAGCCACCTAATATGGGTGCTGGGAATCGAACCTGGGTCCTCTGCAAAAGTAACCATCATTCTTAACCACTGAGCCATCTCTCCAGCCTGGATTCCTGCATTTTGAAAGCTAATTTGAAAATTAGATAGAGAGTAGCTGGGCAGTAGTGGTGCATTTAATCTTGGTACTTGTGAGGCAGAGGCAGGCAGATCTCTGAGTTTGAGGCCAGCCTGATCTACAGATCTGGTTCTAGGACTACACAGAGAAACTCTGTCTCGAAAAACAAAAACAACAAAAAAAGTTGGATAGAGAGCAATAGGTTTCTCTATGGCGCTTTCAAACATTTGTCATACTTGGTTCTCATTCACCCCTCCCCCAGTGCCACCCTCCTCCCTCCCAGAAACTCCTTCAGGTATATAAGTTTATCCCCCATTTCCCTATGAGGAAAATGAGGCAGAGCGAATTTGAGTTGCTTCTGGTACGGTGCCTGGACCCGGGTTTGAATTCCAGAACCAGAGTTTACAACTAGTCAATGAGGCACCACTTAAAGATCTCATAACATGCCAGGCGGCGGGCGGCCACAGCAGCGAGGATGGCAGTGGTGGCGCACACCTTTAATCCCAGCACTCGGGAGGCAGAAGCAGGCAGATCTCTGTGAGTTCGAGGCCAGCCTGAGCTACAGAGTTCCAGGACAGGCTCCAAAGCTTGCATAATATAGAGGCTCAGTGTTAAGAGCACTGACTGCTCTTCCGGTGGACCGAGGTTCAGTAACCAGCCCCCACATGGCAGCTCACAACTGTCTGTAACTCCAGTTCCAGGAGATCTGACACCCTCACACCAACACACATAAAATTTTTAAAGAGAGAGATTGCACGCTATCTAAGTGTTCGGGTCGCCGGGTTGTATTTAGCCATCTTCATCCTGTTGGAGATGGACACGGCTCCGCTAATCCTGCTGCTGCTGCTGTGTGACTGTTTCCTTCTGACTGAAGCACTTCCCACTAGGTGGAGAGAGGCTCCGAAGACCCAAACTAACCCAACTTTCAAGGCCCAGGGAGCTCAGAAAGGTACAAGATTCACAAGGTTTTAAAATGATCAGATGCTGGGAGAAGAGCCACTCTGTCAACCAATTTGTGAGGAAGATCCCGGGATGCTGGGTGACCTTTGATGGCACAGCTGCCTGTGTGACCCCACACTCCTCTGAGGAACCCCAGTCAACTCTTTGGTTTGCCGAGCTAGATTGGGTGGATCCGTTTCCTGGTCTATGGTCGGTGCCCTATTTGGAATATTTACTCCCACGTCCCCAGGAAAAGTCAGACAATAAATGCCCACTTTGGAGATCCTAAATTTCCCTGCATAGTAAGGGTTGGCTCTTTAAAATTAACTTTTCATTTTTTTCTTGATTTTCTCAAGTTTGCTGAATGAGCTGAAGGCATCTGCTTCTCTCTGAATTACAATGCCGCATACAAATGACCTCATTATTGACAAGACATTCATTGTTGAAGGTTAAATGTTTGGCTCAGCTCTCTCAGTCTAAAAATTATTCTGTATAAAATATTAATCTGCTTTTGTTTATTTTTGAACCCCAAAGATACTTGAGTAGATAGACACAGCTTCCTTGTCTTATATAACAGAGAAAATGAAAATTTTTTTTATTGGCAGAGCATCTCACAGTTTATCTGGTCCAACTCCTCTACCGATGGAAAAAGAGGGTTCTAAAAACAGCTGGACAAAAATAGAAATTTTATAAACTGAATCACATTTTTTTTTACTTAGCAGGCAAGCTTGCTCTCAGAGTCCATAGAAATGCTTCTGGAAGTGGAAATGTAACTTGTAAGCAATCAGCAGCCATTACAGCCTTCCCTGCAGCAAAGGACCACTGCTCGCTGACAGACAAATAGCTGAGCTTTTGAAGTGATCTGCTAGGAAATCACAGCTTGCCTGGACACTTACTGTACATCAAGCCCTGCGCTCAGCACGATGCGGCACTCTCTTTTTATCCTTGCAATAAACCTAAAGGCAGACGCCACGAGTGTCCTGGTTGTAAAAATGAGGCTCGTGAGCTTGAGGGGCTAGTGGAGGCTGCATCCCTGTCAGCTGCTTGCTTTGAAACAGGGTCCCATATGGTCCAGCCTGGCCTTCAAGTCCTGATCAACCTGCTTCCACCTCACTTGTACTGGAATCGCAGGGATGTGCCGCCATGCCCAGCATCAAGTACGATGTTTTAAGCAGCAAAACAGCTCACATAATGTGATTAATCTCGATTGTAGCTTAGATTCTTTGACTAGGAGTAGAGTGTGGGATTCTACTTGGGTAGCAATTCTAATACCCTGAAAGTAATTCTTAATTAAAGGAGTAGGATAGAGAATTAACTGGTGTGAATATTAGGTTGATAGACAGATTTTGGCAGCCTTAGTGGTCACTGAGAATAACCCATCCTTCTGAATCAGCTTCGGACCCTATCTCTCATTGGAAACCCTAGAAAGGAAAGCTTCCCAATTGCCCCTCCTTAAGATTTAAGATACAATGTAACAATGTTGAGATGTGAGGACTTTGTGGAGTCCTGCTGACGGAAAGCTACTTCAGGTTGGGGTGAAGGCATTGGCTGTGCAAGCCTGATGACTAAGTCCCATCACCAGAAACCGTCCAGGAAGCCCACATAAAAAACTCCGTGTTGTGGCAGACATCTGCAATCCTAACACTCCTGCCCGGATGGGAGGTGGAGACAGGAGAATCTCTCAAGTGCAGAACCGGCTAGGGTGGAGTCAACTCCTCAGTGGCAGAGACAAGAGAGACCCTGCCTCAACAGAGTGGAAGGTGCCAACATTCCTGACCTCACACACATGCTATACCACACACACAGTACATTAACTTTAAAACTTTTTAAGGAAAACTACTTCCTCCTGGTCAAAAGAACTGCCTCTAGGTGGAGACATGACATTCTAAATTGGCCCAAACAGTTCATACTACAGTCTGCTCCCAGCTGGACCTGTCAATCATGTGACCATCCCTCAGAAAAGTTGAATCACCAGACGCAAGGAGGTGGGAGGCATAGTCATCCCCTTGATGAGGCAATACAGTTAGTTATGCACCCAGGAGACCTCCCTCTGGGTGGTTGCTTGCAGATCCTCATCCTGTCTTAACTTCCCTGCTCCTGAAAGAAATGCCAAGTCAGCTTCCTTCCCTTTCCCTCACTAAGACGGAGACGACACCAGAAAGGCCGAGGCTCTCTCCCCATAGATCCATCGGGGCCATGACTGAGTCCAATGAAGTCATTCAATGTGCAGGGTCCTGGGAGCCCCACCCTCGGGCCCCTGTGTGACTAGAAACAAAATGAACTATGAAATCTGAGTCCAGCTCCCAGTGTGAGATAAGGACGGTGATATCCATGTCTCAGGATGTTCCCTGGGGAGTGCTGTGAAGGTCTTTAGATCTTTCCATAGCATAATGCTATTTTAAGGGGGACAAAAAGAAAAGAGAGAGACCCTTAATCACAGGCTCGGCTGTCTGTCTGTCTGAAAGCTGTCCTACTGTCTTGGAATCTTGTAGGCTGAGCTTTTAGAGGGCCTGGTAGGAAAGGAGCTGGTCTGGGTTGGCAGAACTGGGGGGCTGGCTGGAAGCGTTGCAGAGGCTGCCTTCCTGGGGAACTCAGTCACCTCCAAGGGAAGGGCGTAACATAATATCCTTTTAAGAAAAATAAAAGAAAGAGAACCTCAGTCACACAGCTCTGCCCACATGGATGAAGTCTTGCTGTGGGGTGATCCTTCTGTGTGCTGTGAATGTGTATTACTCTCATTGGTTAATAATAAAGCTGCTTGGCCTATAGCAAGGCAGGATAAAGTTAGGTGGGACAATCAAACTGAGGATTGGGATGAAGAAGGGCAGAGTTGAGAGAGACTCAAGCCAGCAGCCCAAGAAGCAAGATGCTAGAGGACCGGTAAAGCCACAGGCCACATGGCAATACATAGATGAACAGAAATGGGTTAATTTAAATGTAAGAGCTACTTAGTAATAAGCCTGAGCTATTGGCCAAGCATTTTGTAATTACTATAAACCTCTGTGTGTTTATTTGGGACTGGGCGGTCGGGACAGAAAAGCTCCGCCTCCATTGCTCAACCATTCCAGGCAGACTTGAGGAGGCTCCAGCATTGCTGACAGATGCACACTGGTGAGTGACTCGACACCCCATTTCACCCACATCCCTAGCTGGTTGGCCATTCAAGAGAAGGAAGTACCGGATGTACCTAGGTGGGACTTGGTAAGATGCAGTCAAGCTGCTGATTTCATGAGTAGCCTCCATCACTGCACTGTGGCCATGATACCGTCCTGCTGGCACCTGGGTATCCAAAAGGCTGGCTGATGTCACTGCCCAGGTCATTCTGTCTGGCTGGTAGTTCAGCGCCTCTCCATAATGGCTATCCTAATGGGTGCTTCCCTGTGATGTGAAGATGTTTACACTTTGTCCAGGTCCCAGGTACTGTTGCACAGCCTTGACCCAGGAGGTGCATATACTTAAACTTCAGGACACCGCTCTTTCTGCACAATGCGGGTGATTAACTGTTTCATCTGAAACTTTGTGTTTAGTGTGTGTGTGGGGGTGGGGGGGTTGCCTTGGTTTCTCCAGGCTGCCCCTGAGCAAGGCTGACACAGTTTCCACTTGGCAAGCACACACAGACCTGCACCTTCTGTGAGGAAAGCTCAGGCCCTTCTTCCTCTTCCAGCTACCTGGACAGGAGCTCATCCAGCCGCTGGCATCAGTTGAGGCTAGGGTCCTGGGAGGATGGATGGCACAGGCATTATGCAGCTTGCCTGACTTCAGATCCGCCTATGTTTGGTCAAATGTACCATTCTAAGCTTACAGCGGACTATTGATGGGCCCGATAGACCTTAGATCTTGATAGATCTCACCAGTCCCACCTCCCAGTGGACAGTTTCGGCTGGATGGTCACTTGGTGCCAGGTCAAATTTTCACTTTGTTTTACTGTTATTGCATTTGTATGTTACTCAGTGAGGACAGGGGGCATGTGTGTGCTGTAGCACACGTGTGGAGAGCAGAAAGCAAACTGTGGGATCAGTTTTCTTCTTCTGTCACCTGGCTCCTGGGGACTGAACTCCAGCACCTGCTGAGTCATCTTTTCTACCCATCTTTCCTACCCATCTTTGATTTCTGACGCATCACCCTCTTCCACAGATAGCTCACTTGCTGGCAGTGGAGTCTCACCGGGAGTCTCCCCGGAGCTTGCCACAAGCTCTCCAGGCATCTTTGCCCACCACTGATGACTTCACTGCTCTAGGGTCGGCTAGGTCTGGGCTCAGCTAACAGGACTGCTTGGAGATCCTAAGCGGTGGGCAGCCTGAACAGCAAAATTCTTGTGAATGCAGACAGAGCAAGAGGAAGACAAAAAATGGAGAGCTGCTCCCTGTGGGGTCTCACATCTTTTTTATTTATTTTATGTCTTAATCTTTATTTTTTTTTTTTATTTATTTTTTTTTTTTTGTGGTGTTTTGCCTGCACGTGTGTCTGTATCAGGGTGTTAGGGCTTTGAATCTTCTGGAACTGGAGTTACAGGCAGTTGTCATCTGCCACGTAGTTGCTGGGAATTGAACTTTGGTCCTCTGGGAAGAGCAGCCAGTGCTCTTAACCACTGAGCCATCTCTCCAGCTCCCCAGTGGCTTAATCTTTTTATTTTAAATTTCATCATTGTTGTCTTGATGGTTGTCTTGCTTTGATTCAGGGTCTCCTGGCTGGCCTAGAACTCACCAGACTGGTTTTAAGCATGTGGTGACCCTTAGGTCTCTGCCTCTCCAGTGTTGGGATTACAGACCTGGACTACCACACCTGGCTTATTTGGGGTCTTTTGTTTCCATATCTGCCTAATAGCAAGTTTTTTTCGGGGCGTAATTGGAATTCCAGCTCCACTACCTACTGCTATTTGAGCCTAGAAAAACCACTTTCCACCCCTGGGTCTTCTTGTCCCCCTCTAGAAAGCCGGCCGGTAATTAGCCCACAGTGCAGTGGTGAGCAGGCCGGGCAGAGTCTGTGCCTACTTAGCCCTCCCCAGCTCCGAGCTCATTCTGACCCCCTAACAAAAGCTCCAGGACCCCAGCCTCAGCACCTAGTAAATCAGCTGACGTGCCAGTGGGCATGGAGGCGTGCACGTAGCCCTCGGGGGAACATGTGGTTAGCATGTGTGCATTTTAACGGGGGCTCTTTTACAGTGATCCTCATGCTCCACGGATTGTCTGGGGCCCTGAGAGTTGTTCTCTCAAGTTGTAAACTCGCCGCTACTGGTTCCACATTCTCCCCCGGGTCTGTTCTGTGGGGTGTTGGGAATGCGGCCTATGCACAGGGTGTGCGGGCGTGCTGGTTAATGGAGCAAGCTTGACGGGACTTGGAATCGCCTAGGAGACACATTTTGAGGTCTGTGAGAGTGTTTCTAGGGAGGTTTAACCGAGGAGAGAGGAAGACTTACCCTGAATGTGGCTGGCACCATCAGATGGACTGCGGTCCCAGACCAAATATAAACGGGAAAGGAGGAAGCATCTCCCTCTGCTTCCTGACTGCAGATGTGAGGCGGACCCGGTGCCTCACACCCCCCACCATACCTCCCCTGCGATCACCGACTGTACTTAGACAGTGAGTCCAAATGAAGCCTCTCCCCGATTAAAACGCTTCTTGTCCGGACAGCTATGGAAAAAAAAAAAAAAGGAATATACTGTATATTGTTCACTCGATACGTGCACCAACGCATGTCATTTATATGGTGCATACGTGTTGTGTGTGCATATGTGTTGTAAGTCCCCGGAAGCAGGAAAGAGCGTGAGGCGCTGCCTCTCTGGACTCGCAGCCCACCTTTCACCTTCCCAGTGGGCCATACCTGTGCCCTGACCCTTGCAAGTCCGCACTTAGCCTACGGCTTTGTGCTGAATGGGTGCTCAATACGGCAGCACCCCTGCTAACTGAAGGTGGGGCCCGCAGGGGCTGGGAGGAGAAACAGAAAGCCGTGAGCCGGAAAGCAGGAGCAATGCTTTTCGCAGGGCAGTGTTGTAGCGCCCTCTAGTGAATTTCCTCTGAATTTCTCAAGGCACTGGCGGTGGCTCTGGGTCCTTGAGAGCCGGGGAACCAAGTGCTTCTACCTATTTGCAGTGGGTCACTGGCTAGCGGGACTAGTAACCTGAGTGAGCCTGCCGGGAGCTAGGTGGAGGGCTGATGTGAGGGGAGCCGACTTTCTCCCGTCATTCTCTTTGCAGAAGAAATGCTTCAGCAGTGTCTGTGTAGAAAGAGCAGGACGACATAAATGTTTACACGGTCAGATATTTTTAGAAGCTGTTTGTTGAAAAATGCAGTAAAATATGAAGCAAAAGAGTAGGAGCTGGGGGAGGGGGTGGCTCAAAGGTTAAGAGCTCATAGGTTCTTGTGGAAGATCAAAACGCAGTTCTCCTATCAGGCGGCTCACAACTCCCTACAACTCCAGCTCTCTTCAGGACTCCATAGACACCTGCGTTCATGCACACGTACCCACCACAACCTCGGCAAGGGTGGGAGTGTGGACCCCTGCCTGGCACCTGCCTGTCCAGGAAGCTCTGAAAGTTGCCATGTCCATGTGGTCAGATGCCAGAGCTCCCTCGGGTGAGAACAGTTTCTGGTGATTTTTATAAGATTCCTAAATGGGCTGGCTGTGCTTGCACACTTACTCAGGAGGCAGAGGTAGGTGGATCTCTGTGAGTTCAAGGCCAACCTTATCTACATAGTGAGTTCCAGGATCGTCAGAGCTACACAGTGAGACCCTATCTCAGGAAACAAAAACAAACAAACAAAAAAGATGCTCAAATGGAACATGACCAAGGGTATGAACACCTGGTTTAGGTTGGAAGTGTGTTATTCCTGAGATCCCTGGGTTAGAATCCCACTTTCGTCTCTCAACAGCTGAGTGACCATGAATGGCATCTATCTGTCTGGTCCTGTAAATGGACAGAGGTGGTAGACACTGGAGGTGAAGGGAAGGGAGAGAAGGGGGGCATTCTGAGCTCGGCACTACCAGGAAATACCAGGGGGAAATAAGGCTGTCTCTGTGAGTTTGTAAATGGCACATGCCACCAGCTCACCCCACGCCTGCCTGTGGAGACATGGACCCAACCCCCAAGTCCTATTTTCACGTCCGGTACCCCTGCTGTCAGGGTTTATCACAGAAGGATCCAAGATCACACTTTCTGTAGGAAACAAAGAAAATCCCTGGTTAGCCATGTAAGTGCCATGGCCGCTCTTGAGGTGGGCACTATGAGAACCCCATTAACAGAGAAGGGAGTTGTCAAGTGAACATGTCTAAGGCCACTCGAAACCAAGTACAGGGCTAGAGTCAGAAAGCAGATCTGTTGCCTGAAAAGCCCAAGATGAGCCTTGTATACATGCCACCAGCTAAAACAGAAAAGACTCCAGGCAACCCAAGTTGCTGTACACTTCCTGTTGGTCGCCACGCGTTTCCTGTCTCCCCACAGCCACTGTGCTCCAATCTAGTTTGTTACTGTAGACATGTTTAATGTTGCTGCTGCGTCCTAGCATGCTTCTGGACCTTTTTTATAGAGAGTGCTGCCCAACAGAAACCCTCCAGGAGCGTGCCCTTTTCTCTAAACTGTTCTTGACACAAGTTGACTGGTGGGTTGTCACTGTTTGTTGTTATCTTTATTTTGTGGCTGCTCTGGGCACCTGATCAACTTCTCAGCTACACCTCCAGCTTGCTGATGGTTTTCTGAAGCCATGACCCTGGTAAGGGCCTGCAGGCTGCTGGCAGGTCTTCGCTTACAGATAACGCTGCTAGGTAGCATGTACCCTGGCACATACAAGAGCTTCCCAAGGGTACACCCAGGGGTGCTCTCTGGGCTGCAGATACTGTGCTCCTTGAGTCTGTCATGCAATTCACTCTCATGCCAGCAACATGCCAGTTTCTGTTGCTCTGTGCCCTCTCAATATTGACAGATCATGTAGACAAGCCCTATTCTTCACACTACTTAATAACCCTGTGTGGTTACAAAACAACCTGGAGGACAGTGGCACAGAGAAGCACTCGTGGGCTGTGTTCCGGGTGACCACAGCCTAAGCAAGGTCTAGATGGAGGTTACCAAGTCAAACTGTGCCACTGTTAACAGTGCGTCCTTCATAAAGCGTGACGTAGGGGATAAAAGGGGAGGGGGTGGATTTGGAAAGACTTGTTGGCCAACTCAACCAACGATTTGCTTCTAGGCATCATCCCTTTGTCTTGGACTTTTATCTGACCAATGAGTAAGGAGTCTGAACGGGGTTTGCCTCAGGTGGTTGCAGTTCAAGCCAGTTGGTCCGGTATAATTATTACCAGCACCTCCTTCGACGCCTCAAGTGGTCAGGCTTGAAAGATAATTTATATAAGTTGTCCGCTAGAAAGGGGGCAATTCAGCTCAATTCCCGTCCAGTCATGCTTCCCTGGGGTCCATGTTGATCTGATGGTGTGGCATGGAGCCCATGGATGCAGGTACAGGACACAAAAGCTAGAGACTTCTGAACCTTCACCACAGCCCAGGAGCCCATCCTTGAAAATGCCTGGCTCCGTCACAGTGGAGTTCCAGCCATGATTTTAGATAGCACCACCACCCTCCACCCGGGGTTCCACCCCTACTCTGGGTCACAAGTCAAAACTCACTCCAGGCCCCCAAACAGAGCTCCTTGCCAATTCTCTTGAGAGCAATTCCTGGATGAACTATGCAAGGGATTGCCAAGATCTCGTGACACCTGGAACAAAAAAAAAAAAAAAAAAAAAAAAAAGAAGAAGAAGAAGATCATTAAGGGAAGTGACCAACCTGGGGATGGCTGGCCTTCCTCTGACACACTCCTTTCTACACACCCACCCATACTCGCATGCCCCATCCATCCGGTCCAAGACAATCAGGCTATTTGATCAACCTGAAGAGGAAAGCCAGGGTGGACTTCCAGCATCAAAACTTCCAGAGGGAATAACATGACACACTGGGAGATGTGTGGGAGTCTGTTCAGGGTGTCAGCATTCAGTGGCTCCCATCCAAGGTAGTGTGCTCATGGAACAAAGACTTGTCCTTAGAAATGAATCCACAAAAGATTCCCAGAGAGGCAGCCTTGGAAACCTAGGCTCTTGTTTTGTTTTGTTCTTCGAAACAGGGTTTCTCTGTGTAGTTTTGGAGCCTGTCCTGGATCTCACTCTTTGACCAGGCTGACATTGAACTCAGAGAGATCCACCTGGCTCTGCCTCCCGAGTGCTGGGATTAAAGGCCTGCGCCGCTGCTGCCGCCGCCGCCACCACCACCATCACCACCCGGCCAAAACCAAGGCTCTTACTTTGAAGGGTAGGTCCACTAAGAATTTCTCCCAAGACTCCTCTGTGGGTCATCAGCTCCCAGAAAACTTCAACCTTTGGCCATCTGACCTCTCCTGACGTTGTCTCAGTTAATAGCTGTACCATTTGCTTTTAAGGCTCTTTCAGAGAGGGGGCAGGAGCACACACATAAAGAGTATATGTATACATATGCATATGTATGTATTTCTATAACAGCATAATTACCCTCTCAGGAACAGTGACACCACTTTACTATTATTGAGATTCTCCCTCATGTTATAGTAGCCCGATAATTTTTTTTTAACGTAAATAGATGGGTCAGTCTCCTAACAGTGGGGGTTTAGGCCCAGAAGCAGACTGGACGGGGAACCCAACGATACTGTTGTCTCTTTTTGCCATCTTCATTTCTTCTGTTTCCTTTTCTGTAACTACAAATGGGTTTCGCTTGTGTTTGGATAAGGTGGGCCAGCTCCTAATTAAAACCCTTCAGTTCTGGGGAGGGAGGCGACTCAATGGCCTTTCCCCTGTGCCCCTCCGTAACCCTCCTGGCTGTGGAGTAGGGTAATTAACTAGCTGTTCCCTACTGGGACACAAATGGTGGAACGGGCTAACTTTGGTTGGGCGGTGCTGCCCATGACTGTGCAGCTGGTGAAGGACAGGCGGGCCACTAAGGGCAGCTGAGAGGAGGAGAGGTGGCCGGGGACAGAGGGAAACAGTAGCCATGGTACCTACAGCTAATGGTCCATAGGTGCTATTATTACCTGCATCCTCCAGGATAGGAAACGGGGGGGGGGGGGGTTGGGGGGGGGGTAGCATGACTTAAGATCCCATCGGTAGTGAGTGAGGACATCTAAGTCCATTTTGCTTGATTGCAGGTCCCACATCCTTTCTGAGGAGCTTGAGGGGATTGTTGACACAGGATCTTGCTGTGCAGCCAAGGCTGGCCCAGGACTCACTGAGACTAGCAGGTCTCAGACTCAAGGCAAGTGTGTCATGGGGGTAGACTCAGAGAAATAAGCCCCGCCCACTGCCAGTTCTCTTTCTGGTTTGTGCTATAAGGGTTCAAGATGTGAGCTTTCAGCTTCCTGTTCCTGCTACCAGGGCCCTCCACCATGAAGGTCCTTATCCCTCTGGAACCACAAGCCGAGATAAACTCTTTCTTCTCTAAGTTGCCTTGAGTGGCATCTTCTCACAGCAACCCAAAGGTGACCGATCGAGTCTCAAACACTAACTTAAGAGCAGCTAAGCATGTAGGAACCAGCTAAAAGGCAATCGCAATCCAACACCAAGAAAAGGGCTGAACTACACTGATACAGTAGCTGTGGTGGCAGGACACAGATAGCCAGAGGCCGGGCGAGGAAGAAAAGGATGTGTGGAGCTAAACTCTGTCCTGCGTGAGAACTAACAGGAAGGACGAAGGGGCTCCGCGCCATCTGTTTGGGGCGCTGTGTTAGAGCTGTGTTTCCCCATGCCACAGGATCCTGAAGGAGAGAATGTGAGGTGGGGGTATGGTGGAGATGGCTATCATCTGCACATGCTTGGTCTGAGGTACCTGAAGGATGCCCAAATGGAGATGCCCAGGAACCAGGGGGGGTGTGTGCAGTCAGGAGCATGGGAAAGAGCCATGTGGGTAGCTGTTTTCCCCGAGGGTACTGTGTGGTATGAAACTCAAAGGACTGGGGGCAGAGCCTGGGGACCACAGTCAGGGCCCAGGGAGATCAGAACACTTCCAGCCTTGGGATCCTGGAACAGCCTTTCATTCATGCTTGTGCGTCAGGGTGACTCGCTCCTCTTCCTGTCCTACCTACTCTTGCCACCTGCCTTGCCCACGTCAGTCATTCCTGACGACTCAGCATCCACAGTGTGTCCTCAGTGTCACCTCGCCTGGCCGCCCTTTGGAAAACTCCCCTTGTTTTTCAGCACAGCAGTCATTATTGTATTCTAATAGGTTGACGGTGCCGGCAACTACGTGAAAACAGACCGCACGCACCAACCATCCTCGCTCATGGCGGTACCCCCACAGAAGGAGGAAAGGGGATTCTCCCAGCCTCTTCCCTCACTCCACCGTCTCCAAGCATATTAGCGTGCTCGCTCACCTTCTGGGGGCCCAGAGGGAAACCGAGTCACCAACTATTAAAACTCTCCCCCATGGCTGCCGCCCTGTCTCATTAGCCCTACTGCGTCAGTTCTTGGGAACATAATCTACACATTGTGTTCAGGGAAAACACGTTCTAGCATCCCCTGTGCTTTGTCTTGATGCCCCTTGGAGGGCTAGTCTGTCAGCCAGCTAAGTTAGTCTGTTACCTAGCCAGGGGTAGCGTGGGATGATCCGACAGTGGCCACTAGGTGGCCCCCAGATCTAATCAAAGCCTGCCTGCGTGTGGGGAGGTCACAGTACCCCTAACGCTATAGTCTACACCCCCACTCCCTCAACTAATTAAATTTCAGGTAGTGCTTTATTCTAGTCCAGATTGCCCTAGAACTTACTCTGTAGTCTGGGCTAGCCTTCAGCTCACAATGGTCCTCTTACCTCAACCTCCTGGAATGCTGGGATTACAGGCATGAGCCACCACACCTAGGTCTTCTTATTTATTTGATAAAAAGGAGTAAAAGTTTAAAACGTTAGAACACTCAGCACAAGTGGGAAGAGCGTGTAGCGTTAATTAATAGCAGCCAGTGTAAATAAACAGTAAATGGCACTATCTAAGTACTCTAGCTATCATAGGCTTTAATCTCTCCTGCAATCCTTACATCTGTGTCCCCAAGTGGGGGGTCATTGTCTTATACATGGGAAATGGAGAATTAAGGAGATGAAAGGGCCTGGTCATCAGAGGCACGGCCAAGTTCCCCACCTACCTATCTCTGAACCTTCCATTTCCTGCCAGCTGGTGGCTGGGGTGCAGCGTGGCTCAGTGAAGGGCAGCTGTAGTCCCCCCACAGGCCTGGGGAGAGGCAGGTGAGCAGGAAAAGGCTGTCCAGCTTAGCCTTAGAGTGGCAGCCGGGTGGGCGGGAGGGGAGTGTAGGGGGACAATGAGAAGCATCTCACTTCTGCTGTGCGAACTGGACACAGTGGAGGACCCATGTCATTTTTGTCTGTGCTGGGAAAGAAGCCCTTACTGGAATTAACCAGACTAGTGCTTGAGCAGGTGCCAGAGAATGGGGCCCATGGGGAGAAGGAGCAGGCACTCCAGATGAGCGCTCCCCACCTGAGGCTGGCGCAGAGGACCCGAGCTTCCAGAGACACGGGGTGGCAGGGCTGGCACAGGCTTGCAGCATCACCCTACCCACCACCACTAGGCGACTTCCTTTGGCAAGAAGCTGGACCAGGAGACCTGGAAAGTCTCATTAGCCCTGACAGCCCTGAGGGAACATTTGTAAGGAGTCAGAGACTCCTTACTCCTACAGCAGCACTGAGGGGAGACAGGGAGAGGAAACACAAACTGAAAATCCTTTTATAAGCATTATTTTACAAAGCCACGGGCCAGCATAGGCCTCTGCTTGAGGCCTTGAAACCTGTGTGTGGTGGTTTCCTGTGTCCCTCCTCTGAGCAGCACATCCCTAATTCAGGGGACACACTGCTGACTGCTATCACCTTCTGAGCCACACCTCACACCTTACAACTTGTATTTCTACGATCAGTACTTGTCTTTTGATTTTGTGTGTGTGTGTGTGTGTGTGTGTGTGTGTGTGTGTGTGTGTGTGTGTGTGTGCATGGGTAGGCCAGATATCAACATTGTCTCCCCTTGGATTTTTTAGATAGATTCTCTCAGTGAACCTAGAGCTCACCAGTTGGCTAGACTGGCTGGCCAGCAACTCCCAGGGATTCTCCTGCCTCCACTCCTCATTGCTGGGACCCTGGGCACTTGCCTTGGCACAGAGCATTTTACCTGGGTGCTGGGGATCTGAACTCAGGTCTCCATTCTTGCGCGGCAGGCACTTTACTGGGGCCATCTTCCCAGCTATTAGCCCATTGTTCTCCCCTTGCTCTGCCCCCAACGTCAGAACGAGTGGGCAGCTTTAGGAATGCACCCGTGCACAGACCCTGCCTCAGAGCAGAATCTCCGTGGGTGAGCGAGCGTTCTTCCTTTTGGAAGCTGCCAGGTGGCCCCAGTGTGCTTCTGGGTCTGAGTGCCATGCTTCACAGCCCATGCCCTTGCTCTCCTTCCCGACCACATCCTCCGCTTCCCCAGCCTCTTTCGGGTTTCTGCACACTGCCTGCTTCCTGAGGAGGCTTCCATGGACCTCAGCTGGAGCTGTCTTTGACAACTGGATCCTGGGCCACGTCTATGCCTCTTTCCTGTGGTATCCTAAGCCTGTCCTGTAAGGCCAACACTCCTCCTGGCTCCCCTCACATAAACTCCTTTGTTCATAGCTGCATTCTGTGCCTGGCTCGTGATAACTGGTCAATAAACTGATTGCACGTTAAACGGCGCGTTGAAATCTGTCTTCCTAAAGTCTTCCCCTGGCCCCTGTTATTCCATCCTTCCTAATTAAACACAAAAGCCCAAGTCTTCTCCAGTTCTTGACTTCCTCTGATGGCTATGGGTATTGGTCCTTAATTAGTACCTTGGAGTCAGTCCCTCTGGGTTCTCCCTGCCCTCCTGAACAAGGATCTGCCTTTCTGTTCCTTCAAACATCAATGTTTCTTCAAATAGCTCCTAGAGGGAAAAAAAAAAACAAACAAAAAAAACCATGGACCTCTCCGCACAAAGAGACCACTTGCAAACACACTGCACAGGCCTGCCAGCTCAAAGGCTCCCAAAGTGCTCCCTCTAGGGACGATGTCTAAAGATCCCCTATCCAAGAGCACAGGGAGGTTCTGCCAGTGCTCCACCATTTCCTCCCTTCCCTTCCCTCAAGGGAAGCCCACACTGAGCTCTTGCTCTAGAAGGGGATAGCGCAGAATAACTTCAAGAGGACGGTGAGGGTCAGCCGGGCTGAGTGGGAAGGAGAGAAAGGCGAGAAGCTGCCAAGAGTCACCAACAGGCTGTGGAATAGCCAAAAGCTTCTCAGTGGCCCCAACGGCCCAGGGCAATTCCCCAAAGTGACTTCGAGGGAGAGACCTGCTCCTCTCACCTCCTATGAATGGATGTCTAGGGCCAAGTGCTCAGAGTCTTCAGGGAAGCCAGGCTCTGCCTCTTAGGGCTTGGAGACTGTGCTTGGGTATAAGGAACTGCAGCCTTCTCGTCATATCCCCGTTATCAAGGAAGAGTTGATCGACTGGCCCCTGACGAGTGCGAGATGCGGTCGGTCGGTCGGCTAGTGGCTCCGTTGACTTCCTTTCTCTGAGGTCCGTTTCCTTATCTGAAACTGAGGGGATTTTTGAACTAGCTATCAAAGGTCCCTTCAGCCTTTCCTTTGGGGGACTGGTAATAAAACAGGAAAGCAGAAAAGTCCAGGAGTGGTGTGGCTCAAGAGGATAACTGGACCTGAGCCCGCCAGCCCTCCTGGACATAATGCTTGTCAGCACAGTAATATCCAGCTTGGGATCCCAGAAATAAGGGAGAGGTGAAAAGGTTATCTCCACATCTTGTATGAGACATTTGATGGATACTAGTGAGGCTCAAAAAGCTTTCAAAAGACTCGCACAAGGCTGTGTAAGTAGCAAGTAGGAATAGCAGATGGTTATAACTCTGTGTGCCAGTTCTCTGCAGGCTGGCAATGGCTGTACGGAACATCACACGGATAAAAGAGTCTAGGGTTGATTAGTAATGTCTGCCTCCAGTTCAGGACAAGGAAGTGGCTAAAAGTACCTGGTGCTTGCATACATACTTATTCGTTTTAGTAAACTGTTAGTGAGCAGGCACTTCATACAGAACACTGGTCTTCATATTGGGGATCAGTGGCAAATAAGAAAAGTCCTTACCCAACGGGAGATTCATGTTCTATCAGAGGAGACAATATATGTGAAAACTGATGGTTAATGATGTAATCTTAGGCAGTGTCAATCATGCCATGGCTAGACAGCGATGTGTGGAGAGGAAGGAGGGAAACATGGGGCCAGCTGATATCCAAACACTAAGATGGAAGTACCCCAGTGAAGAGTGGAGGAAGAGCACCAGGCAGAGGGAACGGTCGGGGCAAAATCCTGACGTGGGACTTCCAAATGCCAGGGAGAGCAGAGCTGGCTGTTCAGAGGGCAGATAGCAGTCAGTAGAAGAGGATGGATGGACACATGTGGATGGGCACATCTCCACTCCCCTCCTCACAGGCCTCCCAAGTTCAGCTAGTACATACAGAACAAAACCCTCCATCCCGCCCCCATCAGGATGTCCTCTCCACTCCTCTTCCTGTCCTAGGCCCGCTCACCTCCAGGTCCTTCCTTTCCCTTCTCTCTAAAGAAGGCTCCTCTCTACCGTATTGTTTGGGCCACTGTGGCACAACCCCGGCCCCTGGTGTCTCCACTGGTCCCCTTGCCTCCACCCTGGTCTACAACAGAAAGCCTCTAAAGCATTTATCAAAGTGGTTCGGCCTCTGCTTCCTGCCTCAGGTTCTCTTCCTCTGTTTTGCTCAAGTCAGGGGCAGAAGCTTTATCTCCTGAAAAGAAACCTGGAGTTGTTCACCGCCTCACACACTCCTCGGCTGTCTCAGAACCCACGGTGCTTGCAGAGAGGATTGGGGAGCTAGACATTCCTTATCAGGGGGTCCACTTATTTTGGCTCCTCAGATCTTCACTCACTCCTGTTCACGTGGATACTGGGGCTCAGGTGGTCCAGCATCTTACAGACCCCACAGCTGTATGGGCCTGCCTGTTTGGACTTGGGTCCTTCTGAGCGCCAAGCTTCCTCCTAAAATCAAACAGGCAAACGGTGATGTGGTCAAAGAAATGTTTTTACCATAGCCTCGCTGTGTTCCCTCCATCTCAAAGTCCAAGGCCAGAGCCTATTCCCTGGGTTCCTTGGTGTCTCTGCTGGGAAGATGAGGAAGTGTGGACCTTCTACACATTTGGCTTTCAGTTCCAGTGTGCCTACCTGCCCTCATCTCCTCTCCCCTTTGTCGCCGCCGGCTAACGTAGCCAGAACTTGGGTGCTGTCCGGTCTGTCAACATCTAGGTCAGGAAGCATTCCCGTGGGAATCATGGTGCCAACATCCGGTGGGGACAGGCCCCCGTTACCGCCACCACTGCCTCTGCTATCAGACCCAGGAACAAAGGAGCTTGGTGCCTGCCGCCTGGTGGGCTGTTTGTCCAGGGCGAGGCCTCGTCTGGCACAGATGCTGAGCAAACAGGAGTGCCAACCTCGCTACTCTGCCTTTCAATAAGCAAGTCTTTAATTGGGATGTGCTGCCCCTAGGCCACCTGCTGAAAATCCACCCTGGTCAACACCAGCCAGCTTTCCAGGACAGAGAGGGCTACAGAGCAAGCAGTCTCCTCTCTCCACCTCGGGATCTCCAGCCCCACAATTGAGAGCTGGATAAGATGGTTTCCAAGATCCCTTCTGTGGACTAGAGCTTTGCTAGAGGTTTCTGGAAGCTTTTAGAATTTAAGAATGAATCAGGTCTTTGAATAAGGCATTTAGTGCCCACCCCAACCCCAGCTCCATACACCCACACATACCTCAGTCCCTGCTCAGGGAGACAAAGCTTTTTCAAAGCGATATCCTCAGGCTCTGGATTCATGACCTCACCCACCTTGCTGGAGTTTTCCTGAGCTGGAGTCTTGGGGTGCTTCGTGGTCAGGGGAACAAGTCTGTCCATCATGTGTCTGAGGCCATCTTGAACCTCATTCTTTGGCCCAGAAACTAGAGGGTAGGTAAGGAAGGCTCTGAGGGACCGTGGGGTGATGGTTACCCACTTAGGACAGCGAGAGGATGCATGGTGGTCATGACTTCAGAATTCAGTGCACATCAGAACCACCCGTTTGTTATAGTACAGAATTTTGGGCTCCACATTGCAGAAATTCTGAGTCCTTATGTCAGAGGTGGGGAAGGACATCTCAAGGTTCTGTTCTGAACACACGTGGGTGCTCCTGAGGTCTTTGATGAAGTGAAATGGGTGTTTATGCAGCCCTGAGTTCAGCTCCCACCTCTTGTTAGCTGTATGACTTGGGGCAAGCTGCCAGGTCTTGTTACACATCAGTTTGTCTCTGTCTTTTCTTTTTTCTTTCTTCAGTTTTGTCTGTGAAATGAGGCTATAATAACACCTACCTTGAAAAAGTGTGCGCTATTGTTCAGGGTGTTTATTGCACCTTGTAAATGCTCTAAGAAATGAACCGGCGGAAGTCCATTGCGGGAATCTAGAGGTTCCCTTTGATGTTCCTGACGACTGCACCTCTCTCAACCACCTAGTCACAGTGTCTGGCGAACTCTACCCCCTAAATACACTTCAAACTTGTCCTTGTTGGCTCCTCCTCAGAGCTATCACCTAGTCTAAGCCACCATCCCGACCACAACAAAGCCCATTTACGAGCCACCCTTGTCCCTGCCTGCTCATCCTCCTCGGGTCAGCCATGCCAACCAGATAGGGCAAGCCCCCCCTGTTTCAAACTAGCTCTGAGGAAGGCTATATCACGAATCCAAAAAAAAAAAAACATTCTCCGGGCCCCTCCACACCTACTTCACAGCCTCTTTCCACCTGTCTCTGACTCCACACCCAAGCTATTCTGAACTTTCAGATTCTTCGATTCTAGGTCCTAATACAAAGTGCGTGTTCTCTGCCTGGAAATAACGCTTATTACTTATCTTTCATATTGTCACTCGGGTGCCATTTCCTTAGACCTAATGCTAGCTTCGAAAATCTAGGTTCTTTCTCTGCAGGAATGCTTGTTACCCCTCGCTGTGAGCTCTAAACCTACCTCCACCGCTCACATGGCTCCAGGATAACACAAACTTCTCAGCGCTAGCCATTCTTTGACACATTGTGGGTGTCCAAAAGTATTTATTGAACAAATTATCACATCTGAGTGCACGAATAAATAAACCCTTGAGAAGCCCTGGGAGCTGGCTCTGCGGGTGTGGGTAAACCCCACCCCCCAGCTCTTTCCCTACTCGCCAAGGCCTAGGCTGGGTCAGGACGCGCCTGGGAGGAAAAAAGCCGCCGAGTCCCAGGGGTCCGCTAGCCACAGGGGGGCGCCCCCAGCTCATTCTATCCGGTTATCACCTCCTAGGACTCGAGCTGGTTACTAATCGCCAATGGAAGAAAAGGGGCGGGGTTATCCCGCTGACGGACAGTGTGGCTCCGCCCAATCTAATTCATCTTTTCCTTAGCTCCTCCCGCTCCAGGCCCCAAGACGCCGAGGGTGGGCTCGGTGGAAGAGCGGCCAACTGAACTCCAGCAGAGGTGCTCTCGCAGCAGAACCGACTGGCTGGGCGGTCTGTGAGTGGGCGGTCGGCCTCTGGGGGCGTGGCCGGAGTGTTGACGGGCAGGCCGGGAGCCCCGCCCCTCTCGCCCAGAGCGGCCGCTCCAACGCGAGGACCAGCAGAAGTGAGTACGTGAGCGGCGCAGCCAGATCCCGGCTCCTACCTCGGACGGCGCGCGCACCCGGAGCCCGGGATCCGAGCCCGGCCCGCCGTGGACTGTACCCCGAGAACCGCGACCACCCGCGCCCTCTGCCTCCCGAGTCCTCCGGCGTCGAGTCGCGCAGCGCCCCGGATCCTCCTGGACCGGTCCGTCCAGATTCCCGCGGGACCGACCTGCCGGCATCTCCCCGGAGCGCCGGGTTGGGCGACACCTCGGTGACGGAGCCGCCCGTCTGCTTTGCGCCCCCTCCCTGCCGGGATCTCTTGGACTGTGCCCGAGCCTTCTCCTCGGGCGCCCCCAGCCCCGCCGGCGCGGCCCGGCTCGGCCCCCCGAGCGCCCCGGGCTATGGCCCGAGCCCGCCCGCCGCCGGGGCTTCTGCCGCTGCTCGCTCGGCTGCTGCTGCCGCCGCTGCTGCTGTCCGCCGGCTGCTGGGCGCTGGAAGGTGAGCGGCGTCGGGGTCCCGCGCGCTATCGGGGAGCCCCGCCGTGTGGGGGCCGCGGGCTGAGCACCCGTCCAAGGAGGCTCTGCTCTCCAGCCGGCTCCGCAGCCTTCGTGGAGGGAACTGCTGGCAGCTGGGCTCAGCACCGACACCCGAAAGCCGCAGTTCGGCCGTGGGTTTTTGTGGGAATAGCCTACACTCCCAGCAGAGGAACGAGACCCTCGGGGTTTCGCACCTCTGGAAGGCGAGGAAATGTGGGCGACCCAGCAATCAAGGCGGGGGCTGCGGGACTGGGCGCTCGGGCGGGGTGAAGCGGGACTCCCCGGGCTGGGGGGCTCCGCTGGTTGGGAACCCGTTGGAGTTAACTGTGAGCGTGAGTGTGTGCACCCGGCTTTGTCAGGGGATAGCTGTGGGGGTGGAGAGGCGGGGGGCTGTCATTGTTTATGATTTCTCAAGTGCCAGCAACACATGAGGTGTGTGTGTCTGTTGTACACCTTCTCGGACCCGCCCCACCCCCACTTCTAGCAAGACCCTCGGAGGGCTTGGGTTTCCTTTGAACCTCACAAACGAGGGTTTGCCCGGGTAGCTCCCGAGCCGAGTGGCTACAGTCATCTGCGGCGGGAAGAGGTCAGCCTTGTCTGTGGGTTCTGTGAAACCTACTGCTAAGACGCTGCTGCTGCTGCTGCTGCGAAAAGATTGAACTTGAACAAACAAACAGCCCGAGTGTGACTGGCCCAGACAAGAGAGCTCACACTTACGCCACTTGACATGAACCCACAGGGAACACCGGCACAGGTCACTAACACAGTCTGGAGGCGCACACAGTCCCCTGGTGTTACAAAAATTGTGAACCCTTTAAGTGAGGAGCGAAAACCTTCCTTAATGTGTAAAGGGGGGGGGCACAGAATTTGAGGGAAATTGGTATGTAGGCAGTACTTAATGTCTGGTGTCTTGGACAGTCCAGACACTTTTTTAGTTGAGGAACAAAAACATGAACCCTATGTAATATGGTTCCTGCCTTAAATTCACAGTGTGAACTTAAAGGTTGGAAGAAAAAAAAAAATCGCTAAAACAGTTCATAGAGGTTTCTGGTGCTTTGGAATTTCCTCCAGTGGGGACATTGTCCCCTCTTATTTTGGAGCCCACAATGCTGACAGATTTATCCACCTGGGTGGACACATGCAAATTTAGACAGATACACCGAGGTTGCACCCACACTTACACACACTCACCCACATGTGTGTGATAGGATCTCAGGCGTGAGAAACCAGTGTGAGGCTTTGTTGTTGACTGCCTTAAGGGTGTGAGCCAGGGAGCCTATTGAGTTCCCAGGTCTGTGCCGGTCTCCGCTCAGGAGAGGCACCTGCACTCTGGGACATGTACTTAGCAGAGCTGTGTGTCACCTGTCCTACGGCCCCTTTTAAAGTGGAGTGTGGTGGGTGCAGACAGTGGGGTGTGGGCGGGAGTGTGGTTTGGGGAAGATGAGCAAAGGCTACCTGAGGAGGCTTTTCATTCCTCACAATCCTGGTCTCCAGGTCTTCTGGGCCAAGGAGTGACTGAGAGGCCCTTGTGATCAGCTGTGAATGGGAGTCAGAGCTAGTGCCAGGCTGAGGGACTCCAGGCCAGGGAGGGTGCCCCTGGAAAGTGGCGGGGCCTACGAGTGTGGCTTTTCATCATTCTTTCTCAACACCTCAGACCCGGTGTGAGAGAGAAGAAAAGAGACAGAGGGTGCTGAGCAGAGCCAACCCTTAACCTCTACCTGCTTCTCCATGCCTGCCCTCACATGGAAATGGTACCGGCCAGATTGAATTGTTACTATGTGTAAAGGGCTCAGCACAGTTGTGGCTAGCTGTTGTTATTACCATTAGTACCCCAGGGTCTGCTCTTAGGGGAGCAGTGCCCTTACCCTGCTGAAAGGGAGGAATCATGAGACAGGAAAGCTGGACTGGAAAGCTGGGGCGGATCTCCCTGCAGCTCCCGGGGAGGAAAGAGATAGAGAGCGGAGTCCTGCCTAGATGCCAGCTGTCTTCCAGGGCTTGGAGTATGTGATGGGTGGACTTCCCGGTCCCGGAGCCTGTGTCCAGGGAGCAGGGCCTACTGCTGATGATCCATCACCAGCCCCCAAACTTTTCAGGTGGTTTGCCCTGGTGTTTTGGCTCTCGGCGACAGTGCCATTGCATGTAGACTTGGGGGTCTCTGTGAGCTGCCCATGGTGTACCCACAAGTTGCATGCCGCCTGACGCCCGGGTCCTGTTCGCTCTCTGCACACTCGGAGTTTACCGAGATCCCAGGATCTCATCTCAGTTTTCCATTTGGGCCATGAATAAGTGGGAGAGGGGTGTTCAGTGGGGTGAAACAAGCTAAGAATGGGACCTTGGATGGGGCATGGCGTCCGAGCCACAGGTCAGTTGTATGTATCTGAGAAAGCCCCAGCTGGGAGTAAGCCTTTCTGCGAGAAAAGAGAAAGAGTTCCAGCTTGTAGGAGGTGGGGTGGGGACATCCCACTTAGCCATGCTGGTTAAGTCCTCACTGCAGAGGAGCCTGGCCCTGGGGGAGAAGCAGCAGCAAGCCTCCGCCGTCCTCTGAGGTTAGCCGGTGTGACCCTGAGAATGTGGGAACTGCCAGGGGTCACAGCCCGGGATTATCATGGATTGCTCACTACCTCTTTCTCTTGTCTCTGGTATTCCTCCACCCCCGGCCCCCACCCTCAATTCTTGTTTGTCACCAGAGCCTCTGATCTGAGGAGAGACAGCAGCAGGCAGCTAGGGGAGCCAATTTGTTCCTGGCCGCCCTCCCCTCGGCCAGGGCTGCCACTGCTGCGCTGCCTGCCGCTTTGGCCCAGGCAGCTGAGAGCTCAAGCCTGGGTTGTTGTGGGCAAGGCCTCCGCCACTAGCCTTCCACTAATCAAACAGCAGAAGAGGCTGAATCACCAGGCCTGCATAGTTTGAAAATTGTAGACCTGCCTGTTGTGCTGAGTCAAACTGGTTTGTCAGGCTTGGGCAGGGGGGGGGAGGTGGGGGGTGGCAGCTGGGTACCTGATGGGGTGGGAGTGGCCCCTTGGCCCAAGGGCTATCCTAAGGCCAAGTCTCCCATGGCCTTCCGCCTCAGCTCCTGGTCAGGCCACTGGACCAGCATCCTGGGGAGGGATGGAGGCCTCGTGCCAGGGCCAGCTGTCTGTGGTCCAGCCTGGCTGGCAGGGCCAGGGTGGGAACACTGAGGCCCTTGGGCTCTCTGCCCTGTGCTACCCCCCTCCCTCTCAGGTTTATTTAATTATAAATCCCCATGATCTGAGGGAAAGAATGAAAAACAAAGTGTGTTCTCTGCTAGGAGCTGTTCCCCTCCCCACCAGCCCTGATGTGGGGACCAAGGGGCTAGAGCTAAGCATGGGTCAGTGGCCTCAAAACAAAGCAAAGAATGAACAATAACAACAGCACAAACCCCCGACTACAACTACCTGCATCCGTGCACACACACACACACACACACACACACACACACACACCCCTCAGATCTTAGGGCAGGATTCCCCCACACCCCTCCCCTCTCAGGCCACTGCATGCACACAAACAGACGCATGACTGGAATAAGAAACAGGAAACCGTGAGTCCCTGCTTGGGAGCAAGGTAAGGGACTCTCTGGGGACAAGGACAGCTGGGGTAGTTTTCTCTGAGCTGCCACAGACAAGACTTCAGGGCACTCCTTCCTGCCTGGACCCTGTCCTCCTGTGCCCACCCCGCCCCCTGCTTCCCGAGCCTTGAAATATGACCTCCCCTAGCACCTCAGTCTGGGCTCAGGCCAAGGCTCCATGGTTCTGTCTCCTTTCTTGTTTACTGTTTCCTGGGCCCTGCGTGGCACTTGGGTTCCAGGGTGGACTATTCTGAGTGACTCGGAACCTGGAGGTGCTGTGGAGTCTGGCGACTCCACAAAGCTGAATGGGCCCTGCCCTTCACCCGGCCAGGCAGCAAGGCTCTCTCTCTCGGCCTGCGCTCTTGCACTCGTGTGGTCCAACGAGACCCTCAGAGGCAGGCCAGGGCTTCCAGAATGTCCCCATGGTGCCAGCTCTCCAACTTAAGTACCACAGCTCCCGAGCCAAACTGCCGAATGCTGCGTCCCTCCAGGCTTAGTGCCCCTCCACACACTGCCATTTTGCTGCCAGGGAAGTGGCTGGCTGCTTAGTTAGGCAGGGGCTATACCTGGGAGGCCGCACCCAGCCACACCCAGAATCCTCTCAATGCCCCTGCCCCACCCCCTACCTTGTGACCTGACTGACTGACAGACAACTCCTGCTTTAGCGAGGACAACAGGAAGCAGAGCTGGGGTTGCCCGGCCTCTGTGAGAGGCAGGGTGAGAGGTAGCGCCTTCTTCTCCCAGCTCTCAGCTCTCCCTTCACTCTGCTACAGACACCCAAAGAAGAGCATGCTTGCCGCGTGTGTCTGCTGTATGTAGAGCCCCCCAAGTTGTTATACTAACTTCAGTGATTGGTGCTTGTTTTGAGACAGGGTCGCTCTGTGTAGCCCTGACTGTCCTGGAATTCCCCTCTGTAGACCAGGCTGGCCCCCAGCTCTTAGGGATCGATCTTCCTGCCTCTGCCTCCCGAGGGCTGGGATTAAGAGTGTGCGCCACCACCTCCCGCTCATGGTTGATTCTTGTGTCGAATTGCCACGCTCCTTCATGGGGCGGTAGCATGTTTTCCGCGTGACTGTGTAAGAGCGCATTACAGGTCTCTGCAGGGCGGCCAGCGCTTGTGTTGGTACTTTACATGCAGGACTGCGTGTGCCTCGTAGCTGTGGGGTTGGGTGTGTGAAGAGGATGGACTGTTGGACTGGGCGTGCCTGTCCTTAGAAAGGCTGTGTGGCGGAGAGTGGTCTGTCTAGAGCAAGCTGATGCTGTGTGTGAGAAAGATTTGCTGTATGTGGATATCGAAGGAGACTAATCTGTTTGTGCCATAAGCATCTGTGAGTCTGAAAAAGAGAGACTAGCTGTGGGGTGTGTGAGTGTGTGTGTGTGTGTGTGTGTGTGTGTGTGTGTGTGTTCACGGGTGGCTGTGGCTCTCTCTGTGTGTGGTTGTCCACCATATGTGTTGACCTGCCCCTTCTGCGGGCCCAGTAGTGGGAAACGAGTCAGCCACTGAGAACTGGGTACTGCCCGGGCAAACTGTTGTGTTTGTCCACAGGTGAGAGCCACAGAGTTGCCGCCACGGCTACTTGCTGTGGCTGTAGCCTTGTGGAAAATTGGCAGGGTGTTGCATCAAAGCCCCCCTGGCAGATCCTCCGCTTCCCAGTGACTTTTAAGGGCGATATGAGCCCTGTGTCTAGGGGTGGCCCGCCTGTCTTATCTCCCTCCACAGCCACCTGGTGGGGGGTGGGCACGGCGTGGAAGCTGCAGCCAGGAGTATTTGGAGGTTGCTCACGTTGCTCTTTTGTTCTTAGCCCCTGTGTCGTCTTCGCAGCAGAGAAAAGGTCTCCCTCCCGGTACCTTGGGCAGAGGGGTGCTATCATCCTCAGTCAGGCCTTCTGAGGCCAGGGCACTGATACTCAGTCTGCCCTAGACCTCCCTCGGATGCTTGGGGCAGACGGCAAGGCACAAGCCCCTCCTCTCCCCAGAGAAGTAGGGAAACCAGAGCGGCCCGGCCCGCCTCCTCCCCACCGGGGTGACCGGAGCCCGAGCCCTTCCTCAGGCACACAGGCCTGGAAACCCAAGTCCTCTCCTCATTAATGGGAAAAATGTGCCGAGATTGAGCGATGGCCAAAGGCTGATCCCCTCCCTCCCCTCTCCAGAAATTAAACAGAAATGAAGAGCCTCCCTCTCTCCCTCCTCCTGCGCCCGCCTCCAGCCCTCCCCTCTCTCCTCCCCCTCCCCTCCCCTCCTCCCGGAGCCAGCGCGCAGGGCTTGTTTTAAACTGTGGAGGAATCTGGCTGGAGGGGGAGGGGGGCTGAATATTTGGGTTTAAACAGTTCCAGATGGGTTTGGCACAGGCTGAGCAGAAGGAAGTGAGGGAGAAAGAGGAGGGAGGCAGCGCGCGGGAGCAGTGGGAGCCCTTGCCTGCTCCGGCGGGCGGGCGGGCGGACGGGCGGGCGGGCAGCGGCGGGCGGCGGCGGGCAGACAAGCAGGCGGACTGGCCGGCTGCTTGGCTGGGGGAGGGGGTGTGCTTGGCTCTGCGCGGATCGACTGCTCCCAGGGACCAGAGGATTCCAGGCTGCCGGCTGGGGAAGAGGCCGCTTGACGCTCTCCTTCTCCGGGGATGTCTCTTTGGGCCTCCTTGTCTCTTCATCTTACTGTCTGTTGTCGTCCGCTGCCCGGCATCCCCGCTGTCTGGGCCCAGCCTGGCCATCTCCTGGCCCAGCAAAGACCCTGCTCTGCCTTCCTATCTCTGGGCCCCCGCTTTTGCCCATCTCTGCTTCCCCGAAGGACCACCTGCCAGATGTCTGTCTGTTGGTCTGTCTGTCTACCGCGGGAAGCTGGGACAGCTTGCCATGTCAAGACCACCGGCTGTGTAGCGTCCCCCCCCCCCCCCCCCGCCCCCAGCCTGGCTCCCTGCACAGAGCGCCTGCTGCACTCAGCCCCTGGTGCTGCCCATCCACTGGGGTCTCTGCCGGCTTCTGCAGGAACATGTGGGGTTCAGATCTTCTAGGAACCCTCAGCTACCCTACCAAGGATGTGGCATGACAGCCTCTCTCCAAGTTCTGGGCCATCCCTACCCATCAAGCCCAAAGTTGAGGTTGTCTTGGCTCTCGGGCTTCAGGGAAGAAGAAGGGGGGGCGGGGATCCCCTCCCTTTCCTGATATCATGCTAAGTCTGATCCTGGAGTCACGCTGTCTTTAGTTGTTCCGCCAAAGCTCAGAACTGGGCTCTAGGGGTGCAAGTTCCTGTGTGGAACATTCAGGTGTGCCTGCCATGACTGAGCAAGCCAACCCGACAAGAAACGCTGAGTTCAGAGCGGAGAGGCCCGGACCCACGGAGGAAGGCACCTCACCTGACGTGGAGATCCAAGAAAGGTTTCCTGGAGGCAGAAGTTTGGCTGAGACACACAGCCGTTTTCCAAGCTTTGTTAGTTAGTTAGTTAGTTAGTTAGTTAGTTAGTTAGTTAGTTAGTTAGTTAGTTTTTGAGACAGAGTCTCACCATGTACCCTAGACTAAGCTGAAACTCCCCATCCTCCTGGCATGTGCCTCCACGCCTGGCCCTCTGGTCCCTTCAGAGGGGTTTGCTGCTGAATCAGCTGGACCTAGACCTGAGCCATCTTCAGGCCCTGGCTCCAGGTCCTAACTAACAGTTATACAGAATATACCGACTCTGTCTCGGCATCCTTCCACAGAGGGCCGTGAGCCGTGGTTTCTCTGTGGATGTCATGAAGCTTTGAACTAAGTTCTGGGCATCAGTGGTCCCTTTTACCTCAAAGAGCATCCTGGCTTCAGCCCCCACAGGTGGCCGAGTGGGAGGCTGGGAGCAGGCCCCAGCCTGCCAGGGCTCTTCCCTTCCCCAGGGCAGTGTGTGAGGCCCGGCCTTTGTGCTGGGAATGGAGTCAGGGGAGGCCCAGGCTGCAGGGTCTGAAGCCCACAGCCCTTTGTTCCCGGATAAAGGCCCTGCTGGCCCCTTTGTGTGGAGATTAGCCGAGCCTGAGGTGTGTGTGCCCGCCTTTGCTCCAGCCTCGTTAACCCAGGCCCAGGGTCAGAGGCAGACTGCTACCCCTAGCCAGCCAGACTGACACCTTGGGAGTTGTGACGCCTACCCCTGGGAATGACTTCGGGATCTCCTCTGGAGAAAGAGGTGGTCTTTGGAGAGGTTGTGCCTGATGGGAGCTGGTTTCTGACATCCTTTCCTGGGTGACCTCCTCACTCTGACCAGGTTGGCCTCTGACCTTTTCCTTCTGTTGTTTCCCCAGAGACCCTCATGGACACGAAATGGGTGACATCTGAGCTGGCATGGACGTCTCACCCAGAAAGTGGGGTAAGACTTCCCCATCTTCTCTCCTGAGTTTTGGTGCCGTGACACCTCCTCCCTCCCGGGTCCGGCTGTGGGCTGCCCTCTGTCCTCACCTCCTGTGGCATTCCCATTCCCTTCCTTCTGTGTGTCACCTCCACGGCCTCATCCTCTTAGTTTGTGGATGTCTGTGTGTCTCATTCTTCTGTCTGTTGTTCCATCTTTGTCCTGTCACCCTGACCTGGTGGTCCTTCCAAATCCATCCAGACCGCCCCCCTCCTTCCTGGGTCCCCGAAAGAGCGCCGGCTCAGGATGGGGGCTGGGGAGCCGAGCGTGGTGACAGTGCCCTTAAGCACAGAGGCAGGGGGATCTCTGAGTTCTAGGACAGCGTGGTCTACATAGTGAATTCCAGGACAGCCAGGACTACGTAGTGAGAACCTATCTTTAAAAAGAAGAGCCAGGCGGTGATGGCGCATGCCTTTAATCCCAGCACTCGGGAGGCAGAGACAGGAGGATCTCTGTGAGTTCAATGCCAGCCTGGTCTACAGAGCAAGTTCCAAGACAGGCTCCAAAGTTACAGAGAAACTCTGTTTCAAAAAACAAAAACAAAAACAAACAAAAAAAGAGCCAGGAAGCCTGGGCCCAGATCTCTACTACACTGTGTATAATTGACTTTTCTGGGCCTCTTGTTTCTTGATTGCTAAATTCCTACCATTCTGATATCTCTCAGCTGTTAGAATTAACATCCCGAGGTGGCCTTCGTGGCCAGGCTGAGCCCTGGGGCCCTAGGTACAGGCTCTGCAGTGAACAGGCCAACTGTGATTTGGGTCGGTCTGTCTCTGCTATAAGCCTTGGGTTTCTTGTGGGAGTTTTGTGACGATGCAATGTGTTGGTAGTGTTGACAGCCAGTGTTCACCAAATGCTTTCTCTCTGGCAGGCAAGCTTAGCCAAGTTGTCCTGTTTAGTTCCTCCAACCTCATTTAATTCCGGTCAGCCCCACTGTACAGGTGATGAAACTGCGGCCCTCAGATCACACACACATAGGAGTCACCTCGGGCTTCCCAAGGTCTCAGCCCTGTTCTGGGTGTTCTTCATGTGGTTCTGTATTCCCTAGGTATGCTAACTGTCTCTTGGTTTCAGACCAAGAAACTGAGGCACAGAAAGTCTAAGGGACCCAGAAAGCTGGGTTTCGAACCCGTGTTGGCATGCTCAGCCACCCACCACAGCAGCGCCTCTGTGGGGTAAATAAATGCAGCAGCCCCCGACGCTCCGCAAACGGCTCACTCTCTTTTTTTCACTTGGTCCACGCTCAGTGGGAAGAAGTGAGCGGCTACGATGAAGCCATGAACCCCATCCGAACGTACCAGGTGTGTAACGTGCGCGAGTCCAGCCAGAACAACTGGCTTCGCACCGGTTTCATCTGGCGGCGCGAGGTGCAGCGCGTCTACGTGGAGCTCAAGTTCACCGTGCGCGACTGCAACAGCATCCCCAACATCCCCGGCTCCTGCAAGGAGACCTTCAACCTTTTCTACTACGAGGCCGACAGCGACGTGGCGTCGGCCTCCTCGCCCTTCTGGATGGAGAACCCCTATGTGAAAGTGGACACCATCGCACCGGACGAGAGCTTCTCGCGGCTGGATGCCGGTCGGGTCAACACCAAGGTGCGCAGCTTCGGGCCGCTTTCCAAGGCTGGCTTCTACTTGGCTTTCCAGGACCAGGGCGCCTGCATGTCCCTCATCTCGGTGCGCGCCTTCTACAAGAAGTGCGCGTCCACCACCGCGGGCTTCGCCCTCTTCCCCGAGACCCTGACGGGGGCGGAGCCCACGTCGCTGGTCATTGCCCCCGGCACCTGCATCCCTAATGCCGTGGAGGTCTCGGTGCCTCTCAAACTCTACTGCAATGGCGACGGGGAGTGGATGGTGCCCGTCGGCGCCTGCACCTGCGCCACCGGCCATGAGCCGGCTGCCAAGGAGTCCCAGTGCCGCGGTAAGTGGGACCCGAGGAAGGGGAGGGTGGGTGGAGTCTGACCACAGCCAGGCTTCCTATCTGGCCAGATATGGTCTCAGGGGAGACTGGAGGGCAGGAGAGGGAGGAGCTGCGCGTTGTGAAATAAAGGCCATCCTACAAAGAGGGGCGCGGGAAAGAAAAGGAGACTTGAAGAAGAGAAGACGTGGGGGGGGGGTGCACTCCGTGATGGAGCGCTTGCTGGCGTTCACAACGTGCACCAGGCTCTACCTGCGGCCCCCAGCACCGGGGATGGGGGGAGGGGCCCGGGGGGGGGAGGGGCAAGAAAGATGGCGGCTGTAAATGGGAAGAGTAGGGACCTTGTGAATGCTTGACGGCTGAGGCCCGCGAACCTGGACAGACCTTCGAGGCTGCCAGGGGTGCCCTCTTGGTCCTGTCCCCGATGTGTACTTCATGTGGGAGTTCTCGAGGGGCCTCTGCTGTGGGTATCCCTTTGCATGCTCCCTGGGAGGCAGTGTGGATGGTGCAGTAGGTGGAGGCCAAGTCCCTCTAGCCCCCAGGTCTCACTTGAACTGCTTGAGTGAGTCTGTGCAAGCTAGTGAACCATGCTAACCTTGGCTTCCTCATGCCAGAGGGGGCAGGGGTAGAGACTGTTGCCTAAGACTGTAAATGGGGATGAGCAAGTGATGCCCTGTCCGAGGTCCTCATGTCACCATCTGATGGGGCCCACGGGTCCCAGGAGTGTGGAGACGATTGGAGGGACAGGGATTGTTGGAGTCCCTGTTCCCAAGCCAGGCGGAGACTTGCTGAGTCTCGCCGGACCTCGTGATGTCCTGGCCTCCGGCTGTAAAGTCCCCCTGATGAGCCTGTGGAGTGAGTCCAGTTTTCTCCCTGGTTTGCCGACAAGAACGTGGAGTCTCAGGGTGGTTCTGTGGTGCTGACCTTCCAGCCAGGGAATGTGGGAGCTGGCATTCAATCCCCCCCAAGAGCTGAAGCAGGGCAAGGCGTGAGGGTCTTGTCTCTTCTCTCTGCCCTCTTCTCCATGGGACTTGTGATGGTGCCTCCCCGAGTGGGAAATGGCTCTTATCACAGTCCTCTGTGTGAGGAGGGGGCTGGGCCATCAACCTGGCCTGCCTGCCCCGTGAGGCCCCGGTTTGGGGTTGCCCCGCGGGCCCCCTCTGCTTCTCTTTAGGAACCTGCTGGAAACTTCCTCTTCCCAAGTGTAGAAAAGGCGGGTGGGGGTGATGAGCCTGACAGCCTGAAGAAGGGCTAACACTCCGCAGGTCCCTGGCAGGAAGTGCAGGCTGGTTCCCATAGCAACCAGGCTGGCCTGGCCTCTGCCCCCTCCCCCACTGGTTCAAAAGAGCTAGGGTGGAATATCACCTTCATGAGGGGAGATCAAACCCTAAAGAAGAGGACAGCCCCAGCTACAGGCTGGAAAAGCTTAGTGACCCCCTTCCAGAGGTCATCACGTGGATGGACTGACAGGTCACTCTAGCGTGGCCAGGGCGGTCTCCAGTTATGCCCACTGTCCTGTCAATCAACCCTTTCACTCTATAAATATTCTGATTTTTAATAATAAATATTGTGGCCACCCTACCCATGGGGGATGTGCAGAGCCCGTACCACAGGGGCTGAATGTGGTTGGCAGGATTGATGGGAAGGGATTTGCAGTCACCGGCCTCTGGACTGGCTTGGGACAGGTCCCTTGGGAGGCTCTGAGCCTTTGAACTCCAGGCGACCCCAGCTTTCTTTCTGTGTTCTTACCCGTCTTTCCTCCTTTTCTCACTCCTGCCCAGCCCACACCCTGCCCTGCTCCTTGGTGGGTGGGGCAGAGGTTTGCCAGGAGCCGTCTGCAGGGGAGGCCCGACCTCCTGGCTACGGCAGTATCCTTGAGGGTTCTCAAGAATTACTCTCTCCCAGAGTGTTGTTAGGCCAGGCTGGGGGCATCTCAGCAGGGTACAGGGGCATCTCAGCAGGGTACGGGGGCATCTCAGCAGGGTACAGGGGCATCTCAGCAGGGTACAGGGGGGGTGGTCTCTTCCCACCCCCTCCTCTTCCTCTTCTCTCTACTCTGCCTCCATAAGCCAGACTGTCCAGGTGATGATGGGCTGACGTCTTCTAAGGCACACGGTGGGGGGAGGGGAGAGGGGGGGTGGAGAGGAATCTGCTGACGTGGCATTTCTGTGGGGCGAAAGGGCCCTTTGTAGCCTAGCTGGAGTTGGGCAATACAGGCATTGCCCCCATGGTCTGGGAGTTGGAGGGGGGGGGAGCTAAGCCACAGATTGGGAAAGGCCGGGTTCTCTCAGAGGAGGGAAGGCTTGATGTCTGCGGAGAAGGGAGGCAGTGTGTGTTGTCCTCTTCTCTCCTGCAGCCTGTCCCCCTGGGAGTTACAAGGCAAAGCAAGGAGAGGGACCCTGCCTCCCCTGTCCCCCCAACAGCCGAACCACCTCGCCAGCTGCCAGCATCTGCACCTGCCACAATAACTTCTATCGCGCGGACTCGGACTCGGCGGACAGTGCCTGTTCCAGTGCGTGAGCTTCCTCTGCTCTCCCCCTGCAGGGCCGTCCTCCCAGGGCCGGCCTAGAGATCCGGCCTTGGGAGTGAGATAACCCCTCCTTCTAGATGGGGGGAATGAAGTGAGGGGGTTAGATGATGCGCTCCAGATGTCACTGAGGAGGTGATCGCTCTTGAACTCAAACCCGGCTCAGGGCTGGCCCCAGCTACCTGCATTTTAACCCCACCGGCTGCTAGCAGGCGACGGTTAGGGACCTGCCAGCTCATCGCTCCTTAGCCGGTGCACTCTCGGTCCAGCTGTAGTAAGAGGCCTCACAGCCTAAGGACGCGCTGGTCCCCGCTTTCTCCCCTTTGGTATGCAGACACTGTGCCAGGGGCAGCGGACGTGACAGAGCGTGAGATATCACCAGGGACCTTAACATCAAATGTAGAAACAGATAATGACCAAGTAGTGTGCTAAGTGCTGGGCCTAGGACTGATGTTACGGGGTACAGGGATGGAAGAGGACAATCCAGATAGGCTTCTCGAAGGAGGTAACACCACCGTGAGTCCTGAAGGGCGAACAGGAGTCCTGTCTCCCCCGTGAAGAAGGGCAGGAAGATTTTTGTGCTTGGGAAAACAGTGGTAGAATTGAGTGCCCCAGGCAGGGCGGGCACTAAATGTGGTCCTGGGCCCCCAACTCATTTCTCCTTTTACGTCCCCAAAGCTGTGCCTTCTCCTCCCCGGGGCGTGATCTCCAATGTGAATGAGACCTCGCTGGTCCTCGAGTGGAGCGAGCCCCGGGACCTCGGTGGACGGGACGACCTCCTCTATAACGTTATCTGCAAGAAGTGCCATGGGAACTCGGGCACTGGGGGGCCCGCGACCTGTGCGCGCTGTGACGACAACGTGGAGTTTGAGCCTCGGCAGCTGGGCCTGACCGAGCGCCGGGTCCACATCAGCCACCTGCTGGCCCACACCCGCTACACCTTTGAGGTTCAGGCCGTCAATGGCGTCTCCGGCAAAAGCCCTCTGCCACCCCGCTATGCGGCTGTGAATATCACCACCAACCAGGCCGGTGAGAAGGGGACCTGGGTCGTCTCGCCCTCGACACAGAGGCTCTGTGGGAACTGACATGTAGGAAGGCTGCCTGGGCCCAGGGGTCCTCAGTGTCCTTTTCTCTTCGCCAGCCCCATCCGAAGTACCTACGCTCCACTTACACAGCAGCTCGGGGAGCAGCCTGACCCTGTCCTGGGCACCCCCAGAGCGGCCTAATGGGGTCATCTTGGACTATGAGATGAAGTACTTTGAGAAGGTAAGAGGCTCGAGGGGCCGGAGGAGGAGGCTTGGGGCGAAACCAAAACGAGACTACACCCAGATAGTGTTAGCGGCCTTTGGGAGCCGAGCCTCGGCACCGGGCAAGCCTGCCGATGGACGAGGGTCAGCTGGCTCCAAGACCTCCCTGAAGATGCCTCCCTCCCTTCTCACGGCTTTGCAGAGTAAAGGCATTGCCTCCACGGTCACCAGCCAGAAGAACTCCGTACAGCTGGATGGGCTGCAGCCCGACGCCCGCTATGTGGTTCAGGTCCGGGCTCGCACCGTGGCGGGTTATGGCCAGTATAGCCGCCCGGCCGAGTTTGAGACCACGAGCGAAAGAGGTATTACCCCTCTCCCGCTGCGAGCCAACCCCCGCCCCAGCTCACATCCCTCTCATCCCTTCACTCACTGCCCACCCTTGATCTCCAGGCTCAGGTGCCCAGCAGCTTCAAGAGCAGCTTCCCCTTATTGTGGGCTCCACGGTCGCCGGGTTCGTCTTCATGGTGGTTGTCGTGGTCATCGCCCTCGTCTGCCTCAGGTACTGGCAGGCCCCGGCCGCCCCACGGACTGACTCAGGCGCCCTTTACTTGAGCGGTATAGAGCTCCCTGACTGCACCCCTCAGCCGCCCCCTCCCTTCACAGCCGCGGCCATCCTGGGCCCAGGCTTTCCTTGCCAGAGAAGGCCCATTCCAACCCACCCATCTTCCTCTGTGCTGTTCCCGGCCTCCAGAGACTTCAGCCCCTACCCAGAGACCTGGGATATGACCGCCAGCCAGGGGTTCCCACTCCCATCCCCTCGCCTTCTCTGTGGGCGCCAGGGTCCCCTGCACAGAGACAGCCATAGCCCTTGGCCTTAGGCCTTCTCCACTCTGCCCCTGCAGGAAGCAGCGCCATGGCCCTGACGCAGAGTACACGGAGAAACTGCAGCAGTACAGTGAGTGTCTTGTGGCTCTGTCCCCCTCCTGTAGGCCTAGAGACCACTCTCCACTCCAGCTCCCTTCCTCTGACTGGCTGCCATTTCCTGACCCCTCCCTCATTCTAGGTCCCCTGGGCTCTCCCTTGCTAGCTACCCCCAGTCTGAGGTGTAACCGCTGTCCCAAAGACAGTACGTCCCGTGGGAACAGGCTGTCTCGCACGCAGGAAGCAATTAGGTGTTAATTCCTGTGGCAAAGGACAGTCAGGGTTCAAAGCGGAAGGCTTCCTGGAGGAAGTGGCAGGGTGAACAGGGTCTACGTGGTGGGGAGGAGGGCATTCCTGGCTCAAGGAGCCTCTGGAAGGAAGTGAAGGGTGCGCAGTGCCCGGCTGTGTGCCCGGCTGCGGGGGTGGTGAGAAGACTGGACTGGCAGCTGTGTGGATGCCAGGCTGGGTGAGAAGTGTGGCCAGCCCTTTGGAGGGTCCCACACAGCAGGCAGAGTTTGGACCTGACTCCACCGCAGGTATTGGGGAAGGCTGTCAGTTGAGGAGGGAGACAGTGAAGGTATTGTTCCAGGACGACGCAGGGCAGCCGGGTGGGAAAAAGTGCGGAGGCAGAGGGCCCAGCTGGGAGGCCGTTGCAGTGAAGGCCTGGACCAGGCTGGGCAGTGGGGAGGCGGGAGGGGAAGGATGACCTGGAGAGAAGTCTGAGCGTGATGAGAGATGAGGGAGAAAGACAAGAAGAGGAATCCTGGGCGTCTAGCTCATGTGGTTCCTCAGCATTCTCGTGGGGGAAGGGCAGGATGGCCGGGCCTGGCTCCGGGGCTGGGGCCGGCTCAGCAGGGAGGCTGTCAAGACTGCACCCAACAGGGCTGGCCCGTGCTGTGCCATGCCGCGGCGGGAAGTCCATGCTCCTATGCCCACCTCTTTCCCCTGCAGTTGCTCCTGGGATGAAAGTTTACATTGACCCCTTCACCTATGAGGATCCCAATGAGGCTGTGCGAGAATTCGCCAAGGAGATCGATGTGTCCTGTGTCAAGATCGAGGAGGTGATTGGAGCTGGTGAGTAACCTGGAAACCGTGGCCGGTCGTGCGAGGCGGCCTTGGAGGAGGAGATGGGTGAACCGCCGCCGGGAAGACCCCAGAAATGCGTGTGACCCGGGTGCCTGTGCTCTGCAGGGGAATTTGGGGAAGTGTGCCGGGGTCGGCTGAAACTGCCTGGCCGTCGGGAGGTGTTTGTGGCCATCAAGACGCTGAAGGTGGGATACACTGAGAGGCAGCGGCGGGACTTCCTAAGTGAAGCTTCCATCATGGGTCAGTTTGACCATCCCAATATAATCCGTCTAGAGGGTGTGGTCACCAAAAGTCGTCCAGTTATGATCCTCACTGAGTTCATGGAGAACTGTGCCTTGGACTCCTTCCTTCGGGTAAGAGCCGCTTCAGTCCTCTTTCCCCAGACAGCCAGGTCAGGCCAGTTATTCCCCACCGTCAAGTCAGAGACCCTGTTCAAAGTCCACACATGTTTAGAGGTAGCGTGGTCTAGGAAAATAGCTGGCCTTCACATGCCAGCTCTGCTGCTCTTAACTGCCTGTGTGATCTCGATCCAGCAAACACTTACCTTTCCTAATCTCAGCTGCCTTAGTTATACAATGAGGTTGGTAATGCACACTAGATCCTCAGAGAGACCACTGGGTTGTTGTAGACAAGCTGCATGACATATAGTAGGTCTGCTAACAACGGTCTCTGTTTAGCACGTTCTGGACACCACGGCAAAGCATGTTCTCAGAGGGCTTAGAGAAAAACAGGCAGGCCGGCCAGGGGCCTTTGGGGAGACAGCAGGGTCCCCTCTGAGCCTGCCTCTCGCCTCCAGCTCAATGATGGGCAGTTCACAGTCATCCAGCTGGTGGGCATGCTGCGGGGCATTGCTGCTGGCATGAAGTACTTGTCCGAGATGAACTATGTGCACCGTGACCTCGCTGCCCGCAACATCCTCGTCAACAGCAACTTGGTCTGCAAAGTGTCTGACTTTGGCCTCTCCCGCTTCCTGGAGGATGACCCCTCAGACCCCACCTACACCAGCTCCCTGGTACAGGAAGCCCCGACTGGGAGGGACTGGAGGGCGGGCGGGCGGGGCTGGCCAGGCAGGGGCTCAAGGCTGGGGGTCAGCCTCGAGTTCCAAGGTGAAGGGCATATCCCTCCATCACCAGGGAGGGAAGATCCCTATCCGCTGGACCGCCCCAGAGGCCATAGCCTACCGGAAGTTCACCTCTGCCAGCGACGTCTGGAGCTATGGCATCGTCATGTGGGAGGTCATGAGCTACGGAGAACGGCCCTACTGGGACATGAGTAACCAGGATGTGAGTAGAGCTGAGGGGGAGTGCTGGGTTGGGGGGAGTTGGCAGGGTGTGGAGGGGCGCTCGCTCATTTCCGACTCCTTGCCGTTACCCAGGTCATCAATGCTGTCGAGCAGGACTATCGGCTGCCACCCCCCATGGACTGCCCCACTGCCCTACACCAGCTCATGCTGGACTGTTGGGTGCGGGACCGGAACCTCAGACCCAAGTTCTCCCAAATCGTCAACACACTCGACAAGCTCATCCGCAATGCTGCCAGCCTCAAGGTCATCGCCAGTGCCCCCTCTGGGTCAGTGTCCCAACAGCGCCCACAGACTGGCAACCCTAACCCCGCTTGCTCCCTAGCTCCCTGGATGTACCAGGTCACACTCTCTTTTGTCCACAGCCTGTCACAGCCCCTCCTGGACCGCACAGTCCCGGATTACACTACCTTCACCACGGTGGGGGACTGGCTAGATGCCATCAAGATGGGAAGGTATAAGGAGAGCTTTGTCAGCGCGGGCTTCTCATCCTTTGACCTGGTGGCCCAGATGACTGCAGAGTAAGTGTACCCCCGAGGGGCCGGGACTGGGCAGGTGCTCTGGCTGAGCCCAGGGGAGCAGGCCACAGGGAAGGGACCGACTGCTGCTTTTGTGTCTCTAGAGATCTGCTAAGGATTGGGGTCACTTTGGCGGGCCACCAGAAGAAGATCCTCAGCAGCATCCAGGACATGAGACTGCAGATGAGCCAGACGCTGCCTGTGCAGGTCTGACACTCGGCTCCGACCGGGGGGGAGGGAGTGTCCCCCCCCACCCAGGACTGCACAAGGATTCTGACCAGCCCGCTGGACTTTCGGATGTCTGGCCTTTGGCTGCGGCCCAGAAGATGGAAGTTTTGGAGAGGACACTTGCTGTGACTTCTCCAGGCCCGTGCTCCCTCCCAGGAAGCGTGCCCCAAACCTCTTCATATTGAAGATGGATTAGAAGAGGGGGTGATGACCCCCTCCCCAGATGCCTCGGGGCCCGGGCCTTCCTGCTCTCCAGCGGGGAATCGTCACAACTCAGATTTGGCTGCGCTTCAGTAGTGGAGGTCCTGGTAGGGTTTGGGTGGGGGTGAGCCTGGGTTACTCAGGCCCCAGCCCTGGCAGGGGTCTGCCCCCACCAGGTAAGCAGAGAGGATTCCCTCCCCCCGGAAGTGGAGGAGGGGACTCTGGGAACGGGGAAGTACGGAGCCCCGTCCTGAAGCCAGCTGGTACCTCCAGTTTGCACAGGGACTTTTTGGGGGCTGAGGGTCCTGCCCTACCCCTGCCCTTGGTGCTGTTGTAAAAGGGCAGGCAGGAGCAGGCTGAGGAGCAGCCCTCGCCTCCCAGAGACGGACTCACAGAGCCAGAGATGTGTGTGTGTGTACGTGTGTGCGTGTGTGTGTGTGTGTGTGTGTGTGTGCGCGCGTGTGCGTGTGTGTGAGTGGGGGGGTATGTATGTGTGTGTGTTGTGCACATGCTTGCCTGCACAGAGAGCATGAGTGTGTACAAGCTTGGCCCTGTGCCCTACAGTGGGGTCAGCTGGGCAGACAGCGAAATAAAGGCAATAAGATGACTCTTGCCCCTTCTCATTCCTCCTCCCAAAGTAGGGCTCCTTGATCCCTCCTGTTAGTGATCCCTGGTTGCTAGACCTCCACAACTTCCTGGAGTCTCTTTTGTAGTTCAGCCCCATCCCTTTGAGCATCCAACAGACTTGTCAGAAGTGGCGCGTGAACCGAGGCAAACCGAGTTCTTTGCTTCTGTGACAGACAGCCTCTTGAGTCTCCATGGTGTTCTGCCGAGTCCCTGAGGGAGAGCAAGGGGTCAGTTCCCTGGGTCCCCTGACCAAGTATAAGAGGAGTCATTTACAGACAGAAAACCAGGGACGGTCCTCTTCACTAAGCACTTAGTGTGTCCGCGTCTTATTTCAGCTCAGTAACCCAGGCAGGAGGAGAGGGAGATGTTCAGTAACTTGACCAGTCCCCAGCCAGCAGAAGAGGCAGAGGCTGGGATTCCCACAGCATGCCTGCACACAGGAAAGGCTTGGGAGACACCTAACAAGGGCCAGGAAGAGGTCAAGAAAGCCTCTGGAATCAAAGGAAAACTTGGGGGGGGGGGGCGAATGCCAGGACATGGCAATGAGTAAGGGGCGTGGTTTCTGGTAATGGAATGGGTTTGGCTAAGTAAGTGTATATGCCCTGCCTCAGTTTCCCTCAGTAGTGGTGGGAGAGGGTATGAGTGCAGGGGAGGACATCCACACAAAGAAATCCCGGTCCCTTCGTCAACGAATAGAAGTGGGTAGGGTACAATAGATGCGATCCTCTCACAGTAAATGTAGGCGCTCCCTAGAACAGGTTTCTGAGGTATCTGCAAATCCTAACTTAAGAGTTTCCCTCACAGGGAGGCCTGGAAGCATGGGCACACACATGTGGTTCAAGTGTGGAGACCTCAGACTCAGGGTTCATTGCCTCCAGGCAGGGCAAGGGTTCCTACCGGAAATCTAGGTGGGAGCAGGGGAGCTGCAGGCCTGGAAGGTGTTGGCTGAGGTCTTAAAAGGCAGCTGATATGGGGCTTGGAGGGTTGCTGGCTCCTCCTGGGTCCCTTCACCCCCGGCTGGCAGTACAGGCCTCTCAAGACTGCCGCGGGGCCCCACGCTGTTGGCATTCTGTACCCAGAGACCCGCGGTGGATCCTCAGCTTGAGGGGGACACAGCCACAACATGGGTCCTCAGCAGCCCCTGGGCTCCGGGGAAGGGGGACGGGCAGGGCCACCTCGGTCATCCTCCCAAGCTGACAACAGTACGAGGTGTGACAGGACTGCAGGAGAGGCTTTGTGGGCCTGGGTGGCTTCCACACACTCGGAGCAGCATTCCCTTGCTGAGGGCTCACAGGTCCCGTGTCAGCTTCCTACTCTTCTCCAGGGGCTCTGGATCAGTGAGGGGTCTGTGGCCCATGTCTCCCCGGGGTAAAGTTTCCACTGTCCCACCCCACAGTGCTGACTGGGGGCTCCACCCACAGAGGGAGGCCAGGATCTCGAGGGCCAACTTGAGCCTAAGCCCAGGGGTCCAGCCCAGTGTGCTGGGCGTATCTCTCATCAGGGTGCAGAGGTCTCCCTCCCCCTCCCACCCCCACCCCCCACCCCCCGCACTCAACCTCGCCACGTCAGGGGACACAGACAGGTACTCAAGCCCATTCCATTACCCACACACCACTGTGTTACCCATTTTCAAGTCCGCAGTCTGTCCACCCTCCTCCCCACCCCCAGCCCCCGCCGGCCCCGACCAGGGCTTCCCGGGACTCCGAAATGATGAGGGGAGGGGCCTACATTCCTGCCAGTGGACGCAGCCAACTGGTGTTTTGTCCAGAGGGCTGGGATGTGTTCAGACCCTAGAACCTCCAGAGCAAGGTTACTAGGAGAAGCAGAGCCTTGGCAGAGGAATAGAGAGCACCCCAGGAGGGGTCTAGCTCCCCTGCAGGCAGATAAGGAGTGGGGCATGGAGTTTTTAGTCTGTCTAGTCTTCGTTAATTACACACTCTTGGAGCAGAAGGTTAGCTCTCCCGAGTCAATGATTTCACAGGGAAGCCAGTGGGGGAAGGGCCCTTTGCCGCGGAGGCCAGGTGCTGAGTAAGAACCTGGAAGACCTGGGGTGGTGGAGAGGGAAGCGCAGCCCACACAGAGCCCAGGCAGGTGTGGAGCAAAGGACGGCTCTCTTCCTGACGTGTGACCTCGTCAGGTTGACGTGAATGCTGTCATCTCTAAGAGGTCTAAGAATCATCTCTGTCCCATGACATTGTTACAAGTGCTCAGTCTCATTAATAAATGTAAGGTCTGTGTCCGAGATGGTAGTATGTGCTAAAAGGAAAAAAAAATAGCTTTTTTATTATCATTATTTATTAACGTGAAACTTGAAGAAAAATAAAGAAGCTGGCAGAAAAATAGTAGGTAGTGCTTGGCCTACATCAGGGTCACATACAAGGCCCTAGGGGTTATGCCAGCCTCAGCCTCTAGAAGGAAGGGCGAGGAAGCCAAAGGAGCCGGGAAATGTGTCCCGTCAGGGATCCGGGACACACTGCTGCAGGATTAGCCCAGCCCTGGCCCCTGGGTGGGGCTGCTGGGGCCTGGGTAGTTTAAAGTCCCTAAGCGTTCAGAAGCTGACTGAGTAGCTGAGGGAGGAACTGTAGGGACTCAGTCTTCAAGCATCCGCTGGGTGTCTACCCCACGAGAGCACCGGGGTGGGCACCCAACACTGAGAAGCAAGAGGAACCCAAAGCCTGGAAGAACCTAGAAAACGGGATGGCGATGTGAGTCAAGCCGCCACAGGGAGGGCCGCCTATAATTACAAGTCAAGAAATGCCTCAGGAACAAAGCTGAGTTTTGTGGGACCCGTCAGCAAGGCTGGGGGCTCGAACCAGTTATGGGATGCCCAGCAGAGGGAGCTGGGGACCCCCGTTGCCATCAGGGTGCTTCCGTGTGTCTGACCCAGTGTCTGACCTTGGGCATTCTCCATTCATTCCCTCATTCATTTATTCAGCACACACCTGCGGCTGGGGTGGGGGTGGGGCTTCCTCTACAAACCAGTTCTCCTTCCAGTGAGGGAGCTAAGGACTGGGGCCACCCACCTCTGTGGGCCTGGAGTGCCAGTCATGGGCATTTGATCCCGCCATTTCACGGTCTTCCTGGGGCTTGCCACTTGGCTGGCATAGCCCCCCGCCCTACCTCCATGCCGCAAGGAACACTTGTCTGTGACTGTTTCTGAGTTCATATTTCTATTCTCTCTCTGGAAGAGCTCACGGAAGGGCTTGCCCATGGTCAAAGAGGCAGTCATTAGCAAAGCCCAAATTTAAGTGCATTCTGATTGGCCACAATTTCCACTATGTCCGGGTAACCTGAAAGGGAACCCAGGAAATCAAGAAATGCTGCACCGGATGGCACTTACGGAGACACCTGCCTCCAGCAGTGGGCTGCTCCACAGCCAAGGGCTGCCTGGGTGTTTGTCTTTTGGCTAGCGCAAAGGAGGAGCTGGGCAGCCAGGTGCAGGTGGTACTTGCCAGGAGCACAGGCCAGGAGTGGAATCGGGTACTAGCCTGAGGCAAGGGCCCAGAGTGGGAAGGCAGCTCTCTCCCTCGGCTTCTCGTCGATGCCCTTCTCTCTTGATTCCCATTAGTCATTCCCATCTCATGGAGAAGGAATGAAAACAGACTCCGGATCTGGCTAGAGGTGTGCCGTGACATCAGTCTGCAAGACCCAGCCTCCCTGGGACAGAGACAGAGGCCAGAGAGGCAGAAGCGGCAGCTCTTGCCCCTGACTTTTCCCTGCTGTGGAAACTGAACTTGGGGCAGGTGGGAAACACAGAGCTCACCCTAGGAGATCATGAAAGGACACGTGTGCATGTGTCACACAATCACCCTGCTGCTCTTTCCACCATCGCCCACGGGCCGGGCCACGGTTCTCCACATCCTGTCCATCCTTACTTTTTAGATGCCACCATGTTCAATATCGCCCCGTTTTTACCATTTCGTCACAGTTAGGCCTCTGAGACTCGGTATGATAGATGGGATTGTTTTCGGCTCCAGCCCCACGATTTTCACATCTAGATGCTGGCTGTTCATCCCCAATGGCCTCCTGCCCTCCCAGGATACTGTACTACAGGTCCGTCCTGCCATCACTTGGCTGGCTTCCTCCAGCACAGCCACGCTGATAACCTGGGCTCTCACCTGCTTCTTCTCCCTGTCCTTTTAAAAACCGTTCCAGTTCCTGAACAGTTTCTCCCAACCCGTGGGGGGCCTTCTAAGCGACGCTTTCCTCCTGGTCCATCATAGATTAGGCAAATACATGTTCCCATTCCAGTCTCTCCGGTTATCTTTTTCTTGTTTTGCTGATTTCCAGGAACATTCCAGCCCTCCACGGCACACGCTTCCGTTCTCGGTATCTCCGCTTTTAGTTTACTGAAATAGTTCGCGCTCTGAACAGGTTCTCACTGAGGTTTCTCTTGTCTCCTTTTAGGTAGTAATGGTGAGATAGTGGCCGCCTTCTGTTGTGTGACGAAACTGTTCTGGGGAGACAAAACACTTGTCTACACTCACCCTAGATAGGGAACTCACGGCAGACCATTTAGCGGTATGGATACCACTAAAATCCAACTTGATGAACCATGAGTTTTATTGGAGTTACTTACAGGAAAATGGGTGAGGGGTCACTTACAGGACCAGAAATGACTCAAAGACAGTCATTTGAGTTGCATCACCAAAGCCCACCCCGGCATGGGTGACAAGTCAGAGAAACTGGGAACCTGGAGTCCTTGTACAGCCTGCAGGCAGCTCGGCAGGTTGGAGAGAGTCCTTTCCAAGTGACTCTGGTCTCTTCTGGCAGCTCGGCTGGTTTCTGCTCCTTCCAGGCAGCTGGTCTGATCTCAGTCTTCTTTGCAGCTTGTGACCTCGTTTATTCCGGCAGGGAGGGGCCCAGTGAACCCGCTTAGTTTCAGGGAGTTCTTGAACCGATTGTGTTGTGGTTTACTTCCCTGCTTAAGGTGCTCCCTTGCGGGAGGGAACGTTTTACTCTCTGAGAAAACTGTTACACAACACTGCACCCCTTCCTCTGGCTCTTACATCCTCTCTGCCCCTTCTTCCCCGGTGATCCCCCAGCCTTGGAAGGAGTGACTATAGATAACCACCTGTGACTGAGAAATAGGTCACCGTGGTATCATAACAGTTGCTTGTCCTCAGGAGCCTCACCGGTGGTTATGAGTTGAGGCTGACAGTAGCAGTGACGTATGGGCCTACACACGTCTAGAAGGCAGGTGGACAGATACATCACATCCATCTAGAAAAACCACAGAAGCCGCTTCCCCGTTGGGACCTATGACCTCCCCAGCCATAGGTGTCTGTCCTAGCTCACAGCACCAGGTGGGAATCCTCTCTGTGGAGCAGGTCTCAGAGGAAGGCTGTCAGTCTTACTCACGACAGCCAACTCACTATTGCACAATCAGGCGTATCTTGCCTGGCGTGTCAGTGTTTAGTGTGCAGGGTCCATAGCCAAGCAGGAATGTTGGTGACAGTTCCCTACCAGCAGCCTTCATGGCCACCTCTGCCATTATTAGAGCCAGCCGGCCGGCTGGGAGTTTCCAGTTCAATCCCAGCGTGATTTCTCCACGTCCCACGGTCAAAGCACGCGCACCGGGTGTCTTCAGCGATAGGGTCACACCATCTCGTTCTGGCACACAACCAAGAGCAGTAGCAATAGCCTTTACCGTTTGTGGGGCCTCAGGGGCTTCTCCAGCCAACAACTCACAGGAAGGGAGCCACCCCTAGCTCTGGGGTTTTCATTTAGGTACCTTATGGCCTCCGGCAACGTCCTTCCGGATTTTTTTTTTTCTTTCAATTAACCCAGCCCGACTAGGGCTGTGAGGTGGGTAGAAGTAACGCTGTACCTGATTGTCTCTCCAATGACTTTCCAAATCTGCAAAGTGCTCAGGGGTTAGCATTGCATCATCTAGACAACAAAACGTTGGCCAGAGGATGGGCAGGGCAAGGCAGCATCCCAAACTCCCAATCCATGGCAAACAGTGGGGTTGCAGAGATAACCTTGGGGAAGCACTCTCAAGGCCTGTTGTCATCTGTTCTCAGCAAGAGTCAGGTGACCCCAGAGGTTCACAACTAAGAAGATACTAAAGTGAAACATAAGCAAGGTCTAATACAGCATGGGAAGGTTCCATTCATCTGTATCAGTGGCTTCCTCCACAGATCAAAGTTGGGTACAAAACACGGGTAGGAGGCGCTGTCTTAGTTAGCTCCTTGTAATCCTCTGTCATTCTCTCTGAGCCATTGCATTTCCATATTCTGGAGTTCTTCCACGGAGCCTACCTACATTTCTCCACACCTGATATACTCACTGGGCCTGACTTAATTTGCTCAGACCTGCTCAGGGCCAAGGGGGAAAAAGGCCCTGCTCTCTAGAGCTTCACCCACTGGTTCTTTGGGTAAGAGCTGTCCTGGGTTGGCATTGCGGATATAGCAGCAGCTACTGCCTCTCCATCCACCATACCTGGTTGTTGAGGGAGTTCCTTGTTGCAAGATATTTGATTACGCTGTGTAAAGATATGTCACTGTGATTGGTTTAATAAAAAGCTAAATGGCCACTGGGCTGTGATGGTGCATGCCTTTAATCCAAGAACTCTGGAGGCAGAGGCAGGTGGATCTCTGTGAGTTCAAGGCCAGCCTGGGCTACAGAGTGAGTTCCAGGACAGGCTCCAAGGCTACACAGAGAAGCCTTGTCTAAAAAAAACAAACAAACAAACAAACAAGAAAACAAAACCAAACAATGTAAATGGTCAATAGCTAGGCAGGAGGTGTAATTGTTGGGACTTCCAGACAGAGAGAGCTCTGGGGAGAAGAAAGGGGGAGTCACCAGCCTGATGCAGAGAAAGCAGGACATGCAGGGGAAGAGGTAAAAGCCAGGAGCCACATGGCAGCACGTAGATTAGTAGAAATGGGTTAAATTACATTGTAAAAGCTAGTTAGAAACAAGCCTAAGCTAAGGCCGAGCTTTCCGAATGGATACGAAGTCTCCATGTTGTTGTTTGGGAGCTGGCTGGTGGGACAGAGAAAGACTTGTTACAGTTCCTGACTGGGCAAACCAACCCCACCCCTAGTATAACCTTGTGCTGGAGGTAAATGTCCCCTCCTCAGTCTGGGTGATAATTACCCACCCCGGGACAGGCTTTATTGTTGTTACCTGTGTTGCTCTGTCATGGATGTCTTCTGTGAACTGCTCCTAGGCCCACAGTTTGGCTTCTCTCAATGTTTTCCTCAGGAACTCCAGGTTGGAACAACTCTTGCCACATTTGTCTTCCTGAAGCCCAGACGGATCTCTTCCTTGGCTTTGGCTTTGTGCTGTTTCCTATAGGTCACTCTCTCTACTTGACCAGCTCTCTTTACTTGCTGGCCTAAGTCACTGAGATCTGCCAAGGCCCTTCCTGCTGTGTAAAGATCTTGTCCCACTAAAGGGCTCAGCAAAGCCACTAATGCGCCACACTAGCTTGAGGTCCCTGCTGGACTGACCTTTTCTTTATCTCTTCTGTAAACACAGTTTTATCTGGCCCAGTGAAATGGGGTCCAAACACAGCTCCTCTTATTCCTAGTTCCTTCCTCCAGTTCCTTATGCTCATGGGGATGTCAGATGGACATAAACAAAGTGTTCCTAATGGCTCTGATAATCCACTCCATTGGGAACTGGTTTCCCTCACCCTGTCTCAGGTTATGCAGCCTTTGCCTTAAGGAAGGATGGGTTACCTTACTTGGTTTTCATGCCTCCACAGCAGCAGACTGGTCCCCTCCACTCCTGTGTCCATGGTCTCACAAGTTAGGCTGAGATATGCTCTTTCCTTCTTTATTTGCATATTGTCCTTCCCTAACAGCCAGGCAGTGGTTGGCGCACGCCTTTAATCCCAGCACTCAGGAGACAGAGGCAGGTGAATCTCTGTGAGTTCAAGGCTAGCCTGCTCTACAGAGTGAATGACAGGACAACCAGGTCTACACAAAGAAACCTTGTCTCAAACAAACTGAAAAAAGTCTTTCCTACGCCCAGCAGTGCAAGTGCTGAGTATTTCCTGATGACACTAGTTTCTTGCCTTGGACCATGGTTAATGCATCCATCTACAAACTGGGTTACAGATTTTTTTTCTACTAACAGTTGGACTTGAGATGTATCTTTTATTGCTCTCTCTCTCTCTCTCTCTCTCTCTCTCTCTCTCTCTCTCTCTCTCTCTCTCTCTCTCTCTCTCCCTCTCCCTCTTTATCTGATTTAGTTGCCAAGTCAGAAGCTAACACAGAGGATGCTACCTGCATCTCCCTTTCTCCTTGCAATTGCTCCTTCACACAAACTAGCTCCTGCTTGGCCGCCATCTTGGCCTCAGATGCATTTCTAACTACACACAACAGAGGGCAGGCAACCTTGCTGACACTCTCGACTCATGTGCGCTAATCGCAAAGACTGCAAAACTTCCTCCAAATCTCTAACTGTTCTCAAGGCATCTCCATATGCATGTGGTGGACCTCACTCATCAAGCAAGCATGCCACCCATACCACACACACAAAGATTGCCATCCTGGGACTCTTCCCACAGACATGCATTCCTAGTCCTGATGGCTCAGCCTGAGTTGCATGTCTCGCAACTGCTGTAGCACAAAGGCACACTAACACACACCATACCAGACAGGACAACTCTCTCGGAATCTCCTCACAGATATTCCCCACTTCAGGCTTCTCAGCCTCAGTTGCCTGTCATACTGCCCACAGTCAGGACCATGCACATACTCCTCCTTCATGTCATCTTTGGTTCTGTCCTGTCCCTGTTCAGGTGCCAATTACGTTGTGCGATAAAACTTTTCCCAGGAAAAAGAAACATACTCTGCTCATCCCAGATAGGAAACCCCATGAAAGACTGCCAAAGTCCCACCTCAGCCCGGGTTTAGGTCCTGAGATGGGGAAGGGGCTTCAGCGCAAAGAATTGTGTCCGACCACCAGCTGAGTTTCACACAAGTTACTGTGGTTGGTTTAATAAACAAGCTGACTGGCCAATCACTGAACAGGATAAGGTTAGGAGGGAAAGTCAAACTGAGAATAATGGGATGAGGAAGGGTGGAGTCAGGAGTCGCCAGCCAGATGCAGGAGATGAACTTGCCATGCAAATTAAGGTACTGCCACATGGCAGAGTGTAAACAAGGAATATGGGTTAACTTAAAATGTAAGATCTAGCTAGTAATAAGCCTGAGCTATTGGCCATGTATTTATAAATCATATCCAGCCTCTGAGTCGGTTATTTGAGAACTGGCAGGTGGGAAAAAAAGTCCACCTATAGGGGTGATTTGCCATAAGCTGCATGCATGCAGTTAGCTTGTATTTCTCTAACTGTTCCCATGTTCTATAAAAGGTCCTGCACACCTCAGCCTCTCAGAATTAGGAAACATAGTTAATGTCCCCTGTGTTGCTTTCTTCTACGTGTCTGTTAATCTTTTATTGCCTCCAATCCTTCCCACACTGGATCAGAAAAGTTCCCAGGGTCTGGGGTGACAGCTGGTATTTCCAGATAAGAAACCTGAGAAGCATCAGTTCTCAAAGAATTTTAGGGGAAAATATTAGAGGAAAAAAAATGGGGTTTCTGGGAATGATCACATCTGTCCCATGCATGACTGACAAAGAGAAACTAAAACCTGCCAAGAGAATCACCGACATTATGAAAGAGAAGAGAGTGTGCAAGCCGCACAGCACCAGCAATATTCTGTGCTGTCCAGAGGTCCACTGATCCTTGCAAGTGAGAGACTGTCTCCACAGGTCTTGCCTCTCAGAGACCCATTGGACAAGCATTCATATGCTGATCTGAAACTGGGCCACAGGGTTCCTAACAGACCAAAGTGCAGATACCACCAAAGTCCAGCTTGGTGAACCGTGATTTTTTTTTTAATTACTTACAGGAATATGTGTGAAGGGCTACTTACATAACCAGAAATGACTCAAAGACAGCTGCATCACCAAAGCCCACCCCAACATGGGTGACAAGGCAGAGAAGCCGGGAACCTGGAGCACACCGCACAGCCTGCACACAGCTTAACAGGTTGAAGACTGTCCTTTCCGAGTAAGTCTTCCAGGCAGCTCCCCTGGTTTCTGCTTCTTCCAGGCAGCTGGTCTGGTCTTCTTTGCAGCTAGGCCTAGTTTCCTCTGACAGGGAGCGGCCTCGAGAATCTGCTCAGTTTCAGGGAGTTTTTGATGCTTTGTTTGTTGTTGTTGTTTACTTCCCTGCTTAAGGAGCTTCCCTGCAGGATAGAATGTTTTAATCTCAGAGGAGACTGTTACACAACACCTTCAAGGAGCCCTTAGTCTGGCAGAGTGATTCATATTGACCAGAGTGGTATCATGAAAATAGGTTTTGGAGGATGTAGTGAAGCAAGAATGGGAGGTACCAGCGGACACGGAGATGTTGGCAGGAAGGCAAGGATGCAAGTCTTTGTAAAGGACCATTGGCTGGAGCTGAAGACTGGATGAAAATACAGAGGTGACGGATGCAAAGAGTATTACAATGTTGAGTAACAATGTGCTTAATGATGGAAGGGGTGTGGGACAGTAGCGAGGCTAGATGGCAAAGTCTGGGTGATTCTGGGACTTGCAACTGGGTATATTTCAGTGTCATTCATGGATACAGAAAGTTCAAGAAAAGGAATGGTATGTGTGAAGGGGAACAATTCAGCCTGAGGCTTCTAAGGAGAGATGCCCAGTAAGCACGTGTGGATCCAGAGGTCAGAAGTGGGGCTGAGCTGGAGTCAGCAGCCATGACATGGGAATCGGGAAGGTCATTAGGAGGACAAGGTTGCCCAAGAGAAAGAGGACAGAAGAGGGGAGGGGAGAAGGGACAGACAAGGATGAGGTGGGTATGGTGCTTCCTGGTTACTCCTACAGGAGCTGTTCACCCGAATGCTAACAGCTTGCTAGCTATAGTTCTTAGTGTTTGCATTTAGAGATTCATTTCATCTTCAGAACAACTTTGGGAGGCAGGCGCTCTTACCATTTCTGCTTCACAGATAGGAAAGCTCAGCTAATCACAGTTAGATAACTTGTTCAAAGTCATAAACTCTATAAGGGGCAAGAGCCAAGATCTGAATTCAGAGTTGACTTTTTAACCCCCATAGTGCTCTGCTTCTCAAATAAAATACTATAGTAAAAGCTACATTTGTGCTGAGTCCTGTGCCAGGAACTTTACTGGTTATTGAATTTAATGCAGATAATTTAGGAGATCAATGAATTGATGAATTACGGGGTATGGTATCTGGATGGACCGGTGGCTAATGCATGTATATAATATATCCATGGGCAAATAGATACATGAATGGGTGAATGGACCGTAAGACTAGAAACTAAGTGCAAAGATGGACAGAGGAATAGACAAACAAGTGAGTATGTGTATGGATGAAGAGTGGCTGGGTGAGTGAGTGATGGGTACACAAACAGAGAAAGGGAGATGTGGATAGATGGGTGTGTAGATGAGTGCTTGGATGAATGGAATATAGACAAAGGATATAGGGACGAGCGAATTCATGGACGGGTAGATGGATGGGTGTGTGAGGGTGTTGTATAGATGTTTCCTCTAAATTGAAGCGTTTCCTCCTAGAAGGAGGAAAGATGCTTGTAAGACTCAGGAAGTAAATGAAACCTATAAAGCTCAGGCAGCTCCTGAAAAGGTCACAAGGCCTCCCTGAGGCTCTATGAACAGTAGCAACTGCTGCGGAGAGCTGCCCAACACTCTCTAGTGGAGCTGCCTACAAGCTGTGCAGGGGGTTCCAAGAATGCAACTTCCAAGAGCATGGAGCCAGGCATGGTGACATATTCCTTTAATCCCAGTACCCCCAGAAGCAGAAGCAGGCAGGTCTCTGTGAGATGAAGACCAGCTGATCTACAAAGGTAATTTCCAGGTCAGCTAGGGCTATAAAAAAAATAAAAAAAAGTCTTCACCGGGGACTGGAGAGACAGCTTGCCAGCTAAGGACACCACTATGACCACAGCGTCCACATTAGGAGGCTCACAATTGCCTGTAACCCCTGCTAGAGAATCTGACACCCTCTTTTCTGACCTCTGTGGACGACCTCACTCATGCATGAGCACATGTAGACACACACACACACACACACACACACACACACACACACACACACACACTTAAAAATAGAATCTCAGGTGTCACCATCTATGCTGGAGCGGGCTTTTGATGATGCAGCTACCTTTGAGTGTGCCTGGAGGTAGCCACAATAAACCAACCAGGTCACACTAAGCCAGAGTGGAGTGAAATCATTACACTGGTGCCCTATCAGGAGTGAATGAGTAGACATTTGTTCACAGCTCTCCAGGCTCATACAACCCTGGCCAAAGGAACAGACAAGTGAATGGCTGGATAGAAGGGAGGGTGAAGGAATGGGAAGATGAATATTTAAGCATAAACAAGACGATAGCTATACAGATGAGTAGGGGAGTGGATGGAGGAGTAAATGGATGGACAGATGGGTGAACAGTAGCAGAGGATGGATGGTCAGATGGTAGGGTGGCCAGAGGAATAGATGGTTGGATGACTGAATGGATGGTTAAGTGTGTGGATGAATGGGTATTTGATATCAATGAATGAACCCCTATTCTTACACCTAGAAAACGAACAAGAAAAGACACTAATTATCATCCCTATTCTTTCCCACTCCTTTCTCCCCTACATCCCCCAGCAAGCAGGGACAACCAGTCTCCATCTTCACTTCTCCCCCTGTACAGACATCCGGGGTGGTTTCCAGCCGTCCTCATTCCTTGCTCTTCTGTCTTGATGCTGTCTTGAAAGCACTTTCAAACAACAGCCCAGGATGAAGGCAAGTGGTGATTCGGGGAAGTCTTCCTGTCCCCGGTTGTCTCTTGAGTATCTTAACCCTTGATCCCCGTGACCTAGGTGGATGTCAGGGCTGAGGATTGGCATTCAAGTGGGAAGTCCTAGGTGGATGTCAGGGCTGAGGATTGGCATTCAAGTGGGAAGTCCTACTCAGCACCCCGGGAAGTAGGAAAGGCAAACCATTGTCGCAGGGAAGTCATTTGGGAAGCAGCATTCAGGCAGTTAGACACCAAAAGCCGAGGTGCTACCTATCCCCACCCTGGAGTCAGAGGGACCCAGCTGCAGAAAGAGCTTCACTTTGGTTCCACTGCCCGGGACCTGTGCAGTCTTGGGGATTCACTCTTAGCCTTCTTGACTCTCTTTTTCTTCACAGCAATTGTCACTTCATCATCTGATGGCCAAGAAGGACAAGAAGATGCAGAGAAAACCCAAAAGCTTCCAAGAAAGAACAATCACGTAGATTTCATGGGAGGAATAACCCAAGGAACCCGTGCTCTGGGTTTGTTAAGAAAGAAGTGTGAGTTTGTGGGGCTCATGGCGTCCCCGCCTCAGGCTCCTGCGGCCACTGGGCTTTGGGATGGCCTTGTGGAGCCCAGTTTGAGAGCCAGATTCTGCTTCCTGGCCTGCAGGCTCAGGCCCTTGGACCTGTTCCAAGGCTTGCGTGGGGGAGAAGCAGCAAGTATGTGAGCATGGGGCCCAGATTGGCGGGGCTAGCCTTGGAGTTCCTCCCCCAATCCAGCCCTCACCCCTACCCCGCACCAGGTGCTAAAAGGCAGGGCACCCAGGTCCCAGGGGAAAAAAAAAAGAGCTGCTGGTGGTGGCGTATGAGTCACGCAGAACCGTGCAGTGGGCCCTCACCGAGGCGCAGCTGGCTAACGGACGCCTTCCACTGCTTGCTCTCTCTTCTTGTCCATTTTCTCTCCACAAGCTGACCTGTTTTCACACGGCAAAGGAGCCTGGAAGCTTGTCACAGATATCCACAGGACTGAATAGCTGGGTTCAGCTGGACTCCATCTGAGAAGTATAATTTTCATTTTCTTTTACTTTCCCAGAAGATAGCTTTTCCTCTGTCCTTAAGCATTTAGCTCTTCGAATAGGTTTTGGTGGAGGTCATGAGGTAGAACCCACAGGCCTAAATCAGGGGGTGGTGTTCAGTACTTCTGGATTTCTCAAGACAGAGTCCTGATCACCTTGCTGTGGGCACAAAGCTCACACAGTCACACACAGGAAGTTTAGGAAACAAGTAATGAAGAAGACACTTGCTTCATGAATGTCCCCAACAGCAAAAGCCTCAGCTATATTTCAGGCGACAAACTTTTTGTTTTGTTTGTTTTTTCGAGACAGGGTTTCTCTGTGTAACTGCCCTGGCTGTCCTGGAGCTCACTTGCAGAACAGACTGGCCACAAACTCACAGAGACCCATTGCCTCTGCTTCCCAAGTGCTGGGATTAACGGGGGATCAAAGGTATATGCCACCACTGCCCCTACTCAAGCGACAGACTTTTTAACTGTCTTGTCTTGGGCATGCATTAGTCGGTCTGTACACTGAATAGGCTGCCTTTTGGCGCAATTTATTTATTTATTGTTTTTTTTATTTTACATTTTGGAAGCTGTCACTATTCTATTGCTGTGAAGAGACACCACAACAGCGGCAACTCTTATAACAGATTTAATTGGGGGCTTGCCTACGGTTTCAGAGAGTCAGTCCATTATCATGGCAGGAAGCACAGTGCTGGAACAGTAGCTGAGAGTTCTACATCCTGATCTGCAAGCAGAGAGGGACTGGGTCTGGCTGGGTTTTAAAACCTCAAAGCCTGTTCCCCAGTGACGCACGTCCTCCGACAAGGCCACACCTCCTCATTCTAATCCTATCAAACAGCACCTCTCCCCGATAACCAAGCACTTAAATATATTAGCCTATGGGGGCCATTCTCATTCAAATCACCACAGAAGCCAAGACCTAAAAGAGGTCCTTTTAAAACCCCGAGACAAGCCGGTTGGTGGTGGTGGTGGTGGTGGTGGTGGTGGTGGTGGTGGTGGTGGTGGTGGTGGTGGTGGTGGCAGCCTCAGCTGTGAGACGGGGCAGCAGCCTAGCCTTTAATCCCAGCACTTACGGGGCGAGGGCTGAGACAGTATTTTGTTAAGTTGTACAGACTGGCCTGGAACTTGTCATCCTCTTGCCTCAACCTCTGAAGTAGGCAGAATTACAGGCATGCACCACCATGCCCAACATCATACTAGACTTCTGTGTGTGTGTGCATATACTCGCCTATACAGGCGTGTGTGGAGGCCAGAAATTGATGTGAGGATGTCTTCACACATCCTTCTTTTCTGAAATAGTCTCATTGCGCCTGGAGCTTGCTGCGTGGGCTGGACTGGATGGCTCTTGAGCCTTGGGATCTGCCTGTCTGTCACCCAGCTCTGGTTACAGATGCACAGAGCCACATGTAGTGGCCGTAAAAACACGCATGCATATTCGAACTCGGGACCTCAGGCTTGCACAGAGGCACTTTGCTCATTGAACTGTCTCCCCAACCCCGGGTACGAGATTTCTTACGTGTATCCATCCCCATAGCAACCCCACAGGGATGACTTCACTGCCTTATTTTACAGATAAGGAAAGTGGGGTTCAAAGCAGCAACTTTTCCAATGCCACGTGTCTGGTAAGAAGTAGAGCCTGGATTTGAACTCGTGATTCTGATCCTCTAAGAGTAGTGACTTAGGGAGGTGGCTCTGTGGGTCTGAAGGAGGAGCGGAGAGGCTGTCTCAGCACGGGAGGACTGGACACTGTTCTGCTAGACACAACACCAGGGCTCCTCCACACACAGGTCTGTGCCAGGAGCCCCAGCACTGCGGGTGTGAGAGGAATAAAGAAACTGAACCCGTGCCAGCAGGGCCAGCCCTGGCCCGGCCCCCACCTGAGAGCTCAGGAAATGACACACCTGAGCTGTGACGCAGGTTGCTGGACCAGGCATCTCCTCCCAGGGGGAGGGGTCTGAGGACAGCCGCCTTAAGCTCCTCGGCAGGCCTTCCAGGCTGCTTTCCAAGCTTACCCCACAGTGCGGTCGAGTAGGCACACAGGTCTCTGCGGCCTGGGCTCTGGTCCTACTGTGTGTTCCCAGACAATCCTCTAAGTATCTCTGGGCTTCCTCCTTGTCTACAAACCAGAAATTGTTTTCCTGCCTGTCTTCTGGAGGAAAAGCTTGAGGAATGATATCTCTTACCCCTGGGGATCTGACATTGGGTCAGAACATAGTCTCTGGAAAGAGGCGGGAGCGTGTACTCTGCGTGGTGTATCTGTGAGAAGTATTAGGAAGCGTGAAAGAGCACCCTGGGGGCTGTCTGTGAGTTATTTTCACAAGTAGAGCTGTTCCTGAGGACAGCTTTCTCTGGATACACACGCATCTGAAACGCCGCCTTTTCAGCTCCTCTGACAGGGAATGTGTCAAGGCGGGGCGAGGTGGCAGTGGGTAGTGACGGGCAAGTCACCTCTACTGTGGACACGGCTGTGAGGGACTCTGGCCTCACCCGCTCCTGGTCCAGGTGGATAACTGAGGCTCCAGAGGGGATGGCCAGCAAAGTTCCAGCTCCAGCACACTCAGTAAGGAGACACGGGACGGTGGCGGCCGGCCTTTCGGGCCTGTGTTTGGGACTGCGTGGGGAGAGCGGCGTGGAGGTCCAGCCAGTGCCACTCTGCGGAGACTTGCTCTGGGTTACCCTTCTCCTCCACCAGCCTTGGCTTGGCAGGAAGGAGGCTGGGGGAGGGGGTGGGCAGAGCTTTACAGTGGGGGAGGCAGGAATTCTGCTGGAAATCATTCAAATGAGGCTATGAAACCAAAACCCTGTCTCAGAACAAATTGGCCAGATTTGGCCTGGAGCCGGGGTGCAAACGGAGCGGAGGAGGTTGGGCCCTGGCTGAGGCGGGGAGAGGCTGAGCAGAAAGAACTCCAGTGTGTGGCCCCCGGAGCTTAGGCTCTGGGCAAGATGAGTAAAGGGGCAGTTATCCCCATTTCCCATCTGGCCAGCTGTGAGACGCCTGTCAGGACAGAGGAGGTGGGAGGCCACCTATCTGGCCTGACCTGGAAGGAGGGCCTGGTCCACACTGATGACCTCCAAAACTGCTCTGACGCTCCCCATCTCTTCCCTTGCCCCTATTCCCGCCGTCTGCTCCCCAACGTTCCCCACCTTACCCAGTATTCAAGCTTTTCTGTTTGCCTTAAGGTCCAAGGATCCAAAAGGGTGAATCTGGCCAGGGGCCAGGTGGGGAGAGGTCCCCATCTGAGGCGTTAGAGATGCCAAGGGGAGGGGGTGTTTCTCATTTTTGCGCAGCAGGGAAGGCTTTGATGCCACTCACTGGGGCACAGTTGCCAGGAACTGGCACTCCTGAATGCCTAGAGACAAGCACAGGGCAGAAATAGGGGAGGAGATGGCGATGGGGGGCGGTGGTCACTGGGGCCAGGCAAGAGCAGGTGTGAAGGAAAACCAAGCCTTTAGACACCCCTCCAAGGAACTTCTGTGTGAGGGAGGTAACCCTGGAGAGAATACTCAAGTTCATGCTGCCTAGACACGGGTGAGACGGTGGCTAGGAACAGACCAGGAGGCCAGTGACAAGGTCCAGGGCAGTTCCTCATCTGGTGTTAGCGGCCCACCCAGCGGTCACACTGTGTGTCTGAGACTCTCCTAAGGGAAGACAGGGCTCTTTGCCGTGCCAGCCCTGGCTCTCCTCTCCTAGGGCCAAGACCCAGCCTCAGAACCAGGCAAAGCAAGACTCTAACACAGGCCACCATGTCCTGCCTGCCCCACCTAACGATCCCATCCTGGTGCCACCCTGGGGGTCTGCTGACATCCTGCTCTGTGAACACTCTCCATCATTCAAGGTTCTGCCTGTGTTCCGGGACAAGCCCTCCTGCTTTGTGTCTCCGCCCTGCAAGGGCTCCTCTCTCCTCTCTGAGCCATCAGAGAAGGACTTCCTCCCCGTGATCCCCGGAGCAGGAGTCCACTGCCTCCACGGCTTTAGTCCGCTCCTTCCACCCCAGCAGAAGCTTCCAGAAGCCTTTCTGCTCCTCTCTCCATGTGAACCTCAGAGTGGGTCTCAGTCTTGTTCACTCCGATACCACCCCAGAGAGTTCCCAGGATTCTCTTTGCCTTCCCCAACCAAGCTCCTAACAGGAACTTCTCAAGGAATGAGAAGGGACCCTCTTGACTCCTGATGGGTGGGACCTTACTTCTGGCCCTTCCTCTGGGATCAGGCTGGGCTTAGATCTCTCCCCTCAACCCTTCCTTTTAACTGAGGAGGGCCACAGGGGTGGTGAGAGCTGGAGAGGGATGGGAGGGGTGGAGGGGTGGGGGGACCGGTCCGGTGTTGTTCTTGGCTGGAGCCCCCAGCCCCAGGGAAATCCTGACTCTGTGGAAAACTGAGCAGGCAGTCAGGCAGGGGAGGAGTTGGGGGAAGAAGAGGAGAGGGAGGAGGAGGACCAGGGCTCAGGGCGAGGTGGGGACTCCTTTCATAAATCAATCCCACCAGCCTCAGGCCTGACAAAAACCAGAGACCCAGGCTCCCTTGGGGGGTCAGGGCAGGGGAAGGGACACAGACCCTGGATGGGCTGTAGAGGAGGAAGGGCTGAGGACACCACCGCCTCGCTGCAGACCCCCCCCCAACAACAACAGGTGTGTGCGGTGGGGGAGGGTCTCAGAAAACAGCATCACGACTACCAGGAGAACTGGGGTGGCTGAGACGGATTGACAGGGGAGCGGCCCCAGGGTCTGCCACTCAAAACACTTTTATTGCCCCAACCCAGTCCTGGCTCACTGGCTGAGGCATTGACGTCAAGTTATTTCACCTCTCCAGGCCCCCATCTCCTCAGAGTGAGTCGCTGCCGTGTGTAGGGCTCGTGAGGATGGAATGACTATTTCCAGAGGCTGAATCCCACTTTCCCATCCTGACGTCTTCTGAAGCTTTCTCTGTCCTGGCCAGGAAAAGGATCCTTGTCTAGAGCTAACGGGTCAAAGGTTAAGAGTCCAGACTCCACCACTTGGTGAGCATGGCCTTGTGGGATGCTGTAGCCCCTCAGATCCACAGTTTATGTCTGTGAGGTGGATGTCAAATTGCCTGTTCGGCAGGGCTGTCCGGCCAGTGAGATACGGTATGTGAAGTGCTGGCACTACGCATCCCCAGCGTAAGATCATTGTTTTCCAGAGCCTGACTCTCAGATGTCTGCTGGTCTCAGCCTTCTGAAAGGGGCGTCTCTCCTTCCAGATCAGCAATGTGGGAAACCACTGCGGCCCACTCCCTAGTGTTCTCACCACTTGTGAGTGACCTACGAGCCTCCTGTCCCCACGTGTTATCCCGTGGCCAGTGTCTCCGCTTGGCTGCTTTACCGCTGGGACAGAGCAGCTCTGGGTTGAGCCGTGGTCATTATTACCAAGGTGTTGCACAATCAACACAATGCATGCTTGGATGCAAGCTGTCCCAAGCCGCCATTGGCCTTGCCTCCCAGGCTCTCAGCCTATGGAACTCACTATGCAGATCGGGCTGGCCTCGAACTCGCTTCTGCTTCTCAAGTGCTGGGATTGAAGGTGTGTGCCATCACAGCTGGCATAAGGTCCCATTCTAGCTCCTCACTTTGTCCCATCCACAGCCCTGTGGTGACTCACTCAGCACCACCTTGCAACACCTTCCTGTCCCTGTTAGATCCAGGCCTCACTCAGTTTCAATCACATTCTTTTTTGTTGTTGTTGCTTGTTTTGTTTTTCCAGACAGGGTTTCTCTGTGTAGCTTTGGAGCCTGTCCTGGAACTTACTCTGTAGCCCAGGCTGGCCTCAGATTCACAGAGATTCACCTGCCTCTGCCTCCTGAGTGCTGGGATTAAAGGCGTGCGCCACCACCATCTAGCCTTAATCATATTCTTAATAAGGGTATACTGAGATAACCCATCGGAAATGGGGCCCATTTTGAAGGATGTACTGTTCCTCCAATAGAATGTCAAAGCATGGTCATGCTTAGTCCCTAGATAATAATGTTTTCTTGTAATCATGTTATACCGTGGCTTTCCAGGAAACTGACCAACCCATCTTCTGCCCTAGGATTCCCCTCCCTTGGCAGGCTTACCTTCTTCTCCAGTTTTCAGGACTCTTTCCTCACGAGAAATCCTTGGGGTGTATGTGTGGGTGATGAATGGGTGGGCAGACACTGGTCCTGGCTACTCTAGGTCCCTGCCTTTGAGTTTGAACAACTTACTGGGCTGTCTTAGTTAGGGTTTCTACTGTTGTGAGGAGACACCACAAACACAGCAACACTTATAAAGGAAAATATGTATTGGGGTGGCTTACAGTTTCAGAGGTTCAGTCCAGTATCATCATGGCGGGACGTGGCGGCATGCAGGCAGACATGGTGCTGGAGAAGGAGCTGAGAGTTCTACATCTTGATCCGCAGGCAACAGGAAGTGAACCGAGACACCAGGAGTGGCTTGAGCATTGTGAGACCTTAAAGCCCGCCTCCAGAGAGACACACTTCCTCCAACAAGGCCACACCTCCTCCAACAAAGCCATGCCTCCTAATAGTGCCACTCCCTATGAGCTTATGGGGGCCAATTACATTCAAACTACCACCTGGGTCAAGCCAGTTCAGCCAGTTCAGCCAGCGGGGACCCAAACTAACCTCCTTCAAACACTCGAAATCTGTTGCTGGATCGTTTTCCTGAAGACTGCCAACCTCTAGGACTTTATATCCTGCTGCAGTCCCAAGGGTGCATGCCCCAGGGTGCAGGGGACAACAGAATCAGACCCGTGCCCCCCCCCCAATTGCTGGCTGACACTCATATAGGGCAGACTGCCATGGTTTGAAGGTACAGGCTCTCGGTGGTTGTGGGCCCGTGAGAAGGCAGGAGGAAGGGGTAGCTGGTGGGTTGCCGGGTTTGCCCAAGTTTGTCTTGTCTCCTAGATGCCAGCCTCTGAAGAACGAGCCGGTAGTGCTGGCCCTTCGGTCCTTCTGTTTGCTAAGTCTCACATCCTCTTGGGGTGCCCCAGGTCTGTGACTCCCCCCAGCCACCTCAGTTGTGAATGGTTAGAGACACCGAGTCTCCAACAGCGAGGGCCTTCCGCCACCTCCACAACAGGTGTACTTCCAGACTCTGATCGCTCCCAGGAGCCGGCACCCACGGCCTGTCAAGACAGCTCCCTCCAGGGTGGGCCGCTGAGAGGACTGGGAAGTTCAAAGTGGAGAATATGGAGCAAGCATTTCTCCCTGATCCCTCTGTGGAAGTGAAGAGAGGTCAGGGAGAACAGCTGTGGCTAGACATCCACGAGGGAGGGAGGTGGGCAGGGCCGCCTGCTTCGGGTGAGGCCCAGGCTTCTGGAAAAGAGGCTACAGCCTGGGAGACAAAGGACAGGGTTTGCATCACCCCTTCACACCGTCAGCTCACTGTGTGGCCTTACGCAGTCCCTCCTCCCTTCAGCCTCAGTTTCCACAGATGCAAATGTGTAGGGATAGGCTTGGGGACATCCAGGGATCTTCCCCCGGTGAAAGCCACTCTTCTGTATGTCTGAATATCTGGCGCTGGTCTGCAGGGGCTGGGCTGGCTAGAGAGAATGGGCCCTGTGTGGGGTGGGACAAGATCCCCTTTCATTTCTCCAGGCCTTGGCAGGAGCCACGGCCTCCCCCTCCCCCACCGAGGTCAAGCGGATGCTGACCTGGGGGGCATAACCGCCTTGAACAGTCGGGGTCAGGAGCTGGCATTTTGAGCTGCAGCAGTACTGGGTGCTTTGTGTCCCTCACAGTGACTCAAAGTCTTTCTTCCTTCGCAGCAGCCTTGACGGGGGCCCCACTGGCCTAGGCATCAAACAGGTCTGCTAAGGAATTCAGACCCACCACGTATAAACCAAACGACCTTAGGCAAGTCATTGGCCCTCCTTGTCTGGGGTTTACTGACTCTGATGTCCACCCTGCCTGGCTGCGGGGAGCAAACAGTATGCCCACAGTGCTCACTCCACGAGGAGCTCCCATGCTGATTGGTATCAGAGAGGCCTTCCAGGCAGAGGTGCTAAGGATGGTAAGATGAGTCCGAACCTGCCCCTCCTGTCACGGCTCTCTGTCTCTCTGCCTGTTTGTCTGTTGGGGCATTGGGGACTTTCAGTTCCAAGCTCTAAAATCTGGGCAATTTAAGGCAATCAAAACTAACCCTCCACTTGCCCTGTTTATGCCGAGAGAGAAACATCTCCTGGCTTTTGATGGGTTCCAGGTGTGCTCTGTGCCCGCCTCCTGTGCCCTGTGGTGACGGTGGCTGTGACGTTGCCCCACTGGCTGGGAAGGCTCAGTGAGGCCAGACCTCTCGAGCCTGGTCTCCAGCCTTTGCCAACTGTAGGGCTGGATCAGGCCCTACCCAGAAGCGTGGGATAGATAACAGCCGAGGGCCTATGGCTCAAAGCCGGGCCACGCTGTCTCTACACAGAGCAGCCCACAGGGGAGGGGCCCGACTCCTCCGGCCTTGACCTCCAGAGGTGGGAGCTCTCCAGACCATTTTCACAGATCCATAAAACTCACTTAGTGGGAGGTCAACCGTGCAGTGGCTCCAGGAGCCAGGTGGGAGCCCAGAGGGCTCCAATGAGGTTTCTTTTATTGCCATTATACATTAATTATCGTGTGACAGCCATTGCTTGCTAACTGGCATGTGGGCTTGTGTGTGACCGTGATGGCACCTGAGGGGTTGCCTCAGCCCTACTCTTTTTGAAATTATTACCATTATTAATTTTAGCCACTACACTCTTGGTAGTCATCTCATAATACAGTGTTATTGCTATAACTTCTTAAAGAGCCTACTAACTCCAAGTGTAACACGAGGGTGTAATTACAAACATATTATCTTTATATTTGACTAAGTCTGCCTTCCTCCAGACTGCAGGCTCCCCAAAGGCAAGTTGGCTGCATGCTAGTTTCCTGCATGGAGCTGTAGGTACCCGGTAGAATTTTGGTGACTGCATTTCTAAATGAACAGTTGAAACTCAGTCAGTAGGAAGGCAGGAGAGATGAGACGGGACTATAGACAGTGACTGAGAAAGGGGACCGTATGAGGACGAAGCTTTTGGAGTCGCGTGGACCTGAGCTGGGAGGGCACACCAGGCGGTGGGGAGATAGCACCCTCTGGGGAAGCAGGGCAATTCTGGGACAGAGCAGCTGGGCAAGGCAGATCTGTACCTCCTGCTGCAGGAAATCCGAGGGAGTCCATGGATCCAGGTTTATCTCGCCTCATAAGACCCTCATAACCCAGAAGGACCACCAGCTAGCTGCACCCCCCCCACACACACACACCTTCAAAAGGGCATTCTGGAAAGTATTTGGTCCATTTGGGGGAAGAGGTGGAGCACGGATCTGTTTCCTAAAGGGTAGGGTGGGTCTTTCTCAGTCTGTGTCCCCGATGTCTCTACTCACTTACCTCCCAGTGGCCAGTCCTCGGCCCCAAATTCTGGGAGTGTGGAAAGGGAAGTTTCTTGGACTCTCAAAGACCTGAGCTGTAGCTGGGCGGGTGGTGGTGGCGCATGCCTTTAATCCCAGCACTCTGGAGGCAGAGGCAGGCGGATCTCTGTGAGTTCGAGGCCAGCCTGGGCTACAGAGTGAGTTCCAGGAAAGGCGCAAAGCTACACAGAGAAACCCTGTCTCGAAAAACCAAAAAAAAAAAAAGACCTGAGCTGTAAAGCAGCTAGCTCCCTCACCTCTGGCCCTGAGACCTCGGGCACTCTTAGCTTCAAGTCAGCTCCCTCATCTCTACAATGGAGGTGATAACCCTACCTTGGGGTGTTGTTGAATGGCTACGTTCAGATCCCACTGCTGTGGGCCTGGGCTCTTTTTTCTACTCTCCCCCACTAGCTATGTGGGGTGGGACGGGGCTGACTTCCCGGGTCTTGGCTTCCACATCTGTCATACAAGAAGGGAGGCTCCCATCTTCTTGAAGGCCCCTTCCAGCTCCAACTTGCTTGGTTCTATTCTGAGAAGAGAGCCCCACCTCTGCGGAGGGGGGGGGGGACATGAACATTCTTTTAGCTGCGATTCAACCCAGGCACATGTTTGCCCAGCCCCATCCTTCACATTTAGCCTGTAGCTGTTGCCATGATGGGCACGCCCTTGGCACCAAGCTCTCCTCCCTGCCCCACGAGCCAGGGCCACAGGTGGGTGGCTCTGTTCTTGTGATGCCTAGGGGGATTGGAAGGACAGAACGGGAAGATAGGAGAGAAGGGTAGAGGTGCTGGATGAGCTGAGTTGAAAGCAAGGGTAATGTCCTCGAGTAGAATTCCAGCACTGCCCCATCCAAGCGAGTGTTCTGGGACAAACGTTTTATTAACTTATTGGGACTCTGCTTCCTCTTTTATGAACTAACAATAATAAGGATTTTAAAGCATTCGATTGCTGTGAGCATTAATTGAAAGGATACTTGTCAAGTGCCTGGGTTATGTATAGCTCTCTGGGAGGCAGGCACCACCACCCCCTTCTTCTGTTCCAGGAAAGACCTGTGGGGGCGCTTTGACGACTTTCGGAGACCCGCTGGAGGCAGCCGGGCGAGCTCACCCTGGTGACAGTCTGGGTCCTGGGCGGGGAGCCCCAGCCTGGGAGCCCTGCGTGGCTGCCGGCCCTCCCGCCCCGCCCCCACCCGCCCTGGGCGCGCACCAGCGCCTTTGATCTGCAGCCTTCCGTGGGATTAGGAGTCCGCGAGTCGGGCTCCCCGGGTCCCCGCTCCCCGCCGCCTGCTCCCGGACCGGAGGGCTGGCTCCGCCGCCGGTGGTCCCCGCCGCGCCTCCGGGCAGGCCCCTGGGGTTCCCCCCGCGGGGCGGGAGCCGAGGCCCCGGCGGGAAGCGTCCTCCTGGACATTTTGGCCGGGGACTCTATGTAAAGTGTTTAAAAAGAAAAACTCTCCGGAGGAGGACGTAACCTTTTCTTAACATCTGGGGCTCAATTAGCTAATGACAGCAAAGCCTTCTCCGGTGTCGCTGACCCCTGGGCAGCAGCCCGGCTCCCCCACCCCCGGTATTTATACAGCTGCGGCCTCTCGCTGGGACGGGGGGCAGGGGGGCTTGGCTGGGTTATCTCGGCGGAGATCCGCCGCCCACCCCAAAAACCGAGAAAGAAAAGACTTAGCACGCCGTCCCACCGCGGGGCCCCTCGGCTCTCCCGGGCGTCGCTCCCTCTCCCTTTCCCTTCTCGGTCCTTCGCGGCCCCCGCCCGCCTCCCTGCGCCCTCTCCTCCGCTTTCCCTTTCCCCCCTTAGCGCCCTCCTTCCTTTCTGCCGCGGTCCCCGCCACCCCCACCCCCTTCTCTGCTCTCTCTCCCCGGCTCCCGGGTCTGAGTCGCTGCCTGAGTTCCCCACTCCTCCACACTCTCCCCTTCGGTCCCCTCTGCTCTTTCCCTGCCCCTGGCCCGCCTGCTGGCCTCTTCTCTCCCTTCTTTCTGTCTCTCCTCTCTCCCCAGAGGCCTCGCCTTGCTCTCTGGCCCTCTGAATGGCTCCCTTGTTTCCCCCCCGTGGGTTCCTGTCCGTCCATGTCATTTAGTGCTTCCTCGCTACCTTTGTCTCTCTGCCTCACCCTCTGAATGCCTCTCTGTCTGTCTTGGGGAGGTGCCTCCTACCCCCGGCTGCCAGGCATCTACCCCAGGGCACACTCGTAGTGCTGGGCCACCTGTAGGCCAAGCATCCTGCCCAAGCCTGAGTCAGGCAAGCCCTACGGCTGGACACTTGGAGAGCTGATTAGGGTCTCGAGTGTGGAATGTTTGGGAGAGTGACATTTGTCCCAGTTCTGGGTTTAAGGGCTGTGTTTGCGGCTCTCCTGGTTACAGCCAGAGGGGACCTGGGGGCTTACGAAGACACACTCATTGACTCCAGCTGCTGGAATCTCACTTTCCCTGCCTGGGCCCCCAGGCCCCCACTGCCCCGCCACAGCCTCCCTATTTTGAACCCAGGGACAGTTAAAACACTTCCCATTCTGTTTCCTTCAGCACAATTAAAACAGATTGTAGACTCTTTTGGTTCTTTTTTTTATTACCAATACCAGAGAGAAAGTGTTAAGGACAGAAGCGGTAACTCTCACGAAACAGCCATGCCCAAAGGCTGATCAGGGTAGGGAAGCAGAGCGCAGAATTTAGACTGCGATGGGCGGATTCTATCATTAACGCCATTGTTTCTAGGAGTCTGTAATCTTGGGCCGTCACTTTACCGGCCTCAGTTCCCTCTATAAAATGGGTCTGATTGTAATTAGACGACAACAAACCACACTGCTTGTAAAATGGCACTCACTGGAAACCCGGTCTTTCTTTTGAGTTTTGTTTCCTGGGAAAAGCTTGGAGTTTGGAAAACCGCCTCCCTCCCCGGAATATAGTTGTGTTCCAAAATTTTTCATCTCACTCTTTAAAGCATATTAAGTTCTCTCATCCCTCCTCGACCAGTGGGTGAGGGATTCAAGTTCTTTTCACCGAAAAGGGCAGACGCAGGCAGCGTTGTTAGGCAGCGGGAACTGTCCCAGAGTTCCCGAAGCCCTTTGGATGCGATGCGAAGGCCCGGCGGGTGTGCTTTGGGGGTCTAGCGGACCTTCAGGAAAACCAGCCAGCCAAACCAACAAGGCAATACTGTTGCCCCGCTTCACACGTCAGCAAACAGCGAGGCGGCCTTGTCTAAGGACCGCCGACGTCTCCGAAGAAATAGCACGGGTGATGTGGATCCGTTCTCTGGCTGTTTGTGCTGATGGTGCGGGAGAGGTTTCTTGGAAAGCTTGGGTAGCTAGCTAGATCCGAGTTAGTGGAGGGCACACTTGTCACCGCCTCTTGACCCTGAGCTGGCTCGGGTTGGTTCAGGACATAGCAGGTCTGCTGAGACATCGGCTGCTGCTCCAGTGCCCTCCGGATGGAGAGTACAGAGCCGACTTAATTTGCGGGAAGATGCTCACACTAGCTCGTCTCCAGCCACCCAGGACGCATGGGGGGGGGGTCGGACTGGACTCCTCCCAGGACCCCTCCCCAAGGTCCCGCCCGGGCGCGCGCGAGAGGTGGTGGCGGAAGAAACCAGAGCCCTGGCGCCGGCGCCGGGGAGGCCGAGTCGAGGTCAGGCCTCTGGGAACTTGGCTACCTCTTGCCAAGGTCAATCAAGCTGCCCCATGCTCAGGAGGGTTGCGAGCGCCGGGCAGCGGGCCCAGCCCGGGAGGGTGCGCCGCGCCCAGGCGAGCTCTTTCCGCGCCTCCCGGCAGGTGCTCGAACCCTTTGCGGGAGAGGAGAGGGTGCCCAGGCGGAGGCCAAGGCCGGGCAGCAGGCGTGGGCGTGGGAGCCGCCGGGGCGGAAAGAATCCCACCTAGGGATGTTTTATGCTAATAAGCACCTGGCTGTGGGGTGAGCAAAGGACCAAAAACCAGAGGGGAAGAAGTTCCGGAGAGCCGGAAACTTCCGGAAGCTCCTGATTCCACGATAAAAGGCAATTCTACGGCTCGTTTGCTGGGTGGCCTTGGGGAAGGTACTTGGGGACGTCGTGGAGCTTCGGTTTCCTTCTCTAAGGAGAGAATATGGGTCAGGTTTCTTAACAAGCTCAGGCACTCTCTGCCAGCAAAAAGATGGACCTTCTGAACTTCGGTGTTCTGGAGGCTAGGTGGGGTCCGGAAGTGGGAGGTGTGTGTCACAGAGTGGAGCCCTGGGGGACGCAGAGGATCCAGTCAGGGGAGCCAGGACCATATTCCCAAGGGTCTCGTCCATTGTTGCCAGAGTGGAGGTGGAAGGACAGACGACGAGGGAGAGGGAGGCTGAATAAGGATCTCCAGATTGATGGAGCGCCCGTGTGAGCTGCTGGGATCCATCTGAGCTTAGTCGTTGAGGGGAGTTATGAGTTCAAAGACAGGAAAGGAGATAACCAGTGGGGTCCATCCGGTCCTGAAGAAGGACTCTGGGAGCCAGGACACCAGCAGGAAGGAACAGAAGAGGCCCCATTAGTGTTGAGGGAGGAGGGAGGAGACAAAGGTGAGTGAGAGCGAGGATGCTTCAGGGCTGCCCTCACCTCAATTCCGTGTTGCTCAGAGTGGAAAGACTCCTCCTGGGAGAGGGTCTGGACTGAAGAGCTACTGGGCAGGAATACAGCTCCGGATGGGTTACAGGACTTGGAAAGCCACTTCTGAGGAGATGGGAAAGAGTTACATTTACCAAGGTCGGTTTGTGTCTTTCTATACATTGACAAATTCCTACCATGCTTTATGGCTTGAGTTCTTTCTGCATATATGTGGTGTGTGTGTGTGTGTGTGTGTGTGTGTGTGTGTGTGTGTGTGTGTGTGGTGTGGGTATGCTTGTGTTCACGTGTGTGAAGGCCGAAGGTAGACAATGGATGTCCTCAATTGCTCTCCATCCATGCTGAGGCAGGGTTTCTCACTGAACTTAGAGCTCCCAGTTTGGGCTGGTCTGGCTAGCTCGCCTGCTCTAGGGACCCTTCGTCTCTGCCTCCCGTGCACTGGGATTACAGGGAGGCCACTACTCCCACCCGACTTCCACGTGGCTTCTGGGGATCCAAACCAGTCCATTTAGCCCTGTTGTGAATTGGTTTGTCGGCTCACAAGGCGTTTCTTCACTTGACTGCTTCAGTGTTCCTAAGTTCTCAGAATATGTTTTAAATTTGGGTTGAAATATCAACAGTTTTAAATATTTTGGCAGTTATAAAGACAAAACGTTTTGTAGTTAACTATTAACTCTTTCCTCCCACTCCACTCATCTCCAGGGTGTCACATAGTCCAGCCTGGCCTTGAACTCCTGATTCTCTTACATCCATCTCCCTTAGTGGGGGGATCACAGGCCTGTGCCCCGACCCAGGCTTCAGTGGAATTTTTTCTTAGACTAGAGTTTCAGTCCCTAAGGTTGATGTTGCTCTGCTGTGATTCTCTGGAAGGTCTTTTATTACACAGACTGGGGAAACATTAGGCAGAGCTGAGCTCCGCTCTGAGGGGCCTTTCCAGCCCTTGGTGCCAGGGTGGTCAATGTACGGGTGTGTGTGTGTGTGTGTGTGTGTGTGTGTGTGTGTGTGTGTGTGTGCAGAGATCAGACCCCAGGTCACTGCAGGCCTCAAGCTCTTCCGGGGTGACATACACCCAATGTTTCCCACGTTGTGTCTTTGTTGTAGGCCTGTGGAGCTGCTGGGAGGGTGGGGACAGGCACTAATCAAGTCCTCCATGGGAAGAGAAGCCACTGGCAGAGTGGCCTCTCGCAGAGACACTTGTGAGGCAGAAGGAAGTGAAGGCCTCTTGGACCCTGTGTGTCTTGGGAACACTCTTCGGGCTTTACGGCAGGTCTGGCCATGAGCTGGGCAAGGCTTCTGGTCCAACAGGCAAATGTGAAGGTGGAGCAGGAGTGAGCCTGGAGAACGAAGCGAAGCGGGATGGGAGGCACGCCCAGAGGAGTGACCCTCGAGCTGAGGAGCCTCACAGATCATCTCGGCCCACTTTAAGGAAAAGGGGGCCATCATGTAGCCTGTGTGGTTAAAGGCCTCCTGAAAAGCGTACCACCACTTGAGGCTCTTAATGCTGGGTTCCCAGCCTCAAGAATGTTTTCAGGAGTCCAGCTCAAGTAGGCTTCTCCCTCCAACCTCCTCCACCACACATTCCATGGCCCTAGCTGTGGGCTCCAGCAACCCACATCTCTCCAGCCTGCCTGGGCATCATTTTAATTGTCTTTCCGTTCAATGAATCGGTCATATCTTTGCAGGTGGGAGAGGTCTTTAGTTCACCATTAAGTTCCTAGGCCTTGGGCTTCAATAATGGAAGCCAGGATGGGGGCTAGGAAGCCGTGTAGAAGCTAGACATTGCAAAAATCCCTCTCTGACCCCAGCTTGCCCAGCCTCCTGGCTGTGGACAGGGCTGAGCATCAGTAACCATCAGCTAACAGGCAATGGGTTCCAGTCACAGGCACCCACCGTCTGTCCTCCTTAGGCTCTGGAACCTTCTTTCCTCGGCTGTGAGTGCTCTGCTCTTGGGATTCTCAGCCTCCTCTAAATCTCCCTCTATTCTTTATATTTATTATTCGCTTTGTGGTATTTTGTTATAGCAACAGAAAACAGACTAAGTCACTATGTCTCGTCTAGATTCTGCGGCTGCTCCCACGGTTACCACAACCACCATCATGTCAGATTCCCACTTCTACACTGCCTCTGTCTTCACCACCGTGGCCTCCAGCATCTCCGCTCCAGGCATCTCTCTCAGCTGTCACTGCATGGTTTTCTGCCACAGCCTCCATCTCCGTCAGCATCACCACCCTCATCACCAGAGCCCTACACCGTCACTACCCAACCGCTGCCATCTCCATAACACCTCCGTCACCCCTCCCACCCCCTTGACCCTTCAGCTGTCAAATCAGCACGGTTACCCACCGGCCCTTGCCTCTGCCCATTTTCATTCATGGACTTAATTCTTCCGAGAACATTATCAGTCGCTATTTGGTTTGGTCCTTCAGCCTCTGTTCATTTACCCAGCCCCAGATCCTATTGCCCTGGTTTTTCTTTTGAGACTTCCCATGGACGATGGAATTAAATGCCTCGCTCTTTAAGTTGAGGAAGATTATGTGCCTCTTGCCGTTCCTGATTTACCAGGCCCATCATTCTGTCCTAGAAGGAAATTGGATTACTCTGTCAGAATGTGTTCTTTGGAAGGCAGTCCTGGTTATTACCTAATTCCTTATGACCTAGTGTTTGTAGATTGATTTTTTTGACGACGTGTCCCAGTAGTTTTCTATTATAGCCGCTCAGTTGATAGGCCCAGCACTTCCAGAGGCATCTGCTTTCTCCTGGGGGTAAAGAGAGGCGGGGACGGGCTGCCTGAGTCTCTCTGTCTCCAGGTCCCTCACCAGTTCTCCATAAATCCCCCTCCGAGTGGGAGCTAGTGATTTAACTCTAAGAAGAGCCAATTCCTTAAGTACCTAAGCGTGTAAGTCATCGGGGCCTGTGGATGTGCACACACAAGTTCTTTCCATGTCCTCTTGGCGTCCTGCCCTCTCGTGAGTCCACGTGGTGCCTCTCAGCTTGCAGATCACAGCTGACCTTTCTAGGTGGAGAGAAAACGAAAAGCCTGTTCTTTGTAGTGTCCGTAGACGCTGTCTCTCACCTGCTGGACGTGAGCCCACATCGCCTGTCCCCTTCCCTGGCTGATCACAGTCAGAAAATGCCTTTCAGATTCTTTCGCTGTCGGTACAGGTCTCATCTCCTTCCTCTTTTTGAGAGACTCTCTTCTGATTCTTTCCCTACCGCCCTTCGTGGTTTCTCTGTGTGGACCCCTCCTTTGTAACCGGGTCCCCTTCCCACTTTCTCAGGCACGTCCATCATCATGTCATTCTCCGGGAAGCCTTCTGCACGACTCACAAGGCATCGGCAGGCTCCTTCAGTGTTACTCATCTGGAAAGTTGGTCTCTTCTCCTAACGGTGTTGCCTCGTGAGGAAGTGTCCTGTTCTCCACGGGACTCGTGCTGTGTGCTGTGTCTTGGCTCCCGGAGCCTGGTGCACAAGGCTTCAGCAAAGCCCGTGTCTGTGTCTGGGTGGCATTTGTTACTTGCTCGTAGGGGACAGCTTTTCCCAGTACTCCTTCCCATTTGCCAGGGCTTTTACTGTGGGTGTCGGACTTGGTCAGCACCTTCTCCCCAGGTCCTGGCTCAGGAACCACAAGGAGCCTCTGCGTTTGACCCGCTGCCCAGAGTACAGTGCTGCCCTCAGCCCGGGCATTCCCATGTCACCTGCTGTCATCTCCACACCTGCCTCCTCAGCGAAGGCCTGCTCCATTCCACCTGGTCAGCCCTGAGAGGTCGGTGGCTTGGGACCTAGACCCTTCCTTCCTGCAGCCGTGAGAACTCTAGAAACCCTTCCTGCTACCCACCTTCTCTTCTTCCCAGGACCCTCCTAGCATCTGTGTTAGTTGTTTTTCTTATTGCTCTGACTGAATACCGGACAAGAACCCAGGTAAGGAGGGCTGGAGAGGTGGCTCAGTGGTTCAGAGCACTCACGGCTCTTGCTGACTATCCAGCCTTGGTTCTCAGCACCCACATGCAGCTCACTCTTCTGCGGGCTCCAGGACAGGTGTGCAGGACAACACGGGAGCAAGACATTCATAGACATAAAATAAACTAAATAAATATAAAGATAAGTAAAGGAAACAATTTAAAGGAAGCAAAGCTGATTTGGACTTGCAGTTTGAGGGCACAGTCCATCCCGGCAGGGAAGACATGATAGTGTGGTGCACGAGGCAGCTGGTCACATTGTGTGTGCGATCACAAAGCAGATAGTAGACAAGAAATAAGGTCAGTCTATAAAACCTCAAGGCCCATCATCGAGGCTCCGCCTCCTTCGTCGAGGCTCCGCCTCCTTCGTCGAGGCTCCGCCTCCTTCGTCGAGGCTCCGCCTCCTTCGTCGAGGCTCCGCCTCCTTCGTCGAGGCTCCGCCTCCTAAAGGTTCCACCTTACCACAACAACATTCTCTGTACTCTGTACTAATTCCTTTCTTCTCTTTATTCTTTCTCACGTATCTCTGGCTGGGGTCTAACTATGTAGCCCTGGCTGGCCAAGAACTTACTAACTTTATTATGTGTAGGAAAACTAAAAACTATAGAGTATCAGAAATGTTAAAATAAGCCAGGCGGTGGCTGCGCACGCCTTTAATCCCAGTACTCGGGAGGCAGAGGCAGGCAGATCTCTGTGAGTTCAAGGCCAGCCTGGTCTACAGAGTGGGTTCCAGGACAGCCAGGGCTGCACAGTGAAACAAAAACAAAACAAAATTTTAAATAGTTTTTAAAATTATGCATAATCCTATCAGTTTACCTTGTTTGTATTTTCATATGTCTCTTCCCAAATGTGTGTGATTTATTTTTATTTTGTATGCATGCGCCTATACAGAGCATGTGGTGTATATGTGTTTGTGTATGTATGTTTGCAGGTATGTGTGTGGGGGTGTGTGTGCATGTAGACGTCAGAGGTTGATGGCAGGTGTCTTCCTCAAATGCTGCGCACTCTGTTTACTGGAGCAGGCAGGGTATTTTGCTAATTCAGCTAGTCCAGCTGGCCAGCTTGCCCAGGGGATATCTGGTCTCTGTCACTGCTGCCCTGAGATGACAGACTACAGATCCCCATGATCCTCATTGTCTTGGGGGCTATGGGAATCACACTGGTCCAAGAGTGAGGAAGTTTGAGTTTAAATACAGCCTCTTTTGCCCACCTTGTGGGTCTGTCATCTGTCCTCATGTCTTTCTGAGCCACAGCCTTTCGGACATAGTTGAATTTCATACAGCATCTCACTCTCCCTGACTGTCCCCACACCCTTCAGCCTGGCACCTCCACATTTGAACTTTCCTCCCTGGTCTCTGGAATGGAGTTTTTCTTCTGGTCATCACTAAGAAGTTGGTCTTCCTGGGCTTCCCGCCTTGCCCCCTTCATCCCTGTCTCTTCCCACCTCACCGCAGTTTGCTGTTCGCTTTGCAAGATCCACATATTCAAAAGCCCAAGAATGCTACCATCAGAAACTCGGAGTTTCCACATCTGAGCTCTGTTCTCCTTTCTGGGATTGTGCTGACCGTGGCTACTGCTCACTGTCCAAGGCTGCAGCCAGGGCCATCCTCCCTGTGCGCTCCATCCATCTCCCTCAGGCTGTGTGCTCCTCCAAGGTTCTGCCTGCAGCTTTCGTCATGAGTTCAGTCTCCTCCCGTCTACCCACCGTGACACTTTTTAAAAATCAAGGTATAATTTACATTCAGTAAATGCACATATTCTAAGGGTACACTTGGATGGATTTTAATAAGTGTGTTATTAAAATCTTCTCAAGAAGATTCAGGAAGTCTTTTCATTCCGTAGGATTCCTCCGCCCCTTACAGTCAGCCTCTTCCCATGGACCATCTCCACTGTCTTCCCTGGGTTACTCCACCTTTCTCCAGATCTCCTCACCAAAGGAACCATGGACTTTGCATTCTTTCTCTCTTCAGAATGATCCCGAAGGTCCTTCCTGTTGTCACCATAATCATTTAAGTCTTTAATGAAGCCATTTAGTGAAGAGCCTCGCTCTTCCATGATCTAAATTCTGAATGATCTGGCTTCATCTCAGAGGCTGCCCACCGTCAGTCTTAACCTTCTTCATGCATACCAAACTGCTTGCTCCCCTGAGTGAACACAGGAGCGTCTTGTGGATGGGTGCTGCTCTGGAGGAGTCTCCCATCTCTAAGGCTCTTTGCCTGGCTAACTCCTACTCACCTGAGAGAGGATCTGAGAGGCGGCCAGAGTGTCCGTCAGCTCACCTCCCGAGCTTACCGCCACTGTTCAAGCCACCCAGCCACACCCTTTGCTGACTTCCCTCCTCGGCCCAACGCCTACGCATCTCTCATTATTTCATCTCGTGCTATGTATCTTGTCTTCTGTAACCCTTCGGCCATGCTCAGAGGAACAGAAAGATTATTGTATTTCCAGAGTCCTCCTCCTTGTGGAAGTCACTCTTATCGTCTACCCAGGAGCCATTTTCTGAAGTGATCTTTGCTGATAGAGCCTGGTCTTATTAATGCTCGGAGACACCTTTGTTGGTGATTGCTGGGGTTTCTGTCAAGTTCTGGCCCCAGACATGGGGAAAGACTGCTTCCTGCAAAGGACTGAGTAGCAAATCCCTCTTATGCCTTCCTTCTTCCTCTAGCTTGGGACACTATTGCCTGAGGGTTGGATCGATAGCAGTCACTTTGTGACCATGAGGCAAAGGTCAAATGAAAGTATAATCACTATAATCACCCAGAACTAGTACTGATGAGAAACCTACGCAGGCGTCCCCTCCCCACTTTCAACTTCCTCTTTAGGGAGGTCATTGATTCTACTGTTTAAGACACTATTACAGTCTTGTCCGCTTGGCTGGGTTGGAATCACCGGGGAGACTGGGTGTGTATGTGAAAGTGTTTGCAGAGTAGGCTAACAGAATGACCCATTCTGATTACAAGCAACACCAGACTTTGCATCTGAGGCCCAGATACAACAAAAGGGAGAAAAGAGAAAGCCATTTTGAGTGTCTTTCATCTGCTTCCAGGCCCACCATGATGTGAACTGCTCAGTTCAGCCAAATCCTCTGAGCTGTGAGCAAGCCAGAGGATGTCTGCGCTGCCCTAGGCCAAAGCCTTCATTCATCTCCTCACCCCACAGACCAGCTCCCATGTTTGGAGCCAAAGGTGCTCTTGGTTGATCAATTTCTTATTTCTGTTTTTGAGACAGGGTCTCACTATGTAGACCTCCGGAACTCACAGAGATATGCCTGCCTCTGCCTCCGGCATTCTGGGACTACAGGTATGCCCAACCACACCTGTTAAGGATAAACTTTTTATTTTGAGTATTTAATTACAGAATCTACATTTGTGTAGGTGGCATGTTTGTGTGGAAACAGGTGTACATGCATGTATCTATGTGGAGGCTAGAGACTGTGACTGCCTTCAGCGCTGTTTCTTAGGGGCTGTCCACCCTGGTTTTCAGATGGGGTCTCTCATTGGCCTGGAGCACTGATAGGGGTAGGCTGGCCGGCCAATGAGCTCCAGGGACACCCCTGCCTCCCCACCTCAGTGCATGGATTAGAAGTATCCTCTGCTGTGTCCAGCTTCCTATCTGGGTTCTGGGGATCGAACTCAGGTCGTCATGCTTGTACAACCACTGAGCCACCTCCCCAGCCTCCCAAACCTGTGCGTTTCATGAGACTACAAGTCACTGAATCTCCACGATGGTCCAGAACTCAAGCCGCCACAGCATGTCCCTCCTGTGTGGTGTCAGGGCTGTCTCCCTCTTTGTCTCTTGGCCTTCTTGACTTTTCCTCTAGCAAAGACAACAGGGCAGCTTCTTTTGAGCTCCGGGACAGTCTGTCCTTCTGTCCACTTCTTCGGCTTTTCCATCCATTGGGACTGGAAGGAACCAGTTTCATATCTTCATCTCTTAATTAACCTTTTCACCAACCCACAAGAAGCTACTGAAGACGAATTTTCTAGAGGGGGCTGGAGGGAGATGCTCAGTGGTTAAGAGCTCTTGGCTGCTTTTGCAGAGGGTCCGGGGTCGGTTTACAGCACCCACATGGCGGCTCTCAACCATCAGTGACTCCAGTTCCTGGGAATCCTATACCTTCCTCTGTTTTCTGCACGCTCCGGCACACATGTGGTACATTACATATAGGCATGCAGGCTGACACACATACACATACATTTTTAAAAAAAAATATTAAAAAGAAAACAATAGAAAGTTTATGGAAAAACAAGAAGCCAGATTATTATCCTTGATCAAGATTCCACAGAGCATTTGGAATTTGGGAGGCAGAGGCAGGAAGCAAGTTCCAGGTCAGCCTGAGTCACATGATACATACTCTGTGTAGTAAAAAAAAAAGGTCACACAGAAACAAGAGCCCCAGGCAGGTCTTCCCAAGCTGCCTGTCTTCATGCCCTAACACCTGGCCTCCGTTAGCCTTAAAGACGGCGGCGGAGAGGCAGCTCGGGAAGGCAGCTGGGAAGACACTCCCCGCTCCTCTCCTACAGGCAATGCACCAAGTGAAGCAGCTGTCACTGAGGACATCTCTACTAAAGGCTGAGCACGTACGAGCTCTCAGACAGGACCGTTGCCAGAGGTGCCGGGCTCCTCTGAGGACAGCTATGGCCCTGGGGTCTACAACGTTGACCAAACCATCTAAGAAAGGAGCTGAGGTGGAGACCGCACTGTCCAGCCTTCTCTCCTTCTCACAGGCTGTCTTCCTTCAGCTCCCTCCCCTGTCTTCGGTTCTGGCTCTTTAGGGGCCCTGATCTAATGTCTTTGGCATTTATTTATCGTTTGCTTGTTTGTTTGTTTGTTTGTTTGTTTGATGTGGGTTTTTAAGACAGAGTCTTGCTCTTTGCCTCATGAGACTTTTTGCCTCAGCTCCCGAGTGCCGGGCTTGAAGGCATCTGTCTTCACACACAGCCAAATACGTGCATAATATCAGCTCTGCGGGACACAAAAGTGCTGGAGGTTGAATCCAGGGCCTCACCCATACTAGGTAAGCATTCTACCTCCAAGTCACATCCTCAGTCCATGCTTGACTCCCAACACCTACATCATTAAGAACAACCCACAGGCTTCTCAGGAGCTATAGCCAATCTCTCCTCCCAGCCAGGTCCTGCAGATCTAGTGCCAAGGTCTCGCTGGATGGAGGCCATTCCAGAAGACCACAACTGAACAAAATGCAGAGAGCAAGGGAACCTGGGGTGGCCAGTCCAGTTGATTCATGTACAACACAACTCAGGGAACATCACTGAGAAGGGGCAGAAATACACACACACACACACACACACACACACACACACACACACACACACACACAATCAATGCATACATATGGCATGAATCTGAGAGAAAGCAAGGGGCGGACACACACATAGGAGAGTGTGGTGGTTTGAATAGGAACGGCCCTCATAAACTCATGTGTTTGAATGCTTGGTCCATAGGGAGTGGCACTATTAGGAGGTGTGGCCTTGTTGGAGTAGATGTGGCCCTGTTGGAGGAAGTGTGTCACTGTCGGGGTGGGCTTTGAGGTTTCATATATGCTGAAGCCTCGACCAGTGTGGCACACAGTGTCTTCCTTCTGCTGCTTAAGGATCAAGATGTAGAACTCTCAGCTCCTTCTCCAGCACCACGTCGGCCTGCACACTGCCTTGCTTCATGACATGACAATAAAGGACTGAACCTCTGAAACTGTAAGCCAGCCCCAGTTAAATTTTTCATTTATAAGAGTTGCCATGGTTATGGTGTCTCTCCAAAGCAACAGAAACTCTAACTAATGGGCTAGAGGAAGGAAAGGGAAGAGAGAATGATGTGATTAAATTTTAATTTCAAAAAATAAAAAATGAGGGCTGGAGAGTTGGCTCAGTGGTTAAGAGCATTGGTTGCTCTTCCAGAGGACCTGGGTTCAAGTCCCAGCATCCACATGGCAGCTAACAACTGTCTGTAACTCCCGTTCCAGGGGATCTGATGCCCTCATACAGACAGACCTGCAGGCAAAACACCAATGTATATAAAGTAAAAATAAACAAATCATTTTAAAAAATAAAAAATAAAAAACGAACACTTAATTCACCTGACAGGCTGTCTGTAAAGTATCTGGTACATACTGGGTTCTTTTTTATTTCTTCTCAGTGTGGGGTGACAGTGGACATGCTGTGAGGCCATTCCTGTCCCCAGTGGGAGCAAGACAAAATATCCTGTGACCAGGTCAACCTGGATCAATCCAGAACCTGAGATTCAGAGGGTCAAAGGGCGTACATCTCACACCAGTGTGCCCACAGGTATCCATACACAGATGTGTGAAATGGGGTGACACAGGTCAGGATCAGCTGTGAAGGATGAGGGTGAGACATGAAGCTTAGCCTCCGAGCACTGTGAAGAACAAAAGCCTAGATGATCCCAGCCCCTGAATTCGCATCCCCCAGACTCACTCCAGCCTGGAGATATTGGCCAGCCTAGCCAAGCCCATCGTTGTTGGGAGATGCAGGTCTGCTCATTCTTGCTGTCCACTGGGTAGTAGTTGTGCTCACTCTTTTATCTACAGTACCTCGGACTCTGCAAGGTAGGGGGACTTGTCTGTCCTGCCAGCCGCTCCCCAAGTAACCACACAGAGACTTGATTATAAATGCTTAGCTGATGGCGTAGGCTTGTTTTTTGCTAGCTCTTATAACTTAAATCAACCCATCTCTATTAATCTATGTGCTGCCTCGAGGCTTGTATACCTCATCTATGAATTTTCCATGTTGCTTCTTCCGTGTCTAGCTCACAGCTCCTCCCTTTTTTCCCAGCATCCTCTTAGATTCTCCCACCTAACCTCTACCTGTCCAGCTATGGGTCATCAGCTTCTTTATTAAACAATGAGAGTAAGACATATTTACAGTGTACAAAGATTGTCCCACAGCACTGGAAGATTCCCTTCTCTACTTCTGTTTACCTAGGTCATCTTGGTCTCTCTGGGCTGAATTCTAACCTTGCCTCTTTCTGGAAGTCCTCCCTGGTTTCCCAGTCCACAGAACCCCTTTCTTCCTCTGAATTCATCTAGCACTGCCTGGAATATTCATGTTACAGCATCTGGCCTTTGTCTACATATTCTAATGTGTGTTTGACATGGTACGCTTGAAGAGCTGAATGCTAATATGGGTGTCCTGAGCTGCCTATTAGGGCTCATTGGCCTGGGGCAGAGGGACACGAGACCACTTGACAGTGACTTCATGGAGAGGTTCCCCATTGCTTCCCCACTGGAAAGGGGGCTGGTGCAGGTAGCAGCTTCTCAGAGTGGACTTGGAGTCCAGCCAAGTGCTTTTCCTGGTCTTGTTTTCCTCATAAAATGGAGATAAGGGGCTGGGGATTCATGCAGCTCAGCTGGTAGAGCACTCTCCTCATGCACGAGATGATGCTGGGTTCAATCCCCGCCCTGTCTCACAGTCTGGTCACGGTGGCAGAGGATCTCTGAACTCAGGTGAGGGAGGGGGATCAGAAATGCAAGGTCACTGTCCTGTCAGGATGGATGCTATCTTGGGATACAGGAAACATAGTTTCAAACAAACAGCAAACACCCCCCCCCCAAAAAAAAAAAAAAGAGAAAACTTGAAAGGACCCAATTGCTGGAGCCACCAAGCACTTTGGTTCCTGGACATAGATGAGCTGGGACTGATCTGGAGGCTGATTCCCTGCTGGCAAGTTTTCTAAGTGCTGCCGGGTGCTACGTAGGCCTTGAGGGAAGGAAGTCATCGGGGTCCTACCCAACCACTAAGCCTGAGAGCTACCACACCAACCTGCCCAGCAAGATGTGTCTGCTGGTGCAAGAGCTGCTTGATTGTTAGAGGGGCAACTAAGCATTTTCTGATTGAATCTGAGGCCCAATCCACAGGGAAATCATGTCTGATACAGTAAATCCGGCCAAGGGTCCTTGGCCAGGGAGGCCCCAGGGACAAAACTACCATTTCTGGTTTGCTAAATGGACACAATGTCAAATGCCTTCTGAACATTTATGTTTATGTCCACACATAGGTTAGTGCTAGTCTCAGCCCGAGACAGAGAAGCTTCTCTGCAGCGGGTGCTGGTTAATACAGACACCCGACTGGGCAGATGCCTGGGGTAAGTGATGCTGAGTGCTGAGCTCTAGACACAACACCAATATAAACCTGCTCCAAGACTCAGAGAACATGGTGATTGGCCTGCACACAGGTGATTGTGGTCATTATCTTACGGTGTAGACTATACATCAGATCACATGATGTGCTTCAAATATAGGAAATGTTTATTGTTATTTATACGTCAGTAAAGCTGGGCAGAAAGTAGTAGGGAAAGATAGACTTTCAAAATGAATATTGGAATGTATAACATTAGATTCCTGCTTTACATCATATACTGAGAGTGAAATATAAAAAATGAAGCTATCAAATTATTAAAAGAAAATATAGAAGACTTGGTTTATAAACTTTGGGTAAAAAAAGGCTTTTGTTTGTTTTTTGAGACAGGGTTTCTCTGTATAGCCCTGGCTGTTCTGGATCTCGCTCTGTAGACCAGGCTGGCCTCGAACTCACAGAGATCTGCCTGCCTCTGCCTTCCGAGTACTGGGATTAAAGGTGTGTGCCACCACTGCCCGGCAAGGTTTTCTTTTGTTTTGTATTTTTAGTTAGACATAAAACAAATTATATGAGTTCGAGGCCAGCCTGCATAGTGAGACCCCCTTCTCAAAACAAACATACACAAATAAAAGACAAACAGCAGCTCTGTTGAGGTAAAGGTGACAAGACACTTCAAACCTACATTTACACATTTGGCATGGTGTCGTGCCCTCTAATCCAGTAGGCAGGAGCCAAGCAGGAGAATCAGGAGTTCAAGGTCATCCTTGGCTAGAGAGAGCGTTCAAACCAGCTCGAATTACAGGAGACCCTGTCTCAAAAACCCAGAACCAGACATGGCACCCTAAGTTTGCACAGACGTTGATGAAGCTCCAGGAGTCTGCTGGAGAACCAGCAGTCCTGAGAGAGGGGAGTGGGACTTGGTGGGAATTCAGGGCCTTCATCTGAGCGACTCCACTGTTTCCTTCGGTGAGCATGTGTACACGCGGCGCTTGTTAGTAATACAGTCCAAACATCTAGAACAGCTGTGACTTCGTGTCCATCATGTTCCCATTTCCCAAGCCACACCACAGCTGCTATCTTGGGCTTGTGGTTGAGATCCCAGGCCCAGCTCTGACTGGTCACAGCTCTGACCTTTGAACTCCCCCATTATGAAGCTCTTAGTCTGGGTTTTTGAAGGTTGCTTGCTACATATCCCGGGTCAGAAACCATCTCAGCCCTCAGAGAGCACATGGGCCAGGAGAATATGAGCTTTTGAGAAGAGACACTTGTAGGAAGCAGGGAGGGCTTCCTGGAGGAAGTGGCCTTTGAGCTAGGGCTTGGAAGATGGACATCTATTTATTTAGTTAGTTTTTGAGACAGGGTCTCACTGTGTAGCCTTGGCTGTCCTAGACCTCACTATTTAGACCAGGCTGGCCTTGAACTCATAGGGATTGTCCTTCCTCTGCCTCCAGGTGCTGGGATTAAAGGTGTACACCACTACACCTGGCCAGAAAGATGGGTAATTTTTATCTCAGTCTCCCTTCCAGGTGTTGTTAAAAACTACTAATAAGACCATGGTAGAAAATTTAAATAACACAGAAAGAAAAACTAACCACTCTCAGGCCCATCAGCCTCACAACGTCTATAAATTCCCTTCAAGTCTTCGTCCACAGGCACATATCTTGTGGTCCTGTGGTCCAAATGTTCTATCTCGTTACACGTTTATTATTATTATTATTATTATTACGATGATGATGATATGTGTGTGTGTGTGTGTGTGTGATGTGGGTATGGAGATGTGTGTGTGCCGCTGTGCATGTGGACTCAGAGGACGGTTCTGCAGAGCTGGCCCTCCTCCTCCACCTTCAGTGGGTTCTGGGGTCGTCAGGCTTATGTGGCGAGTGCCTGTGCACACTGAACCATGCCAAAGGCTCTTTTTTCTTTCTTTCTTTCTTTTTTTAAAGATGTATTTATTTGTATGTGCATTGGCATTTTGCCTGCATCTATGTCTGTGTGAAGGTGTCAGATCCCCTGGCACTGGAGTTACAGACAGTTATGAGCTGCCATGTGGATGCTGGGAATTGAACCGGGTCCTCTGGAGGAGCAGCCAGTGCTCTTAACCACTGAGCCATCTCTCCAGCCCCTTGTTTTTGTTTTTAATTAACATTATACCACAGGAAGTGTGGGTGAGCCAGCCCTGAAGTTGTGAGCATAGGAGAGCTGTCCTCATTACTCATCTGTCATGTGGCAGCATGGGCTGGTGAGAAGTCCCCCATCCCGTCCCCCCCCCATCAATACCTGAGGTCAAGGGGGGGGGCTGTCCCTGCCCCTCATCAGCTGCAGCACTCAGGAGAGTGGCCCCTATGCCATGCCTGGGCAACCCAGTAGAGCTGGCCCTGATGATGTAGGTGTGGGAGAATAGGTGGAATGGAGATGTATGCTGTGAAAGACACAAGAATAAGTAAAAAGAAAGTTAAAACCAAAATACCCAAAACATTACACCATAGATCCCTTTGGCATTATCGGTGGCATTTATAATGGTGGCATGTGCCATTCATTTCTACCATTGGATATTTACATTGTTTTTAATCACATACTGCAGAGAGCATCTTTGAGTGTGAAGTGGTTTTGCTCGCTCATTTTTTGTTTGTTTGTTTGTTTGTTTCATTTTGGTTATTGTCTTGGAACACATACATTCTCAGAAGTGAAAATACTGGGTCAAAATTTGTTAACACTGTCACGGCCCTTGAAACAGGTTGCCAAGTCACCCGAAAACTGTAGGCACAAAACACACTGGCAGATAGGGAAGTATCCAGAGTCCAGGGAGCGACGTGTAAAAGGCACACGGACTAGGACAGACTTGTTCCGTCTGTCCTCCGGATGCCATGGTAGCCAGAGACAGAAGGTGGTGCAAACGCTGTTGTTCGGCAAGCTGAGAAGCCATCCTAAAAGTCCTTTGTTACTGCCTTGCTGCAGAAGGCAAAGGCTAGAGAACCTTCCCAGACTCTGCTGTGGCTGCATGGTGACCTTGTGACTCCATTCTGGGCCTTCCCCTCCCTCCCCACCTCCTTTCTTCTCCTCCCTTTCCTCTCCCCTTCCTTCCTTCTTTCCTTCCTTCCTTCCTTCCTTCCTTCCTTCTATCTTCTTTCTTCCTCCTTCCTTCCTTCCTTCATTTTTGTTTCATTTATTAGATCTTTCAACTAGGACATTAAAGGCTTTTAAATTTTTTAGTTAATCTATTACTATTATTTCATTTATTATTATTATTATTATTATTATTATTATTATTATTATTATTATTATGTGGGGACAGAGTACTATGGCACAGTGTGGAGGTCAGAGGTCAACTTTTGGGGGTCAGATCTCTCTCCTGGAGCATTCAGGGAGGCACCTCAGGTCCTCAGGTCTGTGGGGGGGTCTTTGCCAGCTGAGCCATCTCAGTGGCTCAGGGTTGGGTTTTCTTTTTTCTTTTAATTTCTTCAACGAGGAGACCGTGTCATTGGGAATCATCTCCTTTTCTCCTTCCTGCCCCGAATGCAAATGTGATGCCCGGGGCTGCAGTGGCCATGCTAAGACTATAAAGTCACACAAACATGAGGGCAGAGCATCAGCGCACAGGTGCCAGGAAGGGAAGAGTCCGGATCCTTGGTACCGTCACTCACCCTCTGCCTGGCTCTGCTCTGCTGTGTGGGGGAAATGAAGCCTTATCACCTACAGCCGTGGTAGGTTTTCTGTCACTTGCCCGTCCAATGTCACTTGTCTCCTAACAGATTCCGGCTGTTAACCTATGTGCTGGCTTGCTCACACAACTCTGGGGTTCAGATTCCTGTCCTGTTAGTTGGGAACTTAATACCATCTCCTGGGACTGGCACTTGGGTCACTGGGGACACCCAGCTGTCCACATCTGCCCGCCGCAGTGGGAGTCTCTTCCTGCCTCACTCACAGAGGCCTCATGGTCTCAGGCACACTCCTGTCTGAGCCAGGCCAGGCCCTGGCATTCAGGAGACTCAGGTCACTGCCCGTCTCTTCGTAGTGCTGAGGATCGAACCCAGGGCCTTGTGCATTCCAGGCAAACACTCTACCTCTGAGCCATGTGCTCAGCCCTTGGTAGTTTCAGACAGGTCACACTGTATAGCCCAAGCTAGGCTTCAGCCTCTTGAGTGCTGACATATCCCACTTTGAACTAAGCGAATCTTGGACCCAAAGCTCCAGATTCATTCTGGATCTCTCCCTCACCAGTTGTCAGGCATGGTTAAATCACAGTGTCCTTAGGGTCAATCAGTGTTGACCAGGGTCACTGGCAAGCTCAGCATCATGAATCTGGTAACATGTACATGCCTGCGTAACGTCTTTTGATGGTGAACTTGTATCCCCAGTGATGGGATTCAAGGACCCAGAATCCTCCCACCAAGAGGGCCCCAGAATCCTCCCACCAAGAGGGCCCCAGAATCCTCCCACCAAGAGGGCTGCATCTCTTAAGTTTCCTTTGGGGGGGTCCCAGAGCCGTAGGGTCACTTCTGCGGAGGCCTGAAACTGGTCACTCTGGACAGAAGTGACAGGAGGCAGCTTGGTGTGCTGTGCAGGGCCCGGGGTCTGCCACAGCCCATGACAGAGCCAAGAGGAGGCTGGTTCCCGGCCATGGGCTGATGGTCTGCTGGCGTTGGCAGTACTGTCCCCAGGCTCTAGGGTGAAGACGAACATCCCTAGAGGCCATGGTACAGTTAGAATGACACCAGCTGCTCACCCCCCACCAGGAGGGGCCCTGGGCCCAAGTCTCCTCTCTCTGTGTGTCCTGGCTGGTGTCATGAAGACCACTTACTCTGTCTCGAGTGAGGCCATAACTTCCTAAACAGTTTTTTCCTTGGCAAGCAAGCAAACAAACAAACAAACAAACAAACAAAAACTTCTTTAAAAGTTCTTACCAAGGAAGCCGGGCGGTGGTGGCGCACGCCTTTAATCCCAGCACTTGGCAGAGGCAGGTGGATCTCTGTGAGTTCGAGGCCAGCCTGGTCTCCAAAGTGAGTTCCAGGAAAGGCTCAAAGTTACACAGAGAAACCCTGTCTCGAAAAACCAAAAAAAAAAAAAAAAAAAAGTTCTTACGAAGGAATAAAGAGAAAATCTGTGGAGGGTTAACGAGTCACCTGAACTGATGGCAGCAGCACACACACCTTTAATCCTAGCACTCCTGAGGCAGAGGCAGGAAAAGCTCTGAGTTCGAGACCGGCCTGCTCTACAGAGCGAGTTCCAGGACAGCCAGGGCTGCACAGAGAAACCCTGTCTAGAAAAAAATGAAACAAGAAAAGAAAGGACAAAAATCTAGAGGACGGACCACCCTGGCCTGAGGGATGGGAGAGAGAGGAGTCTCTTTCTGAGCTAACCGACCTTGCCTTTGGCCCAAGGGCAGGAGTGCAGGGGGGAGGGGGAAGGGCCCTCCTGGCCAGCATACCAAAAACCCAGCCCTAAACTTTTCCAGCCTGGGGGCTGGGCTGCCCTCCCCACCCCCCCTTACAGAATCAGCCGTTTTGGTTCCTGGCCCCTACCTCAACTCTTTAGGCCTCACTGCTGCCCCTGGTCTCCCTCTCTTCCCTCCCCCTCCCCCTCCTGTGGCTCAGGGTCATGTCCACTCTGGACTCTCCCAGATGTCGCTGTTCCTGCCTCTGGCTGTGCTCTCCACATAGCTACATAACTTTCTCCCCCACCACGCCTGGGAGGGTCGAGTTCCTTTTCTCTTTTTCACTCATCGCCCGCCGGGGCTGTCCTGTTCTGTCCAGAGATTGACCTACAATAGGCACACTGTGGATTTCAAATGACCGGGTTTATGAAGTATAAACTGCGTACTTAGGAGAAAAGAGCTGGAGAGATGGCCCAGTGGCTAAGAGCACTGGCTGCTCTTCCAGGAGACCCAAGTTCAATTCCCAGCTCCCACATGGCAGCTCACAAGTGTCTGTAACTCCAGTTCCAGGGGATCTGACACCTTCACACAGACATACATGCAGGCAAAACACCAATGCACATAAAATAAAAAATTTAAAAAAGGAAGGGAGGGAGGGAGGGAGGGAGGGAGGGAGGGAGGGAGGAAGGAAGGAAGGAAGGAAGGAAGGAAGGAAGGAAGGAAGGAAGGAAGGAAGGAAGGAAGGAAGGAAGAGTCCCTCACTGAACCTGGCACTTGCCCATTCAGCTAGGCTGGCTAGCTAGCTGGCCATCAAACCCAAAGGATCTTTCTGTCTTTGCTTCCCAGTGTTAGCTTTTGCCGCTGCCGCAGCAGCCTGCTCTGAGTGAGAGAGAGGGACGAGAGGGACGAGAGGGACGAGCAGGACGAGAAAGGCTTGCCTTTTAGAAGGGGTATGGCGCATGCGCAGAGGAAGAGTGTTCTAATGGGTGGTTGCAGCAGCCACACTGTCACATCTTGGCTGCTGCTGCTGACGTGTCCTACTAGGTCCCCCCCCCCCCCCCCCCCCCGAGAGCAGGCCGGTATAAATGCCTGAATGCTAACACCCAGGGCTGGGTTACAGGTGTGTTCCTGCACCTTTATGTGGATACTAGCACCCGCCCACAGCTCCTCCTGATGGCACAGCAGGCACTCTGGCCCCTGAGCATTTCCTCAGCCCAGAGAAAGGACTCTTACTCTCACTGGCCTTCCGGTAGCCCCGGGACTGACTTCTGGTAGGGCTGTTCATGCTGTTCCTTGGCAGCTGGACCAATCTCCATGGTGACTCTCCTCCACCGCAGGGCCGGCAGGGCCGCTCACACCCAGGAGACAGGACAGCTCTGTTTTCAACTTGCCCATCCTACAGTTTTCAAGGCCACCTCCAGAGCTGCCACAGGTCGCTGTTCCCAGCTGCCCCCGCCCCACCAGACGGTCCTGCGATTGGGCCCTTCTCGCACTACTTTGCCTTGCTGGGTTCCAGCTGCTGCGAGCCCGAGAGTGGTGCTTTCTGGCATTGACTTCCGCAAGGACAACCACCAGGCCCAGGTGCGGAGAGGATCCTGCCTCCTGCTCTTTGTCTGCCTTGGCTCCAGAGGCCAAGTCCTCAGTCTTGTCTAGCCTTTTAGCCACCTTCTTCCAGCCTGTTAGGTAAGGGAATGAGGCGGTACTATAATTTCTAAATTTCTCCCACTTGCGATCAGCAAATCTGGAAGAACCAGCAGGCAAGGGCAGAGAGAGGTGAAAGGCCATGGGCCCATTGTACAAGCCGCCGAGTTACCTCTTAACAAGCCATGGCGAAAACAAATTATCTTTGTTGTTCTTGGGAAATCTGCATGTCCTTATGCATGTAATTGGCGTCTGTGCCTTGTGCGGGCAGTTCAGGTGAACAGGCCACAGCTACGCTGTGCCAGACCACCTATAATTTAAACCAAAGCAGAATGCAAGTTGCTCTTGGGTACAGGCCACATCCAGCTCAGTCTGACCCTCGACTGAGACAGTGGCCTGGGATCCCTGATGCACTTGGAGACGAGAGGAAGCAGGCTGAAGGCAGGCGGTCCAGCCTTCTTCACACCCTGTGCTGGCTTGCTGAAGCAGAGGCAGAGGCCTGGGATGACCCAGAGGCCTGCACCTTACTCAGCTTTCTGGTAGCTGGAGGCGCATCAGGAGCTGAGTTCCAGGCCCTCAGACCCTCTAGGGGGAGAATAGCCGGCCCACTTCCTTCTTGATGCAGGAGCTTGAACTTAAATCTCACAGCATGCCTGTGAGCGGAGTGTGCGGCCACACCAGTGCTGTGGATTCTACCAAACAGTCATCTGAAATCACACGCTTCTGTAGACGCGCAAACTCAAGCTCCAAGGTGGTTACGTCCCCTGCCCAAAGCCATGTCACACTTGTCCCCAAACCCTGATCTGGGCTCCGAGTCAGGCCCCAGCTGAAGCTTCTTGTTCCCCATCCTGGTGAGTGATGTCACCCTGGCATCGCACACAAAATGGAAGCTTCCTTGGTCACCGAGGACTGGAAGGATTGTGTTGTTCCTGCCCAATGTGGCTGGCTGTTCCCGGCTTCCTGCGCAGATAGGGATAAAATATGAGGGGCACAAGGACAAAACAGAAACACACGCCCTGTGCCCTACGTCTTGGATTGAATAGCAAGCAGAAGGGACAATCAGTTTGATGGAACAATTAGTCTACTCTACGGCCCTCCTGCATATCAGTGACAACAGTAATTCCGTGGCATGGCTTTCCCCAAACACACATTTTCAGGAAACTGAGGCATGCGTGTACCGACAGCAGTCACCTGGAGTGGAGGTGACAAATCCTAGCACTCACACATGCAGTGGCCTCCAGGGACCTTCCTCCTCCTCCTCTTCCTCCTCCTCCTCCTTCTTTTCTAAATTTATTTAACTTTATTTTATGTGCATTGGTGTGAAGGTGTCAGATCCCCTGCAACTGGAGTTATAGACAGTTGTGAGCTGCCATGTGGGTGCTGGGAACCCAGCTCCTCTGGAAGAACATTTAAGACCTGTGCTCTTAACCACTGAGCCATCTCTCCAGCCCTCCGGGGACCTTCTTTGTGATCTTTAGCTTGCTCTGCACCAGGCAGGCCTGGTGACAGCAGGTAGCTGGGCAGCATTTATGGGGAGCCCCCAGAGAGACACAGCTCTCCTTAGTAGAATAGCAAAGGCTGGGCTAAGCTTGGGTACCCTCAGCGGGCAGGCCAGAGTCAAGGCAAAAGGCCAACGGAAGAGTGGCGTTGGGCTGAGGGCTGGGGGAGAAGCAGCAGTCTGGATCAGTGTGCAAAATGTTGATTCTAGCCTGAACAGCACAGAGAGTCTGGGTTTTCATCAGTTCCTTAGTGAAAAGGAAACTGGAAATTAATATTAAAATCCCACTGAGCAGTGTCCATAGTTTCCATATGCAATCATGCTTGGCTTAGTAAGTAGTAAAATGTTTATAATTTTCTTTCCAAGGTTGAGTTTAGTCATTCTCAATGAACCATTTAGTTGGCCTCATAAAGTCCTGAATTAAAGAACTCCTGTAGGTGATGTTGTAGATGGATGGGTACCGGGACCTCGTGGACTCTGCTGGCCGCTGATGTCAAGGCTGGGGGTGCAGACTTGGAAAATCCCAGGCAGAAAACATCCCCCGACGTAGCTGTTGTGATAGGACGAGGACGCTGCACTCCACTGGCGCACCAGTTTGACAGATCAGAGTGTATTCTAAGGCCCTCCCGTGGCATCCCCAGTCACAGTAATTAGATAGTGTGCCTTTCCCCAAAGGTGCCTCCTCAGGAAACTGAAGCATGGCTGCACCTCCAGCAGTCTCCTAGAGGGGAGGTGACCAGCCCTAGCACTCACACATGCAGCAGGCCCCCGGGGACCTCCTTTGGGATCTTTTGTTTTGTTTTTGTTTTGGTTTGGTTTTGGTTTTTTCGAGACAGGGTTTCTCTGTGTAGCTTTGCGCCTTTCCTGGGACTCACTTGGTAGCCCAGGCTGGCCTCAAACTCACAGAGATCCGCCTGGCTCTGCCAACCTTTGGGATCTTTAGCTTGTTCTGCTGGAAATGTGGAGACAGCTCTAAAGTAACCTAGTGGGCAGGCAGCATACTCCATTAAGCCCAGATCCTCTGAGGCTCAGACAAGAGGGCTGCAAAACCAAAAGCAGCCTGGAAATTCCAGACACTCAGAGGCTGGGCAGTTTAGTCATACAGTATCAGAATAAGAACATGAAAAAAAAAAGGCAGGAGGTGTAGCTCAGTAGTGGCGTTCTAGCATGCGAGAGGCCGTGACTCATCCCCAGTACTGAAAATAAATAGGTAACTTCTTCAGAGTTGAGCATGGTGGCACATGGTTGCAATTCCAGAACTTGGGAGGCTGCGGCAGGAGGATTATTGCAATTTGAGTATAGACTACACTTGAGATTAAACATAAAGAACAAAACAAAAACAAACAAACAAACAAACAAAAAAACAAACAAAGAAACAGGGAGGTAGTGGTGGTGCATGCCTTTAATTCCAGCACTCGAGAGGCAGAGGCAGGAAGATCTCTGTGAGTTCGAAGCCAGCCTGGTCTACAGAGCAAGATCCAGGACTGCCAGGACTACACAGAGAAATCCCGTGCTGGAAAACAAAACAAACAAAAAATTCACAAAGAAAACAAATGAAAATAGGAACCTGTCTGTCTTCTCACTGTCCACTGATGCTAGAGACAGATAAGGCTGCAGTTTACCACACATCTGGCACAGCCTTACCCCTCCCTGTACCACTCACACATGGTCACATAGTCACACATGGTCACAAAGGTACACAGAGCACATACTTACAGAGAAGCATGTGTGTGAGTATTCCTGCCCATTTATGGACACACATTTCTCTGTATGCACATGCTCCCTTGTAGCTACACAGACATAGTCTCACACACACACAAACACACACACATACACACACACACACACACACACACACACACACACACACACACACACACGTTCGTAACTACTCAGAAACAGGACAGTGAGATGGCTTGGCAGGTAAAGGCATTTTCTGCCGAGTCTGATGACCTGAGTTCAATCCCTAAAAGCACATGGAAGAAGGGAATCGACTGCCACAAGCTATCCTCTGACTTACACACACACACACACACACACACACACACACACACACACACACACACAAGTGCGTGAGAGTGCTGTGGCAGGTATCCACCCCCATGCGTACAAAATAAATAAAACACAGTAACAATAAAAGAAGTGACTACTTAGCAGACCACACACTGAGACACAGACATGATCACACACATTAGCACACGCACGGACGGGACAGCCTGGTATACTACAGTTTTCAGTAGACGCTCATTTTCAGACACATCTTCCTTCCCTGGCTGTCCTTCAGACCCTGCCTCGACTACCATGTCCCAGCCATGTCCTCCATGTCTCACCAAGTCTGCCCCTGACCCCCTGACCTCTGTGGACACAAACGTCCTGATTGACGGCGTGTCAATCCTGCACAACAGAGGTCAGTCTTTCAGCCCTGTCTCTGACACACCGAAGGCATGGACGTGCCTGCAAACGCGCAATCTGTTGTCCCAGGAGGACCGGTCCATTCCCAGCCTCCCCCGGCCACTCCTGGGCACTTCAGCCTGCCCCCGCTCTGCCGCCAAAGCAGCTTTGGTCTTACAGACACCCTGTATCTGTCTGTCTCCTGCATCCACCAACAACTTGAGCTATGGCAAGTGGGAGAGGGTGTGAGGCCTGATGGAAGCGGTTATTCTTAGCCCTGTCACGGAACACTTCCCCTCCCCAACTTTGTCTCTGCCTGCCTCCCATCCTCCCCAGGGCCAGAGGCCAGCTGATCCCTCCTCTGTGGAGTGGAGTCCAGCAGAGGGGCGGGGTGGGGGGGAGGTGAGGGGGGTGTGGGGGGACAGGGAGTGAGGGGGGGGGGCGGGGAGGTTGAAGCAGCCACTTCGGAGGAGCAGAAAATGGGATTTATTCCTGTTCCCCTCCTGATCTGCATCCAGTGCTCAGGGAGCAGCTGCCTGGGAACTTGGGGGAGGAAGGAATTTGCAATGGAAATACTTGCTGGTCTGAAGTACTCGGTGCCAGCACCTATCTGGTTTTTGTGTGTTCGTTCTTTCTCTCTTCTCCCGCTGGACTCCATTCCTTCCTTCTTGGTGAGGTACTCGGGTCTCTGAATGATAAGCCAGTGATCTACCATTGACCCATATCCCCTGCCCTCTTGTTTTTTGACACAGGATTCTACTACGTTCTTCAAGCTAGCCTTGAACTCATTCTACAGCCCAGGCTGGCCTTGAACTTGAGGTCCTCTTCCCTCAGCTTCCCCAGAAGCTGGGCTTCTGGGCTCGCCCACCAGGCTCTGTCCCACACCATTTCCCACTCTTTTCTTGCTTTGGATTGGAGAGATGGGGTTATTTCTGTCTCAGGAACCACTGATTCCCAGGCCTCTGGTGCAGGCTGGTTCTCAGGCCTCCCTCCCCACTAGGAGCTTCAGACCCGGGTCTTCCCTTCCCCCTCCTTCTGGCCAGTTCACCTTTCTCCGAAGATGCTTTCCATGTGTATCATCGCTGTATCATGTGTCTCCCCCCCCCCCCCCCCGCTCCTTCCTGTCCTGCCTGAGTCCAGGCCCTCCAGGAGATGACAAACCCTGGCTCCCCCACTGCCTTATCCTGAGCACTTCTGTGCCCCTAAGGGCGCGGAAAGGTCTCTCTCGCTCCTTCACCTGAGTAAATTCAGAGTCCTGTCCGGAGTCCTCAGTACCCGGGAAGCATCTGCATCCAGACCCTCGTGTGGACTGTTTCCAATTTCCTTTTCGTTCTTAGGACCGGCACATTCTCAATCTCCCTTGACCGCTTGATGGGTAGGGCCCTTAGTATGCTGGTAGCTGCTAGAGTGCTTGCCTAACGTTCACGAGGCCCTGAGTTCGATTCCCAGCATTGCATACACCAGGTATGGTGGCACGTGATGTGGAGGCAGGGACGTGGGAAGCTCAGGGTCGTGCATCTTGAGCCCCTACCTCAGAAAAACACAACAAACAAAAAATGGAATTGTGGGAAGACATTGTTGGGCCCGGCACTGGGCTGCCCTTCTAGGAAGGAAGCTAAGTCTTTTTGGGAAGTTCTGCTCCTGTCGATATGTGCATTCATTCATGTCTGTGGGATGTTTCCTTATCTTCTCTGATATTGTTGAGTTATGTTGGAAATGAGCTCTACATAATTACCTTGCCAGGCACGGTGGACACTTAAAATCCCAGTAGCCAAGAGGCAGAGGCTGGGAAATCAGGGATTCAATGTCATTCTCAGCTACATAAGGGTTCCAGGAGAGCCTGGCCTCCGTGAAACTGTTGGAGGGTGGGGGTGCCGCCATGAAACTGTTAGGGGGTGCCTATATAAATAAGTGTTCTTTTAGAAAAACAAGAACTACCCCAGATGAGTTTCAAGTTCTTGAAATCTCTTTGAGAAATCTCTGGTACGCAGGGAGATCGTCCCTTTATCACGACAGACGCGCTTCAGAATTTCAGATTTAAATGAGTGAAACAGATGCCTGGCTTTTCCTCCCTAACAAGTTTAACCCTGCAGGATCCAGGGTCGCCCCAACAGGAGCCAAGGCTAGGCCTGGGACAGGGACCTGAAGCAGAGGAGCTCACAGGGGGAGGCCCAAACCCTGCTTTGGAAGCCCAGTGGCTGCTGGCTGCAGAAGGACACCCAAACGTGGAGCCCTCCTCCTCAGCTGGGAGAGGAGCCACTGGGCAGCCCTGCCCTCTGCTAGGACAGTGGCCCTGCATCTGGCCCAAGCTTCAGGGAGATTCTCCAGGGCCCTGCCAACTCATCCCATTGTCCTATCTCCGAACGCAAGACAGCCCATTGGAAGGTCTTGCTGCCTAGCTTAGAAGCCTCTTACTTCATCCCTGGCCCACTCAACTCTTTAAGAGATTAAAACATACGCATGTACACACACACACACACACACACACACACACACACTGCTGAATCTGAAATGCCACACAGCACTCAGACAAAGCCCCCTTTCTGTGGAGTCCCACCCCCTCCCACACCTCTCTCCTCCCCCCACCCCTCCTTCCTTACTGCAGGCTAAATTGGCAGTGGGAAGGTTTTGAGTCAACAAATGCAGTAGGCTGGGGAAGGGAGCCCCTGAAGGGGACTCCTGTCTGGGAAACCTTGGCTGACAGCAGTTCCTATGACCAAGAGGGCCTGCACCAGCCCAGCAGACAGCCCCTGCCTGCCCCCTGCCTCTCCTAATTGCGGCTCGCCCTCAGCCCTCTCCTGTTCTGTCATTTACACACTAAACAAGCTATGGACACCTGCCATGTGTCCAGCACCTGCCTGCCATTGCTCTGTTTACTCTTTCAATCCATCCCCACAAGGGCCGAGCAAGTTACCATTACCGTTCCTCCCAACAAAAGAGAAAGCTGAAAGCCATCTACCAAAGTGACTCTCCCGAAGTCACACAGACAAAAAGCAGAGCTGGAAGCTGAACAGCGGCGTGCGATGATAGTCCCAGGAGGCTGAGTTCAAGTCCAGCCTAGCCATGAGACCTTGTCTCAAAAAATTATAAAAGCCAAACCAGCCAAACCAACCAAGCCCCTTAAAAGCCCAAGTATGTCTGGGTGTGTAGACTCTGCCGAGTGTTGGGAAACCAGGGCCTTGTCATGAGCTTCTCAAAAGTAGAGACTTTATCATCTTAGAAATAAAAATAAAACATTTTAAAGACATTCATTTTTATTTTAGGAGTATGAGTTTTGCCTGCATGCATGGCTGTACACTGTGTGTGTGTCTGGTGCCTGCGGAGGCCAAAAGAGAGCATCGAATCTCCTGGAACGGGAGTTACAGTGTGAGCCATCATGGGGGTGCTAGAAACTTAACTCAGGTCCTCTAGAAGAGCAGTCAGTGCTCTTAAAGGCTGAGCCGTCTCTCCATCCTTATAACAAATTAAAACCAAACCAAACCTTGGGCCCCATGCCTGCACACAGTCAGGGCTGCCTACACACCTGTACCATGAACACTCGGCTTGGGGAGAGAGGGCTTCCCTGGTTGGCAGTATCTGTACCTGGATTCTGCACCCCAGATGTTCAGTGGACATTGGCTGATTGCCTACTGTGTGTCGGTTGTATGTGAAGACCACTGGTTACAAAGATCTCTGTTTTAGTTGAGGTGGAAAAGTCACCATGTGCTGCAGATTCTGGATGGAAGAGGATCCCTAAGTGGAAAAGCAAAACAATAAGGCTTCTATAGGACCCCAAAAGATGTCCATGACCTTGGGGTAGAGAAGGAGTTCTTTCGTTGCTGTTTTGTTTTTCAAGACAGGGTTTCTCTGTGTAGCGTTGGCTGTTCCGAACTCACTCTGTAGCCCAGGCTGGCCTCGAACTCCAGAGATCCCATCTGCCTCTGACTCCTGAGTGCTGGGATTAAAGGTGTGCGCCATCGCTGCCCCACAGAGAAGAAGTTCTTAAGATACAAGAAGAGCATACAATAAAATTAAGATGTTTTGCTCTTCAAAAAAAAATGGCAATAAGAGGGTAAAAGGAAGTCACCAGGGAAAGGACTTGCCATGCACTCAGTCGACAAGGACAATCTCCAGAGCATGCTAAGAGTCTGACAAATGCGTGTAACAGAGATGGACAGCTCAACGTGTGTGTGTGTGTGTGTGTGTGTGTGTGTGTGTGTGTGTGTGATGGTGGTGGTGGGGAGAAGCTGCAAATAGTCTCAGAAATCCAAATGGCCAGTAGATATACTGGAAGGCAGGTGAATTCGTTAGGAATCAAACTCCAATGAGATTCTGTAACTAATACCCTAGGCAGAGCAGCAAAAATGAAAAAGTCGGATAAAACCAAGTGCTGGGGAAGATGTGGGAAGAGCGCAAGTGTCTCTTGGCAAGCAGCTGCCAGCACTGAGGTAGGACTGCCAGGCACAGGGGCCCCAGACACAAGTGCCAGTCAGGAATGTTCATGGAGGTCACAGCCGAAACTAACAAATACCCAAGAGCTACAGACTGGGGGAACCGAAAATGAGGCGCCGGAGAGAGGGGGGCGGCTTATTCCGCCAGAGGGGCTCGGATACCTGGTGACCCCTCCACAGCCGAGGAGAGGAAGGGAGGACATCCCAGAGGGAAGGCTTAGAAGGATGTCCAAAGGCAGGCAGAGGCAGGAAGGGGTGGAGAGAGGAACAGATCTCCACTATGTAGCCACGCGGGCCACCATAAGAAGTTTGGCTCAAGCCCCAGAGTGGGGGGATAGTCAGAAGAATGAGGACAGAGGGGGACAGGTGGATGCTATTGCAGGAAGTGGGAGGGACTGGGAAGGACTACAGTGTGGCCAGAGAGATGGGGCAGGCTGGAAGGACAGCTCTGACACACTGCCCACAAGATGTGGCATTTGGGGATGGGAAGAGGACAGGGAGGTGGCTTCCTGGCTTGGGAACAAGGGGTGGGGATGTTAAAACCAAACGTGTCAGCACAGAGCAGGGGACACAGCTAAGAGGCCTCGCTGGGACAGGGAGCTTTGGAGAGCCCATGGGACAGACACAGGACACCAGGGTGTAGCACTTTGACTTAGACCCACATATCAGAGAGACTGGAGCAAGAAGCTCTGCTGTGTGTGTGTCCAGGTGTGGTGACTGGCACGGGTCTGAAATTCCAGCGCTCAAGGGGCTGACACAGTAGGATCTTGAATGCAAGGCCAACCTGGGCTACATAGCTTGTCATACCTTGTCCAAAAAAAAAAAAAAAAAAAAAAAAAAAAGTAGTAGTAGCCCATGGGTGTCTATGGGTACATGGGAATATTTGATTTGGAGAGGTGACAAAAAAAAAAAAAATCAAGACACAGCCCTGGGGAGCCTGACAGAACCAATGAGAAGAAACAGGCACAAGAGTGACCTATGACGAGAGACCTGGAGGAGCCACAGCCCAGGCTGAGACAAAGTCTGAGGCTGGAGGGTCAGTGGCGGAGGGGAATCGAGGCATCCAATAGGAGGGCTGGGGCTGTACCGAGGGAGGCAAGGGCACTTCTGGCCTCAGGCTCTCTATTTCTCCTACCAATTATAGCTGAGAGAGGGGGCCACCCGGAAGCTGAAGGGGTGGTGAGGTTTAGAGCAGAAGCCGGCCACTGGGGCCTGGCGGCCGGGCTGAAGTCAGGGACCATAAATCTGGGGTGGTACCAGTTCGCACGGTCGGTTGGTTTTCCTGTGCCTTCCAGTGGCCTGGAAATCATGATGGGGAAAGCAGATGACTGGGTCCTCCGGGGCTGGGAAAGGCAGGGCACGGGGCCGTGGGAATGGAGGTGCCAGCTCACAGCCCATCACTGGAGGAGAAAGGGGAGCCGGGGAAGAAGGACAGCTTGGCAGAGTCTGAGGTCGGCACTCGGTTCTGTAGCTGAATGAGAGAGAATGGGAGAGATCTGTGAATGGAGACTGGCTTCATGAAAAGGAGGGAACTAAGTTTTGGCCTACAAGGCTGATGCTGGTATTTAAGATTGTATAGGTGTCCAGTGTGTGTGACAGCACATACCTATAATCCCACACTTGCAGGAGGCTGAGCAAGAGGTTAGGGAGTTTGAGCCAACCTGGGCTACACAATGAGACCTTGGCTCCAAAAAGAAAAGGAAAACAAAAGAACCCAATGCAACCCAACCAACACAAAGATTGAATGCAGTGCCTGAGGACGCCAGAAGAGGGTGTCAGATCCCCTGGAACCAGAGTTACAGACAGTCGGGAGCTGTCTGATGTGGGTGCTGGGAACCGAACTCTGGTCCTCTACACATGCTTTTAACTGCTGAGACATTCCCTCAACCTCAGCAAAAAGGTTCTATAGGAGATGCCAGGTTATCTGTGGGTAGCTGAGAGGGAGAGGTGATCACTGGAGGTTTGGAGGCACAGAAGATAAGACTTAAGGATGTAGGGATGCCCTGGGTTTGTGCAAGTTCCCAGGATGATGGCAGGAGGCAGACGCTGGCAGGACCTGTTACCAGGTCCTCGTGTCTACGGCACCTCTGGGCAGATAATCCCTGTCACCGGGGTTGGGTAATGGGTGCTGTGGCTGGAGAATTGGAATCTGGAGATGTGCCCTTTGGTGGAAGAGGAAGTGGAAGGGATTGAGGTGGTAGGCTGAGGCAGAAGAAGGCCTGACTTTGACCTCCGAAGACTCCTCTGAGCACTGTTCTTGACTTTCATTGAGTCTGAAAGGCACCACTTCCTCTGGCAGGAGCACAACCCCAAGGCTGCTTCCCTGCAAACCACAGGGCAGGGCTCCCCTCACAGGGACATGATAGCCCCTGTATGCTGTGTTCTCATAGGTTCTGAGAAATGAGTTGTGAACACAGGACTACAGGGTGGTAAAAGTGTGGGGCCATTCTGTCCCTCCTCTGCCCTGTCCACATCTCCCTGGGGCACACAGCCCCTTCTTATCCTTCAAGCTGCCTGCAGAAAACTAAAGTAACACAGAGATGTTGCTGACTGTAACAGCAGGTAAGGAAGGCTGGCAGAGTCTGATCCCAGGGCAATACACTCAGTCTAAATGCCTGTCACAGCTTTCAAGGTCAGCTAGGGGCTTCACACCCCTTTTCACTCCCACTTATTTATATCAGTTACTTTGATAAGACAAAGATTTCTGGTCCTTCCATTCATCATTTTCTGCCACCAGTCTTCCAAGTGGTTGCTTGGGGTTTGTAAGATTTCATCTTGGAGCAAGGCCTCTGAAGGAGGTCTAGGGACAACATGACAGGGTCCTACAAATGGAGCAGCTCCTAGTCTGGTCCTGGGGTCAGTGGATCCTGATGGATGCACGCATCTCTAGGATGAGGACTTGCCAAGGGAGGACCAATAGCCCTAGGTAGGACAAGATGGGGCTGGGGGGTGTGGAGGTTCCAGAAGCTTCCAGAGAGACTCTGTAGACACTTGGCCAGCCCCAGGCTCTGATGTAATGGGTGGTGGATGGAGGTGGACCAGGACCTTGAGAGTTTTAGAAAGCTTGGGTACTTTTGTGTTGGTGGATGTTTCTTTCCTTCCAGCAGCTCCCAAATAAACACAATGAGGGTTATATTAATTATAAATGCTTGGCCAATAGCTTAGGCTTGTTAATGACTACCTCTTACATTTAAATTAACCCATATTTCTTATCTACGCTCTGCCATTTGGCTTGGTACCTTTTCTCAGTACAGCATGTTCATCTTGCTCTCTCTATATCTGCTAGTGACTCCCCGCTCTGCCCTTCTTCCTCCCCGCATTCTCAGTTTGGCTCTCCCGCCTAACCTTGTTCTGTTCAGCCATTTTTGGCCGTTCAGCTTCTTTATTAAACCAATCCGAGTGACAAATCTTCACAGTGCACAAAAGGATTATTCCACAGCACTTCTGAGTGAGCAGGGCTTTGAGAAACGTGGTAAAGCACATAGTGGGAGCAACAGAGCTTGGAACACAAATCAGTCTGCCATATGATATGATATAAATGAGCCCACACTGACCACTGGGAACTTTCCAGCAGGTCTGGCCTGCTCCCTTCTCCTCCTGTGTCCCTGTCCCCACTCCCACTCCCACATCCCCCAGTGCCTCAGCCAGGCCCTGCAGCTCCTTGTGGTGGGCTCCATCTGTACTCAAGGGCCTTGTGGGGCGGCTGAACTGGTGTCCTTACCTATAAAGAAGAGTGAATGGCTTAGTAGTCCCTGCTCCTTGGCTACACATCACGCCCACAGCATAGGTGTGTCACCAAGTGCATTTGCACACGGCTGCCGCTGTTCACATTCAGCTTTGCTGTGCACTGGCCTTGGCCAGGGAGTCTGTCACAAGGTGCTGACAGAGGCTGTGATCATGCCCAGGGGGGATGGCCTGATGGATTCTGGAGCTCTGAGGGGTGGGGTGGCTGGGAGCACCTGTGGCCATTAGGAAGGTTTTTATGAGCCTCCTAGAGCAAGCAGCTTCCTCCCCCAGGTCTGCGGTGCACTGAGGCTTCCTGTTTGCTCCCAAGCAGATGGAGCTGGAATCTCTCAGTACCTACTCCCATTCATAAATCACAGCCTATCCTGGGTGCTGAAGCCACCATTCTAATTACGTGTGTGTGCACACGTGCGTGTGTGTGTGTGTGTGTGTGTGTGTGTGTGTGTGTGTGTGTGTTCAGGGTGAGAAGAGGAGCTGTGAGTGCAGAGGACACATGCACTACTAGGCAGACAAGGAGGAGCTGAGACTGTCCCTTGCCTAGTTCTGTGTGCAGTGTTTGGGGCTGTATGAGCTGCCTGACTCAGTGCACCGGCGTGTGGGGTCCACTTGCCCTCAACCCCTCCATTCTGAGCACCAGCTTAGAGGTCATCCCAGAGCAAAGCTTCAAACAGTTCAGGCCCTGCCTGCGAATGAAGACTGGACGTGGGAGAGGCAAGGGTACCTCCCCACCTGGGGCGCAGGGGGGAAGCTACCGTGGCTGCTTAGAGGCCCACAGAGGACGATGTCCCTCCCTGCCTCACACTATTTACAGGCCCTCCCTTTGCCAGGAGGCTCCCACCCCTTCCCCATAGCCTGGTCCTGCCAGGACCCTTGTGTGTGTGTGTGGGGGGGGGGTTGCTGTACCTTCAAGGGCTCCAGGGAAAGCCAGTCCCTTCATCTATCTTCCCATGTTCCCTCACTTGCCGGAACTGCCCCTCCCTTGCAAGTTGTACCTTACCATTCCTCCCCATAGCCTTCTCTTACCCCCCCCCCCCAGCACCTCTCCAAGGGCTTCGGGCTAGTCCAATAGAGAGGGTATTTTAGGAAGAGTTCCAAGCAGACAGGAGCGTGGTCACCCTAGGCTTGTTAGTGAGTCCATGGCCAGCCTGGGATACGGAGGAACCCAGTCTGAAAACGACAGCAACAATAAAAAGGGATGGGATGGGGTGGGGTGGGGTGGGGCGGGGGGCTTGTAGCTGCGAGAGAACTGCGTTTGCCGTTCACTGCATTGTCCTGGTACCAAGCCTCTGGGCCGGCCTGCTCTGCTGCGGACGGAGGGAGGTACACCAGGAGAAAGCTGTAAAGGAGGGGGACTGTGCCAATGCCCGGCTGTTATCGCGGCGGGTTCTTCTTTTAACTAACCAGCACTATCTCCACGTGACAGATGGGGACTGAGCTCTGGAGAAACTCGACCCTGCATCGCTCCCGCCGCCGCTTTGGCTGGCCTTAGATTCCTGCCTGCCTGCACTCAGGGCACCGGCAGAGCCCAATCCACCCACTTTGCACTGATGCCCCGCCCACCCCGGAGCTCGCCCCGCCCACCCCGGAGCTCGCCCCGCCCACCCCCGCGCTCCCCGGCCCGCCCCATCTTTTATCACGGCTGGTAATGTTTGTTTTCCCAACACCTCCACAATTACCGAGGAGTCTGCAAACAGCGGTGTGCCTGTGACGCCCTGCAGTGAGCTGGGAGCTCGCTTCCCGGAAGGATGCCCAGGCAGTTCTCACCTGCCCCAGAGAAGGAGCCTGGCACCAGGCACTGACTGAAGGAGCTGTGAATGAGGCCAGGAGGGGATGCTGAAACAGGCCAGGCAGAGATGCTTCTCGTTAACATCTCTCCATAAAAGCCCCGAGTTCCTATATCCAGCTGGTGTCTGAATGGGGCTGATCATAAAACAGGGAGGCCTGGAGGCGGAGGGCAGCTGTGTGGCCAGGGGGCTTTATAAGGAGGTTTTATGGACTCAGCTGAGATGTGGTGATGAGAAGCCAAACTTTAAACATCCTCCTAAAGTTCACTTTCACTCCCCTGGGGCTTCTAGCCGAACAGGATAGAGAAGGCCTGTGGAGGAGCCACGGGACGGGTGGTAAGGCGGCAGGAGCCACGTGCACCCAGAGGAGGCAGCAGGAATCACAGCAGGCAGGCTGTAAGTTAGGTAGGAGGAAGGACTTGCCTCTGGGCTGGGGCACAGAGAGCGGTGATATGGGATCGGAGGAAATGGGCTGACTGACTCACCTTATCACTGCCCCCTAAGAGGTTGTTTTCACTTTCAGCAGCCTTGGCTGACGGGAGGAACTGAGGTTATGACCAAGATCTGCCCAGGAGCTGGAAGCCTGCATCAGAGGCCAGCACTAGCCAGGTCCTCTCTGGACCGAGATGTGAACATTTCCCTGCTTGTACTGTCGCGGGGAAGACAGGACAGAGGTGGTCTGGAGCGAAGGACTGAAGCAGAGAGAAGAATGGGAAAGGAGAGGAAGGGATGGGAGCTGGCGGACCTGCTTCCCAGGTTGGTGGGACCCTGTGGGTGTGCTAGCCTTCATTTTACTGCCATGAGCTTGGCTTGGCTCCAGGAGCAGCCTGTCTGGCTGACCTGTGGGCTCCCCGGCTAGATACTGGACTCGGGATTCTGATTCAAGCCCATGACAGACCCTAGCCAATCAGGCTGGACCCATGTGGGTGAGCTCTGCTAACTAAGGCTACTCTGAGCCCTGAGGTCTTGCTGCCCATGGGCCTGTCCCCTGGGAGGACCCGACTATACTTACTCTCCCGGGAACAGAGATGTAGGGGGAGTGGGGGTCTTTGCCGTAAGAGCAGCCAGGGTGCTCTCCCGGTGCCTTGGCTCATCTGTTCTAGAATCCAGCCTTGGACCCAGGTCCTGCTGCTGATGGGGCACCACAAGGGGAAACCGCCCCAGGGTGCCCTCTGTGGCTGCTCCCTGCAGAGCCTGCCAGCTGGAGGGATGGGGAAGTGGAGCCCGCACAGTCCTCCCTCAGCGGTGAGCCTGGTCCAGCCCCCTCGGAATTCACAGTAGGAAAACAAACAAACAAACAAAACAAAAAAACACCAAAAAAACAAAACAAAAACAAAAAACAAAAAACAAAAAAAAAAACAGGGAAAGGAGAAAACCCGGAGTCCCTGCCCCAGGCCTGGAGCTTTAGGCCTTGATCCTACAACACCCTCAGGAGAACTGGGCTCACTTTCCAAGGACGGGACTAAAGGTCAGATAGGAAGCAGGCCCAGAGAGCTTGTATAACTCGCCTGCAGCCACAGAGCAGGCAGGACCAGGGAAAGAACACAGCGTTCTGCCCTTCTAACCTGAGGTGTTCTGAAATGAGCAAACCTTCTTCCTTCTCTTTTGGGCGCCAGGTGGGGGTAGGGGGTGGACGGATAATCCGTGACTTGCTGTGAAGAGCGGGGGGGGGGGGGACGACGACGACGACGACACACATTCACACTCCAGAGCGCTAAGAAAGGACGACCTTTGCTTTCCAGAGCTACTGGTGAGAGTGGGACAGGGGCAGGCTGTCCTGGGACACCGCCACGCCACGCGGAGGAGCTTGCAAAGGCCTAGCAAATCTGCAGAGCTCCATCTGAGGAGCCTGAAGAATGGACCGGTAGAGGTGCTGATGGGCCTGGCCATTCACACGACCCCAGCCTCCCGAGGCCCCTGGAGCTTCTGAAGGGCATCCATTAGGGGCCACGTGCACTCAGGGAGTGTGGCTAGGGACTCCCAGGGCTGGGTGGATGGGGGGTGTCATTCTCCCCGAGGCTGGGATGTCAGGAGACCTGAGTTCGAATCCCGGCACTTCTACCCATTCATTCATTGGTGGAGGACACTGAACCCGACCCTCTCGGAAGTGACTATCAAAGCCTGCGTTCCAGCTCCCTTTGCCTGCTGCCCTGCACCCAGCCCGCGTGTAGGATCCAGCGTAGCATCCACCAGGATGGCATCCTCCACACACCAACACACACTTGGCTGCCCCAGCTCAGATTGGCTCCTTTTTCTTCAGGGGTCACCCACTAATCCATACTCAGTGACGTGTGGGTGCGGGGTGACGTGAGGGTCCTGGGACACAATGACAGCCATGGGGAGGAGGTGCAGGAAGCCACCGGTGCTGGGGTGCAAGGGTGCATATTCAGTGCCCAGTGGGAAACACACGGCTTCTGGATGCAGGGGACACGTTCTACGTTGCGGCCAGTGGACACAGGTGCCGCTTACGACGGCCTGGGAAAAGCCCTCAGAGAGTTGAGCCGAAGCCCATGCTGGTCATCTGATGATGACTTATTAATCATTTTAATTGTTGAAAATGTAAGTATTTGGCTACGTATCAAACTTCCAGCAGAGGCCGAAGCTTATGGCTGGGATGGGTTGTAATGGCCACTGTAGTATACTTTGCCAAAGGATCCCCACCCCCACCCCAGGAGGCGAATCAGAAAGCATTTGAGGCACCTAACAGATTACAGCAATGATATGTAATGGGAAAGGGCTGAGTTAGCCTCTGCCTGTCAGTAGGCACGCATCAACCTGCCCGCTGTCAACGTGACCCCCACGCCTGGCTGAAGGATGCCGGTGTAGCCGCGATCTGGTCTCTCAGCTGAGGCGTGAGTACCAGGACCTCAAGGAGGTAATGTCTTCCCGAGCCTGGCGAGGGGGCACCGACTGGGCAAAGGAGCCGGCTGGAGCCTGGCAGCAGAGAGGCTCTGGGGAGCTCGGTGTGGCCCTGTGCCCACCGCACAGCCAGGTACTACCGCCTAGCCACCAGGTGACCAGCAGCCAGAGATGCTGCTCTAGGTCCTGGCAACCTGGGCAAGGGAGGAAACCAGAAACAGGCAATATGGAGAAGCCAAGGCCTTGGGCTCCAGAAGCAGCACACAGGCTCCCCTGGCCCTGCCTTCGGGAGCAGGCATGGGCAGCTCCAACTAGAAAGACAGCTGTGCCACACACCTGTAATTAGGCAGAATGCTTGCTTTAGTACAGCCTAGCCGGCAATTCCTGCAACTTGGCCATTCACTAGACACCCCAAAATTCCTTTGTTATAAAGTTCCCACCGAGGACTGTCCAGTAGCCGGCCCTACCAAGAAACATCTAAGTGGCCAGGCAGATGGCTCCCGGAAAGGGACCTGCTGCCCTGCTGAGTGTGAACAGGAGCCACACTGCTGACCCTGCTGTGAGGACCTGGGAGGAGACTGCTTTCTTCTCTAGGGGGCAGGGAGAATGACCTTGCACATCTGTCCAGAAGCTGAGAAGCCATCTGGGAGAGACGGCTTGGGACGGTGGTCTCTCCAGTCCTCGATTCCAGGCTTCCTAAGGGGAGGAATCTACTCTGAATTCTTTGAAGGTCCCGTGTGTCTAGGCCCTTCGCCAACGGGGAATGGTAGTCACGTCAGTTGTAGGTTAAGAGCTGAGGTGGGCAGGGGTCGGGGAGTGGAGTGCATTTCCAGTTCTCTGGGGTTTCTTTGGAGGAAAAGGAGGCAGAGGAGGGTTCTGCTTGCTTCTTGGCTTGAGCCCCGGAAACTGAATGAGAGGCCCAGCATTGTCTGTTTTGTGATCACGCTGTCCATGCAGCGTCTGAAAGAAGCTCAATGCAGAGAAGAGCATAGTGTTCTGTAAAATGTAAAAAGTGTAAAGTGTGAAAATCTCAGGGACCTGGAAACCCCACGGTGCCCTGAGATGTAGTGGCCACCTTAGGTCACCTAATGTCACTAGTGGCCAGCCTGTCTTGGGGATGTGTGTACAGTAGATTTTGTTAGCCGCGGTACCTTCTCATCCCTTCCTGGCGTGGGCCCATACACTTCAGGTTATTATAACAGGTCCAGTCTCACTGGGAGATTTGCTTAATTCCCACCGCTTGGACAGGCAAACCCTTCACTGTAGCCGGCGGTACCCGGCAGAGCGGCTAACTTGCTCCCATGGGCTGAAACATGCCGTGGCTTGTTCCTATTCCAGCTCCCTCCTACAAAGTTTTCTACACACCTCATGCAAAACTCTGCCCCAGTATTGATTATCACATTTCATATGAAGTTAGGCATTGCAGGTCTCATGGTATTCACTTGGCTGGGCACAGGTGAGGGAAGGCATGACTCAGGGGATCCCCCAGTTTCGCCTCCTTCCAGTCCTGCCGGCCTCTCCCTGTCCTGACCCCTGGACGCCACCCTTCTTCCTCTGACACTTAGGGGAAACTCCACTCACAGGCCCCTTTATTCTGGGATGAAGGTCCTTTTCTGGTCAGCCCCGGGGTGTGCCCCAGAAAAACCCAGATGTATTTTTGCCTCCCTTACAGTGGGGCCGGCGGCCCTTGCGGACCCTGAATCAGGCAGCTTTTCATTCTTTCCCCTGTCACCCGACTAATGGCTTCTCCACAAAGCTTCGGGCCTCCAGGCTGCAGCGTCAGCAGCTCTGGGTGGCCCAGGGCTCACTTCCTCCAGGTACACACGAGCTGAAAATCCGGGTCTCACCCACATGCCCACATACCCTGGCCTGGCCCTCCCTTCGCAGCCATTACAATCTCAAGCATCACATTTCCATTCCATCAGAGTTGACTCCAGCTTTCTGGGGTCCCCCAGTGATGGTTTGGCTAGAGCCCTGTGTTCTGTGGCAAGACTTTTCCTGGGGAGATGCAACACACAGGTCTACTCACTCCAGAGAGAAATCTCACGACAGACCAAAGTCCAGCCTGGTGAACCAATGAGTTTTATTGGGGTCACTTACGGGAATGTGGGTGAGGGGTTACTTACAGGACCAGAAATGACTCACAGACAGCAGTGTCCCCAAAGCCCACCCCAGCATGGTGACAACTCACGAAGCTGGGAACCTGGAGCACACTGCACAGCCTAAAGGCATCCTAACAGGTTGGAGAGTGTGCTTTCCAAGTGACTCAGGTGATCTAAACATCTTCCGGCATCTCAGATGGTTTCTGCTTCTTCCAGGCAGCTGGTCTGGCCTCAGTTGTCTTTGTAGTTCGGCTCTCTGGTCTTGAGGGGGGGACTCTCAGCTTTCATTGCTCACTCTGGCAGGGAGGGGCCTAGTGAATCTGGTCAGTTTCAGAGAGTTCCTGCAGCTATTTTGAATTGTTCATCTTCCTGTTTGAAGAGCTTCTCTGCAGAATGGAATGTTTCAATCTTGCAGGAGACTATTACACAACGCCCTGCCCGGGGACCCATTTCCTATCACTACTACTGGAAGGCGCTTCCTTCCCCTTCCCAGGGTCTTCCCCTTTGTGCTCCACTGTCCTCTGAGGGAACAGTCAGCCTGTCTGGGATTCCTGGACTCATTTAGCAAAGCTGACCAGTATATCTATTATGCTTGGGGACAAACTCTGACCTGCATGCACAGGGTCAGAAAAAGAAAACAGCAGTCAAAAAAAATGTGAGACCAAGGGTTTCATGTGAGAGAAGCAGAGGAAACCTGGACAAAAGAAAAGCCCGGGATCATCAGGTCTATGCCATAGGGCCTGTGGGTACGCTGGAGACAACTTTGGGTCTGATAATGGAGTTCCAGTAAACTGGGAAACAAAGACAGGGTTTGAGATGAATCAGCTGTGCTTCCTTCCTGTGGCCCTAAAATTAGCCTCACCTGGAAGAGACAAACAATCATTGAAAGATCCAGGCTCCTTTTTCTAACCATGATGAGAATCAGATTCCTGAAAATTCCCTTAATTTTGAGGTTCCCTTTGGCAATAAGCCTCCTTAATTGTTCTGAAATTCACATGGCTATTTAAGACAAAATTATAACATTGTATGTGGGTTTTATAATTTATGTAGATGTAATACATATGATATTCACAGCATGAAGGAAGGGGGCAGGGAGTAATGGACATCTGTGGTTACAAAGTTTCTATGTTTTACTTGAAATAGTAACTCTAAGTGGACTGTGAAAAGTTAAGGATGCATTGTAATCCCTGGGGCAATCATTAAAGAATTAATGCAGAGAGGTATAGCTACAAACCCAATAGATAAATTTAAATGGAATTTTAAAATTCCAAAAGAAGGCAGGGAAGGAAGGATAGAGAAATAAAAAACAGAGGGGCAAAATAAAACTAAATTCAACCATATCAATAATTACATTAAATGTTAATGGACTAAACATTCCAATTAAAAGGCAGAGATTGTCAGATGAGATTTTTTAAAAAGACTTAATTATTTGCAGTCTACAGGAGATGTAATTCAAATCTAAAGACACAAGTTGAAAATAATGGCAGAGGAAAACAATCATACTCATGTATGCAACAAATAAAGTGTTTCAAATACATGGAGCAAAAATGGACAGAGTTAAAGAGAAAGGTAGACAATTCCATAATTAGAGTTAGAGGGCTCGTCAGTAAGGTCAGAATTCACTGCCAGGACAAATGTGTTTAGGAACTCATTTCCTGGGTTGGGCTGTGGGTTGCAGGCTGTTAAGACATTTCAAGAACTGACATGGTCCCAGGTGATTTTTCCCTCCAAACCAGGGGATTGAAAAAATATCAATCCTTATTTTTATGCGTGCATGAGAGTGCAGGCATATATGTGTGCGCCGCCAGAGCCTGCGGAAGCTAGAAGAATGTGTCAGGATCCCTGGAACTGGAGTTAAGGCTGCATAATGACCTACCCCATACAGGCGCTGGGAAGTGAACCAGGGTCGTCCTCAAGCGCAGCAAGTGCTGTTAACCCCTGGGCCATCTCTAGATTTTTTTTTTTTCTTACTAAGCCACTGGAACTGTTAGAGTGCCGATAATGTTCACGTGACAATGGCCTCTTCTGTCAGCTACCCCTGAACTAGAATAATACTAAAGTAATAGAGTGAATAACAACAAGGAGGCCCAAACAGCCGCATTATTTCATTATCAGCCACTCAGGGTCTCTTCATAACACACCTGATGAGCTGGCTCAGGTGACAAAGACCACGGCAAGAGCCAAGGTTGCCCTCAGTTGTCATCACGGTTTGTTTGGTCTAAAGAAGCAAGAGGCAGCCAGTACTTTTCAAGCTTGTCATGTATCACAACCAGAGGAACCCTTGTTAAAGCCGAGTGCCGGGCCCTGTGCCCAGAGTTTCTGATTCAGCAGGTCTGTCTGAGGTGGGATGTGATGCTGTCGATCTGGGGACACACTTAAGAACCACTAAAGCGAACAGAAGGCCAAGGGAGCTTAGCATTGGAAAGTCTCCTTTGGCACACTGCTCAGTGTTGCGTGTCAGAGCTTGGAGGTAAGGGTGAGGGGTGTGGCAGGAGGGCAAAGAAGCCTGCTTGGGGTTAGCTGGAACCCAAATCAGGAAGGGCCTCACTTAGAGTGAAGAACACAGACTCAACAGAAGCAGGAGTTCAAACCCCATGTGATCTACGTTTATGTGTAGGAAGTACAGTTGGGGGAGAGGCACATGTCACAGTGTGGGGTGGGGGGAGGTAGATCCGAGGGCAACCTGGGGGAGTTGTTGTGTATTCCGGGGACTGAACTTGGGTCATCGGGCTTGGCAGCTCGAGCCTTTTCCTGTTGAGTCTTAGCTGTGCTGTCTAAAAGATTAAACACTTGGGGCTCCTGTCTCCAACCTGTAAAATGGCTCTCCAATGAGAGAATGCAGGCAATGCCCGGCTCAGTCCGTGCTCAGTCTGGGCTGTGAGCACCAGCGATGGACTGACCCAGGCTCCGTCCGAGTGGGCGTGGGCGGCTTAGGACAGCGAGTCAGGACGAGTCCAGGACAGGCTTTTCTGAAAGTCTTCCTGAGGATACCAGGAAGTTCCAGGGTCCTTCTCAGACCCTTCCCCGCCTGAGTCAGGCTGTTCACTGGCCTGCTCTAGGCCTCTGGGCCCCCATCAAACTCAAAGCCAGGCCGAGACTCTGCACCGAGCCAAGCAGCTCAGCCTTATCAGGCACCGTCCAAGAGCGCAAATGGCATCAGCTTTTGAATTTTCTTTTTCAAGAGAGCAAGCAAGCAAGCAAAGGGGATTTAGTCCATCTGCATTACGGAAAGGGAATTCATTCACCCCCACCCCCGAGTTCTGAGATAAAATGGTTCATTGCCGTGAAGATTGAAACCCAGAGAAGAATCCTTCTGCAGCCTCTTGGATGGTGAATTAGATATGGGTGATGAGTACGGCCGGGCAGCAGGCCTTTCCCTCTCAGTCTCCTGGGGCCCGTGTAGGCAGCTCTACAGGCATATGGGTGCTGGGGGGGGGGGGAGATCCAGAAGCTGTAATCAGATTCTCACCTTTGAGCAGTTACCACCCCTCCCTCAATCAGATACACTCAGGCTCACCCTCTCTCCTGCCAACGGACCACTAAAGGCTTGCACGGTTGTGCCTGTGGAGGACATCAGAGAGGACAGTAGTTGGCACTCCTGAAGCTAGAACTTTCTGGGGCAGTTCTTGACCCTGAGTCTTGTCCACAGCTAGCTCAGACCCTGCGAAATGCTGCCCTGCCCTGGTTCTTTGTCTGGGCGCTTTGATGAGAAACTAGGCAAAAGCCAGGCTTGGTCATCTTGGGGAAGGATTGCTCGTGGTTGGAAATCATGAGTAAAGTTTGAAAAATAGCTGAAGAAAAGTCCTGCTTAGGCAAGCAAGTTTCCCGGCGGTGGGGGGGGGTGGGGGGGGGGTGGGGGCAGGGCGGGAATAAAGGCCAACTGGCAAGGCCCGAGGAAACAATCAGACAGTCTCTGGGTTGTTCACCTTGGGGATCATCCACCCTTCCCCAGCCCTCCTGAAGCATGGGAAACCGAGAGGTACTCACATTAAGGTGATTGTCTAAGAAGGCTCAGTGCAGGCCGGAGCCAAATTCCTGCGCAGTCCCTGTGCTTGCTATCCAGATCCCTCACTCCGCCTTCTCCGACTCCTCCATCCAAACGCAGTTTACATTATGTATCTGCTCCCCAAGGGCTGTTGGCCCTGGCAGATGTTTGTGGCAGAACCCTGGTCCCGGTCCAAGGCTTAGACCTTCTGGGCCCTGTGTGAGCGAGAACAACTTAAAGGTGTAGGTGGATTGATCTCATCGGCCAAGTATTGCCCGAGTGAGTGTCTGCGTGGAGCACAAAGACTGTGAACTCCTGCACTTAGACTTGTAAACCGGTTCCCCCAACTTTCCCAGCCTCCTGTGTGTGCTGCTGCTGTTCTTCCGGGAAGACTGAGGCAGCGGCGGCTCCAGATGGAAAGGGGCGGGGCAGGACCAGGCAGAACCGGGCTTCCGGTCCTCCTCACATCTGCCCATTCTCCAGCTGTAGCTTCAAACTGGCTTCCCTCTTCTCGGACCCAAAGCTTTCCTGCTTCCCCTCTTGTGTCTCCACAGGGGGCAGCCGTCTTAAACAGCACACGCAGACCTGCTGATTGCTTGTGGTTCACGCAGGCACAGGCGAACCTTCAGCCATGGGGCTGCAGAGGCCGGAAGGAGGTAGCCAAAGAAAGCCCACCTTGGTCCTCCACCGCCACCATCCCCGATCTTTTTTTTTTTTTGGAGACAGAGTCTCACTGTGTGAGTCTGGCTGGAACTCACAGAGGTCCGCCTTCCTCCGCCTCAAATGCTGGATCAAAGCTGTGCCCGTGTGATCCCTGGAGTTTTGAGGACTGATGGGTTGGTATCCAGAAATGCAACAGGCCAAGGAGCTGGGGAGTAGGATAAGTATGTATCACGTTTCCCCCAAGCTCTTCCCAACTCCTTGGGACCCGATGTAGCCAAGCCGCCTCTGAGAGTCCACGGCCTTGGTTTTCATTTGCATTCCAGCTCAGAAGCCTGTTTTCTAATCTTGTATCATTTTGGCCAGGTCTCTGCAGTATATTGTAGGATCCTGGCTTGGGCTGCTAAAGATAGGAAACTATCAGACAGGGAAATGCTACCAGCGTTCTGTACCAGGACACTGGAGTAGACTACACACAGACACAGACACACACAGACACAGACACACACACACACACACACACACACACACACACACACACACAGGAAATAACCTGGCCTCCTAGTGCTAAGCCTGAGCCTTTGGTGATTTGGGGCAGGAAGGTGTCGACTCAACATCCTGTTTAAATCTGGCACTAGTCAAGATTTTTAACAGGGGTTATGACCCACCGTCCTCCCTTTCCCAGGCCTTCCTTACATGGTCCTCTAATCAGTTTTAGCTTTGACTCTAATTCTGTTCTTTACCTTGGAGCTCAGGCCCCGGCCCAGCTGAGGGGGGTGCAGTGTGATTTCTCTGCGCCACGAGACCCAGATGGCAGCTGGGGACCGGAAGGTGGGAAGAAGAAAGGAGAGAGAAAACAGAGGGACGGACAACAAAACTGAGACAGAAATGGGACGGAGGTGTGTGTGCGCGTGCCGTGTTGTGTGGAAGGTGTGTGTGTGTGTGTGCCGTGTTGTGTGGTAGGCGTGCATGTGTGTGCCGTGTTGTGTGGGAGGTGTGTGTGTGTGTGTGTGCCATGTTGTGTGGGAGGTGTGTGTGCATGCCGTGTTGTGTGGGAGGTATGTGTGCATGCCGTGTTGTGTGGTAGGTGTGCGTGTGCGTGCCATGTTGTGTGGTAGGCCTGTAAACGCGCCAGGGCTAAGGGTGGTGCGGGAGGCTCAGAGGACGCGCAGCAGTGAAGGGGAAAGGCCTAATCACACTCAGGCCCGGCTGCAGCGGATCTGAGTCCCCTGCTGGCCATCTGAGCGGAGGCTCTGCCTAGCAAGCACCCAGCCCCTGTGACTCCCGGGTGGAGAAGCCCACATTCCTGCCCAGCAAAGGCCCCTTTAATCAAGGCTCCAGACCCTTCCTGCAGCCGCCCGGGGGGGACTGTAACGCTAAACACATTAGTGTGTGAGATTGAAAGGTAACACATTCTCATGGAAGCCCTCGGAACAATGGGTCTCAGGTCTGGGTTTCATTTGCAGGAACTGTGCGGTGGGAATTTCTCTAATCAAATAAAAGAAAATGAAAAAACTCTATCGTTCACAAACGTTAATGCTCTTAATTGCATTAATTTGAAAAACACAAAGTCTCTCTGAGTACGGTGTTGGATCCTGATAGGGATGGGCGGTCAGGGCTCGGCTGGGCCAGAGGCCGGGGTCTGGTAGCAGCAGTGGTGCCAGGCAAGGCAGCCAGTGTGGCCCAGGCTTGAAAGACACTCTGGCAGAGACTCAAATGATAGGTTGGCCTCCTCTGTCCCCCCACGGCCCCTCCCAGCCCTGGTATTTCCGGGACCTTATGGTGGCTGAAGAGGCCTGACAGCCCCATCAGGCCACTTGGCCCGGACCTGCTGCTGTCACTCAGGAAGGGGGAGGGCAGACCCTCTGCTCTGTCAGCACCTCCAGCCTGGGCCCAGCTGCTCTTCCTGCAACAGGCCCCACCCTGGATGCCTCCAGAAACCCAGGCCTCAGATTGTCCTGCACAGCCACTCAGCCATGCAAGACCTCCTGGGACCCGGAACTCTGTCGCTACGGATGATGGAAAAGAAAGAAACGAGTCACAACACTAGTCTCTCAAAATGGGGTGGGAGCACCTGGAGCTTGAGGGGTGCGAGCACCTGGAGCTTGAGAGTGGGAACCTTCATTTTCTGAGCTCTAAGCGCTATCATCAGATTTCTCACTCAGGGTTAAAGCGCTGTCCAGTGCCACAGAACTCTGAAAGCAGTTACAGAGCCTGAAATGGGCAGCTGTGGGCTGCCTGACCTGGGTACCAGACACTGAACTGGTCCTCTGAAAGAATGGTACAAGTTCTTAACCACGGAACTATCTCTCCACCGCACCCCCCTGCCCTGTTCCTCCTCGTTCTTAAGCTTGTAGTAAATTCGTCTCCTAAGTATCTTTGAAACCCTGTGAGGTCTCTATGAGAACTGACTCCCCTGAGGCTAAGAGGCAGGATTAGTCCTCTGCCCCAGATAGCTGAGACCCTGAGACACTGGTTGACTTCTTCGAGGACACATGGAAGCAGAATCAGGACTGACATTCCAGAAATGGGCCCCACTACAACATCTGCTGTGCGGCAGGTTCTTTGTGCACAGGAGCGCCCCCGCTCCATCAAAACCCAAGTTTCTCAGCCACAGGTGGACTCCTGCCTTGCAGCACACTGCCTCCCCAAGACAAGGATGGGAAGCCAGGAGCTTCCAGAGCTCTTTTCAGATTGTCTTTCTTTGTGAAGAATGCTGTCAGCCGTCAGCCAACACCACTTACTCAGAGCTCTGGGCGTGGACTAATGAGGGACACAATCCTTGCCCAGACAGAATGGAGGCTTTTCATGTGGCCAGATATGCAGCCCTCCAGAGGGAGTGGGGGAGGGGGACCCAGTTATATCTTGAAGGAGCCATGTGACTCCAAGTAAGTGACACCTCTCTTGGCCTCAGTTTCTCCACACGTCTGGAAGGAACCGGAGGTGCAGGGCTTGCTAATAGGATCGATGAGTTCCAAGAGACGCACAGAGTAGGTGTGCTCGGACACTTCTCTACGGTTCTGGCAAGGTGACGTGCTCCCCTTGCCCTCCAGCCCAGCTGTCTGCTCCAGCTCAGTGTGTAAAGCTCAGGAGGGGAGCTCATCCGGGACAGGGGAAGCCCTGCGTGAAGATGATTTACAAAAGCACATTGTGTTTAGTTTGCAAACCCAGTGGAACGCTGGAAGTGGGCACGTGCTCTCCCCAAGCTGGCAGATGTTGTTTTTAAGAACTTCTGGGGAGCCGGGCGGTGGTGGCACACTCCTTTAATCCCAGCACTTGGGAGACAGAGCCAGGCAGATCTCTGTGGGTTCGAGGCCAGCCTGGTCTACAGAGCGAGATCCAGGACAGGCACCAAAAACTAAACAGAGAAATCCTGTCTCAAAACAAAACAAAACAAAACAAAACAAAACAAAACAAAAAAAACTTCTCGGGGTAGAATCTCGGGGGGGAAGGGAATCTCATGAGCCCATCACTCCTGTGACCTGGTTTGATGCTCTCATCCAGCCTACCGAGGGAAAATATCACTGACGCTCACACACCAACTCACGTCTTTCCGACTCCACCACATGGCACCCCAGGGCCGCTGGTGTAACTAAGGTCATGTGGTGGGAAATAGAGGCTCCGTGCCCCCCGCCTTACTTTCACTGGAGGAATGAGAAAGTCAGAACCGGTGGATGAAGCCCAGGGAGGGAGACCTCAGACAAACAAGGTTGCAAACTGCACACCGGTCGGCGTGCCTCAGTTTAAGCAAACCCAGTCTATCCAAATCTAAAAATAGCTCGTTCTTTGGAATGCTTTCCCATATGAATCCATTCCCATATGAGAAAGACTCACTGGCTCTTTTCTTCAAGAAGCCAACTCCATTAGTGCATTAAAATAGGACTCAAGTTGCCAAATGTGATTTCATATGCAATCCCTCTCCCCGCCTCCAACATACTTCTCACCCTTGATCCCTAAGGAATACTCCGCCTTGAATAAAGAGAGGTTCGCCTGCAGGGGGGGTGAGGGGCTGCTAACCAACATGGCAAACACATGTCCTGGATTTTCTGAGACCGGCTCACTTTCTAATATTAGGTTTCCATTGTCCCATGAGCACTCTTGGAACTATCAGGCCTTGGGGACTGATGCTCTGGACTGCATGCGAGGTCAGTCAGTCAGGAGAGGACACTGTTCTGTCAGGACCCCCTTTTCCAACTCGGCAGGCAGGACTTAGGGGCAGGGCAGGTTGGAGAACTCGGTGACAGGAGAGAGGGTAAAGACAATTCTATGATTGGGGGAGCTGTGTTGGGTGGGGGATGTTGGACACAGGGTGAGTCAGCTGGGAAGGCAGCCCCCCATCCTGGGTTCCTGGGATCGATTAGAAGCATGCCATGTGAAGCAGACATGCTCCCTGCACCGCGCTCCTCGGGGAAGAGAGTGGGCGGGTCCCTGGAAGGTGGCCAGGGAAGAGCAACTCCATGATTAAAGGGTAGGAGACCAGGACTAGTTATTTATGCATTCATCTCTTGGTCTTACCTCTACCCACCCCCCAACCCCCACCAGCAACTCAGACCCACAGCCCAGCCCTGGACCCCACATGGGAGCTGGGACAGTGGAAGAAGAATTTGTGGGACATCCATCACCCCAGGTGTGCCAGCGGGAGCTGTAACACCGGGGGACACCCCGAAGCTTTCCAGCAACCCCACAGGATACAAGTGACTAGCGCTGCCTTCCAGGTAGGGGCACTGGATTGCAATTCTTTGCTCACACATGGCCTGCGCTGTCTGATTCCACCTCATCACATCCCAAACAGGATGATGGAGGAAGACTGGAGCCAGACGGTGAGGGTGGAGAAATCTGACCGTGTCCCTCCGCTGTCTGTTTCCCTGGGGCTGTTTATGGGTCAAGTGGTAGTTCTCAAAACAGCGCTAATAATGAGGTTGGTGCTGTTTATTGAGCGTTTATGGAGCAGCTGCTACACACACAACACCGCCAACAACTTCCCAAGCTATTGTGATCCATTTTACAGGTGGGGAAACAGACTCGCCTAGAGCAAGTATTAGGACCAACACTTAAAAGAGGCGGAGCCAGGATTTCCACCTGGGTTTGCTCTGTCTTCAAAGTCCAGGGCCCCAGTATTTCCCTTGCCCCATGCATTGCCCCATGTGCTGGCTAGAGCCAGTCTTCTGTAGGAGGGAATTCTGGGAAGTGTCTCTGGGGTCAACCTGAAAGCATCCTTAGAGTCCAAGCGGTGTAAGCTGGAAGGCTACTGAGGGCTAGCTGCTTTCCTGTGCGGCACCCTACTTTGAAGTCTATCCACCCGAGGACTGAGCTCAGACACCTCTTCTCCTAACGGTGCCTTCCTCTTGGAACTCTCTGGCTGCCCTTTGTGATTCAATGTTTGGGGCCGGGAGACTGAGTGGAACTGAAGGAAGGGATTCCCAGGTGAAGTTTCAGAGCGGAGGGTTGTGGAGTTACAGCCTGGGAGGTTGGGTGAGCCACGGGATAGTGTTTCTGTCGGCGCGTTGGGTGACGCAGCAGAGAGGCTCACCCACTCAAGGTGCCAGGCCCCGAAGCAACCGTAGCCACACCTCTGCCTTCACCGTCCCTGCCAGTTCTGAGTTGTTCCTTTATGTTTCCAGGTCTGCAGCCCCTGGGCTGTGCACCATAAACAATTACCTCACTGCTCGGCAGTTGTGGCCCCACAATGGTGCCATAGAAAGAACTGGGGGTCGAGGTCCTCCACGCCTGTGGTTTCATGGCCTCTTGGTCTGGTGGGGAGTTTGAGATCAGCTCTTCTTTCTGGACCTGGGCTGGCTACTGGGTTTTCCACTGGGCTTAGGAAGGGCCTTTGCCCCTAAGAAACAGGCTAGATAGGGACCCAGCCAAGCAAAGGGACCATTGTCTACTTAGGCAGTGACTGTGTGCTTGAGGGATGAACAGCATGCAGGGAGGGACCTGGGGGGAAGCAGAGGCTTGAGTGACAGCGTCATAGAGGACGACTTGCGAAGGAGGCCGGGAAGACTCCTGTCTGAACAGGGGTGGAGAGGATGAGAGAGTCAGGACACCAGGACTGTTTGCTTCAAGGGTTGCTGGCATGAGTTTCCCTGCCTGGGCTGTATCCCTGGTTTCTGACAACGGCGTACCCTGTTACTATTTGGCTTTAGGGAAGAGGCCCTGGCTTTCTTAGGAATCTCAACTCAAGGGCCATCCAAACCCTAGCATGGATCGGTGAGAAGATAGCGGGTGAAGGGAACCGCTAGAGACTGCACAGGAGTAAATGTTCAGTCACATCGGGGACGGAAGGATCGGAAAAAGATGAGAATGGTGGAAAGTGAGAAAGCCTTTAGAACGAGGAAAAAGAGACTGGAAGGAAAGAGACCAAAGTGCCAGCGGCGGCCCCGGTGGTGTGCGCCGAGTAGTGACCCTTTCACGGCTCCAGTGTACCGGACCTTCCCACAGGAAGCATCTATTTGATAACGCAGGCATACAACAGGCAGAGCTGGCTGAAGCAGAAGCTCCCGGTGACCTTGCAGGAGCAGCCTGAGCTAGTTGCTCTGGAAGCCAGATTGCAGGGCATTAAGGAAGAGGCAGGGGGTGCGGGAGCGGAGGAGAGCGGAACATTCAGAGAGGGTTGGCAGGAAATGGAAGGACAGAGATGGCACCTGGAAGACCACAGCTGAGCGTCTTTTTTTGACCGAGTATGGGAGAGTTTTAAAGTGATGCTGTTTCTGAGTATAAAAAGCACACTCTGACAAAGCACGTGTGTAGCTTATCTAGATTGAAGAGGGAGAAAATTTATTGGGATTTTTGTGACGTTTATATTCTTTGTGGGAACCACAGGGGAAAGAATTATTTTGAAACTAGGAAGGTTCTGGAAAATTGCTTTGTGGATGCAGGGTGAGTATGTGTGTGTGGGTTTCTAGTCCAGGGAAAAGAGCAGGTGAAGAAGATGCTGGAAAACAGGGTCAGAGCTTGATGCCGTACCTCCAGAATCCCAGCTACTCAAGAGGCCAAGGCAGGAGGACTGCTTGGGCCCAGCAATCAGAGGACACCCTGCGCAACATAACATTATTCCATAAGAGGGAAAAAAGCGGGTGGTATCCACATTCACAGCAGCAGACAAACTCAAGTACGATGAATGTCGCATAGGCATTAGCATTAATCCTGAAATTCGCCAGAAAAAAAAAAAAAAAAAAAAAAAAACAGTTCCACCATTTTGACTGAATTTAAGCAAGCTTTTATTAAAATTTTAAATACTGACCACGATGGAATTTGGTCAGGACCATCACCTGGAAAGGTGACTAGCCTCGAGACACATGTTGGTGGAGCTTATCTGGACAAAACCCATAGGCCACTGTACTTTCCCCCGAGGATTTGTGGTTATTTTCCAAGAACTACAACTCCCAGAATCTCAGAAAGGTACCTGGTCCTTGGGCAGGTTAATTTAGGGTCCTAACAGCAGCATGGACAGATCACGGAATCCTATTTGACCATCACAAAGTGAGACAGTTCTGATACGTGCTACGATACAGATGCACCTTGAGGACATTGTACTAAGTGAAAGAAGCCAGGCACAGAATGGGTCACACAGACTACATGATCCCCATCCCCCCCACACACACACATGATCCCCATCCCCCCCCCACACACACACATATGGTACCAGACTGGTTCAGTCATAGAGATTGTAAAGAAAGTGAAGATGGCCGGGAGCAGGCCAGAGGGGAGTAGACCTGGCTGATTAATGGTCACCGAGTTCAGTTTCAGAGCGTGAACAGAAGTTCTGGAGATGGACAGGGCTGACAGCTACAAAGCACGGGGGGCGTGCTTCATGCCACTGAGATGTATATTGCAAGCTCTGACTTCCATTCTGAAAAAAATATATATATATAAATAAATAAAATAAAAAGCAAAGAAGAAACTGGTTAAAGGGGTACATTTTTAAAAGCAGTAAATTTTATGCTATATTACTATATATGTATGTATTTGTTCATTTGTATTTATATTTTTATATTTGTGTGCGAGGTGTGTGTGTGTGTGTGTGCGCGTGTGTGTGTGTGTGTGTGTGTGTGTGTGTGTGTGTGTCTGCTGTGTGTGCACATGTTGATGGAGACCCGAGAAGATGTTGGATCCTCTGGAGCTGGAGTTACTGACCCTTGGGAACCACCTGACTCAAGAGCTGGAAACTGAACCTGGGTCCTCTGGGCAACATTAGGTGGTCTTATTCACTGAGCCATCTCTTCAGCTGTATTTTACCACAATTTAAAAATAAATAAATAGCATTATACCCCCACCACCACCAAGGGAAGGGGGAGAGCAGACTCCTGGAGGGCAGGGCAGCCCCAGGGGTCCATGGGGATGGCTTTGGGCCAATGGGGAGAGCAGAGAGCTGGGAATAGTAGACAGAGATGGAAGGTGCTGGAAGGGATGGGTGTCCACTGGAGCTCTTCCTGCTGCAGCTGGAAGAGGCTGCACTCCACCCAATCCTTTTTTCGGTGAGGTTTAATGGTACTTTAGTGTTAGCGGGGGCCATCAGCACCTCTGTGTGAATTAGGGGATAAGCTTTGTCCACTCCTTCCTGGGCAGATCTGGCCTCAGGGCTATAAAGCTCAGACAGGCTCTTGGGAGGGGGTATTCCACTCCTACCTGGCCACATGGTAGGGTGCCTCTCTCTACCTTATAAGGAATTTTCTGAATGGTGTGCATCAGCCCTGCAGACAGGCACTGAGCTGCACCCCCGCCCCCAACCCGTGGGCAAAGGTTTCTGAGCTCTAGAATATCTACACTCCGCCCTGAAGTAGCCAGTGTCTCTAGAGTCGGGTGAGCAGAGACAGCCCAGTGGACAGTAGGGCCTTAAACCTTGTGCATTTCACTTCTGCCGAGCTCTAAGCCCCGGACGCAGGACTGAAAACATGGTAGGAATGATTGGGGCCAGGTCTTGGCATTGCAGGTCCAGTGAGTCATCAAGGAGTCAACAGCATGGGAACGAATTACCATGTGGCTGTGGTTGGCCTGCGTCCAGGAATGGAGGGAGCCCCGTCTGGCTAAGGAAGTGGCCAGAGACCAGCAGCCTCCTGTAAGGTGCTTAGGAAGCCTTACCTGGAGTGTTTGGTTGGTACCCTGGGCAGGGAAGCGTCTCTATATCCACTGGGTGTACAGAGCAGTAAGATCAAGGCTGAGTATCTCTAGACACCCCTGGAATAAATCCTATAAGTTTTTTAAAAGTGTTTTCATTTGCACAAAATAACTGCACACATTTATGAGGTACAGTGTGATATTTGAGTGCTTGTGTTCAGCCTGGGATAGTCGGGTCACTTCTCATGCTGTTTACCATTTCTTTTTGTTGGGAACATTAAATGCCCTTTCTACCATCTCCTTCAAAATGTACCATTATTTGTTGTCAACCGTACGTTTTACAGTTTTGATCAGATGCTGTCTGGGCTGTCACTGCCTCTGGTACATCCTGCGTGCTTGACTGCCAGCGTAAGACAATGAGCTCTGGTTATCTAAGGACTTAGGTAACGGTTTGGGGGCTGAGGAGAGTTCAAAATCCAACTCTACAAATTGCAAGCTCTATTCCCCGGGTAAGTCTTAAGTTTTTTTATCTGTACGATGAGCTCAATGATGCTATCCTCATAAGAACAAATATGGTAATAGGTGGAAAACACAGGGAAATGTCGCACAAGATTGTGGTGGGGTATTTGTACACTGTGAAGACGTGTTGCAGTGATTGGTGTAATAAAAAGCTGAATGGCCAATAGGTCGGCAGGATTTCTGGGACTTCCAGATGGAGAGGAAGCAGGATGGGCAGTATAGAGTAAAGATAACTGAGCAATGTAAAAGAATGTAGATTTAAAATTTTAGGTTAATTTAAGTTATAAAAACTAGTTAGGAACAAGCTAAGCTAAGGCTGAGCTCTCATAATTAGTAAGTCTCCATGTCATTAAGAGCTGGTGGCCCAAAGAAAAGCTTATCTACAGAGGTGTCTGCGTTGCTTTATTACTGGTGTAATAAGACACCAAGACCAAGGAACTTATAGAAGAGTTTATTTGGGGCTTACAGGTCCACAGGGTCAGGATCCACGACCATCATGGTGGCAGCAGGTAGACATGGCCCTGGAACAGTAGCTGAGAGCTTACATCTTGATCCACAAACTTGAGGCAGAGAGAGCTAAATGAAGATCATGGAAGTCTTTTGAAACTTCAAAGCCAGCCTCCAATGACATACTTCTTCCAACAAGACCACATCTCTTCCCCCTCACCCCAGACAAGGTTTCTTTGTGTAACTCTGGCAGTCCTGGAACTCACTTTGTAGACCAGGCTGGTCTCAAACTCACAGAGATCCGCCTGCTTCTGCCTCCTGAGTGCTGGGCTTAAAGGTGAGTGCCACCACCGCCAGGCAAGACCACACCTCTTAATTCTTCCCAAGCAGTTCTACCAACTGGAGACCAAGTATTCAAACATGTAAGTCTGTGGAGGACATTCTTATTCAAACCAACATATTCTACTCCCTGGCCTCCATAGGCTTGTGGCCATATCATAATACAAAACACATGTCTTCACATTTCTAAAGTCCCCATAGTCTTTCAGCATTTCAACACAGTTTAGAAGTCCAAAGTCCAAAATCTCTCCCGAGACTCAAGGCAATCTTTTTAACTGTAACTCCCTGTAAAGTCAAAGTCAAAAAGCAAATGACATTCTTCCAACATACAATGGCACAGAATATACATTACCATCCCAAAGGGAAGAACAGAAGCATAGTGAGGATATCCTGGATGAGTGCACGACTGAAACCCAGTATGTCAAACTCCAAATCCTGTAGCTCCAGGTCTGGTGTGTGTGTGTGGTGAATGCAGCACACTTCTCTCTCTTGCGCTGGTTCTACTTCCCATATGCAGCTCTCCCTGGCATATCCCAGGACTCTGGCATCTCCAGCGACCTGGGGTCTCCAACACAATCCAGGCTCCACTTTCACAGCTTCATTGGGCTCTCAGAGCCTGGATGCAGGGACTCTTCTGCCACAAGCCTGGCCTTGGCAGGTGTCCTTAGCTGCAGAGGAACCTTCCACAATCCCTCACTCCTCTAGACGTCACGACTCTAAAGCCAGAACTGTATGGATAATGCTGACAAGGTTGGTTGTCCAGTTGAGATGCCGCTTGACCCCTCCTTGAATCGTATTTGCATAAGCATTCCTTATGGTTGCTTTTTAGGTGCAGAAATTCCTCAGGCATTACCTTTCCACAAGTTGGGAGCTTAGCTGAGTAGGGTCTTGCCCTGAGCGCTCCCCTCCCTTTTTTCCATTTTAGACCAGGCCCCTCCTTATCTCTTTCAGCACAGGCCTTGGCTTCCACATTACATTTCCTGGTGTTCTTCTCCCCAAATTGTACATTTTGTATTTCTTTCTGCCTCCCTTGCTCTTTCACGCTGTAGACCTATACAAGAGTGGTTACTAATAACCACACAACAGAGCCAATATTAGGCTGACTTGAAATCTCCTCAGCCAAGGAAATTAATCCAATATTTTTCAATTTAGCCTAAGGAAAATTCTTAGGACAAGGGCACAAGATAGCCACATATTTTGTTAAAATATCATGAGTGGTCTTTAGCCCAGTTGCTAATATTGTTTCTATCTGAAACCTCTGGACAGCCTATAAGCTGCTTAGAGTGTCCAACCACTTTTCTAGTCCAAAGTCTCAAGGTCTTCCACATCTCTTCAAAAAAAAAAAAAAAAAAACATCGTGGTCAGGCCTGTCCTGGTGATACCCCACTCCTGGGACTAACTTCCCTCTCCCAAGCTACACCATGGCCAAAGCAACTTATAGATGAAAGAGTCCAGTTGGGGTTCACAGTTTCACAGGGTCAGGGTCCATGACCATCATGGTGGGGAGCATGGCAGACATGGCCCTGGAGCAGTAGTTGAGATCTTACATCTTGATCCACAAGCATGAGGCAGTGGGAGACCTTTGAAATGTCAAAGCTGGCCCCCAGTGACAGACCTCCTCCAGCAAGGCCACACCTCCTAATCCATTCCAAATAGTTTGACCAACTGGGGACCAAGTATTCCAACATATGCACCTGCGTGGGCCGTTCTCATTCAAACCAGCCCAGGAGCGGAGGCACCAGCGCCACGTGGAGGACAGCGTGTGTAGGTGAGGGACTCGTGGCAACATGGAATAGAGTGTGGGGAGGAGAGGGACTAATGGAAAGTTGGGGTACAGCGTATGGGGGTCATTGGCAAGGGGTATACAGCATGTGAAGATGAGAAACCAACAACAAGGTGGAGTTCTGTGTGGGGAGGTGAGGCACCTGGTGAGGTCTTCCAGGATGGCTCTCAGTGGACCTGACGTGGGGTATGTCTGTAGAAGTGGAACCTGCAGTGGCCCACGGTTACCATCACGAGTTTCTGAATCGCTGGGTCTCCGGTGTTTTACTCTTTAGAGGAGGCCGGAGGAGGAAGGTCGGGAATCTGGCTGCATCCGCCTCTTCCAGGCCTAACTTCTCACTTCCAGCCAAGGAGAGAGGTTAGCCTGAGGGAGTGCTTCCCCTCCATATGGGGATGGGGATACGCATGGGAGGCGGGAGAGGAGCTGGGTGGGCTATGTTGAGCTGGGTTGTGTTGGACCAGCCCAGCCCTGGATGGCCCTGGAGGGGCCAGCCAGTGGGCGGGAGGATGCTGTTTATTTGACTAGGATGTATATTTAAAGGTCTCAGTTACAATGAGCCCCGAGCACCGTTTTTAACAAGCTGCAGCTGTCTGGTCCCTCATTAGCTTTCCTGACATCTCCTCCTGGCTGGTCCTGGGGGAGCTGCCCCCAAACTCCTCCACTGTGGGTCAGGGCCCTGAAAGTCTAACTTCTTGCTCTTGGTCCCAAAGCCATCATGATGAATGGGGCTCCTACCCTATGCCGACAAACGCTTTCCTGGAACAAGTTCTCGTTTGTTTAGGACAAACACAAATTACTCTGAGGAAAGTTGAAGTCACCTGCCACCAAACTGTCCCTCTGCCTCTGAACACTAGGAAAGGACACATCAGGGCGCCAGGCAGCTTTAAGCATTCCCAGAATGAGGACAGAGCAGAATCTCCCGGGACAGCGGGGCCTCCATGTCTTTGACAGTGGGTGGAAAAGAACTAATCGTCTAGGAAGGCATGAAGAACAGCTGGCATCATGGGAAAGTGAGGCTTTGGCTGTGTGACATCTGTCCCTGCTGTTTTCTGTGTGAGTCTCAGCTCAAGCTCTGCTGCCCCTAGCCTCGGATCCGTCCTGCACAGAATCCACTGGGGTTAGCACAGTGGTTCTCAACCCTAGCTGCAGGAAATGGGTACCTGAAGGGCTTTGAAGAAAAACAGATCCAGTTGAGTTCCCAACACGTCCATTTCATCCCTAAAGCCCTAAAGTGCTTGTAATATGTATCCAGGTCTGGGAGTCATGGATTTGGGTGGTTCCCAAAGTTCTCTGACTCTGTGGCTCATTAATCTGCCTTGAAAATGCCTGGGTCCCTAGAAACACCTCCAGGAAGTGGCTTTGGGTCAATTTCCAGACTGTGGGCCCCTAACATTTCTCTACTAGGAATTCCTTCCTAAGCAGACCCACCTGGGCACAGCAGGCTGAGCCCCCGGCACACCTGGTGAAACTCAGTTTGGACAGCAAAACTGGGGACTAGTATGAGAAAGTATTGATTAATTAATTAGTTATGAGACAGGGTTTCTCTATGCAGTCCTGGCTGTCCTGGAACTCACTCCGTAGACCAGGCTGGCCTCGAACTCAGATATCCATCTGTCTCTCTGCCTCCTGAGTGAGTGCTGGGATTAAAGGTGTGTGCCACCACCACCCAGCTGAGATACTGTTCTTATTATAGATGGTTGGTTGAGGACTAGATAAAATAAGATCAAAATTATAACAGCTCTCTGTTTCTCCAATTAATTTATAAGCCCTTTATAGGCAGGGACCAGCTCTTTTTTCTTTTTCTGGTACACTTACTGATAAATAACTGTTTGTGTGTGTATGCATGTGTGTATGTATGTGTGTCTGTGTGTGTATATATGTGTGTATATGTCTGTGTGTCTATGTGTATATGTCTGTGTCTATGTGCGTGTGTATGTGTGTAGTGTGTGTGTATGTGTGGTGTGTGTGTGTGTGTGTGTGTGTGTATGGTGTGCCTGTCTGAGTGTGTTTGTGTGCAGTATGTGTGTATGTGCATATATATGTGTGTCTGTGTCTATGTGTGTATGGTGTGCCTGTGTGTGTTTGTGGGCAGTTTGTGTGTGTGTGTGTGTGTGTGTGATGTGTTTGTGTGTCTGTGTGTGTATGTGTGTATGGTGTGGGTGTGGGTGTCTGTATGTCTGTGTGCAGTGTGTGTGTATGCATGTGATGTGTGTGTGTATGAGTGGTGTGTGTATGTGTATCTCTGTATATGGTGTGTGTGTGTGTATGGTGTGTCTGTTTGTGTGTGTGTGTGTGTTTGTGTGCAGTGTGTGTATGCATGTGGTGTATGTGTGTGTGTGGTGTGTGTGTATCTCTGTGTATGGTGTGTGTGTGTCTGTGTGTATGTGGTGTGTGTATGTGTGTATGTGTGTGTGTATGGTGTGTGTGTGTCTGTGTGTATGTGTGTGTATGGTATGTCTGTGTGTCTGTGTGTGTGTGCGCGCTCCTGCATAGATATATAGATGTACAGAATCTTCTACCCTCTGTCTTTGGTGCTAATCACTATTTTTGGCGGTGGGTCATCTAGGCTGCCACCATTCTGTCACCACTGTGTAGAGTAGAGGGCAGTGGCTGAGGGAGGCATCTGGGTAGTCAGAGAGCGTGTTAGCCTTGGGATGCTGGGGAGGGCCGTTAGCACAAAGAAAGCACCCGAGGCCGGGCCTGGCCGCCTAGCTGTGCACAGGGAGGTCAGATCCCAGCTCATTATATTTTACTGTGCTTTCTCAGCCCTCTGTGGCCCGTCACACAGTGTGACTGGGAAGGCTTCATCCTCAAAGGTCTTTTGTCCAAAAAGATGATTTTTGTTAAAGGAAGAACGCGCTCCGTGGGCGCCAATGGGAGGAATGGGACTTGGCACTGGGTGAGGTTAGGAGTTGGTGTCTGCATAACTGTAGCAAACTCTGCTCTTCGAGGTCCCGCCCAGCTGCCCTTCACTGCGCTCTGACCCAGGCAGACCCTCGGCACGGCTGAGTAAGGTTGAGCACACAGAGGTTGGAGGCACACACTGGATAGCACTGTTGGGAGAGGAGCCACGGGCTGTGGGGACTGCAGAGGAAGCCATGCCCAACCAGGTGGAGACGGTGGGGTGGCTCTGGAGCAGGGTGACATTTAAGCTTAGTGGGAGTTCCTCAGACTGTCCCGGGCACCCGAACGGGTTCTTAGATTATCCGAGCATCTGCCCTGCAAACAGGCTTAGGGCTCCTTAGTCTGGGAGAGGACATGGAGAGAGCATGCTACCAAAGGGGTCTGCATGTGCAAGTGAAGGAAGTGACCCAAGAGCACGCAGGAAATGGCTAAGGGTCAAGTGAGCGTAGAAACCAGCTCATGTGGGGAGCAGAAGAAGATGTAGCTAGATAGGAGGACGGAACTGAAGTGCCCTTTTGTTAGGATAGTTTGAGATAATTCCCCCAGGAGGCGGTAATCTGTGCCAGTCCTCTCCTTTGGCGCTCCTTTGCCCGGGTGAAGGGAGATCTGGTACCGATTACTACGTTTTGGGGCATTAGGCAATGCAACAATAAAATCTGGGTCACTGCGGCACAAAGTCCCCTTTATTTTGACAAGTGTAGTTTTTACTCTGAAGTGTTATCATAAATAATTAAATTAAACCAGTAAATGGCTTGTAGTGCGCTTTGCTGAAGTAACAAAGTCTTTGTAACCCCAGATACCGAACCACTCCTTTGGGAGATCCTCTGCTTAGAAACATTTGGGGGATTTTTCAGCACTTGGGACTATTTGGACTAGTCAAGGCAGGGAGGTGGGGTAGGAGGTTCGTTCCATTCAGTCTGGTTGTTCCTCTTCCCACTGGGGTTCCCCCATTGTGCTGTGCTCACCCTGTGTGTGACCTGCAGCAGTCACTATCAAGGGGACCACTCCTGTCCGCCGGCTGGCCCGGGAGAATGGGGCTGAGGGTCTCCACTAGGCACCAAGACGTCCGTAAATAGGCACTTCTGGTCTTAGGCTTGTAGGAGCTCTCAAGACTGGCAGGCAGCCCCACTCACCTGCTACTTTCCCATTTTATAGACCAGGAAACTGAGTCTTAGGGAAGCGAACGACTTGACCTATTATTGTTGGCTGGTAGATGGGTAGGAGCGTCAGCCAGGGAGTGGAGAAGACTCCAAGATGCAAAGGGAAAATTTCCTCCCCTCGTCTCCATCCTGCCCCAAACAGGGTTTCACTATGTAGTCCTGGCTGTCCTGGAATTCACTATGTAGACCAGGCTAGCCTCAAACTCACTGAGATCTACCTGCCTCTGTCTCTGCCTCTCAAGTGCTGAGATTGAACGTGTGCACCTCAATGCCCAGCACTGAGCAAATTCTTAAGAGGAGATCTTGAAGAATAGTCCTCAGCCAGACCTCTGCCATGGCACCTGGACAGTTCCTAAGTGAAGCAAGTGTGAGTGATAGCTCTCCTGTGTGTGTGTGTGTGTGTGTGTGTGTGTAGGGGGGCGTTACAGCAGAGAAAACCCAAAGGCAGAATAGGCTGATCCAAAGTGGGGGTGGGGTGGAGTTGGGTGGGGGGTTCCCAGCCCTCAAGGTGATGAGTGGCAGGATGCCCGCAGTCCTAGTCACTGTTTCCCAGCCTGCTCTGCTGCTGCCCTTATCTCCTCAGAGTCCTCAGACAGGGGGAGCTGCTGGCTGATTTTTAAGAAGACTCCCAGGTCTGAAGGGCTCCCCTCAGGGACGATCCAACTCCTAAAGACACTTCACCCAGTTAGAACTCCACAATCCTGGCTTCTGCAGAGAATCAGGATCTCTCTGAGAGATCTCTATGGGGCAGATGCCCATGGAAACGAAGTGGTGACCGACAAGATCCCACCTTCGCCCATCGCCCCTCCCCCCCCCATCCCCAGCTGTTTTTCCTGTCACCTTGGGTGGAAAGGATAGCACGTTTTTCTGACTTCCCTGAACTCTGAACTATATAAACAATAGAGATGGAACCTGGAACAAAAATCACCCACAGGGCCAATGGAGCCTGAGATCTCTAAGGAGAGGGGCCGCTGCTCCAGCCCTGGCAGCCTTTAACGCATGGCCAGTGGCTCAGGTGTTGGAGGGTAAGGTGAATTAACTTTTGCCTAGGGCTATCTGTCCTCCTTGGCATTTGACTCAGAAACCTTCACATAGCCTGTGCCCTCCTCCCACAGATCTGTGGGGTTCTAGCCCACCTCTTTGCTCTGGGAACATGACAGGAAGAGAAACACAGTCATTCAGGCTGAATCTACGATTGTCACCCCAAGCTATCAACTACAGTGGACCCTTATTTTCTCTCTGAACCCCAAGCCTGCACCCTGGGGCACCCTGCCACGCTCCAAGTGCACCCCAAGTCTCCTTCAGGTAGATCAGTATCCAACTTATTTCCATGCCCAGCTCTGCACACAGTAGGTGCTCAATAACTGCTTGCACAGACCAGGGCTCTAAGATCAGGCCTGATGTCCTTGTCAGGGTGGCTGCACTTGGCCTAGAGGAGAGTAGGGGGTGGGGGGTCAGAGAGGTCGGGAGGTCAGGAGGTCAGAGCTACAGAAGCCAACCCTTCAAGCCAATCACACAGCTTTCCCTGTGTCGCAGCCGGATTCCATCTCCTCAACACCAGCAGGTCTGTGACTATTGCATTTCCTCCCTGACAGGCACTGTGGGGATGTGTGTGGCCAGGTTGGGAGGAGGGGACTCTAAACTAGCAGCCCGTAGCCCCAGCCAGTGCCCAGACTCGCCTCCTTCCCTCTTTAGGCAGAGGCAGCTCGCTGGACCGTGTGACAAGGAGCCAGCCGAATTCATTTAGCAAAAGCGGATTTGGTGCTCTGCCCCGCAAGCACACTCCCCCAGACGAGCGCAGATAGCGCCTGGGCGCCCCTCCCGCTCCCCCTCCCCCCTTGGGCCTTTCACCCCCTAATCCACTGAGTGGGGAGCGGTCACGTGGGCCGCCAGCTCTCGACAGGAAGCTGTCGGCACCGCTGGCTCCCAGGGCCAGCTCCTTCACCGCCGGGAAGGCAGGCTGCCTTCCCCCAACCCCGCTCCTTGAAATCCAACCCCTCTTTCCAGCTGCAACTCCAAAGAGCCCGAGGCCCGGCCCTCCCCGGGGACCCTGCAGCCTGCAGATCTCACGGTCAGGGAATTTTCCCTGTGCGGTGTTCCAGGCGGGCAGAGCCTACAGAACAAAGGGCAGAGAGAGCGCGCAGGCTGTCTTCCCCTTCTCTTCCACCCGCCCCTCATCGGGGAAAAGGAAAGCCGACAAAAGCCGCCCCCCTACACACCCCGATCTGGGGCCAGCGAAGGTCTGGAGAACAGAAACCAGCCTTCCCGGGGAACCAGGACCCCGGAGGAACCGGGTCCAGATCCTTCCTTTCTTCCAGCTCTTCTCCCGCAAGGAGAAAACTGACCTGTACTGTCCCTGACGTCCCACAGTCTACACGTGGCTGGAGGCGGGGTCACAGTCAGGCACTTCAAGGAGTGGAACTGGGCCGATTCCAGTACCCAGCGGAAAGGCTAGCTATAAAAGAACAATCGGGGTTTGGTGTTGCTCCTTAAGAACTCAGCCAATTTATTGTTGCTGGGTTAACACTATAATAAAATAACGGAGTGGAAGGGTCCCCTGCACCAAGCACGGCCTCAAACTCCGGACTCATCATTTACTGGCTGCCTGGCTGGTCCAGCTCGAGGGATGCCCTGAGCTCCTTGGCATTGACAGGGTACTTTATAAATAACCTCTCTGAGCCGTAGTTTTCTCACCTGAAATATGAGCTTATTTGTCTTGCCTACCTCCATTCATTCAGCACACGCTGAACACCTACTGGGTGCTGGGTAATATGTTCAGTCTCTTGCTGGAATCTGAGCACTCTGGGACTCCCTCCAAGGGCCACATCAGCTCACAGCCAGGTTGGGAAACAGAAATGTTTAAAGATAGGGACCAGCTGTAATGACCTCATTAACTTTCTGGGAATAGGACTGCTCCAGCGACTTTTTAAAGTTCTAGAAAACAGTGAAGGGAGCCAGCCCTTCCTCTGTGATCCTGCCTGAACTATTTATTTGCTTAGCAAACCGTTTCTTCATAGATAGTGTAAAAGGGAAGGCTCCAGACCAGCCTGAGGCAGAATTTCTCCCAAATACAGAGTGAGTGGGGTCTGAATTAATTAGGGCTTTCTGTAGCTTAATGTATAAACCTGGGCTCAGGAAATTTGGCCTTTAAAGCAGGTGCCCTTTCAAATGAATGGGTTTCATGTAACTATTTTAACATCAGCTTCATTACCCTTTATGGGCTGAGGGAGTGGTGGGGAGCAGAGGAAGGGATCTGGTGTGAGAGAGACTCGAAGAACCATAAAACAGCCTCAGGGTCCCCGAGGCTTTCTTCCAACCAGAACTGGATGACCTGCCCACCTCCCGGGTGAGGGGAATTCACACTTGTAGACCCTACTTGCAAGACCTCTAGTCTCAGGTGAGGCCACGCTCCCAGTGCCCCCTGGCAGGGTCTCCTCCGCGGGTCGCCATTATTCTGGGAGGCTTTGTTCTTGCTTGCAGGCTGCCTCTGACCTGCTCAGCCTGGAGTGAGTGCCTCCCCCGGAGCTACTGCAGCAGGACGTTCTCAGGCACCAGTGGTTAGTCCCTGCTGCCACTTGGCTGCCCTGAAACCTCGGGTCCCTGTGCCTGGGTCCTCCCCAGCTCGTTTATGATCTGTCCAGCCGTATACCAGCTCAGCTACTCTATTAGTTCAGTATGGCCAGCCACCAGACACCATTCTCACTTGAGATAGGCTGTGTAAAACACAGACCAGAATCTGGAGATTTGGTATGAAAAAAAGCAATGCAAAATAGCTTGTTAATTTTTATATTGTCTGCAATGGTAGCACATAGGATCTGAGGTAGAAGGATCGGGTGTTCAAAGCCAGGCAGGGCTACTAAGCTCAACTCCAGCCCGAGCTACATGGCGAGACCTGACTCAAAAACTCAAAATGAAATTTATGTATGTTTGTGTGTATATCTTACATGTTAAAATGGTAATGTTATGGATAAATTGGGCTAAATAAAATACATCATTTAAAATTATTTGTTTCTTTTCACTTTTTTTTTTCAGTGCAGCAGCTCTACAGTGTGGTTCCCCCTGGTAGCTTACAGTGTGTTTCTATTAGATGGTGGGTGCTGGGGGCTCCATGGGGCACAGTGAGCCTGGGCTGGGGGCTCCATGGAGCACAGTGAGCCTGCGCTGGGGCTCCATGCACACAATGATCCTGGTCTGGGTGCTCCATGGAGCACAGTGAGCCTGGGCTGGGGGCTCCATGGAGCACAGTGAGCCTGCGCTGGGGCTCCATGCACACAATGATCCTGGTCTGGATGCTCCATGGAGCACAGTGAGCCTGCGATGGGTGCTCCATGCACACAGTGAGCCTGGGCTGGGGGCTCCATGGAGCACAGTGAGCCTGGGCTGGGGCTCCATGGAGCACAGTGAGCCTGGGCTGGGGCTCCATGCACACAGTGAGCCTGGGCTGGGGGCTCCATGGAGCACGGTGAGCCTGGACTGGGGACTCCATGTGCACAGTGAGCCTGGGCTGGGGCTCCATGGAGCACGGTGAGCCTGGTCTGGGGGCTTCCTTTCAGTAATACTTGTGTGTCACCTTGCAAATCTGTTTCCTTTCACACTGGATGAAAGCAGCTTTAGTCACTGGGAGAACCAGGGGAGCAGGGGGTTGACAGTGGACAGCATAAGCCGGTCTACACTGGTTAGCGTCCTTCCCTTTCCTCACAAATCAAATTTCCAAATCCTTCCCCACAGGGTCGCTCTTGAGCCTGGTGACAGCATGTCACCTGGGTAGGCTTTAAAATGTTCCCATGCCCAGGCCCCTTCTGGTCAGGGTAGGCCCGGATACCAGCAAACCTTGACGCTCTGCTGCAGAGCTGAGCGTGAACCTCACTGCCCCGGAAGCGCTGTTCACCCTCACCCTTCAGTGCTCTGACCTACATGTTTTCCGTGTGGGGTCTTCAGAAGTTTGCACAGTTTTTGTGCCACTTTACTGATAACGAGGATTTCTGAAAGCTGACCAAAGCGTGGTGCTTCATACTTCTTCTTCCAAAAGACTCCTCACCACAGCCCTGTTCTGAAGATGAGGAAGCTGGGCTGGAAAAGGTAGGAGAGGAGTCGGGAGGAGCTCACCCCAGGTGAGTCTGACTCCAGAGTGCCAGCCACTGGTCACCAGACCCGGTGGTGCTGGCTTGAAATTCTTGAGTAAATGGAATATAAACAAGGGTGGACCCTTCCTGTTTGCAGCAGGTCTCCAGTTAGCAGGCTTTGACAAGTCGTGAACAAGCCTCAGAGCACCTGGGATGGTCAATGGCCCAGACTCACTGAGGATGGAGCCGATGGTGGCCAGGACAGCCTGAGGCTGCCTCTCCAGTTTTCTCACAGACGCAGGAGGGTTCTCAAAAGGACAGCAAGCAGATGACGTCGTAGCCCCCACGGCTTTTAACCAAACATTCTTTCCCAGCCAGGGTCTCCTGACAGTTTTCTGGACGAGCTCCGTTGGCATCCCAGGTCCTGTAGGATCGAGAAAGCAAGTAGATATGCTTCTGGGTGGGTGGGTGGCAGTGGCCTCGACCCCACATTAATTGTGCTTCCCCCACCCACAGGCTTCCCTCCTAATCTGCGGCAACCAAGCGCTGCCTGGATTTTCTGGACCAGCTCTGAGTCCATGTAATTTTATTCTTGTCAAAATAGGTGGTGCCGAATGCCTATTATCCCACCAGTTAGGAGGCCTCTGAGATAAGGGGATTGAGAAGCCAAACTGGACCCCACAGGACCCCACCTCAAAACAAGAGTGGTCTGTGTGATTCAGTGTTCTGCTTTCAAAGACTTTATCAAGTGTGAATGCTCTTAAAAGGGGACTTTCTCTCCCCTGCCACGATGGAGTGTGTCACCAGCAGGATTCTGAAGTGGGGAGCTGGGGAGGCAGCTTAGGTGGTGGTTTGTTTATCGTGCTCAAAGCCCCGGGGCTCACTCCCTGGCACCACTGAAGTCAGATGTGGTGGTGCACGGTTGTAAACCCAGCACTCCGGAGGTAGAGGCCAGAGGGTCAGAAGTTCAAAGCCACCCTAGGCTACATAGTGAGTTCCAGTCCACCATGGGCTGCAATGAGACCCTGTCTCAAAAAAAAAAAAAAAAAAAAAAAAAAAAAAAAAAAAAAAAAAAAAAAAAAGAAAGAAAGAAAAGAAAAGAAAATTAAGGAGTGGGCACTATGGATTTTTTAAATTTTATGAGCATTGACTGGTGTTTTGCCTGCATGTATATCTGTGTGAGGGTGTCAGATCCCCCGGAACTGGAGTTACAGAGTTACAGACAGTTGTGAGCTGCCATGTGGGTGCTGGGAACTGAACCTGGGTCCTCTGGAAGAGCAGATGGTGCTCTTAACCCCTGAGCCATCTCTCCAGCCCCTTAGAATAGTTTTTAAAATAAAAAAGGAAGGAAGAGAGGGTGGGAGAGAAGGAAAAGAAGTAGGAGAAAAGGGTGGGATGTGAGAATGTTGCCAGGGTGTCAGGAAACTCCAGCCAATCTTTTCTTGTTTAAAATTACTTTCAAATTAATTAATTAAGCCAGGCAGTGTGGTGCACGCCTTTAATCCCAGCATCTGGAAAGCAGAGGCAGGTGGATCTCTGAGTTTGAGGCCAGTCTGATCTATAGAGTGAGTTCCAGGACAGCTAGGGCTACACAGAGAAATTCTGTCTTGGAAAAAAAATTGATTGATTGATTAAGTATGGGGGGACACATGTGCCCCGTCACATGTGGGTGTCAGAGATAACTTGTTGTGGTCAGGTCTGTCAGTCCACCATGTGGGTCCCAGGGACAGAACTCAGGCTTGGCATTTGTATCCTCTGATCATCTTGCCAGAATTCTTTTTCTATTTGCTGAATTTTCTATACTGACTTTTGCAATACAAAAATATTCCCAAGTTCCTCTGGTGTCCATTCTAACAAAACTCACAAGGTTTGACCATATTCCATCCTCTGAGACAGCCGGTTCTCCTTGCGCCCTGTCCTTTCCAAGGTGATGACGAGAAAGGAGGTGGCCAGCTCGATGGATCCGCTGCAGAGTTTACAGTTTCAGCCCTGTGGTGATGACTCAGGATTTCCCCCACAGCCAATCTGGCACTGGCATCCTCCTCACCCCTAAGCCCGGCCCTGGGGCGGGCCTCGTTGAACCCATAGTCAGGTCCCCTGTCACTCTGCATGCAGCGAAAGGGACGTGGGAAGCCACCACTGCAGATGCCATGTCCCCCTGTGGGCCCAAGCTCTAGCGCACACCAGCCTTGGCACTTCCTTAGTGGGTCCAAGGGCAGGGCAGCCTTATGGGCCTCCTCTGGGGTGTGCAGGAGTGGCCGGTGTCCAGAAGTACAGCTAGCTGCCCGGAGTAAACACGCCTTCCCTCTGTGGTTCTTTCTTCTTTTGGGGGTGGTTGGTGACTCCGTCTCGAAGCTACCCAACCCAATCTGCCAAGTAGGCCAGTCCCCCAAGTAGAGCTGACAGAAAAGTAGAGTGATTCTCGGCTTTGGACCTGGTCAGAGCCTGGTTTGAGTCTTGTCCAATTTTACTACTTACTGAATTAGGACTCTTGGGGGGAAGTCACATCAGATGGCGTCTCATCCAAGAAAGAGTTTAACAGCAGTCTCACAGGGCTGTGATAAGGAACACACGAAAGACAACAGTCGTAAGGAGCCTTGCACAGGGTCAACAAACAATACCTACTCCCGGGGCTTCAGTCTCCTTGGCCCCCTGCCTAGGATCTTGGGGCAGGGGAAGACCCTGGACTCAACGTTAGGAGCTGGTCTCTCTTGGGAGAGCCATGTGAACTCAGGCGGGCTACTCAGCCACTCGTCTCCGAATTCTGTGTGTCATTGGCTCTAAGGGTGTGTTACTTTTTTTTTAACCATTCTGACCAAGAATCTGACAGAGACAAGAAAGGAAGGGATTATTTGGTTTATGGTTTTAGAGGACTTAGCCCATAGTCTCTTGTCCCCATGTGCTTGGGCAGAACTTCCTGGTAAGACTGTGCGGCACTAGAGACTTGGTGTCCAACTAGGAAGCAGAGAAAATGGACAGGAAGTCCTGGATAATGTGCCCCCAAGAACCGCCCCCCCCCCCCCCCCCGCCATGACCCATTTCTTCCAGATAAAGCTTCCACAACCTCCCAGAACAGAGCCACTAGCTGGAGACCAAGGGTTCAAAGCCTGCCTCTGAGGGACGTTTTCTCTTCCCTCAGGACCAAGGTGCATCCTTCCTAGGCGAGGGGAACTCGTCCTTTCCTGGGTGAAGGTTGTGATACTGTCCCCCCGGCCCTCTCTCTTGGCCACCGGTGGTCAAAAGAGTCAATGACGGCCCTGCTCACATGAGACCCAGGCTCCAGGCTCCCGGCCTGGTGGTGGTCCTCCAGGAGCTCGGCGCTGTACTTCCAGGGCATAACCGTTACTTGCATGGACTCGGGCAATACAGCGGTGGTCATCACAATGGTTGCCGTGGGGCGCTCCACGGTTTGGAAAGCCACATTCTCGTGCTTTAAGTGGTATCTCTGTGACAAAGGAGACCGCTTGGTTTCAAAAGGCTAAAGGATGACGCAATGCGAGTGGTTAAGTCTCGCCCCTTAACCCCAAATCCTGAAACTAAGTTCGGGAGGGAGCGCAGGGGTGTGGCTCAGTGGCGGCAGGCTTGTCCCGTATGTGCGAAGCCCTGGGTTCCGTCTTCAGCAACGAGATAAAAGCACCAGAACACATAAAGATGTAGTAGAGCCCAGCTACGCGGAGTCCCTGGAGCCCTCTGAATGAAACCCCTGTACACACCCCAGGCAGCTCCCCTTGATTCGCTTAGTGGAGAAAGTGAGCGTTTGAGAAACAGAGAAGCGGGTAGCTGTCACGCATGCTGGTGTCCGTTAGGGAGGCCTTGGGGACAAGGGAAGCGGTTCAAGAGTGTGGAGCTTCTCTGGCTCCACGCCTGCACCTTAAGGTGGCTTTCAGCAGGACACGACCCAGTACTCTCCGAAAGTCAGCCTCAACCTTTGGGACAAAAAAAAAACCCAAGTCCTGGGGCTGGAGAGATGGCCCAGTGGTTAAAAGCACTGGCTGCTCTTCCAGAGGACCTGAGTTCAATTCCCAGCAACCACATGGTAGCTCACAGTCATCTGTATCCTCTTCTAGTGTGCAGACAGAACATTGTATACATAATAAATAAATCTTTTTTTTTTTTTTTTTTTGTTTTTTTTTTTTTCGAGACAGGGTTTCTCTGTATAGCTTTGCGCCTTTCCTGGAACTCACTTGGTAGCCCAGGCTGGCCTCGAACTCACAGAGATCCGCCTGCCTCTGCCTCCCGAGTGCTGGGATTAAAGGCGTGCGCCACCAACCGCCCGGCTATAATAAATAAATCTTAAAAAAACAAAAACCCAAGCCCCCTGCCTCATCTCTCTTCTATGTAGTCCAGCCACAGCGGGAGGAGAAATCTGAGAAAGGTTTCCCAGGAAGCAAGATGCTGCTCCCAGCCACCTACACTCATGGGCACACCAAGGGAACTCCCTCTTCTGTCCGGAGCCTGAGCCGAGGGACCTTGTTGGCTCCCGGATACAATGGGTGGTACAGGTACAGGCTGGCTAAGACCAGAGATGCTGATGGCCCCCAGCACATATCTCCACGATCCTGCCCGGGGGGGGGGGGGGGGGGAGTGGCTTGAGGCTGCCTACTCAGGGGGAGGGGGGAGGAGGGGGGAGGGGTGGGAATTGAGGGTAAACACAGTGCTGAAAACCTGGATTTCCAAATTGTTCCTGGAATGGCGGCCGCGGGGGTGGGGTGGGTAGCCACCATCAGTTAAATCCTGCCACTGCCCTCCCCTTCGCCTAGAGACCAGTTGTGCAGGGGCACCATTTTCAGCACCAGCAGCAGCAGCGCAAATGCCCAGCACAGCCAGCCAACTTCCTGACATGAAACCTTAGCCCCGGGTCTCCAGGGTCCCCGGGGTGGGTGCAACAGGCAGACCCTCAGACAAGGCTCTGGATCGTGTACAGCTCTCTCGCCGCTGGTTCCCATCCTAGCGTTACCCTAGTCATCAAATGAAACGTGTCTTCACAGTGAGTATTTGTGGATGTCTGCTCCAAGTCAGGCACCGTGCAAGGCAGGACCGTTGCCTCCTTGGTTACTGCAGGAGAGCTGTGCTGTGTAGGGACAGAGCATATCAATACTTCTTGCTGATGACATTAGCTCTTCAAACACTATTTTCATGGGGGTGGAAATGGATTTTGCGTTTATGTTTTACAGGGACACTTCCAGAGGCCTCGGTCAGAGCCAGGCCTGCGGACATAACTTCTTCAGATTGGCCATCTATAATTCACAAGTGTCCTTCTGTCCCACTATTTTCCCTCCAAGAATGCCTTTTTAGATGCCCGTTTCTCGGCGTTTCTCTTGCTCGTTCAACAACTGAGGTCTTTCTTGCCAGAGATTCCAGGACCAGCTATGGACGGGATGGCCACTGGAGGCCCTGGCAAGCAACCCACCAGGGCTGTGGGTCCCAGAAAGAGCTGCCAACAGAGTGCAGGGTTTCGGGGAGGGCCACTGGTGCCTGTGGGAAGGCGGGAGCTGGCTGGCCAGAGGCCTTCTTCACGGCTCAATGCCGCGCGGCTCTCGCTTTTATTAGCTTTGTGAGATTTAGATCACTCAGTATTAGCCACAGGTTTTGGGGGTCACAGCAGAGGTTAGAAAGAGTTCTTTCCCCATGAATCACACTTCCCTAAGATGTGAAACCCCCGAGAGGAGTCAGCTTGCTTTATAGAGCTGGCAGCAGAGAGGGCCACAGCAAGAGCTCATGGGGAGCTCTCCTGGAGAAACTTCTGGAAGGCTGGACAAAGGAATTTGTGGGTAGGAGAGAAGCCAGAGGCAAAGATTCTCTGGGACAAGTTAGGCTGACCGGAGCTGGCAATTGGGGCTGCCACGAAGCTCACAGATCCTGCCGGTCTAGAGGACAAGGCGCGCTGGCTTGTGTAGCACATGAACCGCAGTTCCATGTGGCGATTCTGTGTTTCCTTATTCCTCCCTGGACTGAGCTGGTGTCTCTTCATTGACATCTGCAGAGTTCTCTTGATGGCCTCGGCACAGCAACGCGCTTGTCTATGCCCAGGTCTGTCCACTTCACAGTTACGCCTGAGGACACCCATGTCTTTGTAGCTTTTGCTTTCCAGCCGAGCACGAAGTACGGAGCCAACAAACGCTCGTGGAATGGGTGAGCAAAGGCTGACAGAGTTCTTTTAATGCTGTTGGAGACTGTCATGGCTAGCCCCGAGCATTACGAGACCAGGGAAGTTTAAATTTCTTTAAAGAAAAAGGACAATAATGTTATGCCCTCCTGAAGACCCATGTGGCCGGGCTATACTTTAGGAAGCCGTCTTGATGGGGTTTGTTCTTTTAGGGCTTCATGTCTCCCTTGCCAGCTCTTCTGTCAGCTCCAGGAGAAGCCCCAGTCCTGACAGGGCAGCAGACGCTCCTGCTGGTCTTTAGAACAGTGCTCTGGGGAGGGAGTTGCTCACCTCACCGGAGAAGCAGGCTTACAGAGGGAGTACCAGGGCAGGGCTGGCCTGGGGATGGCCCTCTGCCCTGCTCCTAAGTTTGATTCTTGAACAGAGCAAGGGTGGGTGCCTGCTCCAAGGCCAGGCAGCTAGTAAGAGACCTAATAACTCCATTCCTCAGCTCTCTTTCTGCGCTTGCGGCAAACCATTATTTATTTATTTGTTTGTTTGTGTGTTCATTTACGTATTTATTTATATGTGCATTGGTGTTCTGCCTGCATGTACATCTGCATGTAACCCCTGGAACTGGAGTTACAGACAGTTGTGAGCTGCCATGTGGGTGCTGGGAACTGAATCCAAGTCTTTTGGAAGAACAGCCAGTGCTGTTAAACACTAACTCTCTAGCCTCAAGTCAAGCCTTTTAAAAGCCCCCACCCCCACCCCAGCATCAGGGAGTATTTTGTGAGGAGGACTCAGACATGACTGTTCATTCCTGGGACACCCTTGTGGCTGGCCTGGGCCTCTCAGCCCAGGTCTTCCCCAAATTCATCTGTGTGCTCTGAGGCCCTGCCAGTCCCCCAGGCCTGGTGTAAATTATCACCCCAGGGTGGATCACAAGCCTTTGCACCCCCAGGCTCTTGGTTGCCCATTCTAGCCTCTGGGCTGTCACAGGGCCCCCCCGAGGGCTTCACTTCTTTCAGGACTAGCCAAGCCTCCTGCTCTGCCTGGGGACCTGCCACCTGCAGCCACTGTCTATGTATGGACTTCTCTGCAAGGGTGTCTAGACATCACCACTGTGCTGGGTTCACCCACCATAATGCTGCCCATCCCTACCCACTGGGCTAAACTGTCCATTTGATCATGTCTCATAGCAACACGGTTCAAGTCCTCTATCTGGCAGCTCTTGGAGTTCCTTAACACCCTGCTCCTTACTTTGCTTCTCTGTGACAATGCTGAGCACCTGAGGGAGGCATGCCAGTGTGAACAGACACCGTATTCTGCATGTGCGCCTTGGCTCTGGAGAGAAGGGGAAGTCCAAGATGCAGCTTTCCACAACTTAACACCACTTCTAGGAGCCCAGAGTACCCAGGAAGAGCACACCATGTTCTCTTTCCAGCCAGGAGATCGGGATCCTGAGAATGGCCTGCTCAACTCTGTCCTGTGGCCTGGAGAATCCATCTGTCCTGCCTCCTCACTGTTTCCCCAGCCCTAATCTGAAAAAACGCCCACCCCTATCACCCAAGCTCTGGTCAACACAGCATCATTCTTGCTGGGTGCCAACGGATCGTTAAGCGAAATGTATGGAGAACCCTCCAGGCAGGTTATGTGGAGGCTGGGGCTCCAGAAGCCCTTGCTCTAACCCACTTCCTCCCCAGCCTTCTGGGTGCGGCAGAACACCCCGTGTGGAGTCCCTGGGAAGAAGGACCCGCGCCTTATGATAAGCCGGCCCAGGCCTGCTCTTCCCACAGCCCAGCCCTGGCTGGGGCAGCCCTGTGGCCAGTTGGTGGCGCCACCCAGCCCCTGCCTCGGGCGGCCAAGGTTGGCAGCCTCGTGGCCACGCTGCGCAGCTCTGCGCCTCTCCTCTTCAGTTTATTCCTTCCAGATACACAGTTGCTGCTTTTTATTTGGATCACTTTTCTGTGTTATGGCATTTGGGTTGTTTTTCCATTCCTCCCAACCCCCGCGGCAGATTCCTGAGAAGACTAGTTTTTGGAGCGGGCTTTGAGCACATCTGCTCTCTGGCTGTGGCATTCCTGGAAGGTCCTGCCAGGGGTCTTAGGTCCCAGGGCTGGAGGTGCTGGGCTGCGGAGGCTGTGGGCGGGGTCCAGTGCCTTTGGTGGTGAGGTCTGCAGTGGGCGGGCTCACCACAGCAGCCCGGGATGGGTCTCGTGGGTCTGAAGGTTGCCAGAGTCCCAGTGCGGCTATTTGCCAAGTCCCTGGCTCTGCCTGCTGTGGCTACTGGCTGTTAGCTTACATATGTGCAGGGCAGACTTTGGGCAGAGAAGACACCCAGTCCCTCCCCAAACAGTGTCTCGGTCTCCGTATTGGTGAGATAGAGTGTGTGGTGACCGGAAGAGGAGTCAGTATACGCTTGCGTACTACAGATGTATGGCGGGCTCAGAAGTTCCAAGACCTCCAGGTTCCATTCCTGGCGTTCCCACCAGTTCTTCACAGGACTCTTTTAACAAGTGAAATATGAGAAAGTATTCCCGGCACATAGTAAATGCTCAATAAATGTTTTAGCTACTATGTGCGTTCGGAAGGCGAGGAATCTCAATTTGGGGTGGTGCTTCTTGGACTCTGGTATGTGAGAACTGTTTGTTGAAAGCGCTCGTTTCTGAACCTCGCCCACAGACATTATGATTCAGCATGTCTGGGGTGGGCTTAGGAACCGACATCTGAATCTGGAGTCCTTAGCGATATTGACATGCTGGCCCAGAGTCTGCTGTGGAGTCATCAGAGTTATTGTTGGTGTGGTGTATCTGTGTGTGTGTGGTCTGGAGGAAGGTGGTAGGTGTATGAATAACTAGGGCTGGGAAGGACTGAGTTATTTCCTGGGCTCTGGCGTATCCTTCAGTGTGGCTTTACAAACAGACCAGAGACCTAAAGAGTAGAGAGGTATAAGGCCGAGGGGTGGGCAGGAGCTGCTCCAGGCATAGCTTGGGGCTGGATGGCAGTAAAGATCTGTTCAGACTGTAAGAAACGGATGGGCACGGTCCAGCCGAGTGATCTGGGCGGAAGCAGCAGGGTGTCCAAGCTGAGGGCCCAGTAGATACAGATGAGTATCTCTCTGTGTGCATTCACTTAATCCGTTTAACAACAACAGTGTATTTACTGAGCGCGTACTATATGCCAGGCCCTGTTCTAGAGTACAAATACAAATTGATAGCTCACTCACGGCCAGAGAGGCAGAAGGTCTCTGTCCTGGGATCAGCAGCAGAGTCAGGATCTGGAAGAAAGGAGACCACTCCCAGACAGAGCATCGTGCCAGCCCCTGAAGCCCCCGCCTCAAAGCCTGGCTCAGCCAGATTTTAGGAGCCGGCTCTGCAAATGTAGCCAAGCAGGAGCTGGGAATCACTGGGTTTGTTTTTCTCTGCTTTCTCTCTCAGTAAAGATCTTTTAGAAACTTTGTTTTGACTGAGCCGAAGAAAGAAGGGAGCATGCTGTGGGAAGGTTGGGAGAAGGGCTGCTAGGCCAGGCGCCTGCTTGGAAAGGAGAGAGACCACCATGGGACTGATGGCACCAGGTCATCCCCCAGCGGGGACAGCTCTGAGGGTGCCTTTCAGGCAGGTTAGATCTACACAAGGGCACATGCACAGTGCATGGAGACGCCCACGGGTACAGATGAGTATCTCTCTGTGTGCATTCACTTAATCCGTTTAACAACAACAGTGTATTTACTGAGCGCGTACTATATGCCAGGCCCTGTTCTAGTGGCTTGGGATACACACAAGAAGAAAATGAAGACCCCAGGGCCTTGCAGTCTGCAGAGATTTTGCAGTCTGAGGGGATGGACATGTGTCTGCGTGTGTGAGTCCGCTGTGCCCATGTACACACAGGATCAAGAGGAGGTGGACGTGAACATGCAACCTGGGTTAGGAACCATCTGCCATCTTCCAGCCAGGTGATCTGAAGCAAAGCATTTGCTGAAAACAATCTCTCACTCTCACAACTGTTGCTTGACTAAATGTGCAGACTTGCAGACGTCTCCAAGCAAAGTGTCTGGCTATGGCCACTGCAAAAATGCTCACTTCTCTTCAGGTTTCCTTTAGAGTTGGAGGGGAGATTGTTCTGTGTGTGTGTAAGACGCCACGTGTGTCCACGGGGTGGGAACATCTGCATTGTTCTCCAGTGAGAACTTCCTCTTCTCAGGATGTAGATCGGGTGCTGTTGTAATATCCAATATTAAAGGTTCCATTCAAGCAAAGACAGTAACTAATCAGGGGAGAATAGCCTGGTTCCCTGGACTCAGTGGGATTGACCCATTTAAGCCCTGACAGGCCTGGTAAGTCCTTCCAGCCGAGATGAAACCCAGTAGCTTCCAGTTCTGCTTTTCATTCCCTCAAATAACCCTTGACCACTCCCTTGTTGATACCCACCTAAAATAACCCAGCTTCTCTTGCCCAGTCCAACAATGCCCTGGCCATGATGCTTCCTTCTGAGACCGTCTCCTAACCCCTGATGATGTGTAGGAGTCGATCTAGAAGGTGGTCCAGGCCCCAACAGGCAGGGAGCAGGACCACACTGCTTGGTGAGCACCCTGGTGTCCCCAAGACCCTTGCTTTCTTTAAGAGCAACCAAGAAAATGGAACTGTCCTGTGCTCTATGCCCTCCTAAGACAGAGCCATGGTTTGGGTTATGTCCCCTGGCAGGATGACTCTAGCACCTCCAATCCTAGGTATCCCTCCCCTGTCTGTCTTCCAAGTGTTCACTGATGCCCAGCTGAGCAAGTGCATCAATGTGCCTACAGCTATAGCCACCTTCTTGCCCCCAGCTAGCTCTCCCTGAGCAGGGCTCTTATGATTACTAACTGCTGCATCCCTGCAGTCACCCTGGTTAGAAAACACTGGGCTGTACCTCAGCTCCCCATTTCATTTCTAGTTATTTGCCCCCACCAGTCCTCTCCTACCCCCTTTTGTTGCCACAGTCACCCTGGTAAGACTGTCACCTCTTTTTCTCTGGACCGCTGCGAGGTCTCCACTTGCCCTCCCTACCTCCAGCCCATCCATCAGTCCATCCGTCTCCCTCCAGCACCATCGCATGCCCAGTGCTCTCCTCCTCTGCTGCCTCCCAGCTGCTCTCTGCATCCACAGACTTGAGGCTCCATCCTGAGGGGTGTCCTCATTGTTTCCAGGACATGGAGAGTCCCTGCACGCTAACTTTAGTAGATAAAGTTGTTTCTCTTGCCTGGAATCCCTTTCTCCCATCCCAGGCTTTTATCAAAATTCCCAGTCTTTAAGCAGTTATCAGCCCTGGCTTTTTTCCACCTCCTGTGGCTTTTTCCAGCTTTGGCACTTAGGACGCTTAGGACCAAGAGCTGCTCAAAGTTGCTAGCAGTCTGTTAGAACTAGTGAGTTCAACTCACCTCTGAAGTGAGTTGCTGTTTTGGAAAAATCGTCACAAACCAATGACTGAAGAGTCACCGTTGGCATGAACAGATGCTAATGGTTCTGGCTCGGCAAAGCACACAGCCGTGCCTGGGGAGAGGACACTGCCTTCTCTTCTCTTCCCCTTCCTCGGACTTTGAGAGCTGGGGAGGGAGGGAGCCTGAATCGGCTTCCATGGAAACGGCTGTTCGCTGCTAAAGTTTGGTGAGCTGCTGTAAGAGACAGCAAGCAGAGACAAGTGGCCTTCCTGGGGAGGTGGGAGGGACCCGTGACATACTGTGACATGGGGAGGGGGTGCTGAGAATACTGTGTCCATCTCTGCATAGAACCTAACGTGTAGAAGAGCTATGTGGTGCCAACAGGGAGGCATCAGCCATGAGTGCTGGAGACTCACAAGTGGTCCCAGCAGGATCCTTTGATGGTCCTCCATGAACCCAGCTCAGACTGCAGTGTACAGATGACTTTGTGGCATCAGGCAAGCTACCCCATTTGGGAGCTCTCAAAAATAATGAAGGAATCACCAGGCATTCTAGTCCCAGCACTTAGGAGGTGGATAGAAGTAGATCAGGAGTTCAAGATCATCCTCAGCTACACACAGGTTTGCGGCTGGGCTAGGCTACCTGAGATCTTGTCTCAGAAACTAAACAAACAAACCAAAACCCAATGATAATCCTCAAGGAATCTTGAGAGAATATCCCATGACATAACGCTGTGAATTAGAGCTCACAATACCTCAAGTCAAGGGCTAGAGAGATGAACAGCAGTAAAGAACATTCGTTGCTCTTGAAGGGGACCTGGGTTTGATTCCCAGCATCCACACAGCAGCTCACAACGGCCTCCACAGCTCACAACCCTGACTCTAGTTCCAGGGGATCTGATGCCCTCTTCTGGCCTCTGAGGGCACTGCACGCACGTGGTGCACAGACACACAGGCAAAGCACTCAGACACAAAAAATTAAAAATAATCTAAACAAACAAACCAAAACCAAAACCCACAGGTCATTTATACTCCAGGCAAGCGAAAACAAAATATGCTGGGCATGGAAAGCCATCATAGACTGCAAATCTATGGCTGCTTCCCAGTGCTATCAGGAGAGATAATTCAACACACACACACACACACACACCACCACCACCACCACCACCACCACCACCTCTTTTTTTTTATAAAACCTTTCAACTTTCCCACCATTAAGCATCCAGAATTAGGACAGCCAAAGTCACAGAGAATATTTCGTCTTCCCTTCTTCTCCAGGCTCAGCAGAAGCTGTGCCCCACCCACAGTGGGTCCTAAGGGAGCTCTCGGGTCCAAGGTTGGACCTGCAGTCAGTGCAGACTGCCATGTCACCCTTGCTGCCCCTTTAGCTAGGAAACCTCTCCCATCCACCCCTCCCACTGACTCCTCCTGCTGGAGCTCTCTCCCCACACACCTGGCCTTCAGGCTTGGCATTTCCTCTGCACACACCCCCATCCCCAGCACACTCACTCACACACACACACACACACACACACACACACACACACACACACACACACACAGCTTCTGTGCTTCCTGTGTGTGTGTGTGTTTCACTGTGACTCAAATGCCACTTCCCAGTGAGGAGTTCCCTGGCTGAGTCCTCTAAGACTATCCATCGTCCAGCGCTCTCCCCAAGCCCTCACAACACAATCACTGCCCTGCGAGCTAGCCAGGGAAACCTCTTCTCTTTGCTCTGGCACACGAGCTCCAGGAGGACAAGGATGTTTATCCATTTTGCTCTCTGGTGTCGTCTTATCACCTGTGTGAACGGCGCTGGCCATCTAAAAGTTGCTCAATACGTATCTGTTGAGTGAGTGGTACATGTCTTAACAGTTTTCAGCATGTAGCAGATATGGAGGGGAGGAGCTTTGGTAGCTCCCTTCTTATGGCTAGTCTTCCACGCGTTGTGTTTTCAGGTAGGTAGCACTATCTGTCAAAGACGACACCCCAAAGTGGGAGAGGTTAAAAACCCAGCGGAGGACAACTTGTGCACAGGCAAAATGGGTTTGGGGGCAGATGTAGATGCTCAAGGGGCCAGGGGTCTGCCTTTTACGTTGATTTCAGGTGTGGATGCTCTCCTCCCTCACAACATGGACACGAGGCTCCAACAGCAGGTCTGGAGGTGTGTCGGGGGCATCATCCCCCAAAAGCGGGCCTCCCTCTCCCTTAGAGTCCTCAACCATGAAGCCAACTGTTCACTGTTTCTGTTTCCCAGTCCAGTCCAGATGCTCAAGCTGTAATACAATGAGCAGTACCCTGCTGAGTAGCCAAGGCATTCAACTTGAGTATTGAGAGAATGGTAGAAATATTCTTTCCCGCGGTTTTCTTATGGGATCTTAATGTTGACAGTTGGAATCTGCCTCACAGGGCTGTTGTGCGGATGCATGAGACCATGTGGTTATCATTCTCAGCACCATGCCTGGCACACAGGCTTAGTGAATGCTAGCTGCTGTAGTTATTGACTGGGAGGTGGCCAACGTCTGATTTCAGTTGGTCGACTGGAGTATGGGGTATGGATTTCACTGACCCCTGCTTCAATCATCCACTCAACTGTTTCCTGGATCTGCACTGAGACTAGGACTCCTTGTTCAAGGTCACATGGCCGGGACTTCTAAAAGGCCTTGATCAGGATACTTTTCAGGATACCCAACTTCCTCTATTATGCTTGTTTCTGCCGGGAGGTAATTGTTGCCATCTCTGCTGGGCTGCACAATTTGAGGTATAATTTACATAAGTATCAATTGCCACCATGACCAAGGCATGAAAAATAATTACCTCGAGTGGAAACTGGGGTTGGGCCTATGAATGGAGGCCTGGCTTGTATGAGCTACAAATGAGCTGCCTCTTCTGGAGCAGTATGTGCCTGCTGGATCTCGGGACAGCTGCAGTCACCCCGAGGCTGTTTCCCAACACCTGCCATGCAAGTGCCAGGAGGTCATGAGTTCTGACTCTGGCATCAAAGTCCCTGAAGAGCTGGGTGGTGGTGCACTGAGCCTGTAATCCCAACCCCGAGGAGGAGCGTGAGGCTAGCGTGGGCTACATTGCAAACCCCAGGCCAGGCGGGGCTGCATATTGAGATACTGTCTCTGTGGGCTGGCAATGTAGTTCAGTGGTAGCATACTTAACCCAGCATGCCCAAGGTACTGGGTTCAATGCCCAGCACCACCAAATAAATCCCCGCTAAGAGTTCTTAGGGCGGAGATATCTTCCCATTGTCCAATATGGGAGTCACTGTTCTCAGAGTTTCCTCTGCTGGCTTTGTTTCCTAGCTGAACTTGGCAGGACTTTCTTCCCACTCCCGTGAATGACCGTGAACAATGGGTTTCGTCGCTCGCCCTTACCACGGCCACTATCTGCTGCACACATGGACCCAGGGGCCATCTCTTAGTCCTGAAAAGTTGATGATGGCATCTGTGACATGGGAGGTCTTTCATCCCGAGGCAAGGGTACAAATTCGGCCAGCCTTTCCACTGCCATCTGGAAGCAACCCTGGGGACCACGTTTGCAGGTCACAAATATTACTGTTGTTCAACGGCATGAGAGACTAATTTGGGGCTTACCAGAAACGGGAGGCTAAAGACTGAGGAGCCATGGCCTGTGAGGGTAAAGCTAAGACTGAGCAAAACTACATGTTCTAGATGTAATCAACACTCTGAGAACACTGAAAGTACCCACAGCTTGGATTGAAGATCACCAATAAACAGTACCCCAACTTTATTTTTCCCGCTTTTACCCTTATTGTAATCACCACGGTGACAGAGTCCTTGTCTGTATCTCCAAAAACACTGCAATGTTGGCAGACAGACGAGTCTGGTGACAGATACCCCGAGACTGGAAGGGGTTCTGAGAAGAAAATCTACAATAATGCCAAGCGCAAACTCCTGACTAAGACTTCAGCTCTAACCCTGTCCTGTCAGGCTACCTGTGAGAGCTGTGTAGTCTCCGAATGCGTGCGGTTAGTGCAATGGAAGACCCTGTCTTCCCTTTAGGATGGTTACAAACGTGGAGAGCATAAAAGAGCTGGCTCGTTTGGAATATTGGGTAAGCGGTATTTCTGTCATTCGTGTATCTAAAATGTAGATATTTAGTAATACTTTGCAGTGCGCTTGTAAAAAGTAGTGGAAAATGCCCTTGGCCTGTAAAATATGTTTAGTGAATGGTGCTTTTGTTAGTCTTGTCTCTGCCAAGTCTTTACACGTTTGACCTTGAGCAAAGCCATTTTTTGTCACCAGTAAAATTCAGAGTGCTTTTATTCTACCTGAGTCCTCTAAAGACTGAGTGGCAGCTGAAGATAATTACACACAACTCGCTTGTATACTGACGGCCAGAAATGGGGACACCATGCTGGAATGAAACACCCTGGAGTGGGCACCAGAGACTTGGGTTCTGTCCTGACACTTTAACCAAGTGACTGCAGGCAAAGTCAAGTTACCTGACTCCCCATGCTCGTGCTTCTGACCTCTGCCTGGGAGAAAGTATTGCTCCTTAAAGGCAAACGCATTCTTCCCATTTTAATTAACTTGGTACCCAGCAAGGTCACCTCCACATGAATTACAAACTACTCGGGGGCCATTTTTAATCATTAGCAAACTGCCTACTGGTGGATTTTATTCTGATTTGGATCTGATTCGTTGAATCCCTGAGCTGGTGTCCTAAAATATGTTCCTTGACAACCTTACCATACTTAATGTTACTTGAACATAACTGGTAGCAGAAAAGTTTTGATAAGCAGAAAGCTTTTCTAGGATGGCTGCTTTAAGGACACAGTTCCCTAATGCCCATCTCTAGTGGGTCCCGCTCCTTTGAGGTTCCCTGTTTGTATTTTCTAAAGTATTTATTCCCAGAGTGAAGGTGGGTGGTCCAGACTGCAGAGGCCAGGGGCTGATCTCTAATCTCCTGTGTGCGTCCCCACTAAGTGGGAAAGCAACAGACTGAACACGGAACAAAAGCATGGGGCTTCCTGGTGCCAGAGACAGGTCTTGAGGTGGAGCTTCTTGGCTGGAAGAGATATGTGTTCCCACTATCTATAAGATATTTCAGGCATTATTTGACCTCGGAAGGCTTCGATACAAGAGGGGCCCTTATAGAGTTGAGCGAAGGAAAGCAGCCAGGGTCAAACTGGTCACGGTCACAATCACTGTGCTCTCTAAAACCACTGCTGTGGAACAGGAGCTCCAGGGATTACTGTGTTATTGAGAATCATCAGTGCTCTTATTAACATTTTCTGTACCACCCCACACCCTCCATCTCCTTCCTTTATTCTTTCCCCTTGTCTCCTCCAAAACCTGAGGGGATTTATTAAAGGTTACCTCACGCTAGCCTCATCCAACCACCTCAGCTAGATTACACGTCCCTCTGTAGCCTTTCATTCATTGTATCGTAATTTCCAGTTTATTTCCTCTTCCCACCAAACACAGGATCCATTCTATTCCCAAATGCCCGAAACGGTGCAGTACAAAACATAAGATGCTGGACAAGTTTATTGAGTGTACCAGGATATGCTTCTCATTCACTGCATTTTAATGTTTTTCCAGATCACTATAATAGCTAAGCAAATGGAAGTACATGCCAGTATTTTTTTTTTTTTAATAAAACACAAAAAATGTTAGAGGCTCGGTATCAAATAAGCTCCCTGGTACCGGGTCAACCTGCTGAGTTCCTTCAAGTCATCAAGGACCAGCATCACAGCGCTGCACGATGCATTCAGGATCACAGAATAAAATGCAATGTTTTTCAACTCATTTTACAAAAACAACAAAATTCTACAGGAAAAAGAACGAACGGCCTCATTTATGAACAGCAATTTAATATATTCAAAGTAACAAAAGCCTAGCAAGATACAAGATCTAAACACTAAAGTTCCAGTTTTCTCAGAAATGACACTTACTGGGCCCTCATTGGCGGCCCTTCCTCCTGCCTTCACCAGCCCTGGAGGGTGGCCCTCGCCCCGGCCCAGAGGACCTCGTACTGCTCCGGACAACACTGTTGTGGTTCGTTCTTCCGAAGCCTGGCCGCGCACACCTGGGCTTTCATCTCGGTGATTTGCAGGTTGCTTTGGGGACTCCAAGAGCGTTCATATTCCGACGAATTGGTGTGAGGCCACCTGTCTGTAACTAAGGTATCGCTGCTGAACAAAACCTTCCCTGACAAGCCTTTCTGGGTACCCAGAGAGAACTCTTTAATGGAAGCACACACACACACCCCTCCCCAACCGACTCAGCATCTCCCAGAACCGAGCCTCCCCGGTGCTATTACCTTTCGTGTAGATAAGACCCATGATTATCACTAAGAGAGCTAATCTGGGGCCATCTCTTCCCAGAGCCTCCTCCAACCCCTCAAGAGGTTTTAACCTGCCGGTCAAGATGTGAGCGTGGTGCAGGCGGTGAAGCCGTCTTCAGCGGGAAAGCAAAGGCGTTCTGCGGCCCTTGGGGCGATCGTCCGGTGCAGACCCTTCGGGGGTCTCCCAAAACACGTCTGTCTCGCCGTCTCGGAAGCGTGTGACGAGGCTCGCTCTTCTGCCTGGGTCCCCCACCAGCCGAAACCGCACCGAGTGGGCGGCCGTCCCGATCCGTGGGCGTGGGGAGGCGGCCAGGGCCCCGGGCTCGCCGTCCCGGCCATGCTGCTCGCCCTCGGCCCCACTCCAGGCTTCTGCCACATGCCTTCGGGCAGGCGGTGCCCGGCGAGCCACCCCAGAGACTGCGCCCGCGGGCCGGGGAAGGCGGCGGCGGGAGCCCCAGGAGCGGGCGGCCAGCTCCACGGAGCCCGCCTCCCCCCCCACCCCGGCCGCGCAGCCGCAGTCCGCGCTCCCGGCTCCCTCGGCCAAGATGGCGGCCGGGGTGGGGCGGGGAGCGCAGCGCGCAGCCCTTCGGCTCCCTCCCGGGCTGGCGGGCGCCGTGCACGGGCTGCTGCTGCAGCATCGGCTGCTGCTGCAGGTGCAGGTGCAGGCGCCGCGGGGCGGGTGTGCTGAGCCTTGGGGTAAACGCCCGAAAGCAGCCACTCAGGGTGGGGAAGCTTCTCGGTGCGAGAGCTAGCACAGAGTTCGGGCACCTTTTTTGGTTTTTTTCTCCCTTATCTGAGATGTTGAGGTTGACGTGCGGCGTGCCTAGAAACAAGGCTGGCCTGGTAAGTTAGAAAAGGGCCTCTGGCAGGACGCTAGGGACGTTAAAATGTATCAGGACACCTGGGCAAAGACTGCAGCCTTTGTCTGCGGGCCCCGGTGGCATGTGGCGAGGATGCTTGCTTATTAGAGTGCGGAAGAGGATCTTGGAGGCAGCCCGCCAACACTGGCCAGTGGTTAATTGCAAGGTGCGGACAGCACACCGCGGTGATGAGAGATAAACCGAGAAAGCACATACCAGGCGCAGCAGCGGTTGGTGACTGGAGGGAAGGGAACGTTTCCCCCAATCAAAACTACTCTCGTTTCTCCCCCGTTTAACCGCGCAACCCCAGCTGTCTCCCACTTGGTATCCCTCCTCCTCCCCACTCTGAAAATTCCCTCTCCTACCAATATCTCCACCTTTTCAAATCCTATCCACTCTCCAGGGCTAAGCTTAAACATCGCCTTTCCAAAGTCTTCCGTGGAGGTCATGCATAGAATGTATTTGCTGTTGCTTCTGAGTCGTCACAGCAATTATGTCCGTTTAACATCCAAGTACTCAGTACTCACTGTTATTTCTGAATCACCACAGCAGTTATATTTATTTAACATCCGTATGCTGGGTTTTGTTCTAAAAGCATTTTCTCCTGTATTCACTTGATCCTCATTAAAGTACTGCTGTTATCACCTACATTTTACAAATGGTTGTATTTTTCCTGTGGCATTTGCTATTTGCCGACTACATAATCTTGGACAAGTTAACTAAGCCTCTTTGCCCTTCAGTAGCATTCTTGATAAAAAAAAAAAAAAAAAAAAAAAAGAGTATAATAAACCCGTCAGTGGTGGCGTACACCTTTGATGCCAATACTCAGGAGGCAGAGGCAGATGGATCTCTTCGAGTTCAAGGTTAGCCCACTCTACAAAGCGAGTTCCACGACAGCCAGAGCTATTACTCAGAGAAATCCTGTCTCAAAAAACCAAAACCAAAACAACAACAACAAAAAAGAATTCAAATCTAGCCTGGGCTATGTAGCATGACCCTGTCTCAAAAAAAAAAAAAAAAAAAAAAAGAACTTTGAAAAATATATACCCATTAATATCATATGACTTACAAAAACTGAAGTGTGTGAATGAGGCAGGAAGATGTTTATTATAGTCTAGCTTGAGGCAATTGTTAGTTAGCTTTGTGCCAACCGTTTTATGTACAATATAATTTAGTCCTCCCAAATCCCTATTAGCAAAGTATTATTATCCTCATTTTACAAATGGGAAAACAGTCACAGAGAGGTTAAATTACCTGCCTCAAACCATTCATCTGTTCTGTGCTAGACTGGAAATGCAAACCCAGATCTCTGAAGCCTTTCCAGGTTCATGATCACCGGCTGGACTGCCCTGCTAGTGCCCTTAAGAGGACAGTGCTGAAGATAAAATAATGCACCTGTTGCAGCGAGATTGTTCAAAGAAAGATGCAGGAGAATGTCTGGGGAAAGGAGCATGCAGGAATAGGACCAATGGGAAGCATGTTAAGAGACAAATTAATGCCGGGCAGTGGTGGCGCACACCTTTAATCCCAGCACTCGGGAGGCAGAGGCAGGCAGATCTCTGTGAGTTCGAGGCCAGCCTGGTCTCCAAAGTGAGTTCCAGGAAAGGTGCAAAGCTACAGAGAGAAACCCTGTCTCAAAAAACAAAAACAAAAACAAAACAAACAAAAAAAAAAAAGACAAATTAGCAATAATTTAGATGGCTTTAAAAATACTAACAATACACCGGGAGGTGGTGGCACACACCTTTAATCCCAGCACTCAGGAGGAAGAGCCAGGAGGATCTCTGTGAGTTTGAGGCCAGCCTGGTCTACAGAGTGAGATCCAAGACAGGCACCAAAACTACACAGAGAAACCCTGTCTCGAAAAATCAACAACAACAAAAAATTGCTAACAATACTTATGTCAGGTGAACTATAATTTTTTTATTAAAATATCAGCTAGTTTAAATCTACTTTCTTCAAAGCTTCCCAAAGTTCCCCCACCCCACTTTCCAAATTAACAAATAGCTTCACTTCAGTGTTACCCTTACTGTAAGTCATTTAAGAAACAGATTTTTAAAAAATTTATTCTTGGAGAATTTCACACTCATATGCAATGAAATATGGTCATACCCACTTCCCACTTACTTCTTCCGTCTCCCTCTGGATCCCCTCAAAACACTACCCTTCCTGTTTAATTTCTTCACCTTCTTCCTCTTCCCCTTTACCTCCTCCTCCATGTCCTCCTCCTCCTCTTCCCTTCCCCTTTTAAGTAACCACTAAGTCAAGTTAGTTCCCCCATGTGTGCAGGGGTGTGGGGTTATCCATTAGAACATGCTCAACCTATTCCTGCCTGCACCCCAAAAGAAGAATGATTCCCTCTCCCCAGCAGCTAACAACTATCGATAGCACCTCAGGGGTGGGGGCCTCTCGAGCCCCTCCCCCATCTGTACTGGCATTTGCTTGTCTTGGCCTTGTGCAGGTAGCCACGGGTGCTGTAAATTCATACATGCACCAGTGTTGCTAAAATTCCATACCTGTAGGGGAGACATAAAATCCGCTCTTCCTCCTAAGATCTCAACGGTAAACCAAGGTACAGTTCCACCAGCATTCACTCCAGGAAGCCAATGAGTTCGTTAGGTTTACTTACAGAGCCTTATTGTACTGGAACATCTGCACACAACACCATGTGGAAAGACCCTGTCTCGAAAAACCAAAGTCATCCAAACCAAACCAAACCAAGCAGTTAGTTACCACACAGAAGTCATTGACTATTGGTCACCAGTGGGCCCATCTTGTCCATCAGGTTGGGGTTATAGCATGCAGGGTCTGGTGCTGGGTAAGACCACTGATGCCTTTCCTCCCCCGGCAGCCTGCCTGGCACCTTCCAGTTCCAGCTGGTCAGCAAGGAGGACATTTGACATTGATTTTATGTCCCATAGCTAAGTATGTTATGTCTTCAGCAATAGGCTCTTACCATGTGGTTATGATGGATCACCAAGAGCAAGGCAATGGCTTGAGATTTTTTAGAGACCTCTGGGCCTCCCCCCTGGTTAATGCTTCTAGGGAGGTATTCTGTGCCTCTTGTACTGCCATCTTTATTTAATAACCCATGGGTTCTGGGAACAACGTTGTCCATCCTTGCAGGATGCTTAACATTCGAACACCTTTTTAAAAATGTATTTTTAAATTACCTTACTGCTAGTGGGTTTCCACCAAGGTTTTCCACATATCCTTAATTGTGGTTAACTCCTGTCCCTTCCCCCACCCAGCCCTGTCCCAGTTCAGACCTTAACCTCCAGTGCCCCCCGACCCCTGCCTGCCATCTTCTCCCACATCACATGTGTTCTCCTGTCCCCTCCGATTATAATTCTGGACTGGTTGTGACACAGTGGGGTTCCACGTGGCTTTTTCATGCCTGCTTCCTTGGGGACACCCCTCCCCATTCCCTGATTCCCCTCCCTGCCTGAGCCTTCCATGCCCCAGGACTCCACGACTCCGCTTCTGTTTTATTTATAACCTCTCCCTTTCCCTTAAAGTGAATGTCCCTTTCTAGTTCCCCTGCTTCACTTGCGCGGAGTTAAACACACAAAACAGATGATTTGAAACTGGGATCAGCCTATGGGGGAGAATGTGCGGCGTTTGTCTTCCTGGGCCTTGGTGACCTCACTTGGTATAATTTTTTCCAGCTCTATCCACTTACCAGAAAATTTTCTGATTTCATTTTTCAGTGCTTACTTTTTGAACAAGAACAAACTACTGACACCGTGAACCTGACAGGCATTACAGTAGACGAAAGATACAAAAGATACCGGTGAATTCCAGGTATTCCAGGAGATATCTACGCTAGGATTCTGTGTATTTAAGGCAGGGTAAACTCATCTAGGTGATACAATTTCGACCGTGGGGACTGGGGGTGGGTCTGACTGGGAAGGGGTGGCAGGAACTTTCTGGGCCGATGAACGTTCTCTGTGTCTGCAGTATAGGGATGCATTGGTTACAACTTGCCAAACTATATAGACTTACTGCCTATGCATTTCACAGTTTACCAGTTACACTCCAGAATTATAAAAACAGAGACTCTCATAAGTTAAATTAATAGGCCTTTAGATGGGGGGGGGGGCACTCGGCGCGCGCGGGCATGGTAGGTGCATAGGCTTGGTTTCATCCTTGCCAGTCCCTAGACACTACAGTGTTGTATGGAAGGAACATGAGCAGCAACTTTCCCCCAGTTCTTACTCTATCTGCCGTGTCCTGGATACTTTCCAAACAGTCTGTACCTGACCTACAGGAAGGAGGGAAGGGGCTTTCTCTTTGGTAGGAGCCTGGCAAGCACTTCGGTGACTGTAGATCAGAATCTTGAGGGTCCTTTGTAGCCCTTGGTTGGTGGCACAGCGTAGCCTGAGGAGGGGGTGAGGGGTTACCGTGGAAGTAAACAATTGCAGGGTGAAGTCTCCTGGAATGCCTGGCACTTGGTGGAGGCGTGGGAAAGGTGACAGAGGGTGCTGAGCCACGTTCTTACCCATCATCCTGTGACCTTGCGCAGGACACTGTACCCAAGGCCTGCGTGGCCTCGTCACTGGGCCCAGGGACTCTTGCTTTGTCCATCCAATGGGGTTATTTTGAGGTTCAAATAAGATTGTGAAGTTTTTGTTTCTGTTTTTTAGATAGATAGAAAAATCCCAGCAATGAATGTGTAACTGACCTCTCATACAGACGTTTCGGAATGAGTTTACACATTCCTAGTTCAAAAAAAAAAATGTCTGGCCAAAAAAGATTAAACAAAGAAACGTCAAGTACAGACACTGCATCAGGGCCCAGTGAATACTTTGGTGGTGAGCCAGGCTTTTCTTGTTGGACACCTCCTGAACTGGGACGCGAGAGTCCGGCCGGCGGCCTTTGCTTCACACGCAGGTGCTAAGAAGCATGCTGTCCACGGCTGAGTGGGCCCCAGTGCCGAGGCGACCATGTCTCCTCTGCTTCTCCGGGTAGCCTTGACGGCCTTGCAGCAGCTCTGCGCCAATAGAGGAGAGAGAGGCCTTTGTTGGGGCCCCGGAGCCCGAGGCAGAATGAAGACCAGGGCTGTCAGAGAGGAACCCGCAAAGCGTGAGGCTTTGGGTGGGTTTGTGTGGCTCGGATTGAGGCGGGATGGCCAGGCGGATGATTTGATCTGACTTGGGTAATGAAAATTGTTTGTTGCTGTTTGAAGAGCAATTGTGTAAGCAACAGTACTTCTGTGTTTGGCTGCCTGTGACTCACCACCGACTGTAACATAACCCCGAACTCCGAGGAGGTACAGACTCTGGGCAGTGGAGGAGGGGAGAGGCAGGGGCAGAGGGCCCCCTCTCATTCACCCCCTTTTTCCCCTCTCACTGTCCCAGTCCCTCTCCAGACCTCTAAGGAGGGTTGGTGAGAAGGGCATTTGCCACCTGGACACAATGAGGCCTAGTTCAAGGGATAGGCTCGAAGCTGGCTAGGAGCCAGAGCCCCGGTTTGAATGGCGGTTACCAAGGGGCTGCCAACAGTCCATCTCAGCCCCCGAGAGGCTGACCCAGGAGGGGGTGGGGGCCGCCCCCCACCTCGGAGACACCACTCACGCCATTTGTGGGCCAGGCCGTGATCAGAATGTACAGGGCACGGTGGCTTTGAGGGCTGCGCAGGGCCTCTCCCCTCTGCTGGCTGTGGGCTCCCTTGGATTAGAGCCTGCTCTGGGAGTCCCTTTGTCGGCTGCTTGTTATTCCGCATGCACTGAGCGCTGCGCATTCGTCTTTATTAGTTCTAATTGCTTCCCCATTCTAATGGGATCTTGATATTCCCATACAATTGAAAGGAAATGTATTCATTAAAATAATTCTTCTAACTGCCGCTTCCAGCTGCTTCTCTAAAGTGACATTGTCTCTCCACACAGCCTGCTGAAGCCTCTTATTAAGACTCTAGTCAAAAGCCAACTTGGGGCAGCAAACTTTCCTTGCAGGAGTTTCCAGACACTAGAGAGGGTGCTTTTTAATCGGCTCACACAGAAGTTGGAGGCCAGCTGGTGTAATTGGGGGCGCTGGTCCTTGTGGATGGGAGAAGGGCTGGCCTCCAGCTCTGCCTCCTGTAACAATGACCCTTTCTGCCTAACGGCTCGTTTGGAGAGAGCTTCCCCCCCTCGCCCCCCTCCCCACCCACATCATGTATGTGAAGCTTTTGTTTATGCCACAAGCAGTTACTAGGTGTGTTCTAAGCACAGGCTGAGGGAGGTGCTGTGGGAAGCAGGGAGGCGGGCCTGCACTCCGGAGGTGTTTATGGTCTTGGTGGGTGGCTCCCAGCCAGCTTCTCCAGGGCCAACTGTCTAAGGAATGGCTGAGAACACTCTCAGTATTCAACGAGAAATGAGAACTCACGAGGCTCAGTGATTAAATACATGAAGACCCGAGTTCAGATCCCCACCACCCACGGAAAAGCAAGGGGTAGTAGCATGGGTTCCGGTGCCGGGTGAGGCAGATTAGCAGGTCCCAGGTAGTTTGTTGGCCAGCTGTTATGGTTGAAACAGGGAGGTAGAGGGTGATAGAGGAAGACACCTAAATCTGACCTCTGACCTCCACACATGCATGCAAAGGTAAGTGCACCTGTGTATGCATGCACGCACATTCATATACCACACAGGCTGAATTGACCAATTTATTTTTTAAAGTTTAATTTTTTTTTTTTTTTTGGTTTTTTTTTTTCAAGACAGGGTCCCCTCTGTGTAGCTTTGGAGCCTGTCCTAGAACTCACTTTGTAGACCAGGCTACTCTCGAACTCACAGAGATCCTCCTGCCTCTGCCTCCCGAGTGCTGGGATTAAAGGTGTGCACTACCACCACCCGGCTAATTTTTATTTTGTTGATTTATGTGTTTGTGAGGAGCGGGGGACTTCAGTACCCAAAAGAGACTTCAGATCACTGGAGCTGGAGTTACTGGCAGGGGTGAGTGGCCAAAAGTGGGTGCTAGGAACTGAACTCTAGAAGAGCAGGAACCTGCACTCTTAACCAGTAGACCATCTACAGTCCCCCAAATTCATTCATTTTTTTAAAGGAAATGAGACATTAGTAAAGGAAGCTATTATTTAAAGTATATTTCATGGCTGGGCATGTGGTGCATGATTTTAATCCCCGCATTCAGGAGACAGAGGCAAGTGGGTTTCGGCAAGTTCCAGGCCAGCCTGGTCTACATAGCAAGTTCTAGGACAGCCAGCGCTACATAATAGACCTTGTCTCAAAACAACAAACAAATAAAAAACAAAAACAACAAGCGGAGGCATAAGTTTATTTCCTAACATCCAAATCACGGGATTGTAGGTCGATACAAGGAGCTTCTGAGACGCGCGGAGACACTGGCCTATTGAAGGAAACCGGCAGTTATGGAAGAGTGGCCGGGTGAATCCGTGGAAAGCATTCCTGGTGTGCATGAAGTGCAGTGGGAGCAGGGGAAGGGGAAGGGAGCCTGTGTGTGTGTTACAGACTGAGCGGCTTGAATCTTAGGTCATTCCTGTAACAGCCCTTCAAGGAGTTTATAGGCGTGATGGAGAAGTTAGGTAAACAGGTCTGGTGTGAAGAAAGGAGTCAGGATTTAAACACCAGGCTTCTGCTTCTAAAGCACAGGCATAGCATGGCAGTTGGTCCTCTGGTCTCCCTCGAGGCCTTTTGGGATAGTGGATTGGTTGTCAACAAGTAGACAGTGTCCCCTCAGGACTGGAAAGAAGATGGCGTTTCAGGAAGGCAGGGGTCCAGGAGGCCCAATGATGAGTGATATAAAAAGTCCAGGAAAAATTGTGAGGGTCAAACCATAAAAAGCCTTGCTTGCCAGAGCTTGAATTTTACCCCACTGGTGGCCTCCCAAGAGGACACGTGAAGCCTCTGCATAAACACAATTTTCCTTCGGAAGCATCAATTTTCCTTGGGGTGAATAATTTTAAACAACTTCATATAAAAGAAAATCGGGCCAGGCAGTGGTGGCGCATGCCTTTAGTCCCAGCACTCAGGAGGCAGAGTCAGGTGGATCTCTAGGTTCAAGGCCAGCCTGTTCTATAGAGTAAGTTCCAGGACAGCCAGAAGTGTTACACAGAGAAACCCTGTCTTGAAAAACAAACAAACAAAAACAAATGCAATCATCTCAGAAAAAGTAGAAAATAAAAATAAATAATTAAAATGAAGTAACTGTAAATCTTACCACCTAGAGATGAGTACTATTAATATTTCCTAGTATATCTTTCTGAAGTTTGCTATTTCTCAATAGATACGAGAACCACGTAAATATGGTATTTTAATTTTTTTGTGTGTTTTGAGACAGGGTGGAATTTGCTCTGTAGACCAGGCTGGCTTCGAACTCCCAGAGATCCACCTGCCTCTGCCTCCCGAGTGCTGGGATTAAAGCCATGTACCACCACACCAGGCTGCATTTATATCTTTGATTTAGTTGAAGTTTAGTCTTTTATACTCCTTTGAAATATTGGTCCAGGTTTTTTCTCAGTTAGTCAAGCTCCATTGATTTAAAAATCTGGGGAGCCGGGTGGCGGTGGCATGTGCCTTTAATCCCAGCACTTGGGAGGCAGAGCCAGGTGGATCTCTGTGAGTTCGAGGGCAGCCTGGTCTACAGAGCAAGATCCAGGACAGGCACTAAAGCTACACAGAGAAACCCTGTCTCAAAAAACCAAAATAAAGAAAAGAAAGAAAGAGAGAGAGGGAGAGAAAGAAAGAAAGGAAGGAAGGAAGGAAGGAAGGAAGGAAGGAAGGAAGGAAGGAAGGAAGGAAGGAAGGAAGGAAGGAAGAAAGGAAGAAAGAAAGAAAGAAAGAAAGAAAGAAAGAAAGAAAGAAAGAAAGAAAGAAAGAAAGAAAGAAAGAAAGAAAGAAAGAAAGAAAGTCTGCCTTTGCCTCACAGGTTTGATATTATGGAAAAGGAGAATTGCACCTGTATTTAGGTTGTTTGGGGCTTTCTATTCTATGCCATTGATCTGTCGTTCTTTCCAGTATCACGATTGATTGCTGTGTTCTAGTGGGTGGTATATTACAATTTATTTGACTAATTCAGTTTCATTCAACATTCAGCTTCCAGGTTTTCTGTATTCAAAAACGAAAACCAAACAAACCAAACAAAAAATAAAAAACACCCCAGTGACCATTTTGAGCGTGCATACATCAAATCTGTCCATGGGATACATTTTTATATGTAGAATTATGAGGTCAAAGGTGTGGGCCTTCTTGGGCTCTTTTCATGCTTAGAGTCAAAATGTCTCCCAGAAAGAATGTGGTGATTCCCACTGCCTCCCCCGTGTGAGAGAGAGTGCCGGTTCCCTCCCCGGCTCTCAGCATTATCATTCTTTTTAATCATTGCCAATCTGATCAGCACAGAAAAAAAAGAGCCCCTCACTGCTGCTTTAATTTGCCTTTCTTTGAATGCTAGTGAGGTTGAGTATTTTTTCAATTTATGTTGGTTTTTGATGTACATAAGTTTTTAATTTTTTATGTAGTCAAATCTATCAATCTTTTCCTCTATGGTTTCTGCTTTTGTTGACATGTTTAGAAAGTCCTTCCCCATCCTAAGATTATAAAATATTCACTTATATTTTCTTCTAGTACCTTGATGGTTTCCTTTCCGCCTTCAGCCATCTGGTATCCATTTTGATGAATGGCGCGAGCTGGGAAATAACTTGTATTATTTATTTATTTCCCAAATGGATGCCCAGTTCTTTCATCACCGTTAAAAAAGCACGTATTTGTATGTGTGTATGCTCATGTGCACGTGTGTAGCTGTTCTTAAAGTGAACATTTTGAGCAGATGGACATATGATGTAGGATAATGTGGTGCTAGGCACTAGGTCAAGAAGAATGTCAGTAATTGCACAGAACAGATACGGCACATTCAAACACATGTGATTGCTGGGTTAAACTAACAGGCTTTCAAATCAAATGGACCCACATTTGACATTCTAATCTCAGATTTGGGCCCTCCATGATGGCACATGCCTGTAAGCTAGCATTTAGGAAGCTTGAAGCAGGAGGATTAGGAGCTGGGGCCAGCTTGAGGTATGCATGGAAACCCTGTTTGAAAAACAGTAACAACAAGTTCTGGCTTTCAAGCTTGCTGCTGCTTCAGATTTGATCAAGTCAGGAGGCATCCTCCTTGGGTCTCAGTTCCTTCCTCTGTGAAATGGGCTAATATGTGTGTCAGAGGGCTGTGGTAAGAATCAAGTGACATCGTCTTGGTAGCACCTGTCCACACATGCCTGACACCTCACGGACAGTGTGTGTGTCACTCGAGACACCATGACCCTTGCTCTCCTGACTCCCCGTGATTGCTCTCTGGCCTTACTGTAAATAGGATCTATAGGAGTCCGTGTGTGTGTGTGTGTGTGTGTGTGTGTGTGTGTGTGTGCAAGTGTACATGTGTGTGTGCCCATGTGCATGCATGTGTGTGTGGGGGGGGCAGGGGGCCTGGATGCTCTGTTTGCTTTTTATGGGTTTTCTATCTTTATAATCAGACCTGACGTGTTGCCCTGCTGCGTCTCGCTCATACCATTAGTGATCTTTCGCTCCCTCTGAACATACGGCTTTCAATCTCACACCAGCTAGAAAGCCAGACCACTGGATTGTTAGAAGTATGTTTAAATGAAAGGTAGCTGAGATCTGGATGCGAAGCCGAGGCCCTCTCCTATTGGAATCAAGTGATTCCCGGCCCTGGCATGTAGCAGAATCTCCTGGGGAATTTTAAAGCACACCTGTGCCCCGGGCCTGGCCCAGACCAATTAAACCAAAATCCCTGGCAGTGGGACCAAGTGTGGACATTTAAATACTTGGCAGGTGATTCTCATGAACATGCAGGACTTGGAGCCACCCGTGAACACACTGGCTTTTTTTTTGTGAGCTTTCTGCCCCTCTGGGTCTCTCCCAAGGTGTGCCCCAAGTTGGAGAGGTCGCCGTGCAGCGGAGAAGGCCAGCTGGTGGAGGTGTCAGGGGTGTTGTGGCTGCTGCTGTCTTTGCTGAAGAGAGCAGCTCCATGTACCTCTGAAAGGCACATTCCTGTGCACATCAGGAAACATCAGTTCCTCTTCAAAAGCTACAACAGTCCCAGGCACTTCCGAAGCGCAATTCTTCCCACCTGCAGGGACTTGCTGAGCACACCTTGGTGTTGACCCCTCAGAGAACAGGCTATGATGAGAAGTGACCCAGAGAAGATGTCTTCAGCGTTCCTGCTTTGTTTCTGGATTTGTTTTCTTTCTCTTGGCCCCTTCCCAAGCTCCTAGACACATGCAGGTGACACATGTCAAGCCTGCTTTGTGCCCAGCCTCACCTGATACGTCGTGGTAGGAGCCACTTGCTCCCAAACACAGGCTTGCCCACATCAGCGGCTGGTGGACCACTTTGTCTCTTGACAGAATGGGTATACAAAATGCGTTCTGTGGGGCTGTGTGTGAACCTCAAACCTTCTGTAAGATTGGCTTTCATATTTCTCTCAAGTGGGTTCAATCCACGAGCCTCAGACTCCTTCCCAGTGCCTTTCCATATCTGTCTAAGACTACAACCTCCCTAGTTTGCTGTCTAGGGCAAAGTCACCTCATTTTCCCTAAAGAGTAAACCTGCTTCACCAGCAAAGCAGGGAAGGGAGAATCTGTATTAGATGGGATTTCTCACCCAGCATCCCCATCCAGTCCCCCAAAACTCACAGCTAAGATCAGGCCGGATCCTCCCGACCACCCTTTGCAGCTGTTGGGGAGAACAAGAGAGCAAACGAAGGAGAAATCCAGCCTTATCAGATCTCCCTGACAAGCCATGGCGTGGTGCCCGCGTTCAGGACTGCCCCGCCGGTGTGGGGGCTGCCCCGCCGGTGTGGGGGCAGCTCCTGTGTGGCCAGGACAGCAGCAGCCAGGGCCTGGCAGCAGAAGCTGGGACTTTGAAGTTCAGATGCACCCACTTTAGTACAGGAATCGAGCGGTGGGGGCTGGAGTTTCCCCATGGTGCTGGCACCGGAACTCGTTTCCTGTCAAGTGTGCGCCCTTTTCTGGGGTGGTTAGAAATGGTTGCTCCTTTTTGTGGGAAATAAGATCTGAGACTTAAGCAAGGTTTGGTTGATTATTGGGGTGCATCCCAGCTGACCTCTGAACCCAGCGCCTTGACTGGTCCTGTCAGAGGTGTACTTTATTTCCACAGAAGACGATGGTTTTCCTTCAGGTACGTTCAGTTGAGATGCCCGATGCTCCACCATTGTGGCCTAGTTGGTGGTGTGGATTTACAACTGAACCAAGGTGAGCAAGTGGGAGATTAACTTGTAAAGAGTGCTGTTGATTCTCCTACTGAAGTGGTCAGTAACTGTCCAGGGGAGTGATATGGGATCTGCCCATTGCTCAGGTGGTGCTTTTTGTATGTATGGAGGAATGGGGTCGGTCTCACCTTGGCGGCCCAGGGTGCTCTGGGACACACTAGTTTGTTGCTCTCTTCTCCCTTCCCCTCTTCCAGACTCCTCACATCAGGATATGGCCATTGCCTGCGGTGCCGAACAAATAAGAACGTAGCAGGATACAACACGAGCTGGAACTGGGGGTGATGTGCTGATGGGGTTCCTGATGCTGACTGCGCTCTGTTCCTGAGCCTGGGTGGCTCTCCCTTAGTACTCGACCGTGGGAAATGCCCGGAGCTCGCTGCCTTGCTGGTTATAGAGGAGACAGTGCTGCCCCCTAGAGTCAGTTTAGAAGTGTGTGGCACATTTATGTTTGTGGCTGGTTGAGGTGCCACTTGGGAGGAGGTGGAGGGATGTCATAAATGGGACACTCTTGAGTTGGCTGTGGTGGTGCATGCTTTTAATTCCAGCACTTGGGAGGCAGAAGCAGGAGGAGCTCTGTGAGTTTGAGACCAGACTGATCTACATAGCAAATTCTAGGCCACCCAAGGCTGCATAGTAAGACCCTGTCTCAAAAAAAAAAGGGGGGGGGGCAGTCTTGTCTTACACCTCGTGTGACATCTCAGTACCTCACCAGCTGTTAGAATAGATGGAAAACCTCTTTATATTGGCCTGTGCCTAGAACCTAATTCTGTTTGTATGTAAACACAACATACTTTTCATAGCTGTCGAGTACGTAACTGTTGTGACTAGAGCTGTCTTACAAATCAAGGGAGCACTGTATTTTGTCTTTAACAGCATTTGTTCACCATTTCGGAAAACAACACTACCAACAGCGAACTGTTTACAGTATTAGAGGTACCCAAACAACACACCTCTATTCCTCCGTGTCGGTAGGTGAGGGGTAAGTTAACTATCTTTACAAATATACAGCGTTTAATCTTGTTTCAGAACATCAAATACAAAGACTCACACAACAAATATTGCTTTGCTTCTTTCATTCAGATATATTGACTGCAGGAAGGTGTGGCCATCTGATGGCTGCATTGATGGCTTTTTTGGTAGAATCATGTTCAGTCATTGACTACAATGTGTACCTGTGTACTGTTTCGCTCTGTTATTTTCCTTTTAGTTATCTGTCTTCCAGTGGTGATACTGTATTGATTTTTGTAAAGCATATGTTATGGCACCCATGTATTTCATTTCTGAATAGTGAAGATGGTCTTCTGAAGGGTTCTGTATAAAGGGTTCACTGGTGTAGCTTGGTTGGGGCACACTTCCCTAGACGACCTCTTGGAGAAGATTTTGTTTCGTTCATTTTTACGACTCCCTGAGCTGCGCTTTTTGTTCCCAGCATGTTTTGAAGGAGGAAACTGAGTCTCAATAGTATGGTAACTTGCTTGAGCTTCCACATCTAGATTAGCGTGAAGCTGGTACTCAAGAACCCTCTCCCCTCACTGGTGTGTGAGTCTGCTTCCCACTCTTGTGTATGTCTGTTGTCCTGGCTAGCTTTATACCGGCTTGACACAAGCCAGAGTCATTTGGAAAGAGAAAAACCTCAATTGAGAAAATGCCAGGCTGGAGAGACGGCTCAGCAGTTAAGAGCATTGACTGCTCCTCCAGAAGACCCAGCTTCAATCCCTAGCATCCACATGGCAGCTCACAACTGCCTGAAACTCCAAGATCTGACACCCTCACACAGACGTACATGCAGGCAAATTGCCAATGCACATAAAATAAAAATAAGTACATTTTGAGAGAGAGAGAGAGAGAGAGAGAGAGAGAGAGAGAGAGAGAGAGAATGCCTCCACCAGATATTGGCCTGTGGTGAATTTTCTTGATTGATGATTGATGTAGGAGGGCCTGACTCACTTCTGGGCTGTTAGTCCTGGGTGCTATAAGCAAGCAGGCTGAGCAAGCCATGACAGCAAGCAGTGCTCCTCCATGGCCTCTGCTTCAGTGCCTGCCTCCAGTGCCTGCCTCCAGTGCCTGCCTCCAGTGCCTGCCTCCAGTGCCTGTCTCCAGTGCTTGCCTCCAGTGCCTGCCTCCAGTGCCTGTCTCCAGTGCCTGTCTCCAGTACCTGCTTCCAGTGCCTGTCTCCAGTGCCTGCCTCCAGTGCCTGCCTCCAGTGCCTGCACTAACTTCCTTCAATGATAGACTGTGATATGGAAGTATAAAGCAAAATAAACCCTTTTCTCCCCCAAGTTTCTTTTGATCATGGTGTTCTATCACATCAATAGAAATGTAAAGAAGACACCTATATGTCCATCTCCTGAGACTTGCCCAGGCGCCCCAGGGCCTTTCTGCTGGAGTCCTCTCTACTTTCCTACAGGGTTCTTACAGGGTTCATAGGGAGCGCAGCTTGGAAAGAGGGAAATAGCTATTTCCTTTTGGACAGAATTTCAATAGACTATATCAAAGAGCAGTTCTCTGCACAGAGCAGACCCCAAATAACTTTGGATGTTTGAACGAACGGAGGGTTTGGCGGGGCATTCAGGGAAGCAGTGCTGGGTCCTTTGAGTAGCTCCTGGACTTCCAGTAATTCCAGAGCTAGGGTTGAAGCTCTTCCCTAAGGTGAGGCCCTCCACTGTCTCCCCCTAGCTAAGGGAGGGTGGCCACTTTTCCCTAGGAAGTAGAGCTCTTGAAAAAGGAAGTGTGTACCCCTCTCCCTCCCTCCTCGTGCCCAATGGTGTGGGCCTGGGCACTGAAGATAAATATGCTCCTAGATGACAGGCTTCCTCTAGACTTGCTCTGTGACCTAACAGAGTCCCTGCTCTGGAAACAACCAGTTCCTAACACAGTCACAAAGGGAGGCTGCAGTGTGCTGCGTGGATCTCTGGCCTCCGCAGGTCCCCCCATGAGCAGCTGCCTCTGCTTCCATTTGGGGCTCTACTGCATTGGGACCTAGGCCCCTTGGCCTCTCCTAGGGACTGGAGATGTGTTTTCTTTTACTGCTCATCATTTCACGAGCAAATGAAGTCCAGCTGAGGAGGGAGTGCCAGCAATGACGGCAGACCGAGCAGGGCTCCGTGGGCTGGGGAGAGCAGAGGGCCCATCCAGCCAGGCTCAGGTTTCATCTCTGGCCACTCTGCTCCAGTAACAGGTTCCCTTTCCTGGAGCTCTCTGCCTGTAGACCTGCAGTAATTTTATTTTGTATTACAATGAGATGCCGAGGTAGTTCCTGCTTTTTTAAGAAGTTGGGTAGTCATGACAACCCACAGGGTGGGGTGGGGGCATCTTAGCATCATCTCCTCTTCCCTGCCAGATTACAGAGAACGCGGCTTTGGAGTTTGCCTCATTAAGATGCGGTGGGCACAGGTTTGGGGGCAGTTCTCCGGCTGGCCATGCACGCTGCATTTCCTGCATCCTCTGAGGCTTCCTGAGACTTTCAGCTCTTTTCTATTAAGAAAACTGGTGGTAGGCAGGTGGTGGTGACGCACACCTTTAATCCCAGAACTCAGGAGGCAGAGCCAGGTGGATCTCTGTGAGTTCGAGGCCAGCCTGGGCTATAGAGCGAGATCCAGGACAGCCACCAAAACTACACAGAGAAACCCTGTCTCAGGAGAGAGAGAGAGAGAGAGAGAGAGAGAGAGAGAGAGAGAGAGAGAGAGAGAGAGAGAACTGGTGGTAGTGTGTGTGTGTGTGTGTGTGTGTGTGTGTGTGTGTGTGTGTGTGTGTGTTTCCACTGGGGACCTTGGCATGTCAGCCAAGGGCCAGGACAAGCCTGTCTCTGGCTCTGACTGAAATTCCCATACAACATCTGTTTGGGAAGGTACTGGAGAAAATAAGGTGAAAACATTTAACCTAGACACCCCTCCGCTGAGTTGCGTCCCTTGCTCGGGTGATATGGGGCTCCCCCTCCAGCAGGAGCTGACGCCCCCTACCTCCCAGTTCAGCTCCTAGCTAAAACAGAAGGTGCTCAGCCTTGCTAATGGCGCCCACGCGTCACCTCCGATCTTTCCCAAGCCCTGCCATTTCTCCCAATTCTCTGCAGCGAATGTTCTTGTTAGCGGGAGCTACCACATGTAGGACGTTTGTCGAGAGGACAGATTCCCATGTGTCACCTAACAGTCACTAGCAACCCTGCGTGGCACACACGGTTAATTTCATCTTACAGGGGAGGGAACTAGAGACCCTGGGAGTTTTCTCGCTGGCCCAGTTAGCAGAGCTGTTCCACTCCAGGACACAGGCTCATCCTGGCAGCCAGCACCCTGTCTCCATTCCCCCTGCACAGGCCTCTGCCTGACTTCCTCCCTGCCTCCTTCCAGCCGTGAATAGAAGCCTCATCCCTGTGACTGGGTCCACCTTCCCTGCTAGTCCCAGTCTGGGGCACAGTCTTGCCCATTTTGCCCCGAGGACCCAGCCTTTTACTGACCTCCCCGAATCCTGCAATTTTCTGCTTGCTTGCTGTGACCTTTGTACAGTATGAACTCCTGAGTCTCAACCTGTCTCACAAGCCCTAAGCCCTGCCTAGCCCATCCCCTCTCTCAGGGGACCCTGTCCTGCCTTCCCTGCGACATCTCTTGAAATGGGGCTCTCCTCCAGTTGCAGCAGCTCCAGGTGTTGGGGCTCCACATGCAAGCTCTCTGCACAGGGGCCTGAGCCCCGGCCACCCTCCGTGCCAGGCTGACCACCGTTCACGCTTGTGCCTGCCCTGTTTCTGGCATTTTCCCTGATTCTCTCTCTCTTTGTTTTTCCAGACAGGCTTTCTCTATACAACAGCTCTGGCTGTCCTGGAACTCACTCTGTAGACCAGGCTGAACTCACAGAGATCCTCCTGCCTCGGCCTCCCAGCTGGGACCGAAGGCACGCCTGTGCCGCCACAGGCTTGTGATTCTTCATTCTTCAGCAGGCCTCCCTCCTCCCCACTGCTCCCCAGAGTCCTTGACCCCCGAAGCCTCCTGGTGCAGAGGAGGTGGGGCTTTCCAATACACTCTTTTTAAACCATGGGCTCTGGGGGTCTGAAGTGGGGTCCTCATGTTTGCATATTAAATACTCTACTGACTGGGCTCTCTCTCTAACCCTTCCTTATGATCTTTATATATCATGGGGGACACACGGGGTTAATGGGGGGGGGGTTGCTGCCAGTAGCCTAAAGAGCGAATAAAATGGTTGACGGGCTGTATCCAGCCCCAGCTCATGGAGTGCCTGTCACGAGCTCTCCTGTAGGTCCTGGAAATAAAGCTATAGCGGCTCCCTTTAACGGGGATGAAGCACGTTGGGTCCTGTGGTAGACAGGCTGCATGTCACCACTAAGACTGGGTGCTGTGGTGGGCAGGCTGCATGTCACCACTAAGACTGGGTCCTGTGGTAGACAGGCTGCATGTCACCACTAAGACTGGGTCCTGTGGTAGGCAGGCTGCATGTCACCACTAAGACTGGGTCCTGTGGTAGACAGGCTGCATGTCACCACTAAGACTGGGTCCTGTGGTAGGCAGGCTGCATGTCACCACTAAGACTGGGTCCTGTGGTAGACAGGCTGCATGTCACCACTAAGACTGGGTCCTGTGGTAGGCAGGCTGCATGTCACCACTAAGACTGGGTCCTGTGGTAGGCAGGCTGCATGTCACCACTAAGACTGGGTCCTGTGGTAGGCAGGCTGCATGTCACCACTAAGACTGGGTCCTGTGGTAGACAGGCTGCATGTCACCACTAAGACTGGGTCCTGTGGTAGGCAGGCTGCATGTCACCACTAAGACTGGGTCCTGTGGTAGGCAGGCTGCATGTCACCACTAAGACTGGGTCCTGTGGTAGGCAGGCTGCATGTCACCACTAAGACTGGGTCCTGTGGTAGGCAGGCTGCATGTCACCACTAAGACTGGGTCCTGTGGTAGGCAGGCTGCATGTCACCCCTTTGCCACTAAGACTGGGTCCTGTAGTAGGCAGGCTCATGTCACCCCTTTGCCAGTAAGACTGGCGACCACTGTCCCTGTTTTAGACCAGGGTCAAGGCTCAGAAAGGTTCAGTGCAGTCAATGCTTTATCTGTTGGGACTTCTCACACCGTGACGGCCCAGTGGGGTCCCTGTTCCAGGCTCCGGCAAGGGCAGAAGGGCAGCAACCTTGGGAGCTCTCAGAGGGCTGAGCAGCCTCAGCTGTGCCTTTCCACACCCTCCTGGGGGTGCTGAGCCCTGGTCCACCCTCCAGCTCTTCTTGGAAGGCGCAGTCCCCTTATCCCAGCTCCATCCCCAAGGATAAACCTAAATGAAAAAGGGCATGAGCTGTCACCGGGGCTCAGGGTGACTGTGTCCGGACTCTTCACCAAGGACCTGCATTTATCTCTTGCTCTGTACCCCAGAACATCCTTTGCGTCGTGGACTAAGAAATCTGTGTCTTTTTGAAGATGACCTTATCCGTATGCCCAGGTCTCTCAGTAACCCATAGACACCCCTGCCTCTGTTGTATCTGTGGCGGCGGGGATGTGGGGTGGGGGGGTGGGGTGTTAGATGTGGCCTAGTCCAGTTCTCCCATTTCTGGGCCATAGACTGGAGGCCACACCTGGAAAATGGGGAGCAGCTGGACTTGAACCCAGCTCCCTAACTCTCCTCTAGTACTTGTCCCCGATGAAGAGGCCCTGTTTCTTGGTTCTGGAGAAGAGCCTGGCTGCTCCTCCCGGAGGCTCACGGGCTGTCTAGAAACTGCTCTACTCCCCTCCTTCCGGCTTCTCTGGGGGAGGGAGCTAGCTCATTGCCATCTACATATTTTCAGCTGAGTTATATTTTGCATAAAGTAAACTTAGCAAACAGAGAGAGAGAGAGAGAGCGCCGCGCAGAGAGTATATTTGGCTTTGAAGCATCAGCCTGACAGGCGTTTCCTATTCGCTATCTCAGAGCCGCCCAGCTCCCGGCCTGGTTTTGCTTAAGTGGCATAATTCTCCTGCAGTGGAGACAGCTCATTCATTAGTCATTCCAGAAGCCAGATACAAAATACTCTTCCTGAGCCAACTCCACCAACCAGCTCCACAGCCACCCTGCGGGCTGGGCAGTGAGACTGCAAGCAGGTCGGCCAGGCCCGGGTCAGTAGGAGTCACCTGTCTGAGGCTTTCGGGGGACCTCCCACACGGCAGTCTTGCCTTCCTTCCGGTTTGGAAGTGCTTTTTCTCCTTCCGCTAGTAGAGGCCCGTGGGGGTGGGGGACAGCGTCCCCTCCCGCCTCACTCCTGAGTCATCACCTCACAGTGTGGAGCCCCGACGGAGGACGGAGACACCGCTTGGCTTTGCTTCTGTTTTTCTAGCTGGAAGCTAAGTCGTCCCATCTCAGAAGTGTGTTCCTGCTGACGTGTCTCACCGATCTTGCCCCGCCTTGATTGGCACGCGTGACCCCCCCCCCCCTTAGCCCCTGCACACAGGGGCCTGATGTCCCCATTTTGCAGGTGAGACTATATTGCAGATGGGAGAAGTGGTCAGTCAAATGTCTCCCAGTCCCCCGCACCCCACCCCAGTTCAAGCCTTGTCGCTCCCAAAATGCACCTCCGTCCTCTGCCAGAGAGTCCTCGCTGCCAGGCTCCAGGCTCCTGGTGGGGAGGGGGGGGCTGCCAAGCCACCAGCCAGAAAGCAGGGAGGCTTGCTGCCCTGAGAGAGAGAGAGAGAGATTAAAGACACTCTGGAGTGCCCAGCTGAGGGAGCTGGGAGGCCAGGAGCTGAGTCAGACCAGGAGAGGGGAGGGAAGGGATTGGTGTGTAGTCCTGTGCCCAGCCTCAGAGCCTGACCCTGCTGCACGCCAGGGTGAGAAGACTCCATAGCAGCCACACAGTGAGAGGGGTGGACGAGGGTGTGGAGAGGCCCCTGTGCAGGCAGAGTGTGCATTGGTGACCACAGCTGGTAGCTAGCCTCTCCGGAAGCCTAACGCTAGTCTCAAGAGGACCAAGAGGACCCGCACGTTCTCAGGTAGGGAGGGGTGGGCAATGAGGGGTGGGGGAGGGGAGATGCAAATTAGATGCAAATGAAGCCGTGTTGCCCCTAGGAGTGAGCCCCGCAGATCCAAGCTGGACTTGCGCCTTCCCTGGGCGGGTCTCAGTCCACCCTGCAGCCTTGTCCCCCCACCGCCCCGTGTCCCTTCATTCTTTCACACCATCTCACACTCTCCGGGTTGTTCCGTTTCCAATTTATTTTATTTTTATTAATGTATCTGTATGTGTCTATGCACCTCATGTGTTCTGGTGCCCACAGAGTCCAGAAGAGGGTGTTGGAGTCCCTGGAGCTGGAGATAAAAAGTTCTGAGCCATGAACATGGGTTCTGGGAACCAAACCTGGGTCCTCTGGAAGTGTAGCAGGCATAATTGATTAACTGTGAGGCTCTCTTTCCAGCCTGTCAAACTATTTATTATTCCCGAATACCCAGAACTCTCTCTACCAACTCTTCCATGTCGTTGTCTCTTCATTTACTTCATCTCTGTTTTTTTCAGTCTTCACTAGCAAACTCCTATTTACCCTTCAAACCCATTTAAATGTCACTGTATGGAAGCCTTCCCCATTTCCAGGAGCATTTCATTCCCCTCTGTATCCCTGATCACTAGTCTATAACTCCAGCAAATCATTGATCCAGGTTACCATCAAGGATCCTGCCATAGTCTGTCTCTGGATTCCTAGGACCTAATCTAAATCTCAGTATAAAGTACCAGATCAAGCCGGGCAGTGGTGGCGCACATCTTTAATCCCAGCACTCTAGAGGCAGAGGCAGGTGGGTCTCTGTGGTTTCGAGGCCAGCCTGGTCTACAGAGTTCTAGGGCAGCCAAGGCTACTCAGAGAAACCCTGTCTCGAAAAAACAAACAAAGTTCCAGATCAATGGATAAAGCAAGTGCTGCCTGAACAACCATGGACAGGAAAGCATGTGAGGAAATGTGCCTCAGCCTGGAAGGAGAGCCCAGAGCCTCCTCTGTCTCCCCCACTTCACCAGCAAATAGTTACAGACACCATTGTCATTTTTCAGGGAATCAAAATGGACACGGGTACCCGGGAAGACCCTGGGGTCTGTGTCAGGGCCTGCACTCTGCCCTGGAGTCTCCAGACTTCATTTTCTTGTGTACAGGTGTGAGGCCCATTTCATCCCTCCGGCTCCACAATTAAAAGCAAACTCAAGTCACGTTCTCTAACAGCTGAGGGACCACAGCAGAGACCTGGGGGGGTGGGGGTGGGGAGAGGTGTACGTGGCCAGAACCCAGCACCAACCCTCCCCTCCCCCACCCCCTCCCCCTGACCCTCGGGGGATAGAGCTCCTAGGTTGTGAACTCCCACCCCATGGTCTGGATGCCTGCCCTGAGATCTTTCCTCCCCAGGCACCAATTAGGAGGAGCCCCGTCCTCTCCTGTGTCTGCAGGGGTGTCTAGTGTCAGGGGCTGGGGGCTGGGGGCTGGGGGCTGGGGGCTGCCTCCTGCAGCAGAGAGGATTTTAGGAGACAAGGGGAACAGGGTAAGAATCATCTTACTCAGCGTCTACAGCAGCAGTTCTCAACCTGTGGGTCTTGACCCCTTTGGAGGGTCACATATCAGATACCCTCCATGTCAGATATTTACATTACGATTGGTAACAGTAGCAAAATTATAGTTATGAAGTAGCAACAAAATAGTTTTATGGCTGTAGGGAGGTCACCACAACATGAGGAACTGTATTAAAGGGTCACAGCATGGGGAAGGTTGAGAACCACTGTACTAGAGGCTCCTTGGGCCTGGAGGCCAGGGCACAGTGGACCCTTGCATGGGCTCCCCACAGAGAGGAGCCCACCAGGCCCAGGTTCTTGATCCCGCCCTGACTCCTGGGAAGGAGTCACCCTCTCCCTAGGAGCTAGGGTCACAATTCCTGTAACCCGCTCTTGCCTGAGTCCTGCTGTTGCCGCTGCTCCTGACTCAAAGCTGGACACCTTGACTCCCCAAACTGACGCCTCCTCCTTCTACCCATTAGCAGAGGGCCCCCAAGGTGCCAGAGAGCTGGGAACGATGAGGCCTTAAAATGGAGGGATCCTGGCAGGCAGGTCCTGACAGGCCTCAGAATGCAGACGGTGAGTCACCTCCTGCTGCCTGCTGGACAGAGCCGTAATGACAATAATAACAGAGCCCTCTGTCATTAGCCCTGCCTCCCAGGACCGTATCTCCATCCATCTCACAGTCCTCAGGGCCAGGGAGGGGCCAAGGGCAGAAGAGAATTTGTTGCTCTGTCTTAAGCAAAGAGAAACTAAGTCGAGCATTTCTACTGAACGCGGTAGAGAGCAGGCCCTTGCCTTAGTGTCACCCAGATATCAAGGGAGCCGGTCGGGGTCCTGAGTAAAGCAGAGGCGGACAAAGACCCACCTTTCTTGACTTCCCGGGGCCTCCTCCCACCTCACCTTACTGGCCACAGCCCCTCAAGGCAGGTGTGACTCCTGTCCCCACATCATGGCCAAGGAATCTCAGGCAATGAGGGAGTACAGATGCAGGACAGGACACTGGGGTGGTGTGACCATGTTCTCGGGGCTCCTAGAGTAGACCCTCTGCAGCCTGGGATCGCAGGGCAGGGCAGATACTGTAGCCCAGGATCCTAAGGTCTCCCCCCAGCTTTCCAACCCTTGGGCCTGGCCCTTCTTCACAGCCGTTCCAGTCTGGCTCCCTGGTTTCCCATTAGGGCTCCTCCCCAGCTCCCTGAGGCCAGCTTTCATTTTCATCTTTGAGCAGCCGTGGAAAAGTCAAGACTCCACACTTTAATTTGGGGGTCTTGGTAATTATCTGGCATCCACCACCCACTCAACTCAACCCACTAGTTATTATAATAACAACAATAATAATTTAGAGACGTGATGGCAATGATCACGCTCTTCCCCGCCCCATGGAGACGGCCGGCCTCACCCATTCTTCTTATACCCAGATCCTGTGGGACTGGGTTGGGGGAATGTAGGCTTCTTCTGGTCGGTTCTAGCCGGTGTGCCCTGCGTTCCCTGCGTGAGCCAGCTCCCAATCCCCACACTCCCTTTCCCCTCTTTGCAAAGTGGGCTAGACATCCTGCAAGATGAAAAGCTGGCAGATGATGAAAGATGAGGAGTTCGAGGCCAGGCTCATACATAGAGAGATCCTGCCTCAGATATTCAGCTCGACCCAATGATTCCCTTTGCAACTTCAAGTCCGACGAAGGGACTTTTCCTTTTGCGCAGCCTGTAGTCAGTGTGAGCTCTGCCCGACACATCCCAGTGTGCCATGGCAGGGCCTCCCGCGCGATGGTCCTTCGGGTGAGATGACTGGCTGGCTGGCTGGCACCTGGCTGAGTTCAGGGTGCAATGGGCACCTCCTTCAGCCCTCAGCACCAGCAGCTGTTGCTGCCAAGCCCTGCAGCCAGAGAAAGTGGCTCGGCTGTCTGAGCCTAGTAAACGCTTTTACGAGTCCTTTTACTAATTTGGGCTAATACGTGGAGAAGCCAGGACGACAGTTACAATCGGGGAGAGGCACAGACCCCCTGTCTCCCTGGAACAAACACAGGCTGCCCTCCAGTGCACTCAGGCTGCTCGGGGCCCCAGAAGAAGGAGGGGGAGTCGGCCACCCTGGCAGCAGAGAGGGTCACTCTGCGTCTGGGGCGAGCAGAGTCTGTGCCTGCGACTTCTGGAGTTCGTCTGTTTGTTTGCTGCCTCTGGGCTCTTGAGTTTACAGCTAGAGCGGCTGCCACGGAGCCAGTTAAGAGCGAAGACCTTGAACCATCTGTCTTCAGCCATTATATATGCCTATTGGATGTAACAAGCACATTTACAGCATGATGTTCCCACAGTGTTCTGACTGCTTCCCAAAGGCTAATTTATTTAATCCTTGTAACATCTCTATAATTATCCCTAACATGTAGACTAGCAAAATGGAGACCAGAGAGGTTAAGTGATTTGCTCAAGGTCACACAGCTAAAAAAATGAACAAAGCCACAATTTGGACCCAGGTTGTTATCCCCGGGAGCTGTGTCCTTTATCTGAAATTTTGGTTAATTTTTGTATGTGTGCATGTTTGAGTGCATGTACATATGTGTGAACATATGTATATTTGTGTGTGGAGGCCAAAGGTTGCCATCCAATGTTTTTCTTTTTCTTTCTTTCTTTTTTTTTTTGGTTTTTCGAGACAGGGTTTCTCTGTGTAGCTTTGCACCTTTCCTGGAACTCACTTTGTAGACCAGGCTGGCCTCGAACTCACAGAGATTCGCCTACCTCTGCCTTCTGAATGCTGGGATTAAAGGTGTGCGCCACCACCGCCTGGCCCAATGTTTTTCTTAATCACTCTCCACCTTATTTTTTTGAGACAGGAGCTCTCTCGGAAACTAGAATTTACCCATATGGCTAGGCCGGCCGGCCCTTGAGACCCAGGGATCCACTCTCTCCCTCCTCACCTTGTGCCTAGCTTTTTTTTTTTTTTTTTTAATTAATTTTTTTTTTTATTATTGCCGGGCAGTGGTGGCGCACGCCTTTAATCCCAGCACTCGGGAGGCAGAGGCAGGCGGATCGCTGTGAGTTCGAGGCCAGCCTGGGCTACCAAGTGAGCTCTAGGAAAGGCGCAAAACTACGCAGAGAAACCCTGTCTCGAAAAACAAAAAAACAAAACAAAACAAAAAAATTTATTATTAACAATAATAAAACTGGGATAAAACTCAGGTCTGCAGGCTTGCGTGGCAAACATTTTACCTACTGGGCTGTCTTCCCTAGCACTTTAGCTGAAATCTTAAAGCTTGGTCTAAAAGCAGCTGAGGAATACTGCCAACGTCCAGTGGCCTTATTGCTTTTCCAAAGAGTGTTGGGCTTGTTGGGCGCTCGCCTGTAGGGAAGAACCAGTTGTGACAGACACCCCTGAATCAGAGCATCTGAGGTCTCTGCTGAACTCGAGTGTTCTCGAGTCTGGCAACTGCTTGGATGCCCCCCGTGACAGGGAGCTCATTGCCTAGCCACCAGAGAGAGTCAGCCCTTCTCTCTGCTCCACAGCCCGCTTTGTCCCCTAGGGTGGGGCTGCTTTATCTCCTGCACAGGACAGCCCTTCCGGCACTAAAAACAGTGTTTGTGTTCCCTTCAGATATTTTCTTTGTTTTTAAATTCGGTCTCTAAACCTTCTTGGTTCTTTCATGGCCTGCATCTGTCAGAATTCTAGATTCCCCGCACGCTCCTGCTCCCACTCTCTCATGCACGGTTGGGTCATGTGGATGCCACCCTGTCGGGTCCAGCAGTGGCGAGAACACCGTCATTTTCACCACCTCCTCCTCCTGGGGACTTCACGTCACCAGCCCCGCTCCCCCGTGATTGCTGAGTGTGTGTCACACTCGTGGCACACACCGAGCTTGCGGTCCTTGAGTTCCATCGTCCAGATACTGAACCCACCCAGCTGTATCGCTAGGGGTTTGAGCCTGAAGGCAGAAGTTTGCCTTTGCCGGTGGTAAATCTCAACTTGCTAATTTCAGTTCCTTGTTCCAATCTAAGGATGACTTGAATTTCAGTTCCTGTTCCAATCTAAGGATGACTTGAAATCTTATTCTCTGACCCTACTTAAGGATTCTCTACATTTAAAAAAAAAAAAAAAAAATTTTTTTCAGGACAGGGTTTCTCTAGGTAGCCTTGACTATTCTGGAACTCATTTTGTAGACCAGGCTGGCCTCGAACTCATAGAGGTCTGCCTGCCTCTACCTGCCGAGTGCTGGGATTAAAGGCGTAGGCCACCACCGCTTGACTCTACAAACTTTTTTTATCGTCCAAAATCTTCATTTACTTTATTTTGCCACGCTAGGGGTGGGACCCGGGGTCTCATGCATGGAGCTACACTACAGCCCGTAACACCTGAAGTTGGATGACTGTGCCTTCTGTGTGCCTACAAGGGTAGGTTCACAGTTGTCTCTAAAAGCTTGGCAGATTTTCTGAGGTCCAGTTTGCACAGAAAGATGAAGTAAAGATAAATGGACTCCCAAGGGAACTCTCTGGTGGGATCCCTAAGAGCAGATGAGGGCGAGGCTTTCTGGGATACAAGTGGCTGGGTAGCCAGGTGAAGATCCACACCGTGTCACCTGTGCGTCAGAGCCTGCCACACAGTGTCGAGGCAGGAAGGCAAACACTGATAGCATTCGGGTCACCAGAGCCCATTGTTTTCTGTCCACTCCCAGTGACAACGCCCCCGGATGGAACAGAGAATGTCACCAAAAAGCAGCTATGTCCAGTGTGAAGAGGTATCAGGACTCCCAGGCCAGAGCATGGCCGGCTGATCATAGAGCCTTGAGCCTCCCAGAAGCAAAAAAAAAGGCCCCCGGGAGTCAGGGCTGTGGAGGAGAGTAGCGAGCGCCAGGGCTGCCTCGGGCTGGGGCTGCTGGGAGTTTGGGAAAAACAAAAACAAAAAACCCGCTGCTTCTTCTTGAGTCACCCACCTTCCTGCTCTCTTTCCTCAGAGGTCACAGGAACTGAAAGTCAAAAGAACCAGACTGAAGCGGGGTCACTGAGGCCCACAGCTGGTCGTCTTGGCTTATGCCACAGGGTGGGTAGATCAGTTCCAGGAAGGTGTCTCAGTCACGCTGTCTGTGTGGTAGCACACAGAGTGTGGTCTCATCTAAGATCCACCAAGTGCTCCTCCCTCTCTTCACATGCCTGTTCCCCGCCATTCTCTCTGTACCAGTCTCCAGGCCGTAAGTCCTGATGCTGGAGTACCCTAGGCCCTGGGTGCCATTCAGCTGCAGGAACTGAGGTGATTTTGGTGGCCAGAGAAGGGGGTCATTCTTAGAGTTCAAAGACTATTGTGAAACAGGCTGAGAGCAGACACATGAAGTAAAGATGAGGTAGAGGGCCTGGGACAAAAGGTTAGCCCATGCATGGAGCTTTGGCGCATGGGGCCATGCTGGAGTCAAACGCCAGCTCCCCCGAACTGTTCTGGGCTCTGCCTGTGGAGATGGCCCTAACTCTAGGACTCCCTAACTTCACACCCCAGTCTTGAGGCTGTGCACCTCAGAAAGTACCTCATGCCTGCCACTACCAAGACCTGCCTCTTCATCTTCCAGACTGAACCTAAGACCTCTCTTCCCACAAAAGACCTGTGGCCCTGGTCAGAGACACTGTTGCCACAAAAGACCTGTGGCTGTGATAGAGACACTGTTTTACAAAAGACCTGTGGCCGTGGCAGAGACACTGTTGACACAAAAGACCCATGGCTGTGATAGAGACACTGTTGCCACAAAAGACCTGTGGCCGTGGTCAGAGACACTGTTGCCACAAAAGACCTGTGGCTGTGATAGAGACACTGTTGACACAAAAGACCCATGGCCGTGGTCAGAGACACTGTTGCCACAAAAGACCTGTGGCCGTGGTCAGAGACACTGTTGCAACAAAAGACCTGTGGCCGTGGTAGAGACACTGTTGACACAAAAGACCCATGGCTGTGATAGAGACACTGTTGCCACAAAAGACCTGTGGCCATGGTAGAGATACTGTTGCCACAACCGTGGTCATGGTCAGAGCCATTCTTGCCCTTGCTGGCCTTCAGGGCGCTGGTGGGGAGATCTGCACTCGGACAAACAGGAGACCAACCTTAAAGCAGGAAGATGACATCAGCAGATAAAGGTACCTGTCCTGCGAGCCAACGACCAGAGTTCCATCCTCAGAATCTACGTAGAGGTAAAAAAGGAGAAACTGACTCCTGAAGTTAACTTCTGACCTCCACATGTGTGCCGCGATGCAGGCGTCCACCCACTCCAAATAACAATAAATAAAATTTAAAAGCCCTGCACAGACCTAACATTCCTGCTTACTTAGTTCATTGAACCCTGGTTTGACTGTCATTACAAAGACATTGTCTCAGTCACTGTTCTGTTGCTGTGAGGAGACACCATGGCCACGGCAACTCTTATAAAGGAAAAGAGTTAATTGGGGGCTGGCTTACAGGATCAGAGGGTTGGTTCATTGTCATCCTGGTGGGGAGCATGGCAACATGAGGGCAGACATGGTGCTGGAGCAGCAGCTGAGAGTTACATCCTGGTCCATAAGCCGAGATAGATAGATAGATAGATAGATAGATAGATAGATAGATAGATAGATAGATAGATAGATACAGACAGACAGACAGAGGGAGAGACAGAGAGACAGAGACAGACAGAGACAGAGAGAGACACAGAGACAGAGAGACAGAGACAGAGAGAGACACAGAGACAGAGAGACAGAGACAGAGAGAGAGGGAGACACAGAGACAGACAGAAACAGAGAGGCACAGACAGAGACAGAGAGGCAGAGGAACATTGGCTTGGGCTTTTGAAACCTCAAAGACCCACCCCCCAGTGACACACTTCCTCCAACAAGGCCACGCCTCCTAACCCTTCTAATCCCATCAAACAGTGCCACTCCCTGGTGACTAAGCATTTAAATATATGAGCCTGTGGGGGCCGTTCTCATTCAAACCACCAAAGACATGAAAGTAAACAGTGTCGGGTGTTCGCCTGTCTCATTTAAAGAAGCACGGAGACCAACGCACGCGTTCACGACTGAGAATTTTACTTTGCAGTTTCCGTACAGATCGCAGAAGTCTAACCTCACAGGCCTTAGCTCAGTGGCAAAGGCTGTGGCTCTTATTTTAATTGTTCGTCTCTATCCTGTCTGTGGATTTGTTTTTTGACATGGGTCTCATGTAGTCCCCGCTCCAAGCCACTGTGCAGCTGAGAAGGGCCTTGATCGACTGGATCCCTGTCTCCACCTCCCAGATGAGTGCTTGCAGGCGTGAGCTGCTGCACCCAGCTAGTGTTCCCTCTTCTTCAGAAACTTCTCACTTGGCACCATCTGATCCATTCAGGTCTGCGCCTGCCTGTGGGCTCATGTTAATTATTTTTATTCTACTTTCTTGAGACAGGAGCTTGTTTTGTTCTGGTGGACATGAAACGTGCTATATAGGATGCTGCACGCTATTTGTTTTCACTGATACTTCAAGACTGCTGATGAGGTTTACCTAGAATCAAGAGGTGGAGTCAGAGATTGACTGACCGGAATTAGCCATAGAGATTTTGGAGGACCCAGATGGGGGGCACAGGAAGATAGAGGGAGGAATTTAGAGAGATTCAAAGTCTTTTCGATGTGGGAAGTGTGGAGAGGCAGGATCAGCTGATTGTTCTTAGGCTGCTCTGTGGATCTATCAGGTTTTTACCCCAATATCTGACTCCTGGGTATTTGTTTATTTATTATTAATAATAGAACAACATAGGAAAATACTTCAATGGACCAAGCTGGTCTCGAACTTGTAGCAGTCCCCCTACCTTGGCCTCCTGAATGCTGGGATTACAGAAGGGTACCAACCACCACTCCCAGCCTTCAGGTTAATTTGCAGAGTTGAATCATTTATCTTATATTTTCCTAAATCCTACTAATTTCCACTATATCAAAATGAATGCCAATCCTCAGTTGCTGAGAAATGCAAGGTGAGAGGGTGTCTGAGATACTCCAGGGCCTGTCTCTGTGCTGGACCCTCAGGTGAAGGAGGCGGCCATTGCCTTCTCTGTGCTGAACCCTCAGGAAGCAGAGGCATATGGGAAGAAACTCTTGGGCCAGCCCTGCCAGAATCACCCAGAAAAAGGTGTTTTGTCTTCCTGAGATCGACGGCCCCGACACAGAAAACTGTCCAGCTGCCTGCACTTGGTGGGAAACCCCCTAACCCTCCAGAACGCCCCTGGCCCCTCCCTTCTTGCCTTGGCTCTGTGTCCTTCTTTGCTGAGGGTCCCATTTGTCAGAGAAGAAGGGAATGACATCAGGCAGTTCTGAGTCAGACAAAACAAAAATAAGTGGACAACCTTCTCAGGGAAAAGCAATGTAGTTTTTTTTTTTTTTTTTTTCCTGCCACTCCTGGCTTATTAGGCAGAGCCCAGTAAGTCAGGGGAGGATGGCCAGGATTTCAAAATACAGAAAAGGGAATAGCCGTGGGAGGGGAATGGGCAGCGAAGCCCGGGATGGGCAGGCTGGGTGGTGCTCCCACTCCCCTGCAGGTGGGAAAGGCGGAAGCCCAGCAGCCCCCGCAGGCTGAGTCTGCAGGGTGCGGGAGCACACCATGCGGATGCAATCAGGGCATTAGGCCAAATTGGCCATGACCAAAAAAAGTCAGGAAAGGTGACCAAGGCAGAGCGAGCAAAGCTCCAGGCCGTATAAAGGATAATAACTGGACGCAGGTAATGATAAACACAAACAGAATGTTGTCTGTATGCTGTATGTTGTCTGGGACCCTCAGGATCCAGCAGCAAGTAAGGCACAGCCCTTGACTTTGTGGTGCTTCTGCTCTGGCCCTAGAGTCTAGGACAGTGGTTCTCAAGGAGTTGAGACCCCCCCACCTCGTCTGCATATCAGATATCCTGCATACCTGATATTTACATTACAATGCGTAACAGTAGCAACATTAGTAACAATGAAATAATTTTATGGTTGGGGCGGTCACCACAACGTGACCTGTATATTAAAGGGTGGCAGTGTTGTGAAGGCTGAGAACCGATGGCCAGGCAGGTTGCATGCATCATCTGTTACCAGCCTGCCGTCATCTCCATGCAGCTGATGAGACTGGGCCATGACACCATGACACCGTGGTTGACTCTCCCACACTGTGTTTGAACTCAGGCCGGACTCGGGGGCGGGGCTTGCTCCGAACCGACCTAATGTAAAGTTGTACCTCCCTCCCCTTGGACAGGAGCAGCTCCGCCTCAGCAGTTGAAAGGGATGACCACAGCGGGGAATCCGGGGCATGGCTGTGTCCCAGAGCACTCTTCCTACATCATCCTCGCCATGGACCATCCCTCCCAAAGCCGAGGAGCTCTGTCCCCTACTCTTTGCATTCTACATATATCCTCACTGGGGAGTCTTAGCTGCTTCAACTGACTAGATCACTGCTTGCCCGGAAGTCCCTTACAGGTCTAGCCCCCTGTAAAAGAGTGGATGGGGTGGGGCCGTTAAAATTCGGGGGTGGGGATTGGTCGAATGCTTGCCTAGTCTGCAGGTGCCCGGGTTAGTAAACCATGTGTGGTGGTACATGCATAGTCCTAGCACTAGGGAGACAGGAAGGAAGACTAAGCAAATTCTAGGCTATAAAGTGAGCTAGAGGCCAGCCTGCCTTACACCAGCCCCTGTTCTGTACCACCACCCCAAAATCAAAACGTTCAGGCGGGTGTGGTAGTTGGGCCTGCAACTTCAGCACTCCAGAAGGTAAGATAAGACAGAAAAGGTGTGCTTGGGAGATCAGCCTGGGCTGCATGATACGACTCTATCTTGAAAACCAACTTTTTTTTTTTTTTTTTTAATTTGAAAGGGGTTTGGGTGACTTGACCTCTGCAATTTCTTTTTGTTCCAGAGTCTTGTGACTACTGGGAAAATTTATTTCATTAGGGCCCACTGTGTCTACCAAGCGCATCTTCCAGATACGAGGCATGGCAAACAATGAGAAAGGCAAACACCCCAGCCAGGAAGCGTTCTCACAGACCTCAGGTGGGGCTGACTGAATGAGACCGTGCTGTTTGTGACTCAGATTTCCTCAACATGCTTTGGGGGTTGGTCCTTGGCCGGGGGAGAGTCTTCGGGGGTCACTGGGGAGCCAGGTAGTCCAGGCAGCAGGCTTTCTCCTCTGAGGTCTGGGAGAGTCAGAAGTTTAACGTCATCCTCAGTTGTTGTATGGTACATTCAAGTCCAGCCTGGGATTTGGGAGACACTGCCTCGGGAGGAGGAGGAGGAGGAGGAGGAGGAGGAGGAGGAGGAGGAGGAGGAGGAGGAGGAGGAAGAGGAGGAGGAGGAGGAGGAAGAGGAGGAGGAGGAGGAAGAGAAGAAGAAGAAGAAGAAGAAGAAGAAGAAGAAGAAGAAGAAGAAGAAGAAGAAGAAGAAGAAGAAGAAGAAGAAGAAGAAGAAGAAGAAGAAAAAGAAGTCTGAGAGAGTCTGAGGCCATCAGAGGTGGGAGACAGTGAGCCCCACTTTCCACTGGAGCCCCAGACTCAAAGCCAGGAGGGCAGGGACAGTTCAGGGGGCACAGGGGACTCCGTGTTAGTCTGCCCTGAACAAGGGAAGAGGGGTGACTGAGGCAGGATTCTCGCTTTTCACCTGGACCCGGCTCACCTTGCCAGTGGCTGGCTGACCAGCCAGCCTTTCTGTGGTGACCTTTGCTGACTGAAGGGTGCAGCATGTCTGGAGCCAGCGCAGCCTGACTGATAAGCCTTCTCAACTCATTAAATTACACAGGAGAAACGGAGGTGGGAACTTCATGGCACGAACCCCTCCCCTCCGCTGGGGAACCTGCCTTCCTGGGTTTCACTTTTCAAAGGCTGAAATAGATCTGGAGATTTTGTGCATAATTAAAGGAGACTGTCACTTCAAGTCTTTCCAAAACCTCTTGGTTCAGTGCTCTTCAGGGCGAGTGCAGAGCTAGTCGCCACCTGGCATGAAAAGTGCGAACTTGGGATCTTGGGTCACTTCTAGACATCACAGTCAGAACAAAGAGAACTCATTTCAGAGGCCCCTCACCTGTGCCCCTCCCACCGGTAACTGAGAACCTGTGCATTGACTCCTGGGTATTAAAGAGTGTGGCGCACAAGGTGACCTGCCACGCAGGAGACCAGGTGCCAGTGCCAGCCTGCGGGGCAGGTTATCTTATCAGCCAGCTTGATAGAACTCATGAAAGTCGGGCCATAAGGAACAAATATTTGTAAGCCTGCCACCTTTCAGTCCACAGCGGATTGAACACAGAATGTGAGCAAGGGCAGAGGTGGTCGGAACAGCCCACTGGACTCTGCCCACCTCCTTAATAACTCCCTGACTGGGGCTGGAGCGATGGCTCAGCGGTTAAGACTGCTCTTCCAGAGGACCCGGTTCAATTCCCAGCACCCACATGACAGCTCACAACTGTCTGTAACTCCAGTTCCAGGGGATCTGACACCTTCACACCAACCCACATAAAATAGAGTTAAATAAATTTAAAAAAAAAAAAAAAAAGAACACTCCTGGACTCCTTCCACATCCTTAAGAACATGTGTAGCTTGGCTTGGAGGCTCAGCCCTGTGATCCTTGCTACTCAGGAGGCTGAGGCAGGAGGATCACAAAGTTAAGGTCTGCCTGGGCTACAGAGTGAGTTCAAGGCCAACCTGGGCAACTCAGCAAGACCCTGCCTCAAAATATAAGATGAAAGCTGGGGATATAATTTGGTGTTAGAGTACTTGCCTAGCATCCAAGAGGAGCTCAGGTTTACACTCCAGCGCCTGGCAAAACAGAGGCCGAGGTACAGATCAGTTGGTAGCATGCTTGCCTGATACCGTTGAAACTCTGGGTTCCATCCCCAACGCTGCCTAAAAGCAGATCCGCTTGTGCATACAGGAGGAGCAGAACTGGAAAGCAATCCCCAGCTACACGGCGGCAAGTTCAAGGCCAGTCTGGGCTACCTATGTGAGACCTAGCCTCAAAACAACAAAAGCAAGCCCAGTCTTCACAACTGCTAGTTGACCCGGTTAGGAGGCACCTCACCTCCTGAAGCCTGTCTTTGCCCAAAGGAGGGAGCTGTTTTGTTGAAGACTGGGGATCAAAGAGGCTAAGGGAGCTGCCTCTTTGTTTGGCTGGGAAAAGGCCCCTAAGCTGCAGTTCAGATTCCACAATGTGTGTGCTCTCCGTAGGCCAACGGTGACCTTTACTAGCTTTCACCGGACTCTCCCTTCAATATGCAGCTCTCCAGAGGCCCCCTGCTTTGATGCCCAAAATTCTAGGCTCAAGCCCTGCCCTCTTAAAAGATGAGACAGGTCAGTGTCTTACAGAGTGATCCAGTAAGTTGGGGGGGGGGGGAGGTGTTATGAGATAGCCTTTGCCCCCAAATATTTGCATGGTAGGGGCTATTTTGTGTGGCTTGAAAGTCATTCCTCGGTATCCCCAAGTCTTTCTGTCCATACACACTCATTTGGAGAGGTGATTAATGCCACGAATGTGAGACCCTCCACGGCAAAGGCGGCTTGGTGGTGGCTCCTTTCACACGTAGAGGAGCCTGGAGGAAGCTGCCTCCTTTCCAGGAGCCTGGGAAGGGTCACCCTAGGTTCTTTGGGGTTCCTCTTTTGCTTCTCAAGCAGTCTCCTGAGATGCAAAGCCGTCAAGACTGCTTCATGAAAAGGCGGATGCCCTGGAAGCCGTTTCTGCTCCACTGAGGGGAAAGAGTGGCCGAGATCAGGAAGCAGCTTGCGCAGGACCTGGAGGTGAGTGGAGCACTCCCACTCCACCATGGGCAGTGCAGCGTGACCAGCCGGGTGGGCGACAGGACAAGATGGGAGACTGTGGAGATAGCGGGAACCAGATCCCAGAAAGCCCAGGGAAGCCCCTGCTTGCTGGGTGCTTGGGAGCCAGCGTGGTGTGAGCAGGGAGTGGCCTGACACTGTGTGTGTTTGAAAATGTTCCCTGGAGCAGATGTGGAGAATGGATGGGAGCAAGCGGTAGGGAGAGAGGAAGGGTAGGAGAGAAGCCTCCCACCAGCCTTCCTCAGACCCGGGTCCAGCTCTTAGTGAGCCCTGGGTCCGCGAGAGTGCTGAAATGGCTGGAGATGTCTATCTGCACCTGGGGCGCTGTGTGTGTGTGTGTGTGGGGGGGTGCTGGCATGGTGCGTCTCTCTTAAGAACAATGCGAGGAGGAACTCTGTTTTACAGGTGAGCAGACTAGGCTCAGAGAGGCCAGGTGTCCTGCTCTGGGTCACGCTGCCGGCAGTGGTAGAGGTGTCCCGGGATTCTAAGAGTTTCTGTTTCATTCCGGGTTGCTCTGCCCCGCCCCAGGTGGTGCTCATCTCAGGGCCTGGCCCATCAGCAGCACCATCATGCTGGTCAGCCGACTGATGGCCCCGAGGAGAAGGGAGCAGCCAAAGCTGGGCTGCAGGTGCATGTTTGGGGATCCCCTCTAAGAGAACTATGGAAGAGTCTGGAGAGGGTGGGGGGCTTGGCATGTCACCTTTGCCTCGGAAGTGGAGCCAGGTCTCAGCTCTGGTACTAGTGACTGCCCGCCCCCCTCCAGCCTCTTCATATGTGGAAGGGTCTCTCTGGAGTCTTGGGCTCCCAGAGCCATTTGCCAATCCCAGGGGAGTCAAGGAGTCACAGTTTCCTAAAGTAGAGACATGCACTACCTGTACCACCCTTGCACTTTCCGGAAGGGACGCTGGGTCTGGTGTCTGGGTAAGGAAGCGCTGGAGAGCACCCCAAAGCGTCTGGAGGAGAGGCAGTGTTCACTGAGGGCTGGGGTGGAGATGGACAGATTGTCTTCCCAAAGATCCTGGGATGGAACAGTGATACCCAGCCACTCCCAGGCCGCTGAGGTGCCGGGAAGCACCCCTGGAGAGCTCCTGGCGCTTCCTGCACCCCAGATAGCTGTTGGGTTCCTTGGCCTTTTCTAGACCAGGTCCCCAGCCTTCTCTCAGGCCCTCCATTCTTGCAGGACTGCTCTGAGCCTGGCTCGGTCGCAGGCTGCCCTTTGAGCCATGCACAGCGTGGAGCACATCTGCACCCTGCCCTGCCCCACCCCCACCCCAAGGGCCTCTCGCCGGCTAGGTTGTTCTGTCAGTGGGAAGACAGGCCTGGCTGACACCTGCAGTAGGGCACGCTGATTAATTTATTCTGCATCCTTTCACATTACCTGGCTCCAGGGCCTCCAGCTTGACATGCAGATTTATGTAAAAGAGACCCAACATGCAAATGAGCCAGGCCCAACACTTGTTTTAGTAACAGGCAGGGCTGCTTCACTGGTTCCCCTGCCTAGCAGTTCTTCCCAAGGCCCAAGGTTCTCCACACAGCAGCAGGCCTTGGGGAACCTTTTCAACCCTGCGATGTCTCCAGCTTGGGCCCAGGGCCCAGGCCTAGGAGTACACAGCTGGGGTGGAAATGGGCCAGGCATTCTCCCTCTCCAAAGGAAGGTTCCTGGTTCAGTTGCTTGTGGAGGGCATGAAGACCGAGAGATTGACGTAAGGGCACCCATGGGAGAGACTTGCAGGGCTCTACACAAAATCAGTACCCAAGTGGAACCGTGAGACGGGGCAAAGCTCAGAGCCGGAAAAAGTGAAAAGCAAAGGGAGGCAGAGATCACAGGGGGCCATGGAAGGAGATGGGGACACAGGGTGGGGGATGCTGATGGAGGGGGTGTAGACCAAGAAAGGAACAGATTTCAGAGTCGACGTGCTGCGGAGGAAGAGTGAGGATATAGCAACAGCCTGGCTGTAGGGAGGAGCTGGCGAGGATGACAGCTTGATGCTGGGGAGCTGGGAAGGAGTTACAGGAGAAAGGGACAAACCAAATCTGCCTGGAGAGACACCCAAGCTCCCCACGGGGAGGAAGGCAGGGCCTAGCTGCTACGGCGCCCACCTCATGCATCGTTTTGTGTGTGTCCACCTAGCCTGTACAATCTATGGAACCTCCGTGCGTGCGTACAAACCACACAGGGACATGCCCGGTAGAAAAAAAGCACCCTAGACCTCTCCGGCTCTGAGAGCAGACCTACCTAGTGTCTACACCTGCAGTGTCTGTCTCTGCCTCCGAGGGTCCAGAGGAGAGCACAGGATGCTCCTCCACATCTCAGTGAGTCTGGCTGTCCGCTTTCTGCCCCACAGGAATGGAGACGTCCAGTGAGGCAAGCAAACCAGCAAGCCCAGATACAAAGAGGATCGATCTTCCCTGTCCCATAGCTTATTCTCTGGGAAACTGGGAAACTTCCTTGGGGAGGAAGGAACCCACTCCAAGGTCTGGGTGGGTGGTCTTGGAAAAGAGCTGGGAGAGAGCTGGGGACGCTCCCGGGATTTTGAGATGTTCACACTACACCCCCACAAAAATGAGCTCCAGAGAGATGACGTGAAGGGCGTTTCTTAAAACCTAAGATAACAGCACTCAAGGGCCCTTCAGACCCTCTGGGGTCTTCCAGTACGAAAGGGAACCGGGACCCCAGAACGGTGGTTGCTTGGATTCTAAGCTACTCTGCCCTGCTCCCAATCACTCCCCGGCATTGGTGATGTTCCCAGAACCACCTTGAGGTACCCACGTAGGTGCTGGGCATAAGCTCAGCATGTTGGGAAGTGGGTCGTGTTTTCACTCTGGCACTAATGGACCACGTGTATACTGGGAAAGACGCAGGCCCTGGCCCACTGTGCACACACCCCCAGAGCCCCAGAAGACAGAGGCTTCTCTTACATCATCTTTGCTGTCCCTTCTCTCTGGGGAATGACGTGAGTGCCCGTTCCCAGCAGAAAATAGCAACGTGCACCCTGGGCCCAGTGACCACATCGTGTGGACGCCAGGGTTGCGCCGGCCCTAGGATGAACGAACACGTGTGAAGACCAGACCCTCAGTCCTGTCCTATGCCTGAGCCTGATTCAGCCTCCTGGTTCAGACAGACATTACTCACTCCACGCCGGCTAGTCCCAAGGGTCCCCTTCATGTTAACTTTTAGCTCAGCATTTTTCAGCCTCCTGGAAAGACTCTTACGAGAACAGAGGACAGCCACAGGGACTCTCCCTTGCAAGAATTTTGCTTACAGTATTGGAAAACTGGTGGACTCCCTGAATTCCTTGGTCCAAGACAGAGTGAATTATCTTTCTGGAATCCTCAGGCTTTGGGAAGCCAATGTCCATGTGTGGAGGGCCAGGGCCACACCCACTTCAGACTGGGCCATTCCAGGACATTTTCCACAAGTGGCCCTCTTTCCCTCTTCCTGTCCCAGTGGTTTCTTTCTAGGTAATTCTTTCTTCCAGGTCGGAACTCAGTGCTAAGCTGTTGTAGCCTAGCTTCACATCCAGGCTCAAATGACCCCTGGCCCCAAACTCATTTCTTCTGCTCCTTGGAAGCTGTTTCTGGGCCTCCTCGGTGGCATTCTCCTCCGTCCCCAAACCTGGCTCAGTGTGGGCTGTTAGCTGCGCGGAGCTGAGCCCCAGAACCAAGGCGACACCGGCAGAATTGCAGAGACAGTGGACTCTGAGAGCAGGTGGTCGGTTAGTTCCAGTTAGAGGAGACCGTGAGTGCCACTTTCTCCGAAACCTGTGAGGGCCGGAGTGAGAGGAAGGGGCAAAGGACCTGAGGAGGAATGTGGTAAGGCTGGGGAGCCTCCAGCTGAGGGGGAGTCGACCCCTATTTGCCGTTCCCTGAAGCTGGCGGCACAGAAAGCTGTGGGCTCCCCACCCTGGGCCCAGCTGGAGACTCTGGAGGCCCCCGTGTGGAGGGGAAGTGTTGGGAGGTTGGACTCTGGAGAGCCAGGGCAGAGAAGAGCATGGGAAGGTCCACACAGAAGGCCCAGGACCCGGAGTGGGCCAAGGCCCAGCAGAGTGAGAGCTGCACCCCCCTCCACTCCCCCCACCCCTCACCCCTCCACCCAGGGCTAGAGAGAAGGGTTGAGCTAGCCCTGGGGTGGCCCCGGTCTCCAAGTGCCTTTGGATGGAAAGCTGCTTAATCTCTCCCTGGAAATCAGAAGTTGGAACCCACACAGCTGATTACAGGGCCAGAGGAGGGGCTTAGGAGGCAAGATGAAAAGAATTAAAGTCAGCTCGGCAGGGAGCAGACAAGGGGGGCAGGGGGCAGGTGGGGGCTGGGGCAGGTGGGGGCTGCAGAGACTCACAAGGAGCAGGCAAGGGGGAGCTGGGGGGGGCAGGTGGGGGCTGAAGTTTTTGCAGAGGCTAGAGTCCACGGGGAAGGTCAGGCCTGCCACTTGGGAGCATTCTGTAGGGCAAGAAGGAGCAGTCAGATGTTGAGAGAGCTGTATGAGGGAACAAGAGGCCGGTCACTGAGGTCCTTCTGGAACCTCAGCCACAAAGACCTGGGCTGAAGGACAAAGACAGTCCTGGGTAATGGCTTTGTCTTGCTTTAAGCTTAGACTGGAGAGCTGGGACTGGAGGACAGCTGGGACTCTGGCAGAGAGGGTGGCAATTGCTCTTCTGTGGTGTGTGTTCCGGTCACACATGTGCACACACACCCAGGCGCGCGTGCACACACACACACCACTTAGCTATGTTTGCTTGCTCTCATATTTGCCTCATCTCTCTCTCTCCTCTCTCTCTGTCACACACACACACACACACACACACACACACACACACACACACACTTAAATAACTTGCAGACATATATTAGCAAAAACATTCCATCTGGGCTGGGATTTCTCTCATTGCTTTGAATTCCCCTGGGTCTTAACTTGAAAAAAAAAAAATAGGAAGAGGCAAAGATTTGACTAATGCTGGGTTAAGTTTTTTTTCTTACCCCTTTCTTTTTTGGTTACTGACTGCCAAGAATTTATGTTTGTAAAAGGAAAAGAATTAACTGTGTTGATTAAGAGGCAGGCTCCCTGCAAATGTTCTCTCTTAACCCTTTGGTGCCCTCTCAGTGGAAGATACTGGGGCTTTTGGCATGGGCTTTTGATGTTCCTGGACTGGAGGTCCAGAACCTTCCGAAGGGAGCTGAGGTAAGCTGGCCCCGTGGCATGCGTGTGTGAGTCTCAGAGCAGACGCTGGGTGAGTGGAGTTTGTCTCTGTGCACATGGTACCGTGAGCTCCAGTGGAATAGCTGTGTACGGATGTGTGCTCACAGGGACACACATGAGCATCGTAACTGCATGGTCTGTCTCCTGTGGGATGTGCTGGGCATCCCGACCAATCACATTGATCAGATTAGTGGGAACTGACTGGGCAGAGCAGGGGACTGGGCGAAGTCAAGGCGGGGAGCGGAGGCGAGGGTGAGCCGGCTCCATGGAGGAAGCAGGGTTCCTGATCTTACCCCGCTGCTCCTGCTGGTTTGAGTAACCACAGCACAAGGCTAACCTGAGCCATGGATCAGTATCCTGATGGTGTCCCCGGAGTGGGGTGGTCACAGAGATTTCCTCCCCCAGCCCAGTCTGAGCTCCACCCGAGAGTCCCTCTGTCCTCCCGTATCTCTCTCTGCCCTTCGGAAGTGACGGGGTTTCTTGGCTCCATTAAAATAGGCCTTGTCGTCCCAGAGACTGAAGGTGTTATTTATTAAGCGGCTGTCGACGTATGAGAGAAGCCACGAGGCCCAACAAAACCCACTATAAGCGTTTATTAAGGGAAGGGAATAGAAAGGGTGTGCATAGGCCTAAGGAAGGACTGTACAGGAAGAGAGAGGAGGAATAGGTGGAACTCACTTTTACAGGTTCCCCTCCCCGCACATGCGCATATGGGCCTATGTAGCGACACCATGCATGCACATGGACTATGTGATCACGCTGCACGCAGATTACGCAGGATGTAAGGCCCTAGGCTGACTGAGCATCTTGCCTGGCTGCTGGACAGCGCACTCACAGTCATAGCTGGGGGAGTGGCTAGGAATTGTAGCAGAAGGTTTGGGGAAAGGGGGACTCGGACCTGGAACTGAGGGGTCTGACTGGGGAGCGGTCTTGGGAGGAGAAAGAGAAGAAGAATTTGCTGGAAGTTCTGAGTGTTTTGCCTGTGCATCAAACTGTCCGGGACTTGTGGTGTCCTGGGCTCCACGCTTGACCTCCTCCCACAAGCTACACAGATAGAGCCTCTCCTTTGGTTAGCCAACATATCCTTCAAGTCCCGGGTGCTGCCTCCTCCATGCAGTCCTCCGTACCCCTTGCTCTTCACTGAGCTGTGGTTCTGGGAACACTGTCTACATGGTGTAACCCTTAGATCTTCCACACTGGCCCCTGCACTACTTGAGGATGAAGGTGCCATCATCCTGAATGCCCAGTGCCTAGTTTAATACCCGGAACTCAGCTTGGCTTGGTCATGGCTCACTGAGTTAAACTGAAGGCCCGGCAATGAAGGTCAAAAGCACCTTATGTACACCCCACAGGGCCACTCAGCGCAGGACCCAAGGGTTATCTACACATGTATCTGATCACTCAATTTCCCCTGAGTCACCCAAGGCAAGAATTCTGCCAGAGCCCCTCACAGGGCCTAGTAAATGTCCAGCAAGCCTCGAATGGATGGGAGAAGGACCAACCAACCAACCATAAATATCCACGGAGAAACCAGGAGAACCCTCACTGTGGCTGGGGCACAGAGGAAAGGAAGCGCCATTAGAATAAGGTGGGGGGAGAGAAGCAGCAGCCGCTGAGCGCCTACTGCACACCACCACTGCCCTGCGTAGACATTCACTGTTGCACTTTGTCCTGCCTTTGTTCTGGCAGGGGAAGCCGTTACCTTGTTTAGCATCACTTAGGATATTAAGGGAGGCTAAGTGACTTACGGAGAGTCACTCATCTGGCTTATGTTAAGCTGAGGTTCCAACCCCGGTCCTTCTGACCCCGGAACCTGTGCTTTGCCCATGGCTCCGCGTGCTGAGGACACCGGGTTTTAAGCAGAGCTCTGGAAGATGAGAGGCACTCGTTTTTGGAGAGATGACCCAGAGCCCAGGTGAGAGGCCTGAGGTTCCCAGGGAGGGTGGAGCTGACTCTCTCGTTCTAAGAACTTCCGTAAACTGTCCGGCCAGGAAGCCAGAGGAACTCCATCACGGCACAGACAGTGCTCCTGTTCAGGAAAACAATGGCAGCCCAGAGCAACCAGGACGACCTCTTCAACACAGCCCTGCAGCCCAGTCTTCAAGGGGTAGGGCTTTCCAAAGCGATGGGATTTTCTTTTTCTCTTTTTGGTTTTTTGAGACAGGGTTTCTCTATGTAGCTTTGTGCCTTTCCTGGAACTCACTCTGTAGCCCAGGCTGGCCTCGAACTCACAGAGATCCACCTGGCTCTGCCTCCTGAGTGCTGGGATTAAAGGCGTGTGCCACTGCCGCCCGGCTGCGGTGGGATTTTCAAACAGTCCATACATTTACTTCTTCAAAGAAGCTGTGACGTGGGTCCCACTTTGACCCACAATACAGATGGGGGTAGAAGCCCAGAAAGGTTAGATGACCTGCGCAAGGATGCATGGCCGGCTGGTAATCAGCCTGGGTTTAAACCCAGGAGTCTAGCTCCTGAGTTTTCACTCCTGGCCCCGGCACCGGGGAGGGACGTTGTAGTTATGGAAGTTCCCTGACATGCAGAGGAGGATAGAGTTAGCCTAGGCTGGAATCTGGGAGTGTGATCCCGATCCGATTGAGGATGTGAGGGGTCAAGTGAAAGAAAGGACTTAACCCCAAAACACACACACACATACACACACACACACACACACCCCACATACACACACATCAGACACACCACACAAACATCTCACATACACATATCACACACACATCACACACACCACACAAACATCTCACATACACACATCACACACCACATACACACACACATCACACACACAAACATCTCACACACATCACACACCACACACACACACACACACATCACACACACCACACAAACATCTCACATACACACATGACACACCACATACACACACACATCACACACACCACACAAACATCTCACACACACATCACACACCACATACACACACATATCATACACACATACACATCATATACCACACACATACATGTAAATGAATGTTTTCCTGTCCCAACCGCCCAGTCCCAAATAACCAACTCAGAGGCTGAATATGAATTATAAATGCTTGGCCAATAGCTCAGGCTTATTACTAACTAGCTCTTACATTTAAATTAACCCATTTCTATTAATCTATGTATTGCCAAGTGGCCTGTGGCTTTACTTGTCCTGTAGCATCTTGCTTCTTGGGCAGCTCTCTGGCATCTCCCGACTCCACCCTTCTTTCATCCCAATCCTCAGTTTGATTGTCCCGCCTAACTTTACCCTGCTTTGTTATAGGCCAACAGCTTTATTATTAACCAATGAGAGTAATACATATTCACAGTGTACAGAAGGATTATCCCACAGCACATACACACATACACACACTCACTACACACACACATACCACATACACACACACCACACACCACACACACACACACACACACACGTACACACATACACACACACACATGTGCACACACATGCTCGTGCATGCACACACTATGCTGATGACTTTGGGAATCATTTAAAGCTGGGGAGCACCTGAAGTGCGGTGACAGGGACAGAGTGAGGTCCCTCTCTGTCCATGAGTATCTTGATTGCAGGGGCCTCAGGTTCACCACCCCATCCACCCTGTCCCAGTGTCCCCCAAACTGGCTCCCAGTCTTCTGGACAGCTTGCATCTGTTTCTCTCCCACTGTGCATTGAGCAGAACATACCTCCCCTGGCCCGGTGCTATTTCTGCTGACAGCCTGCTGCCCTGTGGTCAGTGCAGTCCCTGTCGGGAGGAGGCTCTGGCCTCCTCTCTTTCTCCATCCAGGCCCCTTTAGGACGGGAGCCGCTCCTTCAGCTCAGGCGTGACCTTCTCCCATGCGTGAGCTTTTGGTAGTCCTGGGGTGCCACTGCTGCAGCCAACTTCTGCCTCCTTCCAGAAAGTTCAGGGATAGTTGGGAAGAGTACAACTACCACACGTTGTCCCAGTCTCCTAAATTGGTTTTTGCTTTGTGTTTGTTTTTTTTAAATTTTTGGGGGGAGGGTTGAGGTTTGTTTCTTAATGCTAAGAAATATTTCAAAGCTATGTCCCAGAAATACTTTCTGTCCCGCTTTCAAACTTTGGGGACCCTGTTTCCTAGGATCCCCCACATCTTCTCTCATGGTTGCAGTAGAGCGTCTTCCTGCGGCCACCACCGCTCAACTCCAGGCATGACATCACCTCAAGACAGGCAGGTCTTCAACCAATACTGTATATTGGTGCAACACCTTATGGTGACTGAGCCTCCTCAGCCCATGGGGCCGTCCCCAGCCTCAGCCCTGAAGAGCAGGCAGATCTGGACTTGTAGACCCATTTCCCAGGTGAGCAGGATGAGAACGGCTCGGTGTCCCTCGTGGTCACGTGCTTGGTGAGTCACTTGGCTACATTGGTAGATTTCTAGGGAGGAGGATCAGCAGGGAGGCGAGGACCTGGAGGGAGCACGCTCCGGATGGATGCAGCCCAGTATTTGGAGGCACTGAAGGGATGACTGATCACGGCTCCTCTGCACCCCGAAAGCCCCACCCTGAGTCACATGCTTTTCCCTGCCTGGCATCCTGGCATCTCCCCTGCTGAGCAAGGTTGACTCACCTCTCAGGGTGCTCTCTGCCAGGCCCTTAGCTTTTCCTAAGATTTGATGCAAGGCCCGTTTTTCAGGTAGGCAGTGTCTGTGGGTCCTTCTTGGGTCTGGCCCATGTCTAAGCAAGAGGAGGTATTTGAGAATTACTCAAACGCCGTGAACAGCACTTGACCTCTCAGAAGGTGGCAGGTGGGTGGGTGGGTGGGCAATGGAGATGCCCAATCACACAACAATAGCCAGGATTACAGCTGGAATGTTTGTGGCACCCACTTCCAGAGAGCTTCAAGCACATTCAAGTTTATTAGGTTATTTGATCTCGTAAAAGTCCCACAAATGGGTGGTGATGGTTATGATTACCATTTTATAGATTTGAAAATCAAGGCCTAGAAAAATGTGATTTGCTGAAGGCCCTCCAGCAAGAGGAAGTGGGTCTTAGTCTGCCCTGGCTCTTGAGGTCTGTGGGTGTTTCGAACGCAGGACTCCCTCTCGGGTGTCTACATTCCTGGGAGCTAAGGCGTGGATAGAGGAGGTGTCTGGCAGAAGACTCAGAGACTGTTCAGGCACAAGGTCACTCAGAGACAGTGAGTCAGGCATCTTTATTTTGAGGTCAGTTTCCTCTTTCACTTCCCCAAACAATTGCTGAGGAGTGAGCTCACTCATTACCCATTAGAAGATCACCAGCTCAGAGTTTTCACAGTGGCAGGTTGCAGTCAGAGCCATGTGGAGAGGTCAGCATTCCTGTCCTGGGATTATGTCCTTCTGGTCCACCAATGCCCCAACAAGGGTGTGGTCCTTGCTAGTCTGCTGTTGGTACGACCTCTTCCTGGTGCCCTGACCCAGTTCTTCCCCCACGGCTGACCTCCTGGGAGGGCTTCTCTATTCCCCAGCAGAATCCCAGGAGCCCCAGTTAAGCAGAGCCTCACCCAGCCAGGTCCTGAACCTTCTTCCCACCCTTGGCTCCATCCCCTCGCCTTCTCATGAAATCTTCAGGCAGCCTGGAGGACTGGCCCGGGCATGCCTCCTGTTTTCCCAACTCCACAGCTTGCTGCTCCAGCATCCCTTGACCACGAGAGCCACTCCCCTGCTCCCTACCTGCCCGGTTTCTACCCGTATTCTAAAGCTATGGCAAATGTCCCTCCTGAAGCCTCCTGGGTTCCACCACCTGGAAAGACTCCCCTTGCCAGGATGTTGCAGGGCACCTGGTACACAGCCCTCTATACACACAGGGCTCCTGTCATGCAGCAATGGTGTGATGCACCAGATATCTGCAGAGCCACAAAGATCACAGAATTCTACATTGTTTATGTGCCTGTATTGGTGCCCGTGCGTGTGTGTACATGTGCCTGTGCGTGTGTTGGGGTGAACACATGGGTTGAATGCCAGTATACCGGAAAGGAACTGGTCACTTCCTAGATTTAAAGTGCGTCAACTGTTTCCTTTAAGTGACACTTTCACGTCACCCTCAGAAAAGCACCGAAAGGGAGGACTCATCACGGCTGAGTCCTGTGGGTGAGAATGGCTGAGGACGGGCTGAGAGGGAGACCTGTGAGCAGAGATTAGCTGGGTGTTACTCACAGAGAAACTGCTGCCAGCCAAGGGGCCAGCTGTTCTCAAGGAATGCACTAAAGCTCGGGTGGCCTTTCAAAGAGGTTCCCCCCTGGAAGGCAATGGGATTGCATCTCTGTATCCCTGGGAAGGGTGACTGCCTTCATCCAAGAGCAGCTCCTGAAGAGATGGCATCCACACTGTACTGCAGGCCGGAGGACCACCTCTGCCCCACGTACACATGCCACCTGGCCTGCCTTCACTCTAAAGCCCACAGGATTTTGCCTGAGGCAATGTGGCTTTTAATATATCTTAGAGATGAGGGTTCTCACCATGGGCCAACAAACAGCCTTGGTTATGAATGGAAAATTCCCACTCCGGAATATCCCTGCAAGGAAGGGTCTTCCCTTGTTCTGGAAGCTCTCCGACAGATCTGGCCTAGGATAAGAGCGGTGGAAAGCTGGGTCTAGAGTCTTGGTGTGTCTGTTACCGTCTGGTTCCTGTCACACTTTGAAAACTTTGGGGGCGGGTTGAAGTATGATACTAAAAATATTGAAGACAAACAAACAGGTAAATATCAAAGACCCCAAAGGAGCCCACCCCAGCTGAGCAGCAGACCTGGAGCCTGAAGACGTGGCTAACTAACGTTCCTCCCTGACTGCACTGAGAAAGCATCCTAGCCAGGGCTTTCCTCAGGAAACAAAGCGGAGAGAGCCAGGTGTCACGGTTACATGGGGCTTTGCCTCAGCACACAAGGTGGTGTCCGGGGAGCGAGTGTGAAGCCAGCCTTAGCCAGCTCTGTATTCACCCACCACTAGCCAGTCACATTCGTAACGTGGACTCTGCGACTGTGGGTCGGGACCAACCACCACCCTGCTCCACGCCTTCCCTTACGAATGAGAGATCTCCTACCTCCGCTTCTCCTGGAAACAGGAGAGTCTGGTACTGCCCTTTAGGGGGTGAGCGGACTGGGCCTGGGGTCTCATAGCTGCCATGGCCAAAGTGGTCTTCCTCGTATTTGCTTAAGCCTCCATGGGTTTCACTTAGACCCAGTATTTCGGAGCCAAAAAATGAAGTCCAAGGAATATAGGGTGTCGTTTAAGTATCTGAGTCCCTTCCCGCCGCTCTGGGATGTGTGAGTGGACAGGAATGAATGAAGAGTAGGTGCATAATAAACTCTCTGTGCACCTAGCTAACATAGGTCAGTTCCTGGTCACACCTGTGTTTGGAACAGATGGCCACCTGCCTCGGGTCCTTTGGAAACTTCCACAGGGCTAGCTCAGAGGCGGCCCCAAAGTCCTGGCAATTATAGGATTTCTGCCTCTGCCACTGACTAGCCTCCTCCCTTCGGGCATCTCAGTACCACCAGGGCTGAGCCGGAACGTCACCAGCAGTGAGTCTCTCTGCCCTTGTTTCATTGGGCTCTCCCAACATGATTCAGCTGAGAGATACTGACACCGGAGGCAGGAGTCACTGGCAGCCCAGGGATCCTTGGTGTGTCCCCTCTCTCCCACCCACAGGGTCCTTACGTCTTCTGCCTCTTCCTGTCCCATATCTACAGCAGGCATGCTCAGCCTGGGCTGCACTCAGGAACTGCCCAGGGAGGCTGAAACGTTACAGATGCCCAAAGATCCTGATGTTTGGGTTTGGGATGTGGCTCAGGCAAGCTCTGTGGTGATTCAGTCAGGCAGCCAAGATTGAGAAGTACCAGGATGAGGGTGTCGAGAAGGAAGCCTACAGTGAGCCTAAACCATCTGACAGCTGGGGTTCGGATACATCAGCTAGATGTGGAGAAGTGTGGGGCACACACATCTTTTGGGAGTGGGGGAAGAAATCGGGGTGAGGGGGCTGTGACAGCCAAAGAGGCTAGTCCTGTGGGGCACCCAGGCGACAACAGGGGTGGAGAGACATACGGGGACGCATCGAGGCTCCTGGGTGGTTCCAGAGCCCCAGCGGTTCCTGTCAGGGAGACTCCACACGAAATAGCATTGTCACTGGCCACACCAGCGTTGGGACCTACTCTCCAGTGGCTGTGGGCAACTTGGCATCCAAGGATGGGGTGGGGGTGGGGGAGTGCATACCTTGGTAAGACGTAACACCCACTCTCAATGATAGCTTGTTCACAAGCATGGGGGGGGGGGTCCTCAGGGAACCTCCCAGTCACACAGATCAGTACAAGTCCCAATCATGAAACTGTTGGTGGGAGTGTAGTGAGGTCTTTTCTGAAGTTGGCTCCCGGCTGGCACGGCCCCACCCCACAGCTTCCCTCTGCACACTCACCAGGCCAACAACCTCCTCCTGCAGCTGGGGTGGATGTGGGGTTTGCTGCCTAGGTGAACGCTCCCTCTCTTCCTTTTTAAACCACGTTGTCTCCCAAATTAGAAAACTTTAATTGTGAGCAAGAGCCAGGGTCTGCTCCTTGCATGGACAATATCATTAAACATCGGAAAATAAACACACTGGAAAAGTTTTAAGACGTTTTCAAACCCTTCGGATCCCAGAGGGCGTCTGGGGCCCGGGGCAGGACAGGGTTCTCCTGGCCCGGGTTTGTACTGTGTTGATAACTTAACCCCTGCAGCTGCGAGAGGCCAAACCTTGAGAGCGGGGTTGTTTTCACTAAACTTCCCAGGACCGCAAACTTGATTTGGGAGGCATTTGCGCTGATTTGCGCTGAGGTCTCCAGCGGCTTCAGCTAGCTTCCTCTTCAGGCAGAGTGCATGCTGGGAATGGGCCATTGGCTCTGGTGGCTGGCAGCTGTTGTAAACCATTGCTGTCCTCCAGAGTTCTTCTACGGGGCCGAGGGAGGGGAGGGGGCCGGGGAGGGGGTGGCGTGTGAGAACATTTCTTTCCATCTTACTGAAATGTGAATCTAATGAAATGATAATGAGGTTGTGAACTTTAAGCTCCATTGAGTGTCATGCACATTGTAATTTTACCCGGAGTGGGGCTAGTTTTTGAAATGATTAAAACTATTGATCCCTAGGCCTGTGTGGCTTGAATCAGAATTCATTAGGGGGCCCAGAGGTGAGGAATAAACATTTCTCCTTAGTTCCGCCGGGGAACAGATCCAACCTTGCAGAAGGCTTTGGCTGGCGCTGGTCCCTCTGGCCACATTGGCAGTGACACCGACAGGACCCAGTTGTGAAGAGAGAGCCTTGCCCTGAGTGGCAGCCCACTTGGTCGGGGCTCTCCATCGTCACTCTGGAGGAAGGAGGTGATCTCTGATTGCTCTCTGATCTACTTCTGCGTAGCTGGTGCAAACAAACTGACTTCTCCATGAAAAAGACACACAGAAGCGGAATGTCTCCCAAGTTTCAGACCAAAGAACAGTGCAAGGACAGTCTCGATCTGAGTCAGCTGATGTGGCCTGACCTTGGCCTCCTGTGAAGCATCTCGCTCCAGACAGGAGAGGGTCCTCCCTTTAATTCTGTCGCTGTTCACTGGCTCCCAAGAGTGTGAGATTGCTCATGTGAAGACGTACGTGGTCCAGGCTTCCTAGGGCCGGGACAGATTGGCATCATGAAGAGCCTTGCCCATGAGGGGCAGCCCACTTGGCCCGGGGCTTCTCCCTCACATTGGAACACATTTAAGAACAATCCTATCGGGGGCTGGAGAGATGGCTCAGAGGTTAAGAGCACTGCTTGTTCTTCCAAAGGTCCTGAGTTCAATTCCCAGCAACCACATGGTGGCTCACAACCATCTGTAATGAGATCTGGTGTCCTCTTCTGACCTGTAGTCCTACATGCTGTATACAAAATAAATAAATAAATCTTAAAAAAAAAAAAAGAACAACCCTATCAAGTACCAAAGGAGGCCCCCAAAGAAGAGAAAATATCGCAAGCAGAATGATAGACATATGTCTTGTTTTAAACACAGCTCTGTCCTTGCCTTAAAGGGCTGAATCAATCTGACATTTGACTTGGCTCCTCCTGGGTCCATGTGTGGCCCCATCTTTTTTTTTTCTTTCTTAAATTTCACATGCATTGCTGTTTAGCCTGCATGTACATCTGTGTGAGGGTGTCAGAAGCCCTGGAACTGGAGTTACAGATGGTTGTGAGCTGCCATGTGGGTGCTGAGAATTGAACCCATGTCCTCAGAAAGAGCAGTCAGTGCTCCTAACCACTGAGCCATCTCACCAGCCCCATGTTAATGCTCATCTTAATGCTCACTGGTCAGTCTCCCAATCCTGAGCTCTCCTCTCACAAAACTAAGATCTCATTCTAAGCACTTGCTGGGGCCTTCTTTCCAACTCCAGGCAGAGTCAAGGGATGTTCTTTATCCACAATGGACTTAGAGCGGTGTACAAGGCTCAGAGAGGCCCGTGGGATGCTAATGCCACATGGGGTGAAGCAGACTGAAGCCCCCCTGCCCTCAGCCTTCCCTTTATACTGGTCCTGGGCAGCCACGGCCATAACATGTATACAGCCATAACTTCACCCAGATGACAGTGACAAAGTCCACTATCAGGGCCACACACACAGTCTCACAGCCAGATGTGGGGAATGTAGTGGTGGTAACTACAATTACCTCCACTCTGTTTCCTGCTTGTTCTTCACAAGGGTGAGACGCTCTCTCATCACCTATACCAGATGATGGGCATAAGGTCTCTCAAGCGCAGTCGGTATTCTAGGGTCCCCCTGTGAACATTGTGTTCCCATTCTAGACTTCTCTGGGTGCCCTCGCTAGTCTCTTGCAGGCAAGGTTTTAATTTTACCCTTTTTTTTTTTTTTTTTTTTTTTTTTTTGCATTCTCATCACCGAGCACAGTGGCCAACACACCGTGTACCTGGGTAAGAGGTAAGAGGTGGATGAAGGAAAAACAGTCCATGGGGGCTGCCATTCCATTCCCAGAACAACCGTGCAAGTCAACAGCACAGGAATATGAGCTCTGACTTCCTTAAAAGGAAAGAAAAGAAAGACTTGGTTCTTCCAGGAGGGTAGGGCCTTCCTCTAAGGTCACCTGGCCTCGTGCTGGCGCCAGGGCTGCGGCGGCGCAGTCTGGAACAGTCTGGAAGCTCTGAGATTCTCGGAAGGCAAGGCTCCCTTCGCAGCTGCTTGTCGCGGCTCCCGCACAGGTGCTCCCCAGCAGTTCATACCAAGGTCCCTCCCATCCCTCCCATGCCCCAGCCCAACGCCCAGGCTTTGAAGGAGTTGGCCTAGCAAATGAACTACAATTACGTAGTAATAATGATTCAATTTTCTCATTTTTTATTAATAAAAGACAGATGCGACATGCCACTCCGAGCTTTCCGTTGAGAGAGAACGGATTTCTCCCTCCAGGTTAGCAGAATTCCACCAGGAGATGGATCCTTCAGGAACCACCTTCCCAGACTGGGGCTGCAGCCTCAGTCTGCCCTCCACGGCCCTTTCCACAGCCTCCACCGAAATCAGAGCCCCCCGGGTCATTTGCTTTCTGTCCCCCACTGGACTCAGCTGCCCCTGACTTCGGGGAAAGCGGGAGGGCAATGTGTCAGTTTCTCAGAGCGGCTAGGGTGATGTGGTGGAAGCCCTGTCAGGAGGGTGGTTAAACCTTCCCACAGGCCTGCTGGTGAGGTTTTAATACCTCCACTCCCCCTGTCCCGGCACGGCCTTCCACTCCTGGCCCTAGTCCTCCATGCATATGCATCAGGGCTCCTGTGTGAGGGGACCCGGGGGACACACAGGGCTACACTCAGACCAAGTGTCCTGGCTGAAGGCAGGAGAGCTGGCAGCACAGACCCGGATGTGGCTGGCTTTTCTGCCCACTGCTGGGCCTTGGCAAAGGCCCTGTGTACCTTCTCTGTGGGCCCGCCTTCCCGCTCCTGGCAGCAAGGTCTTCCCCACAGGCCTTGAGGGAGGAGAGAAATGGAGTCTGTCTGCTTTCTCCCTCCCTGCATGCCCTGTGTGCCAGGCAGAGAGTCAGGCGCAGCCCCTGTCCTCTGGGCACCTCCCTCCACCATTACCCGACTCTGACTGTCCTCCAGAAGGTGACTGTCAAATGGGAAGAGGAAAGAGATGGGGGAATGAGAGCTATAATGGAGGGTAGCTTGGGCTGGGCATGGAGGCGGGGATGACCTCTGGGTCAAAGGATGTGAAACAGAAAAGCAGACTCTAAATGGTCTGGGGAGCCCAAACGACCCGTCTTCCCTTCTGCTAAAAACTAACCCCCCCCTCTCTGAAGTCCACTGGCATCTGCTGCTTTTTATCTTTGGGCGTCAGCTCCGAACACACAGCCCCTCCCGGCCACAGCGACCCCAGGGTTGCCGCCTGAGTCGAGGTCCTTGGTCCACAGAAGGAATCACTCTCCCGAGATGCCAGGCCAAGAGTCTGGGACAGGAAGGACCTCCAGAGAGCACAGCCCCGGAGCCCCCTGCCCAGAGCCTTTGCAGGCCTGGCCTTCCGAATGGCAGTTCTTCCCGGGGAGGAAGACCGCATCCTCGGCACCTGCTACCGAGTCCGCCACGCGGTGTGCACCCAGGAACCAGAGGAGCATTTTCTTACCCAGGATGGCCTTGGACTCTGCTGGAATGTGGGACTGAGCAGTAACTCCTGCCTGCCGAAGGCTTTGCCACAGCCTCTGCACTGGCAGACCGGGCCATCTCTTCAGCGGCGGCGGCGACCCAGCCTCAGCTCACCGGCTGCCCTTGACCTCATGATTCCCACTAACTTCCTTCTCCATTCTGCTGCTCAGGGGCCCGGCGGTCTCCCGATTAAGCTTCAAGAGGACACATTCTGGGCCTTACTGGTGCCGTGACTGGCCCTCTGGAGCGTCCCTTTCCCCGGCGGCGGCGTCTCCCTCCCGCCTGAACTTTTCTGACCTCGTTCATCTAACTCTTCATGGTCCCCACCCCTTGCTTCTTCAATGGATACTCACTGCCCTCCGTGTCTATCGTCAGATAACTTGGCTTTCTCTACATGTCTCACCCACACTTCACCCAGGTCTCTCTGTTCAACTATCTCCATGTTAAGGTTCCCGGAGGTAACTCATCCTTGACCAAACCCAGCCCTTCCGCAAGCTGGTTAATTATCGTCTCTGCTTTTCTTCTTCACCTCTAGAAGACGTGAAGAGTCTGAGGCCAGCGCTGACGATTTTGGCCTTATGGTTCCTCTCCGGCTCCCACATCAGCCCCTGGTATATGGCGGCCCCTCGGGGGGTATCACTTAAGGAGCACACCTTCCTTCCACCGGGGCCGGTACCGTATTTCCTCCCTGAAGCCCTCACCCAGAGCCGCACCATCATTTCTGTTTCAGTGGGCCCCCCAATGGAACTGGTGAGAGTTCTTTACCCCACAGGGAAATCCTCGGACCAATGGGGGAGGGGAAAGGCCTTTGTATCCTAAATCTTCACGCACTGGGCTGGATTTGCATATGTTAATATGGAAAACTGTAGCTATGTAATGAGAAGCAGTGGGCCATGTGGGTGAGTGGAATTCCTCAGAGTATTTTTTTCAGATGTCTTAATGTACTCTCTTTGTTGTATTTCGACAGACCCAGGTGTTTGGACAGAGCTGGTCTTGGTCCTCACTCCCCAGATCTCTGAAACCATAGATCTCCCCAGGCTGAGCTGTGTCCAGGAGGTGACCATGTCCCCCTTTTCCCATCGCCTGCCTGTCTCAAACACCACCAGTAAGATGGCGGTGGCGGCGGCGGGGTGGGGGTGGGGGGTTACCCCAAACCAGAAAGCTCAGAGGTTGGGAGGGGATGTGCCTGAGGGGGTGGGGAGGAGAGGGCAAAATTCCAGAGACAAGAATCCTCTATGGAGACAGCCCGCTGGGCTTTTCGCCCTCCATCTGGGTTCCACTAAAAACACATTTTGCGTGTTTCTGTTGTTCTTAAGTCTGGGTTTATTTCAAGGGGGGGAAAATTATAAAGAAACATCTCTCCCCTCATTTCAACAGCAGCTTGTGCTTGCTGGGTTGTCATCTGGCCTGCCCTCCCTGGAGGTGAAAAGAGGGGAGCTGGCATGGGGCCCAAGCGGCCCTGGGAGCCAGAGGTTCCGACTCTGCTGGCTGTCAGAGTCCCAGACCAGCGGGTCTGACCCAGGTCCTGTTCCTGCCGGCTGGGGCAGCAGAGATGGCCAGAAGGGGTCCTGGGTGGTTTGCCGGCAGGAGGAGGGGCCTGGGAAACAGGTCAAGGAGAGACACGTGGGGACAGTTCCACCTGGTAAACATCCACCCAGAGAGCTGAGTGAGAAGCCTTCCCAAAGTCACCAAGAGCCTTCAACGAGAAACGTTTGTCAGTGTCCAGCCACGGGAGGCTGGGGTTTGTCAGGTTAAAAAGCCAGGGCTGGCAGATGCCCCTCCAAAGGGTTCGAGTTCCAGTCCAGGCTGAGGAGTCACAACATTACCCCGAGGTCTCCAGCTTGAATTAGTCTGTACCTCAGAGACAAGAAGAGGTCACGGGAGCCTGGAGAAGAGGTCAGTCGTAGGTCAGTGTGCAAAGCAATAATTACAGAACAGGTTGATTAGTGTTGCTGCAGAGGTCGGCTTAGGATAAGACGGATGCTAAAACGGCAAGGGGGGGGGGGCGGCGGCATCATCGTAGCTCCTGGGTGAGGAATCTCAAAATAGTTCCTTGCATTCGGCTTGGGGGTGTGTGCTTTGACATTAACAGATTTTCAGCATCAAAGTCATTAGCCATCTAGCCCAAAGTCCACCTCGCCCCCCCCTCGCTCCCCGCCCCCCCCCCCCACACCACCCCTCTCCCCTTCCCCGTTTAAATTTTATGTTTAGGGGTGTATGAGTGTTTTGCCTGCGTGTATGTTTGTGTACCACATGCATGCAGTGCCTGTGAAGGCCAGAAGAGGGTGTTGGATCCCCTGGAACTAGCGTTATAGATGGCTGTGAGCCACTATGTGGGTGCTAGGAGTCAAACCCACGTTCTCTGGAAAAACAGCCAGCCGCTCTTAACTGCTGAGCTGTCTCTCCAGCCCTTCAAAGCCCTCCCTCATGGAATAAGTGGGGGAAACTGAGGCTCAGAGAACAGAAGCTACTTGTCCAGGCCACAAAGCGAGTCAGCGGGTGGGCTGGTCCTGTATGGGACCTCCAGGTGTTTGGTGCTGGCCCACTTTGTGAAAGTGTGTGAACGGCCAGATCTGCAGGAAGGGGTCTGAGAATTTCAGCAGACATGCCACTCATGGACTCATGTATGCACTATGTGTACACTGGCCCTCAGATCCTGCCGCCAGAGACCATCAGGTCCCGTCCTGCGAGCAGCCTGGCTTATTCCTCTTGGCTGTTGGGCACTCAGGCTACAGGCAGAAAGCAGGGCTCAGGACATCATGGTAGAAGGGCCTGTCTTTGTACGGAGCTGGTGCCAGACACAAAGAGAGAACTCAGGCCCTAGACTCTGGCCTGTACTAGCCAGGGTAATTTTTGCAGAGCCCTCTCTGCCTCTGAGAAGGGGCTCTGCAATGACTAAGTGGTCCTGCTTAGAAGAACGTGACTGCCCCCTGGTGGCCATGTCTGACATCTCCAGCACCAGCTCCACCCCCTCCACCCAGTGCCTCGGTCCATCCATTCATCAAATGTGGATTGAGGTCCCCTGCTGTGTACCGGGGAGGTGGGGAGCGGAGATTCCTTCTTGTAAAGTGGATGAACACCCTATAGTCAAGAACAGGTCAGCAGGTGACTGTAGAGCATTAATATGTAAAGCAACAATTAAAAAATGGGTTGATAAATGCTATGGCAGAGGTTAGCCCAGGGTATAATAGAAAAAAATAAAGGGTGAGGTTGCATTCCAACTTCTAGGTAAGGTATCTAAAAATAATTCCTTGAATTGGGCATGGTGGAGTATGCTTTATAGTCCCAGCTAACCAGGAGGCTGAGATGGGAGAAATCAACCAACCTGGGCTGTATAATATGGCCTCATTAAAAAAAAAAAAATCCAACACACCTTCAATCCCAGCACTTGAGAGGCAGAGGCAGGTGGATCTCTGTGAGTTCAAGGCCAGCCTGGTCTACAAAGTGAGTTCCAGGACAGCTAGGGCTGTTGTTACACAGAGAACCCTGTCTCGAAAAACCAAGAAAATCTGTAAGCGATATGAGTTGATGTGTCCCATGCAGTCAGTCAACACCTAACAGTCTTGTCTAAGATTTGTGTTTACAAAAACATCATATTTACAGTTCCTAGCTAACCTTTTGAAAGTCCCGTGGGGTGTCTGTAATTGTCCCCGTCGTAGACGTGAGCAGACAGGGTCTGAGAACCCAACCACTGGCTCCAAGTTGCAATTTGGTAATAGGCTCCCATCTAGTGACTGCAGATCCCAGTTGAGCCAGATGGCCTTCTGGGGGGCGGGCACACTAGGGTAGGGTGTCAGGTGGGGGATGGGCACACTAGGGTAGGGCGTCAGGTGGGGGATGGGCACACTAGGGTAGGGGTCAGGTGGGGGATGGGCACACTAGGGTAGGGGTCAGGTGGGGGATGGGCACTTCTGCCACAAAATAGTTGGCAAACTGGGGAACTGGACAATAATGTGGCTCCCTTCCATCCTCCAGGGAGCAGAATTCTCTTCTGAAGTTATACAGTGATGCCTGGTGAGCCCGTCACGGGCAGATACAAGTTGAGGATCCTTGGCCTGGCGGCTATGACACACTCTCATCACAGGCTGGAGTGACGGGCATGGAGTGCGGAGCTCCTTCCTGGCCACCCTCAGGTACAGGTAGACCAGAGGTCGAAGCAGAGGGAAACTCTGAAGAACCCGAGCAAAGGTGAAGAGCTGTGGGGTTTGGGAGGCACTAGCCTCTTCTTCCATGTCAAGTTAGAGGTCCCCTTGTGAAAGAGGAATGAGAACCTGGGGTCGCCCGCTGGTGATGGCACGTGCCTTTAACTCTAGCTCTAGCGAGGCAGCAGCAGGCTGACCCCTGGGTTCAAGACCAGCCTGGTCTACAGAGCAAGGTCCATACAGCCAAGGCTACACAGAGAAACCCTGGTTTTTGGGGGGCAGTGGGAGGGGGGGAAATCTAGTGCAGTTATTTAGAAACAGGCAAATGTAAATGACTCACGGCAGAGCACAAGCCTGGAAATCGCCCACCACTGCCAGCTTCACATACAAAGGGGCCGAAGAGGGATGGGGTGGTTAGGCTTCTTCCTCTCCTTCTATCCTAGAGTTGGTTCTGATGGAGCTCTGCAGATTCCCCGCCAGAATTACCACAGGGATCCTGCTGCCCTGTGCTCAGGAATCCAGCTGTTTCCAGGCTGTCCCTCTCATTCTATCCTAGAGTTGGTTCTGATGGAGCCCTGCAGATCCCGCCCCCCCCCCCCCCATTACCACAGGGATCCTGCTGCCCTGTGCTCAGGAATCCAGCTGTTTCCAGGCTGTCCCTTCTCTCTCTTCTTCACATCTCCCATGGCAGGGTAGTTGCCATAGGCTAGCCCCTTACATTACCAGCGCTTCACCATCACTGGGGTCTCTGGGGGAAAGCCGGGCCCCACAGACCCAGCCTCAAGGGTGGGGCTGGAGTGTTGATGGACGGCTGTGTACGGTGTCTTGGTGGGAGGACAGTCAGGTGAGAGAGAGAAGGTGCTGATAATTTGCTGGCTTTTAACTCTCCTGGGGTGTTAGGATTAAACACTAAATGTTCTCTAGTAAATTCGCAATAGAAATCCCGGGCAGGGGCGTGTTCCAGGATGGGAACTTCATGCAGGAGGTCCTGTAGACCAAAGCCACGGGCGAGAGGCAGGGCAGTTGGACCCACTGGGCTTTCATTCACAACCTGCACGGCCCAGCACTGAGAGCCGCTTGTTCAGATTTAATCCCATTCCATCTTCAGGGCAGATGACCCTCAGCCGGGTGCAGACACAGCCCAAGGTCACAAAACCAGGAAGCAACAGCGCCCACCAAAGGGCCTTCTAATGCCAGCATGGTTTGCTGCAAGGGCATCTTTTGACTTGGCTGACTCTGGACATGATGTGGAGTCTCCCGTGAAAGAGTGAAATACTCAGGAAGCTAAAATCCAAAGGAGAGAAAGCAGGCATTTTGATGTAAGCAGATTGCGGCCGCTATGGGGCCTGGTTTCTGGCCAGCTCTGCCTATCCCAGGACACAGTTCCGACCTCACATTCGGCTCTGCCAGTGATCTCTGGAACTGCGTTTTCAAGGACCCCACCACTCCCCAGCATGCCAATGGCCCTCCTTCATTTTTCCTGTTAAGCAGATTTAAAGAATGAACCAAGAATCTTGGCCGCCATTAATTTCACAGCTTACATTATTTGCACCCTCCCCCCCCATTTTCTTTTCTGTGCTTGAGTCATTTTAAAAAGCCCTTATGATTCCTTTAATCCCCGTTGGTAAAGCAATTCCATTCTCCTCTCTTCTAACCTCCTCTCTCCTGAATAGCCCCCTCCTTCGGAAAGCTTTAAATAATGCAGCAAATTCTTGTTTCATTCCCTTTCTGTTTCCAGATGGATTTTCCTCCCCAGAACATCCCTGGGAATCATTTCTGTCAGACACTTCCCTGGGTGCCCCTTGGTCTGCCCCCTTCCAGTCCCCCACCCCCACCCCCACCCCCGAATCACAATCTGCTATTTTAATTACTGCTCCCCTTGTCACACTCGAGGGTTCCCTCTCTGTCAGTCTCCTGCCTCACTTAGATGCCGGTCCTCCCTTCCAGTGCTGAGAATTCATTAAGACGCCCAGATTCCTGCACATCTGCTCCCTCCATGCTGAATCATCCCAGCCTGTGAAGGATGCTTGTTCAGATGCTGACTGGAACCGAGGACCAGGTCTGTCCACGGGCGGATGAAAGCATGGCCGTAGCGTTGAGGGTCCCTGGGTCCATCTGACCCCTGCAGCCCTGGAGCGGAGCCCCTCTGAGACTGGACTGCAGCCCTGGGGCGGCTGGCTGCCTAACTGCCCCCCTGGCCAGCTGATGGGGTCCCTGGGACTGCCTTTGATTTTCTGCATCACCTTTTTGCAGGCTGGCCCCACCACAAACCCTCTGGGCCACCTGCAGCTGTTTCCCAGGTGTCTGCTGGACCTGTGGGCTGAGTCTGCAGCTGGGACTGGGTCGCCAAGGGGAAGTAACCCCATGACTAGGGAGTCAAGGTGGTTGTAGCTCTGTGACGTGCTCTTGGCAGTAGGCTGAGCTACTCAGCACGCAGAGGAATGACTTGAATGTTGTCACCCATCCCGTTTGGGCTCACACACCTGTCCCTGCCTTGTCCTTCGGATGGGTGTGTAGGTCAGTACCAGACAAGGTCATTTGCTGTGAGAAGCTTCATCGGAAACGCGGGGTTCTTGAAAGTCTCTAGGAAAGAGCCACCGACCCGCTTAGAGCCGGCTGCCTCACCCAGGCAGGTCACATCATCCTTCTGATACGGGCTGTCACGGGACAATGAGCAAAGGCCTGTGGGGACAATTCTGGTATTATCACACAGATAAGGAGCCCCAGAGGGGAGGGGGAGGGGAAGGGAGATACCATTCAGTTGCTCATTCATTTCCCGCCTCATTCTAAAGGACGTTTAAGGCAAGAGATGTGGCTGGAAAATGGACAAAGGAGAAAGATCCTGAGATTCTAAAGTCAGAGATAAGGTCAGGGATGGTCTCCTGTGGGAGTAACGCAGCACTGTGAAGCGAGGAGACTCACCCCTGAGGAGGAAGAGGTGGACGACACCTTCCAGGATGGAGACAGGGCCACCTGGAGAAGGGAGAGGCAGATAGGGCTGCACGTTTCTCACGGCCTTGCCGTCGTCCAGCCTCCGTGGCTGCTGCACCAGGCACGATGTGGTATCCCAAGAAGCCTGGAATACCAACTAGGATGCCAGGAGCCGAAGCACAGAAATCGTTCAAAAAACGTGGGTTCATTGAGCTCTGCAAATAATTCGGACCCCTCGTTGCTACATGTCACTTTTATAGACAAAGGACTCGTCTCAGTGTCTTTTACACCTCCTTTAATAAGATGAGGGCAACAGCAATGTGAAGGAGCAGCTTGGAAAAGTCCGCCTCTCCGTCATACACCTCCTCCCGAAAGCCCAGGTTAAAAACTGCCTTTTTGCCACGGGCAATCAATGCCTTCTTAATCGCATGGAAAATGTGAGCACATGCCTGTTAGAAAGGCTTGCTCTTTTCTTTCTGCTGCTCTGTAAAGAACCAGCTGAGTTCCCATGACAGTTTGGGGTTGTCTCCAAGGCCCTGCTTCCAACCAGTTTACTGTGCCCAGGTCACTGCTGGACAGATGTCTAGTGTCCCCACTCCAGGAGAACTCTCTACTGCCAGTCACAAGCTCAAGAAGGGACAGGAATCTCAGCTGGAGGGGTACCAGGAAGGCAGGGAGAAGTTCCTTTGATTAAAGTTGAAATGGAGGTGCGGGAGCTTGGCCGTGGGGGGGATCTGGGCTGTGTGGAAGGAGATGTGTGGGATGAAGCAGGAAGGTGAGGCTGGAGGTGAAGAGGTGGCGTTGGGCCAGAGAAGGCCTTGACGTGCAGATGAAGATGTTCTGTGTCCTTCCACACCAAGGAAGAGTGGTGGAAAATCAGAATTCACGGACCAGGTAAAGGGCTCTGGTGATGAGCCCAGTGTGAGAAGCAAATGTGTGCATGTAGCCTACAATTAAAGGGATGGATAAGAGAAGTGGAAACGATTTGGCAGTTGGAGGAAGCCAGCCCAGGCCTGGGAAGGTTTGAAGGTTACACAGGAAAAAATGTCCCATACATAGGCAACACTGGCTATCACTCCGTGTTTCTTGTGGATTCCTGGAAAGGGACTCCTCGTGGGTTAGGCTAGTTACTACTGTCTAGCACAAGAGCAGTAGAAAAGTTTTCCAGGGAACCCCCTCCCCCCCACCCCCAACCCACCCCCCACCCCCCCACCCCCCGCGACACACACACACACACCAGGAAATGGTAGACTGAGGCAGGGAGGGGTTAATGTGTTCTGAAATAAACCGAAGATTAATCCTCCCAGTTCTTAATGCAGGGTGAAATGAGATAAATTATTCACATCATTCAGTGTAAGAAGCAGGTCAGTGTGCGGCACCAGGCTTCTTCGGCTGCATTTTGCACGCAGGTCCTCTTCTTAGTCCTCGTGTTTAATTGTTCTCAGAACATCTGACTTAAATGGGTATTTCAGGTCTCGATTTTATCTTCCGCAAAGATAAATTAGAGCGCACATTCATTTCGCGACATTCTGACGTTTCCCATCGTCTCACCTTCACACAGGCATGACTAGGAAGAAAGGGGGCTGAGGAACGGGGCGCAGCAGGGAAGTGAGCGGGTCTCCCCAGCTCACCCCTTCCCGTCTTGACTGGCGCTGCACAGAGGCTACAGGAAGTCCGTTTGTCTGTGAGACGCTCTCGATCAGTGGTGACCCAAGGGAATTAGATCCACGCTTTAGAACTGGCCAGGGCCTCTCTCTTCCATGGACCGGGATGTCTGTGCAGAGGTGCCCACAGCCCTCCGGAGTGTCTGCAAAATGGATTACAATGAATGGGGCTTTTGTAGCCAAGAGCCGCCCACTCTTGGGCAGCCTTTCAATGGCCCCGGTCCATGGCAGTCGGTTCCCGCAGAACAATAACTGGATTTCCGCTCTTCTCTACCAGGCGCTGACCCCCAGAAAGGGTATGGATCTCTGAGAGTGGGTTCCTGAGGAGGGTCTGCAGGCCCAGAAACTCAGACAAAGGAGTAAACTAAGGCAGGACTGGGGGACGAGGGGGAGAGGCACAGAAGGAAGGGATGGAGAGCCAGCCAGGAGATGGGGCAGAAAAGATGGAAGCCAGAGGGAAGAAGGCAGGGTCTCTGGAGAGAGGCACTGAGGAGGCAGATAAGCGTGGCAGGGGATGGCTGGTAGGGAAGAAGAGCTCTGGAGAGGACCAGGCCTCTCAGAAAGCAGAAGGAGCCAGAAACACGGGACTAGGTAAAAAAGAAGGAATTCCAGGAAGAGTGTGGGAGGGAGAGCCCCATGCCTAGCGATGAGTTAAGCCAAGTGAAGGCTGAGTTGTCTTACACACGCACACACCACTCACATAGCTTTATACACACACACACACACACCACCACCACCACCACTACTCATATAGCTCTACACATGCACTCACACATGCACATATACAACACACACACACACACACAAACATGCTACTCACATAGCTCTACACACACACACACAAACATGCTACTCACATAGCTCTACACACACACACACACACAAACATGCTACTCACATAGCTCTACACACACAAACACACAAACATGCTACTCACATAGCTCTACACACACACACAAACATGCTACTCACATAGCTCTACACACAAACACACAAACATGCTACTCACATAGCTCTACACACACACACACAAACATGCTACTCACATAGCTCTACACACACCACCATCACCACCACCACTACTCATATAGCTCTACACACGCACTCACACATGCACATATACAGTACACACACACACACACACACACACACACACACACACACACACACGCGTATGCTCTTCTTACTACATTACTGTTTGTGAGACTTAGTGAACCCAAACTGCTTCCTTCTCTCCCCACCGGGGTTATTATTCTAGGTGTACCCTGCTCTCCACTTCCATTCTTAGGGTAAATTAAAAATATGAGTCAGAGGGGGACTATCAGGGTCTGCAAAATGCTCACAAAGTGGTGGGCTCTTTGTGTTTCACAATGGGGTTTCAGTCCTCGGGGTGGCACATTCAGCATGCCCACTGAGGTCTGACGGTGGTGGCGCTGGCCAGACATCACTCCTGTGGTTTGAGGCTGGCATAGAGGAGCAGCTAGGCACAACAGGGGACTCGTTTTTTTAAAAACAGACTGGCAGGAAATTTATACTGTAAAAATTCGTTTAGAAGCAAGTTTCTCATGGATATTCGGCAATGACCTTGGGATTCTAGGCCATGAAAGAGGAGGCCATGGCTCACCTATACCATGTCACATACGGGAGGGGAGGGGCCCTCACATTCCTAGGTGGCTGGGAACAAAAGCATATGGAGTTTGCCCATGGACACAAGAAGTGTCCATGAGTTATGGTAGTATGGACCAAATACGCATGCCGCAACACTGCCCACGGCTGAGGCAGAAACTCAGTGTGTTTCCAAGGGCTAGCAGGCAGTCAGAGCTAAGGAGAAACGAGCTCCAGGCCGGGCTGAAGTTGCTGAGAGCTCAAGCAGGCCTAGCTGTCGGGTTGCCACAGTGGACCCACCACAGTCCTGCTCCTGGCTTCTTCCGCGATTTCATCAGCCGTTCCTTCTCAGACCTACTTAGCGGTAGATGATGAGCCTGAATGTCAGCACGGGCTCTGGAATGCTGCCGGTCCACCACCAGTATGGAGGGCAGGCCCCCTGCCCGGACAAAGCTTGCCAAAGCAGTCCTTTGCAGCCCTCGGAGTCTGGAGGTGTGAAACAGTCTCAGCCGTGGAGGTGGGGCAGCCTCTAGGCCACCTTGAAACAATGGCGCAGCAGACCCCGTTGAAAGCTTTTAAAAATTTCCATTTAATTACTTCTGTGTGTGGCTGCTGATGCTCCGCCCTGCGTGGGTGGAGGTCAGAGGACAACTTGCAGGAGTCAGCTCTCTGCTCTCACCATGTGGGTCCCGGTAGGGAGGGCAGGCGGGCACCCACGGCGGGTACCTTCACCCACGGCGGGTGCCTTCTTCACCCGCTTCACCATCTCTTCGGTCTGAACGCCCTACCCGACCGCGGAGTTTATTTGAACGGAATCAGTGTTTACCAGCTGGCGTTTAAAGGCTGGCCCCCAGGTCCCGGTATCCAGTGTGTGACACTGACCAAGGGCACTGCCGTCTTGTTTCAAGTGCGGCCGCGGGTGTCGGAACAGCTGGGCGGGGGGACCTGGGTGATAACTGTGGAGCAGCGTGCGCCCAGTGCACGGTCAGGACTCTCCGCCACTGCTCCCTTATTAGAAAGGCCTCAGCAGGTAGGTTTGTCAGTGTTTGGGGTACAGGTAAAGGAGGCGCCACTCCCCATTGTCCCCAGCAGCCCGAGAAGCTCCCCAAGATTCAGACCAACCCAAGATGCATGGCTGAAAAGAAGATTGGGTACAGCAAGTTTATTCATTCATTACAGGCAGAACAGATTTTTCTCAAGATGCTTACTTAGGACGCGGAGGAAGAGAGGCCAGAGGGGCGCTCGGAAACAAGCCACACCCGGCGCGGCCACGGGCTCCTCAGGAGAGGCACGACACATCCGTTTTCATGTCCTGGGTAGGATTTCGGTGGTGTTTGAACTGAATAGCCTATCACGGGGTAGTTCCTGAGGGACACCTCACAGGACCACAATCAATAAGGTAAAATCTAGCCCACGGGGGGATGAGAGGGTGGGATATCTTCAAGCCGTTTTGTCTGAGGAAATGGAAGGATGCCTGCAAAAGATCATAGACACCCCTGGGCCTCAAGCCTGAGGCATTGCTACTTTGGTGTGTGTGTGTGTGTGTGTGTGTGTGTGTGTGTGTGTGTGTGTGTGTGTGTGTGTGTGTGTGTAAGGAATACTATGCAGCAGGCAGCCTTCACAGCAGATGCTGCCAATTGTGCAGGGGTTCTTGCTTCTCACCTGGAGAGACTCTGGGGTGATGGGTTCTTCTCCCTCCTCTCGGCCTCATGATTTCTCTGTCTTTTTGTCTGGCCTCGGGTTCCATTAGTCCCATTTTACAGAAGAGCAAATAGAGGCTCAGAGGCTTTGAAATGCAGCTCCAATTCATACAGCTAGGAAAGCTGGATGCAACTGCTGCTGTGGGATGGGTTACACACTGCATTCCAGCTGTCCTTGGGAAATGGCAAAGGATACAGGGATGTCCCTTGGGGAGATATGGCAGGAGGAAGAGCGCAGAATATGAGACCCCGCAGCAGGCTTGGGGACGATGACACCTCAATGTCACAGGAGCGGAATGACAGCCAGACAGCATGGACTGAGCTTGGAGAAACGGGCAGAGGCCTAGGTCTGCACGGGTCTTAGAACTCCATGCTCTTGACACGGACACCACTCAAAGATTTTAATAGAGAGTCTCGGATTCACTTTTTTTTTTTTTTTTTTTTTTTTTTGGTTTGTTTTGGTTTTTTCGAGATGGGGTTTCTGTGTAGCCCTGGCTATCCTGGGACTTGCGCTGTAGACCAGGCTGTCTCTGTTTCCCAAACACTGGGACAAAAGGTGTGCACCACCACTTGGCTCAGATACACTTTCAAGGAAGAGAACAGCTAGAAGGCCGCTCTCCAGCGAGCAGTGAGGCAATACAACACCGAGCCTAGGCAGTGAAGGGCATCTTTAAAGGTTCAGGGGATGGCCCTGGTGATTAGAGCGTGGAGAGGAGGGAGCGGGGATGTCCAAGATGGGTCCTCAGAGCCGGCTGAGAACCGCAGTGGCGTAGGAAGGGTAAGTGTGTTCCGGGTGAAGGTAAAGAATCCGGAAGTACAGATTTGGACATACTGCCTCCGGGATACCTGAGAGGCTCCAGGTCCACAGAGAGCAGCAGGCAGCTGGATGTGCAGATCCAGACAGGCTGTTGGCCACAGGTCCATCTCCTCTACCCTGCTCTGCAGACAGACAGCCCGTCACTGGCAGCACAATGGCAGGAAACATTAGCTGGGGGAACTGGAGTTGGCGAGGTGGAGTGTGATTAATGCAGAAGACATGAAGTCGGTATCGGATGGCAGTAACCCCAGACTCTGTTAGGCTCGGCAGAAAACGATCAAAGAGGATGGCATAAAGGTGGTAATGGATGTTTAGAATCTCCACTCCACCAGGAGGTGGGAAATTTTAAGTGAGCTGAGGAGATGAAAATTCAATGAAGGCCCAGCTAACTTTTATTTTTAGTGCCAACCTTCAACTGGACACAACAAAAATTTTTGGGCAGTTACTTTATTCACTGATTTGCTGAGCACATTCTGTGTCCTCAGAGCCTTTATGTGGTCGGGGAACACAGCATCGACCAAAAAGCATTCCTGTCCTTGAGGGCCTTACACCCGATGGAAGACTGAAAACGTGACAAGCAACAAAAGAAAACAAACAAACAAACAAACAAACAAGAACACCTCCTATCCGGGCATCTGTAAGCTTAGGTAACACCTCCACGCGAGTCATACAGAGGGAACGTGAGGGCTGAGGCAGCCTTTGCCCAGTGTATGGCTCTGCAAGTAGACTTGGGGCCTACTCTTGCTCAGTCAAGCATCCCTCCTTCGAAGCTTCCCCGGTGGCTCTTTGTCCAACTGAGACAAGATAAGGGAGACAGGCGACATAGGGGAGGAACGACGTGATTAACGCAGGTGGCCAGAGAAGACCTGGGGAAGAGAATGACGACGACGACGACATTAGAACAAAGACTCAGGGGGCTGGAGAGATGGCTCAGAGGTTAAGAGCACTTACTGTTCTTCCAGAGGTCCTGAGTTCAATTCCCAGCACCCACATGGTGGCTCACAACCATCTGTAATGAGATCTGGTGCCCTCTGCTGGCCTGCAGGGACACACGCAGGCAGAACATTGTATGCATAATAAATAAATAAATCTTAAAAAAAAAAAGAACAAAGACTCAGAAGGGTTACGTAAGCAAGCTGGGGCAGATTCCGAAGCAGGCCATGGCCAGTGCCAAGGGCCAAGAGTCTGCCCATTGCATCTGAGAGACAGCAAGGAGGCCGGAGTGGCTGGCACAGGGCGGGGCAGTGGCTGGGTCCCAGATGAGTGCCTCGCAGACCATCACAAAAACAGACTCACACTCTGAACGAGACCAGAGCCCTGTGGAGGATTTTGATCGGAGGAGTGACATGATTACACTTACTTTTTCCACGAGCTCCCGCTGGATTGGAAATGCAGTATGGGAGCTGAAGCAGAGGAAGGAAGGACCACTCAGACATAACAGCAGCTCGGACAAAGGAGGCGGCGGTGGAGGGGAGCCGTGGCCAGATGTGGGAGACCAAGCTCAAGGTCAACAGAAGCGGTGGATGGGCTGGATGTGTAGACAGAGCAAAGGATGACTTGAGGTTTCTGACCTGAGTCATAGGAGATGGGAGGTGCCATTCATTGAGAAATGGAAGGCATGGAATAAAACAAGACAAGCATTCAGTCCCCAATTTTTTTTTTTTTTTTTTGGTTTTTCGAGACAGGGTTTCTCTGTGTAGCTTTGCGCCTTTCCTGGAGCTCACTTGGTAGCCCAGGCTGGCCTTGAACTCACAGAGATCTGCCTGGCTCTGCCTCCCGAGTGCTGGGATTAAAGGTGTGAGCCACCAAAGCCCGGCTTAGTCCGCAATTTTAAGTGAAGCCATTACTTGTGGATGTGCGCTGGCCTTGGAACAGACACCTCCCTGCCCCCACAGCAACCTCAGGTTACCGAAGTCCTAACTGGGACTGAACCACTTCAAGTCTTTCCTCAATCTGACTCCAGCACCCACTCTCTCCACCCTTCACTGCAGTGTCTCAGGAGATTCCCCCTTCACCCAGGAACCAGACGGAAACTAAACCACACCACCCCTGTGTCCTCAGTGCCGGGGACCGGCTTGTACTGGACCTGAAGGCCGGCTCCAGGAGAGGAGCGGGAAGAAGGGGGCAAGCCTCCCTTACCCTCCGATGTTCCTCTCCAGTTCACTACCAGAGAAATCACCCCCTTCTCATAGAAAGGGACAGACAGACACACAGACACACAGACACACTTAAAATTGACTGACTCATGAAAAACTCTAGACTTTGGCTTTTCCAGAAGACAATCGTAAGATGACGCTTGTATCCTACATGGCCACCTTTGCTGGACACACGCTGGCTGTGACTCCATTCCCATCACTCACCGGCACTTGCCTGTGGCATTCATTTATTTAACCTACCAGCCTCTTCCGGGTCTTGGAGTTGGCAACTCAGTTTTCAAAGGATGTGCATGCTAAGGACTTGAACTCTTACCCTGAAGGAGTCCAGGAGCTTTTGATGGACATTAAACTTCATATGATGGGATGAGAACAAAAGACAGAATGGCAAACACAGGCAAGAGTGGCCAGACCCCCCCCCCCCCCCCCCCCCCCCGCCCAGATGACACTGAGGAGAAGTCACTGAGGTGGGCACTGGGCTTGCACTGGATGGGTTTGAATTGAAAGAGAAGACCTAGCGCTTCTAGTATGTTCTGTCTGGTCTGCCGGTGAAGAAGAAGAAAACATACAGACCCGAACCCAAGCCACAGCGGCACCTTTTGTCCCCTGGGTATCTCTGGCAAGTGACTTTGAGCCTTGTTTTCCCCGGCCTTAAAGCAGGAAGGAAGAGAAGTATTTCAGCATGGTTAATGGGGGAGGGCCCTGGGAGAGAAGAGAATTATTGGAACTAATAGTCTAGGGAAAACCCACATGCGGAGCTTGGCTCTGAAAGCATCAGACAGGAGAGGTGCCGCAAACTTCAAGGTAGCGGTGGCGTCTGCTGTCCTGGAACAGCGAGCGATACAAAACATACCAAGCTGCGGAAAGACTTAGGTTGCCTGCTTTTCCAGTCCAACCTTCAAAGAGAGGAGGGAGGGGGGAGGGAGAGAGGGAGAGAGAGGAAGAGGAGAAAGTGGGTGGTGGTGGTGGTGATGGTGGTGGGACCTGAGTGCATGTGAGTGCGTGTGCATTAGGGCAGTGGCCCAGCATGGGAGCCGACTGATGGCTTCTGGGTTTAGGTCCGGACACAGGGAACGCAATCCCTTCTTCCTGCACACAGCACCGCGCTGACCTAGAATGGAGGCCTCACAGGCCTGGTTACAGCCTCTCCCCTCCCCACCCTTCTCCCCCCTCTTCACTGCCCACCCCCCCCCCCCCCCCCGACCCCGCTCCCTCCCGGCCTTCCCCTCGCTGTTCCCAGCCTGCAATTCATCACAGCTCTGTGTTCATGCCCTTTGTGACCACATCTCTCCGGCACTACCTTTGCATTTTGATGTTAAAACAATATTTTGCCCACTACATGGCAGCACTTGGAGCCTTTGCAGAGGCCATTTACGTCTGCTGTTTTATTTGATCCTAACCAGGTTGCTGTCACGGAGGCCGAGGAGGTATTATTAGCAGGAGTAATAGTCAAAATATTGAACAGCCCTATATTGTAAGCTCAACCAACTGGAATAGATACAGACCTTAGAGAGGTCCCAGAAGCCTCCTTCCTCCATTACTGCAGGAGGGCTGGGTGGGGGCAGGGCTGTGGGGGGCAGGGCTGTGGGGGGTGGTGGGGTGGTGGGAGGGGACCAGGGACAGGAGGATAGCTGAAGTCAGGGGCTGGGATGTCAGATGTAAAGACCAGGGAATGGCTATTTATTGAATGGTCTGGATGCATTTCTGCTTGTGAAGCATTAGCTGTAACCAAGCTCACAGTAGACTGATAATCAGTTCAGTTGTGCTGATGTGGGGACTGAGGTCAGGGAAGATTAAAAACCTGTCCAGAATGAGGGACTCCTTGTGTCTATGGCTCGGCTCTCTCCACAGAACTGGGAACACTGACCTCTCGTCTTTTTCACACGTCTGTCACCAGGGTTCTTATCTGCTCAGTATCTCCCGTCTCACTTCCCGAATGTGTCCAGATCCCGTCTCTAAATTCCCCGCTTTGGCTTTTTCATCTGTGTCTTCACAGGATTCCCACACTGTCTCCTGTTCCCCAACAGGGAACGGCTTCCTGCCGCTCCTGAGGCCCTTGACTTTCTCCAGATGTCTGGCCTGCTGCCTCACTGTGCTGTGCCCCAAAGCAACCTCACTTCCCCCCAAACCAGCTCTGTCATGGCCTTACTAGAGAGCTGCCATTCACAAGTTCCTAGGCAGATGAAAAGTCCAGGTTTGCAAGTCAGGTCTGTCCTTCAACCATGGGGGTCCTGAACTCAGGCTGTCAGGCTTAATGGCAAGGACCTTTACCTGCTGAGCCATCTCACTGGCCTAACATACATCCTCTGTGTATATGTGTGTTACATAAAACATGTATATCCATCCATCCATCCATCCATCCATCCATCCATCCATCCTTCTATCCATCCATCCAGCCATCCTTCCTTCCTTCTATCCATCCATCCTTCCTTCTATCCATCCATCCATCCACCCACCCACCCACCCACCCACCCACCCATCCATCCATCCATCCATCCATCCATCCATCCATCCATCCATCCATCCATCCATCCATCTCTCTCTCCAGGTATCTACCCCCATGACTGCACTGTTAGATTGGTCTGTCATAGACATGGTCTGTATCTTCTCATGCTGCTGCTGCTTATACTTTACCTGAATTCCTCATACACTTCATGCAGCAAGAGTCCTCACTTCCGATGGCCAAGGTGTTCATTTCTATAACTGAACGTGTGGGCTTTGGGGTTCTGTCTTCTCACACGGGCGGGGAGATAGATGAGGACCCGGAAGTTAATGTCATCTCACTCACACTGTGCACTTGCAGGAGTTGACCCATAAACATGTCGGCACTGAAGTGTGAGCTTTGCCGCACCTCCCAACCGCTGCCTCTTAGATTAAGTGCCACAGCCACAGCCTTTGCCTCAGCCACACTTTTTGTGTTTTAATACCTACCGCTCCTTCCCTCTAATGCTTTCTACGTGTCCCCTGTCATTCCAGGGTACATTATTTGAACAGATCCTTGTCTCAGGGCCTGCTCCTGGGAAGACTAAGTTTTACAAACACACTTATATCTAACACTACGTTCTCTCCGCATCATTGGAGCATGGTTTTAGCTAAGTCATCACTCAGAATTGACATTATTACCACTACGTTAATATTACTCTTAGTTAAACAACATAATAAAGTATGATTACATTTCAATTTTTATTATTTTCAAGACAGGGTGTTGCCCTGTTGTCCAGGTTGGTCTCAAACTCCTGGACTCAACTGATACTCCTGTCTCCTCCCAAGTAAATAGGATTATAACCATGCATTACCCTAAGTACCTACATTTCTTTATAAGAAGCATTTCCCCTGGAGATGATAGTATTGCAAAATGAGTCATGTTGTCTACACTGTCTATATTTCCTTAGGAACAGCACTCAAACGAAGTCTGAGGTCTTCCTGCTCCACAGGACTGACTGCTTTCCTGGTTCATCACACAGCTGTTATCCTGAGGCTCTGCATTCTAGAAAGTTGTTTTATCTCTGTCCTGTATTGTTTTTCTTTTGTCCTTAGTCTCATGTCTTTTTTTAATTATTATTTCTTCATAGCTTTATAAGAATGGTTATGTCAGACAAATATTTTGAAACCTGGCATGTCTGAAAACATTGTTTTTGTTTTATGGGCAATGTAGAGAATCTGCTAAGTAGAGAATCCCAGATACAAAATTTCAGAATTTAGAAGAAAATTCTGTTATCTCTTAGCATTTCTTTTCACATTTATTTTGCAATCGTGTGTGTGTGTGTGTGTGTGTGTGTGTGTGTGTGTGTGTGTGTGTGTGTGTAGAGGTCAGAGGACAATCTGTGAGAGTTGGAAATCTCCTCTTACCATGTGGGTCCTGACACCAAACTCAGGTTGCCCAGCTTGGCAGCAAACACCTTTACCTACTGATCCACCCCACCAGCCCCAGAATTCCTTCTGTTTTGTTTTACTTTCATCTGGGGTGGGGTGGGGGATGTCCTCATCTGTCTTCTTCCAAATATATACATATTCACACCTTAGCTATCCTGAGAACCTTTCTTATTCTCTTAAGTCTTTATTATAAAGCCTCTCTCATCTTGTTTCATGGGTACAATGGCTCCCTAGCTTTCTAGGGTATTAACTTGGCTATTCAGTTTTTGTGGGTTTTTTTCTGAATTGTTTCTGCTTCCTAACTTTCTCTCCCTCCCTCCATCCCTCTCTTTCTTTCTCCTCCAGGGTCTTTGTTTTTTAGACTTTCTTCTCTCCTCACCACTCATTTCAGAGGACTAAAGTGCTGAAAGCACTCTCTTTCTCTTTCTGTGTAGATGTGTGTGTGTGTGTGTGTGTGTGTGTGTGTGTGTGTAGATCTGTGTGAGTGGTGTGTGTGTGGTGTAGAGATATGAGTGGTGTAGATCTGTGTGTGTATATCTGTATATATGTATGTGTGGTGTAGAGATATGTGAGTGGTGTATGTGAGTGTGCATGTGTGTGTGTAGATCTGTGAGTGGTGTATGTGGTATGTGTGTGTGTGTAGAGACATGTGAGTGGTATGTGTGTGATCTGTGTGAGTGGTGTGTGTGTGTGTGTATAGAGATATGTGAGTGGTGTGTGTGTGTGTGTGTGTGTGTGTGTGTGTGTGTGTGTGTAGAGACATGTGAGTGGCATGTGTGATGAGCTGTCTGAGTGGTAGGCCACGGCTTAGGGCTATCAGGTAGGAAGCCATTGTTTACTGGGGACATTCCACCTATGGTGGTACCAATAATTGGTCTTTAGACCAATTATACAGCAGGGGCCCCCTGACCCTTTCCCCGTAGGGAAGATGGACTCTACTGCTGAAGCTGCCTGCCCTCAGTAGGACACCTTCTATCTGTCTGCTGTCCGTGGTGTCTTCCTCAAGCACAGAGCATCACACTTTCCGTCTCTCTAGAGCCCTTGTGTTTATTTTGCTGAGAGGAATGGAGAAAGCCCCCCAAACAGCAGGCTAGGCTCAGGAGGGCAGGGCAGACTTCCGTTTCATCTACATGTTCTCAGCCCAACCATCCCATCAGCGTCAGAGGTGGTCAGTATGTTCACTTCCCACATTCGTGCTTATTATTTTGGTTTTGTTTTTCATAACAAATCAGCTCTTGTTTGGAAGCATTTTGAACCCCACCTGTCTGGTAGGTAGCTCTTTCTTCTCTTCGAGGTCCATCAATATTTACCAACTTCTATCCTTTTCCCCAAATTGTTGACGTTTCCATTGGCTGCCATCTTTTCTCATATTTACAGTCCTTGTGGGTTTGTGTTTTACCACCTTGTCATTTTATGGACACAGTCAAGCGCATGTGTAACGTGCTGTGCTCAGCCTGCAATTCACTTTTGCATTTTAAAAAAGATTAATTTATTCATTCATTCATTCATTTTATGTATACAGTGTTCCTCCTGCATGTATGCCTGCAGGTATGTATATATGTATGTATGTAATGTATGTATGTGTGTATGCTATACAGTGTTCTGTCTGCATGTTTGCCTGCAGGCCAGAAGAGGGCACCAGATCTCATTATGGATGGTTGTGAGCCACTATGTGGTTGCTGGGAATTGAACTCAGGACCTCTGAAAGAGCAGCCAGTGCTTTTAGTCTCTGAGCCACCTCACCAGCCCCCACTTTATTTATTTATTTTTGAGACAGGGTCTTTCCTCTGTAGCTTTGGCTGTCCTAGGACTCACAGAGACCCCCATGCCTCCACCTCCCGAGTGCTGGTTTTAAAGATGTGTGCCACCGTGCCCGGCTCACAGTTCGCTTCTCGCCTCCACATGCTCAGGCCCACTGAACACTGCCAGTCTGGGCTGTGTGTTATTCTCCAAGTGAGCCCCACTCTTCTGGTCCTCTTGCCTTTGATAAATTTCTGGAATGTTCTCCTGAATTCTTTTCCATCCTCCAAGCCCAATTTTAAAGTAGTGTATCCATCTGGTTTGCCATTTTGTACCAATGAAAACTCTCTGTCTTCTAATGTGTACTGTAGACCTCCCTTCTCCTGTCACGTGTTAACTGTCCATGTACCCGTCACCTTTGCCGCGTAAGCATCTGGAAGGAAAGCACACTAGCATTGGTCTTTGAATCCCTATCCTTCTCTACCAACGGTTGGTCAGTTTCTGCCCACGATGGGCTTTGTATACCATGGTGATTCCATGGCAGCCATCCAGTCCCTGTGTTCGCCAGTTTGCACATAGATGAAAGGGTAGTTTCTCCGACTCTAGCTCCCTTGTGAAGCAATATGTGCTGCATGTGTGTTTGTAGACTAACAGGAACAGTAAAAATTAAGCCTCTGCCCCTGAGTGCAGAGGCCTTTTAATCACACTGGTCTCCAGCCCTCACAGTAATTCTTCAAGGCAGATCACTGGCTTCCACTTTCAGACGAGGCACACAATCCTCTACTGTGTTAAACAGACCTGCCCACGCCCCAGGGCCGGCAAGCCACAGCAGCGAACTCAAGCGTTGGTCTCCGGTCCCAAAGTCTGTCTGTCTGTGGTTTTGTTGCAGCTGCTTTCTGTTTTCCTTTTTAAAACTTGTGTCCATCCTAGTTAATGCGAGTGCTTAGCATTTCCTTCACAGGCCTTACTCTCCTGCTGTGAAGAGTAAGGGGGTGTGTGGCTAACTTTCTCATCCATATCCTGTCCCACACGCTGCGGTCCCCAGCTTGCTCTGTGGACCCTTACCTGTCACTTACTGGGCATTTCCTCTCAGCTGAGCATGGTTATGCTCTAAAGATAGCAGCTCTGAAGACAGTTCAAATCCTGCCTCTTCCACTTACTGGCTGCAAGTGGAGCCAGTCAGCACCTCTCTGTATATGTTTCTTCCTCTGCAGTGGACTTAATAACAGATACATATGAGGTAGTGGTGAGGATTAAGTACACATAAACTGCTTAGTGTGTGTAAGAGCTTTTGGTGTTACGTACTATAGTCACATAACTAATCCCATTAACTCAACCTCTACCAATCCTGTAAGGCAGAATTCTCATGTCAACTTTGCAGCCTATATTACAGACAGAAATCCAGGTCTTCCTTGACTCTAAAGCCATGTCCTTATTCTGTACAGTCAGACAGACAGATGCTATTTGTGGGCATTTCTCAGGCTTTTAAAAATGGTAACTCTTTGAAGAAGACAGTAGACTCAGTTGGGCTCTAGTATAAATTTAGAGACAATGTGAGAGTATCCTTACTGTGCATACGTAAGAGGCACTAGCCTGGGCTTCAGAAAGCCAAGCAGGGCCAGCACTGCTGTGTGGACTCCTAACTTCCCTCCCACCCTCCTATCCTTCCCTTCTTTTGTGGGCTGAGGTGTGGCAGCTGTCTTCAAATACCTTTCTAGGGCTCCTTGAAAAGTCTCCAAGAGCCAAGGTGCCATCTACTGAATGCCAGCACCATCTGGTGGCCATGGGCCATAACCCAAGCCTGTTGCTCCCTACTGCCACCTGGTGGCCATTAATGCCACAAAGTTCGCCAAGCATATTAAAAAAAAAAATCCTTGACACATTTACAGGTGCCATCCTTTCAGCAACCCAACAAGGTAAGTAGAACAACTAACAAGTTAGTTTTCAGCGAGGCTAGGTGAATGGCATGGAGGTACACAGCAAACCCATTGGCTGTCACAGCCCTGTTTAATAGCCTTTTGCTGGATGGTGTGTGTGTGTGTGTGTATGTGTGTGTGTGTGTGTGTGTGTGTGTGTGTGTGTGCATGCATATGGAGGCTCAAGATTAATATTGGGTGTCTGAGGTAGGGTCTCTCACTGAACATGAAGCTGGCCATTTCAGTTAGTTTAGCTAGCCACATTACCCTGAAGAGCTCGTGAATCTGCCTCCTGGGGGATTATACCATCACCAATTTTTACGTGGGTGCCAGAGATCCAAACTCAGGCAAGTGCCGTATTTCTCCAGGTGAGGCCCTACTGCATTCAAGATGCGTCACAGAAGTCAGTGGCTATCATTCCCCAGAAGCAATGCCTACCTTATTTTTGAGACAGGTCTCTCACTAGCCTTGAACTCACCAAATAGGACAGGCTGGCTGGTCAGGGGGCCTCAGACTAGAATTGCAAGCACACGCTACCGTGTGTGCAGCTTTTTAAGAAGTGGGCTGTGGGACTGAATCTAAGCCCTCATGCTTACAAGACAAGCACTTTGCTGACCGAGTCTCCTTGGTCAAGCTTTCCATTTTAGAGGGGCCCGTTGGCAACCAGAAAACTCTCTTTTCTAGTCTACCCTGAAGCTAAACGTGGGCCGATATTAAGCAAGCAGGCTTGGTGTGTATAATTTTAGGGAGAGTCTTAGAAAGGAGTAGGCAGACCTTTCTTTGCTAACAGCTTCTGGAGTGGTTTCTTGAGGGCTGGCAAGATGGCTCAGGGGGTAGAGGTCGTACCCTCCACCCCATCCCCACGAGATGGCAGAAGACCAGCTCTCTGACGTTCCCAGCATCCTGCACCTGCATTTGCACAGGCTTCCACAAACACACACAAAAACAAAGAGAAAGTAAGACGACTCCAGACTCTCCTTCCTGGACATCAGTCATGTGTGGTCTCCCCTCGAGTGTGGGCAGAGCTGGCGTTCTGAATGAACAGATGTAGCGTGAAACAGTGGGGAGTCATTTCCAAGACCGGCTTTCAAGTCTCTGGCTTGTCTCACATTCTTGCTGGTTCTTTCTGCTTGCCCATAGGAAGCTACCGTGTGGTGAGCTGCTTGACGGGGACACGCGCGCCACAAGGATGGGAGAGCGCCTCTGGCCAGTGATGAGCGAGGACCCGAGGCCCTCAGTCCAACAGCTTGCAGCAAGCTAGAAACTGGGTGTCCTGGGAGCAGATCCTTCCTGATGTGAGCAGCTGGGCTCACACCTCCGTTGCTGATTTATGAGAAAGCCCGAGTTGGAGGGGCCCAGGTACACCGTGCCTGATCCCTGATGTAAAGAACCGCAAGGCAATTGTAAGCCTCTAGGTTTGACACGTGAATGGGTAATAAGTATACCTTTTTCTCTTCTCAATTAGAAAACAGACAAATGGCTGGAATAGACATCTTGAGCTATGAAATTGATTTAACTAAGGCCCTACATGGAAACATGGTGAGCCGGAGGAGTGTGGGCCAACACAAGGGAACACTGCTATCATTTTGAACATCTTTCCATTCTTAGCCGACTGTAATTTTTCAGTTTTGTGTTAAAGAGGTGAGGCCATCTAGGAGAGTGGCGAGGCAGGTCAAGTCTCCCTGATGTCTATATTGTAGTCCACCTTTACCTTTTCCTTGGCATTTTCTCCGTCTAATTCCCAATCCTCTACCACCCTCGCCTTGCCCAGAGCTCCCTAGTCTAGCCTTGGTCACCGAGTTCCGCCGAGTTCAAACAAGTCTGCCTTTTGCCTTGTCGCCCTGTAGGCGGGGTGATGGGTGGCGCGGGGAGAAAACCCAGCAGATTTCTGAAATGATTAGAAGGGGACATTCTAGAAACACTCGAGCAACCTTAGTTTCGACTAAGCACCAAGGGGCTGAGTGGAAGAGGGTGAAGGATGCACTAGGGTCAATGGAGAGTGAAAGGCTCGCAGTCGGACACGGAGAACGCCACTGTAGACCCCGACCTCCCTCTGTGACGTCGGAAGCCATTTCTGACTGAGCGCCTTATGCCCATATCGCCAGGAGTGTTTCGACGTGAAATCCCATTCTTAATAAAATGCAGGAGAATTTGGCCTTTGAGCTCCCCTAGTTTATTTCTATTATGGATCTGGGAAAATATTACATATTTTAGTGTTGTATTCCTGTCTAGGTGTCAGGGACTACGTCTCATTCCTATGTGTTCCTGTCATCAACTATGGTGTCTTGTACATACTCAATAAACAGTAGGGTATGCTGTAAAGAAGATTTCTTCATTATTTTAATCCTACTTTGGGACACATTCTTAGGTCAGTAATACCTCCCCCCACCACACACACACACACACACACACACACACACACACACACACACACACACACACACACGAATGCAGACTGCCACTACAGAATTCGTTCATTGGCTTCATAAAAATTTCTGCAATTCCTAGCACATTCCAGGTTGTCCCAGATTCTGGTGGTGCCACCATCGAGTCGAGTCTCTGCTCTACGCTGTTCCGTGTGCCCTGGCCTGCTCTGAAGCAGGGCCAGGTGGCTGGTGCTGGCCAATAGACCAAACAGAATGAGCAGATCTCTCTTACAGTCCAAAGCAATTCACAGCTAGTGGGCGTTCTTCTCCTTCTCTTCCTCCTTGGAGAACTCTGAGACCCTGTGTTCTGAGACTGCCCCGAGATGGAATGATCTGAGTCCCGGACCTGGATGGAGGAGGGTGACTGTCCCCAGTTTTCTTGTGTTTACTGCCCAGACAGTTGCAAAAGCACTTGAAAGAAAGCCCTGAGCAGGCCAGGAAGTGAGTCATATGGTCACTTTGGAGCAAGACTGTCCCAGGCAGAGAGGACACTCAAATGGTACATGTATGGGCTTGGCTACTTCACCGACAACCGATTTTACCTTCCGGGCTTACTTGGATGCTTGAATCAGCTAAGAACCTGTGTACTCAGTATTTATTTATTTATTTATTTATTTATTTATTTAGACAGGGATCTCTGTGTAGCTTTGCGCCTTCCCTGGAACTGGCTTTTGTTCAGGCTGGCCTTGAACTCACATAGATTCGCCTGTCTCTGCCTCTCGAGTGCTGGGATTAAAGGCGTGCGCCACCACCGCCCGGCTATTTATTCTTTTTTTAAATAGAATTTCTTAAAAAGCAGTTTCAGGCTCACAGTGAGGTCGAGAGGAGGGTATTTCCTGCCTCTGTCCCATATACTCAACCTCCCCCATGTCAACATCCCTTTCAAGAGCGGCACGCACACTCGTTACAATGGCCGAATCTGCATCAACACATCAGTACCACCCAAGCTCATAGCCTACAACAGCGCTCACTACTGGGGTCCTGTGGGCTTGACAAATGTATATGGACATCCAAGTGCTATTTCAGTACCATAGAGAGTTATTTTATGGCCCTCTGTGTTCCAGCCAGGCTGTTCTCTGGAGCTTGTTCTGGGGTGCTGGCATCCTCTGCCTTCAGGGTCAGGGGCGAGGTGGCTCACTGTAGATGGCCAACAGTGCTGTCAGGACCACGGTTTCCATCCTTCCTGACTGCTGTGCATCAGGGGGGCCAGCCCTCCCCGGTCCCCACAGCTCACGTGCGGCTTTCCTCACCACTTCACAAAATTTCTACTTAGTCACTATCTGCTTGAAACTGTGTCCACTGAAGAGTCAGGCTGGATAAATGCAGACATTCTTCTGTATCTCACCAACCTACACGAGGCTGATTTTGATAAATAGGGTGCTTTAATGCAAAACATTCCCTGAATTCTAAACAGAGTATAGGTCTTTCTGGTACTATTTCCAAAGGCTGCAAAATCGTAATTTTATGCATAGAAAAAATTTAATACCTAAGCATAAGATGAATTGCTAAATAGTCTTATTAATAAAAAAAACCCAGAGCCAGATATTGGGGTGAATGCTGAAAGATCAGAGAAATAGAACAAGCCACAGCCAGCTTCACCTTGCCAACTCCTCGGCTGATCTTGTTTCCTCAGACTGAAAGCCTGAGTCCTCACCTGAATGGATCTTAGCTCAACTGCTCAAAGGCCTCAAGAGAGGAAGTTCCTGTTTTCTCATGCCTTATATACCTTTCTGTGTCCTGCCATCACTTCCTGGGATTAAAGGCGTGTGTCTTTCCCAAGCAAAGACATGAGATCTCAAGTCCTGGGAGTAAAGGTGTGTGCTACCACTGCCTGGTTCAGTTTCCAGTGTGGCCCTGAACTCAGAGATCCAAACAGATCTCTGCCTCCCTAGTGATAGGATTAAAGGTGTGTGTGCCACCACTGTCTGGCCTCTATGACTAATCTAGTGGCTGTTCTGTTCTCTGACCCCCAGATAAGTTTATTGGGGTGTACAATATATCAACCACACACAAGTGGACATTGCATTCACCTTTCTTTTTAAACCCTTAATGCCTATGTTTCGAGAATCATAAATGAGACAAGCTTCCTATAACAATGTTTTTCGAACTTGAATGTTGTTTGAATTTCTCATAGGGGAAAAAGATTCTCACAAGAACCTCAAGTTAGCTTAAGATATCCTTCATAATATTGCACATATATATATGTATGTATATGTGTATATGTATATATGTATATGTGTATATATATACGTATATACAAACACAAAACTAAGGAATGGACTCAGTTTTACATATTATACATCTGTGAAGCTAAAACAAATTTGTTAATTAGATACAAATAAAACTACCAAATGAAGAGAAATTCAAATCTGCCATACTGATTCAACACAAGGAATGATACACTGCTGAAACCAGGTCACCCCCAAAACACCAACAATGTATTGACTGCAACAACATGAGTGTATTTAGTCACATGCTTTGTGGTGACTCAGTTTCCCCACCAAACCTTGGTAACAATGGCACACCACAACATGATTTGATTTTGCTGGCCAGGTGTTGTGGTGCAAGTCTTTGATCCCAGCTCTTGGGAGGCAGAGGCAGGCAGATCTCTGTGAGTTCAAGGCCAGCCGTCTATACAGAGTGAGTTCCAGGACAGCCAGGGCTACACAGAGAGACTGTCTCAAACAAAACAAAACAGAAACAAAAACAAAACAAAACAATCTGATTACGCCTTGGGTGACCACACCCTTTGCTTTTAAATTGCTCTGTTGTTTATTTTCAAGTCTGTGAAAATTTACTTACTTCTCTTTGCCCACCACACACCCAAACATAGGCAGTGGAATTTTATTCCTAGAAAAACCATAGAGGGTTCAGACATTTGTAAAGATTTTCTACCTCACTATTAATCCAGTGCAAATTAAAATGAGAGTCCATTTCAGCTGTCAAATTGGCAAAGCTTAAAAAAATAAATGCTGGTGGGTATGTGTGATGGGCACTCTTGAACACTTACTTGGGAATAAAATCTTGCCTGACCTTCGTAAAAAGCAATTTGGTGGACTTAGATTTAAAAACCTTTGAATCAGTCATTTTGAATACGGTTTTCTTTCTGTCCTAGGGAAATAATTTTAAGCTACTGGCAAGATTTCTGTATGAAAATATTCATGGAAATGCGAAAACAGTGAACTACAGAAGCCCCCACATGTCCAAGTCGTGGAGTAATGAAAGGAATTAAATCCAGGTGATCTCTGGGGAGACCGTGATTTTGGTTCCGGAAGTCCAGGTGATCTCTGGGGAGACTGTGATTTTGGTTCCGGAAGTCCAGGTGATCTCTGGGGAGACTGTGATTTTGGTTCCGGAAGTCCAGGTGTATTCTGGGGAGACTGTGATTTTGGTTCCGGAAGTCCAGGTGATCTCTGGGGAGACTGTGATTTTGGTTCCGGAAGTCCAGGTGATCTCTGGGGAGACTGTGATTTTGGTTGCGGAAGTGCAGGTGATCTCTGGGGAGACTTTGGTTGCGGAAGTCCAGGTGATCTCTGGGGAGACTGATTTTGGTTGCCGACTGCAGTGTAGCAAACAAGGCAGCAGCCAGCCACACCACCTTTCCGGTTCCTCAGTGTGTGTAAAAGTTACATTCACACTGTTCTGTAGGATAGTCAGTATTCAACCACATTATAGAAAGACAACGTACACACCTCAGTCAGAAACGAAATGCCAATTGAATTGCTAAGAAACGCTAACAATCGAGGGAACCTTCAGAGAGTGGTAACATTGTTGCTGGTGAGGGTCTTGCCTCAGTGTTGACTGACTCATCAGGGTGTAGTTGCTGAGGACTGGGGTGGCCGTGCATTTCCTAAAGTCAGGCGCTCTGAATCGATGGGAGAGTTCTCAGCATGGGATGCTCTTTGGTAACATTTGACCCACAGCAGACAAAATTGGAACCCACTTTCTCAAACTCTGCTTTTTGCCTACATTTATAGTCCCAATTCTTTCTCATTCCTACTATGTTTACAGAATCCTCACCGGAAGTAGTTCTATCTCAGGAAACTGGATTTGACTCATCGTGTTGTAAGCAATTCCTCATTTGCTGAGGTTTTGTTATGAGATCAATTCAGCTGCCTCTTCAAACTTCTCGTCTCAGGCTCTCTCTGCCACACCTGCACTTATTTCTTCCCTGAGGTCTTGAGTCCTACAATGCCATCCATTAACTTCTAAGTGTCTGGTAAAGTTGGTATTTTGACTTCCTCTTATGAATCACAAATACTTTGTTTGTTTTTGAGACAGGGTTTCTCTGTGTTAACAGTCCTGGCTGTCCTGGAACTCACTTTGTAGACCAGGTTGGCCTCGAACTCACAGATCAAAAATGCTCTTAATGGCACCTACAGTGACTAGCTTTTCTTGAAGATTTTCAATTTACTTTGCACAGATCCATCAGAAGACTCAATATTTATGGCAGCTTTTGCTTTATAAAATGTGTGGCCTTGAGCCGGGTGTGGCGGCACACACCTTTAATCCCAGTACTCTGGTCTATACAGTGAGTTCCAGGACAGCTAGGGCTACCCAGAGAAACCCAGAATTGAAAAACAAAAAATAAAAATGTATGGCCTTTCTTTTCAGTGTTGGGGATCAAACCCCACACTAGGCAAGCACCATACCACTCTGCTACACCCTCAGTTCCACAGGATATATTTCATAGTATTTACACAGGTTTGTAAAGTTACGTTGTTACTTGTGTATGTGTGATGCACATGTGCCAGATGCCACAGCGCCGGGGACACGTGGAAGTCAGAGGACAATTCCTTCTGTTGTGTGGGTCCCGCGGATCAAGCTCAGGTTGCCAGGTTTGGTGGCAAATGCTTTTTCCCATTGAGCAATCTCCCAAACTCAAGATTTCTTAAATGTTATGACTTCCCTGGCATAGGGGCTTAGCACTTAATCCCAGTATTTGGGAGGCTAGGTCAGGAGGACTATCATGAATTTGAGGCCAGTCTGGGCTACAGAGTGATTCAGGCTCAGCCTGGGTTAGAGTGAGACCCTGTCTCAAAACAAAACAAAACAAAACAAAACACAAAAACCCTGGGGTTGGAGAGATGATGTGTGGTCAAGAGCACTTGCTGCTCTTGCGGAGGACCCAGGTTCTGTGCCCAGCACCCACATGGTGACTCACAACCATCTGACTGGCTTCCTAGGGCAACAGACATGCACATGGTACACATGTACATATGCATAAAATAAAAATTTTAAAAATCTTTTTTTTTTTTTTTTTTTTGAGACAGGCTCTCTCTGTGTAGCTTTGGAGCCTTTCCAGAAACTAACTCTGTAGCCTAGGCTGGCCTCGAACTCACAGAGATCTGCCTGCCTCTGCCTCTGCCTCCCAGTGCTAAGATTAAAGGCATGCACCACGACCGCTCGCCTTAAAATGTAAAAGGTCGTTAAGAAGTCATGAATCTGGGAAAGGGACCGGTGGGAGGATTGGCAGGGGTTAGAATGTATTCTACATATGTCAAAGAACAAAGTAAAAAATAAAAATTTCACCGCTAACTCTCCCTCAAACCAAACCAAAAAAAAAAAAAATGATAAAAAGTAATTCTCCAAAGAAAAAGACTTAATGAAAGTAGGCCTCAAAGAGGAAGATGGGTAGTTTTTATTTTTAAACATTTCCTGAATGTTCCAAGCTTTCTATAATAAGCATACACTATTTTTATTTTTAGTTAAGAAGCACCGGACATGCAAGCACGTGATACTGCTCCCACTGTGAACAAGAGTAAAGAAAGGCTGTTTCACTGAAGGGATGTCGGAGGTAGCTTGATGGAATCTGCTCTTCCACGACATCCGCCCACAACTCTTAGGTTTGCTCTCTGGAGTTATCCAAAATAAGTGCATGACTGCCACAGAAATATTCTGAAAAGGTCCATCAACAAGCTTCCCATCTTGCATCTCCTAGAACCCAGCTCCCCAGGTGTCTGCTCTCTGCCTGGAGCAGCCTGAGTTCTCTCAGGGTTCTGGTGTCACTAGCCCCTCTGCCCTGCTTTAGACAGGTTCCTGTCACAGTGCACACACATCTTATGCACATGCTTGGTCATGGCGGAAATGTGTTTCTGTGGGTGAATTAAAGATGTCTGAAAGCCACTGCCCATACCCTGGCCACATCAGGCCAGCACTGGTCCCTAAACTCACCCTGGCTTGTACCTGATGCCACTTTCCCTCAGTTAGGCAGTCTCTCAGGTTTCTGTCTATAGAAGTTCCACTTTCTAGCTAAGGTGTTGATTATTTTCCTTCATCATGACCCTAAACAACCCTATAATTTCTTTATATCACTGTAATCAGCCCGCCACGTTCTTAGCCCTGAAGCACCTACAGGAAGCACCTACAGGAAGTACCTACAGAAGTACCTACAGGAGCGGCCTTTGTCTTTCCCACTTCTGGATCCGTCCCAGGCTGAGAAGTATAGTGAGCCTGGCTGACACTCAACTGATGTCAGCCATACTGAGCATTTTCTGTAACTCCTCACAAAACATCTTCCTCCACTCCACTTCCTAATTTCTGGGCTGCAGACGCACCCACCAAAAATAGTATCTGCCTCCTGGGGTTAATGATACCTAAGTGTTAACTGTAAAAGCCAAACTGTCCTGACAGTTTTAATCTTCTTCTAGTAGCAAATTAGTAAAAGAAACATAAAGATGCCTTATTCGTTTGATAATGTGACCCACCCTGTACTTTTGATGTTAAGATGAACTTTTAAAAATGGTAAACTGGGGGGCTGGAGAGCCGCTTGTTAAGAGCACTGGCTGTTCTTCCAGAGTACCTGGGTTCAATTCCCAGCACCCACATGGCAGATCACAACTGTCTCTAACTCCAGGACCCTACACCCTCACACAGACATACACATACAGGCAAAACACCAATAAAAGAATTTAAAAAAATGATAAATTGGAAAATAATAGCTTTTAGTATCCATGCTTATTTGCAAAAACAATGCTTCCTCTTCCCCCAATAACTACCCACCAAAACTGACAGTTCTGGGTTTGCCTTTTAAAAGAAAATTAATTAGTAGATACTACCAAATGCAGCGAAATTAATTCCACCCCACCCCCTCCCTCCAGGCACTATCCATCCATCCATCCATCCATCCATCCATCCATCCATCCATCCATCATCTATCTATCGAATCTGAGAAGGGCCTCACTGTAGCCCAGGCTAGCTTGAACTCACTAGGATCCTTCTGATTCAGGCTCCTGCGTGCTAGGACGGCAGGCATAAGCCACGACCCCTGGCTTGGGGGTCAGTCTCTGGTAGGCCAGCTGAACTCACTGATCGGGGCTGAAAGGGACGCTCCTCTCCCCTCTGAGGACCTCTGGGGACTGGCCTGCGCCCCTGCCCGGAGGCCCCGGCGACGGTGACCGTCCTCGGAGGCCGGACGGTCCCCCTTTGAAGGAGGGCGTGGTGCAGAGTCGCACCGCCCAGCGCCGCGCGCGTCGCTCGGCAAGAGAGCGGAAGCGCGCCGGCGAGCTGCCGGAGACTGCGCGTGCGTGGGCCGGCCTCGCGGGGTCACGTGGGCCGGGGTCCCGGCAAGGCGGACGCAGGCTCAGGTAACGCGTGTCCCCCGAGCGGGGCGGGGAGGGACGGGGCGGGGCGGTGCGGCGGGTGCGGGGCGGCGCAGCAGGCGTGCGCAGACGGCGCTGCGCGCTGGTGGCTCCTGGAGACCCGGCGGTCCCCCGCTGGCCGGCCTCGGACTGGGTCAGTAGTTCCCGCCGGGGTCCGCAGGCTCGCAGGTGCGTGCCGTCCCTCCCACGCCGCTCGGGACGGAGGAGGCGCTCACCCCCGGAGGGACCGATGCGCAGCCTGTAGCGTGGGGCCGGTTCCCCTTGCCAAGTGCACCCCCCCCCTCCCGCGTCCGAGGGCCGCAGGGTGGAAGTTGGGGGCACCCCTCTGCCTCGGCTAGTTGTGCAGGTGTGGCCCACGGGGACAGAAGGACGCAGCGATCCAGAGTCTGGGTGTGCTAAGTGGGGGTGTTTTCAAAGAAAGTGGGGTTGTGCTGGGTGATCCCGAGTGGCTACAGAGTAGGCGGGGCTCCTAGTGACTGAACGGCCCACTGCGCTGCATCCCTCACCGCCTCCCTCCATACTACAGCCCCCACCCCACCCCCCGTCCCCCCCAGCAAAGCGCCAAGTAACATAAGCACAGATGTTGCCTTGTGCTGCTAACTCTATTCCAGGTGTCTCTGTTTGGGAGAAAATTGCACGTCGTGGTGTGTGGGTTTGTGTTTCACTTCTGTGTTTGAAGTGCTTCCAACTTAGAAGAGAGTGGGGGACCCACATGTGTTTAAGTCATGGGCTTGCTCATGTTGACGTTTAAGCAGGAAAGCATTGAATCATCCGGCAATAGCTGACCTGGCTTGTAGAATACACAATAAAGATAAATGGAGCAGTTTTGTTTGAACTGTTGGGCTTTGTATGGTTGAAGTGCCTGAGTTATGTGAGAAAATTCTTTACAGACCTCGGACAGAATGAGATGCTTATTATTTTCTTCATGTGTTTCCTTTGTAATTGGACTGTTGGCCGTCAGTGAGTGCTTTCTGTCTTCCAGCATTTGGAATATTTTTGGTGACTCTTAGCTTTATCCCATTTTCCATAGACATTTTAGCTATTGTGATGGGAGAAGGCCTTTGTGTGTGTGCATGGTGTGCACTCGCGTGTCTACCTTTTTTTGTGACAGTGTGTAAGTGTTCGTGTGTGTGTATATATGCATGTAGAAGCCAGAGGTTGACATTGGATTTAGTTAATTTTTTTTTGTATGTGAGTATAGGGGTGAATGCAGGTGCCCCCAGAGCCCAGAAGAGGTTTCCTGGAGCTGGAATTATAGGCTGTTGTGAGCCATCTGGTTGGTTTTGGGAATCAACCTCTGGTCTTATGTGACACCAATATACTTTCTAAGCCATCTCTGGCAGCTTTCAGCCAGACCGCTGAGCCGTCCCCCCATACCCTCTGTTTTATTTTTTGAGACAGACCTGTTGCCCGGTGCATAGCTTGCTGATTCATTTAAGCCTCAGGGATCTTCGCGTCTCCATCTCTCCAGTGCCGGGATGACAGGCTTGTGCCATCATGCTCAGCTTTTTAATGTAGGTTTTGGGAGTATCAAACTCAGATCCCCATATTTGTGCATCAAGCATTTTACGGACTGAGCCCTGTCCCCAGATTTACCTTTTTTTGTTTTTTAACAGGAAATTTAAACTTTATTATGTATGTGCATGTGTGCCTTCCAAGGTGTACATGTGGAGGTCAGGGTACAACTTTGTAAGATTCTCTCCTCCCACCTTTATGTGGGAATCAAGGTTAGGTTGCCAGCTTGCCCACTGAGACATCTTGTATGGCCTCCCACCTTGCTTTTGAGACCCCCAGCCTGCTCTGTAGGCTAGGCTGACAGGTCACAGGGCCTGTGGGATCTGTCTGTCTGTCGGCCATCTCCCTAGCACTGGGCCACCATTGGCCTGGCTTTTCCTGTAAGTCTTGGGGACTTAATTGACAGATGCCATCAAATCACTGACCAAGGTCCTCATGTTTGCGTGGCAGATGTTGTACTGACTGAACTGTCTTTCCGATTCAGTGTGAAGTAAGTTTTAAATTTGGTGTGTTTAATAAACAAACCTAATAGGTTTCATAGACAGTGGATGACATCTTTTCCCCATCCACAGTTCCCAGTCACCCTTTTGTATATTTATGAGGCTGGTCTGTTCTCCTTTAGATTGGACTGAGTTATCTTTTGGGCTACTGTATATGGCATCCTAAGCGCATTGTGTGGTTGAGTCAGCAGCTGTAGGTTTATCCTGGACTCCTCACTGTTGATTTCTCATGCTTACATTGGTAACAATTATAGTTTTCAAAGTTAGACCTCTTTCTATTCCAAGTGTCAGAAAATCAATTCAGATGCACATAAACCAAAAGTGATTTATTAATTTACCAACCTGAGATGTGATACGGTGTCATTACAATGAATGAATGACGCTTCTGTGTGCCTCTCTCCCTCTCACAAAGGACCTCCAGGGTCCCAGTCCCCATTTCTGTTTCTTTGATTGCAGGTTATAAGCTTTTTAAAAAATTTTAGACAAAAAAGGGGAAATGTGGTGGTATTGTGTTCCCCAAAATATTGTGCACCCTAATAAACTTATCTGGGGTCAGAGAACGGAACAGCCACTAGATACAGAGGCTAGAAAATGGTGGCCCTCATGCCTTTAATCCTAGCCTTCTGGAGGCAGAGATCCATCTAAATCTCTGTGAGTTCAAGGCCACACTGGAAACAGCCAGGCATGGTGACTCACACCTTTCATCCCAAGAAGTGAGCCTTTAATCCCAGGGAGTGATAGCAGATTCCAGAAAGGTATATAAGGCGTGAAGAACAGGAACTAGAAGCATTTGGCCTGGTTAAGCATTTGGCTGGTTAAGCTTTCAGGCTTTTGAGCAGCAGTTCAGCTGAGATCCATTTGGATGAAGACACAGAGGCTTCCAGTCTGAGGAAACAGGATCAGCTGAGGAACTGGCGAGGTGAGGAAGCTGTGGCTTGTTCTGCTTCTCTGATCTTCCAGTGTTCACCCCAATAACTGGCCTCAGGTTTGATTTTATTAATAAGACTCTTTGAGATTCCTGCTGCATCTCTCATTTTGTTCTGTTACGTAGTGTGAAAACAGGCTCCTGATAGCCCCTGTAAGCCAGTGTACCCCAGAGTTGAGAGAAAACTCTTGCCTTCAATATTTACAAGTTGCGGGAAGAACCTTGATTCAGACCAGATTGGAGACAGATGTCCTGTGCATACTTTTCTTGGCTCGGTTCCTGGGCACATGATTGGTGGCACCACCAAAGTCACATGGTTAGAGTGGCTTCCCCAACTGAGTACCTTTGAGGCATTCCAGGAAGACTGACTCGTGCTCTTAGGAATACCAGTGCAGCTGGGCGGTGGTGGTGCACGCCTTTGATCTCAGCACTTGGGAGGCAGAGGCAGGTGGATCTCTGTGAGTTCAAGGCAGCCTGGTCTACAGAGTGAGATCCAGGACAGGCTCCAAAGCTACACAGGGAAACCCTGTCTCAAGAAAAAAAAAAAAGAAGCCATAACTATATATTTGGCCGGGTGGTGGTGGCATATGCCTTTAATTCCAGCACCTGGGAGGCAGAGGCAGGTGGATCTCTCTGAGTTTGAGGCTAGTCTGGTCTTTAAAGTGAGTTCCAGGAAAGGCACAAAGCTACACAGAGAAAACCTGTTTTGAAAAAACAAAACCATATAGCAGAGAGCCCTGAGTCCAGGCAGGGTAGAGTTTTTATCATAGCAGAGGTTGGGGTGAGGGGAATTCCAGGGTTCAGGACCCTGATTGGCTGACATTTGCCTAGGGATACCTGTAAAATAGAAATAGGTGTGTGCTAGACTCAGGGACATCTGGCCATCTTATCTAACCTTATCTAATGGTTGAAAAGTTTGGGATGTCAAGTACTTCCCCTTAGGAAGGCCCTTCTGGTAGGCCCTCCCTAGGTGGGGTCAGCCTATGGTTTTCCTGGATCTGGGTAATGCCTGCCAGTAAGCCTGTCACAGAAGCTGTGTCTGGGCCTCTAAACCTGTCATGGCGGCTGTGTGATCAAGCTGTTTTGGGCCCTCCACAGCCTTTACATGAGCGTGCATGAACTGGGACTGACCAAAAGGACAGCAGGCATCCATTTCCTGTTCTGCACTTGTGTGAAACATAGTTGAATGGAATACCCTGGCTGTGTGAATCATACCTTTTCTTTTCTGTAGATAATGGTTGTGTTCCTCTAAATTTAAGAGATGTATGATACATTCCTTTATTTTCATGAGTAAGCTGAGTAAATGTGAAAAAAACAACAACCCATAAAACCTTTAAAGATCATGGAGTTTGTGTCATGGAGTTTGTATCAGAAGCTGAAAGATCATTGGAAAACATTTTTAGATTAAAAAAAAAAAACTCTCTTAGAGTGGGAAGCTTTTTGGAGTAGAATGGTATCCTAGTTACTTTCTGTTGCTGTGATAAAACACCATGATCAAAAGCAACTCGGGGAGGGTAGGGCTTGTTTGGGCTTACGGTTCCAGAGGGATTAAGAGTCCATCACCATTATGGCATGGAAGTGTGACAACAGGCAGGCATTCAGGGCTGCTGGAACAGCTGAGCTCACATCTTGAACTGTGAACAGGAAGTAGATCGAACTGAGAATGGCTTAAAAGCAGTGAACACAGGGAACCTCAGATTGTAGGAGCTGCTGGGAGGAGTCTGGCTGCATCCATGGAAGTAGAACCCAGCTGTAATTGTCTCACTGTGGTGCAGATCTCTGTACACTCCAAGTCAAATGCGATCCTTGAGACTGAACAGTCACAGGTAACAGCACCGGTATTGTTGGTTAAGCGGCGGCACTTGTGGCTGACTATAAACTGATCCTTTTGGAAGACTTGTCTGAGGCTATAGGCTGATTTTTGGCATAAGAGCCATCCTGACTATTGTAAACTTATTTGTATGGATCTTAGCCGCTACCAGACCTGTCTGTGTCTCTCAAGGCGTTTGAGAATGAGTGGGTGGAGTTAAGATGAGTTAGGATGAGAGTCCATAGAAGCCATCCAAGCCCGCCCATTTGAGCCCGCCACTGCTGACGGAAGTCAGACAGAAAAGGTTCCACGTGGCAGACACAGAAGTGGGGAGGGAGAAGGGTTTGGGGCCTTAGCAGAAAGCTTGGGGATAAAGTAACTCTTTTGTTTGCCTGTTCGCTGGCAGAAGTTCCCGAAACGCTGTTATGCGGCCAGATTTACTGGTACTGCGAAGCTGTTATGTGGCCAGATTTATCTGTACCTGCCCCATCCGCCAATGTAAGTGGTAAATGTATCTGCCCCTTTGTCCCATGGCTGTAGCTGAGAGAAAAATAAAAAAATTAAAATATCAAACTAGGATCAGACTCCAATCTCGGGCATCCCTGAGAGTGAAGAGAGGTCTAAGAATCAGCTCAAGTTTGCCATCCTCTTCATCAAGGGATGGGAAGGGCTGCAGCTGTGCTGCAGTTGGTCCACAGTGGACCCGAGACAGCATTGACCCCCTCGTCAGGAGTGAAAATGTGCCTGCCGTTGCCAGCACAGTCCAAGGACAACCCCTGGGGCGTCCGTCGTAAAGAATATAGCTCAGGCTACAGCCACGAGAACGGCGGACTCACTCACTGTGGTGAATCATAGCCGTAGCAGTAGTGGTAGCTGTGTGGGGGTCCAGCAGAGGCGAGGGATGCGCGTGCACTCGTGGTCTCGCTGGATGGGGGAGGAGGTGGCAAGCAGCAGTGGTCACAGCAGGTCCTCAGTGGTCTATCCGAGTCTGAATGGCACCAAATGTTGGTTAAGCGGTGGCGCTCGTGGCTGGCCGCCGCCTGTGGCGGCCATGCTGATGGAGGAGAGTACTGGATGTATTGGTGATGGAAGAGTCACGAGCCATGGTTAACTTTCTAGAGCTTTATTGGGAAAGAAAGGGAGAGAGAGGAGGAGGAGGAGAGAAAGAGAGAGAGGAGGGGGCTATATGGAAGGAGAGAGTGCGGAAAGAGAGAGGGCACAGAGGGCACGTCCCGCTTTTTAGGCTGGGACGCCGTCACAGGCTGGTGATGTAATTAAGGACATAATCCTTACAGGTATGTTTAATTTACAACACAGGTGTTATTCCTACTTTTCAATTCTTGTGTTAATCAGCAAGTATTTATTGGATATCTATGTAGTATACATGTTATTAAGCCCAGAGATCTAGAATTATGGTTCCATTTTTCTTGCATAGTTGGAGAGACAAGGCGTAGTCATATGGTAAGTTAACTGGTGAATCAAAAGAAGGAAGGTACCAAGACAGTGCTAAGGGAAACATGCCTTACGCAGGGTATCATGAGCCTGCCTATAATCCTAGCACTTGAGAGCATAGGCTTGGAGGATCATGAGTTCAAGGCCATCCTGGGCTCCTAAGCAGAGAAGAGAGAGGAGCAAGGAACAAAGTTCAAGAGAACAAGAGAGAGAGAGAGAGAGAGAGAGAGAGAGAGAGAGAGAGAGAGAGAGAGAGAGAACAGCCTACAAGATTTAGAAGATTCAGGAAGGAAGGTAATGCCCAGTGAATAGAAATGGACAAAGTAAAGAAACCAAAATATCCACTTTGTCAGTGAAAAGAGAAAAAAATTATTTGAAACTGCCAAGACTCTCTCCTGGGAACGCAAAGAGAAGTGACTGGGGAGTGATTTTTAGGGGTAAATGGGACCGGGAAAAGGGGGGCTTTTGACCTGGGGTGGGGCTTGTGAGCAGGGACTGAGGGAGCCTAGAGGTTAACCTTGACCATGACAAGTTAATAGGCACCACAGTCATATGTTAATGGAAGGACCACAATTTCCTCTTGCCAGAGATAAGGAGAATGCCTCCCTTTTTAGCAAGCAGGAACTTTCTTCAAGCCCTTGAGGAAATGGGAACTTTTGTCTAAATGCTTGGCCTTGGGAAAAGAACTTTTTTTGGGCACCAGACATAGCAACCTTTTGTTGATGATAAATAAAGGGGTGATGTAGTCTCTTCTGTAACTACTTCCTGCTGAACTGGGGCGAAGTAGGGACCTGGAAGGTTGGAATGTTGGTCAAGAAGCTGGGAAGGCCGGGGGTTGGGGAGTATGTGTCAGGCAATAGCTAGAAACGTCTGGTTTTTCACTCACTTCCCAGATTCTGTGGGGTTCTCTGAGGCTAGGGAAGGACAGGTCCCTTTGAAGAAGTCTGGAATGCTGCTACAAAGCAAGCACTCAGTAGGCAATGGTAGGAGGGCCTGGTGACACCCGGGTAGTTTTGCTGATTCTTTCCTCAAAGAGCCTGAAGAGACAGAGAGTGGTCATTGTTACAAGAAATACAAGAATCAGTGGGCCAAGGAGGTGTAGGAGCCAAGGGCTTATGGGAGACCAAAATGAGAGTTCTGCAAAGAAATTGGCCTCTAGTGGCCATAGAGTCATTCCTAGCTCCTGTGAGTTTTTAATCCTTTCTTTCACCTGGCCAGACTGGTTTTCACAGTAGCAGATGAGGAAGAGGTAGTTGTCCCTCCCCATCCCCCCCTCAGCAGTTAGCAAATTGAGAGCCCTTTGATTTTGTAGGACCACCAAAGACAGAGAAGTTGATCTGGTTTTGGAGTAATTGCAGAGTCGGTGTTGATTCCTGGATAGTATCTGTTAGCTGGGTGGATATCTGCTGAAATAGATAACAGACTGTGACCCAAGCCACCTGCAGCCAAACCCATAGTAGCCACTGAGGCTGACAGACTAATTTTGACCACTACAGGGAGGGTTATGGCCTGTCAATCCTCATGTGAGACTTGGAGGAGAGTATAGAATTCTCCTCCCGTGTATGCGGTGTGTTGGGGAAGTAACAGAGTAGGGAAATGGGGACCATGAGTGGATTTGCCTATACACTGGTAAAACTTGAATTGGGACAAGAAGAGGGTTCCTTCTGGGGCAAGTAAGGTTCCTGAAAGTGGCATGTTTTATGAGCTGATGAGGGCAGGACTGAGAATGGACATCGAAGAGACAATCACCTGGTGTCTCCAGAGAATTAAGAGGCACCGGAGGTGATGAGGGAGAAGAAATGGTTTTGCGGTTACAGAACGCAGACTTTAGGGTTACATGGGTGAGAGGAATAACTGCCACCAGGGGTTGTTGAAAGGGAACACAAAGGAACATGAAGTTACGTTAAGCAGCCCACTGTTCCTGCCATAAATGCAGAGGGGACTCAGGCATTCATTTAGAACAGTCTTCTAAAAAGGCTGCATTAAGAGAGGTCTCACACAGCCTGGACTGTAGGATGATTTCAGACGGTTGAATAGCCTCTACCATGTCATGTCATCTAGAAGGGTGGCAGGTGCTTCCTTGAGAGATCTAAAAATTACCACTCCCCCTCTGAGAGAAGGGCTAGCCCTCGCCATATTGGTGTAGATCTACCCCACAGCCCCTTGGAGCCACTTTTTATCACAGGGGTTCCAGATGGTGAAGGTGACCACACCTGGCATGGACCATGGTGGAGTTCTTGAGGCTGTATGCCCTACCCTGGTTCAGAGTCATGCTACTTACAGCTCCAATATGGGCATCCACACCAGGAGGGATCCTGAGTGCAGGCCAGGTTTGTTTGGTCTTGGAGAAAACAAAGGTATTTGGGATTTTCCTTTCTGCAGTTGGGAAAACAGGCTGTTTGCGGGTCGAAAGTTAGATCTCTGAGAGGCAGCCAGGGGCTGGACAGAAGGCAGAACCAAGGAATCTGTTAGTTTGTATGGCTTGTGTCTGGAACTTCCAGGCTTGCTTGTCTGGGTGTTGCTGTGTGGGAGGTTGGGAGAACAAAGAGAGCCCCCAGGGAGAAGGTGAGCAAGGGAGCCATCCAGGGATGGGCGGTAGGCGAGAGAGCTTCAGCTTCAGAGATCCCGTAGACTGGCAGCTGTACTTATCAGATAGGAGATCAGGAGCCTGTTTGAGCTGTGACAGGTGGATTCAAGTTGTAACTCCTTGAAGTTTAGCTGTTGTTGGTGCGGTAAGGATGACCAGATATGGAACTGTCCAGAGTGGGTTGAAGGCCTGTGGGCAAGAGGCTTTCAAATAAACCCAGTCTCCTGGTAATATGACTTGGGTGATAGGATCAGTATAGGGCTGCGTGTTCCGGGGAAGGTGTCTCAAGAGAGTGAGAGAGGATAAACAGTCACAGAATGAGGTTGGTTCCCAAGGAGGTAGATTTCCTAGAAGAAAGGGACGGTCGTACATCAACTCAAAAGGGCTGAGGAAGGAAGGGGGTGTGGCCCTGATCCGAGTGAGAGTGAAACCAAATCTGGGTAAGACATTATTCATGAGGTGGGAACAGACCACTTCTGCAGTCTTGGATGTAGTAGGAAAAGCTCCTACCCATCATGAAAAAGTGTCAACTACAATAAGAAGGTATTTGTGTTTTTGTTAGGAGGCATGTGTGTGAAATCTATCTGCCAGTCCTCCCCTGGAAAACAACCCCGGAGCTGGTGTGGGTTAAAGGGAGGAGGGAGTCAGAAGACCCACTGTGGGAGGTGCTAGTGCAGGTGGAGCATTCCTGGGCGGTAGTCTCAAGGAAGGCAGGAAGGCAGGTGTAGAAGAGGGATTGGAGGAATCGGTAGAGAGGTTGAGCCCCTCTGCGAGAAGATTTGTGAATAGCCACCAGGAAGGACTTCGCTTGTGAGTCAGGGGGATGGTATCAGTCCTGTAGCAAGAGCCAACCCTGAGGGCCCATGACAGCTCCCAGCTTGGAGGCCTGTCGAGGGCACTCAGATGGGGACAGGAGGAGAATAGAGAAAGGGTAGGGTTGTTGGTTTGCCTCTTCAGTGGTCTGGTCAGCAAAAGCATTTCCCAAGGCTGTGTCGTTAGCAGGGGTCTGGTGACCCCTGCCTGCTTGGGAAGATGAGGGGCTTCCAGCAGCTTTAGGGTCAGAGGCCCATTGGTAACATGTGTCCCTCTGGTGGTGAGGAAACCTCTCTCCTGTCAAATGGGAGCATGGTGGTGTAGAACATGAAAAACATACTCAGAGTCTGTGTGTGTAGTGACATGTTTTACTTTTGTCTTGTGAGGCAGAAACCGTCTCACCTTAGGGCTCTGAGCTCCGCCTTCTGAGAAGTAGAGTCTGGTGTTGGAGTGGCAGAGTCTGCCACCTGGTCAGGGGAGACTGTGGCATAGCCTGCTTGGTGGAGCCATTGGAGCTGAGATGAGCTTCCATCTCTAAGGACAGTCAGGATGTGGCGGGGGGCGGGGGGAAGCGGAAGGTTGTGGATTTCCGTAGGTAAGAGTTTCAAGTGACTGTAGGCAGGAATGGGTGAGGGCAGTGGTCTTGGGGAGGGGTGTGGCAGGGTTAAGCAGAGGGCAGGAACCAGATGAGATATCGGGGTTTCCCAAGAAGGCGATGTGAAAAAAAACTGAAGCTTAGAAGGTGACAGAGTGGAGAGACTCCTATGTGATAGGAGATCCCTGAGCTGGCATAGTGAGAAGACAACCAAATGTGAGCTTAGAAGCTTCTTGGGCCAGTAGGGAGGCTGCTGCTAGTGCCCATAAGCAAGGCTGCCCTCTCCTAACTCTTGTGTCCAGCTGTTTGGAAAGGCAGGCAACAGGGGCAAAGGTGGGTCCTCCATTTTGTCCCCAAACTCTTCGAGCCATTCCCTGAATTTCAGTAGCATATAAGATAAAGGGTCGGAAGGGTGTGGAGTTGGTTGGTAGGTAGATGGGAAGGATTGGGGAGGAGTTGGCAGAAGGAAAACAATGACCAGAATATATTATATGAAAAAATTATTTTCAATAAAAAATACATTTTAAAAAATTAAAAAAAAAAAGAAAGAAATAGCCTCCACCTCCCCATATAGTAGGGAAATTAAGCCTTGCACTCCATCCCCTCATGAGGAGGAGAAACTACATGAGCTAGACAGACAGACAGAGCATGCTCACACACGTGCATAGTAAGGGGTTAGGACTAAGTAAGTGGGAATAGGACAAGTGGTTGGTTGCCCTAGCCCCACCCACTGAGGATTGGGAAGGGAGCGGTCTGATTAAGATACAATTTCCCTCCTCTTCCTTCCCCTTGCTTGGCTCTTCTTCTGTGAAGGAGCCAATTTGATGATTTCTTCTTCAGAGGGTGGCAGCATAATGTTTCTGTACTTCTTAGTTTGTTGTTCAGCTCATCCTCCTCAGAGATATCCAGCACACGGCTTCTGTAGTCAATCACCATAGTGAGTAGGTCAGGATGGCGAGGTATCTCAAAGATGTACTCAATGTAGGTGAGGTTTTCTTTGTTCAGCTTGCTGTGGCTCTCCAAGAAGCTAAACCAGGCATTGCCTATCCTGATCTCACTCTTACCACTGGGGATATCCTTCCCGCAGACTTACTTGAGCTATTCCAGATTTTCAAGGGGGATGTTATTGATCAGGTAATAAAAGGAGGGTCTGGTACTCTGCCATGACACGTTCCGAGTTGAGAGCTCAGAGTGAGGGGAATTTCGGGTCTCTGGTTCCTAAGCAGCTTCAGGAGCCTGATCCTTGGTTCCTGCCATAGCCACCTCTTCCATTAATACTGGTCTTCTTTTTTCTGTTTTTTTTTTTTTTTTTAATGCTTTCTAACCCCTATTTTTATTTTTATGTATATGGGAGTTCTGTTTCCATGTGTGTCTGTACACCATGTTTCTGTTGGCTCTTCTGGGTCTGGAGTTGCAGACGGTTGTTAGATGACATGTGGGTGCTGGGAGTTGACTCCAGGTCCTCTAAAGACAAATCAATGCTCTTAATAGCTAAACCATCTCTCCAGCCTCCTTATATTGTCTTTCAAGCTGCTAGAACTAACCTTGATGCACATTGAGAGATTTTCTCAAAACAACTGGATTAGAGTTAAGTAAGGTCATTAGGGTCTGACTTCTTCTAACATTTTTGAACTTGCACAAGTTACAAAATGCTACCTTTCCCATTTTTCATAATGTTTGTATCATTTAGAGATAACATAATTATTGAAGTCAGGAAAAAACTAGAGCATAATTAACTGCCAAATACACTATATTAGAATCTTCCCAGATTTCTAATAACTCTCTTTTTTCCTGGCCTAAGGTCTATTCTAAGACCCTATATCACATATATTTACTGTGTCTCTTCAAGTGACCTTTTATGGAAAAATTAAAGCCAGATGCTGCTATGTTCTTAGTCTATCACAATGAGGCATATGGAGGAACAGTATCATAGTACTCATAGTACTAATTCCTAGATTTTCCTAAGGAAAGATACATTTTCTCTTGATTTATTGGCACTTCATTTCTAGCTTTATATTCATGTGAATTCATGATATTATATTGAAAACCAGTCATTTTTGAGAAGTTTCAAACTGATCTAGTTTAGACCATTGAGACCTCTTCAAACTTTGATCTTGTGTATTTTTAAGACAGCTCTATTATTTAAATAAATAAATATGAATAATAATATGCATCTCACTGTCAAGGAAAGGTGGTACAGTGAGAAAGACCTAAAACATATCTGGTCAATAACTGGGTGAGGATACATGAGGGTCTGTTAAACATCATGGCTTGGAACGTAAGTCCTGGAAGATTCACAGTTGCAGAGAACTGCTTCTTCCTTATCCATACACTCTAGTTCTAGTGCAGCTTATTTCCCCCTTTCCCACCCTTTGCCTGAGAACCTTTCAACTACTGTTACCTTAATGAGTTCTAATCTCATCTTGTATTTCCCTTATCCTTGTTCTATGGCAGCACCAAAAAGAAAATCAAGAACTGTTATCTATGTGGTTTGTATTTCTTTTTATTGCCACCCTCATCATCATGTGTTATTTTATTCATTTGCACAATTAATTTCATTTACCATTTTTTTTTTAGATTGGGTTTTCCTTGCCTCTTGATTTATTTCACTTGTTTATTTGGAGATTGTGTGAAACAATCTCTAACAGTAAGAGCTGTCTAAATCTGTCTTCACAACAGTTGCTGCCCATTTTCCCTTCCATTTTTCCCTTACCCATCTACCTGCACATGAAATAAATTCATTAGCTCCTGTTTTTTTTTAAAAAAAAAAAAAAGATAAAGGGTCGGTCAAGGTCAGCCGGAGTCAGGACGGGGCGCCTGTAGGAGTGCATCTCGGAGGCGAGAGAAAGCAGACCCGACAAGGTCAGTTGGGGCCCTTAGCTGCTTCACAGAGGGGCTGAGCGAGAAGAGCAAAGTTATAATCCAGGTTCTAAGGTACCCCACCAGGCCAAGGAGGGAGAGAGAGTCTTCCTCGGTGGTTGGAGGCGTGAGAGACCACAGTTACTGTCTGCGATCGAGGGTAAGTTCTCGTCTGTTAGGAGATAGCAGAAATCCTAGGCACTTGGCCTGAGAGGCAGGGTGTTGAGCTTTGGAAGGGGAGACTCTGTATCCTCTGTTTCCTAACACATTAAGAAGCTGGGCAGTGTGTCGCCTTGACAGCGGGGGTGAGGGGCTGCAGAGTAGGAGGTTGTCTTCACAGTGGGTTAGGAAGCTGGGGCATGGATCCAGGGAGAGGAGGTCAGTGGCCAGACACTGGCCAAACAATGGGGGCTGTCTCAGAACCCCTGAGAAGGACAGTCTAAGTAAGCTGGGATGCCATACCGGTGTCAGTATCCTCCCAGGTAGAAACAGAGATCATGTAAATCTGAGTGTAAAGGAATGGAGAAGAAAGCATGCTTAAGGTATAGGACAGTAAAATGAAAGGTAGAGGAGGGAACCCAAGAGAGTAGCTCATAGGGGTGAGGGGATGACATACACCTACTGGGGGCAGAGGAACGACAGCTGCATTAATAGTCCCGAGGTCCTGGATTGGGTGGTGAGAACTGTCAGGCTTTAGTACGGGCAGGAAAGGGGTGTTATGGGGTGAGTGCTCTTGAGAATACCTTTGTATGATAGGTTTAAGCCCTGGGTCTGTGTTTTTAAAGGACTATGGTATTGAGAATGACAGGGGTAGCAGGTGGGGTCCCGGAGTAGAATCTTAATGGCGGCTTGATGTAAGGTCACCGAGGGAGATGAAGTGTCGCATACTTTTGGGTTAACAAGGGAGTCTGGTAGGAGGTAGGGTGGATCATTAGTGTTAGTAGGGAGCTCCTCAGAGGCTAAGAGAAGAGGAAAAATTCCAGAGGGAGTTCAGAAGGACAAACATGGTATGTACTCACTCCTAAGTGGATACTAGAAGTAAAGCAAAGGATAACCAGACTACAACCCACAGCTCCAGAGAAGCTAGCTAACAAGGAGGACCCTAAGAGGGATCCATGGATTGCTCTGGGAAGGGGAAATAGATGAGATCTCCATGAGTAAGCTGGGGGTTGGAGGGGCAATAGAGGGGAGGGGATGGGGGATGAGAACATGAGGGAACAGGATGGTCAAGCTGGAACAGGGACGGAGTGGGAAAGCAATGAAAGAGATACCATGATAGAGGTGCTAGGGAAGTAGACTATTAGTAATAGTGGAGAGGGCGCCTGAACTGGCTTACCCCATAATCAGATCAATGAATGAATACCCTAACTGTCATCATAGAGCCTTCATACGGTAACTGATGGAAGCAGATGCAGAGATTCACAGCCAAGCACCAGGCCGAGCTCCAGGAATTCAGTCGAAGAGAGGGAAGAGGGATTCTATGAGCAAGTGCATCAGGATCATGATGGGGAAACCTACCGAGATAACCAAACCAAACTAGTGTGAACTCATGAAATTTAGCCAACACCTGTGGAGCCTCCACTGGACTAGGCCCTCTGCGTATGGGAGACAGTTGTGTAGCTTGGTCTGCTTAAGGAGTCCCCTGGCGGTGGGATCAGAATCCATCCCTGGTACATGAGCTGGCTTTTTGGAGCCCACTACCTATGGTGGGACACCTTGCACAGCCTTGATGCAGGGGGAGGGGCTTGGACCTGCCTCTACTGAATGGACCAGGCTCTGCTGACTCCCCATGGGAGGCCTTACCTTCTTGTAGGAGGGAATGGGGGATGGCTTGAGGGGGGGAGGCTGGAAGGGCAGGAGAAGGGAAGAGAGGGCGATCTGTGGTTGGTATGTAAAATGAAAAAAAAAAAAACAAACAGGAAAAAGAAAAAGAAAAGTGTAACTTAATCATGATATCTCTGCCCAATAATGGGGTTGGGCAATCCCGAGAAAATTTTCTAGAGAAAAACCAGTTCTACAATTTTGAGCCAAACTTGAAAGCAAGCTTTAATTAAGTACTGATCATGATGAACTCTGGTCAGGTTCACTCTCTGGGATCCGGCAAGTGGCGACGAGTCGGGCTTTTTAAGGGCAAAACCATATGGCCACTGTATTTCCCGTATGGCTTTGTTATTTCCCAAGAACTACAACTCAGCATTCCGGGAAGCTTCCTGGTCCTTGGGTAGGTGAGGCTTACCAGTTGAGTTTGGCTCTTACACTAAGGAGTGGGCTATCAGGTGGCCCCAGAGAGAGCAGAGAAGGGAGCATGTAGCCCCTGGCTGATGGGGCTCACTGTCAACACCCACAGAGATCTGAGGAGAATACATTTCACTGAAGTTAGCAGGAAGTACAGACCAAGTAGCTCCCGAATCTATTAAAAATAGAGACTTACCAGCTACCTGGACCATCATCCCAGGTTCCGCTGTGGTCACGGGGGGGGGGGGGGGGGGGGCAGAGGTCCCAGGGCAGCGTCAGTCTTTGGCTTCCAGGCCCAGAAGATCTGACAGACTCTCCTGTGGAGGAAGAACTTGGGGGACTGGCCTACCTTGTCTAGGCAAAGTGGGGCATCGGCTCTCCAGTGTCCTGCTGGTCCACAATCTGGACAGAGTCCTTGCTGTGGGCAGGCGAGGTGAAGGGCAGTGTTTCTCCCAGTGGCTGGCTTTGCCACATTTGAAGCAAGTTCAGGTGGAGTTCTTTTGTGTCCCATCATCTTCTTTGGGGGAGATCTTAGGGCAGCTGCCAAGAGCTGGCACTTCCGTCTGTCACAGGAAGCTTCTTCTGTCTTTACCTGCTCCTTCCTTCTGTTAAACACCTTAAATGCCACATTCAGCAGCTCTCCCTGGGGAGTCTGAGGGCCATCATTCAGCCTTGTAAGTTCTTTCTAACAGCAGGGGGAGAGGAAGTGAGAGTTGAGGACAAGCAGGCGCTCTTGAGAATCAGGATCTAGTTTGTATACCAAGGAGGGCCTCTGTAAGTTGGGCAAGGAACTCAGCAGGATTTTCATCCAGCCTCTGGGTGACCTCCCTCAATTTATCGAGTTAATTACCTCATGAGAGGCCTGTTGGAGGCCAGCCAGAAGGCAAGTGACCATTTTGCCTTGGGCCACCCTGCCTGGGGACTGATTCTCAGCATTTAACCTGGTAGTTCCAGTGGGGGTCTGACGGGAACCGCGTCGGCCCCTCCCTACTGGATGGGACTTGTCTGTGCAGTGGATCTCATCTCCGTGGACCCGAGCAGCCGAGCAGACCCTCTTCTTTTCCTCAGGGGTGACAGTAGAGGACAAAATGACACAGAGGTCATGCCAGGTTAGGTTGTAGGTTTGAGTAAGGCGCCTGAACTCCATGTGCTTGGGGCCCGGTAGGGTGACAAGAAGCTTCCCGGCACAGTGGTGTGGCTTTCGTAGTAAAAGTAGGCAGAGCAGGGAGCTCTGAGGTGACACCTACCGGGAGAATGGGAGAGTCAAGTGGTTAGAGCAGGTAGTGGGGGAACAGCAGGAGAGGTGTACATGTCTTAGTAAGTAGGATTGTCCGCGTGGTGGGGCCCTGAGGGGCACTGCAGGGAGATGCCCATGTGGTGGGGCCCTGAGGGGCACTGCAGGGAGATGCCCACGTGGTGGGGCCCTGTGGGGCATTGCGGGGAGATGTCCGCGTGGTGGGGCCCTGAGGGGCACTGCAGGGAGATGTCCGCGTGGTGGGGCCCTGAGGGGCACTGCAGGGAGATGCCCTCGTGGTGGGGCCCTGAGGGGCACTGCAGGGAGATGCCCACGTGGTGGGGCCCTGAAGGGTGTAGAAGGGAGATGCCCTCGTGGTGGGGCCCTGAGGGGCACTGCAGGGAGATGCCCACGTGGTGGGGCCCTGAAGGGTGTAGAAGGGAGATGCCCATGTGGTAGGGCCCTGAGGGGCATTGCAGGGAGATGCCCACATGGTAGGGCCCTGAAGGGCATTGCAGGGAGATGCCCACGTGGTGTGACTCTGAGGGGCGTAGAAGGGAGATGCCCACGTGGTGGGGCCCTGAGGGGCACTGCAGGGAGATGCCCACGTGGTGGGGCCCTGAAGGGTGTAGAAGGGAGATGCCCTCGTGGTGGGGCCCTGAGGGGCACTGCAGGGAGATGCCCATGTGGTGGGGCCCTGAGGGGCACTGCAGGGAGATGCCCACGTGGTGGACTCCCCAAAAGGGTGTAGAAAGGAGAGAGGATACTTACCAAGTAGGTGGGGAGAGACCGAGCAGGTGAAGGGGCTGGACTCTAGAATTTGGAGCCAAATATGTTGGGTGGCAAAAGCCAGCACAGGCAAGTGTTCTGCCCCCAGGAGGGCAAAATTGGCAGTTTGGTTCAGCTAGGAGAGGCTGAGCCCCTGGAAGGGGAGCTCATTTATGGGCCTCTCGGGTTTTGAGCACCGGATGCATGAAAATGGGTGCAGTAAAGAAGCCAGAATAGCCACTCCAGGTGAAAAGGGAAACAGTTCATTCAAACTGTCAAGGCTGTCTCCTGGGAAAGCCAGGATAAGCAGTGACAGGGGAAAGATTCCCAGGGTTCAATGGGACCAGGAGAAAGGGGACTTGTGAGCAGGGACTGAGGGGGCCCAGAGGCTCTCATTGACCTTGACGAGTTAATAGGCACCGCAGTCATATGTTAATGGAAGGGCCACAAGTTCATCTTGCCAGAGATAAGGAGAATGACTGCCTTTGGAGCAAGCAGGAACTTTCTTCAAGCCCCTGAGGGGATGGGGAGTTTTGTTTAAATGCCTGACCTTGGGAAAAGGACTTTCCTGGGGGACCAGATACCCAAGTCCCAGTTGGCTAGTGCACACAAAGAAGGAAGGAACTTAAGTATAGAAGAAAAGAATGGGAAGTGGAGGAGGAATGAAAGCCATTTTCATTCCAACTGCTGGCCTTGAACTCAGAGTGGATGCCTTTCGCCTCTGCTGCCTGGGATTGCAGGCCTGCACGTCAGTGTGTCTGATGATGGAAGTTATTCCTGAAGGGCTGGGTGTAAACAGCTCAGGTAGTTGTATGGAGAAGGAAGCAGAGAGAGCCTATGTATAGGCTCAGAATCTGGAGTTTTATTCTAGAGCCGTTGTCGGGCTGCTAAAAATGAGATCGTTCACTAGAGAAAGCTCATAGAAAATGATTATAATCAACTAGATCGTGGTCCTTTTCCTTACAAGACATCAAAACAAAGAAGCAGAGGAAAAATACTTGGATTAAGATGAGCAGAAGCAAGGCTAACTTAACATCATTTCCTACCAGGATTTCATGGTATTTACTGCAATATGGTAAATTTAAAAAACTTAATTTTTACTGTGGTAAGTTAACTAATGAATCAAAAGAAGGGGAGTACCCGGACAGTGTTTAGGAAAACATTCCTTAAGAGCATCCTCTGAGGACCCTCAGAAGGAAAAGAACATTTGTTGTATTTTAAAAGTGGCGAGCGGCGGTCACAGAGGGTGGGAGCCGAGGAGCTCTACAGATATACCATGCAGCCTGCACTCTACATACAGTCTACACCATGCAGCCTGCACTCTACATACAGTCTACACCATGCAGACTGCACTCTACATACAGTCTACACCATGCAGACTGCACTCTACATACAGTCTACACCATGCAGACTGCACTCTACATACAGTCTACACCATGCAGACTGCACTCTACATACAGTCTACACCATGCAGACTGCACTCTACATACAGTCTACACCATGCAGACTGCACTCTACATACAGTCTACACCATGCAGACTGCACTCTACATACAGTCTACACCATGCAGACTGCACTCTACATACAGTCTACACCATGCAGACTGCACTCTACATACAGTCTACACCATGCAGACTGCACTCTACATACAGTCTACACCATGCAGACTGCACTCTACATACAGTCTACACCATGCAGACTGCACTCTACATACAGTCTACACCATGCAGACTGCACTCTACATACAGTCTACACCATGCAGACTGCACTCTACATACAGTCTACACCATGCAGACTGCACTCTACATACAGTCTATACCATGCAGTCTACACTCTACATACAGTCTACACCATGCAGACTGCACTCTACATACAGTCTACACCATGCAGACTGCACTCTCGTGGAGTGTTTTACTGGGGGGAAGGGAGACAAGCTGAGGAGAGAAGATGAAGAAGAGGAGAAAAAGAGACGGGAAAAGGGGGGGGGAGGTGCAGATGTGACCTTGCGGGAATAGAAAGTGGGTGGCCCCGCCCTTTTGTGAGGGGATGTAGCACGTGTGCAGAGAGAACACATAGCAATGAGTGCATGACATTGTCAGGACCCTGAGCAGGCCATGGTATTTGTCGCCTGCTCATTGGCCAGGTCCCCAAAGGGCAGGTCTGAATGCTGACAGCATTGGCACAGTGCAGATTCCTGGACTTGGTGGATGGATCAGAACCCAGTCCAGTGCAGGCCACACTCTAGAGCAGTGGTTCTCAACCTGTAGGTCAAGACCCCTTTGGGGTTGAATGATCAATCCTTTTACAGGGACCGCCTAAGATCATTGGAAAACACAGATATTTACATTATGATTCCTAACAGTAGCAAAATTATAGTTAAGAAGTAGCAAGGAAAATCATTTTATGGTTGGGGGTCACCACAACATGAGGAACTGTATTAAAGGGTCCCAGCATTGGGTTGAGAACCCCTGGTAAGTGTTCAGTTGACCACTGTTACAGTGGTGGTCACTGCTGTTTATATTTCTCTTTCTCTCTCTCTTCTTAAACAATTCATGTGCTTTGGTATTTTGCCTGCATGTCTGTCTGTGTGTGTAGAATCCCCTGGAATTGGAATTACAGACATTGTGAGCTGCCATGTAGATGCTGGGAATTGAACCTTGGTCCTCTGGAGGAGCAGCCATAATTCTTAACTGCTGAGCCATCTCTCCAGCCCCCCATGCCTTTTTTAAAAACGGTCCCTGGCTGTTAATTTTTGAGAATAACTTTAAGGGGAAAAAGCCTTGAGAATTATCATGATGTTGGACTCTTTTTGGTTTTTTCAAGACAAGGTTCCTCTGTGTAACAGTCCTGGCTGTCCTGGAACTCTCTCCAAAGACCAGGCTGACCACTGACTGGCTTTGCTATTTCAGAACATTGACATGTGGCCAGAAGCAAATTAACTGAAGCTTGTTAACCATATTTATTTTCTATTGTTGCCATAACAAACCACCGCACACCCAGTGACTTAAAACAACACACTTATTCCAGTTCTGTAGTTCAAAGTCATAACTTGTCTTGCTAAAACCAAGGCATCAGGGGAGGCCTTTGCACTAGAACAGTGGTTCTCAACCCTCCCAACACTGCGACCCTTTAGTACAGTTCCTCACGTTGCGGTGACCCCCAACCACGAAGTTGTTCTTGTTGCTACTTCACAACTGTAATTTTGCTGCTGCTGTGAATTGTAAATATCTGTGTTTTCCACTGGTCATTTGGCCTTCAAAGGGGTCATGACCCATAGGTTGAGAACCATTGTTTAGTGTCATTAGGAGAGATGGTTTTGTGTCCTGCAGCCTCAGGGGCTGTTGGCTCTCTCTGGCTCCTGACTTCTTTCCTTAGCCTGAGGCTGGAGTGTAGCCTTTTCCAGCCTCGTTTCTGTTGTCACGTTGCTTCCTTTGACTGTGGCAATCCTCTGCCTCTGTCTTCCACTGTTGAGGACCCATAGGATTATAGTGGGGTACATGGATAACCCGTCACAAGATCCCCGTTGCAAGGTCCTTTTTCTTTCTTGTCTTTCTTCTTTTGGTGTGTGTTTGTTTGTTTTTCGAGACAGGGTTTCTCTGCATAGCCCTGGCTGTCCTAGAACTCACTCTGTAGACCAGGCTGGCCTCGAACTCACAGGGATCCACCTGCCCCTGCCTCCTGAGTTCTGGGATTAAAGGCGTGCGTTACCACCGCTTGGTTTAGGTCCTTATTTAGTTGTATCAACAAAGTTCCTTTTGCCATAGAAACTACACATTTACAAGTTCCTGTACTTAGGACAGGCACCATCAGACACCACTGTGCTTCCTCCCACAGGTGTGTTCAGGTGTACTCCTCCATGTGTGTGCATGTACATATGCAGGTTTGTGCTTGTGCATGCTCATGTGTGTGGAGGCCAGAGAAGGACATCAAGTGTTCTTCCTCAGGAGCCGTCCACCTTGTTCTTATGAGACAGTCTCACTGGCCTGGAGCTTGCCAGGTAGACTAGGCTGGTGGTCCAGCCCTAAGGGACAGTTTCCCGGCTTTCTCTGCTTTCCCAGCACTGAGATTACAAGTGCTCACCATGATCCTTGTGTGTGTGTGTGTGTGTGTGTGTGCCTGAATGTGTGCGTGCGTGTGTAGTCTAGATGTGTTCATATGTGTGTGTGGGTCAGACATCAATGTCCTGTGTCTTCCTCAGTCATTCCCACCTTAAATTTGAGTTACGGTCTCTCCCTGAACCTGGAGCTCATCAGCTCTGCTAGACAAGCTGTTCAGCAAGCTTAGGGATCCCTCCCCAACCCCCCCCCCCCCACAGGTTGGGATCACAGTCATATGCCCCTGTGCTCAGCTTTTCATGTGGGTGCTGGGGATCCAGACTCAGGTCCTCATGTTTTCAAAGCAAGCACTTGACTGACTGAGCCGTCGTCCCAGACTCTCAATCCATTTCTGAAAAATTAACAAAAGTTGCTCTTGTGACCTTTGAAAAATCAGCATGGTAACTTTGGAATCAGCAATATCTACGTCATTGAGACTATTTGCTGACACAGGAAGACAAGCTGTAACAGGAGTGACAGAGGTGGCCGAGGTGAAGATGGGAAGTAGGTGATGTCACCGGGGAAGTGGGGAGTCGTGTTGGTGACATGGGGCCAAGCGTGATCCAGAAGGAGTTAGCCTGAGAGGATCCTCCGTGTAACCATGGTCTTGAGGGCGTCTGGTAACTTCGCTGGGGTCTGTGCTAGTCCCCGGCAAGCTGTTAACATTCGTCACATGAGCAGTTTGGTCAGAAGATACGGGTGATGTTTATGAAACTACTGATCTCAATTTAGAGTTGTTAACTTTGAAGATTTTGGAAATCTTGAGGAACTCGTAAATGATAATATATATTATTTCTTGAAAATTACTGTATCAGGGCATCACTCAGTGTATCCTTTATTACCATGGTATCCCCAGAAAAGAGGAAATGCATTCTTCTGTCAGAACAACTGAGAGTCCCTGGAGCCCCCAAGAGGCGAGAAATGGGGAGGGAGGAAGGAAGGGAGAGAGGTAGGGTAGGGATGGAGGAAGAGTATGTTCGTCTGTGTAGCCAAATTGCCAAAAGCTATGGGCAGAGCTGACTTGGAAAACAGGAACCTGAATTCTCTTTCCCCCATCTATACTTTTTCTTTTTTCCTTTTTTTCTTAATTAAGAAAAATTTTCCATTTGTTTTATACACCAGTCAAAGATCCCCCTCTTCCCTCCTCCTGCCCCCCCCCAGCCTCCCCTCCTCACCCACCCCCCACTCCCTCCCACAAGAGGACAAAGCCTCCCATTGGGAGGCACATCCAGTAGAGGCAGGTCCAAGCCCCTCCCAGTGCCTCAAGGCTGCGAGAGGTGTCTCATCATAGGTAGTGGGCTCCAAAAAACCTACTCATACACCAGAGATGGATTCTGATCCTACCGCCAGGGGACCCCCAAGCAGATCAAGCTACACAACTGTCTCGCCATTCAGAGGGCCTAGTCCAGTCCCATACAGACTCCACAGCTGTTGATCCAACTTTCATGAGTTCCCACTAGTTTGGTTTGGTCATCCCTGCAGGTTCCCCCATCGTGATCCTGATGCACTTTTCATAGACTCCCTCTTCTCTCTTACTGACTGGACTCTGAAGCTCTGTCTGGCGATTGGTTGTGGATCTCTGCATCTGCTTCCATCAGTCATTGGAGAAAAGCTCTGTGATGACAGTTAGGGTATTCACCGATCTGATCTCTGGGTTAAGCCAGTTCAGTTCAGGCACCCTCTCCACTATTTCTAGTAGCCTAAGCTGGGGTCATCCTTGGGGATTCCTGGCAACTTCCCTAGCACTGGGTTTCTCTCTATCCCCATGATATCTCCCTCCATGGTATCTCTCTCATTGCTTTCCCACTCCATCCCTGTTCCAGCTCGACCACCCCATTCCCTTATGTTCTCATCCCCCATCCCATTCCCTCCATTGCCCACCCCTCATGCCCAGTTCACTCATGGAGATCTCATCTATTTCCCCTTCCCAGGGCAATCCATGCGTCCCTCCTTGGGTCCTCCTTGTTAGCTAGCTTCTCTGGAGCTGTAGGTTGTTGTCTGGTTATCCTTTGCTTTACTTCTAGTATCCACTTAGGAGTGAGTACATACCATGTTAGTCCTGAGTCTGGGTTACCTCACTCAGGAGATCTCTACTTTTTAAAAGATTGTTTTGATTCCTGCCGGGAGTGTGGACCTGGCAGTAGAGGTGGGTTGCCAGTAACACGCATGTAGCTGACGTTTAGTTGGCAGTGCGGTGTAACTTCCTCTGTATAACGGAGGGTTACTCAAGCCTCTTCTCCCCCAGCCCCCGGGATGTTTGGCCGCCTGCACAGGAAGCCCCACTGGAAGGAACTCTTCCAGAACAAGAGGTGCTGTTCTGGGGCAGCACAGATGTTCACACCGTTCCACTTACAGATGGAGAAATAAAAGGCGTTCGGAGCAACCAGATTGCCCAGAGTCACAGATAGGACTGGGAAAGCCAGATTGAAACCTGCTGTGCGTGCACATGTGTGTGTGCATGGGATGTAGAGGCCAGAGAACAACTGTTATTCCTCCTCAGGGTCGTTGTTTTTAAAAAAAAGTATTTATCAATTTATTTTATGTGGAGGGAGAGGGGGAGGGAGGGATGGAGGGAGGGAGGGTGAGAGCCATCAGGTCCCAGATGGAAGTGAGGACATCTTTGAGGAGCTTGCCTTGCCCTCCACCTTGTTGAGACGGTCTCTCCTGCCGAGTCCCACTAGCTGGCCTGTGAGCTTCCAGATGAATCTGTCCCTTTTCATCTCACTATATGAGCTTGGAGATTACAGATTTACAGATGTGTACCACCATATCCAGCTTTACAATTAAAACATTTATTTATTGTCAGGGAGCATGCATGTGTGTACATGTGTGTGATCAGAGGACAACTTGTGGGAGTCTGTCTGTCCTTTCAGTCCACCATTGTTCAGGGCGTCAGGCTTCTGTGGCAAGTGCTTTTACAGGCTGAGATGGTTCAGCCATCTAGCTGCCCATCTGTCTCTCTGTCCCTGTCTGTTTATTCCTTCTCTCTTTCTGTGTGGTCCTTCCCACTATTTAAAAAGCTACAGAAGTACCCAGCTCCAATTGGTACATCTATAACACAAGCTTTAAACCTAAGGTTCAGAGAACATCACGGAAGAGGCGTAAAGATTGTAAGAACAGGGGCTGGAGAGATGGCTCCTTTGTTAAAAGTACTTGCTGCTCTCGCAGAAAACCTGGTTGTGTTCCTAGCACTCACATGGTGGCTCAAAACTGTCTGCAACTCCAGTTCCAGGAGTCCATCGCCCTCTTCTGGCCTGTGAGGGAACTGCATGCGCATGATGCACAGACATACATGTAGGCAAAACACACACATAAAATACAAATAAATATATCTTTACAAAAAAAAGTTTGCAAGTTCTAGATGACCAGGATGCCTGCTGTGAGATTGTGCCTTATAACATGATAGGGATGCTATACTCTTGAAATATTAACAATATCGTTGTCTAAACAAGACCCAAATAATGACCACACCAGTGGACGTGTCAATGGGGATAGGAGAAAGTCCACAAGGCCCCACCCACCCCTAGATAAAGGACTATAGGAAATCAGTTTTCTCCAGGCATGAGCCCTGCATAGGTTATGTCCTTAACACGTGCATATAAGTAACACTAAATGACTTAGTAGGGTGTGTGTGTGTAATAAGAACAGAAGAAGAGGTTATGAATCCCAGAGTGGGTGCAGGGGATGGTGGCAGGAGTTGGAGGTGGGAGAGGGAGAATTATGTAAATATGGTACTCATGCATGGAATTCTCCAAAATTGAAAAGCTGCAGAAGAATAAAACCTATTTTGGGGAATATTTGAATAAGCGTAGCCGTTCTCTGGTTAGTGGTGCAGATCGTGAAAGACTGTAAAGAAGTAACTTGTCCTGAGTTTGAAGGGCGATGTAAGCATCACTGTTGCTGCTGCATGTGTCTGTGTGATAAGGAGCAGTGCTCTGAGTACCGGATATGATGCGCTCAGATGTTTCAGCTGCGTTCCTAGGAACGTTTGGATAGCATGTGTTTGTTTGAAAGAAATGGGTCTGTGTTTGGAAATATTCCAGATGGAACAGAATAGTCAGTTTCAGCTTGTGAAAAGTCAGTTTTCACATGTCCATATGTCTTATACTTATCAGCTATTCATTTTTTAATATCCTAATCATAGACACTAAACATGATAAAATGTCAGTGAGTTTGGGCATGTTGCTTTAAGATAACTAAGCATACTTGTGTTTTATTGCTGTGTGTGTGTGTGTGTGTGTGTGTGTGTGTGTGTGTGTGTGTGTCCCCCGAGCGTGCATGCGCACTAGAAATGGAAGAGAAGATCTTGGACACATTAGGTAAAAATAATCTTACCACTGGCAGATGATATCCTGAATCGTTTTAAGTTAATTTTAAAAAGTTAAGTTTCCTAAGGGCCGGAGAGATGGCTCAGTAGTTAAGAGTGTTTCCTGTCTAATCATGAAGACTGGAGTTCAGCTCACAACACCCACATAACCACCCAGGCATACTGCACATGGCTAACATAGCAGTTTCCTTTGAGGGGAGTGGAGACAGGAGCATCACGAAGTTTGCTGGCTTCCAGCCTATCTGGGAAACACAAACCTTGGGCTGAGGGAGAGACTCTGCCTCAAAGGAGTAGATGGAGAGTAAGTAGAGGAGGACACTTGATGTGTTCTTCTGACCTCTGCTCCTGCGCACAGACGCAGTGCATCTGTGTGTATTTCTAGGTTTCTTCGGTATTTCATTCTTTCCTAAAGATAGCCATGTTTCCTGTGAATGGCTGTGTGTAATTATTTTATCCTGTGTTTATTATTTTAGAGGTCCACTGTTGACTCTCCCTCTAAATTGGCTCTTAGGTTTGAGAGTGTGGTGTTAAATAACTGTCTGTCCTGGCTGTGTATGCTCAGCTGGCCCAGTTGATGACAACCCAGCCAGTCTGTGCCCTGTCACCAGGGGAACCGGAGCTCCCCTGAGGTCCCAGAATAGAAGGTCGTGATTTTTAGAAGCTTTTGAGGCCAATTTGCCCCGTGGCTGCAGCTATATAAATCTGCTTTGATGCTGTCTGGGGCTCACCACGTCTCATGTCACTGTTACTCGTCTGATGACTTGGGTGGGTGGAGGTCCCAGTCCCACACCTCTCCAAGTCTGAGCTAAGTTTCTCCCCTTTGTATTCTTGTAGGAACCCTCCACCCACATGCTGCCCTCTGTCCCATTTCTTTTTGCCTGCAGACAGATGGCTGAGCGGAACCTAACCAACGATTTCTCTGAAATGTCTACCTGAGAAGAGGATATTTAGATAGCTTCTACCTCCCTACCAAAGAGATCATCATTCAGATCGCTGCAATCTGAGGCCAAAAGCAAGAAACATAATTGCCTGGGTTGGTTGAATATAGTTTCTGGAAGCAAATATGGACAACGAACCAGACCAGGAGAATTTGGAACAGAACCCATGTGCCAGGACTACTGAGGAAGAGCTGAACATGTCTTTCAGTCTAGAAGCTTCTCTTTCAAAATTCTCTTGCATAGATCTGGATAAGGAGCTGGAGTTCAAAAATGATCTGGTAAAAGTGTAACTTCTGTCAAGTGATCAACTTGGGTTGGTGTACTGTGTGACTCAAATGCATGACTAATGAGCAGGAGTCTGTCCAGGTCACCAGGTTCTGCCCCTCTTATATGTGTGGTCCGTCACTGTTTATGGAGCACTCTGGTGCTGTCTTTGAGCGTCATACTGGTAACCCCCTTACAGACGGACACTGGTGTGCAGCTGTGGCGACTGCCTTCTCAGGGCCACAGAGCTGATGGGGGAGTATCAGGATTCTTACCTTGCACTCTATTTGCCTTCCTTCTTGATTGAATATTAATGGTTTCTGTGACTACAAGAGTATTTGATGACAACTTTAAATAAGCTAGTGAGACCTCACCATGAAAGGAACAAGAAATTCCATGTCAAGCTTTGACATATCATTTAGCTCTCAAGTCTACACTTCGGAAGTGTGATGTGGTATTTTGTCATCCTAAGAAAGGAGGTGCAAACGGCCTTCAACTTTCCAGAAAGGTCTAGGGCTGTCAGAGCGGCACAGTCAGGGTGTTCTGGCCTGAGAGTCGCTGAGTGTGTGGATGGGAATTACTGAGTTGAATATATGATCCAGTCAGTGGTATGCTTGTCCTTTGATAGTGGTTCTAGTTAAAATATCTCACAATTATGAGAGGAAAAGCCTTGTGAACTTTAATTTCTTTATTTAGATTGATGACAAGGAGTTTGATATTCCTCAAGTGGATACCCCTCCAACTCTGGAAAGCATACTTAATGAGGTAGGTAAATATTACTCATTACTATCGCTTTGTGGCATTGATTTTTCATACTTTTTGGGTTAGTTACAGTGTATGTATTTGGATGTATACTGTCCAGTATGGTAGCTACTAGTTACATGTGTTAACTTAAAGTTTATGTTCATTACAGCTAACTAATACGACGTCAGTTCTCAGTTGCACAAGGCTCATTTCAGGAGCTCAGGAGCCCTGTGTGACTAGTGGCTACTGTAGTGGTCAGCATAGACACATAGTATCTTCGTCATAGCAGAAAGCTCTGCTGGTCAGCACTGGTCTAGATTTTGAACGTCTCAAGGTAGAAACTACATCTTGCTCATCTTTTGTCTTTGTGCCCAGCTGTTTTGCTACCTCTCTGGGGGTCCATGAACGAATGTGAATATCTCACATGAGATAAGGTACCAGTGACAGACCAAAGAAAAGATTCTGCACAAGTCCACCTTGGTGAGCCAGTGACTTTATTTGGCTTAGTTTTAAGAGAACACGTGACTCAAAATAGTTACATCACCCAAAATTCCCATCCCAGCATCCCTCATGAAAGCTGTGTTACAGGAGTCCTGTCTTTAGTTGGTCTATTAGTCAGGGTTCTGTAGTGAAACAGAACTTACAGAATGAACTACACACACACACACACACACACACACACACACACACACACACACACACACACACACATTTATTAGAACGACTGTGTCCAGCTAGTCCAACAATGGCTATCTACCAACTGAAGGTTCAAGAATCCAGTAGGTGTTCAGTCCCTGAGCTGGATGTCTCAGCTGGTCTTCAGTATAAGCCAGAATCCTGAAGAAGGCGGCTGTAATGGCAGTAAAGGCATGGGCTTGCCATGGACAGCAAGAGCAAGCAGGCAAAGAGCAAACTTCCCTTGTCCATGTCCTTTATATAGGCTGCTATCAAAGGGTATGGCCCAGATTAAAGGTGGATCTTCCCCCACCTCAAAAGATCTGGGTTAAATATGGGTCTTCTATCTTCAGATGATTTAATTAAGAAAAAAAAAATCCCTCACAGGTGTACCCAGTCACTTGGCTTTTAGTTAATTCCAGATGTAGTCAAATTGACACCCAAGAACAGCCATCACATTTGACTTTCTACCTCTTATGTTCTCTTGGACCTTTCCAAGCTACATGTAACTGTGAGGTGGTCTGAATCAGAATGCCCCCCCCCCCCCCCCCCAGAGGCACCTATATTTGAATGCTTGGTCCCCAGTAGGTAGAACTGTTTGGGAAGGACCAGAAGGTGTGGCCTTGCTGGAGTAGGAGTGTCACTTGGGGTGGGCTTTGAGGTTTCAAAAGCTGCTTTCCTTCCTAGCTTTATGGTCACAGACTCTAACCCCCTGAAAGTACAACCCCCTCCCCCCCCCCCCACTAAACTCTTCTATAAGTTGTCTTGATCACAGCGTCTTAATCACAGTAGAAAAGTAACTGAGATACCAGGTGAGGATCTGGTGGCCCTCTCACTTCCTGCACTAGAGCAACAGGGTTATTTATCTCTGCTTGTGCTGGCAATGCCATGGTCATGTTGTCCCCAGCGGCGAAAGCTGTACTCAACACTCCACTCCTCTCCTGTGGCTCTTATGTGCTTTCTTCCCTCTCCCACTGTGTCATTTGAGCATTGGAAGGAGTGGTACTTATGACTATATACTGAGAATTGGGCCCCCACACCGCACCAGTCACTGAATTTCAGCCGTTTGATTATTATGAGCCTCTGTGAGTAACCACATCCCATAACAAATAAGCCTTCCTCTATAACCAAGGCTATCTGCAACAGAAATTAGACACAAATGCTTAGAAGCAGGCGACCTATCACATCCATAGCCTGCCCCCAGCCCGTGTGATTTCCTCAGGTACAGGGTTTTTCCTGCCTTGACCTACAGTACAGAATGCAATTTTCCTTCTGTGGGGTGGCCTTTAAAACTCATTCACAAAGCACTTGGTTGTATCCTAGCAGCCATAGCATTAATGTTCCAGTGGGCAGATCTTGCAAATACTGTTGACAATGTAGCACAGCTGGTCTGTTAGTGACAGTAGTGACCCGGATAGCAGCCTCTGGCAGCAAAAGCCAGACAGCGAAGAGGAGCCCCCAGCACAGGCCCTGCTCGGCTGCTCCATGGACCAAACCCAGAGCGTGCAGTATGGCCAGCAGGAGTCTTCCATCTAGTGTGTTACCAGAAGCATTGGCCTTTGTGGCTTGTGAGGGTCTCGAGGGTCTCTTTGGCCAGTACTTTGTGGGGAGGTAATCCACCCGTGGCATGTCTTTTCCTGCCGGCACAGGATGCCATTTCCCCACCATCTTGTTCAGCTTCAGGGACTGACCTAAGTGGGGTAATGGTGAATGAAGAAACAGGACAGAAACCGAAAAGCTGGGATTAGGTGCACTGTGTGCCCTGATGGAGATGCGTCAGCAACAGCTGGGAAACTCAGCGTGTTTATTTTATGCATCTGGATTGAAGAGGCAGGTTTATTATATACAGCTGAACCAGGAGGAAGGGATAGCTAATCTCAGTAGGGTCTCTGCAGGGGAGCAGTCTCAGTCTGTAAACATCCAGGAAGAGGAAGCTGTGGGGGACATTTTCAGTACTTACTGTCAACTACAGCAAGGACCTGGAGAAGGTTGCCATTTCCCTGGGCCTGACCTGGAGAAGGTTGCCATTTCCCTGGGCCTGACCTGGAGAAGGTTGCCATTTCCCTGGGCCTGACCTGGAGAAGGTTGCCATTTCCCTGGGCCTGACCTGGAGAAGGTTGCCATTTCCCTGGGCCTGGGGCATTGGGATCCTGGACATGGCCATGCTCATGTGAACAATACACATTGACTCAGGACTTTATCCACTCCTTACACGTTCACTCAGGACTCCATCCACTCCTTACACATTCACTCTGGACTTCATCCACTCCTTACACAATCACTCAGGACTCCATCTACTCTTTACACATTGATTCAGGACTCCATCCACTCTTTACACATTGACTCAGGATTTCATCCACTCCTTACACGTTCACTCAGGACTCCATCCACTCCTTACACAATCACTCAGGACTCCATCCACTCCCCACCCATTTTCTTTTTTTTAAAAACTATTCTTTGAGGTGCTTTTTTCAGCTCTGTAAGACATTCAGTGGCTGGCGTCATACCATTCATGTAATAAAACTTCTTACAGAGGGAAGGCAGATCTCTGATGGCTTACTATTGTTTCTTCGAAGCAAGTGCCAGTTGGTTTTGGGATTCTGGCTGTTAAGAGGATACTAAATAAAAAATAAAAAGCCAGGTCTGGTACGGCATAAAAAAAATCCAGTTGCTTGTGTTAAAAGGAACCGTTGGATACAGTGGTGTGGGTGGGGCTGTGGGCACTGCCTTATTTAACTCTTTGTAATCCATAACCATTTTGTAGGCATCATTTCACCTCCTTACTCTGGGCACTGCTGTGGGGCCCCTGTGCATCTTCCTGCCTTCTAGTGAGCTCCCAGGGAGGATGGTCTGTGCTGCTCCACCCAGCCTTGGGACCGGGGTGGGGTGTCCTGCTTATGTCTCTCTTGCTTTAATAAACACTGAAAGGGAAACTTTGGCTCAGGACCCCCAAGACCAAGTTCTCAGCACAGAGGAGATTTATTTGCCCCAGAGGGACAGAGGGCAGGGAATGAGAGACAAAGAAAGACAGGAGACAGAGGATGAGGGAGAAGGGGAAGGGAACAAAGGAGAGGGGAGGGGTATTTGTCCCAGAGGACAGAGGACTGACTGCCTCTGGAGAGAGGAGACAGGCAGGGCACATAGGCAGATGGTGGTTTATAAAGGTAAAGGGGGAAACCTTTTGTGAGGATGAGGTGTTTAATTTTTTTTTATTCTATGTGTCTTTCACATTGTGTATCTTGATCACATTCATTTCCGTCCCTTCGCATCTGTCCTCTGCCCCTGAACCCCCCAATAAAACAAATTTCAAGAGAAAAAAGGAAGAAAATAAAATTTAAAAAAAATAGGGGGGGAGAAAATTAAAAGTCTCGTCATGGAAGCTTCAGTATGACCCTGCAAGTCACGATGTATACACCTTTGTCCGTACATCTCTACTAGCAAGTGTTCATTGCAAAGGGAGGTGTATAATTTTAATTGAGTGTGTCAGTTAGGTGTCAAGGGGGCTTTTAATGGCTAGACTTCAATACTTCGATAGCTGGACCTTGGTGGTCAGCCTCAGGAGGAGGAAGGGGACAAATAAAGGAACAGACCTTGGTGGCCAGCGTTAGGAATGTAATCTAACAAGGCAGAGGGAATGGGGGAAGGATAAGGCCTGCCAGTCATGTTTGCCATGTTTGCCATGCTCTGGCCCCCTAGAGTCCCTTCAAACACTATGACAAGCCACTTAGGAAAGGGTTAATTTCAGCTTACACTTTGTAGTCCATCACCGAGGAAAGCCTGGTCAGGACCTCAAGGCAGGAACCTGAAAACAGGAACTGAAGCAGAGACCATGAAGGAATGCTGCTTACTGGCTTGTTCTTCAGGTCATGTTCAGCTACCTTTCTTATACCTCCCAGTTAACAAATTTATTTACTTCCCTCTTTCCCTCCCTCGCTCCCTCTCATTATCTCCCCTCCTACCTCTTCTTCCCTCTCTCCTCCCCTTCCTCTTGGGGACCCATGAATGCTGCCCTCTCATCCTTAAAAACATTTTAACATTTTTGAGACAGGCGGCTGGCGAGATCCCCGCTGATGCCTCTCAGCTCTTAGAGTCGCACCTTGAGCTGTGACCTACACACCTGTAGGTTGTGGATAGCACCGCATAGTTGCCCGACTCTTGCTCTGTGAGCACTGTTGCTCTATTGTTTGGCTTGGATTTCTAGTTCATTTTTTTACAGTGCTGAGGACTGAACCCAGGGTCTTGTGCATTCTGGGCAAGCACCCTACCACTGAGCTTTCTCCTTGACTTTTTTTTTTTTAAAAAAAGAGTTTGATGTTATAGTTACTTTGTATTTTACTTCAAAAGTGTTTTGTAAGATCTGTGTTAAGACAAAACATTTTCAGTTTTTACATTGGTAGCATTGTACTCTGAAAGAATCTCTTACAGTGAAATGTTTATATATTAATTTATTAATTACTTAATTTCTAACAAAGAATCTTTTATTTAGAGGTAAGAAAGTTAATTTTAGCCAGTTTGGTCAACATAGTTTAATCACATTGTCATTGAGCATGAAATGAAGTTATATTAATGGATTCTATATACAGCCTAATTTTGCACATCTTCAAATATTGGCAACAAAAATAGTGCTCCTGTGGGGCTGGAGAGACGTCTCAGTAGTCAAGAGCACTTGTTGCTCTGCAGAGGACCCGGGTTCAATTCCCAGCACCCACAGTGTCTCACAACCTCCCTTAACTCCAGTTCCAAGGGGTCCAGTGCCTTCTTTGGACTTCCTTGGGCACCAGGCACACACATGGTGTGCATACATGCATGAAGGCAGAGCATTCATAAACATAAAATAAAAATAAATTAGAAAGATAATAAATTAAAAATCATGTTTCTGTGAATGAGACTGTCATTCATCATGAAAGCAAAGTATCGCTGCACAGCGTTCTTGTTCCTTAGGAACAGTGAGTGCCATTGTTGATGTAGCTCACCAAGAAGGGAATACTCTTACCACTGTGGGCATCATTTGGTGCCCACTGTGTTAGGGCTCTGTGGTAGATGCTGGGATCACACAGTGCCATATGGCAGCCCCTGTCCTTGAGAGAGAAATGGGACTCGAAACTGGACAGGCATAGGGAGCTAGCAGGTAGATAAGAGGAAGAAAAAAGTACTAAAATCATTGTGAAGACATCACTGGTTATTAAAGGAAATGATTGAAAAACCAAAAGGCATCATAAGCCCTTCCTCTATAATATTTATTTATATGTGTATATTCTATCATGTTCAATTATACCAACCTGAAGGGAGGTTGGGAAAAGAATGGACCTCAGGAGCTGGAGAGATGGCTCAGAGGTTAGAAGCACTGGCTGCTCTTCTAGAGGTCCTGAGGTCAAATTCCAATAACCACATGGTGGCTTACAACCATCTGTAATGAGATCTGATGCCCTTTTCTGGCCTGCAGGGTTACATGCGGGCAGAACACTTAAATAAATCTTGAAAGAAAAAAAAATGGACTGCAGGTGTTTTTAAAATGGAAAGATAAAAACTTCTGAGATGTTGTGGACCCAAGACTTAGGATGTGAAATAGAGTGACCAGGCCTGGAAATCACTGCCTCTGAGGTTCTAAGTTGGGAGTTATGTTCTCTATCCTAAACCTTCCTCTTCCTGTCCCTTGCTTGCAATAAACTTGCCCTATGACCTTGTCCCTTGCTTTTATAGTCTCCCTGTCTCAGAGTAACGTTGGGTTCACTTCAGTTCTGCTGTTGGGAAGCCAGGAATAGCTTGTGAACTTCTTGCAGTGCGTGCACAGAAATGGGAACATGTCGCAAGTGTGCAGCACGGAGGCCCCTTACCGACTGAACAGCCTGCACAACAGAATGCAGAGGCAGACGCACAGCCTGTCCCCGAAACTCCTCCCGGGCTTCAGTACCCACTCCTCCAGTAACTGTGACTCCAGCTTCTACTAGCATTGCCTGCTTTGAACCTCTCACACAGGATAGTGCACGTACACACATGCCTGCTTTGAACCTCTCACACAGGATAGAGTGTGTGCACACATGCCTGCTTTGAACCTCTCACACAGGATAGAGCGCGTGCACACATGCCTGCTTTGAACCTCACACACAGGATAGAGTGCGTGCACACATGCCTGCTTTGAACCTCACACACAGGATAGAGTGCGTGCACACATGCCTGCTTTGAACCTCTCACACAGGATAGAGTGCGTGCACACATGCCTGCTTTGAACCTCTCACACAGGATAGAACGTGTGCACACATGCCTGCTTTGAACCTCTCACACAGGATAGAGTGTATGCACACATGCACGGTGCACATACTTGTATCTCTGACTTATTTTCTCTGGCACCCTGTTCTGTGGTTCTGTTGTTTTTTGTTGTAACAGTTTATTCCTCTGTAGCTATTTATATGTCTCATCTAATTCTTTATATTCATTCATCTATAATTCTTTATATACTCATCCTACTATTGATAGACATTTGTGTAGTTACAGCTGAGGATATTTTTATCTTGTCTTGTGTGCACACACAACTACATTCTCACGTTTTTCTTGTGCACGCCCCCTAGAATTGGGAAATGATTATGTGTAACTCAGCTTTTGTGAACACTGCCATGGTCTATCAAGTGGTTGTTTTGTAACGAGTCTTTCTCTGTCCTGTCAGCCAGCTCCCAAATAACGACACAGAGACTTAATATTAGTTATGAAAGATTGGCCTTAGCTTAGGCTTGTCCTACTAACTCTCAAAACTTAAATTAACCCATTTATCTTAATCTACGTCCTGTTGGTTGCATCTCTCTGTACTGTGCATGCTGCTTCCTCTGCATCTGGCTGGTGATGCAGATTCCCAGAGTTCTTTGTCTAGAAGTCTCGTGGTGATGGCGCACGTCTTTAATCCCAGCACTCAGGAGGCAGAGGCAGGCAGATCTTTGTGAGTTCGAGGCCAGCCTGGTCTACAGAGTGAGTTCCAGGACAGGCTCCAAAGCTACACAAAGAAACCCTGTCTCAAAAAAACTGAAACAAACAGAAGTCTCACCTCTACCTACTGCCTAGCCGTTGGCCGTTCAGCTTTTTATTAAACCAATCACAGCAATACATCTTCACACAGTGTACAAATGTCCCACAACATTGTTTTAATATATTCTTTAGGAGAAATGTCTGAGACATCAGGTGGTGAGATGTCTGGTTGTTTATACACCTGTTAATACACACCTTCTTTGGCCTTTCACACTTAATGAAAAGTACATAGTGATTTTTAATTTGAATTTCTCTGAAGATTGATGACTTTGGATGCCTCCAAGTATGTTTTGGCCATTTGGATATCTCTTTTGTGAAAGGCTTTCTTCTTCCTTCCCTTCCTTCCTTCTTTCCTTCCTTCCTTCCTTCCTTCCTTCCTTCCTTCCTTCCTTCCTTCCTTTCTTCCTTCCTTCCTCCCTCCCTCCCTCCCTCCCTCCCTCCCTCTCTCTCTCTCTCTCTCTTTTTCTTTCAATTTATATATTTTATGTATATTAGTGCTGTAATATCTGCACGCCAGAAGGGGGCATCAGATCCTGTTATGGATGATTGTGAGCCCCCATGTGGTTGCTGGGAGTTGAACTCAGGTCCTCTGGAAGAATAGCCAGTGCTCCTAACCGCTGAGCCACCTCTCCAGCCTGGGGGTTCTTTATATGCCGTGCAACCTGTACCCCTATCTTAGATATAGTTATTGAAATCTCTTCCTTCATTCTGAATCTTTTACACCACTAATGGCTTCATTTGATGTCTGGAGGTTATTAACACAGTTCATCTTTTAGACTTTCCCATTGTTATTTGTATTTCCTGTGTTTAAGAAAATGTTGCCAATTCTGAGGCCAGGATCTTATTATCTTATGTATTCCAAAATCTTTATTGTATTTCCTCTCATATTTAGATCTGTATTTCGTCTGTAATTTTTTTTCTGTTCCTATTAATATGAGGATGATCTGATGTCATTTCCTGGAAAGAATATTCTTGGTTGTGGTGTCACATGTATGTGGGAATCTGATTTAATTGGTCTGTGGCTGCCCTAATATCTCATTATCACATTCTATGGATTGAGACTTTAGATCTGAAGTCTGGGAATGTAGCTCAGTGTTAGAACACATGCCTAGCATGTGAGGCCCCGGGTTTCCTCACCAGCAACACACATGCAGACAGTCAGACAGACACACACACAGTTGCACACGCACATGTGCACACATACAGAGAAAGCAAGGAGTTAAGAAGGAGAGAAGAGGAGGGGAGGAGGGGAGGAAAGGACTTGGGCGGCTGAAGCAGAGGAGCAGCCATCAAGGAGTTCAAGGGCCTTTTCAGCTGTGTAGGGAGCTCAAGGCTAGCTAGCCTAGGCTACATGAGACCCTGTCTCAAAAAAAAGTAAGTAGGGGCTGGAGAGTTGGTTCAGTGGTTATGAACACTTGCTGCTCTTGCAGAGGACCCGGGTTCGATTCCCAGCACCCACATGGTGACTCACAACTGTCTGTTAACTCCAGTTCCAGGGGATCTGATGCTGCTCTCTTGTCTCTGCAGACACTGCATGTCCAGGTTGCACAGACTTGCAGACAAAACATTTACACAGACAGACAGACAGACAGACAGACAGACAGACACACACACACACACACACACACCACAAGTCAGTAAACAAATAAAACAAACACAGGCCTTGACACCCACGTCTTGAGGAGTCTGAGCTCTGTGGTTGCTGTTGAGACTGAAGTTTCAGTTTGGGCTTTTACCATGCAAGGCTCAGGGGCACGCACCAGTCTGCCCAACTTGATAAGAGCCCGTGGATTTTACACAGTTCGGGGAAAGTTGATATCTTTACTGTGTAGCAGTAGTTTTAAATTCCTCTTGGCTTTCTCAGTTCTTTGATTTCCTTCACTTTTTCTTTCAGTCATCCTGCAAGCCTGGCCTTTCTCAGGTGGTCTGTTTTATTTAATTATGTGTCCAGGCTACTTAAGAAAATCAAATAAGGCTTTGATTGACTCTCTTGCCTATGACCTTTGCCCTGCAGTTCTTATTTCCAAATTATTTCCTTTTCCTACAGCAGTCGCTACAGTCTTTTACAGCTCTCAAGTAACTGTCTCCTTGCCAAGTACAAACTCGTTCTTAGCAGGCTTATGTGCGGTGGAGAATTCTGGAATGTAGTGAAATTATAGACTAATGTTGATGTCGAAGACAGATTTCAGAGCCATTACCACATGGCACTTAAAGCTGTGGTTATGAAAAAGCTTGTTTAGCCAGGGAGTGTCTGTGGAGCGGGAGAAGAGAACTACAAATCTTCCTGAGGGTTAACAGCGTTGAATGGTGGGCTGAGAAGAAGCAGGAAAGAGGACCCTCGAGGGCCCACATAAACAGGGAAAGGCACTTCTGTTGGGAACCAAGGAGAGAGAATGTTTGTCAGCAGGGAAACTGAGGCACGGAGGACACGCTGACTGAACGTGGGTGGTGGCTAGTGCCTTCAGCAGCGCTGGTAGTCAGCGCTCAGAGTGAATGGAGAAAGTGGAGGTAGTGAGCGGAGATGGCGATCCCTGAGAGGTGAGAGCTGCCAGGGAGGCGTTGTTCTTGGTTCAGGGGCAGCTGTACAAGCCAGCTCCTCACCTCCTTTATCTGCTGGCTGTGGCTGGAGGTCAGGACTGTCACCTGTGCCAGGTCCCTCCGGACAGACACTTCAGAATCTTCTTTGACATTTCCTTTACCTTTCCGGCCCCTTCCACTCATTTAAAGGATAACCAGGGGCTTGATTTTTGCTCAGTAATATCTCCTTCCCCGTGGTCTCGTTTGGCCTCTGCATTCCTCAGCTGGGCTCTCTTCTCCTTCGTTGGTATTCAGATGCCCTCTAACTGGTCCATAACACTTCCCTGCCAGGGCTCTCCCTCCCCCTTCATTCAGCACGTGGCCCATTTATCTTCCTAAGACACAGTCCCATCTAGCCTCTGCTGCTTTCCAAGTCTCGACACCCTCCCACTGCCTGCTGTAGATGGTATTCTAGTTAAGTAAGTGAGTGAGTGAGTGCTGTTGCATGCCGGGCCTGTAGCAGGTACTGTAGGGACAGTGGGCAGACAAGGCTGTCACAGGCCCTGCTGCCTCCCAAACCTGATGGAAAACAGTGCCTTTCACAGAGTGGACTCTGGTTCATCCTCAGAGACCACCTTCAGGTTCTGTTGGTGTACCCCTGCCATTCATGGCAGCTTCCTTTATCCCTACTAAATCCGCTGTATGAAGCGAGGTTTCCAGAATGCCTTTCTTCTGTGTACCTGTCATACTTTCATGGCAGACGTTTGTTTTCTTCTGATTGGCCATTCCCCTCAGTTCACCAGCGAAGCACCTCTGTAGGCTTGCGTTTAAAATTCTCCGCAGCTAACAGTGACCACCGCACAAGGGTTCCTGCTTCTTCCTGCTGTGAACTCTTGCAGACTTGACATTGTGCGTGCATGCGAGTACATGGAAGAGAAGGGAGAAGCAGAAGCAGGGAGAGGGTCGCTGCGGAGACCAGCGGTGCCCGTCTCACGTGCTAGGGCGTGTTTGGAGTCCTGAGTCCTGACCGCGTCTTCTTTCGTCTTAGACGGATGATGAAGATGAGTCTTTTGTTCTTGAGGACCCCACACTGCTCAACATCGACACCATTGATTCCCACTCCTATGACACCTCATCTGTGGCCAGCTCAGACAGCGGTGACAGGGCCAACTTGAAGAGGTAAGTATGCTGGTGCCTCATACTTGTCTGTGGACGAAACACACGATTATTTAGAGTCACTCCCTTTACGGTGCAGCCTAACGGGATTATTAAAACCAGTGTCTTCATGGTGCAGTCTACTTTATATGGAAAGTCCGGGTCTCGGCTGCATTTCACCTTCCAAATTCTTGGGGAGAACATGAAGAGGAGAGAAGTGGAGAAAGCATGGTGTGAAATGCTTCACAGAACCCACGTGTGACTTGAATGCTGACCACGTGACCTGCACTCTTCCCCTTTGATGTTTCCGGTGTCAGCGTTGTCTCCTTGGGTGCCATCTTGGGACAGGGACCCCCGGAGGTGTGTTCACCTCCGCATCACACTGTCTTACAAACAGATGAATGTTTTTGATGACCTGCATCCCCTGTTTAAAAGTGATGGTGTTCTCTTGCTGCCTACCGGGTGTGTCCGCGCTTTTGATACTGTCACAGGTTCACACTTGAATTTAGTTAAAAGGAAGAGAAACCACACACACACACACACACACACACACACACACACACACACACACACACACACGATCTTGTAAGAGTTAAACAAGCTCCTGATTTTCTCTTGAGCTGTGTTCCTAGCTCCTCTGGGCTGCTTGTGGCTCACTGGGCACGAGCTGGACGTGACTGGTACGTGATCGTCCAACGTCCTTGGTGTGGGGTGAGTCCAGGCGCTGCCTCCCACTCCGAGCACTTTCACCTGCCCATCCAGTCTCTGCCCATTTGTCCTCACTCTTCCCCACACTGTGCCCAGGCAGATTAGCCGTCTCTTTCCCGGTAGCTGTGCCTCGTGTCCCCCAGTAAACAGGATACCTTCTTCTCCGTTTGCACGGCATTCATGTTTCTGGTCTGTGCTTTCGTGTTTACAAGCTGCCTACCAGCCCCTCCTCCCCCTCCTAGGCCCTGGGATCCAAGTAGTGGGACCTGTGTCTTCCTTGATTTTGGATCAGCAGAGCACATTTTTTGTCAGAATGGGCATACACTGATGAATGTTTGGTAAAAGTTTCAGGATTCCTCTCTCGATGGGGATGAGGAGGATAAGCGAAAGGAGCCCTAAGTAGGAGCGAGTGACGAGTGAGGGCAGGTTGGGGGAGGGGGAGGGCAGAGGTCGTGAGGCAAGTGGGGTGATGCTGATTCCTCGGCAGGAGTGGTGGTCTGTGAAGCTTTCCCGAGAACAGGAGAACCCGATCCTGTGTCAGGTGGGCAGGGGACATCTTGATCAGCGGAAGAAGAATGTTAGTTATTTTCTTGCTTCAGACTCTGAGCATGTTGATCTGTTCAATTTTTATGCATCTCTTCATAACAGTTAAGAATATAAATTATATAATTATTGATAATTACTATAATTATTGATAGTAACAGTGTTATTTTCTACTTTTAAAGTGTATTTTCTTCTTTCAGAGCCTTGGGATCCTGCCTTCTCAACCCTTCTGCTAACCATTTTGTTCTCTCTCTCTCTCTCTCTCTCTCTCTCTCTCTCTCTCTCTCTCTCTCTGTCAGGAAGAAGAGGCTGCCCGATTCCTTCTCGCTGCACGGATCGGTTATGCGGCACTCACTTCTGAAGGGAATATCTGCACAGATCGTGTCTGCAGCTGTGAGTGTCCGTCCTCCTCAGCTTGATGCCCTGTGGTGGCAGGAAGTAGGAATGGGCACGAACAAAGCCCGGCTCTTCCCGTGCCTCAGAGCTTAAGAGAAGTACAGTCTGGCTTTTATGGTTTTCCCGACTGTCTTTGGCTTGTAAGACATGGCTCCACATCTTGACGTAGGCACTAGTGCGGCCATGAGCGTAAAGGTCGTGAGCACTGCGGTGTGCAGCGTGGCAGCAGGCGGAGGGAGGCAGAGGGAGGCAGCGGCCGGCTGCCCTCCCCTTGCCTTCCTTCCACGGTAGTTGCCGTCTTAGGAGTTTGGTGAGGTCAAGTGCTGGTTGTTTAGCCTTTTCAGATGACCAGATGATTGGTCAGGATTATAACTGAGATTTAAAAATAACTGACTCGTCTTTCATGTGCCCCTGTGAAGAAGGTAAAGCCGTGCCTTGACTGGAGACGGGAAGGCAGCTCAGGGGGGGAGGCGCCGCTGTGAGGGGAGGGGCCCTGGAGAATGGGGCTGTTGTCCAGTGGCTGCCATGGAATATGTGGGGTCTTTTAGAAATGCCTTACAACCCTGGGGTGGTGTGCAAACCTGTTTAGTGCCCTCAGCACACTCTTCTTGGACCTCACAGCTCGCGCTTTTGTTCAGGTTGTCAAGTCTGTCTTCTGAATTCGGTAGTTCTGTATACGATAAGGATGACAATGTAATGATGATAGCAGGGACCTCGATACTGTCTCATGTTCTTTTCATGGTGTTTCACATTTTACATATTTGATTTGACAAGAAATGAAAGTTACTGTTCAAGAGAGCGAGAGGGCGAGATGGCAGGCGTCGTGACTTCCGGCCATGTTCCAGTTTTCAGTTCTGCTAGAGGAAGCTCCTTTGCAGAGAGGAGCTAACGTTCATCCTGGGCAGCTGTGTGTCCTGACCCAGCTGATGCACACACACGGCATCAGACGTGATGCCAGCTAGGGAGGTGGCCAAGCAGCGCGGAGTGGGCAGTGCCTTCCTCCTTTGGAGAGAGGAGCTCATATAGGCCAGAATGGAAACCACCTGTTGAGGATCACGTTTCCACGACATTTTCTGAATCTAATCCTTATGTAGGTGATGAAATTTATCCCTTTCCCAATCAAGATGGACCAGAGCAGTCATTTGACCCACCTGTGCAGTTTAAGAAATATTTTGGATAGTGGAGACTGAACTGGAACTCAGACACTGAGCGCTGATTAGAGAAACCTGTTCTTTCCTGGGGACGAGGAGGCCGTTCTAATAAATCCCAGAGTGTGAGCACCCCGCTCACTCTGCATTGCCCTGGCCGAGCTGCTTCGGCATGTCCAGATAACACTGCTCTCCCTATGCCAGGCACGATGCGGTGCTTTCCGAACCTTGGATTAGCAACTCCATTTAAGTTGCATGCTTTTCCATGACAGGTGGTTTGTTAACATGGAAAGCTAATTCTGTTGGGGTGTTTTTCCTGAATAGTTGATCACTTGTGCCTTCAGCCTTGTGGACAGTGATGTTATCAGACTTGCTTGGACACGATCATCTTGACTTTGGAGTCCATGAATGAAAAACACTTAGGAAAGATGGAATTTTTGAGTCTTATTGCTTAATTTTGGGATCTTTCTCAAAGTAATGTGGCATATGACTGTATTTAAAATTAATTCAAATTAGGGTTTTGTTTTTTTAAGGAATTTATCATTTTAAGGATGAATTTAGGCTACTATAGAGGCCTCAGCACATGTTTTATTATTGTTTAAAAACATGTCCACTGTGCCGGACTCTCTTGGGGTGACTGTTAAACTGCAGCTTCTTGGAGCTCACCCCCCCTTCTGAATTGTGACGTTGGTGGGGCAGCATGGGGATCTGCCTTCTAATGAGCACCCCAGGTGACAGTCACAGAGTGTGGCTAACCACGCTAGGGTGCTGTATCACCATCCCATAACTTAATTAACTCTGTTCCTCCCTGCCCTTCCTTCCCTCCCCCTCCCTCACTTCGCTCCAGCTCACTGCTCAACTGTGGCACTGCGTCTCCTTGCATGTTTCTCATTCAGCTCAACTTGAAGAGCGTTTTTTTAAATTAGCATACAAAATGCAGGTTTCCTTATGGCATTTTCTAATATTTATTTTACGTGACCTATCCCCTACACTCCTCTCCCTCATTTCCCTGCTCCACCCCCAGGAAAATTCCAGTTTTGATGCTGAAATGTTCCCCACATCTGTCACTGATACTTTCTGAAGTCAGATGGCTTTTACATCCGTTTGAGTGTAGTTTATGATTTTCATCTGCGCTCTCATCCCCGCTTTCCTCTGTGTGGAACAGACCACAAATCGTATATCAAACATTCATAGCAGGCATGCGTCGCCCTCCGCAAGGCAGGACACTGATGAAGACACCGTCACAGTCCTGCGTCACCACTTAAGCCCCAGGTAGACGCCAGTATAGCATTCTTTGCATTTAATTTGTCCACAGGATGGTGTGTGGGTAAACAGAGCAGTACTTGCTGTTTTTCTGAACAGGTGGAGATCACTGTCAGAACAGTTAGGCGACTTTGACGTTGTCGTAGTTACTGGCGAGGAGCTGAATGGTACTTGATGTTTGGCTTGTTTGAGAAAGGACTCACTGTTCCCTGGTGGGCTTCATTTAGTCACTGGAGTTAATCTACTGGAGGGGAGCATCCCACACAGAGGTGGGGTGCCTGCAGAGAGTACTCCTTTTCTTGAATCTTCGATTCTACCGTTTTGGTCCTGTAGGACTTCTAGTCTTTTTACAGTATGGGAAACAAACTTTCTTCTTTAAATTTCCATCCCTAATCAGCACCCGAAGCATCTGTTACCGTCAGTGAAATAAAACAGTCTCCTGTGTTGATGTCTGCAGCTCTTGGGGGAGCGGGAGCGGGAGGGGGAGGGGTTGGGTGCACTTTCTACCGTAGCTGTTCAGGTCCCCGCGTGTGTAAAAGAGGCTGCACACTTACTGTCAGTACCAATATCTTCTCAAATCCTCCTGTTTTAAAATCCTTTTAGGACAGAGTAGACGCTGGCTTGCCCACAGCAATTGTAAGTATACCTTTAACCCCTCAAGGTAAGGTCTTTGATTTTACTGAGTTCTCGGGTTTGCTGTGAAAATATCCCATGCTATTACGATAGCTCCTTAAGCCACTGTACTCTCAGTAATCAGGTTTGAAACTTGCTCAGCTCGGCTTTCCTGCGGTATTGTTGAGCACTCAGGCTTTTGCTGGAGAGCAGGTGATGGAGACAGCCCTTTCCAGCCCGAGGTCCCGTGAGCTGTGTCCCCCAGTCTGTAAGGACTGGAATGGCATTGAGTGAGCTCACTCTGGTAAGACACATTCCACAGCTGTGGACTCCAGGGCCGCGCCTGCAGATAGTGTCTGAGTGGCAAGGCAGAGGAGGCTTGGAAGTGCTGGAAGGATCTGCCTTCTGGTTTTCCTCAGCTGCCTCTGGCTTTCTCATTGGTCGCTGGGGAGGAAGTGGGCTCCAGTGTTACATTCTGGTGTCTCTTGCCTGCTGGTGATAAACTGGAGGAAAGTATTCTCACCCCTCCACATTGCTAGGAGGCCCACATAAGAACCTCTTCAGCTGGCCAGAGAGGCGTTTTTTTTTTTTTTTTTTTTTTTTTAATTTTAAAGTTGCTTTAAAGCAGTGGTTCTCAACCTTCCTAATGCCACCCTTTAACACAGTTCCTCATGTTGTGGTGACCATAAAATAATCTTCATTGTTATTTCATAACTGTAATTTTGCTACTGTTATGAATTGTAATGTAAATATTTTCAGAGATAGAAATTTACCAAAGGGGCTGTGACCCATAAGTTGAGAACCATTGCTTTAAAGGATATCAAATGATATAGTTCATATATAGAATTAAACATACAATATTTTGATAACATTTCTCTTAAATTTAGAGGAATCCTTAGAAGTGAAGATGCCCTGGGTTTGATTTCTCATTTTGCTTTCTGGATAAAATTCCGTATTTTAGTGGTTGGTGAGTGAGCTGGTGCCTAGAGGAAGGCAGGCCAGCAGATTCAACACTGATGGTTTTCTCTTTTGTCTCCAGGCAGTGTCCAGGCTGATAGCAGTGGGAACATCTCATGGACTGGCTTTAGTGTTCGGTAATTCTCTGACCACTCTCTATTTTAAATATCAAGATTCCTTTAGGCTTCACAATGCCCTTTAATTACATTTTTATGTGGTAGACTGGATTTCCAAGGACACAAGGAAAACATGAAAGTAGCAGTTGGTATGTGAAGTTAAAAATGACCCGACTTGCGGCTTCACTCACTTCCTGCTGCACATTTCTTTCCTCCCTTAGGAATATGTCAGTGTCTCTGCTAGCACGTGTTGGTGTTCTGCACACCTAGACAGGAGAATAATGTTGGGAAGAACCTAGGCCTGTCAACATGTCTCCCTCCGGTTAGTGGTGGGAATCATTTTCATTCTGAGTCATATTCCAGTCCAGGGTATTCAAAAAGATCTTCAGGGAAAGGAGTCCCCAGGTTTCTGAGTCATTTTCATTGTAAATCTTTCTAAACTGAAAAAAAAAAAAGAGCCTGTAATTACCTTGTTTTCCGAGTTAAGAGAGCATGAATAGTTTAATTATATAGTAGAAATTAGTTGCTTTCTTTTTTCTTTCATTTTTCTCTGAGACTAAGTAATCAGTTCCATTAGTCTTTTACTTCTGACTTCAGTACCAAGCAGACTATTTTGGTCTTTTTAAACACTTAAAATCCATCAGATAGCATTCTCAGCTCTTTCTGTGTGGGGGTGCCTGCCTCTGGGTCTCATGACCTGCGTTTCTTTTAGATGGGAATTAGCAAGGGCTTCTGGGTAAGGGTTACTTGAGGGCGCTTTGTTAGCAGAACCGTAGCTTGATCTCTGTTGAGTCTTCGTTTTTTTACCTTCCGTGCGAAGAACTAGGTATTTCCTATTGTTACTGAATAATTTGACTTTCCATTTATAAATTTTCCATTATTCAAAAAGCTTTATTTAACATATAATTATACTACCTAGTCTTTTCAAAGGTGGTTGATTTAAATAATAGAGTTTTATTTCTTGAAGAGCAGAAGGAGAGGAACAAAACTGCAATTTCCCCGAGAGAACTTTAGAATTGAGTCTTTAAATGGTATCTTTTTTCCTGTATAATTGATCTGTATCTATAGTACAAATGTACAAAGCATAGATGTGTGCAAATTGGAAGATAGAAAATGACAAGTTCTGATATCTAGGACTAATCTTTAGCATTTCTGTGTAGCCATCCAGTCCTTCACTCACGTGTGTATATAGCTGTACGCATATTCCTGAGGGGGAGCGATGATAATTTAGAGCCAGCTTTTTGCTCTAGTGGGCACCTCCCCACGCATTTCTGTGTTTGTGTGGGCATCTTTGTTCATTTGAGGTGTCTCGATGTGTAGCTTAGGCTCGCCTAGCACTTGCTTATGTGGCCTCAGCCTCCCAGTGTTGAACGTACAGGTATGGAGCATCATTTTAATGGACATACGGTGTTCTTTCAGGTGGATCCATAAAAATTTAATTTAGCCTTTTACTCAAGGAAACCATTTACACTATTTCTAAACAGTAGTGTCTTGCACAGTTTTGTTTCTGTTTTTTGTTTGTTTGTTTGTTTGCATATGATCGTTTTTAGAACAAATTTCTACAAGAGGAATTGTTTGGGCTGGGACATGAACATTAAAGGCTTTTCATGTTCTTGTCTAATTGAATTCCAGAGAACTATACGAGCATGGTCTGCAGCAGGTGGGGAGGTCCTTGTTCTCCTCTAAGGGGGTAGTTGGGATTAGGTCATTAGACGTGGGGGTGGGGGGTCTCGTAGTCTGTGTTTCGCTGCTCAGATCTTAAGTGTGTGAAGGGATTGAGAACCAGCGCTTAAGGGACACATACAGAGTCAAGTTCAGAATTCAGTAATTCTGGCTCCGAGACCAGCAGTCGCCACTATTTTAAGCAGTTCTTTTCCCTGAGAGAAAATGAGGCAGAACTGGAAAAAACAAAGAAAAGAAGAGGAGTAAGGACAGCCGAGGACAGAGTATATGCCTCTGTTTACCTGCCAGCAGAGCGTGTGTCCAGTTTTCCTTCCTATTTCCCACTAGTTTTCCTCAGCTCTGCTTTCACTCTCCATTCCTTATCGAGAGGTTGGAAGAGTGCGTGACTGCTTATAGTCCCGGAGGAAGTGCTCACCACAGACAGGAATGCTATCACAGAAGAGCATCATTCTTGATACTGTCTCCTTCATTTCCTAAAATCCTCAGCAACTTTCCTGTGGAAGCAGTGAAACAATAATCTTTTCTTATGGCTTCGCAGCAAAGAAAGTATGTCAGAGTGGACATTCTGTCGAAGAACTAGAGTGTCTGGTTTTGCCTTGAGTTTTAATAGCACAGTTAAATTTCACTTGTTTGTAGGTGACAGATGTTTGGACAATGCTTTCTAACAAATGCATTAAAATTTGCTAAAAAGCCCAGAAACCAATGGCAGACACCATGAAGTGTCTAGACTAGCAGTCTGGGTTAGATCTGGCCTTTTAAAAATATCTTTGTTTATCACAGAAACCTCACAGGAAGACTGAGTGTGTCTGAGCACTGTTAGGTCCTCTGTGAAACAGGTCTGAGTCATTAAGACAGTAGCCCCGTACTTCTGGAAGGCTTGTGCAGTTCCAGCAGGTGGCACCTAGTGCGTGGGTTCTCACCTCCACGGGGCAGATAAAGGCACCTCCCTCCTGCAGCCTTACTCTTCCATTTCCCTTTGCCCTCAGTGTGCTCTGGTGATGGATCTCTTTGAAATGTTTCGTTTCCGTTGAACTGAAACCTGGGTTTACGGACTGTGCGATAATTTGAATGTTGCATGTTTTCTCTTTTCCCAGAACCAATACCTGACTGTAACCACAAATGCTAGGAACATCACTTAATCCCATTCAGCATCTGTCACTCCCATAGATAAACCAAGCTCGTCACTTACACCCTTCAGAGTATCCCTGTGTTTTTCTCTGAACTTTTGAACTGATTTCTTTTCTCCCTCTCTTTTGATCTTTTCTCCATGGATTCAAAAGGAAAAGGTATAGTAAATTTGGTATGCATGAATAGTTCTTTTTCTTTTCAGCTTTTTAACATTGAAAGAGAGTATTGTCAATTACACTTAATGCCTTCTTATGAAAGAAAAATAAATAGCTACCTAAAAATTGGTTAATACAGGCATTTGTGAAAATTAAAAATGTATGCATATTTTCAATGCTTTATTTTAGCTGAAAATATGGAACTATTTTAGGCAGGTTTCAGTATGTTCTGTTTCCTCCAACCTTTTAATACAGCCCTGAGCTTTTTCTTGAAGTTTGTGTCTGCCAATGGAGGTGTACAGCAACATGTTTTTGTCGTAAACTTTATCAATAATGAGTCCCATAGAATTTCAGCACCTGTCAGCTAATCCATGAGTACAGAATTCTAGATTCTAATGAAACTTTGCCTCGGTGTTCTATTTACTATTATCTCGTTGATCCCCAGTCTCTTGATACTTTTGTAGAGCAACTCTCCTTCTCCAGGCTCTTCTGAAGCCTCTCCCTGGTGCCCACGGCAGCCACAGCTCTGTTGGTGCTCTGGTCTGTCAGTTAAAGTACGCTAACCTCACAGTGGCATGGATGCCTGGGAATGAACAGACTCTTTCGTAGAAGCAGCCTTCTAGAAGGTAGCCAGTCAGCCATGGCATGGATTCAGGTTGCCTTGGTTAGAAAGCCTCACAGAAGGAGTAAGGTTTGGCTGTATGAGCCGCTCAGGTAAAAGCACATCTGCTATTTTGTATCAAATGTGACAAATGCTGTATGATGAGGTCCCCTGTTTAATTCTCCCTTGGCCCTAGAGCTTACTACAGTGTGAGTAAGTAAATACAGGATCTGAAAATAACACTTAGCGTGGGCGTGGTGGCAGCTGGATCTCTGTGCGTTCGAGTCCAGCCTGGTCTACAGAGTGAGCTCCAGGACAGCTAGGGCTACACAGAGAAACCCTGTCTCAAAAAAACAAAAAACAGCCGGGCGGTGGTGGCGCACGCCTTTAATCCCACCACTCGGGAGGCAGAGCCAGGTGGATCTCTGTGAGTTCGAGGCCAGCCTGGACTACCAAGTGAGTCCCAGGAAAGGCGCAAAGCTACACAGAGAAACCCTGTCTCGAAAAACCAAAAAAAAAAAAAAAAAAAAAAACCAAAAAAACAAAAAACAAACAAATAAACTAATAAATAAAAATAAAAAACAAACCCCCCCACACACACACAAAAATTAAAAAATAGCACTGTGACTACTGGCAGGCTAGGGTTAGACTTATCTGCTTACAAGTAACTTTGATTCCTTGTGGAACTCTTGAAGTATGTTCAACTTTAGATTTTAGGCTAGTATTTGTGACTTCATTGCTATTTTTCACATTACCATTAAGTGCATCATGAGGTCTACCCTAAGCAAAGTGTGCTTTGAGCGTTCCTTATCCAAATGCTTGGTGTCAGGAGTGCTTGAGATTCTGAGTCTTTTGCATTTTGGAATATTTGTTAGACTTTGCAGGTTGAACATCTCTATCTCAAAATCTAAAATTCAGAATGCTCCAGAAATGTAAAGTGTTGCAACGTCAGTTTGATGGAGCTCAGCAAGGACTGGATTTTGTAGTGCTTTAGACTTTAGTTGTTTGGATTAGGGATGCTTACCTAGTACTAATAAAAAATAAGTGTAATTCACTGCAGTGGAAAGTGGCCTTTTTTTAAAAATGCTTTAGGACAAAGTATCACTTTGTATTTCTGGTTACTCTGGGACTCACTGAGTAGACCCAGTTGGCCTGTGGCAATCCTGCCCGTGTCTGGGTGTTGAGATTACAGGACACCTTACCTGGCTTCTGTGTTTTTGTGATTCTGGACCTAGAGTCCTCTTAATTTTTAAACTGTATTATTGTTGCCAATAATCACTTGCATTCGTGTTACTTGATAATTCTGGGATTGTTCATAGACATTTGTTGTTCAGACTTTAAACTCTGAGAAGCATGCAGGAAAAGCAATGGTCTCGTTTTAGATTTCCTGGCTGGATCACCTCCTTCATAACGTCAACACTTTTAAATACTAAGTCGACACTGTTAACCAGATGTAAGTTTGTGCTGCTTTGTGTGTGAAAGTGGATGAATTTACTGTGAATTTAGCACATTTTTTCAGTGTTAGGCAGAGGAGGCTCCAGAATGCAGGGGAGAACAGAGCCAGCTTTCTTTTTAAATTACAACTCAGCGGGAGCTCAGCGGGGGCCTGGGCTGAGTTCTCCTCACCCTCACTCTTCTTCCTCTGTGTACGCCCTCTTCCCCTTCACAGTCACCGCCCTCTTCCCCTTCATAGTCACCGCCCTCTTCCCCTTCTTCATAGTCACCGCCCTCTTCCCCTTCACAGTCACCGCCCTCTTCCCCTTCTTCATAGTCACCGCCCTCTTCCCCTTCTTCATAGTCACCGCCCTCTTCCCCTTCTTCACAGTCACCGCCCTCTTCCCCTTCATAGTCACCGCCCTCTTCACTTCATAGTCACCGCCCTCTTCCCCTTCTTCATAGTCACCGCCCTCTTCCCCTTCATAGTCACCGCCCTCTTCCCTTCATAGTCACCGCCCTCTTCCCTTCACAGTCACCGCCCTCTTCCCCTTCACAGTCACCGCCCTCTTCCCTTCACAGTCACCGCCCTCTTCCCCTTCACAGTCACCGCCCTCTTCCCCTTCTTCATAGTCACCGCCCTCTTCCCCTTCTTCACAGTCACCGCCCTCTTCCCCTTCATAGTCACCGCCCTCTTCCCCTTCTTCATAGTCACCGCCCTCTTCCCTTCACAGTCACCGCCCTCTTCCCTTCATAGTCACCGCCCTCTTCCCTTCATAGTCACCGCCCTCTTCCCCTTCACAGTCACTGCCCTCTTCCCTTCATAGTCACCGCCCTCTTCCCCTTCTTCATAGTCACCGCCCTCTTCCCCTTCACAGTCACCGCCCTCTTCCCCTTCTTCATAGTCACCGCCCTCTTCCCCTTCTTCATAGTCACCGCCCTCTTCCCCTTCTTCACAGTCACCGCCCTCTTCCCCTTCATAGTCACCGCCCTCTTCACTTCATAGTCACCGCCCTCTTCCCCTTCTTCATAGTCACCGCCCTCTTCCCCTTCATAGTCACCGCCCTCTTCCCTTCATAGTCACCGCCCTCTTCCCTTCACAGTCACCGCCCTCTTCCCCTTCACAGTCACCGCCCTCTTCCCTTCACAGTCACCGCCCTCTTCCCCTTCACAGTCACCGCCCTCTTCCCTTCACAGTCACCGCCCTCTTCCCCTTCACAGTCACCGCCCTCTTCCCCTTCTTCATAGTCACCGCCCTCTTCCCCTTCTTCACAGTCACCGCCCTCTTCCCCTTCATAGTCACCGCCCTCTTCCCCTTCTTCATAGTCACCGCCCTCTTCCCTTCACAGTCACCGCCCTCTTCCCTTCATAGTCACCGCCCTCTTCCCTTCATAGTCACCGCCCTCTTCCCCTTCATAGTCACCGCCCTCTTCCCCTTCACAGTCACTGCCCTCTTCCCTTCATAGTCACCGCCCTCTTCCCCTTCTTCATAGTCACCGCCCTCTTCCCCTTCACAGTCACCGCCCTCTTCCCCTTCACAGTCACCGCCCTCTTCCCTTCATAGTCACCGCCCTCTTCCCCTTCTTCATAGTCACCGCCCTCTTCCCTTCACAGTCACCGCCCTCTTCCCTTCACAGTCACCGCCCTCTTCCCCTTCACAGTCACCGCCCTCTTCCCTTCATAGTCACCGCCCTCTTCCCCTTCTTCATAGTCACCGCCCTCTTCCCTTCATAGTCACCGCCCTCTTCCCCTTCACAGTCACCGCCCTCTTCCCCTTCACAGTCACCGCCCTCTTCCCTTCATAGTCACCGCCCTCTTCCCCTTCTTCATAGTCACCGCCCTCTTCCCTTCACAGTCACCGCCCTCTTCCCCTTCACAGTCACCGCCCTCTTCCCCTTCTTCATAGTCACCGCCCTCTTCCCCTTCACAGTCACCGCCCTCTTCCCCTTCACAGTCACCGCCCTCTTCCCCTTCTTCACAGTCACCGCCCTCTTCCCTTCTTCACAGTCACCACCCTCTTCCCCTTCTTCACAGTCACCGCCCTCTTCCCCTTCACAGTCACTGCCCTCTTCCCCTTCACAGTCACCGCCCTCTTCCCCTTCATAGTCACCGCCCTCTTCCCTTCACAGTCACCGCCCTCTTCCCTTCACAGTCACCGCCCTCTTCCCCTTCTTCATAGTCACCGCCCTCTTCCCCTTCACAGTCACCGCCCTCTTCCCTTCATAGTCACCGCCCTCTTCCCCTTCTTCACAGTCACCGCCCTCTTCCCTTCATAGTCACCGCCCTCTTCCCTTCATAGTCACCGCCCTCTTCCCTTCATAGTCACCGCCCTCTTCCCTTCATAGTCACCGCCCTCTTCCCTTCACAGTCACCGCCCTCTTCCCCTTCATAGTCACCGCCCTCTTCCCTTCATAGTCACCGCCCTCTTCCCCTTCTTCACAGTCACCGCCCTCTTCCCTTCATAGTCACCGCCCTCTTCCCTTCATAGTCACCGCCCTCTTCCCCTTCTTCACAGTCACCGCCCTCTTCCCTTCACAGTCACCGCCCTCTTCCCTTCATAGTCACCGCCCTCTTCCCTTCATAGTCACCGCCCTCTTCCCTTCACAGTCACCGCCCTCTTCCCCTTCACAGTCACCGCCCTCTTCCCCTTCTTCATAGTCACCGCCCTCTTCCCTTCTTCACAGTCACCGCCCTCTTCCCTTCATAGTCACCGCCCTCTTCCCTTCACAGTCACCGCCCTCTTCCCCTTCACAGTCACCGCCCTCTTCCCCTTCATAGTCACCGCCCTCTTCCCTTCATAGTCACCGCCCTCTTCCCTTCATAGTCACCGCCCTCTTCCCTTCATAGTCACCGCCCTCTTCCCTTCACAGTCACCGCCCTCTTCCCTTCATAGTCACCGCCCTCTTCCCTTCACAGTCACCGCCCTCTTCCCTTCATAGTCACCGCCCTCTTCCCTTCATAGTCACCGCCCTCTTCCCCTTCTTCATAGTCACCGCCCTCTTCCCCTTCACAGTCACCGCCCTCTTCCCCTTCATAGTCACCGCCCTCTTCCCTTCACAGTCACCGCCCTCTTCCCTTCATAGTCACCGCCCTCTTCCCTTCACAGTCACCGCCCTCTTCCCCTTCATAGTCACCGCCCTCTTCCCCTTCACAGTCACCGCCCTCTTCCCTTCACAGTCACCGCCCTCTTCCCCTTCATAGTCACCGCCCTCTTCCCCTTCACAGTCACCGCCCTCTTCCCTTCACAGTCACCGCCCTCTTCCCCTTCACAGTCACCGCCCTCTTCCCCTTCTTCATAGTCACCGCCCTCTTCCTCTTCACAGTCACCGCCCTCTTCCCTTCATAGTCACCGCCCTCTTCCCTTCACAGTCACCGCCCTCTTCCCTTCATAGTCACCGCCCTCTTCCCCTTCTTCATAGTCACCGCCCTCTTCCCCTTCATAGTCACCGCCCTCTTCCCTTCATAGTCACCGCCCTCTTCCCCTTCTTCATAGTCACCGCCCTCTTCCCCTTCTTCATAGTCACCGCCCTCTTCCCCTTCTTCATAGTCACCGCCCTCTTCCCTTCACAGTCACCGCCCTCTTCCCCTTCTTCATAGTCACCGCCCTCTTCCCCTTCTTCATAGTCACCGCCCTCTTCCCTTCACAGTCACCGCCCTCTTCCCTTCATAGTCACCGCCCTCTTCCCTTCATAGTCACCACCCTCTTCCCTTCACAGTCACCGCCCTCTTCCCTTCACAGTCACCGCCCTCTTCCCCTTCTTCACAGTCACCGCCCTCTTCCCTTCATAGTCACCGCCCTCTTCCCTTCATAGTCACCGCCCTCTTCCCTTCATAGTCACCGCCCTCTTCCCCTTCTTCATAGTCACCGCCCTCTTCCCTTCACAGTCACCGCCCTCTTCCCTTCATAGTCACCGCCCTCTTCCCTTCACAGTCACCGCCCTCTTCCCCTTCATAGTCACCGCCCTCTTCCCTTCATAGTCACCGCCCTCTTCCCCTTCATAGTCACCGCCCTCTTCCCCTTCATAGTCACCGCCCTCTTCCCTTCACAGTCACCGCCCTCTTCCCCTTCTTCATAGTCACCGCCCTCTTCCCTTCATAGTCACCGCCCTCTTCCCCTTCACAGTCACCGCCCTCTTCCCCTTCTTCACAGTCACCGCCCTCTTCCCCTTCACAGTCACCGCCCTCTTCCCTTCATAGTCACCGCCCTCTTCCCCTTCTTCACAGTCACTGCCCTCTTCCCCTTCACAGTCACCGCCCTCTTCCCCTTCATAGTCACCGCCCTCTTCCCTTCACAGTCACCGCCCTCTTCCCTTCATAGTCACCGCCCTCTTCCCTTCACAGTCACCGCCCTCTTCCCCTTCATAGTCACCGCCCTCTTCCCTTCATAGTCACCGCCCTCTTCCCCTTCATAGTCACCGCCCTCTTCCCCTTCATAGTCACCGCCCTCTTCCCTTCACAGTCACCGCCCTTTTCCCCTTCACAGTCACCGCCCTCTTCCCTTCATAGTCACCGCCCTCTTCCCCTTCTTCATAGTCACCGCCCTCTTCCCTTCACAGTCACCGCCCTCTTCCCCTTCACAGTCACCGCCCTCTTCCCCTTCATAGTCACCGCCCTCTTCCCTTCATAGTCACCGCCCTCTTCCCTTCATAGTCACCGCCCTCTTCCCCTTCTTCACAGTCACCGCCCTCTTCCCCTTCACAGTCACCGCCCTCTTCCCCTTCACAGTCACCGCCCTCTTCCCTTCATAGTCACCGCCCTCTTCCCCTTCTTCACAGTCACCGCCCTCTTCCCCTTCACAGTCACCACCCTCTTCCCTTCATAGTCACCGCCCTCTTCCCCTTCTTCACAGTCACCGCCCTCTTCCCCTTCACAGTCACCACCCTCTTCCCTTCATAGTCACCGCCCTCTTCCCCTTCACAGTCACCGCCCTCTTCCCTTCATAGTCACCGCCCTCTTCCCTTCATAGTCACCGCCCTCTTCCCCTTTTTCACAGTCACCGCCCTCTTCCCTTCACAGTCACCGCCCTCTTCCCCTTCACAGTCACCGCCCTCTTCCCTTCACAGTCACCACCCTCTTCCCCTTCATAGTCACCGCCCTCTTCCCTTCATAGTCACCGCCCTCTTCCCTTCATAGTCACCGCCCTCTTCCCCTTCACAGTCACCGCCCTCTTCCCTTCATAGTCACCGCCCTCTTCCCTTCATAGTCACCACCCTCTTCCCTTCACAGTCACCGCCCTCTTCCCCTTCACAGTCACCGCCCTCTTCCCTTCACAGTCACCGCCCTCTTACCCTTCATAGTCACCGCCCTCTTCCCCTTCATAGTCACCGCCCTCTTCCCTTCACAGTCACCGCCCTCTTCCCCTTCATAGTCACCGCCCTCTTCCCTTCATAGTCACCGCCCTCTTCCCTTCACAGTCACCGCCCTCTTCCCTTCACAGTCACCGCCCTCTTCCCCTTCATAGTCACCGCCCTCTTCCCCTTCATAGTCACCGTGAGCTGGGACTGCTTGAGAGGTTATTTCAGCGACCACTCCCCAAGCCGGGCAGATTCATATGGACTACAGACTGTAGCTCCCGTGTTAGGAGAAACCCACTCTTCTTTCCATGGACTAGCTACTTCTACTGAATTCAGACAGGTTACCCGCAGCAAGCTTAGCATGCCATAACAGTAGGATGTCTAGATGCAGAGTAAAGATGGACAGATAGCTTTGTGGAGTCAAGTAGATTGTATGTTATATGCAGTCCGTCTCCTGCTGCCTTCTTCGCTACTTGAAAAATACCGCGTGTTTTCAGTGGGAACCTGTTGAGTTGGTCCTTTGTGACGGACTGTTCTCTACATTGCATAGACAAGGTGGGGAGGCTAAGGGGAAGGAAGAAAAGCCCCCCAAAAACCGTCCGTGTGTACAGTTGCAGTGTCTGTGACTCTTCAGTAGAGGGGAAATCAAAATCAAGGCTTCACAGGCATGCCGCCTTGTCAGGGACATTATAGAAACAAGATGAAACCACTGAAAACAACCGAGGGGAATCTCGAGAATCTTCTCACTGACATGGACTGTAGGAGTGACCAAGGTTGCTATTGGCTAGTTTTTGTTATGTAGGAACCTTAGGCAGGGAAGCATAGGCATTCCGGCTTTTCTTTGGACAGGGTCTCATGTAACCCAGACTGGCCCTGAACGTGTTAGGTAGCTGAGGATGGTCTTGAACTCCTGATCCTTCTCCCTCTGCTTCCAAGTATTGGGGTCATAGGCCTGCACCGTGCATAGGTTTTTAGAATGTCTTTCCCCTCTTCTTTCTTCTGTTGCTACTCTTGTAGAGTCCTTTTTCTTAAGTCATACACTATCTATTTGATCCGATTTCCCTCTTTTCCTGCTTTGTCTGCCACATAAGAGTACTTAAGCTGGGCGGGGGTGAAGCACACCTTTGATCCCAGCACTCGGAAAGGCAGAGGCAGGCAGATCTCTGAGTTCGAGGCCAGTCTATTCTACAGAGTGAGTTCCAGGACAGCCAGGGCTACACAGAGAAACCCTGTCTCCAAAAACCCCAAACCAAAACTTACATTGAGGTTTGTGGAATCTAAAACAATTGCAGGTGTTAGTACATCAGAACCCGTAAGGCTTGGATCTCAAAGCAGGGCTGCAGAAGGTCTTAACAGGTACTGTTTGGATGCCACCCTGTGCCTGGAAGGTAGGCGGCCCAGACCTGGGGACGTATGAGTTGGTGTGAAATTTCGCTGTCAGTTCTTTGTTCTCCTACTTTTGGCCCGTCTCTTGCCTGTACACGTGACTCAGATTAATAGTACACATAGAACACCGTTGTCCAGTCACGACCAGTTTGTCATTCAGGTATGCATAGTCCTCTAAATGTATAAGGTAGATCATGGAAAACCCAGTCGTAGACAGTATCAGTAGAGCAAAAGAAACATGATGTCATGATTGGATGCAAGAAATTCTTGAGTAAAAGGTTTTAATAAGGGTTAAATTAAAGTTAAAAATTAGGTAGGGGAAGGCTAGTTTGGATGAATGTGAAAATTGTAATTATATAATTCTGGATGTGAAATAAAGGTAAGACTTCTAAAACACATGAGACCTTGTGTATTTGTGGTTTATTCTTCTTGAATATTTGCCTTGGGAGTTAGAAATCTAAAATAACTTAAAAACTGTTGAGTATTTTCTGTGTGCCAGATGGAGTACAGCCATTGATTGTCTCAGGCCACTTGTGTGCCGTTACAGCCAGTTTATGAACACAGAATTATTCATACCGTGTTCATTTTGGATGGGAATGAGTACTTAGCCTAGTGCTGCTTACTGGACCCAAGAGCAGCCTCCAGGCTCTTTGGTAACAGGCAGGTAGCTCTTACCGGACGTAGCCGGATCTATCCTAGTGAAAGCCACTGGGATAACCATCAGGAGAGGTGTTCGGGTCTTGGCCCTCAGAGAGGTCATACCAAACCGGGATGGGGGGTGGGGGGTGGGGGGACGGGGACACAAAGCACATGCAGGCTGCCCCGGAGTGATGGAGGCGCAGTAGGACAGGGCCTGCCCCAGGCTCTGCACTGGTGGCTTTTTGTTCCTGGAAACAGTTAACTTTCATAGTCACACTTTCTTACATTTAAAAATTATTAAGGATGTGTTTATGGTATGAGTGTGCCTGCGATGGTGTGGAGGCTAGAAGAGGTCTTCAGATGCCCCGGAACTGGAGCGGTAGACAGTTGTCAGCTTCCCTGAGGGTGCTGTAAGCCAGACCTGGTTCCTCTGTGGGAACAGCCAGTGCTCTTAACCCCCGAGCCATTCCGGCAGCCCCCGTTCATTTTTTTATCTCGTTGTTTTCAAGTAGGATTATCATGAACTCTGTACAAAATGAGCTTTGCCTTTAACTTGCATTTAATTGTTTAACTATTAGGTAATAGCATTAAGTAAATATTTGAATACTTCCTAGGCAAACCTAAACACCTTTTTTTCTAAGGTAATTTAACTGTTAACTCCAAAATTTTGCTTTCACTGTTCAGTTCATTTGCTTGGTCAGCCTTTTCCATGAGGCTAGCAGAAGTGTACATTTAAATAAATTATTTTCTTTTTAAGTCTATTTTTATAACAAAAATGTTGTTTTCTGCATCTAGGTGTTTTTACCTGCATGTGTATCTGTGCACTACGTGTGTGCAGTGCTTGTGGAGGGTGTCAGATCCCCGGGACTGGAGTTACAGACTCTCGTGAGCTGCCATGTGGGTGTTGGGAACTGAACCTGGGTCCCCTGGAAGAACATCTGGTGCTCTTAACCACTGAGCCAAATTTTAAATTAGTACATTTTGAATTTTGAAGTTTTCAAAGACAGTGAATGCCCTTTGGTGCTGAGTACGGCTCAGTGGGTCAGAGCATACCCTCTGTGTGTGTAAGAGGATGTGAGCTCCAGTCCCTAGCACCCAGGTAGGAGCTGGCCTGGCCGAGCCTTCCTCTTACCCAGTGTTGGAAGGAGAGGACAGGTGGATCCCAGGAACTTTCTGGATAGCCAGCGTAGCTGAACAGCAAACTTGAGGTTCAGTGAGAGACCCCATCTAAGAAAAACAAAGGACAAGCAATATTGGAAGATACCTCTAACATCCTCCTTGGCCTCTGCATATGAATGTACAGGCATCTGCACCTGCAGTCATAGACAGACATATACATCACACATGCATGCACACACTCAGACACACACCACAGACCCCCACCACACATACACACACACACACACACACACACACATACACACACACACACGCCCCACAGACAAAGTGGTATTCCCTGTATCCTAACATATTAGAAATAGGAAAGAAAATTCATCTGTAGGATGAAGCAGCTTAGAGATGGTTTGTTTAAGAAAACGTATCTTCTTAGGAATCTCTGTCTTGTCACCAGCAGGTTTTGAGTTACGTTGTCTTGTAGGTCTCACTGATTCATCTCAGGGTCTAATTCGCTTGCCCTCTCTAGACCAGAACCAAGCACTGCGCCTCTGCCTGGGCAGCACAAGTGTCGGGGGACAGTACGGAGCCATCTCTGCCCTCAGCATCAACAACGACTGCTCAAGACTTCTTTGTGGCTTCGCTAAAGGACAGGTATCATGACCCTGAAGTACAGTCTGAGTGTGTGTAGGAAGTGTATCGAAGAGCAAGATACGTGTTCCGTGTTGTGAAGTGATACATCTAGAGGTGACATGCCCGTTAGTGCCAGCCTGGGGTCTGTTTGTCTGACCTTTGTCTTATTTAGATTTTTAAAATAATTGTTAGTAACTGATTACGCAGCTTTCATATTCAATGGTGTTTTATCTTAGTAGACGGCTTTTATATTCTCTTATGGTAGTAGTCCATAATTGTGGTACTTTTATTTATTTTTTGATGTGCGTGTGTGTGTGTGTGTGTGTGTGTGTGTGTGTGTGTGTGTGTGTGTGTATGTATCCTTGGGGTGTGCACACGTGTAGAGTCTGAAGAACAACTCCAGTCATGCTAGACTAGTGAGCCCCGGGGATCTTGTCTCCACCTCCCAAAGCTGGAATCACAAGCCCATATGCCACAGCACCTAGCCCCATTTTTTTCTTAAAGATTTATTTTTTCTATCTGTCTAATTTATTTTTAAAAAGTTTTTTTTTTTCATTTTATGTATCAATCCCAGTTCCCCTCCCTCCCCTCTATCTATCTATTTTTTGTTGTTTTTCAAGACAGTTTCTTTGTGTAGCCCTGGCAGTCTGGCTGTCCTGAAACTCGCTATGTAGACCAGACTGGCCTTGAACTCGCAGAGATCCGCCTGCCTCTGCCTCCCGAGTGCTGGGATTAAAGGCGTGTGACCTATTTTATTTTAATTATGTGTGTGTGTTTCTGTACGGCTTTGTGCACACAAGCACAGGCACCAGCTGAGAAGGGAGGCATTGGGTCTCCTTGGAGTTGGAGGCTCTTGTGAGCTTCCTGTGTGGGTGCTGGGCAATGAACTCGGGTCCTCCTGCAGGAGAAATCGTGCTCTTCACTGCCGAGCCGTCTCTCCTGCTCCAACACTTGGCATTTTTGAAGTTCTCGGGACTGAACTCAGGCTCTCGTGCTTACGAAGCAAGCGTTTTTACAGCCGAGCCGTCTCCCCTGACCCCCTTGGCCCCTTCTAAACGCACCGTTCCCATTGCTGTGTTTCTGGACAGTTGTTTTGACATTCCCGTCTTTGTGTGATGGGTCACGGTTTTTCTCATTCTCTGATCTTTGCATCACAGCTGCTTTGCTCTGATACCTTTTGTATGAACTTTTAGTCAGTGCTCAACAGATGGACTTATCAGGAATGACAAAATGGAAGTGTTAAGTGGGCCAGGCAGAGGGAGGGCAGGGGAAGTTGAAATGGAAATAAAGGTCCAGTGCTCTAATGGAGTCTCAGCTTGTAACTGTGTTTTAACTTGATGGCTTTCTCCCTGCAACGTTTATAGACAAGGAATAGGTTACTTCAGCCAAAAGGCAGATGCTTTAGTCCAAAAAAGCAATCTATGTGTTTTTAAAGCCTTTGCCTGTCTTACAGATCACCATGTGGGATTTGGCCAGCGGGAAACTTCTCAGGTCAATATCAGATGCTCACCCTCCAGGGACAGCCATCTTGCACATCAAGGTGAAAACTTCTCCTCCTCATGTTAACCGTCTTTGTTACCATGCCTCTGTAGCCACATTAAACATTCTGATAACCAGACGCCCCCTGCATTTATTTAACACGAAGCTGAATATTAGTTGATGACTCCAACAAGATACTTTCTCAGTTAAAAACCAGAGATGGGCCAGAAGATAATCAGCTTCAGGTTATCCTGAAGTCTAGCAGCAAAAGGGACGACTTGATCTGACCCCATAGTAGGGGTTTGGCAGCCGAGAAGCAATGCCCTGCTGAAAACTCATATGGAGATTTTAAACACTCCCTTCACCTTGTTCAGTTGGCCAAGATTTTATTGCCTCGGGGTGTATGGCTGCCCGTTGTTGGAAAGTGCTTGAGGCTCCAGGCACCAACGGTGGAAGAGCCAGGGCTTGGATCGTAGTTAGAAGTGAATCATTTGGTTTATTTTCTCTGCGGCCGCTAAAGGAAAAGCATTAAGGTCACCGTGTTGGGTTTTTTTCTTTCCTACTCTCAGGCCTAAAAATCATAAAACTGACTGAGGTAACAGGCTTCATTTAGAGTCCATGCGAAGCCTGCCTCTTCATGCTGGCAAGCCCGTGTTCAGAAGCATAAAAGGTAAAGGGCTATATCAAGGGGACTCTAAAACCAGCTCTTCTAGATTTAATCATGTGCATACTTGGTTGCTTAGCTATGCGGCTCTCTTATCCACACACATGCTTTTTAAAGCCCGTAGCATCTGGAGTTTATATATCTGCATCTAGGTTAGTTACAGAAAGTCTTGTGTGACAAAACAGCATTGAAGCATTTAGGAACGATGAAAACAGCCAAGACAAGTTAGCCCTTCCTCTCTCGGTGCGTGAAGCTGATTTATCTCGACCTCTTTTCTACAGCGTGTGCCAGCCTCTAATGTGATTGTTGTCTGCGCATGTTTTATCTCTCTTAATAGATTAAGATCTTTGAAATCAGAATCTGTCATTTATTTTTGTGTTTTGCCCATAGTAACTGCTCAATAAATGTTTGCTTGAAGTAATAACTAGCCTCTTTATAGGGGGAAAAAAAGAAATTACTGGGTGGGACAATAAGAAACAGAAGAATTCAAGGCAGAGAAAAGAGAAGGCTGCAGCTGAGATGGAGGTGCAGCTCCAGGAGCTGTGTTGTTTGGGAATGATTTGAAAGTGGGGTGTGCAGACCCTGGCAGGAGAGGAAGGGAGGTATATGTGTCAGTGTTACTAGAGTCCTGGACTAACATCTACTTGCCTTTGAGTAACTAACTCATCATTCTCCAGCCAGTCTGATATTACCACCAGCAGTCCAGGCTTGGATCATCCTGTGTACTAGTGTATGTGTATGAGTCTACAAATGTTTGTACCAGTTTTAAAAGTACATATGCAAAAAGAGAAATGAAACAGAAACATGAGTTCTCTGTCCTCTCCTGCACGGGATTGGATATCACATGTGCTTCTCCTCTTGGCAGCTGCTCATCTAGGCTTTGAGAGAAAGGTTGGGGACATCTTTGTTAAGTCTGTGGGGGCGGGTGGGTTGAGGGAGTGTTGTATCTCAGCTCTCTCTGAGTAAAAGTGGCTCATTCAGAATGATTCACTAACTTTCAGGCTTTCTAAGGCAAGTTCCTGTAAATGTTATAAATTCCACCATTTGCTTTTGCATCCAATAGCATTTACCATAACACACCTGAACATCAGGCTGCATCATTGTGAAAGCCGTTGCTTTGAGTTTTCCAAGTTACAATCATTCAAATACATTCCTAAAAATGGTCAGGGAATACGGGGCAGTGGTGGCACACGCCTTTAATTCCAGACTCAGGAGGCAGAGGCAGGTGGATCCCCGTGAGTTCAAGACCAGCCTGGGCTACAAAGTGAGTTCCAGATAGCCAGGGCTGCATAGAGAAACCCTGTCTTAAAAAATAACAAAACAAAAAAGTCGGGGAGATACCGATTTAGGAAGAGTCACTTACTCAAACAAGTTTACTTCCCAAAGATCCCAAGAATCTTACTGCAAAGTCATCGACTTCCGTGTGTCCCCACGGTGTCACAACTTAATACCAAGTTATAAACCTAATGTGATAGCCAAGCCAGGAAATGAGGGTTTCTATCAGCTGAAGTTAGTTTTTACTTTTATCCTGATGAAAGGTTGTTTTACTTTTTTAAAAAACATTATTTACTGTGTGTGTATGTTGTGGGGAAGGGCATAGGTTATCCGGAGCTTGTGGAGCTCAAGAAGGCAACTTGTGGGAGTCAGTTCTCTACTTCACCGTGTGGGGGCTGAGAGGCTCAGGGCTCTTGCTGTCCTTGCGGAGGAACCAAGTTTGATTCCCAGCACCCACGCCAGGCCCTTACAACTGTCTGTAACTCCGTCTCGCTGTGTGAGTCCCAGGGGTAGAAGGCATGTTCTCAGGCTTGGTGACGATGCCTTTGCCTCTGAGACATCTCGTCACCCTCTTTGCTTTTTGAAGGCCTTTGTTTTGAAGATCCTGAGCTAATATCATTGGAAGTAAGGACAATTTTGTACTTTTAAAGAGATGAACCAAATCTGAGTTATTTCATGTGCTAAGTGTATATTTTGTTTTCAGAATTTATATTTTTGTCCCCACGATCTATTTTTAAACACTTGTCTGGTTGGTTAATATTTACAAGACAATAAGCTCCTTCTCTGTTTAGTTTACAGACGACCCGACTCTTGCCATCTGCAACGACAGCGGCGGCTCCGTGTTTGAACTCACGTTTAAGTAAGAGGCGAACGGACCCTTGTTGGAAAATGGGAAGATTAGCCGGTTAATGGCTGGAAATGGAACAGGGAGAGGCCTGGGAAGGCCAGGTGTTTGCAAATAGGTTCTGGCTGTGTTATAGTCACCTGGGGAGCTTATAAGACACGTGGGAGTCTAGGCCTGGTCTCCATGATTTTATCTCAGGTCTGAATTGGGATTCTAGACTTGGACTCCCCCGGGAGACTCTTCCATGCTCCCAGGTTAGAAACTGTTCTGCGTGGTTCACTAATTTTAGTTTGGGCTCCAGGCTCACTGGGTAATGGCAGGTATGAAAAGGGGTTTCTTACCTTCAAATTGTTCTATTTTACTTGTTAAATAGGAGTAAAAATTGTCTAAGTACCTGGAAGAGTATTTGTGAAGCCGAGGTTTAAAAGTGTAGAACCCAAAACATAATGTGTATTTTGTTTCCGTAAATTCTCAAGGTTAATGTCTGTATTTGTTTCTTAGGTTTTTCATAGTTTCTTAGATACTAGGCACAAAGTCATTGCTGAAACAACATGAGTCAATTTACCCAGCTAGTGTTTATTGAACATCACCTGTGTGCAGATATTTGTCTAGACGCCAGAGTTAGAGTTATGAACCGGTCAGAGTCTGACTAGTTGGAGTGAGCATCGGGAGACAGGTACAAGCCGAAAAATAAATGCCCTAATTGGGTAGATTTGAGTGGTGTGAGGAGACAGGCCATTGTGCTGGCTTGCACTTGACTGTAGTAAGTCAGGAAGTAGAAGGTGATATTTGAGAAGCAAGAGCTGAGACATCAGAGTCAGCGAATGAAAAGCCTAGTGGAAGTGGGCAGTCACCCCAACACAAGGCACATGTGGGGACGCGAAGGAGCCAGGGTGACGGTGGCGGGAGAGGAGTGAAGGTGAGAGCCGGATCCCACAGAACTGAGACCTGGGTCAAGAGTTTGGACTTCATTTCCACACAGAGGGGTCAGTGGAGTGTTGTTACTAGAGGGGCAGCAGGTGTGACTGTGCCGTGAGTGCCGTGACGAGAAGCTGTCCCATGGAACGTGTAACTAGGAGGGCTGGCTGGGCAGTCGGGCTGGCTGGGCAGTGGGGCTGGGGGACTCGCATCTTGGGTTGTCACTGAATTGATGGCGAGTGTCTTGTGTGTTCAGGAGAGTGATGGGAGTGAGGACATGTGAATCGAGGTGTCTGTTCAGCGGCTCCAAGGGTGAAGTTTGCTGCATCGAGCCCCTGCATTCTAAGCCCGAGTTGAAAGATCACCCCATCACACAGTTTTCCCTGTTGGCCATGGCATCTTTAACAAAGGTAGGCACCTTTAGAAGACAGAACGCTTAACTTTTAGACACTTGGAACAGTTTGAGAATTGCAAGGTAAATATTGAAAATAATATATATTTTCTCCTGTAGATACTGGTCATTGGGTTGAAACCATCCCTGAAAGTATGGATGACCTTTCCCTATGGACGGGTGAGCATGACTCTGTTTCATTGGTAAAAGAAAGGACAAGTCTGGAAGATGGAGGGCATGATCTGTGGGGTGAATTCTGTGCAGTTGTCTAAACATATAGCTATAGAATGGAAGTGAGCTCCCAAGGGCACTGGCTTAAGAAAACCAAGCAGGGTAAAGTGTCATTTAGGAGTCATGCTAGGTTGTACTTTGGTGTCTTTAATTTAGTTTTAAGCCTTTCTTTCATGAACAGCATATTTAGCTTGTTTCTAACCTTGTTCGACAGTCTCTGTATATTGCCGGCCTGATTCTTTGTATTTACACCCGCTCTCAGGCACGCATTTTCTCAATTTCATTCACGGCTCTTTTGAGGTCAGTAAAATGTCCTCGTGGGATGTAACACTGATGGGCAAGCTGGTGCATTGAATGCAGCCTTGCCGCAGTGTCCAAGAACACTGAGAGACAGCTGCTTTGAGTGAGTGAGGGCCGAGCTGAGTGAGGGCTGTGCTGAGGCAGGGGTATGCTCATTGTCTGCTTCTTTGACACCATGAGTGAGCATACCCCACGGTAAAGCCAATATGAATTAGCACTACGCATGCTTTCCATGGGTTCTGTCTCTGATATATGTCACTTTAGAAGTTGTTATTTTTCAGGAAGTGCAAATGGTTTCATAGGTTTTGCATCCGTGGATTTAACCAGCTGCAGATGATTATCAGAAAAGTTTAGGTCCATACTGAACGTGGACAGACATGTTTCCTTGTCATTGTTTTCTAAATGATAGCATCTGTGTACATAGCATTTATATTGAATGGTAAAGTATTCTAGAGATGATTTAAAGTACATGGGACAATGTACATAGGTTATATGTAAATACTTTGCCACTGTATATAAGGGGTAAGCCTGGAATACATTCCCTATGGACATCCCTTTCCCTTTCCCTTTGTTCTTGATATTGTTTGTAAGAGAGTTGGGGACTTCTTCGGAAGGACATTGATGAGATGCTGTTGTCTTAGTCACTGTTCTACTGCTGTGAAGAGACCAAGACAACGTATGAAAGAAAACATTCAATTGGGGGCTTGCTTACAGTTTCAGAGAGTGAGCCCATGACCATCATGGGGGAAAGTGTGGCTGAAGATAGGCAGGTATAATGCTGAAGCAATAGTTGAGAGCTTTACATCTGATTCCCCAAGATGAAAGCAGAGAGAGAGAGAGAGAGAGAGAGAGAGAGAGAGAGAGAGAGAGACAGAGAGACAGAGAGACAGAGAGACAGAGAGACAGAGAGACAGGGTCTGGCATGGATTTTTGAGACCTCTAAGCCCTCCAGTGACACACCTCCTCCAACAAGGCCACACCTCTTAAACCTTCCCAAACAGTTCCACTAAGTGGAGACCAAGCATTCAAGTATGTGGACCTGGGGTGGGGGTGCAGTTCTCATCTGAACACCACAGCCATGGAGAGGGATGACACAGAGCCATAGCCAGATAGCAGCGCCCGGACACGGAGGGAGATGGCTCTTGTTTTCTTGTTGGTGTTCTGTTGTATCTGGGCACTAGGAGAAGCAGGTCCGTCCTTCCAGAGGGCAGACGGGTAGAGATTATCAGTAACATTTCTCAGGTTAGCTTCATTGACTCACTGAGGTTTTGATCGTGAGATTTGCATCTCTTTGAATGTTTTACTGATGTTTTCATTCATGAACATTTTCAAACACATGTTTAAAGAATTTTAATGAAAGACTAGCATTCTTGCCATCTAAATCCTTTTACCATTTTACTGTATTTCCTTTATTATATATCTGTGCATCTATCCATCCTTCTACCCACCAAGATATTGTAGTTTTTTAATGGGTTTCAGAGCAAAATACAGAAACCAGCACCTTCTGCTTTGGGCATTCAGCATGTATATAATTAGCTAGAGTTTCATATTTGTTTAGGTTTTGTTGGTGTAAATTCATATACGATAAATATACAGATCTTGAGTGTACATTTGCTGAAGTTGGGCAGATGCGTGTATTTCTCTAACCCAAACCCTGATGAAGATGGCAAACATGACCGTCAACCCAGACACTTCCTGTGACCCTTCCCCCACAGTCCCTGCTCCCTGGGAGCCTCGTGGGAGCCGGGGAAGGTCTTAGCAGAGCGGGTGCTGGTTCTTCAACAGATTCTTACTTTGTCCTTTACTTGTCAGCTGTGATGAGTGTTTCCCGTCTCTTCTTTGACTTAGATGGATCCGTCCAGTGTTCCGTTGCTGGCCTGGCACTTCGTGGCAGTGAATAACCATGTGAATCCCATGCTTGCCTTCTGTAGAGGAGACGTGGTTCATTTTCTCTTGGTAAGCCTCGATCTGTGGTGGGACTGGGCTTCAAGTGTGTGTGTATATATGTGTGTGTATATATGTGTGTGTATATATGTGTATATATGTGTGTGTATATATGTGTATATATGTGTGTGTATATATGTGTATATATGTGTGTGTATATATGTATGTGTATATATGTGTGTGTATATATATGTGTGTATATATGTGTGTGTATATATGTATATATGTGTGTGTATATATGTATATATGTGTTCAAATATATATATATATTCACCAGGTTTCGATGGTAATTTAATGTTGTGTCAAAAAAAATCTATTATCACTGTCATAAGTCTTTGGAGCAGTCCCTGCTCCCTGGAGAGAGTGTGTGCGAAGCCTACTTAATTTGTATTTAAGGCTTTCATGTTAAAAGTGGAGAAAAACTTGACCTCTCTTGGTTCCTTAGTCTTAATGGTTTATTTCTTTGGTTCCTTCTCTTTCAGCTAACAAATAATTAGTGGTTTGTCTGTATGTGTGAATGGCATATGTACGATGGTGAACATGTCTGTAGTAATGCAGTCTGTACATGTCTGTGTGTGTTTGTTAGAGAGCTAGGGCCGTTTGTGCAGAAGCCAGTGAATGAAGTATAAAGCGTTTTTTTCACACAGCTTAGGCACTGTCTGAATAGCAAAGCCAGGGTTACTGCTGCAGAGGATGGTGAAGGTGCTCAATGATTTGATGAGAGTCTAAAGTTGTTAATAAGAGCACATAGAGTGTTTAGAGAGGTCTGTGCATCGGAGGGAAGGCAGTGACCTTCAGTCACAGAGCTAGGCATGTGTCTGTGTAGTCCAGACACCGGTGTCCTGCTCAGTGAGGCCAGCCAGGAGCCTCTCAGTGCCGTCCTCCTCCCATGCGCTCTGTCACAGTGGCCGTCGACGCTCCCCCATGTTGTCTTCACTTCTTCCTTTTGACCCCGTCATGGTTGGTCACCTCCCAGTGTGAACTGCATACGTTTGTCCTAGACTCTGCAGTGGCTTCCCAGCCGGTCCCTTTACTCATGCAGACATCTCTGTCAGCAAAGCTCTGTGCATCTGTCGCCTGCCCCAGCCCATGGCCAGTGCTGTCTGCTCTGCCTCCCTGTCACGACAGTGAGCACGCGCCTAACATTCTCCCGCACTACGCCGGAACCCGGTCTAGGAGCTGACTCTCCCGTTCGGCCAGCACTGGGCAGCAGCTGTGTGTAAAGGCTAGCTGTGAATGTTTATAGAGCTAACGTCAGCAGAGTGTAAAATGGAACATACGGGAAGTAAAGTTTCAGTGGGTATAGTCATGTTCAGTCATCTATATTTCATGTATTTATTTATTTATTTGGCACAAGCTCTCATGTAGCCCAGGCTGGTCTCATACTCATACTGTTATAGTCATATTCAATCATCTGTATTTCTTTCTTTCATTCATTCATTCATTCATTTATGACTTATTTATTTATGACAAGGTCTCATGTAGCCCAGGCTGGTCTCAAATTCACACTGTTATAGTTATAACTCACACTGTTCTAGTCATAACTCACACTGTTATAGTCATGTTCAGTCATCTGTATTCCTTTCATTCATTCATTTGTTCATCCATCCATCCATCCATCCATCCATCCATCTATCTATTTATTTATTTATGACAAGCTCTCATGTAGCCCAGGCTGGTCTCAAACTCACATCGTAGCTCAGGCTGACCTTATGCTCCCGTTTTTCCCACCTTTCCTTCTCAAGTGCTAGGATTATAGCGTGCACCACCGTGCCCAGCTCGCACGTTGTTTGATCGCTTTCTCACCGCCGAGGTAGAGTTAAGCGGGTCTGGCAGGCTACACGATCTACAGAGCGTTTTACCGTACAGCCCTTTACAGGAAAGTTTGACATCCCGCCTCTAGGTACGGTTGGCTTGGCTTGGCACTGGGGAGATGTTACAGGTTCTAGGTAAATGAAATGGTAAAGATGTAATTGAAGTACAGTTTTAGGATCAGTCTGGAACTAGCACAAATAATGGCTTTTCAAAGGTAGAGGATTGGAGGTGCATGGTGTGCATAAGCAAATACATTTTAAAAGAAAGGCAAGCCTCTCATCATACAGGGTCTAGGATCTGAGGGGCGTGAATTAGAGGCATTACCTCTCTACACGGTAGAGTCAGGAAATAGAAGAAACCTTTCATGTAGATTGCAGAGTTCAGCATGTGATTCAGATCTCAGCATGCTGAGTTGGAAATCAAAGAGGGACTCTCAAGTGTTGTACCAGACGCCCAGTGAGCAGACAGCAGGGCGAAGAGCAGATGACCGTTTCAGGACAGAGAAGGCAGAAGGCTGAAAACCACAGGAGCTCTGCGTGTGAGCTGCGAACGTCAGTGCAAGGCCGGCTTCCTTTGGACTCACATTTCAGACGTTTGGTCCTTGGGTCAGCTGACCCGTGGGGAAGGTGCTGCATCGTAGTGGGTGCATAGAGTAGGGCAAAGCTGCCCACCTGGGGGGGGGGGGGCCCGGGGAGAGAGGGAGAGGGAGGGAGGGAGAGAGAGAGAGAACGCGCACATCTACAGCAACCTGACTTCCATCCAGGAAGCACTGTGTCTTGAAGTTGCTACCCCCCACCCCCCACCCCACCCCCACAGTAGTGTCCCAGGCCCGTAACCAAGTCCTTACTTAGCACACGGACCTCTGGTGGAGAATAACTAAACCCCAACATGTGATTTTGCTGGACACTCACGAAAGTGAGGGAAAAGAGAGGCAACCGGAAAGGCGGTTCTTGTAAAGACACACGCGTGGACAGGGAGGAGAGAGGGCTGAGAGACAAAGCCTGGGGGGGGGGGGGCAGAATCAGCCCTGAGGTAATGGTGGGGGAACAGTGCATGATCCAGGAAGGCGGGCTGGAGAGATGAGCACCAGACACAGTGGCCTGCCAGGGTCTTGTTGGATGTCTGATTAGCAGTGGAGCGGGGTGGAACCTCCATGGCAGAGCCTGATGAAGAAGTGGGTCTCCAGAAGAGCAAAGTCGTGCAGCCATGGCGCTGGGCTGTGAGGGGGAGGGTGGTTAAATATGTCGGTGAGACGTCAGTCCAGGGAAGTCTTTTTAGGGAGCGTTTTTATTTTTGAAGACGAAGTCAGAAATATGTTTGAGAGCAAGAGAAGGAAGCAGATCTGTAAAAGGAGCAGTGGACGATGCCAGCAAGGGAGGAAGGACATGAAATGGGCGAGGGCTGTAGAAAGCCTCCAGGAGTAGGTGGTGCTGGCGTTGACCTTCCCAGTTCAAGACACTTTGTACCTGCAGCACCGACTTGTGCTTGGTGCTGCAGGCATGAAACCGAGAAGAAGCAAGGGGCCCCTTCCTCACGGCTCCGGCCCTGCAGCTTCACGGGTGGCCAGAGCTCATGCTGTCGCGGGCAGGTGACACGGTGAAGTGGGCACTGTTTGAGGTCAGCTAAGGGGTGGGACTAGCGGGGAGGAAAGGCGCTGAGACTAGAAGACAGACATCGGGCACACTACTGCGGGCACGCAGGAAAACGCGGGCGGAAGTAGAAGCCAGCACCCCAGATGCTAACCCTGCCTGTCAGACGGGCCTGTGCGCGGCCATTCTTCTCTTCAGGTGGAGACCACGCAGCGGCTGAGGTGTCTTCATTTCTATAATAATTTCTCTGTCAGTATTTTTGGTTTGTACTGAATGGGAATCGTATTCTAGGGGGAGTATACATTTTAGAAAATTCTTTCCAACAACGCTGGATATCCAGGCTGTTTTCTCTCTCCTCATCAGGTTAAGAGAGACGAGTCAGGCGCAATACACGTTACCAAGCAAAAGCACCTTCACCTGTACTACGATCTGATCAACTTCACTGTGAGTATTATCTAAACCCCGTCCCGTTTATTTCTTGTCGTTGTTCCAAATCCCAGGTGGATTAAAGCTTCCAGGGTTCCTGCCGTTGGCCAGGGCCATCAGGGCCCACGTTAATGCGTACACTCACTGTGAAGTGCCGTGCTGTGGCATGAGGTCTGACTTTGGTGTGGTGCCAGGTCCTTGTTGCCTTCTGCCCAGAGTCCTGCCGAGCACTGGCAGGGAAGATAGGTGTCTTGAGGGTTTTAGTACCTCACGCGGGAGTCTGGGTTCCAGGGAGCTCAGGTCTCTTCAGAGTCGTGGCTACAGAGCTTTGTGTAAAGATACATTTGCACGTGTGAGCTTCTCTTAAAGGATTTAGCTTGGGGTGCCTGTTCTTTTCTTGTGACTTAAACTTTGCCAAATTTTTACCTTACTTCTTAGTCCTCAGGGTGCTTTAGTTTAAAAAAAATGAGACTTTTTTTCTGTGTCAGATTTTATGTTTTGTTTTTCAGTAGTGGGTTGATTTTTAAGAACAGTGTGTTTTATGTTTCAGCATTTACCATTGCTCGTTTTAGCATCTAATAGCTGACGTCTAGTGAAACATTGTATATATCATGAATATAACTGGCTTTAATTATAGTATAAGGGCTCATTTGTCCAGTAAAAAGCCTGAAAAACTTTTCCCTTCAATTTATTAATGTGTAATTTTTTTAGGATATAGTTGGCATAGTCAGATTGTAAGAAATAATATATGGTACACAAACTTAGTTGCATTTTTTCCAGCCAAGTTTTCCTATGTTGCTTCAGTTGCCCTGGAGCTTCTGGGCTCAAATCTTCCTCCTGCTTCAGCTTTGCAGAGGCCAGGGCTCCAAGTGTGTACCGCCATGCCTGGCCCACATCGCTCTTGCCAGCTCACTCCTACTCCGTTAATTTAGAGACACAGGCTGAGCGTCCTGCCATAGTTACCTTTCTTTCTACTGCTGTGACAGCACCGTGACCAAGGCAACTTACAGAAGGACGTATTTAATGAGGGCTCACAGCAGTTTCAGAGAGAGTCCAGGACCGTCCCGGTGGGGAGCATGGCAGCAGGCAGGCATGGTGCTGGGGCAGTGGCTAAGAACTTAACAGCTGATCCACAAGTTGGAGGCAGAGAGAGAACTAACTGGGAATGGTGTGGAATTTTGAAACCTCAAAACCTATCCCCAGCGACACACCTCCTCCCACAAGGCCACACCTCCTAATCCTTCCCAAATAGTCCCACCAGCTGGGGACCATGCATTCAAATATAGGAGGAGCCTGTGGGTACTGTTCTCATTCAAGCCACCACACATCCCTCTTCTGAAAATACAAAAGCTGAAGTGCTCCAGCATCTGAAACCTTTTGAGGACTAGCATGGTAGCACAACTGGAAAACTCCACCCTTGACATCATATAATGAACTGCAATTAAAATGCAGGTGCAGTAAAACTGCTGTGTGAATTAGTCAGGGTTCTCTAGAGCGGTGGTTCTCAACTTGTGGGTCTCGACTCCTTTGGGGGTTGCGTATCAGATAATCTTCATAGCAGATGTTTACATTATGATTCATAACAGTAGCAAAGTTATAGTTATGAAGTAGCAACAAATGATTTTATGATTGGGGGGTCACCACAACATGAGGAACTGTATTAAAAAGCCGCAGCGTTAGGAAGGTTGAGAGCTACTGCCCTAGACGAACCGCACTGATAGAATGAATATATATGTAAAGGGGATTTATTAGGATGGCTTACAGGCTGTGGTCCAACTGGTCCAACAATGGCTGTCTACCACCAGAGCGCCTAAGAATCCAGTAGTTGTTCAGTCCACAAGGCTGGTCTTTTTTAAAAACAGGCATGATTTCAGTGCCAAGAATTGTCCTCTGACCATCTCGGTTTGTGAGGTTTAAGTTGCTGTCTTGGTTCCCTAATATAAAAAGGTGAAATAAATTTGTCGTTGTACTGAGGTCGTTTGTGCCAATATGCCTTTCAAAAACAGTCTTGTAAAAACACAACATTCTGCAACGTGTTAGTTCTCAGCCCTCCCTTAGACCAGCAGGATGCCATCGGACACTGTGACGCCCAGCACTGTTTTCCCTGGACCCCAGCAGAGCTGCTCTTCCTGTGACTCTGTTACGGTTGAAGTTATTACATGCACGAGGTCCTCGATGTCACGTTCGGAGTGGCAGAGCCCCTTTGTCCTGGAGGGTTTGGACCGGTCCTTACTTCCCTTTTGTTCTGTGCTTGAATTGCAGTGGATAAACTCACGCACAGTCGTGCTTTTAGACAGCGTGGAGAAGTTGCATGTGATTGATCGGCAGACGCAGGAGGAGTTGGAGACAATGGAGATCTCAGAAGTCCAGCTGGTCTATAACAGCAGCCACTTCAAGTCACTGGCCACGGGAGGAAACGTCAGCCAGGCTCTGGTGGGTGCTGTCCTTACCCCAGCACCGCCCTCATCACTGGGGTGTTCGCTTGTTTGTTTGTACTCAAGTTTTTCTGCCTTGGTGTCTTGAAGTGGGTATGAATGCGTTTGTAAGGATTCAGGATTATGACCCCAAGCAGTAATTCCTCTTACTCAATACCAAGGAGTAGGCTGGAGAGATGGATCTGGGGTTAAGAGCACTTTCAGAGGACCTGGGTTCAGTTCCCAACTCTGATTTGTCAGCTGACGACTGATCTGTAATTCCAGTTCCAGAGGGATCTGACGCCCTCTTCTGACCACCATGGGTACTGCAGGCACATGGTGCACACACATACATGCATGCCGAATACCCATGACATATAACATAAAAATAAATCTGGAAAAAAAAAAACCCAAAAAACCAAAAAACCCTAAGGCGTTTTAACTTTTATACTTAAGGAAAAAAAATGAAACAGTTTTTGTGAGAGAGAATTTGTAAAGGAATTGAGCTGTTGACAATAAATAAGCCTAGTAGGTTTAAGGGAAGAATAACTGGAGACAGGTAGCCTCAAGGTTTTGGTAGCTGTCTTAGTTAGGGTTTCTGTTGCTGTGGAGAGACACTATGATCATGGCAATAAATATTTATAAAGGAAAACATTTCATTGGGGCTGGCTTACAGTTTTAGAGGTTTAGTCCATTATCGTTATGGTGGGAAGCAAGGCAGCGTGCAGGCAGACGTGGTGCTGGAGAAGGAGCTGAGAGTTCTGCATCTGGATCCAGAGGCAGCTGGGAGAGACTGTGAGCCACATTGGGTGTAGCTTGAGCAGATGAGACCTCCAAGCCACTCCCACGGTGAGACACTTCCTCCAACAAGGCCACACCTCCTAACGGTGCCACTCCCTATGGGCCAAGCATTCACACACATGAGCCTATGGGGGCCATACCTATTCAAACCACCACAGAAGTAAGTATTTGGGAGATATGCCAGGGGCTGGCCAGCTGTGGTAGCTTAGGACATTAGAAGGCAAAGATGGCTTGGAGAGGAAGGAAAAAGATGCTTTAGGAACTGAGACAGGAGCATGGAGGAGAAGGAGGAGGAGGAGGATGTAGTTATATTGGTATTCATGTTACTGTAGAAAGGCAGCTATGATAATGCCTTAAGCAATTTATGTCAGTAGTGTGTAGATAAGCACTGTGAATTTGTGGTCACCTATTTTCCTAAGCTGTTCATCTGTAGGAAAAGAGGACTGCTTTGATATGTCTGTGGGAAGCTTCTTATAAACAAGAGTACTAATGACCATCTTTATTGGTGTTGTCAGCACAGTCTGTAGGTTTTGCTTCAGTCTTTCTCCTGTTTGTAACTTCAGGGCACACACTGTACATGAAGGGTGTTCTAGCCACACAGTGTATAGAACAGACCATGCAGCATGCATCGAGCATGCTAAGGCAGCCGCAGGCAGTGTCTCAAATGCAGGCATTTCCTACGGTAGGATGGCTATCCGGGCTGGAGAGATGGCTCAGTGACTAAGAGCACTGGCTGCTCTTATAGGAGACCTGGGTCTGAGTCCCAGCACCATATGGTAGCTCACAAATACAACATAATTCCAGTTCCAGAGGATCCAGTGCCCTCTTCTGGCTTCTTTGGGCAGTAGGCATACACACAGTACACATACATTCATGCAGCAAAACATTCACACACACAAAATGAAATCAATCTTAAAAAGTTAGATTTTAAACTTGCACTGTTAGCCAAGACAGAGAATGGGGAATTAGATTTACTTTCTTGCTTAAAATACTGAAAAAAAAGACACCTCCCCCCCCCAAAAAAAAAAAAAAAACGAAAACAAAACAAACCCACCACTACTACTACTAATTAGGAACAAGGGGTTGGGGAATTTTTTTTTGTTTTTTTGTTTTTTCGAGACAGGGTTTCTCTGTGTAGCTTTGCGTCTTTCCTGGGACTCACTTGGTAGCCCAGGCTGGCCTCAAACTCACAGAGATCTGCCTGCCTCTGCCTCCCGATTGGGTTGGGGATTTAGCTCAGTGGTAGAGCACTTGCTAGCAAGCGCAAGGCCCTGGGTTCGGTCCTCAGCTCCCCGCCCCCCCCCCCCCAAAAAAAAAAAGCAAAGAAGGAAGAAAACAGACAGTTCTCAAGACACTGGGCCCAGCAATGATGGATGACAAATCTTAGACCAAACAGGAAACAAATGAGATGAGCTTGTTAATTCTTTACTGTCTGGCCCTCTGATTTCCTGGCTGTGGCTTAGGGAAGAGGAACAGAACCTGGTGGACACTGCCACTGAGGAAACAGAGCTGAGGGTACAGGGAAAGCAAGGTGGTTCATGTCTGCGGACGGTGCTGGAGAGTCGCCTGGAGTCTTCTGCTGGATAGCTGTTCAGCATGTGTGTAAGGAGACTGCCCAAGGACGGGAAGAGCCACTAGAGGCCGAAAAGGAATTATATCCAGGGCACCCACCGGCTGTACTTGCTGCTTGCTTAGACCAGCCAGACCAGGTGCTGCCAGGGCACTCGGGGCCACTGCACCTCAGTAGTTGCCCTTGAAACAGAGAACATGCTGGACTGGTAAACACTGAAAAATCCTAAAAGCAGATGAGACGGCATCAGACTGGGGTTGGAGGTGCGACTCAGTGGCACAGTGCTTCTCCGGCGGAGGCCCTGGGTCCAGCCCCTAGGATACAAGCAAGCAAGCACACCCCAGAGGGCAGGAGCCGAGCAAGTAAAACCCCAGGATATCAACGTGGAAATTCCTGTGCACCACCAAAGTACAGAGCTCAGACTGGACAGGGAGAACCAGTCAAGACCGGCTCAGCCCTGATGCAGAAGTTGGGATGAGCAGACGAGGGTGCAGCAGGTTTTGCCCTGTTCTTTTGTTCCGTATTAATGTTTTTAAAGTTCACATATAACGGTTTCATCACGGTGTCTCATCCATCGGCCTTGTTACGCTTCATCCCCATTCTCTTCCCACTCCCCGTCTCCAGCTGTTCCTTCTGCTTCCATAGTACATGTCATTTTCACCCTCGTTTCCCACCTCCCTTAAGATCTTTTCTTGTCCTCTCATGATCCTCTTTGTAGTTTTGTGACTTAGGAGCACACCTAAACACACACACACACACACACACACACACCTACATTTTAAATTAGGTTCTGCTATGAGAGAAACCATGTAGTTCTGATCACATTGAGTCTGGCTTATCTGACCTAACATAATGATTTCCGTTTGCACCGTTTTCCTGCAGATGCCATGATTTCATTTTTCTTTATGGTTACATAAAACTCCCTTATGTCCACGGACCATCCTTCATCCGTTCATCTGTTGAAGGACACCTGGACGGGTTCCATTTCCTGGCTGTTGTTGGTACTGTGACACCAGACACGGATGTGCAAGTCTCTGTGTTGTGTGCACATTAGTGTAATCCTAATCCTCGTGTTCATAGAGTAGAGGGAAGACGTGGGGTCAGAGATCCAGTGGTGAACGCGACAGCGCTTGGATGAAAGCAGATCCGCTGGAAGGGATGGAGGGCAGGGTCGAGAAGCAGAAGGAAAGATGAACGAACTTGATGGAAACAATGCAAGATGGGATTTCCTGGAGAACCTGTGGTGCCAGTGTTAAGGTGTGCAGAGTAATGACAGACATCACCACAGTCTGGTGGCCGTGGTCGGAGCAAGCCAGTCATGAAGATCACCTGGCAGAAACTGGCCAGAAAGCGTCTTGGTCTCTTAGTTCTGTCTCCCCAACCCAAGGCCTTGCGCTTCATAGGCAAGCGCTCTAGCACTGAGCAAAAATCCCCAACCCTTCAACTTGGCTTCTTTTGCAACAGTTTTAGTCCGTAAGCCTTAGGAGAGCCTGCTGCCAGCACTTCCTGTCAGGTGGTGCCGTGAGGCCGCATCCAGGTGCCACGCAGCTGGGCCATGCTGCTCCCTGGGGGACACAGCTGTGCATCGTGAGGAGTGTGTTAAAGGAGCTAGAAACTGTCCTGTTGAAGAACGCAGTGAGTGCCTCAGAAGTCTGCTGTCTGTCATGGGGGGGAACCCCTCGTCCTTGAGGTGCTATCTAGGCTGCTAAAGGAGGAAAGCGTTCAATAGTAACCCAGCTGTGACACCTGAACCACAGCAGTGACCAGCAGGACAAGGTGTCCCTAAAAGTGCAGTAGTGGCATTCATATCTTGGTGGCAACCAGCAGCTGCCTAACTTGATGTAAGATGCGCTCTAGGAGAGGGAGATCATTCCTGGTACTGACAAGCTAGTCAGCCACCTGTGGCTAGTGAAGGCCTAGATCTCCGGGGAGAGCAGGTTGCCACCCCGTACACCAGTGCGTTCCTAACTGCTTCCTGGTCTCTGTCATTATGCCCCAGACAGGTGTAGCTGTGACCCGGAAGTAGCGGGTTGCAGTGGTTTGCAGTTACATTGACAGTGTCTTCCCTTCCCTTGCACGCTATCTGAGAAAGAAGAAGGCTGTTTATGGAAGTGTGAATGACTTCTGGAACGTCGTCTTTTCAGTCACTCCACTGGCAATCAAGCAACAGAGTTTTTTCTTATTTGCTGATAGGTTAAAACTATATTGACCTAAAATGTTTCTGCATTCAGCATTCTTTTACAGTTATTCATTTACTTATTATTTATGTGTGTGCACCACAGTGTATGTGTGGAGATCAGAGGACAACTCTGTGGAGTCAGGTGTCTTCCTCTACCCCTTCATGGTGCTGAGGCTGTAACTTGTCATCAGCTTGTACAGGAGTGTCAACCCGCTGAGCCTCTCACAGGCCCTGGGATTAACATTTTTTTTAATTTATTAATTTATTTTTATTTTAATGTCTATTGGTGTTTTGCCATGAGTATTAGGTCTCCTGGAACTGGAATTACAGACAGTTGTGAACTGCCATCTAGGTGCTGAGAACTGAACCTGGGACCTCTGGAAGAGCAGTCGGTGCTCTTAACCACTGAGCCATCCCTCCAGGCCGTGATTGACATTCTTAATGGAACTTGTAGCATGTGTAATTTTGCCTTGTTTGTGTGTTTGGCAGGCTTTGGTTGGAGAGAAGGCTTGCTATCAGTCCATCAGTAGCTATGGTGGTCAGATCTTCTATCTGGGGACAAAGGTAAGCTCTTCTCACTCTGCTGTGTGGGTGTGTGTCGTCAGGATAGCCGAGGAAGGAGGTGGCTGATAGGGAACAGTGCATCGCAAAGTGAATTCTGACCAGCATCGATCCACATCTTACAGTAGTTATATAGCCATAGACTTTTCGTTACTTAATGTTTCCTTTTCCACTTAAGATCTAATTTTACATTTGTGTACGTGCTAATAGGACACTTACTTTCTTGATTCAGGGATACGTTTTTATAGCCTTCCTTAACATTGTTTTAATGTCAAGTATCTAGTTTCCTTTTTTAATTAGAATTTTTATGTCTTGCTTTGATCAACATATACATTGCAAAGTGACTATCATAATAAGCTAATTAAGAACCCATCACCTTGTTTAATTACCATTTGTGTGGGGCATGGGGATGCTTAAGATCAACTTCCTCCGCAAATTCCAAGGTAGTGTCTAGTTCCTTTTCCTGCTCCTGTGATGACCAAAGGAACTTCAGGGAGCAGGGCTGATTGTAGCTCCCAGTTCATGGTACCCATCATGGCAGGGAGGTCAGGGCAGCTGGAGCTTCGAGTGTTATGTGCACAGTCAGAGTGAGTGAATAGTGGATGCTCACTGCTGTCCGGTTCCCTTTCTCTTCTGTATAGTCCAGGATCCCCTGGGCAAGGACCCCACGTACAGTCAAGATGGGCCTTCCCACATCAGTTAATGTGATCAAGAGAATCTCCTATAGACATGTTGACAATTGAAACTAGACACCACAGGCAGGAAGGACCCAATTATGTGTATTTGTTGTATAATTGTGGTGCTCTTTACCGTAGATCAACTTATGATATATTGAAGTGCATTGAGGTGTTTGACTTAGAATAATTGGCATTAGAGCAATTTATTTTTCAACATAAAATGGACAGTTTTCTTTGTTGTTGGAATTCAACCAGAATATTGCCAAGTTGGTGCAAGGAGTGAGCCTAGCTTGCCTGTTTCCCTTGAGTGGGTGTCCCTTCACTTCTCCGTGTGAGTACTGAGGACCTGCCAGTCAATTCCAGGGTGTATTTCCGTCGGAGATGTGAAATGTGTTGTACTTAGAGATCTGAAACGGGACGTGTGGCTGGAGCATGTGTGTCTCCGAGCGACTCTGCTAACGGTCATCTTCATCTCCTCCTGTTTTCTAGTCTGTTTACGTGATGATGCTAAGGAGCTGGAGGGAGGTGAGTTCACAGTTATCTTCTGTGTGGGAACTGATGTAGAAGCAGCTTCATGTTTTTGTTGACTTTGCAGATGATAATTTGGACTTTTTAATGTCAGAAGAATCCATAGAAGCCATTTTAACTGTTAGGCCCTTGATATGCTAAAACTCATTATATCAGAATTTGGTAACTGCTCCGCTATCGGAGGACAGAGCATGGAGAAGAGTGCTTTATTAATTGCTTTATTAATCAATGAAAGTTAGAAAGGGAGAGCTTTGTTTGTCTAGTAAAGCCTCGTTTACAAGTGATACTCTGTTTTAAGTTATTAAAGGAGTGTAAAAAAAGAATTGTATTTGAGTCTATTCAAGATAAACAGTGGCTTCATCAAGAGTTCACTCCCACTTGAAGTAACCTAGAGACAGGCAGACTGTAGCTAGAACGGGAGCGCCATCATCGGAAGATGCTATCCCACTTTACCATCCTTGTGTTTGAATTCTAGGCTCAAGCTCCCTTTATAATCCAGGATAGTTACTAGAGGCTCCAACTGTTATGTCGAGGGTCTGTGAAGAGGAAAGAGAAAAAGGCCAGCCGCAGCTTTTAAAGATAGTATGCATGTAGAAATACCAGAAAACCCTTCTGCTTGTTGGCCAGGGTTCAGGTGCAGTGCCCCCAAAGGATACCAGGGAATCTTAGACATTGCGTTAGCTGGTGTAGTGCTGTCTCTAGTGAGCTCGGAGCTTGTTGTTAAGAAGGGGGCAGCTGCGTGCCGTGCTAAGCAGCCAGCCATCTCTCCTACGATCGTGTGTGCAGGCTCTCCTGCCATCCGTCACACAGGCCCACAGGCCACAGTGCACAGTGCTTTAGGAAGCGCTTGCTTAGTCAAAGTCCTAGGCCGAAACGTGCGCTGCTCTTGAAGTCCTGTTCGCTCCCAAGCAGCGATTCTGTAAAGGTAGAATTGAAATTCCTTCCATTGCTCAGATAGAAGGGACTGGAATGTCTCCTTTACTCATTTTAGAGAATGGATCACCTCCTGAAACAGGATTGTCTCACAGAAGCCTTGGCTCTTGCGTGGTCTTTCCATGAAGGAAAGGCAAAGGCAGTCGTGGGTAAGTCAGTCAATAGATGCTGGGGAGTTTATAAGTGTCGTGGTAAAGAACCTTTCCGTAAGGGAAATTTACTATGAGAACAAACGGGAAGCACACTGATAAGCTGTGAGTCTAGTGGGTGTGAGGTATCCCCATTATCCAGCATTTGGATATTGAGGCTTGTTGTAATTGAATGTGTTGTTAGCGTGGGTTGTGAATGGGAGACCAGAACCCAGGTTACCTTCTGGAGTGAGCACTAACTTGTCTCCTGTTGGACTTGTTTCTCTAAAGGGCTATCGGGGGATGTCAGCAAGAGGAAGGCTGTCGTCGCCGATCGGGTATGCAATGCAGATTTGCTTTTTGTGTTTGCAAGTGTCTTTGGGGGTGATCAGTCCCATGGCTGTACTCGAAAGTGGGTCAGGCTGTAAGTCCCAGGTATGGTCTGCAGTGCTGTGTAAAGTCTTAGCACTGCCCTCCCCCGTGAAGATGGTAAATCAGCGAGACAGTCAAGAGAGCACAGAGGAGAAGGATTCTTGGGAATCCAGAGTCATGAGTGGTTTGTCCATCCTCTGCAGGGAGGATTACTGAGGCACTTAACTCCAGGTTTCATTTCCTGAGCATTTTATACCATTGAGGTCTGGAACCTACAGACATTTCTTCAGAAAGATTAGCAAATTAATACTAGCTCTTCATCTCAGAGAATTAGGGAATAAAGCCACTGAGACCCCAACTGTGTTTTAATACAATGCTGAAGCATGATTCAGTATTAACCGTGCATGTTAAATATTGAACAAATGTAACCATTCCCTTTGCTTCTGACTCAAAGCTGTTTTTCCTATAGATGGTAGAGATCCTGTTCCATTATGCAGACCGGGCTCTGAAAAAGTGCCCAGACCAGGGAAAAATCCAGGTGATGGAGCAGCATTTCCAGGTACGCCTCTCAGCGTGTGTCAGCTCCCGATGGCCAGCTGCAGATGCTCTCACGCATCCCCTTGGCCCCGCCCACGTGACTTCCTGGTTTTGGCTCTTAAGCATCCTTTCGTGTTGAGAGAGTGCTGTTTCAGAGTTTGCAGGGAAATCACACAAGACTGAATTTTAAAGAAGTGTCTAGTAGATGGGAAGAGACAGGTGAAGCGCTGCTCCCTGCTGTGTGAAGGAACACACCTGTGACCTGACACCTTCCTGTGGGTGACATTGCTAATGGCTCACATTTATATTAACTAGGGTTGTTAAGGAGGGAGCTGGCTGCTAAGGTTTAAATTTAGTTCCCCAAACACCTGTGACTCGAGATATACATATAAGATAAATATATGCATGTATATGTATATTACAGCCTGTAAAATATGTTAATGAAAGATGTTTAGATTATCTTAGAGCTTAATGAAAATGCAAGCCAAGGAACAGCTTAAAGATTTGCATATGTATTATGCTGGTTTTCCTGCTTGCAGTAATCTTCAGTTATTTTTGTGGTCAATCTGTTTACAACAAACCCCTACAGCGGCAGCTCTCTTCTGTCCCTGTATTGTGTGTGTGTGTGTGTGTGTGTGTGTGTGTGTGTGTGTGTGTGTGTGTGTGTGTGTGTGTAATGCACATTTATCAAATTGAGGGCCTTTCACATATGGGGCAAATACTTCGTTATTTTTTTGTTTGTTTGTTTGGTTTTGGTTTTTCCGAGACAGGGTTTCCTCTGTGTAGCTTTACGCCGTTCCTGGAACTCACTCTGTAGCCCAGACTGGCCTCAAACTCACAGAGATCCACCTGCCTCTGCCTCCCAAGTGCAGGGATTAAAGGCATGCAACACCACCACCGGCTACTTTTTTATTTTTTAAAGATCTATTTATTTTATGTGTATGAATATCTTGCCTGCATGTATGTATGTGGACCATGAGCCCATGGAAGTTAGAAGAAGGTGTTGGCTCCCCAGGGAACCAGAGTCACAAATGGTTGCCAGCCACCATGTGTGTGCCGGGAATTGAATTGAATCCGGGTCCTCTGTATGAACAACCAATGCTTTTAACCACTCAGCCACCTCTCCAGCCCCACGGGGCAAATACTTTAGCACTGAACCACATTCCCTAGCCAGTCTTAAGTCCCCTTTAAATAAGTATTTAAGTATCAGGAACAGCAGACTTTTCTAACAAGAGCGAGATGGTGAATTTTAGACGTTTGCAGACTTTTCTAACAAGAGCGAGATGGTGAGTTTTAGACGTTTTTAAGTCACAAGTGGTTTCTGTCGCTCCTCTTCCTCTTCTTTCTCCTCCTCCTCTTTTTGCTAGAAACCAAAGTGAGGGCCTGGCACACACTAGTACACCCTGCCATGGGTATGTGTAGAATTCAGAGACAGCTCCTGGGGGTTCTCTCTTTCCACCATGTCTGTCCCAAGGCGCGAGCTCAGGTCATTAGGTTTGGTGGCAGGCGCCTTCACCTGCCCAGTCACCTGTTTGGTCCCCACCTCTTTTGTTTGTATGTCTGTTTTGAAGCAGGGTCTCACAGTGTAGACCTGGCGAGGCTGGAACTTGCCGTGAAGACCAGACTGACACCAAAATCATGGAGATTTGCCTGTCTGCCTCAGCCTTCCAAGTGTGGGGATTAAAGGCGTGTGCCACCAGGCCTAGCTAAGAACCAATCTTGGTTGTGACAGGACTTGGCCCATTGGCTTGACTATATGTCCCTTGATTTCATATAAATTAAACTCTACGTACAATCTATGTGGTTCTTCCTGTTTAAAAGATTATAGTACAGCTGAAATTTTTTTTTGTGCATATGATTTTTTTTGAGACATGGTTTCTCTGTGTAATAGCCCTGGTTGTCCTGGAACTTGCTTTGTAGACCAGGCTAGCCTTGAACTCACAGAGATCTGATTGCCTCTGCCTCCCAAGTGTTGGGATTAAAGACATGCCCAGCCAGCTGAAATATTTTTAATATATATTAATGGGAACATTTAAAATAAATTTAGGAATTTTGGTTTTCTATAGAGCAGGAACTGATATTGTTATTATTATTGTTGTTGTTATTATTATTAAATACAGGATCTCACTGTGTAACTGTGGCTGGTCTGGGATTTGCTACGTAGACCAGACTGGTCTTGAACACACAAAGTTCTGTCTGCCATTGCTTCCCAAGTGCTGGATTTTGATATTGGTATTTTTATATCTCTATTTGATGCTCAGAACTTAGATTTGGCAATTACAAGCTGCATGGTGTCAGAGGAGCATTTGGTTTCCTGATCTGCACTGTTCTTGGCTGGGGCCTTATTAAGTTTGTCAGTAGAGAGGGATAAATGAGTTCAGATAAAGTTAATGAAACAAGTAACCTGAGGAGGAAACTACAAAGAAAAAAGAAAAGGAAGAGGATGGTGTAGGAATAATAACTCGTATGCATTGATGTTTTATTGGCCACTTGAGGTGGCCCAGTGAGTGCAATGGAAGACCGATGACCTGAGTTTGGTCCCTAGATCCCATGGGTTCTGACTCCAAAAAGTTCTCATCTGACATCCACTTGTAAGCCATGGCACATGCATGCCCCCCCCCCCACATCTTGTACACATATGTACACATACAGTAATAAAAAGTATGCTGTGGAGTGTAGATAAAGACAGTTTTAATGTTTTCATATGAATATACTTCATCAAGAGGCAGCAAGATGGTATTCTTTGAAAGTGTGTTTGGTTAAAAAGAAGCATCCATTAGGGAAAGATGGGTGAAATTAATTGAGAGGGGAGCAGAGACAGAGACATGTGTATGCACACAAAGCACAATGCTGGGGACCAAATGTCCAACACATGAACATGGGTGGCGTTTTGTATTCACACTATAACAGTTTGTAAATCACAACACCTACAGCTATGGAGAGAAGTATTTACCTAGTTAGGTGCTGGAAGAATGCTAAGACTCCAGAGGAGAACAATACAGTTCAGATTTTGCCTTCTAAAGTACTGAGGAGTTGAGCCAGCCAACCAACCAACCGTCCAAGCAAACAACACAGTGATCATTGACAGAGACCCACTGAGCAATGCTGCAGGGACAGCAATCAGAGTGGGTGACTTTCATTTCATTGAGTTCTCACAGTTCCATGAAGTGTAGACACCACATTTGTCCTCTTTTCATCTGAGGGACTGTGGAGGTTAAGTTCCTTTCCAGCAGTACTGCCGCTGAAGTGGTAGAGCCTGGACTCAGCTCTGAGTCAGTTCCTGACTTCAAAGCCCGCTGCCCAGCAGCCATTGTCCAGAGCCAACAAAAGAAAACATAGATGAGCAGGAATGAATTAAGTAGATGATTGTGAAGGATGATTTCATGGCTGGCTATATACCTAGTGGAGTGCTGGCCTGGCCAGCACCCAGCCCTGGGTTTTTGTTATGTGAACTGGGTGAGGTAGCACACATCTGTAAACACAGCACATAGGAGGTGGAGGCAGGAGGATGGATCAGAAATTCAAGGTCATCTTTGGCTATGTAGCAAGTTCAGTGCAGCAGCCTACATGGGACCTTCTCAAAATTTAAAATAAAATATGTCTTAGTGTGGATTTTTATTGCTGTGAAGAGACACCATGACCATGGCAACTCTTACGAAGGAAAACATTTAATTGGGGTGATTTGCTTACAGTTTCAGAGGTTCAGTCCATTATCATCACGGCAGGGAGCGTGGCGGTGTGCAGGCAGATGTGGTGCTGGAGCTGAGAGTGCTACATCTTGCAGGCACCAGGAAGTCAACTGAAAGTCATATTGAAGGAGGCTTGAGCAAGAGAGACCACAAAGTTCATCCCCACAGTGACACACTTTCTCAACAAGGCCACACTCCTAATAGTACCCCTCTCTTTGGGGGCCATTTTCCTTCAAACAACCACAAAATAATTCTAGTAGACACTTAATCTTTTTGTTTCTCACCAGCTAATGCACATCATATGATAGACTCTATTACAGACCCTTTGCCTTAATCTATTTAGTGTTATGGAAAAAATCTAAAGCTAGTTACTTTATAAAGGAAAATAGATCCATTCAGCTCCCCCCCCCCCCAATCTGAGAGCATAGCACTGGTATCTGCTCAGTTTGGAGGGTTTGTGGTAAATGGCACTGCGATGTCAGTAGGGTGTGTATGGAGTTGTGCACACAGAACAGTACTCCAAAGATTCTGGGTTCGTTTCAGTAATTTGCTCTCATGGGCTCCTGTGAGGGAAAAGATTATTAACTTCCCACCAGACTGCATCTCCTAAAGGTTCAACCATCATTCAGGATCCCTGCACCGGAGACCAGGCTCTGCGCAAGCACTTTGGGCAGAACTTATTAAAGCAATGCATCATGAACGCACATCAGCCCAGGTGATTATTGGCAGAACTCTCCAAGGTGACTGCGTGTCTTTATAGATGACATCAGGGCACAGAGAGGTGAGACAAGTCTTTCGAATCACAGAGCTAGTAAACAATGAAGTTAGCATTTGGACGTAAGCATTGGACTTCCGGGTTTGCATCTGGAGTGCTTCTTTTCATGAGCACAGGACATAGTTGGAAAAGTCCATATGTCACGTGTTAGAGAAAGTAGACCTAGAGTCCAGCATATGTGACATGGATGGCTACAACATAATTGTTCACATCTTAAGACTCAGGATGAGAACCCCAGGTATTCTTAACCTCAGGAACACTCTGAGTCACAAGAAATAATCCTTGAGTAGCTTTGGATCAGTGTGGATGCCTAAACATCAGTACACAAAGGAGATTCTTCAGCCTCTTATTAATTCTCTCTTAATGTCTTTCATATATAAGGTTGTTGTGTAGCTGGAAGTTTTCCTGTGTCCTGCTCAGCCCTGAGGTCCCACAGCCGCTTATAAAACAATCATTCAGAGGCTTTTATTAATTACCAACTGTATGGTCTATGGTATTCTTGCTAACTAGCTCTTTCATCGTAAATTAACCCATTTCTGTTAATCTGTGCTTTGCCACGGGGCCGTGTTGTTATTGGTGCTGGCATCTTATTGCTCCTTGGGCTGCCAGCTCGAGGTACCACCCCCTCACCCTCACCCCTGCGTGCCCCCAACTCTGCCCTTCTTTTCTCTGTATCTCTGCCTCTAAGCTGCCTTGCCACACAAACCAGCTTTATTTATTAGCCAATGGGAACAACACATATTCACAACATACAGAAAGACATCACACAGCATTGTTGTTGTTGTTGGTTTTTTCTGTACTGTCAGCTTATTGCCAGGGTGAAACAGATTTTCAGTAAATAGTTTGCCATAATACTATGTGTGTGTAGAAGCAGCATTTGCTGTCCTCATTTCTGCCGAAGGAGCACCGAGACTCGGCTGCCCAGCTCCAGACCTCAGGATCCAAAACCGGACACCGTAGATCCCATGTCCCTTTCTACCAGTTTGTAATGCCACACCCACATACCATATCAGTGGTTTAGCTAAAGATTTAGCTTGTCAGAGGTGGCACCAAGAATCAAGACTAAAAATGACCTTATAAGAAAATCCAATCAAAATAATTATGGATAAATTTAACATGATTAAACATTAGATTCAAATAAATTTTGTTTTCTAGATCCAAAAGATCTAGCTAGATAGGAGTTTTAAGTTTTTTTTTTTAACTTAATACATTCACCCCTAGTACCCTGCTAACCATCCCACCACACTCCCTTTGAGTTTCTTCTTCTAACTGGCTCTCACTCTATTTTCATGTGACCCACAGAGTAAGGGTTGCTCTCATCCATGTAGGTGGGGGGTTAGTTACTGGAGGGAACGCAACATTACCTGCTGATAGCCCTCAGCAAATGTGTGTCGGCATCTGTGAAGACGTTCTGAAGGCTTCAGTCTGTTCAGATCTAGTAGTGGATTCCCTGGTAGGGCCCATGACCTCCTGAGCCATGGGCTCTTGACCAGGTTCACGGTACCAGAGCAGGCCTGACATCCAACCAGGATTGGGTGACCCCTTACCAGTCACAACACCGTTGTTCCAAGGGCACATCCTGCACACAGGGTCCACTCTGAGTAAGACTAAAACACTCTCTCCTGTCTTCTGGCTCTCACTCCTCCCGGTGCCCACTGAGCCTTGGAGGCGATGATGTAGATGCCTCATTTGGGGCTAAGCACTTGTCAGTCACTTACTCTTGGCACTCAAACCCGTTATGATCTCTGTGTTAACTACTGCTGCTGCAGCGAGAAGCTTCTCTGCCGACGCTGAGGTGAGAGCAGCGTGTGCAAGTGGACCACTGTGCACACGTTTGTAGCACCTATAAGATCAGAAGGTGCTGAATGTGGTGAAACCCAACTCCCAAGTTGCAAGCGGCTGAGACCCGAGGACATTCAGTTTGAGGCTGTCTCTTGTAGCTTTGTGATTTTTTTCCCCCCGAGACAGGGTTTCTCTGTGTAGTTTTGGTGCCCGTCCTGGATCTCACTCTGTAGACCAGGCTGGCCTCGAACTCACAGAGATCAGCCTGGCTCTGCTTCCAGAGTACTGGGATTAAAGGTGTGCGCCATCACCACCTGGCTTGTTTGTTTGTTTGTTTGTTTGTTTGTTTGTTTTGAGGCCAGTCTGGTGTCCTAGCAAGATGAGAGGGGGGAGGAGGGGAGGGAAGGGAGAGGAGGAGGAGGAAGGAGAAGGAAGGGGAGAGGAAGTAGGAGGTGGTGCATCTACTGTGAAATGAAGCGCTGCTGAAAAAATAGCTCTTGGATTTATGCCCTTCTACCGCTTGAAGTATTCAGATAAGGGAGGATGGCCTCTGACTAGGATGGATAGTTTCTCTGTGGGTTTTTTATTGTATATTGTGATATTTTCATACATGGACTGTGTGTGATAGGGTTTGGTTATATTCACCCAATTGCCCTCTCTCCTCCTTTTCTTGGTGCTCATCCCTCTTCCTACCCCACCCTTCTACTATGTGCCTCGTCTCTTTTCTTCTGTAACTGCCTGCAGACCCTCAAGGAGAAGGAGAGCCTGCAAACCCCTCCCCTCAGCAGTGAGAAGAGGGGGGACCCCTTCTATGCCAGGACAGAATGTCAATGGGCCAGGTCTTGTACAGGTCTCGTGTAGGTCGTAGCAGCTGAGACTTCGAGTGCTGTGGCCATGGCATGCTTAGAAGTCAGTGGTCCACGATGCTCCCCTTTTCCCCTGGCCCTCACATTCTTACTGATCCTCTTGTGCCGTGTACTTCGGAGGAGGTGGTGTAGAATACCCCGTCTAGGACCGAGGATGCAGCAGTCACTTGTTCTCATAAGAGAATCTGCGTAACGGCCACCTGTTGCAAAACACTTCTCTGACCAGGCCCGAGAGCAGCAGCAGCTTTGGCATCAGCACGAATAGGCAGAAGGCAAGCTGACGGGCACATCGTGCCCAGTTAGCAAAGCAGCGGAAGTAGCTTCCTCACTGGGAGCAGACCTTTGTCCAGGTTTCCTGTACCGACACGAGTTCCCTCCTGCAGAGCAGGCCTGAGCTCAGTTAGGAAAAAGCTGCTTATCCTCATAATTGCACTGGTGGGTGGGCGCACCTGACTGGCTGCCCGGCCCCGTGGAACTGAAGGACCCACAGCTGAGGAAGACGGTTGATGACACTTCTCCCCCAGCAGCCTTATAGCACAGTCAAGCACTGTGACATGCCAACAGGAGGGAGCTTCCGGCTCAGTTCCAGCTTTGTTTCTTTACGTCCTGCCACCAACGCCCCCGGTGTCTTGCACAGTGGGGTCTTACCTTCTAGTTCCCAGAGGCGGTCAACAGCACTGGCCACAGTCTCTGTTGTTTTGGGGAGCCCTTAGAAGGGCCTTTCTGGTCAACAACTCATAAAGCGTAGTCCGCACCCCTGGCATCGAGATTCCTTCCCTCCTGGCTTCCTGTCTGTGACTGTGTCGTCTGTGTCTGTCTGTCTCTGCTCTGTCTTCTGTGTGTCCACCTGCGTGAGTGTGTGCACAGGGGTGAGTGTGTGCCCCTGAGTGACTGTGTGCACAGGGGTGCGTGTGTGCACCTGCGTGAGTGTGTGCATGTGGCGGCTAGACACTGGTCCTGGGTGTCCTCCTCAGTTGCTCTCACCTCTCTCACTGAACCTGGAGCCCCCTCGTTGGAGTAGACTGACTGGGTAGCCGTCCCTGGGATCCTCCTGTCTGTGCCTCTCCAGTGTGCTGGGTTACGCCTATGTTGCCATGCCCAGCTTTTACGTGGGTGTTGGGCATTGTACTCAGTTTTTGGCTTGCACAGCAAGTGCTTCACCAGTTTAGCCATCTCCCCAGACCGCTGGGGTTTCCACATGATAGCTTGATGTTCTGGGAGTGCCTTTCTCCATCTTTGCACAGGACTTAGGAATAGTTCTTAAAGACTTCCTTTGCTGGGCAAGATCATTTGAGTTGGCGTCTAGGCTTGCTGCACTTTCTTCTTTAATCCCAGTTCTTAGGAATCCGAGGCATAAAAAAATCACTGAGTGAGACCTTGCCTCCAGAAAAACAAAATCTAAAAATAAAGCTATTATTGGAAACAGGAAAATGAACCAATCCAACTAGTTAAGATGGCAGTGGTGCTAATTTGTGTTCTGCCAGCAGGTGGCGCCTCATGCCTGCTGCCAGCAACCTCTTTTTTCTTTGGAGTAAGCCCATAATGCTGGTCTGTAGTTCTACCTTCCTCGAAGGGCCAGCCAGTGGGATGTTGAAGTTATTCTGTTGAATCTGTAGAATACTTTTGGTAAGCCAGCCATCTCCATAATGTGAACTCTGTCAGCTCAGTGGCACGGCAGACTTCTTCAGTGCCTGGTGTCTCCCACGATGTCTTTTCTAGCGTCCGAACACTGCGGAGGCCCTTACCTCCTTGGTTACGTTTCTTCCTTTCTTCTTCAGTTGTGGATGGGGTGTGTTTCCTAGTTTCTTTCTCAGGAAATTCATTATTGGCATATATAAAAGCTGATCTTGTGTTTTGATTTTGTTTCCTGCAACTTTATTGAAAATGTTGTCAAATCCGGCGGAGCCCATGAGGTCTTTTCCGTCTGTCGTCTTCCAAATAGGGACAGTCTGACGTCATCCCTTTTGCACCTATTTGATCAGGGAAATTGTTGTTTAGTATTTTGTTTTGTTTGTGAGTGTGGCACGTATGTGTGTCCTTGTCTGGTTTTGCAGTCACAAATGCCCGCTTCTTAGAATGACTTGTGCAGTGTCCTTCCCTTCCTGTCTGAGGGACAGTTTGAGAAGTCTGGCAGTAGATGTTCCTGATGGCCTGGTAGGATTCAGACTGACGCCGTCTGGTCTTGGACTAGAGCCTATGTGGAACTTCACCACGGCCTCAGTTACATTGTTTGTTACAGGTCTGTGTAAATTGTTGGTGGTATCTGGCTTTAATTTGGGCATGTTGTACACATTTAGAAATTAACACATGCAGTCCGACTTTCCTCTGGGCCGTCAGCTAACAAATAACAACATGGAGACTTGTTATTAATTATGAAAGCTTGGCCTTAGCTTAGTCTTCTTCCCGCTAGCTCTTAAAACTTAAATTAACCTGTTTTTGCTAATCTAAATTTGTCACATGACTCGATTACCTCTCTGTACCATGTGTCCAACTTCTTCAGGGTCTTGCTGGCATTTCTCTTGCTCCTAGATTCATCCCCAGTTCCTCTCTCTGCCCGGAAGTCCCGCCTGTTCTCTCCTGCCTAGCTATTGGCCATTCAGCTCTTTATTAAACCAACCACAGTGACACATCTTCACAGTGTAAACAAATATTCTGCAACAAACACAACTCTTCTAGGTATTTGCACTTTTGAGAGTCTACATTTTTAAAGTATTCCCTAGTGATCTTCTGTATTTGATTGGTAACAGCTCTCTTTCACCTGTAATTTCATAAATTGGGTCTTGTCTGTCTTGGTTTTGGTTGGCTTGGCTAGGGAATAGTAAATCTTGTTAATATTTTCAAAGAACTAGTGCTGGTTACTTTATGCCTTGTTCTCGTAGTCTCTGTTTCGTTCATTCCTGCACTAATCTTTATGTTTGTTCCTGTCTGCTTAGTTGGCCTTAGTGGCTTTTTATTTTTTCTAGAACCTTGAGGTGCATCATTCAGTTGCTAACTTTGAGATCTGTCTGGTTTTCTGACGGGAATGATTAGAGCTGTAAGCTTTCCTCTTAGGGCTGCACTGAACTGTCTCCCCAGCCCTGGATCTTGCCTTTGTGTTTATTTATTTACCTTCATCTAACTTCTTTCTCTGAGTCTTAATTGGTTAGTTAAGGCCTTTCCCATGTAAGATTATGTCAAAGTGGTTTGGGTGGTGATTGTGTCTGGGTGAATCATTGGTAGTTTTTTCTTCTCATTTGTCTGCTGGTTGATTGATTCAGCCTTGCTGGGCTCTGTTATTTGTTTTTCTCTCCTCTGTCCTCAAGGGCGAAACGATTTTCTTACTCTCTTGCGTAGTGTGTCCCTAAAGAATCTCCTCCAGTGCTGGCCCCGTTGTCAAGAAGGAAGCACTCATTTCTCCGTCAGTTTTAAGAGGGAGCTTGACTTCATGTCGCAAGCTTAAAAATTGACAGTCACTTTTCTGTGCTTGAAATCTGTAGAAGCCATGTTTTCCTGGCTTTCAGTGTTGGTGATGGATCTGATGTTATCCCAATGTTTCTGCCTCTGTGTGTGATTTGAAGTTTTCCCCTTATATATAGCTTTTAGTATCATTTCTCTGCTTTGTATTTTTGACATTTTGCTGTGATATGCCATGACTAGGTTCTTCTGTGGTCACATCTAAATATCTTTGGGTTTGGATGTCTTTCTCTAGCTCTGGGAAATCTTCACCATATTTTCATTGAATAATTTGCATATACCTTTAGACTTTATCTCATCTTCTGCCTCATGGCTTCCTTGGGTGGGTCTCTTGAGCATGCCTACCCCAGAGTTCTTAGAAGTTTGGGTTGTGATTATTAATTGCCTTTTCTTTATTTACATCTCTGTGTGCTGTTGTCTTGACGTCGTCCCCTATACTGGAATCCATTCTTGGGCTTGATCATGTCTCTGGTGATGTTTTCGGCTGTTTGGTTTTGTTGTTGTTGTTGAGCCATGATCTCAGGATGTAGTTCTGGCTGGCCTGGAACTTGCTCTGTAGAGCAGGATGGCTTGAATTTGTAGAGTTCCATCTGCCTCTGACTCGAGTGCTAGGGTTAAAGGTGCACTACCACCTTGGGATTGCTTTTAACAGGAACTTTTGATTTTTTTACTGTTTCATACACATAGTTTTTTTTTGATGGTACTTGCCCCCCCCCCCCCCCCCCCCCCGTCTCCTCCTGCAACCTGCTTCTTCCTAGTGTGTCCTGGCTTGTTGTTTTGAGTTTAGTCAGGGCGGTTTGCACATGCAGGCTGTTGACTGGGTTGTGGGGAATGTATCAGTGCTGAAGAAATGACTCCCCTTCCCTCACAGCCATGAACTGCCAACAGGGCCTAGGATAGGGGTGAAGATGGGGATGGGACCTCATAGTCCTCCCCCATCCATGCAGAAATATTCCTAGGCTGGATCTAAAGTTTTTGTGTTGGTTCGTCCGTGTTTTTTTTTTTTTTTGTTTTGTTTTTTGGTTTTTTTTTTTTTTTTTTTTTTTTTGGTTTTTCGAGACAGGGTTTCTCTGTGTAGCTTTGCGCCTGTCCTAGATCTAGCTCTGTAGACCAGGCTGGCCTCGAACTCACAGAGATCCGCCTGCCTCTGCCTTCCAAGTGCTAGGATTAAAGGCGTGCGCACCACCGCCCAGCCTCGTCTGTGTATTTTATTCTTTGATTTCCCCAATTTCTGTTTGGTTCTTTTTCAGCATCTCAATTTTCATGACAAATTTTTCTTCATGGTTTCAAATTTTATCTTCAAGCTAATGATTTTTCTTTTTTTGAATATTTATCTTATGTGCATGAGTGTTTTGCCTGCGTGGATGTCTGTGCACCATGTGCATGAAGTGCCCAGAGAGACCAGAAGAAGGTGTCAGATCCCTTAGAACTGGAGTTCCAGACGGCTCTGAGCCACCATTGGGTGCTGAGAATTGGACCCAGGTCCTCTGCAAAAGCAGCCTGTGGTCTTAGCTGCTAAGCCATCTCTCCAGCCCCGTTACCCATTCTTTTATCTGCTTTGGTGTCTTTCTTGTCTAGAGTCTAAACTGATTTCTAACTTTCTTTCTTAGTATGAGTTGACACTGTTTTATTCATCTACTTAGCAGTCCCTGTGCCTGGCTTTTTCAGTCATCTCGCTATCTTTTAGCACCGAGAAGTGGTCAGCCTAAGGGGTGCCGTATTCATTCATTTATTTGTTTGTTTTTGTGTGTGTTCTTTTTGAGTATCTGTTGGCTGTACATATCTTCTGGGTTTTAGTTTCCCTCTTTTCCTACTGGCATTTATTTAATTTATTTATTTATTTATTAATTAAACACAAGTCATCCTGGTGAATTGTCCACTTGGATGTACGCTCAGGGAGAATCCGAGTTCAGTGTCACACTCACTGCAGCAGTCGCGTGTGATCGCAGGAGGACACACTTGTCACTCGTGTCCCGATGACGTCCGGAGAGAGCAGCATTGGGGTCCTGGTTGGGGGGATGTGGTTTGTAGGTGTCAGTATTCATTAGTACCCTAGGGAAGGAATGAGAAGGTAGGAATGAGCAGGAACGTGAAAGAGCTGTGGATTGACTTAAGAGCATCTTCAAGGTTTGTGAGAGCAGTGTTCTTGGAGCAGTGTCTTCAAACTGCTGGTCTCCAGGTTCTGTATGGAAAGGTCATTTCATTAAGGATCTAGGAAGCGTTGTTAGCTCTGACATTGAGTGTCACTGGGGGTAAATCAGGCTAGCCTGAGAGGTTTCTGCTCTCCCAAATGACAGGTCTGCTTCCTGGCCTTTTCTTTATTTTTAGAGCCACCTCGTCTCCCTGTGTCATTTCGGGCCATTTCCCTCCTGGGTGTGCTCGTTCAGGACGGAGACACAAGTGTTTTTATTTCAGGAAACGTTATTGAGTTCCCTGTTGAGCTGCCGGCTGTGTTCCAGCGCTTTCATTTTCTTACTTGGGATTCCAGGCACGCACACACCAGTCCTCTTCTTCCTGCTTCCTCTTGCTCTCTCCCCGCTTCTGCCTCTTTTATGTCCTCTGTCCCAAACACTTCACTCACGGCTCCAGCCTCTGCAGCTGGCTCTCGCCATCACCAGGACAGGCTCCTCAGTAGACTTCCCAGTCATGGAACCCAGCAGCGTTGCTGGATATCCTAGGAGTTCCCGATGCTGTGTTGAACAGCGGTGTGTGCCCCTCACTCTTTATTTTAAAATCTATATTGGTTGAGTGGAACTGATGAGGTACGGAAAATACATCAATGTTACTTTCTAAGAACACTTGAGATATGAAGTTCTACTTTTCTTTTTTGCCTCTAATGGTTTTTAAAATAGACTCTGCCTGGGAAGTTTTGGGGTCTTGCTACAGGCGTTGGCAGTCCCTAGTGGCACTCCTCCATGGTACGTTATCTCATGAGACGTGCAGAGGTTTTATTTTAAGCACAGCTTTAAGGGCGGCTCTCTCGGTGGGACTTTGGAGGAGCTTGGGAATTTGTTGCTTTCACATGGCCAGTGCGCCTTTCCCTAGGCTCACCATGCTAATTTCTTGGCCTGGGCCTTCCCATTCCAAGGAGGCAGTGACAGCGGTCTGGTATCAGGGTCCTAGGGACAGTCTCAGAGGGTACAGATTTATCCCACCTAGCCATGAGGCACAGCCTTGCTAACCATCCCTCTGTGCCAGGAGGTAGGTTTTTCTCTTCAGCTTTCCTTTTATTGAGGTTGGGGTTTGTTTTGAGAATCCCAGTTTCAGGCATTTCCGCCCCTTCCCTCTCAGCTTCTTTGTGGCGTTGAAACTGGGGCTCCTCTGCAGCGTTACCTGCTTGGTGACGTTTCTTGCTTTGCCTCTCGGTCCTCGTCCACTTTAGACACTGCTGTCCTTTCTTTCGTGAGAGCCCGCTGTTCTCTATGTAATTTTTAAAAGACGTGTTATTACTTTTACTTGTATGTACTTGTGTGTGTGTGTGTGTGTGTGTGTGTGTGTGTGTGTGTGTGTGTGTGAGCGCAGGTGTGCACAGAGGCGGAGGGTTGGTTCCCTTGGAACTAGAGTTACAGGAAGTTTTCAGGCCAGCTAATGTGGTCCTTAACTGCTGAGGGATTTCTAACCCTTACTTGCATATTTGAAATGCTATCACTAGATCCCTCCCGCCCCCCAACCCCAGCATTTCTAGGAACTACCACCCAGTTATCTAGCCTGCTACTGTCTTCCAGAAAGTTGAGAGCTGATGTAGCTCCGACTCCTAGTGAATCTTTGAGTTTAAGTCCTGGTCTTAATCTTCCGTGTTTATTTATTCTGTGTGAGTGTGTGTGTGCAGATGTTCTCTGTGTGAGTGTGTGCAGGCGTTCAGGTGCTGTGGTACAAGTCTGGACGTCAGACGACGACCTGTGGGAGTCAGGTCCCTCATCCCACCGTGTGGGTTTGAGCCAGGCTGTGAGGCCAGGAGGCAAGCGGTTTCACCTGCTGATCCCTCCCACCAGCCCGCAGGCCCTGTTCATGAAGAGTCTAAATAAAGTTATGAACCTGGTCATGAGGAATATTGACAAGAAAGGGGGATGAGCCAGGGTGATCGCTTCAGGATTGAGGGCCTCTTCAGATCTTCCCTCTGGCAAGAAGGCTTTCCTTTGTGACCTCTGTCCACCAAGTGTGGACTGTGTTCTGTGCGGTCCGCTAGCTCTGGTGTCCTGTGCTGGAGGATGAAGGACAGCAGCAAGCCCGGGCTGTTAGTTTCCAGCCATAACGGGCTCCTCTTTGAAAGAGGCCGGATTATGCGTTGCCACGGACTTGATATGAGACCGTACATGACGAACTCTGAAACATAAAACTGAGAAGTTAAATCAACTGTAAAGTTATTTAGAACATTACTAACTAAATTACCTAGCAAAAACATAGGTAACTCTAAGTCGCATGAAGCACCATCAGGACCAAATGTATTTTCAATTTGATGTCTGTTGTTTATTTTAATGTCATTATAAACTAACTATAAGCTTGTACTATAGATGAAGCTATAAATAGAAACTACTCTTTTTCTTGTGTTTATATTGAATTTAATTCAATTTCTTACTGATTTTCTCTCTTGCCCATTGCCACCCTCTCTTTTGGTTACATAATTGCAGTAGATACCCAGAATGGATTTAAACATTTTTTTCGGGGGTGGGGGTGGGGAGCTGGAGATGACTCAACAGTTGAAGTCACTGGCTGCTCTTCAGAGAACCTGAGTTTCATTCCCCTAACCCGCGTCGCAGCTCACACACCTGTCGGTAGCTTCAGCTCCAGTGGATCCGATGCTTTCTCCTGGCCTCTGTGGGCTGCATGCATGTTGTGAACAGATATACACGCAGGCGAAACATCCATGAATATAAAACAAAAATAAAATCTTTAAAAAGCCCTCCACCCCTGAACTGCTGACTTGTGGGTGTAGATTTGCTCTCCGACAGCACGGTCTGAAGTTGTATCATCCTAGGAGTCCCCAGCGCCCGAAGCCGACCTTTGCTTCCCCAGTGGGCTGTGGGCGGCTGAGCTGATAATCTCCTGTGCTCTCCTCCAGGATACGGTGCCGGTCATAGTGGACTACTGCCTTCTGCTTCAGCGAAAGTGAGTATCCACTGCCTCTCAGCCTCCGTCAGTTCGAACCCAGGTAGTGTCTTGCTTAGGAGTTCTCTAAGTTTCGCTGGAATTTATATTAATTTGCACAGAATGAAGAAAGACTTCATTCTTTCATTTTCAGACCCTTCATACGATAAACTTAACTTTCCCCGAACAGAAACTTGTGGTCTGTCATCTGTGTGCAACAGGGATGAGCATCATGTAGGGTGAGGCAGTTCTTACGGCTGTTACCAGTTTTTATATCTTTTTTTCTCAGAGCCTTTTATTTAAAAACTAAGTCAGTGTAAAACTGTAGATTAGAGTTTTTTAAGTATTAACTTTATTAACTTCCCACACCTGCCATTCATAGCCTTAGACACTCGTTGTAACAGCCGAGCACCTCTAGGCCCTTTATACCGGTGTCTGGAACTGTCGTAGCACCTTGTTAACGTGGACAGCCATGGGGCAAGCGTTGCTCGTCTGTTTCATAGATGACATTCCGCAGGCAGCAGGCGACTAAGAAACTTGTCAGGTTCACAGGAGCTGTTGGGGCAAAGGCGAGATTCTCGGCACAGGAGTCTAGCTCCTGAGCTCTTTGTCTTAGCCGATGGCTAAGACCACTTTCTAAGGGCTAAAGATCGTGTGTGAGTATATAACAACTAAGCCCCCAACAGCACTCACTTGGCTTAGGAATATGCATGTTCTTTGGGAACCAGATTCCTAAAAGGTTGGATTGTACTGTTGTGAGGTTATCAAGGGGCAGTTGTGTGCTCTGTGTGATCTGACTGTGTTGCGGGGAGCTGCAGTCCTGTGTGAGGTTATCAGGGGGCAGTTGTGTGTTCTGTGTGATTTGACTGTGTTGTGGGGAGCTGCAGTCCTGTGTGAAGGTTATCAAGGGGCAGTTGTGTGCTCTGTGTGATTTGACTGTGTTGTGGGGAGCTGCAGTCCTGTGCACTTGTGGCTCAGGTTGACCCAGTGGTTCAGCTGTCATCAGTGACACGCTCGTGCTGCAGTAGAGAGACTGTTGACAGCCTTGCACTGGACAGTTTCCTCCTCAGAAGTAAGTGCTGAAGGGAGAAGCTTCCTCGGGTGTGAAGACCTTAGAAGACTTGGCGCCATGATGTGTGGGCCCTCTGCGTCCTTTCCTGATGCAGTGTCATTTTTACCCCATTTCACACTCACTTTCTTGCTAGTTATGTTTTTATTTATTTATCTTTTTGTTTGCTTTTCGTTTTTTTGAGACAGGGTTTCTCTATGTAGTTGTGGCTGTTCTGGAACTCACTCTGTAGCCCAGGCTGGCCTTGAACTCACAGAGATCCACCTGCCTCTGCCTCCCGAGTGCTGGGATTAAAGGCGTGCACCACTGTCCACCTGGCTATGTTTTTATTTTTAAAATAAACCTTAGTCATTTAGGTTTATATATTTTGATTCATTTAACTGTCAAGTTTCAGAGCGGCGATGCTGGCCTTGTCTCCAGAGCAGGAAGTGTAGGTAAAGAGGGTTCCCAATGGTGTTAACTATGCAGTCCACTGAACTCTGCACATTGACAGAATTCTAATCATAGCAAGACACGCTTCTCATACTGAAAAAGCGTGGTTCTTGGTGTAACGTGGCTCTTTAATACTTGATGAACAAGGTGACTGGTGCTCCCTATCTGGAGTTCTGAGTGCTCTCACGGTGACACAAAGTTAAGATGACCCCAAAGTTACAAAATGAAGGACAAGATGGGGTCAAAAGTCTGGCAAACATTGTATGTTATTCCCAAAAATGTTCTGTAGATAAACATTTCTTATATGTATGATTTCAAAAGAAAATATTCTCCAATCAGCCAGCTAGCCTGAGAGCTCATTAATTTCTCATTAAGCACGTTAGCCAAAGACAGAACTCCTCCCCCTTTTAGTCTCATTAGAATCTCTTCATCATCCTTTGTTTCCACCACCCCTTTCCATAGCCTGCTACCTCAGCATGCTTTCCGCTGGGTCGTTCCGGGGGAAATACAGTGCTTGTCACTGGGAATCTCCGAGAGGAATACCAGAGTCACGGCGTATTCCAGTCATTTTGTAGCCTGCCCTCCCTCCCCACCTCCTCTTTTTACTCCCGGGCACATGCTCCTCGCTGTCTGGTTGGCGATAGAAATACCACAGTTTTCCTGTCTCTCAGTTTTGTTTCCTGAGTCTCAAAACTCGATTGTGTGGGTCCAGCTTCTGCTCAGTGAGGGTCCTATGTGACTGTTTTCTTTCACTCCTGGGCCTGGCCAGCTCTTGAAGTTCCAGCAACCACCGGAGGGCCAGGGCACACCACCACCATGGTGTAAAGGCCTGAGGTTGTGCGAGCATTGGACCCCCCTCTTCTGTTCTGGATCTGAGCTGTTCTTGATTTAGCTTCTTCCCATCTGACTTTCTTTTCCGTTGGTCTAAGATCCTGTCTAGTCCTGGGCTTAGGGGAAGGATCTTCTTCGACATTGATCCTTTATTCCTAAGCCATCTCTCTGTTAGGTTCCTTCCATTTCAAATGTGGTAATTAAAGTGTTAGATGTGAATATGCCTTGTTTAAATACTTTCATGAAATCAATACTGAATGCTAGAGGATAAATACTACATGTTCAGAGTTGCCACCAATGATCAGGTTACAGTGGTCAGCAGTCAGGCTTGCTTGACCAGAGGATTGTTATATGTGTATACCTTCCTCATCCTTTCCCTTAAACTGGTGTCCTCCACTTGCTCTGTATTTACTCTTTCTTCTCACTCCCAAATATGAAAAGGACTTGTGCTGTTGAGATTCCCCTTAGGAGCAAACTGTGTGCAGTGTAAATATCGTCTTACTAGACTTAATGTCAGTTTTATTGTTCAGTGCTCCAGAGCCCATGTGAAGTAACCCTAATTTTAAAAATCGTGTAAAAATGGGTGCAGTATTTGGATTATGTTTCAGTAAAGCGTAATTGTGCTGGCCATATTGAGTTTCCACCACTGTGGGCGGTATCTGGAGTGATTCAACTCGAATGACCGTGGTATGGGAGGCTGAGCCGGAAGTAGTTCAGCAAGCCCCGGCGGACGCGCAGTGGTCCATGGATATTCCGCGCTGGCTCGATGTCCTTAGTGCAGATCGGCAGGTCTGCTGCTTGACAATGCTCACTCCTCTCTCCTCTCAGAATGTTCAGTTATCACCAGATAAGTTCTTCACATTAAAAAGAAACTTATAAAACTGATCATGTATAAGATGAGTTTAACCATTTTTTTTTCTGTTTGCAGCCAAAAAAAAAAAAAAAGCTTTAAAACATATCTATTGATATGAGTGTTAGTAAAAGTGAGGCCTCTAGAACCTCATCTACTATTCATAATGGACTCTGTGTTCTAGGAGGTGAGGCCAAAAATAGTGCACAGCAGGGCTGAGTTAGCCCTCGGGAAACATGTCAGCACCCCAGAGAAAGCAGACTAAGTGCAGAAACTGTGTGTACCTCTCTCTCCTCTTCCTTCCCAGAATAACGAGATCGTGTTGTGGAATCTTGTTTCCTTTTTCTCATGAGGTAGTGATGCGGATCGGAGTTACTGAGTCTGGTTCTTCTTGCTTTCTGATCCTCGCTCCGCCGAGTGCTTTTGCCTGAGTCTTATCGGCACTGTCCGCCGCTGCCCTTCGCACAGAAGTGTTCGCTGAGCTTGTGGTTTCCCTGGAGACGTGAAGGATTAGACAGAGGAAGCCCCTCGGCAGCTCACTAGGAGTGTTTAGGTGTCGGAAGTGGGAGAAGGGTGCAGGGTCCCTGGGTAGTTCGTCCACTCTGTCGGGTCTCTGTCGTGTCTTCCCTCTTACCGGTCCGCTCCTGTCGCCGTCACTGCTGTGAGAGGCAGTCGCCCTAAGACTTGAACACCGGATGTAGGCCAGAGAGCAGCGTGCTTTTCAGCGAGCCGCTGAACGCCGTCAGCTTCGTTGGTTTTATACTTATTTATGTGTTTGTTTTGGCGAGGAGAACATGCCACAGCCTGAGTGTGTAGGTGAGAGAAAAACTTACAGAATCGTTTCTCTCTCTCCTTCTACCCTGTGGGACCTGAGATCAAATCCAGGTTTCCAGGCTTAGCGGCAAGCCCCCCCTTGTGCACGGAATCATTTTGCTGTCTCTGTTTGCTTTGAGGCAGTTTTGTTTTTAGTCCAAGATGGCCTTGAACTGGTAATCACTCTGCTTCAGCTTTCTGGGTGGTAGGATTACTGGAATGCACCACGCTGTCTGCCAGCATCTCTTATGCTGGAAAGAATTGTTGGAAAGGTTTGCAAAGTTCAGTGCAAACATTGTTAATGCCTCTATTAAACTGGTGTGAATTGAAGTCTGGAAAAGATGTGACATACTTAGACTAAGTTTGATGGGTATTTGGAATGTTCCTAAAGCTAACTATTTTTTTCCTTTCTGCTGTAGGGATCTTTTATTTAGCCAAATGTATGACAAATTAAGTGAAAACTCAGTTGCAAAAGGAGTGTTCTTGGAGTGCCTCGAGCCCTACATTTTAAGTGACAAATTGGTGGGGATTACACCCCAGGTCATGAAAGACTTGATTGTTCATTTCCAAGACAAAAAGCTGATGGAAAATGTGGAAGCCCTCATTGTACACATGGACATCACCAGCCTAGACATTCAGCAGGTGAGTTGACAGTCTGCCTCCTTGAGCAAGCACTGTTCCTTCCCTGACCATACTTACCTGACCAAGAAGGCCGCTCCCTGCCCACCACAGACCCTAGTTAGTGAGCTTGTTGATACACTTCTTAGGACTTTACATAAGTAGAAATGAGGTAATAAATGCCCCCAAGCCAGAGAGTGTGTCTTGTAATCCTTGGCCGTTTTTCAGAGCTCCTGGCCGTTCATCTTTAAATCACCCAGGAAAGGCTTCTTGCCCGACTCTCACTCAGTTTACTCACTAACGTAGCTTTCATCTGGCAGGTTGTTTCCAACCATGGATATACCTTCTCATTAATAAAGACCTTTCTTGCCGGGCGTTGGTGGCGCACGCCTTTAATCCCAGCACTCGGGAGGCGGAGGCAGGCGGATCTCTGAGTTCGAGGCCAGCCTGGGCTACCAAGTGAGCTCCAGGAAAGGCGCAAAGCTACACAAGAGAAACCCTGTCTCGAAAAACCAAAATAAATAAATAAATAAATAAAATAAAATAAAGACCTTTCTTACATTTAAGAGAACGATGCCATTTAAAAATTAGCTAGTGCATGAAGCAGAATTGAGTTTTGAAATGAGAGGATGGTGTGAGAGGAATTGACAGGGATTTTTAGACCAAGTCGGCAGCCTGGGATTGATGGTGAGGGTCGGTTTTGTGGCTTCAAGCATTTCACAGTTTAATTCTTTAATTCTCATTAGTCCTCATAATGAGTGTCCAAGCTTCTCCAGCTAAGATCTGAGTGGCTTTCAGATGTCTCAGGAGGACCAGGCCCTTCTAAAGGTTCAGATCCCACAGAAAGAGAGCTTGGAAACACCATTATTCTTTTCCTAATGTGAGCATTTGAGGTAAAGCAGGGTTCTCTGTGCACATGCCTTTTTGGTATGTGGGTGATTTGGTGTAGACGGTATGGTCTGCCGACAGCCCAGTGCTTTGAGAACCTATCACTTTGCCCATAGATGACTGTCATATCTAGGAGAAATTTTTATCCCTTCCCAGTATTTTTAGCTTTTTCTAAATACAATGTAAATATGCTATGATCTCTCTTTCTCTCTCTCTCTCTCTCTCTCTCTCTCTCTCTCTCTCTCTCTCTCTCATACACACACACACACACACACACACACACACACACACACACACTCTCCATGCTTGTTTGCTGGTGTGCATCTTTGGATGTGGAGGCCAGAGCTCAGTCTTGGGTGCTGTTCCTTAGGAAGTACCCACTTCTGTTTGGGCCTGTCACTGGGACCTGAGCTCTCCGGTTAAGCTAGGGCCGCTGGCCAGAGCTCCAGGGCTCCTCCTGTCCTCACTTCCCCCGTGCTGGGATTATGTGTACGCCATCACACCTGGCCCTTTTCATGGATGCTGAGGACTAAACTCAGGTCCCTAAGTGTGGGTGACAAGCACTGTACCGACAGAGCTGTCTCTCCAGGCCCTGAATAATGTTTAAATCCTTCTTTTAGTGTCTTTGATCTGCAGCATTTGTCAACTCCATCCATAGTGCTTGTTTCGAGTCAGGCTCTGAGGATGCTGAAGCCTTCCTGGTGTCAATGCCTCTTCATAAAGCTTAGATTTAAGGAGAGAAGTTTGGCAGGAAGCAGAAAGATAAAATTTGAAAACAAGTGTTAGATTACAAATCAAAAGGCCGATGTAGTAGAGATAGGCTACCCGAGGCTGCCTGACTACAGAGAATCTTTCTGACGGACAGAAGGTATCACAAAACTGAGGGTGGTGGTGCATGTCTGTTATCCCAGGATTTGGGGTTGTGGAGGATTAGAGGTTCAAAGTACAGAGTAAGACGGACTACAGCCAGTCTGGGATCCATGAGACTCCCTTTCAAAGGAAAAAAAAAAGGCGTTCAGATGCAGAGAGAAGAAATCAGTGGTGCATGTATTTTGGATGAGAAGTTCATTTTAGGTTAAAAACCACTGTAAAGGGGAGAAGAGACTGCCTTGTGTGTTAAAATGGCAGGAAAGAGGCAAGCAGATCTGGAGCCCGATGATTAGAAGCAGAGCTCACAGGAAAGGAAAAATGTGTTCACTGTGTTCTAAGAGCTGTACAGAAATATTAGACTATTTAGCAGAATCACTGTGCTGCCAGGGATGGTAGATGATGGAGGTCAGTGTGGTGGAGAAGGTCAGTGTGGTGGAGGAGGTCAGTGTGGTGGAGAAGGTCAGTGTGATGGAGGAGGTCAGTGTGGTGGAGGAGGTCAGTGTGGTGGAGAAGGTCAGTGTGATGGAGGAGGTCAGTGTGATGGAGGAGGCCAGTGTGATGGAGGAGGTCAGTGTGGTGGAGGAGGTCAGTGTGATGGAGGTCAGTGTGATGGAGGAGGTCAGTGTGATGGAGAAGGTCAGTGTGGTGGAGGAGGTCAGTGTGGTGGAGAAGGTCAGTGTGGTGGAGAAGGTCAGTGTGATGGAGAAGGTCAGTGTGGTGGAGGAGGTCAGTGTGATGGAGAAGGTCAGTGTGGTGGAGAAGGTCAGTGTGGTGGAGGAGGTCAGTGGAGGTCAGTGTGATGGAGGAGGTCAATGTGGTGGAGAAGGTCAGTGTGGTGGAGGAGGTCAGTGTGGTGGAGGAGGTCAGTGTGGTGGAGAAGGTCAGTGTGATGGAGGAGGTCAATGTGGTGGAGAAGGTCAGTGTGGTGGAGGAGGTCAGTGTGGTGGAGAAGGTCAGTGTGGTGGAGGAGGTCAGTGTGGTGGAGGAGGTCAGTGTGGTGGAGGAGGTCAGTGTGGTGGAGAAGGTCAGTGTGGTGGAGAAGGTCAGTGTGGTGGAGAAGGTCAGTGTGGTGGAGAAGGTCAATGTGGTGGAGAAGGTCAGTGTGATGGAGGAGGTCAGTGTGATGGAGAAGGAGAAGGTCAGTGTGGTGGAGAAGGTCAGTGTGATGGAGAAGGAGGAGGTCAGTGTGATGGAGAAGGAGAAGGTCAGTGTGGTGGAGGAGGTCAGTGTGGTGGAGAAGGTCAGTGTGGTGGAGAAGGAGAAGGTCAGTGTGGTGGAGAAGGTCAGTGTGGTGGAGGAGGTCAGTGTGGTGGAGGAGGTCAGTGTGGTGGAGAAGGAGAAGGTCAGTGTGGTGGAGGAGGTCAGTGTGGTGGAGAAGGTCAGTGTGGTGGAGGAGGTCAGTGTGATGGAGGAGGTCAGTGTGGTGGAGAAGGTCAGTGTGGTGGAGCAGGTCAGTGTGATGGAGAAGGTCAGTGTGGTGGAGAAGGTCAGTGTGATGGAGAAGGTCAGTGTGGTGGAGGAGGTCAGTGTGGTGGAGGAGGTCAGTGTGGTGGAGGAGGTCGGTTTGGTAGAGAAGGAGGAGGTCAATGTGGTGGAGAAGGTCAATGTGGTGGAGAAGGTCGGTGTGATGGAGAAGGAGAAGGTCAATGTGGTGGAGAAGGTCAATGTGGTGGAGAAGGTTGATGTGATGGAGAAGGAGAAGGTCAATGTGGTGGAGAAGGTCAGTGTGATGGAGAAGGTCGGTGTGATGGAGAAGGAGAAGGTCAATGTGGTGGAGAAGGTCAGTGTGGTGGAGGAGGAGAAGGTCAGTGTGATGGAGGAGGTCAGTGTGATGGAGAAGGTCGGTGTGATCTGATGTTTTGGAGACTAAGTTGGGTATGAGGATGTATGAGTGAGGGAATGAGGGTATGTAAAGATGATGTTTTGTGGACAGGGTGAATAGTGATCAACTGAAGGTGATTGGAAGACAAGCAGTCCGACTCTGAGAGGCAGAGGCAGAGGCAGGAGTCTTACTTGCCATTTCTTTTGTGATAGCTGCTAGACATCTTGGTGAAGATCTTAAGCAGCTGGATGGGGCAGGGGGAGGTTAGGGTGGAAGACATGTCCGTCATAGTAAGGAGAGAGAGGGTGGAAACCCTACAAATACCTCTTGTTCTTCTACTTCTGCCTCCGGCCACTTGGCCTTGTCTCTGCCAAGCCGTTCTCCTCCAGTCATTTTGACAGTGGATGATGTGACACAGCCCTCATGGGAACAGAAAACAAGGACCTCACTCTGCTAGGCGTCTGCTCTCTTCCCTCACCGTCTCCTCTCCTTCATCCACGCCACAATCCTTTCCCGTGTAGTCTCCGTCCTTACTGTCTTCTGCCCATTCAGCCCCTCATGGTCATCTCTCTTCTTCTGACTCACGTGCCGGGTGTCCTTAGGTCCCAGCTCATGCTGTTCTGAGTGACTTTGAATGCTGAAGAGGAAGTCGGGCTCCTTTAGAAAGCTTATCGTAATCGTAAGCAATTGTGTGTGCACGCGTGTGTTTAGTTGGATGTCTTCTACAAGTCTTTTCATTATTTCTTTTATTTTTGAGATTATAATATAATTATATCATTTCCCCCTCCCTTTCCTCCCTCCAGATCCTCTCATATATCCCTCTTGATGAATCATGACTTACACCATTTTATTGTCTTCTTCGATGGGTGTCCAAGCTGAGTGTAAGCTCTAGGAGGGTAGAGCTCCAGGCTGCATTTTTCTGAATCGCTTTGTTCTAGTGCTAAAGAGGTGTTTTGTGAATTTTTGAAGACTGTTTTAATGATTAAAAGTAAAATGAATATTGAAAAGAGAGGGTTACAAAGAAACAAACTCAGAAGTTGAGGGCTATTTTCAAGTAGCTATTGTACTGTTTGAACTAAAAATTGAGCCTGCAAAAACACCCTTCCATTGGGTTTGAGGATTTAAATCTCAGTTTCCACCCGAGAAGAAGGAGCAAGAAAGCTTAGGGAAGAGAAAGGTCTTCATTCCCAGAGCTTGAAGGAAAATCGTTGGTGTCATATGACTCAGGAGACTCTCCCTTTACAGGTGGTTCTCATGTGTTGGGAGAATCGTCTGTATGATGCCATGATCTATGTCTACAACAGAGGCATGAATGAGTTCATTAGCCCAATGGAGGTAAGACACTTACAACTCGACGCATTTAATATTCTAATGTGCCTCTACTCTATAGTTGTAGAATTTATATTGGTTTATTGGAACTGTATTCATTCTTTTAAAACATTAATTTTGTTTTGTTTTGTTTTTCAAGACAAGGATTCTCTGTGTAACCACCCTAGCTGTTCTGGAACTCGCTCTTTAGAACAGGCTGGCCTCGAACTCACAGAGATCCTCCTGTCTCTGCCTCCCTAGTGCCAGGATTAAAGGCGTGTGCCACCATGCACATCTCTAAAAAATTAAAATTGATTTTTTATTATGTTTATTTTGTGTGTGTACATGCATGTTAGTATGTTTATGTGTGGATAGGCATGTGAGTGCATGTTGAGGACGTGTGTGTGTGTGTGTGTGTGTGTGTGTGTGTGTGTGTGTGTGTATTCTCTTTCTTCTGCCACATGCGTCCTGGGGGTTAAACTCGGGCTGCCAGTGTGCCTTCAGCACTGAGCCATTCACTCACTGGCCCTTACCTCAGGACTTCGAGGTGGTATTTATTTTTTTAATTTTTTGTTGATGATTGAACTCAGGACCTCTGTGCATTCTCTAACACAGAGCTGCACCTTTAGCCTCAGTAGTCTTTAGTTGCATATGTAAATATTTAAATATCAGGGAACAGTAGACAGAAATAATGCCTACTCTTAACTTTAAGTTCTGTGTATTTTATGTAACTTTTCCAGAAGGTCTAAGAAATTTTTATGATTATGATAGCAAATGAAGTGCTGTTGGGCAGTGCTGTTTTGTGAGTATGTTCTGTGGGTAGGTCCTGAAAGGAGACAGGAGTCACTGGGAACTCTACTGTGCTGCCTTGCTGAGTACCAGTGTTAAGGCATTCGTGATGGTGCTGTCTCCCAGGATGCTGAGTACCAGTGTTAAGGCATTCATGATGGTGCTGTCTCCCAGGATGCTGAGTACCAGTGTTAAAGCATTCGTGATGATGCTGTCTCCCAGGAGACCTCATGGGTGCAGCCATCTTGTCACTGCAGATGATGTGGCTACAGACACATGTGGCCTTCTCAGTCCCTGCTTGTTGCAGTCATGACAAAGTTACCCCAGGAGCTAGACACTCACTTGAGTATTGTTTAGTCAGTAGTCGCTCGTTCAGTTGCCATTTGTTGGAGCACACCCACCACCTCCAATTTTGGTCACACTCTTTTCTCTTGGTCAGTTCCTAACCCCAATTGGACGATACTGAGAATCTGTTCTTTGCTTTAACCGTATCAGCTGTCCCCTCAGCAAGGCTCCATCCTTCCTCACATGTGGAGCATTCTCACGCCACTTCTAGACCACCAGTAGGAAGACTTAATGTAGTTTCCAGTTTTTCTCAAAACAATTCCTTTAAAACCAGTTCTAATTTGAGGCATTTATTCCACATTGATAAAAATGGTTGTCGAGGTAGGGTTGGTGAGATGGCTCAGTGTGGAAAGGCCCTTGACAACCTGACCTTGATCCCTGGAACCTACATGCTGGAAGCAGAGAACCAATGCTCACAAGTTGTCTTTTGACCGGCACATACATCCTGTGGTACACCCACATACTCCCACATAGACACATAGAAATAAACTAATTTAAAAAGTTGTCTTTTGACCGGCACATACATCCTGTGGTACACCCACATACTCCCACACAGACACATAGAAATAAACTAATTTAAAAAATTAAAGTGGTTATTGTGTTTTTATGTTGCTTTTGACAATTTTATTTTATATGCTTTTGTTTATTTATGAGAGGCCAAGCAAATATCATGACAGCCATCCTAATAACTCAGTTAAGAACTGGGCCTCTGTTCCTGCTTCTTGGAACTGAGCAGGCAGTTTCTGAGGAAGCCATGAACAAAGGACAATCAGTCTTCAGTGCCTCTGACAGCAGAGACAAGGGAGATAGCATGTACCAAGCCTGGGCCACTGAGCCAGCCCCCACAGTCAGCATGTACTAGGCCAGCTAGCCTCAAAGCACAAAGCCCGGGACTTATCCAGGCCAGCCCCAAAAGGGAAAAGCTATAGCCTTAACCAGCACCTGACTAGCCCTAGCCAATTAGAATGTACTAATATGATTGCCACTTGCTAAGACAGTCATATCTGAGATGACCTGACTGCCCTAGGAGCTCCCCTTAGCTAATCTTAAAGGAGCCCGAGAGCTTCTCTTGGGCTTGTCATCATTTTGCCTCAGTGTAGGATGGATGGCCCCCGCATGCTGGAATAATAAACACTTGCTGATTGCATACGTGGATAGTGGTCTGTTGCAGGGCTTCTGCAGGACCCTAACAGTTTATAGTCTGGTTTATGTTTCTACCTCTATGTTTCAGGTGGGACATAAGGCTTGAGCTTGCCTCTCTTTTGTTCAGTGTAGTTTCCAACTTGAATGGGTTTCGGTAGGGGCAGCCTGGAATTTGTTATTAAGCAGTTTGGAGATGCAAACAGTAGGCATTAGGTTCATCCAGAGGTTCCTTTTTTTTCAGTATGCAGGGCTTAGCTGTTTTAGTACTGAAGAGGTCTACATTAAAAGACAGTTTGCATCTTGAAAATTTCTGGGTTTTCCTGCCCCGGCCAGCAGGGTCTTTCTTCAATGGGGACCTAAAGGGAGGGCCAGCGAATGAGAGGGACAAGAGACACAAAGAATGAGAGCAAGACAGGATGTCTGATCAAGCTCCAAAATTTTATTTTCCTCTTAAGGCATCTATAGGCCAGGGGCAAAGGGGGGTGCAAGCAGGGAGGGGACTTTAATCATGGGTTGTTCAGCCAGCAGGGAATGTTGATATGAGGATTATCTATCTACCCTTGTCTAACTGCCTAACTGCCTTACTGCAGTTTGGTCACCTGGTTTCTGAGAAGAGGTTCTGGTATTTGTGAGAAGAGGTTCTGGTGCTATGAAGACTTAAGCAAGGCCTAGATCTAGAAAAAGAGGAGAGAAGCCCAAATATGGCGGCATGTGTGTCAAGGGTCCCTTAGGCTTATGGCTCCCGTCATTTTCCAGGATGAAAGACTGTGAAATCCCCCTAGTGCCTTGTATTGGGAGGAAAGTCCTCTACTAATTTAGGTCTGAGTGGTGGCAGGGAATCAAGGGGCAGCGGAGAAGGGACTGCAGTGTGCAGAGAGGAGAAAGGATGACTCTCCAGTGTGTGTGGACACTCTCTAATGGGCAGTTCTAAGAATAGACAGAAGTAAAGGTTGACACACCCAAGGCCTGAAAGGGAAGGGGCGGAGCTAGGGCTTCCAGAGGAGAGCTTTCTGCTTGTGTCCCTTTAAATAATGTGAGCATCTCTCCACATTGGCTAACCTCTAATCCTGGGGTTCTCCTGTCTCCACCTCCGGAGTGGCTGGGATGAGCTAAGACGGCAGGTGTCTGCTCCTTTTGTGTGTGTGTGTGTGTGTGTGCTTCCTGATGCTAATGGACAGATGAGTTTGCACTTCTCAGTGCTAACAGTCTGTCCAGTGGTGTCTCACTGGATACACAAACCACACGTAAGGGCAGGCCCTAGGCCCAGCAATGGATGGGCTTTTGAGATTTATTGTCTCATGTTGCTTTCTTTGGGCATTTAAAAAAATCTTACTGGCTCTTTGCTTGTATATTATGGTTTCTGATTTTGTGTGTGTCTCATGTTTTTTCTTTTTTTCCACCTTTTTAAAAAATCTGTTCGTTTTTTTTTTTTTTTTTTCTTGTTTGTTTCTAAAGAGAGAAAAAGAAGGTGGGGCGGAGGAGAGCATCTCAGAGGAGTTTGGGGAAGGGAAACTGTGATCAGAATATATGTATGTATGTATGTATGTATGTATGTATATATATATATATATATATATACACACACACATATATAGTTTTATTGTATATATTGTATTAAATTTTATTTTCAATGAAAAAACAGAGTAAGGCGGATTAAAATAAATTGTAAACACAGCTTGTGAAACTGCCTTAATGGTGGTAAATAGTCTTGTATTTGGTTACAGTGTGGGTGCGGCAGGGGCATGAAGCAGTTGAACTGTTAAGCAGTTGAGTATCCAGAGCCGGCAGGGCAGTTCCCTAAGGGCTTTTAGTCATTATCCTAGGGGATGAGGGGGTAATATAAATAACTTTAAGGGACCTACTTTGTGTATCTCAAATAATAAATATTCATAAAAGCCTTTTTTAAGAAGTTAGTTTCTTTCCAGTCAGGAATGTTGGACATGGTGACTCATACCTAGAATCCCTGTACTTAAAGCTGAGACAGGAGGATTGCTATGAGTTATAGGCCATCCTAAGCTACAGAGTAAGACCTTATCTCCAAAACCAGATAAGAATTCCTCTGGAAGACCCTGACAATGCTCTCTTTTGGTTTGTACGTGCGAGGTGATGTAGGTAGTGCTTTTCCCTGGGGTCTGTACACGTGAGATGATGTAGGTAATGAGCTTTTCCCTGTGGTCTGTACATGTGAGATGACGTAGGTAATGAGCTTTTCCCTAGGGTCTGTACATGTGAGGTGATGGAGGTAATGAGTTTTTCCCTGGGGCTGCAGCCGTTGAGATGTTTCCAGTGCAAAGTCGTCTTTACCGCTTTGGTGTGATGCTGTTCCTTTATTTGATGACTCGTCTTTGAATAATAAAGCTCTTTCAGAGCCTAAGATGCTTTTTATACCAGAAATCACAACCTCGACCAAGACCTTCCTGTAGCTGGCATTTATTAAATGAGGGCGTGGCTCCAACATTTCCTGGGTGATTCTGTATTTAAGCCTAACAGAAAGTAACTCACTCCATCAAAGAAAGGGTTAATAAATGTTCTTGATTATCTTTAAAAATATTATGCTTTGAAACAATGATGCTTTTTCTGTTTGAATTTAGAAACTTTTCAAAGTTATTGCCCCTCCCCTGAATGCAGGAAAAACTCTTACAGGTATGACTTTTTTCTCTTTCAAAAAGATTTCTGTTACATTGTGATTGATGTGTTTGAAGTGGGGGGGGGGGCACACATGCTCTACAGTGCACAGGTGGAGGGCAGAGGCCAGCACTTAGGGTCCTCTGGTTCTCCCCTTCCTCTCCACTTGGGTCACACTCAGGCCACCAGGCTCACACAGCCTGCGTGCTGCGTGCTGCGTGCATACATGCTTTCACCCCTGCCTGTTGGCCGGCCCTCCCCCACCTTATTTCTGGAGACAGGCTTTCTCCCCAACCTGGGGTTGTCGGATGTGGCGAGCCAGTTCTGGGGCTTGCCTGGCAGTGCTGAGGTTATGGTGTGCATGGCCGCACCTGGCTTCTCTGTGGTGCTGGGGATCCAGACTCAGGCTCCCATGCTTATACAGCGGGCGGGCGCTTCTCCCACGGAACCGTATGGCTAGTCCCTCCCCCATTTTCTTCTGATGCGGATTTCTTATTTCATTAGAAAACGCATGTTATTATATATATGCCTTTTAAACTCTAGTGAGATTTATTTCATGGCTTAGTATCTGGTCTGTTTTAGAGAGTGTTTCAAATACACTGGGAACATATTGAAAGTATTCTGTTTAGTGGAATGTTCTGGTATTGGTTTATGGTTTTGTTCAAGTCTCGAATGTCCTGCCTGTCTTCTGTCATTGTTTTATTGGAAACTGGTACGGAGATCCTTCCCGCTATTTCTTTGTTCTGTCTCATGCCTCAGTTTTTCAGTTTTTATAGCTAATATTCAGGAAATGTTTATCATTTGGATGAATGGCAGTTTGATGGGACCTCCTCAAATTGCTTATAACTATGATGATATTTAACTTTTCAAATTTAATATAACCTAGCTCCTTTTGTGAAGTAATCCCTAAAGGCTTAATAACTATTTGTTATCAGAATGTCTTTTGTTCATGGTAAATAAACTGGTGGCATTATATACCAAAATTACTTTAGGTCAAATGGGAAAGTAGATTCCTGCCAGACTCGCCTAATTGCCTTTTAGCTGAACTGAAGCAACAATATAAATTAATTTTTTATTGCTTTTCCAAAGTTTGTGAGCTGCATCTTACTACCTTCGAAGGTTTTGACTTCATGTGGAAGTTAATGTGTATGAAAATTGCTAAGTTACACAGTGCAAGCCTTAGAATTCCGAAGCATTTGTACCTGGGAAACTGGGAAGACAGACCTAAGAAGGACTTTGCTTACACTTTGCTCCATCAGGGGCATACCAGCTTCTGCTCAGGCCACCCAGAGATAAAACTGCAGCAACTGAACTGTGAACAAAAGCTTCGTTTTGTTTAAAATGAAGTGTAAAAACTGTGGTCTTTTGCTGGAGCTCCTCGGCTCCTTCTGTGGGTCATTCCTATTATTTGCCATCAGTAACTGTACAGGATAGCGGTACCTATGAACCTCTCAGCCCTCTCTTGTGGCTGCTTTCATTAAGTCTGTGCAGGACCTACACTCTCTAGCCAGTGGGACAGTTCAGGGCCACTTGTAAAGTGACAGAGTCAGTGTGGTAGTTTGAAAGAAAATGGCTCCCAAAGGGAATGGCACTGTTAGGAGGTGTGGCTTTGTTGGAGTACCTGTGGCCTTGTTGGAGGAAGGACTTTGAGGTCTTATATGCTCAAGACATGCCCAGTGTCTTAGGCCACTTCCTGTTGCCTGCTCAAGATACAGGACTCTCAGCTCCTTCTCCAGCACCATGTCTGCCTGTGTGCCACCATGTTCCACCATGATGATAATGGACTGAACCTCTGAACAGTTGGCTGCCACCTCAATGAAATGTTTTCCTTGATAGGAGTTGCTGTGATCATGGTGTAGAAACCCTATCTAAGACAGTCAGGACCTGCTGATCTTTATCTGGATACTTTCCCCCCAGCATCTTTGACCAGGAATCTCACATGACTTTTGTCTGTCTGTTGTAAGGTTTTTCTAGTTAACAAACTGGTAGATAGTGGGCAGCGAGCACAGATAAGGACTTCATACCTCTGATGAAGCGCTCAGTGTAGCCTAGGCGTTGGCATGGCCCTGTGGTGCATGGCCCTCTTCCCGGTTCATCCGAGACATCCCAGGACTAGGATGACGATTTTCTGGTTGTCTCTGCTCTCGGCTCCTCTGCAGCACATTCCGCTCTCTCATGATATTGTCTTCATCTCCTTTCCTTCTGGAAATGCCACTCACAATCCAGGTCGCCACTTTTTCCTCAGAGCCACAGCATCCAGACCCAGTCATGGCAGATGGTGTGTTTTATGGGAGACTGTTTTCTGCTTTCCTGTGTTTGTTTAAATAGTTGTTTGTTTAAATAGTTGTCTTGATTCTTCCCGAGTCCTCAGTTCTGGAAATCCAGCGGTGTGGTGCTGACTTTTTCTGGGACTTGTGAGGACCTCATGGCAGCTGTCCTCAATGGAAGGTCCTAGCCCTAAGACTGACTGCACCCAAGAATATCAGGCCACGCCGCTCCCACTAATAGAGGTCAGGGAGACTGCTTGTTTCCTTTCGTCTAGGATTTTCAGTTCTCTGGCAGGTGAGAGTTTTCCTTTGGCCTTCATGGGCCGAGCTTCAGGGTCAGCCTCCAGTGGTGAGTAGGGCTGTCTCTGGTCTCCCTGGAAATGTGTGCAGCTCTCGTGTGTTCAGTGTTGGCTGAGATTCCAGGAACATGGGGGACTCTTTAAACCCCTGCAGATTCATCCTCCACATCATCCTTTCGAAAAGGCCTTCTTTGTCCTCAGTGACAGCAGTACCTCAGGCAGCTGAGTATTCAAGGGTAGCAACGAGTGTTTTCACGAACCCCTAAGAGCAGTGCTCTTCTCACGGAAGGGTGCTGAGTCTGGGTGAGGGCAGGTATGTGGAGAGTCTGGATTCTGCTCTCTTCCCCTTGGAGTATTTACTCCTCCATTTTGTTGGGCAGTTTTACTAAGAATGAGTCTTAAGTGAGCTGCCAGGTTGGCACTGTGCATTGAACGTAGAGCCCCCTGAAGACTGTGCTCTGCCACCAAGCTGCATCCATAGCCCTCGTTCTCGGCATCTTTGTCTGTCACTTAGGCCAGAGAAATTCGAGTCTTTCTGAGTATTGCGTCAGGTGTGCAGGTCACGGTGTGCTTACCCTAAGGGAAAGGCCTCAGGAGAAAAGGACTCTGGGTGCCCTCAGGTTATTAACATCTACTTCCTCTTTAGTAAACCTGCACAGTTACTTTGTGTATTAAGTGCAGGCTTGCAGGGTTTTTTGCTTGTTTACAGTGATGGAGGCCGGAGTCATTTTGTTCAGTCTTGATCTGTTATATCTAATTACAGCCCAAACCTGGTATCATTGAAATAGGCTTGAAAGTTGGTTTTCACACATGTATCTACCATAAATGAATAGGGAATATAGCACTGAAAAATCTAAATGGAGTTGTTGAGTTTTTACACCAGAAACACAGTGGGAAGACTTGAGCAGTGGAGAGCAGATCTCGATCTTGTTTGCAGGCTCTGCACATCCACCAATCCCCTGCTTGCGTGTCAGACACTATGCTGGTTGCATAGAGGATAGATCACGATTTCCCACTCACTCCAAAGGAGCTCCTGGGAATGGGGTGGTGGAGAGGGGCAGGCTAATGAGTAAATTCAGCTCTCTAGGAATATTCTCCGAGCTAGATATACTCTTGCTGAGATTTCTAACAACTAAAGTATTTACACAACCTGCTGCCAGCAGGACGACTCAGTGAGTAAAGGCTCTTGCTGCCAAGGCTGAATTCAAGCCCCAGACCCACACGGTGGAAGGAGAGAACTGATTCCAACTCCCAAAGTTTTCTTCTAACCTGCCCACATGCACTCATGGATGCATGCACACATGCACTAAAAACATGTACCATCAGTCAGTGAACCTGAACTTGGTGCATCAGTGAGGTGATTGCTGTCATGTGTCATACTAGTTGAGGAGGATCAAATACCACCTTTAATTAAAGCAAAAGATAGCTATTCATGTAGGTTTTTTTTTTTAAATTTATTTATTTATTATGTGCCAGATCTCATTACAGATGGTTGTGAGCCACCATGTGATTGCTGGGAATTGAACTCAGGACTTCTGGAAGAGCAGCCAGTGCTCTTAACTGCTGAGCCATCTCTCCAGCCCCTCATGTAGTTTTGAGAAGTTTTATTTGTAGGAACATTACAGACTTCCATATTTGTGAAGATTACTGATAAAGATATTTTCTTACTTGAATTATGTCTAGGATTCATGTTATAAAACCAGAAGTTCCAGTTCTTCTTTACCAATACCAGTTTCCTTCAGTCTTCACGCCATAGTGTTCTCAATCACTTTATCCGATTGATGGTGTTCCATCTTTTGCTACCTTCCCCCCCCACCCCCCAGCTAAAAACTCATCCAGTTATCTTTTTGGTGCTCTAAAAGTCTTACCAAATAACGGAATCTCTTAACACAGTTTAGGACAGGCTGTTTAGTCAAGGTTTACTACTTTATAAACATTTGGAAACATGGCCTCCTGAGCCCTGTACGCTGTGGGTGGTGGGTGTTCATGTGACCAATGAGAACACACCGTAACTATATCTCAGTGGTAACTGGCCATGATGTACAGTGCACCAGCTTTTCTCCCCTTCCCTGATCCCAGGCTGTCAGCAAGAATTCGTAAGCATCTATTTAGCTCTACATGTGTCGACAAATACAATCTAATGGGAAATTTAACACATGACAGTAATTTATCATCTCAATTTTATGTTATTTGGAAATATATTTACCTCATCTTAAAGCCAACTTTGAGAGTTTTTCCCCACATCAATGTTACAGTTCTGAAAAGATTGGAGAGCCAACTGCCAAGTGCTTTTCTTTCTGTTTCAGATGAGCAAGTTGTTATGGGTAACAAGCTCCTGGTGTACATCAGGTGAGAGGTTTCTGATGTGTCTGTGTCCCCTGGCTCCCTGTGTTTGAAGTGGTAACAGTATCCTGTCTGTGTAGTGTTTTTCATTCTTTCAAAGCTATTTAATGTAGAGCAGGTTCCATGTCTGGCAATATCCAAAGTCATTTTGTGTTATTCCTGATAGGTCTAGAGGACCAGGCACACAGGCTATGGTGCCCAGCATCATCCCCTTAGCAAAGAATTCTCTGTTGCCAGTTGAGAGTATTGTATATACCTGATGTATAGTATATTCTCCTTTTACTACCAGAAAGTCTGGGTGATGTGTGTTACCCCTGTTTTACATGGAAAGGCAAGAGATTTGTTTAAGTCACAGAGACATTAGTGGCAGAGGTAAAACTGTACTGTTTACGTCTTTACTCATAGAACAGCGTTCATCCTAGTAGAGTATGAGGCTCAGTCCTGGTAGAACTGGCCATGGAGCCGCTTGGCAGGGAGGTGGAGAAGTGGCTGATCCCCTCAGAGCATCATTTTAGTTCCCGTAGCATTGGAGTAGACGTTGAGACCAATTTCACACTTCTTACCTTGATTCACCAGTAAGAACATAGCAACAGTTACCTAGCACTCTAGTATCATATTTTAAACCCTAGAATATCTGGTACCAAGTTGTTCCTATTATTAAAAATTGATGACGGATTCCTAGAGGTGTAAAGTTTGTTCCTACCCCACCCCAGAAGAATTAATTAATTGAGATGTTCATAAATAATTCATATCATTAGTTACTTTTTTAAAAGCAACTCTGATTCAGAGGTGAAGCTACAGGGTAAGTTCTTTCTCAGATGCAGACTTTCCCTAAAAGGCGAGCATCTCTCCAGTGCTCATCACCATGGCTCATCACCAAGTTTTACCCACTATCGTGAAACCTCTGGTTTAAAAGTCTTGGAGAGTATCAGGCCTCTAACAGGCAAACTATAGTTGAATGGTAACACTAGGTTCTTTCTAGATGCCAAGTCTGAGGTGTTTGATGTAGTGTAGCTGAAGTTTTCCTGTGTCCTGCCCAGTCCTGTGGTCGGGAGGAATCTCTCCTTCCCGCATCCTGCAGCCGCTTGATCCCAAGTAAACACACAGAGGCTTGTATCAATTAAGAACTGGATGGCCTATGGCTCCCACCTCCTGAGTGCGCAGGAATGGAGGCCTCTGCTCAGGCACAGGATACAAGGGGCTGCCCCCATCACCAATGTTTTCTGAACTATCATCTTTATTGAACTAACACTGAAACCATAAAAATGATGTATATTTATGGGCTATAATGTGACATTTAAGTCAAGTGTTAATACAGTTCTCTCTGGAAGCTTTCTGGTGAAAATATTCAGAAGTCTTTGTTAAAATGTGAGCCTGCACCCTGAGACGTGACCCCACCGTCTGAGTCATGCAGACCTCCCTCCAGCTCTCCCTGGAATGGAGAGTTCAGAGGCAGTGCCAGGACGTGACACCTCTCAGTTTGTGGTGCTTGGCTCCACCATGCTCCTCTGCAGGTCCCCTATGCCAGGCTGACTCAAATAAGGTCCAACTTCTCACACTCTTAAAAGATTGTAGCAAGTCAGAACTTGCCGTTGCTCTGGGGCTTGGTCCTCAAGGACCAGTGATGAGGACAGCCAAAGAGGAAGCTGTCTGTCTGTCTGTAGAGCTTCCTCTGGCCTCCCCGCCCCATCCTGCTTGTGGTAGCTCTTCCTCTTCTTCTCCCTCCTCCCCCTCTCTGCCCCCTCCCGCTTCACTCTCTTTCATTCTTCATGCAAGGCATCTCTAGGATTTGAGGGAAACCGCTCCTTCCCTTTAAGGCCCATCGTGTTCAGCTCTCCATATTGTATTGTTTCTGTCTAATGTTCTCTTTCCACCTTGAGGCCCCATCACGCACGGCCTTGAGGAACTCTAGTTACAGTAAACCTCCCCTTGACGGCAGCTTCTGTGTCCGCTTCCCTTCTGCACCAGTCACTCCGGCCTTCTTACCGTCTTTTTTGACACTCCCTTCCTGGAGTGTGCACCGCGTTGTCCTTAGCAGCGACCTGGTTTTGAACCTGACCCGACAAAAGCTGAGTCAGCGTCACTACGGAACTTAGGGTTGAAACGATTGCTCACGTGAAGTTATCCCTTTTCAAGGCTTCAGATCTCTCCTTGTTTTCTAGCTGTTGCCTGGCAGGTCGTGCCTACCCCCTCGGTGACATCCCCGAAGACCTTGTTCCCTTGGTTAAAAACCAGGTGAGTATAATTTTCACAGCGTTTTAGCTGCCGACCCCCTTAAGATGGCTGTCTCAGTTACGGTTTCTCTTGTGATTAGCACATCAACAAAAGCAGCTAAGAGAGGAGAGGGTTTATTTGGCTTACACAGCACACTCCATCACTGAGGAGTCAGCACAGGAACTCACACAGGGCGGGAACCTGGCGGCGCGAGCTGATGGAGGCAGGGGCCATGGAGGGTGCTGCTCACTGGCTTACTCCTCATGGCTTGCTCAGCCTGCTTTCTCTTAGAACCCAGGACCACCAGCCCAGGGGGACCACACAATGGACCGAACCCTCCCATGTCAATAAATAATTAAGAAAATGTCCTAAAGGCTTGCCGACACTTGAAGCATTTTTCTCAGTTGGCTGTAGCTTGTGTCGGGTTGACATAGAGCTAGCCAGTGTGATGACTGAAGGCAAGCTGCTGCTGGACGTTACACATCGCTCAGCAACTCCACTCTGAGGACAAGAATCTACAGTGTCACCAACTTTAACGCTTTGGTTAAGAGAGGATTTAAAAGAGACACCGTGTGACATGGTGGCAGTTTAAAGGGACGGTTCAGCCTGCCCTTGTTTTCTCCCCATGGGAATCCTCGCTCCAGTGAGATGTAAGGTGATAGAAAAGACTTGACAGTTGCTTTTAACTTGCAGGTGTTTGAGTTTCTGATTCGTCTGCATTCCGTAGAAGCATCCTCCGAGGAAGAAGTCTATCCTTATGTTCGGACTTTGCTACATTTTGACACAAGAGAATTTCTGAATGTATTGGCACTGGTAAGGGGCCCTGTGATTCTTAAGGGATCTTCGAATGACCCAGAGATCATTTGTGTGCATACATGTGTGTGAATTAGGAAAAGAACCCCACCTAGTACTGCTCTAGCCGGGGAGTCAGGAGTCAGGAGTGGAAACGCTTCAGACTGTTGGGCCCTCAACTCTGCCTACAGCTCCCTCCTTCTCTTGCTGTTGTCTCTCATCAGAGACAAAAACGAACATTTTTGTGGTTTTCTATTTGTAAAGTGCTATAAATAAAAAGCAGAGCACTTTTTTCATAATTTATTTATTTGTATTTTATGTGCATTGGTATTTTGCCTGCACACATGTCTGTGTGAGGGTGTCAGATCCCTTGGAACTGGAGTTCGAGACAGTTGTAATCGGCCATATGGGTGCTGGGAATTGAACCCCGGTCCTGTGGAAGAGCAGTCAGAGCTCTTAACTGCTGAGCCATCTCTCCAGCCCAACATTTTTGTTTTTTAAAAAGCTTTTGGCTAGGTGGTGCGACCTCTGATTCCACACAGTGTGATGCTGGTGTCCACGGTGTGGGTGAGGCTCTGAGGGAGATGTGATGAGCGCGGTAGACTTAACTGCAGTTGAGTGGACTGTGGAGAGCCCCTACTGGAAAAGTGTCTTCCTAAGTGTTTAATTAGAGGTGATTCAGATAAGCTGGGTTTTCTGTTTAACATAATCATCTAGGGGGATAATAATATAAAATGTACTGACTCTTCCCAGTTAAATAGTATTTTATTGTTCTTTTTTGTTTTGTTTAGCTTTCGGTAAGATGGAAAGTGCTTATATTATGATGTTAGTGAAGTTATCAGGTTCACAAATATGTAAAACACTTACAGACACAGTATTTGGAGAAAATGTGCATCCTAGTGTCAACAGTAACTGTCAGATGATGCCTGTCTCTCTGTGTGCACACATCACTTTATAAGTTACAGCAGTATAACTGATTGAATTACTAAGAAGCTAATGAAAGGATCATTGCTTCATAGTTTGGGTTGGTTAAATTTGATCATTTAACTCCACAAACAGTAGTTTTAACTTTAATTGCATATGGAGGAAGGGAAGAGAACTAACAGGAAGTCAGGGATGATCAGGCCAGGAGACATTCGCCATCCATTTCCATGACATTTGAAGGCACTGATAGCTGCTCTCATTTTAATTTTGCCTTTAAACATGTATTGAGAGTGATTCTATTTATTTATGTATTTGTATTTATTTGTTTATTTTCCGTTATTTTATTTGGGGGACGTCTGTGAGGAGATAGAGCAGGGCTCAGCAAACAGTTGTCTGAGGACTAAGTCCAGCCCCATTTAACCCCAAACCTGTATAAGTTAAGAACGTGTTACTAGGTTGTAAAAAGAAGGAAAGACTATGTGACGGAGACCACCTGTAGCCTACAATGCACGGCATGTTTACCAGCCGGCCTTTTACATAGACTGTTTGTTGACCTTGCCACCATTATCATCCAGAACCTCATATTAATCTTTCATTTTTTTATGTCCAAATTGCCAGACAACTTTGAACTTGAGTTTTAGATCCACATTTCTTTGTGGAGAGCTACTCCAGCAGTTGTGTGCCGTTTTGGCAGCTGCTGCTACCAGAGGATGTCACTATGTGTATCATAGCATTTACACTCTTTGTCACCATCTTGTTAGATTCATAGAAACAAACTGAGTGTGTGTTTCAAAGCACTGAATGGATACTGCAGAGAGGAAAATGCCTATGGAAATTCTCTTTCGTTTCTTACTGTTTATAGACCACCTGTTAATTCTCCATGCCTTTTGATATAAATCAGTTCAGTAGTTGAATAATATTTTTATAGCAAATGGTACCCTTTGTATCTTCAGTGACATCTCACTTTAGCAGCCTGGGGTGAGGGTGGGAGAGAGAGAGAGAGAGAGAGAGAGAGAGAGAGAGAGAGAGAGAGAGAGAGAGAGAGAGAGAGAGAGAGAGATTGGTGTGTGTGTGTGTGTGTGTGTGTGTGTGTGTGTATTCATGTTCTAATGTCAGAAGATAGAACTAAGATATTTTCTTACCCATTCTCTTGTCTTCAGGCAGGGACATATTTGTGTATAGAAATATCTTCTGGTTGAACTTTCCAGATTAATGAGCATTCCTGTGTTGTCATATTTTATTTTTCTGTGTAAACAATTAGCTTGATAATTCAATGGCTGTTTTTGTTTTGTTTGTTTTCTTTCTCTCTTTTTTAATAGTGGAGGAAAAAGTTTATTTTGGATAAAAGGGAGACATAGTCAGAGGCAGGGACATCTGGGAGAGTCCATAGTAGACATGACCCTGAACCAGGTGAGGGGGGGGGAGAAGTAGTGGGGGACCAGGTGCAGCAGCCAGGAGGCCCGAGAGAGGGCAGATGAAAGCTGTTTTGTTTGCGAAGTGCCTGGCATGTGCCACGCAGAAATAGGAAGGGGAAGGGTATGCCAATCAGAGGAACGAGAAGTTGGAGAAAATTCACGGTCCACTTCAAGACTAGAAGTTCTCTGGCTTGAATAGAGCTGACAGTCTTGAAAGCTCATGCTATGCCAATCTTTTTAAGACTCCACGGGGACAACATGAAGTCAATTTTCTTGGTCAAGAATATAGCAGCCATCATTTCTATGTTAGTTAACGTTCCTCAGAACCAGAGGTGCTAAGTGCAAACAGCAGGAGATGCTCCAGGGTTTTTTCTCACTCCTGCTCAGTGTGCCTGGGTGTGACTCAGTTCTGTCCCTGTGTGTGTAGTCCTGCATGGACTTAGTGCTTGTGTGACATGCTGCTGTTACATGCTGCCACCCAGAACCCAGGGTGTTTGATGCATATTACATTCAGAACACATTAGGCAATAATATAAAATTTCTAAGTGCTGTGCTTGGCACTGTTTGGAGGATATGGAAACTCATCCTGGTAATTAGGCTTAAAAATTTTGGCCTTTTGGAAGCTTTATCATCATTATTTTTCTTTATTTTTACACTTTATTTTTCTTTATTTTTGTTATTAGAATACGTTTTAAAATTAATTTTTAGGTTCTAATACTAAGTTTTGGTTTCCTCATGGCATCTTCATACATGCATCATTATACTTTGTTTTGATCTGTTGTTCCTCTCTCCCGTGGTCCTCCTCTCAGCTGGTTCTCTTCTCTTATCCAGTAAGTCCCCTTACTTGTGTCCTGTCACCTTTCTGTGTCCTACTTCCTGATGGTCTCTTCGACCTCCCCATGACCCTGTTTCTAGTTCCATGTCCCACAAACATGTATTTATAAACACACACACACACGCACACACACACACACACACACACACACACACACACGCAGATGCGCACACACACACACACACACACACGCAGATGCACACACACTGTAAAACTAGGTTCTGCATGTGGAAGAAAGCATGAATTATTTATCTTTGTGAGTCTGGCTTATTTCCTTCACGTAATGATTTCCAATTACTTTCATTTTCCTGCAGATTTCATAATTTCATTTTTCTTTATGACTGTATAAAATTGTGTGTATGGTTCACATTTTCTCTATCTATTCATCTGTTGATGGGCATCAGAGCTGGTTCCATTTCCTGACTATTGTGAATTGCACAGCTGTAGACCATGATTATTTTTTAAAATGCTTACCCCTGAAAACCCTCTTTCTTAATTGTAGAAATCATGAAAATTATTTTTTATGACAGTAAATGGCATTTCAGTTATTTCCAAGTACTAGTCTGAATGGTGACTAAGCCTGTGGCGTCACACCCGTCTGTCCTAAGGCTTTGGTTCCAGGTTGCCCAGCCCTTCATGGGTCTCTGTGACTTCCACAGGCCTGCAGAGAGATGGTCAGAGGGAGGCAAGAAGGCAGTTTGAGTCAACACAGTTCAGTAGCTGGTGTTGGTTCAAACTTCAAGAATCTGACCCCAAGTGGTTTATTTTAGGCATATTTAAGTACAACATAATTTGGTGATAAGTATTTTGAATCCCTGGTATTAGGTTTCTCCGCGGATGCAGTAAGCCAAATCAAGCTGAATTAATAAGACCTGGTTTAATCTGAGCAAAGCACTCCCAGGTGATCTAGGAGCCGGAGGGAAATCACGGGGCAGGTCTATGGACCGGAGCTTAAATACCCTGTCAGCACTGCCTTACGGAGCTCCGGGGGAGGAGCTGCTGTTTGGTGGTCTTTCTGAGGGGCAGGGTTAGGGGGGGGAGGGGCTGAAGCGGAGCTTCCAACAGAACCGTGATAATTAACTCAAGCCCATGTGTACCACAAATGATACGTAAATCTCCTCGAGGAGCAAAGTAAGGTAAATGAGGTGGGACATGGCTACGTTGAAATTCTTTGTAAAGTGCGTGGGCCCCTTCTGTAAAGGCAAGTTCTGTACACTGAGTACAGAGATGGGGAGGAATTTAGTAATTTGTTTCCTTCTAAAGTTAGCAAATAACGATTACTTAAAAATTTCCTACCAAAATAGGTTCTAATGGATTGACAGAGAAAAACAAGTTTATGATAATGGTCTGGGGGAGGGTCTGGTGTGGTCTCCAGCCACAGAGATAGCGCAAAGGTCACCAGGCTAGAACTCATGCCTGCTTCCAGCTTTCTGGGCAGATAACAGGTCTTGCATTCCTTCTGCTAAAGGACAGCCCTGTGTGTTGAAGATTCCAGGTTCTCTAGTGTTTTATCCTTCAGCATAAAGACCTCCATGCTCCATCCACAGTCCCTTGCTGTTTGGTCTTCTGTAACATGGTCTGTCTTTGTCCTCGAACACTTTTTGGTTGTATAATAACACTAATATATATATATATCATATTCATCTTAAGGTTTTAGAATGTCATGAAATATTAAATGCTATAGCTTTCTACTTAATTTCATAAACATATATTCTCATTAAATATAAGAAATAACCGGGGCTGGAGTGGGCTCAGTGGTCAAGAGCACTTGCTGCTTTTGCAGAGGACTTGGGTTCAATTCCCAGCACCCACACAGCACCTCACAGCCATCTGTAATTCCGTTTGCAGGAGATCTGATGTCCTTGTCTGGCCTCCATTGGCATTAGGTAGGCATGTGGTAGATGACTATGCATGTAGGCAAAACACTCATACACGTGAAATAAAAAATGAATCTTAAAAAAGGGGGGGGGCAGCACTTTATGTCAGGTGACCACAACCACCTGGAGCTCCAGGACTATCCAGCATCTGGCCTCTGTAAGCACTTGTTCTCTTGTGGACACTCCCCGCCCCCCTCCGTGTGTGTGTGTGTGTGTGTGTGTGTGTGTGTGTGTGTGTGTGTGTGTGTGTAATTATGCATATATAATATATATAATTATATAATTATGTAATTAAAATAGTAAAAGCAAATCTTTAAAAATAAATCTTTTTTTTTTTGTTTGTTTGTTTATTTCAAGACAGGATTTCTTGAATAGCCCTGGCTTGTCCTGGACCAGGCTGGCCTTGAACTCAGATTTGCCTGCCTCTATCTCATGAGTGTTGGGATTAAAAACATGTGCCACCACTGCCTAGCAAGAATAATTCTTAAAATAACAGCAACAAAAAGAACCTGATGAGTAATGGTTATTTTATTTGGGAATTTGTGTGGGTTTTAGACTATGTCATTTCTGTGGAAATATAGCATAAGAAGCATCACCCAGGAATGGCCATTCTTGTTATCTGAAATATTTGGAGTCATGTACCAAACTCCGGTTACCTTTGACCTGGGTGGGTAACATTGCGAAAGCATATTTTCTCTACAAAATGTATCTGAAGTGAAGAAATTACTGGATAATATTCCTTAAAAATCAGAATACAAAGGTCTTCCTCATTTTGTTTCTCAAATACTTTAATGATCATCTAGGCATCATTTTATAAAAGGAAATAAATTCAGTTGTTTCTTGCTAAAGAGGGGATATTTAGTAATTTGTCTCCTTCTAAAATTAGCAAATAACACTGACTTTAAATTTTGTCTTTCTCTCTTTTAGACCTTTGAAGATTTTAAAAATGACAAGCAAGCTGTGGAATACCAACAACGCATTGTGGATATTTTACTGAAAGCAAGTATTCAAAGATTGCATGTCTTTCTATTGATTGATACTATATTAAGCTAATTGAAATTTTTATAGCAGGATTTGAAATAGTCTGTCTAGTGGAGCCATTTTTTTACAGTGCTCGTATTATATTATGGTGTTTAGTCCTCAAGAGGTGAATGAAATATTTTTTTTTAATTAGGAGATTTTCTATTCATTTTACATGCCAACCACAGATTCCCCTCTCCTCCCTCCTCCCACCCCCCAGCCTTCCCCCACTCCCAACCCATTCCCCATTCCCACCTCCTCCAAGGCAAGGTCTCCCATGGGGAGTCAGCAGAGCCTGCCTGGTACATTCAGTTGAGGCAGGTCCAAGCCCCTCCTCCCTGCACCAAGGCTGCACAGTGTCTCACCATAGGCACTGGGTTCCAAAAAGCTGGCTCATGCACTAGGGACAGGTCCCGCTCCTACTGCCTGGGGGCCCCCTATACAGTTCAAGCTAAACAACTGTCTTGCTTATCCAGAGGGCCTAGTCCAGTACCATGGGGGCTCCACAGCTATTGGTCCACAGTTCATGTGTTTCCACTAGTTTGGCTGGTTGTCTCTGTACTTTTTCCAATCATGGTCTCTGAATGAAATATTAATGATTAATTGAAAAAGCTTCCTGTGTTGTAGTGTTAGACTGGATGCTGGGGTACAGAGTGAGAGTCTTGAGAAATATTTATTTTGGTAATTACTTTATTAGTATGATTTTGTGTAATAATAGAGACAGCTTTACAAAATAATTAATGCCAAGAGTCCCTGTCTCTTTCCAGCCTTAGTTGGTTACTATGGTAGTACCATGCTCTGCCATGGCATTAAGATGATGGGTGACACTTAAAATGATTTGAGGATTATCTCAACCCAGCCTCAGCGGCGGCAAAGGCCTATTTTAGGATTTGTGCTGATGCTGTGCGAGTATGCGGAGACAGGCGGGTGCCTGGCGCAGCTCCTCAGAGGGTTTCCGTTAAAAGCTTAGAGTTATCACTCTTCATCTGCCCATAAAATAGAGGTTCCTTCCTTGTAGATTGCTTTGATCGAGAGGCCAGAATTAAAATGTCCTCTAGTTATATGTGGCACAAACACACTACAGCTGTAATATTCTTTGTAGTATGCAAGGCATGCACACAGTATATGCATCATCTCAATGTAGCTATTTATTAGCCTTGTAAGATCAGTAATAATGACTATGAGAATAGAATTTTTGAATTCTCAAATAAAGCCAGCTAAGTGAATCCAGGTGGTTAATGTGAAGAATTTTTATCTACATTCCTGGAGAGTCTACCTATTTGTAGACCTGCCTTTCGTCTAGCTCGTATTCCTCTGTAGATCTCTGTTAGATCAGTTGCAATTAAACTGTACCTGTGAGATAACCCAAAGTGACATAACCTATTATGGAAATATATTATTCTTTCTTAAGCTGGACACGGGCCATCTGATCCAGTGGAGTGGCTTCAGAACCTTCAGGGACTGAGCTTGCTTTGTTGCTATTACACTTAGCACACGGTTTCTGTCTGGTTCAGTGTGGCTGTTCGGGGCCAGCTGTTCCCCTGCAGCCAGCAAGCTGGTGTCAGAAAGACTCAGAAGGAAATGTGTCCTTAAGGAAATGCCTTCAGGGTTGCGTACTTTAACTCTGCTTATTGTACGTTATCTAGAACTTTGACAGCTACTAAGAGAGACCCAAGCTTTCTGGGTTGCCATATGCTCAGCTAAAAATTAGAACTTGTGTTTATCAGTTAGGAGGGAAGAACAGATACTAGAGAGTATGTTAGTGCAGTGTTACCGTCAGACAGACCCGAGGACCTTATAAAGAAAAGCGATTTATTTAGCTTACGGCGTTGGAAGCTGAAAACGTAAAATTGGGTAGCCTTGCCTGTTTGGCTTCTGGTGAAGGTCTCCTTGGCTGTGTTACAACATGGCATCAGCGGGTGTGAGAGTCAAGAAGCCAGAGAGATACCCTAGGAATAAGGTGTACTCTTTTGAGGGAAGCTCAGCATCAGCCTCGTCCCAGAGCAATGTCTGCCATGACCTGGTTTCTGCCCACCAGACCCTGCCTATCAAAAACTCCACTGTTTTCACAAGTGGGACCAAGCTTCCAGCTCGTACACCTTGGGGAACAAGCTGTATCTAAACTATGGCCCAGTATATAGCACTTTTCACTATATCCATCGAAGTGGTTTCACATGACATCTAAGGGCCTCTATATTTTAGAGTCCCTGGCTATCACTGATTCCGTTCCCTCTCATCCCCTCCACCTCCACACGCATGCTGTTCACCAAGCTTCTGTGTCATCGTCATGACTTACGTCCTTTGCGTGGGTTTTCTTTCAGCCACTCATGCCCCTTCCCTCCCTTTCTGTCCTGACCGCCTTCTGTGTCCTCCCACACACGGCTAGGCTGGGCAGAGCTTTAAATCCTCAGGATACTGTGTGTTGCACTTGCGCAGTGTATTGCAATTGTTTACAGATTGTCCTGTCTCATCTTGAGCCTTCTGAAGATGGAAACCAAGGACTATTATTAGTGGTATTTACTGTATTAATTGTATTGAGTATGTTATACTGTACTTACTATATCCACCGAGGCCTGTGGTTGTAGCATGTCCAGAGCATGTACTCTCCAGTATCTAAAATCTAGTAGCTGTTTAAGAAACATTTATACATTGGTCATGTTGGAATTTGAATCTGAATCTACACTAGTCTGGAAGGATGATCCCAGTGCTGAGACTGGGGCTCTGTAACTCCCCATGGGGCTCCCTGTGACTGTTCACAGGCCACTGTGCTTTCATGCCGTCACTGTTAGAGCCGCCTCGAATCAACGAGGATCGAACATAGAGGTCACTGCTTTCTGGTGACAGGCTTGTACATGTGTGGAAGTGTGCCTTCGAGGGAGGTATTGAGAGCAGGAGAGCAAATGAATGATGGGGACAGGTAGACAGGCTTGTGTGCTATATGGTTGCAGAGAGGGAAAAACTCAAAAGACCAAGTGATGCCTAGGAAGTTTTTTAAGGCCTTTGAAATATTTTGGAGGGAAAAAAGATGGAGAAATTGTAAGATGGAATCAATTAAACATTTGCTGAGCTGGCAAAGGAATCCGTTGTGAGTGGGAACTGCTTTTGTGGAAGGTATGTGTAAAGTCAGACAGTTTGGGACTTTCCAGAGCAGAAGGAAGGGCTAACGACGTAGAGGAGTACTGGCTGGGCCCTGAGATTGGAGTCTTAGAAAAAGGGACCTTGGACACTAAGCAGGGTGATGGCTGAGCCGTGGAAAGCTCTCTGAAGATCATGGGCTGGAACTCGTGTTACGTGGCGACGTAGCTGGCTGGTGATGTAGATAAGCAAGGAGTGTGTAACTCAGGGTTCTTTTTTGCCAGTGTAACCGGGCCGTGATAGTATACTTGACCAGGCGCTGACTGTCCTCTTAAAAGCAGGAGGGCCAAGGAAGGAAGGGTGTGTCACTCACAGAGTAAGACAGTCAGAAAGTAGGCCCTGGGGGACCGTTTCATAGCAGGCAAAATCTCATGCTTTGTGTCTGAGTGAAGGATAACAGGATAGAACTTGGAAGTCTTACAGTGGATGGCTGGATACTACACCTTCACTTGTGGAAAATTTACCCCAGTTAATCCAACTTGACAGCACTCAACATACAGGACCTTCAACCACAAACATCTGCATTCTTTCTTGTTAATGGCAGGATTCTCCAGCTACTGATCATGCTCAAGTGTGTCGCTTTTCCGTTGTCCATGTGTAGGAACACTCGGCCTGGCGGCTGTCTGCACCGAGGCCCCCTGTCCGTCACTGCTGCAGCAGCACAGGACCCCTCCCTTGGGCCCATGCAGTCACCCACACACAGGCCTCCTGACACTGTCTGTATCTCTGCTGTACACGGGACCATTAGCCCCCAAAGCAGCATTCTTCTTTCCTTGTTGATAGGCAGATCTTTAGTAAGGTTAGCAAAAGTAAATTAGAATTATTTTAGTAGGCGTCTCTAAGAATCCCAGAGAGAAACCATCTCCTGAAATGTAGTTCTCATCAGTTGCTAGAAACATGACAGAAACCATCTCAGTGGTTTCTTTGAGAATATGCAAGTAGCTGTGTTCCTTCTCAAGATGGTGCTGAGCCCAGTTCTTGTACAGCTCATAAAAGAATCTTTGTGTGTGTGTGTGTGTGTGTGTGTGTGTGTGTGTGTGTGTGTGTGTGTGCATGCATGCTTTTGATTCAAACCAGATGGAGTATTGCCTAAACGGTTTGTTTTGCTCACCAGGTTATGGTGGAGAATTCAGATTTTACCCCATCACAAGTGGGGTGTCTCTTTACATTCCTTGCTCGGCAACTTGCAAAGCCTGACAATACCTTGTTTGTGAACAGAACTCTCTTCGATCAAGTAAGTGTCTTTAACAGTGAGACCTGGAGCTGGTTTCTTCTGTTCTCTGTGCATAGACAAGATAGACTCCCGAGGACTGTGTTCAAGTGTGTCTTAATCATGTGTTCTGGGCAGTACGAGTTTGCCCGACGCCTAGCATTATGGGAGCATGGCCTATCATTATTCTGTTTTAACAGTTATTTGGTTACTCTAAGTTGCCTAGAACTTCTTGCTTCTGAATTTGCTAACTTAAGTGTCTCTCTTTCGCTGATGATAAGACCACATTGATCATCTTGAGAAGAGCTTACTTTGGGAAATCTGAGTCTCCTTATAAATGACTCTCCAGGCGTTTCTCAGTCACAGTCAGAACAGCCTCTCATGCCCACAGGGAGTATGAAGGCTACCTTCTGTCTAGAGAAGTCAGTGATAATCACATGCAGTACTGAGCACTTCTCAGAGCCAGGAAAGCTCTGTGCGTGTTCACTAAGTTTTCCAGAGGTCCTAAAATCAGTCTATTTATCCTTATTTTTCAGAGAAAGCTCAGAAAGATTAAATAACTAAAGTCAGACTTAGATTATTATTTTTTTCTAGCAGAAATCTTATTATGTGTGTTAGGATAGTATTCCGATTCAAGCGTCCTGACTGAAGTCCATGTCTTCCTAAAGTAAAGTGCTTCAGTTATATTTCTTAGCAGTAAGGAAACGGGTAGAAGCAGCCAGGCAGTGGTGGTGCACACCTTTAATCCCAGCACTTGGAGGCAGAGGCAGGCAGATCTATGTGAGTTCGAGGCCAGCCTGGGCTACAGAGTGAGTTCCAGGACAGCCAAGGCTACCCAGAGAAACCCTGCCTCTAAAATCCAAAATAAATAAATAAATAAAATGTGTATAGGGCACAAGCTAAATTGTAGGCGTCCTGGAAACTACTATGCTTCACACAGTAGGCCCTCGGCTGGGACAACTTCCAGCTGCTGACCCGGAAGGGTAACTTTTGCTGTCACTTCTGACCAGGTCCTTGGCTTCCTGTGCAGCCCTGATGACGATTCCCGCCACTCTGAGAGGCAGCAGGTATGAGCACTGGCACTCTTTTTGCTGGAGGTTGGGGGCGGGGGGAGTCTTTTCTAGTTATGCTCTTTCTTGATAAAATGCTCCAACCAAAGCACTGAAGGGAGAAAGAATTTATTTCAGCCCACGTGGAGTCCGTCATGACAGGGAGGTTTTCTCTGTGGGGGCTTGAGGCAGCTGGTTGTGTTACTCACACTCGGGAAGCCGAGGGGGACAAACGCTGGTACTCGGCCAGCCTTGTCCTTTCCACGCTGTCCAGACCCAGGCACAGAGAATCGTGCTGCCGCTTAGGGTAGCTCTTTCCACTCTGTAAACATAATCAAGATAATCCCTCTCAGCGCGGCCAGAGGCCAACCTAATCTAGACCCCACCACCACCTCTACCCCTCCAGCCTCCCACCCCGGTGTGCCTGGAGGCTCGGTTCCCAGATGAGCCCGGATCCTGTCAGTCAGTACTTTGGCACACAGGGTAAGCCAGAAAGGGCCCTTCTGTAGCAGCATCTCCACGGAAGGGGAGATGATTGGGACATACTCCAACTCACAGGCAGTGGCAATCAGTGTGGATACAGGGATGCGTCCAGAGCTTGGCTGCTCAATCCAGTCCGAGTGCAGCTATCTGCATCCAGCATGTCCTACCCTTCAGGTAGCAACATCAGTGTCTGTCATGCTACTCCAGCTCAGGGTTCTGTCCCAGAACCACAAACTACAGGACCTTGAGTGCTGGCATGTTCAGTGTTGGGGGTATCCTAAGATGCTGCTGTATGGAGGGTTCCATTCTGGATACTAGAATCTACCTGTCCCCCTACCCCCAGTTAATCAGTGCTATAGCAACTGGCCACCATTCTGGGTACTAAGCCAGCCCACTTAAAATTGATACCAAACTTTATAAGTAAGTAAGTCACAAGAATTTAGAGTTTTGGCTGTTGATCTGCCTTCCTGGGTGTAGTGCAGACGTGGAAACTCCGGCGAAGTGTAGACTAGCAGCAGTGAACCCTTCAGCTGCTCTGCTGTGACCCAGCGACCAATGCAGACAGCTTCAGAACAAGGCTGACATTTTGGTTTCCTGTTAAGCTACACTGAGCACAAATAACAACAAGGGAACTTATATGTTACACCTGTTTGTCTGTGCAGGGAGGGCAGATCGTGGTGTGCATGGTGTGTGCATGTGACCAAAAACTTCATTGACAGATGCCTGCTCCCAAGTAACTGGCAGCTGCTTCCCAAATAACTGACTTGGAGACTAAATATAAGTTATAAATGCTTGGCCGATAGCTCAGGCTTGTTACTAACTAGCTCTTACAACTTAACCCACTTCTGTTAATCTGTGTGCTGTCCCAAGGCTCGTGGCTTTACCTCTATGGCATTTTGTGTGTCGTGTCTGACTCATTCTCTTACTGGCTGGTGACTCCTGACTCTGCCCTTCTTCTTCCCATCATTTTCTCTGCCCCAAAAATCCTAGCTGTCAGCCAGTCAGCTTTTTATTAAACCAATTCGAGTGACAAACCTTTGCAGTGTACAAAAGGATTATTCCACAGCAAGTGTGTTTACTTTTCAGGGTTTGGTTGTAGTGCTTAGGTGTGGCCGAGTCTTTGAAGTCAAACTTTGAAGAACAGCCACGGCACCTTGGCCGTACTAATTTCAGAGGTGCCCTGTTCTGATGGCTCTCCCTCCTTGGGTTTTGAAATAGTGAAAATTGATAAGTAAGTTGTTCAAGGTCAAAGTTCAAATTAGGACTTGGCAACTTCCTTCCCTGCTAACCCAGGACTCCTTATACTGGTTGTCACGTAGCAGACTGGGTTTGTGCAGCATTTCTTAGTCTTTTCCAGTGGTGTGCCTATAGTCAATAATTAGCTCCCCCAAGTATAGTTCTGATATGAATGTTGCCATTTATGTAAATTTATGTAAATGAGTAAGGCGAAAGTAAAACGTGGCTGCTCTGCCAAATCGGGTACCGCATTGTTTTCACTGTTTTCTTCTAGTTAGCATAGAAGGCAGTGGGTTTCACCTTGACATTTTCGTATCTCGGTACAGCACTGCACACCCACACACCCGCCCTCTCACACCTACACCACCACCCATTGTTCTCTCTCCTTACTCCTCACAGACAACAGTTTACTTTGTGTGTGTGAGGGGCAGTGCGCATGTCAGAAGACAGCTTTCAGGGGTCCGTTCTCTCCTTGTCAGGCTTGGGGCAAGCCCCTCCCCCTCCCTGCTAGCCCGGACAGTCCCACTTTTTAGCTGAGCTGCTTTATTAGCATTTTCCCCATGTTCTTCACCAGGGGCTGACCAACTGTCTCTGTCAGAGATCCAAAGAGTCAACGTCTCAGGTTGTGTAGACCACAGACAGGTCTGCCCTCTTTTGTTTGCTTGTTTTCACAACCCTGCAAAAAGCAAGACTTCCAATAGCATTTTGATGGTTTATAGGCATGCCACTATGGCTTATTTCGTCTTCCAGTGTGTGGTTACAAAGCACGGAACTGGGGGACGCCTAGCTACACACCTGTGCACCACTGCCTCATTCTGATGCAGCTGCAGTGGGCAGAACCAGCCTCAAGAGCATAGAACACCAAAGGGGGATGAAATCATAGGAAGTGATGAGTTCTGAGTTTCATTACCTTTGTTTTTAACACACATAGTTATAATCTGGTTTAATTTGATTTAATAATATTGAATAACTTTCACACAGAGATCCCTGATGATGGCAGTCAGTTCTAATGAGTTGGTAAGACTGTCTTCAACTCATTACATTATTTTATTCCAAACTGACAGAGTGAATAGATTTTATTTCTTTTTTATTGCATATGACAGTACATTCCAGCGCTCCAAACGGATTAAGTTTGGGTCTTGAATGTAAAAATCAGGCCAGTCTTGCTTAACATCAAAATAATAAACAAGAAGTTCCTGGTGAAGGTTTTCTGGCCCCCTGACAAGGGTCATGACCTCTGACTCCTAGCCGGCACGCAGGCCTGAGGTCCTAACTGCAGCCTTGCCCTGCTGGTTGTTGATCTTCGGCCACTATGGTAAAGTGATGTGAGCATCAGCATTTGGGGCTTTTTTTATTGCTTTTGTTTTTGAAATGAGGTCTTGCCATGTTGCCCAGGCTGGCCTAGAATTCATGATCCTCCTGCCTCAGCATTCTGGGTGCTGGGATTATATGTGTGCACCATGACATCTGGATTAAAATGTCACCTTTTTTTGAGGCAACTGTCATGTGGCCCAAGCTGGCCTTGAACTCACTATGTGGCTGAACTGACCTTGAATTCCTGATCTTTCTGAATGTGAGGACTTTGAGCTATGAAACTGCTTCAGAAAAAACAACTCTATAAATCACAGAAAACAATCACTGATTTACACCAAGATTTCAAGGTCAAAGTACTTCTAGAAAACAACTATTCTGTTCTAATGTTTACCCGAGACAGAGTGACTAGATCCCTACAACAGGACCCATGTGGCAGCTCACAGCCATCTGTAACTCCAATTCCAGGGGATCCAGTACCCTCTTCTGGCATCCACGGGTTCCACACATGTGTACATGGTGCACATTCATGCAGCGAAGCAGTCATACATATAAAATACAAACAAAAATGAGCTTCTTACAATGGTGTATACAGGTATTTAGAGGTTAATGTGAATGTATGGGGCTGTACCTGGAAATGCTGTGGTATTCCCTCCATGTTTGAAAAGCAGAGTCATCATATGGTAGTGAACGCAGTCCAAAATACCACCAAGTAATAATACACAAGACAGAAGGTTATGGGCATGGCTAAATGGACCTTAGAGAAGTAGTAACTAAAACAAACCTCACAGTCTTTCTACCCATTTGTTTTAAATCCGCAGGTCCTTTTAGAACTGCTGCAGGCTGGAGGCATAGTCCAGTTTGAAGAGAGTCGGCTCATCCGCATGGCAGAAAAGGCTGAATTGTGAGCTGTTTTGAAGCTGTATATTAATTTTTCATAGAACTGTTATTTCTCCTACCTGAAATCTATTTTATTTTGCATTTCTGCTATTAAAACTTTGTGCAGCCTTGGTGCAGGAAGGAGGGGCTTGGACCTGCCTCAACTGAATGTACCAGGTTCTGCTGACTCCCTATGGGAGACCTTGCCTTGGAGGAGGTGGGAATGGTGGGTGGTTTAGGGGGAAGGCTGAGGGGTAGAAGGAGGGAGGACAGAGGAATCCCCATGGTTGATATGTAAAATGAATAGAAAAATCTTTTAGTTAAAAAAAAAGAAAAAGAAAGAAAGGGCGTAGGCCGGGTGGTAGTGGCATGTGCCTTTAATCCCAGCATTTGAGAGGCAGAGCCAGACAGATCTCTGTGAGTTTGAGGCCATTCAAGGCCATACTGGTCTACAGAGTAAGATCAAGGACAGGTACCAAAACTATACAGAGAAACCCTGTCTCGGAAAAAAGAAAAAAGAGAGAAAGAAAGAAAAGAAAGGGAGGGAGGAAGGAAGGAAGGGAGGAAGGAAAAAAGAAAGGAAGGAAGGAAGGAAGGAAAGAAAGAAAGAAAGAAAGAAAGAAAGAAAGAAAGAAAGAAAGAAAGAAAGAAAGAAAGAAAGAAAAAAAGAGAGGGCGTTAGCAATAGCAGCCTCAGTAGCAAAAACATGAGTTTTTTTCGTTTGTTTGGTTTTTTTGTTTGTTTTTGTTTTTTGCCTTTCATATGAATTCTAAAAATTAGCACAATGTTCAGAAATGTATAGTATAAATTAAAAATGTATATTTGTTTTAACGTGAAAGTGAACAAGCCGTCCTCCTGTGCTTCACCTTATTTACACCTGTATTGATCTATTTTTGGTGTTTGGAGACAGGTTCCACTGTGTAGCCCCAGGTGTCCTGGGTGTGCACTGTAAGGCGTGGTTTGTCCTGTTGCCAACTCTACCACCCAGGTGCAGGCGTCATACACATGCCCAGCTCTAGGTTTTTTTACATTAATATGTCTATGGTATTTCTTAGATTACGACAGTTATATTTAGTAGAAATGATATACAGTTTAGCATAATCAATAAGGTACAGTGTGCTAACTCTTACCTAGTTTATTGTATTTAGTTTTGAACAAAGAAACAAATTATTGCGGATTATTGATACCTAGCACCAGCTATTTCTTTAGAAATAGACAGCACACCGTCTAAGGCTTTGAAAACGGCATTCAGCAGCATCTTCAGTCAGGAGCAGGAGAGAGGCAGGCACTCCTCTCTCAGAGACATAACACCAACCACGTATCCTTATCTGACCAGGCTCCAGAGGTTTGCAGAGTTCAAATATTTGCATGTGTTTACTGTGTCCCTGATGTGAGATTCCGAGTCTGAGATGCCCTTGTATAAAATCTCTTAGACCTTTATTTGGCACTAAAGATGACATCATTCCCTTTTGCACACGCTTGAGTAAAGTTCTGAAGGTCGGAAGCACATCGCCACCTGCCTGTTTGGCAACTGAAGTCTGTCCTTTCCCATTCCAGCTATCAAATCTGTGAATTTATGTATGAGCGAGCACACCAGTATGACAAAATCATCGACTGCTACCTGCATGACCCGCTGAGAGAGGTAAGTAGAGGCTGCTTCAGCCCGTCTGAGCCCCCCCCCTCCCCCAGCCGTATTCACTTGGTTTTTGTTGAGTTTCTGCTGTAACTAAAATGTGGAGTCCCTGAAGTCTGAGTATGTAACTCAGTGATGGATGCTGATGGTCACCAAATGTAGAATTAAATAGTGTGCTCGGGAAGCAGGGTGACAAGGGACTGACCAAGCAGAGGAGTCTCCGAGAGTGGTGTGTATTTTGACTCTTGATGTTAGAGAAGCCACTCGGGTGAGCTCTGAGAGAGGGAGGGATACACGGGGGGGAGGGGGGGTGCACAGGGGGGAGCGCACAGGGGGAGCACTCAGGGGGGAGCGCACAGGGGGGAGCTCACAGGGAGGAGCGCACAGGGGGAGCGCACAGGGGGAGCACTCAGGGAGGAGCGCACAGGGAGGAGCGCACAGGGGGAGCACTCAGGGGGGAGCGCACAGGGGGAGCGCACAGGGAGGAGCGCACAGGGGGAGCGCACAGGGGGGAGCGCACAGGGGGGAGCGCACAGGGGGAGCGCACAGGGGGGAGCGCACAGGGAGGAGCGCACAGGGGGAGCGCACAGGGGGGAGCGCACAGGGGGGAGCGCACAGGGGGAGCGCACAGGGGGGAGCGCACAGGGGGGAGCGCACAGGGGGAGCGCACAGGGGGGAGTGGACATGGAGGTTCCCAAAGCTGGGGAAGTTGCACCTCCTCAGGGCACTGATGGAAATCCCCAGGTGGACTGAGAATGAGTACAGAGGGAGCATCCGTGACAAGCGCAAGAGTGATCTGAGATGAAACTGGCAACGTGGACAGGTTTTACCACAAACCGAAGTCCGCATTCCGTTAAGTCACCGAGGGTTAATAGATGGAGACCAGATGGAAGTGGAGTAGACTCCGAACTTGGAGGAGTCTGCCTTATGGCTTACATCTCGTTCCTCCTCTTCAATGCCAGTTTCCATAAACTATCTCCAAATCCAAATGGCTCTTCACCTCCTAACAACAGATGTTTATCGTGGCTGTACCGATAGCCACAGTCTCTGACTTGCTTGAGTGAAGGGCTGATGCATGGTCTTGTGCTCCACAGGAAGACGTCTTCAATTACATCCACAACATCTTATCCATCCCTGGCCACAGTGCTGAGGAGAAGCAGTCTGTGTGGCAGAAAGCAATGGATCATATGGAGGTACTGACTCCAAGTCCCTAAGGAGTTTTTGACAGTTTCACGTTTTTAGCAATTTAGCATTTTCATGCCTTTTCTCCTCTCATTCTCCTGCGTCTCTCACTAGAACCCTCTTCTCAAGTCCCCCGCATACTTGCATCTTAGCTAAGGTTTCTATTGCTGTGAAGAGACACTGTGACCACGGCAACTCTTATAAAGAAAAACATTTAATTGTGGTGGCTCCCTTACAGTTCAGAGGTCAGTCCATTATCATCATGGTGGGGCATGGTGGCGCGCTTGAGCTGAGAGTCCTTACATCTTCATCCAAAGGCAACAGGAAGTGAACTGAGACACCGGGTGTGGCTTGAGCATATAGGAGACCTCAAAGCCCACCCCCACCCACAGTGACACACTTCCTCCAACAAGGCCACACCTACTCCAATAAAGCCACACCTCCCAATAGTGCCGCTCCCTCTGGGGGCCATCATCTTTCAAACCACACAACTTTCACACCTTTTTGTGTGTGTGACCCACTGGGTGCCCAGGGGTGGGTGAGGGGTTATTTACTTGCCGGTAGTCTCTGAGGGTGGGTTGTGGTCTCATGGGCCCCTCGGCTCAGTGTTGTACAGATGACCACAGCTGCAGTGAGTTCATGAGTGCTCGGCTACATCGTGTCCATATCTCCCCTCCCTCGGCTCTTACTTCTTCCCACCCCTGCTCCGTCATGTTCCCTGAGCCTGGAACATGAGCCTCTGGGGAGATGATATGGCCATCCAGCGTGGGGCCGGGGCGGCAGGGCCGAGGGGCAGGGTTGGGCGGCAGGACCGGGCACGCCTCCACCACTTGTTCTGTAGCCCGTTAAGGTTCTGCATTAGCCTCTGCCTGCTGCTGTAAGAAGATTTTCCAACGAGGGCTGGGCACCTCACTAACCTCCGTTGACCAACTGGAGCCGGGCTGAAGTGTGGGGCACATTCCTTACCTCAGATGGGGACCAGGGCTGGGACTGTTAAACCTTCTGAATTGTGCCATTCGAATGGGTATTTTCCAGGTTAGCTTTTGCCAAGTAGTTTTCCTCAGTTCTTGTACTTAGTTTTTCTTTTTACACAATTCTCTATTGATTCTTTGGGAATTTCACATCATGCTCCCCAGTCCCTCTCATCTTCCAGTCCCTCCATACCTGCCACTCCCCCTTGTAGCATGCACCCCTCCCCAAATTAATTTAAAAATAAAACAAACAAACTGCCTCGCTCCTCCGTCCTTCCAACACCTCTTCCTCCATCCCAGTGGCATCGGGAGCTGCGGTGTGTCACTCGGGAGCTACAGTGTGTCACCAGTACACGCTTTTGTTCAATCAGTCCCACCCACAAAATGCTCATTGCAGTGACTCATTGGTCTGGTTCAAGGCCTCTGGCACGCGGTCATCACCTAACGCTCACCAAAACGCCTCTCGGATATCTTGCGGTTATCATTATGCAGGACCAGTCCCTTCACGCACTCCAGCGGGTCATAGACGGGGTAGATGCTAGGGTGGACAGACCCAAGGCCCAGGGTGCTGGGTCTAGGTGGTAGCTGAGCTGGTCAGTCTGGGCCCCTGGGACCGCCCCCTCAGCTCTCCATGCCCGTGGTGAGGGGTGGGGCCATCTTTCCCGAGTGCAGGGGCCAGCTCTCCTGCTGAGGTGTCTAGTGAGGGGCGGGGCCAGCTATCCCAGGGACAGTGAGGGGCGGGGCCAGATCAGCACGGCCCTCGGATTTCAATACACATGGTTCCTATTATTCCCTGTGGTAACACAGGCCATGGACATCATCACAGATGCCAGCTGCAGCAGGAACATAGACCCAGACATGCCCTCGGCAGCAGCTTGGGCCCAGATGTCACCGTGGCCTCCGTGGCAGCACAAGTCATCAAGTTCATTATGGCCCTGGTGGCAGCCACCACCTCAGACACCAACGTGGTCTCACATGGCTGTCCAGACCCAGTGTATCTGCTCATCCCCTGGTGGCAACAGAGGCCATGGACACCAACCGAGACCCTGGCTGCTGCTGGGCCACAGTTCCTGGGCCTGGATGACCCCTTGTCCCTGTGTGGCAGCGCAGGCCACCCAGATTGTCATGGCCCTTGTGGCGGCACTGCCCTCAGACACCGGCATGGCCATAGGTTGCATCCCAGACCCCGGGCACTTGTGTGGTCTTTGATGGTACCATGGGCCATGGACATCAACACAGAACCCAGCTGTGGTAGGACCACAGACCTGGACATGGTCCTCAGTAGCAGTCTGGGCCTGGATGTCACCATGGCCCCGGATGGCAATGTAGGCCACTCAGAGTGGCTTGACCCCCATGGCAGCATGGCCCTTAGTCACCAACACAGACCCGGGCTGCCATAGGGTCATGGATCCAGACATGGACCCTTGGCAGCAGCACTGGCCTGGACAATACCATGACCCCAGGTGATGCGTAGGCCATTCAGATCAGCATGGCCTGGGCAGTGGCACTCTCCTTGGATACCAGCATGGCCACAGTCATATCACCAGGGCCAGTTCTACTGTTTTGCCCAGACAAGGTGCAAGGCCCTCTCTCCCAATTGCTATAGGGGGCATTGGAGTGGGGGCGGGGTCAGCTCTCCTGTCCTCACACCCTCAGGGCTGACTCATCTGTCATCCCCCCCCCCAACACACACACACACACACACACACACACACACACACACACACACACCAGGGTCAGCTCTAGTGTGCTGTCCAGGCAGGGTGAAGGGCCTTCTTTCCTGTGTGCTGCAGCTGGGCTCAGCCCAGGGGTGCCACCACCCCATCAATTGTCAATCAAGAAAATGCCCCACAGATCTGCCACTAGCCAGTCTGATGGAGGCATTTTCTCAAGTAAGGTTCTTTCTTCCCAGATGACTCTAGCCTGTGTTGAGTTGTCATAAAACTAGCCAGGACAATTTTTGGTAATATAAACTTTTTCATAATATTCTGCAGATCTGTCTATTACCTCCATAAATTGTGGGAGCCCACAAAAGCTTCCCAGTGAGATCTGAGCTTGCTTCACACAGCAGGGCTGCCTTAGGGGATGGCTGGACCAGGTGCATGGTCACCAGGTGTCTAGAATGGTCTGCACTTGGCTGTCCTGGGGAGAGGTCTTTTGCTCCACCTCTTAGCATTCCTTTAAAAGCCCTTTTTTTTTTTTTTTTGGTTTTTCGAGACAGGGTTTCTCTGTGTAGCTTTGCGCCTTTCCTGGAGCTCACTTGGTAGCCCAGGCTGGCCTCGAACTCACAGAGATCCGCCTGCCTCTGCCTCCCGAGTGCTGGGATTAAAGGCGTGCGCCACCAACGCCCGGCCTAAAAGCCCTTTTGAAGAGACAGAAGGGGCCGGTGGATTTGGACCCAGGCCCTTCCGAGATTATCCTGTGTTTTCTGTCTCTCTCCTCCTATCTACATATTCCTCGTTTCTCCCTGGGGGAGTAAGAGGGAGCTGGCCCCCCTCAAATAATATTCATCTGAAGACGGAAAGTCTGTCCACCTTCTAGTGTCTTTTTCAATTTCCTCCTCCAGTGCTCTGAAGTTTTCACTGTAGAAGTCCTTCCCTTCCTTAGATTTATTTCCAAGTTTTCATTTGTTTATTTTGTTTTGTTTTTAGCTATAGTGAACAGGATTGCTTTCCTGATTTCTCTCAGCGTGTTCATTCCTGTTATATAGGGACAGCGACTGTTGTTGTTGTTGTTGTTGTTGTTTTTTTTAATGTTGATTTAGCATTCTGCTAGTTTACTGAAAATATCAGTTCTAAGAAGTTTCTGGCAGAGTCTTACGATCTTTTACATATGAGATCATACTGTCTGCAAACAGTTGACTTTTGTGTCATTCCCTGTTTTAATGGAAATGGCTTCGAGTTTTTCTCTTATTTAGTATAATGTGGCTGCAACCAACCTTTATTAATGTGAAGGTATGTGTTCTATTCTTTCTCAGCCCAAGGTTTTTATCATGGAGGGATGCTGTTGCATGTTGGTAAAGCCTTTTTGCATGTATTTACATGATCTGTGTCTTCTCTCTTTGAGTCTACCCGTGTGGTGTATTGCATGCATTGATTTGCACATGGTGACCCATCCTAGCACACCTGAGATCAAGCCGAGGCTACAGTTGGTGGGTGTTGAAATGAATTCCCCACTATTTGAGGACTTCCGCATTCATGTTCCTCTGGGATATCGACTGCAGTACTAGTTGGTATTGTGTCTTTATCTGGTGTTGATATTGGGGTAATGTTGGCTTTTACCACGAGTGTGGCACTGTCCTTCCTCTTCCTATTTTGTGGGATGGTTTGGGAGCATTGGTACCGATCCCTGAAGGTATTGCAGACCCTCCCCCAGACACCCCCTCCAGGCTTGTGCTCTTTCAGCTGGAAGACTTGTTTTTGTTTCGATCTCATGTTGGGTATAGATTTGTCTGACTTGTTTCTGTCTTCATGGTTTAATTTGATGGGTTGGACACATAGACATTTAGCCTTTTTTTTTTTTAAGCTCTCCAGTTTATCGGAATACAGGTTTTCAGAGCATGCCCTCACAATCTTCAGTTGTGTTGTAATTCTGTTGATGTGTTGAAATGCCTCAATTTTTATCTTTAATGTTATTAATCTGGATCTTTTTCTTTCAGTTAGTTTTAGCTGTGGGTTTGTCAATCTTGTGAAGAACCAACTTTGTGTTTCATTGATTCTTCATGTGTTCTTTTTGTTCCCATGACTTCCACCCAAATGTTTTCAAAAATATTTTGTTTTATGTATGTATGTATGTGATAGTATGTGCGCATGTGTATACAGAGTTCAAAAGAGGACATCAGATCCTTGGGAGCTGGAGTTACAGGCATTTGTGAGCTGCCCCATGTGCATACTTGGATCTGAACTCTGGTTCTCATGATTAAGAAGTCTTAACCACTGAGCCATCTCTCCAGCTCCTCTGTCCTAATCTTACTGGTTTGGGATTTATTTTGTTCTTATTTTCTAATACAGTGAAATGCATTTTTATTTATTTGAGAGATCTCTGGTTTTTAAATCTAGGTATTTATGGCAGTAGACATTTCTTTTAAAACTGCTTTCATTGTATCCAATTACATCTGGTATGTTATATTTTCATTACCATTCGATTCTAGGAATTTTAAATTCCTGGTGATCACTTCTATGAACCATTCATCATTCATTGGTGTGCTGGTCAGTTTCCATGAGGGTTTGTTGTTGTTGTTTTTCCTGGAGTTCACTTTGGTACCGAGTTCTTGTTTTAGTTCCTTGTGATCAGACAATACAAGAAGCACAAATTGATGGATCCTGTTTGAGTCTAATATGCTAATCTGCATCTTTTCATTGGAGAATTGAGGCCATTAGTGTTTATCAGTTGTTGAAAGGCATTCATTAATTCCTTTTATTTTGTTGCTTTTGTGATGTGTAAGACTTTTCTGCTCTCCTGCTCTTCTAGTGTGCTTTATTCTTCTAAATTACTTCATTGATGTGTTTCCTTTTCTCTTCAGTATAAAGGATTCCTTCAGGTATCTTCTGTAGTGTGACCTGGGTGGTCATGAATTCATTTGGTTTACATCTAGCATGGGAAGTTTTTTCTTTGTCCTTTGTTCTGGTTAGGTCTCTGTTGCTGTGCTGGAACACTGTCCGGAAACAACCCGGGGAAGGAAAGGGTTCATTTGACTCAGGATAGTAACTCACTGGGGGAAGCTAAGGCCGGAGTCTGGAGCAGGAACCAGAACAGAGAACATGGAGAAAGCTGCTGACTGACTGTCTTCCTCTGCTGCTTTGCTTAGGCAGCACAGGCCCATCTCCCCAGGGACGGCACCACCCACAGTGTTTTGGCCCTCCTGCATCAATTAGCAATTAGGAAAATGCTTCACAGACATGCCCAGGGAGCCATCTGACAGGCAGTTCCTCAGCTGAGTCCCCTCTTCCTAGGCATCTCAAGTTGACAAGCAAGATCAGCTGTCATGAGCCCACTCACTCCTTGTCAACTTGACATACAAACATAATCATGGTTAAATATTAACTTTCCTTTTATGGTTTGTATTCAGAATCTCATGTTAATATTAATACCACAATATAAAACACAACCCCACCAGTTTAAAAAAAATCCAAATTCTCATTGAAAGAAATCCAAAAATCTATTAACTGTGGGTACCTAGAAAATCCAAAATCAGTTATATACTTCTTAATCCAAGAAGGAGGAAGCAGACCACAAATATAATCAGAGCAAAGCAAAACTCAGATCCAACAATTACAAATGCTTCCTGTCTGATACCTCTGAAGAGATTCGCCCCTGGTCTTCTGAACTCTGATGGGCATGGGTAGCCCTACCTCTCCAGTTCTGCCATCCACAGTACACACAGCTTGTCTCCTTGCTCAGGCCAGTTCCACCCCACAACTACCTCTGCTCTCGATGGTCACCTGTGGTCCAGGCATCTCCAGTCTGCTGAAGTCTCCATTGCAGCTGAGGCTGCACCTTCCGCCATGGCCTCCTGGCCTCTCTCTTCAGGAACTAACCTTGCCACATGGCACCAAGCCTCAGCTGCTCTCCAGGACCTCTTCAGTCCTGGACCTTCTGCTGCAACCGAGGCTGCCCCTTCACCAATGGCATCCCCTGGCCTCTCACAGTGCCAGGCCTCCGCTGCTCTCCACGACCCCTTCATGCCTTCAGAACCAACACCATGTAAAAGATTCTTTGGCATTGCTGAATTTGACTTCCAGCTTGAGCTGCAGCCTTGGCTCCCTGGACCTCGTCTTCTGTGTGCTGACCCTGAGGAGATATTTCCCAGAAGATTTCACCACAGTAATGCCAGTCTCAGTCATTGTCTGAGTAAAGCAAAGGTTTCCTTTCATAGATTCTTAATTCAAAACACCACACAAGTGGCGTGGATAGTCTTTGAGGGGTCTCACACCTCCCTCTGGAGCTTCACAAGGCAGGCCTCCATCACTGGTGCTGCTTTCAGCCTTCTTGTCTTCCAGCTCCCACAGACACAGCCCATTCAGCTGAGCACTTAAGGGCTTTCCCAGCCCCAAGTTCCCAAATCCTTCATCTTCCTCCCATAAAACACCAGGCTCATCAGAGCCACAGCTCTCTCCAGTGCCAGCGTCTGCTCAGTTATTTCTGACGCTGGGCTAAAACACTGATTAGAGGGCTGGAGAGATGGCTCAGAGGTTAAGAGCACTGGCTGCTCTTCCAGAGGTCCTGAGTTCAATTCCGAGCAACCACATGGTGGCTCACAACCATCTGTAGTGAGATCTGGCCCCTCCTCTGGCATGCAGGCATATGTGAAGGCAGAACACTGTATACGTAATAAATAAAATAAAAACAAAACAAAACACTGATTAGAACCAGCTTAGGGGAAGAAACCTTCATTTGGCTTACAGGACACAGTCCATCCTTGAGGGGAAAGCAAGGCAGGAACTGAACCAGAGACCACATAGGAACACGGTTCACCGTCTTCCCCTGGCTCACTCAGCTGCCTTTCTTAGACAGCCCAGGCCCACCTCTGCTGGATGGTACCTTCCACCGTGGGCTGGGCCCTCCTGCAACCTACATCAATCAACAATTAAGAAAATAGCCCCATAGACATGTCCATGCGACAAGGTGATGAAGACAATTCAGTTGAGGTTTCTTCTTCCCAGGTGTGTCAAATTGATAATCAAGATTAGTGTTCAGTTTAGGCTTTTCTGGAAGTAGTGAAGGAGGTTGGCAGTTATTATTTCAGAACGTGGAACACACAGTTGCTTGCCCTTAAATTTTAGTGTTTCTGTTGAGAAGTGTGCATTCTGACGGCTTTGCCTATATGACTTATTACTCATCTCTTGCAGTTTCCAGTATTCTTTCGGTGTTCAGGATGCTATAATGTGATTTGATGAAGTCCTTTTCTGGTCATGCCTGTTTGGCATTCTGAATATTTTCTGCATGGGGATGGCTATCTTTGTCCCTCGATTTCAGAAAATTCTACTACGATTAAAAAATTTTTAAGATTTATTTTATGTATATGAACATTTTGCTTGCATGCATGTATATGTCCCTATGTGCATGCCTGGCTTTCACAGAGGTCAGAAGAAGGCATCAGATCCCCTGGAAACTGGAGTTACATGTGGTTGTGAACCACCATGTGGTGCTGGGAACTGAATCCAGCCCTCTGCAAAAGCAACAAGTGCTCTTAACTGCTGAGCCATCTCTCTAGTGCCCCTGATAGAACTTTTTTCCCTGCTATAACTTTATTGCCTATATTCTCATTCTCTTTCATTCTCTCTCTCTCTCTCTCTCTCTCTCTCTCTCTCTCTCTCTCTCTCTGTGTGTGTGTGTGTGTGTGTGTGTGTGCACGTGCATGCATACACACACACACACATTTATGAGGTCCAGAAGTCCATGTGTTTTCCTCAGTCTCCCACCTTGTGTTTTTGAGGCAGGGTCTCTCATTGAACTCGAAGCTTGTTAGTGGGCTAGACTGGAAGACCAATGAGCTGCAAGGATCTGTGCTTGTCCCATGTTCCGGGGTTATAGAAGCATCTGCTGCACCTGGCTTTGATGTGGATGCTAGGCATCCAAAATCAGTTCTTGTGTTCCAGTTGATACCAACTGTTTGCCTACATGGCAGATACTTTATTGATTGATCCATCTCCTCTGCCTGGTGTATATTTTCTGTGTCCTTAGTTTTCTTTTTCTTTTGTATGTATGATGTATAACTTTGTTCTTGTAATGTGTCCTGTAGATCTTACATGTTCTATTCCTACTTTGTTGTTTTATTTTCATTCCTGTCTGAATGTTTGAAGTCACCCCCCACCACTCCTTTCTCAGGCCCTGAGATTGTCTGCTGCTTGATCTGTTTGTGAGATGCTCTACTGAGTCTTGATTTGTTGAGCTCTTCATTTCTAAAATCCTGATTAGATCTTTTTCAGTATTCCTTACCATGGGTGAATTCCTCATTCCTATCCAATGCCATCCTCCTTGTTTTATTTAGCCTTTAATTTGTATTGCTTTAAAAAAATTTTTTTTAAATTTTATTTGCATTGGTGTTTTGCCTGCATGAGTGTCTGTGTGAGGGTGTCAGACCTTGGAGCTACAGACAGTTGTGAGCTGTCATGTGGTTGCTGGGAATTGAACCCGGGTCCTCTGGAAGAGCAGTCAGTGCTCTCAACCTTCGAGCCATCTCTCCAGCCCTTGTATTGCTTTTTAATTCACTCAAGACTTTGTGTTCTTTGATTTCATTGAACATTCTTATAATCATTCTTTTGAATTCTTTGTTATTTTGTCTTATTCACCCTTGGTGGAATCCATTATTGTGGAATTAGTATTCCATGCTGTTCTACACTTGGTCTTTGCATTTATCTCTATGTATTATGGCTATGTTTGGCCAAAGTGTTCCCACAGAGAAAGGCACAAATTGAAAGGCAGTGTTCTGATTGCTTTCTGCTCCTGTGATAAACACCACAACCAAAGCAACTTGGAGAGGAAAGGGCGCATTTCATCTCACATGTCCAGATCATAGTCCATGACTGAGGGAAGACAGGTTTGGAGTACAAGGCAGGAACCTGGAGGCAGGAACTAGTCAGAGACCATGGAGGAGTGCTGCTTACTGGCTCTCTGGCTCAGGTTCATGCTGAGCTTGCTCGCTGCCTTCCTTCCTTTTTTTCCTTCTTTTTTTGAGATTTTTATTTCTGCTTATTTTCTGTGTGCGTTCAGTGTCTGGGGAGGCCAAAAGAGGGTATCACATCCTTTGGGGCTGGACTTACTGTGAGCTGCCTGTCCTGTGGGTGCTTGGAATTAAAACCTGGTCCTTTGGAAGAGCAGCCAGTGCTCTGAACTGCTGGGCTTCTCTCCAGCTTTCTTAGACAGCCCAGACCCACCTGTCTAGGGACCGTGCCTCCAACCATGGGCCGGGCTCTCCCATATCAGCCATCAGTCAAGAAAATGCCCCACAGACGAGCCCACAGATCAGTCTGACCTTGGCAGTTCTTCAGTTGAGATTTCCTCTCTCCTGGGGACTCCAGTTTGCGTCAAATTGACAATAAAAACTAAGCAGTGCAGGCAGAGTGAGGAGAGAATCCCAGAAAAGAGAGTTTCAGAGCGAAAGTGTAGCCCAAAGGGTCAAGGGAGTTCAAGGAGATGACGTGTGGAATTCTTAGATTTGACAGATGTGGATCCTAGGAAATGGGTAATGACCAACGGTTAAGACGTTAGTCCCGCCACGACTCAGGTTGGTTTCCACAGACACTCCTGGTTTGTAAACTCACCCTGCACCAGAGGGGAAGCTAGGATTCTAGCTAAAGAAGGCGTGAGAGTCTATCGGGAGATTGGGGAGACTCTTCCTCCCACCCCTAGCTCCCATGGCCAGAATCCAGAATTTCCTAAAGCATCCGCTGTCTAGAAATCCTACAGTGGTTAAAAATGAACCCTAATTCTGATTTACAGTATGGGATCATTCTAACTTTGCTAGTTGGTAATGTGACCCCTAAATTAAGGCACAAAGCAGGGTCTCTTGAAGTCCACTGTGGAAGGAAGCTCATGACAGTATTGAGCCTTGGGTCTCCCGGTGGCTCACGAAGTGCACCATTAGAAAAAGCCCTTGTCTTTTCTGTTGCCTGCAGGAACTTGTGTCCCTGAAGCCCTGCAAAGCTGCTGAGCTGGTTGCTACTCACTTTTCTGGACAGATTGAAATAGTCATTGGACAGCTTCAGGTAAGGACTGTGAGCAAATGATGGAAAAGGGCGTCTTTGTCTGAGGGCTTCTGATCGTAGTTATTGCCTAAATCCATAGTTGCCAGATAATAGTAATTTTACGATGTGCCGTGTGTGGTGTGTGTGTGGTGTGTGTGGTGTGTGTGTTGTGTGCTGTGTATGCATTGTGGGGGTGGGAGTAGCTGTGTATTAATCTTTGAGTATTGAAATAAAGGAGTTCATTTTTGGATAACAAATACTGATATTAAAGAAACATCTTTGAAGCTCTAAACTACACTAGTCTAGATATCATAACCCATAGAAGATCCTCCCATTTTCTTTGTCTATAGGACCCACAGCCCTATTCTATTGATGGTTCATGTAACTTATGCACTTTGCCACCTTCAAGATGAACCAGTGGTGACGTTTCAGAGTTTCTCAAGGAATAGTGTCTCTAGATGTGGCTGCATTCATGGAGAATGCTGAGGAGCTCTGCGTTGCGTGAGACCCTGCTGTTGTTCAGTGTTTACCGCCGCAGCGCCGGTGTTGAGTTGGCTGATTACCGTGATGATCAGGAGAGAGCTAGGCAGTAGGTAGGGCAGCAGCGCGGGGGGGGGGGGGGGGGAACACGACATGCAGTACCCCCCACAGTCCTCCCGTGCAGCAGCAGTGGTCCGGAATAACTGCAGAAAGGCAAAATGAAAGCTTGAGCAATCTGGGAGTGATGGGAGACGAGGTGGGATTCATTCATTCAGCCCCACTCCGGAGCACTCAGTGGTCGGCTTCCAGGAGCGCAGATGCACTCATGTGGCTGTGGTGTAAAGCTGTGGAGCTGTGCTACACATCCACCCAAGGGACCATGGAACGAGAGAAAGGATGGGGAGGGGTGAGGAAACAGCTCCCCGAGCTGCCAGAACGAGGACAGGAGTCTGATCTGCAAACCGAACCGGGAAAGGCTTTCTTGATAAGAAGAGCTCTGGTGTGGAAAGACGGAAGGGCACGGCGCAGCTCTTGTGTTCAGAGGCTAGGCCAGTCTGTAGGAAACATGAGGTAGAAGGCATGGGGGGGCGGGGGGAGCAGCTTCAGTGCAGTGAGAAGCAGTGTTTTAGAAGGAGTGAGCTATGACCATAGCGCCCAGAAAATATAGATGGGGCCTGAGCGGATTGTGACGTTAAGACATTTATATTTCTCTCGTGTTGGAGGACTTCCAGTGGTCTAAGCAAAGGCTGGTCTCATTAGATCCACTTTATAGAAAATTAACTGGCAAAGAGCACACACGGAGCAATAAGCACCTGAAAGGCAGAGGCTAGGCAGAGAGGTGTGACCAGGACAGAGCCAGTGGCAGTGGAGGAGACGGGTTCCAGATGCATTTGTGCACTTAGAAAGGAGCTCGATATGTGGGAAGGTTTCCAGTTGTTCCGAGGTTATCCATAATAGGTCTACTACCTAGCTCAGAGATCCGTCCATTAATTCAGTCAGTGCTGATGCTGTGGCCAGAAACTTCAAGTGCAGAGGAGGACATCCAAAAGCTGTGGGAATGAGGGAAACTTGTGTGTGGTTTCTGCTCACAAGGACGAAGACGGACCAAACGGCAGTTACAGAATGGTTGGGCTAAAGTGATGCTGGAGCCCATGAAAGGACCCACGGCCAGGCTGCGGTGGTAATAACTGGGCTGGAGTGATGCTGGAGCCCAGGGAAGGGCACATGGCCAGGCTATGGTGGTAATAACTGGGCTGGAATGATGCTGGAGCCCAGGGAAGGGCACACAGCCAGGCTGCGGTGGTAATAACTGGGCTGGAATGATGCTGGAGCCCAGGGAAGGGCACATGGCCAGGCTGTGGCGGTAATAACTGGGCTGGAGTGATGCTGGAGCCCAGGGAAGGGCACATGGCCAGGCTATGATGGTAATAACTGGGCTGGAATGATGCTGGAGCCCATGAAAGGACCCACAGCCAGGCTGTGGCGGTAATAACTGGGCTGGAGTGATGCTGGAGCCCAGGGAAGGGCACATGGCCAGGCTGTGGCGGTAATAACTGGGCTGGAGTGATGCTGGAGCCCAGGGAAGGGCACATGGCCAGGCTGTGGCGGTAATAACTGGGCTGGAGTGATGCTGGAGCCCAGGAAAGGGCACATGGCCAGGCTGCAGTGGTAATAACTGGGCTGGAGTGATGCTGGAGCCCAGGGAAGGGCACATGGCCAGGCTGTGGCGGTAATAACTGGGCTAGAGTGATGCTGGAGCCCAGGGAAGGGCACATGGCCAGGCTGCGGTGGTAATAACTGGGCTGGAATGATGCTGGAGCCCAGGGAAGGGCACATGGCCAGGCTGTGGCGGTAATAACTGGGCTGGAATGATGCTGGAGCCCAGGGAAGGGCACATGGCCAGGCTGTGGGGGCAGCAAATGCTTCTGTTCACACTGCTCAAACCCAGAGCTTCTCTCCTCTTTAAAAAGCACGTCTGCTAAGTCTTGCTTGTTCTGGTGCTTCTGGGACTGTCTTTGAAAAATGTAAAATTAACATTGACAGGATCCCACCCCGACCCCCACCCATGGGAAGAGACAGAGGGCTATTGAGTGAATATGATTCATCAGTCAAATAAATAAAAGCTGGGGAAAAGAAAAAGGCGGCTGTGTGATGGGGCTTGTTTGCTGAGTCCTACGCAGTTCTTTTAAAGAAATTGTATTTTACTGCCAAGTCCTAATGATCGTATAAACCCCACACAGATCTTATGTAGTTCCTTTACTTTTAATGCAGTTTGCTTCTGAAGAATAGTCCCTAGAACTCTTGGAATGAAAAATTAGCCAGAATATTAAGTTATAACCAGGAGGAAGTCATGTAAAATAAAATAAAGCAATATAGAGAAGACAGGATATGAAGACTGATGGAGACTAATGACTATATGTGAGCCAGTCTTTTTAAAAACTGGCATATATTTCTATCCTTGTATATCTACATGAATAAATACGTGTGTGCATGTGTGTGTGCGCGCGCGCGTGTGTGTGTGTGTGTGTGTGTGTGTGTGTGTGTGTGAGTGTGTGAGAGAGCATGCCTTTCCGGTGTGAGATCAAACCTTAGGTCTTGTGCATGCTAGGCATGGATTCTATCTCTGAGCTGAATCTCTAGCCATAAATATATTTAAAAGTCATATTTAAAATTATGTTATTTTTACTTTGGATGTTCCCTGCTTGTTACAGAAGAAATTTGAATACATAGAAAAGAAATTAAAAAACTTATTTTTGTGTAGGCTTCAGAACTTTGAAACTATAAATATGTGGTATAAGAAGTTTAATCTCATTTAATTGTCACTGCTCTACGACAAAGGCAGGGGACGTACGGCTGGGGTTTGGAGGTCATGACAGTATCCACAGAGAAGTTTTGTTTTGTTTTCACGTAAGGAAACTGAAGGCCGAGTCACATAGTCATATAGCTAATGAATACTGGAAACAGAACCCAGATTTTCTGGTGTACTAACACTTTGAAGTTGTGGTTGATTCGTTGCAGAGATGATGAGTGGGTTTTGGAAGTCATTGTTAATTTGGACCTTAAATATTCCCTCAAGTCCCCCCACCGTTAATTGTGGCGAGCTTGCTTGGGAAGGGTCTTCACTTGAGGTAGTGGTGTGTGTGTGTGTGTGTGTGTGTGTGTGTGTGTGTGTGTGTGCGCGCTTCCACACTCAGGTGACGGTGACTGGAGCCGCTGAGAGCCTGCAGCACCGAGGTGGGAACCAGGCTTCATAGCAGCAGTGTCTACACACTGAAGGGGCTGTCTAAAGCATCTCACAGCTTTGGAAATTCAGTATTTAATTGTACTTTTTATTTTTCTATTCAGAACCAGGTTTTGCTTTTCAAATTTTTGAGGAGTCTTCTTGACCCAAGGTATGTTAATAACCTTTGACTTTCATAATACACACGTGGAAGGATGGAAAGAAGGAAACTGGAGTTAAGACACCGGCCCTTGGCGTTCAAACAGTAAATGAGGTCTTTATTTTTAGTACAAGAAGGGGTGATTATAACACAGAAATCTGAAAGCAGATGTGAGCTAGTACTTTCCTTTCCATTTGAACGTGAGCATATATGGTGAGTTTTCACTGGTGGAGATAGATAGTGAAGCCCTACATGTAGACTGTCCATTCGGGAAAGATCCTTTCTGTCCTAGGTTTTCACCTATTCCTTATTCTGTGGTGTATATGGGGTAAACATCTAGTTCCCAGCCCATCTGTCAACTTATCCACCCTCACTTGATATGTTTAGTTTATATTAACGTCCTGGGAGTGTAGGAAGGGCAGTTCAAATGTCATTTTCACTTACTGCTCTAAAAATAACCAAACCACAATGAGACAAACCTCAGGAGTTTGGAATTAGATGGAATTAGCAATGGATACGTGAGTAAATCAGGTCCACACGTGAGATCCTGAAGTTAGAATGTGACTGCGTGGAATGTGCTGGGAGTTGAGCGTACTGACAGGTAACATCCTCTGAACCGCTGTCTTTGGTTGCTGTGTGCTGGTTACATCAAGTACTGGAGTACAAAAGGTACTGTGCGCATGCCCCGTACCCCTCTTCCTCCCCTCTCGTTATCCTCTGGTCCTGGGACAGTTTTGCTCCTACACTCTTCTCACCCCTACATACGTGATTTATGCAGCTGTCTTAATCCAGCACCCAGGAATAAGAGAAAAACGTGCAATGTTTGTCTTTGAGACTTCATTTGCTTAATATGATGCTCTCCAGTTGCATCCATTTTCCTGCAAATGACGTGATATGACTTATTCTTTGTGCTGAAAAAATGGTAGTGTATATATAAACCACGCTTCCTTGTCCATTCCTCTGTGGCTTGACACCTGGATTAGTTCCGTCACAGAGCTGTTGTAAATACGCTGCAATAAATGTGAAGTGTCTCCGATGTGTTGACTTGGAGCTGGGTCACATGGTGTCTGAAATAAGGTTCTACTGCTGTGATACCAAAAAGCAAGTTGGGGAGGAAAGGGTTTATTAGGCTTACAATTCTATATTGCTGTTCATCACTGAAGGAAATCAGAGCAGGAACTCGGGCAGGGCAGGACCCTAGAGGCAGGAGCTGATGCAGAGGCCATGGAGGGGTGCTGCTTACTGGCTTGCTCCTCTTGGTTTGTTCAGCCTGCTTTCCTATAGAACCCAGAACCACCTGCCCACGGATGATACCAATCACATTGAGCTGGGCCCTCCCCCATCAGCTAATTAAGAAAATGCCCTATAGGCTTGCCTACAGCCTGATCTTATGGAGGCATTTTCTCAGTTGAGGCTCCTTCCTCTCAGATGGCTTTAGTTCAAGTCAGGGTGACATAAAACTGTCCAGCACACATTAAGAGTATTTTTAGTGCTTATATGGCAGGACTAGTTTGTACTCCCCTTGGCAGTGTGAAAGGCTTCTCTTACATCCTCATCCTTAACAGCATTGGCTCTTTCTTGCCGTCCCGATGATTGCCCTTCTAACTAGGACAAGGCAGAATCTCAATTTAATTTTTATTTACATTTCTGTTTCCATATATTTATTGTTCTTCATTTTGAATTCTTTGTACATTCTACATATGGCTCATCTGTCAGATGTATAGCTAGCAGAGCTCTGCCTTTCTATAGGCTGTCTGTTTGTTTTGCTGTGCAAAAGGCTTTTTAATTTCAGGAAGTCTGTTTGTCTGTTGTGGTGCTGTTTGCTAGGGACTGGAGTCCCATTCAGAAAGGGCTAGCTTACACTGACCTGGCGGGTGTTTTTCCTCCTCTTCACACTGCTGCCCTTTGTCAGCTTTGACACTCAGGTCCTTTGGCGTTGGTTTTTATGCAGGGTGAATGAGAGGGATCTAGTTTCATCCTTCGACATCCAGATCTCCAGCATCATTTGCTGGTAGGAGTCTTTGCCGCAGTGTGTACTTTTGATGTGTCTGTCGAAGACGGGGTCTGTGCTGTGTGGGTTTGTATGTAGACCCTCCCCCACCCTGTGCCTTTTTCTGTTTACAGCCGCACCATGCCGTGTTTGCTGCAGTGCTAATACAGCCCGATACGGACGTGGTGAGAGCACCATCGTCGTTCTTTCCCTCCAGAGTTAGTGGTCTTGAGTGTAGCCTGTGACTTGTCTGAGGTGGGATCTCAAAGAGTTTTAATCTGCATTTCCCCAGTGACTAAGAATGTTGAAGACTTTTTAGAATGTTTGTTACCTGTTTATAGTTCTTTTGAGAACTGTTCAGTTCATTGGCCCACTTACTGATTGGCAGTTTGCTTTTTTTTAATTTTTGCAGTTTTAAAAGTATACATTCCAAATATTAATCCTGCCTGATGTATAGCTGGGGACGGTTTTCTCCCATCTCTAGGCTCTTTTTTCACTCCACTGATGGCTTCTCTTGCTTTTTGATTTCATGTGAAAAATTCTTGGCTATACTGTGTCAAGATGTTTCCTCTATATCTTCTTCCTTCGGTGCCATTGTTTCGGGTTTGAAATGAAGTTCTTTGATCCACTTGAATTGGTTTTGTCAGGGTGAGAGATACGGATCAGTTTCGTTTTCCTGCAGGAGGAGATCCATTTTTGCCAGCACCCTTTGGTAAATGGGAAGGCTTTTCTCCAGTGTGCATGCCTGTGCAGGTTTGTTACTGGGCCCCCATGTGTTCTGTTGGTCCACATGTCTGTTTTCCCGCCAGCGCCATGCTGTGTGTGTCACTATAGCTCCGCAGCATAGTTAGAAGTTGGGTACAGTGCTCGTTCTGCTTAGGATGGCTCTGGGTATCCACAATCTTTTGTGTTTCCATATGAATTTTAGGGTTTCTTCTGGTTCCGGAGGTCGGTGGAGTTTTGATGAAATTACATTGAATCTGCCGTGCTTTTGACAATATAGTAATTTTTATAACATTAGTTCTATCAGTCCTGAAAGGTGGAAGGAATATTATTAATCTTCTCTCTTTTGGTTAGCTTGACTAAAAGTTTGTTGTTTTTTGTTTGTCTTTGTGGCAGACCAGCCCCCCTTTTTACAACCAGGGTTCTCTTGAGCAGGGAGAAGTGGGAAATATCAGATAGAAAGAGGTACCTGGATGACGAGATGAAAGACAGAAAACACAGGATAGCCTCGGGAGGGCCTGGGTCACAACCCACCAGCCCAGAACTTTATTCAAAAGGGCTTTTTATAACAATGCCAAGGGGTGAGGCAAAAAGACCTCCCCCTTGCTAGATATAGCCAAGAGTAGACCCTTCCAAATACCTGATACCCAAGCCCATGGCCCAATCATCCTCTTATGCAGCCACTATGAAACTTTGGTGGGCTCCAACATGTCTTAAAATACAACAACAGCTGGGTGGTGGTAGCTCATGCCTTTAATCCCAGCCCTCGGGAGGCAGAGGCAGGCTGATCTCTGTGAGTTCGAGGCCAGCCTGGGCTACAAAGGGAGTTCCAGGAAGGGACAAAGCTATACAGAGAAACCCTGTCTCGAAAAACCAACATTTCATAGGACCTTAAGGTACATCATTAAGTTATTTGAGATCTCTGTTGTTACAAACTTACTTATGAGCAATACATTCTTTTAAAAAATATTCTTTGATGATTTCATATATGCATACTATGTGTTTTTGTTATATCTACTCCGTCCAAATCCTTCCAGACCTTCTCTACCATGTACCCCTTCCTACCTCATGTTCCCTCCTGCTTTTCTTTTTCATGTTTCTTTTATAAATGCTGAGTCCCAGTTAATACTGCCTCCACATGCGTGGGTGTCAGGCCAGCCATCCACTGGAGCCTGGACAACACACCAGGTTCCACACCTTTGGAGAGAACTAATTCTCCTTCCCCCATCAGCCATCAGCTCCTCAGCTGGGGGTGGGGCCTCATAAGCCTGTCCCCATCCATGCTGAAATGTTGATTGGCTGGATCGTGTGCAGATCTCACTTAGCCAGTCAGGGCTGCCCTGGGATCCTGAGTACAGCAGTCCTGTCGTGTCCGGAAGACAGTCTTTGCCTCGGTCTTTCCCTGACCTCTCTGGCTTTGAGATCTCTCTGCTCCTCTCTGAGTTTCCCTGAGCTGTTGGGTGTGGTGCACTGGGTAGTCATTCTCTGCTCATTGATCACTTGTGAGCCTCTGTATTCACCACCATCCAAACCAAAAAAGCTCCTCTGCTGAGGGCCAAGAGCTGCCCTCGTCTGTGGGCACAAGCTTAAGTATTTAGAAGGCAGTTTGATGCCATGTCCATTAGCAGAATAGTAGTTTCTCCTGTAGGGCCCATGAGGTCAGCTACAGGCAGCTGGCCAGTCATGAGCTCCCTTTGGAGGATTAAAGGCATTAAATCCACTCTAAAAGCAGATGCTTACCCTGTAACCACTACTGTACCAATAGGCATCATTTTACCATGATGGTCAGTCATTATTGTAGCTCTAAGAATTCAGTTCATTTATGCCTTCTCTTCCCAGTGGTCTGCATAGCACCTTCTGGGACTGTGAAAACTAGCCAGCAGGGGAGCTTCCAGATCAGTACCAGCTTGATTTCTCGCCGTGAGCCAGTGTGTGCTAGCTGTCTTCAGCAGACTGACAGGGTTTTCCAGATATTTTTCCAAGTGCCTTTTGCCCTCAACGGTGAGAAGCCAACAGTCTGGACTGGTCTCATTCATCTCTGGTGACTAGTCTCCCATTGCATGTTATCCTTTTTAATGCCTCGTGTAGGTTTGGAGGCAGTTCCCCTCTGTGTTTGTAGGTTCCCTGGGATAAACTGGAAATTCAATTCAGAGGAAGGACATGGAAAAAAAGAGGGACATCCAGCATGGAGGCCAGTGACAGTAGGCTCAGCGCCATATAGAAACATACATACACCCTTCAAAGTAAGGAAGGCGAGAATGAGAAGTGCAGATGGTTTTTAGGGAGGTGCTAAGTTATTGGGGGATTCATTGGGGTTCGAGATTGTATAATGATACATTATTAGACATATTCTGGTCTTTAGAGTGGACGTTGGTTTATTATAGAGCCAAATGGGACAGCAGTGTGTGACAAGCATCTGTCCAGTCTGTTGACGACTGCACCGTCTCTTCCTCTGGGGAGTTCAGCTAATGAGGATGGGCCTGAAGGGATTGTTTCCTCCTCAGTAGACCTGAGGAAAGGGTGCACTAGCCATGGTGGGTGTCAGCGCTTCAGAGGACCTGCCTTTGGAGGGTGTTCTCAGAGGCCCGCCACGGTGCCTGCTGACTAACCTACAGATCTACTAGACTCGGGTGGCACTAGGAAGTCTGAAGTTCAAAACCAGGGAAATATGGAATGCCAGGAACAAAAGCACTTCACAGGTAGGCAGATCAGCCCTCCTTGCAGCTCTCCGGAAGCTGAGTCTACAATGTTTTTGCCTTTGTTTCTTCCTTTTCTGTTCTTAAGAAAACAATTTAAAAACTTCCAGCCCTCCCATTCCTCCATGCAAACACCTATCTATACAAGCATTCTGGAGAGCAGGGAAATAAAACATTTTGAGAGATGAGGGTAGCTTGCTTGCTTGTATGTATCACAATAGAATGACCTTTGGCCCAAGTTAATTGGATCCATATATATATATATATGTGTGTGTCTTATGCATATTTGACGTAACAGTACTTTGGGCTGTTTTTAATTGGTGTATTCTGTAAACAGTACTTTTATTTTTTCAAGGCAGAGTTTTTCTGTGTAGCCCTGGCTGTCCTGGAACTCACTCTGTAGACCTGGCTGGCCTCAAACTCACAGATCCTCCTGCCTCTGCCTCCAGAATGCTGGGATTAAAGGTGTGCACCACCACATGCAGCTGTAAACAGTATTTTTAAAGGAACACATTATCTAGCTGAATTTTTAGGTCTTTTTTTCTTTACCTAAATCCTTTGAGTTATCTTTATTATATAATAACTTTGTGTCGACTTAAATGACCCACAGAGATACTAGTGTCACATGGTGTCTGTTCCTGGAAAGATTTCAATAGTTGGAGGGATTAACCCTCCACAAACAGGTACTTTTCTGCATAGAGGCATCCACTTGGGAGAGAAGGGATCTGTATTCTCTTCCATTTCTCTCCTCTGCCAGCTGCTGCCCAGGGCCTGCTGACCACCAGTCCCTGCAGGATCCTGGCAGACTGGCATGTGTACAGAGGGCACACTTGATGGATGCCACAAAAGGACACTGGTGGCCTTTGTGAGGACATGAGCTATGTAGAGTCTAGAGAATGTGCAAGTGAATTTATATTCAAAGCTCTTCCTCAGTGTGATTTTCCTCTGAATGTTGATTTGGCTTTTGTTAACAATATCTTAGAGGGCTCTGAAGTATATAATAGGGCTTTTCTTGTGGGAAAACTCGCACATCAAATGGCATGTTGTATTTTTAAGTCTTCAATCAAGATAAAGCAAAAACTGAACATTAGTAACTTTGCCAAGAAGCAAAATATAGATTATGGAAATGGTTCTGGGTTGTCACTGGATCTGTCAGTATTTCTGTGGACATCTTTGAAGGGACATCTTAAGATACCAAGTCTCAATGTTGAAATGAGGGCACCTCAGAATTAAAGATTGGGACACGATAGATGCTCTTGAACTTTTCCGTATAAAAGTACAGCCCTCATGAGTGAGTCCCCAGTGGGAAATACATTTGTCAGCGTGGCCAGCCTTGTCTCCCTTTGGCTTGTATATTGCCCGAAGTCCAGCTTCAACATTTTAAATTGCAGTATCATCTCCTCGCCTCTCTCTCCTCATTCTCCCACCCCCCATGTGTGTAACCTACACACATTTATTTCTTCACTCAGTACTTATAGGAATATTGCTGCAGTTACTCTGTTTCTAGCTCAGACCTTTCCCTTCACTTTATTTCTTAGCAAATGGCTTTATCGACTCATTAAATCATTTAGTAATTTTAGCTGAAGCCTGCTGAGCTTGGTGATTGGCATGGGAGATCAGCTGGAGAGGACAACAGAGGCCTGCCATTGAAGAACCCCCTTTCTACCGGAAGGTCCAGGCCGATGTGCAGGCAGTTATCCTGGGCTTCGGTAGGATCCTCCGAGATAACCTAGTTTCACTTTCTGACCCACTGCCGTTCCATCTTCTTAGTTATACCACACAGAATCAGACAGTCCTTAGAATCTACAAAGCCAGCCATGGCAGTACCTATGTGTAGTGCTGGCTACTTTGGGGGCCAGGGCAGGAGGCTCACTTGAGCCCACAAATGTGAGACCAGCCTGGTAAGAGACCATATCAAAATAAGCAGTTGAAATCTACGAACTCCCCTCTCCCATGTCCCTTAAGTATGAGATGCTATATACACATCCTCATCTCTCTCGTCCCGTCTGTTTCCACCTCAGTGACAAAGCATGCACTCGTCACCCTCCTTTCTTAAAGTTCTTTTTGTTCCCATCACCAGCAGCAAAATCCAGCGATGTTGAGCGGACCTGGCCCATCTGTCCAGCCTCACGGGCTTCCTTCCTTCTGTTCTGCTGTCTCCCTCTGAGCAGTCCTGGGCAGCTCACAGGGCGCACCACCATTTCCATCCCCCCCTTCGTGTGTCTGTGCCCTCCTCTATCTTGAGCACTGCTGTCTTGAGCACAGCTCACCCTCGTGTAGGGCAAGGCTATAGAGCAACACAGGTGCTTTGATTTGATTCTATTTTAGAGGCTATTTAAGGAATGGTTGATAGAAAGGTGACCATCTTAGCGTCGTAATAGAAAAAGCTGTTCTAAGAAGGAAATAGGGAAGATGGCCAGTCTAATTGAATCCAAATCAGTAAGCATGACAACATGAATGAAAAATAGAGGCCGAGAAAAATGTGCATTAGCAGTGCACATTGATAGAGGAGAACATGGGCGTGGCCAGCCACAAGCTGTCTGTCCTATAGAGAACATGGGTGTGGTCAGCCACAAGCTGTCCTATAGAGGAGAACATGGGCGTGGTCAGCCACAAGCTGTCCTATAGAGGAGGACATGGGCGTGGTCAGCCACCAGCTGTCCTATAGAGGAGGGCGTGGTCAGCCACAAGCTGTCCTATAGGGGAGGACATGGGCGTGGTCAGCCACAAGCTGTCCTATAGAGGAGGGCGTGGGCGTGGTCAGCCACAAGCTGTCCTATAGAGGAGGACATGGGCGTGGTCAGCCACATGCTGTCTGTCCTATAGAGAACATGGGCGTGGTCAGCCACACGCTGTCTGTCCTATAGAGAACATGGGTGTGGTCAGCCACAAGCTGTCCTATAGAGGAGGACATGGGCGTGGTCAGCCACAAGCTGTCCTATAGAGGAGGACATGGGCGTGGTCAGCCACATGCTCCCTGTCCTATAGAGGAGGGCGTGGGCGTGGTCAGCCACAAGCTGTCCTATAGAGGAGGACATGGGCGTGGTTAGCCACTCGCCCTCTGCCCTGGTGAGTTATTAAAGGCAGAAGCTTGCTTGGCGCCCTTGGAGGTTTTGCCCTTTGAGCTGCACACTTCTGACACAGTGATAGCTGGCATGTTAGTGCCACAACTGAAGTTCCATAAATTTTGCTACTTTTAGCCCTCTTTGCAAATACTCACGTTTTTCCACTTTGCAATAAAAAGGGCTCATTAAAATTCTACTCATCTGTGAGTAGAGGTTGCTGTTCGTCGCCCTTGATTCTCTTCTGCCTGTCTAACACTTATTTTCTGCCTTCCTTGATTTTAATTGGATAGTTTATGTGAGTTCATTAAAAAGCAGACAAACAAAAACAAAACAACAATGAAAACTGGGGGTATGAGATGGCTTCGTGAGTCAAGGCTCCCAAGACTGACAGCCTGAGAACTCACGTGGTGGGAGGGATTCCCACCGTTGTCCTCCGGCCACCATATGTGCGCTTTACCCCCAAACACACACATACACGCACGCACACACACACACACACACACACACACACACACACGTAAATAAATGTAAAATACTATTTAAAACAGAAAAGCCCTGTCCATCGGCTGCCCTTTATTTCTCCAGATCTGTTTACCGTGATCGGAGTGATCACAGACAGCTCCGTGAGAGCCTGTGGGCATCAGAGGTCTGCCGCTCCCCCCTGCGCACCCCTCCTGCGCACCCCTGTCATGCTGTGCTGTGCTCTCCTGGGCCGGGTGCTGTCTGATAGCATGTGTCCCGTCTCAGGGCTCTGTCGGTATAGATGCAGGCTCTGACTTATGTCTTCCCCCACGTTCTGAAGAGCCGCTTTCAGCGTTCCTTGTGAGGCAGATGTCAGCAACATTCCCACAGTCTTTCCTTGTCTGAGAGAATATTCCCCTTTCAACCTTTTAGAGCTAATTTTGCTGAATTACAGAATTTTCAGTTGCTGGTTTTGCTTTTCCCTTCAGCACTTTCAATTCTGTTGCTGCTCTGCCTCCAGAGTGTCTGAAGAGGTCTAATGAATGTCTCTGCCCTCTCCACCTGCATAGTTAATGTTTCCCTCTGGCCCACCTCCACTAGGTGGAGCTCCTCTGTGTGGGTTTTTTGTTTGTTTTGTTTTTTAAGTGTTTATTTTCTTGGTATTCTTTATTCTTCTCAGATCTATGGTTCAAAATTCAGTTACTGTTTATTTCTTTTCCTACATTCTTCTTCCTTCTCGAAGTTCCATTATGTAGAGTTATTCTTTGGGGCCTTACTGTAGTTCTTGGATATTCTGTTCTACTTTTTCTCTGTTTGCTTTCCAGTTTGGGACATGTCTGTGGACATCAAGAGACGCTCCCAGACTCAGCCCACTGCTGTGTCTGGGCTGCTGATAAGCACATCAAAGCTTTCTTCACTTCTGTATTTTTCCTTCTCGGTTTTCATTGTGTCTTCGAGTCTGTGTCCATCTGCTTCCTGATCCTCTTCTTCCTTGCCTGCTTTTCCTCTCGAAGTTCTGGTTGGTTCTGTCACATCCCAGCGCTTGCTGTCTTAGTCTGCTGTTGCTTGCTGTATGGTTTCAAACCGCAGTTTTGTCTCCTTGTAAGGTCTTTGGGGATGGATGCTAGCCATCTCTGTAAAATAAACCAGAGTAAATAGAGCTTCAGATTTAACCTTCATCTGGCTAAGAGACTCTTTTTTGGTTGCTGTAGCTGTGATGTCTAGGGCTGGAATTTCTTCCTCTTCCTTCCCTTTGGGTTTCCATAGACGCTACTTCTCGAGGAAAGTCTGAGATACTCATCTCCACCAGTGTTCTTCGGTTGGCTTTTAGCCTTTGAGCTCCTGTCCCTGTGTTCAGAGTGTCAGCCTTTCCCTCCCAGCCCCATACCTGAGGCCGGAAGGCTGGCGTTGGCCTTCATGCTTCTCCAGCTCAGTTAGCCTGTGAGGCCCCAGGCTGTGGGCCCCTGCGGATGGAGCAGGTGCGCTCCTTTCCCAGCAGGGTTAGCGAATTGGGAACTCCAGCTGCAGAAGATCCCTGTCTCACAGCTCTGGAGGCTGGGCTGGCAGGGTTGCTCCCTCCTGAGGGCACCAGGCCTTCTCTCCCTCCCCCCATCTCTGGTGGATCGTGGCAGTCTGGCGTTCCTGGACTTAGAATCTTCATTTTCACAGTGTTCCCCTGTGTGTGTCTGTGCCTGGGTTTTCTCTTCTCATGGGAAATTGATCCAGTCAGAGGTTCACTGGCCTCCACTGTAACCTTATTCAACTCATTATGTCTGTAGAGTCTGTATTTCCAAATGCCACAGTCTGGGTTATTAGGACTCACAGGCCATCAAGCAAGTGAGTGTGATGTAGTCCTGTCCATCATGGCAGGCCTGTTGAGAAGAGTGAACTGCCATGTGTATTTTGAGGTATCTGCTTCTCTCCTCCTCCTGGTGGACAGGTGGGGAGTTTCCAGTGACCTCCATAGTGAGACCAATGGGTCTCCTACAGGGGAACTCCAAAGCCCAGAGTCTGCTTCCAGCTTCTGCTGTAGTGATTGTCTGTTCTCGCCTGTCTCTCCAGCCTGCATTACCTTAAGTCTTGGGTGGAACTAAGAATCATTGGCCGTTACGTTTCGTTATTTTCGTGTGTGAGCACAGTGTGACTTTCAGTCTTCTTAGAGAGCAGGTCAGAAGCTGGGAGTCTGTGCAGCCACACGTGCAGCTTCGTGTGCTCACGGGGACGGCATAGGTGCTGCCCCAGCATCAGTCTGGGAAGTGCCTGTATGGTGGCGTCACAAAACTGCCTCTGGTCTGTCTCGTGGGAGCGGAACAGACATCAGGTATCTCACCTGAGCCTGGAAGTACTCCAGCAGAGATTGCGGAGTTGCGTCTTTCTAGGCTTCAGACTGGGCCAGACAGCGCTTGCTAGTAAGAAAGACAGCTGACAGACTCTGGTGATGGATAAGAACTGTGCATTCAGAAGAATATAGGGATACGGATGATTGCAGAGTGTGCATCGTAACTGATGGTACTTTGGAATGGTTGTTCTAGTTACCTGTGGGTGTTCTGTGTGTTTGCCCCCCTCCTTTCCCATGGGTTTTTAATTTAGTCTGTACAGCATTGGACTGGCCCAAATAGTGTCTGTACTCGATGTGGTCTGAGCCAGTTCTTTCTGTCTTTCCTGGTGACCTGTAAAGACTGTCTTCTGTCCATGCAGGAGGGCAGGAGGAATAAAGCATTCTTTTTCATGAATATCACAGCAATATCCAAAGTTGTATTAAGACTTAGAGGGTTGGAAAATTGCTCAGTGGCCAGGGCACTTGTCACAAAAGTGCGAGGACCAGAGTTTGAATCTCAGAGTCTTGTAAAAGACGGGCAGGCATTAAGGGCCACCCATGACCGCAGTACTCAGGAGGCAGAGACAGGTAATCCCTAGGGCAAGCTAGTTACCAAGACTAGTTGGAATTGCTGAGTTCAAGATTCATTGCAAGATCTTGCCTTGATAAATAAAGTGGAGAGAAAATGAGGAAGACATCTGATGTCAACTTCAGGCCTTTGTGTGCATATGCATACACACACACACACACACACACACACACACACACACACACCACGTGTACCCACTCACATACAGACAGGCACCACACACATAACAATCAGAAGGAATTAGGAAATCTGACACTTGATTAGTCAAACTTAAGGAAACAGGAAGTGACCAAATCTCAGGTCTGCTGCTACATCAGTAAAATATAGCAGTGTTGGCTGCCAGACAGAATGATATGCCTCTTTGCTTTGGCCTCTGCCACATTAAAACAAACAAACAAACAAACAAATAAAACTTATGGGATTGCAGCTGTTCCTGTCTGGGGGACTCCAGACAGCTAGTCACAAGGTGAGGCGTCGTTATAGATAGCAAGGGAGGACTCAATACCACTGATCCCTCCTTGCTAGGGTTCCATCTGTTCAGTTGGATGGTGCAGCCTCGGCAGGGACAGTGGAGCGCTGGAGCTGAGGTATCCCGTGGGATCACACTGCACCTGCAGTCTGGAAACATGGACAGATGGATGTGATCCGCTTGCTTTCTCCGTCTTACTCAGTATAGGTCTTCAGCACACAGAGAGGCGCTGCCCACGATTCGGATGAGCCGTCACACCTCAGTTAACTCCAGACTGAGACTTCCACACAGGCCCCCAGAGACTTGTCTCCAAAGTGGCTCTTGAGCTTGTCAAGTTTGACTATCACACGACCTAAGCCAGTTGCTTGTGGAGTTTTATGCAGAATAGTATTTATTATTTTACAGTTCCATATAGATTTTATAGGTCTCTGCTACCAATAGTATCTGGGGGCAAGGGCTTTTTTTCAGGCAGACTGACATGTTCACCTGCTTTGATGGCCCAGGACTAACTGGGATTTCTAACATGGAATGTGTATTGTTGTTTTTCTCTTACTCTAGCCAAAATGTTGTTGGTTGTTTTTGCTCTTTTGGGGGACCACCACTCAGCTCCCAAATAAATCACACATGGAGGCTTATTCTTACTTATAGATGCCTGGCCTTAGCTTGGCTTGTTTCTAGCCAGCTTTTCTTAAACTTTAAATTATCCCATCTCTCTTTGGCCATGGGGCTTTGATCTTTCTCTATTCCTGTATACCTTTTCTGTCCTTCTTACTCCTTGTCTGGCTGTTTAGCTGGCTGGCTGGGTAGCTGGCCCCTGGAGTCCTCCTCCTCCTTTGGCTGCTTCTTCTGCCTTCCAGATTTCTCCTTCTATTTATTTTCTTTGTCCACCAACCACGCCTATCCTTTCTCCTGCCTTGCTATTGGCTGTCCAGTTCTTTATTAGCTCATCAGGTGCTTTACACAGGCACAGTAATAGCTTCACAGAGTTCAACAAATGCAACATAAACTAAAGTAAAGCTAAAGCTTGAGGCCTTGTGAAGCAAGTTGATCTGAGAGAAAGCTATGGAAAAAACAAGTTTACAGTTGTGTGTAAAAGTTTACATTGAGTGAAATAGTTGAGTTCTCAATCCAAGTATAAAAAGTACTCATTGGTTTGCCACCTCATCTAAGGATTGGTGAAGCGGTACAAAGAGTTTTCAAGCAGACAGATTTAGTTAGTCTAGTGACCCCAACTTGTTAAAGCTGAGGGAGGTGGTGAAACCTTTCCACAAAGCCATGGAACAATCTAGGCTGGCTTGCTCACACACAGTTTTAGAGCGCAGAGAGGGAGTAGACCAGGCCTCTCCACACCAGTCCTATCGTGGAGAATGACTCCCGACAAGTAAGTTTGTTAAGCGTATAGCAAGCAAGAGTAGAAGAAGATCATCAAATTGGCACTTAAATCATCCTGTACAAATCAGCCTAAAGCTTGCCCTCCATCATTCAGGCAAGTCAGGCCAGGAGCTCAAGGCAGGAACCTAGAGGCAGGAACTGAAGCAGAGGCCACGAGGCCACGAGGCGTGCTGCTTGCCAGCTTGGCATCATGGCTTCCTCAGCTTGCTTTTTAAAATTATAAAATTTAATTTCTTAATGTTTTTAATTGAAAGAGAATTTCATCACTTCTCTATCCCTTTTCTGCCTTGAACCGCTGCCTTGCTGGTCCCTCACTCTCAAGTTGATAGCCTCTTTCTCTCTGATTACATTTGTTACATACATAAACGTATAAATATGTTTGTATGCAAAGGGACCTGCTGAGTCCATTTTTGTTGTTTGTGTGTGTGTGTGGTTTCAGGGCTGACCGGTCTGCATTGGACAATCCATGAGGGGCTTGTCTCTGGAGAGGCTAATTCTCCTCCTCCTGGCAGTCAGTAGATGCCTGTCGTTCTTTGCCGTGGGGTGGAACCTTCCGTTCAGTCCCCCTTCCGCGTTTACGTGTCCCCCTTCCGCATTTACGTGTCCCCCTTCCACGTTTACGTGTCCCCCTTCCACGTTTACGTGTCCCCCTTCCACGTTTACGTGTCCCCTTCCTCGTTTACGCGTCCCCCTTCCACGTTTACACGTCCCCCTTCCTCGTTTACGTGTCCCCTTCCACGCTTACGTGTCCCCTTCCACGCTTACGTGTCCCCTTCCACGTTTACGTGTCCCCCGCACCACTGTTCCATTCTTCCTCATGCAGCCGTTTCTAGGAGAGCTGTTTCACAAGGCACTCCCTGGTAGTTTGGCTTTTATCCTCTTCCTGCCCCTTTCCCACCGTGTTCAAGCCACTGATGCCGGAGCTGTGGGGTCGATGTGTGTAGATGGGGCTGGACCCCCTGCCGTCCTCGGTCTCTGCATTGTGACCAGCTGTGGTTCTCTGTGACGGTCTCCATTGGCTGTAAAAAGTAGCGTCTCTGACGAGGGGAGGAAGCTGCGCTCACCTGTCTAAGGATGAGATGTAGAGTGAGTAGGAGTCAGGCTGTTCTGGCGGACTGTCAGCTTGCTTTCTTATAGTGATCCTGTACCACCAGCCAGGACGACACTGCCCGCATGGGATGAGCCCACCCACCCACATACAGGCCTGTCCACAGGCCAGTCTGATGGGGCCTTTTCTCAGCTGACTTCCATAGGACCGCAGCCCGTGTTGAGTTATAAAAAACTGGCCAGCACAGTGGAGTCGTTGGGCTGGAAGGGGAAGTACAGTAGAGTCCGTAGCTCAGACTGAGGTGGTTTGTTAAGTATAGCAACTCATAGTTCTCATTGTTTAAGCCAAACTGGGTCTTACTTCTTTTAGGACAAAGTGTAACTTTTGCTGGTTGTTCCGTATGAACCAAGGCCTATCCTGAGCCTCTGATGTTATGTATGGCACAGTTCAGCTGAGTACTCCAAACACAATAGGCATTTGGAGTCATATTTTCATCCCGTAAAAGGTCTGGTTTTAGCACGATGTGCCCCTCACCTTTGACTGTAGCGTGCTCTCCTGTCTTTGCTTTCAGGGAGGGCGTTCATGTCAATCAGGAACTGCTGCAGATACCGCCTTGTGTCACAGAGCGGTTCATCGAGCTGTTGTGTCAGTTCAGTCCGGACCAAGTCATAGAGACACTGCAAGTCCTCGAGTGCTACCGCCTGGAGGAAACCATTCAGGTAAGGCCTGCCGCAGGCACGAGACACGTGCGACTTTCCCAGCGCGTGCAGGGACCCAGGTGTGCGGTTCCTCACAGAAAGTGCTGGCACCCAAGGTGGAGTCGTCACTGCTGTAGTCAGCTGCTTTTAAACAGCACTCGGCCCTCCCTGCAGTGATTCAGGTTTATGTAGATTCTAGCTAGCAAAGTAAGCCTGAAAGGGGACCTGAGCAAGCTCCTGTCTGCAGACAGGGACGGTTAAGTAGTCCTGGTACAGCTGAAGTGCAGCAGCTGAATAACAGTCCAGTTGCTTCAGCGCGCTCCTTGTCTTGTTTTCTTCTGCTTCTGAGTGAGTGAGTGAAAGAGACAGACATAGACCGTGAGTGTGTTTGTGTGTGCAGGTGTGCGTTATGAGGCTAGTATACTTCCCTTCAAAATTTAGATATAACCTTATGTCTTCTTTCCTTTGGCTGCTAACAAATAGTAACCTGTGCTTTCTGTATCCACTTTCTGTTGCCTCCATACTTTAAAATATTGAATTATGAAATATTTCATGAGCTGAGAGATGTGCACAGTATCAACTCCATATGTACCCACCAAGTAAATTTCAGTTCCAACTTCTTACTGATTTTACAGATAAAGCACCTTTCTCTGTTGTTTTTCTCTTTTGTGGGGCCTGCCACCCAGCTCCCAAATAAATCACACACAGAGGCTTATTCTTAATTATAAATGCCCTGCCTTAGCTTGGCTTGTTTCTTGCCAGCTTTTCTTAAATTAGCCCGTCTACCTTTGTCTCTGGGTTTTCCTTTTCCCTTTCTCCTCCCAGATTTCTCTTATTTATTCTCTCTGCCTGCCAGCCCCGCCTAACCTTTCTCCTGCCTTGCTATTGGCCCTTTAGCTCTTTATTAGACCATCAGGTGTTTTAGACAGGCAAAGTATCACAACTTCACAGAGTTAAACAAATGCAACATAAACAAAAGTAACATCACTTAAAATAGTATTCTGCAACATTTCTTCCCTCTCCTCTGAGGTCAGCATCAACCAAATGCTTGGTGTGGTGTTTGCCTTTCAACTCATGGTTTATGCTTATAAAATGGACGATAGTTTTACATGCTGTAAAATTTGTATTAATGGTGTCAAAAGGAACATGTCCTATTGCTAACCATTTTCTGATTTTTTATTTTGTTTTGTTTTGTTGTTTTGTTTTTTCCAGACAGGCTTTCTCTGTGTAGCTTTGGAGCCTGTCCTGGATCTCGCTCTGTAGCCCAGGCTGGCCTTGAACTCAGAGAGATCCGCCTGCCTCTGCCTCCCGAGTGCTGGGATTAAAGGTGTACACCACCACTGCCTGGCTTCTTTCTAGTTTTTAATTGGCTGATCTTATGTTTTCAAGCCTGTCTCGTCCATCTTAATGATGATAGAATTTTCCACCAAAGGAAATTTGCCAGTTTGCTTTTTTTCTTTGTTGAAAAGTGTTTAGAGGCTTCCGGGTTTTGTGTTTTATTTTGTGTTGTTGTTGTTGTTGTTTGTGTTTTGCTGTTATTATCAGAGCTACAAGTGTGCATTCTTGTGCATACGTTCATATGCCTATATGGCTTTCCAGAAGAAGTGGACTGTCCTCAGGTGTGACCTATCCTCTGATATCGGGTGACTTCTAAACGTGTGCGTGGGCTGCATTCATAGGTGTCCCGGGACGCACATGGCCTGTGCTCCTCAGGTTGGCCATGCTTGCGCGGGAGCTCAGTGCTGGTATTTCCAGTATTCCTGAGAGTTCTGTTCTCATCAGTATTTTTGATGCGTGTCATTTCCCACAGCCTTGATGAGTCCTGATTTCTTAACCAATTGAGAAACATTTCCACTCAATATATTTAGTATGTTTCATCATGACAGTATGATGGTGTCACTGGTGGGTACTCACCTTGGTTCTGTTTTCCTGCTGGCTTTTGCCCTTCTCACTCACTCTAGATGTTGGGTCTGGTTTCTCCATCCCTTGTTCTTCGCTGACTGGATTCGAAGTGCTTCTTCCTTCTGTCTGGTGCATCTTTAACATGGCTTTGCTTCTGTTTTGATTTATCACTCCTCTCAGGGTTAAGCTTGTGCATTCCTGCTTTAATGACACAAAAGGGTTCCCTTCTGACTTCTGTAATTTAACATCTTATGTTTTAGCTTTAATCCATCTATAGATCAAGAAAAAATGTTTTTTTCCTTACATGATGCTACATGGCCCATATTTATGACATTTTATATTTCCTCACTGATTTAAAAAATTATCTTTATTATCATTGTATATGTATGTCATTGTATAGATAGATAGATAGATAGATAGATAGATAGATAGACAGATAGACAGATACACACACACACACACACACACACACACACACACACACACACACATACTAATGTGCCACAGTGCACATGTAGAAGCCGAAGGACAACTCTCAGGAGTCCTTCCACCATGGCATCTCGGAATTGAACTCAGGTCATGAGTTTCCAGACAGCACCGTTAGCCACTGAACCATTTGGCTGGCCCTCTGTCTGAGTCAGGGTTACTATTGCTGTGATGAGACACCATGACCAAAGCAACCTGGAGAGAGAAGAGTTTACTTGGCTTATGCTTCCTCATCATTGTTCATCAGGTCAGGACAGGAACTCAAACAGGGCAGGATCCCAGAGGCAGGAGCTGATGCAGAGGCTGTGGAGGGATGCTGCTTACTGGCTTGCTTCCCATGGCTTGCTCAGCCTTCTCTCTTTTAGAACTCAGGACCACCAGCTCAGGGATGCCACTACCCACAGTGGGCTGGGGTCTCCCCCATCAATCACTAATTAGGAAAATGGCTTACAGGCTTGCCTGCAGCCCAGTCTTATGGAGGCATTGTCTCAAAGGAGGTTCTCTCCTTTCAGATGACTCTAGCTTTTGTCAAGTTGACATAAAACTAGCCAGCACACCCCCTTACTGATTTTTAATACCATGTTGTGTTATATTAAGCTCTACACATGCACAGATCTGTGTGTGGCTCTCTTCTGTTCCTTTGGTTGTTTTTCCTTACATATGTACCACATATTAGTCAATGCAGCTTTACAGGAAGGCTTATTGTTTGGAGAAGGTCATGTCCCCTCCCTGTCTTGATGACACTCCAGCAGTTCCCTGCCTCTTCCCAGCCCTGCATCACTTAGGAATCTCAATACCAAGTTTCTTCAGAGGCTTTCTGGAGCTTTGACTATGAAATGCGGATTGCTCCAGTGTGGAGAGAATTGACAGCTCCGTGGCACTGATGTTTCACATTCAGAAATACTTGCCTTGTTGGGATGCCTTTGGTGTCTTTTGGTGAGGTTTTATAAACTTCTTTTACTTTTTAAGACAGTCTCACTGTGTATCCCTGGTTAACCTGGAACTTGATATGTAGAGCAGGCTGGCCTTGGACTCAGAGGTCCTGCCTCTGTCTCCTGAGTGCTGTGGTTACAGAGGTGTGTACCCATGCCCTGCCTCAGTAAGGACATTTCATCACAGCAGTGCAGAAACAGACAATCTGTGCGCCCGCCCGTCACAGTGATACTTTAGTGTTTCTCTACTATTTGCTGGATTTCATTTTCTGTACTTTCCCTCTCTTCTTTCTGAATGACTTAAAATTCTCTTTACTGATTTAGATATTCTAGTTTATTAATTTATACGAAAACCCCGTAAGTCAACATATACTCTATAGAACTATAGCTGACACTTTCTAGTTTATAGCATTATTGTTTATGTGTGTTGGCGTTTCTTCAGGGCATGCACCTCATTCAGATGTGTGACAAATTTAGAAAATAAACAAAGGGATGAATTGTTCAAAGTAGAACTGCCAGATGGGTTCAATATAAGAAGGCTCCCCATGCCGCACTGTCCAGTGTGCTGCAGACACGGGGTCATTATGAGTGTCGTCGTGTTTGTGTGCTGTGCTCTGTAAATGAACTTACAGGAGTGCTTTCTTGATTTCCTAGATCACACAAAAGTACCAGCTCCACGAAGTCACTGCATATCTGTTGGAGAAGAAAGGGGACATTCACGGTGCCTTCCTCCTGCTGCTGGAGGTAGTGTTTGCGAGTGCTCACTGCCACACTTCTGTCTCTCTGAAATTCTGTCTGTCTTTGTCTCTTGTGTTTTGAGGTGAGCTGCAACAGAAGCATGTTTTCTTTTGTGTGATTTTTTTTTCATGTCGCCATGATACTTTTGAGATTTCTCTCCTATTTATCAGTGATTTTTGTGTTGTGTAATGTTTAGTTATGAGCAAACTGTCATTGTGTCTCCATCCTCTTGATTGACACCTGGCATATTTCTAGATTTGGAGTCTTCAGGAATAAAATTGTTTTCATCACTCTAGTGCTAATGTTTTTTGCAAGGGCTACCCCATTTTATACTCCCAACAATAGAAGCTTGAATTATTCCTTTCTTACTAGCATTTGGGGTTTTCTCAATTTAAAAAGAAACATTCCTTCTTGCAAAGATGATTGTAAAGTATAAAATTTACCATTTTAGCCACTTTGGTAGCAAGTATACCATTCAGCAAGGCCAAATATAGTCACATTGTTATGCATCTGCCACCATCCACCTACAGAACTGTCCCAGCATCCAAGGTTGCAGTAGTACGTGTGTGAGCTGATGAGAGCCCTTGACACGGGTGTGGCAGCAGTTGTGGAGAGAAGGGGTGTGAAGCTGGGAAGTTGACTATCATTTGATTGTTATATGAGGGAGAGGAAGGATAAATGTTGACAGTGACTTACAAACTGAAAATCCATAATTCAGAGTTCTATGGCTTTGGCTTACAAGGCACCCAAGAAAAGGAGCCCTTTGAATTATGGGCAGACTTGGTGACACCTGATCTCTGCAGCCATTCCTACACTGCAAGCTCTGTGGACAGGTCGTCAGTGCTGAAGGACAGCCGAAGAACGCTGGACTTGTTTATTTACTTACTTACATGTGGATCTCTGTGGGCACATGCAAGCCACAGTGTTCATGGGGAGGTCAGAGGACAGGTTGCAGGAGTCCTTCCCTCTCTCCACCATGTGGGTCCCAGGGATGAAACTCAGGTCCCCAAGGCTTGGTAACAGGGACTGAGCCATCTCACCGGCTGTTTCTTTGGGGTTCACTTGTAAAATCTGTGTAAGTATGTCGTGGTTAGAAGTATAAAGTGTTTTGTCACCTCTGTGTTTTTACCTCCTAGAGACTGCAGAGCAGACTGCAGGAGATAACACAGCATGGGGGAAGTAAGTTCTTGGATGTAAAACGCTTTTCCTCCACTAACCTCATGTTGTGAAAAATGTTATATAATGTACCGCCTTAATTTAGTAATGACTACATGTGGCCATTTTCATAGTTACCCTTTATCTACTTTAATGTAGATTGAAGTTGTAGTGGTCTTCAAGGATGCCGGACAGGAGGCCATGCGCCACTGTGGTGTGATGAGGTTAGCTGTGCAGGGAATGCAGCGCCTCTCTCTGTCCGTGGTCATCTCCAGTTGTACTTGTATGCGCATGACTTGGCTGTGTGTGGGTCCATAACTAACGTGCTTAAACTTGGTGTCCTCTGCCAAACAGCAGCGGATCAGAGCGTCTGGTCTGTGGCCCCAAGGGTACATCTGGAGTGACTACACAGATAAACTTTGTTGTGTTCATTGACGTTTCTTTTAATTTTTGAAAATTATGGTAAAATAAGAAAAAAACTACCAAAAGTATCAACGGCAATAAATATTCTCATACTGCAATGCATGCTTCACCAGTACCTAGTTCAATTTTTGTGTCACCCAGGCAGACCCTCTATCTCCACAGGCAGCAGTTGCCCCCAACACCACTCTGCTTCCTGTTCTGCTTTCCAGTTCAGATTCACTTTCTGAATTTGCCTGACTCATAAGAGTGAAATCCTAGTGTGTTTAGTTTATGATCGACTCATTTCCCTTGGTGTAGCGTCTTTAAGGCTCATAAATGTTGGAACACATGTCAGAATGGTCCTCCAAAGCTGCACAGTGTTCTGCTGTATGCGTGTCTACCACATGCATTTACCCTTTAACAAACGCTTGGACTGGCCCACCTTGGTCGGCTGGATAATTTTGCTGTGAACATCCTTGTCATGCAGATATTTTTTGGGTTCTCACTTTCATTTCTTTTGGGTATAAAAACAAAAGTGGGGCCACCAGATATAGTAGTAATTTTAAAAGTTCCTTTGTGCTGGGAGTCACATCCAGAGTCTCATTCATGCAAGGGGTAGGAGAAGGAAGCATTCGAGTTGAGAGTGACTCATGGATCAGGGAACTTGGAGATGGCGACTCCAATTCCTCTGGAAAGTGAGGGGAATAAGATGAGTTACAGGACACTTGATCAGTGACTGAGGAACGAAGTTTCTCATAGCTCACAGTTTGAGGGTCCTTCACAGTGCTGGGGTGGGGGGGGAGCCTGAGGCAGCTGGTCATGCGGAAGACAGAAAAAGCAAGGACACTCTGCTTGCTTCTCCTTATTAAGTCTGGACTCTAGCCCTTGGGAGAGTGACACCCATGTTCTGGGAGGCTCTCCCAGCCTTCAGTACACACACACACACACGCACACGCACACGCACACGCACACGCACACGCACACACACACACACACACACATATACGTGTGTTTCCATGGTGATTCTGAATTCAGTTCAGTTGACAATGAAGATGAACCAACTAAAGCCAGACACCGAGGGTAGGGGACAAGTACAGGTTTCATGGAAGCTCTGAGGTCTTAGTAGCACCTCTTTGACATTTATCCTCTTTCCAACTCTAGATACCAAGGAGGCTTTTCCCCTGAAGGGTGTTGAAGATACCATGGTAGAGACAATTGCTCTTTGCCAGAGAAATTCACAGAATTTGAATCAGCAGCAACGAGAGGTAGGCTGATACCTGCTTAGGCGTGTAAAAACTTGTCCTGTGTGGAAACTCGCAGTTAATTCTATTTCCGCTGCCCTCTTGGCAACCTGAATTTAATTTGTTTGGGCTTTAATCACTTTTTAGTGTTCCCAGGAGCGTAAGGCTCTTGACGTCATTGTCAGGAGGATCTGGCTCCTTTCTTTCACGAAGGCCTCAGGAGGCCCGTGGATTCCGCAGCAAAGTGTCGGTGTGGGATGCTGGGCGCCTGTGGAGCCTGTGGAGCGGAACTTCTGTTTCTGCCAGGTGGTGGGACGGGTCGTCAGTTGTCATCATCTCTTCTGTTCACAGTGGGTAGGAGTGAGCGTGAAGAGCAAGAGCAAAGCCCTCGGGGGTACCAGAGTGCAGCGGAGGGTAAAGGGAGGCTGTAATTCGGTGATTCTCAGCCTTGGCTACACATGGGAGTGGCCCGGGGGCTTTGAACATTTTCATTCCTTAATTAACTGACGGTCTCTGCGGCCACCATCAGTACGTCCTAATGCTGTGTCCGTGATTCTAGTGAGTAGCCAAGCTTAGGAAGCTCTGCTGCTAACAGTGCAGACTGAACGGAGTTAAAGCATAAAACCGGGGGAGGTGCAGCTGAGCACCCGTGCAGTGAGACAGGAGCCACGGGTGCCGTAGGATGGAGGGCTGAATGCCCCGGTGCTCTTACAAGTAAAGTTGTCGACTGGGGTGGAAGTCCAATAACAGCACTTCCTAGCCTGTGTGAGGGCCTGAGTTCCGTCCCCGGAGAGCGCTGATAGCGGCTAGCCGTAGCCTACACACAGCTTCTCTGTCTCTGCTTGCCCCTCCAGTGTTCCTGATCTGGCATCATACTGATAGCAAGGCCTCTTCTCACATCCCAGGTTTCTCAAATGGGGAACTAAGGTTAAATTTTCATATGTGTAGCTGAAGTTTTCTCTGGTCCTGCCCAGCCCCACAGACCCTGCAGCCACTTATAAAATAATCACTCAGAAGCTTATATTAAATAAAACTTCTCGGCCATTAGCTCAGGCCTACCACTGACTAGTTCTTACATTTAAACTCAGCCCATTTCTGTTAATCTATATGTTGCCACGTGTTTCATGGCTTTACCTGTGTGCTCCCTAGGTGGCGAGCTGGCGTCTACTGACTCAGCCATTCAGCCTTCCCACAATTCTTTGTTTGCTTATCCTACCTATACTTCCTGCCTGGCTACTGGCCAATCAGCATTTTATTTATCAGCCAATCAGAGCAACACATTCACAGCATACAGAGCGATATCTACAGCACATATAACATATACTATTTAAATGTGTATATATATATACATATATATACAGCACATTTAACATATATATGTTAAAATAAAAAGAATGCATCTTGGCATGTTTTCTGTCTTCATAATTTTATAATTTATTATGTTTTTGTCAGGGATTGTAAAAAGTATGCATAAGAAACATTTATATATAGATGCTATTTTTTCCTTATGAAAAGTTTTTGGTGAAAATAACACAGATACCTTAAAAAAATCATTCAGTACTGGAGACTGGGGTGTGACGCAGCAGTTAGAGTACTTGACATGAGCAAGAGGGCTGGGGTACAGACCCCGAGTCCACGTAAATTCCAGGGAGATGTGGTGAGGCTAGCCTTCTACACGTTCTGCGTTTGACTGAGGGTCTCCATGTACACATGCATACACGCACACATACACACATGCAGACACACACACTAACCTTTATTTCTTAAATATCCTAAACAGTTTGTAATAATAGCTTTCAAGGACTAGAGCTTTACATTTTAAAATGAGATGCATAGGTACAATACCTTAAACAAGAGTAGAAATATGTATATATGTGTATGTGTGTATGTGTGTGTGTGTGTATAACAAAAATAACCTTAAATTTGTATCAATACAGAAAATTCCATACCAATGTAAAATATTTGAGACTAGTAGTTGCTTTTTAGTTTAAAAGTAGATTCAGTAATCTGTTGTGGAATATTATTTTAAGGTGTGTTACTTTTGTTTATGTTGCATTTGTTTAACTTTGTGAAGCTGTGTTACTGTGCCTGTGTAAAACACCTGATGGTCTAATAAAGAGCCAAATGCTCAATAGCAAGGCAGGAGAAAGGATAGGTGGGGCTGGCAGGCAGTGAGAATATATAGGAGGAGAAATCTGGGAGGAGAAAGGGAAAAGGAAGTAGCCAGAGAAGGAGGAGGACTCCAGCCAGCCACCCAGCTACACAGCACGCCAAGGAGTAACAGTAAGATTTACAGAAGTAAGAGAACAGGAAAAGCCCAGAGGCAAAAGGTAGTAGGTGGGATAATTAAAGGTAAGAAACTAAGCCAAGCTAAGGCCAGGCATTTATAATTATGAATCAGCCTCCGTGTATGATTTATTTGGGAGCTGAGTGGCAGGTCCCCCAAAAAGGAGTAAAAAAACCACCAGCAACAATAATCTACCCTTTTATCCCTTAATCTAATCTCCTTTGCTTAATTTCCTCCCTGACCATGACCAATAGCAACTTGCAACTAACTATCCTAAACAATGAGAGCTATCCATTGAATGACCAAAAATCATCCACCCCACCTCTTGAGAATGTGGGTGTCATGTTCTTAAAATTATTTCCTATTGTCTGGGGAGTGACTGAGAAATTGGGACAACGGTCAAGTCCTGGGATAGCTAGCTGTGCCGTTTGTTATCCAGTCTCTGTGTGATGGGAAAGTGTAGGGCTCACCTGAAGTCCAAGCTGGAGTAGTCTGTGAGGCTGGACCTTCTCAGCCAGCAGCTTTGAAGGTGTCCTGAGCAGTGTTATGAGGACACTGTAACAGAGACATTCTGTGAGACTGGATCACCTGGCTACTTGCCTTCATTAGTGTCTAGTCTTTTTTTCTGAAAACACACCAACTTTTTTTTTTTTTTTTTTTTTTTTTTGGTTTTCCGAGACAGGGTTTCTCTTGTGTAGCTTTGCGCCTTTCCTGGATCTCACTTGGTAGCCCAGGCTGGCCTCGAACTCACAGAGATCCGCCTGCCTCTGCCTCCCGAGTGCTGGGATTAAAGGCGTGCGCCACCACCGCCCGGCAACACACCAACTTTTAAAGGTAACATACATGCATACATACATATATGTTATATATCTGTACATATACAGATGTTATATATCTGTATCAACACAAGTATGGAATGTGTGGTATGCACAAGTCAGCTAAAGATGATTTTCTGTTCTATGTTTGAGCAGGTAAAAAGCATCTGCCGACTTTATAAGTCTGTTTGGACCATATAACCAAACTGTACTTTAAATCTCTCTTCATGCCATATGAAAGGATGGCTTGTAATAATAAGAATGTGACTCTGTAGCCAACAAGATGTATCATGTCTCATACAGTCTCAGAGCTGTTCCCATGTAGAGGGATCAGCATATACCTCTCCTGTCCTGTAGCTTTTCTTGGTTTCTTCCTTCATGTCTATAGCCAAGATTTTCAGGAGGTTTCCTCCAGTCAAATATGATTTTTATTAATTTTGAAGGAATCCATAGCTTTTTGTTTCCTGCGGGAACTAAGGCATAACCTTTTGCCCAATGCAACACATTTGACTTCCATTCTTAAGTTAAGACATCCTTTATATATATGCTGGTTTAATTAAGCATTTTTTTTTTTTACAATCCAATGTCTCTCAGCAGTTGTTATTTTTTGCTCATGAGCATTTAAAAAATTTAAAGTTAATGAAATACTATATAGAATCTACATGCCCTATGTTACAGGATTCCCTATCCTTATGTCGCTTGCTCTTCATGTATTACTTTACTCTCTCTTTAAAGACTTCACTTTATTATTTCTAAATTATTTCTTTTATGACTGTCTATACCCATTTTCTTTTTTTCTTCGCACCTAAGCACATTTTCAAGCATACTGTACCTGTTCAGAGGTTTTTCTCAGTCTGGACCTGGCATTCTGCATGCCTGCAGCCTTCTCTGACCATGTGAGCCAAGCCTTAAAGGGCCGGGCTGCTGGCTGTGTGGCTCTTCTTAGCACTTGGCGCCGGGGGCTGGCTCCACCCCACCTTTGGTCAGTCCAGTGGGCTACCCCTTGGTTGTGGGCTACAGCCACTATTTGCCTTTCTGGGGGAGCCTATCTGCTCCAATTCTGAGAAGTTGGTGGGCCCCTGCTGCGGCAGGTGTTTCTACATAGTGCCAAGTACTGTGCTCACTGTGGTTGACCTCACAGCAGGGCCTCTTAAAGGAGCCATGCCTCTGTACGCCATTAGCACCTGGCCTGCTTCAGAGGTGGGGTTGCCAAGAAGCCATGTCTGGCTCCATGTCCAGATCTTTTTCAGCTTTCTCAGGCCCTCTGTGGATATATGTGCCATGTGTTGGACACCAAAAGTGGTCAGACTTTCTTTGGATAATAATGACTCAGAGACTTATTAATTATGAAAGCTTGGCCTTAGCTTAGGCTTGTCCCCAATTAGCTCTTATAACTTAAATTAACCCGTTTATATTAATCTACATTCTGCCAGATGGCTTCTTACCTCTCCTAAGTACCATATACCATACTTGCTCAAAGTCTCACTGGTGAATTCTCCACCTCTCTGATTCTTCCCAGAGTTCCTCTCTCTCTGCCTGAAAGTCCCGCCTTTCCTCTCCTGCCTAGCTAGCCCATTCAGCTCTTTATTAAACCAGTCAAAAGGTGCCTTTCAGAAAGTGTTACCTAATTCCACAACGGATTCCTTGAGGCTTGATGTTATTTGTCCTTCATCCCTTCTCCTCCTGTACTGACCCCCCTCCCCCCAGCTGGAGACCCCTCCCCATGAATAATCTTTGCTGTCTCCTCCCATATCAACTAGTTTCTGCCTCATTATGAGCAATTTTCACAACAATAGCAAACTATTTAAATGCTCATCTTTCTGCAAATTTATTTTCATGAAAATCGTTAAGCTTAGGGGATTTCTTTTTTAATAGGATTTTATTCTTTGAGAACTTCATCGAGTGTATTTTGATCATACTCATCCCCACTCCCCCATCTAACTCATCCCAGATCCATCCCCACCTCCTGTCCCCTCCCAGCTGTGTGCCCCTCCCTTTCTCTCAGACTCCACTGAGTCTGATTTGTTCAACCCATGTGTTATAATACATGTGGCGCCACCCACTGGGGCATAGTCCGCCTCTCAGGGACTAGACCCTTAAAGAACACCAACGACTCTTCCTCCTCTAGAAGACATCCGTTCAGTGGCGCCTCAGTTAGCCCTGGGAGATTTTTAATGATAGTTTACTTTGTATCTCTTTGTTTGTATTAAAGAAATTGAGAACAAAAACTGTTGCTATAGACAAGGAAGTACCTAGAAGATTTGAAACACCCAAAAGCTTGATAATGAACCACCTTGTCTATTTCCCAGGAGAAGGCCTACCAGAAAATCCAATCATTTGGAGTATTTTCTTGAAGTTAGACCTTAGGAAATTGGATGATCAGTCCTTCTCCAAGGAGGCTGAGCCCCCCCACCTCTGCTGTCTGTTCTGTATGACTTTCTGTGTCTGCAGCATGCACTTGCAGTGTTCTGTGACCACGGGAGACAAATCTTAAACTGTTAGGCTGCCACGGAGTGGCACTGGCTGCTGGCTGTGCACCCCTTGGTTCTCTGAGAGCCTAACCTCACGCCAGCAGGTACAGGCAGGAGCCACATTTATTGCCCCAGCTCTGGACAGTTGCTGAGCCCACTTTCCAGAGTCCCTGCACATGTCAGCCAACTACTGTGAGTACACCCACAGAGAGGCCCAGGCAGCAATTTCTCCATCCATGTGGTCGTGCCCCATGTTGGGCGCCAACTGTAGCAAGCTTTCTTTTGGGCCTCCAGCTCATAACTAATGGCATGGAGAATTCTTATGAATTATGAAAGCTTAGCCTTTAGCTTAGTCTTGTCCCTAACTAGCTCTTATATCATATCGTAACCCATTTATATTAGTCTACAGTCTGCCATGTATCTCAGTTACCTCTCTTCTGTACTGTATGTTCAACTTGTTCCACATCTCATTGGCATCTCTCTTCTTCCCAGAGTTCTCTCTCTCCCTAGAAATCCCACCTGTTCTCTCCTGTCTGGCTGTTGGCCACTCAGCTCTTTATTTTTTTTTTTTTTTTTTGGTTTTTTCGAGACAGGGTTTCTCTGTGTAGCTTTGCGCCTTTCCTGGAACTCACTTGGTAGCCCAGGCTGGCCTCGAACTCACAGAGATCCGCCTGCCTCTGCCTCCCGAGTGCTGGGATTAAAGGCGTGCGCCACCACCGCCCGGCTCACTCAGCTCTTTATTAAACCAAGCAAGTAACACATCTTTACACAGTATTTGTATTGTGTAAACAAATATAGTGCAGCAGTTCCCACCTCTGCACATCTGTTCCTATATTCTGATTGTCCACATCTCTGCATAAGTGTTCCTGTATGTTGAGTGCCCCCACCTCTGCACATCTGTTCCTATATTCTGATTGTCCACATCTCTGCATAAGTGTTCCTATGTGTCATCTCATGTGATGGGATTGTCACAGTATTATTATTTTAATGTGAGTTTTTAGACTTAACCCAGCTTAAAAATCTTGGAAATCAGTATTATAGAATAAGAGAGATAAAAAGTAAAGGGTGGGGGCTAGAGAGATGGCTCAGAGGTTAAGAGCACTGGCTGCTCTTCCAGAGGACCTGAGTTCAATTCCCAGCAAGCCCATGGTGGCTCACAGCCATCTGTAATGAGATCTGTCACCCTCTTCTGGCCTGCAGGCATACGTGCAAGCAGGATACTGTATACATAATAAGTAAATAAATATTAAAAAAAAAAAAGTAAAGGGTGAAAGGACAGGTATCAGCACCAGATGCCCCAAGACCAAGTTCTCAGGACAAAGGAGATTTATTTGTCCCAAGGGGACAAAGGCCAGGGAGTGAGAGACAAAGACAGGAGACGGAGGATGAGGGAGAAGGGGGAGGGGATATCTGCTCCAGAGGACAAAGGACTGCCTCTGGATAGAGAGGAGACAGATGTGACCCACAGGCAAATGGCAGTTTACAAAGGGAAAGGGGAAACCCTTGTTAGGATAAGGTGTTTAATTTTAATTGGGCATATTAATTAGGTGAGCCAAAGGGAGCTTTTGATTGCTAGACTTTAATACTTCAATAACTGGACCTTGGTGGTCAGCCACAGGAGGAAGAAGTGTCCAAATAAGGGAATGGACCTTGGTGACTGGCTTTAGAAATGTAATCTAACAGTTTTTAGCAAGGAAGAGAGAAGAGGGCACAGGCAAGGCCTGCCAGAGCCATGGCTGTCACGCTCGGGCCTGCCAGAGCCATGGCTGTCACACTGGGGCCTGCCAGAGCCATGGCTGTCACGCTGGGGCCTGTCAGAGCCATGGTTGTCACGCTGGGGCCTGTCAGAGCCATGGTTGTCACGCTGGGGCCTGTCAGAGCCATGGTTATCACGCTGGGGTCTGCCAGAGCCATGGTTATCACGCTGGGGCCTGTCAGAGCCATGGTTGTCACGCTGGGGCCTGCCAGAGCCATGGTTATCACGCTGGGGCCTGCCAGAGCCATGGTTATCACGCTGGGGCCTGCCAGAGTCCCTTATACCACATGTTTAAATTTAATGTAGAGATTTAATAGAAGACTAGCTCTCCCATTGAAGATATGAATATATCCCATGGCTTATATCTCTACACATATACCATTTGGAAAGTAAGAATAAACATTTTCAAAAGATAATTTTTAAAAGTCATTTGATTAAATAATTTTATAAATCAAATTTCTAAACATAATAAATAGACAAACCAAAAGTAAAAGTCAGGTATGCCATGTAAAATGAGAGTTCTCTAAAATAAACACATACATGATGTGCTTCTAAAAATAAGATAGAGACCTGAAGGCACGGTACTGGGGAGGAGAACACAAGGACACAATCACCAGCCAGAAGAAATACAGCTCCGAGTCAAGGAGCTGCACACACCAGCAGAATCCGTGGAACACTTGGAGAGTGGAGCCTGGGCCGCACGGCTCCCTGCCTGGGCCGCCCATGGGTAGGAGGAGCTCTTTGTGACACTGGACACCCACTGTCCCAGACACCCTCCTCAGTGGACACCCACTAGGAAAGACACCAGACCTGTCCGTTGTGAGATATCTGTACACTGTGTGAAGATGGATTGCTGTGGTTGGTTTAATAAAGCTGAATGACCAATAGCTAGGCAGGATTTCCAGGGAGAGAAAGGAAGAGGAGGACGACCTAGGCATGCAGGAGAAGCCAGGAGACACAGAGAGGAAACAGGAAGTACAAGATGGAAGAGAAGTAACACCACATGATAGAACATAGATTAATAGAAATGGGTTAATTTAAGTTATAAGAGCTAATGGGGACACGCCTAAGCCAAAGGCCAAACTTTTATAATTGATAAGTCTCGGTGTCGTTATGAGCAGGCTGGCGGTCCCAGTGAGAAAGCATATCACACCTGTTCGTGTGTGTTCATTGGCAGTAGGTGCCGGTGTCCTGTGAGACATCACGCTCCTGCTCTGTTACACTGACCCCTCCTCAGGTCTCCTGGATGCTTGCAGCAAGCAGTTCCTGTCAAGGTGGTGGAAGGCATTTATAAATGATTCCCTAACTGAACTGTCAAAATGGACTAGCTTGGGTTTTGTGGTGAAGATTGGGAAGAACAAAGAATTTGGAGTCAAATGAAGATAGTTGTGACATAAGGTTATTATGAGAGCAAACAAACAGAAGAATACGTGTAAGGCCTTAAATGGAGTCTGTAGTAGTAGTAAATTATAAGTGGTAAATCTGCTTATCTCTTGGTGAAGTTGGTAATGTTAATGGGTTCATCTTAACCTCCATTCCTGATGTATAACGATTTAGGAAAGACCCTTATTCTTGATGTAGCAAAGAGTGGAGGCGAGTTGCCGTGCGGGGATTTACCCCTTCTTTGTGGCTAGTTAGAGCCTAGCAGGAAGCTCTCATGCTGGTTTGCACCCACACTCTCCAGATATAAGCAGGATTATAATCCCCCATCCTCCTTATGCTTCCCGCAGCTGGTGAGGGTGACCCCTCTGGCTGCGCTCTCTGCTCTTTACTGTCTTTTCCCAGTCACATTCAAATTTCCTCTTTGTCTCATTTTTGCCAGTACGCGTACATTTCAGCCGCTACCACTATGCTAATGGTCTGGTTTCTTCTGATGCCACAGGCACTATGGTTTCCATTGTTGGAGGCAATGATGGCGCCGCAGAAGCTCTCCAGCTCAGCCGCTCCTCATCTGCACTGCGAAGGTAAGCCCATCAAAGCCCCTTCGGCTGGCTACTCCCAAGCCCACTGTCTGTCTGCAGACCTGCGTGGCAGTGTCCTCCCCTGCAGCCTTCTCTGTTATTTTCCCAGTGAAGCCATGTCTTAGTCTCAGTCTCGTCCTGTGCGTTTCCTGCTGTGTGAAGAAAGTTTGTAGTCCGTGCAGCTGACCAGCAGGCAGTTTTAAGATCCAAACTGGCCTGGGTTAGCTAAGTTTCTGTGTAAGGTGACTGTTTTCCCCTAATTAAAAAGAAAAGCAGAACTAGTCTTTTTTTTTTTTTTTCAGAACTAGTCTTAATATTTACATTTTGTCCCAACAGCTCTGAAATCTTTGACCATGCAAGTTCTAAACAGTATGGCAGCGTTCATCGCCCTGCCGTCCATTTTACAGAGAATCCTGCAGGTGAGCTCAGAGGGGTGGGGGTCTAAATATCGATTGCTTTCTGTTATTTTACCAATGAGCGAGGCTGAGGTTCAGATCACCTATGTCTTGGCATTACCCACATTTCTAACTGACCTTGAATCGGTCTTACATGGTGTCACCCCATAGGTCCGACCCTACCTGACTTTGCTTCCATGGGGTTCACACACACATTTCCTGGTGTTTGTAGCCCCTGGGAGACAATGGGCACCTATTTCTGGCTGATCATACTTTCAGATTTAAAAAAAAAAAAACTAAAAATGAAGTGAATGTAGGCATTCTAAGTAGTAGTGGTTATTTCAGTTTTCTAGCTCATTCTAAAAATAATACTTCTAAGTTGAAAACTCACCCCAGCTGTAAATTCTAGCTAGCCTTTTGTCCAGAGTTATTGTAAGAAACATTTTCTCCTGTTTTCTTTGGCAAAAACTTAAAACCTCCCAGCTTCATAAGGAAGAGAACACTAAAAATACTCTGAGCTGTATTTTTAGTAAAACCTGTGAACATTCTTGGGGAGACAGCAGGAATTAGACCAGTCTGTCTTCTCTCATCCTATGTGACGCGTGCACACTCAATCGCAGACACTCACAATGCACGTGCACATGAGCACACAAGCATGTGCACGCACACAGAGTTAAATAGTGCCAGGACTCCACTGGTCTCAATTTTTATCCATTGGAGTGTCCTCACAGCTCCTTCTAAGATTCCCCAAGTGCTTCTTCTCAGGTGCTCTGAGGCTTCTGGGTGGCCGGTCTGATTGAGGGTGCTGCATGCAGTAGTCGCTCCATCACAGAGTGCTATGTCCGCAGGAATTTAGGACTGGGGTGGTGCTCAGCAGTGGAACCCTTGCTTGCCTAGTGTGAGGCCCTTGTTCATCCCCAGTACCAAAGGAAAAAAAAAAAACATGGGTATCGTATATGGGGTTTTCTGTTTGGTTAGTTGGTTGGTTGGTTGGTTGGTGTTTTGAGACAGGTCTCCCTGTGTAGCCCAGGCTGGCCCTGAACTCAGATCTCCTCCTACCTCTGCCTCCCAGTGCACTAACACATCCAACCCTCAAGTGTGAGTTACCGCATTCAGTCCTTGGCAACTATCACATTCTGAGGAATTCTCCAAGGTAGACTGTTTCCATGTGTTTTAAATATATTAATCACAAGGTTTGAAAACATGTAAAGAGACACCTCCATGAGGCTAGAAGAAATGGATCTAAATCCCAAAGCAGATTCTGTCTTGTATGCACACTGTGCCTTATGGTGAACTTTAGCTACACACTATGCTATATAAATTATAACAAAAATCTGCCTTTCCTTTTGCAAGGCATCACGTAACTTGAAAACGTTTTGTTTCAAAACCGATCTCTTTGAAGCCTTTTAATATTTGAAACTCTTGGCTTTGACTTACACTGGGATTCATTACAATTGTGCTGCTTGCAGCATTAACTTCTCACTAATCAGGGGGGTGTTCTGTTCTTAAACTTACCCATTTGTGTTTATTGTAATAGCTTTGCCCCTGTGTATGGACAAGGATTTTTTTAAAAGTATTTTTATTCATCCCGATCCTTTGGTACAGGGAAGGCGGTTATATAGATCGTGGCTAACAAGTGTGTAGCTCAGTTGATAGCATGCTTGCCTTGCATGCAGGAAGCCCTGGGTCCAGTGCCCAGCACCACATCAACACCTCGTGTGTAGGTGTGGCGTGCAGAGCCGTCACTCTGGAGGTGGGGAAAGGATTAAAAGTTAGCAAGTTCCAGACCAGCCTCGGTTATGTCAGACCCTGTTTTACGTCTGCTGACAAAGGAGGAAAACCAGAGAGAAGTGTCCTGGGTGACAGACGGGAGCTAGTGCCTGTTTCCTGTTATCCTCCGTTTAAGTTTGTGTTTTTGAGGAACAGATTAGTTACCGTGTATTAGTTCTCTTTTACCCAGGTCCACTGATTGCTTGTGTAAATGAAATGAGAGCCTGCCCCACAGGAGCTTCCTGAGAGAAAATGTTAGGATTCCTCTGTTCACGGTGTTTCATGTGGGAAACATTGCATTTCAAGGGCTGTCTGCTCTGCGCTGTCCTGAGGAACTAGCGCATCTCCATTGCTTACCCTGGGTCCACGTGTAATAGCAGGAGAATGGAGCCAGGAGAGCAGGGCAGGCTGGGCCGGAGGCTGGATGTGGTACAGGAGGGTGAGGTCAGGTGGTCACAGGGAGGCTGAAGGGCGTCCTGGTCCACGCCCAGGGATCAGGTGACACAGGCCAGGCTCACCAGAGCAGTCCGGGCACTGGTTGTGAGACCTGGGCTAGATCTGAGGACTGGGGCGGGTTTGGGGAGGGTAAGACCCACCAGGCTGGGCCCCATCGCCAGATGTGCAGGGCTGGCCTGGACCTGGAGCAGATCTTCTTTTTAAATTGGCAGTTCCCCCATGACTGTTTGTCTTTATTCATGAGATGTCTGTGCCAGACCTTTTCCTGCTTTTTAGCTGAGGCATTTGCTCTGTTGTCTGTGGGTTTGAAGTGTTCTTTCTACAGTTGTTTATAAAGTCCTTGATTGGGTATGTATTGGGTATATATTTTCTCCTGTGCATCATATATTTATGTATAGATGATATGCAGCTAAATAGTTGTCTTTTAGGTGCCACTGTGTGGCAGCTTAGAAAGAAGCTGAATTCTGTATGATCACATTGGACCTCTTGACTTTGCGTTTGTGTAATCCCTCCTGGGTTCCAGTGGTTTTTCCTTGTTGACCTCTTAGACTCCTTTATAAAGGAATGTTGTTATGTAGCTCCCAGTTCTAGGATACCAAGGCCATAGCCCCATGTCAGTCCCACTTGGTAAAGACTTCACAGTGTGTGTGATCATATGGCAAGAGCTTGTGCAAGAGGGAGAAGTTACATCCCCAGAACAGAAGCCACAGAGAATGCAGAATGGCCAGTTCTTCAGTAGCAGTGCCCGGGGAGCATCCCCAGAACAGAAGCCACAGAGAACGCAGAATGCCACAGTTCTTCAGTAGCAGTGCCCGGGGAGCAGCACAGTGTCTCATGGAACTGCCTAGTAGTCCTGATATTTCTACTGTTTTGGTTTTGCCTACAATGACCTCAACACGTCCCAGTGGACCTCTTATAGATGCCACCGTCTCCTAGCGTTGCCACACTGAGGGCCTAGTTGAGTGTCCAGCACAGGAACCTGTGATGATAAACCACACCCACATCATAGAGTCTTTGCACTTGTCCTTTTGATCCCAGAAGAGACTCCCATTTCTAGAGGGGAAGGTACCGTTCTGAGCTTACCCCAGTTTACTGCTCCTGGGTGAGAAACAGGTCCTCTGGCTTCACATCTAATTCTCTCTGCCTGCCAGCCCTGCCTATCCTTTCTCCTGCCTTGCTATTGGCCATTCAGCTCTTTATTAGACCATCAGATGTTTTAGACAGGCACAATAACACAGCTTCACAGAGATAAATAAATGCAACATAAACTAAAGTAACGCACCTTAAGATAATACTCTGTAACAAACATCAGCAGCTTTTTTTTAATGAGAACTAGCTGCAGAGTGATGATGAGAGCTGGTAGCTGCCCTAAGCTGTCCTTAAAGCCTTGCACTCATCTCGAATTCTATAATTGATGTGTTGCCTCAGCATGAGTAGTTTTTCTGGTTTTGCTTTTAAATTATGTATAGTGAAGTAAATATAGAAATGACCTATAAAGATGTCGTCTTTTTCTCTGAATTTAACCTTTTAAGACATCTTTATTCCCTGGGCAGTGGCGGCACACACCTTTAACCCCAGCACTCGGGAGGCAGAGGCACGCAGATATTTGTGGGTTCAAGGCCATCCTGGTCTACAAAAGTGAGTTCCAGGGACAGCCAGGGCCACACAGAGAAACCCGGTTTTGCAATACAAACAAATAACAAAAGGATAGCTTTATCTTTCAGTCTCTCTTGTCAAACTCCAAAACTATTAGTACTGTAGCACATTGATCGGCACGTTAGAATAGATGTTAAATTAGATGTTTATAATATTGTACTATTGATAAGACACTGTAGCTAAGAGATGTGTGTACCTAATGGGAGCTTCATCAGAACATAATTAAACAAGGATGAAAGGCATTAAATAGATCTATTTTTATGCAAGGAAAATGAAAAGAGGAAGTTACCTGGTGGATGTGTGGTATGAGTTGTTTTTCCAAAGGACACATCTGAGATATAAGCCAGACTTGTGAGTGATCACCCTGGTACAGGGCTCTCTAGCTCAGTGATGGGACCTCCAGCAGAGCTGATAATGCCTGCTCAAGCCCTAATGTATTATAATTAGTAGAAAAATACAGAGCTATTTCGTCCTTTCCATTTCTTCAGTCTCACAGCCGAAAGCACTAGAGGAGTCGAATCCATGAAGAACAGCTCCATACTACTCTAGAAAAACCCCAAGCTTGGTACTAGTCTCTGTTAGAAGCTGTACTTCCTGCCCAGCCTTCCAGAGCCTATACCAGAAGCCGTGGTTGAAAATGAGCAAGTTCGACAGGCAGGTGGTGATGCACACCATTAATCCTGGCACTCGGGAGGCAGAGGCAGGTGAATCTCTGTGAATTCAAGGCCAGCCTGGTCTACAGAGAGAGTTCAGGACAGTCAGGGCTGTTGTATAGACAAACCTTGTCGGTGGTGGTGGTGGGGCATCCAAAAAATAAAGAAAGAAAATGAGCAAACTCTGGTGTTAAATTCACCAAGTTTTTCAGATCTCTACCAAGTTTTACAGACTTACCACAAAGTTACCAGAGACATTTCTGACAGTTGTTTGTTTATCATTCAGTTTAGTTACCCTTATTTTCCAGCACAAGTTAGTTTTTCATGTATCTATACTTGGGAGGGCAGCGTAAATATGGGAGACCATAAACCGTGATTTCGTAAGTTTCTAGATGCACAGTGCAGCTTTTGGCATGAGTGCTCTTGTACAGAGTGTGCGCCCTCAGCCTCATCTTCTTCATTGGCTGAAGGTGTTGAGGGACGTCAGTGACGTGAATTCAGTGGCCCTGCAGCACCTGCTGGGTTCTGAGAACTCCCTAAGATGCAAGTGTCTGCGTGTGCAACCCCTATATAAAAGTGTGAGTTTGTGTAAATCCCGCACGACCTGCCCACTAACTTCTCAAATGTTTGGTTTTTGTGGCTCTGTAGCCCACGCTGGCCTTGAACTCAATATCCTCCTGCCTCCACCTCCCCAGAACTAGGATCACAAGCGCATCACCATGCCTGGTACAGTGTAAATGATATGTAGATAGTTGTGATAAAATCATATTGTCCAGGAAACAATTACAGTGCAAAAAGTCTGTGCATGCACAGACACAGTCTGGTCTGTTGTTTACTGTGTGCACCGTCGACTCATACTCAAGTGCCTGGTTGTGGGGTGGGGTAGATAGTATAAAGTGTTTTTTTTAATCTGTATTTGGCAAATTCTACCCCTTTAACAAGAACTGTCTACTTGGATCATGGTTGTATGCCTGGATTTCTCTGTTTGACAAAAGCCATTTGTGTTGCACATAACCTGGTGTTAGAGCAGAGTGACAGGCATGACACTCTGAGATGTTAGCAATTCCTAAGATTGTAATTATCAATCCGGTCAAAGATAAAGATACAGGGGGCACAAAATATGCTGAAGATGAAAATTGCATAATACATTTTAGATAGAGCAGTTTGTCAATATGCCTGCAGCCATAAAACTGTCCTCTAGTCCATAATTCCCTTTCTGGAGATGTCCTCTGACAAAGGAGTCAGAGGTTGAGACCAAGATTATAGTCATCAGCCATGATCTGAGTTAATGGGGCTGGGGAAGAGGAGACCCTGGACATAACAGCTTAGAATGATTAGGTAAACAATCTTACTTTAACATGATTCCTATTCTGTAGTTTTCAGAACTATTTGATAATGGCAGAGCATACTCACAATGTAACATTAAGTAAAAAATGTATGTGAGGTGATCAATTGAATATTCTGAAAAATGCATCCTCCTTTGTCCTTTGCAGAACAGGGCTGGAGGAGTACCTGCCAAAGTCAGCAGTCTCTGGATGAGTGGATTGCAGTTTGGAGGTTTTGAAGAGTTTTTGGTCCACCTAGTGTTTTCAGGATTGTGCATAATAAATAAGTGGCTTGGAATACCTACAATGAAAAATAGTAGAGAGGACTTGGGTTTCTAAATAGCTGTGATTTATCAGCAATGGCTTTATTACGGGAAAAAAATGCTGAAAGCTGTTTGTCTCCAAAACTGGGGAGATTTAGTTAGTTTTAACCAAGAGATGGCAAAATGTGAGAGCCAAGGAATTGTATGGATTCTGGTATTCTTAGATAACACTGGTTTTCATGGAGTGGATAAATAAGAACTCAGAGAGGGAAAATTGGTGTCGAAGACAAAGAAGCTTCCTAGAGAAGTGATAAAATGTTTGTTCAGACTTGCAAAAAAGTTGTTTGTAGAGGGGACTTGGGTAACCTCCATTTTAGTTTCCAAAATATTTGAGATGTCCAGAGAGAAACAAATTAAGCACCTTCTGGGGAGGGTTCGTGGAAGAATGGGTATGTTATGACTGTTAGTGCTTAGGCTGGCCATGGTAGCCTGTTCCTGGGAATCTACCACTTGGGAGGATTGTGAGCTTGAGGCCAGCCTGGGCTACCTCTCAGCCTGGGCTGCCTCACAGCCTGGGCTACAGCGTGAGATGTGACCGCAGGAAAAATGACAACAACCAGCCATAACAAGTACTGAATGTGACATTAAAATCCCAAGAATCATAACAGTTGCATCTTTTTCCTGATTAGGACCCAATTTATGGAAAAGGAAAACTTGGAGAAATCCAGGGCCTTATTCTGGGGATGTTGGACACCTTTAACTATGAGCAAGTGAGTAATCGGCTTGTGTCTGAGTTCGTCTAAAGATAGAAAAAAAAACTTGTGGTTTTCTTTCTATTCTTTTCTTTCCTTCTGCTTGAATATTTTTGTCTTTGAAAAAAATCACAACTTACTAGAAATAAGTAGATTGAGATACATATGTACCTTTCCCTACTTTTAAGTTTCCTGTGAACTTAATTTATAAACTTGTGTGTGTGCCCTCACACACAGAATATTGAAATGCATCTTACTTATTTTATGATTCATTGGCAATCAGACTAATATTTTATTATATGATAAACTTTCTGAGAAAAGGATTAAAAATCTTTAATCCATAAAAGGGGTCAGAGAATTATGGAAAATAGCAAAGTAAAACTAAATGACTGTTCATTTAAGTATTCTGCAACATTATTGCTACTAACTAGAAATTGTCATTATTCCTCTCTTAACTCAAGGTTGCTTAGAGCTGTTAAGATTCAGTTAGAGCTAGCTCGGCCTTGTATACCTCTTCCTTAGGATAAGTGCCAGGTGCCATCTCGTGTGTTAGATACAGTATCTGCTTTTTGTTAGAGTTTAGGAGTGAGAAGAAGAAGAAGAATTGAGAGGCAGAGCTTTTCTTAAATGTTTTCCTGAAGAATTGAGGCTGCCACAGATGGCACAGGGAGGCTCCATGTGACCACAGACGCAGGCCCTGAGACGTGGAGGAAAAGCTGAGCACCGCTGGGAAGTCATAGGAGAGGAGAGAAGGGCGAGGCCAGCTAGACCAAATCCCTTGAGGGCAGTTAAGTAGAAGTTTTGCATTAGAGGTTAAGTTGAAGAGCTGAACTGTATAGCAAGGAGGTGGGCTGTGCCCAGGTCTGTCTTGCCTTCGGACTGACAACCTGACTGCGTGTCTCAGTGATGTGCATGCAGGTTGAGAATTAATATGGTATGAAAGCACTTTACAAGCATAGGCAGCCTTAAGGTGACCTCATGTGTTAGCAGTGGAAATGTCTTAATGACAGATGACAGGATCTTGAGCAGCTTCAAGTGACTTTTAAGTGCCGATCAGAAAATGAGATCTCTGCCCAGGGGAAATGAACACTGAATAATGACATTAGCTTTCCAGTGAATTGATACTTGAAACACTGCCATGCAGCAGTTTCCGTCAGAGGCCAGGGATCCAGGCTGTTCTTATCACAACTGCCGGGGCCATCGAGAGAGAAGTTATAAATGCTCGCAATAGATTTGGCTTTATCGAGTCATCTGAAAGCCATCAGTACTGAATTGAGCCACAGAAGGGCAGAGCACACATTTCTTAGGAGCCAGTGACAGACTTGAGTGTTTGAATGTGTGCGTTCATCATCACTGTGTGGGAGGGGTCCCCACTTGAGATGTTGGATCGTCTCATCTCCGGTTTCAGCTGTGTTGTTCATTAGTCCCTGTCCTTCATTTTAACCTCTTCTTTTGTTTTGACCTTCTGCAGACCTTGCTGGAAACCACAACCAGCCTTCTGAACCAAGACCTCCATTGGTCACTGTGTAACCTCAGGGCTTCAGTCTCCAGAGGACTCAATCCCAAGCAGGACTACTGTTCTATATGTTTACAACAGTACAAAAGACACCAAGAACTGACTGATGAAATCATTGTCTTCAGGTAAGAGAGGGAAGGGATGTTAACGGCCTTGGCCCGAGGACGTGTGTGGTAGAAGCAGCCAAGCAGAAGTCCATGTGACCATGCACAGTCAGCCATTCAAGCCGCCAGCAAAATAGGCAAGAGTTCCTGCCCCACAGCCCTTCCAGTCTGAGTGGGAGTGGGGAGGGGACATGAGGGGTCTCAGACATTTTATAAATCCTGTCTAATCAGAGTTAAGATGGAAAGAAAAGGCAGCAGGACCTGAGGGTGAAGTGTGTACCTGAGAACAGTGCTGTGTCAAGCAGGCAGGATAAGGGCTCTCTCAGGGGATGATGACCTCGAGCAGAATGAGAGACAGAGGTGGATGTGCGGAGAGCCGTTTGGATCAGAGTGACTCTGAAAGGTATGACCAGCTTGCTGGTGCATTGGATGTGGAAGTAGAAACTAGGTCTTTGACTTGAGAAATACAGTGAATTGTCTGAGGAGGAACTGGTATAAGGAACTGGGAAAACAGTAACTCTGTCCTGCAGATCTTAGGCTTGAGGGAGCTGCCAGATTCTGAGTAGGTTATCTAATAGTCATACTTTATCAGAAATCCAGAGCCATGCTGAGACTGGAAATAGATGGTTAGGAGTCAGCAACACAGATACTTAAGCCACAGTACCTAGAGGGAGGACGTGACACACACAGGTGACACCGGGACCGGAGACCCCGGAGTCCAACTTCCTGGTTTTAGACGTTGACTCTGCCATGTGCTAATTCAGACTTAGGTCAATTTTATCTTTTTCTATCTCAGTTTCCTTACTTGTGGACTGAGATGGTAACAGTAACTGCATGTTGAGGTTTTGCCATGAGTCGACGGTGCCCGGCATGACAAAGTGTTTTTGTGAGCGTCAGCTGTGCGGGAAAACTGGCAGGTCTGGAGACGCACGAGGAACGCGTTCTCATCGGCTAAGAACCATCCCTTCAGGAGTCGCTTATTGAGAGCCTGCTTGTCCTGGTCGTTGTCGATGGTTTTGGTTTTTGTCAGTTTAACTAAAGTCATCTGACAAGAGGGAACCTAACTGAGAAAATGCCTCCATAAGGTTGGCCTGTAGGCAAGCCTGGGGGGCATTTTTTATTAATGATTGTTGCATGAAGGCCCAGGCCATTGTGGTTGGGACCACCCTTGAGCAGGAGATACTGAGTGCTATGAGAAAGCAGGCTTGGGGCTGGAGCGATGGCTCAGTGGTTAAGAGCTATTTCAGCGGACCTGAATTCATTTCTCTACACCACACGGCAGCTCACAACCACCTGTAACTCCAATTCCATGGGATCGGATACCCTCTTCTGGCCTCCATGAGTACCAGGCATGCAGGCAAAATACCCATATACATAAAATATAAATAAATAAATGAATGAAGCAGGCTAATGAGGAGCAAGCCAGTAAGTAGCACTCCTCCATGGCCTCTGCTTCAGTTCCTGCCTTCGGGTTCCTGCCTTGGGTTCCTGCCCTGTCTTACCTGAGTGATGGAGCGTGACCTGAGAGTTGTAAGCTGAAATAAACTCTTTCCTCCCTAAGTTGCTTTTGGTCATTGTCTTAGTTATGTTTTTATTGCTGTGGTAAGACACCACAACCAAGGCAACTTCTAGAAGAAAGAATGTACTGGGGGCTTACAGTTTCAGAGCCCTTGACGAGCGGGGCAGGAGCATGGAAGGCAGGCATGGTTCTAGAGCAGCAGCTGAATGCTTACATCTTCATCCAAAGTAGGAGGAGAGCTCACTGGGAATGGCATGGGCTTTTGGAACCTCAAAGCCCACGCCCAGTGACACACCTCCTCCAACAAGGCCACACCGCCTAATTCTTCCTAAACAGTTCTACCAGCTGGGGACCAGACATTCAAAGATTTGAGCCTCTGGGGACTGTTTTCATTCAAACCACCACAGTCATGGTGTTTTATCATAGCAATGGGAAACCCTAACAAAGACACTGCTGTGAACCAGATCTGTTCATCAAGATAAAGAGCAGCATGAACAAAATATGAAGCAGTGATAACTACTATAGAAAAAAAAAAGAATAAAACATGCAGAGAGATTTGCAGAAGTTTGGGGGAATGACTGTTTTATATAGCATGGTTAGGAATGCCTGACTGTTGAAATGACTTATTAATAGACAACTGTGGAACCTAATTAAAATGTAATTACTTATTACGTTAATAAGAATAAAACAGTAAAGAAAGAGGATGTTGGTAGCTACTAATTTATAGAGAGCAGTTGGGGGACACCCCCCTGCACAGATGATTTTGGAGTGATTTTAAGACATAGGGAAGTGGCTATCTAATTTGTGGGATGTGTGTTCGGCTAGGGTTAGGGATATGGAGTCTGTCAGGCAGCACATTCCTATCATGCTTGATGGCCAGTGAGTGGGTAGCACAAGAGGTCTGGACAGAGTGAAGAGAAAGTAACAAGAGAGAATGCCCAAGGGACAGCAGAGGTCAACCGGACAAGACTGGGTTCTTGTACGAAGATGGACTTTTCTTCTGAGAAGGCACTGGGTAGTTTTGAGGTATGTCAGGGGTCACTGGTTGCTGTTTTTAGAATGGACCACGGAGGGACAAGGAAGGAAGCAGAATGACCAGTAAGGCAACTTCGGTCGCCTGCATGTGGCCCAGTGCAGTCAGTAGCGAAGAACTAAGAAGTGAGAACTCTGGGTCCCATCTGAGAGCAGACCCAGCAGGATTTGCTTCCAGATGCGCTCATCATGTGCAGGGCAGGAAACAGTGTGGACGACTCCACACTTCCTCCTGAGAAGCTGGAAGGTGCCGTTGCTGTAGCTGAGATGTGGAAGGGTGGATGGAGATACGCAATGGAGGTTGAGTTAATGAAAGTTAGGGGCTTGCATTTGCATATGTCAAATCAGGACTCGTGTCTAGACTTCTCAAGGAGACAGATACATAGGGCTGAAGGAGATGTCTGGCCTGGCGGTACAGACCTGGGCGTCATGAGCCCGTGGCATTTTAAAGGTTACTAAGAAGAAAAATAAAAAAAGAAAGAAAAAAAAAGATAAAGGTTTTGGAACTAGAAATAATAACTGAAGGAGCAGGGCTGGGTCGAGGAAGGACAAGTAAGAAGAAAAAGAAAAAAAGAAAAAAGATAAAGGTTTTGGAACTAGAAATAATAACTGAAGGAGCAGGGCTGGGTCGAGGAAGGACAAGTAAGAAGAAAAAGAAAAAAAGAAAAAAGATAAAGGTTTTGGAACTAGAAATAATAACTGAAGGAGCAGGGCTGGGTCGAGGAAAGACAAGTAAGAAGAAAAAGAAAAAAAGAAAAAAGATAAAGGTTTTGGAACTAGAAATAATAACTGAAGGAGCCGGGCTGGGTCGAGGAAGGACAAGTGTATGAGAAGCAGGCTCTATACAGAGAGAAACAGCATCAGGAAGGAAAACTAGGCAGCCAAAGAGAGGGTTGCCTTCTACACCCCTCCAGCGTTTCTGGTTAGAAAAGGGGATCCCGAAATGACCACCGAGAGGCATCCTCAGTACCAGCCCCTGGATCCCTTCCTAGGAGCAGTACTCAAGCTTCCGAGTGTGGCATCTGTGTGAGGGTTCCAAGTCATAATCCACCTGGAATGTGGTGAGGACACTCGTGTTTTTACCAAGCCGCTCAGATAATTGTGACTTTTCCCCAGTTACTTTAAAAACGCTACCCGAAACCAGCTATCAGAATGCTTCAGTTTGAGCGTGAACATTGGCTCAGCTCAGCTTCTGCAGTCAGAGAACTCATGGAGGCAAACCTTCTCACAGCTTAAGAGTCCAAGTAGGCGGTGGTGGCGCACGTCTTTAATCCCAGCACTCGGGAGGCAGAGGCAGGCAGATCTCTGTGAGTTCGAGGCCAGCCTGGTCTCCACAGAGTGAGTTCTAGGATAGACAGAGCTACACAAAGAAACCCTGTATCAAAAAACAAAAACAAAACAAAACAAAAAGAATTGAGTAGGTGGAGTGGGTTCTTAAGAGGAGGACATCAGTGAGTACGTGTCCCTCCTGATTCTTGTCCCTGTACAGCCAGCCACTAGTTCATTTGGATTTTTCTTCACCACATACAAGTGTCCCACCCTACCCTATCATAATTCATGTTTATGGACTTTATACTAAGGAAAAGTACAAATGTGTCTTCATTTTGCAGCTGTGGCCATTTGTATCATTCATTCTGTCTACAAAGCAAGGAATGCACCCTGGAAATTGAGGGCCAGACCAGATGGACGTGTTACAAATGCAGCTCAAGCAATAAAGCAGGCAAACTCAGCGAAAATCCTTCTGAGAATAAGAAAGGACGGCTAACCTCCTCACAGGTGAGACTCGGTTCAGCGCTGGCGTGGCCTGTGCTTTCCTCGTCAGTCTGTCAGGCCTGGCCTGTGTCGTCAGGTCCCATAAGCCTCCAGTTTACCTGATAGAAACGGAATGCCTGACATCTCCTGCTCAGTCATGTGGAGAGTGTGAAGAGCCTGTCTGCTGTGCACTGACAAACTGATGAGATGTGTTCTGTCCTCTCTCGGGGACCGTAGCTAGAGGGGCGGGTCAGCGAGGACAGACAAGCACCCGCCCTCACCAGCTCCAAGACATCACCACTGTGATGATGGTGATGTGACAGTGGTGATGTCTTGGAGCTAGTGAGGGCGGGTGCTGCTCCTGTGCTCTGTGCATGTTTCTTTCCCGAAAGAACTTGGTGCAGTGTGTGGATTTCAGAAACTTCTCACTGCCCCTGGAGGCTGGGAATAGAGCTGAAAGTTCGAAACCTCGACCCCTAGCTCAATCTTCCTGGCCACCAGCCCCCATTCCCAAACTCTGCAGTGGTCCCCAGCTCCCAGTCATCTCATTGGCATTGGAAAAGTGCTCTTCTTGACCAGGCGGTGGTAGCACACGCTTTGATCCCAGTACTTGGGAGGCAGAGGCAGGCGGATGGATCTCTGTGAGTTCGAGGCCAGCTTGGGCTACAAAGCAAGTTCCAGGACAGCCAGGAGCCAGAGCTGTTACACCGAGAAATCCTGTCTCGAAAAACCACAAAAGAAAAGGAAAAAAAAAGTGCTCTTCTTACAGAGGAGATTCAAAGGTGGAATTGGTTTTTTTTGTTTGTTTGTTTGTTTGTTGTTTAGATTTATTTTTACTTTATGTATATGAGTATTTTACCTGTATGCGTTTGTATGTCTGTGTACCACGTACATGCAGTGCCCAAGGGGGGCAAAAAGAGGGCGTTCGTTGGACTTCTTGGAAATGGAATTACAGAAGGTTATAAGCCCCTCCGTAGGTGCTGGGAATTGAACCTGGGTCCTCTGGAAGAGTAGTCAGTCCTCTTCACTTCAGAGCCCCAATTCCAGATTTTGAAGAGCTCTTTACCAGGACCAAGGGACAAAGGCCAATAATTGTATTCTTACTGCATGACAAACACAGATGAACCAGGCCAGAAGAACAGAAAATGAGTGTACCTGAATCAGATGGGAAAAATCATGGGAGATTGTGTCAGCTGCCCCTGCAAAGGAAAATGGAGAGGGGAATAAGATAGGTAGGTCAGGGGAAAATGAGGCAGACGTGATAGAGAGCAAACCTCTGCTCTCAGCAGAAGAGGATGTGCATTAGGACATGACCATGGTTAGGTCTAGAGGTGAAGAGCTCCCTCACAAGCTTCACCTCCCTCGTAAGTCATCGCCATGTCTCTTGGAATGTAGCCTCTCCTCACCACCCTCAAGCCCCAGAAGCTCCTGATGAACTTGACTGACTTTGCACATAGAATGTGAACTAGGCATGGGGACTTAGCCTTTGCATGTTCTTAGTCATTGAATGGTCTTTGGACCTTAGTAAAAAATTGGTTAGCACATACTCTAAACTCTCTTTTCTGTGATACGAGTATCTGTCAGTTTTCTGACTCTGTCGCTGTATGGGAAATTTGGCTGCAAAGTTAGGTGAGTCTTTCAGCTTTGCTTTTAATTGTGACGTTTGACATTTGACTACTTCTGCTGCCTTTCATTGTGTGCGCGTGCGCGTGCGTGTGCGTGTGCGTGTGCGTGTGCGTGTGCGTGTGTGTGTGTGTGTGTGTGTGTGTGCGTGCGCGCGTGTGCGTGCGTGCGTGCGTGCGTGCGTGCGTGCATGTTGGGTATGGTTTGGTTTTTCAAGGCTGAGTTTCTCTATGTAGCACTGGCTGTCCTGGGAACTTGCTCTGTAGACCAGGCTGGCCACAAACCCACAGAGATCCCCCTGCCTCTGCCTCTGTCTCCCAAGGGCTGGGATTAAACGCATGCACCACCACTCAGCTCATTACAATTTTTTTGAAACGGATAACACATTTACTGGTTGGCTATGAGTAGGAAAATACATCTGTAAGGAAAAGAGACCCTGTATATAAATATAACACTAGCTAGTTACAGTTTGACCAAAAAGATTCCACTGAAAAGAACAGTAAAGGCCCTTGTTAACCACCAGTCCATCTGGTGTAAAGTCAGTTTCTCATCACTCTTTGCAAAACGCTGCCAAGGCAGATGTAGCTCTTGAGCTTAGCGTGGCTAGTGTTTGAAGTTTTGCAACATGAATGGTAAACAAGAGTTCCAGGGCATCACACAGTATGTACTATGAATAACAGCCACTCTACATCAGAATTCCAGTTTTAAAATTTTATGTGACTAAAAGGAGTAAAGTGAACATCTTAAAATACCTCTTACAATTGGGGGACCCCTGCTTATATTCTCTCAATTACCTGCGACAGATGTTCTGGATATTGTGATCGACTCATCCTCTAAATGCCTTGCCTGGGCTGGCTACATGACCCCCATACTTAAGTCACAATGGCAAGCTCTGTAGTTTAAATAGGGAAAAAATGGGACTTCCCCTCCCTGCCCCCTCATTTTCATTGAAAACCTCATTATAAATTTTAAAGTCAGCTTACTGCTCTTTATAAGAGAAAAATCTAAGCTCGTGTTAAGTTCTGAAACCATTTACAGTATATTCATTTTCCCACGTCTCCATACCTCAGGCACTGAAAAAGAAAACACTCAGTTTGCCTGCCTTTCCTTTTACCTCCTCAGTGCATGTAAAAAAGGTAAATACTTTAAAAATTAGACGTCCATGTCAAAAGCGTTTCTCCCCATGGCTGTCTATTCTGTGTGGCAGAAGGGGCCCACAAGGAAAAGAGTTGATATTAACCGTGTCAGATACATGAAGTGTTTAGCTTCACGCCAACTTTATGAGGGTGAGATAGTCCTAATTTTACAACTGAAGGAACTAGATGCAGCTCAGAGGAGAGAGCCAGTGTTGGAACTCATGATTTTCGGAACACTGCCCCTCCGTCCTTCCAGGAAACTGCCTGGTAACTCTGACTGTAAACCAGATGTGCATGAATTGCCGCTTGATAGTCCTCCACATCGTATGAGTCAGTCACATTTCTAATCATAAACTTTAAGTAATAAGCATCCATTCCATAGTATGGTGGTTTTCATTAAAGTTCCTTTGATTCTTTAGTTTTCTTTCTGTCCATCCTGCTTACCTCTGTCCAGAGAGCATGGCAGAAGCCACTCGGCTTTCACGTGCTTCTCTCGGTACACAGGATGATTGAATGTGTTTGAAATATCCCATTGCCCTTGGAACACCATCCTGTCAAACAGCTTTTGATTTTATCTTTTTGGGAAAGATGATAACTGATAGTGAGCTCTCCAGCTTCTGACTGCAGCTCAGCTTCATGCAACACTTACCCCCAAACCTGTGGTCCTGGCCGCTCAAGCGCCGTCTCCTGCTATTTTACCTAACTTCATGTCAGCCAACATATACAGCCAACCAAGTTTACATACTAGTTGTCTGCCAACAAGTTAACATGACCAGGACATAAGTGATTCCCCAGAACACCTCTTTCTTCTGGAATAAGGATTCGATCCTGCATAAACAAGAGAAATGATCCAAACGAGTTTCTTTGCTTCCTCTCAGGGTTTACGGACGCTCAGGGGATCTCAGAGCCAGTGCTGTCTTGGCTGGGCTGTCTCACTCTGTTTCTCTCTGTGCACAGATAAAATGCACAAGAGAAACTAATTTTAGTTCAAGTATTCAGCATCCTGGTCTAGTATCTCAATACATTTATTCATTTATATTAATATCAAATGATTTCAGTTTCATCTTAATTTATTCACTTATTAAGTTCAAAGTAACATAATACCTCCACTAGCATTAGATGAGGTGAACTCACTATTAAATTTTTTTAAAGTGACTATTGAATTTATATTAATTATAAAGTACAAATTCAAAGAAAAAAGATTTAGTAGATCTCAAACATTATTACCCTGTGGTTTTGAATTGTCACAGGTACACAGTTGGTGTGAGAGGCAAATAGAATGTTATAGGTGAGAACCTTGGATTGAGCAGCAGGGAATATACTTATCTACAGATAGAACCTTTGAGCTCATCTTAGAAGGGTACAAAGTTAGCAGCCATGTTAAAAAAAAAAAAACATTTCAAACAACAGAAGAGGATGCAGAAGGGGTCTGAGGAGGGAAGTGGAGGGCACTGTGCCACGTGCCTGTGGGCCCAGCCACTGGGAAAGCTGAGGCAGGAACTGAGCAATCTGAGCAACACCGTGAGCTGTGTTGGGGGGCGTGGGGGCTGTAAATGTGGAAACCGATGAGGAGGGAGCAGGGACGAGCGTGTTTGTTTTAAACACTGACAGTTTTAAAACAAAGGCTGTGATGTGGCCCAGGACCGGGTTGTGCACAGATAGCCATACCTATTACTAAACCTCTTTTCCAGCTCTATTGTAATGAATGGCTTAACATTCCTACCAGTCAGCAAAGGCTTGTGTCCAAGACACCTGAGAATAACAGTTAATGAAAAAAGAATTTTCAGCCATTGTGCATAACTATATTTTTGGTGGAAATATAAAAGAAGGACTTAAAAAATTCTACTCCACCACAATGTGAAAATACTCATCTTGTCAATGTTCAAAGTCATATACATTGAAATAGCAGTATGCCATTGCTTTAACTTACTAAAGTAGCAGCTCTTAGAAATATTTATTAAACTGGCACGCATTTAAAAATACCCTTTGTGTGTGTGTGTGTGTGTGTGTGTGTGTGTGTGTGTGTGTGTGTGTGTGTGTTTGCGTGTGTGTGTATGTGTTTCCATGTTTATGGGCTGAGTGTGTAAGATGTGAGTGCACCTGTACGGGGAGGTCAGAAGTTGGTGTCCTGTCTGATGTTACCCTCATCTGCTGGAGGCGTCTTGGCATCATGCAGGCAGATGTAGTGCTGGAGATGTAGCTGAGAGTCCTACATCTTGCAGGCAACAGGAAGTCTACTGAGACACTGCGTGGTATCCTAATCATAGGAAACCTCAAAACCTGCCCCCACAATGACACACTTCCTCTAACAAGGCCATACCCACTCCAACAAAGCCACACCTAATAATGCCATTCCCTATGAGCTTATGGGGGGCCAATTACATTCAAACCACCACAGTGACAAAGGACATAAAAGGTAGGATTGCCCAAAACCTACTTGAAGAAACTTGCTAAGTCATTAGTGAGGAAAGAGGAACTGAGGCAAAGCCCCAGTCTCAGAGAAAAAGAGAACCCAGGAACTCAGAGGAGGCAAGGGTTTGCGGGAATCAGAACAAGAGCATCTCCAAGAGAGGCCAGATGACTACTTGAGGTTTAAGAGCATTAGATGGAACAGTGTCCTAGATGGATGGATAGCCAGGAGTAAGGTCTGTTCCCCCAGTGCATATGCAAAGCTTAAAACCCACAGTGCATTAAGACCCCCAAAGATGATTTCACTGTGAAGGAAGAGGAGAGGATTAGGGCTAAGTGCTGTTTTGATCCCACCAACAAAGCTTAAAAGGAAGCCCTAAAAGATAGAACTACTTACAGCTATTTAGAGCAAAGCTCAAGAGTCTACAGAAATTTAGAACATAGACAACACCTAATGAGGTAGAATTCTCACTCCCTGGTGAGCAAAGAGGCAGGAAAATATGTCAAAATTGACAGTTTTTGACCCAAAAATGATACAGGTGATAGAATTGATAGAACATTTAAAATTATCATGTGCTCACGAAACCACAGTGAAGATTGAATATGTTGACGAGGGAGATCAAAGTTAGGAAATGTCAAAGCATCTGGAGATAAAAACAGCAGTGTCTAAACGAAAGATGCGGTTTCCAGCAGAATGGACATTTGCAGAGGAGACGGTTCGGGAACAGCATTGCTTAGCAACAGAGGGAGAGAGTCCGGCATACATATGAGAACATTAGCCCAGGGATTGTACGCTAACTAGCAGTCCCGGGGTGAACTCAGCAGCACCCCCTAACCAAATGGTCATGTGCAATTAATAAAAGCTATTGGTAGCTTGCTGTGGCTCAGGGTGGATTTTGCTGTCAGAAGAGGCTTGACACCAAAGCATCATGCTTTCTTCTGTTCTGAATTATTTGGTTCACAATCCTTTTGGTGTCAGAGCTTCACGGGTTTTAGAGAAGAGGCTTTGGGGCCCATTTTGGAGACAATCTGGCAACGACTTTTATTAAATGCTTGTGCTCTTGAGGCATGGAATTGCAGAAATCTAACAGGTAGTCAAGCTTGAGTGCCAAGTGTTACTACAAACTTGGGATGCTTATGACAATGTTTTTAATACCTAAAAAGTTGAAAGGAACTGAGATATCCCTAAGCCCACACTTGATTAAATTAGTTATAGTACCTGCATACAGTGAATGAACTTTGTAGCCATGAAAAATACCGCACTGGAGGAAAATATTAATGTGTGAACTACTGTTTAATGTCCAGTATGGAAACCCAGCAGGAATGTGACTGTGATGCTCATAGCTGTGACCTCTGTGGGGTTCGACTGTGTCTTCTGCTTAGGTTTCCGTCAGTGTGTATATATTCCTTCTAATAGAGTCAGAAAGAAGTAAGACTTTTTAAAGAAAATAATGGTGATACTCCTCTTTCACTTAAACTTTAGATTACCTGAGTCAGGAGTCATTTTGTTAACAAAGCTCACAAAGGTTTGACGTGTTCATCGTTATTAAGGCTGTCACTCAGCCCATCACCCATATTCCCAGATCTGCTATCTTGCACCTGGATTTATAGCTGAATTGCCTGAGGCATTTCCAGAGGAATCTTTTTAAACAAAAGCAAGACCTTTCTCAGGGGCTGCTTGAACCTCTTCTGTTGCACATCAGAGGCTCCCGGACTTAATCTCGAGAGAGCAGATTTCTCTTGTGAGTCACCACATCTAGTTCCGGACTTCCTTGAAAATGTCTGCAGATCTGTGCATGGGGTCATTTTTTAAGCTCAAATACCTACTTTTCTTTGAAAAATCTTTCTCCCTTTTCAAAAAGATCATAGTAGAAGTTAAAAATAGATCACTGTTTGCAAGCTACACTGTACATCTGGCGTGACTTCCCGAGTATGGATGGCATGGTATGTCACACCAAGGACTGTCAAGTCCAGCTCTTGCAGACTTCAGAACCTGAAAGGGCAATCTGGACAACTGGCAGTTTTCACCCTTAATCCGAGTCATGCTTTCGGAAGTTTCTGAAAGTCACATGGTCTCTAGAGGTGGAGGGACCTGGGAGAATGGCGCTGATAAATGAGGCAGACTAAAGTCTTATGTGATAACCAACTTTATCCAGAGCCTGAGACAGTTTACACCCTGATGGTTAAGAAAGGTCACATGAGTAAAGTTCTCATGTGGTTCGATCTGTATACAGTCACACGGACAAGCTGTGCATGGCAAAAACATGTTTTTCCACAGAGGCAAATAAAGCATAGTTAAAACATTTAATTGACTGGCAGCAGCAAGCCATAGTGAATAATCGGAAGTCAACTCACTCCTATCCGCTACACCTGGGAAGGGCACAGAAACAGATTCTAAGAACAATTCCATGTTTTTAAAGAAACCGAGGTCTCTAGACGCTTGTCTTTTTCTTGGAGTGTTCTCACAAGCCTCAGAATTCTCCTCACACAGTTCCATTCCTGGACCATGTTCCAACATGTGGTGAAAGCAAGAATACTTGCGGATCTCTGTGAGTTCGAGGCCAGCCTGGTCTACAGAGCGAGATCCAGGACAGGCACCAAAACTACACAGAGAAACCCTGTCTGGGGGGGGGGGGGATGCTTGCAACATGTTCCTACTTCTGTGGTCATGTGACGGCAATGGGGGCTACTGTCATCATGCCACTGTGTGCTGCAGACTCCAGCTGAGACTGGGGGAGCTGCCCTGGGCCTGGGGACACAGTGCACTTGTTTAGACTTCTAATCCATCATTTGGATGCAGAACCCGGGACCAACCAGCCAGCCTACAGTAATGGTTATGATTTATTTATAATCAATAAGTGTATATTCTGACTTCACAAATAGGATACTAATATGTGCTGGAATTCACTACCAGATTCAGAATTTTGTTCTGTAAGAAATTGGATTTCTTTAATAGCTACAGGCTTTTCATATTTTCTGTTTCATCATGCTTGGGTCTATACTTTTAAGTTCTATATTTAAAGAACTATATCCTTTAGATTTATTTACTTTGTTATCCATTTTGTTGATGTTTGCTTTTTTGGAGTTTCTCAGAGCTTATCACAAGAATCTATAGATAATTATTGGCAGACTTCTAGAATATAAGCTCAATGTTATTAAAAATAAATGTATTTCTATATAGCAGCAAAGACCAATAATACTTTGAATATTTAATAGTCCAGACTTAAAGAATATTTTATTTTTTAAGGGTTTGAAGTTATTTTATGTATGTCAGATCCACAAAGGGAGAAATACATTATCAAAATACATTATATACATGTATGAAATTGTCAAAGAAAATAAGAACGGTAGGAAAAAAGAACAAAGCACAAAATGAATCCAGCAAAGGCAATATTCATTGTTTGACTGGGTTTTTCCAGTTTTCCTTCTTGAAATATAAAGAAACTACAGAAATCTATAGAGGGAGGGGTTTCCATGGAAGCCGTGAAGAAACTGGGAGAACCGTATCATTTTGTCCTTTTTGGTCTTTGTCTGGCATACGATGCTCCACTGTGGCCCTTTCGGTCGGCAGACGCTGCAGATGCACTGCTGGGTGTCTTAGTCGTCATACAGACATAGCCAGAAAGTCACCATGAGCATAGGTCAGGGTTACAGCTTGAATGAAACCAGCAGGGTTGTGAGCGTTAAGCAGTTAGCAGTACTAGAAATTAGCAGTGTACTCATAATCCTCAGGAGATATGATTTTGTATTCCCAGCCTTGGTCCTCACTAAAGCTAATTGAAGAAAGCTCATCTCTCATTTAATTCAGATAACCTGAGGACAGACGTCTTAGGTGTGATGACAGGCTCCGTCATCTGGAGTAAAACAGGAAGGGAGTCTTTTGTGCCATTTAGTGACTTCTTTCCATTCCTTCCTCGGAACTTAGCAGCATGCCTTAGGAGCTTCATTTCTGTGGGTGCCTTCCTGTTTTTCTGTCAGCCAAGAGATTAGATAATGTAGCAGTTAAAAACCTAAATCCTAGAGACAGGAAACTTGAGTCTGCTTAGACAACAGTTCAGAGCACATGGTCTTCCTTCAACACTAGACTTAGTTTTCTTATCTCTAAAATGGGTAGCAGAAGCCATTTGAGAAGAGGGAGTGTGGATTAAATAAAATCGTGCCCATAACGGGCCTACCGTGGTGCTTGGCACATAAAATACGTTATATATTATTTCCCTTCTTGCAGTCATCTCCATGTGAGCAGTGAGCTTTGTCTTAGTCAGGGTTTCTGTTGCTGTGATAAAACACCATGACCAAAAGCAACTTGGGGAGGAAAGGGTTGATTTCCTTTCACAATTCTCAAGGCACAGTCCAGCACTGAGGGAAGTCAGGGCAGGAACCCAGCCATGAAGGAGTGCCGCTTACTGGTTTCCTCCTCATGGCATGCTTAGCCTGCTTTCTTACACAACCCAGGACCGCCTGCTAAGGGAGACACCACCCACCACGATCTGGTCCCTCCCACATCAATCATTAATCAAGGAAATGCCTGGCAGACTTGCCAAAGCCCAGTCTCAGGGAGGCATTTTCACAATTGAGACACCCTCTTCCCAGACGTCTCAGTTGGTGTCAAGTTAACAACAACAAAAAACAAACAAACACCAACGTCACAAATATGTATTAAGACTAATTGTAGATACATTCCCCTATGTCTAGTAAAGTAACTGCTCACTTTTAAGTCTACTGCTTATGTTTCTTTAAAATTCCTAAACACTCCACGGATAGAGAATCCGTCTTCTGTACAGGTACTTGCTAACTAGTCAGCACTGTAACTGTTCTTTATGCAGCCTCTGGAAAATAGTGTCCAGCTTTCAAAATCCACAGGGATGCTGTGGTGGTTTGAAAGAAAATGCTCCGCAAAGGGAGCGGCACTATTGGGAGGTGTGGCCTTGTTGGAGGAAGTGTGTCACTGTGTGGGTGGGCTTTGAGGTCTCATATGCTCAAGCCACATCCAGTGTCTCAGTTCACTTCCTGTTGCCTTTGGATCACGATGTAAGGACTCTCAGCTCCAGCACCATGTCTGTCTGCACGCTGCCTTGCTTCCCACCATGGTGATAGAGGACTGAACCTCTGATCTGTAAGCCAACCACCACATTTAAATGTTTTCCTTTATAAGAGTTGCTGTGGTCATGTTGCGTCTTTACAGCCATAGAAACCCTAAGACACCCAGTCCCTAGTACCAACTTCTGTCTTAGTTTCTGTTTCTGTTGCTGTGAAGAGACACCATGACCATGGCAACTCTTATAACGGAAAACATTTAATTGTGGTGGCTCACTTACAGTTCAGAGGTTTAGTCCATTGTCATCATGGTGGGACATAGCAGCGTGCAGGCAGACGTGGTGCTAGAGCTGAGAATCCTAGGTCTTAATAGGCAGGCAACAGGAAGTGGTCTGTCTCACTGGGCATGGCTTGAGCATATAGGAGACTTCAAAGCCTGCTTCCACAGTGACACACTTCCTCCAACAAGGCCACACATCCTAAAAGTACCACTCCCTTTGGGGACTGTTTTCTTTCAAGCCACCACATTAGGGTATTGCTGTGAACGGCCTGACCCTCTTTTGTTTGGAGGAATTTATTTAGACTTTGGGAGTTTTGCATTAGGAAAGCAGTGGAATGCTTTTGAGCACTGCTTAATGGGCCATACCAGTAGGAGCCTGAAAGACAGTGGTGCTAAGAGTGATTTGAACTGTGGGGAGATGGCTTAAGAGGTTTCAGAGGAGAAGAATTTTAGTATGATGCCTAGAAATTGTTCTTGTGGTATTTTGGTGAAGATTGTGGCTGCTTAAGTTTTCCTGAGGCTAAAGTGAAGAGTTTTGGATTAATTCCCTTGGCAGAGGAAATCTCAAAACAGCCTAGTACAGACTCTTTTGTGTGGTTACTAGTGTTGACTCTAATGAAGATATAGAACGAAAAGGAACAAGCTGAGCAAGGAAAAATATTTAAGGAGAAAAGGAGCACCAGAGAGTGGAATGAGGCTAAATCCTGAATTAAAGGAGATTAGGACATGGAATAAAGGGAGTGGTGACCCCAGGGCAAGATCCCACCCAGCTAAATTTCCAACTTGTGAAAAGGAATTTAAAAAGTTTAGAGCTGGGTGTGGTGGTGCACTCCTTTAATCCCAGCAGGCAGGAGTTTGAGGTCAGCCTAGTCTACAGAGCAAGTTCCAAAGCAGCCAAGCTTGGGCAGTGAAGAAAGGAGAGAGCTGGGGAAGATGTAATTGAAAGATCACTGAGTTGAAGGCCAGCCCGGTACAGATCCGGTTACAGGACAGCCAAGCTTAGGCAGTGAATTCAGGAAGCCATCAAAAACAGAAAGTTGGTGAAGATGTAATTGAACAAGGGGGCCGTGTTCTAGCCCTAATAAGCAGCAGAACTTGGCAGTTTTGGCCACGTGGTTCTGGAGTTAAGGACAGAAGAAAGGGGCTATGGAATTTGCCTCCACAATTAAGGAAAGCTGCTGAAGCCAGGCATCTGTCAGGAGTGTCCCTGAATGGAAGCCTATGGTTTTTGCATGAAGCTATGAAAGGGAATCCTGGATTGCCTTAGAGACTCCAAGATGTTGGAGATGCCAGAGCCATGGGATATCTGCCTAGGAAAGCTGCTAACAGGGAGTGGAACCAGCTCAAGAGAGAGAAGTGTGCTGCAGTCAACAGAGCTGAAAGGAGTTGGAGATCTGAAGAGCACTTTGACGTCAGACGTGGAGATGCAGAGTTTGGAGTTTGCCCAGCTGGTTTTCAGTCTTGCATTGATCCAGTATTTCCTCACTGTGCTCCCTTCCCATGTTTTAGAATGGTAATGTATATCGTGTGCCATTATATGTTGGAAATATGTGATCTTCTTTTAAATTGTAATTTTATAGGGGATTACAGTTAAGAGATTGCATGAATCTCAGGAGAGACTTTGAACTTTTGACTTTTAAATAAGTTTGAGACTGTTGTAGACTATGGGGCTTTTGAAGTTAGACTGAATGCATTTTTTCGTCATGATATGGCTTCAGGCTTTGGGGGCCATAGAGTGGAATGTGGTGGTTTGAAAGAAAATGACCCCAAAGGGAGTGGCACTATTAAGAGGTGTGAGCCGGGCGGTGGTGGCGCACGCCTTTAATCCCAGCACTCGGGAGGCAGAGCCAGGCGGATCTCTGTGAGTTCGAGGCCAGCCTGGGCTACCAAGTGAGTTCCAGGAAAGGCGCAAAGCTACACAGAAAAACCCTGTCTCGAAAAACCAAAAAAAAAAAAAAAAAAAAAAAAAAAAAAGAGGTGTGGCTTTGTTGGGGTAGGTGTTATCTTGTTGGAGGAAGTGTGTCACTGTTGGGATGGGCTTTGAGGTCTTATCCACATTGAGTGTCTCAGTTCACTTCCTGTTGCCTTTGGATCAAGATGTAGAACTCTCAGCTCCACACCATGTCTTGCCTGCACGCTGCCTTGCTTCCCACCATGACAATAATGGACTAAACCTCTGAACTGTAAGCCAGCCCCAGTGAAATGTTTTCCTTCATAAGAGTTGTCTTCACAGCAATAGAGCCCTAAGACAGGTGCTCATGTTCTCTGGGAAACTTGGAGTTGCTTAGAACCTTATTCCATGCTGTGGAAAAGGACTCAGTCCTCAAAACATGAGACTCAATCATGGTTTCACACCTCCACGTCTCAGCAGTTGTAATATAAATCTTACGTATGCTAGTGTTTTATTGCTTTAGGAGCCTAACTTCAAGTATTAAATTGCAGGGCAGACTGGTAGCCGCACTCATTGGGGAGACGTTGTAGTCACATTCTTCTGATAACTTACACACTTCATTTGGTTCTCTGCCGTGTCTTATTTCATATTTCTCTTTTGCATCTTATTTCTTTATGTCATTTGACCATTTCTAGCTCATTTTGGGTAAAATTTGAATCTGTTTCCCAATTCAACCTAACAGCTCATGAATGGCAGCCTTCATTAACCCACTGTTGGCTGTATTCAGACTTGAGCTCCAGCAGGTCTCTGCTGGTTCTGGTACATATTTAATGTGGTATTTTTATTCTTTGAGAAAGTCATACATGCATATGATGTATTTTGATCATATTTACCCCCCACCCCTAATTCTTCCCACCCCCTCCTCTCCACTCCCTCCCGTCTTTATCTCCTCTTTTTAAAATAACCCAGCAGCTCCCATTTGTGCTGCCCGATACCCCTGGTTATGGGACCATCCCCTGGAATGGGGTCAGCCCAGCAGAGGCCACATCCTTAACAAAAGCTGACTCTGCCTCGCCCAGAAGCTGTCCATTGTTGGCAGCTCCTCACTGAGGGGTTGGGGCTCATGAGCCTCTCCCCAAGACGTGTTGGAATGTTGACTGGGTTGACCTGGTGCCGGCAGCCATTGCTGCTCTGTGTCCATGAGTGCAGTGGTCCTGTTGTGTCCAGAAGACTCTGTTCTGCTCTGGTTCTCTGCCTCTTTACATTTTCCTTCTCCTCTTCTGGAATGGTCCCCGATCCTTGGGTGGGTGGTGATGTAGCTGTCCCACCGACTGTGGTGAGTGTCTGTGCATACCACCGGCTGCACAAAGAGACTTCTCTTAGGAAGCCTGAGAGCCGCACAAACTCGTGGGTGTGGAGACAGGAACTTCGAGGGCCGTTTGATTCTGTGTTCATCTAGAAAAGAAATAGTGACAGGTTCTCCCCTGTGAGCTCCCAGGCCATGGGTTCTTAGTCAGATTATAGTACCACACATGTGTTTCCTCCTGTAGAGCAGGCCTTAAATCAGTCAGAAAGCAGTTGGTTACCCGCGTAACATCCATGCACCCATGGGACGGGTCTTGCCGTTCCTGTCACTCTGACAGCTCACAGGTTCACAATGGAAAGACTGCTGATGACTCTCCATTGCCAGTGGTATACATCGCCTCTCTCGGTGCTGTGAAAACAGGACAGCGGGCAGGAGCTTCCTGGTCAGTACCGACTTGATTGCTCCGTGCCCTGTGACCAGTACTCATGGTCTTCAGCGGTAGACGCTTACCCACACGTTCCAGTGAGAACCGCAGTGGCAGCGGCCTGTGTTGTTTTGGTGCCTCTGCATATCATTTCCTTACTTCTACTTAGTTTGGTTTTATTTTCATCCTCTTTTAGTTTCTTAAATTTGAAATGCAGATTCTTGCTCTGAAGCCTTTTTTATTTTCTAACACAGCATATAAAGCTACAAGTTTCTATACCAATGATGTAGCTGTATTCTACAAGGTATCTAAATGTTTTTATGTGATAATTGATATAAACTATAGATAATGTGCATGAATTTGAGATGTGCACAGATAAAGTGACCTACTCATGATCGTGCTCTGCCTCCATCCAGCGCCACCGGGAACTGTTTCCCGCCCCTGGTAGCTACGCACTGGTTCCTTGACACACCAGATTATTTGCATTATCTAGAATTAATTATATGTGCTTTTCGTCTGACTTCTGTGCAGCTCAAATTGCGATTCACCCACATTGTAGCAAGAGCTCTCTTCTTCCTGGCCTTTGCAGTGCTGAGCATTGCTTGTAACCACACCGATGGGCATTACCAGTGAGGCTTCATAACAATGTAGCCTTGGGGCAGGGGTGGGGTGGGGGTGGGGCTGAAGAGATGGCCGAATGGTTAAGAGCATCGGCTGCTCTTCCAGAGGTACTGAGTTCAATTCCCAGCAACCACATGGTGGCTCACAACTATCCGTAATGAGATCTGGTGTCCTCTTCTGGCCTGCAGGGACACATGCAGACAGAATACTGTATACATAATAAATAAAAACCTTAAAAAAAAAAATCAATGTAGCTCCTCACCATTTGATCAAAACCACTTTGAAGGTAAAGGTGATGGCTCACTTGTTAAGTACTTGGCATGTAAGCATAAGGACTCTCGTTCAGATTCCCAATAGCCACATACAAAGCCACTCACCTGTATTCCCAGCTCTGGGGAGGCAGAAGCAGTGGATGAGTTCACCAGCCAGTCTGGCCAGTCCAGGTGCAGCGTGAGACCCTGTCTCTAAACGTGAGGTGGAGATGTGCTTGAGGACACTCACACCCTCTGGCCTCCGTACACGTACACACCCACACACGTCTACTCATGTGAACACACACCATCGTTCTGTTGGTCGCATCCTCCTCATACTTCACGGTTGCTTCATAATTGACTTTTTGATCTCTGGAAATTTTTTCCATAAAATTGTATTCATTGTTCCTCTGAAAGTAGCTTGGGTATTTTGGGTTTTGTTTTGTTATTGTTATTTTAAGCTTGCCTACACCCATTTAAGTTGAATTTTTGGCAATGTGAGTCAAATAAAGTTTAACCATATCTAAAAAGTTACTGAAATGTTTCCCCTTTTTCCAGGTAAAAACGTCGCCATCTTATCATCAGTCCAAAGGGGAGCCTCCTGCCAGGAAGGTGAGTTTTAAAGGCAAACGGCCCAGAGAACTCCCTTCTCCTCCTGCGCATTCTCCAGTGTGGTCAGTCTTCTGTAAATAGCAGCGCTGTTTACCTATGTTAACATCCTCAGGCTGTTTCTGATTGGATGCTCTGATCTGTTGCTAGGATTCCTTGATTCTTCCAGACCAGCCCTCTGGGATTTCGGGCCCAGCAATCAGTCTCCTGGCAACTAAAAACTGTATGCATTGTGGAGTTAGCATCCACAGCCTCCCAGGGCAGTGTCCGAGGGCAATAACAGATGAAGAATATTCTGAGGGGAAAGCTGTCTTGTTTTCTCAGTGACACGTTTTCTCTCCAGGTAGCTGTGCCCAAAATAAACTGTCTAGAGATACTGCTTTTCAGCACACGCCACGTAAGGGCCATCAGTAGATGCTGGACCGGGTGTCTTCGGTGCCACTGTTCCTGACCGGAACTATGAGTCTCTGACCGGAACTATGCTCAGACAGCAGTAAGAGACCCTCTACAGCCCCTTCCTCTGTCCTGCTGCAGCTGGTGTCTGAAGCAGCAATTCTCAACCTGTGGGTCCCGACCCTTTCACAGGGTCGCATATCAGATACCATGCATATCAGGTGTTTACATTACGATTCATAACGGTAGCAAAATTAATTATAAGTATGAAGTGGCAACGAAATAATTTTACGGTTGGGGTCGCCACAGCCCTAGGAACTGTAACGTGCCACGGCGTCGGGAAGGCTGAGAACCACAGGTGCCTGGCTTCCCTTCGCCTTCGTTTACCGCTTTTTCTGATGGCTGAAGTGCTGGGGTTTGGTGTTTGATTTTGATTTTGTGCCCTCCCCAACCTTTTTTTAAATTTTAGCTGGCAATGATGTCAGCAAAGTGTCTGGAACACAAACGACAGCTTGTGGCTCTGTTTACTCCCAGCTGGCTTTAGCTTCAAAGCAGCGGGACACACACCGGTCCCTCTTCTCTGCCCGCAAACTCCGACATCTTCAGACAGAAAAGGGATGAAAACAAGACCCAACACCTGAAAAGTCCTGAAATGTGTCAGACAGGAATGGCTCGGCACTTTCCCAGTGTCACAGGCAGGCAAGACGGAGGGCAGAATGTGACTTCTCAGAGCCACCTCGCCGTAACTTGAGCAGTTAGCTTCTTGTCACTACTGTGAAATGCAGTCACAGGGAAGAGGAGATGCATTTCCTGTGTGGGTTTGGATTCACAGCCTGGCAGCTTGGTGGGTGTGGGCTTTAAGAGCACGTGATCATGGAGGCAGGACCACATTTGAAACAGGTGCTCATCTCCTGCGCCAGGCAGTGGAGGGAGGGTGACCAGCTTCCCGTAGTTCCCAAGGACTGAAGGGTCTCCTGTTAGGCCCCTTCCCAAACGTCCACAGCAAGTCTGACCACTGCTGTGCAGACCTTCCTGAATCTCTGGGTGCCGTTAGCAGCCGGTCACGGTAGAGGCTTGTTCGTCTCACCCAGTAAACATGAAATAATCACAGAGGGAAATTGGTTTGTAGACGCTCTTGACCAGCACCCATGCAGCACACATCCAACATGATGATTAAAGGCATCGGCTTCACATACAACTGGGCTTAAACGCAAAGACTCTAAAAGCTGGCTTCTTCCTTCCTCCCGTGTGAGACAGTGATGATCTTAGAATGGCCCTAAAAACTAAACAAAGTGCTGTTGCAACATTTGTGCTGGATGCGTAGTGAGTATTGTGGTGAACACACTCCTGTGTGCCTTTTCCATTGATCGTGTTGCTTACTTGTTATTATTCAGTCATCAAGTATTTCTTTATGCTAGCTGCAGAGCTAAGCATTGGACGAGAGGTGAAAATGCAGTCTTTGGCCTCAAGAATCTCAACACTAGACAGGTGATCTCACAACTACCATGCAGCTTGACCACGCCAAGTAAAGTGTGCCGGGTGCTCTGCCAGCCCCGAGGAGGGGCCTCGTTTCTGAGTGGCTGAGCAGTCCTGTGCGACCTCATGTGCTTTGTGATTAGAAGAACAATGAGGGGCTCGGAGGGATGGTTAGCTGCTCCTCTGCAGCCTCGTGAGAGCAAACTCTGCCGTATAGCTAGGAATTTATTAGATACTCATTTAGAAGTTGGTTGATACACCTGTTTTTCAAACTTGGCAATGCCTTGGCTGAGTGGTTTCAGATGTCTGACCAACATCAGAGAAGGATGCCACCACAGATGTCTGTTGCTCCTCTAATCCACATCGTCTAAAGGAACATCCTGTCTGAGGCTTGGGAGCACCTTTAGTCCCAGCACTTGGGAGGCAGAGGCAGGCAGTTCTCTGTGAGTTCGAGTCTAGCCTGGTCTATGTAGTGAGTTCCAGATCAGCCAGGGATACATAGTGAGAACTTATCTAAAAAAAACAAAAACAAAAACAAAAAACCTGCCAAGCCAGGACTGCATTCACATGGTGTCATTCTTAAGTGGTCAAGTGTACACCTCTTCCTTCCTCATGTGACAGTAGATACAACTTTTCAAGTATTGTTTCTTACTTACACATCTTGAATAGCTTTTATTTTATCAATGAGAGTCTATTTCCAGCATTCACTGTACTGATGATTAATAAGCCATTAATTTTACCAATTAAAATTATTATTATTATTATTTAGTTCATTTGCAGACTCTTAAGTATTGGTCATTATATAAAAAGCTGGGGTGGAGGGGTTTGGAAGTTGCCATGGGGAATTCATGTTAACTGGCCACTCCTGAATGTGAATTCTTAATTAGAGCTAGTGACCACCCCAGAGCTGAAGCCTAGCTGTACCAGCACGTCTCTTTATCACACTGCATGTGCTGTGCAGGCGCCTATCCCAGGGTAGGCAGGGAAGGCTTCCCTAAGGAAGGAGAACTTGATCTAGCCTCAGTAAGGGGGAATGTGTCTCAGGAAGACTGAGTGAGCAGAGCTCAGGGGAGGGGAGGGGAGTAGGTTGTATGGGTCTTAAATACAGAAACGTAAGAAACTCCGGGGGGACATGTGGGGCTCCAGCTCACGAGGAGCAGTGTGTGGCAGCTGCTGCTTAGCTGAGGTAGGAGTTTCCACCCATGGTCGGTAGAAAGGCGGTGAGGCCCTTGGAAAGAGCAGCAGAACTGTCCAGGTAGAAAAACGCCCTCCCTACCCTGAGGCTGTAGGAGAAGTAAAAGAGGAGACATAAACTCAGACCTTCCCTCCCCATCCCCTGAAGACTCTTCAGAGACCCCCAAGTCTCAGTTATCGAGTTATCATCATCTGAGCTCATACCACCCAACCTGAAGTTTCCCCCTTGCTTGGGGTTTATCACTCGTTAGACTGTACACCTCCTGAGGGCAGGAGCCACTTGATTATGTTTGTTCTTAAATCGGTAAGAACCTAGAAGTCCCTCGGTTGTTGTCAGAGTTGTGGTCAAATAACTGAGAGGTCTATGAACAACGAGATCCCACAGGATGTGAGCTGTTCACAGACAGGGGGTGGGGCAGGGAGTCTGTGGCCCTGGCGAGGAGAGGAAGAACAAAGCATCCTTGCTGACCTAGGCTTCTGTTTCTGGAATAATCTGCAATATTCTAAGGGAAGGTTATGTGAAGAGCAGTGTGAACTTTAATGCAGTGTGTGTGTGTGTGTGTGTGTGTGTGTGTCCCCGCACGCGTGCAGGCGCTTATATGTATGTGTGTGTGTCTGTCTCTCTGTCCATCTCTGTCTGTATATCCTGGTTCATCCTTGACTACAATGCCTGTCCCAAAGTTGCTCTGACGGGTGAAAACGGCAGTTGTGTCTGGTGAACAGCTGCCGCACAAGGGACGTGTAAGAAACACAAAGGAGGCAGCTGAGTGTGTCTGCACACAGTCTCTCTGAACCCGCACCTGAAGGATGTGAGCAGCGCCTCCCCTGTCCGCACTAACACCTGAGGAAGGGGGGAAGCAGCAGTACTCCCCGAAGGCGCTGCTGACTCCCTGAAGTGCACATCTCACACGGGAGTCACTTTCCAGGAGGTCAGCGTTCCTCTCTTGCTTGCTGCAGTCAGTGTGTGGCACATAGCACAGCCTGTGTTCTCTCTCCAGTCTTTTGCATTTTAGATATGAAAATGTCCGCAAACAAGCATTTATGTAGACTCTGTGTAGCATATTAATAGGCTTTGTCTATAGCTAATTGTGTGTATGAAATTTCTGCTTAATTGGCTCCCACTGATACCTTTAATAACAGTCGGGAGATACACATGCATCCCTGGGATCTTCTTAGGGTTTGCTCGTGGATGACCAGAACCTGACAGGTCAGTTTACAGGGAACCCCTAGAAGAGGTCCAAGCTGGAGATTTTCATAGCAGTCGAGATAGACCAAAGGACCTTAGGGGATTACAGCCTCCGAGACCACGGCACTACGGTGCATCTTTCGGGACTACTGCAGAAACGCCAACTAGGAACTTGTGACTGTTAGGTGCACAGCCATCAGAAAGGACATGTCCTTACAAAGCCTGCTGTCCTGCCTGAGGCCCCTCCTGGAGTGGACCAGTGTCCCTGCTATGTGTCCGCAGAAGGGTCAGGTGCATGGATTCCGCTGAAGGCTCCCTGGGCTGGAGGTATCCCTGGACCATCCACAGCTGATGCTCTCTCAGAAATACCTCTGCCTTAGGAGAGGAGTATGGGTGAGGAGAGAAAGCCAAAGAGTTTGTGACTCCATTAACGGATTCTGTCAAGCCTTGGTTGGGTGCTGGGTCTTGGGAGGCCGGAAGCTGGTGGACCAGGTAGCCCTTGCTCTTCATGTGTTTTCAAGTCAGTGTTAGTGGGTTCTGTTCAGCCCAGAACCACAGTCCTAAGACTTGCTTCTCAGGTTCCCAAACAGCGAGGCTGTATCCGAAGAGTCTGTGGCTGCTTTTCCCTCTCCCTGGTGTTCTGGGGTTGTGAGCCCTGTTCCTTGTCTTCTCGCTCATGTCAGGAATGGAGACAGTGAGACCTATTCAGGATGTTTTCAGATTTCATCTTTTTTGAGGTTTTTGTTTTTGTTTGTTTAACAAGAAAACATCCAGAACAAGGTACTGTTTCCACAGTGTCAGGAAAACTGGCTAGCCCCAAGAATGGCTGGTCAGTGATTTCACACGAGTTAACGAAAACATGAACCCAGGAAAGCACTGAGATAGATTTCTGTAGGAGTGTTTTGTCTGTCTGTCCGGGCTGGGGTTCCAGTGTGTCAGCCCCCTGTGCTTGCTGACTGCAGCCTTTCTAGTCATGCTGTGGAGGGAGGCTTGGAGAAGTCGTCTGCTGTCCAGATGCAGGTTCCCCTTCACAACCAAATGGATGTTGGTGCTCTCCTGGAATCCTTGTCAGAACTGCGTCTCAGTGTCACTCCAGTGCCTCGGCTGTGTGTTATAAAACAACACACCGGGAAACAAGGGTCTGGGGTGACGGTGGTTTTAGTGCAGGCTCAGGTGAAGACTTGGACCAGCGTTGTCACACGGATGTAAAGACGCTGGTGTCCAATGGCTCTTGGCATCTGGAGGCCACTGAGGTAGGTGGAAGGACAGGCGTTCTCAGTAGCCACAAAGATGGAGCTGATACCGGTGCAGCTGTTGGGTCAGCTTAAAAGGAGTGGTTTACAGTTGGTGCCGCGGTTGATGAGCCGGTATTGGTGCATTGTTAGTAACTAAGGTCTGTGCTTAATTCGGGCTTGGTGCCTTGTGTTGTGGATTCTGTGGGTTCTGGCACGAGTGTAACGAGCTGCGTCTCCTGAGGATCGTACAGGGTCGCCTCACTGAGCGCCAGAGCCTTACGCTCCACCTGTTGGTAATGCTTCCCCACCCCCACCCCAAATACTCGCGACTGCCGATCTCTGCTGCCTCTGGTTTGGCCTTTCCTGAAATGCCGTGTGGTTAGTGTGTTGTTTCTTCCACCCAGCGGTCAGCACATAAGATTTCTTGCTGTAGTTTTTCATATTGAGCCGCATTTGTCTGTGCGTACCGCAGCTGCTTATCCACTCACCTTTTGAACGACATCTTAGTTGCTTATAGGCTTTTGCAGTCGTGCAGAAGGCTACAGTAGACGTCTGTGCAGGTGTAGCTTGATTTTTCCTGCCTCGGCCACAGTCAGGACAAACCTCTGTCACCCGCCAGTCCCACAGCCGCTCAGACCCAACCAAATAAACACAGACACTTATATTGCTTGCAAACTGTATGGCCGTGGCAGGCCTCTTGCCAACTGTCCTTATCTTGCTAACTGTGCTTTTATCTTAAATTGATCCATTTCCATACATCTATACCTTGCCATGTGGCTGGTGGCTTACTGGCGTCTTCACATGCTGCTGGTCATGGCGGCGGCTGCAGCCTCTCTGGTCATGGCGGCGGCTGCAGCCTCTCTGGTCATTGTGGCGGCTGCAGCGTCTCCTTCTGCCTTTCTGTCCTTTTATCCTGCCTAGCCACGGCCGATCAGGTTTTATTTATTAACCAATCAGAGCAACTTGACATACAGACCATCCCCCAGCACAGCCAAGTGCAGACCATCTCAAACACCTGCACTCAGGCCCATGGTCCTAATCATCCTCTATACGGACCTGCTGGGTAACGCCACAAAGAACCTGAGAATGGGCTCCCACAGGACCTACAGAACATCCCACAGCATGCAGGTTTCTCTGTGGACATGTTTTCAGGTCATACAGTGCATTACTGAGTTATATGTCAACATTCAGTTTTCTACACTGTCAAGATAATTGACTTCAAATTTAAAGAGAAGTGGTTGTTTGACTAGTTCTGGTGGGTCTGGACTGAGATCTGGCAGCACCCTGTGGCTGGCTCTGTGTGTGTATGTGTGCACGTGTGCACGCAAGAGCAGCCATTAATGTGATCACTTTTTACTTTCATAGAATTTAATATTAAAAATTGCAAATAAACAAAAACATCACACACTAAAATTTAACAGACACAAAATCTCTACAACTCAGTGAAATTTTACATTGTTAGACTGGCCATTCAGAATGGCCACTGTGGAGCTCCATGTGGCATTTTATACAAAATCACAAAATCCATGGCAGAATTCGCACTAGAAAAGCAATCAGCTTTATATCCTCTTTCCTAACTCCTGTCCATTTTAACTCCCGGTAGGTTTTAGAGAATGTTCCCTGTGCCGCTAGAATGTATTTCCTCTTTGCTGGATGAATCACGGCTGTTGCCTCCTCTCTCCTCTCCCTGCAGGCTGAGGTCAGCCTCTGCCAGGCTCCTCTTCTGGCCCTGCTAGTCCAGGCCATGGCCAGGCTGCGGGATGCTGGGCCTCCCTCATCTCGGCCCCAGCCCCTCTGCCCTTGCCGGGTGCTACGCTGCCGTTTCACTGTCCTCTCTGGCTCATCAGGTTTACCCTCCAGCCTGGCTTTCAGCGCTGGGAACTCACTCCTGTGCTTTAGAGATCTTGGTGCTGCCTCTCTGATGGGCCCAGCTCAGTGGAAGCAGATTGGTGTGGCGGGGGATACTAGATGGCTTTTCATGGAGATAACGGCATGGAGATAATGTTCTCTTGTTTTTCTATTGGTGACTTCTTATCCCGATCTCCTTCCATCCAAACTCTGGTCCCCAGATGCTGCCTCCACTTGGGCTGTCCTCTGTATACCTCTTTAATTACACCTTTATTGATTTCTCAGTGTGTTTGGGGTGTTTTGTTTTGTCTTAGTTTTAAAGGTTTTTCAGGGGGTGGACTTTGTGGTGGTCTTGGGTTTACTGTGTATATCCTAGCCTCTCTGATTCTGTTTCTGATTTAAACTAGCTAATCCCGCTTGTATCAGTCTGATTTGCTATAGGTCCTGTTTGCATTGCATGCATATTATACAGTTACTTTTTAAAATTCAGTTATGGGAGAATGTGAAAACAGACATTGATATAGTATTTTACAATTACACGATTAACTTTTCTGGTTCTCCCTGTTTATCCATGTGCATTTGAAATAGCTGGAATGATTTTCATTCTGAAGAACCCCCTTAGTCGATTTTGTCAGAGAGAGAGGTAGGTAAGGTGTGAATGCCTCAGTACCATGTGGAGGTCAGAGGACAACTTGCAGGAATCCGTTCTCTCCTTCCATCCTGGGTTCCAGGGATCGAATTCAGGTGGTCAGGCTTGCAGAGCAAGTACTTTTCACCACTGAGTGATTGCACCACTCTGCAATCCTCCCAGGGTGTGGGGGTTTGCCTGCAATCCTCCCAGGGTGTGGGGGTTTGCATGTAATTGGCTCCATAATCTAATAGGGAGTGGAACTTTAGGAGATGTGGCCTCTTTGGAAAAGGTGTGGCCTTGTTAGAGGAAGTGTGTCACTGGGGGCGGGCTCTGAGGTTTCAGAAGCTTAAGCCGGGCTTAGTGTCTTACTAGTTTTTTCCTGCTGCCTGTGGATCAAGATGTAGAACTCTCAGCTCCTCCTCCAGCACCATGTCTGCCTGCGTGCCATCATGTCTCACCATGAGGATAATGAACTAAACCTCTGAACTGTAAGCCAGCCCCAATTAAATGTTTCCCTTTATGAGAGTTGCCATGGTCATGCTGTCTCTCCACAGCAACAGAAATCCTGTTTACCTGGTCAAGAGTCCAACCTGAACTGAGCCCAGCTGTCATTTAGGCCAGGAGCACTGCCATTTAGAGGGGCTGATTTGGACCTAACAGGTGAGGATGTTATGCCCTTTGTTGGCCTGGTATGTTTGATTCGTTGTCGGGCCTGGCTTTTTGATATGCTCTTCATATGCCCGTGTGCCCTGATATCCCTGTATACCTGGGTAAGTGTGTGGACGGTGCTTTTGTACTTAGGAATAAGCTCTTAGCAGGCTGTGTTGGAGGGGTGGTGCCATATGGGTGGAAGGGTGAGAGTCAGTCACCTGCCCGTGTCTGTGCTCAGAATAGAGCCAAATGCTGCTTTATGAAGTTGAGTTCCCGAAGCCAGGTACAGCCAAACACACCGATGCACACGCTCTGGGGTGACGGCAGCTGACTGCACACACCGATGCACACACTGTGACGGCAGCTGACTGAACACACCAATGCACACGCTGTGGGGTGACAGCAGCTGACTGCACACACCGATGCACACACTGTGCACTCACAGCAGCTAACTGCACACACTGATGCACATGCTGTGACGGCAGCTGACTGCACACACCGATGCACACGCTGTGTGGTGACGGCAGCTGACTGAACACACCGATGCACACGCTGTGGGGTGACGGCAGCTGACTGAACACACCGATGCACACACTGTGGGGTGATGGCAGCACAGCCTGGGCTCCACAGTTCAGCTTTGGACACTGCTCCCTAGGAAAGAGTGCCGCAGTCCCCCATAGCCCTGGGCTGTGGTGTTGGCTGACTCTAGCTTCACTCTCTGGCCATGCCCAGCTGTTCTGTTTTCAACAATGAGCTCAGACATAACTAGTCAACTCTGACTCTTTTTAAGTAATGATTCCTGAAGTCTATATTTATCTTTGTTCCTGCCACCCGAGGGCCCCTCCCAGTTGTCTCTTTCCTCAGGATTCCCCCACAGAGTGGCCCTGCAGTGTAAGTTGTATCTGCTTTACACCTGAAAATCTCTACTCCGTTACCTTTCCTAACTCCCGTGGCCTTGAGAACTTGGCCTTAGACATCTCTCAGCCTGATTTTGATGAAGCCAGTTCTTTTCAGAAGAGAGGGGGAGGAGCTGTCAGTGTATGGTCCTGCATTTATCCCTGGGAAAAGTCTCTTCCACCTCTCTAGTGTTGTGCCCAGATCGTGACCCCCAGAGAGACCACCAAAGATGAGCATGCCAGAATGCAAAAGCAAGGTTTAATTCTGCATATACAAGCCTAGGCAGGAACTTTGTCCAATACATCCAACGCAGTGGAGGCTGGAGGAAGCGCCCACCTATCTGCAAGCTCAGCTTTTAAAGGAAAAAAATCACAAGGTTACATCATTTAGGGGTGCTAGTACAGGTACAATTCTTATTGGCTCGCTTCTAGGGACTTCTAGAAATTACTTCTAAGGGAGTGGTTGCCCACCTACCATTTCTCATTGGCTGCCCTCAGGTGGGGGCATTTCTGTGGTTAGTTACCCTGGAAACCAGGGAGAGGACACTCCATAGTCTGGCAGGCATTACCTTGTGACTATCTTGTGACTCTGTACTTTTACACTTCCTGGTTTCTGGAATCTGAACTGACTGGTTTCAGTAACTAATGGCCTATTCATAAAAGGAGAAATCTTAGGCCTTAGTTTTTGGGTGAAAGCATTTTGGTCTTATTTTTAAGATGGCTCATTTTGGTCTCACATTTCCCCCTTCTCATGTGCCTAATGGAACCCAATCATGGGTTTTGGACCGTTAGCTCATAAGTATCCCTCTCTAATAAAGACCTTGTATAGTTAGCCATCTTGTCTCTATGCCAGGGAGTTTCAGCCAGCAACTCAAATGAGTTTGACCCAGCATTTCAGCCTTTTCTGAACAGGGAACATGGGTGACGTATTCTCTTCTGGAACTGCTTCGAGCTGGCATTGGGGCACCGTTGTCAGGGGCCCCCCAAAAGGCTGAAAAGTTAGTCAAAGACTAAAAAGCTAGTCAAAGGCTGGGCAAGGGGGCATTTGTCAGAAGCATGTAGCTGCCTGACCCCATAGGGACAGGGAAGAACCATGTTAGCTGGGCTGGTTTACGTCAGCTTTTAGCAAGTCCGGAGCTCACAGTCGTCTGAAGCAGTGTAGTCAGCAACTGAAGCTTGGAGTTGACTGCTAGCCAAGTGGAAATCTGTTGAGACAAATTTAAATTAGGAACAGAAGTTAAAATTTATGAGCTTATTTGGAACCCTTAGGTCCATCCCCTTAGTAATGGGAGAAGCAGTAGTCCCAAGACCAGGAGAGAGGAAAAATACCATCTTTAGGAATACTTATCTGGGGTCCTTTCGACCTTTTTGAAGTGGGTCTAGGTTTTTATGACTCTTTTGATCCTTTGAGGCCTACTTACAAAATGACATAAAAGTTTTAGATACATTAGTATTACCAATCTGCACTGAAATCCATATTGTAGACAAAGCAGGTAATGGGTATCTGTAAAACAGCAGAAGTGGACTCATACCTTTGAGTCCCAACAAGAACTACAGATTTGGGTTAAAAGCTTGTGGGTTTTTCTTCTGTCCAGAAACCCAGGTATAAATTGGACAGAGATTTTTTACCTGATGAGAAGCACTTTTAGGTTTACATTTAGACATATTTAGATGACATCTAAAACAAATCCAAAATGTTGAGCTTGTGACTGAATAGTAAGTAGTCATTGCTCTACCAGCTCATCGGGGTTCCTAAATGTTAAGCTCTGAACCATAGAACAGGAGAGTAATCTGAAACATATCTCATTTTAGACTCATATCTGAACCTTTATGACTTATTTAAACTTTTATATCTTAGAACATTTTCCTAAAAGTGAGCTAAAGAGCTAGCTATAGCCTTGCAGAAGGATCTGGTTGATGCTGCCATAGTTAGAGCTAGCCTAGCCATCAGTACTATCAGAAATCTGAGAAGGATAAACTATATCTGAGTGCAGACCAAGAAGCTTCCAATTCTATAAATTACAGGGACCAAACCCTACCCAGGTCTCCATAGCATTGGAGGCACCAGTCAGAACAGCATCAATCTTCTTCCACCATCAGGTCCATAAGGCAGAGTATTTTTCCTGTGGAATCGGGACATGGAAGACTGACCTTGATCAGGCAAAGGGTGCAATCAATTCCAGTGTCCTACTGCTTGTCCACAGTCTGGGCTGGGTCCTGGCGGCAGGCGTTGCATTGGGGCATCTTGCCCTGTGGTCAGCGTTGTCATTACGTACATGCCTCGTACGTAATCTTCTTTGGAGACCTTGGGTCACTGCTAGGATCTGGAAGCCTGTCTGATATAGTAAGCTTTTAGATCAACATTTAAATGCCATATTCTGCAGATCTCTGAAGTATGAGGGCTGTCCAGGTATATCTGAATAGACAAACTTTGTTTCTAATTACTTGTTTCAAGCTCCACCCTGAAAACATATGCAAGGGACTGAGTAAATGAGTAAATTTACATCAGTACTTACTTACCCTGACTACAATTAAAAAACTTGATTACTTATGACTGACTATTTATGTTCTCTAACAGTCTACAATAAGTAGCCTAAAAACAATGCTTTTAAGTTGAAGCTCTTCTAGCATCAAATACAGGTTCAGTAAAGAAACCAAAACAAAATATCATTATACAACATTCTTAAGCCTGAACGTACCTTGGGTAAGAAGAAACATTTTTTAAGCCATTGGTTTTTAACTATAAAAACTGTTCTTAAAAGATTAAGATCTCTCAAATGTCTTCTGTAATATCAACAATAAAGTATCTTCTTTCACTTTAAGGGGAAGAAAACATGGCATCACCACAATCTGTGTAAAGTAAAACCAAGCTCCAAAGTGCAAACAATCCCAAAGTTCAATATCAGGGATTCATTTATAATCCTTTTGGTTCTTTTACTTAGAGGCTTGGATGATTTGTTTGACCCTACCTTTGGCAGCACATACATAGCCTGCCTGCTCCATTTTATTATGGCTGGTGCTTCTGGTGATCATCACCTGGCACTGGAATTTTTTAAAACTACTAAGGTCCACCACTGCAACTAGACTCTTTTTGGAACTCTAGTCCTGCCATACATTTGCAAACCTCAGCTGTTTCCTATGATTCCTTTATGTTACAAAGTTTAGCTGCCAGAGCAAGGTATATTCCTGTGTATAAAAGCATTGATGTGCAGCTTTAATATTTACTAAGTATCTTATTTATTAAACATATGTTGCCATCTATTTAAATTCTCTAGAAACTTGCTGTTGAACACTTGGTAAAGACATAAGTATTAGGTGTTAACCCGAGTAGATCTTTATAACCTTAGTAAAAGATGGCTACCAGCCACATGGCTGCCCATGAGGTCACCAGCCAAGATGGAGGGAGCCACGTGATTGCTGTTTAAAGCTCGTTTTTCTAAACAATAATTACTTGCACACATATACACAGTTGGATCCAAGTTACACACATACATACAGTTAAAGCTTGCTTACATTTTCAAGTCACATACCTGTATACATACACACATAAGCAGTTTGCAGAATCATTAGCCATTCTTAAGATGAAAACCAATAAGAATTAACTTTCAAATTCAGTATTTGCAGGTATAAGAATCCATAACAGTTTACATCACACCCCCTCTGACCTTCTGCAACCTTCCATATGCCCTCAGTCCGTTCATTTGATCCCTCAGATATTTACTCTAGACAAATTCCACTTTTTCTTTTCCTTTAAAACAGAAACTCTTACCAAAGTCTTTCTTGTGATTTCCCTCAGTACTCTAGGATATATTGTAAAGTTACAAATATTTTAAACAAGAACAGAAATACATGCATATACCATAACAAGAATAGCTCTCAACTTGCATCAGCACTGTACTGCAGACAAGAAACTGTTGGTGACATTCCATTCTTGGAGCCAGACCTTGATCAAGTTTTAGCCCCAGGGCAGGTCTTGGGAGCCCCACCCAACAGTATGGAAGAGGAGGACAAGGAAAGCATGCACCATGGAGACAAAAGATTGCTGTTAACCTCAGAATTTCAAGAACACGAGAATGGCAGACTGAAAGTGACTCCATGCCCTGGCTGGGCCCACAGACTTGTAGGCCAGTCCATAGCTATGACCCTGGAGGGGCAGTTAGTTCTCCACCAGCCCCCACACTGAGCTCCTTGAGGCTCCTGCTGGCTCCCACCAGCTCTGCCCCATGTCCACACAGGAGCCCAGCCAGAAGCTGCTGGCCATATCTGGGCCCCACAGTGCTCAAAGCCTGCTCTAGCACACAGCCATACCTAGTTCCCATGCAGCCAAGCCTCTACTCCACAGCTTTTTGAGCGAGCTGGGGCCCCGAACCCGCTGCATCTAGGCCCCGTGATGCTCACGGGCCACCTAGCCCTCTCAGCGGCGCCCTGGGTCCCCAAAGTAGCAGCTGTGCAGCCGCTGCCTACCGGACTCATTGCAAGCTTTCTGCTGCCTGCTGCCTGTGCTCTGATCAGAGAGAGCAAGGAAGCAATGTTAGGTTAGTCTGTGCCAGTTCAACCACCGAAGGGGTCTCCATCCCTTCGGCTGGCAATCCGGCCCACAAGTCCCAATGCATACACAAGCTCAGGCATAAAACACTCACACATGTGGCCACAGTTCTCACACATTTATACATTTATATAGGTATAACAAATAACACTGACGAACAAGATAGGCAGACAAAAAGGAAGAACAAGGGCCCTACAGATGGTCCAGGCAGATGAGAGTCCGGAGAGGGAGCCTCGATAATGCCAAAGACCTACGGATGGGACAGAGACAATTCAACAGAGTCTCCCGATCCCCAGAGTTCACAAAACAGGCAGACTCCTCACAGGTGTCCAAACGGATGGACCCCTCTCAGGCATCCTATGACGGGGGACCTGTTGGGACCCCACGTCCTGATGAGGGGTTGGAACGTCTTCCAACTCCTCCAGGGTCACCTTACAGGCGCATCCGCCAAGGTGAGAGCCTGTCAGATTCAACCGCCGGCTTCGGATAAGAAAATGAAAGTTAAAGGAAAGCAAAGACAAGAAAATGGAGTGCTCTTACCGATCGGTGCAGATGGACTTCCGGAGCTCTTAGTGGTCCTGGGGGGGTCTCTGGGGATCCCGGATGAGCCCCCAAATGTTGTGCCCAGATCGTGACCCCCAGAGAGACCACCAAAGATGAGCATGCCAGAATGCAAAAGCAAGGTTTAATTCTGCATATACAAGCCTAGGCAGGGACTTTGTCCAATACATCCAACACAGTGGAGGCTGGAGAAAGTGCTCACCTATCTGCAAGCTCAGCTTTTAAAGGAAAAAAATCACAAGGTTATATCATTTTAGGGGTGCTAGTATGGGTACAATTCTGATTGGCTTGCTTCTAGGGACTTCTAGAAATTACTTCTAAGGGAGTGGTTGCCCGCTATTTTATTGGCTGCCCTTAGGTGGGGGCATTTCTGTGGTTAGTTACCCTGGAAACCAGGGAGAGGACACTCCATAGTCTGGCAGGCATTACCTTGTGACTATCTTGTGACTCTGTACTTTTACACTTCCTGGTTTCTGGAATCTGAACTGACTGGTTTCAGCAACTAATGGCCTATTCATAAAAGGAGAAATCTTAGGCCTTAGTTTTTGGGTGAAAGCATTTTGGTCTTATTTCTAAGATGGCTCACTTTGGTCTCACACTAGCGCTCTGGGTGGGGACAGGAAAGTTTCTGTGTCGCCCGGTAATCTAGGAGTACACGGATCCTAGGAGGAGGAGACCGCCCCCTGTGGTCCTGTCATTAGAAATAAGCCCGGGGTCACAGAGAAGAGACCACCACCCCAGGTAAAGTGCCATGTTCACAGAGACAGAAGGACATGCTCAACCCGACTGGGAGACAGTTGGTTTTCATTATCAGACAGGTGGTGACTGTGCCCTTTCCCCATTGGCTGGGGTCCAACCACACAGTCTCTCACAAATGGCTAGTTTCAGAGAGAGAGAGAGAGAGAGAGAGAGAGAGAGAGAGAGAGAGAGAGAGAGAGAGAGAGAGATATTTATGTGCATGGGTGTTTGGTCTGCATGTGTGTCTGTACACCACATGCGTGCCTGGTGACTAAAAGAGGCATCAAATCCCCTGGAACTAGAGTTAGACAATTGTGAATCACCATGTGGGAGCTGAGAACTAACCCAGGTCCCCTCTGTAAGTTCAATGGGTATGGTTTAAAAAGCTATAAAATCTGTAACAAAATTTAGTTTTAAACTTAAAAGGCTTATAATTAAAATCTATACGTGGGTATATGTATGATTCGACTCTTGTTTAGGAAAATAGATGTTTTTAAATAGCAACCCTATGACTGTCCTCCATCTTGGCTGATGACCTCATCAAGATGGAAACAACCGTATTTGTAAAGATGCTGGTAGCCATCTTTACAAAGGTTAAAGGGTACGTGCCATGTGATGTCACCATCTTAAGATGACTCCGTGGCATAAAGCAGCAATTCCAAAACTCACCTATCACCCTGCAAGAATGGCCATGCTCCTAACTGCCGAGTCCTTGCTCCAGCCCTGCAATTGGCCCAAAAGGAAAGAAATTGGGGAAGCGGTTGGTCACTTAGGTCACCTAAGTTCCAAGAGTGCAGCAGGGCCTTTTTGTAAACAAAAGTTACAGGTGGCAGAGAGTCAAACATTTGTATAAAGGTTTACAAGGTGCTAGAAAATAAAAAGATTTGGATTCCTTGTCATAAATGAAAGTTTTAGAGAGTTTGACCGAAAAGATGAGGATTTGGAGTTTATTTTGCTTTGGGCTTGCCTCTTCTGGCATAGAACTGTTTCACAAGCCAAGGCAGGGTGGAGGGCAACACACAGCCTCCCAGATAGAACTGCCACCGTTCCGTTACATCCGGGAGCCCTCACCACTCGAGGGCATCCATCTAGGACTTAGCCCAGACACATAATGAAAACAAGCTGAGGAGTACTGAAGACCTGCTCCTCCCAGAGCATCCTGGGAACTGAAGACAGACCTTGCTGCTCCTGGGTGCAGTGTCTGCTTGGAGTCCCCCTTGCTGAGCTTCATTCAGTCACAGGCACTCACCTGTCTCACTGAAATCATAGATTCATTTTTTCTTCATTTGCCATTGTTCACCTGGACTATTTCTAGAATCTTTACATGACCTTTGGATTAGGTTTGGTTTTCATGCTCTTCACCAGTTGCAGTTGAGAACAGAATGTGTGGAGCTCTCTGGACTGCTGTACTGGAAGTGAGCCTCTCACCTCTCCAGTTCCATCCTGGGAAGCCTTAACTCTTCCTAAGAGTGGGCATGCCCCGAACATGCTATACAAGAAACATGCAAATACAGCATGTCTTCCCACAGTGTCAGGACTTACTGAACATAATAAATTCACAAGGTTTAGTGGTTCAGTGACAGCCTTTATCATTAAATCCATCTACCTTGGTAGCCTGGCTAAGGGAAGGGAGGGAGGGAGGAAGGAAGGAAGGAAGGAAGGAAGGAAGGAAGGAAGGAAGGAAGGAAGGAAGGAAGGAAGGAAGGAAGGAAGGAAGGAAAGAAAGAAGGAAGGAAAGAAGGAAGGAAGGAAAGAAGGAAGGAAAGAAAGAAGAAAGGGAAAAGAAAGAACATGATTGCTCTTAGCTGTGATGGAGGAGAAGGTATATTATAGATAAAATGGAGAGCACAGCCAGAGGCGGGACATCTGGGAGAGTCCAGAGTGGACATGACCAGGCTGAGCTGGGACCTGGGGGGAGGGGAAAGGAGAGGAGAGAGGGGAACCAGCTACAGTAGCCAGGAGGTCAAAGGTACAGAAAAGGGTTGGGTAACCAAAATGTCTACATTATATAGGGAAGGGCAGCCCAGGCCCCTGGGCTGGAGAGTCCAGGGTAGAGGGCGGGGGTGTGAGAGCATTCTCTATAGTTGGTGGGGATGAGAGATGCTGGGAGAGCCCGGAGGCCGAGTCTGCTTCGCTATGTTAAATAAGCACCTCAGCCATTTGTCCCGGGTTTGGGGTTTGAAACTTAACACTGACCAGTCTTGACTAGTTACTAATATTAACTCGCAGATCACACAGCACATAGTTTGTGTGTGTGTGTGTGTGTGTGTGTGTGTGTGTGTGTGTGTGTGTCTCTGTGTCTCCTCTGTCTGTCTGTCTGTCTCTCTGTCGTGTGTGTGTGTGTGTGTGTGTGTCTCCTCTCTCTCTCTCTCTCTCTCTCTCTCTCTCTCTCTCTCTCTCTCTCTCTCGTGTGTGTGTGTGTGTGTGTGTGTGTGTGTGTGTGTGTCTGTGTGTGTCTGTGTCTGTGTCTGTGTACATGTGTGTATTACAGAGTGAATACAAATGAAAGAGACTGCCGCGGAGTAAAGAGGTTTAGCAGTGAGCTGAGAAAGTCTGAATAGGTGCAGACTGGACCAGTACTGGGAGGAGCTGCCGGGGTCCGGATAGGTGCAGACTGGACCAGTACTGAGAGGAGCCGCTGGAGTCTGGCTGGAGAAGAGAGCCGCAGCGTGTGACTGCAGAGGGAGAAGCTGTACAGGTGCAGGTCCAGATGGCAGGCAGGCAGGCAGACAGTGTGGAGTAGGCTGCCTTAACGACGGGGGACCGGCCTGAATCCAGGAACCCTTGGTCCTTAATGCACACACCTGGTATCACATGGTCTGCTGGTGCTGGGGCCATGCTTCCACATTTTTAAGTATCCGGGGAGTCATACTTTTTCCTAAATCTGGTGATTCCAATAAATTCTTGAACCTGGCATCCCCAAGAGAATTTTAATATGCCCATGTGCCCCCACGGTTTAAAATCTCCCCAGTAAACTTACAGGGCGGCCCTTTTTCTCGTCACAGGAAGTAGCTGAGGGATGGTTGTAGACAGAAGCTCTCCTGTGTCCCATAGCTGGTCGGTCCCAAATAAATACACAGAGGCTTATATTAATTAATTACAAGCTGTTTGGTCTGTGGCCCAGGCTTATTACTAACCAACTCATTCATCTTAAATGAACCCATTTCTGTTCATCTGTGTATCACCACGTGTCTCATGGCTTTACCTGAGTTCCATTACATCTTGCTTCTCAAGCCGCTCACAGTGTCTCCTCTGACCCTGCCTTTCTTCTCCCTGTATCTCTCTTGGATTTTCCGCCTGGCAGTCTCCTGTCTTGCCATAGGTCAGAGCAGCTTCTTTATTAACCAAGTATGTATCCACAGCCTACAGAAAGACCATCCGACAGCAGATGGTAGAATTTCTAGGTCCACTCAGGGCCTGGTGTCCTTCTCCCTCAAAATGGAGTGAAAAAAACTGATTGTAAATGGAGTCTCCCAGGGCATCCAGCCTGTTCTTATGTACACAGAGTAACTTAGAAGGGGGCTTAGCCTGCTCTCCGCGGGGTGACACCATCTACCCATAGTTCCTGCTACTCTCTGGAAGCTACAAAGGCTACTCAGCCCGTTTGCCCCAGGGGCCCCAGCCCTGGTCATCTCTGGAGAACAGACTCAGTTGCGTCCCCTGTCATGCTACACAGGTAAGGACATTGATGAACAAAACTGCCCTTATTTTAGGCTCTTTTCATAAATGGAACCAGAAGCACGTTGTCCTTCTCAGCAGCCATTTTGCATGCTTGCCCTGCAGTGAATATGTAGTGAACATGCCAAGGTCAAGCTGCTGATTCTGCTCACGCGTGCCATCTGTGTGCACACTCCCGCCTTCAGAGCCCAGGGCAGCCCATGCTAGTACTGCTTCGTTTATGACCTGCGGAATCGCTGTTTCCCACCCACACAGAGGCCTCGCCTGCTTTCATCCAGGTCAACACATTGTTGTCTGAGCCAGGCCAGCAGTGGAGCTCTGGTTCACCAGCAGAGACACGGGTCACTCCTGCCTCTCGGGGGGCCTTTCTCTGCTGTTCCTACTGCGCCCAGGTGTCTCGTGGTGTGGGGCTGTGGGTAGATCGGGTGGGTGCCGCTGGCAGTTCTCTGGACCATCTTTGTTCCCGCTCTTCCAGTAGAAGAGCGCTCACCAAAACTCCACAGGCATGTCTGTCATCTCGGAATGCATCAGACACTCCAACTGTAACTGTTGGTTCAGCGGGCTTCCTCTGACTTTCCACACCAAGGCCGTTCACATAAACACACACACACACACACACACACACACACACAATTATTTTCCAGTTCTTTGTGTGTTAGGTCCACCATCCCTGAGCATTGCTGTTGCTGTTTTCTTGGCCGTGGGTCGCATTTTCAGCTCCTCCTGTCTAGGAATCTCATCTTGTGTGCTGTAAACTGGCAGCAGTGTTGTTGAACGTCTGCATTTTCTTGTCTTCTTTTAGTGGCATTCGAGTTTGGCTGTCAGTTGCTGTTAAATTTTTCAGAGTTCTTTCTCAGCTATTCTAGGAATAGGTTTGAAGTATCCCAGATCCTATGCCTGGCTTGGAGCTGAGCTTCTCCTACGACACCCAAATCCTCATCCACACTCTTCCTAGTCTGGATCATCAGCATTCTCTTGTCTTCTGGCACTTTGCAAAGTCTGGGATTTCCATGTGCCTTCCAGAGTCCCAGGCAGCCATCCCAGGCCTCTGGGGTCTAGCCTGCACAAGTGAGTTAGTCGTAAGCCCTGTATGGATTTCGAGAGCTCAGCTCAGCTCCCTCCACTTCAAATTCTACCCACTGCTGGTAGGAAGCTCCTAGTTCCTTTTTTAAATTTTTTTTTTATTTTACTTCTTTACATTTATTTGTTTGTTTAGGCATGGGGGCACAGACTTCTTGCCCTCATCCCAACAACCAAGTCCTCCAGAAAGAGGTCAGACATGTTTGTGTCTTTCAGGCAGCAAATTCCCATTGAGAGTAAATATAGCACAGCCTTGTGAGGGCACTCCCTTTGATCTGTATTGGATTGTTAACTTGGTTTTGCTAATTGTCTTCAGCACTGTTCTATTACTGTGAAGAGACATCATGACCACAGCAACTCTGAGAAAAGAAAACATTTAACTGGAGGCTTGTTTACAGTTTCAGAGGCTTAGTCCATTATCATCAAGGTAGGGGGTATGGCCTCAGGCTTGATGCTGGAGAATTAGTTGAGAGCTACATCCTCATCTGCAGGCAGAGCCAGACTGCCTGGGCCTAGCATATGGACTTTTGAAACCTCAAAGCCTACCCCAGTGACACATCTCCTCCAACAAGGCCACACTTTGTAATCTTTTCAAACAGTGCTACTGATGACTAAGCATTCCAATATATGAGCCTTTAGAGGCCATTCTTATTTATTTAAACCGCCACATTTCGCTCCTTGGCCTCCACCAGTTTGAAGCCATATCATAATGCAAAATTGTGTTCTGTCCCACAAAATTGTGTTCTGTCCCACTTCAGAAGTCACCATCGTCTTTCACAGTCTCGGGATTGCGTAAGAGTCCAAAATTCAAAGTCTCTTCTGAGACTCAAGGCAATCTCTTAACTGAAATCCCCCTGTGAAATCACAATTAAAAAGCAAATCACATACTTGAAACATACAATAGCACAGAATATACATTATGGTTCTGGGGCGGGGGGCGGGGGGGCATAGTGAGGAAATATTGGACCAAAGAAAAACCAAAAACCACATGGGCAAACTCCAAGCTCTCCATCTCCAGGTCTGATGTCAAGGCACTCTTCAGATCTACAGCTCCTTTCAGCTTTGTTGACTGCCACACACTTGCCTCTCTCCTTGTCTCTGTTCCACTCCCTATTAGCAGCTTTCCTTGGCAGGTGTCCCACGACTCTGGCATCTTCAACATCTCGGGGTCTCCAACACAATCCAGGCTTCACTTTCACAGCTATATACAATGGTCTCTCTGGGGCTCCCTGCAAAGACATCCCTGACACATGCCTGGCCTTGGCAGCTTTCCTTAACCACAGAGGGAGATTCCACAACCCCCTTCTTGTATCCTTGACTTCAAAGCTAGAACCACATGGCCAAAGCTGCCAGCTTCCGCTGCCTGATGGGGCTGGAACTTGGCCCCATCTCCCATTACATTTGTGTCAGCTTTCCGTTTTCAGTGGTTTCCTTCACTGCTTAGTCCTCTAATTCCTTTTCACAAGTTGGAAGCTTAGAAGGGTGGGGTCTGGCCCTGAGGTCACCTCTCCCTTTATTCCATCGAGCATCAGGCTTTTCTTGAAGCTTTTTATCTCCTGTGCACTAGACCTAGCTCTACTATACTTCCTGGTGCTCCTTTTCTCCTCAGACTGTACATTTATATTTTTCTCTTTGTCCAGTTTACTCCTTTTCATTATAAATCTGCTTAAGAGTGGTCACTAATAACCACGCAACAGAGTCAACACTAGGCTGTCTTGAAACCTCTTCTGCCACAGCCATTAATACAAAATTCTTCAATTTAGCCTCAGGCAGATTTTTAAGACAGGGGCAAAAAGCAGCCACATTCTTTGCCAAAATATCACAAGAATAGTCTCTAGGCCACTTACTAATATTCTTTCCCTCTGAAACTTCTTGAGCTGGGCCTCCACTGTTCAACTTGCCTTCACACTGTCTTCCATGCTCCTACTAGGATGGCCCATTGACCACCACCCATCCCAAAGCATCCAACCACTTTTCTGAGTCCCAAAGTCTTCTAAATTCTTCCAGTGAGCAGCATAGTGAGGCCTATCACAGCAGTGCACCATTCCCTGGTCCCAACTTCTCCCTTAGTTACTGTTCGATTGATGTGAAAGAGATACCATGACCACAGCAACTCTTAGAAAACATTTAATTGGGGGCTTGCTTATAGTTTCAGAGGCTTGGTCCGTGATCATCAGGGCAGGAAGCATGGCAGCAGGCATGGTAGGGATGGTGCTGGAGAAGTGGTTGAGAACTACATCCTGATCTATAGGCAAAGGGGTTGGGGGACTGGACCTAGCATGGCCTTTTGAAATCTCAAAGCCCCTGTGACACACTTCCTTCAACAAGACCACACCTCCTAATCCTTCTCAAGTAGTGCCATTCCCTGATGACTAAGCATTCAAATATATGAGCCTATGGGGGCCACTGTTATTTAAACCACCACACTAATTTTAGAGCTAAACCCATGATTCTGGTTTCTTCTCTGTACCTCTTATCAGGCCATCATTTCTAGGCATGTTTGGTTCTGATAGGCAGGAATGTCAGAGCCAAATGCAACCCAGAACTCAGGACTCTGGTAGAATAATCATGAAGGATTCAGCCCCCCAGGGGAGTACTGTCACAGCCCTGAGCAGCCCATCAAGGTAACTGTTTGACTTTTTCCTAAGTAGAAACCATCAGTGAGGTGATTAGAGGGTAGCAGGCCTTGACTTTATATATCTGAAAATGAAGTCTTTCCCTCTTCAGAGTCATTTTTTAAGTAAGACCAAACATTTGGCCAGCAATGACAAGAAGAAGGGGTTTTTGACTAATAGAACAATGCCATCCTTTAAGATGTCGTCTTTGTAATTCTGCTTCCCATAACAGGTCTTGAAAATTTTCCCCTTTGAACAAAAAGAGAAAGCAGTATGGACAGGCCATAATATCTACCCTTGTGGTAGAACTTGTAGTCTGCTTAGGAACGTGCCCTGGGGTCCCAGCCTCACTGTGAGTCTTCTCTGCTGGCGCTGTCCTTTTCATCTGTTACAGACAATCCAGCCTCTGGGTAACGGTGACTGAGTACTGTGCATTATAGTGAGGTGGCACCCCCTTCCTAGGAGGCAGGGTGGTAGGCAGGCTTGAATGAATTTGGCCGAAATGCTACATTACATGTCTAAGCCTTCAAAGTTCACTCTGAGGATGTCAAACCAGCTTCCAGAACCCGCTCTGGCGTGACAGACCACCAGCGTTTGTCTCCCGGGTGGCGTCTTTCACGGTAGGTTAGGCCAGGCGTAGCCAAGCTGTGCAGCGTAGAGCACGTGGGTTTCAGGAACATCGCACTAGTTCAGGGGCATTCTGGGGTGACAGGGAAAGCACAAAATGGGCAGATTAAACAGCACACAACATCCGCTCGCAAGCTGAGCGCCAGAGCAGGTCTGTGGGCCCAGCTCTGGGGAGACAGAGGCAGGTGGGGATCCCTGAAGCCGGGTTAAGGGCTCCAGATTCAGTAAGAGACTCCATGTCCAAGGGGGAAGGAAAAAAAAAAGAGGCGAGAGACTTTCAGAGGCCCCCACATGAATATGGGGCCTTCAGCATTTCACACAGAAACACTGCTTCCTTTGTGATGAAACAGCATTTAGTGACACTTGGCTCTTGGGTGACCTGGAAGGCACTTGGCAGGTGCAGAGTCAGCACCCCAGCAAATTGGGCAGCCAAATTTGCCTGTGGGAAACCCATAATGCCTTGTAACTTCATGTCACCTTCTGTCTGCCACAGATGTAGTGTAGTGGCTCACCCTGTCGCGTACAGACAGTACGTTAGCGTGTCAGAACCTCAGTCTCCTGCCACGTACAAACTGTAAATCCCTCCACCTTGGGGTTGCGCTGTGTCCTTAAACATGGAGGCATCTGACGGGAGACCAAGAGCCCTCTGGGCAGCAGGAAGACTCCGTCTCCCCTCTCCCCCCCCTCCGCCCCCCCCCCAGCTGCAGCTTGGGAACATTGCTCCACTTCATAGAGAAGACGATGACTCTCAAGGGCAGCACACTGATGAGTGTCACTAATGTGTGGTGTCAGAGCCGGGTTCCGAGTCCGCCCTGGGGCCGCAGATGGCGTGGTCAGCACAGTGTGGCACAGCGGGTTTACATGAGCCTCGAGGCTCCTCCCTGCAGTTAGCTTGGCTCTGCACTCGACCCGCTTTCCTCCCAGCTAGCTTCCTCCCTCATCCCCCTTGTGAAGGCCTGATGGGATGAGCCTTGATGTCCCAGAGCAGAATCACAGAGGCCGCCCGTGTGAGTGACCCTGCCAGGCCCCTTTCTGCTCTTTGCGCTGCTTGTGAGTGACTTTTGGTCAGCGTCTCTCAGCCTGATAACGAGACCACCACGACAGGCAAAAGAAGTCCCTGGAACTGGATTGCCTCCCTGCAGCTCTGCGCTCCACCACCAGTGTGACCTTTGGCACATTGGTGAAGTAACAAAGCATCCCTCCTAGGTGCGGTGGGGATGATGGGACGGTGCATGGGATGCCTTGCACCACGGCTGCCACTCGGCAGCGACACTGAGCCGCAGCAGCCCTGATGGCTGTTCCTCTTTACACGTCACAGAAGCTTCAGCCAGGGCGGCCCGCATCTGCCCATTCGACTGTGAAAGGTCATTGTGTCACCGTCACCCTAGAGCATCATGTCCTGCCCGGGGCATCAGTCTCGGGCAGCTTACAGCCTGATGTGTTATTTCATTATCTAATTCGTCATTAGATAATGTGACCAATGAAGTTCTGAGTCACTGGGACCTAAGAGGGCCCGAAGGGTCAGGTGCTCAGGGCGAGAGCATACCGTGCTGGACACTCAGGAAGGGCACTTTCTGTTTGCAGAGCAGGAGCTGCCGTCTGCTCTTACCTTTGAGGCCGAGGTTTCTTTTTAACGAAACGGTTGGAGCTCTAGGTTGAAACAGCTCAGATGGTAGGTAGCAAAAGCCTGGCTGAGGGCTGCAGCCGATTATAGTGTTAACAGATTCCCAAGTGAAGCTGAGGACAGGCAGGAGAAAAGCAGAAATAGTGTTTTCGTGGCATTCATACTCCAACACATTATGGTTCTGCCCAAGTACACCGAGCACCCAACAAGGCATGTTGGGTGGGAAGACGATTAAGAAATGAAATCTTCACATATGGATCGTGAGCAAGAAGTGAACAGGCAGAGTGCAGCCCCATGTGCCCGTCAGTGCTCTTGGGTGTGCTTGGAAGGCTCCCAGGCAGGCTCCCATGCAGGCTCCCATACAGGCTCCCTTAACTCCCGTCCCTCCTGGGAGCCCAGCCTGCAGGGTGGCGGTGACTCAGATGCTTCTGCTGTGGGTCCCGAATGCCCGGGTTGGTTTTCTCTGGCGGATGTAATTACAGCTCGCTCACACCACGTCTGTGAGTCACCCAGCTTTGCAGCATGCTGGCATGCGGTGCTCACCTCATGCCTTTCCCCAGGGCTCTCACAGATCTCGCCAAGACCTCATTTCTTTACTTTAATGCTGAGCCTTGCAGATCGTTTCCGGGGGCACCGCTTCTTCCCCCAAATGTCCAGTTGCAGTTGAATTTCCAGCCCTGAGCAGTGGACGTCATCACACTGCTGTACGTGAGCACCGGTCACTTCTCTTCTCTTGTGACTGGGGTCATCAGCCCTACCTAGTTCCATGCTAGGATGGTTTGGGACGTGGGAAGGGCTGTGTGTTATGGCTTGCCACACTGCTTGGGTTATTGGTCGGGGGTTTTTTTCCTCCCATTTTCTTTTTAATTTAAATTGTAAATTTTTTAGAAATATGTGAATATTTCCATCTCTTCCACCATTCCCTCTCCCCTCTAACTCCTCCTGTGTCCCTACTCCCCCTCAAATTCATGACCTCCTTTAATTATTGTTACATGTATACATACATGCGTCTTGTACACACATGCATGCATACACCCCATTGACTCCATTTCATGTCATTTGTGTACACAGGTGCTCAGGGTTGATCACTGGGATTGGATAGCCTATCGAGGGACTTGCCCCTGGAGAAAACTGATTCTCCCTTCCTCAGCAGCCACTGATTGCCTGCAGCTCTTCATCTGGGGTAGAGTCTTTTAGAACTGTCCCATCCACGTTGGCATGTCAGCTGGTGGTGTCATTATTCAGGTCTTGTTCAGGCGGCCATACCGCTGAGGTCTCATGGTGCAGCAGCGTTCCCGGAAGGTCTAGAAGACACGCTCTTGCAGCAGGCATCGTGACTCTTTCCACCCCTCCTGTGTAGTGTCCCCGAAGGCCTTGGGTGTACAGGTAGCATTGTAGACGTACAGCTGGGTGCTGCTGCAGAATACAGTCAGAAGTGACACTGACTGAGACATGGCAAGAGGAGGCTCTCCTCTAGGCCTGTGACCTCTCTGCCTGCGGGTAGCTGGCTAGGTTTATGGTGCCAGGTGTGAACTCCCTCCTTAAGCTCAATTGGAGGTTGATAATCAGTCACAATGGTTAGCCAGTCAGTAAACAATGACAACAGGTGTAGGTGAGAATGTGGACACCCTTTATTCACTCCTGATGGTGTTCCTAACGGTAGCCACTGAGGAAATCAGTGTGGTGAATTCTTTAAAAAAAAAAAAAAAAAAAAAAAAAAAAAAAAAAAAAAGCTAGAAGTAGATATGACGAGTATGCAAAAGCCTCAACATCCTTCTCCACAGATACATGCTCAGCCATGTTCACTTCCACTCTATTCACAATACCTAAGAAATGGGCCTTTTAAGAATAGCTTAAAAGGCCCTTCAGCTGAGATAATAGAAATGTGATATATAGACTATGGGATACTATTCAGCTGTAAAGAGAAATGAAATCATGAAAATTTTCAGGTAAATATATAGAACTGGAAGGTATTGTACTAAGTGAATACCAATGCCATATAGTCTCTCTCTCTCTCATATGGATCCTAGCTCTGGATCTTTAGCATTGAGTATATATCATAAAATTAAAGCCCCCAAAGCAGAAAGGAACCACGGGCAGTACAGCAGGAGCACTAGGGAGGGGCAGGTGGGACGCGGGCTTTGATTTGCATTTGCTTGATTGCTAAGGATGTTAAACATTTGGTGGGGGTGGGGAGGGGCGCATACAGGGTCTCACTATGTAGCCCTAACTGGCTGGCCTCTAACTCACAGACACCCACTGCCTTCTGGGATTAAAGGTATGTGCCACCGTGCCCCGAGTTGAACAACACTTTTGAGGGTATTTCTTAGCCATTTTTATTTCATTTTTGAGACCTCGCTGTTCAGATCTATAGCCTGTTTTTTAGTTGACTTGTTTTGTTTGTTTTACTGTGTTTTGAGTTCTGTGTAGTCTGGATATTAATCCTCTCTCAGCAGCATAGATGGCAAAGGTTCTTTTCTACTCTGGGCGTCCTCTCCACTTGCTTGGTTCCCTTGCTGTGAAGCATTTTAGTTTTATGGAGTCTCATTTGTGAGCTGTGGCCTTAATTTTCCTGCACCTTTATGTTGTAGGAGAAGTTTAGAATGTTGTTGTTGTTTTCTATAGGGATTTTAGTTGGGGTTGCATTGAATTTGGTAGGATGGTCATTTTCACAGTATTGCTTCTAGTAATCCATGAACATAGGAGGTCTTTCCACCCTCTAGTGTCTTCCTCAATCTCTTTCTTCAGAGGTTTTTAAGTTTCCATCGTAGAGATATTTTTTACCTACTTGGTTATGTTCATTCCTAGATATTTTAATTTTTGAGGCTGTTGTGAACGGAAGCATGTCCGTGATCTGTTTCTTAGATCCCTTGCTATTGGCATATAGAAAGCCTGTGATTTAACTTGGTTTTGTATCCTGCCTCTGCTGAAAGTATGCTCATTTCTAGAAGTTTCTGGGTGGAATTCCTGTTGCTCCCACTTTGACTTTGTGCCTGACACCGACTTGGCAGATGAGTCCTCATCAAATGAGTTCTGTGCAACCTCTTTCCCCGAATCCCATTTCCCTCCAGGGCTGTCGGGTTGGCGGTGCCTCCAGTCGGCTGCCCTAGTTGGCTTTGGTTGGCAGTGAGAGCCATGATGGGCTTCAGTAAACACCACTGTGTTCCTTGAAGCTCCCGTGCCCTAAATACGCATCGTCTCATGGTGCCCACACCCCCGGATGGCACGTGGTAGCAGTGCTCTGAACTACATTGTAGCTTGGGCCGGGTGGTGCTCCCAGGAAGCTGCTGAGCAGATGAGAGCTCAGGTGTCCTGCCCCAATCCACTGCTCCTTCTACCAGGCACTTCCAGCTCAAGACACTCACTCACAGTTACTGCTACCATTATTAAGCATCTGTAAGTCTCAGATATCTCTGCAGAGTTTCACGGACAACAGAACAGACTGAGAGAACCACTCAGCCAGAATCCAGGAAGAGCCAATTCTGCCGTCAGAAGCCATGCCCGTCTCTCTGTGCTGCAGGGGGTTTGTGGGGAACTGTTGAATAAGAAAGGGCTAAGAGTGTTGTCGTGCACCTTTCCTATCCTCCTGTCATCTGATGGGCAGATGTTTATTCTAAAGCTGCTGCAGGCTGAGCTTGGTGCCAGCGAGCAGGCTGCCCTGCCTGGCCCCATACTCTCCCCATGCCCCTTCTTGTTCCCTGGCCTCGTCACTGTGGCCCCTGCACTGAGCTTCAGTGCTCCGTTTCTGGGTCTCCGGTCACATTAGGACAGGTCCCATGAAGGCACATGATGGAGACTGGCTGTGTATGCCAGACCCGCGGGCTCCTCTGTATCTTCTGAGTGCCAGCCCTGTGAGAGCTCTTGGGGTCCTGGGCATGGCTTCTTCCAGCTGCTCAGCCATTTCCTATCGGAAGCTCTGATCAGTTTCCCTGTGTTAGCACAAGTCAGGAGCACCCCACCCTGCTCAGAGCGAGCGCAGGTGACTCACCTGAGACTGTGTGGGTAGTGACTGTGGAAGGCAGTGTCAGCCTCCCCCCCCCCCCCAGGCACAGCACAGACCTCCAGCCCCAGCATCTTCAGTGGCACAGGCCTTCCTTCATTGCTTTCCTGACATTTAAAAATACTTTTCCCAAACCGGATTAAATAAAATTACTGGTTTGGCTGACATGTAGGACAAACATACCCGCGATCACAGGAACCTTTACAAAGTCCAGCTGTGGGATTGACAGCTCAAAATGAGTCACGATGTGGGATTTAGCAAATGTTTGCTGCACAGAGTGCTGAGGACAAATAAGATGGAGGGCTGAGCCAGGCGTGGTGACCCTGTCTGAGGCCCCACTCTCACGGCTGAACTGTTGGTTACCGGTAGTTGAGAGGTGAGGTAATCGCTGCCTTCAGCTGTGGGTCCATTGATGACCCACCCAGGCTCCACTTCGAATCCAATGGCACACAGATGGCCCTGGCTAAACCAGACCAACCCAAAAGCCATAAACCTGGGGACAGAACTGATACAGATGGGAAGAGTGTGGTAGGGATGGGAGGCAGACAAGAGGGTGTCTGGAAGAGAGCAATCCGAATTTTTTGAAGAATAAAAACTTCTGCCCAGGGAGCTATTGGCGATTGGTGGATGCCTTAGTTACTGTTCTGTCACTGTGAAGATGCCCCAGGACCAAGACAACTTACAAAAGGAGGCACTGTCCATCCCCAGGGCCTGACACAGGAGGATCTCTAGAAATCCCAGTCCATGAGGCTGGAGGTAGTAGACGGGAGCCAGTCAGCACCTCAGAGTCTCTTGGCCACAGCTAGATGTGCAGCCTTCTGTGCACACCTGTTTGCCAGAAGCTCGGTCCACCCTCACTGTCCTCGCATTAGAGGAATGGAGTTCAGATCCTCACCTCAGCTGTTGTGTGCACTAACGGTCGCTGCCATCTAAAACTCGTTGCTCTCAGCTCAGGAAGTGCTCATGGCAGGCGAGCACCTGCCAGGTCCTTCAACAGCCAGCTGTCTCATTTCCCCTCGAGTCACTTTACTGTGTGTGGCTCTGGCCATTCATGGGGTACCACCGTCCTGCAGTGGCTCTACTCCTAGATGGTCTCGGGGCTCGCACCATACCCCGGGAGGCAATTTCTTGGTACCTAGAGTGACAGGCTCATGTTCGAAGAGAGAACCTGTCACTTTCAGTGATATGTCCTTCACTGTTGTAGGATGTTGTCTTAGTTACCGCTCTGTTGCTGTGAGGAGACACCACGGCCAAGGCAACTTACAGATGAAGCATCTAATTGAGAGGTTGCTTAGGATTTCAGAGGGTCAGTCTGTGGCAGGAGCACAGTGGCAGCAGGCATGCATGGTGCTGGAGCAGTAGCTGAGAACTGAAATCTGACCTGAAAGTGGCGGGTAGAAAGTGAGGTGTGGGCTTTTGAAAGTTCAAAGCCCACCCACAGCGATACACCTTCTCCAACAAGGCCACACCTCCTAATCCTTCCCAAAGAGTTCCACTAACTGGGGACCAAGCACTCAAATACATGAGCCTATGGGGCCATTCTCAGTCAGACCACCACAGATACCTTATTAGAAATCCCTTCTTAGCCGGGCGGTGGTGGCGCACGCCTTTAATCCCAGCACTCGGGAGGCAGAGCCAGGCGGATCTCTGTGAGTTCGAGGCCAGCCTGGGCTACCAAGTGAGTTCCAGGAAAGGCGCAAAGCTACACAGAGAAACCCTGTCTCAAAAAACCAAAAAAAAAAAAAAAAGAAAAAAAAAAGAAATCCCTTCTCGTGGCAGCTTCGAGAAATTTAAAGGCCTAATAGAGAAATGGCACCTGGGCAAGGCCAGAGCTCAGTGCCAACCCTGCCAATTCACCTGGGTATGCTATGTGACTGGAAAAATGTCCTCTGTGTGCATGTGTGTGTTACATGTTTTATTGGACAAACCTCCCAACTGTCTTCAATTTACATGGCCCTATTTACATGGTAAAAATGTAAAGTGTTCAATCCAGTAAGATTCAAACAAACCATTTAGCAAGGACACTATGGTCTGGTTAAACAATCTTAGCAAGGATCACTAGGGCACATGTGAACCCAGCAAATGTTGAAAGCAACATAACTAATTGAGTTATCTTGGAAAAAAAGTGCTAATTAATTGGCTGGATACAGTTGAACCAGGAGCTAAGACATCAAATAACCTAAACGTACCCTGTCAACATCAGGACACCATAAGGAACAGTGCAGATACCATCCCCCTCAGCGCTTGAGGTGGGTGTCTTCAAACCCCGCCCCATACCTGCTAGCCCAAATCTGCTTTTATTACTAAAATATGTATCTTACATCCCAGGCTGGCTCAGAGCAAACGGTTCTCCTGCCCTAGCCCCCCACACTGAGGAGTCTCCATTGGACAAACGGCCCCACATTGTGGGGTCTCCATTGGATACTGTCATCAAGAGTCAGCGTTTAATAACACCCTGAGCAGTTCTACGCATTGAAGACCGAGACTCGCTGGGTCAGAAACTACGGAATGAACCTTATCCAGGACGTCTGCACTTCTGACTCAGGCAGCAAACTCCCAAGGGCAGGCACTGGTGTATCCCACGTGCTCTACAGTATTTCCCAGGGGCTTGATGACGTGGTTCTGTTTTTAGCAGTAGCATTCTACTACCCTGCGACATGACCTTCACTTTCCTAAAAAAGATCTTAATTGCTTCCAAAATATATCGGCTGGAATAAAATGAGAAAAATCTAGGTTTTGTAAAACTGCAAGTCTGTGAGAAATAAGATAAAGCCAACATTTGTCTCAGCCCACAGAAATAGTTGCCACCAAGTTCTCTTCAGCACTGTTTCTCTGGCAGCAGACCGTTTCATCTAAACAAGGTGGCATACACTGTCCCAGCTGCTCGGGAGGCAGAGATGGCCTAATGCATGTGTGAGGCCAGCTTTGCCTGCACAGGGAGACCTGGTGTAGGTCGGGGGAGGGATGGACGAGGAAGGACGGAAGCACCATTAGTAACGAAACGTAAGAGATGACAATGTCCAGCGCAGGTTTTCTTCTACAGGGCCTGGGGAAGTGGCCAGGCCCTACCTCTGCATTTCCCGTCATGATCTTAGGATTCTGCATGAAGTGTAGTGTCCTGACATTTGATGCCGGTTTACACAAGTATCTCCACAGGGGACAGCTTTCCTTGCCGTCACTGCGTCTTTTTTAAATGGCCTGACTTCCCCAGTGTTTGACTAGTTCTGTTGGTTGTTTTTCTTGGACTCTTCTGGGAGCTCACCACTCGACTCCCAAATAAAACACACATGGAGGCTTATTACTACTTATAAATGCTGGGCTTTAGCTTGACTTATTTCTAGCCAGCTTTCCTTAACTTAAATTATCCCATCTACCTTTTACCTCAGGGCTTTTTCCTTTTCTTATTTCTGTATATCTTTCTTTCGCCGTGGCTGGCTGTGTGGCTGTGTGGCTATGTGGCTGTGTGGCTGTGTAGCTGTGTGGCTGGCTGTGTGGCTGTGTGGCTGGCTGTGTGGCTGTGTGGCTGGCTGTGTGGCTGGCTGTGTGGCTGTGTGGCTGGCTGTGTGGCTGGCTGTGTGGCTGTGTGGCTGGCTGTGTGGCTGGCTGTGTGGCTGTGTGGCTGGCTGTGTGGCTGTGTGGCTGGCTGTGTGGCTGTGTGGCTGGCCCCTAGTGTCCTCCTCTCCTGTTCTCTTTCTTTCCTCATGCTTCTCCCAGATTTCTCCTTCTCTTCATTCTCTCTGCCTGCCAGCCCCGCCTATCCTTTCTCCTGCTTGCTGTTGGCCGTTCAGTTCTTATTAGGCCAATCAGGTGTTTTAAACAGGCACAGTAACGCAGCTTCACAGAGTTAAGCCAGACATAAAAGAACACAACACTGTCTTTGCATCATTAAACACATGTTCCACAGCACAAAGGCAACACACCTTAAACTAATATCCACAAGTCTCTTCTTTGTTTGCTTCTTGCTGGACCCTTCTTTATTGAACCCTCTTGTGTGTTAGTTTCAACTTTCAGCTTGACACCACCTAGAGTCTAGAGGAAGAATTAATCTCAGGTTAGCCCATGGGTGTGTCTTGATTGTTAATTGACCGACCCCACACCCACCCGTGGAGTCCCCCTTTTTCCTCAGTGTCATTGGCCACCAGTCCACGAGGACAAAGGAACGGGAACAGAAAGCTTTGTACACGGTCTGTGGCTACAGTGGAGATGGCCCCCTGGGATGTGACTTTGGTGACAGCTCAACTCTATTCCAGAGTGGAGGGGATGCACAGCCTTGGAGTGGTAGCTGGGGCAGACCCTATTTTCCATTAGGTGGCACCCTCCTGTCATACAGCTGCATTAGTGGCCGCAGGGCCCCACGGAAAGAGCTGGAGCACATTACTTAATCACCATGTGGGCTGCGGGGAAGAGCGTTTGCAGGGAGCTGGGTCAAGGGTCATCCTTGAGAGAAGTCAGGCATCCTGGGCCTAGAGACATCCTCCAGATAAGGCCAGGTAAAAAGAGCAGGAAGCCCCCTGCTGGGGCGGGGCAGGGGTCCTCCATGTTGTGCTGAGCCCTGGGGGAGCTGCTAAGTTAGGGTAGACTGCAACATCTGACCAGCAGGCCTCCCCACACTCCCCTACCACTCTCATCCCCTCACCCATACCCACACCCACTGCTACCACATCCGCCGCCCCCGCAGGGGGAGAGAGCTAGCTTCTAGGAGGCAAGGACAATGCTTCTGCCCTGACTGTGGACGCGTGATGCTTTAGTGTCCTGCCTTGACTTCCCTGAAATAATGGACTGAAACCTGGATTGTAAACCTCATAATCCGTCTTCCCTAAGTTGCTCTTTATCAGGGCATCGGTCACAGTAGCAGAGACGAAGCCAGGACACCTCGCCACCCGATAACCAGGGATGGTCCCTTATATGGGGCGTGGCAGAGGTATAGAGTGGCCAGTCCAGGACATGTGCCTCCCTCCCTCCCCACCTGCCCTGCGCCCAGCCTGGGCACGAGTGCTAACGGATCTGAAAGAGACGCTGGGTTGTGCCTTTCAGTGTTGTGCCTGAACCGTGTGCCATTTCCCCCCTGGGCTGTGGTTTGAGCCAGGCTTGGTGGGTTTCTCAGACTTCAGGTCTTAGAACCTCATTGGACATCTTATAAAATCTATCAGACGTGTGATGTATACTCTTTCCAGTCTCATTTTTCCTACCAAATAGCATTGAGGCCAAGCGGTTCTTAAAAAGTGTCAAGGCAGCTCTCAGGTTGTGGTGGGCTCCTTCATCTGTCTGCAAGATCCAGTGAAATGAGTGTGCCCAAATGAGAGCCAGCCCCAAGAGGTCCCCCCCATCCTCCTCATCCACTCTGCATTTCTCAAGCCACCTCCCCAGCCAGCCATACTGTCACATGCATCAAGGAGGAGGTAGCCATAAGCTAGAACAGCTAGGACATTGTGTTTGGGGAGATGTGAGCCCTCTTCTCTTCAGAGGCTGCCTTCTGGAGCTTCTGACTTCCTTTCCTCCCGCTGGAAGACAGCTGGGGTACCTGCCGGCCGGGCCAGCAAGGCGGGTCTCACACAGCGCCGTTTCCATTCCCAGCCCCAGGCAGCTGTCTCCTGGGGGAGGCGCAAATGTTAAGAGAAAGAAGCCAGCCATTTCTAGAAGACAAAGGCAACTTACATGATGTCTTAAAGTTTCTGTATATCATGCCACTTTAAGTTCACATCTGGGTCAGCGAGACACCTCGGCGGGGAAAGGTTACTGCCACCAGACCTGACGAAGCTGGGTTCCGTCCTAGGGCTCACACGGGAGAAAGATGAACCGGACTCCTGTGAGTTGTTCTGTGACCTCCACTCAGGAAGCATGGCATGCACACATACCCCAGATTGATTGATTAATCAATTAATCAATTAACTAGTTAATATCATTCTAGAGGGAAAATAAACCTGCCAGGACCTTTCTCATGGAGTGCTCCCCAGGAATGCCGTGATGGCCCACTGGAGGCACGCAGCAGCCAGGGCCACGCGTGTGCTCGGTGATGGTACTAGTTGTGTGTCTGCACCAGGCCTCGGGCCTTACCCTCCGGCTTAATGTCATCCCCACAGCTTCAGCACTGAAGCCCCTCCGGTCACACATGTGAGGCGCCTGCTTGAGAACCCCTTTTCCTGTCTGCCTGACGGGTTCACAGTGTGAGGCAACAGCAGAGTTTTTACTAGCCTAATGCACAAATAGGAAACCTCTAACCGAGGCTGTCTCTGGGGTGTAGTTACAGCAGCTAGCATGACTGAGCCCTAGCCGAGTGGGAGGCAGACTGTCCTCTAGCGTAACTGTCAGTGACCTCCCAAGGGTCACCTCCAGAGGAGTGAAGTGACAAGGTCACGCGAGGTGAGTGCTGGTGTTCAGACAGCTGCCGACCCCCGGGCTCCTTGCCTGGAACCCTCTCCCCTCCCCAGGTGTGAGTTAGGCAAGGTCTGCAGCACTGCCAGGCCCTGGGGGTTGCGGGACGGACGGACGGATGACAGAGGTGCTCCAGCATCCCCTCTTGAAGCTGCCGCAGACTGGTCTTGCAGCCAGAGTTACAAGGAACAAGCCAATGACAAAGGAGGGCTGTGTGGGAGCCACATTAGGTGACGGGTGTGGGTGGACCAAAGGCACTCGGCCCAGAAGCCCTCAGGGAGGTCACGGTGTGGGGAGTTTAGAGGTCATGGTGTGGAAAGGTCCACCGAGAGAGGATCGGGCTGGGAGGACCATCAAAGCGGGCCTTCAGAAGGTCAGGCCGCTTCTTCTGGATGCTCGAACAAATCTCCCAGCCGCCAGGACTATCATTTTCTTCAGACACATGAGGGAACCACTGTGTCTTGCTCCATCCACGTGAGGAAGGTCAGAGGCTGCCCGGGGACAGACATGTCAATACTGACCTGACCGTTCTTTATTCCCTAGGCAAACCCCGAGCCTGCTCTGGATCCACAGCAAATGCAAGCCTTTGATCAGCTCTGCCGGCTCTACCGAGGAAGTTCCCGGGTAATGGTTCAGGGTTGATGCCTCTGTTTCCGTTCTGTAGTTGACTGAAGTCTTGCTTCCAGCTCTAGCTTGGAAGGTGCCCCCTCGTGCCTCTTCTGACCACTCGGCCCCCCAGGCCTGGCCCCAAGAGCACTCAGAACGTGGTGTGAGGGCAAAGACACCAGAGAGGCATCTGTTACTTACCTCCTGGGGGCCGTGACGGCGCAGAGGGCTGTGCCTGGCCTGTCTCCATCGAGAACAGGCTAGAAGCCTATTTCCTCCTTCAGGAGGACTTGGTTTACATCTGAGACCCCAAACCTGCCCCACAGCCAGGCCCTCCCCAACATCTGCTGTAGCTGGATCCGGGCCATGGAAGACAGCACTAAGCAACAGTGGCCGGAACTCACGGAAGTATAAGTGCAGCAAGCCAGGACGCCATCCCTGATCCCCCGGGTCTCCCCCAGCTCGAGGCTTGTGCTCACTTAGTTCAGCACGGTTGGTCCAGCTCTGGCCACTGCTTCCACATGCCAGCTAGCAAGCAGAGTAAAAGGAAGACGAGGCTAGCCCTCTCTTCAAGAACAGTGGGCAGAAGTTGTCCATACTACTTCCCTCATCTACTGAGTAGGTCTGTGGCCTCCGAGCTAGCTGCAGTGAGGACTGCGGAACTGAACATGGGCTGAACTCTCTCTCGGTCTCCTACAACTTGGGAAGAGAGTGCAGACCTGAAGGGTGCTAGCAGTCAGTACCACACAGGCATCCATGGCAGGCCCAAGTGCTTCCCTGGGCTCTCAGCCTGCCTTCCTTGCCTAGTGCCTACGTCAGGAGTGGCCCCTGTCCCATCCAGTCATCAAGAGCACAGGCCTGGTGGCACCCCGGGCTCAGCCTCCCCCTGGGAAAGCCTGGAAGCATCTTTTCTGCACTCGCAGACACTTTTCTTCCAGACTGCCCATGCTCTGGGTAAGCAGACCCAGAGGCGTGACCACCGAGGCTGTGCAGGTCTGGCTGGCGAGCACCTCTTGTCCCTCCCCTCTGCATGGCCCCTGCTGGCTCCCAGCCGCTTGAAGAACTGTCCGCTCCCCCATGCCAGGCCACACCCACCTCTCACTGCGTCCCAGCTGCCTCTGGGCACGCAGCCCAGCTCTCACTCCGTTCCCGGGCAGACACGGGGAGAAAGGGGCACTCCCTCCGGAGTCGTTGGTCTGGACAGAGGTTCTTAGTTCTGGAAACTTCCAGGATCTCCCGAATGGGACCCTGCAGTTTGACTGAACTGGCTGGTGTCACTCTGTCCCTTCTGTCCTTCCTGCCACCAGGCTCTGACCAGGAACTGGAGTCAGAATCTCCATTCCGCTCCACACACTGAGCCTTCCTCAGGGCCAGTGACTTCCTCCTCACTACAGTACAGGAGGAGGCTACAGCAAGACTCCTAAGAAACAGGGGCGTGGTTGGTGGTTGCTCTCTCTGCCATGGTGGAGAACGCGGGGGCCCCTTGAGGACAGCATCCATCGCCTGTTCTTTTGGGAACCTTGGGCACAGTCTCCTCACAGCCCCTCACAAGCTGGGTGGATCCGCGTGGAAGTGCCATGGATGTGGCTCCAGCACAAGAAAGTCTTACCCTGCAGGGCACCTGCGGAAGCCCTGGCCCAGTGCATGAGCCAGCCTCCATCATAGGCCCTGGCCCAGTGCGTGAGCCAGCCTCCATCACAGGCCCTGGCCCAGTGCGTGAGCCAGCCTCCATCACAGGCCACCTGGCAGGCTGGAGGCTCACAGCCACCGTGTGAGTGAGCAGTGACTGAGTGTTCCGGTCTGCTCTCACTCGGCTGCTGTGATAAACACCGTGACGCAAAGCACCGGGGAGGAAAGCATTTACTTCAGCCTCGGGGTTTCAGTCCGTCATCAAGGGAAGGCAGGGCAGGAACCCGGGGGCAGAAACCCGGGGGCAGGAACCCGGAGGCAGGAACGGAAGCAGAGGTCCTGGAGGAACGCTGCTTACCGGCTTGCTCTCCGGCTTCCTCAGCTACCCTTCTTCTTTAGCCCAGGCCCACCTGCCTAGGGGGGACACCGGCTGCCGTGGGCCAGACCCCCCCCCATTAATGAATAATTAAGAGAATGGCCCCACAGACCTGCCCACAGGCCAGTCTGATGGAGGTCGTCCTTCAGTTGAGGGGCCCCCTTCCCAGAGGACAAGTTGTCAGGTTGACAGCTGAAGCTGATTGGCAGTGAGTGTGAGCTGCTGAGCCCAGACTGAGGACTGAGTTACCGTTGATATATTGGTACTTAGAACTTAGAGCTCCACTCGGCTCCCTCAGTATTGCAGCCAGGGGTTATATTGTCAGCCAAATGGCAACACGAGCTCTGTACCATTATTGCTTGTGTGATGGGAGCCCCCTTGTCAGAGATCAGAACAGCTGGAAGTCAGGGCAGGCAGGCAGGTGATGGGAACGCAACCTCCAGAAGGCAAGACCACAGGCAGCTTGGCTGAACAGAAATTGCCACGTGGATCTGAGTTTGAATCCTACCCTATCACTCATAGCTGGGTGGCCCAGAGAGCCACTCCTTGGGGTTCTGTGAAGGACTAGAAATGTCACCTTTGAAAAGCAGCCAGCCTTCCTGGCCCTGGAGACAATTGCCTGTGGCTTGCAGAGATTACCAGGGGCTGTCTGGTGCCAGGAGACAGATGCACACAGTCGCCCTGAGCAGTTGGAAGGCTTACTTACAACTTCTCCTCCCCTGGGGCGGTCCCTACAGAAAGGAGTTCATCCTGTGAGGCCTCAGCAGCTTTCCCAAGAAGAGTGAGTGGCCTTAGGGCGCCAGGCTCCATCTCCAGGCCCCATCCACTGTTCCGGGCTGGCACCCTGGCCCTGAGTCTCCCTTCAGGCTAGCACTGGGAGAGTCCAGGTGTTGCCGCTTAGCAGGCAGGAGGTCTCAGCCCCTGGGTATGGACTCATCTCCTCTGATCGTCAAAGGCATCTGAGCGCCAGGCTGCCAGGCTCTTGCTTGCAGAAAGCCAGGTAGGGGAGAGGAGGCAACCAAGGTGCACAGCCTGGCATCATCTCAGTCAGCCAAGGTGCACAGCCTGGCATCCCAGTCAGCCAAGGTGCACAGCCTGGCATCAGTCAACCAAGGTGCATAGCCTGGCATCCCAGTCAACCAAGGTGCACAGCCTGGCATCCCAGTCAACCAAGGTGCACAGCCTGGCATCCCAGTCAACCAAGGTGCACAGCCTGGCATCTCAGGGAGCCTGCAGGAAGGTTTCCTCCTGGCCGGTGTTTCAGAACTAAACCACTTGCAGACCAGAGGTGGTGCCAAGGCCATTGGTGGATATATACAGCTGTGAGTAGGGAGGTGTGTTTGGAGGAGAGGTGGGATCCACGAGTGCCACTCGGTGGCCAAACCAAATTGGTGGCGGATGTCCAGGTTACCGTAGAGAGAGGTAAAAGCCAGTGGTAATCATTCTGGGCCACGAACCTCAAAGTAAAGGTACCAGAGGAAGCCTCTGGGAGAGATGTGGGGAATGCCCAGTCTACATGGAGGCCGTGCACAGGGAGGGCCGCTGTGCCGCAGCGCTCCCACCCCAGCAGCCTCCTCTTGTGCAGAGGCACACCCCTTTCCTGAGATCCACACTTGGGACCCACACTGAGTTTTTTCACTCCCCCACAAGGTAGCGCTGGCTCTCTTTAGGCAGAGGATCGGGACCCTCTCCGCCGCTGCCTCCCTCCCACACCTCACGCGTGTCCTCCTCTTCTTCGCAGCTGGCCCTCCTGACGGAACTCTCCCAGAACCGTGGCGGCGACAGCTGCAGGCCGTTTGCAGGCTCCCAGAGCGGCCCTGCCTTCAGCAGTGTCTTCCAGAACGAGAACTTCCAGCTGCAGCTCGCACCTCCGCCTCTGGCTGAAGACTGAGGCCTCCCTGGGAGAGCCCGGCACTCCCTGGGGCAGGACGACTCAGCCTCTGCCTCCCGCACCCCTGCACAGAGGCCCTGAGGAGGGCCCTTGAACCCGCCCTCCCATCTCAGTGTAGTGTCCCCGTGGTAACATCAGTCCAGCAGACAGGCTGGTTTCACTCTGCCCAGCCCTTTAGAAAAGAACATTTACCCAATGGCATTCCATATAAGTAACATGGGAGTCGGGCGGGATGGAGGGCACATTGCTGTGGAAAGCAAAGCTTGGCCTGGAAAGAGCGGCAGTCTGGGAACCAGCCATGCCTGTTGATGTTTGTGAAACCCCTGTGGGCAGGAGACCTGCCCTTCAAAACAATAAACGTCTCAGTGTTTGGGTCCCACGTGCCTCCCAGTCCCCAGCTGTCAATCTGTCGAGTCAGGGACCAGAACGCTGTTCAGACAAGCAGCTCTATCACAGGTTTCATCCACTTGGGCCTCATCACCCAGACACCCCTGTGGCCAGGTCAGGGTGGCCAAGGAGAGAGGAGTGTGGGCATGCTGGGTCCTGGACCTTTACATCATTGCATGGCATCCATACAGCCCATCGTGCCCAGAGATTCAGATGGCCCTTGTGATTGGTTCAGCTCTCAGGGTCAGCTAAGCAAACCTCCGGGAAACAGATGTGCAAAGCCTGCTCCCGCCATGCATCAACGTGCTTGGAGGTTTGGACCTCACCCTCATGGAGGGGTACCCCCTGCAAGAACTGCAAATGTTCTGCCTGCAGAAAAGGCTGCAGGGTGGTTTTTCCTCACCTGAGGGGAGTGCATGGAGACTCCCTGCTCTCTGGTCCAGGCTCAACCGACATACAGAAGCAGTAGGGCAGGGGTCTCAAGAGCCCTCCTGGCACATCTGGAGTAGATGTGGCACCTCTTAGTGCCAGGTTCACTGAGGCCCCAGGCCTGGCATCTGGAAGCCCATCCCTGTCCCTTTTCCTAGCAGTTTCCACCAAGTGGTGTCTTGAGGTTCCAGTTCCAAATGTTGCTGGGGACAGACTCATCTGAAGGAGTCTCTAGAGGCAGCAAACTCTGGCTCTGTGGACCTTGTGACAGAGCAGGACCTCTCCAGGAGGTGTGAGGTGTGAAGCCAAGCTCAGAGGTGGAGCAGGCTGTTCTCCACTCAGGGCTGACTCCCAGCCATCTGTCTGTCTCTGTGTCATCCATTTATTTTCTGATGTCCATGTACCCCCCCACCCCTCCCCACCCCCGTTGTTCTCGCTTTATTGCTTAGGGCAGGACTTTCCCTGAAACAGATGCTCACTGATTGGCTAAGCTGAGAGCTCCCAGGATGCACCCGTCTCTGTCCCTCCGTGCTGGGGTTCCAGGCACACGCAGCCCAGCCGTGCCTAGCTTCTGTGTAGGTTTCGGGGATTCAGACTCGGGTCCTCACACTCACATAGTGAACACTCTTACCCACAGAGCCGTCTCCCTGCCCACCCCCAACTGCATTTCTAGGTCCCACTGCTGCCCCTTAGCTGGGAGACCCTTAAGCTAACCCTTTGGGAGGGAGGGCAGGCCCTGGTCTGTACTTCAGCCACGCTGGCACCCGGGGTGGCCAGAAACCTCAGTGCTGGCCACAGCTTGCGTCTGGGCAGGCGAGGCCCCTGTATGGAACTCCCTGACAACTGTGAGGCTCGGGCCAGAAGGCGCTGCCACAGAGAGACACCATTAGGGACAGCATACCCCCCTCTTCCCAAGGACCCCCCAAAGCTAAGGAAGGCTGTTGGGTCCTCTGGAAAGCTCCAGCCACAGCAAAGCTCCCAGGGATGTATGAGAAAATGTTTTCCAAAGGTGTGGCCCAGTATGGCTGCCAGGAGGGGAGGAGGCGCTGTGGGAGGAAAGCCCGCTCACCCGCTCATCCGCTCATCCGTGGTGCCTGCTTTAGTGGATAAATAATTCAGAGCACTGGGGATCCTTTTAGAGCGGGATTTCCACCCAGCACTGTCTGCAGGGGGAAAAATGGTTCCCAAAGCTGCAGCTGTGCCCAGCGCAAAAGAAAGGCCTCCTGCAGTGTGGCCTTCTGGGTAGGTCAGGACCACTCCAGGGGAGGTCAGAGCACAGATGAGCTCCTGGGGCTGCCCCAGCATGGAAGTGCCTGTCCCCTCCTCCCCAGGGCACCCAGGCTTCTCTGCACATCCTCTCTGGAGTCAGTCTCTCTCTCTCTCTCTCTCTCTCTCTCTCTCTCTCTCTCTCTCTCTCTCTCTCTCTCTCTCTCTCTCTCTCTCACACACACACACACACACACACACACACACACACACACGAGGGAAACAGCGTTTGGCTCCCACCTTGTCCGTGCTCCAGGGAGCACTCCCGTGGTGCTGTTCATGGGGCTTGTTAATCCTCCTGCCTCTGCTTCTGCTTAGGGCAGGAGGATGTGCGCTTTGTTCTGTTGGCACAGTCTGAGTGCCAAGCGTGTGCCGGGCTCGCTTCAAACAGGTCACTCCTGTTCCTAAAGTCACCACCCTTCCTAGGTGTGGACAGAAATGTTCACAAACCCAGTGTATAGCATGAGCATATCATGTCAACCACATAGAGATGACCTGCAGGGCAGATGGTCCACCCCCAGGTCAGTCAGTACCCTGACTCCTAACAGCACAATGTGCCTGCTCACTGGGATTATACACAGGTTCATGTGTGTGTGTGTGTGGGGGGGGGGTCCTGTCAAACACTGACTCCTGAACAGCATTCCATCGTGACTAAACTAACTTATCCCATGCAGGTGGGCCTCTAGGACAGTAGGTGCTGGCCTGTTACCATTCTGGTGCCCGACTTCTGTGAACATACGTGCATTTGTTTCTATTACTTATGAACTCAGGGATGATTTCGCAACGCCAAGGGGTAGGTTAAGGCTTCTCAGTAACTTTCTGAATGGCCACATGAAGTTAGAGCTTCAGAAGCACGGCCGGATGGAAATAGTTCACACCGCCTACCCCAAACTTCCTTCCTAAGTCTCCCTCTCCGAGCAAGGCTCTGTCCCCCATCGGCCTCCTGTCCCCCATCACAACCAGGGAGTAGTTGGCTCCTGACCCTGGTAGGACCCACTTTAAGCTGCTGGTTGGAGCTGGGCGCAGCTGGGACTGGAGGGGTGGGTGGACGGTAGCTTCACACTACAGCACTTTTCCATAACGGAGAAGCCAGTCACACCCCATTCCTGCATCTGCTCCCTTAGAACAAAACAGTTACAAATTGGTTCTTTGAAAAGCCATATCTCAGCCCTCAGAAAAACTTAGGGGCCTGGTAGCTCGCCTAATCTGGCCTCTCCCTCTAGAAGAATGAGTTGGCCCATCATTCAACACCCCCATGCCCTACTTCACCTTTACCCAAGTTGGCGGTTTCCATCACCACAACCACTCCCCGCTGCCAAGGTTGCCACTGCTGACCCTCCAGGGCTGAGGCAGACTGGGGTCCACATAGATGATCAGGGAAAATAGGGCATATCTGGCATTCATGGCCTCTTGGTGACCCAATGGGGAGACACCAAGTTGTGGGGTAGAATTGACCCCTGAGAGTCCTAGTAATCTGAAGGGATCAAAGTGAATTTGAGCTGGATGCAGCTGACCTCTTCTGACCTTGGAGTGACTGTCCACAGACACCCACTGGTGGCTGCATGTTCACCTAGGGTCTGAAGTTCCTTGAGAAACCTAGATTGGAGTCTTCTCCATCTCCTCAATGCAGCCTCATAATTATTGGGGTCATCTCACTGTTTTAGATTCACAGATGTAATAGATGTCCCGTGCACATCATACCCGGGCTTGCAGGCCTTGCTGAGGCCATCTGGATACTATGTGGCCTTGTCTTTCCAAGGGCTCTTGGGCTCGGTCTGGCCTTGCTGATACATACCAGTCCAGTCTGCTGTGAACTAGCCTCCAAAAGCCCCTGTGTCGATGGCTTGGTTTCTGATGCAGCAATGTTCAGGGGTGGAGCTTAGGAGTGACTAGATCCTGAGGACTCTGTTCTCATGAGTAGAATGATGTCTCCATATGACGGCATTATTGGGAGGTAGGGCACACCTAGAAGGATACATCTTGTCCCTGGTTCTCCTGTGACTCTGCTTCCTGGCTGCCATGAGGTGAGCACATCTTTCCTCTGCCATGATGCTCTGCCTGATTATAGCCACCCTCTGCCACCATGCTCTGCCTCATGACAGCCATCCTCTGCCACCATGCTCTCTCTGTCTCACGACAGCCATCTGGCCCTGGACTGGAGTGTCTGAAACTGTGAACAAACACAGCTTTACTCCTTGTGGTTGTTGATTATACCACAAGAGCTGCCTAACACAGGCTGCGGAGGCCTCCCTAGGACCGACAGATGAATAAGGGCATGGACATTCACTCTATAAACACTGCCAGCTGATCGACACAGGCAGATTCCAAGCTGAGGGTAGAAACGCTTCTGCACAGGGCCAAACTCCAGCAAGTGCTCAGAGCAGAGAGCATCCCTGTAAGCACTCTACCCCAGAGTGAAGTGTAATGGCACTGGAGATGCCCCAGGGAGGGCAGGAGGGGCGGATGGCAGCAGCTGAGTCCCACCGCGCTAAGATCAAAGCCCGGCTCCCAAAGGAAGCTGGTAGATCAGATGCCACCACACCCAAAAGGAGACAGAATCCAAGTCTGGAGACAAGAGCCAGGTCAAGCCAGCCTGGCGGGGATCTAGAGTAGCCTGGTGACAACACTAGAGGCTGAGTGTGGTCCCTGCAGTACCCCACACTCCACCAGGGCTGGTCTCATAGGCAACCCAAGCGTACGGCCACAGCAGCCACAGGCTTGGGTGAGGAACAGGAAAGTGTGTGGTTGCTGTGTGCACAGCAGGAGAGGTGAGGGAGTGAAGAAGCCGCCGTGTGGGGAGATGTTTGTGAGCCTCAGGTGCACCATGAGTCTACAACGCTGGTGTGTGTCGTCATCTTATAGAGAACCAGATCTCTGTGCTGAGAGAGATTGTCTGGAGTTTTATACCAGGTGACAGGCTAGATGCCACCAGACTCAGACACCCCCCCACGGCCCAAGCTTTCTAATCCCTCATCTCCGGCTTTCACAGGCAGAGTCTCTGGCTGGGAACACAGGAAGACCTCCCCGGCCCACAAGCACCAAGCTATGGTTGGAGCACCCGTGGGCTTAGCCTTCGGCAGATGCCGGTTAACTCCAGGCTCCTAGCAACCGCCCTGCTCTCTCAACAGATACACGGTAACGTGGCCATTGCCTGGACACCCCACTTCCACCACAGACTGAAATGATGACCCTGTCTGTGCTCAATAGGACTCCCATTTTCAAACTAAATGGGCTTTTAACCATGGAAATACAGTTTCATTTTAGAAAATTCCAATAAGTAACAAAAACCACCTGAGTATCTCAGCACCTTTACCTGTTCTTTATATATAAAATTTATTTTTTTATTTCATGTGCATTCATGTTTTATGTGCATGTGTGAAGGTGTTGAATTCCCTGAAACTGGAGTTACAGACAGTTATAAGCTGCCATGTGGGTGCTGGGAATTGAACCCGGGTCCTCTGGAAGAGCAGCCAGTGCTCTTAACTGCTGAGCCACCTCTCCAGGCCACCTGTTCTTACTTCTAACATGCCCTTCCATCACATCTCCCTGGCTCAGTGACGCTCCCTCCTCAAACTCAACCGCCAAGAGACAGGTCTCTTCTTAGCCTCTCCATTCAGCGCTGAGCTGGACACGGAGAGTTAAAAGCATTAGTAGTTCCCAGGTTGTAATAAGGACGAGATGCTAGCCCAGGGTCCTGCAGAACAGAACGGCCAGGCGTCAGCACACGTAAGACTAGAAACAAGGAGATGCTTCCGCAGAGTTACATCAGTGACCCCGCACATGCAGAGGAGGTTCACTGTCAGCAGGAATCCCCTAAGAAGACAAGCTGGCGCTTTGGGAAGCAGAGCCAGCCTGGAGCACAGGCCAAGACATGACTGGAATGCAAGACTCCATGGGCCACTCTAAATGCTGAGCTCATGGTAACACCACACGTGTGCACACATGCACTAGCTGGTAATCTGGTACATGGAAAGGGGAGGCTAGACCACAGCCTCGCTCCAGGGCCGCCTGGCACTGTGTGGTGAGCCACCAGGCTCCAGACGGCAATGGAGCAATGCAGGCAAAGGGCCACGAGTGTGGACTCCCGGGCCAGTGTCCTGGGTTCAGGTCCCAGGCTGACTAATGAATGCAGTGTTCTGAGCTGCCCTCGTCTGTGACGTGGGTGCTCTGATGACCACATGTGTAAGGCGGCATCAGGAACTCGGTGAACACGTTGCTGACGGCATGTTTAGCCGCAGTGGCTGGGGAGGCTATCCCACCGAATAAACCCAGAAGCTGGCATGCTGAATCAAATGGAGTTTCTGGACATGCCACACCGGGCCTTGACACTAGGCCTTAGTGACCAGGTAAACCCAAGGCCCCACGGGGTAGCGGCCTCCCTCACTTCTCAACCTGTAGTTACAGCCGTCTTACCCAGCACTCGTGAACTGGAACGAGGGCCTAACTTGGTGTGAAATAAGTGTTATTTATGGGTTGATACAATTTTTATTTCATATAAACCTGATGGAGTCAACACAAAAATTTTTAGAGAGACCTGGGAATTAACCTAAGTGGCAAGTATGGACACCTGAATGCTATTTTCCTGCATTTCAAGTTTTGTCAAGTTTAAATGGGGAGCAGTATAGACTGCTTATTTTCCAGCACACAGTGAACACTTGGTACAAAAACTCCAACAGCAATTTCGTTCTGGTACAAAAGAAACCCACATTTATTGTACAGCAGTATTTTTCTAAAGTTGAGCTGTCTTAGGAAACCAGACTCTAATAATTTTAGGAAATTACAGAAGGGTCAACATTGTGCTTAAACTTTAAAACAGGTTCAAAAGAACCCAGCACAGCACATGACTACTGCAAGGTATGCACAGCCTCGACCGTGGGCGCCACAGTGCCCTGGACGCCCATGCAAACCCAGACAGGCTTCCGGCTGCTTCACCCCCGGCAGCAACAGCTCCGCACGGACCGCACGGACCGCACCGGCCCTTCAGGCAACCCCGGGCTCAGGCACCACAGTCAGGACAAGGTGAGATTTGGAAACGAACTCATTTTGAGACACGCCCTTGTGTTTAGACTGAAGTCTAAGATGGCGATCAGGGCTGCTGTGTGGTACAGAAAAGGTGAGTGGTGCTCCCCTCACCTCCCACCCTCACCTCCCACCCGCCGCGCCATGGGGAGCACGGTGAAGACCCACAGTCCACTGTCTGGGTTCGCAGCACCGCTGGACACAGGGGAAGGAAATAGAACAGTTCAAATATTTTCCTCAAGTAAAAAGCCAAAACATGACAATAAAATTTTGAAAAGAGGATCCGGGACAATCAAGAGCAGGAGACATAAACAGCATTTTACGTAAACGTGTGCTTTTTTTCTCACATGGCAGTATCTACACCACCATGCTTAGATGGATATTCTGACTTTCTAAAGTGTCTGGTTGCAATAAAATTTGCATAAGAAGAATTTGTTCTGATCAACCCCAGAAGAACATGATATTTCAAATAGACAAGCAGGTGACATTAGGAAGTAAAAGAATATTCCTAAGAGATATCAGATCCCGAAGATTTGTCAGAAAACCACCGTGGCTCAGGTTTTACATTGTGTTGTGTTGCGTTTTATATTGTTACCTTGTATTGTGTTGTGTTGCACTGTATTGTATTACATTGTGCTGTGTTGTGATACTGTGGATCCAGTTTTAGTCTATTCTGTATAGCATTATGTTGTGGTGTGGTGTGGTATGGTGTGGTGTCGTGATACTGTGGTTCTGGTTTTAGTTTGCTCTGTATTGTATTTCATTGTGTTGTGCTGGGACACAAGATCGGGTTTACTCTAGTCTGTACTGTGTCGAGGTATAAGTCTTCTAGGAATGCAACTGCTTCTCTTTAGGGTTGTCTTCAAATTCTCATTTTATACCTTAAATGTCACAAGGCAAAAAAAAAATCCTAGATTTTAAAGTAAAACCTTTGTTTTTGTTTGTTTGTTTTAAAGATATCAAATAGTTATCCCAAAAGGGACTTTAGTTGCTTTGTCATTTCTCAGAAAAAGTTATGGACACACTTGAAACTTAAAATCTTGGTTAGGTAAGAAAACTATATTCCCCATTGAGTAGGATTTCGCTGGTACCTAACAACCTTTCAAAAAGTAACAACAGTGCCAGCTCCCACAGAAGCCCATCCACGCGGTCCAAGCCTCGCTCCAGGCAAGCATTCGATAAGGTCCAGATTGCAAGCTGTCGTCTCTGTTCTCACTGTGCAAGCCTATTTCACACGGCTGTACTTACCATCTAGAGTGCATGTTGCATCTAAGTATTTCTAAAGTGCCTATGAATACAAGTATACAAATCAGCACTATAATATCAAGATTATAGAGAAATTCTTTCATAGAACATAGAACAGAATAGGCCTAGAATTGAAGTTAAGCTATACATTTTTTATATTCCTTTCAGCTGATTTCAGAATGCAAGCATAGAGAAGTAATTCTGGTTTAATCGTATTTTAGACAGTTACTGATATGAACAGTGTTAGGAGAATAAAACCAAAAACCTCTTGGTTGTGCTTATTTAGAAAAGGCTGTTTTGAGATCCAAGAATGCAAGGGAACGTGTCCAATTATATAAAACAGCAAGTGAAGCTTGGTGAGTTTAATTATAAAGAGATTGTGCAAATATTTAATGGGATCATCAATTGTTATTAAATGCAAAAATTCCATTCACAATTGTGGCAAATCTGAATGGCAGTCGGGGTTTTAAAAATAGGACCCTGGGCAAAAGTCACAGATGTTACTGGTAAAGGGCCCGAGCCCGACACCCGGCCAAGCTCCAGAACTGGGGCTCTGACCACGTGTTTTCATGGCCTTGGAGGCCGGGTTGTAGACTCCAGCTAGTTTAGTGCTTGTGGCAGAAAGCACTGAAAAGGTGTGGGGAAGAAGCTGTGCTGTGTGCCTGCCTCTCCACCCGGGGATCTGAGATTGCCCATTGCCCGTCTGAAGATGGCTGGGTGCTGCCTTCACAGCCCTGAGTGCACGAGGAGGGATACTCGGCTCATGGCATTTGGTGTGCATGCCAGCGAGGGCATCACAAACCTCGGGCAGGGCTCCCCAGATGTCCCCAGGCCATCCCAGGCCAGCAGCATGACTCCAGCCACGTTGTGGCTGCTCCCAACTGTCCTGCCCTGTGCCTGCTGGTCCTTCTTGGTTCGAGTCTTCACATCTCAGTAAGTGGGGATTTTTGCTACATTCTCATCTAGCGCGGGGAGGTTTAATAATGCTTTTCAAAGGAAGCCACATACTCTGCTTTCTGAATGCTATGGATGTTTCGGGCTTGTCAGCCTAAAGAAGGTTCTAGTAAGAACTCACTGGAACTCCATATCCAGTGGGGAAAGCAGATTCTTCCTTGGATACACAGTGAAGAACCCCAAATGCAGGAGAGCATGGTGAGCCTCTCTTTTGCTTGAGTACCCAGTAATGAGAGGGAGGGGTGTGGGAGGTGCCGACAGCGAGGAGGCCGTGGTGCCTGCTCAGACCGCCAGGCTGGGGTACCCTGCTGCTCTGTGACGCTCCTCACATGTGTTAAAGCTCCCAGGTTTGCACTGTGCCTCACAGATTGACTCAGGGAAATGGCAGATAATGAGATCGCATGAGAATGCCCAATATATAGCAAATTAGGAACAGAGTTTTGAAGAAAGCTACGTAAGAAAGAATTACTCACTATTTTGTGTGTGAAAGAACACACACAGTGTGTGTGGATCCCAGCGTAGTGAAGTGGAGAAGTGTTACAGAAAACATCTTCCTGACTCAGCAGTGAGCTAGTCAACTGTTTGCATTTGCATAAAATGCATGCATCATACAAAATTCTAGTCCGTTTCTCATCTAAGCCATTCTAATGCTTCATACAACCAAACGAAGCAGAATTAATCAAACCTATTAGATTCATTCCTAATCCCTAAAGGACTTGTCTTTTAGCATTTCCATGCTAACTAAAACTATTGTGTTTTTTTTTTCCTTAAGATGTCTGATGTGCTGCCTCCTAAATATAATACCTACAAAACTGAAATGCTTCTCCCTGATCTGCAGACAATCAAGAAGAGGGCAGTGGATGCTCTGGGACCCACCCGGGGCCAGCTCAGTCACTGGAGCAACTTTCTGAGCTAGCCTAGGCCAAGTCCACCTCTCCTTCCCCTGGTTCCAAGAGCCTCCTGGGTGCCATGAGCTGCATGACTTGTGTCCTGTAATTCAATGTGTCCCCTTCACTGTGAGAACCAGGTCTGAGCCCTCCTGGATCCCCACCACCCTGCTGCATGTATGTTCACAGCTAAAGCTGGGCTGGACACAAACTGGAGAGACCCATCTCGCCTCACAGTCACAGAAGCCATGGCACGGCCATCACCAGGGGCCAAGGGGACCTCCAGGGACCTCCTAGAAGCAGCTCCTGAGGCTGCTCTTGTCCTGAGCCAGTTAGGGCGGCAGGCGGAAGGAGGAAGTGCCAGCAACACTGTTTCCTGAAGTGAGCTGCTTCCCTACCCGAAACCAACTGAACAGAGGTGTCAGGTGACATGCCAGAGGGAAGCTGGGCAACAGCCTTCACCACAAAGGATGAGCTACCGGTAAAACAGGGTCACCTCCACTCTGGGAAGCTCCTCCATGCGACCCATGATACTCGGTGGTCACCACCGCTCTCAAAGTTCTCAGTGAAATTAAGGCTGGGTCACAGCTCATGACACCAGATGCTACATAGAAAGCAAGATACAAAAGAAAACGATGTCATAGCTACAAGGTAATTTTAAGGGTAACACTAATTAGCAGCCCCCTGGACTGCTACGGTTGGTAATAGGGCTTGGAAAATGCCAAGAGTGTTGGGAAAAGGACACATCAAATCAAAGTCCAGAAGCTCAGGGTGGATCCCGGCCGGCCGGCCGGCCGCAGTGCCCAGCTGACTACACAGTGGTCTCCATGGTTTCGATCACTTCCAGATCCGACTGGGACGGGGAGAGAAGGGTGCATTCGTCGGGCTCCCAGCTGCTCTCGGGGCTGTAATCTTCCTCGGAACTCAGCTCTGCCCCTTCCTCTGTGTCCTCGTCACAGGATTCCACATAGTGAGCCCCCACGGCATTGATCCCCGAGTCCTCAGAACTGGAAGGGGAGGAGCAGTGACCCAGTTTCGGGGTGTCACCCTCCTTAGAAATTAAGGCATCGTGTGCAGAGACCTCCTCAGGGCTCATCTTCTGGGAATGGGGCGCCTGCTGCCTCTGCACATAGCACATCTTCCCGTTGATACACTTAACCTGGTAGTTGTCGATGAAGAGATCGGAAATCATACAGTACCTTGGCGACTCCGGGGGAAGCGGAGGCTGGAAGACAGACGCGAATTTCAAAAAGTGTTCGGTGAGCGAGACTGAGATCTGAATGGTGTTCGTGGGCTCTCGCGGCCGTGCGGGGATCTCCGTGCTTGGGAGCTGCTCCACGGGGGTCATAGGCTGATAGACATATTTGCCTGTGGGACACACGAGACACAGCTGAAATCCACACCCACTGCACAAACTGTTAGCAGAGCGGCAACATCAAGACGGGAAGGGTTAACGACACTGTCACTCGGCACTGTCACATCCATTTCAGACCCAGGGTGGCACAGTCATTCCCCTGCCAGAAACCCAAACTACGTCCTGAAATTTAACTTAGTAGATACTCGCATAGAATGCCTACCCAGCATGTGTGGGGCCTTGGGTTCAACCACCAATACTATGAAAAACATTGAGCGGCCCCCAGGGGTCCGGAGTGGACAGACAGTCCTGTAGCCCTCCCTCTTAAATGATTCACTCATCACACTGGACACGGTGCCCAGAAACAGCATGGAAAACACAAGCTGAAAACAGTGTACTTTTCTGAAAACAGTGTACCACAGATTTTTGACTTCATTTTTATCTCTAACAACAGGTTAATACATGTTGATATGTTTAAAAGATCTAGAGGCACTTCAGTGTGCCACCAAAACTACAGGGCACCTTCCCTTTCTAGCTTTCAGTGTTTTGACTTTGTTACGAGGGATGGAACCCGGAGGTGAGCATGTGCCTGCCACTGAGCTAGACCCGAGGCCCTAGGTGAGATGTTCGAGTCAGTATACACACATTTATTGAGGAGGTAAGCGCTTACTGGGCTGTCCTGGCCACCCTGCGCAGTTGGCGAAGGTGGAATCTCTCCAAAGACCCAAAGTGAATCACGTGGCATGAGGAAGAGGTGCCTCCCGGACACTGATGCCACGGCCCCTTCCTAACCCAAACCAGGCAGATGCACACAGGGAGCCAAGCGGCTCATCTTTAACTCTTCTCCTCTGCCCTCAGCCCTCAGCTGCTTCTCAGTGAAGCCTCGTCTGAAGGAATCTGATGTGTCCTTTTCCATGCTCTCTTTACGTTCATACATTTGGGAAGCCTTTCAAGAGCCAAATGAGAAGGAAATAGATTAAAACCATGCAGTTTGTAAGTCTACAATAATTATAATGATTATACTATTATTATTAGAGACAGGGTTTCACTATGTAGCCCTGACTGTCCTAGCACTCACTCTGTAGACCAGGCTGGCCTCAAACTCACAGAGTCACCTGCCTCTCTACCTCCCAAGTGCTGAGATTAAAGGCAATCACCACCATACCCAGCTTGAAATTCTAAAATTATGTCAAAATACAAAGCTAAAGGGGGTCCGGGAAGATGTCTCATGATAAAAGCACTTGCAATGCAACCCTGATGGCCCGAGTCGGGATTCCCAGAACCCATGGAAAAGCAGGTGTCATGGCATGTGTGTAATCCCACACTTGTACAGAGAGAAGGGAGGCAGAGAGAGGAGACACTCCAAGGAGCGTAAGGCCGGCTGACCTAGAGTACACAGAACAGCAGCAAACAAGGAAGATCCTCCCTCAAACAAGCCGGTGATGGACACTCAAAGTTGTCCTCTGACCTCCACATGTGGGTGGGTGATGGTACACACACACACAATTGTCTATCTATCTATCTACCTATCTATCTTATCCTATCCATCCATCCATCCATCCATCCATCCATCCATCCACCCATCATCCATTTATCTATCATATCTACTTTAAATGCTAAAGTAGGGGAAGCCCTGAAAACTCGACACAGAAGCCACGGCTCTGGACATCCCTGTGTTCTTCCGATTTGGATGAGTGGACTTACTCAGGCTGGGTTTCATCCTTCACACATATTATGGCAGCTTTTAAGCCTTAGTGCCACTGGGATTTGGGGCCAGATCATCCTTTTCTGGGGTTGTCCTGTGCACTGCAGGAAAGCTAGCCTGGCCTCTGCCATTCATTCCTTCAATGTCAGAACAGCTCCTCCCTAGACCATAAAAAATCCAGATATTGTCCAAGACCCCAAGGGGCAGCCCTCTTCTAGTTGAGGATGGAGGATTTATGGTACCTCTCCTTGTAAGCATCTCTTTGCAAGGACGTCACTTATGTTTTATGTCTTGGTCAGACTGGGAGTCCTCACATGGAATTATCTTCATAAGGAAGACTGTCTCAGGTTTTATAATGTTAAGACAGGGAAGAGCAGCGACTACATGCAGGACTATGTCCCACCCTCTTCCCGTTCCCTCCTTTGTGAGCTTCCTCATGCTTTGGTTTCTCTCCTCTTGGTTCTCCCGCCTTCCTGCTTCTGGGCTCCTCTCCTCCAAAGCTCTGTTTTCCCTTCTTGAAGTATGGCACTCGGTAAGAATGCTGGGCCCCCACATTCACGTGTTAAAGTTCCGATTACCAACCTGATCTTCAGGAGAAATAAGTAGATCTATGTGAGATGGTAAGAGTGGACCCCAGTGGGCTTCATGTTCTTAAGAAGAGGAGGAGCCCAGGGCCTGTTCTCTCTTCAGCTCTGTGACCAGGATGAGTGTCAACAGACACTGCATCTACTGCCCTCTCATGTACATGTACACCCCCTCCACGTACCACACAAACACCACATATACACATCACACACACACACACACACACACACACACACACACACACGCATCACCATATACACAATACATACATCACCACACACACCCACACATGCATCACACCATACACACACATCACACCATACACACACATCACCACACACACATCACACCATATACATACACCCCCACACACACATCACACCATACACACACATCACCACACGCACATCACACCATACATACACATCACACCATACGCACACACAGTCTGTTGAGTGCCTTGCTCCAGCATCTGCCACAGTGCTTTGAGGCAGGGTCTCTCAATGTTTTAGTTAGGCTAGCTGGCTGGCAAATAAGCCTTCCTGATCTGCCTGTCTTCACCCCTCTACCCCTCAATACTGGGACTGCAGGCACATCCAGGCATGTTCCCGTGGGCCCTGGAGATTCAAACTCGGGTGCCCCTCTTCCACGGCAGTGCTCAGTCTGTGGCATTGTACTCCAGCGGGCTGGACTGACCTAACCGTGCAGTACAGGAAGAGACCAGCTGGAAGATGCACTGCGCTTCAGAGCACAGCCCGGCCTCACTCTGAACCAGGCAAAGTCTGTGATCCGGGAACACAGATGGTAAAGACAAAGGACGATTAAAGAGGCCGCAGCTCCGAGACAGATTATCATACAACACTGCATTGTGTGATCGCTTTACAGAAACAGTGAAAGCACATTGGGAGGCACGGCACAGTGTAAATCGCCTGCAGAGCAGGCACATGGCCCTGGCCTCCATCTCCAGCACCACAATAAATAAGTTAAAAAAAGAATTAAATACTCATAGGAAAGTCCTGACTTAAAGAAGAGCAGACGGAGAATCAAGCATCCCAAAATTTCCCTTCTGGACACACACAGAAGTACTAGAGGCCGCGACTCAGGGAGCAGTGTCTACACACCTCTGCACATACAGTGCCCTTCGGGCTGCTTACAACAGCCCAGAGATAGAAGCCAGAGAAGTGTTCATCAACAGACAGATAACAGAAGCGGAAGTGTGCACGTGCAATGGAACACTAGCGTGCCAAACCAACATGGGTGGCTCCGGAGGTCACTGTGCCAAGGGAAATAAGCCAGTCACAGCAGTGAATACTCGGTAATTCCACACACGTGAGGGGCCCAGAGCAGTCAAGTCCATACAAACGGAAAGCAGGACCTGTTTTCGGGGGACAGGGCATGAGAAGGAACTATTGCAAGTAACTTCAGTTTATAGGACGCCAAGTTGTGTGACGATGCACGCTGGAGGCAGCTGGTCAAAATGAATGTCACTCAACGTGTATACGAAAAAGTATCCAGTGACACCCGTCACTGGGGACACACAAGTCAAGGACGACGAGAATCAGAACGGCTGCTATCCAAGGAGGGGAAAACAGCCAACGCCGTTTTGGGGAGGCTGTCGAAAAGTGGGCTCTCCCGCACTCCTAAGAAGGATGAAAATGAATCACCGTGAACGAAGACCGCACGAAGGTTACTCAAAAAGCTGAAATAAGGCATATTATGCAGCCACGGGAGAGTGCAACGGACAGTGTGATGCTGAGTAAAATAAGGAAGGCATAGGAAGATGACATGGCACGCTCTCTATTATATGTGCAAGGGAAGAAGTTGATTTCATAGAAGCAGAGACTATTACTAGCGGCAGCCGGGACATTGGAAAGCACAGGATGGTGGGCAGACAGTGGGTTGCTAATGAGTGCTATTGGATGGCAGTGATTTCTGATGTTCAAGGTACAATAATTATGGTTGACAACAATTGACTACTTCAAAATAGCTAATGGAATTCTCAGACAAAAAAAAAACATGTCTGGGGTATCAGATATGTCAGTCACTCTAGTCTGATTAGCACCCTGAAATGTCACAGTGCACTCCATAAATTTAAAATAGATTTAAAAGCTGACCAGAAAACGAAAGATAATTTTCTTAATTTTTAAAAAGATATCCATTTAAAATAATGAAACTAATTAAAACATGAGACATGATTAAACACACACAAAAAAGCAACTGTGACCAGCAGGTGGGAAACGTCTTTCAGACATCTCACTTCTTTTGGGAGGAATCTCAGTCAATGTTTTCAGCCACTTCTCGAAGATCAATCAAAACCACTAAGCAACTCCCATGAGTCTTTGGAAGTCTCTATTGATAACATTTCTGACTTGGGCAATACAACACCTCAAGGAGACACGTAGACGTACATAGGAGATTTGTGTCATCTTGCATAAACAGAAGCAAGAGAGCACTGCACTGTCGAGCTAGCTCATGTACGAGAGGCCATCGTCTAGAGCAAGGCAACAGGCTCCTTCCTTCCTTCCTTCTCAGGGCTCATGGTGAGCTGGTGCAGGCTGTCAGAGGACCACCCACCTCACCTAACCCTCCCTGCGTAGCACCGTGTGATTACACAGCAGAAATAGTTTTTTGAACCTGTTTCTTTTTTACAAAGGGAAGAAAAAACAAAACCAAACTGAAACAGTGAAACAAATCCATCGGTAGCCACACGAGTTTCCACGCCCCGTCAGTCTGCTCCTGGTTACGTTTCGTTCCTTTGTTTAATAGCCATACACTTGAAACTTTAAAAAAAAATCCTCTAGGAGGGAAATAAGCGTTTTGCATTTACAGATAACTTTGTGTCTGATAAATATGTGTTGCCCTTAACATGTGAAACACACGGCTCTCAGAAGTACAGAGTAATTTTAAAATTAGCCCAAGTAAAATACAGTTAGGAAGGTAAATCTGCACAGGAAAGCCAGGGTGGCCTGAGGCAGACTGCACCCGGCTCTTGCCCTTGCTTTTCATCTAATCACAACTGTTATGTTAGGCTGGGGGTATTCAATATGTGGAAGGAAATGCTGTCTAGTAACTGTTACAGTGTGGACCAGCCACTGAGTAGAAGTGAATGGACACAGCGTTCCAGGAGCCTGACTCCCCACCCTGTCCACAACAGTGTGCATTCGAGCATTTCTGTCCTCTGCCCAAGGAGCACGGTACAGTTCACACTTCACAGCTGTGCTGAAACCCTAATCAGAAACGTAAATGTAAGCAAGACTCTAGTTTCTTCATTTACCGCCCACGCCATCTTTAGTGGATCCTAGTTCATAGGAAGTAAGTCCCCGGTGGGACAGACGGCCGGAGCATGGCATATCTACTCACTGAACAAGTGCTTAGCAAATGGCCACTGTCTTGGCTAAGTCACACGACACAGGAGGAAGACAAAACAGAGCGGTGTTTCTGGAAGCATTTGGATTGAGACAGAATGCGAAAAAGGAAAACCAAATCAGGGCCTCGTAAAACACAGGCACATGGAGGGGCGCTGCAGAGGCTGAGGAACGGGATCTGGGCTCCGGGGAGCTCCGTCAAGGCTCAGGTGACTGTGTCTGGAGCCAGGGTGAGGCAGCTCAGTGTGGGGTTCTGACACGAGGACTGTAGCTGGGCGGGTCCTGGAGCGCAAGACCAGGGCACCCAGTGTGGCTGCCACAGTGAACTGTGGCGGTCTCAGAGAGGAAGGACGCACAGAGAAGTGGAAATGTGTGCTGATGAACCAGGAGGAAAGGAGAGGGAAGACGAGGCTGTAACAGACATCGGGCTGTGGTGCTCTCACCGAAGTGGTGGTGGGAACGGAAACAGGAGGACATACCCACAGGAAGGTGGCCACCATGGGGCGACGTAAAGTCTGGCGTGCTCTTCATCTGCTTCTGGGTCTTGTGAAGTTAATATTCTCGCCTTCAGTTTTCCGCAGTGCACGTGTGGTTTAGATATTGACCTCAGACAGAGGCTGAAGGACTCACATGAAAATGTCTCCAAGCCTCAGCTGAGTGCCCAGAGCACTGTACGCCCACTGTTCTTGTTTACAGAAGGTGGCACTGCCCACCTTACCAGGCCACCCTCTGGCCAGCCTCAGACCTCTGCTACACCCTATGTGCAGAGTCCTCCAACCGACTGACTCCGCGCTGTGACACCCCACTTTCTTCACCTGTGACCCACACCACTTTCATACTAATCAAGTGACACTAAACTGTGTGTGCCAGGCACTGGGGACATGGGGCCTTGAGGACAAGGCTATGATTGGCCCCTGAGTCACTGCGCATTCCGTTCAGGAAGCCTCCCACTCAACAGGTCATCGCAGGAAAGACACGTACTTACAGACTACTAAGTGTGGTGGGCACCAAACGATAGGAAGGCCCAGCCACACCCTGCTACACTAACAACGCTGACTGGCCTGTGCAGCCAGGGACAGCATCAGGGAGGCAGAATTCAGTGCGTGTCACCTCAGGACAGGGCCAAAAGGGCAGAGGAGGCCTACGGCGGCGGCGACTGGATTAAAAGGGTGGTGGAGGCCACATGAGGCAGACCCGAGGGAGATGCTGGCAGCCGGAGAGCGGTTCTAAGGAGAGGCGATCCTCCCATCTGCCTTTGTCTTCCTCCACCTCTGATTCTCTCCCGGAAGGCCACAGGCAAATCCAACCAAAACCTCCAAGCAGGTGTCAGCTGTGGAGCTGCACCCTTCTCCAGGATCCAACTCCCGTGTGGCTTTCAGTCAACTAGGTTTGAGATGGATGGGGGAGGGAAAGCAGGCATGCAAAGCAACCTGCATGGGGCACCCTCTTTAACAATGGACTTCGGCCACCCCTGCTGCTCTGGACCACATCTCAACCCCTCTCAAGTACAGCACCCAGTGAGCCTGCCAAAGCCAAACATGGAGGAGCTCCCCAGCTCACACAGGAATGCCCTGCAGCCAACCAACAGGGATGGTGAAGTCCTAGACTCTCCGGACTATGTCGAGGCTTTCGTGAAGCCTACGGGATTTATGGGAGATACATGGCAAACACTTGTGGGGTGGGTTCAGGAAGAGCAGAAGTAGACAGCGCATCCCACTCCCAAACATCCACACACACTGCAGCAGAGGGAAGCAATGAGCTGTGGCTACACACTTTATATAGGGTTCAGAGAAAAGCAGAGAGCCAGAGAGGGCTCCTCAGAAAACACAGCCTGCACACGGAAGGAAAGCGAGGGGCTGAGGAAGGGAATGTCAATCAATGCCTTATGCAGAAGCCTCCAGTGCGGGAGTGTGGGTAAGCAAGGGATGGCGAGAAGAGCAGCCTGGCTGGAGCAGTGGACTCTCCTGTGACCAAGACCAGCATTATCACCCAGATTACTAAGAGCAAAGCTCTTCCTTGTCTTGAAAGCTGGGGTATGGTGATATTTTATTTGTACTGAAATGTGATTTTAATTTTATGTTAATAAATAAAGTTGCCCTGGGGTCAGAGCTATTAGAGCCATAGCAAGAGCGTGGTGGTTAGAAGAGCTAGGTAGATTTCTGTGTGTTCAGGGATACAGCCAGTATTGGAGACATACGCCTTTAAGACCTGGAGGGTGGTACTTACAGGCAGTGATGAGGCAGTCATGTGGTTGGGTTTACAACCAATGAGAAGGCAGAACAGAAAGACTATTTAAACACAGACAAACAGGAAGTAGCTCTCTCCGGGGAAGTTAGGAGCACCGCAGGAGGTAAGATTTTATCTCTGAGCTCTGACCTCTCGGCTTTCTCTTTTACATTGGCTGTGTTTCTTATTTTAATAAGACGATTGGTTACATCTACACTGGGGTGCCAAAAAGCCATTCTGCCGGATAAATCGGCACAACAGAACCCTTTGAACATGCAGACACAGGCAATTCCAGTTAGAAGAGACACTATCCGGGGTGAGTTCAGAATCACTGTACTATGTAAGTCTGGCTGAACAGACTGAATACGGGTGGTGCAGAGTGAGAACTCTGGTTTCTAGTTCCTTTTAGAAAGCTATGCAGGGTGGTTATAACTGTCAACTTGACACAACCCAGACTCTCTTAGGAAGAAGTTTGTGTTTGTTTGTTTGTCTAGACAGGGTTTCTTTGTGTAACAGTCCTGGCTGTCCTGGAACTCAAATTGTAGACCAGGCTGAACTCAAACTCAGAGATCCACCTGCCTCTGCCTCCTGAGCGCTGGGACAAGGATGTGGCCACCACCACTGGGCAGGAAGAAAATCTTATTTAAGGAATTATCTAGATCAAGTTGGCCTGTAGGGGAGTATCTTGATAGGTAACTGATCCCACCCACTGTGGGTGACACCATTCCCTAGGCTGGGCACTGGACTGCATATGAGTGAAGAAAGCTAGCCAAGTGCAGGTAACACAGACACGTTAGTTTTTTGTTTTTTGTTTTGTTTTTGTTTTTGTTTTTGTTTTGCTCTTGACTGTGGATGTGAAGTGACTGGCTGCTTGAGATCCTGCCCTGACTTCCCTTCAGTGAGAGACTGTAACCTGGAATTGTAAGCCAAATAAATACTTTCCTTCCCCAAGCTGCTTTAGGTTAGGATATTTTATCGCAGCAAGAGAAATGAAGCCAGAAGAGTAGACAAACAGGGGTTTTGTGTAGGGACGATGTTGATTGACGTTGAAGTCCACCGAAGTCCCACTTCCCTGCAGAACGGGTGGAAGGGGGCAGGGGGCAGGAAACAGCTGAGGGAGTCCCTTCTGCAGGCTGGCCCACTGGGGTTGACACCATGTCCAGAGAAAGGCCCTCTGGTAGGACAGTTTGCAGTGTAGGAAGACACACTCAGAGGGAGGGAAAGGGGGTAGCCAGGGTGAGAAAAGCTGTGTGTGTGTGTGCACGTGTGCATGAGTGTGTGTGATGTTAGGAATACTAAAATCGGAAGGCACTGTCGCCAATCTTTCTAAAATAATATGCCTCCACCTTATAGACATTTTCTAAGATCATTCTGCCTCCTACCTCTCGGCAGAGCCTGAGTCACCAAACTGGACAGCAGATCCCTAGAACTGCAGTTTGAAAAGTCCATTTAGAAACAGAAAAATAAATGCCCGCAGTGGGGAGCAAAGCCGAAACAGCCTGGCGATCCTGGGGTGGCTCCCTCCCAGGCCACCAGCACAAGGCTGTAGACCTCCACAGACCTCCCGAGACGTTACCCGAAGCCACTCATTCGACGGACAGATACCTCTGACATGCTAAAGCAAGGGAACAGGCACAAGACATGTGCCGTGCTTCTCCACTGATCTGGGGACGAAAAGTGCAGATTCACAAGAAAAGGACACTAACTTAGACGGGCTGATTCAGGGACAGTGAAACCTCCTGTGTCTGCACTTAACACGGCTCAGCAGGGCGGGGGGGGGGGTGGTGCTCAGGATGTGTACTGCATTTTAAATATCACCTGTAAAAGGCTATTGTTTATAGACACCATGTCTGTCCGTTATTCACAGGCCTCATTTCCAAAACTATACTAACTAATATAGGATTCTGGAACTGTATTTTGTAAAAATCAGGGGCTGGAGAGATGGCTCAGTGGCTGAGAACTCTTGTTACTCTTGCAAAGGACCTGGTTTTATTCCTAGCTCCCACATGGTGGTTCACATCCACCTGCAATTCCCGATCCATGGGATCCATGGCCTCTTCTGACCTCCCCAGGCAGGAAGCATGCTTGTAGTGCACACATCATGTCCTCAGCTAACTGTCGCAGGCATGGAGCATGCATGTGGTACATGTACATACATGCAGTCAAACACTCCATATACATAAAATAAAATGAACACATCTAATTTAAACATTTAAATATTAAATAAATTTTTAAATTAAAAAGCCATAATATTAGTGCACACTCTATCAATGAAATATATTTTTATATCCAAACTATATATAACTAAATATAACCAAACTATTACCATTTATGAACATAAATTACATAGTCTTTAATTAAATAAAACATGTATCATGTTGTTGTATTTTGTTTTCAATCAAATGCAATAATTACCTGAATTTTCTCTTACAACCTATAGTTAGGTTAGCCATTTTAAAAATTGGGTGCCACTGGAGACACCCTAAGAATTAGGGGCAAAAAGTAACAAAGAGTGTCTACTTCACTATCTATCCATTTAACCAGTACTTCGTGAGGGCAAAGAAGCCCACACAGAGGCACCAAAAGCCAGCGTGATTGGGCCTTTGTCCAAGGGCATCTTCCTCATGCACTTATGCAGTCAAGGACGTCTTCCTCATGCACTTATGCAGTCAAGGACGTCTTCCTCATGCACTTATGCAGTCAAGGACGTCTTCCTCATGCACCTATGCAGTCAAGGACGTCTTCCTCATGCACCTATGCAGTCAAGGACGTCTTCCTCATGCAGCTACGCAGTCACTGCATAGCCGACGTGAAATGAGAAAGAACGGTTCGGACTACAGGGAGACTACAGATGCACAGGGGTCGATGTGTGGCCTCTCAGACACAATAAACAGAATTCTCTGAAGCACATGTCCTTTCCCACAATGTGACACTTTCTCAGAAAGTGCTAGATGGTGACTGCAGGACTAGACACTCCCCTGCTGATGTCAGGACTCTGGCAGAAACACCACAGCCATGTTCCCGGAACACGTGGTTCCTTAGCAACCTAACAGCTAACCTGGTCCAGCAGCGGCCCTCCCAAGACTCTCTCCAGTGGAAACCAGTATGCCCAAGGCCTGCTGTCCACACAATCCTTTCCTGCCCTGTACGGTCAACCCCCACCTGCACAGCTGCTGCAGACCTGCACAGCTGCTGCAGACCTGCACAGCTGCTGCAGACCTGCACAGCTGCTGCAGCTTTCTCTGAAGCTATGCCAGGGTTAAACTTAACTGTCTCAAGGCCTGGCTCCAGCCTCAGGAAGGGAACCTCCTTCCAAGTTTGTCCTTCCTGTGACATTATCCTAGTGTCCCTTGGAATCATCGATGACTTCCTCATATATTGTAGTCTCTTCTTAGGCTGCTGAATAATCCTTTTGTTATATGAGATGTCCTCCTCATTCAGTCTGTGGTCTCTGTCCCTTGATGGGAAGCGAACTGTTCAATGACCATGAAAGTGTAGGTTTCTAGCAGGTCGTCATTTTCTGTCTACTAAGAAACACAATAGTTTAGGCTGGAAATGTGGCTTGGTGATAGGCCTGGAATGTGTAAAGCCCTGGACTTGAACCCCAACATTTTAAAACCAAACCAACAAAAGGAAACTTGCTAGTTTATACATTTGGAACCTATACTAATGATGGATTGAGTATTATGCAGTAAGTACTAACTATTTTAGATGCTTAAAATTGGACAAGGTGATGTTAATAGTTTTAATAATTAAGTTAAATATTTATTAATGGGGCAAGAATTTAAGATAATGCATTCTAAAATCTGTATCTTTTAAGAACATGGCCTCTGCCTCTTGCATATTTCTCTATCAACAATTAATGACAAAAAAAATTTAAGAAAACCAAAGAAATCTTTTATTGAATACACTTGACTATTCTCTCCCAAAACAATGTCATATAAAACTGCAAATGCTTCTGGAACAAGTGAGATTCTGGATTCATCCTTCACAGTTGGTGCGTGTATCTTTATCCAGAATGAAAAGTGTCAGCAGCATGTCCAAGTAACGTTCTACGGTTTTCGGAATGGCAGCAGAGCGCCCTGTGGGCAAAGGCTGCCAGACTCTCCCCCCCAGAGCCTAGGATAGACCCAAGGGAGGACAGGAAGAAGCTGCCTGCTTCCCAGGCAGGGCTCACATGAAAGAGTGCACCCTGGTTTATCTGTGAGTCTCAACACAGGCAGAGGGCACAGCACTGAGTGAAACCTAAAGAGGCAGTTGTCTCGGGTGGGCTTGTGAATCCACTCCATGCCGAGCCTGGGAAAATGCGTGATTACGGCAGTCTGTGGAGAGTTTTAGTCTGTGGATACAGCAGACGTGTGGAAACATGACCACGGGGATTTTCAAAGCCAAGGGCTTTGTTTTGTTCTTTAATGTGTTCAAATGACCGCTTGAAAACATACGGAAAGTGACATTCCTGGAACAAATATGACAGTTGCAGAGAGGACAAAGTGTGCCACCAGGTGCATTTGCTCAAGATGTGCCTGGGTTGATCCAAGCCAATCACCCCGTCCCCGGAGCAGCCTGACTACAAATGAGGCCCTAAGAGGTGTCGTGCTGCTTTCCAAGGCAGCAGCAATGGAGGATTAGAAACTAAAGCACTAATGAAGAACCACACAGGACTCTGGCAGTTCTTGCAGCCACTGCTTCTAGATGGCAGGTGAGACCATAAGATAGTTTCAAGCAGAGAGATTAATGAGGCCTTCGTTGTCTTGCTGGGTAAAAGTGGACCTCATTCTATTCAAAACCATTATCTCGTAGAGTCCACTGAGAAGGCTGATAACTCAGAAAAATCTATAGCATTCTCATGAAACCTCAAAGGCTCACAAAATGTGATGGAGGCAGAAAGGACTCTCCCTCAAAGTAAACATTCTTGGAAACCCAACTAACTAGCCTTTTTGATGCTTGCTAGGTAATGATGGTTAATTTTATGTAAACTTGGAAAATGGTTTTGGACACGATTGATATTCAAGCCAGTGAACTTGGGTAAGTAGCAGGCCTTCCACAGGAACAGGCCGCACCTAATCTGCTTAAGGGCAGAACAGAAGGGAAACACTCGCTGGCTGCCAACACGGACTCTCCAGCGGCTCCCAACACTTCCTGGGCAGGCTCTCCTGGGCTCTCTTGCTGCCCACACTTGTCAGTCTGCAAAATGACCCAATCCCTTCTCTCCTCCCTCTTCCTCTTGTTTCTCTGGAATACACAGACTCTTAGTTTGTGTTGCTGGGATAAAACACCATGACCAAAAGCATTTCCACTTACAACTCTCAGGCCACACTCAGGAACTCAGGGCCGGCACCGAAGCAGAGGCCACGGAGGAGTGCTGCTTACTGGCTTCCTCGCCATGGCTTGCTCAGTTATACATCCCAGGACCACTTTCCCAGGGTTGGTACCACCCTCAGTGGGTTGGGTCCTTACCCATAAATCATCAATCAAGAAAATGCCCCACCGGCTTGCTTGTAGGCCAATCTTACGGCATCATTCTCTCAATTGAACTTCTTTTCTCTCAGCTGACTCTAGCTTGTGTCAAGTTGACAAAAGAGCTGGCCGGCACACTGACCAATACGGTGGGGCTGCAATGACCAGCGAAGATAATAAAAGCAGAACCAAATAGAACTTTAACTTCATCAATGGCAAAAAATGTGGCCAACTCTACTCCATTTTGAGACACGCCAAAGGAAGACTGTCCACAAAACAGGCCCCGTAACCAGCTGGAAGGGCAGCACTGAGCAACCTCAGTCATCTTTCCCTGAAGAGCACACATGTGTTGTATGTTCTGAATTACCGATTAAATGGCCCAGCTAACTCTAGACCAGCCCCCCTGTGCACAAAGGTGGATCTCTCCAGTCACTGCGGTTAGACTTCCCTCCTTCCTTTAGTCCTTCCTTCTTGGACTGGGGACTGAACCTAGGGCCGTATGCTCGCTGCCCACGTGTCCTAGCGCTGGGCCACGGTCCTGGACTTCTTTCCCCTTTGCTTCACCGCACTTAATTTTGAGTAGGGCCTTGCTAAGCTACGCAGGCTCCATCAAAACGTAATTGCCCTGCTTCAGCTCCCAGGGCTGTTTTGTGCCAAAATAATTTGCGATCAGGTATTGTACTGTCTCCAGCGTTTATTTTCTCTGCATGGGATGTTTGTGGTGATTCTGAAGTCTGTTCTGTTTCCATACACATTTTAGGGTTTTATTGTTGCTCTCTGAAGAATGCCATTGGAAATCTGATGGGGCTTACATTGAATATGTAGACTGATTTTGGTAATTTATAAATGTAAAATGGCCAATTTAAAAATATTAACCTTGCCGATCCATTGACCATGGGAGGTCTTATCATCATCTAAAGCAGTGGTTCTCAACCTTCCCAATGCTGAGACCCTTTAAAGCAGTTCCTCATGTTGTGGTGACCCCAACCATAAAATTACTTTCATTGCTACTTTATAACTATAATTTTGCTATTGTTATGAGTCATGATATAATATCTGAAATACAGGAAATCTGATATGCAACCCCAAAGGAGTCACGACCCATAGGCTGAGAACCACTGATCTAGAGCTTTTCAGTCTCTTCCTTTGGTGCCCTAACATTTTCATTGTAGAGAGCTTTCAAAACCTCATTGGTTAGGTTTATTCCTAGATAGTTTTTTAAAGCTTACAATCAAAAGGATGTTTTTCCAGATTTCTTTCTTGGCAAGTTTATTACTGATACATCCAGAAGTTACTAATTTTTACATCCTGATGGTGTATTCTGCTACTTAGCTGGAAATGTTCATCAGATCTCAGAGTCTTCTAGTGAGGCTTTGGGGTATTTTTTGCACGGATCTTTCCTATCTGTATCCCTGTTATTTCTTAATCTGTGTTATTGCTAAAGCTAAGCCTTCAAACACGACACTGACAACAGTGGAGCGTAGACGCCCTTCCTTCCTATTTCCCAGTGCTCAGAGGAAATGCCCTCAGTCTCGCTCACACACACTCAGTATGCTGCCTGCAGCAATGCCCTCCACAGCCTTCTGTGCTGAGATAGTTTCCTTCTCGTCTTGTTTTCTTTAGCATTTTATTATGAAGCATGCTGAACTTCGTCAAATGCCTTTCCTGTGTCTATGGAGATGACCATGCAATTTCTGTCCTCACATGTATCTGTATGTTATATTACATTTATAAATCTGTGTATGTTGAACCACCTTGCATACCTAGGATGAAATAAATTTGACCATGACATTTGTATCTCTTAACGTGTGCTTGAATTTGGTTTTTGTTTTGTTTTGTTTTGTTTTGAGAATTTTTGCATCTCTGTTCACCAGGGAAATTAGGGGACACACACACACACACACACACACACACACACACGCGCGCGCGCGCGCGCGCATCCATTTATCTTTACCCAAGTTTGGTATCAAGTCAATACTGGCTTCTCAGAATGAGCCTGGTAGTGCCTTCTCCTTTTTTGAACTGTTTGAAAAAGTAGTGATGTTAACTTTTCCTCAAAAGTTTGACAGCATTCAACAGTAAAGCCTCCTGGTTCTGGGCTTTTCTTTGGGAGATTTTTTTTTTAAACTAACTAAATTTATTCTTTTTTTTTTATATCCCAATGGCAATTTCCCCTCCCTCCTCCTCTCCTCCCATTCCCTCCCGCCCACCTCCCCTCTGTGACACCCCCCCCATCCACTTCTCATTTCTTTTCAGATGGGCAGGCCTCCCATGGGTGGCCACAAAGCATGGCCTATCAAGTTGAAGTAGGACTAAGCTCCTCCCCTCGTATTAAGGGGCAACCCAGTTTGAGAAACAGGTTCCCAAAAGCCTGCCAAAGTGCCAGGGACAGGCCCTGCTTTGGGAGGTTTTTTTTTTTTTAATACTGCTTCAATCTCATTGCTAGTTATGGGTGTATTTTACATTGTTTATAATCTCGACTTAATTTTAGAAGGTTATACATGTTAGGAATTGATTCATTCTTCTATTTTCTAGCTTTTTTGAATTAGGTTTCCGAGTGTCCCCTAGTACTTCACTGCAGTCTGTCGCATCAGCTTCTTTAATTATCTCTGCTATTCTTACTCAGGTCCTGTGCTTGTCTAAATGAAAATGGCCTCCATAGATTCTTGTTTGAATGCTCTGGCCTCACATAGTGGAACTGTTTGGAAAGGACTATGGAGGTGTGGCCTTGTTGGAGGAGGTGTGTCATTGCAGGCAAGCTTTGAGGTTCCAAAAGCCCACATCATTACTGGCTGGCACCGCCACCCACCCTAGTTCATGCTTGTGGATCAGACATGAACTCTCAGCTACTGCCCAGCACCATGCCACCAGCCTGTTGACATACTCCCCGCCATGGCAGTCATGGACTGACTCTAACCCCCTGGAACTGTGAGCCCCAGTAAATATTTTGTATACATTGCCTTGTCATGGTGTCTCTTCACAGCAATAGGAAAGTAAGATGGGCCCCCTCTTTCTTTTAGGTGGTTGGGGTAACTTTATCTTGTCAAATAACGAATTCTTGGTTAACTGTATTACACTCTTAGTTTCTATTTCACTCATTTCTACTAGTCTTCATTACTTCTTCCCCTGCTGCATTTGGCCTGGCTTCCGGTTGAGGTGCATCCTGAGGTGACTTCCTAAGATGTTTAATGCACAGTTAGAGCTATCCGCCCTCTCTGAGAACTGCTCAGCTAAGCCCAGAGGCTCTGGTGAGTTCTTTCATTTTCTTTTGACTCTGGGACATTGTTCATTCAAGAGTACAATGTTCTGTATCTAAGTATCCATGCCATTTCTTTGATTCCTCTTACTGCTGATTACTAATTTTAGTCCACTATAATTTGATGATATAAGGAATTATTTCAGTTACTTTGTATCTATTAAGGCTTGCACTGTGGCCTATAATGTGATCAATCTTAGAGGAGAGTCTGCAGGCCACTGAGAAGAATGTGTATTCTGTACCTTTTAGATGGAATATTTTGCAGATATCTGATAAAATCAATTGATCTATGTGATGGTTTGGCTCTGAGTTTTAGTTTGAAATACCTGTCTAAAGATGACAGCAGAGTACTGACGTCTCCCACCAATGTCATCAGGACCTGGCTGACACATGCCGTGCCTTTAATGTCTATCTTATAAAGTTTAGCAGCCTCAGCATCCAGTGCACACATATTTACAATAATTTCTTCCTCCTCCTGCTCCTCCTCCTCCTGCTCTTCCTCCTCCTGCTCTTCCTGCTCCTCTCCTCTTCTCTCTCTCTCTCTCTCTCTCTCTCTCTCTCTCTCTCTCTCTCTCTCTCTCTCTCTCTTTTTTTGAGACAGAGTCTCTCTATTATGTAGCTCCGGCTGTCCTGGAACTTGCTGTGTAGACCAGGCTGGCCTTGAACTCACAGAGGTCCACTTGCCTGGGATTAAAGGCATGCACCACCATACCCAGCCTTACAATAGTCACACCTTCTTGATGAATAGTTCCCTTTGTTAATACACAGTGGCCTTCTCGCCCCTTACTCTTTTTATGATGTCAGTGCCATGAGATGATGACCCTGCTAATGAGGTGTCAAGAGTCACACCCCTTGAGGATAGGAGTTTCTCAGTTATATAATCAAGAGAACGCCCTTTTCCTACCTTGTAACTTTACATGGAATAAAACAAAAACTGAAAGGGGAAGAGGAACTGAGGTGAGGGACCAGGAAGGACTTCAGTGGGGCTAAAGTAAAAACAGCACATTCTTTCAGACAGATTTGAAGAGAAAACGATAGCCAGGTCACTTGGGTTTTATTTTTTGTTTTTCTAACAACAAAAAGTATATTATACTTATAATATATTTTTTGCAGAGTTTTTTCGATATCTGTTCTGATTGCTAGGATAAAATATCCCAATAACCTGTCCTCTCATGACTTGAGCATGCAGCAATGTCCTCTGAATGTCCTACATGTCCTGGCTTTCCTCCTGCAATTTCACAAGTCTCCTGACATCCCTCATCTGTTCTGCTCCCCCATCAGATTAGCCTTAATTCAGTTTGCAGAACACACGAAATCCTGCCTTTTAGGGACCACTGTTTTTGCTGGTGTTTCCACCTCGAACATTCTCTCACCCTGGAGGCAGCCTCACTCTCCTTCCGGCCTCCCATGTGATACACTTCTAACTCCTTCTCGTCCTGCAAGCCCCTTCCCAGCTACAGTATGATCTCTTCACAGGCACCTTGCCTGGCCATCCTATCCAGAACAGGCTTCCTTATTCGTAGCAGAATCATGCTTATTTCCTTACTTATAATCACAATCTTCAGTTGTGACGTCAGAATGTCTATAAAGGCAAGACCCAATAGTAACTCTGTCCAAGAAGCCTACCTCAAACACGAAGACACCACCTACTAAGAGGTAAGGCTATAAACAAAATGTACCACAGATGTTATCCAAAAGAATGATGGAGTTACCAAATTAGCGTAAAACTAGTTTTAGAGCAAAGAATATTACCCAAGAATTAAAAAAAAAAAAAGTCACATTGTTATGAAGGCCAAATGACCAGGAGATAAGCCATCCTCTATGCATGTGAAACCGAACAACAGAGCTTCGAGGTGCTTAAAAAGGAAAGTCAGGTCTCCCCAGAACTACCTACAAACTCAACACAAACAAAATCAAAACCCAACCCAGAATATGATTCTAACATGAAGGCAGTAGAACTTCAGTTAAAACAGCTTTGGAAAGAACACAGAGAGTCGTGTGTTCTCGGCCAGATGTGCAGCATCCAGCACTTGTTTCCTTCTATGGCACGGATCCTAACACCCATCATAGAGGGGCTGGCTGCTTCCATAACTCTCATGACACAACTTCACCCGTGGACACACCGTGCCATGCCAGTTATTACTGTAGCCCACGGGGCGCACAGCTGTGTGACACTGTCCACTACTTCTCTACCCCAGCAGTCCACACGGCACCTTCTGATACCATGAAAGCTGTCCAGTAGCGATTAAGCTTCCTGGGCAGTACCATCTTGCTTTCTCCATGTCCTATGACCACAGTGTGTAGTATCTTGGCAACCAAGACCTGCTCCACTTTTTGCTCTCACTGTAGCCCTGGATGAGAGCGGTAAGCAGTAACCATGACAACCGGAATGCCATCCTGGCTTGAAAACTCCTCCTCCAAGTATATTAGTACATTACCTTCAAATTTAACCTCACTGAAGTTCTCCAGATCCAGGCAGGATGTGGCCAGATTCTCTGCCAGGATATAAGAGGAATGGCCTTAGTCTAGTTCCCTGTAGGAGTCTGTGTTCTCTGAAGCCTCATGATCTTGACCTCCACTTTCTGCATTTCTCTTGGCATTCTGGTCCTCCAAACTCCCATCACAATGGCCCATTAAGCTGCATACAGCACGCTAGGACTTGTCCAGCCCTAAGTTCCAAATTCAACTACATGCTTCATGCAATCAAGTTCTGAAGTCCTAAAAACCACGTGGTCAGGTTTATCCTAGCAAACGACCCTGCTTCCCAGTACCAGTTTCTCTGCATTAATTACTTTCTCATTGCTGCAATAAGATACCTGACCTTAACCCATGTAATGGTACCACACTTAGAATGATCTCCCCACTTCAATTAAATCAATCGAGATAATCGCTCACAGATCTGCCTAGAGATTTGTTTCCATAGTGATTCCGAATCCCATCAAGTTGATAATCAAGATGAGGCATCACAAGACTCCTAATACCTGGCCAGGAACACTTGCAATGACTCAAAGACTTTTTCCTTCCCTATCCTTGTTAAAGGTTACACCACCGCCTGGTCACACTAAGACTTTAACCCATGAGCCTTTGACGGACACTTACGATCCAACCAGCAGCCAAAAGTTGAGAGATTCTAGGTGGTGACAGCAGATGTTACACCTCTGTATCTGTAAGCTATGGGTAAGAATGTGTCATTGGGGAGCGCTGGGGATGGGGCACAGCCAGTAAATCTATTGCTATGTAGACATGATGAGTTCAACTTCTAGAACCCACATTTTGTTGTTGTTGTTGTTGTTTTTTGAAAAATAATAAAGCGGGGTGCCTCAGCATACATCTGTAAACTCAGAGCCAGGAAGGCAGAGACCTTGTGTCAAAAAACAAGATACAACAGGCCGGCAAGAGAGTTCCATGGGTAAAGGCAGCTGCTGGGTAAGCCTGATGATGTGAGTTTAGGTCATAGGACCTAGGTACAAGTGAAAGAAAAGAGCCAATCCCACAAAGCCACCATCTGTCTCCATATGCATGTCACAGCATGTGTACCCACATACATGCATGTGAGAGCAAATGCATACACACACACACACACAGAGACAATGATAAGGAAGCTTTAATTTAAAAATAAAGTAAATAAAGAGAGAGCACCTGAGGAGGTATTTCACATCAACCCCCAGCCTCTGCATGTTCCATATGCACCCACACAGGCAGAATATAAAACTGTTTCTAGAACTAATCAGAGACACATTTTCAATTTCATTCTGTTATAAATAAATCACAACATTTTAACGTATATATCTGTTCTGCCTAGTTTTATGTCAGAAACCAAGAAAGTTCAAAAAGAAATCACATCAATTTACTCAACATGAAGGGAGTTTAAGTCCACAAATGATCTGATAATTTATCTATTCCTACCCTAAGAATTCCTTAAATAAACAAAAACAATTGTCAATAAGATTTTATGCCCAGTAAATCTGAGGCAGAGTCTCATGGAGCCCACACTGCCTAGAACCCATGATGTAGCTAAGGATGACTTTGAACTCCTGATCCCCTCCCTTCTTTTCCCAAGTGCTGGGATTATAAATGTGCATTTGATTTGAACCCTTGCATGCTACACAGGCATTCTAGCAACAGAGCCACACCCTCGTTTTCAATATCTTAAAAATAAGCAGAAATCATGAACACATAATCTGCTATGTGTTAGGAAACAGGAGTGAATGAGCTCCCTCCAAATGACACCTAACATCAGCCGTGGCTTAGAACTCCTGCGAAAACAGGAGTCGAACCTGTAATGGAGACTAGAGTGGCTGCCTCGATCTCCCAGTCCCTTCTGACACATGGTGTCCGTAATCTCAGGAGCACCCCCAAAGCACCCGCCAGAGAAGCACTGCCTCCCTCCCACAACTGCTGCCTCAGCTCCTTGGTGAGCAAAGGAGAAAACAATGCTTAGATTTGTGTGATTTCGGTGATTTTGCTCACACAATCTTCTCCGTACACTTCTGCTCTATCCCATGGGTAAGACGAGGCCTAATGTCAGAGGCTGAGATCACAGGCTGCTGTCCAAAACTTACAGCCAACAGAAAGTACGGGCTGGCTGGTTAGGCACGGCGGTGCATACCTGTGATCCCAACACGCCGGAGACAGAAGCAGAAGGAAGGACGGCCACAAGTTTGAGGCTAGCCTAGAGCACACAGTGAGTTCAAGGTTCAAGGCAAGCCTGGGCTATATATCAAGGCCCTGTCCTGGAACGAAAGTGGCCACAGCAACACTATGGGAGGGTGGCTGAGCTGTTAGGACAGCTTTTCCTTTACAGGTCTAACCAGCTTCCCGGAACTCCTTTATTCTTACTGTCTAGTCCTGGTGAACGGAGTAATTCAGACTCATGTTCCAGAACCCTCGAACCACAGGCTCTGGACACTGCGTTCCTATTAAGTCATTAACTGCTAGGAGTCTGGTTTATCAAGACTATAAGACAATTATGATCAAGATAGCTGGCAATACTGCAAAGCATTACATTATTTCTAATTCTCACAATTGTACCATATATTACTACCAGGTGGCAAATTAATAAACTAGAAGACTGAGGGTTAACTCGGCGGTGGAGCATTTTCCTAGCAAACGTGAGACCCTGAATTTGACCCTCGGTGTCACCGACTGGATGAAAGTCTTCTACTAGCTCTGGACAGAAATCATGAATATGCAAAGTGCAGCTCCTTCGGTGCCGGTAGCTCCGTGCACGGAATGGCAATGGCCTTCAGTTCTTAGCAGTAACCGCTCCAAGCCCGTGAGTGCCAACAGCCCTCAGCTCCTGGTGTTACCAGACGCGCAGAGCACCAGCAGCTAAGCTGCAGCCATCCCAACAGGCCCTTCCTTCAGCAGGAGGAGCTGGGAACTCTCGCAGGTCTTCCCATGGACCTCTCCCCGCAGCTGGAGCCTGTAGCTCTTCCGGAATCCTTGCCCGCCTCAGTCTCAGGTCTCTGCAGCTCTTCTCCCTCCCTTCCCCTTTCAACAGTCTCTGCCCCCAGCCACTCACAGGACATCTCCAAACTCCCCTACCTCCAGCCGTGCTCGGAGCTAGCAGCCTCTTGCGTTGTCTGCTCTCACACAACCATCTCGGTTCACTCTACCTAAAAGACTGCAGGCATGCATCGTCCACCTGCAGGAGGCTTTACTGAAGCTACGCTGCAGCATGGGGGGCAGTGTGTAGGTCTCTGGATTGACCTGAGGATAATCAGAGGAGGCTGCTTAGGCAGGCAGGCATGTGCACAGCCTCCTATCTGCCTGTCCTGGGGGTCAATGGATGGGGAGGTGAGCACTGAGCCTGCCTGTCCTGGGGGTCATGGGTGGGGAGGTGCTCTTCCTGGGCTGTAGTGAGACTTCTGCAGGAAGTGGAGACATATGGAAAGGGTAGGATCATCAAAGGTTGTCAAGGCCAAGTGCATTTTCCAGAGCCATAGTAGAATATCTACAATGATAAAGGCTGAAGCCAAAACTCTCAAGGTAGTTGTTAATATGGTGGCCTCTGGCACAGATGTAGCAGCCATGATGGCTGACAAGGTCTCTGTGGCTTCAGTGAAGTCTCCTTGGGCTTCCCATAACTATAAAGTCATGTCAGGGTGTTGACATATGAAACCCAGTTTTACTGCGAAGCTGATGAGCATTTAAAGCAAACTGATGATGTAGTGGTTTGAAAGAAAATGGCCCCCAAATAGAGTGGCACTCTTAGGAGGTGTGGCCTTGTGGAGTAGGTGTGGTTTTGTTGGAGGAAGTGTGTCACTGTGTAGGCGGGCTTTGAGGTCTCCTATATGCTCAAGATACCACACAGTGTCTCAGACCACTTCCTGTTGCCTGTAAGATGTATAACTCTCAGCTACCTCTCCAGGACCATGTCTGCCTGCACACGGCCATGTCCTACCATGATGATAATGAACTGAACCTCCAACTGTAAGTGAGCCACCTCAATTAAATGTTTTCCTCTATAAGAGTTGCCTCGGCCATGGTGTCTCTTCACAACAGAAACTCTATGACAGATGAGACTTCAGGTAGAAATGTGCTCACAGCCTGGCCAGACGCAGGACTGAGGAGACGACAGTAACACTGTAATGCAGCCTTGGTCCCTGCCTGCCCTGGGGCAGATGCCTCTTTGGCTGTGCCTGGGCCACATCTGACAGCTGTCAGTCTCACGGCTGAGCCAGTCACTTTGACCAACCTTGACAGCTTCTGTCATTTTAAAAGAAATAAAAAAAAAAAACATCAAAAAGTGCTTGAAACTAAGATTAACATAAATTAACATATTCCGAGGTAAATTCTGTCCGGTATTGAAATGGGAAAAGGAAGTGTCCTTTGGTGTGTATAACCGAGGAGCTAGTGGTCCTGGGGCCTCGTCTCATGAATTACAAGAGTAAAGGGCGAGTTTTCGAGTTCTATTCTTATAGAAAGAAGAAAAACGAAAGATTTATGGCCGAAAGCAGAGCTCCAGAGAGTTAAGCAAAGCTCCAGAGGGGACTCCAAGAGAGGGGGGAAAACGTGTTAAGCTGGCTGTGCAGGATTTCAAACAGCATTTAAGAAAAGGACTGGACAAAGTCTGAGGCCATTTCTAATGAGACTGGTTAATGCTCCGAGAACTGTATAAATTAAGCCAATGAAGGACCCATGTGCTCTATGCATGTTAACCTAACTGAACCAGGGAGATGATGTGTTCTGTCCATTTAATTAGGCAAGCTGACATGCCTTGAAACCTGTAGGCGTGGAGGAAGCCCTGAATGAGTGAAGTCCTGAGTGGACATGTATTTTGACCCGTGGGTGGCCATGTTGTGGACTAAGTGACCCATGGCAAAGCTGTTACCCATATGGACCAGGATCAAAAGGAACGGCAAAGCCGTCCCCAGGAGCGCCAGTGTGAGTATTTATGAATGACTGATTAGGGTGTACAAAGACTAGCCACTGTGTTTCCTCCTCCCAGACTGCTCTCCTGAAGAGACCTCCTACCCAGAGTAGCCCCTCCCTCTGTGCTATGCATAATAAACTCTCTGAGGTTCCAAATCTTGGCAGTAGCCATACGGGTAGTGGAACCCTATCCAATCCCAACTTCACTGTACCGTATCTGTGTGTCTGTCCTTTCAACATTCCCTGGCTGCCCCTAGCCTGGGTTCTAGGAAACCCCTTCTGCCCACCTCTGACACACCTTGCTGGCTGTTAGCCCAGAAAAACACTTCGGGTGGTGCTGACCTTGCCAGAGTCCCTGGTCCTAGCCCTTGGCAGGGTCTGCTCCAAGTTAATAGAAACACGCTCTCTTTGTTCTCATGTTTGCAGGACCAGATTGTAGCTTACCTCAGCAGCGAACCAACTCTATCACAGTAACCAAGAGGTAACTACAGTCTTTCCTGGTTACCTCAGACTTGGTTCCTTGAGTATGGGGGTCTGAGTGCTCTCTTTTCTGGAATAGGTGGCACTTCTGGTAAAAAGCCACTATAACTTGCAATTGAGTCTGTTACTATTAGCTACATCAGATGCAAAAATATGTTAAAAGGTGTCATTATCTTCCCAGAGCCCTGGCCTTCTCACCTGGTTACCCACCTCCCCCTAGTTAGTGCATATCCACCTGCACCCGGTTAGCTCATACCCACTGCACCTGGTTAGCTCATACCCACCTGTACCCCGTTAGCTCATACCCAGCTGCACCCGGTTAGCTCATACCCACCTGTACCCCGTTAGCTCATACCCAGCTGCACCTGGTTAGCTCATACCCCACCTGTACCCGGTTAGCTCACACTCACTGCACCCGGTTAGCACATACCCACTGCACCTGGTTAGCTCACACTCACTGCACCCGGTTAGCTCACACCCACTGCACCCGGTTAGCTCATACCCACTGCACCCGGTTAGCTCATACCCACTGCACTTGGTTAGCTCATACCCACCTGTACCCGGTTAGCTCACACTCACTGCACCCGGTTAGCTCATACCCACCTGCACCCGGTTAGCTCATACCCAGCTGCACTTGGTTAGCTCATACCCAGCTGCACTTGGTTAGTTCATACCCACTGCACCTGGTTAGCTCATACTCACTGCACCTGGTTAGCTCATACCCACTGCACCCGGTTAGCTCACACCCATGCACCCGGTTAGCTCATACCCATGCACCCGGTTAGCTCACACCCATGCACCCGGTTAGCTCATACCCACTGCACCCGGTTAGCTCACACCCATGCACCCGGTTAGCTCATACCCACTGTACCCTGTGGGGGTATTGTGTTCCCCAAAATATTGTGTACCTTAATAAACTTACCTGGGGTCAGAGAACAGACAAGCCACTAGTTAGTCAGTGATAGTACACGCCTTTAATCCTAGCATTCCAGAGACAGAAATCCCTCTGGATCTCTGTGAGTTCAAGGCCACATTGGAAATAGCCAAGCATGGTGACACGCCTTTAATCCCATAGATATCTGTGTGTTCAGGGTCAGAGCTATTAGAGCCATAGCAAGAGTGTGGCGGTGGTGGCACACGCCTTTAATCCCATAAGATCTCTGTGTGTTCAGGGATATAGTCAGCATTGGAGACATATGCCTTTAAGACCTAGGGGGCTGTACATTCAGACAGTGACGAGGCAGTCATGTGTTTGGGTTTACAACCAATGAGAAGGCAGAACAACATACTTTAAAAAAAACGAACCGACAGGAAGTAGGTCTCTTTTCGCGAAGCTGGGACAGCAGGAGGAAGGGTGAGATTTTAGCTCTGAGCTCTGACTTCTCGGCTCTCTCTTTTACATTGTTTCTGTGTTTCTTATTTAATAAGACGGTTGGTTACATCTACAGTACCCGGTTAGCTCACACCCATGCACCCGGTTAGCTCATACCCACTGCACCCGGTTAGCTCACACCCATGCACCCGGTTAGCTCATACCCACTGCACCCGGTTAGCTCATACCCACTGCACCCGGTTAGCTCATACCCACTGCACCCGGTTAGCTCATACCCACTGCAGCCTCTTTAAGTTCTCAGCTCTAGTGTCCTGCCCCTACGATGCATTCACATTGCATCAGTGCTCTAAACACACACACACACACACACACACACACACACACACACACACACACACCGGCTGAATGCCTTTCAGGAAAGTCAAGTCTCTCTTAATCTGTCTCACTGACAACCCACATGTGAATACTAACTCACATATGCATATGCAAACACACACACACACACACACACACACACACACACACACACACACACACACACATACACAGGTTCCAGAGAGATTTTTGCTCCTTTTATTTTAAAATCAAACACTATAATCAGCGAGTGTGAGCTCTCCATCTTCTTTTCTGAAAATGAATGAACCTGATTTCCCCTGAAGGACACTGAGTCAACACAAACAGTAATGTTTATGATTTCCTTAACTTTCCTTTTTATGTAAAGCAGATACAGAGATCCTCACTGAAGTAGTGAGGGAGTCCAGAGCAGGCCACACTGACTGTTGAACCTCGTCTGTAGCCTAGTGGGACCTCTTTCTTTTCCAACATCCAGAGACACTAGTGGGTATATTTCTATCACACGTGATTGTGAGGTATAAAACACACTATCAGTGTAACTGTACTGTAAATACGGCAAAGCTCCAAACCTGTTTTATGACTGCCCTTAATGTGGTTGCTGAAAAGCAAGACACAAATATGGGAATGGATCTGAATGTGCACTATTTAATTAAGTAATTACAGACAATACTGCCCGAGGTCAGTTACTTGACACACACCCACTGTGTGTCTAGCATGGATCACAACTTCTGAATTTGTATCTCCACCTATCGTTAACAGAAAGTTTTTCAGTGTATAACTGGGCTCTTAGATTACATTTTGAGGGCAACACAATATATTAAATGACAATAGCAAAGAAACAATCACTTTTACACTCTCATCCAGGCAGAACTGAAAACAGAACCTTTTGTGGAGGCTCATATATGAATCTGTTAAGGTGAACTCCAAGTTAAACACAGAAACTAACTCTACCAGTCACAGCTTTAAAAAATATGAAGATAAGCATTATAGGTATAGCTATAATTTTACAGTCAGTATGAAACAGACATTAATTCTAAAACACAGCTGTACTAAGAAAAGGCATCAAGGATTCTTTGTTATTCAAATGATATTTTTCTATTACTAAGTGAAGTTTGTAACAAAAACACTTCACAAAGGTATGATGAGCCATACTGGAAATGTTCTTTGCCTTGATGGCATCGATGTCAATTTGTGGGCCGATGAACATCAGGCCTCTCTGTATTATTTCTCATGACCCCATATGATGACCACCCAAAGAAAGCTGAAAAAGGGAAGCGGGAGAGATGGCTCAGTGGTTAAGAGCACTAGCTGCTCTTCTAGAGGTCCTGAGTTCAATTCCCAGCACCCATATGGTGGCTCACAACTATCCACAGTGGAATCTGATGCCCTCTTCTGGTATAAAGGCATACATGCAGCTAGAGTACTCATCCATAAAATAAATAAATAAATCCTAAAAAAAGAAAAATAGTTTAAAAGGGTAATTCCAAAATTTGTTCAATCCTGAGTGATAAAACAACAGCTGGAGGTACCACCATCCCTGATCTCAAATTGTACTTCAGAGATATAGTAAAGAAAACAGGATGGTACTGGCCTAGAAACAGACACACTGATCAAGGGAATCCAACTGAAGAGCCAATATAAATCCATACGCCAATGGACACCTGGTTTTTTTTATAAAGAGGCCAGAAATACACACTGGAAAAAGACAGCATCTTCTATAAATGGTGCTGGTCAAACAGGATGGATACATGTAGAAAAATGCAAAAAAAGATCCATACTTACCACCCTGCACAAAACTCAACTCCAAATGGATCAAAGAGCTCAAAATAAAACGAGATACGCAGGGCGGTGGTGGCGCACGCCTTTAATCCCAGCACTCTGGAGGCAGAGGCAGGAAGATCTCTGTGAGTTCGAGGCCAGCCTGGTCTACAGAGCGAGATCCAAGACAGGCACCAAAACTACACAGAGAAATTGTGTCTCCAAACAACACAAAACAAAACAAAACAAAAACCAGATACACTGAACCTGATAGAAGAGAAAGGAGGGAAACAGCCTTGAGCTCACTGGCGCAGGAAAAGACTTTCTGAACAGAACATCATTGGCACAGACATTATTATCAATTAATAAACAGGACCTCATGAAACTGAAAAGCTTCTGCATGGCATGGGACATCATCATTTGGACAAAGTGGCAGCCTAAACAATCGGAGAAGATTTTCACCAAGAACACGTCTAATATCCAACATATATAAAGAACTCAAAAATCTGGATATCAAGAAGACAAATAACCCAATTAAGTTGGCGTACAGATCTAAACAGATAATTCTCAAAAAGAGGAAACTCAAATGGCGAGAAGCATTTAAAGAAATGTTCAACATCCCTCGTCGTCAGGGAAATGCAAATCAAACTACTTTGAGATTTCACTTTATACCTGTCAAAATGGCCAAGATCCATAACAATAGTGACAGCTCAGTGTGGGGTACGGAGAACACTCATCCACGGCTGGTGGAGTGTAAACAGGGACAGCCACCATGGACACCAGTATGGGAGATTCCTCAAGAAGATGGAACTGATCTACCTCAAGATCCAGCCACACCACGCTCAGGCAGTTACACGTAAAGGGTACTTCATTGTACTGTAGAGACACTTGCTCAGCCATGGTCTTTGCTCCTCTACTCATAATATCTAGAAATTGGAAACAACCTAGATGTCCACTAACAGATGAATGAATAAAGAAAATGTGCGACATTTCTGCAATGGACTCTATTACTCCAGTGGTTTTTTGTTATTGTTTTGGTTTGGTTTGTTTTTAATGAAATTAACAAGTAATGGATAGAACTAAAAAAAAAAAAAAAAAAAAAAAGACCCTGAGTGAGGTAACCCAGACCCAGAAAGACAAACATGATCGATTGATCCGTGCATGCTCAGCCACCATCAGAGAAGCTTTCTCCTGCAGCAGATGGAAACAAACACAGAGACCCACAGCCAGACATTACACAGTGAGAGATCTTTGAACACTCAGCCCTAAATGGAATGTCTCCATCAAATTCCTCCCCTCAGGGCTCAAAGAACTCTGTGGAAGAGAAGGTAGAAGGAAAGGCTTTAAGAGCCAGAGGGGTTGGAGGACACCAAGGAAACAAGGCCTTCTAAATACACCAGACGGGTGCACATAGGAACTCAGAGACTGAGGCCGCATGCACAGGGCCTGCACGGGTCTGCACCAGACGGGGTCCTGGTGCTGAAAGGAGCAGTGGACACAGATCTGATCCCTAACCCAGAAACTGTCTATCTTCAACTGATAGCCACTTGCAAATGAAAAATTAGTTTTCTCCCATCAGTCTCACTGGGGAAACAAACCACTCTTTAGAGTAGGCTGCATATCCAGCAGTAGATGCCAGCAGAAAACAAACCCTATGGCATCTTTGGGGGTTCCTTGTCTCATAATGCCATATTAGGGCTTTTTTCTACCTTTATTTATTATTATTAATTACTATTATCTTACCCTACAGGTTTTGTGTATGTATCATGGCTTCCAGTTTGTGTTTTATGGGATTCCTGAGTGTGTGAGCAGGTCTCTGCGTTTACATCTTGTGTCTTGTCTTGGGCTCTTTTCCCTCTGTTTGCTTGTTTTGTTCTATTCTGATTGTTCATGTTTGTTTTATCTCACTATATTTTACTTCATTATTGTCCCTTAGATGCCGGTTTGTTTTCTAATGAGACAGAAAAGGGGAGCAGATATGGATGGGAGGAGAGACGGGAAGGGGCTGGGAGGGGAGAGGGAGGAGAGCCTTAACCAGAATATATTGTATTTTTTTAAAAAAATCTATTTTCAATAAAAGGAAAAAAGTTCCAGTGATGTTCTTCAGAGATAGAAAAAAAATCTTAAAATTCCTAAGGAGGCACAAAAGACCCTGGGTAGCCAGAGCAATCGCGAGCAGAACATACGCAATTTGAGATTACACCACTGAGCCCTAAGAACGCAAACGGGGCGCTGACACAAAACAGACACAGGAGTCAAGAGAATAAACGAAGGGCTCAGATATTAGTCCATTTCATTTTTGACAAAGACACCAAAAGTCTACACTGGAGAAGAGACACAGCTTCAATAAACGATGCTGGGAAACTGTGTACCTACATACAGAAAAATGACACTAGATCTCCCACGGAAACATAAACTTGAAGTAGATCAAAGATTTTTAACACAAAACCTGAAACCCTGGAATGGCTGGAAGAGCCTCCTGACTCCCCATTCCCCTTTCTATGAGGGAAGGTCAGTAGTCAATGAGGCCAGCTGTGATGATCGTTTGCATTTGGGCACAGCAGAATCCCGAAGATGGAGGAACTCTGGCTTGGAAGAGAGTCCTGTGCAACAACCACCCTCTCCAAAACTCAGGGCACACTGGAGAAGAGGAGGCAGGAGGTCAGAAGACAGGGAAAGGGCCGTTCTCTAGGCACAGCACAGCCAGCAACCATGAACTCACAGCAACTGCAGTTACCCGCACAGGGCCTGCACAAGACTGGCCCTGTCAGCAGTCATTTGAGTATGGGGGATGGGCTCATGAGGGCCCAACCTTACCTCCAAACTGCTGGCTATTGATATCCTGTGAAGAGGGGACCACCGTTTTCAGTTGCATACCCACTGTTTCAGCCCACCAGTCTCCGATGGTGGGCTCCAAACTCATACGGATGGCCCTACCTTAAAAGCAACCTGCATCGTTAGCAATTGGAGAAATGGAAATTAAAAGTACTCTGAGTGCCCATCTGACCCTATGGTGCAACCACTATGGCCATCACTCCTCCGAGTTCTCACCAAGCTCAAAGTAGATCCTGCATATGGCCCGGCGATAGGACTCCTTGGCATGCACCCAAAGACTCGATATCCTACTCAACACTTGCTTAGCCATGATCATTGCTGCTCTATTCGTAACAGCTAGGAAATGGAAACAACTTAGATGTCCACAGTGATGAGTGGCTAATAATAATGTGGCATATACATATATACATATTTATATATATATATAAATTCTATTCAGCTGCAAAGAGAAATGAAACTATAAAATTTGCAGATGGATGAATGTAAATGGAAAATAGTGTACTGAGTTAACCCAGACTCAGAAAAACAAATGCCATGTGATCTCTTTTATTTGTAGATTCTAACTCTGAATCTTTAGATTGAAGTATAGAACCTGAACTAAGGACACAGAAGCCAGGAAAGTAGAAAGGGACTGTGGGGTGGAGGGAGCTTCAGAGGGAGATGAAAGGACTTGGGTTCAATGAAGAGGGAAAGGGGGATGATGGGGGAGGACTCCATCTGAGGAGGAGGAAGGGAGGGTAATACAGAGGGAAGTGTAGGAAGGAGAGATAAATAACACTAAGGGTGTTTGGAAAATCCACTCAAATATTCATATATAAATATGTTTGTGTACATGCATACATACAATGCAGTTATGTCATGGGGGGGTGATAATGCTCCCACAAGAGCCGTAGATGATCTATCAAAGACCCCAGTGTCAGGCAATAGAAAGTTCCCTTCAAGTTATTGGCCAGGTGAGTCCAAGAGACTCCCAAAACAATATAGGCTATTGCCATTGTCCTTGATTGGCTTCTGGGACTTGAAGGTAAGACCCATTGCTGAAGATATTACCAACTTCTGACAGGACTAGGAGGTATTAAGCTAGAACTGACTTGGAAGCCTCACATTTGAATACTAACTCTTACCCATACAAGCTGCCAATGGGTAATCAGTAGTCCTACCAAGCTGTAAAGCCTACAAATCACAACAATAATCCAACTGGCAAGATATCCTTAATGGTGCCTATGGTGGTTTGAAAGAAAATGGCCCCCAAAGGGAGTGGCACTACTAGGAAGTGTGGCCTTGTTGAAGTGAGTGTGGCCTTGTTGGAGGAAGTGTGTCACTGTGGAGGCGGGCTCTGAGGTCTCATATATACGCAAGCCACGCCCAGTCAGACAGTCTGCTTCCTAAGTTGCCTTCTGATCAAGATATGCCTGCATGCATCACAGGACTAAACCTCTGAAACTGTAAGCTGCCACCTCAATGAAATGTTTTCCTTAATAAGAGTGGCTGTGGTCATGGTGTCTCTTCACAGCAATAGAAACCATAAGATAATGTCATAGTGGCACATCTACCTTGGAAGTGACAAACAGCTGACTGGCTGGACTTAAGGCCTGCTCGACAGCAGGTAATTCATGTCTAGGACTGTACAGCTACTCAACTGGCCACTGCTGTAGATGTTATAGACCCTAGAGGAGACCCCACTACTGTCATTTCCATAAGCCAATATGATGTATAGTTGTATTGTAAGGATTATCCTTACACCTACAGATATCTATAGATCTCACCCCTCATCAAAGAAGCTTGTCTTTGCAGTGGACAGAGACCCCGACAGAAATATACAACTGGTCAAAATGTAGAGATCGGGTGACAATGGGGTGTCCTGTGGACCGTCTACAATGCAATCCCTACCTCTAAGGCTCAGGGAACATCCCAGAAGAAAGGACAGAGAGGATATGGGAGCCACAGGACCAGGATGCCTAAGGGCGATGCAGTGTCTTGCAGGCATGGCAGGGAGTCTGCACCCATGAAATCTCAACAATACGGTTTCCTAAACAAGACCAGCACAATAACAGACCAGTCAACATGTCGATGCAGACGGGAAATTTCAAACGGCCTCACCCCTAGCCGAGGAGCTACAGGCAATGGCTTCTGAGGGAGGAAGAAGCAATCTTCTTCAGGTACAAACCACCAAATGGATTATCCAATCCCAACTGGTCATCCCATGAGAACACCACCAAATGGACTCAGTAGATTCGGGGTGCTATTTTGTTGGTTGGTTTGGTTTGGTGTGTGTAATTATAGAGGATGGAGTAAGGGACATGGTAGGAGTTGGAGTTGGGAAAGGAAGAAGTGAAAATTATGTAAATACAGTATTTATGTATTTTCTAAAAAACGTTTTAAATTGAAAAAAGAAATAAAATGATAACAAATGCTGGAAGGGTGTGGAGAAAGGGGAATCCTTATTCACTGTTGGCAGGGATGCAAACTTGAGTAGCCACTATGGAAATCAGTGTGGAAGTTTCTCAAAGGCTAAAAATAGACCGACCATATGACTCAGCTAAAGTACTCCTGAGAATGTGCCCAAAGGATTTCACTTCCTACTACAGAGACACTTTCACATCCATGTTCGTTGCTGCTCTGCTCAAAATAGATGTGAAATGGAATCAAACTAGATGTCACCAACTGACGAGTGGGTAATGAGTAAGTGGTACATAAAACCAAATTAGGAAATCTGCAGGGAAATAGATGGAACCGAAAAATATTACCCTGACTGAGGTAACCCAGCTCAGAAAGACAAACTCCATGTTTTCACTCATTAGCGAATCCTAGCTTTCAAATTTTAGATGTGTGTGTTTACCCTGGAGTGACTAGAGGCCAGGAAGTTAGAAAGGGACCACTGTTGGGGCTGGGGAGGAGGCCTCGGGGGTGAGGGGAGCAGAACACGTGCTATGAAGGCACCGGGGAGGGACACAGACAGAGGAGATGGTTCAGTGTCTACAGACATGGGGTAGTGGAAGAGGAGAGGTTGAGAGAGCTGGCCGAAACTAAGGACATGCGAAAAACTCGCCTAGGAACCTACTTTGTAAACTAACTTAAAAATACAATTTAAGACCAATTGTGGTGAGTATGAAGCCAGCCTATTCTACATAGCAAGTTCCAGGGCAGCCACAGTTATATAGTGATATCCTGTCTAAAACACAAACAAAAATTACAACTTAAAAAAAAAAATGTTAGCCAGGAGGTGGTGGCGCACGCCTTTGATCCCAGCACTTGGGAGGCAGAGGCAGGAGGATCTTTGTGAGTTTGAGGCCAGGCTGGTCTACAGAGCCAGTTCCAGAACAGGCTCCAAAACTACACAGAGAAACCCTGTCTTGAAAAACCAAAAAGAAAAAAAGTTTGAATAGACATATCCAGCATGGGTAGATAATGCTTCTCCCAAAAGCCATGGATACCAGCTGTAGGTGTAAGACACTTTCCTATAGAGTATTGGTCATGGAGGCCCAAGAGGTCCCTAAAACAATACAGGTTATTGCCAATGCTCTTGGTTGCCCTTAAGAACTTGATGGTAAGGCCATATTGCTGAAGACACCACACATCTTGGTTACAGGACATAGAAAATCACACTGGAAATGAGATGGAAGCTTCATTCATGCTAGATAGCTCTCACCATGCCACGTAGGCTGCTGGCAGAGAAAAGCCATCAACAGTCTTACTCAGCTGTGAAACCCTGGCATTAAAATACTGGCCTGCCAGGCAGGACATGCCCACTCGTACAATAATGGCATGAATGCTATGGCGTAACCAACCACATCGTGACTGAATTAGAGGGCCATGAGAGGGAATGCATACCTGGTACTGTGTGATGGTTAGTTTTCAATGTGGCAGAATACAGCGTCTTCTGGGAGATGGGCCTCTGGGCATGCCCATTGGGGATTATCTTAGTTATGTTAACTGATGTAGGAAGACCCATCTTAACTGTGAGTGGGGTCATTGTTAGGACAGCAGATTCTGGACTATATAAAACTGAGAAAGAGAGTTGAACAACATGCATTCCTTGCTCTTTTCTCCTTTAGATGGAATGTGAATGGTTGTTCCCTGCTTCTCTGATTTCCCTGCCAGGATGGGCTTACACCTTGAACTGTGAGCTAAAATAAATTCTTCCTGTCTTCGGGTACTTTTTATGTTATTTTCTGTTGCTGTAACCACAGCAACTTATAAAATAAAGCGGTTAATTGGGCATATGGTTCCAGAGGGTTAGAGTCTCTGACAATTGAACAGAGCATGGTGGCCGGAACAGCTCAGAGATCACACCTCAAACCACAAACAGGAAGCAGGGAGAGCTAATTCAAAGCCCAGGCTCCAGCGGCCTTTCCTCCAGCAAGGTCACCCCGAATCCTCCCCAGACAGCCACCAACTGGGGATGAAGTCTTCAAATGCCTGAGACTTACGGGTGACATTTCATTCAAACCGCCACGCCACTTGGTGGTGGTGGCGCACACCTTTAATCTCAGCACTCAGGAGGCAGAGGCAGGTGGATCTCTGTGAGTTTGAGGCCAGCCTGGTCGACAAAGCGAGATCCAGGACGGGCACCAAAAATACACAGAGAAACCCTGTCTCAAAATACCAAAAAACAAACAAACAAACAAACAAAACAAAACAAAAAAAACCGCCATGTTTTTGTCAGGGTATTTTATCACAGCAATACATTATAAACCTGGTCAGAGGTCCTGAGGTCACAGGCCCCAATGAAGAACCTACCTCCGTTGTTTTACTAAATGGACATGGTCTCAAACTACCTACTAAACATGTATGCTTACGCTACTGTTCTCAGCACTGCTCAGTGTGAACTGTTGGCAGCGGGTGAGTTAACACAGACACTCATACTTCAGCGTGTGTAGACAAGCATTCTGTTTTATGCTGTTGGTGAGGTGGACACATTCCTGAGCACCAGTCTAATGGAGGACACCTATCAGCCTTCTCCAGCTCTGACATCTCTCAACAGACTTACCCAGAACATTAGTCCACATCTCCCACCCAAGACCTGAGCTTTCCTCTTCAACCACCAGTCAAGGTCAAGCAGGACCTTCAGTCTTATGGAGAAATAACCGGTAGAAGTTGACTGTTCTACCTAACTACGCTCTTCCCCTCCGGCTACTTTTCACTATCACCGCGTTGAATATATTCCCCGTAGCCTCAATTATGGGTGTGACAGAGCTATCCTTTAGAAGAAGCAACCAGGGATTGCCAGGGAAAACAGAAAGTATGAGGTTCCCTAGTGTTAGTGGTATGGATGTGGGGAAAGAGAACACTAGAATAACACAAAACTACAGTGCTAACCTACGAACAAGTTCATTTGCTCTGAAGTTCTAACAGCTAAATTCTCTCATCAGCTCTTTACCTCTGTACAGGACATTGACCAACAGGGATTCGATTATATCCAAATGCTGCAGACTGCTGTGCCTGAAGACCAGGCTGCTTCCCACCCTTTAGGTAGCATACAGTCTGCCCTAAACTGCCCTGAAAATTCCCTCCAGCCCTGCCTCTGTCTCCATTCTTCCATCTTCTCTGGAGACAGCCTTTCTTTAGATATGCTAATATCATCTTAGGTGACATTAAGTCCCACTCCGACTGCTTTCAACCTGAAAGGAACAGCCATCTTCTGAGATGCGTTCTGCAGGAAATCGAGCTCATCTATTATGTGACTTTATGAAGCCAACTCTGAGTTCTGCTAGTGGCACCTACATCACATCATGTACACCCACTCAACCCCACCTGTCATCCCCTCATCACTTTCTCTTTCATAAGCCTTCACCTGAGTTTTATTCTCCAAATCCAGTGACCTCTTTACAGCTCTCACTCACTCCGCTGGATTTCATTACTGTAAATGACACTTGCCCATTTCTAAAACACTTTCTCCATCGTTGGCTCTAATGGACTTGAGCTATTGGTTCTGCTCATTAACTCTAAATTTCTCTGTTCTGGTTCTGGGTCAGATTCCAGCATCAGGCATACCTGGATCCAGATACGAGCTCTAGTCCTAACTAGCTGTATGCTCGTGAGGCAGCTTCTTGACTCCACTGGGTCTTCTTTATCAACTTTGAAATGGACAGAATGGCATTGATTGTCGAGAATATCCCCAGCACAGTCAGTTTAGTCCGTCACAAAGTAATCAGTGAGTAAACATGAACAATCACTTCCATGTCCTAATTCTCAGCTCCTGGGACTCTGTTGGCTTTTTGCCTTGAAGAATCTATCTCAAATTGCTTTGACTAATACTTTAGTATATTCCTGAAGTAATGATTGCAAGGCTAAATCTTTCATCCTCTTCTGCAGAAAAAAAAAATCAGGAGTGTAACTGGCAATATCTAAGGAACAACCTGATGAGTACTGGTTACATCTTCCTGTTCCTCCTTCCAGAATTCACTGCCATTTGCCTGTTCAGCACTCCATTTGAAGATTTGTCTTCTCTAGCCATCTCTGAGTTTATCCTCATGTATTGACTCTCCACACTTGTCTGAAGAGAGAGCCTAAGGGTTTTCTTTATTCTTTGCCCCGTGTCTTCTTGCTCTTGGAGATACCACACTTCCCCGTGGCTCCAACTACAACCTCTAGTTAACAGAAAACTTTCATACAATCTCTGGCCCAAACCTCCCCTCTGAGTTCTCCAACCCTGTATGCAACTAAGACCGCATAAACTGGACAAATCCAAACCCGACTTTATGACCACCCACGTCACTTGCTCTCCGTTTATCCCAGCTGTAAAGGACGGAAGCCTAGGAGCGGATCCTAATCAACTTCCCATTCCTCCCCCTCACCCCAAGTCTACTCACACCCATACATTTCACCTCAAACACATCCCACATTCACCCACCTACATCTCTAATTTCTTCTTCCTTCTAAACCAATGTCTACTCAAGGACAAAAGTCTACTTTCTAATATCTTCATATGGTCTACTCTCTCCCACCTCTCTTCTGAAGCCAAGCCACGACTTCCCCCTCCTCTCAAAACTGTTCTTAGAAACCCTCATTCATTCACTCATTCATTCATTCATTCATTCAACTCAACATCGTTCTTACCAGGAAAAGGTTAAGTAACACAGTAAGTAACACTCTTAACACAGTAAGAGTCTGTAGTCTCCATCGTCTACAAGGTTTACAAAAGTCCTAGTTTATTCCTCAAAAACTAGTCATTATCCAAACATGCTAATTATGCAAGAATGCACCAATGAGTCTATACTTTACATGTCTTCTATAAACATGTACATATTTCAGCCTTTTCTATTTTCTATGGTTATGAACTTCACAGTTTTGACATCCATCATATATATAACATCCATCACATATACTGAACTTGCTTAACTGTTCTGCTTCTCTCTTTCTCAAGTATGGTAGGATATCTCTCATTTTGCATTCTCAGCTTCAATGAACAAACCAATGGTGTCCTCATCTGTACGTGTGCTACTTTAAAGGAATTACAAAAATTCATGGGGCACACCCTTAGATGCTGTTTAAAGGGTGGGATGCAGCTGTATTCATATCTGTATTGCATTTCTATAACACCTCATGAAAAGAAAACATGTGAGATACATAAAACAGATTATAAGAATCCTGACAGACAACAAGGTTCCCAAACATGTTAACTGTTTCTACTCAAGAACAATTTTATTTTGGTGAAGATGTAGTAAGAACTGATACCCAACCAAGAGAGGAGGGGACAGAAACAGAGCACCTGGCAGCTCTGGGCACCACAGCCACTCATGAACAGGAGTGGGAGCCTGGCAGAGACGAAGAAGAACAGATGAAGGTCTGGGGAGCAAAGTGCTTGCCGCGCAAGTGAGAAGACCCAAGTTCAAATCCACAGACCCCACAGAAAAGCCAAGCACGGAAGCCTGTGTCTGCAACCCTGGTGCTCCTACCTGAGACAGGAGGTGGGCAGAGAAGAGTCCCCAGAAGCTCACAGACCAGCCAGTCTGCAGACAACAAAGAGACTCTGACCCAAACAAGGGGGAAGGCGGAGGACAGACCCCAGGGCCTCACACACGCCCTCACTCATACACAAACACACAAGTGTGTACAGACATAAACACTATACACACATACTTATACACACAGAGACACCACACACCCTCACTCATACACATGTACACATACTGACACTACACACACACTCACTCACAGAAACACACACATATGTACAGATATAAACATTACACACAGAAAAGAAATCATAAAGAACTACAAATATCATTATACCTGATGGAAATCCTTTCCTAAGTTTGGATTATTTATCAGTCCCTGGTCTCTTAAAAGAAAACAGGAAGCATTGTGGAACCCATCTGAGTTATCTGCTCATTCTAATTTCCTTTTTTTAAGAGGATTGCGTATAGAAAGCACAGATCAAGAGGCAGCAGCAAAATCCCTGTGTTGGTGAGACCGCAGCAATTTAGTTGACCAGCTCCCATTGACCCAGATGGACATCACAACACAAGATGGAGAGCGCATTTAGGCAACTAGGTGATATGGAACAGCCTCAAGAGTGCTCCTTAGCAAACTGCTGTCGGCTTCAAGGGCAGGTCTATCAGCAGGCTGCAGGACTCTGTGGCCTTCCCTCTCAACTACTTTATCAATAACCAGAGTAAAGGCATAGACGTTTACTACAGGCACAATGACATGAACACAGGAGGAATAATACACACGTAAACACACAAAAACTATGCACACCCGATCATAGAGCCAAGACTGAAATCACAGTAACTTAGGAAAATGGGCTAATTCTCATATAATAAAATAACGGGGTGGGGGGATCCCTAAGGTATCAGAACTTGTCTCCAAAAACACACGTACAGCTTTGAGAGGGGCAAGCCATGGATGAACTGCCACCGTTTTCAAAGCTCACTTAGCGACGTGAGCAGACAACAAGCTGAGTCTGAGGGAGCAGCGGCAGCTTGGCGTGACGAGGTATCCGAGAAGGGCTAACATCACGCAGCTAGGCAAAGGCAGAGTGGCCCCTCAGAGATGACAGGCGGCGGTCCTGGTCCCCACCGACCAGACCAGAACTCAGGTGCTTTCCACCTAACATCAGCACATGTGTTCAGAACAAAACAACCAGGATGGCTAGGAACAGGGCTACTTTTCTATAAGAGGAAGGACAGCCGGGAATGGCAGGCGGTTCAGAAACAGGACACAGCAACAGCCTCAGTGAAAAATGGTGGCTATCTCCACCCACTAAGTCATTCAGTGAGCACGAAGTTCACACCTGGGATGCAGAGAGAAAATGGGCGCGTGTGCAAGAAATTCTTTGTGTATTCAAACGTGCACATCTGGAGTGGAGACCACCACGATCTGAGAAGAATTTAAGATTTAGTAAGAAGGGAGATAGCAAAATGGTTCAGTGAGCTGAAGACACTGGCCTCATAAGCCTGGTACCCTAAGTTGGATTCCCCAAAATCCACCAAGTTGTCCTCTGACCTCCACATGTGAGTCATGGCGCTCGCGCGCAAACACACACACACACACACACACACACACACACACACACACACACGATTTCATAAGGTACATGTAAGAGCAGAGGAAAGAGTGGATCAGGAAGACTGTGGAGAATCCAGGCTCATCGGTTTGAGCAGATGTGGACTTCCCAGGAGTCAACTCCATCTGCAAGGGGCAGTTGCCTATGTAAGAAAGGCTGGGCCCACGCTAACTTCTTCACATCCCTCAGTATGAACAGGACGCTTGCGGGAGGTGGACTCCCATGGAACGCATCCCACTTCTGTCCTTCAGCCCCAAATTTCCTACTCCGAAGCCACAGTTGTGATGAGAAGCAAAAACTTCCTGTTTGGCCTCATCAGCAGAGGAAACAGCAACCAAACCAATGTCTGCGGAGTCTATAAGGAAAAAAGCAAAGACTTTCTATCCTTTACTTCATAATTCAACTAAGATATTCAAATATCCTCAATTAATGCAAATAAAGATTAGTTACATATCACATCTCTCCTTGTGAGCCATTTGCTTCTGAATAACAGGAAAAAGAAGTTTGATTGAAGATCACTTGGAAAATGTGTCTTAAACACTCTAAAGCCCTCTAATCTAAGATTATGTGGAAACAGACTGTAGAATGTTTCTAAAAAGAAATGATTCATCAGTCAGATTAAGCTAAATGCCGAAGTAATCAAATTGTGGAATTCTGATTAAATGGATACTTAAGTTTAATCTATTTAAAACTTGCAGGATAAACAGAAAGGGCCTGGCCTAGACTAGTTCTGGCTTGGCTCAAACGCTGTAACTAGGTGTCTAAGGAGTTTGCTCTTCAAACTGTTTAACTTCTTAGGAGCCATCCTTCACACTTCTTTCTCGGTCTGCATAAATGAGAATCACCTGGGCTTCTCTGAGCTCTTTCTGTTAAACAGCGGAAGAAAAGGGCAAGAAAGTGAAAGGGGCATGTGCGTGCCTACCCCCACCCCCGAAAACGTCGCTGCCACTAGGCACTCGCTCCGGCGGCTTTACCGCCTCTAAGCAAGTACATTAAAGAAAAAGCAAAGAACACCAGACCCAGGCTTCCCTGGGCCAGAGAGGTCCCCTTTTGTGACTGCAGCCAGGCTCCCCGGGGGATTTCCTCCCGTCGTCCCGGCAGCGCCGGGCCGCAGGCGGGCTTTGACCGCAGGCCGACGCGGTTCCACTTACAGTGACACCATCCCAGGTGACAGCACCAGTGCAGCTTGAAGCACTTGCCGTGGCTGTGCGTGGCGCAGATGGACAGCCCGTCGCACGGCTGGAAGTCGGGTCTGCGGGCGGCGCAGCTCCGCGCCAGGGCCTGCGCCTCGTCCACTTTCTCGCTCTTCCAGCCGCGCTCGGGCGCCGCGGCGGCACTCATCTCTCCCGGCGCGGAGCGGGGGCCGGAGCCCGGGAGCAGAGGCGCGGGGCGGGCAGGACGCGGGCGAGCTGCGGGCTGGAGGAGGCGCGGCGGGGACCGGCTGGCGGAGGAGCCGCCCCGGGAGGGCGCAGCGACCGGGCCGGGCCTGCCACCGCCGGCCGCCCTGGTCCCTTCTCCTGCGCCCTCCTCCTTGCTCCCTCCTTCCTTCTTTCTCCTCTCCACCCTCCTGCCTGCTCCCACCTCCCTTCTCTCTCTTTCGTCCTCCCCGCTGCTCCCTCCTCTCTGCTCCCCCCCACCCACTCGGGCCGCCACGCCTGCACGCGCACGCGCACACTTAGGCTGCCGCGCCCCTCGGCGAGCCTGGCCCCCGCGAGTCGGTCCCACGCGCCTGTCGGAGCGGAGGGCGGGCCGCGAGGACGGTCAGCTGGGTCCCGACACGCACACGTCCCGCACGCGCCCGCCCTCTCGTGGGGTGGGGTGGAGTGGGGTGGCTCTGGCCACAGCTGCCTTCTCCCGCATCCTTTCGGCACACGGTCCAGCCCTGGCCCTGGCACTCCCTCCCCCGGCGTGCCACGGCGTCCTGCGGGGCTCGCACTCGCCCCCGCCGCGGTCCGACAGTGACCCGAGACCCGAGACCCGAGACCTAGCGGGTTTCTCCCAGCGCCAGCCGCCCAGAACTAGTGCTGGGTTCGGGGCATCAGGCAGCTGGGGGTGGGAGGTTGTGTTAGGCTTGTGTCCTGATAGATGGGGGTGGAGGGGTTCACTGGGTGACTTGTAATGTCTATGTGTGTGGCCTGTGCGTACTGTGGAGTGGTCGAGTTGGGGGTGGGAGCGGGGGAGTGAGTGTGAACGCGACAGTGTGTGTGTGAGCCTGATTAGCTGCATAGGTTGAACATGAGTGTGTGTGGCCGTGTGGTGGGTGGGCTGGAATGGCGTAGAGAGCTTATGCATGGAGTGTATGTGTGGAGTTGACACGGACGTGGGCACACAGACGGGACCACCGTGGGGCCCAGCCTGGCCAATGGGTGTGGCTGCCCAGGCAGCAGCGTCCCCTCCCACCTCCCCAAGTCTGCTCGGCTGTCTTCCCTCCTGACCACAACTTGAATCAAATAGGTTTTCCATCCCAGGCTGAACCAGAGAAGAGGAAAAGAATCCTTCTTCCTAGGGAACCGCGCTGGGAATCGGCTGTCCCTGCAGTGGGTGCCAGGACCCAGCCTGGAACACGGAAAGGAGGGAACGCCCTCCTTCGGCTTCCTCGCCAAACGCTTCTCAAGGCCAAGGGAAATGCCTGTAATTACCGAGGGTCAGAACCCCTCAGCACCAATGCTGGACTGGAACGTGCTTATACCGGGATCTCCTTTCCCCTCCACCTTATTCCCTTCCCGCTTAGCAGTGAGATCTAGCCTGGCTTTAAAGGAAATTCATCCTCAAGCCCTCAAAAATCTTTGCTGCCATAAGCAACCTTTCATAATTTTCCCTCTTATTTAACCTTGGCTTAGGAAGGGAAATCTAATTTGCATACGTCTGACTCTAGTGAAATCTTCATGTGTCAGGGATGGAGGGAGATCCAGACGGCAAAGGCTGTCTGTTCTAAGTCACAAACTCTGGCTCCCCATTAACCTACCGCTGAAACAGCGTTAAACATAAGGTGCCATCGCTTCACCTACTTCCCAGGTGTCCACCCCCTGAAGTCCCAAAGCAGCTCACTGCTGACTCACAGCATCCATGCATCCCTGCTGTTAATATAGCCATCTCAGAATAACTTCAGCAAGAAAAAAAAAAAAGGAATCCACACCACATTATTGCTGTATTATCAAATCCATTTTTTTCTAAATTTTATTTTATTATTTTGTGTGTGTGGCTGTTTTGCCGGCAGTATGTGTGTGCACCACCTGCACACAGTGCCCAATAGAAGAGTATTTATCAGATTTCCTGGGACTGGAGTAACAGGGTTGTTGGCTGCCATGCCGATGCTGGGGAATCAAACCCAGGTCCTCTGGAAGAACAGCCAGTGCCCTTAACCTCTGAGCCTTGCTGTAGACCCACCAACCACTTTTTAAAAATAATTGGTATATCGATTTGTTTTCATCTATTTTTCTCCTCCATTGTATAAACTTCCTCTACTACCAGGCATATCAGAGGAGGCCACACAACGGCAGACCTTCAGGGGGGCTTACATAGCTAACCCCATTTGCTTTTATTACAGACTGAACCACAAGGTTCCACTAATTAGGAAGCATGCTGACACAATTTTTTAGCACAATGGGACTATTCCTAGCCAAGCTGTGGATGACCCAAAGACTTAAGATGCCAGGCACTCATAGCCATCCAAGATAGGTCTTGACAAGGGCTGTGACTTGTCTATTTGGCTATAGCGCTACATTTAGAATCTTCAGGTTCAACTATGAAGAGCTGGGTGACTTGTTCCTGTCACAGTATACCTCTTTGTCTATTGTTCATGTATGTTGTCTTTGCACATCAACCCTCCGAATACTTAAAAACTGAGTCTTTATGGAACAGGTTTTGGTTACCTAATCAAGCAACCAAGCATCGTGGTTATGAATCAGCTACCAGCAATCTGGCTGCTAGTCGTATTAAACCAATCACAGGATGACAGGGGGCAACAGCTTCCAAATGCAGTACAGCTAAACTGGGAGCTGCCTGTGAGGAAGGAAGAAGTCTGTTCAGCAAGGCCATTAGCACAGCTTGGACTCAGCATTTGCTCCAGTGTGGAGATAAGAACAGCATCTTCAGACTCAGAAGCAGTCACGCTTCCCTGTACCGCCTTGTCCTGTACCCAGCTGGCCCCACGGCAGATGCTCCATATTAGTCCCTGTCCTGGTTTGTTTTCTATCTCTGTAAAAAGGGGTAGAAAGGGTTTACTTTATCTTAAACTTCTATGTTATAGACCGTTGTCAAAGGAAGTCATGACAGGAACTGAAACAGAACCATGGAGGAACACCGCTTCCTGGCTGGCTTCTCCATGGCTTGCCCAGCCTGCTTTCTTTCTTTTTTTTTTTTTTAAAGATTTATTTATTTATTATGTATACAGAAGAGGGCGCCAGATCTCATTACAGATGGTTGTGAGCCACCATGTGGTTGCTGGGACTTGAACTCAGGACCTCTGGAGGAGCAGTCGGTGCTTTTAACCTCTGAGCCATCTCTCCAGCCCCCCCAGCCTGCTTTCTTATACACAACCTAGGACCACCTGCCCAGAGCAGAACTGCTCACATCATTCATTAGTAATAATAATAATAAAAAAGTCCCACAGACTTGCATACAAGCCAGTCTGATGAAGGTATTTTCTCAATTGAGGGTCCCTCTTCCTAAGTGATGTGATGATCTGAGCTGTCATCAAGTTGACAAAAACTAACCAACCCAGCATCTCAAACAAACAACCAGAGAGAGGCCTTTTCCTCCCGACCCTCCCTCTAGGGTGCTGTGGAGAGACCGCCTCAGAACTACTGTTTTAGTTACATGCTGTGAAGAGACACCATGGCCACAGCAACTCCTATAAAGGAAAACATTTCATTGAGGTGGCATACCGGTCAGAGGTTCAGTCCATTATCATCATAGTGGGCCATGCTGGTGTGTAGGCAGACATAGGGCTGGAGAGGTAGCTGAGGAAGTGGTCTGAGACACTGGGCGTGGCTGGAGCCTGTATGAGACCTCAAAGCCCGCCTTTGAGTGGACACACTTCCTCCCACAAGGCCACACCTACTCCAGCAAAGCCATACAACTCCAATAGTGCCACTCTCTTTGGGGGCCATTTTCTTTCAAACCACCACAACAGCTATTCAAAACAAACCTCTTCTCTAGGCTCCAAAGCCCACCGACCTGTTTTATTTACTGCTGTATTTCTGGAAGTGTGCCATTCTCTTTGCCTGCCCTAATGCCTCCCAGTTCTTTTGCTTTGATTGCTTGACTCTGGATCTTGTTTGAGCTCAATTGCCATCTGAAGTCTTTGTCTAGTTCGCTCTGGGTTGTCATTATCATCATCATCACTGTTGTTTTTACTATTATTAATTATTATTATCAGGACTGGAGGTTGAACTTAAGGCCTCAGGTGCTCAACCATATAGTTACCCCCCCCCCCCAGCCCTGTTTACACTTTGCATTTGAAGATAGGCTGTCACTAAGAGGCAGAGGCAACCCTCAAGCTTGCAGATTCTCTTGCTTCAGCATCCTAAGTAGCTGGGAGCATAGGCCTGTGACACCATGCCCAGCTTCCTCTGCAACCTTAAGAACTTGCTGACCCTCCACGTGGCACCTCAAACAGTCTAGCAGGTACTGTTTATTCCCAGCTCTTGACATTGTATTGGGTGCATCAGAGGCATCTGGCAAATCATGTTAAATGGACATATCAAAATGTTCACAACTGTGCTGGAGATGTAGCTCAATGGTAGATGTGAAGGGAGCTGAATTGGATCCCCAAAACCAGCTCTCTCTCTCTCTCTCTCTCTCTCTCTCTCTCTCTCTCTCTCTCTCTCTCTCTCTCTCTTTCTCTCCACACACACACACACACACACACACACACACACACACACACACACACACAGAGAGAGAGAGAGAGAGAGAGAGAGAGAGAGAGAGAGAGAGAGAGGACTGAATATTGTGAAGTGTATGGAAAGACAAAACACCTGATTTTTAAATCCAAAATCCCCAAAATGAACAGATTGCTTTGAAGCCTGTTGAGATCAGGTGGTACCTTGTCCTAAGTGACTCCACATTGTATAAAACAGCGGTTTTCAGGCTGTTCCTTGCCTTGAGAGGCTCCATTGTACAAGCAAATTACGACTCCGTCTTGAGGAAGGAGATGGCTCTGCACCTGCATGGACAAGCGTATTCACCAGGGTGAACTGGGACTGCGAGCGCACGTGGGTGTGGTGGTTTAAATGGGAATGGTCCCTTGGGCTCATGTACTTGAATGTTTGGTTCCCCACTGATGGGCTGTTTAGGAAGGATTGGGAGGCGTGGCCTTGTTGGAGTGGTGTGTTGGAAAAGCGCAGGCGTGTGCTCATTGCACAGACACAGACACAGACATAAAAATAAGACGAACCTTTAAAACAGAATTAAACCAGCCTTAACTAGCCCATTGCAGGAAGCACTAGGAGGTTATAGTATCAGTAAAGAACCATCTAGAATGCAATAGCTGACTCAAGAGTATAAATGAGGCACTGGTGAGGACAACAGCCTGCAGTCAGCCCTCTACCTCTGCCCAGCATACCAAACACTCAGGTACAATCCAGTGCCCACAGAGCGCCCTCCAAACACTCAGGTACAATCCAGTGCCTACAGAGTGCCTTCTAAACGCTCAGGTACAATCCAGTGCCTGCAGAGCGCCTTCCAAATGCTCAGGTATAATCCAGTGCCCACAGAGCGCCTTCCAAACACTCAGGTACAATCCAGTGCCTACAGAGTGCCTTCTAAACACTCAGGTACAATCCAGTGCCCACAGAGCGCCCTCCAAACACTCAGGTACAATCCAGTGCCCACAGAGCGCCCTCCAAACGCTCAGGTACAATTCAGTGCCCACAGAGCGCCCTCCAAACGCTCAGGTACAATCCAGTGCCCACAGAGCGCCTTCCAAACACTCAGGTACAATCCAGTGCCCACAGAGCGCCTTCTAGCCACCATGGTCTCATTTGTGTAGCATTTTTTAAATGGAAACTTTCCCTCCTAGATGGAGAAGGCTGGGGGCGGGGGAGCAAAGTTACAAGACTCACAGGGTCTCACAACTGCTGTGAAGAGGGGAGTCTCCGATCAACTCAGCTGAGTACAGGGTGTTCAGGGAGCCCCAGGGATACAGCTTCTGTCCCTCCTTCTGAGGTGGGCTTCTCAGTGAGGCCGCTGCCTGTGAGGCCCCAGGCTCCAGTAAGTGTCCTCAGGAAACTCACTGGCTCGCTAAGCTAGACTTCCGCAGAATCCTTTCTCTAGTTAGTCCCGGATGCCCTGTCACCCCTATCCCGGGGTGAGGAGCTGTTGTTCATGTCTCCCCAGGGAAAGTGGCACAGCACCCTAACAGTTTGCTGGAGACAATCTGAAGGGGCTACCTAAAGCGAGCCTAGGATTATAAAAGGCCATTGCTTGTACGGCTTTAAACAAAGGACAGGATAGAAGCGCAGTTCTGCCCAGAGCCATCAAAACACATTTCCCAGCAAGAATGCACTGCCTGTACAAAGGCCAGGGAGAGGGCAGCGCACACTGGGCAGCCAGCAAGGCCTGGGCCAGCTCTGCCGTCTTCTTGAAAGAAATATGGGTCGGATGGAGCAATTGCAACTTCAGAAATGGAGGTGGGAGCATTTCCAAGATTAGGTTGCAAAGAATGTGATTTGTGTTGGCCTCTTGTCAACAGCCCTCTTGGAACCAGCCTGGCGGAAACAAAATATTCTGGAGGCATCTGCGCCCTTCCTTTTGGCTGAAACAATGGTTCCCTCAAGAAACCGGATTCCCAGGAATCTCACGCTCAGAGAAAGAAAATGCTGACTGCCTGGGGCCAGCAGGAGAGGAATTTGTCTCCAGTTTCACAGTTGTGACAACTTTGCCTGAGAGACGGGAGCTGCTGAAGACACCGATGGGTGGATGATGGGGTAGGGAACACTGACTGAGACTGCTTCGTTATGCAGACCTCCAGATGCCTAGTGAAACCTAAGCCTCATGCCAGGACCTCGCAGGTGAACTTGGAGCCGCTGTACCTCCTCATTCCTCCTTCCTGTGTGTTCCCAACATTGACTAAGTCTCCTTTCTCTGAGACCCATTGCTACCTCTCTGTTTAGTTGGCTTGTTTAAGATGGATGGCCAAGCCTAAGTTGTCAGAGCTACCAGGCTCTAGGCCCTGGCCCTAACGACTCTGGGGGCATTATGAGTGACCCTATGGCAAGGACTCTCCGGCCTACGGCTGGCAAGAACCCAAACCTGACAATAGCTACGGAAGCCTGGTGGCAGATTTGCCCACCTGAACCCTCAGATCAAAACAAAGTCCTGTAGCCTTAGAGAGACCTCTCGCCAGCTAGGCTGCCCCTAGATTCCTGCCCCACAGAACATTGGGAGATAATAAGTTGATGTTGTGTCAACCACTGAGTTGTGAAGAAGTTTGTTACGTCTCAGTAAGTGACTATCAGAGGACAGTGTTAGGGTCAAATTTGCACTTTCTATACTAATACTGGAAAGCCCCGGGACCCCTTAAATGGGGCAAGGCCGGAATGAGGTCATGGCCAGTCTGGGGAGCATGAATGCAAGGGAAAGTGCTAATCCTGAGGAGATGGAGTCAGAAGACTTGAGGTGATTTGGCTCCAGGGAGCAGAAGTGTTAGGACAGTGGTGGTCATTAGCCCGGAAATGAAGGAGCATCAGGCCTAAGCAAGACATGGATAAGCACCCCTGTGAGGCCCAGGTAACATCATGGAGGAGGAGCAAAAAAAAGAATGTAAAAGCCAAAAAGATAGGAAGGAATACACAAAAACACTCTTCTGGCCACGAAGTGGTTTGCAATTCAGGAGCCCATAGCAGATGTAAGACCTGCCCAAAACAGAGAAAAAAGAAAGAAAGAAAAAGAGGACATGGCTGCTCCTAGGGGGTTGAAGTTTTTATTAGATATATATAAGGGAGAAAACAGGCAAAGGCAGAGACATCTGGGAGAGTCCAGCATGGACATGACCAGCAAACAGAGCCTGGCCGTGTAAGGGGAGGGGAGAGAGGAAAGGGGAGAGCCATAAGGCCAAGGGGCCCAAAGGGCCAATGGTAGCCCACAGGACTGAATTATGTAGGGAAGATCAGCGGGTGAGGGGGGTGTAACCCTGTGTAGCTGAAGTTTTCCTAGTCCTGCCTGGCCCATGGTCAGGACAAATCTCTCTCACCCACTAGTCCCGCAGCTGCTCAGACCCAAGCAAGCACACAGAGACTTATATTTCTTATAAACCGTATGGCCGTGGCAGGCTTCTTGCTATCTAGTTCTTATATCTTAAATTAACCCATTTCTATAAATCTATACCTTGCCATGTGGCTCGTGGCTTACCGGTATCTTACATCATGCTTCTCATGCGACAGCATCTCTCTGCCTCAGCCTTCCACTTCCCAGAATTCTCCTCTCTCCTTGTCCCGCCTATACTTCCTGCCTGACTACTGGCCAATCAGCACTTTGTTTATCAATCAATCATCCACAGCAGCCCAGCCCCTGGGTTGGAGTGTTCAGGGTAGGGGGCAGGGTGTGACAACCAGGAGGAGCCTATAACAGGTAGGGCCTGTGGGATGCTGGGAGAACCTGGTGGCCACAGTAGGCTTTGATATGTTAATAGGCATCTCATTTAGCCTTTTGTTCCAGGTTTGAGACCTAACACTGCATTCTTTCACCACCGGGAGAGGAGATTGTGAAGTCCCACCCCTCCCTGACAGCTAACTCTGGGAGAGGAGGACTCATTTTCTTTTGTGGCATGTCCAGTGGTAAGTTGTCCACATTCCAATAACACCCCCAACACAATCCATGCTTGTGCAAACAACTCAAATTCACTTCAGTGGGTCACAAAGATAGGAAAGTAAGTAGTGGACTTGAGAAGAAGAGGGTATCAGAAACCCAGGACAAATGGCTAACTCAGGTGCCTATAAACCTATCAAAGCGGACGCTGGCCAGCTCTCCCAGCATCCCTCAGCACCCGTGGCTCCTTCCAGCTCTCCCAGCTCCCTCAGCACCCGTGGCCCCTCCCAGCTCTCCCAGCATCCCTCAGCACCCGTGGCTCCTCCCAGCTCTCCCAGCATCCCTCAGCACCCGTGGCTCCTCCCAGCTCTCCCAGCATCCCTCAGCACCCGTGGCTCCTCCCAGCTCTCCCAGCATCCCTCAGCACCCGTGGCTCCTCCCAGCTCTCCCAGCATCCCTCAGCACCCGTGTCTCCTCCCAGCTCTCCCAGCATCCCTCAGCACCCGTGTCTCCTCCCAGCTCTCCCAGCATCCCTCAGCATCCGTGTCTCCTCCCAGCTCTCCCAGCATCCCTCAGCACCCGTGGCTCCCCCCAGCTCTCCCAGCATCCCTCAGCACCAGTGGCTCCTCCCAGCTCCCCCAGCATCCCTCAGCACCCGTGGCTCCTCCCAGCTCCCCCAGCATCCCTCAGCACCCGTGGCTCCTCCCAGCTCTCCCAGCATCCCTCAGCACCCGTGGCTCCTCCCAGCTCTCCCAGCATCCCTCAGCACCCGTGGCTCCTCCCAGCTCTCCCAGCATCCCTCAGCACCCGTGGCTCCTCCCAGCTCTCCCAGCATCACCCAGCCCCCTACCCTAAATCTTCCAGAGTTGGGGTTAATTTCCCTTCCCCAAGACTGATCCCTATAACAACTCAGCCATCTGGGTATACTGGTCTGTGGGTCTCTTGGCAAGGGCTGTTTCCTCTTGATCGGTGGCTCCTCTTTTGCTCTCAATACCCCCTCTCCTCTCATAGTCCAGTTTAGCCTGCCAGCCATGTTCAGCCTGGACTCCTCCCTCTTCCTGCCTTCTCCCTTACATCGACAATAAAAAAGCTTCTCCGTACTTTAGGAGTACTCATGTTTCCTCCTTTTGTTTAATTTCTCATTCCGTTTAGAGGGAGAGGGAGGAGAATAAGAGTAGGTGATGCAGGTGGAAATGATCACAGTATGTTGTGTACATGTGTGAAATTGTGAATGAATGCATTTAAGTTTTTAATTGGCAAAATCGAATTGGCTGGTTTTAAATTTGAAGTATGATTGAGTCTGAGATCTCAGATAAAGCTGGTGATGATAAAGATGAGAATGGCAATGAAAGAAGGAACTCATCCTGGGGGTGACGTAACAAGTGTGGTGGGGACCGGGCTGGATCCTCGCTGGCATCAAAGTGTGAAGTGCCCTGCTGTCTGCAAGGCTAACTCCTGCTTCAGAGGAAGCCAAGGCACTCCTGACCAAGCTGCCCCAGAAGACCGAAAAGGCAGAAGCTTGGAAGTCAGTCAACGCTGAGTTTAAGTCTCGTGTCCGTTGCTTGCCAGCGGGTGTCCCTGGCCAAGTTCATTATTCTCTCTCAAGCAGCATTTCGTTAGCTATAAGGTGTTGATAGTGTCAGTTTTGTGGGATTGCTGTAATAGAATGCAGAAACTATTGCTAAATGCCAAGTGTTGTTCCTGGCACAAGACAGGCACCGGGAAGTGGCAGCCAATATTACGGCAGTGAAATGGCGGTGATGATCACCCATGGAAAGGCACATCAGCACAGAGAACATCCTGGCCAGCCTGTCCAGAGAGCAGAGGAACCACCTCAGCCTCCCTGACTGCTGAGCCAGCCTCATGTCCCTGCTTCTGTGCCATCCCCACCATGACCGACTGTAGCCCCCAACCCCTGAAAATGTAGGCCAAAATAAAACATCATTTTTCCTTGAAGAAGAGGAGGCGCTAACTCGGAGCATTCCTGCTAGGACTCTCAGTACTTAGTGTCAGATCCAAAGGAAATTCCAATTCCCCAAACTCCAATAGGCAGATCAAATATTGAGCTCAACCGGGGCTACAGGAGGATTTCTGGTGCTTAGGTAAAAGCTAGCATTCCTCAGGACCTTGTGAAACTAGTTCCCTAATGACCACCAAAAGGAGTCCTTTCCCTTACCTCTGGCAGAAGGGACCTGTGGCTCCTATTAGCATATCAAAGCTCATGCTGGCTTCCAGAGTCAGTATTATGAGCACCTGTCACACACTTCAAAGTCCATGCTAGCACCCCAGCCCTTCCCACTTCCTCCCCTACCCTGAACTCCCTCCAGCTCACGGTTGCCCACCCATCAGCTACTCCTTCTCCTTATAACCCTGCTATTCTTGCTACATTCACCCTGTTCTTGCTATGTTCGCTCTGCTCCTGCCTCTCTCACTGTGTGTTCTCTAGTCTCTGTACCCTGTCTTCTCCCCCTCTTGTAGATAGCCCTGGCCACGTCCAGTCTGCTGGCCGTATTCAATCTGCTTCTTTCTCTCTCTGCTCTGGATTCTTCTAGATGCCTCTGGTTGTTCTCTCTCTCTCTCTCTCTCTCTCTCTCTCTCATATCTACAATAAAAACCTTCCCTTTAACCATACCATGGGGCAGTCAATTTATACACATGAGGTCAGGAGGGCTGTGTGTATATCTGCCTTCTGGTTATGAATACTTCACGTGCTGAGAGTGCCGAGGGGCAATATGAGAGACTCTGGGAAGAGAAGTCCTGGAGCACCCAAGGCTGTCAGGAGGTGGGCATGTGGCAAGGGTGTTCTGGAGTGACAGCAGCAGAAGTTAATAGAGCTTCACTAATGTGCAGACATGTGATGTCACCCTGGCCCATGCCTCACACCACTGATGCACTTGGGCTTTCTGTCACGTCTTCTCTTTGTCACTGAATTTTCATCCTTCTACTCTGACTCATAAAATCCTAACTCCACTTTCTAATTCAGCTCGCACTATGACCAACCATTTCCTCTTCCCTCAAAAGGTCAAATTCTTAGCAGCGAGAGTTTATTTTATACACCATATCAGCAGTGGCTTGGAGGGAAGTTGTACTGTGTTAAAGCCAGTAAACTAAAGCTGGACACTGGTTCCTGCTTGTAATCCCAGCACTCTGGAAGCTGAGGCAGGAGAACTGTCATAAAGTCAAGGCCAGCCTGTGCTGTACTGGAGTTTGAGGCCAATTTGGACCGCAAAGTGAGACTCTGCCTCAAAACAAAACAACCACAACAAAAATCAGTGAAATAAAATAAAGTCAGCTGAAGAATTATCGGGAGCTACTGGCCATCGATTGTCCATAGATGGGACCATGACTGAAATGCCTGGTGTGGTAAATATGGGAGTACACATTCACTGGAGACCAGGGGTCTGGGAGTCACAGGGCAGGAAAGATTTATGATGCTGGGAGCTGAAGAGATGGCTCAGCAGTTAAGAGCATTTACTGTTCTATTGGAGGATCAGCGTTCAGATCTCCTACTGGGTGGCTCACAAACACCAGCTAACTCTCCTAAGGATCTGGTGCCCCGTGGAGGCTGATCTTCATTGTCTTGACACACCTGGGAAGAAGCATTAAAGAAAATCCCCCCTAACCCCCATACCAGAGCCATAAAACAGGCCCAAGTCTTTAAGAACTCTGCCACCCACTGAATTCTCTCAGAAGCAGTCAACCCCTGTACCATGCCCTAGAGCCCTGAGGTCATAAAATCAGGCAATCGGACTTACTTCTCACCCTGACAGTTTTGAAAAACAGTTTATCCAAAAAGCAGTTACTGGGCCTGATAAAGCTAGGCCCTCCCTGTTTCCTGCTCTCAGTTCAACTAGTTTACTGGTGCTCAGACCTGGCCTGAGGGCTCCCTTGAACCCCCAGATGCCCAGTCACAGTGTTTGGGGATGCCAAACTCTCAGACCAATACAGGTTTGCGCTTGCCATTTTGAGATCAAATTGAGTCTATTTTTTTCATTTTCCTCTGCTGGCTTATTTCTTACAAACCTCAGTGGAACTGCATCCATCGGCTCGGCCTATGGGCATGTCTGTGGGCACTTTCTTGATTGCTAACTGATGTAAGGGCCCAGCCCACTGTGCATGGTTTGATCCCTAAGCAGGTAGGCCTGGGCTGTATAAAATTATAGCTGCTCTCTGTAGACCTACAGCGGTTAGGTACAGAATAAGGGTCTGGGGTGTGGAGCAAAGAGCTCCCTAGGACGAAAAATAGAACAGATAACTCTGGATGGACAGAGGGGCAGGGGTGGGGATGAGAGACTGGAAAAGGGGTGTCAGGCTGGGAGGGAGAGAATGAAGGAAGGAATACAGGGAAATTAGGAGCCATTTGAGTGTAGTATGGAAACAATACAGTAGAAACTTCCCCAAATGTATACATATATAAAGATAATTTAAATGAAATTGCCAAATAATAGGGGAGACAGAGCCCTAACTGGACATTTCTTGTCACCAAATGAAGCTTCCAGTGCCAGAAACGGGTTACATCTAATTGAGTTGTTGGCCAGCAACTCCCAAACAATGCAGGCTGTTGCCAAGACTATAGGTTGCTCTCCATCTCTGCTTAGAGATTAAGGCCCCACTGCTGAAGACAACATCTTCATGGCTCATTGAACATGGAAGAAGTCGAGCTGGTGCTGGCACAGAGCCTTCACCCTTACTGGCTAGTGGTCTTGGTACCAGAAGGTCCTCTGAACGCTACCAAAGGAGAAACAAAAACACCAACCCAGCCACAAGCTCTTCGAGCTACAACAGTGTCCCGTCTGCAGGATGTGCTGGTACAAGGGTGGCACAGCGCTTGTGACAATAACCAGCCCCTCCCTGACTTGACTTAAGGCCCACTCCATGAGATGGAACCCACACCCAACGCTGCTGGGGTGATAGAGAACCTGAGACCAGATAGCCCAGAGACCCAGGGGAAAACCAAATACTACCGTTCCACTAAAGGAACGCGGCAGTAAAATGACTCCTGATGACATTCTGCTATCCTCATGTTCAGTGCCTTGCTCAGCCGTCATCAGAGAAGCTTCTTCCTACAGCAGATGGGGACAAATACAGAGACCCTCAGCCAGACATTGTGCGGAGAGTGAGAGGCCTTGGAACATTCAGCCTTAAATGATAAGCCTGCGTCAAATCCCTCCCCTCAGGAATCAGGGAACCCTGTGGGAGATGAGACTGAACCAATAAGAGCCAGAGTAGGTGGAGGACACCAAGGAAACAAGGCCTTCTGAACACATCAGGACCAACACACACGTGAACTCACAGAGCCTGAGGCCGCATGCACAGGGCCTGCATGGGTCTGCACCAGATGGGGTCCTAGAGCTGAAAGGAGAAGTGGACACGCGCCCCCATCCTTAACCCAAAGCTATCTTCAATTGATGGCCACCTACAAATGAAAATTTAGTTTCCTCTTATGGAGTCTCACTGGGGAAACAAACTACTGTTAAGGGCAGGCCTCATGTCCAGCAGTAGATGCCAGAAGAAAAAAGCCCACCGGCATCTTTGGAGGTTCCTTGTCCCAGAATCTCATGTCAGGACTCTCACCCTGCCCCCTGCCCACCCCGACCCTGACTACCTTTATTGTATTTTGTTTTATTTTTTTTATCCTACAGGGCTTTTGTGTATGTATTGTGATTTCTGGGTTTGTGTTTTTACGGGATTCCTGAGTGTTTGAACAAATGTGTCTCTGTGTCTATATTTGTTTCTTGTGTCTTTTCTTGGACTCTTTCCTTCTGTTTGTTTTGGTTTTATCATATACTATACTATACTATACTACATTATTATTCTGTAGATGCCTGTTTGTTTTCTAAGGGAGACAGAATGAGAATGGATCCAGATGGGAGGGGATGTGGGGAGCAACTAGCAAGAGTAGAAGGAGGGGAAACCATAATCAGAATATATTGTGTGAAGAAAATCTATTTTCAATTAAAAAAAAAAAACCCTGGGAGCTATGTTGGAGACCAAATACATGTAAACAGTATGTGTTGCGAAATATATAAACAATGCATGTTATGGTAAGTGGCCAGGTTCATTTTATGGTTTTGTTTTCCTCTGTTTAACAAACTGGTCTCATATTTTATTTGGATAAACATCAAACTGAGGGCTGGAGAGATGGCTCAGCGGTTAAGAGCACTGGCTTCTGCTCTTCCATAGGTCCTGAGTTCAATTCCCAGCAACCACATGGTGGCTCACAACCATCTATAATGAGATCTGGTGCCCTCTTCTGGCCTACAGGGATACAAGCAGGCAGAACGCTGTATTAATAATAAATAAATCTTAAAAAACAAAACAAAACATCAAACTGATTAGCACAGAGGAGATCTTATTGTAGCCTAGAAACCTGTTGTAAGACCAATATTTTTAGAAAAACACAAGACAGTGATAAATAAAACATGTGCATGAAAATGCTAATCTATAGTACATAGTTATATATTGTTATTAAATATTCAATATGGTAAATTATTGGAAATGTAATAAAAATTAACTGTGCATATCAACAGGTTCTGAAGGCAAATAAAAATCTTAATTCTCAAAAAAAAAAAAAGAAAAAGAAAAAAGAAAAAAAGAAAGAGCTCGCTCACTCTCCGAGTGTGAGCTGGGAACAAGCCAGTAAACATCATTCCCCCACTGGTTTCTGCTTCAAGCTTCTGCCTTGAGTGTTCATTGCAGCAACAGAAAAAAAAAAATATTAGAGCAGCCTCCTGGCCTCCACGGGTACTCAAATGCACACATGTTGAATAAAACACGTATTTCTTAAAAGAGAGGATACTGCCGTTTCAAAACAAGTAAGAGATTGGCTACAGCCACGCGGAGCCAGAGCCTCTCCAGGATCCTCTTTTTCCTTCCGCAAAGAATCAGGCGTGGGGAGTGAAGGGCGAGGTTAGCTCCAGATGCCGTGTCTGTGATGCAGCACTCGGCTCTTTGTATGACTTTCTGGAAACCGAACCCTAGTCCAGCCCAGCAGCCAAGGCACAGGAATAACGCGGATGTCTTGCTTTGCCTCCTCCCCACCCATCTTCCCTGTGTGTGGTTGGTGGCAGGCTTATCACTCCTGTCCAGAGCTGGGCTACGTCCCCTGGGTGAAGCCGGCTGGGTCGAGGCCCATTCTCCCTCACTGCTTCTCCCTCGGAGCTGCCGAGAGTGACTGCCATCCCCTCTCTCCTGTGTGAGCTCGGGCGCAGGGCCAGCTGTTGCTGCGATATTCAGGATGGACAAGCTGCAGCTCCCTGCCCTCCTCCACCTCCCATGGGCATCAAAATACGTGTGCTCCTGTCTGGAAGCTCGGAGTGTGAAGAGCTTTGAGTGATTAGGAGTGTTGTGTGGATGGAGAGGACTAGTTAAGTGATGGCCTGCTTAAACCTGAGGACAGTGGAGATGCAGATGGGTGATGGGGTTTGTAGGTAGAAGTTTCTGTCCCACCAGCAGCTTCCAAATAAACACACAGAAGCCTATATTAATTACAAATGCTCGGCTGATAGCTCAGGCTGATTACTAACTAGCTCTTACAACTTAAATTAACCAATTTCTATTCATCTACAGCCTGCCACGCCACGTGGCTCATGGATTTACCTGTCCTCCGGCATGTCTTGCTCCCCCTGTGTCTCCTGTGGACTCCCTGACTCTACCCTTCCTCCTCACAGCATTCTCAGTTTGGCTGTCCCTGCCTGGCTGCTGGCCAGTCAGCTCTTTATTAACCAATGAGAGTAATGTGTATTTCCACAGCAGGATGGCTTGCCCAAGGTCATAATAGCTCATTTCATGATCTACTCCTGGGTTTGTGTTTTTGTGGGATTCCTGAGTGTTTGAACAAATGTGTCTCTGTGTCTATATTTGTGGAGAAGGAAGTAGATCTGTTTTTAGAGTCTAAGGTCACTGTTCTAGCCTAGAGGTGTAAACAGGGTCAAGCTTATGCTCACCCATATTTCACATCCTTGTTATGCTGGGATTATAGTTATGTGTCACCATGTCCAGGTATTACAGGAACGGACCCAGCCCTGCCCTACCTCGGTGTGCCTCCATCTCCTGTCCACATGGCTGTACCAAGGGCAAACACAATAAGAAACCAAGGGTTATGAAGCGCCTCAACTTTCCGTGATGATGCTCCGGGCTCCCTGACCCAAAGTAGAACCCATTGGTGGAAAAGCAAATGAAAGTTCTTACGACCTCTGCACAAGAAGAGGAAGTCCAGGAAGGAGAGACGGGCCCTGTCAGGACGGCAGTGGCCTTGGCCTGTTTGCCACCTAAACACGTGCTGGGGGCAACCGGATGTCTGAGTTTGCTTTCCATTGCTGTGATAAAACACCATGACCAAAAGCAACTCGGAAAGGGAAGAGCTCCCTTCTGCTTACAGCTTATAGTCTGTCATGAATGAAGGAACCCGAACTGAAGCAGAGGCCATGGAGGATTATTTTTCTCGAAGTTTTGCTGCCCCCCCCCCCCCCCCGCCCCGCTTTCTCAGCATGCTTTCTTATACATCCCAGAACCACCTGCCCAGGTGCTGCCACTCACAGTGCTGAGCCCTTTTATGTTTATGATCAGTCAAGAAACTGACCCCACAAAAGTGACTTCCAAGCAGACAGAACTGATGCACATATGAAATCACGGAGACTGTGTCAGCATGTGCAGGGTCTGCCCAGGCTCAAGCCAGACCGGGTCCCAGCACTGAGGGGGAAGTGGACACGGGCTCGCACCCCTAACCAAGAGGCTATCTCCAAACGACACCCACATACAAAGGAAACAGTAGTTTTCGCCAATGGAGTCTCACTGGGTATCTAACGGCACAGTTAGGGGTAGGCTCTATGCCCAGCAGTGGATGACTGATACAAAACCAACTAACTCAGTGTTACTTTTTTGTAGACGTTTGTCTTATATTATTTTGTTCAGACAGTTTTCGTCTTACTGTACTGGTCTTTTGCTTGTATATTATGGTTTACAGTTTTGTGTTTTTATAGGTTTTTTTTTTGTGTGTGTGTGTGTGTGTGTGTGTGTGTGTGTGTGTGTGTGTGTCTTTTTTTATTATCCTGGTTTATTTGTTTTGTTTGTTTTCTAAAGAAAGAGAGAGGAAAAGAAGGGTGTGGGATTGTGTTGGTGGGGAGGTGGGAAGGATCTGGGGAGGGTTGGGGGAGGGGAAACCATGAACAGAATATATTGCATGAAATTTTTTTTTCAATAGAAAATAAAAGTAGCAAGAATGCCACAAAAAAAAAATGCCCCACAGACTTGCCTACAGTCTGGTCTGAGGATGTATTTTCTCAATTGAGGTTCCCTTTTCCCAGATGATCCTAGATTGTGACCCAAGTTGTCAAAACACCACCCAGCACACTGGAAGAGAGAAGAGATGGACTGGGCCTGATATACTGAGAATGACAGAGGGATCAGAAGAAAGAGGCACAGATCCACAGCCTGAGAAGTACAGTCTGTGCTAGACACCTACTGCTAACAAATCCCTCCCAAGCTTAAGGGCCGACACCAAGAACCAGCTGTTAGGTTCTGAATTAGGAATTCAGGCAGGCCATAGATGAGCTGGCTTTTCTCTGTTCGGCATCATCTGCCATTTTAGCAGGAAGGTTGGCCTGGGTCTGTGTGAAGGAACACGTGTCCAGGCACTGTTGCTGGCCAGCAATCATTGAAGACCTCTCCACATGGTTTACATGCAGCAAATGTCCTGTGAGACAGACGAGTAGAAGTCACATTAACATTGATGACTAGCCTCAAAGGTCATGCACATGACTTGTATATTTAGTGAATACCTAACTGTATTTTTCTTAAAATCATGTCACATGTTCATCTCAAATAAAATATAAGCCATTTTATTAGTTATAGCTTAATGGAAATTTACTTGATGTTTAACAGGAATGAGAGGTAGAATTGAAAGGCTGGTGAGAATAAGATGGAGTCTACGGGAAAATCAGAGTGGAAACTGTAATTACCCAGAACGTCCCTTGTGTCATGGCTGACTGGCAAAGGTCATTCTTAGAAGCAGAGTCCATGATTTTTCAGCTGTAAAACTATAAAGCAATGACTTGGGCGTCAGAGACCCTTCCTAGCCTCCACCCCGAGACCACCCTCTGCCCAAGTTTCTTGCCCTGCTTCCCACCAGAACTGCCTCTCTTTCCTCTGAGTGCTCCTTGGAAGGGGCTAGGAGTGCAAACACATAGCATGTGTTCTATCATCTGCTGACGGCTCACTCTGTGCCAAGTACGATGTTAAATGTTCACACTGCCTCACAGTTGTGACACAAGCCATCTATGGCAATTACCCCACTTCACACGTGAAGAAGCTGCGGTATGGAAATACAGGAACTTGTCCACGAGGCGCAATTGGACTGGCCTGAAGCCCAAGCAGCCTGTCCTGGGCGTTTCCCTGGCCCTGTGCCCCTGAAGGGGGAAACGTTGGTTTATTTGGCTCACAGTTTCAGTTCAGTCACTCGGCCCTGTTGCCTTGGGCCATGACAGCAATAACGTCCTAACAGGAACAAGACCCAGAAGGCCTGCTTTCTTTCTGACAGCCAGAAAGCAAAAGACATAGGAAGAGGCCAGGCTTCCAATATGCCTTCAAGGCCACACCCATAATGGCCTTCCATCAGGCCCCGTTCTCCTAAATGTCCCACCACTTCCCAGTAGTGCCACAGGTTGAGGACCAAGCCTTTAATGCATGGGCCTTTGAGGGTCAGTCAAGATTCACTCTGTACCCCAGGCTCACTGTGCAGTCCATGCTCCCAAGCCCCAGATCCTTAGATGGGGAAAACAGTTACAACCCAGAGAAAAAGGAGATCACCCAGAATGCCTTGTACTGGGAATTGAACTTGGGTCCTCTGGAAGAGCAGTCAGTGCTCTTAACTGCTGAGCCATCTCTTTAGCCCAGTCCTTTATTCTTAATGAAACACACACTGATTTTTTTTTCAATTTAGTGCCTATATTTCTCAAATTTATGGTAACTGTTTAAAATAAAAAAATATTAAATTTAAGTATTAGAAATAAAGAAATCAAAGCATTTCTTTCATAGAGAACTTGATTACAGGCCTAAGTATCCAGGGAATAAGCTCTAAAGTAATATTGAGTTTAAATGCAGACTTTGGGTGTAGCTCAGTGATAGAGTACTGCCTAGCATGTACAAGACTGGATCTGATCCCCTAATACTGGAAAAAGAGAAGAAAGCAGGCTTTTTTTTAACCTTCCAGAAATTGTGTGTGTGCTATAATTCATGTTTGTATTAACTGTTTATGCATATATCGCTTTGTGTAGATATATATAATGTCACATGCCATAAAAATGAATTTTATTGCTGGTGTTCAACAAAAACAGATGAAGCCGAGGGGGAATGGGCTAATGTCTGATAAACACCACCCTGAGAAGTCACAGGGAGCATGGCTGAGTGCTGTATCCGATCAGAAAAATAAACATCATCACACAGCAGGTTAAACTGACAAAGCAAATTTCAAATTATTAGCAAGTTCATTTCTTATTTGTATTTTTACAGCTACAACAGCTCATCTGATACAATAATAAAGAGGATGCCAGTGATGTTCACTTTAAAAGACACAATAACTACTGGCTGCCTGTAAGCTTCTCCCAGGGAGACAGAATACATGTCTATTCGCCCTAGAGAGCACAACCAACAACAGACACAATTCCACAAGTTCCGACTTGGAAAATTAGTTTATTGGGCTCATTCACAGAGCATGATTGGTGGGGGGTTACTTCCGGAAGTGTAGGTGTTCTAGTTAGCTTTCTATTGCTGTGATAAACACCACAACCAAAAGCAACTTGCAGAGGAAAGGGCTTATTTGGCTTACACTTCTGATCACAGTGGATCTCTGGGAGAAGTCAGGGCAGGAACTCAAGCAGGAGCAGAGGCAGGAGCTATGGATGAAAGCTGCTGACTGGCTTGCTTCTCCCAAGAGGTGAATCCGAAGTGTCAGATGCATTTATCTTTTTAAGTTCTTTAAATACAGCTGGGTGGTAACAGCACACGCCTTTAATCCCAGCACTCGGGAGGCAGAAGCAGGCGGATTTTTGTGAGTTCAAGGCCAGCCTGGGCTACAGAGTGAGTTCCAGGACAGCCGGGGCTACACAGAGAAACACCGTCTTGAAAAACAAACAAACAAGCAAGCAAACAAAAAAAGTTCTTTAAATACTTTACACCATGGGCTTTCAGTGCACTATGTGCTACTGGAGTCATCTTTAATAAATGTGGGTTTCATGGATTTGGAGAGCCAGCTCCAGATACTGCGATGGGTGACCCTCCCTGCCCCCCATAGCTGCATCACTCAAGTCCCACCCCAACATGGATGACCTCATGGAAGTTGTACCGCGGAGTCCTCCTTTCATTACAACAACCCTCCCTGTTGTGGAATATTAGTTGAAGATGTGTTACATTTGTTTATGCTGTGGAATATTTGTTTAAAGATGCAAAGATGTATTGCATTCTTTTATATTGCATTTGTTTAACTCTGTGGGGCTGTACTACTTTGCCTGTCTAAAATACCTGATTGGTCTAATAAATTGCTAAAGGGCCAATAGCTGGGCAGGAGAGAGAAATAGGGGGGCAGGCAGGCAGAGAGAATAAATAGAAGGAAAAGAATGTAAGAGGGGAAAAAATCAAGGAGCAAGAAAAGAAGGAGAAGAGGACACCAGGGGCCAGCCACCCAGCTACACAGCCAGCCACATAGTAAGAAGTAAGGAAAGGTATATAGAATAGAAAAAGATAAAACCCAGAGGCAAAAGGTAGACAGGATAATTTAAGAAAAGCTGGCTAGCAACAAGCCAAGCTAAGGCTGGGCATTCACAAGTAATAATAAGCCTCTGTGTATTTATTTGGGAGCTGGGTAGCAGGCCTCCCAAAAAGTAAAGAGTAAAAAGATCAAAAACAACCAATTATATCCCCCCACACACCCCTGGGCCTCATACATGCTAAGCAATAATCCCAGCTCTTAGCCCTCCTTTCTATAGGCTCTAGCATTTCCCAAGATTCCATGTGACAGGGGGATAACAGGAAGGACTGAAGGTTGGACTACCAGCTGAGGATCCCGATGCTTCTTCTTCTACTAACGGGACTGTCAATTGTTCCGTTACCATCACCACAGATCTGGCTAGCACTGTAACTCATTGTCAGTTAATGTGCTGAAGTATAGTGTCCACTCCTGGACGACCACAGAGCAAGGGGCATCAAGATCATGATGAGGAAACCTACAGAGACAACCAAACCAAACTAGTGGGAACTTGTGAAATTTAGATCAACAGCTGTGGAGCCTGCATGGGACGGGACCCTCTGCATAGTGAGACAGTTGTGTAGCATCATCTGCTAAGGGGCCCCTCACAGTAGGATCAGAATCCATCCCTGGTGCATGAGCAGGCCTTTTGGAGCCCACGTCTATGCTGGGACACTTTGCACAGCCTTGAGGCAGGGAGAGGGGCTTGGACCTGCCTCTATAAATGTACCTTACCTTCTTATAGGAGGGAATGGGGGTGGGGTGGGAGGGGGAGGCTGGAGGGGTAGGAAGAGGGAAGATGGGTATCTTTGGTATGTAAAAATGAATAAAAAAATTCTTAATAAAAATAAAATAAAATAAAATAAAAAAAGACAATCAGATGTTGGCATGAAGAAATAAACACATCTATGATAACTACACATACTATGCTAAGTCGGGTTGTCTTTGGCAAGTGACTTAAGAGCCTTAAGTCATTGGGACTCCTAATGCCTGTCTTGAGCGTAGTTTGAGGAAAAACGTACACAATGTCTGCACAGCATTTAGCACAACACCAGAAACATAGAAAACAGTTACTGTTATGAGTCAGTGCGTTAAATATAAACTAGAAAAAAAAAAAAAAACGAACTGGCTAAATGATCTAGAAATACAGACAGGAAAACATTTCTGTCCAATGGGGAGAGAGCAAACAAGTTTCTGAGCTTAGAAGCTTGAAGGACATTGTCCAGGTGCTGTGAATACTTTGTCCCACCCTAAGACACTCTGTATCTGTAAAACAGTGGCCATGGTCCACACCAACCTGTTGTCTGATTTCAAGCGTGCCTGTCAAGAGCTGGCAGGAAAGAACTCTGACTGTGTCTGAGCCTTCAGCTTGGTTTGGTCCCCACTGTGGTCCCTACTCAGTCCACCCGACTATGTCCATCCTCTTGCCACCCGTCTGGATCTGCTGTCCGTCCACCCACCCATCCTTCCTCCTGGACTGGGTCCTGCCCTTTCTTCTCTTTATTTGGGTCCCACCTCCAGCTTCACCGCAGACCTCTGACCCAAAGTGGCCTGACCTACAACAACAGCTTTTCCTCTGAAGCTCGAAGTAAAAGAAATATAACTGCTGTGGACAGGATGTGGGAGCAGATGTGGGGGATGGGAGAAGAGGGGGGGACAGGGCTGAGAGGCCCAGAGAACAGCCTTCAGAGAAAGTCCCCAAAACAAAGGAAAATATCTGACTTCGATATCCTTTTAGGGGTTGGTGGGAAGTCTCACAGGATTTTCTAGGATAGTTTACAAGGTGAGCCAGGTACTGGGTAGAATTCTAAATTTGGGGTTATAAAACTACAGGCCAGCATGGCTTCTTAACTCTATCAGGGAAAGGGGGGCACTGTGGAGGAACATGACCTGACTTCTTCAGGCTGTGAGATCTGGCCAGCTTGGAATGACCAGATCTTAAGGTGACAGGTTCAGGATCTAACAGAATGTTTAAAAACAGAGCAAAACAATTCTAAAGGAAAATGTCACCTGGAGGGTAAACATCTATCATTGAGCTCCTAAAATGGGTAGCTTCGGAATGACTAGAGCTAGGCTAGTGAGGCAATGAGGGAATTTCAGGATGGCCTGGAGTATTGCTCTCCACTGCCAAAAACCCTTTCAGGAGTGTTCTGGGGGGAGAAAGATTATGGGCCTTCCATGTAAGCCAAAGTGCAGTGAAATGGAACAAAAGCCTCCCTGTTTTCACTGGCTGGATTTGTCAGAGCCCCGTGGGCTCTTCCCTGTGGGCCTGACGGAGGTGTGCTTCTCCCTGCTCACTCGCCAGCTGAGCCATAGCTCTCTCTACTCACAGAGGGATGCAACCCTCTCAGCCCTAAGTCATCGACCAGACCCTGCTGCTTGCAGTCGCCCAGAGCTCGCTTGCTCTCCGTGCCTCGGATTCACCTAGATTCCCCTCGCTTCCCTCTCTTTCTCTTCTCTCTCTTTACTCACTTGCCACTCCAGCGGCTTCTTTTATTCCTCTTTCTTTCTTTCTTTCTTTCTTTCTTTCTTTCTTTTTTTTTCTTTTTTTTTTTTTTTGTTCGTTTTTCGAGACAGGGTTTCTCTGTGTAGCTTTGCACCTTTCCTGGAGCTCACTTGGTAGCCCAGGCTGGCTGGCCTCGAACTCACAGAGTTCCGCCTGCCTCTGCCTCCCGAGTGCTGGGATTAAAGGCGTGCGCCACCACCGCCCGGCTTTATTCCTATTTCTCAATCTTCACCCACAGCTGGCTTTGTATCCAAAGTCAAACATATCATGAAATCTCTGGAATGTCAGCCCAAATATCAATATTTTTAAAGCTCCCCGCCGCTGATTTTCCTGTGTGGTCAGAGTTTATAGCCACCTGCTTAGAATAGTGCTCGGAGCCTAGCTAAGAGCCTCTCTCAACTCTAAGTTGTGGGGCAAATGAGGAAGCTGTTGACCTGGCCTCTCCTAGAGCCTCGGGTTAGCAAGCACCACAGCTTCAGGTCTTCACCCCACCACAGCCTGGGAGCCCAACACGCGGTGTTCTCATGTGACCTGGGGAGCACAGCTCTCAGAACATGGCTCCCGAAGGCTGCCTCAGCAGTGCGCATGCCCCGGTCCGGGGACTTGTATTTACTCTTCATTCAACGGTCATTGAAGGTCTCTCCCCTCTGGTCGGAGCCCCCTTAAAAGCAAAAGGGGAAACAAGAGTCACTTAAAAACTGCATTGAATAAAAAAGAAAGGGCAAAGGAAAGGAAACACTGACCCCTTCCTTGGCCCACAAGATGACTAAAAGTGGGTTAAGAGCCTGGCATCTCCTCTCCTTCCGTTTGTATCTATCTCTGAATCCTGCGTGGCTCTTCAAGCAAGTCAATCATTCAAGGGATGTCTGTTTAAAAGCTGGTGATGCCTACCCCGTCACGTTCTCCTTCAAGGCTGCAGGCATAAAGATGCGTTGCTGTCCTAAACATGCAGTCATCTTGACTGCCAGACATAGACCAGACTTGACCACTCTCTAGAATGGTGGTGAGGAGCCTTCAACTTCTGGGCCTCAGATTGCTCCCATCAATCGACAAGGACCTCACGGAACAACCTCAAAGAAACAGAATTGAGACCAAACTTTGACCAGAAACTTGCTGAATTACACACAATTCTCACCCCTCCCACAACCTTTTCCTCTACTTAAAACCAAAACTCAGCATCTGAGGCAAGAGGCTGGGACCTAGCCAACTCTGGCATCCCACCTCCCATCACATCAAATTGTGTGGAGAGCCTGCTTGCTTCTGAGGTGAGGAGCTGGCACTAGCTGACCCCGGCACCCCACCTCTCTCTTCATGGCAGAACAGTATGCACATGCTTGTGTGTTTGGAGGAGACACTTCTACAGAACCTGATACCACCCCTAAAACCTATGAAGAATGTCTCATTATGAGGTCGGAGACTATGTGCCCCCTAAATGACATGGAATTACCTCAGCTACCCTATCACAAATCAGCCACCTTCCCCAATCCCTAAGTATCACCTGTCCAATCCAAAACCAGATAAGACAGATTACAAGCAAGTATAGATTCAACCACCCACTCAGAAACAAGTAGGACAGAAACTTAGACCAAAGGACTCAACCAATGAACTAGCTCCAAATGAGTAGGTCCCTCTCCAAAAACAAAAGCAATGTGTCTTCTCTAAAAATCACCAGTCCTGAGGACTGGAGAAGTTTCTCAATGGGTAGAGCATTTGCTGCTCTCACAGAGGACCTGGTACATAGCAGCTCACAAACACCTGTAACTCTAGTTCCAGAGGATCTGATGCCCCTGTCTGTGTGCCACAGGTACCACACTTGTATACTGTAAATGTTCATGCATTTCAAGCACTCACACATAACATAAAACAAATAAATCTTTAAAAAAAATTATCAGTCTCCTAGTAATGGTAATAATGGTTATATATTAATTGGGGTTCTCTAGAGGAACAGAACTGATAGAATGAATCTGTATTATTGAAAAGGGGTTATTAGAATGGTGCATTGGCTGTGGTCTGGCTAGTCCAACGATGCTTACCTCATGATGGAAAGGCCAAGAATCTGACAGTTGTTCAGTCCACCAGGCTGGATGTCCCAGCTGGTCTTCAGTTTACATTGGAATCCTGAAGGAGTAGGTTTTAACACCAATGAAGGGATGCCTCAGCAGCAGGACAGATGAACTTGTCAGCAAGATTCAGGGCAAGCAGGCAACAAGAAAAACTTCCTTCTCTCATGTTCTTTTATATAGGCTACCACTAGAAGATGTGGCCCCCATCTAGGGTGGGTCTTCCAACTTCAAATAATTCAACCAAGAAAAGCCCCTCATGAGCATGCCCAGATACTTGGGTTTTTAGTTGATGTTTTAGTTTTTAGATGTGGTCAAGCTGACAACCAGGATTATCCATCACAACTTACATGACATTCCAGAGGAGTAATCCCAAAGAACAATTATAAATGTGTTCAAAGAATTGGAAGAGAGCATGAATAAACTACTGAGCAAATTTTAACAGGACAGAAAAAAAAAAAACCCTCCGGAATGACTTTTAAGAGATCATCAACAAATAAATGACCAAAATAAGGAAGTCAATTTAGGATATAAAAAAAGAATTCAATAAAAATACAGAAATACTGAAGAAAAAAAAAAAGTCAAACTGAAATGATACTGGAAAGGGTTGGCTCCCAACTCCCATAACCAAGTTCTCGGCACAAAGGAGATTTATTTGCCCCAGGGGGCAAATGGTGGGGAATAGGAGATAAAGACAGGGACAGAGGAGAAGGGGAAGGGAGCAAGGGGGCAGGGGGAAGATGTTTGCCCCAGGGACAAAGGACTGCCTCTGGATAGAGAGGAGACGGATGTGGCCTGTAGGAAAATGGCAGTTTATAAAGATACAACGGGAAACCCGTGTTAGAATAAGGTGTTTAATTTTGATTGGGCATGTTATTTAGGTGAGCCAAAGGGCTGAACTTCAATACTTTGATAACTGGACCTTAATAGTCAGTCTCTGGAGGAGGAAGTGGCCAAATAAAAGAGTAGACCTTGGTGGCTAGCTTTAGGAATGCAATCTAATGGTTTAGCAAGGCAGAGGGAATGGGAGAAGGGTAAGGCCTGCCAGAGCCATGTTTGCCACGCTCAGGCAGGCTAGAGTCCCTTCAATACTGGAAGTAAAAATTTCAATAAATCAAATAAAAGACAGTACGAAGCCTCACCAAGAGAATGGATCATATGGAGGACAGAATATCATAGCTTGAAGACAAAGCTAGAAGAATTCAGTCATTCGGTAAAAGCCATGCTTGAAATTTTTTATTCAAGTATGAACAGGACATGTGAGCTCTTGGGAATGTCATAAAGAGACAAAAATCTAGGAATTATAATCATAGAAGAAGATTCTCATACTAAAGATATAGGAAACATTTTTCAATAAAAATCATGGAAGGAAATTCCCTAAATCTAGGGGAAGAGGTGCTCATCAAAGTCAAAGTGGAAGACAGAACACCAAATAGACAAGGCCAGGAAAGAACTCTCTGAGTTTTCTAATAGTTAAAAATCTAAACCTATAGAGCAAAGAAAGCACATTAAAAGACAGAGAAAAGGACCGATTTACCTTTCAATAATAACTCTGAATGTTAATAGCCTCAGTTCTCCAATAAAAACCATAAACTAGAGCTAGAGACATGGCTCAGTGGTTAAGAGTATGTACTGCTCTTAAAGAGGACTCAAGTTCAGTTCCCAGCATCCAAGTCAACTGGCTCACAATTGCCTGTAACTCTAGCACCAGGATCCAACACCCTCTTCTGGCCTACATGGGCACCTGCACTTATGCGCACATACTACCATACATATATGCACATATACAAATAATTAAAATAAAGAAATAAATAACCTGTAGGCTCTCAGAATGGTTTAGAAAGCACGCTCTTTCTTTTTGCCATCTCCAAGAAGTACATTCCACCCAAAAGAAAGGCACCACCTTGCATGAAAGGATGGAAACAGGTCCAAGCAAATGGAACCATGGATGCCATAATATCTGACAGGATAGATTCCAATCAAAACTAGGCAGAAGAGATAAAGAAGACCACTTTATACTGATTGTGGGAACAGTCCATTAAGAAGACAACACAATTCTAAACATATATACCCAGAACACAGATGCATTCAGTTTCATAAAGCAAGTACTATAAGATATGAAGTCACATATTAATTCCAAAACAATGATAGTTTGTGAGTTCAGTTTCTCATTCCCATGAAAAGATATGTCATTTAGCCAACAAAAAAAACAAAACAAAACAAAACAAAAACCAAGTGAGATATAAAGACTTACGGCTGGGTGTCATGGTTCATGGTGCATGCCTTTAATCCCTGCACTTGGGAGGTAGAGGCCATGGAATCTCTGTGCATCTAAAGGCCAGCCTGTTCTATGTGGTGAGTTCCAGGACAGCCAGGAGTGTACCTCAAAAAAAAAAAAAAAAAAGACGTAGATAATAAAATTGGAGCAGTAATAAAAACTCTCCCAACTAAAAAAAGCCCAGGTCCAGATGGACTCACTGCATAATCCTACCAAATCTTAAAAGAGGGACTAAAACCAACGTTTCTGAAATTCTCCTATAAAACAGAAAAGGAAGGCTGCTTCCAAGCTCTTTGTATGGAGCCAGTACTACACTGATCACAAACACAGATATAAAAGTTCAGATTTTTATTGCTGCAAAGAAACACCATGACCACGGCAACTCTTATAAAGAACACATTTAATTGGGGTGGCGGGTGGCTCACTTACAGTCTCAGAGTTTCAGTCCATTATTATCATGATGGGGAGCGTGGTGGCGTGCAGGTAGACGTGGTGCTGGAGCTGCGAGTGCTACATCTTGCAGGCAACAGGAAGTTGACTGACTGTCACACTGAGGGAAGCTTGAGCAAAAGAGACCTCAAAGCCCGCCCCCACAGGGACACACTTCCTCTTACAAGGCTATACCCACTCCAACAAAGTACTCCTAATGGTACTACTCCCTAGGGGATTATGGGGGCCAGTTACGTTCAAGCTACACAAGAAAAGATATCCACAGACCAAGCTCCCCAATGAACACAGATGCAAACTGAATTCAAGAACACGTGAAAAAGAGCGTCCACCATAATCAAATTAGCGTCATTCAGAGACACCTAATGGTTCAACCTATGAAAATCAGTAAAGACAATGAATGACACAGTCTCAAGGACAGAATTCACACGATCATCCGAATAGATGCACGAAAGTCCTTTGACGAAAACCCATCATCCTTTCATGACAAAACCCCTGAATAGAGCAGAAGTGGAGGGAACATACTAAAGCTTTTATATGACAAACCTATAGCCAAAATCATGCCAAGTGATGGGAAAACACATAGCATTCCCACTACGATCAGAGGCAAGACAAGGGTGCCCTGTCTCTCCACTCTTATTCAATGCAGTGTTTGAAGTCTTAGCTAGCGCAATAAGACAAGAAAAGGAATTGAAAGGTTATGAATAGGAAAATAAAAAGTAAAAGTATCATTATTTGCACATGAGAAACCAGAAAGACTTCACCACCACAAAGCTCTTAGTGTTAAAAAACACTTTCAGCAAAGTGACATGATAACAAATTTAGCATGCCCATGAGAGACTGAGAAAAAAAATCAGGGAAATAATCCCATTGAAAATGACCTTTGAAAAAATGACATATTCTGGAAAAAATCTAGCCAAGGATGGATCTGAAGTGAGTATAAGATCCACACATGTTTAGGGCCTCTGCTCAATAAAAGGAGCAGAGGAGAACCAGCCACAAAACTTGTGCTTTCCCACAGGTTTTGCTTGTTTCTGTTATGAGACAAGGCCTCGTTGTCTGGAGCACTCAGGTTGATCTTGCATAGTTTACTCTCATGCCTTAGTATCCCAGGTGTTGAGATTACAGGCATAGGCCACTGCACTCCGTCTTCCCCAGATGTCAGAAATGGCCTGTTCAGTGTCACACCCTAAATTTTAAGATTTGCTAGCTTCATAGAAACGATTCAGAAAATGACCATCCTTTATTACTGAGTTGGGATGCACCAGAGCCATTTTATATACATTCTCCCTGCAAATGAGCATGGTATGCTGCCCTCTTTTCACAAACCCTCTGGCATCAAGCATCCATTGCTGAGCTCACATCACGCATGCAGAATTGGGATTTAAGCTCCTTTCTGGCTCGTTCCTGAACCAAGCCCTTTTGACCAACCAGAGAAACTACTGCAAACCTAGGAACAGGTTACTATAACAAGTAGGTAAATCCTTTTGGGTACTAAGTACTTATCTAGTCCCCCAATTAACATGAGTTGCATATTACTTCTAATTACATAGTATCAATGCTATAGGATGAATAGTCATTGAATATTTAACAGCTTTAATCATTGTGTGCTTTTTCAGTCATTGCATACTAAAGGTATGACCCCCTGCAGACCTATTCTGTGTTTAAAAGGGCACATAGTAATGCAAAGTGTTGGACACCACCTGAATTAATGGTGAGTGAGCTGGGACAGCTCCCATGTTGGCCTGTCCTGGTTGACCTCTTTTCCTAGGGCTCCAAATTCTCAAACAGTGGTCTTTAAAATGGAAAAAAAATAAAATAATCCATTGGAGATAAAGGAAAAATACTGAAACTCTATTTATATCTTTTTATCTTTACCTTTTTATCTTTACCTTTGTAACAACCAAGAATGTGAACAAATACCCATCATCCCAGATAGGGCACCAAAGACAGACCAAATAAATGATCCTAGGAGCTGGAGCAACAGCTCTGTGGTAAAGAGCACTTGTTGCTTTTGCAGAAGACCTGGGTTCAATTCCCGGCACCCACATGGCAGCTCACAACCATCTGTAACTCCAGTTTCAGGAGATCTAATGCTCCTTTCTGACCTCCATGGACACTAAGCATGCACATAGTGAACCTATATGTAGAAAAAATATTCATGCACATAAAAAGAAAAGAATTGATTTCACCAAAATCCAACTTAGAGAACCAATGAATGTATTGGGATTACATACAGGAGTATGAGTGAAGGCTTACTTACAGAAACACAGATGACTCAAAGGTAGCTGAATCACTAAAGAGCCCACCCCAGCCTGGGTGATGACAAATGAAAACTGTATCCCTGGAGCTCCCAGATCACCTCCAATGAATTTCAGGAAGCTCCACAGGTCAGAGTCTCCTCTCCCCAGCAGGTGTTCTTGCTTCTATAACCTTGAGGGTTGAAACTTTGTGACTCTTCTAAGTTTCAGGAACTTCATGAAACTTGTGAGTTGTATATTTCCCTTGTCTTGCCACTTTTGTTTACTTAATGAGTCTTGATGATCCTCCCTCTAGGGTGGAATGTTTCAATGATTCTTTGGATGGGGTTGTTTGTTTTTGAGTCACTATGTTGTCCAAGCTAGCCAGGAACTCACAGAGATCCACCTGCCTCTGCCTCCTGAGTTTTTGGTTTAAAGGCTTATGTCACCACATTGGGCTCTGAAACTTCCTGATTTTTAATGAGCCTTCCTCTATGACAGAATGTTTTAATTTGTTGGAATGGCTACCACAGCACACATGCATGATTTACAAATAAGTACACATTCGTGGCATGGTAGTTAAAGCAATTCTCTGTATCGGACTGCCTGGGTGAGAATCTTGAGTTTGCCTGTGGAAAAGAGTCATCCTTGTGCTTCAGTTTCTTCATCAAAATGGAGACAATAGCACCTGGACCCAGGGTTATTATGAGAACTGAGTTAGTACACACAGATTATTTAGAATAATGCAGTAGTGAGGGTAATGTGAACTTGTCCTATGACAAAATCAATCATTATGGATGTGGTGAATTATGTCAAGAGTGCTCTTCTCTCTCCCATTTCTCTTACTCTTGTCTATCTACAAAAGTATGCAATTTTTTGTTGTTGTTTTTCAAGACAGAGTTTCTCTGTGTGGCCCTGGCTGTCCTGGAACTCACTCTGTAGACCAGGCTGGCCTTGAACTCACAGAAATCCGCTTGCCTTTGCCTCCCAAGTGCTGGGATTAAAGGCGTGCGCCACCACCTCCCAGCCGGAAGTGTGCAATGTTTAAAGTCTGGCCGTTACTCTCCTAACTGTTCCTCTACTTCTCCAATACTGTTCCTCTAAGACCCTTCCTCAAGCTCCCTCCTTGCCCACGCCAGCGCTAGTCTTGGAACTGAGTGGACATAGCCAGGTGGTGTCACTTCGCAGGACGTGAAAGGCACACTAACACTTGAGGTTCTTGTTCTTGGCGGTCCTCTTTTCTCTGATGTGCTACACAGAGGTTCCACACAACCGCGCTAAGACGGCCCAAACAAGGCTCCTCTCAGAGCCACTGCCTGCTCCCTCCGCCGATAAAGAAAGGGTTCTCTGTGTTGTGGCAACCTCGCCTGTCAGCTGCTCGACCAACAGCTGTTAATGTTCTGCTCATAGCTCCAGCCACCCCATGTCCAGGCAAGGCAACCGAGTAGTGGGAACGTTAGATGTAGATGAAGGGAGAAAGGGTGGATTGGGCTTCACAAGCTGCCCGCTTTCCCTCCCTCTGACGCTGTTAGTCTTTAGGTCTCCCAGCAGCCCCTCCGGTGCTGTTTGGGTGGGTCTCACAGTCACACTTCCAGCAAACCCACTGCGGTCAACTCGGATGTCTGCTCTTCCGCTTCTGTATCATTTTACCATCCTCATCCCTCATAGATCATTGGGAAGACCCGTCCACCACCCCAGTTCTGCTCTCTCGTCTCTTTGGGGTGCCTCCTCATTCTCTCAGATGCTTTCTAACACATGCAAATAGATGCAGGCAATAAAGAGGGTGATTACATAATGATGTCTCCCCTATTTTCTCATCCCAACTCTGGGAGAAAGTAGCCATGATTAAAAGGTGGAATGAAAAATCAGCATGCAGAAGGGAAGGAAACTGGAGCTTAATCTAGAAAATAAATTGCAATGGCCATTTCTCAGCAGGATCCCACCAGTACTCCAATAAAGCAGGAGTTCACTGAACCCTCAAATTTCAGTGAAAGCCTCAATTGTGTAGCAAGCTACAAAATCCAATCACCTATATCACCACATTTTTCCCTTTGAAATTAGCGGCTCTTAAGATTAAGTGAATTAATTGCCATATTTTATCAAGGCTGAAATTGTTACATTGCTCTAATGTGGGCATTATATACGAAAAACAATCCTGAGTTGATTGTCTATTAGAAAAATCATCACTATAGAAAGAACCAGAAATGCCACTGTTAATTATTTGTAAATTCTTGACCAGATTTTAAAACCATTTTTTTCACAGCTCATATAACAATAATTAATGGAGTTTCACACAAATCAAAATGGTATTATTATGCTCTCTCTCTCTTGCTCACTCTCTTTCCAGTGTGTGTGTGTGTGTGTGTGTGTGTGTGTGTGTGCGCGCGCGCGCATTGGAATTAAATCAAGGGCCTGGCAGATACTCAGCAGGTGTATGGCCTATCATCCTAGGCCTGCTCTGTTCTTTCATGGTTGAACAAGAGCCCCAGGAAAATTACAGAAATTTCACACATTTCCCCTTGTGTTTAAATATTGTTTTTGTTTTTCTCCACATCTCTTTTATTGGCTTTGTTGAGAAAATTCATACATAAGTACTATATTCACATTGTGTCTACCCTTGGGTTGAATATTCTTTTGTATGTTTTATGTTAGATACTTAACATTTTACAATATAATTGCTCAGTTCCCCTTCCATAGCCTCTCTCCAATCTTCTATTCCTTCCTCTCCCTTTCAAATTCATGGCCTCTGTGATGGTGAACATTATGCTTAGAGGAAAATTTATTGTGCTATGCTTGTAAAAACAAAACTGTTTTTATCTCGTAGAAGCCACGAGGAAGTTATCCTTACTTTGAAAGTACCCTGTCAGCTGACCCGAGATGGACCACTTCCCGGTGCAGGTGGGCTATTCTTTTAAAAAAAAAAAAAATTGCTGATAGCTGCAAAATATTTCACTGCCTCAGCTATTCCTACAAGATAATGGGTCACAAGATTAGACAAGCTGACTGTGAGTCCTACTTTTGCTTGGGTGCCTGAGGTACCTGCTGGATGTCTTTCAAAGTCAAGACTTGCCTGAACCTAGACAGGGTGTGAGCTAATTTGGCTCCCCCAAATTATAAGTTTATGGATTTTGCCTTTAGAATCCTTTAGCTCACAATAGCCAGGGCCTTATCTAGAGAACTCTCTCTGGCTTGGTCCTGGACAGTCTCTTTTTAATAATAAGCCTCTAATTGACTAAAACTAAGACTTGAGTCAGACTGGTGAATCTCTGAACAACCTCAGCCCACAACACCCTCTTATTCTTACTTTATTATTATCACAAGAATATGTGTGAATAAATATATAGATCAAACCTACTGAGTCCATTTAGTGTTGCTTGTATGTTGTGGGATATTTGTACACTGTATCAAGATATATTGCTGTGGTTGGTTTAATAAAGAGCTAAATGGCCAATAGCTAGGCAGGAGGTATAGGTAGGATTTCTGGGGATAGCAGGAAGAATTGAGGGGCAGGAGAAGCCAGGAGACATGGAGAGGAAACAGGAGATGCTAGATGGAAGAGAGGTAATGCCACGTGATAGAATATAGATTAATATAAATGGGTTAATTTAAGTTATTAAGAGCTAGTTAGGAACAAGCCTAAGCTATAGGCTGAGCTTTCATAATTAATAAGTCTCTGTCTCATTATTTGGGAGCTGGCCGCTACACTTGTATGTATGTACATTTTTAGGGCTGACCACTTGAGACTGAATAACAACTTAGGGTGCTCATGCCTGGGGAAGTCTAACTCCCCTTTTCTTGGCAGTCTCTGACTTCCTGCAGTTCTTCACTGAGGGGTGGAGCCCCATGGTAGGGCCCTATCCACCCCGGCAAGTCAGTTGGTGTTGCCATTGCTCAGGTCTTGCTTATGCAGCCATACTGTTTAGATTTCATGGGTAGAGATTCCCTGTCATAGCTAGATGACTCAGTCTTGAAGCAGACTTCTGGGTCCTCTGGCTCTTACAGTCTTTCCACCTCCCCTTCCACCATGCTCCCCAAGTCTTAGGTGTAGGGGTTCTGTTATAAATATGCAGTAGTGCACCTCAGCTGCAGTAATGCACCTCACAGTCAGCTGTTCTCTGCAGTTTGACTAGTTGGGGCATTCTGTAGGGCAGTGGTTCTCAACCTTCCAAATGCTGCGACCCTTTAATTATAAAATTATTTCTGTTACTTCTTCATAACTGTAACTGTGGTACTGCTATGAGTCAGAATGTAAATATCTGTTTTCTGCTGGTCTTAGGTGACCTCTCTGAAAAGGTTATTTGACCCCAAAGGGGTCCTGACCCACAGGTTGAGAACCACTTCTGTAGTCTTTTCCATCAGCTACAAAAAGAAGCTTCCTTGATAAAGGATGCCATCTACACTTACCTGCCACATAGGTCTTTTTTCAGTCTGAGAAGGGGTATCAGAAGCTGGCTGGGTATATCCCTATAATCTCATAAATTGGAAGGCTGAGGCAGGGGGATCATGAATTTGAGTCTAGTCTGTGCTACATAAGAAAACCACCTCTCAATTTTTAAAATCCTTATGGGGAACAATGGATGGGGAGGTGGCCAGTTAGCTTTCCTGAATTGATGAGCTCCAGTTTCAGTGAGAAACAGTCTCAAAAACAAACAAACAAATAAATAAATAAATAAGATGTTGAATGTTAACCTCTGGCCTGTGTGTGCATGCACACAGACATACATGCACACACTTTAAGAGGTATCAGATATATGATGATAGTTGAAATTCTATTACTAATATCCACCTAGTCATTCTGCCTATTACTTAAGAAAGTAACCCAACTTTTGCCACCCCCAAGTCTCAAGAGCTCTATAAAAGTCTGTCTAAATTTATAAAACATATTCGTTTAGGAAAACACTACTGAACAGGTGAGTTATACTCTATTGATTAAAAATGAAATCTCAACTTGCACTGTTTATGGAAACTGCTCAGCAGCGCTATCTAGTGGACAGCAAAAACTCCCGCTCTCATAGGAAGCGGTTTCTGTCTACCACCACACTTACTAAGTTCAATTTCCCAGCTATTCATCATGAGATGCTGCAGATGTTCAGGCAGCAGTGTGAATGAAGAATCCTGAAAAGAAGCTGTGTCTTTCTCTGAACATAAACTCCTGAGAGGAATTTCTGTGTCTGCAGAGACCGATGGACCGATTGGGATCTCAGCACTGTGGAGAGACTGGCAATTTGTAGGTTCAGAGGCGAATTGCTTTATCTTGGGCTGCTTTCAGCTTCTGGAACAGCCATGCCTTGCCCCGCTCTATATGAACTAACACTTCATGATAATTAATAAAAAGCTCATCAAAGTTATTAACTGAGCAGAACACTAGCTTCTGCCAATCCAAGAGCTAAGAATGATGTTATCAGATAGAATCTTGGGCTATAGAATAGCTCCTGCATCTTGCTGTATCCACCTCTGCGTACCCACCAATGTATTTTAAAGTTGCCTTGGTGTATGATTTTCTTTGTTTTATAAAACTGTTAAAAAACAAAACAGTGAAACAGCTTCCACATTGGAACATGGAATTTGGATAACCTAAATCTGTGTTTCTGGGCCATGGTCACTCATAATGGCTCCAGCATAAACTATCTCTTATTCCCGTTAAAGTGGGAGTTATGGCTTTTGTGTGGACACTAGAAATTTCGTAAAGGCCTGGACTAGTCTCCAATATCACAAACATGAGGTGTTTTGGAATAATGAACCTAAAATGAGACATTAAACCAGAATTATCATTTCCTCAACCAAAACATTGAACATCTCCTCTATCCAGACATTGCTCTGTGTTCTCGACACAACAGCAGGAGAGACAACCCAAGTACTTGCTTTCAAAGAACTTGGGGCTGGGCAGATGGCACTGGCTGCTCTTCCAGAGTACCAGGGTTCGATTCCCAGCATCCACACGGTGGCTTACATCTCTCTACAACTCCAGTCCCCGGGACTGGCCTCCAGAAGTTTGCACAGATGTATATTGTAGGCAAAACACCCAAACACATTAAAACATAAAAATAAAGGATAAAAATCTTAATTTATAATCCGAGAGAAAACACAGAGGATAAGCAAATAACAAATGTGTCCAGAGTCAGACAGCAACCATGCGGTGAAAACTGCAGTGTGGGGGTGCAGGGGTGGGGGTGCAGTGTGGGGGTGCAGGGGTGGGGTGCAGTGTGGGGGTGCAGGGGTGGGGGTGCAGTGTGGGGGTGCAGGGGTGGGGGTGCAGGGGTGGGGGTGCAGTGTGGGAGTGTGAGGGTGGGGGTGCAGGGGTGGGGGTGAGGGGGTGGGGGTGCAGGGGTGGGAGTGCGGGGGTGGGGGTGCTGTGTGGGGGTGCAGGGGTGGGGGTGCAGTGTGGGGGTGCAGTGTGGGGGTGCAGGGGTGGGGGTGCAGGGGTAGGGGTGCAGGGGTAGGGGTGCAGGGGTGGGGGTGCAGTGTGGGGGTGCAGTGTGGGGGTACATGGGTGGAGGTGCAGTGTGGGGGTGCAGTGTGGGGGTGCAGGGGTGGGGGTGCAGTGTGGGGGTGCAGGGGTGGAGGTGCAGTGTGGGGGTGTAGTGTGGGGGTGCAGTGTGGGAGTGCAGGGGTGGGGGTGCAGTGTGGGGGTGCAGGGGTGGGGGTGTAGTGTGGGGGTGCAGGGGTGGGGGTGCAGTGTGGGGGTGCAGTGTGGGGGTGCAGGGGTGGGGGTACAATGTGGGGGTGCAGGGGTGGGGGTGCAGTGTGGGGGTGCAGGGGTGGGGGTACAGGAGTGGGGGTGCAGGGGTGGGGGTGCAGTGTGGGGGTGCAGGGGTGGGGGTGCAGTGTGGGGGTACAATGTGGGGGTGCAGGGGTGGGGGTGCAGTGTGGGAGTGCAGGGGTGGGGGTGCAGTGTGGGGGTGCAGGGGTGGGGGTACAATGTGGGGGTGCAGGGGTAGGGGTGCAGTGTGGGGGTGCAGTGTGGGGGTGCAGGGGTGGGGGTGGGGTGGGCATGGAGGGGTGGGAGTGCAGGGGTGGGGGTGCAGGGGTGGGGGTGCAGGGGTGGGGGTGCAGTGTGGGGGTGCGGGGGTGGGGGTGCGGGGGTGGGGGTGAGGGGTGGGGGTGCAGTGTGGGGGTGCAGTGTGGGGGTGCAGTGTGGGGATGCAGGGGTGGGAGTGCAGTGTGGGGGTACAGGGGTGGGGGTGCGGGGGTGGGGGTGAGGGGTGGGGGTGCAGTGTGGGGGTGCAGTGTGGGGATGTAGGGGTGGGGGTGCAGGGGTGGGGGTGGATGGGGGGCTGGGGGAGATGTAGCCAAGGCAATCACTGATGTTCTGTGCGGGTGAGTTAGCGAAGGCTGTTCCAACAGGAGAGATTGAAGTAGAAGGAACAAGAGGAGGAATTTGTGCAGTAGCTGAGGGGATGGGTGCACAGAATAGGACGTGCAAAGGTCCTGAGGTGAAAGCTTCTTTGGCATGAACTGAGAACTGCTGTGGGATGGTCTGTATGTCAAATCTGTTGCTTTGATTGGTCAATAAATAAAACACTGATTGGCCAGTGGCCAGGCAGGAGGAAGTATAGGCGGGACAAGGAGGAGAAGAATTCTGGGAAGTAGAAGGCTGAGTCAGAGAAACTGCCAGCCGCCACCATGACAAGCCACATGTGAAGATGCTGGTAAGCCACGAGCCATGTGGCAAGGTATAGATTCATGGAAATGGATTAATTTAAGCTATAAGAACAGTTAGCAAGAAGCCTGCCATGGCCATACAGTTTGTAAGCAATATAAGTCTCTGTGTTTACTTGGTTGGGTCTGAGCGGCTGTGGGACTGGCGGGTGACAGAGATTTGTCCTGACTGTGGGCAAGGCAAGAAAACTCTAGCTACAGAGAACATCAAAAAAAAGTTACTTTGCTGTGGCAGAATGAGCCAGGCCGAGAAGCTGGAGATGAGGTCAGAGGAGCCATGGGCTGAATCGCGTGGGGCCTCTCGGCATTATAAACACACCGGTGCCTCGCTGCTGTTGTTTGTTTTGATCTGGGGGATGGGTTTGAATAGGAGCCCCTGGCCGCTGTGTGGCACAGCTCTTGCATTGTGCGGCTGCAGCTCCTGGACATTGATGCCTGATGGTGGATGTCTCTGGTAAGGGCATCAAGGACGCCAGCTGAGATGGAGGAGATGAGATGACAAACTTTGGGAGAACAGCAGGCACAGGACAGTCATCTGGAAGGAAGGGAAAGTGTAAAGGATGGCCTCCAGGAGGTGGGTGGGCAGTCCATCCTTCGTGGCCATCTCCCTCTCTGAGTTCCAGGACAAACACCACTCATTGCACACAGCACATGCTACGTTCTCTGCCTTCTTGTCTGTTTTTGGGTGTCTCACGCCCGCTTTCCCCTTTCTGGTTATATGGATATAGTACCTGTGTCTAAAGAGGTCTAGAGACAACTTCCACGCAAGAAAGAATGACTTCTTTAATCAGCTTTTTGTTACACTAGCAAGTGCCTGAGTCAACCAACTGAATAAGAGAGAAGGTTCACTTTGTCTCAGTTTGGGGGGGGGGATTGGATTTCAGCCTATAGCAAGTAGCCCCACTGCTTTTGGGTCCATGGGAAGGTAACACACCATGATACGTGATGAAGCAAAGCTGTTCAACTCATGGACAGGCTGGAGGGGACAGAGGGAGTCCAGCAGATTTGAGGACTGTCCCAACATTCCTTTCAAGGGGACAGCCTCAGGGACTTAAGATATTCTATGTCTTACCTTTTAGACGGCAAAGTGTCACCAGGTACCAAGCTTTTAGCACATGGGTCTTCAGGGGACATTCCAGATCTAAATTATAGAAAAGATGACATTGTAAACGTGGTCCAGTGCCACTGTGACCATGTGGGGGGCCGGATTATCCAGTGCAATAGTCCCAGATTGACAGGCTCCCTACACCGAGAACCCCTGGTGACATTTAACTTTCACGGTTGACCTGTCATATGTCTCAGTTTTTCAGAAGCTGGCAGACCAGCTATTCTTTGGAGCCCCGATCAGATTCTCTAAAGATTTTTGCCAAGGTGAACGAACATACAGGGAACATTTGAGGTGTCGTGGCTATAAATTGTGAGTTCTAGAAGGCCAACAAGAAGGACCTGGAGAGTTGAGAGACAAAGGACACCACACGTGGACGAGAGCCCGGGTGAGCAAAAGCAGGGAGATTTGAGTTTCTCATGAATAGAAAAACTGGAGATAAAATCCAGTTAAAGCAATACTGGCCTCCAAGACAGAACTACCTGGACTCTATTTTCAATATCCCCGCTGCTGAGCATACTTGGGAGGAGAAAAGAATCTGAGTTCCTTCAAGGATATCACCTCGGCTGAAGGCGTGTCCAGTGTCACCTTCCTTTCCTAGGGACAACACATATAAACAAAAGCCCAAAATGGGGTGCAAACATTCATCTCCCTTGACTTAATTCAGGACACCTCTGAAGGTCATCCCGAGCCTGACAGGTCCCCAAGGGGACTGCTGCAGCTTCTTTAGCATTTGCATCACAGTCCAGCATCTTCTTTCTGCCCACCTCACTTTTTTGGATCCCTCACAAGTGTAGTTCCCAAGAGCATTCTCCAGAAGGACATTCACCAGCGGAATTTGCAAGAACTTCCAGACCTCAGAGGCTTTTCTGAGAGATCCTGGTCCAAGAAAGCTGCTAACAAGTGATTCAAGGGAACAAACTTTAAGATGGGCTTTAAAAAAAGTATTTATTTAATTTTTTGAGATTACAAAAAATTTGTGGTTGATATATTGATTTATTGTGCACCCCAATAAACTTATTTGGGGGTCAGAGAACAGAACAGGGTTGACCCCAATACCCAGCTCCATGTTCGTTTTTATTAATAAGACCATAATATTAATCATAGAGGTTAGGCAGTGGTAGCACATGCATTTAATCCTAGCATTCCAGAGGCAGAGATCTGCCTGGATCTCTGTGAGTTCAAAGCCACACTGGAAACAGCCAAGCATGGTGACTCACGCCTTTAATCCCAGGAACTGATGGCAGGAAGCAGAAAGGTATATACGGCATGAGGACCAGGAACTAGCCTGGTTAAGCTTTTAGGCTTTTGAGAAGCAGTTCAGCTGAGACCCATTTGGATGAGGACTCAAAGGCTTCCAGACTGAGGAAACAGGATCAGCTGAGAAAATGGTGAGTTGAGGTGGCTGTGGCTTGTTCTGCTTCTCTGATCTTCCAGCGTTGACCCCAATACCCAGCTCCAGGTTTGTTTTTTATTAATAAGACCTTTTAAGATTCATGCTACAACAATATAGTTGCATTAATTCCTCCTTCCCTTTCCTCCTTCCAGACCCTCACATATAACTCCTTCTTGCTCTCTTTCAAATTTATGGCCTCTATTTTCCCATTTATTGTTATTACATATATATTCTTAAGCATGTAAACATACCCTCTTCAGTCTGTATGTTATTTGTGTGTGTGTGTATGTGTGTGTGTGTGTGTGTGTGTGTGTGTGTGTATACACATATATATATTTGTCACAGCAGGTGACAACTAGTATTGAGCAGATCGACCCGCCAGACGAATAATCCCCTGATGGGGAGCCTCACCTGGCAAGGTCGTGGGGTCACTGACTATAAGTGACTGGTTACTCCAGTCTGTAATTTCATGATTTTCATTCTTCCTTACTTTCCTTTTTCCTGAATAGTGTTCCACAGTGTTTATGTGCCACATTTTTAATATCCATTTGTCGGTTGAAGGACATTTAGGTTGTTTCCCTCTTCTAGCTCCTGTGAAAAGGGCAGCAGTGAACATGGCTGAGAAAGTATCTGTGGAGTAGGATGTGGGCCTTTGGGCATACGGCAAGGAGTGGTGTAGTTGCTTCCTATGGTAGGTTAATTTTAGCTTTTTGAGAATTCTCCATGCTCATTTCCAGAGGGGCTGGGTCAGTTTGCAATCCCGCCAACGGTGAATGGGGTTACTTCCCCCCCCCCCAGACTCTCTCCAGCATTTGTTGTTGGTCGTTCCCTAAAGCTGGGGACAATGGACATTTTAAGAAGATGCTTCTCAGCCATTTCCCTTTTTCTTTTGAGAACTATCTGCTCAGGTCCCAGACCCGCTTTTTGAATGGGTCATTTTCTGTTTTCTGTTTGTTTGACTGTATTTTGAGTTCTTTATATAGTCTGGATGTCCACCCTCTGTCAGATGAATAGCTGGCAAAGATTCTCCCCCATTCTTTGGGCTCCCTTCACCTGGCTGATTGTTTCATTAGCTGTGTGGAGGCTTTTTAGGTCTATGAAGTCCCAGTTGTCAATTGTTGGCCTTGATTCTTGGACAAATGGAGTCCTGTTCAGAAAGTCCTTTCTGAAACTGTATCATGCAGGGCTCTGCCTGTGTTTTCTTCTAGCAGTTTTAGTGCTTCCGGTTTAGGTAGTTTTCTTATAAAGTGATAGATAGATAGATAGATAGATAGATAGATAGATAGATAGATAGATAGATAGATAGATAGATAGATAGATAGATGTCTGCTTTCTTTCTTCAGCGTGTGGACAGTCAGTTTGCTGAAGATGCTGTCTTTCTCTGGCTTATGTTTGTCAAATACTAAATGTCTGAAGTTACATAATGCTTGTGTTTGGGTCTTTGGTTTTGTTCCTTTGGTCAACATGCCTGTCTTTGTGCCAATACCATATTGCTTTTATTACTATGGCTCTGTAATGTATCTTGAGATCTGGAATAGTGATCCTTCCAACATTGAATTTTTTCCCCCCCCTCAGGATTGTTTTGGTTATCTGTGATCTTTTGTGGTTCCATAAGAATTTTAGATACTTATTCTGTTTATGTGAAGAAAAAGATGGGAATTTTGTTTGGGATTGCATTGAATTTGCAAATAGTTTCTGATGAAATGGTGACTTTCATAATATTAGTTCAACTAATACATGAACATAGGATGTTTCTTTATTTTCTAGTATCTTTCCCCATCTCTTTCTTCAGAGGTTTGAAGTTTTTATTGTGGAGGTCCTTCACCTGCCTTGTTAGGTTACTTCCCAGATGGTTTGTTTTCTTTGAGGCTATTGTGAGCTTCCGTGTGTGTGCCGGGAGTTGAACCACTGTCCTCCAGAAGAGCTGCCAACCACTGAGTGCAGGGGTAGATCTGGCTGGCTGGAGATGTTGGATCTGCTGTCTGTGGGGCCTGTGTGTCAGAGGCAGGCAGGGTGAGTCCTAGAGGGAGACTGGAAGTTGATTGTGTTTTGCAGGCAGGAGTGTAGACCAGGCTGGGGGCACTGTCTGCGGGACCTGGGCCAGACCTGGGGGCTCCGGAAGTGTGGAGAGGAGGGTCAGGCAGACTGACTGGGCTAGACCCTGGAGAACCAAGTACAGGATCTGGCTGGGTAGACGGGTTCTAAGATGGGCATTTGAAACCAGATCACAAACTGTAGGAGTATTCTTAGTCCCTGGAGTGCGGAAGCTGCAAAAGTGGAAACTTTTGCCAGTGGAGAAGTTAGGATGAGATACAGTTAGAGAATAATGAGGCATTTGAGGTCACAGGAAGCTGCAGTTAAATGCAGGCGGCTGGCTATTGCTGGGGGCAACTACTGTACTAGAGAACTACAGCAAAGGGTGTGTAGGTGATTAACAACTAAGGTCATCTGTGCTCTGAATACCGGAGGACTTACTGAGCCTTATGTAAGAACCTCCGGTAGTCACAGGGCAGAAAAAGCAGAGGAATCAAATCTAGGGTTTAATTGTAAAAGTCACAGAGTTCTGTAAAATATGAATTCCCATGACAGGTCCATTATATCTGTAGAGCTCTGACTGGGAAGATTTAGGATGGGGAAGTGCGGTGCTGATCTTGGTTGTCGACTTGACTACATCTGGAATAAACTAAAACGCAAGCTTCAGGGCACATCTTTAAGGGGTTTTCTTGATTATTTGACATGTGATGACCCACCCTAAATCTGGATCACACCTTCTGGGCCACATAAAAGACATGGAAGAAGGAAGCTTTTGCCTGCCTGCTCTTACTCTTGCTGGTAAGTCCATCTATGCTGCTGCTGAGGTATCCCTTCACTGATATTAGAACATACTTCTTCAGGATCCAAACATAGACTGAAGACCAGCAGTTCTCTAGAACTTCCCTGGGACTGCAGCAGCACCAGACTGGAACTGTGGAGACATCCAGTTTCATGGATTCTTGGCCTTGCCATCAGGAGACAGCCATTGTTGGACTACCCAGATCACATTCCTGTAGTAGGATAGGCTCATAGGGTCGAGGAGATTGGCTCAAACCAGTTGCCAAGGCATGCACATAACGTGCTTCCTTATGAGTCAACCTGAAGTCTGCCTGAGGGCCTAGCAACAGGCGCTGTCAGAGGTGCTGATCATGCCCAGCCAATGAGGGATGGCCACACAATGCCACCAGACTAGGACACAGCATGGGTGCTGGGAGGAGGGTATATAAGGCCTTCCCCGTTATTGAATAAACAAGTCTGCTGTTTGCCTTCAACTGACTCCCAGTGTCTTTGATGCTGTGCCTTCCCACCCCCTCCTCCCAAGGGAGCCCTTAGGATCCAGCAACAGTAATCCACTCTGCTAAAGCCTCATACACACACACACACACACACACACACACACACAATATACACGTGTAATACATATGTATATATGTACTTATATGAATACATATGTAACAGAATGAATACATATTCCTTCTATCTGTTCTGTTCCTCTAGGGCAATGGTTCTCAACCTTCTTAATGCTTTGACCCTTTAATACTTCAGGTTGTAGTGATCCCAAATCATAAAATTATCTCACTGCTACTTTATAAGTCTAATTTTGATACTGTTATGAATGTAATATAATGTATGTAATGTAAATACCAGATAGGCAAGATACCCGATATGTGACCCCCAATGGGGCCATGACCCACAGGTTGAGAACCACTGCTCTGGAGATTTTTCCCCCCCTCCCCTGACTACTATAGAATGTTTAGGCCCCTGCACTTCTGAAGTCAGAGAGTGGGGTAGAAAGGTCCTGAGCCCTGTGTGCAGACTCTGATCTTCTGGGTTCTGAGACCCAACTGATGAGGCTGACTGTCTACTGGCTCACAGAATGTTAAACAGGATTTTCTTCTTCTTCTTCTTCTTCTTCTTCTTCTTCTTCTTCTTCTTCTTCTTCTTCTTCTTCTTCTTCGATTTATTTATTTATTATGTATACAGTGTTCTGTCTGCACATATCCCTGCAAGCCAGAAGGGGGCACCAGATCTCATTACAGATGGCTGTGAGCCACCATGTGGTTGCTGGGAATTGAACTCAGGACCTTTGGAAGAACAAGCAGTGCTCTTAACCTCTAGCCATCTCTCCAGTCCAGGATTATCTTCTTAGCTTGAGATGAAAACAGGAGGCAACAGTGTGGTGGAATATTTGTTTAACTAGGCAATAATGTGTTACATTTGTTTATGCTGCATTTGTTTAGTGATGTAAAGGTGTCTTGCTTTGCCTGCTTAGGGCACCTGATTGGTCTAATAAAAAGCCAAACAGCCAATAGCTAGTCAGTAGAAGGATCGGTGGGGCTGGCAGGCAGAGAGAATAAGTAGGAGGAGGAATCTAGGCTCAAGAAGAGAGAGACTGAGAAGGAGAGAATGAAGGACAAAGACAGGGAGACCCCTGGGGCCAGCCAGCTAGGCAGCAGTCAGACAGACAGACACGGAGTAGAACATACAGAAGGAAAGAAAGATAAAAAGCCCCGAGACAAAATATAGATCAAGAAAAACAGATTAAATTAAGTTATAAGAGCTACTGGGACAAGTATAAGATAAGGCCGAGCATTCATAACTAACAATAAGTCTCTGTGTCATGATTTAGGAGCTGGTTGGTGGCCCAAAAGAAAGCCTGCTACACAACAGTAGTTCTAATATATACTTCCTGAACTGCTGGGGGTCATTATTCAGATTCCTCTGGACTGAGCACCCCATTGTACAGATCTCTGGTCTCGCAGGAAGGTTTGTGAACCCCACGTTTGGCTCTTTGGTGCGTCCTGAGAGATACTGCTTCTCAAGTTCTCCCTCAGACACTGCTAGCCACCTCCCTGGGGGTGTGCATGTCCTTGTGTTTTTACCTTTAATTCCAGAGCAGGAAACTAGAGACTCAAGCCGGCCTTTGAGACTACATCCTGCTCAGTACTGACATCGAGGCTTGCTCTGGTGTTCACAGCGGGCCTCTCTGTGAACTTCCCACAGCAGTTGTATGTACAGTATGGTGCAAAGATTTCTGAGCAATTCAACATTAAGCTGAAAAACACATCAGATCAGGCAAAGAAAAAATTTAAGCAAAGGAGCAAGGGATTATATATAAATGTGTATATATATTCATGAATATATATATATAATGACTAGATTCTTGAAGCTCCTTGTGCACCAAGAATAGAACAAATGACCCTCCCCCAATTCCTGGAGCCTACATGTATTTGTCCAGATTCAGGTCAGCTGTGACTAAAGACCTGCAGTAACACTAGCTTGCCCATGACAGCTCACACATGAATGACTGTGGGAAGGTCATTTGAAGTGACAACTATGCTCTCTGAGGTCCCCAGGAACCCAGCCTTCTTGCTCGACTTCATTTTTAAGAGATGGCTCTATCTTCACGGTTCAGTGGGTAAAACTCTAGCCATTACATCTGTGTTCCCTGCAGCAAGATAAGGAAGTAGAGAAAAAAACAGGCAAAGGATGCACACTGTTGGACTGAAAAGGTAGGATGCACACTGTTGGACTGAGAAGGTAGGGTGCACACTGTTGGACTGTGAAGGTAGGTAGGATGCAACACTGTTGGATTGTGAAGGTAGGTAGGATGCACACTGTTGGACTGAGAAGGTAGGGTGCACACTGTTGGACTGAGAAGGTAGGATGCACACTGTTGGACTGAGAAGGTAGGGTGCACACTGTTGGTCTGAGAAGGTAGGATGCACACTGTTGGACTGAGAAAGTAGGATGCACACTGTTGGACTGTGAAGGTAGGATGCACACTGTTGGACTGAGGAGGTAGGGTGCACACTGTTGGACTGAGAAGGTAGGGTGCACACTGTTGGACTGAGAAGGTAGGATGCACACTGTTGGACTGAGAAGGTAGGTAGGATGCACACTGTTGGACTGTGAAGGTAGGGTGCACACTGTTGGACTGAGAAGGTAGGGTGCACACTGTAGGACTGAGAAGGTAGGTAGGGTGCACACTGTTGGACTGAGAAAGTAGGGTGCACACTGTTGGACTGAGAAGGTAGGGTGCACACTGTTGGACTGAGAAGGTAGGGTGCACACTGTTGGACTGAGGAGGTAGGGTGCACACTGTTGGACTGAGGAGGTAGGATGCACACTGTTGGACTGAGAAGATAGGATGCACACTGTTGGACTGAGAAGGTAGGATGCACACTGTTGGACTGTGAAGGTAGGTAAGATGCACACTGTTGGACTGTGAAGGTAAGTAGGATGCATGCTGTTGGACTGAGGAGGTAGGTAGGGTGCACACTGTTGGACTGAGAAGGTAGGTAGGGTGCACACTTGGGACTGAGAAGGTAGGATGCACACTGTTGGACTGAGAAGGTAAGGTGCACACTGTTGGACTGAGAAGGTAGGTAGGATGCATGCTGTTGGACTGAGGAGGTAGGTAGGGTGCACAGTGTTGGACTGAGAAGGTAGGTAGGATGCACACTGTTGGACTGAGGAGGTAGGGTGCACACTGTTGGACTGTGAAGGTAGGATGCACACTGTTGGACTGAGAAGGTAGGTAGGATGCACACTTTGGACTGAGAAGGTAGGGTGCACACTGTTGGACTGAGAAGGTAGGATGCACACTGTTGGACTGAGAAGGTAGGATGCACACCGTTGGACTGAGAAGGTAGGTAGGATGCACACTGTTGGACTGAGAAGGTAGGGTGCACACTGTTGGACTGAGAAGGTAGGTAGGATGCATGCTGTTGGACTGAGGAGGTAGGGTGCACACTGTTGGACTGAGAAGGTAGGTAGGGTGCACACTGTTGGACGGAGAAGGTAGGATGCACACTGTTGGACTGAGAAGGTAGGGTGCACACTGTTGGACTGAGAAGGTAGGTAGGATGCACACTGTTGGACTGAGGAGGTAGGATGCACACTGTTGGACTGAGAAGGTAGGATGCACACTGTTGGACTGAGAAGGTAGGATGCACACTGTTGGACTGAGAAGGTAGGTAGGATGCACACTGTTGGACTGAGGAGGTAGGGTGCACACTGTTGGACTGTGAAGGTAGGATGCACACTGTTGGACTGAGAAGGTAGGTAGGATGCACACTTTGGACTGAGAAGGTAGGGTGCACACTGTTGGACTGAGAAGGTAGGATGCACACTGTTGGACTGAGAAGGTAGGATGCACACCGTTGGACTGAGAAGGTAGGTAAGATGCACACTGTTGGACTGAGAAGGTAGGGTGCACACTGTTGGACTGAGAAGGTAGGGTGCACACTGTTGGACTGAGAAGGTAGGTAGGATGCATGCTGTTGGACTGAGGAGGTAGGGTGCACACTGTTGGACTGAGAAGGTAGGTAGGGTGCACACTGTTGGACTGAGAAGGTAGGATGCACACTGTTGGACTGAGAAGGTAGGGTGCACACTGTTGGACTGAGAAGGTAGGTAGGATGCACACTGTTGGACTGAGGAGGTAGGATGCACACTGTTGGACTGAGAAGGTAGGATGCACACTGTTGGACTGAGAAGGTAGGATGCACACTGTTGGACTGAGAAGGTAGGTAGGATGCACACTGTTGGACTGAGAAGGTAGGGTGCACACTGTTGGACTGAGAAGGTAGGGTGCACACTGTTGGACTGAGAAGGTAGGGTGCACACTGTTGGACTGAGAAGGTAGGTAGGATGCATGCTGTTGGACTGAGGAGGTAGGTAGGATGCACACTGTTGGACTGAGGAGGTAGGTAGGATGCACACTGTTGGACTGAGGAGGTAGGGTGCACACTGTTGGACTGAGAAGGTAGGATGCACACTGTTGGACTGAGAAGGTAGGTAGGATGCACACTGTTGGACTGAGAAGGTAGGGTGCACACTGTTGGACTGAGAAGGTAGGGTGCACACTGTTGGACTGAGAAGGTAGGGTGAACACTGTTGGACTGAGAAGGTAGGGTGCACACTGTTGGACTGAGAAGGTAGGTAGGATGCACACTGCTGGACTGAGAAGGTAGGATGCACACTGTTGGACTGAGAAAGTAGGATGCACACTGTTGGACTGTGAAGGTAGGATGCACACTGTTGGACTGAGGAGGTAGGGTGCACACTGTTGGACTGAGAAGGTAGGGTGCACACTGTTGGACTGAGAAGGTAGGATGCACACTGTTGGACTGAGAAGGTAGGTAGGATGCACACTGTTGGACTGTGAAGGTAGGGTGCACACTGTTGGACTGAGAAGGTAGGGTGCACACTGTAGGACTGAGAAGGTAGGTAAGGTGCACACTGTTGGACTGAGAAAGTAGGGTGCACACTGTTGGACTGAGAATGTAGGGTGCACACTGTTGGACTGAGAAGGTAGGGTGCACACTGTTGGACTGAGGAGGTAGGGTGCACACTGTTGGACTGAGGAGGTAGGATGCACACTGTTGGACTGAGAAGATAGGATGCACACTGTTGGACTGAGAAGGTAGGATGCACACTGTTGGACTGTGAAGGTAGGTAGGATGCACACTGTTGGACTGTGAAGGTAAGTAGGATGCATGCTGTTGGACTGAGGAGGTAGGTAGGGTGCACACTGTTGGACTGAGAAGGTAGGTAGGGTGCACACTGTTGGACTGAGAAGGTAGGATGCACACTGTTGGACTGAGAAGGTAAGGTGCACACTGTTGGACTGAGAAGGTAGGTAGGATGCATGCTGTTGGACTGAGGAGGTAGGTAGGGTGCACAGTGTTGGACTGAGAAGGTAGGTAGGATGCACACTGTTGGACTGAGGAGGTAGGGTGCACACTGTTGGACTGTGAAGGTAGGATGCACACTGTTGGACTGAGAAGGTAGGTAGGATGCACACTTTGGACTGAGAAGGTAGGGTGCACACTGTTGGACTGAGAAGGTAGGATGCACACTGTTGGACTGAGAAGGTAGGATGCACACCGTTGGACTGAGAAGGTAGGTAGGATGCACACTGTTGGACTGAGAAGGTAGGGTGCACACTGTTGGACTGAGAAGGTAGGGTGCACACTGTTGGACTGAGAAGGTAGGTAGGATGCATGCTGTTGGACTGAGGAGGTAGGGTGCACACTGTTGGACTGAGAAGGTAGGTAGGGTGCACACTGTTGGACTGAGAAGGTAGGATGCACACTGTTGGACTGAGAAGGTAGGGTGCACACTGTTGGACTGAGAAGGTAGGTAGGATGCACACTGTTGGACTGAGGAGGTAGGATGCACACTGTTGGACTGAGAAGGTAGGATGCACACTGTTGGACTGAGAAGGTAGGATGCACACTGTTGGACTGAGAAGGTAGGTAGGATGCACACTGTTGGACTGAGGAGGTAGGGTGCACACTGTTGGACTGTGAAGGTAGGATGCACACTGTTGGACTGAGAAGGTAGGTAGGATGCACACTTTGGACTGAGAAGGTAGGGTGCACACTGTTGGACTGAGAAGGTAGGATGCACACTGTTGGACTGAGAAGGTAGGATGCACACCGTTGGACTGAGAAGGTAGGTAAGATGCACACTGTTGGACTGAGAAGGTAGGGTGCACACTGTTGGACTGAGAAGGTAGGATGCACACTGTTGGACTGAGAAGGTAGGTAGGATGCACACTTTGGACTGAGAAGGTAGGGTGCACACTGTTGGACTGAGAAGGTAGGATGCACACTGTTGGACTGAGAAGGTAGGATGCACACCGTTGGACTGAGAAGGTAGGTAGGATGCACACTGTTGGACTGAGAAGGTAGGGTGCACACTGTTGGACTGAGAAGGTAGGGTGCACACTGTTGGACTGAGAAGGTAGGTAGGATGCATGCTGTTGGACTGAGGAGGTAGGGTGCACACTGTTGGACTGAGAAGGTAGGTAGGGTGCACACTGTTGGACTGAGAAGGTAGGATGCACACTGTTGGACTGAGAAGGTAGGGTGCACACTGTTGGACTGAGAAGGTAGGTAGGATGCACACTGTTGGACTGAGGAGGTAGGATGCACACTGTTGGACTGAGAAGGTAGGATGCACACTGTTGGACTGAGAAGGTAGGATGCACACTGTTGGACTGAGAAGGTAGGTAGGATGCACACTGTTGGACTGAGGAGGTAGGGTGCACACTGTTGGACTGTGAAGGTAGGATGCACACTGTTGGACTGAGAAGGTAGGTAGGATGCACACTTTGGACTGAGAAGGTAGGGTGCACACTGTTGGACTGAGAAGGTAGGATGCACACTGTTGGACTGAGAAGGTAGGATGCACACCGTTGGACTGAGAAGGTAGGTAAGATGCACACTGTTGGACTGAGAAGGTAGGGTGCACACTGTTGGACTGAGAAGGTAGGGTGCACACTGTTGGACTGAGAAGGTAGGTAGGATGCATGCTGTTGGACTGAGGAGGTAGGGTGCACACTGTTGGACTGAGAAGGTAGGTAGGGTGCACACTGTTGGACTGAGAAGGTAGGATGCACACTGTTGGACTGAGAAGGTAGGGTGCACACTGTTGGACTGAGAAGGTAGGTAGGATGCACACTGTTGGACTGAGGAGGTAGGATGCACACTGTTGGACTGAGAAGGTAGGTAGGGTGCACAGTGTTGGACTGAGAAGGTAGGTAGGATGCACACTGTTGGAATGAGGAGGTAGGGTGCACACTGTTGGACTGTGAAGGTAGGATGCACACTGTTGGACTGAGAAGGTAGGTAGGATGCACACTTTGGACTGAGAAGGTAGGGTGCACACTGTTGGACTGAGAAGGTAGGATGCACACTGTTGGACTGAGAAGGTAGGATGCACACCGTTGGACTGAGAAGGTAGGTAGGATGCACACTGTTGGACTGAGAAGGTAGGGTGCACACTGTTGGACTGAGAAGGTAGGGTGCACACTGTTGGACTGAGAAGGTAGGTAGGATGCATGCTGTTGGACTGAGGAGGTAGGGTGCACACTGTTGGACTGAGAAGGTAGGTAGGGTGCACACTGTTGGACTGAGAAGGTAGGATGCACACTGTTGGACTGAGAAGGTAGGGTGCACACTGATGGACTGAGAAGGTAGGTAGGATGCACACTGTTGGACTGAGGAGGTAGGATGCACACTGTTGGACTGAGAAGGTAGGATGCACACTGTTGGACTGAGAAGGTAGGATGCACACTGTTGGACTGAGAAGGTAGGTAGGATGCACACTGTTGGACTGAGGAGGTAGGGTGCACACTGTTGGACTGTGAAGGTAGGATGCACACTGTTGGACTGAGAAGGTAGGTAGGATGCACACTTTGGACTGAGAAGGTAGGGTGCACACTGTTGGACTGAGAAGGTAGGATGCACACTGTTGGACTGAGAAGGTAGGATGCACACCGTTGGACTGAGAAGGTAGGTAAGATGCACACTGTTGGACTGAGAAGGTAGGGTGCACACTGTTGGACTGAGAAGGTAGGATGCACACTGTTGGACTGAGAAGGTAGGTAGGATGCACACTTTGGACTGAGAAGGTAGGGTGCACACTGTTGGACTGAGAAGGTAGGATGCACACTGTTGGACTGAGAAGGTAGGATGCACACCGTTGGACTGAGAAGGTAGGTAGGATGCACACTGTTGGACTGAGAAGGTAGGGTGCACACTGTTGGACTGAGAAGGTAGGGTGCACACTGTTGGACTGAGAAGGTAGGTAGGATGCATGCTGTTGGACTGAGGAGGTAGGGTGCACACTGTTGGACTGAGAAGGTAGGTAGGGTGCACACTGTTGGACTGAGAAGGTAGGATGCACACTGTTGGACTGAGAAGGTAGGGTGCACACTGTTGGACTGAGAAGGTAGGTAGGATGCACACTGTTGGACTGAGGAGGTAGGGTGCACACTGTTGGACTGTGAAGGTAGGATGCACACTGTTGGACTGAGAAGGTAGGTAGGATGCACACTTTGGACTGAGAAGGTAGGGTGCACACTGTTGGACTGAGAAGGTAGGATGCACACTGTTGGACTGAGAAGGTAGGATGCACACCGTTGGACTGAGAAGGTAGGTAAGATGCACACTGTTGGACTGAGAAGGTAGGGTGCACACTGTTGGACTGAGAAGGTAGGGTGCACACTGTTGGACTGAGAAGGTAGGTAGGATGCATGCTGTTGGACTGAGGAGGTAGGGTGCACACTGTTGGACTGAGAAGGTAGGTAGGGTGCACACTGTTGGACTGAGAAGGTAGGATGCACACTGTTGGACTGAGAAGGTAGGGTGCACACTGTTGGACTGAGAAGGTAGGTAGGATGCACACTGTTGGACTGAGGAGGTAGGATGCACACTGTTGGACTGAGAAGGTAGGATGCACACTGTTGGACTGAGAAGGTAGGATGCACACTGTTGGACTGAGAAGGTAGGTAGGATGCACACTGTTGGACTGAGAAGGTAGGGTGCACACTGTTGGACTGAGAAGGTAGGGTGCACACTGTTGGACTGAGAAGGTAGGGTGCACACTGTTGGACTGAGAAGGTAGGTAGGTTGCATGCTGTTGGACTGAGGAGGTAGGTAGGATGCACACTGTTGGACTGAGGAGGTAGGTAGGATGCACACTGTTGGACTGAGGAGGTAGGGTGCACACTGTTGGACTGAGAAGGTAGGATGCACACTGTTGGACTGAGAAGGTAGGTAGGATGCACACTGTTGGACTGAGAAGGTAGGGTGCACACTGTTGGACTGAGAAGGTAGGGTGCACACTGTTGGACTGAGAAGGTAGGGTGCACACTGTTGGACTGAGAAGGTAGGGTGCACACTGTTGGACTGAGAAGGTAGGTAGGATGCACACTGCTGGACTGAGAAGGTAGGTAGGATGCACACTGTTGGACTGTGAAGGTAGGGTGCACACTGTTGGACTGAGAAGGTAGGGTGCACACTGTAGGACTGAGAAGGTAGGTAAGGTGCACACTGTTGGACTGAGAAAGTAGGGTGCACACTGTTGGACTGAGAAGGTAGGGTGCACACTGTTGGACTGAGAAGGTAGGGTGCACCCTGTTGGACTGAGGAGGTAGGGTGCACACTGTTGGACTGAGGAGGTAGGATGCACACTGTTGGACTGAGAAGATAGGATGCACACTGTTGGACTGAGAAGGTAGGATGCACACTGTTGGACTGTGAAGGTAGGTAGGATGCACACTGTTGGACTGTGAAGGTAAGTAGGATGCATGCTGTTGGACTGAGGAGGTAGGTAGGGTGCACACTGTTGGACTGAGAAGGTAGGTAGGGTGCACACTGTTGGACTGAGAAGGTAGGATGCACACTGTTGGACTGAGAAGGTAAGGTGCACACTGTTGGACTGAGAAGGTAGGTAGGATGCATGCTGTTGGACTGAGGAGGTAGGTAGGGTGCACAGTGTTGGACTGAGAAGGTAGGTAGGATGCACACTGTTGGACTGAGGAGGTAGGGTGCACACTGTTGGACTGTGAAGGTAGGATGCACACTGTTGGACTGAGAAGGTAGGTAGGATGCACACTTTGGACTGAGAAGGTAGGGTGCACACTGTTGGACTGAGAAGGTAGGATGCACACTGTTGGACTGAGAAGGTAGGATGCACACCGTTGGACTGAGAAGGTAGGTAGGATGCACACTGTTGGACTGAGAAGGTAGGGTGCACACTGTTGGACTGAGAAGGTAGGGTGCACACTGTTGGACTGAGAAGGTAGGTAGGACGCATGCTGTTGGACTGAGGAGGTAGGGTGCACACTGTTGGACTGAGAAGGTAGGTAGGGTGCACACTGTTGGACTGAGAAGGTAGGATGCACACTGTTGGACTGAGAAGGTAGGGTGCACACTGTTGGACTGAGAAGGTAGGTAGGATGCACACTGTTGGACTGAGGAGGTAGGATGCACACTGTTGGACTGAGAAGGTAGGATGCACACTGTTGGACTGAGAAGGTAGGATGCACACTGTTGGACTGAGAAGGTAGGTAGGATGCACACTGTTGGACTGAGGAGGTAGGGTGCACACTGTTGGACTGTGAAGGTAGGATGCACACTGTTGGACTGAGAAGGTAGGTAGGATGCACACTTTGGACTGAGAAGGTAGGGTGCACACTGTTGGACTGAGAAGGTAGGATGCACACTGTTGGACTGAGAAGGTAGGATGCACACCGTTGGACTGAGAAGGTAGGTAAGATGCACACTGTTGGACTGAGAAGGTAGGGTGCACACTGTTGGACTGAGAAGGTAGGATGCACACTGTTGGACTGAGAAGGTAGGTAGGATGCACACTGTTGGACTGAGGAGGTAGGTAGGATGCACACTGTTGGACTGAGGAGGTAGGGTGCACACTGTTGGACTGAGAAGGTAGGATGCACACTGTTGGACTGAGAAGGTAGGTAGGATGCACACTGTTGGACTGAGGAGGTAGGGTGCACACTGTTGGACTGAGAAGGTAGGATGCACACTGTTGGACTGAGGAGGTAGGTAGGATGCACACTGTTGGACTGAGGAGGTAGGTAGGATGCACACTGTTGGACTGAGGAGGTAGGGTGCACACTGTTGGACTGAGAAGGTAGGATGCACACTGTTGGACTGAGAAGGTAGGTAGGATGCACACTGTTGGACTGAGAAGGTAGGGTGCACACTGTTGGACTGAGAAGGTAGGGTGCACACTGTTGGACTGAGAAGGTAGGGTGCACACTGTTGGACTGAGAAGGTAGGGTGCACACTGTTGGACTGAGAAGGTAGGTAGGATGCACACTGCTGGACTGAGAAGGTAGGTAGGATGCACACTGTTGGACTGTGAAGGTAGGGTGCACACTGTTGGACTGAGAAGGTAGGGTGCACACTGTAGGACTGAGAAGGTAGGTAAGGTGCACACTGTTGGACTGAGAAAGTAGGGTGCACACTGTTGGACTGAGAAGGTAGGGTGCACACTGTTGGACTGAGAAGGTAGGGTGCACACTGTTGGACTGAGGAGGTAGGATGCACACTGTTGGACTGTGAAGATAGGTAGGATGCACACTGTTGGACTGTGAAGGTAAGTAGGATGCATGCTGTTGGACTGAGGAGGTAGGTAGGGTGCACACTGTTGGACTGAGAAGGTAGGTAGGGTGCACACTGTTGGACTGAGAAGGTAGGATGCACACTGTTGGACTGAGAAGGTAAGGTGCACACTGTTGGACTGAGAAGGTAGGTAGGATGCATGCTGTTGGACTGAGGAGGTAGGTAGGGTGCACAGTGTTGGACTGAGAAGGTAGGTAGGATGCACACTGTTGGAATGAGGAGGTAGGGTGCACACTGTTGGACTGTGAAGGTAGGATGCACACTGTTGGACTGAGAAGGTAGGTAGGATGCACACTTTGGACTGAGAAGGTAGGGTGCACACTGTTGGACTGAGAAAGTAGGATGCACACTGTTGGACTGAGAAGGTAGGATGCACACCGTTGGACTGAGAAGGTAGGTAAGATGCACACTGTTGGACTGAGAAGGTAGGATGCACACTGTTGGACTGAGAAGGTAGGGTGCACACTGTTGGACTGAGAAGGTAGGTAGGATGCACACTGTTGGACTGAGGAGGTAGGATGCACACTGTTGGACTGAGAAGGTAGGATGCACACTGTTGGACTGAGAAGGTAGGATGCACACTGTTGGACTGAGAAGGTAGGTAGGATGCACACTGTTGGACTGAGGAGGTAGGGTGCACACTGTTGGACTGTGAAGGTAGGATGCACACTGTTGGACTGAGAAGGTAGGTAGGATGCACACTTTGGACTGAGAAGGTAGGGTGCACACTGTTGGACTGAGAAGGTAGGATGCACACTGTTGGACTGAGAAGGTAGGATGCACACCGTTGGACTGAGAAGGTAGGTAAGATGCACACTGTTGGACTGAGAAGGTAGGGTGCACACTGTTGGACTGAGAAGGTAGGATGCACACTGTTGGACTGAGAAGGTAGGTAGGATGCACACTTTGGACTGAGAAGGTAGGGTGCACACTGTTGGACTGAGAAGGTAGGATGCACACTGTTGGACTGAGAAGGTAGGATGCACACTGTTGGACTGAGAAGGTAGGATGCACACCGTTGGACTGAGAAGGTAGGTAGGATGCACACTGTTGGACTGAGAAGGTAGGGTGCACACTGTTGGACTGAGAAGGTAGGGTGCACACTGTTGGACTGAGAATGTAGGTAGGATGCATGCTGTTGGACTGAGGAGGTACGGTGCACACTGTTGGACTGAGAAGGTAGGTAGGGTGCACACTGTTGGACTGAGAAGGTAGGATGCACACTGTTGGACTGAGAAGGTAGGGTGCACACTGTTGGACTGAGAAGGTAGGTAGGATGCACACTGTTGGACTGAGGAGGTAGGATGCACACTGTTGGACTGAGAAGGTAGGATGCACACTGTTGGACTGAGAAGGTAGGATGCACACTGTTGGACTGAGAAGGTAGGTAGGATGCACACTGTTGGACTGAGGAGGTAGGGTGCACACTGTTGGACTGTGAAGGTAGGATGCACACTGTTGGACTGAGAAGGTAGGTAGGATGCACACTTTGGACTGAGAAGGTAGGGTGCACACTGTTGGACTGAGAAGGTAGGATGCACACTGTTGGACTGAGAAGGTAGGATGCACACCGTTGGACTGAGAAGGTAGGTAAGATGCACACTGTTGTACTGAGAAGGTAGGGTGCACACTGTTGGACTGAGAAGGTAGGGTGCACACTGTTGGACTGAGAAGGTAGGTAGGATGCATGCTGTTGGACTGAGGAGGTAGGGTGCACACTGTTGGACTGAGAAGGTAGGTAGGGTGCACACTGTTGGACTGAGAAGGTAGGATGCACACTGTTGGACTGAGAAGGTAGGGTGCACACTGTTGGACTGAGAAGGTAGGTAGGATGCACACTGTTGGACTGAGGAGGTAGGATGCACACTGTTGGACTGAGAAGGTAGGATGCACACTGTTGGACTGTGAAGGTAGATAGGATGCACACTGTTGGACTGTGAAGGTAGGGTGCACACTGTTGGACTGAGAAGGTAGGGTGCACACTGTAGGACTGAGAAGGTAGGTAAGGTGCACACTGTTGGACTGAGAAAGTAGGGTGCACACTGTTGGACTGAGAAGGTAGGGTGCACACTGTTGGACTGAGAAGGTAGGGTGCACACTGTTGGACTGAGGAGGTAGGGTGCACACTGTTGGACTGAGAAGATAGGATGCACACTGTTGGACTGAGAAGGTAGGATGCACACTGTTGGACTGTGAAGGTAGGTAGGATGCACACTGTTGGACTGTGAAGGTAAGTAGGATGCATGCTGTTGGACTGAGGAGGTAGGTAGGGTGCACACTGTTGGACTGAGAAGGTAGGTAGGGTGCACACTGTTGGACTGAGAAGGTAGGATGCACACTGTTGGACTGAGAAGGTAAGGTGCACACTGTTGGACTGAGAAGGTAGGTAGGATGCATGCTGTTGGACTGAGGAGGTAGGTAGGGTGCACAGTGTTGGACTGAGAAGGTATGTAGGATGCACACTGTTGGACTGAGGAGGTAGGGTGCACACTGTTGGACTGTGAAGGTAGGATGCACACTGTTGGACTGAGAAGGTAGGTAGGATGCACACTTTGGACTGAGAAGGTAGGGTGCACACTGTTGGACTGAGAAGGTAGGATGCACACTGTTGGACTGAGAAGGTAGGGTGCACACTGTTGGACTGAGAAGGTAGGTAGGATGCACACTGTTGGACTGAGGAGGTAGGATGCACACTGTTGGACTGAGAAGGTAGGATGCACACTGTTGGACTGAGAAGGTAGGATGCACACTGTTGGACTGAGAAGGTAGGTAGGATGCACACTGTTGGACTGAGGAGGTAGGGTGCACACTGTTGGACTGTGAAGGTAGGATGCACACTGTTGGACTGAGAAGGTAGGTAGGATGCACACTTTGGACTGAGAAGGTAGGGTGCACACTGTTGGACTGAGAAGGTAGGATGCACACTGTTGGACTGAGAAGGTAGGATGCACACCGTTGGACTGAGAAGGTAGGTAAGATGCACACTGTTGGACTGAGAAGGTAGGGTGCACACTGTTGGACTGAGAAGGTAGGATGCACACTGTTGGACTGAGAAGGTAGGTAGGATGCACACTTTGGACTGAGAAGGTAGGGTGCACACTGTTGGACTGAGAAGGTAGGATGCACACTGTTGGACTGAGAAGGTAGGATGCACACTGTTGGACTGAGAAGGTAGGATGCACACCGTTGGACTGAGAAGGTAGGTAGGATGCACACTGTTGGACTGAGAAGGTAGGGTGCACACTGTTGGACTGAGAAGGTAGGGTGCACACTGTTGGACTGAGAAGGTAGGTAGGATGCATGCTGTTGGACTGAGGAGGTAGGGTGCACACTGTTGGACTGAGAAGGTAGGTAGGGTGCACACTGTTGGACTGAGAAGGTAGGATGCACACTGTTGGACTGAGAAGGTAGGGTGCACACTGTTGGACTGAGAAGGTAGGTAGGATGCACACTGTTGGACTGAGGAGGTAGGATGCACACTGTTGGACTGAGAAGGTAGGATGCACACTGTTGGACTGAGAAGGTAGGATGCACACTGTTGGACTGAGAAGGTAGGTAGGATGCACACTGTTGGACTGAGGAGGTAGGGTGCACACTGTTGGACTGTGAAGGTAGGATGCACACTGTTGGACTGAGAAGGTAGGTAGGATGCACACTTTGGACTGAGAAGGTAGGGTGCACACTGTTGGACTGAGAAGGTAGGATGCACACTGTTGGACTGAGAAGGTAGGATGCACACCGTTGGACTGAGAAGGTAGGTAAGATGCACACTGTTGGACTGAGAAGGTAGGGTGCACACTGTTGGACTGAGAAGGTAGGGTGCACACTGTTGGACTGAGAAGGTAGGTAGGATGCATGCTGTTGGACTGAGGAGGTAGGGTGCACACTGTTGGACTGAGAAGGTAGGTAGGGTGCACACTGTTGGACTGAGAAGGTAGGTAGGATGCACACTGTTGGACTGAGGAGGTAGGATGCACACTGTTGGACTGAGAAGGTAGGATGCACACTGTTGGACTGAGAAGGTAGGGTGCACACTGTTGGACTGAAAAGGTAGGTAGGATGCACACTGTTGGACTGAGGAGGTAGGATGCACACTGTTGGACTGAGAAGGTAGGATGCACACTGTTGGACTGAGAAGGTAGGATGCACACTGTTGGACTGAGAAGGTAGGTAGGATGCACACTGTTGGACTGAGGAGGTAGGGTGCACACTGTTGGACTGTGAAGGTAGGATGCACACTGTTGGACTGAGAAGGTAGGTAGGATGCACACTTTGGACTGAGAAGGTAGGGTGCACACTGTTGGACTGAGAAGGTAGGATGCACACTGTTGGACTGAGAAGGTAGGATGCACACCGTTGGACTGAGAAGGTAGGTAAGATGCACACTGTTGGACTGAGAAGGTAGGGTGCACACTGTTGGACTGAGAAGGTAGGGTGCACACTGTTGGACTGAGAAGGTAGGTAGGATGCATGCTGTTGGACTGAGGAGGTAGAGTGCACACTGTTGGACTGAGAAGGTAGGTAGGGTGCACACTGTTGGACTGAGAAGGTAGGATGCACACTGTTGGACTGAGAAGGTAGGGTGCACACTGTTGGACTGAGAAGGTAGGTAGGATGCACACTGTTGGACTGAGGAGGTAGGATGCACACTGTTGGACTGAGAAGGTAGGATGCACACTGTTGGACTGTGAAGGTAGGTAGGATGCACACTGTTGGACTGTGAAGGTAGGGTGCACACTGTTGGACTGAGAAGGTAGGGTGCACACTGTAGGACTGAGAAGGTAGGTAAGGTGCACACTGTTGGACTGAGAAAGTAGGGTGCACACTGTTGGACTGAGAAGGTAGGGTGCATACTGTTGGACTGAGAAGGTAGGGTGCACACTGTTGGACTGAGGAGGTAGGGTGCACACTGTTGGACTGAGGAGGTAGGATGCACACTGTTGGACTGAGAAGATAGGATGCACACTGTTGGACTGAGAAGGTAGGATGCACACTGTTGGACTGTGAAGGTAGGTAGGATGCACACTGTTGGACTGTGAAGGTAAGTAGGATGCATGCTGTTGGACTGAGGAGGTAGGTAGGGTGCACACTGTTGGACTGAGAAGGTAGGTAGGGTGCACACTGTTGGACTGAGAAGGTAGGATGCACACTGTTGGACTGAGAAGGTAAGGTGCACACTGTTGGACTGAGAAGGTAGGTAGGATGCATGCTGTTGGACTGAGGAGGTAGGTAGGGTGCACAGTGTTGGACTGAGAAGGTAGGTAGGATGCACACTGTTGGACTGAGGAGGTAGGGTGCACACTGTTGGACTGTGAAGGTAGGATGCACACTGTTGGACTGAGAAGGTAGGTAGGATGCACACTTTGGACTGAGAAGGTAGGGTGCACACTGTTGGACTGAGAAGGTAGGATGCACACTGTTGGACTGAGAAGGTAGGGTGCACACTGTTGGACTGAGAAGGTAGGTAGGATGCACACTGTTGGACTGAGGAGGTAGGATGCACACTGTTGGACTGAGAAGGTAGGATGCACACTGTTGGACTGAGAAGGTAGGATGCACACTGTTGGACTGAGAAGGTAGGTAGGATGCACACTGTTGGACTGAGGAGGTAGGGTGCACACTGTTGGACTGTGAAGGTAGGATGCACACTGTTGGACTGAGAAGGTAGGTAGGATGCACACTTTGGACTGAGAAGGTAGGGTGCACACTGTTGGACTGAGAAGGTAGGATGCACACTGTTGGACTGAGAAGGTAGGATGCACACCGTTGGACTGAGAAGGTAGGTAAGATGCACACTGTTGGACTGAGAAGGTAGGGTGCACACTGTTGGACTGAGAAGGTAGGATGCACACTGTTGGACTGAGAAGGTAGGTAGGATGCACACTTTGGACTGAGAAGGTAGGGTGCACACTGTTGGACTGAGAAGGTAGGATGCACACTGTTGGACTGAGAAGGTAGGATGCACACTGTTGGACTGAGAAGGTAGGATGCACACCGTTGGACTGAGAAGGTAGGTAGGATGCACACTGTTGGACTGAGAAGGTAGGGTGCACACTGTTGGACTGAGAAGGTAGGGTGCACACTGTTGGACTGAGAAGGTAGGTAGGATGCATGCTGTTGGACTGAGGAGGTAGGGTGCACACTGTTGGACTGAGAAGGTAGGTAGGGTGCACACTGTTGGACTGAGAAGGTAGGATGCACACTGTTGGACTGAGAAGGTAGGGTGCACACTGTTGGACTGAGAAGGTAGGTAGGATGCACACTGTTGGACTGAGGAGGTAGGATGCACACTGTTGGACTGAGAAGGTAGGATGCACACTGTTGGACTGAGAAGGTAGGATGCACACTGTTGGACTGAGAAGGTAGGTAGGATGCACACTGTTGGACTGAGGAGGTAGGGTGCACACTGTTGGACTGTGAAGGTAGGATGCACACTGTTGGACTGAGAAGGTAGGTAGGATGCACACTTTGGACTGAGAAGGTAGGGTGCACACTGTTGGACTGAGAAGGTAGGATGCACACTGTTGGACTGAGAAGGTAGGATGCACACCGTTGGACTGAGAAGGTAGGTAAGATGCACACTGTTGGACTGAGAAGGTAGGGTGCACACTGTTGGACTGAGAAGGTAGGGTGCACACTGTTGGACTGAGAAGGTAGGTAGGATGCATGCTGTTGGACTGAGGAGGTAGGGTGCACACTGTTGGACTGAGAAGGTAGGTAGGGTGCACACTGTTGGACTGAGAAGGTAGGATGCACACTGTTGGACTGAGAAGGTAGGGTGCACACTGTTGGACTGAGAAGGTAGGTAGGATGCACACTGTTGGACTGAGGAGGTAGGATGCACACTGTTGGACTGAGAAGGTAGGATGCACACTGTTGGACTGAGAAGGTAGGATGCACACTGTTGGACTGAGAAGGTAGGTAGGATGCACACTTTTGGACTGAGAAGGTAGGGTGCACACTGTTGAACTGAGAAGGTAGGGTGCACACTGTTGGACTGAGAAGGTAGGGTGCACACTGTTGGACTGAGAAGGTAGGTAGGATGCATGCTGTTGGACTGAGGAGGTAGGTAGGATGCACACTGTTGGACTGAGGAGGTAGGGTGCACACTGTTGGACTGAGAAGGTAGGATGCACACTGTTGGACTGAGAATGTAGGTAGGATGCACACTGTTGGACTGAGAAGGTAGGGTGCACACTGTTGGACTGAGAAGGTAGGGTGCACACTGTTGGACTGAGAAGGTAGGGTGCACACTGTTGGACTGAGAAGGTAGGTAGGATGCACACTGCTGGACTGAGAAGGTAGGGTGCACACTGTTGGACTGAGAAGGTAGGATGCACACTGTTGGACTGAGAAGGTAGGATGCACACTGTTGGACTGAGAAGGTAGGATGCACACTGTTGGACTGAGAAGGTAGGGTGCACACTGTTGGACTGAGAAGGTAGGATGCACACTGTTGGATTGAGAAGGTAGGGTGCACACTGTTGGACTGAGAAGGTAGGATGCACACTGTTGGACTGAGAAGGTAGGTAGGATGCACACTTTGGACTGAGAAGGTAGGGTGCACACTGTTGGACTGAGAAGGTAGGATGCACACTGTTGGACTGAGAAGGTAGGATGCACACTGTTGGACTGTGAAGGTAGGATGCACACTGTTGGACTGAGAAGGTAGGATGCACACTGTTGGACTCTGAAGGTAGGATGCACACTGTTGGACTGAGAAGGTAAGTAGGATGCATGCTGTTGGACTGAGGAGGTAGGTAGGGTGCACACTGTTGGACTGAGAAGGTATGTAGGGTGCACACTGTTGGATTGAGAAGGTAGGGTGCACACTGTTGGACTGAGAAGGTAAGTAGGATGCATGCTGTTGGACTGAGGAGGTAGGTAGGGTGCACACTGTTGGACTGAGAAGGTAAGTAGGATGCATGCTGTTGGACTGAGGAGGTAGGTAGGATGCACACTGTTGGACTGAGAAGGTAGGGTGCACACTGTTGGACTGAGAAGGTAGGTTGCACACTGTTGGACTGAGAAGGTAGGGTGCACATTGTTGGACTGTGAAGGTAGGTAGGATGCACACTTTGGACTGAGAAGGTAGGGTGCACACTGTTGGACTGAGAAGGTAGGATGCACACTGTTGGACTGAGAAGGTAGGATGCACACCGTTGGACTGAGAAGGTAGGTAGGATGCACACTGTTGGACTGAGAAGGTAGGGTGTACACTGTTGGACTGAGAAGGTAGGGTGCACACTGTTGGACTGAGAAGGTAGGATGCACACTGTTGGACTGAGAAGGTAGGTAGGATGCACACTGTTGGACTGAGAAGGTAGGGTGCACACTGTTGGACTGAGAAGGTAGGGTGCACACTGTTGGACTGAGAAGGTAGGGTGCACACTGTTGGACTGAGAAGGTAGGTAGGATGCACACTGTTGTACTGAGAAGGTAGGGTGCACACTGTTGGACTGAGAAGGTAGGGTGCACACTGTTGGACTGAGAAGGTAGGATGCACACTGTTGGACTGAGAAGGTAGGTAGGATGCACACTGTTGGACTGAGGAGGTAGGTAGGATGCATGCTGTTGGACTGAGAAGGTAGGTAGGATGCACACTGTTGGACTGAGAAGTTAGGTAGGGTGCACACTGTTGGACTGAGGAGGTAGGGTGCACACTGTTGGACTGAGAAGGTAAGATGCACACTGTTGGACTGAGAAGGTAGGTAGGATGCACACTGTTGGACTGAGAAGGTAGGGTGCACACTGTTGGACTGAGAAGGTAGGTAGGATGCACACTGCTGGACTGAGAAGGTAGGGTGCACACTGTTGGACTGAGAAGGTAGGATGCACACTGTTGGACTGAGAAGGTAGGGTGCACACTGTTGGACTGAGAAGGTAGGATGCACACTGTTGGACTGAGAAGGTAGGGTGCACACTGTTGGACTGAGAAGGTAGGGTGCACACTGTTGGACTGAGAAGGTAGGTAGGATGCACACTGCTGGACTGAGAAGGTAGGGTGCACACTGTTGGACTGAGAAGGTAGGTAGGATGCACACTGCTGGACTGAGAAGGTAGCTTCCGGGAGCTGCCACCACACACCTTCATTTACAGTCCACTGTCTAGAACATCAGCATGCTCACATTTCGCTGTATTAGAAACTAATTAAGATTTTTATAGTATGGCAATTACGTGTACAACTAAAAGCAGAGCCAGTTACTGTCAGAGAAATACCAGGTATCAGCTATCATTCTCTTCCAAGTTCTAAAAACGACCCCCAAGACCTCTGCATGCTCTGAAGTCCAAGTGTGACTGTAATTGGGAGGCGGTTTTGCTCTGACCTCACCCTAAGGACATCACATCCTGCCTAAAATAGCAATGGTTTCTGTGTCCTCTGGGAGAGAGTAGAATAGCCCCTAGGTACAATGAAAATGTGCACATAACCCAGCTCATTAGCTCTGCCCAGAAGAGCTCAGAAGAGCTCAGCCTCCTGGAGGCGGCTCTCTCCAGGCACTCTTTCTGCCAGGTTCCTCTAAGTCCGGTAGAAGAGAACAAGTAAGCCCGGCAGCTGAAATGCCTGGAATCCATAGGATAAGAATACAGAGCTCTTTTCGACCCTCTCCCTGACTTCCTCTCTAAGTCTCCACAAACAAATATTAAAGAGAACAAGCAAGATATAATCCCTTCCTAAATACTTTACTCCACTGAAGAACCAATCAAGGTGGACACCCCCACCCCACACTGTCCACCAACTGTTACACAGAAAACTTTGGAAAACAACAGAAGAAAGAATTTAGGGTGTGAAATTGCCAGAGAGCCCTGGCGGGAAGCACAACTCTGCGTCGTCATTATTTCTATCTGGCTGAAACCCCTTGGTGTACAGCGTGGGGATGTCGCAAAGCTGCTGTTCTGCCCGGAAGCGGTGTCACGTGGCTGTTGAACTCAGATATGCAAAGGCTTCGGGATAAGCAGGTGAGGACGGTACCAAGGATGGTTAGGAACCATTCCGGTTTTGCGGTGAAGTGTTCTTAAACATAATCTAGAATGCTTGACTTGAATTAATCTCGCCAACGGCTACCAACAGGCTCACGTCATCCAGAGAGCCACAGCATTCTGGTGGGTTTTAAAGTTGGGTCTGTTTTAAAAACAAGTATAAGATCCTACAAACTTTAGCGATTCCTCGAAATCACAGACCTCAGGCACTCCCCCCCCACCACACACACACGTGATACTGCTGGACAGGAAGCATCCATCCAGGGCGCACATGCACTGTGACCTTTTTGATTGGGCAGCTTCATTAGTCTCATCTTTAAAGTTGTAGTCGCCAGCTAGGTTTCCAGGGAGTTTCTAATATACAGTTCTTATCAGTGTGAATTACCAGTTTTTTAAATGTCATTCACGATTTTTCTTTTTGCAGGCGAATAGTTTTAAAATTAACAATAAAATCCACCCTTAAGAATATGATTTTTGCCAGGCAGTGGGTGGCACACGTCTTTAATCCCAGCACTGAGGAGGCAGGTGCAGACGGATCTCTCTGAGTTCGAGGCCAGTCTGGTCTACAGAGTGAATCCAGAATAGCCAGGGCTACACAAAGTAACACTCATCTCCAAAAACCAAAAATAAATAAATAAATAAATAAATAAATAAATAAATAAATAAATAAATAAATAAATAAAAATTTAAAGGACAGGATAGAATAGCCTAAAGAACTTTACATTGCATTCAGTCGTTAGCAGGTCACAGAAATTATGATTGCTTCCATTTTACTTGATGTAAAATAAGAATACCCAAGACCTTGTCTCCATTTTACACATACAGTATTGGTGCTTTATTCTTAGTGGGTCATAGACACTTTTGAGAATATGGTATTACATATGGCACCTCTTTCGAGAAATACACCCAAATGTTCATGCATAAACTAGAGGCTAGGTAGAATAAAATGAATAAAATAAGACATTCTAATTTTTCTTTACTTTTGAGAATTGCATTCTTGTATACAATGAAACATGATCATATCTACCTCTTATTTCCCTACTCCTATTCCCCCAAAGCCTCCAACACAGGCCTTCCCAACTCTCTGTCTCTGTCTGTCTGCCTGTCTGCCTCTCTCTCTGATAGCCCACTGAGTCCAGGCTCCAAGGGAAACCAACCACACTTCAAAGCAGAATAATTCTCCTTCTCCAACAACCATGCACTGCCAGTAGCTCCTCAGTAATGGGTGGGGCCTGGAGAGCACTTATGCTGAGATTTTGCTGGCCTGATCTTGTGTAGGCAACCACAGCTTTTGAGTCCATGATTGCAATAGCATGTCATGACCAGAAAGAACATGCACCCGGTAGCATGTCTCCCTGTCCTCCAGCTCTTACATTCCTTCTCCCTTCTCCTCTGCTGTGTTCCAGGAGCCTTGGTGGTAGTGGGGTTAATGTAGATGTCCTATTAAGGGCTGAGCACTCAGTCTCTTATTCTCAGCACTTTGACTAGTTATATGTTTCTGCACTGGCTGCTCCCCACTTTAAAAAGAAGCCTCTCTGACCAAAGCTAAGAGAAGCCAAGTCTGTGGTTGTAAGCATAAATATTTAGAAGGCAGTTTGAGAGCAAGAGCACTTAGCAAAATAACAAAAGTTGATTCTAGGGCCTATGACCTCCCTATCCATGGGCTTTTGACCAGGATGGCAGTACCAGGCATGAAATTCCTTCTGTGAAGCAGGTCTCAAATCCAATTAGAAATCTGTTACCCCCATAACAGTCATGCCACTATAGCATCAGCAGGGACATCTTGCCGACAGGTTGTATTTCGACTTGTAGAGTCCAGTACTGACTGGGTAAGACCACTGGTGTCTTTTCTCCCCTGGCAACCTGGATAGCACCTTCCAGAATTGTGAAAGCTGACCACTCAGGAGGAAGTTTTCTAGTTTGAGATTGATTTTTCTATGTCCTACAGGTAAGGTGTGTAACGGATAATGTTTTTTCTGCTGCCCAGAAGCATTTGCCCTAAAGGAGACACAACCTAAAGCAAATGCCAAATAAGAGAGAGACCGATGTTCTAACATCAAGGTGGGGTTATGCCTGTGTATTTTCAGAAAATGAATGAAGTCCCAGATGGCTGCTGATCTGATGCATCTGCCCAGGACATCCAGAGACCACCAGATGAATGAAACATCTAAAGGCAGATGACAAACCAACCTATCAAGAGGAGGTTCCCAGGAGGAAGAGTAAGCTGGTAACTTGGGGAGACACCAGGACTTCAACTCACCAGTCTGAGACTTTGGGGAAACAGCAAAGACAATATTATCCAACTGACTCCCCAAATGATGCTGCTCTATTTAATGACTGCATTACATGTTAATTATCAGCTTGTCTATGCAGAATCCAGATGTTTTTTGTCAGGGGGTGATAAAGACACACCTGAGACAGGAGACGCGTGGTTGTTTTGCCATGCCAAGGACTGTTTGTAAAGGGTCGTGTGGAATAGGCCATATTACACCCATTTTTTTCTCAATAAATCTTTGCAACCAATCAATAGAATTAAGAGAGCTCTCCCAAGAACTTGTGATGATTAGTAAAACTGCTAATATCACAGAAGAAAATATTAGCAGAAATTAGAGATGGGTGAATTGAGGACCATAGTTTTAGACTAGCCATGGAGGCAATGCATTCTGCCATGGCCTCTATTATGACCACTATTTTTTCTTTTAAAAATTAGAAGGGAGGAGATGTTGGGAGCACAAAAGTCTTTTTGCCCAAAGATCACTAGGCAAATGAAGAATGTTAAACATGGAGGGGCTTCTCTTCAATGGAGGAGTGTAGATGTAACCAATCGTATTATTAAAATAAGAAACACAGAGCCAAGGTAAAAGAGAAAAGCCGAGAGGTCAGAGCTCAGAGATAAAATCTTACCTCCTGCAGTGCTCCTAGCTTCCCCGAGAGAGGGAGGTACTTCCTGTGTCCCTGTTTAAATAATCTTTCTGTTCTGCCTTCTCATTGGTTGTAAACCCAACCACATGACTGCCTCATCACTGCCTGTAAGTACCGCCCTCCAGGTCTTAAAGGCGTATGTCTCCAATACTGGCTGTATCCCTGAACACACAGAAATCTACCTAGCTCTTCTAACCACCACGCTCTCACTATGGCTCTAATAGCTCTGACCCCAGGGCAACTTTATTTATTAACATAAAATTAAAATAACATTTCAGTACAAATAAAATATCACCACATTTCCCCTTTTCTATTTTAATAAAAAGAAAAAAGGCAAAAGGTTATAACTAACAAAAGAAAAACTATATACAAAAGTACAATAACTATATACAATATATACAAGTAACAAATACCTAAACGATGTCTAGTCCATTTGTATTTGACAAATCAGAGAAAATAATTCCCTTATCTATCCTGTTTTAGTAAGTCCAAAATGTATCTAATTCACTTTCTATCCTAATTAATCTTCAACTATAACTAACTAATCTTCAACTCCCTCAGAGACCCAAGAAGGAAATAATATTAGCTAACAAAAATAAAAACAGGAAGTGCACAAAAGCAACTTCCAAAAATTTTGTGAGTTGACAGAAACAGCCAGCTGCCTGGACAGTCACCTGAGGTTTCTCCACAGTGTTGGGGCATCATCTTCAGCCTATAGGCTTAGCGTATCTGACAGACTCATTTGTGAAGTAGGTTGTACACAAGGTCAACAGTTCAACCTCACACTGGGTGAGAGCAGTCCATGTACCAGAAACACCTGAATTCCACTAGTGTCATGTCATGATTCAGGATTTTAAATTCTGGAAATTGTTGATGGTTTTTGAATTCAGCTGTCCATTCTTCTTGGCTGTGTATATATGGCTTCATCTAAGCATGCCCTTCTCCACATCCCTCTATTAAATGCCAGTCTACTATTGAGAGGCGTGAGCTTTCAGTTGCTGTTCCATTGCACAACAGAAGCCATCGGCCCACTGCCTGTTCAGCTGCCTTCAAAGAAAAGGGCACTGTACCTTTTCCAGATTGTGAAGGCCACTTCAGGGATGGTGCCATATTGTCCTGGCCTCAGAAGATGCCTTCTGATAAAGCCATAACCATACTTGTTTTGGCAGGAATCGGTAGTCCTTTGTTTCGTGTTCTGTCTGTCCATTTTGTCCTGTTGATTTGAGGATACTTTGTTGTCCAGTGGCTAACTTTTGCCACAATGAAAATTAACTCCATATGCAGTTTCTTCAATGCCCATATTTTCTCTGAAGTAGACTGGTACTGCCAGGAGCTGACATGTCTCAAAAAAGAAAAATTTCTAAGTTATTAAAATATTTTAAATGCCATATTCGTTAGATCTCTGAAGGGTTTGAAGATGACCTGTCTAAAATATATCTGCTCAATTTTTAAAACATATCTAATATGACTACAATTTCTATTGTAATGTCTAACTACTAACTTTCATTTCTTTATATCCTAATAGTTGGTAATAATGTAAAGTATTTAAAACTAGTAATTGTCTTTTTCTTTTCTTTCTTTCTTTTTTTTTTTTTTTAAACAAGAACCTTAAATCTAATCTCCTTTGCTTAGCCTTTTTCCTAACCCTTGACAACAACTTGTAACCAACCCCCCTAAACAATTGAAAATTATCCCAGACCCAAAACCCATTAAAAGAACCAAAAAACCACCCGCCCCACACCACTTCTTTGGCAATGTGGGTGTCATATTCTTAAAATTGCTTCCTGCTGGGTATGGGTGAAGTTATCTTTATCCTGAAAGAAAAATTTAGGTTAATTGTCAAATTCTAGGAAAGGTAACTATATCCTTCATTATTATCCAGTCTGTGTATAAAGCCAAAGTTCAGGGTTTATCTCAAGTCCTTATTCAAGTAGTCTTTGAGACTGGATCATCTCAGCTAGTCATCTCAAAATTGTTCTGAGCACCTTGTAGTTCAAAGCTGATCTGTAGATGATGTTTGTCAGCTTAGTGATATTATTATTGTCCACGTAGAATTGTTGTTGTTGTTGTTGTTGTGGGGCCCCATCTTCTTTCCGGAGACTTCAGTTGATGTTAGGCCTGGCCGTGATTTCCTGCAGAAAACTGATAAGAGACTCGAACACAAAGACATATATATGCAGCTAACTGAAGCCTTTTTTCTAGAATTAGTTAGTACTCTATATGACCATTCATATCTTAACAAAGTTTAAAATGTATATATATATTAATCTTGTAAATTTTGATATAAAATTTATACTTTAAGAAAAGTTTAAAGAATCAGAATAGAATCAAAGAGTTGAGATTAGTAATAGAATAGTCCCTTAATTAATTTGGCTTTTGTCCTGTCCCATAGCAGAAAATGGCTCTTTTATTCTGTCATGATACAGGGAGTTTGTATTTTCATTTTAACAACATGCTTGAGTTTAAAGAAGGAGAGAGCCATTCTCCAACTCCAAAGTCAGCTTTAAATTTTAATTGAACTGGGACTATTAGAAAACCAATAGTGTTAAATCTTTAGAGAAAAGCAGAAACAAACATTTAAGAAGACATAAAATTTTTTAGATAATATATACCCATATGCCATATACTCCAATATACTCTGTTTCCTGGGATAGATGATTTGTCCCTTTTCTTCAGTTGTCTCATTTGTCTTGTGTCCTTCAGATTCCTTAACCTTCATTCTCCTAAAAGACAAAAACAAAAACCTTCCCCCAAGACTAATTTTGGGGATGTTCCTTTTTGGCAAGTTATTATCTGATTAAATGAAAAGACATGTGTTACAGGTACAAGTTAGTTTAAATTGGATGTTCATGCTGGTTGATGAACTATCACCTCCTCTAATTAAGAGGTTTCTCTTGTTCAAATCGAACCTTTATCAATTTTGATGGTACCCACAGCTTATCTTCTCCTATAGAAACAAAAGCAAAACCTCGTCCCCAACGTAATACATACCCTGGCTTCCATTCTGAGGTCAGCACATCCTTAAAGTATATAGGCTGATTTAATTCTGTAGTTTTTTCTATTACCCAATGTCTCTCTGCAGCTGTTGTTCCTTTCTCATTGGCATTCAGAAAATTCAAAGTTAATAGAGCATTATGCAGTCTATTTCTGGGGGTTTTTGTTACTCCTTTCTGTTTATTTAGCATATCCTTTAGAGTTCTGTTTGACCTTTCTATAACTGCTTGACCTGTAGGATTATGTGGTATACCTGTAATATGCTTTATATTGTAATAAGCAAAAAACTGTTTCATTTTAACAGAGACATATGATGGAGCATTGTCAGTTTTGATTTGTGCAGGTATACCCATAATGGCCATAACTTCTAGCAAATGAGTGATTACAGAATCAGCTTTTTCAGAACTCAAAGCAGTTGCCCATTGAAATCCTGAATAAGTATCGATAGTGTGGTGTACATATTTCAGTTTTCCAAATTCTGCAAAGTGAAACACGTCCATCTGCCAGATTTCATTCCTCTGAGTAACCTTTGGGTTACATCCTGCTGGTAATGGTGTTTGATTATAGAAGGAACAAGTAGGACATTTCTTTACTATTTCTTTGGCTTGTTGCCAGGTTATGGGAAAATCCTTTTTTAAACCTTTACTATTGACATGATGTTTTTTATGAAATTCTGAGGCCTCCAGCACATTTCCTATCAATAATTTATCAATCTCATCATTGCCTTGTGCTAGAGGGCCTGGCAGACCAGTATGAGATCGGATGTGAGTTATATATAAAGGATGACTCCTTTTCCTGATTGTATCTTGTAATTGAATAAATAGTGAAGTTAATTCTGAAGCATCAGGGATAAATTCTGCAGTCTCAATATGTAATACCACTCTTTCAGCATACTGAGAGTCAGTTACTATGTTGAGAGGTTCTGAAAAATCCATTAATACCAACAGAATAGCATACAATTCTGATTTTTGCACTGAATTATAAGGACTTTGTACCACTTTACTTAAATTTTCTGATTTGTAACCTGCCTTTCCTTGTTTGTTGGCATCTGTATAAAATGTACGAACTCCAGATATGGGTTTTTGCCGTACAATTCGAGGCAAGATCCAATCAGCTCTCTTTATAAAATCAATTCTGTTGCTTTTGGGATATTTGCTGTTAATTTCTCCCAAAAAATTACTGCAAGCTCTTTGCCAAGGTTCACTTTCTGTCCATAATTTTTCAATGTCCTCCTTAGTTAAAGGTACGACAATTTCTGCTGGGTCTATTCCTGCTAATTGACGAAGTCTCAATTTTCCTTTCCAAATCAAGTCAGAGATTTTTTCCCCATAAGTTTTTAATTTTTTATTTGGTTTATTTGGTAAAAATATCCATTCCAATATAATATCTTCCCTCTGCATTAATATTCCAGTAGGGGAATGCCTAGAGGGTAAAATAACCAAAATGCAATCCAGCTTTGGATCAATACGATCCACGTGCCCTTCTTGTACTTTCTTTTCTACCAAGGCCAATTCTTTCTCAGCTTCAGGTGATAATTCTCTTGGACTATTTAAGTCCTTGTCACCTTCTAAGGTTTTGAACAAATTAGTCAGTTCATCATTTTTTACCCCAACAATAGTTCGTAGATGAGAAATATCTCCAAATAATCTTTGAAAGTCATTAAGAGTCTGTAGTCTATCTCTCCTAATTTGCACCTTTTGGGGTCTAATTTTTTGTAGCTCTATTTTATATCCTAAATAATTAATAGAATCTCCTCTTTGTATTTTTTCAGGAGCAATTTGTAATCCCCAGCAAGGCAAAATTTTCTTTACTTCTTCAAACATTCTTTCTAAAGTATCTGCATTTGAGTCAGCTAGTAAAATATCATCCATATAATGATAAATTATAGATTTAGGAAATTTTTTACGTATCACTTCCAATGGCTGTTGTACAAAATATTGGCACAGAGTTGGGCTATTTAACATTCCCTGTGGGAGGACCCTCCATTGAAATCTTTTAACCGGTTGAGAATTATTATAAGTAGGCACTGTGAAAGCAAATCTTTCTTTGTCCTTTTCTTGTAAGGGTATTGAAAAGAAACAGTCTTTTAAATCAATAACTATGAGAGGCCATCCTTTTGGTAACAGAGTAGGCAAAGGAATTCCAGATTGTAGAGAGCCCATCGGCTGAATTACTTTGTTAATTGCTCTAAGGTCTGTTACCATTCTCCATTTACCAGATTTCTTTTTAATAACAAATACAGGAGAATTCCAAGGGCTGGTTGACTGTTCAATATGCTGAGCATTTAACTGTTCTTCTACCAGCTCTTCTAAAGCCTGGAGTTTCTCTGTTGTTAAAGGCCATTGCTGAACCCATACAGGCTTGTCTGTTAACCATTTTAAAGGTAGAGCTGTTGGTATTTTTGGAAGATTATCAGTTGTTGTGCCCTGTTCCTGTATAATATGGATGGCTGGTGACCACTCAAAATAATGCCTTCTAATATTTCTCTCAGAAACATGTGCTAGTTTATGATTTGTTTCTGAGATTGGAGGGATTTTAATCTGAGTATTCCATTGTTGCAACAAGTCTCGACCCCACAGGTTCATAGCTATGTTAGCGACATGTGGTTTTAATTTTCCTCTCTGTCCTTCTGGACCTATACATTCCAGCCATCTTGCACTCTGTTTCACTCCAGATAATGTCCCAATTCCTAACAGTTGAACGTTTACCTCCTGAAGAGGCCAAGCTGGATGCCAAAATTCTGGTGCAATTATGGTAATGTCCGCACCTGTGTCTACCAGACCAGACAACAAAACACCATTTATTTTTATCGTTAATTTTGGTCTCTGTTCATTAATAGAAGTTTGCCAAAAAATTTTCTTTATGTTTTCTCCTGAATTTTCTATTCTCTCTTTTTCATCATCCTGACCAGCCTGATTTATTCCAATAGTCATTTGGTTATTTAATCGCTCAGAGCAGGGATTTCCTCTACAGCTGCAGGAAAGGTTTGAACTGGTTTTGCTATGGGGGCCTGCATGAGGCCCCTCCGGGAGTTTCCCGAAAACTGAGGCAAAGGATTACCCTGTCTGTCCTTTGTTGATCTACATTCGTTGGTCCAGTGTTTTCCCTTACCACACCTTCTGCATACTCCAGAAGGAAGGGGCATTCTGTTGCCATTGTTCCTTGAAGAAACATTGCTTCTAGGATTGACCTGTTTACAGTCCCTTTTAAAATGTCCTTGCTTTCCACACCCAAAACATCTAACACTCCTCAAACCTTTTGAAATTACTTCTCCTACCCACGTATCATGCTCATCAACCTCAACATTAATTGTTTCTCTAATCCAATCTTCCAAAGGTGCAGATCTTGCCCTTAACGGCCTGATTATTCTTTTGCATGCTGCATTCGCATTCTCAAATGCCAAAGCTTCAATTATTGCCTTACTAGCTTCTGATCCTGAGACCATTCTGTTTACTGCTGAAGCCAGTCTTTCTAAAAAATCTGTGAAAGATTCTTTAGGGCCTTGCATAACCTTTGTGAATGACTCATGTTTTTTTCCTGGTTCATCAACTCTGTCCCATGCATTCAAGGCTGCCATTCGACATAAAATTACGGTTTGAACATCATATAAACATTGTGTTTGTATTGAAGCATATTGGCCTTCTCCAATAAGCTGATCCTGACAAACTTGTATTCCTTTATCCCTCCATTGTGTTTCTACGTTTCTAGCTTCCTCCTTAAACCAAGTCAGAAATTGAATTCTCTGGCTGGGTTCCAGAACAGCTTGTGCAAGGTCCCGCCAGTCCTGTGGTATAATCCTATTATATGTTGACCAAGAGTTTAACATTTGCTTTACATATGGGGAATGCATGCCATAAGATACTATTGCCTCCTTAAACCTTTTAAAATCCATCAGTTCAATTGGAGCCCAGATATTTTGTGTAGCCATTTGATCAGGCATCTGCTGTACGGTTACAGGATAAATTAAGGATGATTGTGTGAAAACAGGCTTTCTTTCTGTAACCTTATGATCCAAACTTGAACCAACTTCACTGTTAAAATTAACAGGTTTTTCTAAAGCTGTTATCCTGGCACTTAAATCGACTATCTTTTTAAATAGTAAAATGAGAATAAGCATGGTGATTAACTGCATAATTCCCATAATACTAATCTTTTCATATAGTTGTTCCATTGTCAGACTGCCTAAAATTTCAAACAAAACCCAATTTTCTTCCAATGTACACAGGAAACCCATTTTTTTAAATGTGGAAAAAATTTGTCTTTTAAATAGTTTCCTTTATGACTTACCAAATCTGCGTAGAACAGTAGAAATCCGAGCGAATTTCAAAACAGCCACCTAGAGTCCTAGGTGTAAATCCAGAGAGAGAGAGAGAGAGAGAGAGAGAGAGAGAGAGAGAGAGAGAAACAGAAAGACAGAGAGAAAGCAAGAGAGAAAGCAAAAGCGAAAGTGAAAGTGAAAGTGAAAGTGAAAGCGAAGGGGTAGCCGGCTAAAGCTTAAAGCCAGCCACTTGTTCCCTCTGAGCCGAGTCAAGGCTTGGCTTTACAGCCAGGGGCCCTGTTTAGCAGGGCAGGCCTGAGCTGTTTGTAGCACTGGCTTTAAGCAAGCAGCTCACAGTCCGGCCTGAGCCCAAGCAGACCTGGGCTGGGGCTAGGGAGCCGGCTGCTCCGGCTAGGGAGCCGGCCCCAAGCAGTTTTTAATGGATTCTTGTCACGTTGGGCGCCAGATGTAGATGTAACCAATCGTATTATTAAAATAAGAAACACAGAGCCAAGGTAAAAGAGAAAAGCCGAGAGGTCAGAGCTCAGAGATAAAATCTTACCTCCTGCAGTGCTCCTAGCTTCCCCGAGAGAGGGAGGTACTTCCTGTGTCCCTGTTTAAATAATCTTTCTGTTCTGCCTTCTCATTGGTTGTAAACCCAACCACATGACTGCCTCATCACTGCCTGTAAGTACCGCCCTCCAGGTCTTAAAGGCGTATGTCTCCAATACTGGCTGTATCCCTGAACACACAGAAATCTACCTAGCTCTTCTAACCACCACGCTCTCACTATGGCTCTAATAGCTCTGACCCCAGGGCAACTTTATTTATTAACATAAAATTAAAATAACATTTCAGTACAAATAAAATATCACCACAGAGGAGATAAAATACTTGTTTTCTCCATCAGAAAGCTGGGAGTGGATATTGTTAGTGACGTGGTGATCTTTTTGCTCCCTGTGGAGGCAGACCTTACCCACCTTGTCAGGGATAGAAGAAAGGGGTTGTGGGATCTCCTCTGTGATAGACTGTGTAGACTTTTGAAGTTGGATTAAATGAACTTTGCATTATGTTATGGCTACAAGCCAATGGGGGCCAGGGAGTGTGGTGGTCTGAATAGGTGTGGCCCTCACAGGCTCATGTGTGTGAATGCTTGGCCCACAGGGAGTGGCACTATTAGGAGGTGTGGCCTTGTTGGAGGAAGTGTGTCACTGTGGTGACAAGCATTGAGGTCTCATGATCTCAAGCTACACCTAGTGTAGTTCGTGGCCTCCTTCTGCTGCCTGCGGCTCAAGATACAGAACTCTCCACTCCTTCTCCAGCACCACTTCTGCCTGCAGGCCACCATGTTTCCCACCGAGATGATAATGGACTGAACCTCCGAACTGTAAGCCAGCCCCAATTTAATGTTTTCCTTTATAAGAGTCACTGTGGTCATGGTGTCTCTTCACAGCAATAAAACCCTAACTACAACACCAGCCTTAGGGGAGATGTCGCATATATTTTATAGCCTACTGACCTCTATGCTATCTCAGTTAGATACCACACTGGATTCTAGGTCTTATAGATACCGTCTCCATGGTCACATGTGCTTTGCAAAGGACTTTCTATATAGTCACATCCTAAACTTTATTGTGCACCTGGACTTGGAATGACTGTTGCCTGGAAACCTTTTCCTAAATTGGACTGTGTTTAAATGTGCTGGCAATGAACCACTTGGCATCAGACTCCCTGAGGTTTGAGCCAGGTTTACAAAGTCAACCTGAACTGAATTTTCATTCTCACCTTTTTAAGGTCCCTTTTCTACCTGACACCTGCAGGGTCCCCCCCAGTCAGTATCCTTTTTCCTCTTCCATGTTACCTGTGTTCTGCTATCCCTCTGTTTATTGATCCATGGACTGAGACAAGGTCTGTCTGTGTAGACCAGCTGGCCTTGAACTCACAGAGATCAGCCTGTCTCTGCCTCCCAAGTGCTGGGATTAAGGGTGCTCACCACTGTACCTGGCTGTAATTTCTTTTTAAGGTGGCCTGTGAGATAGTAGGCTTCCATGTGGCTTTTCTACCCCTTTCCTTGAGATCAGTCCTTCTGTTCACCCCCTGGATTCCTAGATTCCCATTCTCTTCCCTGCTTAAGCCTTTCTGTCCCCAGTATTCCACCTCAAGACTTTCATTTCACCTATACTCTCTCCTGTCATCCTCCTTTATGTGCCCCAAGGGCTCCTTTTGAGTTGCTTTGCTTACACTTGTGCTCCAAGTTAAACACACAAAACAAAATATTTGAAGCTGGGATCTCATATGAGAGGAAGCACCGTGTTCATATTTTAGTGAGGGACTTCACTCAGTGTGATTTTTTTCATTCCATCCATTTACCTGAAAATTTCATTTTATATAGCTGAGTAATATTCCATTGTGGCTCATGACTTTAATCCCAGCACTTGGGAGGCAGAGCCAGGTGGATTTCTGTGAGTTCGAGGCCAGCCTGGTCTACAGAGCGAGATCCAGGACAGGAACCAAAACTACATGGAGAAACCCTGTCTCGAAAAACAAAAAACAAACAAACAAAAAAATCCATTGTGTATATGTACCACACGTTTCTTATACAGCCTTCTATTGATTCCATCTAGGTTGATTCCACTTCACAGGTGTTATGAGCAAAGCAGCAATGCACACAGATGTTCAAGTGATTCTGTAGAAGCATTTAAGTCCGTTGAGTGTGTACCCAGGAGTGGTGTAGCAGGGTCATAGATGGCAGCTCTATTTCTTGTTTTTAAAGAAATTTCCAGACTGATTTCTGAACTGCACCAGTCTGCACACACACACACCCCCATCAATGTAGCAGGGTTCCCCTTTCTCCATATCTACATCAGCATTTGTTATCATCTGTATTACTGATGATGGTCATGCTGACTGGGTGAGATGGAGTCTTAACATAGTTTTGATCTGCATTTCCCCCAATGGCTTCCTAGCTGTTCATTTCTATTTCTTCTTTTGAGACCTTCCTGTCCAGTTCTACAGCCAATATTTAAATTGGGTTGTTTATTTTCTTAATGTTTACTCCTGAGTTCTTTATATGTTCTAGATACTCATCCTCTTCAGTGTATAGCTGGCAAAGACTTTCTCATACTGTGTGTGCTGCCCATTCTCTGGTTTCACAGTTTCCTTTACTTGGCATCTGACTGTTAGTCTGATTTCCTGAATCTTAATCAGAAAGTCCTTACCTGTGCCTGTCACTGAAAGTATGTGTCCTACTTTTTCAGAATATTAGGTCTTACATGGAGGTCCTCAGTCTATTTAGAGTTGAGATTAAAAAACAACAACAACAACAACAACAAAAAACAGCTCTTGATTAATTCTTTGAGAATTCTACACAATGTAATTTGACCATATTACCCTCTTTCCCTCGATTCCTCTCCTCTCACCTTCTTATCCACCCAACTTCCAGTCTTTTTTTCTTTTTGTAAAAAACCCAAATCCAATTTGTGTTACTCAACTACTCTTGGAAGTGGAGCTTGCCCAGGAATGTGGTCAACCTACTCAGTGTCACACCATTGATGAAAACCAACTCTGCTTTGCTCTTCTGTACACTATGTGAATATAAGTTGCTATGATTGGTTTACTAAAGAAGCTGACTGGCCAATAGCTGAACAGGATAAAAGTTAGGTGGGAAAGCCAAACTGAGAATGATGGGATGAGGAAGGGTGGAGTCTGGGGTCACCAGCCAGATGCAGAGGGAGCAGGAGATGAACGTGCTAATAAAGGCACCACCACGTGGCAGAGCGTAAATAAAGAATATGGATTAGCTTAAAATGTATGAGCTGGCCGGGCGGTGGTGGCACACGCCTTTAATCCCAGCACTCGGGAGGCAGAGCCAGGCGGATCTCTGTGAGTTCGAGGCCAGCCTGGGCTACCAAGTGAGTTCCAGGAAAGGCGCAAAGCTACACAGAGAAACCCTGTCTCGAAAAACCAAAAAAAAAAAAAAATGTATGAGCTGATTAGTAATAAGCCTGTTAGTAACAAGCCTGAGCTATTGGCCGAGCAATTGTAATTAATATTAAGCCTCTGAGTGATTATTTGAGAGCAGCTGCAAGACAGGAAAACTCCACCTACACAACTCTCCCTCTTCCAGAAGCTTGGCTACTGGTGGGATTTTGTGTCCACGTAGGGTCTCCATGCTTGTCTGTCTGACCCACAGGTAGGACGGAGGCAGGACTGGTCCAGCCAATCTCTCCCTGGGACTGAGCAGGATGGTGAGTATCAGATGGCCCAGACCTCCCCCTGTCCACTGGAGAGCAGCACACTGGGCCGGGAGTCTTGATGAAGCAGGAACTCCCTTTATTGCATCAAGAGTGAACTTATATAGGTTGGGGTGATGGGGGTGGATGGGGTGAGGATAGTGGGCCAATGAGATGATGCCATCTCAGCAGTTACTAGGCAGAGGTGATTCTAGGTCGGGTAGTGCTGAGTCACTTTTATGAGGAAGTCATGTCCCAGGACAGGTCGCCAAACTCAAGCTGGGCTCAGGAAGTTACCCTGGGCCTCCCGCCCAGGCCTTATGGGGCCCAACACAGGCTGACTTGGCTTGAGCTTTGTGAAGTGTTGTGCATACTGTCACAAACATTGTGAGCGTATACGTGCAACTGCTCTGTTGTGTCCAGAAAACACCGTTTCCTTGGAGTTATCACCACCACCTCGGCCTCTTACACTCTTTCTGCCCCCCTTCTTCCATGAAAATCCCTGAGCTTTGGTAGGGAGGGGTGTGGCATATATGACCATTTAGGGTTGAACACTCCATAGTCTTTTAATTCTCTGCATATTGATCAGTTGCGGGGAGGGGTCTCTGTGCTAATTGCCAAGTAGTGCAAGAAACTTCTCTGAAGAAGATCGTGAGATACACTGACCTATGGGTATAGCAATAAAGTCATCAGGAGTCATTTAAATACTATCTTCATTTAGCAGAATGGTATAGGTTTCCCCCTAGGGCCTATGACCTATTTAGCTACTGGTTCTTGGCTCCATTCCCAGTGACAGGTGTGGGTTCCATTGCACGGAGCAGGTCTTAGATTCATGCAGAAAGTGGTTGGTTACCCCAACATTCATGCCACTGTTGCATCAGTGGATGTATCTGGTCAGGCCAGTCATTGTTATTGTCACTGGATCCACAACTAGGTGAGGCTGATGATTATTTGTATCTTCCAGTAACAGGCACAGCACCTTCCAGCACCATGACAACTAGCCAGCAGGTCAGCTTCCAGGTCAGCACCAGCTTGATTTCACTGGGTTCTGATTCAAGTACGTAGTGTCTTCAGCAATAGGATCTTACTGTCAAGTGGGAGGGTGACCAAGAGCAGTGGCACTAGCTTGTCATGTCTGGGTGTCCATGGAACCCCACTGACCAGCATGGAGTTGAAGGGTTTTTTTGTGTGTGTGTGCAAGGAAAGAGATAAAAAAAAAATCTGTTTTCATTCCTCTGCATATGGATGACCAGGTTTCCCAGCATCATTTGTTGAAGATGTCCTTTACTACAGTGTATCTTTTTGTCATCTTTGTCAAAGGTCAGTAGCTGCGGCTGCACAGACTTTCAGGTCCCCGATTCTATTCCACTGAGCTCTGTACTCATTTGTGGCAGCACAGTGACATTTTTATTACTATGGTTCTGTAGCAGAATCGGGCAGGTGAGTCTCCCCCTAGCATTCTGTTTGTTCCAAGTGTTTTGGCTAGCCTTGTCTTTCTGTGCTGCCATGTAAATTGTGAGGTTGTTTTTTTCCGGTGTCTATGAAGAATGGCTAGTGCAGGATGAAAGTAAGGCCTAATATTTTTATCAACATGGAGGGGGCATGTGCACAGCATCGCACATGTGTCCAGGTCAGAGGACAACTCTGTGGAGTTGGTTCTGTCTTTCCACCTTTACATGGGTTTTAGAAACTGAACTCGTGGTATCAGACTCACGTGGCTGCTGAGCTGCCCACTGAATTCTTTTAGAATGCCCTGAATTCCAATCAAATTAGCCAAATGCTAACAATCCTTATTAAAAATTCTAAACTGACTTACAATGCAAGTCACAGTCTTCGTTTCTTGCTTGTGTGAGCTTTGAGATGGGTTCCCTGTTGCCCACCCCAGCCCTTGGACCTCTGAGGCTCCTGTGTTGGCATCCCCACCCCTCACCACGCTGTTTTCCAATGGAATATTTATACTCCATTCACTTGAGAGGTCTCCATCAGAAATGACAATGACGTTGCTTAAAATAGGTGAAAATACTATGAAAACATTTTTACATAATGAGAAGCCTTATTTCCATTAATTTTATTAACTTTATTGAGATATATAAAATATAGACAACATAGTTCATTTGAACCATTCAACTTAGTGTGTTTTGGTATATTTGTAGCACTACAGAATCACCACTAGAGTAATTTTGGAAAAATTTATCAACTTCCCCCAAAGATATTCTGTATCCATCAGCAGTAATTTTAACTTCTAACAATTACAGTCTTGGACCACTCATCTACTGTCTGTCCACAGATCTGTATATTCTGGAATTTCATATCTATATCCAAATTGTGTGTGGCCTTTGCTTCCTGCCTCTTCTTACTCAGAGCAGTGCCCTAACCCAGCATCATGTTACAACGGGTGTCAATTACTTCACATGGCTGAGAATGGTCAATTTCACGTATATTCTGCTTCTTGTTGACTTGCTAAGGCACATCTGGGTTGTCCATTTGGGGTTATTATGAATAACTCTACTATCAACATTTTGTACAAATTTTTGTTATACAAGGCAAAAAGTCAAAAGAGAACCCTTTTAGTAATGTCAGTACATATTCACTGAATTTTTCTTATAGAAATACATTCAGAGGCATAGGAAATGCATTCCTAAAATCTGACCAATAGAATCATGAGGTAGAAAGATATAGAGAGGAGCTTTTGCTGACCAGTCATTGTCATCATCATCATCATCATCATCATCATCATCATCATCATCATCTGTACCTCAGAGCAATCTGAAATTAGATGCCAACATGTGTGGCAAAATACAGAAGGCTAAATTACAGTTTACAGGTGTGAGGCCCTGCCAAACTTTGCCATTCTTTCAGGGGAGGGTTTCCCTGGGCAACCAGCTTTCGCAGGTAGTCACTGGGTTCCAGTTGGGGGATATCAGGGTTCTGTTTGTAATATTTCTGCAATTTCTCTAGAACTGTGGGCAGCCCAACTGAGGCAGCATAGAACATGGGCCCGCCCCTGTGCCTTGGCCACCCATACCCATGCAAGTAGATGACGTCAATGTGCTCTGGGCTAGCAGCCATCCCCTCCCCCAAGATGCGGAATGCCTCATTGATGAGGGAATACAAGCAGCGCTCCAGGATCTCATCCTTGCTGATGGAGCGCGGTTCAATGTGATGGGTTGCTCTATACTGTGACAGGAGCTTGGAAAGCCAGGGATCAGGTTTGTGAATCCGACCCAGTGGTTTGTCATACTGATACCAACCCTCACCGGTCTTCTGACCGAATCGCCCGGATTCGCAGAGCATATCAGCAAGTGGGGAGTATCTGCTATTGCCCCGCTTACGGGCAGGAGTTCCTGGTGGCAAGGAAGGTCCAGTAAGGCCTTGCCCCTTGCGAACTTTCCAACCCACATCTAGTCCTGCCAGGTCAGACACTCTAAAGGGTCCCATTTTAAAACCAAACTCTTCTAAGACCCCATCTACATCCTCTGGCTTAGAACCTTCCTCCAACAAGAAATACGTCTGGTTGTAATAGGGGCTCAGCATTCGATTCCCAACAAATCCATAGCAGTTGCCTACAACGACTCCAATCTTTCCAATCTTTTTTGATAAGGTCATAACAGTGGCAATGGTAGAGGGGGAAGTGTATCGGCTTGGAATAACCTCTAATAACTTCATGATATGAGCTGGGGAGAAGAAGTGGGTGCCGATCACCAGCTGAGGGCAATTCGTGGAAGACGCAATCTCATCCACGTCCAGGGCTGAAGTATTGGTGCACAGAAAGGTTCCTGGCTTGCACAGGGCTGACAGTTCAGCAAAGACCTGCTTCTTCAGGTTCATATCTTCAAACACTGCTTCAACCACTAAATCCACACTTGAAAGCTCCTTTGTGGATGAGGAGAACCTAAGTTTGGGTCTTGCCGGAGCGTGGCCACTCTGCTGCATTTTGGATGCTTCTTTTTCCAAGATGGCAGTTATCATCCCTTTTGCAAGATCTAGCTGCTTCGGGTCCAACTCTACAGCGACCACGGGGATCCCAGCCCTTAGAAAAGAAATGGCAATGCCTCGGCCCATTGTTCCCAAGCCTACGGATTAAGAGCAAAGGAAAGAAACATCATTTGTTGAACAGGTGGACACTGGTAGAAGGCATCGGGGCAAAGTGGCATTTTAAAAGATTGACCCGGGCAAAGTGCTGCTGCTCACTGCCACAGTGTGCGCTGATCATGCACGGGGCCCCGGCTTCTGTCCCTGGCACCAAAGATAATTAAGAGTATTAGGATTGGAGGCCACCGGGCAGTGGTGGCACACACCTTTAATCCCAGCACTCGGGAGGCAGAGGCAGGCAGATCTCAGCGAGTTGGAGGACAACCTGGTCTACAAAGCGAGTTCCAGAACAGGAACCAAAACTACACAGAGAAACCCTGTCTCAAATAAATAAATAAAAATAAATAAATAAATAAATAAATAAATAAATAAATAAATAAATAAGGATTGATTAGTGAACATAAATGTATTGAGTAAGAGTTCATGCATGGCTAAGTGCTCCAGAAGAAATAAAAATCAGTAGGATTCATATTCATATATACACAAAAGCTATTAAAACTAATGAACAAGCCCAGTAAAGTTCCAGGATATAAAAACCTGCATATAAAAGCCACTGTGTTCTCTTTAACATTGCTTTCTCTGTGTGTACATGTCACAGGTGTCAGAAGGAAACAGGTGTCCTCTTCTGTCACTGCCTATTCCTCTGGAAACAGGGTCTCCTCTGTTAAGAGGGTGGGGACTTGTGTCTTGTCAACTCGTCTGGAAGCCAGCAAGCCCTGTGACCCTCCTGTCCTTGTCCCCCTTGAAGCTGGGGTTACGTGGGTGCTGGGGTCTAAAATAATACGCTTAAAGGAATACATTTAACAAAGGAAGGCTTCTGCACTAAAATTAATGAAACGCTATTGAAAAAATCTTGTTGCTCGGTGTTAAAGTACTTGCCTAGCATGCACAAGGCCCAGAGTTTGAGACTTAACATTGAAAACAAGAAAAGAAAAAATAAAGAAGGAAGGAAGGAAAAGCGAAAGGGAGAAAAAAGGGAAAAAAGCATCACAGAAGACCTAAATAAATTGAAGGACATCCATGGCTCACAGACCAGGAAAAATTTAATATTGTTAAGAAGAAATATCAAATTGATCTGTAGAACCAAGGCAAGCTCTGGGCCATCCCAACTTTTTTGTGTAAATTAACAGTAGATTCTAAAATTCATACAGAAATGCAAGAAGAGTCAAAACAGTATTTTAAAAAATTGGAGAAGTCACTCTTCTGATTTCAACAGCTTTGCCAAAGTATTCAAGGCAGATGGAGCAGACAGAGTCAGACGTAAACTCCACTCTTACGGCCTATGTGTGGACGGGACTGCTACTGTTGAAAAGTCCCTGGGGCTGACCCACAGGATGGAGAGGGTTCATGTACTCGGTGGAGAATTAACAAAAGCTAATGTGAGCACAAAGTTCAACCAAGAATTTAGCATCCAACAGCCCCAAGCGAACAACATTTGAAATGTGCTGTGTGTGTTTTTTTACACAACAGTGCATTTGTGCATCTGAACTGAAAACACCTCTGACAGACTCACAACAGCTTCAACAGAGCAAGTGGACAGAAATCCAGCATACAGGGGAGGGGCGCAGGAAGTCCCACCCCCGGCGGGAGGGCTATTGGCCACTGCTGGCTGTTGGCAGAGGGAGAGTCAGTTTTCTTTTAGGTTGAGCCCACCCTCCCAAGAGGCGACCCGTGCCTCACACCCATGCAGCACTAAGACACCGTGTGATTTTAAAAAGGAGAGAGAGCGCATGGAATTGAGAGAAAATAGTGGTCGGGGAGGCTAAGGGAGGAATTGAAGGGAAGGGGATGGAGGAAGGGACTTGATCCGAACATAATTTACGCATGCATGAAATTCTCAATGGATTAAAAGAAATGTGCAGGTATAAAGAATGTACTTACCAAGAACGCCAACCGAGGAGACTGGTTGCGCAGACGCTGTTTTCCAAGAGGCTCCTGAGGGAGTTGACCACTTATTTGCAGACTTTTCAGCGAAAAAGGCATACTGCAGGGCTCGGGCCTGTCCTGACGCCCGAAGGTACATAAACAGCTTTTCTTCTTCCTTAATGCCCACTTCATAGGGGTGCTTCACGGAGGCCTGGACTGAACGGACACAGGTCTCTGGAGCCAGGTGGCCAGGGAACTGCTTTCGTACCTTGGCAATGGCTTCCGCGAAAATGCCGTCCATGTTGGGCAAGCTTGGGACTGGCTTGTTTATGAGTCTGCGGGGTTCTAGAGGTTTATCTGAAAGACATTGCAAAGGTTAGAGCACCGCAAGTGTAGCAGAGAGGGAACGGGACCCACAGCAGCTGCACAATGGTGCACGGTTCCAATGACCCAGCGAGACACTATGCAGTATTGTTTAATGAAACACTAATCCCAAAATCTGCTATCTTAGTAACATCAGACCACAAAGCAACATTTCCAAGTTCTAAAGTATTAAGCTACTAATTCAGGCTTGAAAGGTTCATTCTCTCTTTATTCTGAGGTCAAGACAACTTTATAACAGATTAAATATTAATTTGTCAGTGAGTCCAAATAGGACAGTTCATAGTTAATATCATATATTCAAAATTATTCACATCCCTTTCCTAATAGTGACAGCACCCTCAAAATGCCATGAACAGACAGGAATGTAATAAGATGCAATGACTGGTGACAGATCGAATTGAAAGTTCATTGATAAGCTCTTCTAATACAGTGCATTGATTTTCAGTACAGGGGGGAAGATAATTGATAGGGGGAAGAAAAGTCTTTTTTCCCTCCAAAAAGGAGATTGGATAACTGATATGCAGGTGGAATACCTGGATACACAGTGGGATAACTAACTGGATACATAAGTACTAAGAACTCTGTTCCTTGTGAAGCATGCACCTCAAAATGAATTATAATTCTACTGAACTTCTAATACTATACAATTTTCTAGGAAAACAACAACAACAAAGGAACGTCTCTGTGACCTTGAGTTAGGTACCAGAATCTTATGGTTCTGTAATTTTATTAAATGATTCAATGAAATGGTTTTAAAAATCAGATAAAAATACATCAAATTAATTAGCCATACCACAAAATGTGTTCTAAAAAGGGCTGCCATCTCAAGAATGAACCGTTATAGCACAAATGTCCACCTAAGGGAGTTAGAAGAGAACCAACCAGAGCTTATGACATATGTCCACTACAGAAGGACACAGAGCATGACAGTCGTGTACTAACAAGTGTCCAAGGGACCAGGAGGATGGCCTGGATAGCATCATGTGTCCTTGGGCTTCTGCAGTCTCATCCTGGTTCTTAAAGCTGAATGCAAGACCATGACTCAAATATGCAAATCTTAATTACTCGTAGCTGTGAGAGGGTTTTAAGTGAATGCTAACCTATCGGCTGTAAAGGGCATATTTTAGCACAGGAGCGTAGACAGGGGGGAGGGATAGCAGTGTATGGCTCCTCCTCCCTTCGCTCCTTTGGAGAACCAGGAGCTGTAGCCATCACTTATCCTCAGTGCTGGGGGCTGAGGAAGATGAGCCTGTGCAGTCCACAGCTGGCGTTATAGACAGGATGGACAGAAGAGGGGACAGGAAGAGAACACATGTTGCCAGAGGAAGTGGAAAAGAAAGGAGGGTGGATGTCAGGGCTGCGCCTCACCCACACAGGACACTGCAGACCTGGACGGCTATCCTTGAAGCTGCTGTTGCTCCTTCCATGACTAGAACTGCCTTCAAACACCAGCGCACACCAGATGTCTTTGAAAAGTTTAACAAGTTCAAATGGCTATTTCCCATCCCAGACGCAGTTAAACTGGTTTAAGGACAGAGACGGGACAGGACAATCTGAAAACCATTAGCACTTGACTTTGATGTGGGCTCTCACGGAGGTTTTGAGCAGATCTGGGCCCTGGGAGTTACTTCTGGAGGACAGCTGCGGTTTCTGGCAGGTCCCTCAGGACACCGAGGAGAAACACAGCACCTACACAGTGAGCAGGCACTGATGGGGGGCGGGGCAGCGCTGGCCAGCTCGTCATCAGCTCATCAGCGGCTGGGGAGAATAGGAAGGCGGGAATGAAATCACTCACTTCTACCCTAGGCTCTGCTCACTAGGTTTGACAAAGCAAGTGGGTCATCCTTCAGAAGGACACAATGTAGTCATCGCACCTACACCCTTCTGCCAGCCTGGCAGGAAGAGACTGTCAGTCTGGCTACAGAGAGCCATGCTTACATAAATTATTTCCTCAGACACAAATGACTACTTTCTTCTTACCCTGACCCAATGTGCTGCACCCACGTTAGAGGCTCCGCAAATGACTGACAGAACATCTGTCCATCATCAACTTCAGGAAGGCCACTGGCGGGCAGGAGGCACGTCAAGAGGAGGCCTCCTGTGTAGGATAGGGTCACTCCATTCTTTAGAAACATGGCCATACATATATTCACCCAAAGTAAAAATAATTTACAAAGAGCAAATGGTAAAATGAAGAGAAAGACCAAGGAAAGCATTAAGAATTCTTAAGAGCCACAATATCCAGAAACAGAAACAAAAGTCTTTGGACAGAAACAGCATTGTTAAAAATGGAGCAAACATCCAGGGCAAAGGGCCTGAGCTCATTACGTAGACAAGAACAGAGCGTTAGAGGGATGGTGGTGTATGCCTAACATCCCAGAACTTGAGACAACGAGGCAGGAAGATCGAGCATTGGCCAAAACAAAACCAGAGGCTGCAGAAACGGCTCCGTGGTTTAATGGTTCAGCTGTTAAGAGTGCTTGCTGCTCTCTTCCGGAGGACCTGAGTTTCGCTCCCAGCACCTGTGCCGGGTGACTCACAACCACTGTAACTCCAGTGCCGGGGGATCTGATGCCCTCTTTGGCCTCTGAAGGCACTGCTCTCATGTGCAGGAACCCACACAGATATACACATAATATGAAATATAAGATAAAATCTTAAAAGGAAAAAAAACCCAAGCCCACAAATGAACCAACTCCCTAGAGCATGGTTCCTGAGCTGGGACTCCCAGACGGATGCGCCCTGTGCCCAGCTTCACACCAGCAACATGTGGTGGGGACGGGGAGTCCTCACCTGTAGGACGGCCAGGCTGCTGCTAGTCACAGGCAAGTGGAAATACAAGGCATTTTACAAGCCCTCCCTTTCTCAGGAGAGGCGAGGAGTTCTCTGGGGCTCTGCCCTGTCTCTGTGTCTCTGAGGTCTGGAAGGTTTTGTATGAAGCTGTTTAATGAACTTCTGTAGTCAACTCTCCAGGACTCGGTGTTAGGTTTGTAGAGAAAATGCACACGGTGGGCACAGCTCCTCAACTCCCTCCGGATCATCACTTGCTCCAAAATACTGACTATAATGTGAACTCATGGGAGGAGAAAAATGAAAGCTTCACATCTTTTCTTTTTTGGCTTTTCAATTCAAAATTTGAGTAGTGAATGTGGCAATAGGCTGCAGGCTATGTGATAGAAAATCCCAACATAGTAAAGATGGAGAACTGTTTCTGCGCATCAAAATGAGCTTCAGAGAAGTGAACTCCCCCACACATATAAACACACATTTAATGAGGTGTTGGTTGTTTATGAACCTGACCATCAAGTCAACCCACCAATTCTGTTTTGTCAAATGACTACACACTAATAGCTACATTTAAAAGCAAATGAGAGAGGAAGCAGGGACGCATAAAAAGAAGTATAAGTGTGGTGATATATTGTGTACCCCAATAAAGCTTACCTGGGGATCAGAGGACAGAGCCAGCCACAAAATTAGACATAGAGGTCAGGCAGTGGTGGCACATACTTTTACTCTTATCACTCGGGAGGCAGAGATCCGTCTGGATCTCTGTGAGTTCAAGGCCACACTGGGCTACATGAGAAACAGAACCAGGCAGTAGTGACACACGCCTTTAATCCCAGGAAGTAATGTGACAGGACACAGAAAGGTATATAAGGTGTGAGGAAACACAAACTCGCTCTCTTGAGGCTGAGGATTTTGTAGAGGTAAGCTAGTGGCTGGCTGTTCTGCTTCTCTGATCTTTCAGCTTTCACCCCAATATCTGGCTCTGGGTTTTTTATTATAAGACCTTTTAAGATTCATGTTACAGTAAGACCTCAAGTAAAATGGGAAGTAGGCATCGCTAACTGGTGTGTTTTGTGAGATTATAAATCACAATTAGCAAGATGCTCTTAGGCGTTTATTGCTGCCCAGCTTTTCTACTGTCCCCCTAGTAGATCTATCTTCAACAAGGAGACTGGATCTCACGTGGCCAAGAACGGCCTGCTACCCTCCTGCCTCCACCCAGAGAGCTGGGATTACAGGAGTGTGCTAACACCCACAGCTTTATGGCTGCTGGGACTGAACCTGGGGACCCCTACATGTTAGGTAAGCATGTTAGGTAAGTATCATCCCCAGCCTGAAATAGTAAGATTTCAAACAGTTGTGTTCGGGTTAAACAAACAAACAAACAAGAAACAAAAAACAAAAACCTCCACAGCAATGTAAAAGTTCTAGCATTTTCCATGGGATTCTATTCACTGAAGCCCAAAACAGACATAGTAGATGTGCTTGGTTGGAGCAAGGACCAAACACTGAGATTCCAACCAGCGTGGCCTTTGCTTTCTCAGAATATGGCCAGAAGTCAACTAACTTTGTGGAGCCCTTCCTTTTTAGAGACGTGAAAATCAAAAGAAGAGCTATCATGGTCCACATGGCCATCATTATCCCCTGACATCCGGCCAGAGGCCATCTTACAGTAATCACACAACTATTACCAACACTCACCAAACTCTAGGCTTAAATGAGTGAATTTCACTGTGCATAAACGAACATCAAGAGAAGCTCAGGGAACATTCTAAGTGTTCTTCATCTGGATTACTACTTAAATGGAGAATTGTAAACAGAGTCAATTATGATCCATACAACGAAGAAATACATAAAGCTGAACAAAATGCAAACACATCCCAAAATTAGAAATATCTGGGAAAACTAGCATATCCTAAGCTAGAAAAAAATAAATAAAACAATGGCAGGTGACATATCTCTGTCACATATGTGCAAAGCCCAGAGTTCCATTCCCTATGAGCCTCTCCACAAAAACAACCCCAAACCAACAAGCAGACAAACAGAAAACCACACCACAGTAAAAACAAAAACCGAATAGTAACTTTTGTGAAAATCTTTTTTTTTTCATTTGTCATTATTATCTCCTTACAATTTTTGTATCTACTCGTATTAATTCTAACTAGCTATAGATATAAAACAGTTGTAAATTTTTATAGACTTTTTTTCCTTCTTAGAATTGGAATCAATCGGTTTCACAGATCCTCACCACTGAAATATTAGTTCATAACAAGCTAGTTTACTCATCTCCACCCTCTCTTCATGACGAAAATGTAAAACAGTCACATTTAACTAATCGAAGCCAGAGCCACAGGCGACTTAAATATTAAAGCAGACAATGCCTCAACTTTGGGGTGCCACCAAGTGGACAAACTATGTAAGGTTGCTGAGACCAGCCATCGTTTTGTTTTGTAAACTTTTGAATTTAATGTTTAGAAATAACTTTAAAAGCTGAAAGGAATAAACACTACCAGACCATAGTGTAAGTGTAGTAGATCTTGGTCCTTATCCTCTGTTTGAAGTAACTCAATTCTCGGAGCAGAATCCAGGGAAACCAGGTAAGGACAGACTTCCCATAGAAACCGAGGCTGGTACAAACTGAAATCCATAGCATGAACTCTCTACAAGCAGATTGTGTGAGTAAGTACTCACAAGCCAAGTAGCCCTCCGGGGAGCACAGGGCTGTGGCAGCAGCCTGGGAGGCAGAGCATAGGAAGGAAGTGCTCCCACACGGAGAGAACACCCTCTAGGAGTCAGGAGCATTTTCCCATCAGTACCTCACTTTTGTAGTGTGAGTGCCGCCTGTACACCGAAACCCCAACAAGCTGGACCATAGAAAAGACTTCGGGGTGAAAAATGGTCACTGGAGGGGCAGCCAACGAGCTTTCACAGGAATGTCTTGGAATGACCCTGAGCTTTCTCTGTCGCCAAGCAGAGACTGGCACACACTCCATTCTGCCTGGAGCCCAGCAATCCTTGTAAGTATTTTCTTAACAATTTCTAGCTTCTTCCTGCTCAGTGAGAGCATGCGGCCTCCATAACTTCCCACCGCAGTTCTTCAGTGGATTTTGTTTCCGTTGTGACTTGTGGCAGGAATGCTGTTGGGAATTGGGCTCTGGCTTTGCACTCATGTCCCAGAGTTGCCACCAGTCCCAGTTTTATTTTTTCCTAGCTTAAAGGCACAGTTTTAAATTAAAAAAAAAAAATACACACACCAAAAATAAAACAAACAAACAATAAAACCAAAACCAACCTACCAACCAACCAACCAAACAAACAAAAATAACATTTAAAAAGCCAAAACAATTCTGTAAGCAAGTACTAAAGGGACATTTGAAGGAACACCACTGGTCCACAAGTCCAGCAGGGACAGAACTCACATGTCCAAACTCCGGAGAAACTTCGGAGGCCATGAACTCTCTGAAGGCCTTGTAGGCTCTTCCTCTAGTGGACCAGCTACATGTTTGTTCCTTGTTCCAACTTAATTCTATTTTTCAACCAGAAGAACACTCATAGAGTATGACATCTCCAGGTACAGCAGAACAAACTATAAACCATGTCCTTAAAACTTCAGCAATGTCTGGTTCCACTCCCAGGAGCAGTCACTTCATTTCCTGTGACTGCTTCTGGAAGACTTTAGGCACAGACAGCAGCATGCTAGCCCACTCTCAACATATACACCTTCTCTCCACTCACACCCTTCTTTTCTGTTACACGTTGGCAAAACACCACTTAAAACAATGTTCTTTTCATTACCTAATACAATAGACTATGGAGTTTATGCCAGATCAATGTAGCATTAAAGCTTGGCTACATTCTACTCCATGGATGCCCCATTAGATATTTAGGGAGTTCCCCATTAGAAAGCACATTTAACTTATTCCCAATCTTGTGCTATTTTTTAAAATTATTGTTTACCTATAATCTTCTGAGCAAATTTGATTGCTTCTTCAACAAGGTCTGACTTCACAACTGCATCCAGAATGCCAAGCTTGAGCGCTTCACCTGCTGGAATATGTCTTCCTGAAACAAAAGGAAATAAAATAAGCTAAAGACCAACATGAGGACGAACCGGGGCATTGTTCTCTCTAGTGGTGAAGGTGGCCACTCCTGATTATACCAATTAGTAAGAAAAATGTATAAGACCAGCCTGACCACTGTAGTTGATATTCTGTTTTTCCCATCCCTGATAAATGGGGTAATTATGCTTACCGTAGTAATTCTGAATATTAGATAAATGAAACGTTTACCTCTAGATGCTTACAGAGGTAGAGATCCCTGTAAATCTCTATGGAGGTATGCGAACTGGCTGAGTTTTGGCTTGTGATAGAAGCGGTAGCACCAGACAGACAGGGCTATCTACTTTGTGCCTACCACATAGCAGGACAGTACTGATCAACAGTCCCTGAATACAGAGCTAGTTGGCCGAACAGAGAGACCGTGGTGATTAAGCTGGCATTCCACAAAGTGCAGTGAAAATCACAGAGGAGAAATCGGACAGAGTTTTGTCTCTTTTGACCCTGCCTTATGTTGTGGACTCTCTGCAGGGCAAGCTTCGTAGCCCTGCTTCCTGTGGAGGCTGAGAAGGCAGGAGACACACTTAGAGGTCTGCTCCTTAATGCCCTGGCAGTGAAGTGTGGCCGTAACCTCAAGCTTGGTGGCATCAGTGCTCTGCTGAGGGAGGATCCCTCGGCGAGTGCTTATCAACAGCCTTTCAGACCCCCTCATCCGGTGAGGAGCGTGGGGCAGGCGAATGGTGTCAAGTGTTCTCTGTTTAAGGACACTTGGGTGAGTGTACGTGAACCTGCTTAGGCAGAGCAGAAAGACCAGGGCATAGAAAATGAAATCTGGGCACTACAGAAATCTCTGGGGCAACAAGGTAGGGGAGTGTGAGCTGCCCGTGGGAGGGGCTGGCTGTTGCCATGCTCTTGAGTCTCAGAACATCCTGGGGGCATTTTTAGTTACCAGCGCCTTCACAAAGGCCCAGTTCTGCTCCAAACGACTAATGAGTAAAACACAAGACCCTGCGAGCTGAACCCAAAGCCTCCCCTGTGGCTTTGTCCTCTCCTGGGTGGTGTAGATGGGACCTCTGTCTAGCAGGCTGTCACCCAAAGGTGCTGGATGATGAGCTGCAGGGGACCCCAAAGTGACTGGAGCACACAGCGCCTCTCACACGGTCAACTCTGGCATGTGTCCTCCCAAATTTCTCCAAGAATTTTTCTCAAACTTAACATTTGGATGTCTTCATGGAAGCTTCCTGAGATGTCATTTTAAAGCTAACCTGGGGCCACCAAATCACACTGTCCACTCAAGAGGACAGGCGTGTGATTCCTGTGCCAGCTTGCCTGCTGATTTACAGGGGCCTTTGCTACGCGAATCAAAACTTGTCAATCTCAGAGTTTAAAAGAGCGGCGTCTTGTGAATCAGTGCTGTGGGCAAAGACCAGCCCAAGATCCCTTCACTTCTCCTTTTCCTTCCTGTTTTTTTCTCAAGGTGCTCTTGCTTTCCTGACGAATTTCCTCACAGGCTGACTTCTGCACACCTCAGGGCTTGCAAACTCAGTTCCCACCGTGGTTACTTATTTTGAGCTTCTCCTTCTGTTTTGTCTTTTGCTGAAGAACTAACCTGTCTCACGTGCTTTGAATTTCTGCAGAATGCGGAATTATAAGCATTCTCCAAAGAAATCAAAATCACTCCAAATACTTTACGTTCTTTTGAATCTACTTGTCATTAAACAATGTGTAACCTGATTGAGTGAATTTCAATTCCATACATCTAGTTTTTCTAATTTTCCTTCCACATATCTATCTCATTTAAAAGAGCAAAGCTATTTTTAATTCATATAGACTATTGGTTCTGTGTTTTTCTGTCAGGTTTTTTTTTTTGGGGGGGGAGGGTTTTGAGACAGGGTTTCTCTGTAGCTTTGGAGCCTGTCCTGGACTAGCTCTGCAGACCAGGCTGGCCTTGAACTCACAGAGATTCACCTGTCAGTTTTTAATCAGAGCATATGGATCTCTATTATTGGCTCTAAGCATTTTTCATCCCTTTACATTCTTAGAAATTGTAAAGGGCTCCAAAAGGCTACTATCTATGTAGGTGGTATCTGTCAATGTTTGCTGTAATGGAAATTAAAGCCAGGAACCTTAGGAAGGTTTCTGAATGAAATGATTTTAAAACGATGACCAATTCATGACACGCTGACACAACTTTTCATTACAATAAATGAATTTTAGACTTCGCTATGTTCATTGCTCATCTTAGTTTTACTTAGAAAAAGACAGAAACAGCAATATCAGACTAGAGGGATAGGAAGTTCATGCCACGTCTAAGCTCACTGTGGTAACCTACACAATCTTTACATCACCCTCTGGTGGGTACTGCTACTGTCCACAGACTTACGATTAACCACACTTGTTTTGAGTAAATACTTGTACATGTCCTGTCTTCCAGCCTCACCTCAACTAAAGCCAAGTGTTTGGCTCATAGTCCCTACTCAAAAAGAAACACTTTCACTTAAACTATCATCTTAATACCTTAAAAATGAATAATTCAATCATTGGTACCTAAACTTGAAAATTCTAGTTTTAATTCTTTTGGATATTCTGCCTCCCTCCCTCCCTCCCTCCCTCCCTCCCTCCCTCCCTCCCTTCCATGTTCTACTGGCCCTGAGCACACTATATGGCTGAAGATGAGCCGCATCTTCCTGCCTCTATCTCCTGAGTATTAGGATAATAGTCACCAATCACCAGACCTGGTTTTATGCAGTGCCAAGGAACCAACTCAGGTTCACACATGCTGGACTGGACAAGAACCCTACCAACTGAGCTACACCACAGCCCCAGACATTCAACTTTCTAAACCAGGTCTGATTATTATGGTTCCCGCATGAATATGTAGTCTTTGAATAACACAGACTACAACATGACCTCCAAACAGAGGGGCCCTGTGCATGTACTTTCCTTTAGAAGGCTCTCACATGGGCTCTTCGTGGAAACATTTAGGAAGTGCTCAAGAAAATTATTGTTTCTATTTTACAGACGATAAAATTTAGAGTCAGAGAAATTAAAATAGCCTCCTTAGAACCTGTGTGGGCAGTAAGTGACCAAGACCAGACTTCCTAGACGCTGGTCTCGTTCTCCACATTGATCCAAATCATAGCTGAGGTTTCTACTAACCTGAGGTAATTAAGTCGAGAGCAATAGGAACTCCAATGAGTCTGGGGAGAAGCTGGGTTCCTCTGGCACCAGGAAGAATTCCCAGTGTGACTTCTGGAAAGCCAACACGAGCCTACAAGACATTAAAGGCAGAAAGGCCACCGTAGTGAGACAATGCATTGAGATTTTAGTGTGCCCAGGACTTTCTACACCATAAGAAACAGCTTCACTGAAATCAGCAACCGTCTCTAGAAGGCACACAGTGTTTACTGTCTCCTTTAATAACATGAGCAGAGCTCTGCTGTTTGCACACATCCTTGCTTGGGCACATTTCTTTCCTTTGACTCTACAAGTACCCCTTTCAATAACAAAGTAGTTTGCAGTTTTCAGGTCCCTGCAAGCATCAGAACATAAAGACAAAACCCAGAGGAGGGAGAGAACGATACAGAACTTCCCGTATCTCCACTCTACAAAGAACATTCACAACCTAACAAGAAAAGGACAACCAACTAATAATGGGCTGATTATCTGAATAAACAATCCCCCAAAGAAAGGATACAAGTGGTAAATAGCGTTCAGTTTCATCTGCCACTGGGGATGTAGATGTAAGCCACAATGAAACACAAGTGATGCCTGCCAGGATGAATATAATAAAAAGGCAGGTGCTCACTTTGGCAGCACACATGCCCGAACTGGAACAATACAGAGATGATTATCATGGGAGCTGCCAAGGATGACACACATGTTCATGAAGCGTTCCCTATTTTTCAACAGAGAAGAGGACATTGGGGTACAAGTGATTTGAAGGGGGACATGGGGGGGAGTTTTAATTAGGAAGGGGGAAGGAGATTAAAAAACCGAATAAAGGGGGAGAAGGCTAAACTAATAGTAAAGATGTCTGAAAAGGGGGCTCCACAGAGCACTGGCTGCTCTTCCAAAGAACCTGGGTTTAATTCCCAGGGCATCTCACAACTGTCTGCAACTCCAGTTCCTGTGGACCTGACTCCTTCACACAGACATACACGCAGGCCAAATGCCAACACACACATACATGCACATACACAGATGTCTGAAAAAGTCATAGGGCATCATACTATTATCTCTCTGCCAAAAATTACACATAACACATATGAGTCTGTATTATGTGTACATATATAGTTTAAATGGTATTTTCCCATCTGGGCTGACAATGCTGCCCACAAGAATCACAGACAATTTAACAGAAAACCCAACACCGGACATGAGAAGTCTCTGTTCAGGTTGTTGGTCAGGATTGTCCAAGAGACTCCCCAAATGCTACAGAATATTGTTGTTATCTTTGGTTGCCTCCCAGAGGTGGAAGGGAAGGTCCCTATTGCTGAAGACACCAGGCACTTCCGAAACAGGACCCAGAGACTGTGAAGCTGGAATTGACCCGAAAGCCTCCTTCCTGAGGACTAGTTTACATGACATCACCAGCTTCCAAAGGAGGGAAGCAACCAACAATCTAGTCATGATGCTCACGAACCGTAACAAGTATCATGGATGCAGTAGTGGCACCCACATCTGCGTGGTAACCAACATCTCTCGAGTCGGACTTAAGACCCGCTCAACAAAAGGGAAGTCATCTCTGGTACTGGAAACCTAGCCAGCTACCCAGGGCTAGTGAATTCAGAGATCTTGGAGGGAACCTACAACTACCGCTTTACTAAACAATTTCTAACTGCATTGTAAATATTTGTCCTTATACCCACAGTGCATTCCTCACCACCACTCCCACCCCCTGTCACTGTAACAGATAAAGACCACTACAGAAAATCACAACCGATCAAAATGCAGAGTTGTGGAGCCCAGCCCCAATGGAACATCTACAAAAGAACATTGGAACCTAAGGCTCAGGGAACACTGTGGAAGAGGGAGGTGGGAATCAAACAGTGGAGCCAGCACCCAAGATGGCACAGGACCGTCACCGGTAAGCCAGCAGTTCAAAGCCATCAGGCCCAGGCCTAGCCCACCTTTAGAGTTTGCACTGAAGACAAGCCCCACCCCAACCCATCCCTAGGAGTCTCTTACCTCTGCATTGGCAATCCGGTAGTGACAGCCCAGGGCCAGCTCTAGTCCTCCTCCAAGGGCCACACCTTCGATAGCAGCCACTACTGGCTTCTGGTATCTCTGTAATTCATCGACCGTGTCTCCCAATCTGAGGCCAGAGGAGGGAGCGCTGAAGCCATGGATATCTGCACCTAAAGACACAGGGACAAGAGGAGTTGGTTCAGAAGGACTGGGTCTTTGTCACGAACACCAGGGGACACAGCCAGTCTTAGAAGGCTCAGATGCCTTGGGGCTGAGAGGCACTTCAGCCTCAGACTGTAGACAGAAGGAAATGAGAGAAAAATCACATCTTTACCAGGAACCATATCACCTTCCACATTCTGCGTTCCCACTGGGTAGTGAGCAGCTTCAACTTTGGGGAAACTGAAGAGCCCAGAAAAAAGAACTAGTTCTTTACTAAGTCTATCGTTTTGAGAGTCAGGCCCTCTCACTCTTCACCAACCTAGTTGTTAAGAATGTCACCCTTTCTTCACTAAGAGCAAAAGCCATTACAGTGTAAAATGCCATAGTTAAATGCAGACTATTTACGAGTTATGTCCATAACCAACTTAGTCTCTATATATTTCCTAAAAACATTTTTAAAATAATTTTTTATTTAAAAAAAAAATTCATTCTTTTACATACCAACCCCTGTTCCTCCTCCTGCCCTTCTCCTGCTTCCCTCCACCTACCCCTATTCTACCCCCATCCCCTCCTCCTAGAGGGTAAGGCCTCCCTTGGGGAGTCAACCCAGTCTGGCACACCAGGTAGGGACCTAGCCCCTCCACACTGCATCAAGGCTGAGTAAGGCATGGCACCATATGGAATGGGCTCTAAAAAGCCAGTTCGTGTACCCAGGATAAGTCCTGGTTTCCTGAAAGCATTTTTAAATGACTTACTTAATTTTATTTTAGGGGTATGGGGATTTCGTCTGCATTTTGTGTCTGTGTACCACATGCCTGCAGTACCTGTGAAGGCCAGAAGAGAACCTTGGATTCCCAGGAACTGGAGTTACAGAGGGCTACATGGCCATCTCACCCTCTGCAAGAACAGCCAGTGCACTTAGACACTGATCCATCTCTCTAGTCCCTGATAGAACGCGAAACGTGGCCATGTGATCTACGCACATGCGTGGAGTAGTGATATGACCTGGGCACGCCCAGCTTTTAAAAATCTGTCACCATGTTCCTGGTTCCTTCTTCTTCTCCACACACGAGTCTCTCCCACAGGCCTGCGCACTCTCTGACCCTTTATCTTTAATAAAACTCTTATTAGCGGGTTCTGTCATGTTTCATGATATTTTCTTGCAGGGTAAGAGCACAACGCGGCCAATTAACTAACAGTGTGGTCACAGCTTCACAGAAACCAAAGGTAAGGGTATAGTGATTCCAATTCTTGGAGAAAACTTCAATTTTGGACACTGGTTTAATGTCTAGAAGTTTTATTAGATTCCCTTCTTAATTACAATGAATTTCTGATGACTTATTTTGCTATTCCTGCAAACATAACCGTATCTTTGGATAATGGGGTGTTTTTGTTGTTGTTGTTGTTTGTTTGTTTTAAAGCTTCCTTTACAATCCTTACACCATTGGTTTACTTTTCTAGTTCAGTAGGCTGGAAAAGGGTCTAAGTCCAAATGAGCAGAGTTCAGCCTTCTCTTCCTCCCACAAGGAGAGCTTTCTACTCACCATTTCTTTGTTTGCTGTAGGTCTTGTAAACATGGCTATCTTCAACTCTAGCTCACTAAGAATTTTTATCTTTATGTTCTCTATTGAATATAATTTGCCCTGCATCTCTTGAAATAACCATATCATTATCCTTTTTAATCTTCTACTGGGATAAGTAACACTGACGGAGTATCCCAGGATTCATACTTCTAAGACAAGAGTGGTTGTCACACCTTTTACATAACAGGAGGTCCTGTTTGGAGAATAGCAAGATCAGGGTTGCTCTATCCTTTTGATTGCTCACACTGCCCTGGTCAGGTACTAGTTTAAGCTCAGGCTAGCATCAGCACAAACTGAGATAGGTATTGCACTGCTGTGTCCACAGAGTATCTGTGAATATCATCTGACTTGGAAGCAGAGCCTTTGTGGAGCCCTTCACGTTCAGAAGAGGTGACACAGGGGCTGGAAGGATGGCTCATCTGTTAGGAGCACCGGCTGCTCCTCCAGAGGACCTGGATTTGGTTCCCAGCACCCACAGGGCAGCTCATCACCATCTCTAGCTCCAGTTCTAGAGGATCGGATGCCCTTCTCGGCCTCTGCTGGCATTGCGTGCACACGGTACAGGCATACATGCTGGCAAAACTTTACTCATATACATAAAATAACGAATCTCTTATAAAAGGAAAATATGTAATACTGGGTAATCAGAAGCTACCTAAGATCAGAGACTTCACTGTGGACCTGCTGGGAAGAAGGCATGTGAAGACAGAAACAGTGGGGAATAACACTTCCAAAGCAAGGACTGACAGTGCCAGCCACAGGATGCCAGAGGGGACAGGCAAAGGTTCTCCTTAGACCCCACAGGAAGAGGGCCTGCTGGTGTCCCATCATGAGCGTCCAGCCCCCAGAACCGAGGTACAGGAAACTTCTATTATTTTAAAATGATTATGGACACTCAGGAGGCAGAGAAGGCAGATCTCTGTGAGTTTGAGGCCAGCCTGGTCTATAGAGTGAGTTCCAGGTGAGCCAGAATTGCATGGGGAAACCCTATCTCAAAAAAATAGTTGATGGAAACGTGTTACAGTAGCACCTGGAGACTTATCCAAAGAAGGTTCCTTGCCGGGCTGTGGTGGCACACGCCTTTAATCCCAGCACTTGGGAGGCAGAGCCAGGTGGATCTCTGTGAGTTCAAGGCCAGCCTGGGCTACCAAGTGAGTTCCAGGAAAGGTGCAAAGCTACACAGAGAAACCCTGTCTCAAAAAAAACCAAAAAAAAAAAAAAAAGGTTCCAGGAGCCTTCTCCTGCCTTCCTAAAATGTTATCATAAAATTGAAGGAGCATTATCTTTGAATTTGTAGGAGAGTTTGCCAATGATGCCACCCACCCTGGGCCGAAAATTTACTTTGTGAGTTTTCTGATTACTAATTGAATTTATTTATTTATTGCTACTTTTTGATTCAAGATGTTGCTAATGTAGATCAGGCTGCTGTGGGAAACTCACTGTATGATTCGGAGCTCCTCAACCTCCTGAGTGGAGATTACAGGCCGGTACCAGCACACAGAGCCCTTCTGTAATGGATACACAACTGTTTGGCCTTCCCTTCCCCTTGAGTCAGTTTTCGTAGATAAAAAATATTTTCCTAATTCATATTTCTAGTATCGTCAATGTTACTTGCATTTTTCATGTATTTTTCCAGCTATTTTTAAAATTAATTGTGTTGCCTGACAATTTCATACATGTATAAAATGCACTGTGATTACTCTCATCCTCACCCTGTCCCTGCCAACATCCATTCTCTACAAAATCCCTTCCCCGCACTCATGTCTTTGTGATCTGTTTTATGGACCATGGAGTTTAGCCAGGGCCATCTGTGTCACCCTCATCCACTCAGGCTGGCAGCCAGCAGTGAGAAGACAACTAACGACCCCCGCTCTCCCAGCATCTACCAGCGGTCAACGGTTCAGCAGAGAGTGGTAGGGGCCCAGGTGTCCCTCCCCAACCCACAACTGCCCAAGGATAGGACTCTTGTGGGCTGCAAGAATATATTATAGAGATTCAGCTGGATATTAAAACTATACCTAGCCCCGCGGTGGTGGTGCATGCCTTTAATCCCAACACTTGGGAGGCAGAGCCAGACTCTGTGAGTTCAAGGCCAGCCTGGTCTACAGAGTTCCAGGAAAGGCGCAAAGCTACATAGAGAAACCCTGTCTCAAAAAACCAAAAAAATAAATTAAAATAAAAAAATAAAGCTATAATCTAGAAATTTCAAGGTATTTTTCTAGAGGAAGCCATTTATCATGGAATATTTGGTGTTATTCAGTTTTTAATATTTCAGCTGTCTTCTGCTATGAAATTCTTGTGGGCCCACATATTACTAGACCATATTGGCAAACAGTGTAAGCTTCCCAGGAGCTGATCCTCTTTCTAGGTAACTAATTCCCCACAGAGCCTAGGAGACAGGCAGACTTTAGATGCATAGCTTTGTTTCTTGTGCAAATGAAGCTCAGACCATTCCTTGCATTCAGGCCTAATGGCATTCCAGAGACTCAGAAGAAAGGAGGTTTTTGCATACCCAGGTGGAGTAAAAGGTGGAACAAGATTCCTGGCCAGAACTGAATTGCATGGCCAGGAGAGAAAGAACAAGACAGTTTTCCTGTAGATGGTAGATAGAGTCGCATGACCAGAGAGAAGAAAGGCAGAGATTCTGTAGAAGGTAAGGCAGATCTCTTGTAGAGCTTATCCGGGCCAGGAGTAAGGAGCTAGGAAGGATAGATGGAAGAAGAAGGAACCAAGGACGAAGATGTGGTCAAAGCACAAGAGCTTACTAAAATTATGAGGACAGGAAAAGTGGGCACAGAGAGGACCTGAATGTGAGGACAGAGCTGAAGCTGTGTAGATAGAATTTTGTCATAGAGGAATAAAATAAACGGACAAAGAGCATGGTGTACTTAGATTCTTTACCCAAAAACAATTCTCGCCATTTGTAGTTTCTCTTCTGGGCCCCTGGGAAGACTATTATTGAGGCTGGTCCATTAATAGTATTAGGACCCGTCCTGTGCAGGTCCAGTATGGGACTGCAGCTGCTGAGGGTTTGTGACCGCAGTGGCCATGTCATGCCAGATGTTATTTTGTGGCCCTTCTCCTCATCTTCCAGCTCTTTTCTTTTGAGGCTTTCTCTCTGTGTAACCTTGAGCTGGCCTTGAATGCATTATGTAGCCCAGGCTGGCCTCAAGTTCATGACCTTCTTACCTCGACCTCTTAAATGCTGAGGCCGCAGGAGAGCACCAGTGCACTCGCTTTCAGACCTCTCAGATGCACTGTTTTTGCTTGCTCTCTCTCTCTCTCTCTCTCTCTCTCTCTCTCTCTCTCTCTCTCTCTCTCTCTCTCTTTAATTTTCCAGAGCTGAGGACCGAACCCAGGGCCTTGTGCTTACTAGGAAGGTGCTCTACCACTGAGCTAAATCCCCAACCCCTGGGGATTTTGTCTTTTTGGTTTTTCGAGACAGGGTTTCTCTGTGTAGTTTTGGTGCCTGTCCTGGATCTCACTCTGTAGACCAGGCTAGCCTCGAACTCACAGAGATCCGCCTGGCTCTGCCTCCCAAGTGCTGGGATTAAAGACGTGCACCACCAATTTTTTTCTTTTCTTTTCTTTTCTTTCTTTCTTTCTTTTTTTTTTTTTTTTTTGAGACAGGGTTTCTCTGTGTAGTTTTGGTGCCTGTCCTGGATCTCACTCTGTAGACCAGGCTGGCCTTGAACTCACAGAGATCCGCCTGGCTCTGCCTCCTGAGTGCTGGGACTAAAGATATGCGCCACCATTGCCCAGCTGAAAATTGAGTGTTCTATGATTCTGAGCCCCTTTCGAGCCTCAGATCATCATTGTGAGTGTTCAAGCTTCAGATTCTAGTGAGAAAGCCATTTCATAGCTGGTTTAATGTTGGTGTGTTATTTTAACCTGTCTCTTCCTCAGCCTTCTTCATCTGGATCTGCTGAGCATTAAAATGCATATAAGATCATTATCATTTTGTTTTAATTAGTAAATAATCAGGCAGGGCAAGCAGTGACTACTGTGGTCAGTATTTTTATACTGTCTCTTATCCTGACTCTAACAACGGGGTATTTTCAGGTTATCATTTACAAACAATGAATACCTATGGTCTGGTGAGTTCCCAGGGCCCTCATCTCCATGTGACTTCCGTCAAAGGGTTCAATATATTCATTTTCAGGGCAGGGAAAGAAAGAGGCTCTACGGACCACACTGAAAGATCCAACACATCAGACCCTTTGGTCATGCTGTCACTGTCACACAGTGACCCACGAGAGCAGTGCCAGGGTCCCGTGGAGGGGGCACTGTCTGAAGGAAAATGAACTCCACTTCAAGATGCAGTGTGAATAAAATGGTAATGCTTCCTGAACTTGTTCTGGGTCCAGACACTGACACGAATGCTCAGCCAGTGCTGAAGCCCAACATGGCAGAGACCTATCGGGCCTTTGTGAAAAACTCTCCCCTTCTGATGCCAATGGGGATTGAGAGTCCAAAATGGCCAGCTTTGGCAAGCATTAACATAAGCCTAGGAACTGTAGCCATGCGGTTGGATTCTCCAGAAAGTAATGTATGGTAACTGCTTTTTCAAGTATGTTTGAGAATGTGTCACCCAGACACCTTGGAGATTAAGGATAACCCTGAAGTCACTGACCTCCATTTGTTAACAGTAGCATGCCAGCTAAGCCTTTTCATTTTCAAAATCCTCTTCAAGCTGGTGTAGTACCTAATTTTCAGGAGTGGCTCTGTGCAATATTTATTGGCCTCCTGAAATTCATTTAGCCCCTTTTGAAGACACCTTAAAATTTATGAGCCTGAATGTAGCCACTATAAGACCATTAGTTATACTCCTTGTGAGCTGCCTGTTTTTTCTTTATGGTTCTTAGTTGTTCTTTTATAGAGCTGTCAGATTAAGTCGTGCTGGGATCAAGAAAAATGGGCCTTGGCGGTTTGTGTTCCTGGAGTTGTGTCCATGCCAGTGGATGCCCACATGCTCCAGCAGAGAATTTGACATTGCTGCTGCTGTTGTTGCTGTTATAGCAGAGGTGGCCACCGCTGCTACTGTTTCTGGGATTACCATTTCATAATCGCTTACTACAGCTAGCACAGTGGAGACCCTGGCAGCAAAAGTAGCTACTACAGTTAATTAATCTTTCATTCTATTGGGCATGATAAATTTAATTCAATAGTTATATACATTTTGATTGGCTTTGAAAATTATAAATTTATAAACTCAAGTTCCATTTGCTTTTGGGATACCATCTTATAAGGACTCCAATTTGCAGTATGGCTCGTTAAGGAAGGGAATGACTGTTGCCTTTAGCCTACTGGCTATGGGTGGGTTAGAACTTCTGTTGGTCTTTTCTGTGTCGAACACACAGATTGCAAGCCCAGCACCACTTTGAGCTTTTTGGCAGCAGTTAACTCTACAGCTCACACATGGTTGAGCCTGTATGATAATGAGTTTTCAGAGATGGGTAATGCCTGGGGGGCGCTCACCAATCTAAGACAGAACACCTGTGTGGCCTGGGCAGGTGTCTCCATGACGGGTAAGGTGACCTGCTGACATCCCACACAACCTAAGTCAGAAGCTCATTTATTAGTAAAAGGGGGACCTGTAGGGCCCTGGCCCGCGTTTTGGGTAACTGTTGTCTTGCTTGCTGACCTTGACCTTGATATCCTCCCTATGCTAATTCCCTCCCGGGTTTCACCCTCCTGGATGCTTAAGGGAAGTTCCTTGTCTGTGTATCCTGAATAATGGGCGTTAACAGCTTAGATGCAAGATTGTAAAACATCAGTAGCGAACTTCTGCCCTCCCCTCCGGGGTTCTCCCATTGTGCTGTAAGCCTGTATTTAAGACCTCCTCCCTCCTTCAATAAACAGCACTCAGCATTAAAAAAAAGAATGCTCAGCCAAGAAATCTCATTTAATCCCACACGACCTCCTTCAGCTACAAATTAGGCTCCTACTCTATTGGCAGAGAAAATGAGGTAAGGATATCAGAGGCTAGCCCAAACTCACACAGGGTGGAAGGGACGTATGCAGAGCAGATACACAGCAAATTTATGGCCGTAGCTGTTGGCCCTCAAGGCTGGATGTTCTTCAAAGGCTCAGTCTACATAAGAGACAAAGGCCACAATCCTGTCTAGATCTCTCTTGGGAGAGATGTGTCCCTTCCCCCATGATGCTTTTCTCTCCCGCTCTAGTGCCTTGTTCATCACCCTCACTTTTTTTTTTTTTTTTTTTGGTTTTTTTTCGAGACAGGGTTTCTCTGTGTAGCTTTGCGCCTTTCCTGGGACTCACTTGGTAGCCCAGGCTGGCCTCAAACTCACAGAGATCCGCCTGGCTCTGCCTCCCGAGTGCTGGGATTAAAGGCGTGCACCACCACCGCCCGGCTACACCCTCACTTTTTACCCACAGGGACAGCCGATGCACTAGACTGGGCATAGTTCTAGAGGTAATGGGAAAGACTTAGACAGTCCTCACCTGAGCAGAATTTGCCATCTGATCCACAGATGATGATGGCTTTAATCGTATAGTCTGACCGGGCTTTCTGGAGTCCTTCTCTTATCCCACTTATGACAGCTGGGCTGAAAGAAAACAAGTCCATGAAGTGGATTAGTCAAAATTAAATTTCTATGATCTTAGAGATTTTCTTTAACTGATGATAGATAAAACAACACAGGTTCTCACCACAGAACTTTTACTATTTGCTCAATAGATAAAATGTCTACTCTCAATTAAGTGCCGAGCTGATAAAATAAACGCACTTTCAAAGCAATTATTACTTTCCTCCACTGCGCTCTAACTTTTTTTTTTTTTTTGACAGGGTTTCTCTGTATTGTTTTGGTGCCTGTTCTGGATCTCGCTCTGTAGACCAGTCTGGCCTCGAACTCACAGAGATCTGCCTGGCTCTGCCTCCCGAGTGCTGGGATTAAAGGTGTGCCACCACTGCCTGGCAACTGCCCTCTAACTTTGATGATGAAAAATTAGTTACCAGTTTTAAAAAATTATACATGCTATCACAAGCACAGAGTTACCTGATAAGTATATGTCGCTACCATGTAGAATCTTCACTGTTATGTGTACAATGTGAACATTTCAAACCAAATGGAAAAACCAAACTGTTACAAAAGATGTGCTGAGACCAACAAGACAAAAATTCATGGAACACAGTAGATACCTACCTCCCCTTATGCATGAGTGATAAGTACCTTTCACCCAGTTACTTTTTGCCTAGACACAATTAAGCAAAACCTCCTGTTCCTGACTTATTAATAGGAAATCAAATAAACAGAGTATGAGCCATTACATAATACCGAGAGGTCCAAAAGGAGCGAGCAGTTTCCTTCAGTGTCTGGGTGGAATTGCTTCTGGACACACTGCCCCCAGCAAAACAGAAACCCCCCCCCCATGTTCCAGGCTGGCAGATAAAACCCTGCAGTGCTCTCACATACCCCGTACAAAACATCATTTCCAAACGACTTACAACAAACCACAAAATAGACACGCTGCATAGCTCACGGCACACGGTTTATGGCATAATGACAAGATAGAAAGAAAAGGTGACATCCTCGCTGGGGGATCAACTGTTTTCTATCTGTGGGTAAATGGCAGGTATGGAACCCAAGGCCAAACTATTCCCTTCTGCACATCCCTGTCCCGGGAGTCACCGAGGAGAGGGCTGGGACTTCACATCATCCCCTCATCTCTTATTCATGACTGTTTATTCTGAAAACAGAAAAAAAAAAGTATCTGCAAACCACAGAGCTTGAGCAGGGCCAGTTGAGGGGGACCATGGTCTGTCTCCCAGCCAGGAGAACGGACTCTGAGAAGACGTGAGCCGTTGTCTGCCTCACTAAACAAGCCCTTCCTTCCTCTAGAGCTATTAAAACAATAACAAGAACAAAAACCCAAACAGAAAACACCTAAAGTTTATCAAATCAAATGTGTTCAATTGTCAAAAAGAAAGAATATAAAACATGGCACACATATGAGGTTAGGTTCTAATGTGAAGAAACTTTCTTTTCAGCTATGCGTTTGTGTACATGTGTTTGTAGTTGCTAGGTAAAATATAGGGTCTCCTCTCACGAGGGTGGAGGATTTAGAGATGTGAAAGGCGTTGATCTGGGGAAATGCGTAGGAATACCCTTCTTCTCCAGAGACTCTAGACTTTCATTGGAATAGAAAGAAGTTTGGCTAAGCCAGCAACTAAGGATTTATAATATTTTGTGGGGAGAGGGGAAAAAGAATTATTCAAATAAAAGCTCAGTAGGCAATCGCGGTGGCTCTCACCTTAAATCTCAGGACTTGGGAGACAGAAGGTAGTGGATCTGTGGACTTGAGGCCAGCCAGTGCTACATACTGAGACCTTGTCTTAATAAAAGGGGGGGGGGGGTCGGTAAGCTAGAAAGATAATTTCCCACAAAAATTAAACACAAGAAAGAATAAAAGTATAAAACAAAGAAAAACTGGGAATATATTTCACTTGGTAAACAAGCTAAAATGTGGTAAGTCATGTTCCTTAATATGAGTGGTAAGAAAACATCTTAAAACATAAGAACAAAGTCCTTAGGGAATAAAGTTGAAGCTTTTCCCTTCGAGGGGTAATTATCTTTTACCTACATACTTTCTATCTTTTAACCTCTTGTTTTTAATTGGTTAATCAGAAATGAAATCTGATCATGAAAACAGATTCTGAGCCATTACACCACAGTTCATGCAGTCAATGTGGGCACCCTTCCAGACCCATTCTGGATTATGAAAATCCCTACATGTGGAGGTCTGTTACAGGAAAAGAGGGGATCAGCCACATGAAACCTATGGCCACTGCCATCTCTAGACTACTCAGCATTGGAAGTGTCCTGGGGAAGGTGATTATGCATAAACAGAGAGAAAGCCTCTGGGTTTATTAGGGCCTCAGGCACCTTGGGTGTAGTTATGCTTTTTATCTGTGTTGGCTGAAAGGCAGATGGGAGACTCAGGGATACAGAAGGCCACTGTATTTTCCTTTTGGGTAAAGAATGGCAGTCAGTGGTGGCTCACAATTGTAATCTGAGCACTTGAATGCCTGAGGCAGGAGGACTGTTGCAAGTTCAAGGCCAGCCTGCATTATAGAGTGCACTCTTTGTTTCAAAAATCCAAAGCAAACAACACCAGCAGCCCCTCACAACGATGAAAGGGCACCTCAGTTGGTGCCATGAAGAGGCTGACTTGCCTGTTCCAACCACATCTCTCTGTTCATGTATGTATCGGGTAACACTGAAAAACTTAAAAACCGGAAATAAAGAAAAAGGATGAGCTGCTGTAGGAAAAACTTCGGTACTAGATATAGGAGCTGAGGCTGCCACAGCCTGAAGGAAATGACCATGGGGCAGGGGTGAGGGGTGGGGGCGGAGGGATTGGGGTTGTGGGAGACAAGGAGTCTTCAAGAAAAGACAGCTCAGGTGTTTCTCCTGTGAACATTTTTTTTTTAAATTGAAATTGAAGTTCATCAAATTAAGTTTGAGGCTTAAGAACCAGTATTTTTTTTTTTTCTCCAAACAGAAAAGAAAATCAGACAGTCCAAACTAATCTCTAAAGGTGGATTTGTTTCACAAAACTGTGGAATCAGTAGTGCATCAGTGTGTGTGTCTTCAGTTCTAAAGTAAAACATGGAGTTTTTAAACATGTGGATTTCAGGGGCAGGGCGGGCGGGCGGGCGGAAGCCACTGTTCCCAGGGCCAGGCCTGGTAAGCAACCTGGTGCTAAATTTGCACGCCAACACCCATCGGAACTCAAGCAAACAGTCTGGCTATACTCAATGAAAGAATTAAACTATTTCTCTGGGTAAATCCCCAAACTAGTCCAGTAAGCATGTTTGAGTTACCTTTCCCCTGTTACTTTTTACCCTTGGACCTGGAGGAAAAAAAAAAAAACAACCCTGGCTTTTGACTGGTTAATTAGCAATCGGATCATGACACAGCTTGAGAACTGTTACATAATATTCACAAGTCCACAAAGCATAAGCATTTCCCTCTGCATCTGTGGGAAACAGGTTCCTGGTGACCCTGTCCCCCATGGAACCTAAATCCTCAGATAGTGAAGTCCCTCATAGAAAATGAGATAGTGTTCATATGTACACATATCATCTCTAGACTACTTACAACAGCCCATAATCTGGAAACGCTATGTAAATATTTGTTGAGCTACATTACTCAAAGAAGAATGACAAGGGAAAATAATCTGTGTTCATTTGGGAAACTTCCATGGTGGATGTGACTACATTTTCCCACCCAGGGTTGGCTGAATGGCAGATGTGGAACCAAAAGGGGCTGGGGGTTTTTCCTTCCAGGTAAAGTGTGACCCCCAACTGGGCCCAAACAACCTCAGTGAGTACCACTCTAGGGTGAGAGTCTTCCCACTTTACCTAGCGTCTCCACTTTTTATTTATGTTCTTGGTAATTTTGGGGAAAGTTCATAAAGAGGAAAACCTGGAAAAGGAAACCGGCTTTGTTTGGTTTTCTCTAGGTGAAGGGGAGAAAAGTAACTGGGGAAAAGGTAACTATTAGACATGGGGTCAAGCCTCTCCTGTGTTCCCGGAGGAACTCTCCACCTTTAAAGATTCAGGCGGCAGCTCTGCAGCTTTGCAGCCCTGTTAAGACCCCAGCAGCTAGAACAAGCGTGTCTTCAGAACAACACACTATCAGGAGGAGAGGACAGAGAGAGGAGAGGAGCGCCCACTGGGTGGGGACAGAGTGAGGGAACATTTCCCCAGTGCCCACTGGTGTTTCAGCTTCTTTGACCACAGCTGGCTTTTCATTTTCAACAGTTAAAAAAAAAAACCAAAAAACCAGCCAGGCGTGGAGGGGCTGGCCTTTAATCCCAGCACTTAGGAGGTTGATCTCTGTGAGTTTGAGGCCAGCCTGGTCTACAAAGAGAGTTCCAGGACAGGCAGGGCTACACAGAGAAACCCTGTCTCGAAAAACCAAAAAATTAGATTAAAAACAAAAAATACTTATCAAGTTAAGCCTCATCTGAACACTATCAGCATTTTTTCAAAAACAGAAACACAATAACACATGCCCAAGTAGCCTGTAGGGGTAAGTTTGGCTTCAAAACACCAAGTTTTCAGTTATGATTGTGTGTCTTCAGTTCCAACGTAAAACATGAAGTTTCTTACTATATGAATTACGGAAGAAAAGAGGCCAAGATGGCTGTTTCAGAAGCAGGGCTAGAAATCCTCTATACTGTGCACTTAGAAACAGGGCTGCGCCGGGCGTTGGTGGCACACGCCTTTAATCCCAGCACTTGGGAGGCAGAGCCAGGTGGATCTCTGTGAGTTCAAGGCCAGCCTGAGCTACCAAGTGAGCTCCAGGAAAGGCGCAAAGCTACACAGAGAAACCCTGTCTCGAAAAACCAAAAAAAAAAAAAAAAGAAAGAAAGAAAGAAAGAAAGAAAGAAAGAAAGAAAGAAAGAAAGAAAGAAAGAAAGAAAGAAAGAAACAGGGCTGTGAAGAGAAGCAAATGTGGCTGGCCAATCTAGCAATGAAGGAGTTAAACACTACTTCTTTCAAAAAAAATCAGTCATTCCAATCAGCATGTCTCACTTATCTAGGAAAAGGTAACTTCATACAAAACAAACAAACAAACAAAAAACAGAAATAGAAAAGGGTTAAGGAGGGAGGAAGAAAGGAAAGAAAAATGTTTGTTTGTTTGTTGTTAAGTCAGTTATCTGTACACTTAGTGAATTAGCTGTCAAGGGGAAGGTCCTCAAAGAACCAGCTTCTAGACAGGACATTTGACCTCAGGGAATACTGGGGATGCTTGCCCTTGTGTACAATAGTTACCTTTCCCCTAGTTACTTTCCACTCTTTAACCTAGAGGAAATCAAACAGAACTTCTGGCTTTCGACTGGTTAATTGGAAACCCAATCTGATAATGAAACAGATTAAAAAGCATTACATTACATTTACAAGTCCAAAAATTACATGTAATTGCTCCTTGGTATATGTGGGAAATTGGTTCTAAGACTTTTTATCCCTCCCAGAATTCCAAATTCCTCATATGCTCAAGTCCCTAATGCAAAAGCCTTTTTTCTGCATATAAATTATAATTCTAGACTATTTGTAATATCCCATAATGTGGAAATTTTTGTTAATAGTTTTTATACAAGAAGAAAAAAGATGTGTGTGCAGCAGAGATCTAAGCATCCTGGATAAGAGGACACTTTCCATCCATGGTTGGCTGATATGTATGACTAAGGGCTGGCTCCTTTGAAGAGATTCTCACATTGAGCCAGAATCATCCCAGTCAGTGCTGGGAGAAGACAGGGACTTCTCCCATTCCAACCCAACTTTCCTCTTTTATCTGTGTTCTTGCAGACCCTTGAAAAAACTCAGAAATAGGAAAAGGAAAATGGCTGTGATGGATACGGTTCTACTAAATTCAGCTGACTGAGAGGTTCCAGCAAGGCAAGGTCCACCGGAGCTAAGAAAGCACTTCCCCTGCTTACAATGCCAGATGTGTAAGTGGAGTTGAGATGATGATAGCATTCACCGGCTGAGAAAATAGCTCAGTAGTCAAAGTACTTGCCACAAGAGCAGCAAGCATGATGTCTGGAGACTAGAACCTATGTAAATGCTGGGTGGGTGTGGTGACCAGGAGACAGGATCCTAGGAGCAAGCTAGCTAACCAGACTAGCCCTGCTGGTGAGCTCTAAGTTCAGTGGAGAGACTGGGCCTTGATGAAGGAGTGGGGAGCCACCAGGGAGACTGGAAGTCAGCCACTGGCTTCCATACTCATATGTGAACACAGAGGTAACGTTTTGTGCATGCCGCCTTAACCTGAAGAGCTTCGACCTCAGCACGATTTCCCTACTGAAATTTTTGCTGTTGTTACTTAAACCAAAGCTTATTAAATCCAACTTGTGGTCCACAACCAGTTTATTTTCCAAATGAAGACACAGAAGTAAAACTAGAATTTTCCAAAATCTATAACATGTAAAGACAGGATAGGTTTCAGAAAATTCTTTCAGTTCTACATTGTGTAGGCATGTATGCATCTTCAAGTTTTATGCACTTAATTTAAATTTATTTTTTTTAAACTAGGTAGATTATAGTAATAGAAAACGTTGAAAACCATCGTTCTGTAAGACAGGTTAAGCTAATCAGCCATGTTCTATACTTAAGAAGAAGCTGTGACTTCCAAGAATGGAGGGATACGTGGCTGCCTACATCAGCAAGGAATGATTTTAACTGGTTGGAGACAAAGAGAATTAGACAAGCCATCGTACCTCAGTCATGTAGAACGAGATAGCTTCCTGCATAAAATCAGAAAAAAGGAAGGCAGGGAGGGAGGCCAAAAAAAAACAAAACTAAGGTAAAAAGCAAGGAAGCTGTTAATGTTGGTGAGCAATCACAAGTCTGCAGCGGATGCCGAGAAAGGGGGTTACTGTCGGGGACTGAGCCAAGGCTGCTCAGAGATGCCAGGAGGGCGGCGAGGGTGAAGTCACTTACAATCCCCATTTCAGTTAGAGACTTACATTTCTCCGGGCTGGGGAGGAACTGAGCAGGTTAAAGGCTAGAAATATATCAAATAGTACCAGAAGGATTGTGGACGTGAGACTGAGACATTTCCCCTCTCCTCTTGATGGACACAGTGCCTTAATATGAGCAGAAAGCTCAGCAGAATCCGTGATTATTTTATAAGTGGATTGTGGGACTGCGGGGCTTGGGGAACCTGGAGAGAAGCCCTCCAGCAACACACACCTTTAATCCTAATACTTGGTAGGCAGAAGCTGGTGGATCTCTGTGAGTTCAAGGCCAGTCTAGTTCACACAGCTAGTTCCAGGGTCAGCCAGGACTACACAGTAAGACTGTGTCTCTAACATTACAATATTATAATAAGGATTAAAAATTTGACCTCTGTGGGCACCTGGCATGCATGTGGTGCACAGACATACATTCAGGTAAAACACCCATACACATAAAATAAAATAAAAATAATTAAAAAATTTAACAATAAAATCTAATGGCAGGGTGGTTTAAAATCTCAGTTAAAATTAACATGTCTCCTCTTTCCTGTATTTTTTTTTTTTTTTTTTTGAGACAGGGTCTGAATAGATCAACGCTTCCTCCTGCCTCAGGCTCCTGAACGCTGCCAATCCAGGTGTGTGCCAATCTGGCATCTGTTTGTTTTGCTCCAGCAGCTTGTGATGAGGATTCTCACCAAATAGCCTGTTTTCACGTGATTTACTCTGCTGTTATACAGCCACTTCCTTGGGGTTGAAGCGTTCCTCCTGGCAGGAGGAAAAGGCTAAGATTCAGGAAACTAAAGAAACTGACAAGGCGCTGGAAGCTGAACAAATTTACCGATGTTTAAGATGCTCAGGAAGCTCAGACAGTTGCAAGATTCACCGCCCCCCGACCCCCAGGTTACAGGAGCAGAAGCGGCTGTGAGGGGGTGCGGTGGTCTCCCGGGATGAGGTTTTCACGAGCCGTATGCTGGGGTGGGCTGCCGAGTGGTTCAGTCGCTTTGGAAGCACCTGTATTCTCGTAACGAACCCCAATAAGCTCACTAGTCTACCAAACTGGACTTGAGTGGAATGATTTATTTGGTCAGTCCCAGACGCCCTCTCTGCTCACACCTGCTGCACAGGAGCATTCTCAGTTTGGACCTGTTTACCAAAGATCCTCAAAGCGGGGCTTGTGGACGGAGGGAGGGGGCCAGCAGGTCACCTGAATACCCAGTCACCCCTCTCTGCTCTATTTGCACCCTTGGGTCTCTAGGAAGAACTACGGGATATAGGTAGGGACGGACTATGGGAGGGGACTCCTACCTAACCAAGCGGCACTCATCCTCTTTGCTGGGGAAGGCTGCTTCCAGGGTGGCTGCTCTGGGGTCACCTATGTTTCTCCTCCTAGCTCCCCTAACTGTTCTGAAAGTTAGCCTAATAAACTCATTGGTCCCCCTCCGAGTGAACTTGGCCGGAACTGCACCTAGGGTTGTCCTTTGGGCCGCAAGTCTTTCCTAGGGAAGGGATTTTAGCAACATCTCAGTGAAATGTTACACAGTATCGGACGTGATCCGGCCCACCACTTCCAGTCTGCATACCGGAGACGTCTCCTGAGGCTAACATAGAATTATACTCTGTTCACCAGTGACATGGAATTAACAAGGTAAAGGAACGACATCATATTCCAAAAAGACAACAGATCTCACTTTTAAAAGTAAAGTATTAAGTGCATTGTACAGGAGGGCATCGCAGGTGAAGTAAACAAAACTTCAGCTTTTCAGAAAATGCTATTCAGTAGACCCGCTCTGATGGGGAGCGTTGACATGCTTGGGGACCCTACTCTGTTTTTCTACTATAGCTTTGGGCTTCACACAGAAAGCCTGGGGCTGCAAGCCGGCAGGAGGGTTGCAGGAAGCCACACCTCTGTCGTAGGCTCCTGGCGTGCCAGAACCAGAACGTTGCGCGCTGTGAGGTTAGCAGGGGACAGGAGACCCACCCAGACCCGCCACACCCCTGGCCCGGCGCGGTTACCTGATTGCGTTGACCGGAGGGTTGCGGAGGCGGATCAGCGCCAGGGACTGAGGCAGCCTCAGATACTCAGCCATTTTCTCAGGATATCCTGCACCTCTGACGTCTGGAGCAGCCCGGGCTCCTTTTCTGGGCCGCCCCGAGAGGCGTGGTACCCGCTGGACCAATGGGAGTCGCCGCCGCCTCCTCCTCCTGCCCTCTGCACCACCTGCTCGGCAAGACTGGCTGAGCTCCAGGGAGGGTGGTCCTCCTCGGCTGGCAGAGGGAATGGCCAAAGGTAAGCTGCGGGGGTTTCACCACCGAAGTCAACAACAGGTTCCCCAAACAGCCATCTGCCAGGGCACGAAGTCCTGAGCGTCCTGTCTGTCCATCCCTCTCTGGTTCTGTCCCTTCGAAGGGCTGGGATTTCTCATAGTTCGTCCATGGACTGCGTACCTATTATAGGCTGGACGTAGGCTGGATACTGACAATAAACCATGCCTTGTCTCTTCCCTCTCAAAGCTCAGCCTGGACAGGGTCCTCCCAAATGTTCGTGTTTCTCATGGTTGCCAAAGCCCACCAAGTAGCCAGAAGACTGTGCAGGTTGACAAGAAAACAAAACAAAACAAAAACACACGTGTACATCTTCACTGATGTCTCCCAAGTTTTAACAACGTCTAAATATTATTTTCAGACTTTTTTTTTTTTTTTTTTTTTTTTTTTTTTTTTTTACTTCTTGAAATTAAGAAAGGGTCTAGCTAGTAGAAAATGCTTAGTGCCCTGGAAGTTCCAGGAACAAGCAGGGGTCAGAGTCATCCCAGTAATTGTAGCCCACAAGTCAAGGACAGCCAGCCAATCACCCAAGGCACACCTTCAGGTGCCAGTGATGACAACAGCCTCATGGGAACAAGTGACAAGCGACAGGAATCTCTATCTGCTGCCTCTAAAGCCATGCCTAATCTGTAGACTCTAACTAGTCCCCAAGTCTCCTAGTGTGTTCTGTTGGCGGAAGTCTGGCCAGCCCAGGTCTCTTTGCCTATAAGAAGCAGTAGCTTCAGCTTTGTCCCCCTTCAGATACTGGTATCTAGGAGAAAACCCTGCCGCAGTATCCTAGGAACTTGAACAGGTAGAGTTCAAGGTTTAATACCACTGAGTGGCCCTATTACACCCCACCCGCTTGGAGCAGGGGGAGATAACAAGCACATTTGGAGCCAGCCTGAGGTACTTTGTCCTCTCCATCTTGGAGGAGTCAGTCACCGGCCAGGGCGCCTCTGCATTTTTATTTTAGTTGAGCACAGAACTTTCTGCTGCGCCTCTCACAGTGGGGTGTTGGTGCAAGGGTCTATGTAAATCTAATAAGCTGCTTGGCTGTTTGGAGTTGGCTCCTCAACAGGGACAGGACCAGCACGAGGCAAGTGAGGCATTTAGAGGATGAAGGTCAAAGGGCAGTTATTATCGGGTTCACCCAGTGCTGACGCTGCTGGTTCCTCAACAACAGCCACCGTCCTGTCAATTAGTCCCTCTATAATGTTACACGCTGTGAGCCTAGGGATACAGCTAGATGGTAGCATGTTGATCTTTCTTTGCCTGGTGGTACAGATTGTCTATATGCACGGGTTCCATAATGGCTGAGTCTGAGGATGTGTAATTTGCCGATTAAATAGGTTCTACCATGTTGCTGTTCATAGACTGCTTGACTATTTGATAGTCTTTTGATCATTGGAATGAACTGCTATATCCTTCATATTTTACTCACTTTGTCTTATGAGGTGCTCTGCTACTTCATAGGCTATCATTCCTCTTGGGTAAGCACTGCACACCATCTGCATGCCTCCCCTTTGCTTAAGAACATTATTTCACTGTAGCGACTGCATTGCCTTGACTCCCCAGTTTTCGAAGGCTTCTCAGGTTCATTAATGCTTCAGAGAAATTGTTGTAAGCACTGGAACTGCTCCAATGCCCAGAGGGTAAATGGTGAACCTTATGGAAAATACTGATTTTTTTATCTGCTGGCCCATGCAGGTCTCTGTCCATGGGAAGAACAGGGGTGGCTCTTTCTTCCCATCTTGAGATCTCTATCTACTGGAAAGCTGCCAGGCAAAGAATACAACTCAGCCTTACTGAAAAGAAGGAAAATACTCATGGGTCACTAATGATCCTTCTCATCTTATCTTTGCATTATGTAAGTTTTCAAGTGTGCATCAAAAATAAGAACACAGTAAAACAGTATCAGCATGTGACCGCTGACCATTGTTACCTCCTGTGTGTGTTTTATAGTAATTTCACTCACAAGACTATGGTGTTTTGACATGGACTTTGCTGAACACAAAATAATCCTGGTCAGTACTCAGGATGCTGAGGCTGGAGGATCATCAAGGGTTTGAGGCCACCCTCAAACCTCAGGTCATATAGAGGAGGTTGTAAAACAAGCAAATGAAGGTGACATCATGGCTTTTCCTCCATTCTCCTCCCCACTCCAGCCTATTGTCTCTTTCCAAACTATACCTGCCACCATATTTTTTTAAAGAGTTTTTTTTTTTTGTTTTTTGTTGTTGTTTTTCAAGACAGGGTTTCTCTGTGTAGTTTTGGTGATCTTGCTCTGTAGACCAGACTGGCCTTGAACTCAGAGATAAGCCGGGCCCTGCCTCCCAAGTGCTGGGATTAAAGGTGTGTGCCATGCCGCCCAGCTAAAGAGGTATTTTAATAGGTAAAAGGTAAGGGCACTAGAGGTGAACAGAAGAGCTCAGAACTATCCCTGGAATTTATTTACTTTTTACTCATTCAGCAAATGTTTAAGACCTATCAGCTCCCAAAGTCTCAGCGCACTCAAATGTCATCATTGTAGGTAATAGTTTAGTAGGTCAAAGGAGAGCTGGGATGAGGGAGGGGCCAGAGAGAAACAAAGACAGATTGACTTTACCTCCTGTCATCTAGTGGTCACCGTGGTAAATTTACTTATCTTCCCCATAACTTAGAGTATCATAGTGTTTGTTCAGGAAAGATTTAAAAAAAACAACCCAGGGCCTAGAGAGGTGATGTGATTTATTTAAGGTCATATGGCTGTTAACATGGATTCATTCTGAGCAACTGGATCACACAACTGTGTGGGCTAGCAACCCTGAGTTCTCCAGGGTACACCAGGAGCTTGGCAATCCATGAGAGTTGGTCCTATAGCTCAAATACAAAGGTGGATAGACACCTGGAGGCAGAATTCCCACTTCCTCAGGACACCTAACTCAACCTTTTTCCTCTGAAGGCCTCCATCACTTGGATAAGGCCCATCCATGCCACTCATGTAATGGAGTATCATATGTTTTATTCAAAACCAGCTAATTGGGGCTAGAAAGGTGGCTCATCAGTTAAGAGCACTGACTGCTCTTCCAGACAACCAGGGTTTGATTCCCAGCACCCACATGGAAGCTCTTAACTGTCTGTGGAGGGCTCTTGGTTATTTGGAACACTGACCCATCACCCACATTTCAAAACTACTAATAGTGTTGTGAAAGACTAGCTTTGTCGTCTTTTTTTTTGTTTTGTTTTGTTTTTCAAGACAGGGTTTCTCTGTGTAGCTTTGTGCCTTTCCTGGGACTCACTTGGTAGTCCAGGCTGACCTCGAACTCACAGAGATCCGCCTGCCTCTGCCTCCCGAGTGCTGGGATTAAAGGCGTGTGCCACCACGCCCAGCTCGTCTTTCTAAAGTAGAAATTGAGACGTTTCTTTGAATTACAAAAGAGTAAATGAAACCGTGCAGTACATTCAGAGTCTGCTTGCCTTCTAGAACTGTGTCGGTCTGCAATTTGTTCCTATTCAGCCAGTTAAAAAAGAAGACAGAGCATGCCGGGCAGTGGTGGCGCACGCCTTTAATCCCAGCACTCGGGAGGCAGAGCCAGGCGGATCTCTGTGAGTTCGAGGCCAGCCTGGGCTACCAAGTGAGTTCCAGGACAGGCGCAAAGCTACACAGAGAAACCCTGTCTCGAAAAACCAAAAAAAAAAAAAAAAAAAAAAAGAAGACAGAGCAGCCGGGCGGTGGTGGCGCATGCCTTTAATCCCAGCACTCGGGAGGCAGAGCCAGGCAGATCTTTGTGAGTTCGAGGCCAGCCTGGGCTACCAAGTGAGTTCTAGGAAAGGCGCAAAGCTACACAGAGAAACCCTGTCTCGAAAAACAAAATACACAAAACAAAAAAAGACAGAGCTCTCCTCACTTCTGGGTCAATTATGAGGTTTGCCTACACACACACAAAACCTCGTTATTGATGAGTATGTCCACTCTTTCAGGGCACAGCCCGAGTTTCTCCCTCGCACTTAGCACGGACGGTAATTCAGCAGTTGTTTTCAATTAGGCTTCAAGTTGGTTCCAATTTTTATACGTTACATCCAGTTCCAAAGGGGAAGGTGGCCAGTATCATCAGCTAACCCCTGAACAAAAGTAGTTCCAAGCTTTCATTCACACGCGTGCCAGTGCGGAACAGGAGAGTTTATCATTAGGGAAAAAGTAAGTTTAATGTTCCTTGCAGTATGCTGGAACTTTCTATGCGTCATCTCAAGTAACACCAGCCCCAGGTTGTGGGTACTCGTGTTTTTCACAGTTGGGTCAGGCTCATGGAGGTCAAGTAACTTGCCCATGTAACACCAACACCCTCAGAAGTGATCCGGGCAGCATCGCAGCCAGCGAGCGCAGTCTCCGAGGCCGACACCCAGCCGGGGCATCTGGAAGCCTCAAAGGTCCTGGGATTTCGTCCAGACGCCCGCTAATGTGGATCGGAGCGGTGGGTTTAAGCACGGAAGAGCATCTGTAAAAAAAAAAAAAAAAGAGGGCCCGGGTCACGCAGCCCAGGACCCGCAAGCTAACACCTAACCTCGGGGACCCAGGACCCGCGGCGGAGCAGAGGGGCTCGGAAGTGACGTCGCACGCGGAAGTTGTGGCGGCGGCGGCGGCGCCTGCGCGCTGGGGCAGGTGTCCGGCGCTGTCGGAGGAAGGCTGTGCGAGCGAGGCTTGCGGGCGAGCGGACTCGGCGTCGGGCCGAGAACCTTGAGGAAGTAAGTCTTCTAGGAACCTGGCGGCGCTCGCGGGTGCTGGCGACGCGGCGTCTGGGGCGGCCGCCGCGCTCCGTTAGGCTCGCTGCCCACTTGCCCAGTCAGCCCGTGATGCCGTAGGGGGACAGCGACCCGGTCTTCTGGAGGCCGGTGCCTGGCGGGTGGTAGACGCCGCGGGCGGGCAGGGAAGGAAGGGCTGGTGACATCCCGGGTGTCAGCATCCAGCCTCCGAATGCACCGCGACTTGCTTGCCCACTCCCGGCCCTGTGATGCGGGTGCAGAAGAAAGTCAGGACGCCTTTGTTTTTTTAAAGTTAGTGAAATTTACAAACGGGTACTAGTCTCTTGGTGGAAAGGGTAAGGCGCTTATCTGGCTTCCTGCGGCTACCTTCACTTTTCTGGGAAAGAACTTCCTGGGGTGCGATCCCAGGGAGGTTATTAATAATATGAATAATAAATAAGCCGCTGTAGTCGCACGGTGCTGGTAGCTGGTGTTATAAATTCTTTCTTTTCAGCGGTGTAAGCTTTCTTTTTCTTAAAGACTTCTTATGTTAGCCACCAACATTTGAAAGATGAATGAGAAATACACCTGCTGTGTGTAGACATAAGGGAGCGATTGTAGCAGTCGTCCCCGTCCCGTCCCCCCCCCCCCGCAAAAAAAAAAAAAAAACACGCGAAGATTAAAGTGTTTCCTTTGTTAAAAGCACTACTAGGTGTAATGAAGAGTGAGCATGCACCCCACGAAAAACAAGTACTGTAACCACCTTGTTTGGGCTATCAAATGGAATACAGCACAGATGACACATAGTGCTGTGTAATCAGATCTCGGCAAGAGTCGCCACCTACGTGCAGTCCCAGTGAGGTGACTGACTGTGCATGGGCTATCTTGAGAGGTCCCGAATTTCATCATTAGATTGGATAGAATGGAGTAGGAGACCAGGAATTTATGTTGCATGGTTGTGTTTTACAGAAGAAACTAGTAAGCATCTTTAGATTTTAAACCTAAGCTTTTCTTCAAGTCAGTTGAAAACTCCAAAAGTAAACATGCAAATACCTTTTTGTAGTTAAGTTTATGTTTTTCTACATTTAGACCTTCTTTTCCCTATTCCTGGACAGTGCTGGCATCCCACTCACCCCATTTTATATGCTGTTTCTGTGCCACTCTTAAATATGGTAAAAAAGACATTTAAAATTTGAGATCTCCTAGGGCAGTATTACTGTTTTCATATAGCCTTGGCCACTTCAACCATGTTCAGAGTCATATCTGCTAAACTGCATATCTAAGTGTTCATATGGCGTAGCTGCTATCCATAATGAATTGGATTCAAGTGGTAACCTAGATATGTGCATTGACATTTTTGAGGTTTTCAGTTTCGCAGAACCCTGCTACCTATGGACTCTGAATGGACTTCATATAAGGAAACCCCTGACGCATTAACGGACAAAACATGAGTCAATTTGTGTCGTGGCATTCAAATCCTAACACTTTGGGAGAGGTGAGTTGTTGGCTGTGTTTTATATTAGATGGTGTATTAGAGTAGCCCTGATTGAGCCAAAGAAACTTCAAGAAGGCAGGAAAACTTAGGCCTAAATCTCTGTTTTTAAAGCCAGGATCTTTCAAAGAGAGACATACTTTGTATGACACAGTGTGGCCGTTTCCCTGTCGAGGAGGTCAGGAATGAAAGAGAGGAAACCAGGTGTACTGTGGAATCTTCCTTTTTGGGAGATTCTCTTCCTTGTGCGGTTGCTATGTTAAAATAAGGGCTCAAATACTCACTCAATCATGTGGTATCCAAGCTTGTCTATGAAATCGTGCATGTCTCAAATCTATTGAGTGCCCTAGGCTTATGCAAGAGAAACCATCTCTTTTTCTCTTATCTTGCCTTTTTCAGCCTTATTTGTGTGATTTCTTTTCCTTTTTCTCCCCTTCCCATTTTTTTTTTTTTAAATTCTCTCAGTCTTCTATCTTTCTGTCCCAGGGGATATGGTAGGTTTCCTTTTCTTCTTCTCTTTTCTCTCTTGCTCTTAACTCGGTGATAATGTTTAGCATCTTCTAATCACTAAACACTTAATTTATAGGTATTTTCTTGTCTCTTCTGTAGATATACTGGTTTCTTGTTTGCACTTGCTTGCTTCTGTTAACAGGCGCTACTTGTAATAATTCATCTTTCACACAGAATTGTGTTTGCACACAAACATCCGCATATAATGATATATCACAATATTGTGGGAAATAGAAAATAATGACAATTAGAAATAGGCATCCTACGATGGAGGTTTGGTTAAACAAGTGCCTTCGCACATGTAACACTTTGCAGCTAATGTAATTAAATGATGAAGTGGAGCCAGAGATACATGTGTGGAAGAATCTGCCAAGGTCCACTGTTAACTGAGAAAAGCACTTGAGAATTGTGTGTGCAGCATGCTTTTATTTGTGGTTTAAGCAGCATATGTCTGCATGTATACACATACACATACACATGCACACTCACACAGACACGATTATGTATAAGGTTTCTTCAAACCTAAGCCAAGAGCCCGGGCTAAATGTGTAAAGTGGGAAGAAGGGTTAGGTGTTCCCTTTGTGCTTTCTTTGTACTTGGATTCCCCCCCCCCCCCCCCCCCCCCCCCCCCCCCCCCGGTGGGCATGTATTTTCAGAGCACCGTGAAGCACAGCAGTTCCTACACACAGGAGCCCATCCTTACCCGTGAAGACCGTCTTTACTGCAGCACTGCTAGGACTGGGTTTGAGAGTGCTCCACTTCTTTTTCAGAGCTGCAGGGAGGGTGTGGTGACATCGTGTGGGTTTTAAACGTTCACATCAGATTGTTGCTATTAACACGAATTCACGCTGCGGAATCCAACACTCATGAACGGTGCATGGCACGTCTCTGACTTGCCCAAGTGAAATGGCTGCTGTTACCTTGGCTTGCAGGGTGGGTTTCTGTTCCTTTGCCTGGGTTCTTTCAGGGGCTCAGTGTCACTGGATGGGGTGGGGTTTGTTTCATTTGGGTGCTCTGCACCCCTGTGGTACTAAGGACCAAACCCATGCCCCTGCCCTGTTTGGGCTTGTCCTCTACCCGGCCCTGGGACTCTGTGCTCTTTAAGCAAATCTTACAGTTACTGTCTCGCTTTGCTTTTTCTTAAATTTTAAAAATTCACTTTATGTTTATAGGTGTTTTATCTGCGTGCCACATGTGTGCCTGGTGCCTGTGGAGGCCAGCAGAGGGGTCGGATCCCCTGGGACTAGAGTTACAGACATTGCAAGCCACCATGTGGGTGCTGGGAATTGAACCTGGGTCCTTGAGAAGAGCAGCTAGTGCTCCTAACCCCTGAGCCACTTCCCCAGCTGCTCCACTTTCTCCATGATGTTTAGAACTGCTTCAAGACATTTCAGAGAATGACTTGTTCTCTCTCAGTAAAACCTGCAAGCTGGAAAGAAAATTCAGAGAACCGTGTGTGGGTGGTCTTACTCTGTGTACTTTGAACTGGCTAATTTACCTTGGATTCAGCAAGTATGTCTGGTGACTTTTATTTCTTCAGATTCTTTGCTTTTCAAACTTTTATTGTGGGACATTTAGAATAATAGCATTCAGTGCATTACAATAGGACTGGGGGAATTTTCCAAGGATGTAAAAGTGTAGTCTTTATTTTATTAATGAAACAGTTTGAGAGTAGGTTGTACAGCTACCTAAGTGTGTGACACCACTGATTGTGTGTCTTCTTAACAAATCCAGTGGCAGTCATCAGATCCAGGTCTAGGTCATGATTAATGGAGTAGAACAGGTTTTAATTTGTTAGGTATTTCAGGTTTTTGTTTATTTGTGGCGCAGAGGAAAAAAATTGGGGATTGTAGGTCTGAGCATATGCTTGTATTATTGAGGCACACACCCAGCTATGGCTGGGATTTTATTTATATAAAATTAATTCAAGTTTTCCTCTGTTCTTAGCCTCCTGAATAGCTGTGTCTATAGCACTATTTGTTTTTGCTTTGTATTGTTTTGATTTATTTACTTTTATGTATATGGGTGTTTATTTTTTCCTGCATGTATGTGTACCATGTGCACAAATTGCCTGCAGAGGCCAGAAGAGGGCAGCAGATCTATTGAGACTGTAGTTACAAATGGTTGTGAGCTACCATGTGGGTGCTGGGAATCGAACCTAGGTCCTCTGGAAGAGCAGCCTGTGTTCCTAAGGACTGAGCCATCTATCCAGCCTCAGAGCTGTTTTGTACTGTTATTAGCATAGCATTTTGTATTTTGCATGCAGTTGTCTCTGTTAAATGATACTTTTTTTCCCTTAAGATCTTTGGGGTTAACCACTATCTTCTCGATCATACTTTCGTTTCCTGTTGGTAATAAATAACAGAAGCAGCTTAAAGGAGAAAGGGTTTAGCTCACAGGCTCCGGTTGTGGTCTGTTACAGTGGAGAAACAGCTGGAAGAAGAGAGCAATGGATACATGCATCACAGAGCTCAGCTTGCTCGCCCCACTTCATACATTCCCTGCTTAGGGCATAGCGCCTCCCGGAGTGGGCGGCTCTTCCCACTTCAGGTAAATATAGTCTAGGCAATCCCTCACCGACGTGCCTGATTTTCACTGTGTCAGCAGACAACACCAGCCCTCACAGTCACAAAGGGACACTCACAAGCAGGATATCTGGAGTAGTAGTCTGGCTTTGCTGAAGGGAGAACCAAGAATACTATTGGATTAAATCCAGTGGTAGATTGCTTCTCTGAGTCAAGATGCTCAATGCTGCAGATTACATATAGAAATAAGGGAGATGAACATGAACACAAATGTTTCCTGAAGAGAACATAGAATTGGTAAAGATACATTAGTTTATGTATTTAGTCTCTCTCTATCTCTCTCCCTCTCCCTCTCTCTCTCTCTCTCTCTCTCTCTCTCTCTCTCTCTCTCTCTCTCTCTCTCACACACACACACACACACACACACACACACACACACACACTCGCTTGCCCGCCCCCCACCCCTCTCTCCCTTCTAGAAAGCCAGAATTCCAAATAGGAAGTTATTAACTCAGCCATTTCTGGGCCTTGGGCCTGTGCTGGCCTAATTCATGATTTTGAGAGCAGCTTGAAGACGTTTAGAAGTTTAAGGATTATTTCAAAGGTTCAAGTGACAGGAAGGTAGACAAATCCTGAGACTAGAAGCCTTAAGCCAGTGTTTCTCAACCTGTGGGTTGTGACCCATTGGTAAACCTTTATTTCCAAAAAATATTTACATTAGGATTTCTAACTAGCAAAATTACAGTTAAGAAGTGGCCATGAAAATAATGTTACGGTTGGGGGTCACCACATGAGGAACTGTATAAAAGGGTCGCAGATTTAGGAAGGTTGAGAACCACTGCTTCAAGCTTTAACAGATTATTGACTGGGTTGGGGATGTGGCTCAGTGAGTAAACAGTTATAGTTGAGGGTTTTTGAAGAGTCTGTTTTGTGGTATTGGAAAAGGAAAAGAAAAAAGCTCAATTTAATGCTTTTCCATATCAATTAAAGTAAGCTCATACATCTTTCCTACCATTTCAGTGCATATGACCACAATTAAGGAGATAGACCTTGGTAACCTATAAAATACAAGTATACAAACTGATTTAATTGGTAGACATGGTTTAAAGCTTAAGAGAACCTTTTAATTTTTTTTTTAATGGCTTTGCTTATATAGAAAGGGATGCCCTGGTGTGGTAGCATAGGGGGACCAGACTGTTTTCTGTTTGGCTGTTTGGTTTTTTCCATAACATAAAAGATCTCGGAAGAGCTGCGGGAACTAGGGAGTACGTTTGTTTTCCATCCACTTTGAGTCCAGAATTAATTCTGAATGGCAGAAGACGCAGGACCAGTCGGTGGTGGGATGGACTATGCTTGAGAAGCAGTGAACTCCAGGTGCTCTGGACAGCCGGAGTGAGTCTGAATGCCAGGAATGTGGTGGTGGAGGGGGGTTGCATTGTAAGGGAGAGGGTACACCAGATTATTTTGAAGGTCCTTTTCAAATCCTAAAAGTTCTTACTATGGCATAGTAAACTGATTTATTACAGATGCATCCTATTCCTAAGTTTAATTAATAATATCTAATTGTGTGTGTGTGTGTGGTTGATGTCAGGATGTGTTCCTCAATCGCTTCTCACCTTATTTTTTCAGACAGGATCTCTCACTGAACCTGGAGCTCACAGTCTGGACTAGGCTGGCTGGCCAGTAAGCCCCCAGGACCCTCCTTTCCCCACTTGGTGCTGACTAGGGTTACAGATTCCATGTCACATTCGACTTTTATATGAGCTCAGGGTCCTTCATGTTTCTTATGTTACTATAGACAAGAGCCAAAGAAAGGGCACTTTCCAGAAAGTATTATGTTCTGTGGTCACAAGCCTCTGTTAGAAGAGAAGCATGAACTTGGTGTGGACGTTTTGACTGGGTCTTTTGTTGTAGCCTATTAAAAATTTGAATCAATAATGGGAAAGTGAGAGTTGACTATTAAAAATATATAAGGTTAGAGAAGTATATGCTCAGCATGTGCAAAGCTCTGGGTCTAGTCTGCTGCGTGTGTGTGTGTGTGTGTGTGTGTGTGTGTAGGGGGGATATAAGTTATTGTGGGGGGCGTGTAGGGTGTTGTGTAGGGTATTGTGTATGAGGGGTAGGGTATTGTATGTGTGTGAGGGGTAGGGTATTGTGTATGTGTGTGGGGTAGGATATTGTGTGTTTGTGTGTGGGGGGTAGGGTATTTTGTGTGTGTGGGGTAGGGTATTGTGGGGGGTAAGTATTATGTGTGGGGATAGGGTATTGTGGGGGGGTAGGGTATTGTGTGTGTATGGGGGAGTGTAGGGCATTGTATGTGTGTGTGGGTAGGGTATTTATTGTGTGTGTGTGTGGGTGTAGGGTATTTTGTGCTTGGGGGTGTAGGGTATTGAGTGTGTGTGAGGGTGTAGGGTATTGTATGTTTGTTGGGGGGTAGGTATTGTGTGGAGGGGGAATGTAGAATATTTGGGGGGTAGGATATTGTGTGTGGGAGGGTAGGGTATTGTGTGTGTGGGAGTAGGGTATTGTGTGTGTGTGGAGGGGTGTAGGGTATTGTATGTTTTGGGGGAAGGTAGGGTATTGTGTGTATATTAGACATTAGACTCTGAGAAACTGTGGTCTTGAGAAGGAACCCTAAAAGTTACTGGCTCTTGTCCACCACTGCCTCTTACCACTGCCTAACTGGAGAAGTCCGATGTCTCTCTGAGTCTTCATTTCATTGACCAACAGTTGTTTAAGGGAAAGAATGTAGAGCAGTGTGTCTCACATAGAAAAAGTCAACATTGTTTCCATTTTTATATGTAGAAATGTATGCAGCTGGTAATTAAGTAAAATATATTTTTCCTTGTGTATTTCCTGCATAGTTTTCAATTATAATTTCAGTATAATTTTAGTTCTAGTGCCTTTCTGAACACTTTAATTCCTTGAAAATTCATCATTTAATTTATCTTCATACTTGAAAGAAATTAATAGTTAATATCAATGACATTTGGTTTAATTGAAGTATTTTGTGTTTCTTTTTTTTTGTTTGTTTGTTTTTTTTTTTCTTTTTTTTCTTTTTTTTCGAGACAGGGTTTCTCTGTGTAGTTTTTACGCCTTTCCTGGAACTCGCTTTGGAGACCAGGCTGGCCTCGAACTCACAGAGATCCGCCTGCCTCTGCCTCCCAAGTGCTGGGATTAAAGGCGTGCGCCACCACCGCCCGGCATATTTTGTGTTTCTTACAAAAGAGAAAGCCATGTAGCCTGTTTTATTTTGACACTTTTGGAACACTTAATGATTGGTTCAACTTTGACTTAGTAGAAAAATTATGCTAAATGTTTTACTTTTAGAATTTTATTTGATTGTATTTATTTTGATTGATTGACTGTGTGTGTCTGTGTCAAGTGTGTGTGGAGGCCAGAGGATAACCTTCTGTTTGTTCCTCATGTACCATCCATCTTTATTGTTTGATACACAGTCTCTCTTTGGTCTGAAGCTGGCCAGTGGCCACTAGACTAGGCTAGCTGGCCGGTGAGCCCCAGGGTCCGCCGGCTTCCACCTCGTCAGCGCTGAGCTACAAACCCACAGCAAGGTGTCAGCACTGAGCTACAAACCCACACCAAGGTGTCAGCGCTGAGCTACAAACCCACACCAAGGTGTCTGTTTCTCCCCGGACTCAGCTGCTCACTCTTGCAGAGCACTTGACTGCCTGAGCTGAGCACTGTGTTACTCTCATCTTCCTGGACTCGGGAGTCTGGTGATCTGTCTCTAAAGGAGAAATGCCAGTTTTCCTCTTTCCTGAGTAACTGAATTCATCTTTAGGTTAATGATTTAAGATGAATCTCACTGTAATCAGCTTGTTCAGTTGTTTCCCATGAAAACAGACGTTTGCTCCTTTGAGACACCATTGGTTAGCAGTAGATGGCTGTTACAGTACTCCTGGACAGTCGGGGGTACTTTCTTCCAGAGGTTATGTGTCCAGTTCATGGGTGAGGAAATATTTATTTTAGTGTGTGGTATATGTGTGCTGAGGTACTCAACTTAGTGCACGTGTGCACGTGTGTGTGTGTGTGTGTGTGCGCGCGCACGTTTTTCTGTGAGTGTTGGGTATCCGAACTCAGGTCCCCATGATTATACACCAGGCATTTCACCTACAGAACCGTCTCTGTACTCGTTTCTTTCTTTCTTTAGTGCACTGAAATCTTTTACTCACTGTCTTGGAATTGCTTGTTAAAATTTAACAGAAGGCTGTTCAAAGTATCGATTTCCTCCTTATACAAATGACATAAGTGTATATAATCCTGGTGATGTAAATATTTGTCAAGAAATATGAAATGTGGACACTAGCTACTTGTTTCCTAGTCACGACCAAGCTTCTTGGACGGCTGGAGACAGAACAGATTGCATAGACTCTGAGAACTGAGCCTGTTAGAGGTCGGCAGCTGTGATGTAAAGGCTTGTGACTGTCTGTGATTGACTTTGGGTTGTTCCTCGGCCCCTCCCCTAAACCAGAAACTCACATTGATCTTTACAAACTTGCATGTAGAAAATATAGAAAATAGCTATAAATTGGATATCTTGGCTCTCCCTGATCTATATCTTCAGCCCTGGTGAATCTAATCTGCCATTAGCCTTTTGTCTTTTCTGTTTTCTAAATGTCTCTAAAGTACCTCTTTCAGGTCTAACCCTGCATCCTTATCCTGTTACCATGTTTGCCTACACTTCTGTGAAATATCTTGGTTGGTTTTCTATATTTACTCTTCCTTCCTCTAATCTAATTACATTTAGAGTAATCTTTAAAAAATGTAGTTGTAATTTTTTTGGTCTCCTGATTTAAATTCTTGATGTTTCATTGCCTTTAGAATTCAGCCCCAAATGTTGATTCCATTAAGAAACAGCTACACTGATCTTCCAGTTCCCCTGTACCATTCTTTCTTTCTTTGTGTCTCTGGTGGTTTGCATGAGAAGTGTCCCCCATGGCTTCAGGTATTTGGACCCTCGGTACCGGGTGGTAGCACTGTTTAGGAAGTGCAGTCTAGCTGGAGGAAGCATGTCACTGGGGGCAGTTTGCTCTCTGTTTTGTACAGTGGTGGAGATGTGAGCTTTTCTTCCCTGCCTCCTGCTGCCATGCCCCTCCACTGTGGTGACTCTTACCTGTTTGGAAACTAAGCCCAAATCAGCTCTTTGTTTTGTAAGTGGCTTTGAGTCATGGTGTTTTGTCACAGCAGCAGGAAAGTAACTAATACAGTGTCCTAATACTAGGTATTGAATTCATATTGCCAGTCTCTCTCCAAATACTATTTCTTAGAGAAGCCTTCTCTCCCCTATCATTATTTACTCAGTTTTTCTCACACGCCGTATCAGTTGCTCACTCACCCATGTGTTAATCATACCCACCCCAGCAGGCTGGCCTTGAAGCCAAACCCTGGCATGCAGGTGTTTTGTTTACTTCTGTGTGCCCAGTGCTGGGGATGCCTAGCAGGTCATAGAGATGTAAGTAAGCTTTTGTTAGCCAGTTCTCCCGCATCTCCTAGTTGTCATCAGGTGTAATCCTAGTTGATTACAGTAACTTCTTCTAGCTTATTTAACTTCCTCTGCTCAGAACCCTGAGCAACATTCCTTCCACATATAAATCTAAAACCTTCTAATAGTCTTTCGGGGCCTTACCTGATTGGCCACTGCTATCCTTTCATTTTTGTAGTTCATTTGTGACAGAATGCTTATGATGGCAAGTGTTAATCGTCATCTTGATGGGATCTAGGATCTCTAGGACACCAGCCGCTGGCACACCTGTCAGGGATTAGCTTGTGTAGGTTACTGGAGGCAGGAGGACCCACCCTGTGGGCAGCTCCATTCCCTGGGCTTGCGTTCCAGACTTCATGAAAAGAGAGAAGCAGACAGAGCACCAGCATTCATCGCCCTGCCCTTCCTGACTGGACACAGTGACGAGCTGCTTCAAGCTCCCGAAGCCTTGCCTACCTTAGCACAGTGGACTGCACTCGGGAACTGTGAGCTGAAATAAATCCCTCCTTCCTTAGGTTGCTTTTATTCATCACAGCAACAGGGATAGTCACTAAAAAGGTTGATACCAAGAAGTGGGGCCTTTGACAAGATAAACTTGAACACGTTGCTCATAGGCCTTTGAAACTAGTTTGTAGGAAGAATGTGGAAGAATTTAGAACTTTGGGCAAGAAAAGCCCTTTGAATATTGTAAGCATAACTTAATGGGATTATGCTGGGGACTTGGTAGACAGGAATGAAAAGAGAAATGTAGACAGTGGAGTCGTGTGATTTCAGAGGAGAACAAGAATTCAATCATGAACTGGGCTGGGGCTATTCCTGTGACCTTTTGGCCAGAAATCTGGCTTCATTGTGCCCACATCCTGGGAACTTGAGTCAAGTAGAATTTAAAGGGAGTAGACTCATTTGTTTGACAGAGAAAATTTTCAAAACAGGCTAGCAATCAGGCGGGTGCTGGGAAAGCAGTTGAAATTGTTAAAGAGATCATCACTGAAGAGAAAACTGTACTGCACTTGACAATAGGAAAGGTAGCAAGGGCAAAATCCTACCCATCCGATTCTCCATTTTGTGAGGATACGAACTCAGTCAAAGGAAGAAAGCCTGAACTGAATGGGTTCTTGATTCCTTGGAAGCAGTTGCCTGCAAGAGTTTCTTAGGGTCAGCATAGAGAAACAGATAGAGCTGTGGTCCAGGGAGCCAGGCTATGTCTTGAGCTAGCAGAACTTGGCATTGTTGTCCACCTGATCCTAGTTTTGAAACTAATGAAAGATGCAAGATTGAGGGGGTTGTGGATTTTTGTCCCACAATTTAAGAGAGCAGCTGAGGCCAAGCAGTGTGTGGCAAGGTCAGAGTCTCCACGAGGGGCCTGAGAGGCCACCGTATGAAGCTGTGAATGTGTAGTCTAAGTTGTAATGTTGATGTCAGAACCGTGGGACATCTGCCAAGGAAAGCTGCATCCAAGGTGAAGCTGGCCCAGAGAAGTTGTGGGTGCCTAGGGACGCATGCCTGGAGGGATGGGGCTACCGAATCCCTTCGGAGCCCGGAAGATCCCATCATAAGCCGAAGATGCTTCCACGACATGGTGCTGCAGGGTTGTTTTTTCCTCTGTTGGGTTTTAGTCTTGCTTTGCTGTGATAATTCCTGTTGTGCCTCTGCTCCTCCCTTTGGGAGTAGCAATGTTTACTCGTGCCATTTTGTGTTGGAAGTTTGTAACTTGTTTTTTATTTTCTAGGAACTCACAGTTAAGAGGTTGCCCAAATCTCAAATAAGACTTTGGATTTTTGAACAGTGTTGGAATCATTAAACACTATGGGGACTTTTGAAGTTGTAGTGAACATATTTCTGCATTATAAGATGGCAAAGAGGGCCAGCAGGAAAACTCAGAAAGTATCGCTTTACCTTTTGACCTGCTTGATCTCCAAGACCAACTTGTGGAAGGAGAGAATCGACTCCTGGAACTTGTCCTCTGACCTCTGTGTGTGTGTCGTGGAGCACGCATACACACATACCACACACACACACACACACACACCACACACACACACACACACACACACACACACACAAATAAGCAAATATAAAAAAATCTTTGAACAGATGGTCATGAAATTCTGGAAAGAAGGGATGAAAGGTCTATGGCTTCAAATTGATGTGTCTGGGTGTCAAGTTGACAAAGGATGGAGTTGTGGTTGGTGTTGATATCATCTTGATGGGATCTAGGATCTCTAGGACACCAGCCGCTGGCACACCTGTCAGGAATTAGCTTGTGTAGGTTACTGGAGGCAGGAGGACCCACCCTGTGGGCGGCTCCATTCCCTGGGCTTGCGTTCCAGACTTCATGAAAAGAGAGAAGCAGGCAGCACCAGCATTCATCGCCCTGCCCTTCCTGACTGGACACAGTGACGAGCTGCTTCAAGCTCCCGAAGCCTTGCCTACCTTAGCACAGTGGACTGCACTCGGGAACTGTGAGCTGAAATAAATCCCTCCTTCCTTAGGTGGCTTTTATGGGGTATTCATCACAGCCACAGGGCTAGTCACTAGGTAGCTGGCCCAGGCATTTTCCCTAGAAATGCCAGAGCTCTCTTTGGAAGCGTGAGGGCCTCTGTTTTCGAGATTCCTTCCATGTGAAGCACTCTTATCTTAGATCCCTGCGTGCATTAATCACTCATCTTCTTCATGTCCTTCGTGTCTTTCAGCGGGGCTTTTTCTAGCCATCTTATTTTAATATCACAGCATTACTCTTCCCTGTCTCTGCTGTGTTATCCATGCATTCATCCCAGATTGACCTCTCTTCACTAGTATTTTCCCCAGGACTGTGGACGGTAACACCAAAGAGACAGTCAGAACATGTTTGTTACATGGGTGGATTTAACCTGTACTAACAGGTATGTATGTAAGTCAATGAGATCTGTGACCCAAACTGAGCTTGTATTTAAAAATTACTTTGAGGAATGAGTTAAATTTATAGTCTGCTTTGTTTTAAATGATAATTGAAGTAACTATAGTACAGTGTTGAGAAGACATATGCAGAGAACAAAACAAAGAGAATGTAATAGAATTTTAAACTAGGTAATGTTCATATGCAGAGGGTCCTACACAGTGGCAAAAGGCAGGTTGTACCTTTGAGCATTGAGCGTTATTTTGCTCAGATATGACTACTGGAATCATTAACTGTGTTCTGTGGGACAGGTCACAGGTATTTGCATCCAGAACCCTGAAAACCTATTTACCGAGAAGGATGCTTAAAATTCCTCTTCTAGAGATAACTCCTGTGTTAAATCCCTGAGGTCTGTTCATTGTCACAGCTTGCTGCACCCGAGAGTTGGCTGTCACTGGAACCAGCAGCTTCTGATGTCATGTCTAAACGTTGAGGAGTTGATGCAGACTTGGTGATTGAACATTTTTGAAAGTCACTTGTCAGAGATTTTGGCCAGCACACGAATCTCTAGCTCCTCCCCTTCCGGCCGTGAGGAGGTGAGAGTGCAGGAGAGTGCAGTGGCTTTTTGAGAAGGCCAATTGGTAACCTGTGTGTGAGTTCTTACATGTGGTAACTGCACTGGGGAGAAGGACGAGAGTAAGGAGGCAAGTTAGCTCTCCAGACTCTCTCACTAATCCAGTAATCGAATTCTGAGCTATTCTGTGTGTGAGTGTAGAGTTCCACGAGACATTACCCGTACAGCACACACACTTCTGTTCATGGTAAGTACACTTTCCTAGTACCCCTTGTTCTTTTGCCATTTTAAAGTGAGTATGAGAATGGTGAGGGCCATAGGCCAGAGAGAGTGAGGGGCGAAGACATGGACTGCAGAGCATATTTCCTAAACAAAACTGATGTTTTGAGGCAAAAGATCACACTATGTAGTTGAGTAGTAATTAATAGTACAATGTGTTGTGATTTTTTTTTTTTTCACCTTGCACTTTCCTGTCTTTGATGTGGAGATAAACAGTACCTTCTGAAATCAGGTTGTCTATACTGCATCATTTTTCAGAACTGAAAGAGGAGAACTGTGGTGGTTTGAAAGAAAACAGCCCCCAAAGGGAGTGGCACTGTTAGGAGGTGTGGCCTTGTTGGAGGAAGTGTGTCACTGAGGAGGCGGGCTTTGAGGTCTCATATATGCTCAAACCACATCCAGTGAGACATACCACTTCCTGTTGCCTGTGTGCAAGATGTAGAATTCTCAGCTACCTCTCCAGCACCATGTCTGCCTGCATGCCGCCATGTCCCACTATGATGATAATGGACTGAACCTCTGAACTGTAAGCCAGCCCAATGAAATGTTTTCCTTTATAAGAGTTGCCATGGTCATGGTGTCTCTTCACAGCACAAAAACCCTAACTAAGGTAAGAACTAAGGACAGGGAACTTTAGAGTAATGAGAGAAGAAATATGGGAATGCCCATAATACAAGGTTATGCTCCACATTTCAAGTAACAGAAGAGATAAATGTGAACATCACAAAATTATCAAGTCATTAAAATAAAGAGCACACATAGGGAAATTTGGCCAGAAGCATTAACAGTATGATAAGTTGCTAATAGTCTGTAAGAACTCCTTTAAAAATGTTAGTTGAGACTATCCTATATTTGACAACTTTCTATTCAGTTTTTCAAGAGATGAAGCATTTTCATTTTGGCATTTGATGACTAATAAGGAAACCTGAGGACAGGCAGATGCACCAGTACAAAAATAACACAAAGAATATCATATATTCTGGCATAAGTAATGTAGAAGCAGATCTTATTTCCACTAAAAGTGTTGAAGTAGCAGAAAGAGAATATCTCATAACGGGTTTGCTGACATAAGTTTTGACATATAGTAAGGACAAAAATATGCCAAAGCTTTTAACTCAGTATTTTCCAAATGGTGTTAACTCAGAGTATCTAGGAGAATGAAAGGACACTGACTAATGATGTAACTTTGGCTCTGTAATGGTGTAACTTTGCAAAACATTGAATTTTTTTTTTTTGAAAATCATGATATATATTAACTTTCCCCAAACAAGTATAGCTAAAGCTTTTTGTTCACACAATCTATTAATGACCTTTAGATTAATTTTTTTTAAGAAGTATTCTAGATTAAGTGTCTTTGAAATGGGTCAGCAGACTTACTGCCAAGTCTGTCCTGAGTCTGATCCCTGGGACCCACACAGGGAAAGCACCAGTTCCTGAAAATTGTTCTCTGACCTCCACATGATTCTGTAGCATGTTCACACATGAAAAATAAGCACATGTTAAAAATGTCCTAGATAAAAGATAAATATATGTGTATGTATATATGACAGCCAAGAGAAGTATTTGATATACTCTAAAACCAGATAATACATTTTTACCCAATATCTATTAATGTGTATAGGTCCTAAAATATTAAAATTATTCCAGGGTTAATAAATTTGTATTAAATTGTCATATGATCATTAAGTAACATGTGCAGAACTGACCTAGTCAGCCATTACCCTTCCTTCCATGGGAACAGCCCATATTTGCTCTTCAGGATTTCTCACCTTTGGGTTCTTCTCTGACTGTTCATTTTAGTGTTTGTTGCTCCCACCTTGGTTCTGGACATCCATGTTAGGGTGCCTTAGAACTCAGTCCTTGCATGTTCTTATTCTCTGTCTCTCTCTGTCTCCATCTCTTAAAAATTTGTAATCTAAGCTGGAGAGATGGCTCAGCAGTTAAGAGCACTGGCTGCTCTTCCAGAGGACCTGGGTTCAGTTCTCAGCACCCACATGGCAGCTCACAACTGTCTGTAACTCCAGTTCCATGAGACCTGACACCCTTACACAGACATTCATGCAGGCAAAACACCAGTGCACATAAAAATAAAAAATCTGGCTGGCAGTGGTGGTGCACGCCTTTAATCCCAGCACTCAGGAAGCAGAGCCAGGCAGATCTCTGTGAGTTCGAGGCCAGCCTGGTCTACAGGACAGGCACCAAAACTACACGGAGAAACCCTGTCTCGCAAAACCAACAAAAAAACAAAACAAAAATAAAAGATCTGGAATCCTTTCTCTTGGTGATTTCATTTCCTTTCTTGGTTCTATGATACTGACTTTCATAGTTTTGTCTCCAGCGTACACCTCTCCTCATCACCCTAGACTTGTGCATACAACTACACAACAAACTCTAGAATTAACAGTCAGAGGAGAACCTGGAGGTAAGGCATGCTGAAGACCAGCTAAAGGAGAATTCCAGACTGATGAGGTCAGTTCTATACACTGTATGGCTAATATGCATCTCAAACTTTTAACACGTTCAAACTTGAACTTAGAATCTTTGTTGCTATCAAAATTTTCTTCAGTTTCCCCAGCTCACTAACAGACAATTCCATACTTCCCAGTCCTCAAGCTTTGAGTTACCTTCACAATCTAATGGTTTAGAAAGTCCGATGACCGTGGTGGGGTGTGGTGGCATGTAGCAGGGTCCTTGCTGTTGTTCCCTTTGGGGAAGGGGGCCAAGTAGGTGCAGAGTCAATGACACAGACTCTGGGAGAATGTCAAAACAACAAGCTCAGTTTATTCAGGAAGAGGCAGGCCTTATATACCCTCCACCCCTCCCTGGGGGGAGGTCTGATGAATATGCATCTGCTGATGTGACATGGCTGCCTCTCATTGGTCCAGGTCATCTCCAGATCATGTTTCAGCTGCTGTTGCTAAGGCCATTGGGCAGACCCAGGTTGGCTCTCAGAAAGTATCTGTTTTACTTGGCTGGGCCTCAAGCCTGCTAGGGATGAGTCATTCCACAGTGGCACATACATTTATTTATCTATTTAAGTTTTTTAAAAAATATTTATTTATTTTACATCCTGGCCATAGTTTCCCTACCCCTTTCTCCTCCATTTCCCTCCCCACATCTCCTGTGTGTACCCCTCCCCCAATCCACTCCTCTTGTTTCTATTCAGAAAGGGGCAGGCATCCCATGGGTATCAGCAAAGCATGCCATATCAAGTTGTGGTAAGATTAAGCACCTTCCCTTGTGTTTAGGCTGAGCAAGGCAATCCAGTATGAGGAATAGGTTCTGAAGAGCCAGCCAGAGCATTAGAGACAGCCCTGTTCCCTGTTAGGAGTCCCACAAATAGATCAAGCTACACAACTGTCACATGTATGTAGAGAGCTTAGTTCAGTCCCATGTAGACTTCCTGGTTGTTGCTTCAGTCTCTGTGAGCTCCTGTGAGCCAGGTTAGTTGTTTGGTGGGTTTTCTTGTGATGTCCTTGACCCCTCTGGTTCCTACAGTCCTTCCTTCCTCTCTTCAGCAGGGTTCCCCAAGCTCTGCCTAATGTTTGGCTGTGGCTCTCTGCATCTGTTTCTGTCAGTTATTGGATGAAGGCTCTCTGATGACAATTGGGGTTGTCACTGATCTGATCACAGGAGATGGCCACTTCAGGCTACATATCCACCATTGCTAGGAGTCTTGGCTGGGGTCATCCTTGTAGATTCATGTGAATTTCCCTTGCATCAGGTTTCTATCTGATGCCTTTAATCCCAGCGTTTGGGAAGTAGAGGCAGGTAGATCTTTGTGAGTTCAAGGCCAGAATGGTCTACAAAATGAGTTCCAGGACAGCTGAGGCTATTACACAGAAAAACCCTGTCTCAAAAAACAAAAACAAAAAACCAAAAGGAAAGTCCCATTGACTCAACTCTGAATCCATCAGACTCGATTCATCTCTCTTACAGTTGCCTACTAATGCTTCTTCCTTTGCCATTTCAACCTAGTAATGAGGCCAAGTGTCCTACTGAGAGAAAGCCATGCTGTCACCCCTGTTCCAGAGGGGCTCCCTTTACCTCTCCAGCATGATGGCTTCTTGATCCTGATTCACTTGCCTCAGCTGCTGTACCCTCTTTCTGGCTTGAGAGATTTTTCAGGTGCTGTTTCCTGGTCTTGGAATGTTCCTCATTCCATGTGGTATATTCCTTCTCTCTGAGGTCATAGCTCAAGTCATTTCCTTAATGAAGTCGAGGCTAGCCCACTCCTTTACTCCCTCCCACCTGTGCATAGCCTTAACCTAGGTAGGCTCTTTCCTCTGTCATTCCTGGAGGAAGGTTTTGCTTGGGATAGTGCTCTGGGTGGTATGGCTTGTAGAACTTAGAATTTATCTTTCAGTGCCTTTTGTCTATAATGCTTCTGTAGAGAAATCCACTGACAATGTTTAGTGTCTCTGTGTATGTGACAGATTGATCTCTGTAGAGAAATCCACTGACAGTGTTTAGGGTCTCTCTGTATGTGACAGATTGATCTTCTCTGTAGAGAAATCCACTGACAGTGTTTAGGTGGCAGATTGATCTCTGTAGAGAAATCCACTGACAGTGTTTAGGGTCTCTCTGTATGTGGCAGATTGATCTTCTCTGTAGAGAAATCCACTGACAATGTTTAGGGTCTCTCTGTATGTGGCAGATTGATCTTCTCTGTAGAGAAATCCACTGACAGTGTTTAGGGTCTCTCTGTATGTGACAGATTGATCTTCTCTGTAGAGAAATCCACTGACAGTGTTTAGGGTCTCTCTGTATGTGGCAGATTGATCTCTGTAGAGAAATCCACTGACAGTGTTTAGGGTCTCTCTGTATGTGGCAGATTGATCTTCTCTGTAGAGAAATCCACTGACAGTGTTTAGGGTCTCTCTGTATGTGACAGATTGATCTTCTCTGTAGAGAAATCCACTGACAGTGTTTAGGGTCTCTTTGTATGTGGCAGATTGATCTTCTCTGTAGAGAAATCCACTGACAGTGTTTAGGGTCTCTCTGTATGTGACAGATTGATCTTCTCTGTAGAGAAATCCACTGACAGTGTTTAGGGTCTCTCTGTATGTGGCAGATTGATCTCTGTAGAGAAATCCACTGACAGTGTTTAGGGTCTCTCTGTATGTGACAGATTGATCTTCTCTGTAGAGAAATCCACTGACAGTGTTTAGGGTCTCTCTGTGTGTGACAGATTGATTTTCTCTTGACACAGATTTTTGTCTTTGACTTTTGGCAGTTTAGTCACACTATTTCTTTGTGGGGGCTTCCTTGGGTTCCTAGTTGGAACACTTTGACCTTGTTGAATTTAGATGTGTAGGGCCAGTGGGGTGGCTCCGTGGGTAAAGGTGCCTGCTGCAAAGCCTGGTGACCCAGGTTCAGTCCCCGGACCTGCATGGTAGAAGGAGAGCTGTTCTCTGGTATTTTCATATGTGCACCGTGGCACACACAAGAAGTAAAGATGGAATAAAAATGTAGAGGCCCATTCCCTTTCCCTCGTTTAGCAAAATTTGAATTATTGCTACTTTATACTGTCTCTCTCTTACCACACTAGAACTCCATCTCAGCCTGCCCACGTGCTGAGTTTACAGAAGGGAGGTGACATGCCTGGCTAGCTTTGATTTCTTTGGTTCCTGTGACATTTCCCTCAGTATTTGTTTTTACCTGTCCACCTAGATAGTTTTGGAACCTCTCAAATCTTTTATGGGTGTGTGTTCTCTGGGCTGTGCATGTATTTCCCATTGGAGAACTTTCTTTTCAGGAACTTATAAGGGTTTCTTGCTCCCTCTGGTGTCTGCCTTTGGTACTGCAGGCTTTGGTGCTCTAGTCTTCCCTGGCATTCAAAAATTCCAAATTCTGTCAGCATTTCCAAGTCAGGCTTGATAGAAAAAACAGTCCCTCAAGGCCCCTGAAAAGATGAGAGTTTAGACATACCTTCTTCTTTTCTCTTTCCCTGACAAGGAAGAAGCTGTGCAGTTCACACTCCAGCCATGCTGGCCTGGCATCTTTCTATGTGGTCAGGTACATGTCAGGTGCTTGGCTGGCCATGGAGGTCCAAATAGGCAGTCCCACCAGCAGGTGAGCCATTAGATGTGTGTTACACTCTGGGTGTGACTCGGTTGGGCGTAGCTGGACTGGTCCAGGGAAAGAGTGAAATAAAAAGCTTTTCACACCTGTGTGAAAGTGCCTGTGTTTAGCGTTGGGCTTCCGGCTGAGGTTCGCCTGCAGAGACTAACCTCATATACTCCGGAAGAACTGCCAGCTCCAACTGATCAGCTGCAAGTTGTGGTTACCGCAGACCCCTCCTCGGGGTTCAGTTGATGTGCTAGATTTCCCACAGAATAGGGACACGCCTGTGGATGACTAAAGGACACTAGGAAAGACCTCTGCGCTCCAGGAACTCCGCAGGTGAGCTGTCAGAACGTTCCTTTGGATTTTATGAAAGCTTTATTGTCCAGCTATGATTAATTGCCTCGTTGGTTTATTTAACTGTAAGCCCCTATGCCCTCCTGCATCTAGTCTTGCCTCTCAGTCTTTGCAGTGGTGGGTTCCCATTGAGTTTCCTGGGTTACCTGCCATTGGCCAGCTCATTAACATACAAATATATTCATTGCTTGAAGATTATTTCAGGGTTTTTTGTTTGGTTTGGTTTGCTAAGTAGCTGAGACTTGCGGAGTAGAAGTAGAGGTGAGAAATCTTTGAGAGAAAATGATTTGATTACCTGTGTTTTCCTCTGTCCCAATTATTAAATTTTTAATCTTGCCTTTATTTGAAAGATCAGAGTTGCATGTTCTTGAGAAATTAATATCCCAGTCACTGTTCTTCAGTAAACTGGAGGCAGTATTAGGAGGAGACACCGAGGACCTGGGCAAGAAAGACAGCTGGCCTCAAGTCAGCCCTGCAGTCAGTGTGACGTCATGCTTGGCAAAGGACAGAGTCACAGCAATTTAGAGGTATTTATTTTCTATTCTAGAGTCTGGACATTTCATTCAGTAAGTAGAGTACAGGTTCTGGGGATCTGAGCACAAGTTTTAGACACAGAAAAGGGCCTGAAGAAAGTAACAACAAGGTAGCCGGGCGGTGGTGGGGCACGCCTTTAATCCCAGCACTTGGGAGGCAGAGGCAAGTGGATCTTTGTGAGTTCAAGGCCAGCCTGGTCTACAGAGTGAGCTCTAAGACAGCCAGAACTACTCAGAGAGTTCCTCGAAAAAACCACCACCAACAAAAAAGAAAGTAGTGACAAGATTGGTCATTTTTTTTTTTTTTTTTTTTTTGAGACAGGGTTTCTCTGTTGTAGCTTTGCGCCTTTCCTGGGACTCACTTGGTAGCCCAGGCTGGCCTCGAACTCACAGAGATCCGCCTGCCTCTGCCTCCCGAGTGCTGGGATTAAAGGCGTGCGCCACCACCGCCCGGCTAAGATTGGTCATTTCTTTGAAACATGGGACAAGAGACAGAAGAGCAGAAAAATCGCTCTTTTCCAGGAGGCATAGGGATTGGTGCAGAGGAAACTCAACCCCACCAGTTCTACCTGACCTCTTTTTGGGAAGTCTGGCTCTTATTTCAAAAATCCCGATTCTTCAGAAGGGTGCAGTTTCAACTTGACTGGGTTGAACTTTAGCTTGAGTGACTCCATTTTGATTTTTAGCCTTGTGTATTGGGTCCCAGTACAGGAGCTTAGCCCTGGAAGTAGCCTCCAGCAATTTCTATTAATATGCCAATGTTTCAGAAATTTCCCTAAGGACCTATAATAGTACTAGGGATGTAGCTCAGTTGGTAGAGTCCTTGCCTAGCAGGCGTGAGGCCCTGGAACTCATCTCTGGCTTGGCCTACATTCAGAGAGGTGAACTACACTTGTCACCCCAGCTATCAGGAGACAGAGGAAAGATCAGTAGCTGAAGGACATTACCAGCTCCAAAGGGAGTTCAAGGTCAGTCTAGATTATGTGAGACCTTGCCTCAAAAGTAATTACATGGGGCTGGAGGGCTGGCTAAGTGGTTAACAGCACTTGCTGTTCTTGCGATCATCCCAGGTGTGGTTCCCAGGACCCACGTGGGACTCACAACCGTTCTCAGCTACAGCTCCTAGGGATCCGATACCTGTTTTTTGCCTCTACTGGCACCAGGTTTGCGCACACACACGTCTTAGTTAGGGTTTCTGTTGCTATGAAGAGACATCGTGACCACGGCAGCTCTTATAAAGGAAAACATTTAATTGGGGGGCTGGCTTACAGTTCAGAGGTCAGTCCATTGTCATGACAAGAAGCAGGGCAGCATGCAGGCAGCATGGTGCTGGAGGGAGAAGGAGCTGAGAGTTGGTAGGCAGCAGGTCCCCTCTGCTGAATTTCCCATTTCCTGTATGCTTGCTTCTCAGCTTATGAAAAACCAGTAAATTCTGTAGAAACTCAGACTGCGAAATCTTACTTTTTTTCTCCTTAACCCTGGCTTGAACATTAGAAACCTCAAAGCCCACCTCCGGTGACACACTTCCTCCAACAAGGCCACACCTACTCCATCAAGGCCACACCTACTTCAACAAGGCCACACCTCCTAATAGTGCCACTCCCTGAGCCTCTGGGGGCCATTCTTATCCAAACCACGACAACACATGCAGGCAAAATACTCATACACATAAAAATAATTTTTAAATAAATATATTTAAATTAAAAAATTATTCTAAAAGTTAAGCCATCACTCCATCCCCTTTAAAAATTTTACAAAAAAAAAAATTGTGAAACTTATGACCTGTGTAATAAAAGGTGTCAGCCACTATTCTAGAATAATACATTGAGATATTCTAGTACACGTTATCTCTAAGCACATGATCCCCTCTGTTGAATTTCCCAATTCCTGTATGCTTTCTTCTCAGCTTATGAAACACCAATAAATGCTGTAGAAATTCAGACTGTGAAATGTCTTTTTTCCCTTAACCCTGCAAACAGTGTTTGAAAGAAAACTAGATTTCTGGGTTACAATTCCAGGGCAGTGCTTACTGTAGTTTCCACTTGTGAGAACGAGCGTAGCAAGGCCGAGGGAGGAGCTGGAGGTGTGGCTGGATGGTATGTGAGGGGAAAGAATAGGTTCCATGACCACCTCACAGCAGCTCCAAAGGCCTTTTCTGCAAAGACAGATGCTTTAGAAATCCTCTAATAGGCCGGGCGGTGGTGGCGCACGCCTTTAATCCCAGCACTCGGGAGGCAGAGGCAGGCGGATCTCTGTGAGTTCGAGGCCAGCCTGGGCTACCAAGTGAGTTCCAGGAAAGGCGCAAAGCTATACAGAGAAACCCTGTCTCGTAAAACCAAAAAAAAAAAAAAAAAAAAAAAAAAAAAAAAAAAGAAATCCTCTAATAAAAACAATAGAGGCTTCGTATCATCCAGGTGTTTAGGCAGTTACACTAAAGTTACAGGCTCAGGTGTGGATTCAAACTCTCCCCTCAGCACAGTGGAGTCGCATTTGGAAACAGGCCTGTGGGGAAAGTTGAACCATGTCTTGCGAGTGTATTGACCCTGTAAGTATGGAATGTGAAATATAACAAAAGTTTGATACTTTCCTCAGTGGCCTAAAGGACAAAAGCTTTTCACTTGGTATAAAGCTTATTGATTCATCTGTAGTCTCAACAACCAGGCCAAGGTGCACGGACAGATACCACTTGGCATGCCATTCTAATATGTCATGTGAAAGCAGTTTCTGTCTGGAAGTCAGAAGATACTCTCAGCTGACAGGGGAATTCCAGCAGGGCCGTTCAACCATTCAAACTTTAAAGGAAAACACAATTGGGAAAAGCTGCCTCTGTGTAAACATTAGCCCATCTGGTTTAAGTGGCTCCTTTTATCTTGTTTGTTTTAATATAAAAAGGAGGCCTGGAACTCGATTTCTTTTATACTTTGATTAAAAATAAGTTTAAGGAACTTGGAAACTTATTCTTTCATGATTTGTCTTTTTTAGTGCTTAGAATGAAGCCACCCCAACCCTCAGCCTTAAAGTACAGGAGACATAGAGACAGGAGGTGTGTGTGTGTGTGTGTGTGTGTGTGTGTGTGTGTGTGTGTGTGCGTGTGTGTATATATGTGTGTGTGTGTGTATGTGTGTGTGCATGTGTGTATATATGTGTGTGTGCGTGTGTGTATATATGTGTGTGTGCATGTGTGTATATGTGTGTGTGTGAGACCTTAGCTTGCTTGTGGCGAACAAAGGACAGCTTGCTGCACTCCATCTTCACCCACTGAGTGGGGCCTGAAGCTGGGGTCCGGCCTGCAGACTTGTGCACCTTTACCCTTTAGAGCTCTTAAAGGCAGAGATTCATAAAATACTTTCAATATGTTTTTCCCTCAGTTCTGTCAGTTGAGACATAACCCATTGTTCTTGAAGCTTTATAAACCTACCCTTAACCGATATTAGTAAACATGCTTTTTGACTAAGCAAACATTGCTGAGTGCATATAATAAATTGCAGCAGTTCTCAGCCTGTGGGTCATAATGCCCGCAGGGGTCACATATCAGATATCCTGCATATCATGTTTACATTACAGTTCATGGCAGTAGCAAAATTACAGTTGTGAAGTAGCAATGAAATAATTTTATGGTGGGGGATTCACTGCAACATGAAGTATTAAATACACATGTATTAGAGGGTCTTTAATTATTAAGTATTAGGAAGGTCGAGAACCGCTGGTGTAGAGCATGTCTCCTCTGTAAATATCTGGACACAAATGGAGGCTACTAGGAAGTAGCAGGGCAGGGGTTCATGCTTCGGCTGGCCCTTTTTCAGCCTGAATCTTTTTTTTTTTTTTTTAAAGATTTATTTATTATGTATACAGTGTTCTGCCTACATGTATGCTTGCAGACCACAAGAGGGCACCAGATCTCACTATGGATGGTTGTGAGCCACCATGTAGTTGCTGGGAATTGAACTCAGGACCCCTGGAAGAACAGCCAGTGCTCTTAACCTCTGAGCCATCTCTCCAGCCCCCTTCAGCCGGAATCTTTAAATCTACAGTTAAGGTTTAAACATGTGGTGCCTCATTAAATGGTAGGGTCTGGAGTTTACCTTCTCAGGGTTTGCGGGGCTTTCTGACCTCGAAGTTGTGTGCGCGTCTGCAAGGCCTTTGGGAACGTTCTGGGTAGCTCGGTGCGTTGTCCCTGTTCCAGACTCCTGCTGCTGCAGTGGTGGCTTCTCTAGCGATCTACCTCCGGACAAAAGAGAGCCCCAAAAAGGAGTTTATTAGATATCGAGTCGGTAGTAAGTGTTTATATTTCTGGAATAACTACAGCAAGAGTGTGCATCTCTGCATGAGTTCTGTCGGGGATGCATTACAGTCGTGAACAATACTTGCTTCACTCAGTATCCAAGCCAGATAATATTTAGAGAAATTACTCCTTTGGCATAGTTTTGGATGATATTTTCTAGGGACTCTTGTACATTACTTATGTTTTTGCTACTCGACTGACCTCCACACGGAGCCTTTACCAGGTGAGAAGACTGCCTTGTGGCCAGCAGTAGGATGTTTACGATGATGTGGAAACTATTGGAGCAAAGTAAGTTAATCAAGCCGGTAATTATCTTTGCTTACGAGGATTTAATGCTAAAATAGCATTTCATCTTAATTGGGAGAAATTAGGGATGAAAACTGATCTTCCACATTCTCTGTGTCCCGTTTATCATACGTAAGACCTGGTTGTAGTAGTGTTTGAGGTAGTTTAGAATTTGAAGCACAGTCTCGAACTCTGCTGGTGACAGACACATCCGTAGTGTACCTCTGGCACACAGGCACACACGGGTGTGCATGTATCACATACTCTTATACATACATGAGTTAGAACTCTCATTTGCCGTCATCAGATACTATTGACTAAGCAGAGACTTCACCTCAGCCACAGGCACGTAGGACAAACAGTAAGTGGTCACATAAGCTGAGAAACAGTGGCAGATGGGATCAAGTTCAGACTTCATTTTTTATTTTTCTTCTTTGAAAATGAAATATATTTTGTAATTTGCCAAGTGAAGCCACAATTCATATTATCTTTGAAATTCTAGGTATCCCCAATTTTAAAAGCAGGCACATATTCCAACATGACTGCTCTGACGAAGTCTCAGATTTGTGCCCAAGTGTCCCCTATGAAAATAGAGAGTGAGAGTATTCTCCTGGGAAGAGCATTAGCAAGCAGAGAGGAGTCATAAGCAGGATCGTGGATGCCGGCGGTTTCCAGAGGCCTTTGAGCCGGGTGTCCCTCAGCTCCCGGCTCTGCTTTACTGGAAGTGAGGTGGGCTTTGGGTGCCCCTGAGCTTCCGGCTCTGCTTTACTGGAAGTGAGGTGGGCTTTGGGTGCCCCTGAGCTTCCGGCTCTGCTTTACTGGAAGTGAGGTGGGCTTTGGGTGTCCCTCAGCTCCCGGCTCTGCTTTACTGGAAGTGAGGTGGGCTTTGGGTGTCCCTGAGCTTCCGGCTCTGCTTTACTGGAAGTGAGGTGGGCTTTAGGTGTCCCTCAGCTCCCGGCTCTGCTTTACTGGAAGTGAGGTGGGCTTTGGGTGTCCCTCGCACCTCCGCCCCGTCGTTTACACCAGTGTCCGGTGGTCTCTTCAGTGTCTTTCCTGGGACAGTGCACACACTGTCTTTTGTGCTTTCACACTGTCCCAGCGCTTTCCCAAGCCCTTGCCCGCTTCCGCTGCCTGCCTTGCTGCCACGCTTGTCCCTGAACTGTTTGTGTCCCTTGACTCGGCATCTGCTTCTCCGTCCTCTGTTTCTCTCCTGTCTTGGTCTGCCTCCTTGTCTGGACCCTTATCTTATAGTAAGTCAATAGCTGCCTTTTGGATATTCCATCCAGAACATTTGGGGTTACTGTACACCCTGGGCTTACAAATTCATGTTCCCAGTGCCGTACACAATGCCGGGTGTAGTGGGTACCAACCGATAGTTGTTGAATTAATGAATTTAGTGAATTTTTAATATGCAATTATTTGTGTGTGTGTGTGGGGGGGATGGGATGCACTTGCTACAATGTGTGCTTGGAGTTTGGCTGACAACTAGTGTGTTGTGGGAATTTTGCCATTCGGTCTAATGACCCATGGAATGGAGCCGGCTGGTCCTGTATGCGTGGTCTCCTCTAAAGATATGTGACCCTTTAAGAATCAAGGGGGTTGGGTGGTGGATGGTTTCCTGACCATTCGGTGACCTGGTTCGGACCTTTCCCCATCCCTCCCTAGTGGACGAAGACACAGAGGTGCCTCTTCGTTCTGTATTCATGAGTGTGTTATATCAGTTTCATCCTTTTAATAAATAAGTCCTGATCCAAGACTTCTGTGACCTGGCGCAGAGTGGGTGGCCTTCCGAGCGCCCGCCTGACCATACCAGCTAGCCTAATATCCCCGCCTGCTAGTCGCTTGTAGCCAAAAATGCCCAGCGGCTCCCCTGGTTCCGAGGCTAACTACACCCCAACTCCGCCTTTTTTGTTTTGTTTTGAGACAGGGTTTCTCCGTGTAGTTTTTTGCCTGTCCTGGATCTCGCTCTGTAGACCAGGCTGGCTTCGAACTCACAGAGATCAGCCTGGCTCTGCCTTTCGAGCTGGGGTTAAAGGCGTCCGCCACCACCGCCGGGCTCCGACTCCATCTTTTAAAATCCCTGCTCAGCCAGACACACGCGGGACACACACGGCTGCGTGCTCCTCCCGCCCCGCGCCTGCTGGCTCCCAGCCAGCCTGCGTTCCGCCTCCGGGTGGTCCGTGTGCATTCCCGAGTCCTGCCAGCGTTCGGGCCTCGGTCCGGCGGGCAGTTCCTCCAGGAGCACAACACCCGTCACGGCCTGCACATCACAACCCGGGTCTTTAAAATCCCCGCTCGTGACCGCGGAGCCGCCGGACACGCGCCGCAGCGACGCCTGCTGCGGACTGTAGCTATTACAGGAGCCGCTCCCCCTGGTTCGGTCCGAGGCACACAGATTCAGCCTCCAGTTTGAGCTAAGCACCACGCCCCTCGCCTGCCCACCCTGAGACGCCGCTGGCGAGCAGAGCTGTCCTGTCGGCCAGCAGTTTCCCCCGCACCCCCGGCTTCCAGGGGAGCCGCCACCGCGCCGCGACCACCACTCCATGCTCAACCCTCTTGATCCCCGCGCCAGAGCATCGCTCGGAGTCCTGTATCTCCCTCCCCCCCACTCCCCAACTATACGGGTCTGGGCCAGAAGCATTCTCTCACCTGCTGGTCCAGCTACTTGGAGCATTCGCTCAAAGTATTTCCTTCTGGATGATTGTTCTTGTTGTATGCAGTTTCATTTCTTGTTAAGGTGATTTTCTTTTCCTTTCTCTGGACAATTCTTGACAATTGTTCTTATTGTATGTAGTTTTTACATGGCCTGCCCTAATACTAGTGGGAGTTGGTTCTCTCCCTCTGCGATGGGTATCAAACAGAGTGTCAGGCTTACAGCAAGCGCCGTTACTTGCTGAGCCGTCTCACCAGCCTAAAATCAGGCGCATCCTCTCTCCTGGGATTTTCATCTCTCGTCACTAATGTGTTTGGTTTTCCTCTGCTATTGCAAACAAACTGGTTGCTTTCTTTTGAAATGTCTTGTCTGAGTAGGACACTCTCATGACCTTTATTTTAACATAAGCCCTCGTCTCCTTGTGGCAAGATTGCGCCCATGGCTTTTCATCTTGCCTCTTTGATTCTCTTCTCTCCTTTCTCCAAGCCACCTGCACTCCCCCTGCAGCCTGTCCTGATAGTGTTTAAAGCGTCTGTTTAAAGATGGGCGAAATGGCTCAAGCTGTGGGCGTGACATAGTTGTCAAAACTAAGAAACTAATATGATTATTATCTGAAATCCAGACTTCATTTGGTTTTTACAGAGTTTTTCAAGTATTGTATTTTTCTATTTCAGCATATAATCTAGGGTGCCACATTGCATTTAGCATATCTTCAAACTGGGAATCTCAGCTCTGGTGAAAAGTTCCAAACCTCAAAAAGGTGTATGTGTGTCTTCCACTGCTGCAGCTCCGCTAGGGTTTGTCTGTTGTTTCTGTTTTTATAAATATCCCTCCTGAGATGCAGGCACACACACCCAGCCTCAGCCATGCCCATGTGCATGCAGGCACACACACCCTGCCTCAGCCATGCCCATGTGCATGCAGGCACACACACCCTGCCTCAGCCATGCCCATGTGCATGCAGGCACACACACCCAGCCTCAGCCATGCCCATGTGCATGCAGGCACACACACCCAGCCTCAGCCATGCCCATGTGCATGCAGGCACACACACCCTGCCTCAGCCATGCCCATGTGCATGCATGCACACACACCCTGCCTCAGCCATGCCTATGTGCATGCACGAGCATACACACCCTGCCTCACCCATGCCCATACGCATGCACAAGCATGCATACCCTTCTTCACCCATGCCCATGTGCATGCATGAGTGTACATATAATTGCATTGAAATATATTTCTCTACATATATATATTTTCAATTAGTAGAGTTTGCTTTTCTTCATGTGTAACCCAAAATTACCTTACTGTCCACTCATACCCATTAGATATCCGCACGATAACTGCATTTACCAGTTCCCTTAGGATTCATGTCCTTTGCTTTTGCAAGTAATGCTGCAGTGGATATCCATGCACACATGGGAAGACGTGGTTTTGGTCTGTGTTATATGATAGGCCCGTGATGAAAGGGTCTCTGTGTTCCTTATTTGTCTACTTGCTTTTCAGAGTTTGCCAGTTTTGTTTCTAGTATTTCCCTATAATTTCACCAGCATTATGTCTTAGACAACATTTTGAATTTTGCCAAATTAAAGTTAAAATATAGCTTAAGATAATGTTGTTCTCTTTTTTTCATTTCTCTTATCCCGAATGAAGTTGAGTGTCCGCCTCAGTCACTGGTCTATTTCTGTGAAGAGGTACCATGACCAAAGCAACTCTTATCAAATTCGGCCTTGCTTACAGTTTCAGAAATTTAGTCCATTATCATCATAGTGGGAGGCATGGCAGCATGCAGGCAGACATAGTGGTGGAGAGTTAGCTGAGAGGTCTACATCCAGATCGGCAGGCATCAGGAAGAAAGAGTGACTGGACCTGGTTTGGGCTTTTGAAACCTCAAAGCCCACCTCCAGTGACGTACTTCCTGTAACAAGGCCACGCCTCCTGATCCTTCCCAATAGTGCCACTCCCTGGTGACCAAGCATTTGATTCTGTGGGGGCCATTCTCATCCAAACCCCACAGTGTCTTCGTAGACTTGAAAACAACCCCCGTTTCTTCTCTCACGTGTAGCTAGACCAGTGGTCACACAGAGGCCGTTTGTGTGTCTGGCGCCAGCACAGGAGAGGAAACACTTAGGGGAGAGTCAAGTCGGGGACCTGATGCTGGGTAGTTTATGTGACGACAACGCGGGGATCTTCTAAGTTGAGTGTAATTCATTAAAATCGACAGCAGTGTTTGCCTCCAGACCAAGGAGTCTGACTGTCTGTCTTTACCAGACCTCTTAGATAGGTTATCCACTTGAAAGGGAACATACTGAAATTAAAGCACCTTTGTTATTTTGCCACCCTACAGAAATGATCACAAATTACGGTTTAAATGGCTAAAAGCTAGGGAGCTGGAGAGCTGGCTCGGTGGCTCAGGACCACTGCTCTTGCCCAGGACCCCAGTGTGTTTGCTCGCTCCCGTGTCAGCCCAGTGCCAGGGCATCTCATGCCTCTGCCCTCCGTGGCGCCTACCTTCACAAGCACACGTCCCCTGCAGACACACGTATACACGTAAAAAATAAATCAAGATTACAAATTAGGTTCACATGGGTCTCACTGGGCTTAAAACCATGTCTTTTCAGGGCTTCGATCCTTCCTGGAGGAACATCTGGGTTTTTGCTTCTTCTAGCTTCAAAGCCCACCCTTAGACTGTGGGTCTTCCCCACCTTCAAGCCAGCAGGAATTAGTGGGGCCCTCATGGTGACACCCTCTGACCACAGCTGGGAAGAGTTTGCCACGTCTAACAGTCTTGTGATTGGATTGGCTCTATCTGAATAATGTCATTCCAAGGTTTGTAAACTCAATCCCATGTACAAAGTCCCTTGTGTAAAGTAGCTTTCACAGGTTCTGATGATGGGGACACGTCACTCTGCTCATTGCAGAGAGTCACCAGGATGTGAGGAAGTCAAGTTATACACAGAGAATCAGACTAAGAAAAGCTGAAGACGATTCCAAAATGTATTTCCTGGAGGACAATATTGTAACGCTCCCAGAGTAGTGGATGCATTTAGCCCATAGTAGATGGCTGCCACCGCAGAGGCTCCTGGGAGAACTGCACATACAGTTGCTCAGGAGCAAAAGCCTGCAGCCCAAGAAGCAGCATCATATTATGGAAACAGATGGTTTGAGTGTCTGGAAAGCACTGTTAAATTTACAAGGACTCCTGCATTACTTCACTAGGTAAAGAGGTGGGTAGGGTGAGGTGAGGGAGGACAGCAGAGAAGCAAGAAAGATTCTCTTTCTGCTGTGACTGTACAATGTATAGATTCCAAGGAGGAGGAGCAACTTTGAAATAAAAATCGAGATACTTGAAACTCTGAGGACTGGACTCCTCCCACCCTGGAACACAAGGAAGAGAATCCCTCTGAGACCCAAGCCCTGCCATCAGAAATGAGAGAATTGTCAGACTTTTCCTAGTCTTCGTTACACTGTCTCTTTAAACACTTTGGACTTGACCTTTGGGATGTTGCTGACAGGCAGGAGTTAAAGGAACAAGCCCTCCTACCTGCTTGTCGGGCGGGAGCTTCCAAGGCCACTGCAAACGTGTATGTGTGTGAACTTGATCCAGAAACAGCCAGGCAGGGGCCAAAGTTTAATTGAGGGAGTAGTTGGCTGCCAGTAGTTCCATGCTGTCCGTACAGCCTGACTTCAGTGTGCCGTAAGTAGTTTTTTGTTTTTTAACTTGGATGGCATTTTAACATAGAAGATTTGCAAGAATAATTTACATAAGATTAAATCAAGATCTGTGTGTGTCTTCTCAACTAGCTCTGCTTTAGGACGATTCAGCGTTTCGCAAATAGTTTTGTACTTTAAAACGAAAAGAAACCATAAAAATCTGAAGCAAGTATTTTACTCAAATAGCTCCTGATTGTAGAAAATGGTCCTTAGTGTCTTCTGTTGAGTGGAAGTGTCTGCAGTGGAAAGCAAATGGACATGGAGACAGGGTGTTTCCAGATCGCGCTGATTTTCCCCACGTTCCTTACAGCTGCCTTAAGGCTGTGTCAGCAGATATCCGTCTGGGGTGACCGAGGTAGAGATCTGTGTATTCAGAGAAATGAAATGAATGAGAAAGCCATGCTTCAAATGTAACAAAATATTGGGATCCTAGACACAGGAGCAGCAAAATGAAATGGGCGCAAGTGTCCCGAGAAACGTAATGTGACTTGAGAGAAATATTTGAAGATTTTGACATGTGTATTGATTTGTCAGGTGGAAATCCCAGTCCTACAGTATATAAAATAAACCCCATATATGAGATTGGTGGTGCTCCTACTGTCCTCATTTTGAGGTTAGGATTCCTGGAACTGCACATTATTATATAAACACGCTGACTTCTCGAGAGTAGCTACAAGGATGTTAAGGCTGTATTTGGTGTTGCAAGGGTTGGTATTTTCTATTTTCCTTTTACTAAAATGGATTTAAAAAACTGATGCATGACAATTTGTGATTTTGAATATGGACATAAAGTTTGGCATAGTTAATATATGTGTTAAAGGCTAGCTTTTGGCCAGTCACACTGCCAGCCATTGGTGGATACTGAGATGGTTGAGGTGGGAGTTCGCTGTGTTTCCCTGTCTTCAGACCTTAGGGACAGTTTATTTCCACACAGCTTCTTACTGCCGTGTGCTGAGTGGGAGCCAGACTGTGGTACTGGTGGAATGTGAACTCAGGCTCCCGGACTGCAGAGAAATGAGAACTCTGTTCACTCTTTAGACTGTTGATCTCAGTAACCCTAGGCTCCTGACCAGTTAATTTCCTTAAGGCAAGGAACTTTCTTGGGCGAAGTTATTTGGTTAGTTGTTGGGTCCTGAAGCGAAACTAGGGAGGGAGTAGACGTCTTTGGAAAGAAGCCAGAGTATGGTACCTCAGTCACCGGCGAAGCAGCTGTTTCCTGATTGGATTTGAAATATTCAGTCTTTTAGTCACCTGGAAGGTCAGACAGGTGACGACTTCTGAATCTTACAAAAATCCTTGGGTAATTTTTAAAAGCCAGGCTCCTTTGGAAATTCTCAGATGCCTCTGTGAGCCACCTATACGTTTCTGCAAGTCACTTAACATCCCACCATTGCTGGTGACCTGGTCTATCTAACATCCCACCATTGCTGGTGACCTGGTCTGGCTCCTGAGCATGTTTGTACCGGACGCCCCACGGGCCTTCTCTTCGGTTCACTCCACTACACACGTTTTGGCTGATTCCTAGATACATCGGGCTTGCTCCTGTCTTAGGGCCTTCGCTGTGTGGGGAGCTCTTTTCCCGGGTCGTCTCTTCCTGTGGTCATCAACACTTCCTCCTAGCAGGCCTCCCAGACTACCCCGAAGGTACGGCCTCCACTCGTACGCTCCACACCACTCCTTTCCCCTGTGCGTTGGTTTGCTGTCTGTTTTTAACGTTCAGTGGGACATTATTTTATGAATGAGAAGAGTGTCCATGTTTGTGTCTGTTTGGTCTTTCACCGTAGGATGTAAGTGTTAAGAGGCAAGAACTTTATGTTGTGAAGTGCTCCATCTCTAAGTCAGAGTAGTGCCTGCTTGTCAGATAACAGATGCCTGGGAGATAGTTGCATGAGTAGAGTAATGTCATGTGGTGTCATTAAAATTTATTCTGAAGTTAGGGATTCTTTTTTTAATAACTGATAGAGTCACACGATTCTAAGACCAGTGCATAAAAAGTCACATGCTGGAAAGTCTCACTTCAGCGGGTCCCAATCCAGGGCGCTCTGGTTCTCGTTAGAGACCCTGCACCACGGCTGTTGTTTCCCATGTGCCCTTCTCCAGGTTCTCCATGTTCTGTTCTGTTCTGTTCTGTTCTGTTCTGTTCTGTTCTGTTCTGTTCTGTTCTGTTCTGTTCTGTTCTCTTCTCTCCTCTCCTCTCCTCTCCTCTCCTCTCCTCTCCTCTCCTCTCCTCTCCTCTCCTCTCCTCTCCTCTCCTCTCCTCTCCTCTCCTTCCTTTCTTCCTTCCTTCCTTCCTTCCTTCCTTCCTTCCTTCCTTCCTTCCTTCCTTCCTTCCTTCCTTCCTTCCTTTTTTTGTTTTTTGTTTTTTTTTTTTAAAAAGGGTTTCTCTATGTAGCTTTGGCTGTCCTGGAACCCACTTTGTAGACCAGGCTGGCCTCAAACTGGAGACCCTCCTGTCTCTGTCTCCCGAGTGCTGAGATTAAAGGTGTGTGCCACCACAGTCCAGCTTCTCCATGATTTCTTTTTATTTATTTATTTATTTAATGTACATTGGTGTTTTGCCCACATGTATGTCTGTGTGAGGGTGTTGGATCCTCTGGAACTGGAGTTATAGACAGTTGTGAGCTGCCATGTGGGTGCTGGGAATTGAACCTGGGTCCTCTGGAAGAGCAGCCAGTGCTCTTAACCGCTGAGCCATCTCTCCAGCCCCTCTCCATATCTATAAAAAGTATAGATTCTGATTTGCTTCCTTTTCCCACACAACGCTTACATTCTAGTCTGAATTTTTAATATATGTTGAATATGTCTTGATAATAACACTTGGAGGACACCTTCATTTTTAAACAGTTGTGTATTGTCACACTGTATCTTTGAACTAAACACAAGCAGTCCTGTGGACATTGGTTGTTTCTAGTATCTTCCTGTTACAAACAGCGATGAAGTTCTTGTTTCAGTGGGGTGTCCAGAGATGCCATAGATTGCCTTATTGCCCTCCAGGCACCCATTTGTGGTCCCCTGGCAATGTATCAGGCATTGGCTCCAGTGTATTATCAGACTTTTGGAGTTTGGCCAATCTGCTAGATTAAAAAAATAGCTTCAGAATAATTTTTTGTTGTCTTTAGTTTATAATAAAATTTTTGTGAAGTTTAAAAAAATTTAGTTGCTAATAAACAGATCATGAAATTTACCAACTTAATAACAGTTTTAAATGTACAGCTTAGAAGTAGTGTGTCCACATAACAGATCTCCAGAGCTAATGCAGGAAATCTATGAATTCCTGATAATGAATCTATTTATTAAGGGATTATATGGCATAACAACTCACTGATACAGCATAGTGCAATTTCGGTTGCAGAGTTCCTGGAAGGCTGAGGACGGGTCTTGCGATGCTTCACACCGCCTGACTCGGTCTTCCTCTTCCAAGAGCGCAAGAGAGAAGAGAGAAGACTGTGTCTATGTGCTGTGCAGGTCTTAAGTAGTCAAGAGGCCATGCCCTAGGGGCTGGTACCCCAAGGTCATAGGTGGAACGAATAACCATTACACAGAACTTTCTTTTCTCTTTTTAAGATTCATTAATCTTTAAAGTGTGTGTGTGTGTGTGTGTGCGTGCGCGCGCGCGTGCACATGTGCACCTGCACCCCTGTGCATACTCATGCATGTGCCATGATACATGTGGGGAAGGGGACACCTTGCAGGAGTCAGCTCTTCCTTCCCTATGTGGGTCTGGAACTCAAACTCTGGTTGCCAGGCTTGCTGAGAAGTGCCCTCACCTGCTCTTCGCTGAGCCAGAGAAAAAGAGCATTCCACACACACAGGTAAACAGATGTTGTTTACAGATCTAGACATATAGCCACAAATCTGTGGAAAGAAAATACAGGAAAATGTTTTTGCATTCTTGAGGGAAAGGTTTTTTGAGCAGGACACTAAAAGAACTAAGTAAAAAGAAATGCATTTATGGCAGGACTTCCGGGGCTTTAACATGTTAATGTTTCTAAGAAGTGGGTCACATCGCATTTCCCAAAGCGACCACAGAATCATTTTCTTCCATCTGGAGCCTTGGTTTCACTGACCTTGCCCTGCCCTGTCACTGTCCATCAATCTCCAGATTGCGAGCTCTTGGCTTCACCCTGGCTACTGAGTTCTCAGCTGTAGGTTCTAGTTGCTTAAAAGCCCTCAGACTGACAGCTGTGTACGTCCTCCTCCGTTTCCATGGCACCTGGTGTTTGAGTCACCACTGATCTAATTCTTCCTACTCTGCTGACCATGGGTTGGAGTTTTGTGGAGGATGAACCGTCATTTGTCTTGTTCTTCCTCTATAAGAAGGAGGTAGAGGAGGAGAAAAGGAGGTGAAAACCAGAGACAAACTTACCTTCACCTCATTTGCCCATAGCTCCTCTTCTTCAGGGAATGAGATCTTAGAGATTAAACTAGTATGTAAGTCAAAAGGAACGCAAGAAGGGAATAAAGTGTAAGGGCATGGCATCATAATAGGCCGATTTGTTGTGGTTTTGTTTTCTGTTTTCTATTCCATTTAGTCTGGCTTTTTCACACATGCATATATTGCATTCTGACTCCTCCCATCCTCTCTTATCCCAGCCCTCATCAACCCCCTCCCTAGAAGTCTCTTTCTTACCTTCATGTCTTTTTTGTTTTGTGACCCATTGAGTTGAACCAGGATTGTCTGCTGAGCATGTGGAGTGTGGAGCTGTCATCCATTGGCGACTATGAGGGTCACATGTGGCTACAACTGTCATATTAAAGTCTGTTTTTCAGTCCAGACCCTTTTGAGTCTGAGGCTGTGAATACCTCTGGAGTATTACTGTTTCTTACCACCTGGGTGTATCTGATGGTCCTCGCACCTCCAGCTCTGTGGCTGATGGTGGTCCTGTAACAGTTAGCTGAGTAGTTAATTGGAAATTTGAATATGTTATTAGAGACACAGAGGGAAACTGATGAAGCAGAATGTGGTCAGTAGCCGGGCGGTGGTGGTGCATGCCTTTAATCCCAGTACTCGGGAGGCAGAGGCAAGCTGATCTTTGTGAGTTTGAGGCCAGCCTGGTCTACAGAGCAAGATCCAGGAAAGGCGCAAAGCTACACAGAGAAACCCTGTCTCGGAAAACCAAAAACAAACAAACAAACAAACAAACAAACAGAATGTGGTCAGTAGAGACAGGAGAATGTGGAGGGGGAATCAGGAAGAAACAACATATGGAGTCCCAATGCAGTGGGATTGAGTACAGCTATGGGATGAAACCTCATTCTTCTGGAATTGGAGACCAGGCAGTTGATCTTGGTGTCCTCTGGAACCTAAGAGAGCAGGGCCCTGTTTGTGTCACTGTGTATGAGGAGGAATTCCCCTGGGTTGGGGGTGGGGTAAAAGGCTAGGAGGAGGAGGAGGAGAGGAGATTCGGGAGGGTCTGGGGTCAGGCGAATGGGGGGAGCAAACAAAATGGAAGCTCCTACCTTGGCTAAAATATCTCTTCGCATTAGGGGCACAGGGCAGGTTGGCATGACCAAAAATGTGTGGGTAAGAGGGATACCCCTGAAAATACAATGAAGTGGTGGGGTCTGATGAGGTAGGTACAACTGTCCCCCTACCCCAACAATAAGGAGATGAGAAGGAGAGGTGGGTCCCCAAAACTCCCTCAGGACCAAGTAAGTGGCCCTGATGTCCACGAGGAAGGAAATGGATCGCCCCAATACTGTAATGGCTCCCCGAGGCTCCCTGTGGGAGGTGACAGTTGTCGGGCTGGAGTCTGGGCACCTTCAATCATCATGGCCAAGCCTAGAAGGTCGGCTGGAGGGTGGTCTTGGTGTGATGTCCCCATGCCACGAGGTGCACGGGGACAGTCAGCTGACCAATGTCCCTCTTGGTGGCACTTTGGACATGGCCCCGGTGGCCCATGTGGGGCAGGGCAAGTATGAGCCCAATGGCCTTCTCTACCACATTTAAAACAAGGACCTGGGGGACCTCAGGCAGCCGGTCGGATGGCCTTGGGCAGCACTTGATATTCCTGTCTATGGGCTTTCTCATCTCTCCCATGGCACACCTTAAAAGCCAGCACTGAGACTTCTGCCTGTAGGGTCAGGGACCCTCTCTCCAGATGCTTAAGTTTGGCCCTAATGTCGGGGAAGCTCTGCAAATAGTTTGCAGGCAAATGGATGGAACTAGAAAAAAATCATACTGTGTGAGGTAACCCAAACCCAGAAAGACAGTCATGGTATGTACTCACTCATAAGTGGATTCTAGATATAAAATAAAGAACAATCAGACCACAACCCATAGAACCATGGAGGCTATATATATAGCATGGAGATCTCTAGGACGACTGTGGCTTATAATAAATTTCAGTTTTACTCAATTATTGAAAAAAAAATAGCCAAATGAATGGAAACACATGAACTATGAACCAAAGGCTGAGGGGCCCCCAGCTGGATCAGGCCCTCTGAATAGGTGAGACAGTTGATTGGCTTGATCAGTTTGGGAGGCAACTAGGCAGTGTGACCAAGTCCTGTGCTCATTGCATGAGTTGGCTGTTTGAAACCTGGAGCTTATGCAGGGACACTTGGCTCAGGCTGGGAGGAAGGGACTGGACCTGCCTGGAATGAGTCTACCAGGTTGATCACAGTCCTTGGGGGAGGCTTTGCCCTGGAGGAGGTGGGAATTGGGGGTGGGCTGGGGGTAAGGGGAGGGGGTGGGAGGGGGGAGAATAGGGAAACCCGTGGCTGATATGTAGAACTGAATGGTATTGTAAAATAAAATTTAAAAAAATTGAAAAAAAAAAAAAGAAATGGGTCATGAGGAGCTGTCTGCCCTCTGGGCTCTCAGGATCTAGATTAGTAAACTGTAAGAAGGCCTTTGTAAGTCCTTCTAGAAATTGAGATGGATTCTCTTGTCTGTCCTGAACTATGTCTTGAAGCTTTTCATAGTTTACTGGTTTGAGGGCAGCCTTACGAAGACCTGCGAGGAGGCAGGTCGTAAACTGATCCCTAGCGAGGAAGCCACCCGGGGTGTTATAATCCCATCATGGATCCTGACCACCTCAACTCTGGGAGGACATGCTGTGTTAGTCTGGTGGACCTCGTCTGCGTGTATCCCAGCCTGTTCCCAGACTTGTCTGTGCTCCTCGGGAAGTTGGTTGTCAGTTAGGATCATGTATATATCATGAAAGGAGAGACTATAGGATTGGATGATATATTGGAATTCTTTAATAAAGAGGTAGAGTTGGATGTATAACAACAGTTTCTTTTCTATCTGAGAGAGCTCTGCTAGTGAGAAAGGGACATGTACTTTAACCAGTCCATCCACCCCGCTACCTCTGGCAAAGGGAGGATGGCTGCTGGGTTGGTTTTACTGGAGTGGGTTCCTTAGCAGATCAAGGATGAGTGACAGGAGGAGTGAGGGTGGGAGCCAGAGTCTGGCGGCTGGAGGAACCCGATACCGGAGAGGAGGAAGGGGCTGGAGGAACCCGGAGAGGAGGAAGGGGCTGGAGGAACCCGGAGAGGAGGAAGGGGCTGGAGGAACCCGATACCGGAGAGGAGGAAGGGGCTAGAGGAACCCGGAGAGGAGGAAGGGCTGGAGGAGCCAAAGGAACAGTCACTGGAGGAGGAGGAGCGGGAGGTCAGAAAGATGGGGGCTCATTGGCAGGGTCCAGAGCGGTAGTCAGAGGTTCCTCTGGTTAAGGTTTCACAGCTAGGAGCACCTGGGCAGGAGAGAGGAGTCAAGGAGAGCGGGTTTGGAGCTGAGATAGGAAAAAGCCTGGATATAAGGCAACTCTTTCCACTTGCCCATTTGCTGACAGAATTAAATAATTCTCATAAAATATTGGGGTCCAACGAGCCATTAGGTCGCCATTTTTTGTTGTTATCTAAGGGATATTAAGGCTCTTTTTTAGTGCAGAGACAGATAAGCTTAGGAGTCTGTAAGGAGGGCATTAAGCTGAGAGGTTCCCAGAGGAAACATGGGGCTTATGGGATTGGAGGCCTTATTTCCCATGGCTGTGGCAGAGAGAAAAAATAAAATAAAATAAAATAAAAATAGATGCAATCCAATGGCTACAATATCTCAGGCGTCCCAGAGATAAGTGAGGATCAATAATGGCACAAGTCACTCAGTGTTCCATGGAGCCCAAGGACGAGGGTCCGAGAGACGAGAAAAGAGCAAAAACAAGGCCTCAGACCATAGTGGTGCGGAATGGCGGGGGTGGCAGTCAGCGATGGGGGCCGACCGTAGCCGCTAAAGACCGTGGATGGGGTACCCCCAGTTCCAAGGACACCAGAGGAATGCCGGACAGTTGGCAGTCGTTCCTACGGGTCCAGGGAACTGTTTACGCTGACTGTTAAGGGAAAACTCACCCATCAAAGTAGCTGGTGTTGTGGAAGCACAGGGTGTCGGGAGGGCCTGTCCGAGTCACAGCACCAACGTTATTTATTTGGCGACTTTATTTACTGGGCTCAAGAAAACACAAGGTGCAGCGGAACCCACTATAAGAGCTTTCATCAGGGAAGGGAAAGGGTAGAGGTGGGTTGGCCTACTGAAAAGGAAGGTGCGGTAGGGGGCTGGGGATGAGGGGGAGAGAGGTGCATGCACTACCTCTGGTGGGAGGGAGAGAGAGCGGGAGCATGTGCATGTGGGCTTCCGTAGCTACACCACGCATACATATAGATTATGTGATCACACTGCACACATCTTGCATAGGATGTAAGGCCCTGGAGGGACTAAGTATTTTGCCTGACTGCTGGCAGTGCATGTGCGGTCATGTAACTCCAAAAGTGGCTAGGAATAATAACAATCTGACTAAAGCTTTTTAGGAAATATACAAGCCTCCCCTGCTACAGAAAAGTGTGTGTGTGTATGTATACATATGCACGTGCTTGGATTGTTTATGTGTGTGTGTGTGTGTAAACACTCATACATCAAAGTTTGTCCGAGGCATTTTCTTAGGTGCTGTTCATTTAACCGTCTGTTTCCTGGCTTCTTTATTCTGGAAAATGGGATAATAATATCTCACGCTGCCTTGCTCATCAAATAATCAGTGTGACTAACCAGGTAATACACTACTTCGACCATATGTTTAAAGAGGACATCTTGAGTGCCATGCTGTGAGAGTGGTTTCCATAGCAAAGTGGTGTGCTCAGTCCTGCAAAGTTAATTTGAGGACGCACTGGCAGCATGGACTTAGCAGAAGCAGTTTACACATGATATTCTGCGGACATCAAAGACAGTTATGGGACACCTGGGAAGGCTGGGCCAGCCCTTTTCCTACGTCTCAATGCATACGATACAGAGTAAACATACCGTTTGCAGCGAGCCACAGAAACACTTGGACAAACAGGCAGAGGCAGGATGGCTGCACAGATGACACTTTGGAACTTGAAAAACAATTTGGGGCTGGCATTAAGAGCAGATGCCAGGTAGAAGGGCACACAGCGCAGGGAGCAGGGCTGCTGGACACTTCACGGAAACGGTTTCTCGCAGCCCAGCACTTAGCAACTCTCCTCTCCCAAGCAGCCCTACCTTTTCCTTTTTCCTTTTTTCTTTCTTTCTTCTTCTTCTTTTTTTTTTTTTTTTTTTTTTTTGGTGGGGGCAGTTAAGACAGGACCTCTCTACACAGCCATGGCTGTATTGGAACTCAGTATGTAGACCAGGCTGGCTTTGTGCTCTCAGAGATTCCCCTGCCTCTGCCTCCCAAGTGCTCTCTCTCCAAGCCTCAGTTAGCACTTTGTTTGGGTGAGTTTGGTCTTGGTCCTGGGGACTAAGCGTAGGGACCTTGCACACGCTAAGCAGACATGTCACCACTGAGTTACACACTTTCAGTTCCCGGGGACCAAAAGCCTAGGGACCAAAGTCTAGGGACCTTGCCCACACTAGGCAGACACGTCACCACTGAGTCACACACCCTCAGGTCAGGTGACTGCTGTGTTCTTCTTCCCTTGATAAGTCTGTTATCTAGTCAACGACTCCCTTGCTGTCCCAGGAAACCTGAGAGAGAGGAACTTCCTGGATACATGTCATCCCCTGGGCTTCCACCATATCACTGAATTCCAAAAGCTGCAAGGATAAGGGGCGACAGCCTGGTGTGGGATTCAATTATTCTTACAACTTCTATGTGATTTTTAAGAAAGGCTAAGAGCTGGGTGTGGTGGTGCATGCCTTTAGTCCCAGCACTTGGGAGGCAGATGACACCTAGGCTGTCCTTACAGGTGCATGTGCACCAGCACACACATGTGCACCCACATAAACATACACCCATAAATGTACAGCTGTTCATCATAAAGTTTTACTGAGTACTTATTTCTAAAAAAAAAAAAAAGCCGGGCGGTGGTGGCACACGCCTTTAATCCCAGCACTTGGGAGGCAGAGGCAGGAAGATCTCTGTGAGTTCGAGGCCAGCCTGGACTACCAAGTGAATCCCAGGAAAGGTGCAAAGCTACACAGAGAAACCCTGTCTCGAAAAACCAAAAAAAAAAAAAAAAAAAAAAAAACCAACCTGTTTAATTTAAAATAATGTTTAACAGGGCAAAAAGCCTATTACAATAAAATATACGCATCAGAAGCACAAAGAATGCAGAAATGAGATGATGCATGAGATAGATGTTAATAAATTAAAAACTGATTTTTAAAGAGTGCTCTGCCAACCATAACCATGGCCTTGACTGAGATCTTGTTCAAGATGCAGTTCCCCGGCTTTTCCACACAAGACCCAACTGAATCAGAGTATTTAGGGAGAGGGCACAATAGTCTTGGCTTCTGATCCATGCTAACGCTCATGCAGTGTAACTGTAGAGCAGGGCCTTGGAGCTTGCTCAACAGAGGACCACTACGCTGCGGGCTTCGTGGCCCGTGTGGTCTCTGCACAGGGGCAGTGATGGGCCACGTGGGACTGTACAAAAGGCCATTTAAACAGGAAGAGGAAGGGAGAACAGTGATGCTGAAATGGAAAATGAGATATTGAAATATACGTTGGAGCTGGAGACATGCTCAGTGGTTAAGAGCACCGGCAGCTTTTGCAGAGGATCCAGGTTCAGTTCCCAGCGCCCACATGGCGGTTCAAACTGTTTGGAACTCCAGTTCCAAGGGATCCAATGCCGTCTTCTGGACTCCTTGGGCCCTGCACATAGGTAGTCCGTAGGCATACATGCAAGACACTCAAACACATACTATTTTAAAATAAAATACTGCAAAATAATACACATTGTATGCACATGTGAAAATACTGTAATTAAACCCATTATTTTATATATTAAGATATTCTACTAGAAAACAATACAGATTGTCCTTGCTTTGCAGAGTACTATAAAACCATAAAAATGATCAGGCAGGCTGGACCTGTGCAGAGCATGGTTAAGAGTCACTGGTGATACAGGTGTGATGGTACATACTTGTAGTCCCACCACTCAGGAGATGGAGGCAGGGCAATGGTGAGCTTGGTTCAAGGCTAACCTGGGCTACATTGTGAGCCCTTGTCTCAAAAGAAGAGGTAGTTTGGTAAAAATTCTGATTGTTTTGTGACCCTTAATTTAAAAAAAAATCTAAGCATCTTGGTGAGGGTTGGGGAAGACACTTCATTGTATTAGAAAGCTGCACCAGGGAATTCCGAAGATGAGAGACATGTCCTAGAAATGCTTTTGATGGTAGTCACGTGGGTCAACACTCATTTTACTGAATGTGTCAGAGCAGGCATGTATGCAAATTACGTGTTTATCAAAGATTTTTTAAGTACAAAATAGAAGTAAGTACTGGAATCAAAATCTGGAGTAAAATCTGCAGTTTACATTCATAGATAGCTTATTGTATTTGATGGATTATGGGACAACTCTTCAAATTCAGGAAGAGGGGAAGGGCCCTAGGGAGAAGCAACAGCAGTGTCCGGTGGGGTGGTCGGCTGGAAGAAGGCGCAGGGCCCAGAGGGACTGTCGGGAACGGCAGGATGAATGAGGAATGGCTTGACGTGGTGCTCTGCATTGTGAGGAATGTCTGTTACATGCTTCAGGGCTTAGTGTGTGTTCTCTCCTCATGAGATCCATCTTATCCAGGGTGATGTTCTGTTTGCTGAACTAACTTTGCTGTCTTCAAAGGCTCTGTTTCCAAATAAGGTCGCTCTGTCGGTGAACTCTCTTTCGCTGCAGCAGAGTACCTGAGTCAACTTCATAAGGGAAAGGTCTGCTTGGGCTCCTGGTTTTGAGGCTGTAACCCATGTTCACTGCAGTGGCATGGTCGGGGCACAGCAAGAGCATGTAAGGGAGGAGCCTGTTCATCTCAGCACCCGGAAGCTGGAGTGAGCAAGAGATGGCCATGGGCGTTCAGCATTGCCTTTGATAGCATCTGAACTGGAATGGCTGGTGCATTATTCCTTTTAATAGAAATAATGGAAACCCACAACAAACACCCTGCCTGTGACTCAGGTCCACCTGGGTGAGAAACCTCACATCACTAGTAACCGCAGACAGGACAAAGCTTAGAGCCAGAGGCTGTGTCTGACCTTCTCTCCAGCATTCTTCCTCGTCGGCACAGTGCCGGGAGTGACCGTTAGACTGACTTCAGGTTCTAGCCCCGTGGACCTGTACCGCCAGGCGGGATGTCTGTTATGTATCTCTGTTATTTGTATTAAAAGGAGCAACGCACTATGCTGTTAAATCTTTAGTAAGTATATCTCAAAGGATTTAGATGCTTTCCACAGGTGTGAGCCAAATTGTCTGCAGTTGGGATACTATGAAATTTGGTGGATACACCACTTTCTCTCTTACTGTATAATGATATTATCACAAAATTACTGGCTTAAAAAAATCCACTTATTACCTCACTTATGGGCATGGCCGAGCCATGCCCATCTTCCCGGTGTTCCTATAGCTTCAGTGAAAACTGTTGCCAAGACTGAGTTCCTTCTCCCCTGCAGGTCTAACTAGGGGACTTGTGGTAGGTAATACATTCCATTCCTGTGATTATGGGTCATGGTTATCAGACTGAGAGTTTCTGCCTCCCCCCCCCCACACCTTCTTTTTTCCTGCCAGGTGAGGAAGTCTGCCCTCAGCTCATAGAGGTCACCTGCACTTCCCTGCCATGTGGAATTCCCCAGCATGGTCACATGCTTCCTCGTAGCTATCATGAGAGAGAGGGAGGTGGCAGACAGGTGCCATGGTTTATGACAGTCACATAATTATGTGCACATAGTTGTGTTCCCCCCAGCACCTTTACTTGCCCTGTCGAAAGGAACAAGTCCTGTTTGCACTCAAGGACAGAGGACCACAGGGGAAGTATGGACCACAGGAGTGACCTGTTAGGAGTTTGGGTGCCACAGAGACCTAGAGATCGGGAAATCTGCATGGTGACATTGGTGCCTCATCCAAGGTGGCTTCTTTACCCAAAGCACCATTGTAGTGTCTGTTTTTTTCCCTCCACTGTGCTGCAAATGGATGACTACCAGGAGAGTGCTATTTAATGACTATGAATGGGACAGTTAAACCAGAGGGGCAAAGGATAGCCCTCCACTGTCAGAGCTGAACTGTGCTGTGACTAGAAACAGCTAGGTGTGCATGCAGCTAGTCTGACCTCCACAAAAGCTTCCTGTGTATGAGGACCCCAAGACACTGTTGCTAACAGCCTAAACAGCCCATTTCTACAAGGTCAAAGATACAGGGAGGGAAGCTCTATCCTTTGTCTTAGCAGATGTGCTAGATCCCAAGTTCGCCCCATACAGGTATTTACTCACTTACTTAGTAAAGCACTATTAAGTACTTCCCACATGCTTTCTGTTGCCAGATTCTGCTCAATATAGTGTATGGCATGTGCGAGGATGCCACCACTACTTCTGTCCCTGCTGCAGGTGTTGACGGGCAAATCCTGTGCCTCCTGTCTGCTAGCTGGTTCCTAAGTGGAAAGGACTAGAGAGTGGGGGAGGGGGAGGCAGAGATGCTCTTGTGTCAGTACGGACCATCGGATCGGCCCATGACCCCAGCCCCTTTATGTCCCACCAGCTGGGAATGTGGTCAGCCATCCAGCAGTGACCTCCTCCAGGCTCTTCTTTCAGGAATGCAGGGTCATCCCAGGCCGAGCAGCTATTTGAGGCCAGCCTGGGGAACATGAGATGCCATCTCACAACAATAGCAGTATTGCTTTAAGTTCCTTAAAAGATATGTTCCCTTCGGCCTACTGCTCTTGGCACCGGGTGAACGCCTGTTTACTTAGGCTGCAAGGTAGGATATTGCCATACGAACACAATAAACCAGAGTGATCTCAGCCACTCTGCCAGCAGGAAGTGGCGTCTCACTTGGTTTCTGTCTCTTTAGTTACTGCTCACGGTGAGCGTTTTTCTTAGGAGCCTTGTAGCTTTTCATTGTGACTTAACTGGAGGTGTGAGCCTTTTCCTCTTCCATCTCATTCCTACATTTACCCACTTTAATGATTCTTTTTATTTTTTTTAATTAACAACTTTTTTCATACGATACATTTTAATCATGTTTTCCCATCCCCCAACTCCTCCCAGGTCCTTCCCACCTCCCTGTCCTCTCAAATTTACCCCTTTATCATAATGATTTTTGGACTTACAGTTGTACAAATTGCTTGTTTTATTTTATTTTTTTACATTTTGTCAATTTTGTAAATTCTTCCAAATAAGCTTTTCTTCTTAGTATATAGTTACCACCCCCACTGTAACATCCTTGCCCACACTCTTTTCAAGTCATACAGTTTAATTTCCTTAGCTTCTCTAAAATATTCCCGGGTGGTTTCATGCACATCATCCCTGGACTCGGTCATCGTCGTCGGTCACTTTAGGCCTGGTGCTGATTCCAAGACGCAGTGGTGGCAGGAGATGGGAGCAAGTGCCTTTCTTCCTCTTTTCCTTCATCTTCAGGCCACCTGGTGTCCAGTCCAGTCCAAGGCACAGCCCATCGTGATGGGACAGTCACAGCGCTTGAACACAGAGCTACAGGAGCCGGAGAGGGACGAGCGCAAGCCCTGAAACGTGTTTTTTGATAGCTTTGAATTGAGTTTTCCCCAGTGCAAAAGAGCAGATTCATGTTTCTGCACGGATGGGAGGCCAGGGAGTGTGCACATGTGTAACTTAACAAAGCCACTTAAGGCCGGTCTGTGTAGCTTACTTTAGTTTCTGCATATTGCCTTATTAACCATCATTCAGGATTCTGGGATAAATTAGCTAGAAGTTAACTCACTTTACTTCTCTGATCATGATTCTCAGGTAATATCAGCCCATTGCACTTGCCCTTTCAAATTCGAAAGTATTTCAAGAACATTTTTCAGGTCTGTAGCAGGTAGCAGCCATGGATTCTCTTCTTGGGTTCAGATGGCAACGAGGCATGTGTGGGGACTTATAAAGGCACTTGCCTTACATGTAGGTGCCTGTACGTGGAGCTCTTCCAGAAATGCAAATTCGGCATGATCCGCGACTGTTTCAGGCCCAGATAAGCAGTGAGCACCAACAAATACTCCCCTGGGGGAAATATACTCCAACTTCATAAGTCACAGCTTTTCTTGTAATGGGTGACTGTGTGTGTATGTGGGTGGTGGGTATGTGTGGGTATATGTGTGTATACATGGGATACTGCATGCATGTGGAGGCTGGAGGATGGCTTTGGGTGACCTCCTTGCTCCTTTGAGACAGGGCCTCTCCCCCAGCCTGAACTAAGGCGGTGGCCAGCAAGCCCCTCCGGCCAGCATTGTTTCCCCCACCACAGTGCTAAGGTTAAAGCATCCACACACCGTCCCTGGCTCGTTACGATGCTTCTGGAGTCAGAACTCGACCCCTCACGCCGTACAGAAGGGCTCTGTATTTCCCGAGCCATCTCTCTAGCCCCCTCACAACATTTGATGATTATAGTCCGTTTACCTGTCTTTGTGTTTATGTCATGAAAGCTACTTTAAGATGCCAGTCTGTTTTCTGGAGGATACACATTGCAAAGATACACATTTAGTACAGAGCTCCGAGTATTAATGGACTGAAAGTATGCTAACGGCGTGGAGTCTTTCAGGTCAGTGCCTCCATCATGAGTGGTTTTCAGGGGGGCCACGCTTTGCTGACTTTAATTTCAAGTCTGATGTTATCCCACAGCATTCATCATAGTTGTTTCTGGATTGGAGTATTCCCCGTGAAGTTAGGTAGGCTTTGCCTGAAGTCCACTGAGGACAGCAGCAAGCCAAACCAACACCACAGTGGGCCTAGAACACACCTGCATGGCCAGGGGAGGTGCCATAAGGTGGACCTGAGTGGCTGGGGGTCCAGTTGAAAGCTAATGTTCACTTTGCTGTCGTAGAGACCTGGAACAAGCAGAGACTATGATAAAAGTGTATAAGAAGTGGCGTCCACGTCTACCTTTTAGGTTCCTTCCAGAGCCTTGATTCTCTGACACATTGATTCTTAAAGTGTCTAGCATAATCATTGCTCATTTACATAATCTAGGAAATAATCATACAACACCTCACAGCAGTATATATAGTTGGGACACAAATTAAGATGCAGTAACGGGTCTCGAGGATTTGATGGCTCGAAGAAGGAAGACTGTCACGTGACTCTTAGGTAGGCATTCTGGGCAGACAGTTTTGCTTGGTTGCCTGGAATGCTTCGCAGCCCGGGGTTACCGCTGCTGTGTTGGTCTCTGTTGTTCTCTAGCATCTTATGAACATCCACACGGCAGAGGCTGGGTCAGCGTGGAGGTGGCAGGAGGCTCCAGGAGACACGTCAGGCATCACTCTTCCACACATCTCCCTGTAGATCTTACTCATGTGGTCACATCTACAGTGCATCAAGAAACAGTAGCCATGTATCACATAAAGCTTCAAATGTGATAATGGGGTACCAAAAAGTCCCTAATGGAAGAAAGAAGACGATATTGGGGGACAATAGCTACCACTGTGTTTCCATTATGATTGCCAACTAGCTCTAATTTCTTTTTTACAGTGTTCATATTCCAGTGATATAGTCTGAAACCAGGAGCTGTAACTCATCCCTATAGGTAGCCAGCAACGCATGTTAAGATATCATGGACATAGATGTAATGCCATAGAAACTGCTGGTGTGGTTTTCAGAGCGTCTACACTGTGCGGAGCCTACCTCCCAAGCACTTGCTCTGTTCTCCCCACCTCTTACTTAAGTTACCTGCGGCGCTTTAACCCTCAGCCTCCCTGAGACTAGTCTGGAACCTCTGATGTCGTTAGAGCAGAAGCAGTTTTTAACCACCAGCAGCTTCTGTCTGTTCCTGGTAAAGACAGGACTGCCTGTTTTGTCAGGGCGACTGTATGTAACAGAAAACCAAGAGCTTCCCTGTATAGCTTTGTTACTTGGATATACGTGTATTGTCTGGACATAGAATGCAATTCTCTTCAGGAGTGAATATTAAAATTAATTTTGAGATTTTCACACGCTGTCTTCTTTGCCCCCTTATTATTGTCAACTCTGGGGAGAGGAAATAGTTGTAATTGTGACTCTGTACAGTTAGAGCCTGTTTGTGTAAAGCTCATTTTACAAACAGTCCATACTTCCTTGGTTCAGCATTTGTATCCTATAATATTTAAGACTTCTAATTCTTTCTTTCTTTGGAGTATTTGTGTGCTGTGATCTCACCTGAGGGATGCTTTTTATTTTATGAGCCAGAGTCTCATGGAGCCTGAGCTAGCCTCAAACTTACTATGTAGTCAAGGGTGACCCTGAACTTCTGAGCCTCCCGTCTCTACCTCCCAAGGACTGGTATTAGGAGTGTGCAGCACCACACCTCATGCGTTGTGATCTTACACTGAAATGTACTAATATGTGCCTTACCAGCGTTAGACCTGGCGTGGGCTGCATTGGCAGAACTGTCTCCGCACTCTCCTGTCTGTTTTCTCCAAATCCTTCCTCTGCACAGACCAGTTCCACTCTTTTGGAAACTGGCTATCACCACTTGCTCAGAAGGATCATTCTGTTAGAAAGACAGACTTAATCCAGGCCCTTGCTCAGAGGATGGCAGTGCGAATGCGAACTGGGAGTGGTGGAGCAAACTGCAGCAGAAGGATAGGGTGTGTTTGTGTACGGACAAACATCATTCCCTTTACAAACACCACCGTGCCAAAGACAAGCAAACCACAAGGACAGACTGTAGTCCTCAGGGGGAGCAGACTGCAGCCTGCCCTCAGCCTCACCTCTGTGCCCAGAGCGCTTTGCTGAGGCTCAGTGTGAGCATCTTTTTTCTTTTTCTTTTTCTTTTTCTTTTTCTTTTTCTTTTTCTTTCTCTTTTTCTTTTTCTTTTTTGTTTGTTTGTTTTTGAGACAGGGTTTCTCTGTGTAGTTTTGGTGTCTGTCCTGGATCTCACTCTGAACTCACAGAGATCTGCCTGGCTCTGCCTCGCGAGTGCTGGGATTAGAGGTGTGCGCCACCACCGCCCGGTGCACCTTCCTTTTTCATACATTTTCCTCCACGGACTGATGTGTTCCCTAAGGCACGTGGGCACATTTGTCTAAGGACCTGCCCTAACCTCCCAGTGTCAACAGAGCACAGTGGAGAGCACCACTCTAGGCTAACCTGGTCTCAGACTGGTACTTCTCAGTCCCCAGGTGACTGGGGGGGCAAAGCTTGGGGGACCTTCTCAGCTGTAAGAGGAACGGTTGCCAGGATCCTGGGTATGTTGAGAACGAGTGTTTTGCTCTGTCTAGTGTAGGGAAGACTTCTCTTGTCCCAAATTTCAGCTACTTTCTTTCTAATACATTCCAACATCGAGTGAAAATACTTCCGGCCCTACCAACTTAGCATTTACACCAGTTGTGAAGTTACTTGTCTCATCAAAACCCCTTGATGCCAGAAACTGGCCTTTTCATTGTTGGAGTTCCACTTTGTAAAACTCTCCTTCAAGGGCTGGCGTGTGGCTAGCTCGGAGGTACAGGGCTTACCTAGCACGAACAGGCACAGGGTAGGGGCAGCGCTTGAATCCAGCATCACAAGAATGAAGAAGTTCACCTTTAATTGTTCCTCCCCAGATGATGGGATACAGGCCTCTGTGGGGGGAGGGGAAAGGCAGTGCATAGGATTTTGAAAGTCAAGTTTTCACTAATCTACAGGATTTAGACACAGCTAGAGTGCATGAACCAATCACCTCAGGGCCCTACTTTTCTGACCTATAAAATGGAACTAGTATCAGCATTATCTACGTACTTGGTGAACTATAAAGTACGTTATGAAGAATGTCTAGGACCATATTTGTTCCCAGTTATTTTCTTGTAGAATTTAGAAACCCGAAACTCTAAAAGATCACATGGTAACAAGGATTCTTTGACACAAAAGGTAAGGCCTGTAAAACGAACACAAAGAATAACAAGAGGTCTGGGGATGTGGCTCAGTGGCAAAGCCTAGAACATTCCATCCCCAGCACTGCAAGATAAATGAATGAATGAATGAATAAATACATGAAATAGACATGTGTTAAGAGCATATATTGTTGAATAGTGATTTGTAAAGCTTTTTATACCATGACCCAGAGTAAGAAATATAACTTCTATGGCACCCTGGTGCACACACACAGACGAGTTTCTTCGGATAGTATACCCAGCTTGTCCTGGGAGATGCCACTGCTTTCTATGGCATTCTAACTCATCTCATTTTAAAGGTGAGCCTTTACCCACTAAGGTAACTTCATAGTCTCTACTGGAATGTAACTGAAGTTTTGGATAATATTTTTTAAAACAGTCTCATATAGTCTCGGCTGTTCAACTCTGTAGCCAGGGATGACCTTGAACTTCTGATCCTCCTTCTTCCTCTCTCCCAACAAGTGAGTGTCCACACTGTGCTAGGACTTGGACCCAGGGCTTGTTGAACTACAGCCTCAGCCTGGAAGTTTTCAAAATTCCTTTTATATAGCACACAATTCGAGACATATTTTCTGTCATTGTTTTTAATCTATCAAATATTATTACTTAAAGTGGAAAAAATATTACAGATAAATTTAAACATTTGAGGCTGTGAACATAACACATTTGCTTTGGTTATTTTATGTTTAAACGTGGCACATGGAGAGATGGCTCAGAGGTTAAGAGTCTGCTCATGTAAAGGACCTGAATTTAACTCCTAGCATCAGCATTGAGAGCTTACAACTAGCTTCATATAATTCTAGTTCAGGGAATCTAATGTCTCTGGTCTCCTCAGTCACTTGCACTCACATGTTCATATCAACAAACAGACACATACAAAGAATTAAAAATAAAATAGAAATTAAAATATTTAGAAGTATTATGCAATAATTTTGTAATCTGTAATATCTTTGTTGGCTATGTATGTAATTTTTAAACCATTTTCTTACTGGCCTTATTAAGGTAAGTTTGACATACAAGAAATTGCACATATAAAGTGTACAATTAGAGGGTTTTTAACATCCACCAGGAAATCATCACACAGTCAGGCAATGAGCACAAGCATGACCCCAGGAGTTTCCTCAGAACACTATATATAAGCCCTTTCTGCCATGCTTCTCTCTAGCCAACAACCACTGAATACTTTGTCACGTTAGTCCTCTCTCCCTAGAACTTTGTATCGAATGACTCAGAAAGGAAGCTAGGTGTGGTGGTGCATTCCTGTAATCCCATCTCTTGGGAAGTAGAGGCAGGTAGGTAGTTCAGCCTCTACTACATGGTAACTGTGAGACAGCTTGGAGCATGTGAGACCGTCTTGAAACAGAAACAACAGAACAGTCAGGAAGAATACAGTTTTATAGGGCTTCTTTTGCTCCTCCTAGGTATTGTGAAATGTCTAAATTGCAGCAGATATGAATAGAACGTTCCTCATGATTCTGAGCATACCATGGTTATTTGTTCACTTATTGGGTGTTTCCGTTTGTGTTAATGTCTTGTGTGTATGTTCTCTAAATTTCTGTTTTATTTTTTCCTGTTTTCATACAATATTGAAAACAAAACATGTCCCATTCACATTTTTTCCAAAGGCTGTAAAGGTGATCTCTACAGGAATAATGTTGGAAAGCCTGAAGCTCAATAAGCTGATTCTGAAAATTCCAGCCCAAGTAGACACCTGACCTGAATGGTTTGTAATGTGCTGTAATTTCACAGACGAGGTGGCCAACTTAATAGCAATGATTAGAACTTCCCAGTCTATGTGAAGAGTATACTCCAAGAATAAATCAAATTTCCAAATGATATTCTGTGTTCAAGTATCTATGTGTGTAAATAACCAGGAGTACAATAGCCTCGTCATTCAAGCATGAAGGCTTGCAGTTTGGATCCTCAGTACCCAGGTGTGTGTGTGTGTGTGTGTGTGTGTGTGTGTGTGTGTGTGTGTGTGTGTGTGTGTCTGAGTAATCCTGAGTAGATTGCCTCATAAAATAAATTCTACACATTGATTTTTCATTTGCTTAATATACTTCACTTCCCTCACCCTAAAATAAGATTCAAATGCTTACCTTAAATCATTGTAGGAATTTAATGGGAATACTTAATGGAGCTTTTCTAGTTTTTTTTTTTTTTTTCCTGTTGCTAAGATAATACTCACCAAAAAGAACTTGGGAGGAAAGGGTTTATTTCAGCCAATATTTCAGATTACAGTCCATCACTGAAGAAAGTCAGGACAGGAACTCATGGGGAAGTCAGGAACTCATGGAGGAAGTCAGGACAGGAATTCAAGGCACGATCCATGGAGGAATGGTGTTTCCTGGCTCGTTCTGTGGCTTGCTCTCAGCCTCATGTTCGGCTAACTTTCTTATACAGCCCAGGCCCACCTGCTATGGGATGGTACTGCCTACAGTGGGCTGTGCCCTCCCACGTCAATCATCTGTCAAGATAGTCTTTCACAGACATGGCCATAGGCCAGTGTGGTCTGGAGGACCCCTCAATTGAGATACCCACAGTGGACTAGGATGTGACAAGGTGACAGCTGAAGCTAACTAGGAGCAGGGGCTTTGAGCACAATGATTGGAATATAGGTAAAACTAGGTCATTTATAGATTTTTTTTTTTTGGTTTTTCGAGACAGGGTTTGGTTTCTCTGTGTAGCTTTGCGCCTTTCCTGGAGCTCACTTGATAGCCCAGGCTGGCCTTGAACTCACAGAAATCCGCCTGGCTCTGCCTCCCGAGTGCTGGGATTAAAGGTGTGCGCCACCAACGCCCGGCATTTATAGATCTATTATCATTGTGCTCCATAATAATTCTTGCCACCAAAGGAAGAGTTAGTGACACAGATAATAACTTGGTAAGTGATGAAAATGTCTTTTGCTCATGACACAAAAGTTTTTGGCAGAGTGTCTGCTCTGTGATATTTTTCATGGGCTAAAATTCTTCCAGTGTATGTAGACTAGTCATAGAAGAAAGAAGCCATTAACATGGATATTCAGACAAAGCATTGAGAACCAGCTTTAAAATCAATGTCAGGAAAAGGATCATAGGAAAACCAGGATTTATAATCTATTTGAATAGACAGATTCAAAGGTATAATCTGTTGGTCTCACAAGAAGAGCAAACAATGAGAAATACGTGCAGTGTAGAGTTATAGAGATGCATTATAGGTATGTGTGTGTTCATATGTGATGTGTCCATGTGTGGTAAGGCTAGAGGCTAATGTCACAATATCCAAGGGAACTCTCTGGTGGCACTTGCAGCCAAAGCTAGTTGGGAGGCTGAGGCAAGTGGCCCACAGAGTTTGGGGTCAGTCTGGGCAGCAGAGAAAGACTGAGTTTAAAAGAAAGAAAGAAAGAGAGAGGGGGGGGGGAGGGAGGGAGGGAGGGAGGAAGGAAGAAAAGAAAGAAGGGAGAAAGGAAGGAAAGAAAGAAAGAAAGAAAAGAAAAGAAAAGAAAAGAAAAGAAAAGAAAAGAAAAGAAAAGAAAAGAAAAGAAAAGAAAAGAAAAGAAAAGAAAAGAAAAGAAAGCGAGAGAAAGAAGAAGAAAATTAAGCAAGGATCCGGCCCTCTCTTGAGTGGAGATTACTGACCATTGAAGATGTCAAAGACAAAAATAAAATGTAAAAATAAAAAATGTCCAAGTTAGAAGACTGGTCTTGAAGGTTAAGCTACACAAGTATAGAGGTCACTAGTGTTACGAGACTGGCACAGGGGCCTGGTTTTGATTGGCCTTGTGGAGTGAGAGAGTGGGTACAGTGTTGATAACATTATGCCGAGTCTCTGTTGGCTGCAGGTGACAGAAACCCATGTCCAATTGGTTTAAGCTTTTAAAAAAATGAAGTGGAGAGGGAGAGGCTGGTTGGCTTGTGGAGTCAGGAGGTCCAGCAAAGACATGCCTCAGACGTGTCTGTTCGATGCTCTGTCTCCACTGTTGGGAATCTGTCTGTCTTTGCATTTGATGTGCTCATCCCTGCCCTTTGTATGGACAATGACTACAGGTCTCTGCTCATGCTGTCCTTACAGCTAGTATCCTAATTAAAAAAAAAGAAAAGTTTGTTTGCTTCCCAGTAGTTTCAGCGAACATCCAGGGGCTGAGTCTGATCATTTTCATTGGCTGGCTTGTGCCATGTGTCACTGGCCATGACCCAGGACATGAGGTGGCCGGCCCACTCTGCCACTGCTCACTCTTTGAACTCTTAGTGGGGTCCGTGTGAATCACAGAGGTAGAAAGTGGGAGGAGAGACAGTTCCCTCAAAATGGGGAAGGCAGAGGGGCAAACCTCCAGCCTCCTTGTCTCTACTTGGAGAGTAGAGTGGGAATGCACCTTGTACCTAGATTTCCCTGGTCTTGAACTTACAGCCCTCCTGCTTCTACTTCCCAAAGGCTGAGATTAGAAGTGTGTGTCAACACACCCAGTTCCGGGTTTTGTACTAGTTTTCAGGAAGTATCCTGTAGCTTCTCTGTCGCTAACCTCATATTCAGGCTTGCCACCACCCTAGAAAATGGCCTGAGCTGGATGATGCAAGGCATACAGTTGTTGCACGAATCCTAAATGGTCTTATAATAAACTCCAGAACCAGATATTGGGGGAAATGCTGAAAGATCAGAGACACAAAGGAACAAGCCACAGCCACTTCTCACCTTTCCAACTCCACAAATCCTCTGACTGAACACTCCTGAGTCCTCAGCCGAAAAAAGCTCTAGTTCCTGTCTCCTCACGCCTCATATACCTTTCTCTGCCCAGACATTTCACTTCCTTCCTAGTGCTGGGATTAATGTGTGTGACTTCCCACATACTGGTAACAAAGGCATGAGATCTCAAGTGCTGGGATTAAGGAACTGTGACTCCCAAGTACTGGGATTAAAGGTGTGTGCCACCACTGCCTGGCTGTTTCTCTCCTAGACTGAATCAGTCTCATGTAGTCCAGGGTGGCTTTGAACTCACAGAGATCCAGTCAGATCTCTGCCTCTTGAGTCCTAGGATTAAAGGTGTGAGCCACTACTGCCTGGCCTCTATGTTTAATCTAGTGGCTGGCTCTGTCCTCTGATCCCCAGGCAGGCTTTATTTGATGCACAATATATCACCACACACAGTAACAGTTTCATTTTGTTCTTTTAGTGTGTAAAATGTTTCCAGACATTATTTTTAGACCTCTGAAAGCTTGGTTATGGCACCTCACCATAATTTATATTAGTGATGATGTATTTTGAGGTCACTAAATATTTGATCAATTGAAATACCATTTGCTCCAGTATATTTGCAGTATCAGTCACAAGAATTCTTACATCTTTCACTAATAAGCATCCCTTTGGCACAGAGAGGATACATTAAAACTTCATTATGCTGTTACAATTTGTCTAAATAGCATTTGACATTACAAAAAAAATTGCTCTTCTACACCTGATATGATATTTTATTATCCTTTGAAAAATATTGCAGAGTTCAGATCCAGTTAACTGATGACACTCTTTTAAGTTTGCCACAACTATGCATGCATTTAAGGGTTCCTTTTATCGTAAAGATGATGATAGGATTTACCTACATGAGATTTTTTTTTAATGCCCATACATATGTATTTAATTTTAAATTTTTATTCATAGTGATTTGAAGTGCTTATCATGACTTATATACATATTGAGGTTAGGAGGGAAGTCAAAGCAAGGACAAACAAGCAAAGTGTTAATTACAAAGGCGTGTATATTAGACATAAACAGACTGTGGCCGCAGCAATGGGGACAGAGGATTCGTTGGATTGTACTGCAGTCACCTGCAACGTGGGCGTCTAAGTCTCTAAGAATAGACTGAAGCTGTAGTACAAATCCCTTCCTTGCCCGAGTTCTTTTTCTGGGAGACACCATGCAAGATGATGGACAATGCAGAAGCAGTTTGGTCTTCCTTATAATAATTTTTTTAATGAAAATGAGACCATGGAACTGAGTGGCAGTGACCCTGCCAAGCTGTCCAGGCTGGTGACCATTGGAGCATGTGTGGCTTTGGGGCACTCTCCCTTAGCACAGGAGAGTTAGTGATGCTCAGAAGAATATTTTTCCTTAGCTATTTTTAAAATCACTTTCTCCATTTAATGGGAAGTAAGCAAACATAATTGAATAGCTTGCCAAGGTCTTTGAATGCTAAATTCCCATGTTGATTAGTGGTGCATGTGCTTTGGAAAGGGGACAGATAGGTTAAGGTTAACACTCAGACATGAGAATGGAGTGTTTCCATACTAGTTAATACCCTTTTGTACACGCTACATCTTAATGTGGAAATTTTATTGGCTTTAAAAAAAGAGTTCTTTATTAGCCAGCCTGCTGACCTGAAGCCATTCCAGCTTTGATCTGGAAGTTCCAACCCCCATTGAGGCTTCAGTAACTGTCACTCCTACAAGGCAAGGCCCATAGAGGGCCCTGAAGATCTAAGATTGGATGCGCCGCCTTCTCTTGGTTCCTGGACCCTGGACGCTAGAGGTAGACTGAGCAGAGTTCTCCAGAGAACACCGCCGGACTGCGCTATGTCTTCCCCAGACCCTGTAACCTACCTATCCCTTCATTTGTAAGTTATGCCACTAATAAACCTCTCTTTTAACTATGTGGAGTGGCCTTAATAATTTCACCAGAAGCACTGTCCCCCCACTGGTTCAGAACCTCAGATGACATCTACCAGACTCCTAAAGAAAATCTACTTGGTTGACTTTTTCTTTGGAAAACAAAATGTTACTGATCAATTACACATATATAATTTCCTGAATGTGTCTGTCCAAGTTTTATTATAATAAAAATGGAGATAGACTATTATTTCCATAATTTTGGTTCTTGTACCTGAGTAGCTGTTGAAATTTCTCCTCTAAAGGGGCGAGGGAGTCCAGGGTGTTTGAATAATAACAAACCAACTACTGATGCAGCTTCCTACCTTCCATATGCTGATGACTGGGTTAAGCCCTGTGCGCTACTTTATCTACCATTCACACAAGGCGCAGTGTAGCCTCTATAGACGTGTTTACAGAGGAGAAACAGGAGCCCAGGCAGCCCAGGCAGCCTGGGCTTTGATTGACTGGCAGCACACAGGGTGGTCCCCAGAGCTTTGCTGAGTGTGACCACTGCGGTGGAAATCCTAGTCTGCATGCACCAGGGCTGGAGGTAATTCTGCTCTTCCTTTTTTTCTAGTATGCTTGATCAAAAGTAGCCACTGAGTCTTGGTCCTTAAGACCTGCCCTAGTTTCTAGCTTTATAACAAGCCATTTTCCTCTTTTAAAAAACACATTTTTCACAAAGAACAAAAACTAAAACAGCTCATATTTTTATAGCAAGAAAAAATGTACCTTGATTCCTATATTTAGATTTTTATCTACAAATGAGTTTTGAAAATGTTCTTAGGTAAGAAGACCAGAATCATCTTCCAGTCATTACTGAAACCTGAAGGGGTTCATTTGGTTCTTGAAAGAGCCCGCTCATCTTTTAATGGCTGTATAGTTCCCCACACTTGTCCACATCACTGACATTAAAAATGACTCGTGATGACAGAATTCAGCCCAGGGTTTGTAGAGGTGACTGTACTGGAGATTAGCCATTAGCCACATGTGGCTATTTTTTAAATTTAGCTAAAATTTGAGCATTTGGTTACTCAAGCACACCAGGCACGTTTCACACGACTAGCCATTGTGGTGACCATGTGTATGCATTCATGCCACCTCAGCGGACTCTCTTGGGCGGCGCCCCCTTAGGGTGTACACTTTTATATGCTTGTCTTCCTCTCTCCTCCTCCCCATCTGCAGCGATCTCTTCTGAGAATGATGTCTCCATCTTCCACAGTTTGGATAGGCACCTTCCCAGTGACTTCCCATGATATTTGACCCGGAGGACCCTGGTGGCTCAGCTGATGGTCTGGTGGTACAGGGAAGCATGCTAACCCAGACAGAATTCAGCAGGCTAAAGTGAGGAGTCCACACAGCCATCTAGTTTTACTTCACCAGATGCTGTGTCAGGATGCACGGACAGGCTCTGCACTGTTGAGCTGGTGCAGAGACTCCCCTACCACTGGCGGACTTGTTAGAAATGCTGCTGCGTATCGACCCTTGCTGTAACTGTGGCGGCTTCTAGAGCAGAGGCAGATGACTTTAAAACTTTATTCAGATACGGTTTCCATGCAGACTCCTGCACACTTCTAGCACATGTAGCTTGATATGCTAGTTGCTGATCTCATTGACACCATCCACAATAAGCCCATGTGGACTGTTGATTCCCTCTGTTAGCCTGTATGATTTAAAGAGAAAAACAATTGGTTTGTTTGTTTTTATAAGTCTTGGAGTTTTTTATAAGTCTGGGAGTTCAATTGTATTCTTGTTGCTTTTGATTGTTATTCTTCTTCCCATTTAATGATTCTCAAATAAGCTTGGTATGTGGATATTTGGCATAGTCCTTGTGGTACACTTAGGGCCTGCTAACATTTCTGTCCTGTATTAGCCATGAGCACACCTACACAGATAGATAAGCTTCTTTGGTCCATCTTTTCCACAGTGATATTGTACAGACTTTTTTATAGAGATAGTTGACCGTCTTTGCCACTGATATTGTATAATACAATAGTGGAAAGTCTCCCCGTAACAAACACTTCTCTTATCTATGTTGTAGATGGCATCTTGTTGAGCACTAGAATGAATCTCTGTTGTGAAGGTTCCCAGCCACTAGACAGCTCACAACTGAGTCTGTCTAATAAACACTTCTGTTGTGGGGTCAAGGATTTGGGACCATTTTCCAAATATAAAAAGTGATGGTCAGTATTTGGAAAGTATTAGTAATTGTAGATCAAAGTGTCAGGAAGAAGGGAGAGTCTGTTGCATTAGTCTCCACTTTGGTCTAATGTTAAAAAAATGTAAAGAGTGAAGAAATGTCCCGAGCCCATTTGGTGAGCGAACATGGCTGTTTTTGCTGCTAAGATTCTACACTGGAGTCAGATTTTGCTCCAAAATTCAGTAAGAGCCTTTTAGAGTCTTGTCTTAATTGAATGCCAGACATTGAATAAAATTAATGGAGGGAATGCTGTACTTTATTTAAATCTAACAGTAAATTACCCTTCTCCTCCCCACTTCTGATACGTCACAAAGGTCAGGAACACATTGTCATAAAAAGCAATTCAGTTTATGTAATACCATCTTAGATAATTGCATGCACCCTTGTCCTATTATTTTGGTTTCCCAAATTGTGTTGTGGGGTGTATACATGGTGACCTGCCACCAATCTTAGAAACTAATTCTCTGATTTCTTTTTATCACATTAGGCATGGTACTAAACATCAAGAAAAGCCCTAGTGAGTAAAAACTCTAGTGATTTTACTTTGGGGCATTGGGCCTTCCAAAATTCCACTTGACTCCTTTATTCACTAGCAAGAACAATGTTTTTATGATAATCACAGCGCCCCGCCCCGCCTCTGCTGCAGCCCTGCTGGTTTGGTTTCAGGCTGTGACAGATGTCTGATTGGCGGGCTCTGTTTATTCTGTGACCAGATTCTTTCTAAAAGAGGGCCGGCCCTACCTGCCTGAAGCCTATTGGCTGTGTATACTCTGGGCCCTCCCTCTCCCTCCCCCCACCTCTGCCTTCACAGCACACACCGCCACTAAGTCTGTGCGGAATCCTAAACCAGCCCAATTTACATCCATTCATGAATGTGTGACGTCAGCAAGCCTTGAGCTCCTTTGCGGTGGGCCGGAGGATTGTGTGGGTAGAATCTCCCTCCCCCTTATTTTTCCAATTCTGCAAGGCTCTTTAGATTAACCTTCCATCTTTTTAAAGCAAGAAAATGGAACAGCATGTGTAGGAATTCTTCATTGTTGTGAGTATTACACTCTTTTCCTGTTTCGTCAGCATGTATCTCACAAGGACAGACGGAGAATTTATTTGTGCTTTCAGCTTATTAGAAAACTGATATTATTGAGGGAGACACAAGGTGGGAGAGACAGAAAAGGGCCGAAGGAAACCTGAAACCCCCCAACCCCGGCTCGGCTCAGGGACTGACAGCTGGTTTTTTCTTTGCTTGCTTGTCTGCCGGCTGGACGTGGACATTTTTTGATTACGGTTCTGCACGTTACCTTTGGATGCTTGCTTGGTTTGTCTTAAAGGGAGATTCAGTTCCCTCTGAGAGGATGTGGTTGTGTTGGGGGAGCCTCGGAGAGTACCAGGAAGCAGCTGCAGAAAGCGGGGCCAGCGGGGCCAGCAAGACCGAGCAGGCTCTCGCTTGCCCAGCGCTTGTCTCCTGCGCTGCTGTCCTTCAAACCGCGTCTCACCCTCCAACCTTGCCTTTGTTCATGATCGTGTAACAGTCAATATTTTGTGTTTGCAGTATGGGAAGATAAATACTTCTTCAACCATTTTCAAAAGCCTTTATGATGAGAGCGGTTGGGATATATTCGTACATTTGCTCTTTTTTAAAAAATATCATTTTAATACCTAAAAATCTGCACTGAAGGCTGAACCAGAATTATCCTTAAATTGTAAGAATAATTATTTTTTTAAGATTGCTAATGAAATTATTTCTTCCTGTGTTCCAAAATTGTATTGTATAGAAATGCAACTGAGTATTTTTCTAAGATGAACTTCCAATTGAAAAGTTTACTCTGCTATGTTTTGGAAATTGGGGAAAGTTCTGATGTCTTCCATATATAAAGTTGGTTTGATAATTTATACTTTTAACGAGAAGTATCTGTGGTTGTTTTCCAGTGCTCAGGTTTATTCTGAGGAAAGGTATGACACTCTGTCATGATCTGCCCAAGGTAGTCCCTCAGCCTGTATAATCTAGGTGCATTTCCCAACTCTGAACAACTGATGTAGTACTCTGAAACATGCCTTTGGTTTTGAGAGAGAGAGAGAGAGAGAGAGAGAGAGAGAGAGAGAGAGAGAGAGAGAGAGAGAGAGAGAGAGAGATTGAGAGGAGAATATGCCCATTATTTCTTGTCACTCAGCCATGTCTTACTTTTCGTGACCAATGCTTAGATCTGAGTTTTTCCTCTAGAGCAGAGGTTCTAAATGGTAGGGCTCATGTTAGCGTTTAGATCATTTTTTCTTTTGGGGGAAGGGTTATTTTTAATCTTCCAAGTGAACGTGCGTTTCATTTTAAAATTATCGTACCCGAAGCTGAAATACTTTATTTTCTTTCTCAAATTAATATTGATTATCCTCACTTTGTTCTGTGTATTTTTAATGTCCTAGAGTTGTAGAAGTGAACCCTCTGCCTATTGCCCAGACAATTGTAGTTTTATGTTTTGCTGTTTTTATTTTCTGAGTTGAGCACATTCAATACTGTTTTAGATAAAATTCCCTATATTTTAAAATATCTCAATATATTGCAGCATTTTTCTTTTCTGTATCCTCTCCAGATATGTTGAGAGCATTACCAAAGATATATTAAATTATTGAAATCTACTAGAAGACCAAATTCTTAACCTTTAAAAAATTATGTTTATGTACTCAAAGCCATTTGAGAAATGTTCATTAGATTCTGCCTTTATGTATATTTTTATTAAATCAGAGCTTTATTTCCATGAAAGAATTTAGCTTGCACGTGGGTTTATTGCAGTAAAATTGTCCCTCTAAGGCACAGAGTGGATCTAGAAGCCCCACCACCCCACCATCCCCACTCCTTGTGGCTGTCTTCTGGATTATGTTTATTTTTATGTATAGCGTACTTGTGGGCTAAAACAATAACTCTTAATTGTTTAATATCAAACAATAAAATACTGTGTATCAGTGATTATCAATGGATCCCTTTCTGTCTAAAAGTTGAAACTACTCCAGGAGTAGGAATTCATTTATTTAGTAGACAAAGTCGGTCAAAGCAGAGCGGTGTCCTGGGGAACTGGCATGGGAGCCGTTCCTAAGGCCAGAGGCCACATCCACGGGCACACAACACGACCGTGCTTGGATGGTAGAAGCCACAGCTTGGTTTGCGCTGTCTGCTTCCCTTCCTCTGTGTGCTACAGCTGACTAGTCACACGAGGAGCTCACGTGAGCCGAGACAGGCAAGGTGATCAAACCTGCCAGGTGGTGTAGCCTGATACTTGTATTTTTTTGTGAAAATTAAAGAGCATTGCCTAGGAACACTCCGCTGGTTGGAGAAAAAAAAAAAAGTCATTCCAAGGCTGTCACACTTCAGCTAAGTCAGTCATGATTCTGGAAAAAGAAATGGAGGAGCCAGAGGTTTAGAAGATGCAATTTTTATTCCCAAGAAATCTAGAAGGTAAATTAGTGGACATCGACTTTGACATTAAATTCACAACACACTTTCCCCCTTCCCTCCCCTTTTCTTTTCCATCCTTCCTCTTTCCTTTTTCACTATTGGGTGGTCCTTAGTATGTTCACCATGACCACAGTCAATTTTAGAATATTTTTGTTATCAAAAAAGAAAGAAAGAAAGAAAACTACACACTCATTAGCAGTCACTTCTCATTTCTCCTCATCCCTCAGCACTAGGCAACCACTAATCAATCTCCCTTTTTATGTTTATTCTGGACATTTCTTGTGGATGAAATCATATAATGTATGGTCATTTGTAATGAACTCTTCTCACTTTTTTCAAAGTTCATCCACGGTTTACATGCATCAGTGCATCATCTCTTTATATTGCCAGATAATATTTAAGTGTGCATAGTATATCACCTTCTCCATCTGTTTATGGACATGGGCTATTTCTACTTTTACCAGTAGGAATCTTACTGCTCTTTATATTTAGGTACAAGTTTTGGCTTATCCTTTCAATTTTCTTGGGGTGGAAATGGTGGGTTGTATGTTAACTGTGTACTGAACAGTTGAGGAGACCCTGAGCTGCTTTCTACTCTGGCTACACCATTATGCATTCCCATCAGCAACACACAGTTCAAACCTCCCCACACCCTGGGAAGCTGCAGCTGTTACCTGTCATGTCCTGAGCATCACCTTAGTGGGTGTGAAGTAGCATCTCCTTGTGCCTTTGCTCACGTCTCCCTAGTGGCCAATGACGTTGAGCATCTTTTGATGTGTTTACTGGCCATGTGCATACCTTCCCTAGAGAAATGTCTGTTCAGGCTCTTTGCATGTATTAAAAATTAGTCATTTATGTTTTTATTATTGATTGATGAAAGTCCTTTCTATACTCTGGATACAAGCTGTGTCAAGCTCATTGATTTGTAAATATTTTCTCACAGGCTATGGACTATCTTTTCTTAGTATTGAGTGACAAAAACTAAGTTTTCAGGAAGTTCAGTTTCTTTTTTCCTTTTTTTATGCTTTTGATGTTATGTTGAGGGCAGTGTTCTCTAACAAGGTCATTTAGGTCCATTCCTATGTTTTCATCTAGACATTTGATATTTTTAGCTCAAAGCTTAGTTAATTTTTCAATGTACTATAAAGAAGGGCTTCAGCATCACTTTTGGATACGGATATCCAGTTGTCCCAGCACTGTCTGTTTAAAAGGATACTCTTTGCCCCTGATAACTTGTTTTGGTATTCTATCAGGGAACTTTCAAAACAAAATACTGGGGCTTGTGATGGCCTATACTGTAATCCTACTTGGGAGGTGGAGGCAGAAAGACTAGGTGTTCACGGCCATCCTTAACCACATATGAGTTTGAGTCAGCCTTGGATGCATGAAACCCTGTCTCACAACACAACAAGAAGTCCTGGTGTTATACTTCCATTCCTAGAGATTCACATTTAATTGGCCTAGTCATAGTCAATTGGTTTAGTCATCTGTACTTTTGAAAGCTCCTCTACTGATTGTAATATGTGGACAGGTATGAGAACTATCAGTGTGGGTAATTTTAGGGTTAGTCTTAGGAAAGAAGAGAGGCCTATTTCTGAATAAGGATAGAGGATGAGTGAAAACAGAATTCTGACATGGAAAAGAGGAAAGAAAGCAGTTAAGTCTGTTCATGCTAGGAAGCATGGACTTTCTTACCAATTCATGAAGTGGAGGTATTGTCACAGGGTAGTGTTAGCATTTATTCTGCACTTTGTACGTGCTTATAAACCTCTTCAGAGCTTTTATGTATATTATTTTATTTAAATATAATCCTTATAATACAAAGTAAATACTATTCTCATTTTGCATCTGAGACAAAAGGCTGCTGACTCAACCAAAGATACCAGAGAATATATGTAGTGCTCAATTTTCAAATCCAGTTCTCATTCTTAATCTTTCTTTTGTGTGCTGTGGATTGTGAGCATTGGGTAGTACCGTGAATTTTTGTTGATCTAATCTAGCATGAGTTACGGATCTTTTGTAAGCCATCTCTGGGCTGGACAAAGGGTAAAATACATTTAGTTGTAGGAATATGGGGTTGGGGGTCGGCACAGCAGGTGCAGGGAAGAGAAGAGGGTGGGGTTGAAGAGGATTACCATGTCATAGATAATCACGGAGCCCAGACGGCTGGCACTTTGCCGAGATGCAGCTAGCAAAAAAAAAAAACTCTATGAAGATCAAGGACTAATATGCTGGACTTGAGAGGTGATTGAAGGGGTGGGAGACATCACGATAGGAAGGAGGAGGGGCCAAGTGCTGTTGGCAGGTAGAGAGGTGTTGTCACACATTTCTATTTATTTAATCAACAAGTATTTACTGAGGAGCTAGTGTGTATTTTAGGTGCTAATATGTGGTAGAGAACAAAGGAACTTACTTGATTCTGATGGAATAAATAACCTACTTAATGGTAAATGTTTTTAAGGAGAAAACTAAACATGGGAGGGATTAGAGAGTACCGGGAGGAGGTAGAGTAAAAGAAGTGTCTTTTCTGATTGAACTGGGTTGTTGTTGTTTTTTCCAGATATTGACTCCTCAAAGAGATTAATGAACCATTAAACAGAGGCTAAGTCAGAGAGAGAGAAGGGGTAGGGGAAGGAGGAACAGAGGGAGGGAGAGGTTGGATGCTCTGAGCTGGAACCCTTTGGTTTATCATTTTGTAGCCAGTGCCTGGCATTCCATGAACACTGTCTATTGGCAAGTGTGCTTTTGGTAAGGGGTGGTACTAGTGGTTCTTCAACAGACAGATGGCCGGCAGGGACAGAGCTTGAAGTCTTTCAGATCATGCGTGCATGTGTGTGTGCATGTGTGTGTGTGTGTGTGTGTGTGTGTGTGTGCATGCGTGCATGCATGCATGCATGCATGCGTGCGTGCGTGCGTGTGTGGCACCCTCATAGCATCACTGTAGTAGACCAGTGCAACAGGCCATGGTTAGTTGAGGTGGGTGACTACAGCTCCCAGATCAGGCAGAGGATCGCCAGTATATGCAGCAGGCAGACACTTCTGCTTCTATTGATTTTTATACTTTAATATGAGATTCACACACACACATTACCTTGAACCGTTTGCCTGCCTTCTTCGTTTATCTCAATACTTACTTATATTAAAGAACTTTTTTTAAAAAAAAAATTTATTTATTTATTATGTAGACAGGAGAGGGTGCCAGATCTCGTTACAGATGGTTGTGAGCCACCATGTGGGTGCTGGGAATTGAACTCAGGACCTCTGGAAGAGTAGTCAGTGCCCTTAACCTCTGAGCCATCTCTCCAGCCCCCATTAAAGAACTTTTACAAAGTAAAAAACCCACTTTATTTAAAGAACTTACATCTAAAAACATCTTGCAGCTAAGTTAACAAAGCTACTCAGGCAAGTGCTGGCCCAGACCCAGAGTCTGGATAGTTCACTGAATCTCTGTGCAATTAGAATAGCCATTTTGAAACTGTAGACTTTTGCTTTGGATGTTACATTTTCACTACCAATTACATTTTTATGTTCTTGTCTACCACAAAAAAATAAGAAAACAACAACAACAACAAAACCCACGGCAGAGTTAAAGCTAGAAAAACAATTCGCTTTATATCCTCTCCCTCTCACACATGATTTGTGTGTCCTTCATAAGATGGACTTCTAATGTCTTTTTGCTTATCTGTGGTAGGACACAATGTAGAAAGACTTGAACTAAGTGTAAAAGGCCTGCATGCGCTTTGACCATTCTCAACCAAGTAGCTGCTTCCCTGGTGGCTCTATTTCCCCTGGTGTCCATTTTAACAGATGAGACACAGCTACTGTGTTCAGATGACCTTCCTGATTACGACAGTGTAGGAACCTGGCTGTGAATGACCTGCATCGAACAGCAAATGACCATTTCTGAGGCAATCTGGTTAAAATCCAGGTAGACGCTAGCTAGTCCTTTCACATTGCTTTAATAGCACCTCCACGGGAAGCTGCTGCAGCTGAGGAGGAGGTGGCGGTGCTAAGTGTCTCGGGTGCGGGTGCCGAGCAAGACAAAAACAAAAAAAGGTAAATCAATCTCAGACTTGTCCCAGGACTTCCTCCTCTACCAGCGGTTCTCAGCCTTCCCAATGCTGCCGTTCTTCAGTACAGTTCCTCATGTTGTGGGGACCCCTGATCGTGAAATTATTCCAGTGCTACTGCATAACTGTCACCAAGTGAATTGAAATGTAAATATCTGACATGCAGGACATCAGATATGCGACCCCTGTGAAAGGGTAGTGACCCACAGGTTAAGAACTGCTGTGATCTAAACAGAGCCCAGATCTGATATGACCTTGCTGTCTTTGAGTATGCCCACTGTAAATGTCTTTGCTTCAGCTGCTTGTTGTACTCAAAAGGATGCTCCTTCCCACTGATGGGTCAGGTCTGGGCTGAGCCATGTGGCTGCAGATCACTACTCTCCTTGTAGGGTGTATTACAGTTTTTCTTTGATTTGTTTAGTGTTCTCAGGTGAAATTCATCAACTCATATGGATGAACCCATTCATTTATGAGTTTCGTTCTGATTAAAGTGAGCTTAAATATTTTACTCTGATGGGCGGCTCTTCCCATCCATCTTTCGCCACCTCCTACTGTCCTTCAGCTCATGTTAAAACTGCATGAAACAGGAGCGCAGGGGTAAGCCCAGTGAGGACTGTTACAGGAAGGGAGGGAATCAGCCGGAGGGATGGAAGGGGATGGGAGAGGGCAGGGAGAGATGGGAGAGCATGAGATCCAAGTAAATGGCATGTGGGAACGAAGATGCCATAAAGAAACCCGTTCATTTTAGCAGCCTCAACTGGCTTAAAAAGTAAACACTAGAAACAAGTAAATCCAGGCATCGTGTGGTTAGACTTTGTAAAACTATTGTTTTGCATAATGGTTGCTGGCTTTTGAAAATTATTTTCTCGTATTTCCCCAAATATTAAGTTGGTTCATAGATTAGTGCCTTGAACTTGTAGATTCTGTTAAAGAAAAAATTCAATTGTATTTTTAAAAATAAGTATATTTGGGTAGACGGTTCAATGAGTAGGACCTGAATGTTGGACTATATCCATAACCCTGGTGCTGTGAAAGCAGGATCCCTAAGCTTGCTGGCTAGTCAGTCTAGCTGAGATGGCATTCTCCAGGCTCAGTGAGAGATCGTCTCTCAGGACCACCCCATATCAGCTTTTGACCTCCACATGTACTTGCACAAGCAAGCACAGCTACACACACGTATGCACAGACATGCATACATACATATACTATGTAAAACCTACAAACCCCAAAGCTCTCTTTTCATGTTTATATTTGTTTTGCCGGTCTAGAGTTTTCTTATATTCTTTTTCATAGGTGCCATTGCCCAGCAGAGAGGGCTAATGTCATTTTTCTTTTGTTTTTGTTTCTTTGAGACAAAAATCTCATGCCAGTTGCGCCGATTGGTTTCAGAATCACTGTGTAGCTGTGGTGACCTTGAACTCCTGCCCCTCCACCTCCCAAGTACTGGGATTGCAAGTGTGTGCTCTATGGCAAACTATGGTATCTAGTCTTAACAGCTGTGAGGGTTTTGTGCGATGACTCCCTTTAGTACCAACATTTCTCCGTGGGACAGTGTGATAAAAAGCTGTCTTCTTGCAAAAAACTGATTGTGTGTTGCAGGGCACCCTGAGAGAATGCCCAGTAACTGGAGCTTTAATTGTGTAAAAGTATTAAGGAAAAAACAATGTGGGGCTTTCTACGGACAGACCATGATTGTCTCCAGTGACTCCCTGGCCTGGGCCAACGATGCAGAGGACAGCTCTAAGGAGACAGTTTGGTGAGAGGTTGGAGAAGCCGAAGATTGAGTTGACTGGGGGTGAAGGACTGAAGAAAGGGCTGAAGATGAGGAACAGGGAAAAGATGATAAGAAAGACAGAGAACAGAGCCCAAGGAGACAGTGGCTGAATCGAGAAGGCTGGTGGCAGCCAGGGTGGCAGTTTTCACCTGGAATTGGGGTAGTGGCTGTAGGATCCAGACTGAGAAAAATTCTACTTTCGAGTCCTGAAGGGACTGTCACAGTGGCTATTACTAAAGAGAGATCAATTTGTAAACTAAGTCCACCGAGGCTTCTTGTTACCCCCAGGCACGGTGCCTGCATTGTTGGTGCTGGCAGGCCCGCTGTTAATGGGATACAGTAGACTATCTGCAGGCGCGGATAACCATGAGTAATTGAGTCTAGTGAGAGAAAGCATGGTAAAACTCGTCAGGACTGCGTTTTCCAGAGAAAATAATCTGACTGAAGTAAACGTAAGCATTTTACTAATTACACAGCAATGATATGATATCCCATATCACAACAAATTAAGGACATCTGCAGCACACCTATGGCTGCTCCCACCATGGCTTCCAGACCTCAGTGACAGGCTCCCTTTCATTTCGATGGGCAGAGCCACTTCTGGGAAATGCCCACCTGACAGCGCAGCTGGTCAGGCTCCAGAGCCAGCACGAAGACAGATTTACTGTTTACCACACCCTCCCTACCCCCACCTTCCTTTCTCCTGCCATTTTGAGTAGAATCCCTTCCATCTGTTTGTCTACGAAAAAAATAACTGAACATTTGCTTTATACTGCTTATGCTAATTTTCGAAGCCATGCCTTTAAATATTCTCAGAGACCTCAAGAGTTTCTTGGAGAAAGAAATACAATCACATAGATTTTTTTCTGTTTCCTGCTATGATTTTCTTTTTCAATCAAGACTTCTGCCATGGCTTACCGACTCTGCTCACACTCACACTCACATTCAACATTTCCTGTTCTTCTTTGACCGTATTTTATTTACATTACAGCTATTCAGGAAGACAGAGGCAAATCACTTGAGTGAGAGGCTGTCCTGGGGGAACATAAAAGACCCACTGCCCCATCTCAGAAACCAGGAAGGAGGCTGGGGCTTTAGTTCAGTTAGCAGAGTTCTTGCCTAGCTTGCATGAAGCCCCAGGTTCCAAACCCATGAACTAGTGTGGTGGCATATAATCCTAGCACTGAAGACAGGGAGATGAGTTCCGGGAGAAGCTGGGGGATGTTATCTACACTGGCAAGAAGTGTGTGTGTGTGTGTGTGTGTGTGTGTGTGTGTGTGTGTGTGTGTGTGTTGCTTGGGATTAAACTGAGGGCCTTGTGTGAGCTAGACAAATGCTTGTCACTGAGTCACACCCTCAGCCTATGTAAGATCTCTTTCCACTAGATCTTATACCATTGATAAACAGTTTTGGTATGTTTTTTTTTTTTTTTCCTGCTAACTATTTAAAAGGCCATGGGAAGATTTTGAAAGCGAAGAGTATCCAGTGAGGTTCTAAAAGCTTTGGGCCAGCCCTTTCCTCTCTTTTCCTCTCTCTTTCTCTGACACCACAATGTTGCCAATGAGTGTCCTGGCTGACACTGTCAATAGCATCCACAGTGGTGGGGAGAGGCAGATGCCAGGTGCATGCTGGACCTCTCCCGAAGTCACCATCTGGTTCTCACTCCCTCTGTTGGCACATTTGGGACGGTTGATGATCCAGAAACTGAGTGTGCTGAAAACTTCACAGGCAAGTTACACAAGTGTGGAGTGGTCAGCCTAGAATTGGTGTGCCAGTCAAAGAATAATCTGCTGCTGTCTGGAAAGTTGGGGGCCACTGTATTGGCCACCTCAGCTGGCAGGATAGACCATAAGAGGCAGAACAGAAACAGAGAAAGCCTCGGATAAGGTGCACATACTCAGATGAGGTGCTCATTGGGGGAATAAGCTGTAGTCTAGTTCTGGAATGTAAAGAGGAGAAAGCTGGTGATATGATTCTGTACCACACGGACATAAGAACCGAAGGTCTAATCCCCAGCAGCCACACAATGCCTGTAATCCCAGTGTTTGGGAAATGGAGGCAGGGGTTCCCTGGCAAGCTGACTAGCTAGACTACCTGAATCCATGAGCTCCGGGTTGAATATAAGGTCCTGCCAGGTGTGGTGGCACACACTTTTAATGACAGCACTCAGGGGGTAGAGGCAGGCAGATCTTTATGAGTTCAAGGCCAGGCTGGTCTACAGAGAAAGTTCCTGGCCAGCCAAGGCTACACAGAGAGACCTTGTCTCAAAATTAAAGAAAAAAAAATTTTTTTTTTAAATCAGCAACAGCAGCAGCATTTAATATATAAGGTGGGAAGTGATGACGCTGAGAAAGTTACCCAGCATCATCTTCTGGCTTCCACTTGCACACACACACATATGTCCATACACATGCCAACATACATACACACATACACACCATCCATACAAAAGGAAAGGAGGTAAAGAGGAACGATAGAAGAACCCCATTACTATTGCAAAGCCAAGGGGATCACAGGAAAAAAATGAAAGACACTCCAAGGAAATGCCTGTGCAGGAGCCTCCTCTGCCTCAGAGCCTTGCCAGGCTCATGAGCATATGGACTTACAATGGTGACTTAGCTAAGATAGCTTATACCCAGAAGTTCCACTAGGCTGAGGAATCACGCATTTGTGTAAACCATGTTCTGCATCTGACGTTTCTATGTGAGCTTCTAAGAAGTATCTGGGCTTTTCCTGAGTGGTCCTAGCCAAGGATTTGTTAGAGACAGGAAGACATTGAAAGAGTTAAAGGAAAGAAAATACTTTTCCTAGAAAGTCCCTCAGATTATCTTTCTGTATATAATTGTAAAATATAGTTGATGAAACAAATACTCAATACAAAGTTTCTCAGTTAGATTCTTTTGTAGAGTATGCCTAAATAGGAAGAAACAAACACAATTTTTCCACCTCTGTTCCTCAGTTGACCCCTCCATATTGCCTGCCCCTGCTAACAAGGCAAATCTAATCAATCTAACTTGACCCAGCTCTGAAGTGAGGTTTTCTTTTGGTAAGTTATAAACCACTCATTCCCCCCCTCGCTCTCACTAAAAAGGATGCATTAACACCTTCACAGCATTGATTCCGCAAAGAGTCTTACCATGAACCAGCCAAAGCGGTGCTTCAAAAAGCATCACCTGGTGTCCAGTATTGTCAGCATCATTGAGGGACTTTTTAGAAATGCAAGTTCTGGGCCCACTCCATTTCTTCAGTCAGAAGTGCTGGCAGCAGGCTGTGGCACCTGTGTTAACAAGCTGACAGCAGAGGCTGGTGATGCTAAAGTTAGAGAGTTCTGGATTCATAGCAAAGCTCACATTTTAATGTGCATGGGAACTGGTTTTCTTTAAAGCTGGATTCTCGACACTCGGTTTGGCAGGATTTTGTCAGCTCTTCTAAGTAGACCCCAAGTGATGCTGGTGCTGCTAGTCCTAAGACCTCGCACGTTCTGTGAGTAGCAAAGCGCTGAAGTATGGATTGGGGGTGCCACCCAAAGGCCCCCGTGTTAAAGGGCTCGCTCCTCAGCTCGGTGCTATTGGGAGGAGGTGGTGCTTGTAAGGTGTGGGGCTAAGTGACAGGTCTAGTCATCAACAGCTGTCCTTGAGGGGATGAGAGGCCAGACTGGTCCTTTCTCAGGAAGTCACTGAACTGCTTGCTCCACCCCCCCCCCCCCACAGCTGTAATGGCCCACCTCACCACAGGCCCCAAAGCAACAGCCAATTGCTCATGGACTGGACCTTCCAATACCGTGAGCCAGAATAAACCTTTTCTCCTTATAAGTTCATTATCTCAGATATTTGTTACAATAACAGAAAGCTGACTAACACACATGGATCTGGAAGAACTATTATGGGATGCTCCAAGAATAGCACAATAAAGTAGCTCCATCAAAGTTGTAATTCTCCCACCAGTTCCCAAGAGAATGCTTCTCTCAAAGGAGTTTGGTGCACAGCAACACTGATCACGACAGCATTTTAAGAGAGAAAAAGAACTAGCTTAATTGCCCAATAATTGGAAAAAACAGTGAATCTTACTTCTTCACAAATACTGTATTTATAAATTTACTTGGCAATTGAAGTTTATTCTTAGGCCAAATCAATATTCCTGGTACTCTTAGGATTGTTTTCACAGGTAAGCACAGCATAGCAAACATCTGAGTTGTCTGACATGTTCACAGCCTGTGCTGAACAGAGTGAAGCTCTGCATTCTTGCTTAGGCTCCTGCTGTGGGCAGACGTCTTCCTGCTGTCTAGTAACTCATGAGTCAGAACTAACAGACTTCTGCGAGAACAAACCCGGTCTCCGGGCATCGTGTATCATGCCTATAATCCCAGCATTTAGGAGGCTGAGATGAGAGGCCTGCCAGGAGTTTGAGACCAGCCTGGGCTACTCAGTGAGTTCTAAGCCAGCTCGAGCTACAGAAAGACTCTGTCTAAAATAAATAAATGAATCTACAAACACAGCACTCAAAGAAACAGCAGCTAATTAAAGTGAATATGAAACATACAGTTTAAAGAAAAGAGCATTAGCTTATAATGGTCTGCCTTTATGCCTTACTGCAAAGTTTCCATTTTCAAAGGTTTTTCTAAAACTCACAATATTGAGCTGGTGAGGTGAGTAAGGTAAGGGCACTTCCCAGCAAGCTTGAAGACCCAAGTTCAGTTCCCAGGACCCACATGGCGGAGGGCAAGAACAGACTTCCACAGTTTGTCTTATGACCACACACACACACACACCACATGCATACACATGTGTATTTAAAAGAAAAAACCTACTGTTTTCCCCATTGATGGGTATGTTAAATACAATCTTTGACATTGCCATATTTTGAGCATGCCGCTTACAGGTTTGTGTGCTGGAGGCTTGGTCTGCAGTATGGTGGTATTCAGGTCATGGAACCTTTGGGAGTTGGGGTCTGGAAGAAGCTAATAAGGCCATGGGTTACTACCCTCAGATGGAATTGTAGGATTGGCGTATTTCCCTTGAGAACTGGTTGTTATGAAAACAGCGAACCTGGCCCTCCTCAATTCCTTGCTCCCCGCTGGCCGTGTGGTCTCTTGCACATACACTTCATCACCACAACATTACCTAACATGAGCTTTACAGCAGAGCCATACTCTGGAATCTCCAGAATTTTGAGCTAACTGAACCTCTTCATTGTACGGCACCTAGCCTCAGGTGTTTTATCACAGTGAAACAAGCTGGACCCATATTTTATGTGAGTGTAAAGCATTTTACCCTTTTAAAGAGTGTCCTTTCACATTCTGAATTTGTGCATTTTCATCTGTTTCAATAACTCTTTAAAGGTAGCATTTCCATCTTTCCATTATTTTAAAGGCCCTTTGTCTCTCTGGTCTCCCCGTCCTATTCTATGCACTCTATACCCAGAATGCCTTTCCAGCATGTGGTTCTGAGAGTCCCACTCAACTTTGTAGAATCTTCTAGAGTAAAGGCAGTCATCTTGAAATAACGTTTTGCTTTTCTTGCCTATAATTTTCTTTCCTATAATTCAGTAATGAGACTCATTTCAGATCTTGTATTTCCTGCCTTGTCCTTTTGTGTTTCTCTCTGAACTGTGTTTATATTTGTAACCAACACACTTCATACATCTCTTCATTCACTTCTGGCTCATTGTTGAGGCATACTTCTTACTAGTTCTTTCAAGAAGCCTGCCTGGATCTCAGGTCTGAACATGGTGCCCCTGTACACCCTCTAGAGGTATGTGTCTCACCACGACCTGCACAATAGCACATATCACAGGATGATACAAGTGCTCTCCAATGCCCGCCCACCCAGTCTAAGTTCTGTGAGGGCGGGTGCCGTGGTCAGGCATGGATCCTGGGCTCTGTGCTTCAACAGCTGTGTAATCTGGGGTGAGTCCCTGAACCCTTAAGTCCTACACTAATCATAACGAGTTTAATATTTGTGCTCCATGCTCAGTATATTTGAACTTGCCGTCGATCACCAATGTGTCTCCAGTGCAGAGCCTGGCATATTACTAGTCATTTAAGAGCATATTGTGCGCTCCAAGATCTGCATAAGGCTCCAGGATGACAACAGAAAAGGCACAGTTCACAGAATGCAGTCCCAACCACTTCCCCACAGAGTATGGATTATACTCAAGTAGGGTACACTTCGGTTTGTTTGGGGTTCTTTGATAAAGCGAGAGTAAATTATGGCATCCACTGGCTTTTTGACTGTGAACAGTTGCGTAGAAATGGTCATTCCTAGAAGGGATGAAAGAGGGTTGTGTGTTACTGTATTACATTGGGAGTGGAATGGAGGCAGAAAACAATCCCAAGAGAGGGCAAAGAGAGCCAGGGTGTGTGACACACCAGACCACAGTAAGCACAGAGCACATGGGCCCGGCTGTGGGTCAGCTTCCCTTTTCCTCTGCTGCTATATTTTACTCATACAAACTCAAGAGGAAATATGAATTTTACATTTTAAAATTACATTTCTTTATCTTTCTCTGTCTCTTGTAGTGTGTGTGTGTGTGTGTGTGTGTGTGTGTGTGTGTGTGTGTGTGTGTGTGTGTGTGTGTGTGTACTTGGTACCTGTGCTGATAGAGGATGATCTTGGTGTCAGGGACAGTGTCCACCTCATTTGTGACAGGGTCTTTTTGTCTTGTAGCTCACAAATTAAGCTAGGCTGGCTGGCCAGGAGGTACAGGGCCCTTCCTTCCTTCCTTCCTTCCTTCCTTCCTTCCTTCCTTCCTTCCTTCCTTCCTTCCTTCCTTCCTTCTTTCCTTCCTTCTTTTCTTCCCAGTGCTGGATTGCAAGCATGTGCCAGTATGCCTGGCGTTTTTATGTGGTTCTGGGGATTGAATCACGTTTGCAGAGCAAACACTTCCCCACTGAGCCATGCCCCAGCCTGAAAACTGGAAGATGTTATGAGAAGAATTCAAACACATGTATAAGCTATTAAGGATGTTGACTTAAAACCCTGCACTACAACCCATTCTCTGTTACTACCCAAGATGTAAGGACCTTTTGCTTTTAAAAAAGAATCAGTTATATTACTATCTACTTGTCACAATTTACAAGGTTATGAATGTCTTTAAAATAAGGAAAGGCTCACATAAAATAAGAGTAATAATGGTTTTCTAGGCAAATTGCCCAGTAATCTTTTTTGACCATTTCCGAGTTTTTCACAACTTTTTCTTGACAAGAATATATCCCCAGAGATTTTGCAGTTGATTTGTTGTGGTGATGTTGACAAAGGAAGACAAGGAAGAGAAAGGCAAATGTGACTATTCAAGGTGTTGAGGGACACGTAGTCAAGATGGGGGGAGGGTAGAAAAGAGGCCACAATGGGAAAGAATACACGGAAAGGCAGAAGGATCTGACTGTAAAGCAGACTGCAAACAGGGTCTTACATCGCAGGCAGAAACAGAGAATAGGATGTGATACAGGATGAGGTCCGGCTCCAAGATCTAAGGAACTATTGGCAGTGAATCCTCCGATTCATTAACGTCAGGGGTCTCTAATTTATAATAATTCGCTGGTCTCACATCCATCTGGTCACTCCTGGTATACTTGTTAACTATATTAGTCCGCTTTCCATTGTTGTCATAAACACCTGAAAGAATCAGTTGAGAAAGAGAAAAGTCTTATTTTAGCCCACAGTATTAGAGGTTTTGGTGTATGATTGGTTGGTCCTGATGCTTTGGACCCATGGTGGGACAGTACATTATGTTCCGAGGATATCAGGGATAAAGTCTGTTCATTTTGTAGCAGGAAAGCAAAAGAGAGAAAAGAAGGGGTTGGAGGCCCAGTGGCCTAAGCTCACTCCCCCAGTGACCTAACTTCACCCCACTAGGTCTGACCTCTTACGGTTCCACGACACCATAGGCTTTAACACACAAGCCTTCACGGACACTGAGAGCCAAATTACAGCAGAGCAGAAACCTAAAAGGATGCCATTGCTGCAGACTACAGGGAGGGATTTTGATTTAACTACATTGGTTTAGTGATGGTGAATGCAGATGACAGATGCCACATCTGTACATCTCTCTGTTTCTGGGATGCTTAGAAGAATATCTTGCAGTTTCAGAGATATTCAGAGTGGAAGACCACTGAGTTACAGCCTGAAGGGCTTGGGGACTTCCTTCAGATCTCAATGCATAGTAAGGATTCTAAGTTTCAAAACTTAGAGAAATACAAGGTCTTGCCATGTAGCCCAGGCTCTCCACACATCAGGATCCTCCTGCTTCTGCCTAAGGTTATAGGTGTGTTCCCCATGCCACCTCGAATCCAATTCTGAGTTTTGTTTTCTGAGACAGACCCACTCGCGGCCCAAACCAACCTAGGACTTAGGCAACCCTTATGCCACAACCTTCTGAGTGCTATGGTTACAGTTTGAACTACTACGCTCAGACACACCCCCAGTTCCTAGAACTCTAAAAGTTCCCACCATTAAGATGTTCAGTCTTGCAATTATTAGAAAAGATTTTAAAATATTTCTTAATTTCTATGTGTAGCTTAATGTAGTTGCAAACTGTAGCTTTGCCCTAAGGTTAGGCGAGTTTCCAGAGGAGCCTTTGGAATCAGATGGATCTGAGGAACTGTCTGTTAACTATAACATCCCCTTCTGTGCCTCAGTTCACCTACTTATTGCTGGCCCAGTTCTGATATAAGGACTATATCGAGATGAAATAGCAGAGGTATTGTTTTTGGTATTGTTTTTCTCCTAAGCTGAGGCAGATGTTTGCTAAAGTATGTATGTGAACATGGCCTTTACTTAGCACTGACCTGGCACTTTTGCTTAATTCATTATCAGTCAAAATTGTTTTTTCAGAGTCATTTCTATAATGATTCTTGTTTCTCTTTCAAAAAATTTATTACATTTTATTATTTAATTGTGTGTGTCTGTGCGTGCATACGTGTGTGTGTGTGTGTGTGTGTGTGTGTGTGTGTGTGTGTGTGTGTGTGTGTGTGTGATGGCTGTACTATATAGAATTCAAAGGATGATTTGTGGAAGTTGGCTTTCTCCATCATGTGGGTTTTGAGGATCAAACTCAAGTTGTCAGGCTTTACCCACTGAGCTATCCCACCAGATCAGTTTCTTGTTTCTTTATTGCTTTTTTTTTTTTTTTTTAACTTCAAGGGCAATTTTAGTAGAGTTTATAAGAAAACCCACAGTCAGACCACCTGTAAGTCTCAGCAGCTGTCCAGAGGTAAATGAAGGCTAAAAGAAGAAATGCATGGCATTTAAGCTGGCATGGAACCCAGACACGACAGACAAGCAGCCACATACAGGGAGGAGATCTTAAGAGAAAGAATAAAGTGGCCCAAAGGACAGGGGACTGAACGTGTCAAGGAAGACATGCATAGGAAAGAGGCAGAGGGAGAGGAGGAGGTACAACTTCCTGAAGACTCAGAAGAGTGGGCAGGTTTATGAAGCTGTATGGCCGTGGCCAGGTAAGGCTCTGCACTAAGGACAGGGATTCTGGGAACAGTATCTCATTAAGGAGCTAATTATTCCACCTGTCTCTTTATGGCAAAGGGGGGTGGGCAGCCTCTCTAGGGGTGGTTCCTGGTCCAGCTGATTGATGCGGCCCAACTAGAATGTTAGTTCTCCCCTCAGCCCAGAGACTCGTCTCTTGACCACAAAGAGTGGTTTTTCTTCTGCCATTTCCCTTCTGTAGAGGTAACTCTAAAAGCATTTAGGATCCAGATCCGGGATCAGAGCCCCCAAATAGTTTTGGTATCTCTGGCCTAAGGCTGCCAAGAGACCTGAAGACATTTCTGGCTTTTACCCAAGAAGGAAACTGGTTCCTTTTATTTGGAATCTTTTTACCTTAAACTTCCTAGCCAACTTTTGCTTCCTGTCATCATTAACCCCTCTGAAGAGATATCCCTGACTTCTTTTATGGAACTGGGGCAATGATGGATTTGGCTTATGGCAAATGAATGGGAGTGTCAGGTGTGGTAGTTATGGTACCCCTCCCATGGATTTATTGAAAAGACCCCCAAAGTCCATCAGTGGTTTTGTTGATATAACCTTTGGATATGGGGGAAAGTGGAAACCCTTGGCTGGTGCCGAGAGAAAGAGGTGAGGGGCAAGAAGGCAAGAGTTAGAACAGGGAACAGGGAGAAGCCAGAACGGAGGGTTTTAAAGGGGTCCATGTAGATGTCACCAACCGTCTTATTAAATAAGAAACACAGAACCAATGCAAAGAAGAAAGCCAAGAGATCAGAACTAAGAGCTAAAACCTTACCCTTCTTCCTGCGGTGGTCCTACCTCTCCGAACCAGAGCTACTTCCTGTGTGTCTGTCTTTTTATAATGTTTCTGTTCTGCCTTCTCATTGGTTGTAAACCCAATCACATGACTGCCTCATCACGGCCTGTCTGTATAGACCTCCAGGTTTTCTATGATTGGTATTAAGATTAAAGGCATGTGTATCCAATACTGGCTGTATCCCTGAACACACAGAGACTTACCTAGCTCTGCCTACCAAGTGCTGGGATTACAAGCGTACGCCACCACTGCCCTGCTTTCCTATGGCTTGCTAATAGCTCTGACCCCCGGGCAACTTTATTTATTAACATACAAATAACATTTGAATACAAATAAAATATCACCATATTCCCCCTTTTCTATTTTAATAAAAAGAAAAAAGGAAAAAGCTTATAACTAACATAAGAAAAACTATATACAAAAGTACAATAACTATATACGATATATACAAGTAATAAATACCTAAACAATGTCTAGTTCATTTCTCTGAATGAGAAAATAATTCCATTATCTATCCCATTGTATCTAATTCACTTTCTATCCTAATTAATCTTCAACTATAACTAATCTTCAACTCCCTCAGAGAGCCAAAAAGGAAATAATATTAGCTAACAAAAATAAAAACAGGAAGTACATGCAAGCAACTTCCAAAAAATTATGAGTTGACAGAAACAGCCAGCTGCTTGGACAGTCACCTGAGGTTTCTCCTCAGTGTTGGGGCATCATCTTCAGCCTATAGGCTTACCGTATCTGACAGACTCATTTGTGAAGTAGGATGTACACAAGGTCAACAGTTCAACCTCACATTGGGTGAGAGCAGTCTATATATCAGAAACATCTGAATTCCACTAGTGTCATGTCATGATTCAGGATTTTAAATTCTGGAAATTGTTGATGTTTTTGTTTTTTTTTTTAATTCAGCTGTCCATTTTTCTTGGCTATATGTATATGTGGCTTCATCTCAGCATCCCATTCTTCCCCGCATCCCTCTATTAAATGCCATTCTACTATTGAGAGGCGTGAGCTTAATTACTCTTCAAGAATAACTGTTTCAGCTGCTGTCCCATTGCACATCAGAAGCCATCAGCCCACTGCTTATTAAGCTGCCTTTGAAGAAAAGGGCACTGTACCTTTTCTGGATTGTGAAGGCCACTTCAGGGATGGTGCCATATTGTCCTGGCCTCAGAAGATGCCTTTGGATAAAGCCATAACCACACTTGTTTTGGCAAGAATCAGTAGTCCTTTGTTTCGTGTCCTGTCTGTCCTGTTTGTCAGCAGTTGATTCGAGGATACTTTGTTGTCCAGTGGCTAACTTTTGCCACAATGAAAGTTAACTCCAATTGTAGTTTTTTCAATGCCCATATTTTCTCTGAAGTAGATTGGTACTGCCAGGAGCCGACATGTCTCATTGTTGTGACAAAAAAGAAAAATTTTCTAACTTATTAAAACATTTTAAATCCCATTTTCTGTAGATCTCTGAAGGGTTTGAAGATAACCTGTCTATCTAAAATATATCTATTCAATCTTGAAAACATACCTAATATGACTATAAGTTCTATTATAATGTCTAACTACTAACTTTCATTTCTTTATATCCTAATAGTTGGTAATAACAACATTCAAGGATCAGAAAATTGCATTACATTGTTAAATGAACAGTATAAGTACGATTAGAAATACACATATAGCATTTTCTAACAATACCAATTTCAATATATATAATTTGTATACAATATAAAACAATCCAATCCAATGTAAAGTATTTACATTTTTCTTTTCTTTTCTTTCTCTCTCTCTTTTTTTAAACAAGAACCTTAAATCTAATCTCCTTTGCTTAGCCGTTTTCCTAACCCTTGACAACAACTTGTAACCAACCCCCCTAATCAATGAAAATTATCTCAGACCCAAAACCCATTAAAAGACCAAAAAAAAAAAAACACCCGCCCCACACCCCCTCTTTGGGAATGTGGGTGTCATATTCTTGAAATTGCTTTCTGCTGGGTATGGGCGAAGGTATCTTTATCCTGAAAGAAAAATTTTAGGTTAATTGTCAAATTCTAGGAAAGGTAACTATATCCTTTGTTATCCAGTCTGTGTATAATGCCCAAGTTCAGGGTTTATCTCAAATCCTTATTCAAGTAGTCTTTGAGACTGGATCATCTCACCTAGCTCTCTCAAAATTTCTCTGAGCACTTTGTAGTTCAAAGCTGATCTGTAGATGATGTTTGTCAGCTTAGTGATATTATTATTGTCCACGTGGGAATTGTTGTTGTTGTGGGGCCCCATCTTCTTCCTGGAGACTTCAGTTGATGTTAGGCCTGGCCGTGATTTCCTGCAAAAAACTGATAAGAGACTCGAACACAAAGACATATATATGCAGCTAATTGAAGCCTTTTTTCTTTTTAGAATTAGTTAGTACTCTATATGACCATTCATATCTTAACAAAGTTTAAAAAATATATATCTATATATATTAATCTTGTAAATTTTGATATAAAATTCATACTTTAAGAAAAGTTTAAAGAATCAGAATAGAATCAAAGAGTTGAGATTATTAATAGAATAGTCCCTTAATTAATTTGGTTTTTCCCCTGTCCCATAACAGAAGATGGCTCTTTTCTTCTGGCATGATACAGGGAGTTTGCATTTTCCTTTTAACAACATGCTTGAGTTTAAAGAAGGAGAGAGCCATTCTCCAACTCCAAAGTCAGCTTTAAATTTTAATTGAACTGGGACTATTAGAAGACCAATAGTGTTAAATCTTTAAAGAAAAGCAGAAACAAACATTTAGGAAGACATAAAATTTTTTAGATGATATGCCCGTACGCCATTTCACTCTGTTTCTTGGGATAGACGATTTGTCCCTTTTCTTCAGTTGTCTCATTTGTCCAGTGTTCTTCAAATTCCTTAACCTTCATTCTCCTAAAAGAAAAAAACAAAAACCTTTCCCCAAGGTTTTTTGGGGATGTTCCTTTTTGGCAAGTTATTATCTGATTAAATCAAAAGCCATGTGTTACTGATATAAGTTAGTTTAAATTGGATGTTCATGCTAGTTGATGAACTATCACCTCTTCTAATTAAGAGGTCTCTCTTGTTCAAATCGAACCTTTATCAGTTTTGATGGTACCCACAGCTTATCTTCTCCTGTAGAAATAAAAGCAAAACCTCATTCCTAATGTAACACATATTCTGGTTTCTATTCTGAGGTTAGCACATCCTTAAAGTATATAGGCTGATTTAATTCTGTAGTCTTTTCTATTATCCAATGTCTCTCTGCAGCTGTTGTTCCTTTCTCATTGGCATTGAGAAAATTCAAAGTTAATAGAGCATTATTTCTGGGGGGGTTTGTTACCCCTTTCTGTTTATTTAGCATATCCTTTAGAGTTCTGTTTGATCTTTCTATAACTGCTTGACCTGTAGGATTATGTGGTATACCTGTAATATGGTTTATATTATAATAAGCAAAAAAACTGTTTTATTTAAACAGAGACATATGATGGAGCATTGTCAGTTTTGATTTGTGCAGGTATACCCATGATAGCCATAACTTCTAGCAAATGAGTGATTACAGAATCAGCTTTTTCAGAACTCAAAGCAGTTGCCCATTGAAATCCTGAATAAGTATGGATCATATTTCAATTTTCCAAATTCTGCAAAGTGAAACACGTCCATCTACCAGATTTCATTCCTCTGAGTACCCTTTGGGTTACATCCTGCTGGTAATGGCGTTTGATTGTAGAAGGAACAAGTAGGACATTTCTTTACTATTTCTTTGGCTTGTTGCCAGGTTATGGAAAAATCCTTTTTTAAACCTTTACTATTGACATGATGTTTTTTATGAAATTCTGAGGCCTCCAGCACATTTCCTATCAATAAATTATCAATCTCATAATTGCCTTGTGCTAGAGGGCCTGGCAGACCATTATGGGATCGAATGTGAGTTATATATAAAGGATGACTCCTTTTCCTGATTGTATCTTGTAATTGAATGAATAGTGAAGTTAATTCTGAAGCATCAGGGATAAATTCTGCAGTCTCAATATGTAATACTACTCTTTCAGCATACTGAGAGTCAGTTACTATGTTGAGAGGTTCTGAAAAATCCATTAATACCAACAGAATAGCATACAATTCTGATTTTTGAACTGAATTATAAGGACTTTGAACCACTTTACTTAAATTTTCTGATTTGTAACCTGCCTTTCCTTGTTTGTTGGCATCTGTATAAAATGTACGAACTCCAGATTCTTCTGCACAATTCGAGGCAAGATCCAATCAGCTCTCTTTATAAGATCAATTCTATTGCTTTTGGGATATTTGCTGCTAATTTCTCCCAAAAAAATTACTGCAAGCTTTTTGCCAAGGTTCACTTTCTGCCCATAATTTTTCAATGTCCTCCTTAGTTGAAGGTACGACAATTTCTGCTGGGTCTATTCCTGCTAATTGACGAAGTCTCAATTTTCCTTTCCAAATCAAATCAGAGATTTTTTCCACATAAGTTTTTAATTTTTTATTTGGTTTATTTGGTAAAAATATCCATTCCAATATAATATCTTCCCTCTGCATTAATATTCCTGTTGGGGAATGCCTAAAAGGTAAAATAACCAAAATGCAATCTAGCTTTGGATCAATACGATCTATGGACTTTTCTTTTCTATCAAGGCCAATTCTTTCTCAGCTTCAGGTGATAATTCTCTTGGACTATTTAAGTCCTTGTCATGGACTTTCTTTTCTACCAAGGCCAATTCTTTCTCAGCTTCAGGTGATAATTCTCTTGGACTATTTAAGTCCTTGTCACCTTCTAAGGTTTTCATGGACTTTCTTTTCTACCAAGGCCAATTCTTTCTCAGCTTCAGGTGATAATTCTTTTGGACTATTTAAGTCCTTGTCACCTTCTAAGGTTTTGAACAAATTATTTAGTTCATCATTTTTTACCCCAACAATAGTTCTTAGATGAGAAATGTCTCCAAATAATCTTTGAAAATCATTAAGAGTCTGTAGTCTATCTCTCCTAATTTGCACCTTTTGGGGTCTAATTTTTTGTAGCTCTATTTTATATCCTAAATAATTAATAGAATCTCCTCTTTAATTATAATTATGATTATAATTATACATAATATATTTTATTATATATTAATATAGAATTATAATTATACACTATAATAATTAATATAATTATAATTAAATTATAATTATAATTAATATAATCTCCTCTTTTCAGGAGCAATTTGTAATCCCCAGCAAGGCAAAATTTTCTTTACTTCTTCAAACATTCTTTCTAAAGTATCTGCATTTGAGTCAGCTAATAAAATATCATCCATATAATGATAAATTATAGATTTAGGAAATTTTTTATGTACTGCTTCCAATGGCTGTTGTACAAAATATTGGCACAGAGTTGGGCTATTCAGCATTCCCTGTGGGAGAACCCTCCACTGAAATCGTTTAACCAATTGAGATTTTTATAAGTAGGCACTGTGAAAGCAAATCTTTCTCTGTCTTTTTCTTGTAAGGGTATTGAAAAGAAACAGTCTTTTAAATAAATAACTATGAGAGGCCATCCTTTTGGTAACAGAGTAGGCAATGGAATTCCAGATTGTAGAGAGCCCATTGGCTGAATTACTTTGTTAATTGCTCTAAAGTCTGTTACCATTCTCCATTTACCAGATTTCTTTTAAATAACAAATACAGGAGAATTCCAAGGGCTGGTTGATTCTTCAATATGCTGAGCATTTAACTGTTCTTCTACCAGCTCTTCTAAAGCCTGGAGTTTCTCTGTTGTTAAAGGCCATTGCTGAACCCATACAGGCTTGTCTGTTGACCATTTTAAAGGTAGAGCTGTTGGTGTCTTTGGAAGATCATCAGTTGTTGTGCCCTGTTCTTGTATGACATGGATGGCTGTGAACACTCATTAGAATAATATCTTCTAATATTTCTCTCAGAAACATGTACTAGTTTATGATTTGTTTCTGAGATTGAAGGGATATTAATCTGAGTATTCCATTGTAACAAATCTCAACCCCACAGGTTCATAGCTATGTTAGCTATATATGGTTTTAATTTTCCTTTCTGTCCTTCTGGACCTATACATTCGAGCCATCTTGCACTCTGTTTCACTTGAGATAATGTCCCAATTCCTAACAGTTGAACGTTTACCACCTGAAGAAGCCAAGTTGGATGCCAAAATTCTGGTGCAATTATGGTAATGTCCGCACCTGTGTCTACCAGACCAGACAACAAAACACCATTTATTTTTATTGTTACTTTTGGTCTTTGTTCATAATAGAAGTTTGCCAAAAAATTTTCTTTATGTTTTTTCCTGAATTTCCTATTCTCTCTGTTTCATCATCCTGACCAACATGATTTATTCCAATAGGCATTTGGTTATTTAGTTGCTTTGAGTAGGGGTTTCCTCTACAACTGCAGGAAAGGTTTGAACTGGATTTACTGTGGGGGCCTGCCTGAGGCCCCTCTGGGAGTTTTCCAAAGCCCGAGGCAAAGGATTACCCTGTCTATCCCTTGTTGATCTACATTCGTTTGTCCAGTGTTTTCCTTTACCACACCTTCTGCATACTCCAGAAGGAAGGGACATTCTGTTGCCAGTGTTCCTTGAAGAAACATTATTTCTAGGAATGACCTGTTTACAGTCCCTTTTCAGATGTCCTTGCTTTCCATATTCAAAACATCTAACATTTCTCAAATCTTTTGAAATTGCTTCTCCTACCCACATATCATCATGGTCATAAGCCTCAACATTAACTATATCTCTAATCCAATCTTGCAAAGGTGCAGACGTTAGTGTAGACCCCCCAAATATGGTTCTGAGACACTTAGAGGGCCACTTTTGGCAGCCTGTTTGGCTACTATGTAACATTTAGACAAAGCTTGGCAAAACCAAACACTTTTAAATAATATTTCATTAGATATACATTAGTTTCTTGAGCCAGTCCTTCTAACTGTTACCAAAAGCAGATCAGTAACTCCAGTGATTTAAGTAGAAATGTGATTGAACTTTGACCTTAGAAGTCTTAGGAACTTAAACCTTTATAACCTGTACAGCCTTTCTAGCTTTGTCATTTTGGAAGCATCCAACCATCCTAGCCCTCGTATACAAATCCTTATTTATTAAAAGTACCTTTATGTTTTCATTTTTTAAGCATATTCTTTTACTTCCTGTTTTTTTCTTAAAATATGAGTCATTGTAACATTAACAAATAAATTTGCCATCTGTTGTGAGAATTTTCTCCATGGGAGATAAGCATGTTTATTCATCCTCATAAGGTTCCAAAGACAAACCAAAGGTCATTTTGCCACGCCGCATCCTGCGGAAGGAACCATGGAGGTTTGGGGCTTTGAGGGCATGGGCGAGGCTTTACTCACAGCAATGTGACCCCAAAGCAGGTGCACCAGAAAGTCTTCCCAGCATGGACGGTGAATTTCCCATGGCCACGGAAGTGGAGCTCCGGCTTCTTGTTCCTTCATATATTTAGGCTGTTTCAAATTCTTTACAGTATTTGACTTTTCTTTTCCCAGTAGTCTCGGCTTTCCCTGTTTCTAATTTGTCTTTTAAAATGTTATAATTCAATATTGCTGTTGGTTTCTTTTTAAAAATACATTTCCTGAAATTCCATATCAGTATTTTCTTCTTCCTCCATTTCTAGAAGATGTAACAAATGCATTGGAGTTATAGACAAATACAGTCTTCCAGACTTGTGTGGCAAAATCATAGGGCCAGCTGGATGGCTCAGTGGGTAAAGGTGCTTGCTGCCAAGACTGACAACCCGAGATCAATACCCAAGACCCACTTAGTGGAAGGAGAGAACTGACACCTGCAAGTTGTCCTCCGACTGCTAAACATGACATGTCCATGTACATGCACAATTAATTAATTAACTAATTAATTAATGTAATTGAATTGTAAGTAGTGTAATAGGATTGAATGAAAGAGTGCATTACTAAACCTCACTAAATCCCAATTTTCTTCAAAGCAGCATCAATACTACCTGCTCTGCCTACCTTGCATGGCTATTCTGGAAGCTCAAGTGAAATTAAAATATATGAAACGACTTTGGAAACACGGTTGTATACATATACAAAGATAAAAGTCATTTTCATTTGTAGCTCTTTTGAGAAATGTCTCTAAATGCACACCCAGGTAGGGAGCCTAAGTTACGCCAAACAAATAAGAGCTGGCTGTCACGCTTTGCTTCTCAAACGTGCAGACCGATGGTCAGAAGGGACTGTGTAGTGAAGCCCCGTGTGTCCAGTTTGGAGCGACTGAAGAAGGAAGGCCTTTTCATTGCTAGGTGACGGGTTTGCAAAGTTACATCCACATCTGGCAGCTGGCCTGAGACACGCAGCCCCATTGGCTCACTGTGCCTGAGACACGCAGCCCCATTGGCTCACTGTGCCTGAGACACGCAGCCCCATTGGCTCACTGTGCCTGAGACACGCAGCCCCATTGGCTCACTGTGCCTGAGACAAGCAGCCCCATTGGCTCACTGTGCCTGAGACAAGCAGCCCCATTGGCTCACTGTGCCTGAGACACGCAGCCCCATTGGCTCACTGTGCTTGAGACACGCAGCCCCATTGGCTCACTGTGCCTGAGACACGCAGCCCCATTGGCTCACTGTGCCTGAGACACGCAGCCCCATTGGCTCATTGTCTTACTATCAGAGTTCTGCTAGCATAATTTGGAATGCTTGCTGCTCCAGAGGATGGTGGTCCCTCCCCAGCCTCACTATTAAGTTGTTTTCATTCATTACTTGTTTCGTGTTCTCTAGAACTACCCGGTAAGTTTAGAGCATCTTCCACTTGAGGCATAGTAGGGACAATTTGGTTTAAGGGCTCTTTACCAAGTTAAAAATGTTTTGTACGATTTCTCTGATAGATATGGTCCCCAGCGAGGTGTTCCAAAGATTGCTGTCATACCTTAATGTTCACAGACTAAAAAGACCTGAGAGATCCTTGTAGTTCATTTCCTTTGGTTTGCAGAAGAGGACATTGTGGCACAGAGTGGTTGTAAGTTGCCCAGGGCCAAGTCACTTGTGACCCAGCTGGCTGCCTGCTGTTGGCACTTCTTTCCAATCATTAAACTGCAGTGGCTGAGGTCATAAACGTGAGGGGTATTAAACAGTATCACACAGCCTATAAAAGCCTTAGCAAAGCAAATGTGTACGCTAACTAGAGATGAACTTATCTTGATTTTGACAGAGAAAAATGCAAATCTTAATTATGTTTAAAGGCACTTGAGAGTTTCCTGAGGAACTTCCGGCAGCGTGTGCTCTCTTGTCCTCTTTCTCCTTTCCTGTATAGAAGGATGAGGGAGAAAGAAGTCATCAAGCTGGGCAGTCGGGAGGCAGAGGCAGGCGGATCTCTGTGAATTCCAGGCCAGAGTGAGTTCCAGGATAACCAGGGCTACACAGAGAAACCCTGTCTCAAACAACAACAACAACAACAAAACCCAAAGGCATCCATCTGGCCTGATCTGTATAACTATCTAAGGAGTCGCATGTCTAGTGGGGAAAAGACCCAGTTCTCTGTGTGACTCGAGGGCTGTGGCATGGCACTGCTCCCAGGCCTGTGAGTGGCAATGTGGCAGAGGCTGGAGTAGAGCCTTGCCATGTGCCAGTCAGACTGAAAGGTTGCCTGGCCTCCCTGCTTCCTGGAAGGACTTTGTATCTGAAGGGAATTTGCAACCTTTTGTCCTGTGAAATTAATCACTGGAAACTTCAGGGCCACCCTTTGCTCTGTAAGGGCTGGGGCAGGGGTTAATGGAAAGGGCAGAACACTAATTGACTGTGATGAGAGATGCTGATAGAGCAGGCCGTGAGAGGCTTTGAGGCATTTGTCCTGGCTTGGTTGTTAGACAAAGAAGCACTAGAAACAGTGTGATACCAAGCAGCGCTTTCCAGGAATTACCAAAATGCCTAACAGAGAAGCAACATCTTCAAATGTGCAAACCTATGGATTAGCCATTTAAAGTTTCTCAGCCTCTGCAATCACAAAGGCACCCTCCCACCCAAACTTCACACCAGACAGCACTTCCCTCCAAAGACAGATGGTCAGCCCGTTATTCCCTGGAGGCAGAAGGATTAAGCTCCCTGCCCGCATTATACCTCACTGTTCTTCGCATCTCTGTCATGGCTGTGCGTACTCCGTCGTCATTCCAGACTGAAGCGTTTGCTCTTGTTTCCTCACAGACCCAACCGTCTTTCTTACCTGGCTAGACCTCAGTTCTGAAGAACAGATCCTGGTTCTCGTTTGGTGCTTTTTAAACAATAACATGTCGGGAATATAAAAAGCAACACGGCGTCAGCTTTCCACGTGCATGCGACTGTTGGCTGTGCAAACACTCAGGAAAGGCTCGTTGAATTCCGACTTTTTCCTGCCATCCTCCCATCTTTTGCAGATTGTGAGGAATCTTAAATCATTTTTTCCCTGGGGTGTCTTGTCTCAGGGTCAGTGCAAATAGACTAATATTTATGAAACTTAGGGTGAACAGTGGTGCTCATAGTAGATAGTTACACTTGTTGATAGTCATTTGGACTCAGAGGTGGTCGGGACTTCTTTCTTTTTAGAACACTAAACATTTAAATAAAGCAATGGAAGACAGATATGGTCATGTGCACCGACACTCAAGATGCTAAGCATGAGCTAAACAGTTTAAGGACAGTCTAGGCCACTTAGTGGGCCTCTCTCCCTTTTAAAATGCAGTGAAACAATAAAGGCCTGTGGTCTGCCTTCCACAGCCCTGAGTCCACCGTCTGTAAAAACAGGATGGCTGTTTCTGGACTGAGCATGCACAGAGATCTCTGTCATTGATCTCCACACAGTGACCCATGACAATGATGTAGATTGCACTCACATTATATTAGGCATTATAAGCAGCCTAGAGAATGTTTAAAGTACAGAGGACTGCCTACTTTCTAGGCCAGTATGTCTTCATTTTGTGTTAGCAGCTTCTCGGGGGCCCTCAAACCAATCCCTGTATATACTGAAAGACAACCATACTGCTCACGAGAATGCAGCTCTTGTTTTTCATGGCCAGGGAAGTTGGTTATCCACACTTACTCCTGCATCCTTTAGCTATCATCTGTTGAGTGCAGAGTGGCTTATAGAAGATGGGGCTCTGAAGAAAAGGTGCTGTTAGGTCGAGGGAGGGATGAGAAGATTGTTTCCATGTGTGTCAGTGTGAGGAAAGACACTGGAAATGATCAAACTCAAGAGAGGAATGGTGCTCATACTAAAGTGAGTCCCTGTGTGGCTCTGCTGGCTTCGTCATGGTTCTGCCTCCCTAACGCCCTTCTCTCCATGTCAGCGTGGTTCCTTCTTCGTTCTGTGTCAGTTGCCTTTCCTTAATAGTGTTCCCTGCCTTCTGACCACTCGGCACTGGTGCCTCCCTCGGCTCTTCTGCCCTGACATGTAGCAGCTGGTCCTCTGCCGTTGACTCCAGCCAGCCAGGGCTCCGTCCACTCTATACTCTAAATGACTCCAGCCAGCCAGGGCTCCGTCCACTCTATACTCTAAATGACTCCAGCCAGCCAGGGCTCCATCTGCTCTATACTCTAAATGACTCCAGCCAGCCAGGGCTCCGTCCGCTCTATACTCTAAATGACTCCAGCCAGCCAGGGCTCCGTCCGCTCTATACTCTAAATGACTCCAGCCAGCCAGGGCTCCGTCCGTTCTCTACTCTAAATGACTCCAGCCAGCCAGGGCTCCGTCCGTTCTCTACTCTAAATGACTCCAGCCAGCCAGGGCTCCGTCTGCTCTATACTCTAAATGACTCCAGCCAGCCAGGGCTCCGTCCGCTCTATACTCTAAATGACTCCAGCCAGCCAGGGCTCCATCTGCTCTATACTCTAAATGACTCCAGCCAGCCAGGGATCCGTCCGTTCTCTACTCTAAATGACTCCAGCCAGCCAGGGATCCGTCCGTTCTCTACTCTAAATGACTCCAGCCAGCCAGGGATCCGTCCGTTCTCTACTCTAAATGACTCCAGCCAGCCAGGGCTCCGTCCGCTCTATACTCTGAACGTCTTAGATATTCTTTGCATCCTCTCTGAGCTCGCTTGTTTTCCATGCTCTACCTCCCTCTTTACTACTCTTAAACAGAATCGTCTTCTCTCTGTCAGAAGGACAGACACCCTGTCACCCACCTTCCCCACCCTGCTGTTTCTCCCTCTCGCCACATGGCCTTGTGATTCTTTGTGTGTCTGTGCGTTCATACGGGCCTCTCTTGACTGATGCTCTTTCTTCCTTTGTTCGTGTTGAACAGCAAGCTTCCTTTTGTACTTCAGAAACCTACACCTGTCCTTTAGAGAGGGTCTCACACTACCCAGTCACTGTTTATCTGTGTGTCCTCCTCTAGTCGATCCAGAGCAGGGATACACTGTTTTGTTCATACCAAGCCAACGCCATTGATGATTAACAAAATATTTGTTAAATTGGTAAATGAGTAAGTAGAAATATGTTGTAAGTGACCTCTTTCCTCACTGAAAAGGGAACGTTTTGCTCTAGTCTTGTGACTTGGATGGCAAATCTGAGGGGTGCCTTTCTCAGAGGACAGCAGTTAGAACTAATGTGGAGACCTTGAATCTTTCGGAAGACAAGACAGGTCTAAGCTGTAAGTATTCAAAGAGCATGCCAAGATGACCAAAAACAAGCAAGAAGTGGCTGTCTAAGCACTCCTTATTGTATTCTTTTCCTTCCAAGAGGGAACACAGGTCTCATTAAGGCTGTTTTTCTCACAACCTGTAATTTTCTGGTTATCTTGATAAATTTAATTCTCAGAAGTTTTCTTTATTATCTCCTTATATTCTTCTGTCTTTTTCCTTGCCCAATCCATCTTTAAAAGTATCATATTTTGTGAAATTATCTGAGTCAGCTAAGCTCTTAGCTTGCAGGGAGAGACAGAAGGGCGTAATCAACCACTAGGGCAGCGCGTTCAGGGGCTGTGTGTGGTTACGTAAGTGTCCTCACGCAAAAAACGCTTAGCCTTCTTCTGAAGCTAACATCTCACCGCTACTTCCCATTCTACTGTAAAGAATGTCGCCATTTTCTTGTCAAGAAATGTACTTACGAGTTGGCCAGAAGTGGGTGAAACATCCCTAAAGCTGTCGTTTCTTCTCTTGAGTTTATTTGCCTTGTGCTGTCTGGATCCTAACCCCCCTCCAGTTGTGCGTGGAACTTCTCTTTATAATTTAACAAATCTAGGACTTCGAATAGGAGGGGCCTATGTCCTGCTGTCGCTGTGGAAAGCCAGACAGAGCTGTGTCTTGCTGCTGTAGCAGAGGCCCTTTCTGAACTCAGAGCTGCCCTCTGCTTGGTACCTTCTATGGATGGCTGCCCTGATAGATGAAATCTCCTAGGGGAGCCGTATGAATCAGCCCTCTGTCCATTACCATGTAGCGAGATTGTAATTTATAGCTCCAGATGGCGGCTTCCCACCTCATCACTCCCTACTTATTTCAGCAGAGATGTTAGCTATTAAATTGCCTCTGTCTTTTAACAATAATCTGTACTGTTTGCAAACAATGTTATACAAATGTTCCTATTTATCAAAATACTGTTTTAAATGAAGTTTCATCAGAATGTGAGGAAGATTATGCATTATAGAAATAAATAGGCTTTTAAGGGGGGTTTTAACTTTGGAAATTAAATATGTAGGCACAAATTCTGGTCATATTCCTGAATTTTGTTGGAGAGGGATGTCAGCTCATCTTGGGTGGGTGTTTCCAATGCTGAGGTCTTTGGGGCACGTTCTATCACTGATAAATTACAGGCTCAGCCTCTTGGCTAATCATTAAAGCTGATGGGCCTATCTCCTACATAAGAACCGAGGTTCTTACCAGAGAGCATAACCTTTGTTTTTAGCTGCTCAGTGTTGTTGAGAGCTCACATAGGAAAAATAACAGTTGAGGGATTTTCTAACGGGCTGTGGCTTGTGCCCTATTGGATTTAATCAGGCCTTCAAAGAGGTGCTGACTCTGAATCTCTTACTGTGTACTGCTTTTCTGGAACTTTGGAATGTCACCTGGTCAGGAGAGGTAACTGGGAAACATGCACTGTATTTGAGGGGTATCGTGTGGCTCTATTATCTTTCTCATTTGGGGTACATCTGTGTAAAGAGAATCTCTTGGATGATTGAAATGTTTTATTGTGTCTTTACTCTTATCCATAGAAAGCTCTGGTCCAAATCTGTGAGCCATTTATACACGTTGCTAGCACACTATTTTTTTTTATTTTTTTTCTATTTATTTTTACTTCATTTTTTTAAAAAATTATTTATATTTTTCTTAACTTCTTTTTACACCATGCATATTTTTGTTGGCAGTTTCAAATTCTATTTAAGTCTATGTGTCTTCCCCTAATGTTTATTTTTAATTTAAATATTTTTCAGAAGCCAAGCTTATTTTATTCTGTCTCATAATAAAATCATGATATTATCACCATTAAACATTAGTATTTATTTGTAGATTTTGAACTCTGAAGATCATAAAACTGCACAATGTGAAATGCAGACAGCATTTATTAGCCAGGATGTAGGGGCCAGATGATGTCTGGAAGTCTTACTGTGTAATTTAATCCTGGTGCTGTGTTTTTTGGCTTCATTGGCCTCTGAGTGTGCATATATAATTAAGTGCACATGTGTAAAAAGCATGGGCCTGATAGGAAGGAGAGAGAAAGAGATCATTAGCAGAGATTAGATTTGTCTTTCCAGCTGGGCAGTGTGCCTCTGAATTCCAAGGGCTTTCCCCAGTGTGAATTATTAGGCTGACTCAGCTGCTGCTCAGTTCCCCTCTGACTGGAGTGCATTTACTATGCTGTTAAGCTGTGCCCCAGGAGGCAGGGTATCCTGAGGTACCAGATATATCTTATGCATGCAAAGAGAATGCAGAACCTGTGGTACAGAGCCTGCGCAGGTCAAAAATTGAATGGCAAAGTGAAAAGTTTGTGCTAACTTTACATACATACATACATACATACATACATACATACATACATACGTGCAGCTTTGGGAATGATTAGTAGACTGAAATAATTCCTGTCTCGCTAAAACAAATGGTAATTAATCAAAAGAGTTCAGTTCAAATCAGTTGAGACTATCTACCAATCTGCTACTGCTCTGAAATTCTGAAGACTAATGAATCAACTCCAGTCTGAATCTGGTGTTGTGTCAGTCTTCTTGATTGATGAGGTTCCTTGGCGGTGATGGCACATTGAGAGTTATGAAATCGTGAACCCTTTTAGTATAGCATGTTATATCACAACAGGACTATAGTCTTACCTATTAATTGGTGGAACAGAAATTATAGCTGCAGTAAGTGATCTGTTTTAGTATTCTCATTGACAATTAAGGCCACATATATTATACTACTGTAATTTTAAAAGGCTTGGTGAAGTGATGGATATATTAATTGTGGTCATTTTTATAGTGTACATAAATAACAAAACACCACATTGTACACTTTTTGCTTGCCAGTTTATTTTATCAGAAGTATGACTTTTGCTGTAACCCAATGACACTGGAAAGCAAAGGGGGCATGGTGTCTTCCCCTGATGTTTACCAAAACAGACCAGCATACTGGTAGATGCCAGTTTATCCACTGACAGTCAGGAGGATACATGCAGTGCACAGATAATGCAGACCCTGTAGCTAAAGGATTAGTTTAAATCTCTTCCAAAGTCATACGCAGCTTTTTCTGAGTCTGTTAACAAGTGTCCATGTCATCGTATCTGAGCTTGGTGTCCTCCGTCCTTCCTCGCCTTCCTAAGTACTGATGAGTAGGACCACAGCGGGAAGACCAAGGCAACCAGACAACTGCAGGGTCATCACTGCTCATCTCTCAGGACTGTAAAGGCCAACCACAGTGCCCAGGTGCTCTCTGCTGCCCAGCAGCAGCAGCAGCAGCAACCTCTGCCACACTTATACTAGGTAAATAGTAGACTAAATGATGCATCCATTTAAGACTGAGTAAATAGATAAGTTGAGAATGTAATATTTACCCTATTAGTCAAGACTTTTTATGCAGAGGATAAGTATGAAGCACAAAATATTAAGAAGACACTGAGTCTCTCTGCCACTAAGACTGACCTAGCAGGACTGGGAAGTAAGTTCTCTCTGAGGCAGGAGGACAGCACAAGAGTGGACATTCATGCAGGCCTTATACTTGAACCTGAGTTGCATTACATTGACAGGTTATGGAAATGGAATAAATTACCATTAAAGATTAGGACTGGCAATCAGCTTGACTATAGTATAAACTGTGCAGTTGTACCAGGTCCCATGCTTGCTTAGTTTAATATCCTGTTGCCCCTTCATGAAATCCTTGAGAAGTTCTTAGACAGGAGTTGTTTCTTCTTCTTCTTCTTCTTCTTCTTCTTCTTCTTCTTCTTCTTCTTCTTCTTCTTCTTCTTCTTCTTCTTCTTCTTCTTCTTCTTCTTCTTCTTCTTCTTCTCTCCTCCTCCTCCTCCTCCTCCTCCTCCTCCTCCTCCTCCTCCTCCTCCTCCACCCCCCCTCCTCCTCCTCCTCCTCCACCCCCCCTCCTCCTCCTCCTCCTCCACCCCCCCCTCCTCCTCCTCCTTATTCTAATTTAAAAAAGTTTTTTTTAAGCCAGGCTTGGTGACATATGCCTTTAATGCCAGTACTTGGGAGGCAGAAACAAGGAGAAGTCTGAGTTGGAGGCCAGCCTGAACTGCAGAGGAAGTTCCAGGACAGCCAGGGCTACACAGAGAAACCCTATCTTACACACACACAAAAAAATTATAATGTAGTTGTATCATCCTTCCTTCCCTGTCCTCCCTCCAGCCCCCCCCCCCCATGTACTTCCCTTGCTCTCTTTCAAATTTGTGGTCTCTTTTTCTTTAGTTGTTGTTGGTGGTGGTGGTAGTGGTGGTGGTGGTGCTTGTAGTGGTGTGTGTGTGTGTGTGTGTGTGTGTGTGTGTGTGTGTGTGTGTACAAGTGCACATTCCTAAATACATAAATACAACCTACTCAGTGTATATAATGTTATCTGTAGACATATGTTTCCAGGACTGACCGTTTGGTATTGGATAACCAGTTAGTGTGCTTTTCACTGGGGAGGACTTTTTCTCAGCCTTCAGCATCCCTTACTTGCCTGTAGTTCTGTGTGTAGGGCTGAGGTGTCCTGAGCTTTCCTCCTTCCATGTTGGCATGTCTACTGTTGTTGTCCTTGCTCAGGTCATGCTTAAGCAGCTGTGTTGGTGAGACTTCTTGGGGGTAGCTTCTGACATTCCTAGGAAACAATCTCACAGCAAATGTTCCTCTGGCTCTTATGACTTTTGTACCACCACCCCCTTCTACGATGATCTGTGAGCCTTAGGTGCTAGAGTTGTGTTATAGGGGTGCCAGTTGGAACTGGGCTCCCCAACTCTGTATTTTGATTTGTTGTGATTTTCTGTAACAGTCTTTACCTCTTGCAAAGAGAAGTTCCCTTGATGAGGGATGTGGACTGCACTATCTGTGGGTTTGAGGACGAATATTTAGGATGAAGTTAGGGGATTCTGCTGGTTTGGTAGAGTAGGTTCTACTCCAAGATCCATGACTACGCCAGCCCTGGGTAGGTGGCTGGGCTCCAGTACCAGGCTTGATTTTCTTCTTGTTGTGCAGGTCTGAAGTGCACTTAGAGAGCTGTTGGTTACCGCCAAAGTGTGTGTGCCACTACCGCACCCTTTGGGTTGCTGTGTCGTGCTGGTGCTTGTGGTTCATAGGCATCATTCTAGGGAAGACTCTTAGCTATTTCCCGTCAGTGGAAGTCTGCATGGCACTTTCTGGTACCGTGAAAGTGAATCCTCAGGGAAGAGACTTCCAGGTCAGAGCCAGCTTGGGTCCTCTGGGTCCCATGTCCAAAGTGCACAGTCTCTTGAGCAATAGAGATTTAGTTTCCCTCTGGGGCACTACCAAGGGCAATAGCAATGGCCTGTAATGTTTTGGGAGTCTCTTGGACAATCCTGACCAACAACTCAAAAGAGGCCTTCTCATGTTTGGTATTAGGGTTTTGTTAGATGGTCTTTGACTCTCAGAGGAAACGTTATCAGCCCAGATGAGAAAATTTCATTTAAACTATATATGTATATTTATATGCCAACCTATGTGTGATGCAGGTGTTTTAGGTAGGTAGTCAGTACTAGTATTCCTTTCGCCTCTTTCAGACACCCTTAGGTTATTTTCCCCTCCTCCCTCCCTGTTCTGTACTTCCTTCTTCCTCCTCCCTGTTTAGAACCCTGACATCTTCTGTACTTCCCTCTTCCTCCCTGTTTAGAACCCCACATCTTCTGTACTTCCCTCTTCCTCCCAGTTTAGGACCCCGACATCTTCTGTACTTCCCTCTTCCTCCTCCCTGTTTAGAACCCCAACATCTTCTGTACTTCCCTCTTCCTCCCTGTTTAGAACCCCACATCTTCTGTACTTCCCTCTTCCTCCTCCCTGTTTAGAACCCTGACATCTTCTGTACTTCCCTCTTCCTCCTCCCTGTTTAGAACCCCAACATCTTCTGTACTTCCCTCTTCCTCCCTGTTTAGAACCCGACATCTTCTGTACTTCCCTCTTCCTCCCAGTTTAGAACCCCGACATCTTCTGTACTTCCCTCTTCCTCCCAGTTTAGAACCCCGACATCTTCTGTACTTCCCTCTTCCTCCCTGTTTAGAACCCCACATCTTCTGTACTTCCCTCTTCCTCCTCCCTGTTTAGAACCCCGACATCTTCTGTACTTCCCTCTTCCTCCCTGTTTAGAACCCCGACATCTTCTGTACTTCCCTCTTCCTCCCTGTTTAGAACCCGACATCTTCTGTACTTCCCTCTTCCTCCCTGTTTAGAACCCCACATCTTCTGTACTTCCCTCTTCCTCCTCCCTGTTTAGGACCCGACATCTTCTGTTCTTCCCTCTTCCTCCTCCCCATTTAGAACCCGACATTTCCCCCTTTCCTCCATCAGATTGCTTGTCCTGTGCTATTCCTCTCTCTCTTGCTCCCCCACCTCCTCCCCAAAGTGTCCCTTTTTATTTTCCTGGTTTCTTCATTTACCCCAGGTTATAAACTCACGTCTGAGGATTTGGAGCTAGGACTTTCAGGTGAGACAGAACATGTGACATCTGTCTTTCTGGGTCTGGGTTACCTCACTTGTTACACTCTATTCTGGCTCATCTCTTTACCTGAAATTTTCATGATACAATTTTTCTTTATAGCTGATATTATTCCCTAGTGTATATGTACCACATTTTCAGTGTCTGTATGTCAGTTGGAGGACATTTAGATTGTTTCTGTTTCCTAGCTACTGTGAATAGAGCAGCAGTGAACATGCCTGAGCAAGTATCTTATCTGTGAAGTAGATGTTGAATCCTTCAGGCATATGCCAAGGAGTGGTATAGCTCAGTCATATGGTAGATTTCTTTTTAGCTTGCTGAGGAATCTCCACATTGATTTCCATAGTGCCTGGACCACTTTGCAATCCCAGCAACAGTGAATGAGGGACTCCCTTTCCCCCACATTCTCTCCAGCATTTGTTGTTGGTTGTTTTGTTGATTTCTGCCATTATGACTCAAGGGAAATCAAATCTCAGAGTAGTTTTGGTTTGCATTTCCCTAATTGTAAGTGGCAATGAACATTTTTGAGATATCTCTTAGCTATCTATCTATCTATCTATCTATCTATCTATCTATCTATCTATCTATCTATCTATCTATCATCTGTCCATCCATCTATCCATCCACCCATCCATCCATCTATCTATTTTAATTATCTATATAAATTCTGTTTAGATCCCAGGCCCAGTTTTTTGCATAGGTCATTGATTGGTATTTGTACTCTTTGCTTGCTTCCTTTCTTCCTTCTTTCCTCCCTCCCTCCCTCCTTCCTTTCCTTTCCTTTCCTTTCCTTTCCTTTCCTTTCCTTTCCTTTCCTTTCCTTTCCTTTCCTTTCCTTTCCTTTCCTTTCCTTTCCTTTCCTCTTTCCTTTCCTTTCCTCTTTCCTTTCGTTTCTTTTCTCTTTTGTTCTTTATATGTTCCGGATGTTAACCCTCTGTCAAATGAATAGCTGACAAAGATTCTCTCCCATTCTGTGGGCTTCCTCTTCACCTGACTGAATATTTCTTTAGCTGTAAAGAAACCTTTTTAGTTTTATGCGATCCCACTTGTCAATTGTTGGCCTTAATTCTTGGGTAAATAGAGTTCTATTCAGCAAGCCTTTGCTACACCTATATCATGTAGGATACTGCTTGTATTTTCTTCTAGCAACTTCCATGTTTCACATTTAGGCCTTTGATCCATTTCGAGTTTGTTTTCTTGCAAGATGATAGATCTACAGGTCTACTTTCTTCTGCAGGTGAACAGCCACTTTCCCAGAACCATTTCTTAAAGATGCTTTCTTTTCTATAGCTTATGACTTGGCGTCTTTGTCAAATATTAAATGGCTGAAATTCTATGTGTTCATGTTTGGGTCTTTGATTTTGTTCCATTGGTCTACATGCCTATCTTTGTGCCAGACCATATTGGTTCTGTTACCGTGGCTCTGTGACGTATCTTGAGATCTGGAGTTGTAATCCCTCTGGCATTATTCTCTTTGATCAGGATTGTTTTGGCTATCTGGGGTCTTTTGTGAATCCATAGGAGGGCAGTGTTTTCTATTTCTGTGATGACTAGGAAAGGCATTTTGATTGGGGTTGCATTGAATCTATGAATGGCTTCTGGTAAAATGTTCATTTACAGAATATTGATTCTACTAATCCATGAGCATGGGATATTTTTCCTTTTTCTTTTTTTTTTAAATGAGAATTGCCATTTATTCCTGAAGTTGCCAAAAACCATCATCAATGATGTCTTTCCATTCTCTAATGTCTTTTCCTATCTCTTTCTTCAGAGGATTAAAGTTTTCATGTAGAGGTCCTCCACTTCCTTGGCTAGGTTTATTCTTGACTATTATATTTTTTTTTTTGAGGCTACTGTGAATGAGACTGTGTCCACAATCTCCTCTGTGTTTTTGTTGTTGGTGTAAAGAAAAGCTATTGATTTGGGCAAACTGATTCTGCCACATTGCTTCATTTGCTTATCATTTCTAGAAGTTTTCTGGTAGGATGTTTGAGATCTCTCATGTATAGTATGAGAAATACTAAGGTCCTCTCTTTCTATTGGTTAATTACGCTAAGGATCTATCAATGCAGTTTATCTTCTTAAATAACCAGCTCTTAGATGTGTTGACTCATTGTATATACACCTGCAAATGGGGATAGTTTGACTTCTTCTTTTCCTATTGGGGGTCTTCTTAATTTCTTTGTCTTGTCTTACTGTTCTAGCTGGTGCTTTGAGCACAGCATTGAAAAAGAGTGGGCATTGGCAGTGGTGGCGCAGGTCTTTAACCCCAGCACTCAGGAGGCAGACCTCCATGAGTTCGAGGCCAGCCTGGTCTACAGAGCAAGCTCCAGAACAGGCTCCAAAGCTACACAGAGAAACCCTGTCTCAAAAAAACAAAAACAAAAGAGAAAGAAAGAAAAGGAGTGGGGATAATGAAGATCCCTGTCATACCTCTGACTTCAGTGGTATTACTCAAGCTTTTCTCCAGGCGTGGAGTTGGCTGTGAGTTTTTCATATATATCTTTTGTTATGTTGAGATATGTTCCCTCTAGTCCTATTATCTCTAGGACTTCTATTATGAAGGCATGTTGGATTTTGTCAAATCTATTGAGATGATTATGTGTTTTTTTTAAACCTTTAAGTCAATTTATATGGTATAGGGTATATTACATTTATTGATTTGAGTTTGTTGAAGCATCCCTGTGTCTCATAGATGAAGCCAACTTTATCATGGTGGATAATCTTTTTGATGTATGTCTGTATTCTGTTTGCAAGTATTTTATTATTTCTTTATTTAATATTTTTATTTTATAATTAATTTAATTTTACATATTAGCCACGGATTCCCCTGTCCTCCCTCCTCCCAACCCCCACAAGTATTTTATTAATCCATGTTCATCAGGGATACTGGCCTGTAATTTTCTTTTTCTGTCATATCTCTACCTGGTTTTGATATTAGAGTGATACTGGCTTCATAGAAGGAGTTTGAGAGTTCTCACTGTTTCTGGTTTGTTTTGTAATAGTTTAAGGATTGGCTGCTGATCTTCTTTGAAAGCCTGGTAGAATTCTGCTGTGAATCCATTTGCCCTAGAGGTTTGTTTGGATGGAAGGCTTTACAACAAACAAACAAACTGGAGCTGACTTTGTAGCCTAGGCTGGCCTGGAACCTGTGGCAGTCCTCCTGCCCTAGCTTCTGGAATGTTGGGATTCCGATTCTTAAAATCTATAACCTTGACTGCTATAACCTTGACTGTGTAAACTCTCACCAATTTTATCCTCTCAATGTATGGTTACTAATTTTCATTTAGAAGTAGCCAGAGGCAATTCTGTCTCAAGAGGTATTAAATGATCCCACGTACAAAATTAATTATAATGTACACATAAGTAAACAACTTACAAGCGTAAGACATGATTGCATTTTAGCAAAGCCTGCCAGGTCCACTGAAATGGACTTGGACCTGTGAAAGGCATCTTGGGAAAGTTTATGAAGAACATCCTGTCCTTGTGAGCCAAGTCTGCTGCCGTACCCTAATAGTCTGAGGTGGGTGGGGGTTGCCCTTGCATTGGAGTATGCAGACCTTTCCATTTTATCTTTTTAATGAGTTTGTAGTATTGTATGGGTTTTGCACTTTTTTCTGTTTTCTCTTAAAATCATTTGGGATTCCCCCATGCTGTTCTATGCTATACCTTCTTAAGTTCATAATTTAGGTGTAATAGCAGAGATTCCTTGTTTTGTTTTGAGACAGGGTTTCTCTGTGTAGCTCTGGCCGTCTTGGAAATTGCTTTGTAGACCAGGCTGGCCTCAAACCCACAGAGATCTGCCTGGCTCTGCCTCTGAGTGCAGGGATTAAAGGTGTGAGCTACCACTGCCCAGCTCAGGATTTTCTTAATAGTGTGTCTGTAACTGGTAAGTGGCAGAGCCAGGCATCAGATGTAGCCTTTCTGACTGGAAACAGCCTGCTTTCCAATCATAGTATAGGACATGGAGGATTCTCGTCACAAGTGTAGACTGATTAGTGACAGTCCTGGAAGTAATGGTAGATTACCTACTTATGAAAGTCACTCATGGGCCACCAAGATGATTCAGAAGGTAAAAATGCTTACCTGAGTTCCATCCACGCAATCCACACAGAGGAAGGCGAGAACTAACCTCTGAAAAAGGGTCCTCCAACTCCACACATGCGCTGTCCAGGTACACCCACACATATACTTAGATGCACAGAAACAAACAAATAAATATGTTTTGAGGAAGGAAGTCACTCAGAATGTTCTTCTTGGACAGTTGACTAACATGTTGGAAATCACCAGGACTCTAGCAATGAAACAGAAAGCAACATTCTCTCGTTAATCTGCGACAAATGAGCAGTGCCATGTGAAGCATAGTGCTTTGCCCACCTTAGGGTTATAGCATGGGATGTTGAAGACCTGCCAGTGAAGGAAAGAAGCTGGCATTCATAAAACCATTGAACACAAGTTTTTGAATTCTAAATTTCAAGAACATCTAGTGAAATATGAAAATATAGGGGCAGTTTCTAAGTATTACTTTTAAAATTTAAACATGAATTTATTATTCATAGGAGTGTGTATGTATGTTCACATGTGTGCATGTGTGTGTGTAAGAGTGTGTGTGTATGTGTGTGTTCATGTGGGTGCACATGTGTTGTGTGTATGTGTAGGCTAGAATTTAGTGTCATTCCTCAGGCACTGTCTACCACGTTTTAAATTGAATTATAGTTGTGTCATTTTTCCCTTTTCCCGTGTCTCTCTCTAAACCTCTCATGTACCACCCCGAGCCTCTCTCTCAAGTTCATGTCCTCTTTTTCTTTGCATACATATACACATACACTGAAAGGATAAGAAGGAAGGATGAAGTGGGTACCTTTCGGCGGGCCCTTCCCTTCCAAGGTGTGCCACTAAGCAAACACGCCACGCACAACAGAGTCAGTGCAAGAGGTTTATCGGGGGAGGGGAGAATGAAAGCGTGAAAGGCCCTGTTGGAGTGGGGATATGAGAGATGCAGGCAGACAGACAGGCAGAAAGACAGGGGAGAAATGAGGAAGAAGAGCGGCAAGAGAGGAGC